>NC_030829.1:1989561-4489561 GCF_001704415.2 Capra hircus | reverse complement strand
AGCTAATGACGTTCAAGTTTGTTTCCTTCTTTCTCTTTCTCTCTTTTTTTTTTTTCTTTTGGTCTTATTTACTTTTGGGGGGTCTGGTTTGATTTTTAACCTATATGGCTAATTGTTAGCAGGTCAATAAAAATCTTGCTTCATATCACTGCTATGCATGATCTAATTCATGAATCAGACCTCCAGAGTGGGACATTTTCTATACAGGATTTTTTTTTAAAGTCAATAATGAAAGAATCAAGCTTTCTGAGGTGTGCTAGGCCGAACAGTCTAAAATCATACCAAATCAAATTAGTCCACAGTCTTTTCTTAGATTCTATCAGTAGGAGACTCAAGGAGGTCAAAGGGTGAAAAATGTGAGGACAAAGCTCATAAATACAGTTTCAGATAAGCTGATGAACCACAGAGCTGAAGAGGAGCCTGTGCAGCCATCTCAGGCGGCAACTGGCCCTGTGCAGCTGGGCCTGCATGGAGTTTTCTAAAATACCTGCAGCTCTGTAGAATTGCTGGGCCCTGAATCTGTTTTGGGATGGATCCCATAAGCCTGCTCCATAGAGGCAACCACAGTGTTAAGATAAAATTACCTCCCAAACCTGCATATTGTGATCATAATAGCTAAGAGATAGGGAATTACAATGAGAATGTAGAGGGAACAGTTGAGAAAAATTACAAGTGGAACCCGTACCTGTAGAAATCATTGATGCCACCCCAACCTGCTGGCAGGGGTTAGACTTGTGTAGGAGGGCATATATACTCATATACTCCTGTGATAGTTTATATGAATGAACTGAATTAGAGGTTCTGCAGCTGTGAGAGCTGCATCTTCCACCTTCCCCATGAAACCTTGCTTCCTTTTTCCCTGTTTGAGAAAAGTTTGTTTTCTTCTGGCCCTTTATTGCACCTACCCCTGACTTCCTGGAAGAGACTGCCATTTTCTTGCAAACCCAGTATTGATTTTCTCTCCCAAAGGAGTGGGCTGCTACCCATCTTTGTCTTTAATCTGCAGTGAGTCAGAAAAATGTCAGTGAAACTCCCTAAATTTGCTTCCATAGTTTTAAAATGTTTGTGTCTGGCAAATTATTCTCAGTGTCATTACATGAATGCAGGATTTTTAGCAAAACCTTCTAAGTTGTTTTAAAAATGAGTTAGGAAAAAAAATGTTAAAAAACAATAGGAAATAGTCCATGTTTATTAATAATTCTTTTTCTCATTACAAAAAATATATATGAGGGACTTCCCTGATGGCCCAGTGGTTAGGACTCTGCCCTTTCACTGCAGGGGGGCACAGGTTTGATCCCTAGTCAGGGAACTAAGATCCCATAAACCATGCAGTGTGCTCAAAAGGGAAAAAAAAAATGGTGAGCTTATATGAAAAGACAGAAAAAAAAAAAAAAGGATTTTCTTTTTGGTTTTATGTTTAATGATTTACTATTTGTGCTTTATGAAAAGAACACTAACACTCAGAACTCCTTGATCTTTTTGAATTAATATGTGGGGTTTTGAAAAACGTAAGCATCCAGTCTTCAAAACAAAATTAAATAAAAATTATTACACAATTCTCAAGTTACTTGCGGTGTTTCAGTAATAAACTATCTTAGGTGTGGAAAAATTGCAAAGAATTTTAGTATATAGTTTCAGACAGTGATCTAGGTAATACAGGCTTAAAGAAAATGCAGTAATATATTTTTTGGTATTTTGCTTTTACAAAATTTTCTCTATTATGTGCTTGATCTAATTCACCTCTTTTAAAATGCAAAAAGTGAATTTAAATTGATAAGTTGAGGAATATACTATATTTATAATATTAATATGAGCCATTTCCGACGATTATACAGACTAAAATTAAGGTAAACTTACCTCAGATGTATGATCTAGCATTGTATAATTCTGAGAAAAAAATAACTACATAATGATACTATGAATTGGGATAAGGGTGTCTGTCAAAATGAAAGTTTCCAACTAAATTTGATTCTTTAATTTAAAGATGGGACCACTGTGATAAGAGTGCTGGAGTGGGCTGCCATTGCCTTCTCTGATGGGACCACTGAAAGATTCTAAATTTTTCACTTACGCTAATCTACTTGGCATTAATGGACATAATAACTAATATTTTGTAATATATAGAGAGAAGGACCCAATCATAATGTTTTGATTAATCTGTCAACTTGATTTACTCTGGGTTAAATTATGTAGCTTGAAATACAAAAATGTAATGAAGAATCAAGCCAGATGTAATGAAACAATTGATGTTAACTGGATTGAAACAGCTGTGCCAGCAACTTGTGTAACATTAGAAAAGTCAATTAACCTTCTGAGCCTCACCTCCCTCATGCATAAAAACATTATTCTATAATACTCAGGCTTATATGTTGTTATAATAAATAGTGTTGTAAAACAATTTCATACAAAGACAGAGCAAAGGACTTCCGTGGGAACTTGACATTATTCCCCAGATTGGAAATTCTAAATTCAAGGACCAATGCTTGCTGATGCCTTGAATTCTCTAAGGAGTTAAACTTTTCATTTATGTAGTCATAGAAGGAAACACACATGCCCAAGACTACTGATAACCTCATCCACACTAAGATACTGACAGTCAAATCAATTTATTCAGAAGAGGCTTGGGGAGGAGTATGCTGCTGCTGCTAAGTCACTTCAGTCCTGTCCGACTCTGTGCGACCCCATAGATGGCAGCCCACCAGGCTCCCCCGTCCCTGGGATTCTCCAGGCAAGAACACTGGAGTGGGTTGCCATTTCCTTCTCCAATGCATGAAAGTGAAAAGTGAAAGTGAAGTCGCTCAGTCGTGTCTGACCCTTCGTGACCCCATGGACTGCAGCCCACCAGGCTCTTCCATCCCTGGGATTTTCCAGGCAAGAGTACTGGAGTGGGGTGCCATTGCCTTCTCTGGGGGAGGAGTATACACTGTATTAAACAGACACTCTATTAAATAGGGTAGTTGGCCTGAAAGGCTATGTTCTGTTTCTCATGATCCCTCTCTTGGCTTCCACCAGACACATAGACACATACACACACAGAGGAAGTCAGGGCTCACTGATAGACACAACCATAATCTCGCAAATCTTTAACAGAATTTATGGCTGGCTTATTTTAATGTTCCTTTAAGACACTCATTTGATTACTGTTTCTTCCCTGACACACCCTAAGTTTCATGGAGGCAGGGACTACATTGTTCACCATGCATTGTAGACGTGAACCTCAAACAGCAAACCGTTTCTGGCACATAGTCAGTTCTTTACAAATATTGCTTAAATAAAAAAAGTGAAAGAGAGAAAGAATCAGCTTTTCAAATATTGAAGTGTCTTGAGGAAAGGGTATTATGGTGGGATTGTGAGGGGGTGTTGAAATAAATGGCTGAGATTCCCAAAGACAAAATATACCTTGTTGATAATTTTATCAAAAACTGGATGGATGTGAGAGTTGGACCATAAAGAAGGCTGAGCACCGAAAGAACTGATGCTTTTGAACTGTGGTGTTGGAGAAGACTACTTAAGAGGATGCCAAGGAGCCTGGTGGGCTGCAGTCCATGGGGTCACAAAGAGTAGGACACGACTGAGCTTCACTTTGACTTTTCACTTTCATGCATTGGACAAGGAAATGGCAACCCACTCCAGTACTCTTGCCTGGCAAATCCCATGGACAGAGGAACTTGGTAGGCTGCAGTCCATGGGGTCGCGAAGAGTCAGACACAACTGAGCGACTTCACTTTCACTTTTCACTTTCCTGCATTGGAGAAGGAAATGGCAACCCGCTCCAGTGTTCTTGCCTGGAGAGTCCCAGGGACGGTGGAGCCTGGTGGGCTGCCGTCTCTGGGGTCGCACAGAGTTGGACATGACTGAAGTGACTCGGCAGCAGCAGCAGCAGCAGCAGCAGTATATTCTTTGTTGCTTAATTAACTTTCTCCTGCAAGAATGCATGTTCCATTAGGGAAGAAATCTCTTTTGGATTCAGGTCTGCATTCCAAGTGCCTAGCACAGCAGACATCTGATAAATGTTTGTTGAATGAATGAATAAACACACGAATGGATAAAGGATTCTCATTTGATTTTTCCAATAACTTTACTGCCTTAAAAGAAAATTAGCATCTTTAGTGCTATGAAAGGAAGGAAAGCATAAGGAATATCTATTTTTTTCACTGTTGTTATTCTTCCAAGATACAGGCAATAGAGGTTTTCTTCATTCTACTGGAAATATTCCAAAAGTTAATTGCAGATAATTATAATTTGAAGCTCTTAAACCTCCGATGGAGGATTCTTAAATACCAAGAGATTAATAAAATTTAAAACATATTTTCTTCCCCGAAGGAATCTCCTTAATTTTCAAATGTACAATATTTTCAGGGAAATATAACCCACCTGTTTTTGATTGATTTACTCTTGTAGTATTCTATCACAATTTTAGTTAGGTATGTGACCATTCAAAGCCCACTTTAAGATAAAACATGCTTATCCTGTTATTGTGTTGTTCACTTGCTCAGTCATGTCCAATTCTTTTCCAACACTACAGTTCAAAAGCATCAATTCTTTGGCACTCAGCTTTCTTTATGGTCCAGCTCTCACATTCATACATGACTACTGGAAAAAACCATAGCTTTGACTACATGGACATTTGTTGGCAAAGTGATATCTCTGTTTTTTAATATGCTGTCTAGGTTTGTCATAGCTTTTCTTCCAAGGAGCAAGTGTCTTTTAATTTCATGGCTGCAGTCACCATCTGCAGTTATTTTGGAGCCCAAGAAAATAAAGTCTGTCACTGTTTCCATTGTTTCCCCATCAATTTGCCATGAAGTGATGGAGGATGTCATGATCTTCCTTTTCTGAATGTTGACTTTTAAGCCAGCTTTTTCACTCTCCTCTTTCACTTTCATCAAGAGGCTCTTTAGTTCCTCTTTGCTTTCGGCCAAAAGGCAGGTGTCATCTGCATATCGGAGGTTATTGATATTTCTCCAGGCAATCTTGATTCCAATCTTGGAATCAAGAAATCAATCATTCTTGGAATCAAGACTGCTTATCCTGAGCAACCAATAAACAAGTTTGCAAAGAAAGCAATACAAGGAATATCAGGTTCAAGAGTCACAATTTTTGAGGAAGTTCAATTATTTAAAATGAAAAAAAAAAGAAAGCATATATGCTCACTAATGGATAATTATTGGAGTTTATTAAACTTAAGAGAAAATATACTTTGTGTGTGGTGAGGTTTAGTAATTGTCTGATGAATTTAAACTGTATCAGATCAAAAGTAAATGGAGACAAAGAAAAAGATCAGAGAGTAAAGGGATATACGTAAAAGCAGGACTTTCCTTCTTATGTAATTTTTACTCTGCTAAGAAATCGATTTATTTCATTTCCTTGGACAGTTGTAGGAAGAAATTGTGTCATCCAGAATATTTCTCATCCTATGCCTGGCTGTGTGCAATACAAGTGGACGTGAGCAAATGACTGAACCATTTCTGATTTATGTGGTACTTTCTATTGAACTTCATAAGGAAGGGCGATTACAACTAACGACAGCCTTGCTGAACAGACAAAAGCAGAATCATGAAGTGCTGGGGATACATTCTAATCCATCTCGAAAGACTGAAGCTATAAGTTTTTGCATTAGTTGTTTGTTCCAGACTTTCTCAAAAGTTGAGAGTCTCATGTTTTACTGTTGTTCTTATTAGAATTACAAAAGAAAAAAAATGACAAAATTTTAGACACGGGTTCAGATGTCAGTAATTAGATGGTACAGATGAAAGGTTTCTATGTGAAACATTTAATCCTGTTGTGTTACACACAATATTCCACCAAAGGGCCCTCCTGCTGATTGGCTGCTGATGAATCATCTCTCTTGCCAATTTCAGACTGAATCTGGTTTTGAGAAAAAGATGTGCAGGAAAGTTAAATCTTTGAGCCACAATCCAATTTGTAAACGCATGTCAAGTGATATGGACATATGCTAGGGATTCTTAAGAAATGTTCTTTGAACTCCCTACTCTTTAAAATGTCAAACAAGGAGAGGAGAAAAGCCCAAGGAATAGCATGTATGAAATCCTCAGGGCATGGAAAAAGCCCACAGGAAAATATGATGTTCTTCAGCAATTTAGCCCTCATGTCTCCCTTCTGTAGCCTTTCAAGTTGGCCATTTGAAATGTTGGAATTATTGAGTCACTCTGAGCTCATACTTTTATGATCAGTAAAAGTGGTTCTTATTACTGGCATCAAGCACAATGTCAGGGAAAACTGCAGCTGAAAGCCCACAGTGCCACGGATAGGATAATCCAGAAAAGCCTGAATTAATCCATTCTTGTCAAAAAAGCCAAAGAAATGAAACGGTTTCAGGAACATGAACAAAGGTCATCGTATGCTAAAAGTAAATAATGATAATGGTTTAGCGATTACCTCCATTTCCAATGGTAACGGTTTAGAGACTTCCTATGTTCACAATGACTAACTATGAGATAAATACATCTAAATATACAGAGGTCTCTTTGGATATTTGACAGCGGGGTTGATTGCTTCCTTGGTTTGTACCAGGCAGGGCACTACTGTTACGTTTTTCAAATTTTACAGATTTTCCTCATGCCTGATTGGTGACTACAGAGAAAAGGTTATTTAATGAAAAATGTCTTCCCCAAAATGTTACAAAGGATTGGAACAAAACAGTTTTGCATGAACATATATGATTTTTCAAACCATTATATCAGCTCCTAAACTTCAGTGGGAGGTGGATTAAACAGACTCTAAAATTTCTTCCGATTGAAAGGCTTGACCTCTACTTGATCACGGTAGTCGGTTCCCTAAGTGGAAACTTCAGGTACATATACTTAAGCTGACAAAGAGACACATCAATATATTTGTTGTTGACTCGCTAAGTCATGTCCAGCTCTTTTGTGACCCCATGGACTGTAGCCCACTAGGCTCCTCTTTCCAAATAGGATTTCCCAGGCAAGTATACTGGGGTGGGTTGCTGTTTCCTTCTCCAGGAGATCTTCCTGACCTGGGGATAGAACCCAGGTCTCCTGCATTGCAGGCACATTCTTTACCACTGAGCCACCAGAGAAGCCCAATATAAATACATAATGGACCTTAAAATTATAGGTGTGAGCAAAATATAAAGTGCTAAATAATCTCCCTTGCAAGGAGCATAAGCAAGCACATTAGAGTAGTGAACTAGATGTAATCTCATCATATTGTTTCATATTCTTATATTTAAGGGCTCTTGCTAACAGGTACTTACTAGTGAAAAGTAAGTGGATTGTTAGAAATCCCATCTCTTCTCTCCAATGGGAATGAAATGCTCCCCAGTCTATCACTACCAGTTCTGTATGCCAAAAGCTGCATACTGAAATCCTTCTTCTGGTTCCACAAATTCAACATGTCCAAAAGGAACTCTGCATCCCTGATCTTGAACTTAATCCTTCTCTTCCATTCACTAATTCGACTTGAGGACATCACCTTCTATAGGATGATTTCTAGGATGAAATCAGCTAGAGTCAGATTTGACCTAGACATCCTTCCTAGCTGTTTTCCTCTTCCTCGGTTTTTCTATTTCATCTCCTTCACAACTTTCATTCTTTCTTTTCTCATTCTAGTTTATACTGTGAATCTCAACAGTGTTTAGTTTTTGTTTTGTATCATATAAGTGAGACTTCGAAGATGCTCATATAAACATCTACCTATTTGTGTTATATGAATAGGTCAGTGTTTTAGAAATAATATACATAGTGGAGACCAGCATATGTGGACAGAAAAATATATATGGTATTCATCCATCCATACGTCTGTCCATGCCATGTGTAATATAAACTATTCTTGGAAATAAATTTTGTATATTCATCTCAGGAAGTTAGAGAAATAATGATAGAGTGTGACATTAGATCACATCATTTGCAAATATTTTCTCCCAATGTGGGTTGTCTTTCTGTTGTGTTTATTATTTCCTTTGCTGTGCAAAATCTTTTAAGTAGGTCCTGTTTGTTTATTCTTGTTTTCATTTCCATTATTCTGGGAGGTGGACTGAAAAAGAAAAAGACATTGCTGTGATTTATGTTAGAGAGTGTTCTGCCTATGTTTTCCTCTAGGAGTTTTATAGTGTTTGGTCTCACATTTAAGTCTTTAATCTATTTTGAGCTTATTTTTGTGTTTGGTGTTAAAGAATGATCTGATTTCTTTTTTCTTTTTTTTTTTTTTACATGTAGCTGTACAGTTTCCCCAGAATCATTTGTTGAAGAGTGTGACATTTGAATCTAAGGATTTCTGCATGTAGCATGTAATACAAACTTAGCATTATAATGATTTTTTTAGTATTGATTGAAAATACTTGAGGTACCAGACTGAAGAGATAAAAGGCTTTATAGGAAAGCAAGAATTGATTTTTAATATACACTACTGCTATGCAGAAGTAGTTCTAATGTGTATTGATTTGAAACACTTTCAGAGTAACTCCTTGATAAAAGTCCTCTATTCTAAATAGAAGTTTTAAGATTACTGTTCAGAGTGCAAGTTGATAATTGAGCTGATTTCCTTTGTGCTAAATGAGAATTAAGAAGTCAGGAATACAATTTTCTTTTTAATATGGATAAGGATGAATCCTTGTTCTTGTAATCTGCTTTCCCATTCCCCAGCTTGTTCCTGGCTTCCATTACATACAATGAAGTCGTACTTATGTTGGTTGATTTAAAAAGGAACAGGAAGGAAGTGAAAGGGTCTGACTCTTTGTGACTCCATTAATTGTAGCCCACCAGGCTCCTCTCTCCGTGGGATTCTCCAGGGAAGAATACTGGAGTAAGTTGCCATTTCCTTCTCCAGGGGAACTTCCCAACCCAGGGATGGAACCCAGATCTCCCGCATTGCGGGCAGATTCTTTACCATGTGAGCCACAAGGAAAGCACCAGGCTAATTCGAAAAACGTCTCATGTACATAGTGGGATGCCAGCTCAACTATTTGTGCGTCTTCCTATCAAAGCCAGCAGGAAGGTGTGCTTTGCCTTCTCTGTTGGCTATCAGATTTTGCTGGCATTTCTCAAGGGCAGTTTTCAGAGTCAGCTGACCTTGAGGAATGACTGCAAGATACACTGCCACGATTTGGCTTCAACCTGTGCATAGTGTTCTAAAATTCTTGCAATCCATATCAAAGAATTCAGTTATGTTGATTCTGTTTTCTATCAACACATTTCACCCCTGATTCATCTTAGCAACAAAACAGGTCCTAATACCGCTAAGAATCATGAGTACTTCACAAGCCACTAAGGGATGCTGGCCAATTCATTCTCGCACCTACCATCAATATTTAGGTGAAATTTGTTTCTCAAAACTCAAAGAAACAGATCCATAGGATATCAATTGAGGGCATGTTCAGGCTATTCTGAAAGATGTTCTCGAGAATAATGGCGTAGACTACAGATAACCCTGCATATTATCCCCTTAAATGAGGAAGAAAAAAAAGACTTCATGTGATAATGATGCCAGATAGCATAAAATTTCATAAAATCCTGACTGAAGTGAAGGAAATTTGAAAGACCAAACAAGCCCAGTTCTAAGCAATTAGATTTCCTAAGTAGCATGGTTGTATCAAGTGACATTATGAGAAACTTTTAAATGTGAAGAATCTTAATTCAGCTGCTCTAGACATTTCATCACAAAATTTAAAGTTAACATTTGCTTGGTTTTTTTGAGAGTTAATAAACTAAATTGCCACATTTATTATCTCTGCATGTAAGATTACTAAGACATTTATTTAGGAAATAACATTACACCATTATAATTATTTTCTAGCATATCACAGCAGAAAAAGAAAAAAAATTCTCCTTGGCCTTATGATACATTTTCTTTTATTGAAAAAAACAATATAACCTTTTCTTCTTTTTTTTATTTTTCATTTTAACCATTTGGCCTTGACTTCTCAACTCAAGACAAAATTTTAATAGTCTGTTATATATAAGCTACCCATGCTACTAAGATACTTCAGTCGTGTCCGACTCTGTGTGACCCCATAGACAGCAGCCCACCAGGCTCCCCCGTCCCTGGGATTCTCCAGGCAAGAACACTGGAGTGGGTTGCCGTTGCCTTCTCCAATGCATGAAAGTGAAAAGTGAAAGGGAAGTGACTCAGTCGTGTCCGACTCTTGGCGACCCCATGGACTGCAGCCCACCAGGCTCCTCCATCCATGGGATTTTCCAGGCACGAGTACTGGAGTGGGGTGCCATTGCCTTCTCCAAAGCTACCCACAGACAACCTCAATGTTTGATAACTTTATGTCCTCTGCTATATGCCATATGCTCCTTTTTAAGTTGACCATCTTTTTGAGCATGTCTTTAATTGTAAGAAGCCTCAGATCTTTTCTAAGAGTGGGTTAAGGTAGAAATTCTTATTGCTCATTCTCCTTGGGTATAAAGGGGGTAGATATCTCTTTTATATTCAAGTGAATCTCAATATCAAAAGAAAGAGATTTGCTGGTAGAAAATTAGGTCACACAGGAAGCAGAAGAATTAAACTTGCTCAGATATCAAACTGTATGAATTTTTCCAAATTCATTCTTTTATTCAATCTGAGAAGAGTGTTTTCCTACATCATAGTGAAAACAAAGGTTGCTGCTTCTAATAAATATATCTACTGATGTTTTAGGATTTTAAGAAGGAAAAGAAGACGGAGAAGAGACTGGCAAGAATCATGCTTCATTATATATAGCCTTTGCCTATAGCGATCAACCACGGCCAACAACCGCATCATTATATTGCAAACACTGTATTCTAGAGCTTTGCAATGGACAAAAAATGTCTTCCAAACCTTTTCCAAATTTCCCAGAAAGGCAGGAGAGCAGAGATAAGACAATAAAGATGTTTGGTGATTAACACAGTTTGCTTAAGCTAATATAAACAAATCTATAACTGAAAAGCAATTGGAATGAGTGAAATTTTAGCTTTGAACAAATCTGTTGACTGCAAGTGACATGATTTAATAATCAAATCTACAAAGACAAATTTGAGAGCAGCATCAATGTCCCTTAAGTATTAGACTTGGATTCAAAGAAGATGTACCCTTTTGCTTTCCTCAGAAACTTGGTCAGCATCCTTGTCTAACAAAAGCTGAATGCTTGCAGTGTATCAATAACTGCCAATGCAGAAATTGCTCATGCAGTGTAGTCTTGTCAACAAACATTCAGTACCTAATCTGCACAAGAAACTAAATGAAAAGGGAGAGATATTTTGAAGTATAAGTGATAAGCTCTCAAACAGTAAAAGTATACTCTAGCTGAGAAAGAACCAGTCAAGTGCCCCAGGATAAGGTATCCATTACCTATTTCCTATGCATCTATTGTATATCATTTATCTCCGTCTATTTTGTGAATATAACCTGATCAACTTGTTTTCCTCATATGAATAATAATTTTTTGTGAAAATTATCCTCAAAAGGAAATTTTAAAAATTTTCTATTCTAAGATGGTATCATTGAAAAATTTCTCCCAAATTGATTCCATAGTAGAAAAACAAGAATTAACACAAAGGCAAATAAAAATCCCTCAAGTAGACATATAAGTCCTGCTATATTTTTTTCGTTAGCATGCCAACCCTCTGACTTTATCATCAGAATAGCATGACAAGAAGCATTTGGTGGTAGTTGAGTGCTGAGACACAAAACTCTCCTGGGCTCTAAGGAGGGTGGGAGTCCCACTTCCACCTGGGAGTGCTCAGAGACTGGACTTAAGACAGCCTAGTTCAGGAGGTGCAGTGGTTATTTCATGACACCCAAGTCATAGTGAACACGCCTTGCACATTTCACACAATTCTGAGTGGAGAGCTTGTGAAGGGTCTGGTGGTAAGCTTTGCCCAGAGATGTGGGCACATCTTCAGGGGAAGATGCCGTTCGAGTGGGATGACGGGATGACAGCCCTAATTAATGATCAAGTGACACCTCCTGTGGCCCCGCTGTTGAAGGTCACACGCATGTCATGTTCCTGGCAGATACAGCATCAGAGGCACCTGGGAGCCTGTGAAAAGTCCTGGCCCTCTCTGATGCTCACCAGCTGTCACACGTGGTGTATAAGAAGAAGCCTTGCCTATGGGGTTGGCTTAGAACACTCTTCCTGCCTGACACCCAACACTGCGCCGGAAAACCTTGGTTTTCAATGGACAGAAATATTAACCAAAATGCAAGCAGAACAATGGACGGATAGTCTGAACTTGTCTACAGACTGATGGGCACTGAGTCCTTCTCTCCGGACTTCCTTCCCTGTCTCTTCCCCGACTCCGCCACTCAGGGAACAGTCAGCTTACTCTCTAAGACAATTCCATTCCCCAAACACAATCATTCCTATGAATTCATAGAAAAAATACTTAGGAGGTGCTTACTTTAACTCTCTACTTTCAAAAGACTTTAACTTCTCTACTTGCTCGAAAGACTAGATGTTTCACATAAGGATTTAATTTTGTCCACTACACATACACGTAATAGTACTGAATACACTGCGTACAAAGGCTATAGTTTCAAAGAGTCATCTAAATGGGAGTACTCTAGTGGAGAACCCTTCCCCTTCTCATCCTGTCAAACCGGTGGGCAAGTCTAATCGGCAAAGCCAAGCTCAGGAGTTACCTCCTCTGTGAAGCCCGCCCTTATTCCTTTACTCCCTGGCACAATGAATAACTCCATCTTCTTTACCAATTATATGCTTTGCACACATTTTCCTGACCACCCATAGCTGAAAATATTATAAGTATTTTCTAAGAGGGAGCTTGAACAAGAAAGAAGCAAACTAACATAGTTTTAATATAAAACAGGGAGAAAGTGTGAATTCAAGTCTTAGCTTTAGTAAATATTCCTCGTAGGCAGTAGTAAAGTTTGAAGGCATTTTACCAGCATTTGTATTAGTATTTTTAAGAATAAGGCTATAAATTGTAAAACTTCTTACATTTGTTACTGAAGCTAAAATATTGCCTTTTTTTTTTCCCAAAGCATACCTCATTATAACATATATGACTATGTCCCCTCCCCACATCCGTTACATCTTAATTATTTCTCTAACAAAACCTACACTAGTCAACACAGTTAATGATGACCCTAAACTGCCAACATAGAACCTAGGTAGCAATAACTGGCCTCTCCAATGTTAACCCAGCAAACTAAAATACCCCTATGACATTTCTGTGAGGCAAGAAATAGTGAATAATATACCTTTTAATATTTAGAAATACTCTTGATATTTAAACTTACTCATTATCATTTGTTTAATGAGTATTCACATACTTCACAAAACTATGAAGGTTTCAGATATAACACTGGAATAGTTTATTCCAATGAGCTACAAAAGAACAAATAGTTCCATAGATTATCTGTACTCTAATCCTCAATCCTCCACTGATTTCATAAGTAGTTTCTGTTGCCCTGGCAATGTTTATAAAATAAATTATTTAGCATACCTATATATGACTGTGTTGCCCTGGTAACTCACTGTTTCCTAGAAAGTATGATATGGATTTTATTTTAGCTGCATACTTGCTTTCTCTAGAGATAATCCACAGAAAATAAGGCTTTAAGAGATACGATAAACACTGTATCCAATGTTTACAACATTTAATTATATTTGATATGCTAAATGGCTATTAAGATTGTAATATTGTCAATACATTTATAAATGAATTGGCAAATTCCAGTTTCATGATGTAGGTCTGAAAAAGAAATTCTGAGTACATACTGGACATATTGAAGGTAATGTATCATTGGAACTTTTTCTCTTTGTACCTGCCAATCCTTTATTCAGAATTACATGCCTTCAGTTCTAAAAAGTATGCTATTCCTTGGGACTTCCCTATGGTCCATTCGTTAAGGCTCCACCTTCCAATGCAAGAGGCGCGGGTTCAATTCCTGGTCCGGGAAGATCCCAGATGCTGCGGAGCAACTAAGCCTCTGTTCCACAGCTACTGAGCCCACAAGCTACAAAAGGAGCCTCTGCAGGGAGAAGCCCCTACACCAAAACTAAACTATGAGTGGCCCAGGCTGACTCGCCACACTACAGAAAGCCCTCACGCGGCAGCGATGACACAGCAGAGCCCCCCCTCAAAAAAAAAAAAAGATTAAAAGTTCTTTAAAGAATTAAAAAGTGTATAGGAAAGTATGTCATATTTGATGAACAATAGTTGCATTTCAATAGACAACAATTACCTTTTGAACCAAACCTTTCTCTTATTCCCTAACCACAGCCATCTCACTTAATGCAGGCTATTTGCCTTGCTGCTTCCTGAAATAATCTGAGGACCCCCTTAGACTTTTTGTGAGTTAATTTCATGGAAAAGGTCCCCTTTCTATTTTATTTTTTTAATTTAAATTTATTTATTTTAATTGGAGGCTGATATTTTACAGTTTTGTATTGGCTTTGCCATACATCAACATGGATCTGCCACGGGAGTACACGTGTTCCCCATCCTGAACCCCCCCTCCCACCTCCCTCCCCGTACCATCCCTCTGAGTCATTCCAGTGCACGAGCCCTGAGCATCCTGTATCATGCATCAAACCTGGACTGGCAATTCATTTCTTATATGATATTATACATGTTTCAATGCCATTCTCCCAAATCATCCCACCCTCTCCCTCTCCCATAGAGTCCAAAAGACTGTTCTATACATCTGTGTCTCTTTTGCAGTCTTGCATACAGGGTTATTGTTAACATCTTTCTAAATTCCATATATATGCATTAGTATACTGTATTGGTGGAGAAGGAAATGGCAACCCACTCCAGTGCTTTTGTCTGGAGAATCCCAGGGATGAGGGAGCCTGTTGGGTTGCCGTCTATGGGGTTGCACAGAGTCGGACATGACTGAAGCGACTTAGCAGCAGCAGCAGCAGCATACTGTACTGGTGTTTTTCTTTCTGGCTTACTTCACTCTGTATAATCGGCTCCAGTTTCATCCATCTCATTAGAACTGATTCAAATGCATTCTTTTTAATGGCTGAGTAATACTCCATTGTGTATATGCACCACAGCTTTCTTATCCATTCATCTGCTGATGGACATCTAGGTTGCTTCCATGTCCTGGCTATTATAAACAGTGCTGCGGTGAACACTGGGGTACATGTGTCTCTTTCAATTCTGGTTTCCTCGGTATGTATGCCCAGAAGTGGGATTGCTGGGTCATAAGGCAGTTCTATTTCCAGTTTTTTAAGGAATCTCCACTCTGTTCTCCATAGTGGCTGTACTATTTTGCATTCCCACCAACAGTGTGAGAGGGTTCCCTTTTCTCCACACCCTCTCCAGCATTTATTGCTTGTAGACTTTTGGATCACAGCCATTCTGACTGGCGTGAGATGGTACCTCATTGTCCAACAGCATACCCACCCTCTAAGCTCTGTTTTCATCTCTGTTCTTCCATGCCCTTCGCTGTTTATAGTTACTTGGCCATTTTCAGTGTTACATACACGCCAAACAATTCACACCTTTTCTGCTATAGAGTTTTTTTTTTTTTAAGATTTAAAATGTTTAATTTTATTTATTTTTTTTAAATTTTAAAATCTTTAATTCTTACATGCGTTAATTGACTCATTCTGAGCATGTAATAATTACTCCACAAAGAAATTGTGTGCCTTGAGGACAGACTGTTTCCTTCTTACTCTCCCTCGTTTCAAACAGTATCTAGAATATTCTGTGCATATTTAATACTTAAAAATATTTGTATATTTTCTGTTGGTTTTTTCATTGAAATCAATGTTCTCAGTTTCCTAAAATGAACAGCCAATGCCTGGTGTAACAGGGCACAGAAAAAGACTTAATCAAGTGACTATTTCAAGGAGAAATGGATATTTTACTCTAATGTCCACTGTAGGATTATTCACAATAGCAAAGATATGGAACAATGTAGGTCTCCATCAATGGATGAATGGAAGAAAGGGTGACATTTTATACACTTATTATATATGTATATGCATATACACACACATACATATATGTGTGTGCATACTGGAATATTATTCAGTCACAAAAAGAAGGAACCCTGCCATTTGTGACAACATGGATAACCTTGGACACCTGGACACTCACAGGCAAGGTTGGGTCAGTCTCTTGTGGGGTCACCGCTTCTTTCTCCTGGGTCCTGGTGCACACAGAGTTCTGTTTGTGCCCTCCAAGAGTCTGTTTCCCCAGTCCTGTGTAAGCTCTGGCGGCTCTATGGTGGGGTTAACGGCGACCTCCTCTAAGACGGCTTACGCCATACCAAACTCTGCTGCACCCAGAGCCCCTGCCCCTGCGTCAGGCCACTGCTGACCCGCACCTCTGCAGGAGACACTCAAACACAGTTCCGTCTTAGTCTCTGTGGGGCCTCTGGGCTCTCATGTGCACAAGGTTTGTTTGAGCCCTCTGAGCATCTTGGTGGGTATGGGGTTTAATTCTAAACGTGATTTTGCCCCTCCTACTAGGGTTTTTCCTTTGCCCTTGGACATGGGATATCTCCTCAAAGTAGCTCCAGTCACCCAAAAAAGATGTCCTTTTCATTATAAGGGACTGGAAAGCAAAAATAGGTAATCAAGAAATACCTGGAGTAACAGGCAAATTCGGCCTTGGAGTACAGAATGAAGCAGGGCAAAGGCTGTTTGAGTTTTGCCAAGAGAATGCACTGGTCGTAGCAAACACCCTCTTCCAACAACACAAGAGAAGACTCTACACATGGACATCACCAGATGGTCAATACTGAAACCAGATTACATATATTATTTGCAGCCGAAGATGGAGAAGCTCTATACAGCCAGCAAAAACAAGACTGGGAGCTGACAGTGGCTCAGATTATGAACTCCTTATTGCTAAACCGACTTAAATTGAAGAGAGTAGGGAAAACCACTAGACTTTTCAGGTATAACCTAAATCAAATCCCTTACAAATATACAGTGGAAGTGACAAATAGATTCAAGGGATTAGATCTCATAGACAGAATGCCTGAAGAACTATGGATTGAGGTTTGTGACATTGTACAGGAGGCAGTGATCAAGACCATCCCCAGGAAAAAGAAATGGAAAGAGGCAAAATGGTTGTCTGAGGAGGCCTTACAAATACCTGTGAAAAGAAGAGAAGTGAAAGGCAAAGGAAAACAGGAAAGATATACCCATTTGAATGCAGAGTTCAAAGAATAGCATGGAGAGATAAGAAAGCTTTTCTTAGTGAACAATGCAAAGAAATAGAGGAAAACAATAGAACTGGAAAGACTAGAGATCTCTTCAAGAAAATTAGACATGCCAAGGGAACATTTCATGCAAAGATGGGCACAATAAAGGACAGAAATGGTATGCACCTAACAGAAGCAGAAAATATTAAGAAAAGGTGGCAAGAATACGTGGTAGAACCATAGACAAAAGATCTTTATGACCCAGATAATCACAATGGTGTGATCACTCACTTAGAGCCAGCCATCCTGGAATGCGAAGACAAGTGGGCCTTAGGAAGGATTACTGCGAATAAAACTAGTGGAGGTGATGGAATTCCAGTTGAGCTATTTCAAATCCTGAAAGATGATGCTGTGAAAGTGCTGCACTCAATATGCCAGCAAATTTGGAAAACTCAGCAGCGGCCACAGGACTAGAAAAGGTCAGTTTTCATTCCAATCCCCAAAAAAGGCAATGCCAAAGAATGCTCAAACTACCACACAGTTGTACTCATCTAACATGCTAGCAAAGTAAAGCTCAAAATTCTGCAAGCCAGGCTTCAGCAGTACGTGAACCGTGAGCTTCCAGATGATCAAACTGGTTTTAGAAAAGGCAGAGGAGCCAGAGATCAAATTGGCAACATCTGGTGGATCACTGAAAAAGCAAGAGAGTTCCAGAAAAACATCTACTTCTGCTTTATGGACTATACCAAAGCCTTTGACTGTGTGGATCACAACAAACTGTGGAAAATTCTGAAATAGATGGGAATAGCAGACCACCTGACTTACCTCCTGAGAAATCTGTAGCAGGTTAGGAAGCAACAATTAGAACTGGACATGGAACAACAGACTGGTTCCAAATAGGAAAAGGAGTATGTCAAGGCTGTATATTGTCACCCTGCTTATTTAACTTATATGCAGAGTACATCATGAGAAATACTGGGTTGGATGAAGCAGAATCTGGAATCAAGATTGCTGGGAGAAATATCAATAACTTCATATATGCAGATGACACCACCCTTATGGCAGAAAGTGAAGAACTAAAGAGCCTCTTAATGAAAGTGAAAGAGGAGAGTGAAAAAGTTGGCTTAAAACTCAACATTCAAAAAATTAAGATCATGGCATCTGGTCCCATCATTCATGGGAAATAGATGGGAAAACAATGGAAACAGTGACAGACTTTATTTTTCTGGACTCCAAAATCACTGCAGATGGTGATTGCAGCCATGAAATTCAAGGACACTTGCTTCCATATCCTGGCTAATGGAAGAAAAGTTATGACCAACCTAGACAGCATATTCATGGGAAATAGATGGGGAAACAGGGGAAACAGTGTCAGACTTTATTTTTTGGGGCTCCAAAATCACTGCAGATGGTGACTGCAGCCGTGAAATCAAAAGACGCTTACTGCTTGGAAGAAAAGTTATGAGCAACCTAGATAGCATATTCAAAAGCAGAGACCTTACTTTGCCGACTAAGGTCCATCTAGTCAAGGCTATGGTTTTTCCAGTGGTCATGTATGGATGTGAGAGTTGGACTGTGAAGAAGGCTGAGCGCCGAAGAATTGATGCTTTTGAATTGTGGTGTTGGAGAAGACTCTTGAGAGTCCCTTGGACTGCAAGGAGATCCAACCAGTCCATTCTGAAGGAGATCAGCCCTGGGATTTCTTTGGAAGGAATGATGCTAAAGCTGAAACTCCAGTACTTTGGCCACCTCACGTGAAGAGTTGACTCATTGGAAAAGACTCTGATGCTGGGAGGGATTGGGGGCAGGAGGAGAAGGGGACGACAGAGGATAAGGTGGCTGGATGGCATCACTGACTCGATGGAAGTGAGTTTGAGTGAACTCCGGGAGTTGGTGATGGACAGGAAGGCCTGGCGTGCTGCGATTCATGGGGTCGCAAAGAGTCAGACACGACTGAGTGACTGAACTGAACTGAGACAGCATATTATAAAGCAGAGACATTACTTTGTCAACAAAGGTCAATCTAATCAAAGCTATGGTTTTTCCAGTAGTCATGTATGGATGTGAGAGTTGGAGTATAAAGAAAGTTGAGTGCTGAAGAATTGATGCTTTGAACTGTGGTGTTGGAGAAGACTCTTGAGAGTCCCTTGGACTGCAAGGAGATCAGCCCTGGGATTTCTTTGGAAGGACTGATGTTAAAGCTGAAACTCCAGTACTTTGGCCACCTCATGCAAAGAGTTGACTCATTGGAAAAGACCCTGATGCTGGGAGGGATTGGGGGCAGGAGGCGAAGGGGACGACAGAGGATGATATGGTTGAATGGCATCACCGACTCAATGGACGTGAGTTTGAGTGAACTCCGGGAGTTGGTGATGGACAGAGAGGCCTAGTGTCCTGCAGTCCATGAGGTTGCAAAGAGTTGGACATGACTGAGCGACTGAACTGAACTGAACTGAATAACCTTGAGAGCATTATGCTAAGTGAAATATACCAAATAAAGACAAATACTACATAGTATCACTTATATATGGAAGATAGAGAAAGACAAAAACCTTCAAACTCATGAAAACTGAAGAGAGACTGGTTTAAAGGGCTGGGCGTGGGGTGGAGAAACAGGTTTTTGGTTAAGGGTACAAATTTTCATCTATAAGATAAGTAAGATCTGAGATGCTGATATAAATCATGTAAACTATAGCTGATAACAACACTATGTTGAATAACTGAAATTTGCTAAGAAAGTTGAACTTGAATGTTCTCATCAGAAAAATAGGATAAATATATGGGGCGATGAAAGTTAATTAATAATTAATTAACTAGATGGTGGGAATTATTTCATAATAAATTCATTTTGAGGGGCTGTACTACATGGCATGTGGGATATTAGTTTATCAACCAGGGATCAAAGCTATGATTCTTGCATTAGAAGTAAGGAGTCTTAACCATTGGACCACAAGGAAAGTTCCATGTATATATAATATATATTTCAAATCACCAGGGTGTTTAATTATTTTAAAATGTTATTTGTCAATTATACAGCAATATAAGTGAAAAAGAAATAATTCTTGAGGATATGGTATTTTTTTTCTTAGATAAAAAGTTAATGTTGTAAACGTATGATGTTCTTAACTTTCCTATTGCTTAATATATAAATTTATGGTGATCCCCACCAAAATTTTAGAATTAAAAAAAAAAGAAAAACTCATTAAACTTCTCCTAATGTAATCTGAACATGTAAAATGATATGAAAAAATTTTGAGAAACAACAAAATGTAACAATTGAGGCAAGCGGTGCTATTATAAAGTGACACTAATTAAAATAATAGAGTATATTCAAGAAACAAGTAGGACTGAATAGTGTCTAGAAATAGATCCAAAGATATAAAAATCCTATTATAACAATTGGCATAAAATTGCTCCAAAATCACTGCAGATGGTGACTGCAGCCATGAAATTAAAAGACACTTACTCCTTGGAAGAAAAATTATGACCAACCTAGACAGCATATTCAAAAGCAGAGACATTACTTTGTCGACTAAGGTCCGTCTAGTAAAGGCTATGGTTTTTCCAGTAGTCGTGTATGGATGTGAGTTGGACTGCGAAGAAAGCTGAGTGCTGAAGAATTGATGCATTTGAACTGTGGTGTTGGAAAAGACTCTTGAGAGTCCCTTGGACTGCAAGGAGATCCAACCAGTGCATTCTGAAGGAGATCAGCCCTGGGATTTCTTTGGAAGGAATGATGCTAAAGCTGAAACTCCAGTCCTTTGGACACCTCACGCGAAGAGTTGACTCATTGGAAAAGACTCTGATGCTGGGAGGGATTGGGGGCAGGAGGAGAAGGGGACGACCGAGGATGAGATGGCTGGATGGCATCACTGACTCGATGGATGTGAGTCTGCGTGAACTCCGGGGGTTGGTGATGGACAAGGAGGCCTGGTGTGGTGCGATTCATGGGGTTGCAAAGAGTCGGACACGACTGAGCGACTGAACTGAACTAAACTGAACTGAGAGAAAATATAGATGACTCATATGGTAGACATTGTTATGATAATTGGTTACCTGTTTGCATGAAAAAAAGAAAGAGTTGGATCACAGTCTCATTTCATGTTACAAAATAAACTCCAAAAATCAAAAAAATTAAAATAAAAGTTACTATAAACACAATAACAAGAAATGGTGCTTTAAATCATACAGTTAATAAGGTATTTTGCACAGTGTCCAGATATTTTAAAGCAGAGACTGGCAAAATATAGCCTGTAAGCCAAATATGGCCCTCACCTCTTTCTGTAAATAAAGCTTTATTGGAACTCAGCCCTGGCAATCCATCTGTGAATTATGTGTGGCTGCCTTCATCCTGCAGCCACATGTGACAGCAACCACATGGCTCAAAACACAGAAAATCTTGTTGTCTCTTTATAGAAAAAGTTTGCTGATCACTGCCCTTAAGGGAAAATAAATATGAACTATGTAATACTAAATACTAAAGTCATGCATGATAAACACTATAAAATTAAATTCCAAATAAACTGGGAAAATATCCAGAATATCTCTGGCAATGTTAAGTTAAAGATTGCAATAAGTTCCTTTAAAAAAAACTAAGATCACTACTCAAAAAGAGAAATGAGCAAAACAAATAAACTTGGAGCTCAGAAGAAAAAAAAAATTAGTCAATATACATATAAAAGTAACTCAACTTCTCTAGGACTCAGAGAAATAAATAACATTGGTAAGATACCACTCACTGTTTATTACATTAACAACATATTTGAAAGTTGGGATCACCCAGTATTAAGTGAGGCCTGGGGAAATAAACACTCTCACTTAAAGTTCAATTTGACAATAACTATACCAAATTTTAAAACACACATAACTGTTATTCTAGAAAATATATTGCAGATATTTTTTCACAAATGCTCAATATTACAGTCTTAAGTGTACAACAAGTACCAGCTACAAATTAAAGGACTATGAATAGGAAACTGGCATATTTATGTAATGCCATGCTATAAAGCGTTAAAAAGAGTTGACATAGATCTTTAGGTGACTCATGTGTAAGGACCTCTAGCATGTTCTAGTGTTGGGAAAAAATAAAGCCAACTGCAATACGGTATTTGAAGAGTGACCTTGTATATGTTTAAAGCGCACACATTAGTGCACATGCATGTCCGTATACATAACCATTGACTGCATGCTGACATACAAACTAATTATCAAGGTGTTTTCCCTGGAGGATAGAGGTGATGAGTGAAAGAGTCCTACAAGGAAAGTTTTAAGCTGTATATACATTTGTGTTTTATTTTTATTTAAAAAAATTTTTATTGGAGTATAGTTGCTTTACAATGTTGTTAGTTTCTGCTGTAAGCAAAGTGAACCAGCTATATGTATACATGTGTGCATATGTGTGCTAAGTTGCTTCAGTTGTGTCCAACTCTTTGTGAACCTATGGAACATAGCCCGCCGGGCTCCTTTGCCCATGGGATTCTCCAGGCAAGAATACTGGAGTAGGTTGCCGTGCCCTCCTTGGGGGAATTTCCAGACCCAGGGACTGAGCCCGTGTCTCTTACGTCTCGTGCATTAGCAGGCAGGTTCTCTACCACTGGCGCCACTTGGGAAGCCCATACATGTAATATATCCCCTCTTTATTGTATTTCCTCCCCATTCAAGTCACCACAGAGCACTGAGTAGAGTTCCCTGTGTTGAAAGTGAAAGTTTCTCAGTTGGGTCCGACTCTTTGTGACCCCATGGATTTTACAGTCCATGGACCTCTCCAGGCCAGAACACTGGAGCCCACTCCAGTGGGCTTGGATCTTCCCAACCCAGGGATCGAAACCATGTCTCCTGCATTGCAGGCAGATTCTTCACCAGCTGAGCCACAAGGGACACCCAAGAATACTGGAGTGGGCAGCCTATCCCTTCTCCAGTGGATCTTCCTGATCCAGGAATCAAACTGGGGTCTCCTGCATTGCAGGTGGATTTTTTATCAACTGAGCTATCAGGGACTATACAGCAGGTTCTCATTAGTTATCTATTTTATACATAGTATCAATAGTGCATATACGTCAATCCCAATCTTCTAATTCATCCCCCTCCCCCCACACTGTGGTAACTATAAGCTTGTTTTCTACACCTGTGACTCTATTTGTGCTTTGCCAATGAGTTCATCTGTACCATGTTTCTAGATTCCACATATAAGTGATATTATATGGTATTTACTTTTCCCTTTCTAACTTACTTCAGTCAGTGTGAGTCTCTAGATCTACCCATGTTGCTGCAAATGGCATTATTTCTTTTTTGAATACTGAAAATATTCCATTGTATATACGTACCACATATACATATATACAATGGCTGAGTAATAGTCCGTTACATATATGTACCAGATCTTTATCCATTCCTCTGCTGGTGGACGTTTAGGTTGCTTCCATGTCCTGGCATTGTAAATAGTGCTGCAATGAATATTGGGGTGCATGTATCCTTTCGAATTATGGTTTTCTCCAGATATATGCCCAGGAGTGAGATTGCTGGGTCATATGGAGTCTTTCGGGCTTCCCTTGTGGCTCAACTGGTAAAGAATCCACCTGCAATGCAGGAGACTTGGGTTCTATCCCTGGGTTGGGAAGATCCCCTGGAGAAGGGAAATGCTACCCACTCCAGTATTCTGGCTCGGAGAATTCCACGAAATGTATAGCCATGGGGTCACAAAGAGTCAGATGCGACTGAGGGACATTCACTTTTGGGGGTTCTTCCCTGGTAGCTCAGTTGGTAAAGAATCCTCCTGCAATGCAGGAAACCCAGGTTTGATTCCTGGGTGGGGAAAATCTGCTGGAGAAGGGATAAGGCTACCCACTCCAGTATTCTGGGGCTTGGCTTGTGGCTCAGCTGGTGAAGAATCTGTCTGCATTGCGGAAGACCTGGGTTCTATCCCTGGGATGGAAAGATCCCCTGGAGAAGGGAACCCGCTCTGGTGTTCTGGCCTGGAGAATTCCACGGTCTGTATAGGCCACGGGGTTGCAGAGCCAGACATGACTGAGTCTTTTACTTGGATCTTCCCTGTAGCTCAGAAGGTAAAGAATCTGCCTTCAATGCAGGAGACCTGGGTTCTATCCCTGGGTTCGGAAGATCTCCTGGAGAAGGGAATGGCAACTCACTCCAGCATTCTTGCCTGGAGAATCCCATGGACAGAGGAGCCTGGCAGGCCACAGTCCGTGGTGTCGCACAGAGTCGGACATGGCTGAGAGACCAACACTACTATACTGAGACTCTACTTTTAGTTTTTTAAGGAACCTCCATCGTGGCTGTGCAGGCACTTTTGAATCATGAGCTTTGAATTTCATTGTTTGAATGGTTTTTGCCCCTAAGTTCATTTTAGATTATTTTTTTTAAGTTGCCATAGAATTTTGAAGTTACATTTAACAATGGCAAGACCAGCACTGCTTGCTACAGTAGTTAGGGTATCAGGGAGACTTTGTATGCAAGTGTCTGTATTTATTTTACCCCAGAAATCTACTTACAGGGAGCTGACACCCATATGAAGATCCTTCTAAATTTATTTTCAAACATTTTTGAATTTTCTTCTGGTAGAAATAGTGTACATGGGCTAAAGTTATTGATTTGTGTTTGCTAGTTTCTTTAAAAAGATTTGGCCAGTAGATCCACCAGGTAAAGTCCCTACATAGCAAACACACTTTGTCTTTGTTTGGTACTTTGACAGTGAAACTCAGAAGGTTAGAATTTTTGCTCAGCTCAGCAGCTGGAATAAAAAGATACTATCTGAAAACACTTCTTTCTGAACAGAATTCTAATGATTTCAATGTCCTTTCCAAACTTGATGATATGCTTTTAGGGGGAATGTGTCTGCAAGTCTGGAGGACACAGCCATTAAAATTAAGCCTTACCTAATCACCAATTACCAATGAAATATTCTTGGAGTTTTCTTGAAATTTTTATTGTTGTTGTTCTAGAGGGAAAGTTTATATTGATACGTTAGCTGTAAATGTAAGGTTTATTCATCAGAAGTGTTATAATTTAGCCATGTATAGCAACAAATCACACAGTGGTTCCATAAAAGCATCTTGCATTTCTTAGAATCCTGTAGTTAGATAGTATAGTATTAGTACAGTCATTCAGTCATGTCTGACTCTTTGCGACCCCATGGACTGTAGCCCTCCAGCTTCCTCTGTCCATGGGATTCTCCAAGCAAGAATACTGGAGTGGGTATCCCTTGCTTCTCCAGGAGATCTTCCGAATCCAGGAATTGAACCTGGGTCTCCTGCACTGCAAGGTGGATTCTTTACTGTCTGAGTGATCAAGGAAACCCAGTAGCTAGATATCCTGTTTGTAAATAGGTAAAAATGAAAACTGACCTTTATCCTCGAGAATAAATAGTGCTAAACACATGAAGAACAGAAGATTTATGATTCACACAAGCTTAAATAGAATTTAAGAGAACTGAACTCTGCTTCTTCTTGGGAGCTATCATCTTCTCTCCCTGTCAGCACAGATTTAACAGAATACCCGACGTATCCCAACATGGGGATTTCAACTGTGCATTCATAGAAGATCCCAGTGTGACAAGCTGCCAAGCAAAGTAGATATCTAGTTCAGTCCATCACCTATTAAAATCCTGCCAGCGTCATGGTGAAATTTCAGAGTTTAGGAAAGAAACCTTGCCCCGGCAATCAGCAACACGTGCCTGATGGCGTCGGCAACGTCAGCAAACAGTGCGTTCCTGATTTCCACCCGCAGTGTTCTCTTTCAGCGAACAGAAAATAAAGTGCGAATGAAAATGCTCTTGCTGTCATCAGCAGGATTTGACCTGATCAAGTCCCAGAGTCCAACACACAGACAGAGAATGGTTTCCTTGTAGAAACACCAGGACGAGAGAGGATCCAGGCAAGGAAACTTTTAGCCCCTTTTCCTTAATAGTGACAAGTTTCTCAGAGTCTTTCTTCTAAAGTTACGAAAAGGTACACTCAACACAGCTCAGAAATGTCAGTCTCTGAAGAAGAAAGCCTAAGCCCGCTGTAGCTTTACACTCAGGATTTCTGTCGGTCTCTAATCCTTTCTTTCCATCAGTTCACGTCTCCCTTACAGATCATTACCCTCCCAGGTACGAAAAGACCAGAGGCACCGTGATCTGGGTTAAGACTTGACCGGAGCACTGGCTTCAGATACAAGCCTGGCTAAGACTTTGGGGCTGGTGAGTCAAGCCTGCAAAGAACCTGCAGGACTCTGGCCACAGTACAGGGGTCTGTGAGCTTCATCACGATGGGGGAAGCATGTCTTTACCCTATGTACAGAGACCTTATCTGTGAGAGCTTCACAAAATCGTGGAAGCGAAGACATGAGAAAGGAGAAAAGTTGTAAACAAACCATTATTATGGGCAACCTAAGGAAGATGTGTAGCTATTCACACCTTGAATTTATTTGTAAAGTAGGTTCCAGTGACTGCCACACAAGAGGTAACCCAGTAGGCCTTTAATTCTTATTTTCATTACTTGTATTTATTTTTATTATAGGTGTTGAAAGATTCAGCAGGTAAATCAGAGAAGCACCAATCTAAGTGATTCATCTTATTTATAGCCACAGAGGCTACCTCCACCAAACTCATTAGTAAAGTGTGCAAAATGAGCAGGATAAATGTGGTAGACATGGCTGATTATTGCTTTTTCTCCAGTTCTTCCTGTACCAACACTCATTTTACATAATTGGCCTAATCTAAAGCAGAATTTACAGTCATCTACTCATATAACTGAGTAATGATAACAGTAATTTATTGAGTGTTTGATATTTCTTGGATGCTATTTTAAGAGCTTTAAAGCATTACTTCATTTAATCTACTGAAAGCATTATAATTTAGCTGTGATTGTGTCCATATTACAGATAAGAAAACTGTGGCTCAGGCAGTTTGACTGCCCAAAGTCCTAGATCAGAAAGGATTTCCTCTCCCAAAGAGCCTAACCAAGAATCCACGCTATTAATCGCCAAGTCATTCATTCCTTCCCTTCACATCCAGGTGATTTTATTTCTTTGCCATAGATCATCACCTACGTATTTTTATGTTTTAATATTACAGAGCAATTAATTTAAACAACCCCACTCTGATAATAAAACCAAGATCAGTTGCATCAAAGTTCTTCATACAATAAAACAACCAACAAAACTGTTTTAAGGAAACAACTGATGGTACAAGTAATGTGTTTCTAAAATGCTGTTTAGCCAGTGTTTCCAAGTTAAAAACAACAAAGTGGTGGGTGGCCCAGGGCCACTTCTGTTCCCAGGAAATCTGTCCCAGGCACAAGTGCTACATTTTAAACCAGGGGTCCCTAACCTCCAGGATCTAATGCCTGATGATCTGAGATGGAATTGATGTAATAATAATAGAAATAAATTGCACAATAAATGTAATGCCCTTGAATCATCCTGAAGCCATCCCCTGCGCCACTGGTTCGTGGAAAGATTATCTTCCACAAAACCAGTCCCTGGTTCCAAAAGTTTGGGAACTGTGGTCTTAGACAGGGTGACCTAAGCTTAAACATCATGCAGAGCTAATCAGGGGAAGGGGTAATAGGGAGCAGCAGCCGTGGCAAGAAGATCTCACAGGGACAAATGAACACACACACACACACACACACACACAACTATTGCTGGGGAGAAAGATACTAGAAATAATAAACCCCAAATTGGGCGAAGCTGGAAGCTGGGGTAGGGAGGAGGAGGTGTTCATGAAACACTTTGCTAGGGTCCTGAATGACAGTTGAAATAAAACACAAATGTCTTCCCTTCTCCTCACAGCTTCGCAAGTATTGTAGAATCATACACCTTTGGTATCTGCAAAAAAAAAATTCAGATTTTTCCAGATGTGCATTCCTTGAGGTCGTAATGAGATGATGCTTGACCTCCGCATGAGGACCAAGCTAGCCTCTGTACTCTCTAAATACACACACATTATTTCCTTAGAAGGTAGTTGCTTCCTTCTAGAAAGTCTCTTTAGAACCTGGCAAGGCTTCTTCCCTCTTCCTGTGTTGGCCCAGTCTGTGCTATATATTGGTCTGGCAGCTTCTATTGGATTCTACCTGATGACGTGGACAGAACAGAACAGCCTGGCTGGATTCCTTGCCTGTCAGTCTGATTTCCACAACACAGACCAGACGAACTCACAAAGCCCCCAGGTAGGCAAACAAGAGTAAACTGGGACATTTGCGAAATGAGGCCTAAAGTTCTGTTGTCAGAAGCTACATACACTTTATTTTTCAAATACAAAGCAAATTATCAAAACGCTATGAGCAACACGGAATGCGCCTTTAAAAAAAAAAAAACAAAACAGCTGGAGAAAGCTCAATTGTGAAAGCCAGGTGCTGTGATCTTTTGAGTCCAGGAAAGGGATGCCTGTGTATGTAACGCCCTGTTTTTGATATGCATCACTTTATCTGTATTTAGCTTTGAAAAGAGTTAAAATGTAGCATTGCTTCTTCTTTGTACGCCAATACATTCACTAATAAGGATTAATGACCACAATAAGGTATAACATGTGATACTGTAACCACTGTTTTCGTATATTCTCTTGGCTTTGATCCTCCCCAAAGCCATGTTAAGTATAACGACAGAAGAGGAAACCAAGCTCCAGATTTGAACAGACCCAGGAGAGGACGCCAGAGACCCTGTCACACAACTTCCCACTGGGGACATTCCCCCTCCTCCAAACTCTCATGAGTGTATCATTCTAGAAATCTTCCTGTCCTCTTCTTTTCAAGAGCTAGAAAACATGCAAGAACTTGACACAGATACACGGAGTCACTCGCCTTCAGCCTGTATTCTAATGGAATATCTAATATTTTTCCTTTGGGACAAATGTCATATTGTACCACAAAATGGAAAAAGCTAGCTAGCAGAACATAGTTTGATTATTTGGGGAAGAAACTTTCCACTAAAGAAGAGAATAACCCTTTTAGTTAACATAAAAGTCATCTACCAACCTTACTGTCTACTATCTAGCCACACTTATTTGTCGATGAATACCTTCCTATTTCAAATATGTTGCTTTGAGTCAACACCGAGCCATGATTCGCAACTCGTTCCCAAAGCATCCAAAGAAAAGAAAGCATAACAGGAGATGGACAACAGAAAGGCTTTCCTCCTACAATGGATTTAACTGTCCAGAGCACACAGTACTACCTGCAGACCTTCCCTCTCCCTAACAAATGGCAGACATCAACATGAGAGGTTGATTGCTATTTCTTCCCATCAAGTTGATTCTCACCCTCCCTCCCTCTCTCTTCCTCTCTCAACTCTCTTTCTCTCCATCACTGTCACCATCTCTGCCTGTCGTACATGCTTTTGTAGAATTTCAGGAACAGCTCTGTATCTGGAAAACAAGGCTGCCAGAAAAAGGCATGGGACAGAACAAAAGCTTTACCCCAGAGCTTCTACACGTTACAAACGCTTGCACTCAGATAATAGAAACATCGAGCCTCAGGTGACTGAGAACACTTACTGTTGGTTGCATAACGTATGGCGGATGAGGCATCCATGAAGTACTCTGGACCTATGCATCAAACAGCATTTATTAGCACAAAGCAATCACAGAGAGAACTTGGTTCTTGCGTTCAGTGGAGTCACACTAGGTCATAAGAAAGTGGAGTCCATCTGACTTAGTGCTCAAAACTAAGGATAGAAAGGAAGCTCTTGGACCCGATTTATTTGGTCCCTGAAACTTGGTAAAATGAAAGCAAATTCCTACTTCACTGGAGATGGCGGTAATGCCCACATGGGCCAGGCTACACCATGGGCACATTTGGAGGCTGGTATTGGAGATGAAAGTCTTAGGAGGCTTCAGGGATCTCTTGTTTGGAGGTCAACACGCTGGAAGACCCAGGTGAAGAAAGAAGGAAGCATTACTTAGCATGATTGCTCAGACTTCCTTTTTTTCTGTCATTGGTTCTAACCTCAAATTCTCAAGTGATCCCGTCTTGGAAATAAATCCAAGTGGTGAAAGTTGGGGAATGAATCAGAGAGATCAACCAGAAATTTGGGGGAATGTTTTGGGTTAAACCCAAGTTAAGTAAGTCTGTGATTTTTCTCTCTTGTAGTAATTGGTATGGTTACTAAAAATGAGTGTATGAACCAGGAAAATGTTCTGAATATTTCCCATCAGTCAAATGAGAAAGTCAGCTTCTAAGAGCTGAACGTGACATAGATAGCCCTGAAGATTTTGGTTTCAATAGACTCACATCAACGAGACTGCCAATGAACTTTAGACTAAAAAAAAAAAAAAAGTGGTGAAAAGCAAGAATCAGCAACGTAGGAAATTGCTCTAATTCCTTTTTGAGAAAAGAGAGCTGGAGTTAAATTCCACTTATGGGCCCTCCCAAGTGAAATGACAGCTCTGTGGAGATTTTATTCATGACACCAAAGTGCTCTACAATGGAGCTCAGTGGGTGGTCTTGGCTGAAGCAGAGGCCAAGATTTGCAAAAACGGGTAAAAAACCCAAAAGCACATATTACAACCAGGCAGGCCTGTAGGAAGAACAAAAACTGAACAGCATCTGCACTTAGCCTCGTGGGTCCCCAGGAAAGGCATTTAAGAAATCAGCCATCCAGAGACCCTCTATTGCAACTCACACAAAAGTCTGTTCCACTCACCCACTGGCATGTATCAAGAACCTAAGTGCAGACACAGAATGAAAGTGATCTGCTTCAGAGTGAGGGGGATCTGTTAAGGGGAAATGGGCATAGTCTCAAGCGGGATGCTCTGACAGTGGGGATTTCCTGGCATGACATAGATAGGTAGTGGATGAAGAACGTGAAACTTCACTGAATTCATAGCAATCAGCAACATCACAATCCCCACCCCAAACCCCCACGCCCACCCCCACCATGTGCATGATATAAGGAAGCAGACAGGCACACACCCTCGCTATCTCCAAAGCTGCAGCAATGCCACTCGACCAGCTAGATAGCATTCATAGGCAATTTTGTTTCTAACTAGAATTAGAAGAACTGTCTAAAGAACTACATGAGGTAAAGAGAAGGAGGGAGAAATATTTGTGATAACTCAAAGGAATAAGATAAGGAGCCCTGTTTGAGGGGAAGGATGGCTATTTCTTTCCACCTGCACAATTAAGGCTAACTGGCGACAACGTCCGGTTTAGGACACACACTGAGTCTCAGATTTTCTTGTGCTTCAACACGTGGAACCCCTGAGGTCTCTTCTGACCTCTTTGGAAGTGAGAATGAAGTCAGAGGAGGAAGTAGGAATTACTTTTACCCCTTTGATAATTTTCCCTACTTCTTGGAGGCAATGATTTAGCATCCATCCATGTAACTTTCCATGGATACACAGAACGACTGTGACAAATGACAAGGATCCCAAAGGGAGTGCAAGGAGTTGCCAGAAATGTGCTCTCAGAAAAGATACACTAGGGAACTGTGACAACCAAAATAACAGACAACACACAAAGTAACGTCTCAGTGGTGAGAAAGCTGCACTAAGGTTGGCTGAAAAGCAGCCAAATCATGAAAGCTCAGCAGGCAGAATGGAAGCACAGTGGGCTTTTATAATTCAGTGAAACAGATGCAAACAAGCTCTTGAAAGCGTAGGCTCAGTGGATAGTTTGAATATTATGACATTAAGATGGGACTAAAGGGAAGACAACTTGAAAACTCTACTGTGTCCTTTTTGACTTGAGGTAGTCTATTTTTGGCAAGAAAGGTCTCTCGGGACGTGCAGGTAAATCGGACATACCTGGTATGTGGAGACAGGGGAAGCAGCAATGAATGGCGTGATGGATGTCTGTGGAATCATGCGGTTGGTTGCAATACTGTACGGTGAAGAATAAAATCTGCGAACAGAAAAAAAAAAAGAAGATTCATAGATTTGTGATGCTATCGCACACCTGGCTGCTAACCAAATGCTACCACGCGTGTCTGAAGAAGATTGACTTCCACCCTCGTGTGACCCATTCACTGTTAACAGGAGCGGACAAGAGACTGATGGTCTTTGATTCCACTAAGAAATAAACTGTTCTAAACAAAATGACAACTTTGGGTCCTCTTATAAAATTGGCCACGCAGAAATCTCTTAGGCCAGGTGAGTGTAACAGTATGTTTGATCAACAGGGGAGAAAAGCTGTGGGTCTTGTTTTTGTTTGTTTGTTTTAAGGCAACGCTATTATAAAGCTCCTTGAAACAAAGGTGAATTGGTAGCACCAAGCTTTATGAAAGTGGCTGGTGCTACACAGACATAATTGCATTTATTTCTTCATTCAAGAAAGAGGATCAGCTTCCAGACAGTTCTGGATAATTTATGCTAGTCCATGCCCTTAGGCAAAAACTAACCTAAGTACTTTCTCCATGAAAAGAAAAGGACAATTTGCGGAGAATTTGGGTCAAGATGGAGGTTCTGCACCTATGTGATATTCTCCTGTAGACTCTAGAAAGCACTGCATTTTCTAGTCCTCCAGGGCCCTCCAGTGAACAAGTATAGAAAAACACTGGGCAAGATCACGTGTGGGTGCATGCTCAGTTGCTCAGTCCTGTCCAACTCTTTGCAATGCTATGGACTGTAGCGCAGTCCATGGACAGCCTCCTCTGTTCATGTAACTTTCCAGCCAAGAATACTCGAGTGGGTTGCCATTTCCTCCTCCAGGGGATCTTCTCAATCCAGGGATCGAACCCATGTCTCCTGCATTGGCAGGAAGGTTCTTTACCATTGTGCCACCTGGGAAGCCTGGGCAAGAGCAGAGCCCCACAAATCAGAGGAGGGATGATTCTTCCGGATATCTATTAAAGGATAGATTTAACAGGGATCTAGGACTTCCCTGGTGTCTCAGACTGTAGTCCGCCTACAATGCAGGAGACCTGAGTTCGATCCTTGGGTCAGGAAGATCCCCTGGAGAAGGAAATGGGTACCCACTCCAGTGTCCTAGCCTGGAGAGTTTCATGGAGAGAGGAGCCTGGTGGGCTCCAGTCCATGAGTTCACAAAAAGTTGGATACCAATGAGCGACTAAAATTTTCACTACTGTCAAGGGTATTGAAAACACTGACATTCCATCTCCACTCAGACTATATCCTGGAACCCATAAGTTACCTAACGCTCAGATTCCTCAGAAGAATTTTAAATCATGTTTCCTTTTTCATATCTCACTGGTAAGGGAAAAGTCTAGAGTGACTAACCACTGAACATGCACACAAAACCAGGATGCCTGTGATGGACTATTTCCCTGTTATGAGGATAGATTGGAAAAATGCCAATTAGGGCTCATGGAATCATTGTTTTCATTATGCCATACTCTTTAGTTCAGTTCTGCTCAGTCGCTCAGTTGTGTCTGATTCTTTGCGACCCCATGGACTGCAGCACGCCAGGCCTCCCTGTCCATCACCAACTCCTGGAATTTACCCAAACTCATGTCCAATGAGTTGGTGATTCCATCCAACCATCTCATCCTCTGTCATCCCCTTCTCCTCCTTCCCTCAGTCTTTCCCAGCATCAGGGTCTTTTCAAATGAGTCAGCTCTTTGCATCAGGTGGCCAAAGTATTGGAGTTTCAGCTTCAACATCAGTCCTTCCAATGAATACCCAGGACTGATCTCCTTTAAGATGTAATGGTTGGATCTCCTTGCAGTCCAAGGGACTCTCAAGAGTCTTCTTCAACACCACAGTTCAAAAGCATCAATTCTTCAGCACTCAGCTTTCTTTACAGTCCAACTCTCACATCCATACATGACTACTGGAAAAACCATAGCTTTGACTAGATGGACCTTTGTTGACAAAGTAATGTCTCTGCTTTTTAATATGCTGTCTATTTGGTCATAACTTTCCTTCCAAGGAGTAAGAGTCTTTTAATTTCACAGCTTCAGTCACCATCAGCTGTGATTTTGAAGCCCATAAAAACAAAGTCAGCCACTGTTTCCCTATCTATTTCCCATGAAGTGATGGAACCAGATGCCATGATCTTAGTTTTCTGAATGTTGAACTTTAAGCCAACTTTTTCACTCTTCTCTTTCACTTTCATCAAGAGGCTCTTTTGTTCTTCTTTGCTTTCTGCCATAAGGGTAGTGTTATCTGCATATCTGAGGTTATTGGTATTTCTCCCAGCAATCTTGATTCCAGCTTGTGCTTTGTCCAGCCCAGCATTTCTCGTGATATACTCTGCATAGAAGTTAAATCAGAAGAGTGACAATATACAGCCTTGACGTACTCCTTTTCCTATTTGGAACCAGTCTGTTGTTCCATGTCCAGTTCTAACTGTTGCTTCCTGACATGCATACAGGTTTCTCAAGAGGCAGGTCAGGTGGTCTGGTATTCCCATCTCTTTCAGAATTTTCCACAGTTTATCATGAGCCATACAATCAAAGGCTTTGCCATAATTGATAAAACAGAAATAGATGTTTTTTCTGGAACTCTCTTCCTTTTTCCATGATCCAGTGGATGTTGGCAATTTGATCTCTGGTTTCTCTGCCTTTTCTAAAACCAGCTTGAACATCTGGAAGTTCACAGTTCACGTATTGCTGAAGGATGGCTTGGAGAATTTTGAGCATTACTTTTCTAGTGTACGAGATGAGCGCAATTGTGCAGTAGTTTGAGCATTCTTTGGCATTGTCTTTCTTTGGGATTGGAATGAAAACTGACCTTTTCCAGTTCCGTGGCCACTGCTGAATTTTCCACATTTGCTGGCATAATGAGTGCAGCACTTTCACAGCATCATCTTTCAGGATTTGAAATACCTCACCTGGAATTCCATCACCTCCACTAGCTTTGTTTGTAGTGATGCTTCCTAAGGCCCACTTGAGTTCACATTCCGGGATGTCTGGCTCTAGGTGAGTGATCACACCATCATGATTATCTGGGTCGTGAAGATCTTTTTTGTACAGTTCTTCTTTGTATTCTTGCCACCTCTTCTTAATATCTTCTGCTTCTGTTAGGTCCATACCGTTTCTGTCCTTTACTGAGCCCATCTTTGCATGAAATGTTCCGTTGGCATCGCAAAGTCAATTGAATTACTACTTCTAGTTTATTTTCTCTTTTTAAACATAGATTATGACTGAGGTTGGAATTTTGGAGACAAAAGCTTCCTCATCTCTCAGAGGTCTCTGATGTTTTGAATAGAGAATCTCATGAGTCACCTTTCTAAAGAAGCATTCCACCAGAACCCTGCTGAGTGTAGGGGGGGTAGATTTCAATGTTTCCAGGGTTCAAAGAGTAAATTTTTTTTTAATTTTTTTTTTTAAGAGTAAATTCTTTAAGCTTAGATTCTATACAAGTCTCCAAGCAAGGATTATAGAACTACAGTCTTAAATTGATCTAGTTTTCAACAAGGATTATAAGGTTAGGGTCTTTTGGTTAAAAAAATGTAGTTGAAAAAATTACTCCCCTACCCATTGTATTCTCCTTACTATCCGTTCCTACATCTACCACGTCTCTAAATCTGCTCTTGTGTAGTTCAGGAAAAATGAATTATGACTATGTCATGTACCTATTAGAATGATCTAATTTTTTAAAAAAGGCAATCAGAGCTGTCACAGAATTAGAGAAGGTGGAATTCTCTTTCATTGTTGGTGGAAATAGAGAATTGTCGTGCCCTTTTAGAAAACAGCTTGGCAGTTTCATATAAAGCTAAAATACACATAGCATATAACTGGAAAATCCCACTGATACATAGCAACTAAAGATAAATGAAAGCTTGAGTTCACACAAAAACCTTGATGCAATTATTTACAGCAACTTTGATACTTGCCCAAAACTGGAAACAAGCCAAATATCCTTCAACTGAACTGATTAACAATGTATAGTCCATCCATACACTGGGAGGCGACTGAACAATTAAAACGAAATAAACACTGGTGTGTTTAACGTGGTGAATCTTGAATGGATTATGCTGAATGAGAGATCTCAGACTCCAAAGACTTCATATTTTATATCTATTTGTATAGCGGTATGGAAAATGAAAAACTATACATTCCAAAACCAAATAATGGATGCCAAAGGCTGGGCTTCAGGGAGGAGTCTGACCACAGAGACGTGTGAGGGAATTCTGGGAAATGATGTGACTGTTCTGTTTCTTTGTTGCTTTGCTGTGTGCTTTCCAGGCCTCATACAATTGTACCCTATTAAGAGTATGTACATATATATATATATATACTTTTAACAAATCTGACTTTAAAAAAGACAATTACTAAGCAAGAAAACATCTATTCTTCCATTTAAAAAAAAACTGTATTGAAGGATTTACTGTGTGTACCAAAGATGGGTAAGGCATTCATTTGAGTTTCTCTCTTTAGCCACTTAACTTGAATGTCCTTTGTGCATTTACCAGCCTAAAGCCAGCCAATGGCTTTCCATTGCAATGAGAACAAAATCTGAATTCCTGGTATCGGCTATTGCTAGCACAGTAAGGCTACTGTCCATCTCTCTTCCTTGAGCCAACTAGGATCCATCCAACCACAATGACCTTCCATCACATGAGCCTGTCATTCTCATCTTGGGCCACTGACCTTACAATTCTCTTTACCTGGTATGCTTATTTCCCCAAATCTCCCTATAACAACCTCTTTGTCATTATTGATTTCACTCAACTTTCCCTTCTTCTGAGAGCTCTATAGCTAAAGTAGCAACAACCGTCTCTGCCCCAATTGTTCTGTGTTCCTTTCCTTGACTTTATTTTTGTTTTTCCCCATTGGCATTATCACTATTTAAAGCAGCCTTTAAAAAATGTCTTTATATATATGCTATGTGCTGAATGTGTGTCCCTTTAAAATTCATATGTTGAAGTCCTAACTCCCAGAGTGGCTGTATGTGGAGATGGGGCCTCAAGGAAGAAAGTAACATTAAATGAGCTCATGAGGGTGGGGCCCTAATCTCCCAGGGTTAGCGTCCTTATAAGAAGAGATGCTCCAGAGACTTCCCTCTCTCTCCACACATGCACACAGGGGAAACGCCATGTGAGGACACAGTGAGAAAACAGCCTTGTAAAAGCCAGGAAAACAGTCCTCACCCCAGACTTAGTCAGCCAGATCTTGATCATGGACTTCTAGCCTCCAGAACTGTGAGGAAATATATTTCAGTTGTTTAAATCCACACGATCAATGGCTTTTTTTTTTTTTTCTTTAACAACAGTTGAGCTGATTAATGGAATACATTAACTGGCTATCTCTCCCTCTAGAATGTTGGCTTCAAGAGAGTTGAGGACACCTGGATTTGTTGCCTAGGACAGAGTCTGGGACATAATAAGTATAGGCATACCTCATTTTATTGTGCTTTGCTTTAGTGTACTTCAAAGATACTGTGATTTTTACAAACTGAAGGTTTGTGGTAACTGTGCATTGTGAGACGATGATTAGTGTTTTGAACAATAAGATGTTTTTAATTGAGGTATATACATTGTTTTTGTAGACATAATGTTTTGCAAACTAACATTCTATAGCCTAGTCTAAACATAACTTTATATACACTTTTAAAATTGTGTGACTCATTTTATTGAGATGTTTGCTTTGTTGCAGTGGTCTGGACCTGAACTCACAGTATCTCCAAGGTCTATCTATGCTTAATACCTGATGGCTGACTGAATAAATGAGTGCAAAACCGCTTAGGGGGATAGGCAGTGATCATAGTAAAGGATGGCCAATGTCAAATGTGTGGAGACACAGAAGACGCCATCTGTTCAGATAGGAAACTGAGAACTGAGAACTGAGAACGCTGGCTTACATCACAAGTCACCTATCTGCACCTCTGTACATCTCAATGAAAGCTTAAACTAATGCCCGTTTTCTAGGCATATAGAGAAATTGATAATCAGAGAAAACAGACCTTTTATACAAACATCATGGTTTACATCTAGAAACACATACACACACACACACACACACACACACAAAAAACCCCTTCAGGTTTTATCTTAGATTTTACTTATGAAGCAGTGAACAAAAAGATTTATGTGGGGCTCATAATGACCTAACAGGCACTCATGACCACTCCACTAAGAGCCCTTTTCTCCACATAGGTTTAACTTCTCTTAGAAACCTAGTCTCAGCCTTACATACCAACAGCATAAATCAGGCTTCACATTTTAGAGTGGCTGGTTTATTTTGCAAAATGTACTAAGTGGCATATTATTAAAGATTTTAAAATTTTTAAAAAAATAAAATAAAATAAAACATTTTAAATTAAAAAAAAAAAAATGAAAGCAATAAGGACTGGATGGGCAGCCAGCATTTACAGCGAACTTTACAGGGAAAAAAGAACAGAAACAGAAAGACAGCCAAGTAAATGGATACTAACAAAGTGTGTTTTTGTTCTATTTGCTGTAACCCTATCCGTCCAACAAGAATGGTATTTCATACTCCCCAGCAAGTTCCAACACCGTCTGCCACTCAAATCGGAGAGTCATTTAGAACAGAAAATGTACTGGAGAGATCAGACTCAGTACACTATCTTGATCCCCTAATTCTGGCATTCTGAAATAAGCTCTCCCCAAGTCCAAACATAAACCAGATGACTTTACAGGAAAGCTTTGCTTAAACCACGGCAAGAGAGGCTGTTATTGCATCTGAGGCTTAAAGTCACCATGTCTAAAGAAAACGCCCCGAGCCGGCCTCCAAAGAGAGAGCTTCAGAATGAGTTTCCCAGTCTCATCACTTGTTCTCAATCCCTGCCATGTATCCTTCATGGTTCACACAGCCTCCACATTTTAAAAGAAGAAGAAAGAAAGGACATCCAAATAAAAACTTCAAGCATAGGCATCCTATTTTGGGGGAACAGGAAAGGTGAAATTGACTTTGACAGCACTTTAATTTTGTGGCTATAATAAGACAGCTAAGGTCATTTGAAACGTGACTATATTTTTACATCTGGTTATATTAATATATGCATTATGGGCTTCCCAGGTGGCTCAGACATAAAGAATCTGCCTGCTAACGCAGGAGATATAGGAGAGGTAGTTTCGATCCCTAGGTTGGGAATATCCCCTGGAGGAAAAGCATGGCAACCCACTATAATATTCTTCCCTGGAAAAATCCCATGGAGAGAGGAGTCTGGAGGGCTACAGTCCATGGTGTCACAGAGTCGGACATGGCTGAGCACGCACGCATAGGTGTGTCACGCCTTGCAAATGCTGTCACAGAAAACCTGGAACGAATTTTTAACTAACCATGTTTTCCAGAAATAGTTTACTAAGATATTTATTATAGTAAATTCACAGGTGTGGCAAGTGTTTCTTTTCTATGCTGTCCTAAACATAGACAGAAGCTTTCTTCCCAGGACATAGAAATATTTTTGGTTGTCACTGGGTCAGAGGGCTGCTCCTGGCATCGAGTTGGTAGAAGTCTGGGATGCTGCTAAACACAGGACAGTTTCCACCAAAAAAAATGATATGATCCAAAGTGACCCTCATGTCAAGGTTGAGAAGCTTTCCTTGGGAATGTTGACTAGTTACTCTGGAGAAGTTTCACGTGAAAAAATTCCAAATGTCACAGGGTCTGAGAGGTTTAATTAAGCATGACCTATCTGTAGAACTCTGAGCTGGCCTCTGAAAAAAGTCGTATTTTTAAGGAACGCAAACATTTATTTAGTTTTCTGGCTTTAAAAGCAAGTGGCCTCCAGAAGTCTAAAGAATGGAAGTCTAGGTCACTAACAGGACATTATTTTACCTGCAGAAGAGCCATCTCCAGGGAATTTGGCAGTCAGTAGTGAAATCTTATTTCACTGACAATAAGAATAACATGAATGCATCAATAACCCCAGGGTAGGATTTTTTTGTAACTCTAAAAAATCACACACAATCCTATATGCACATTGAAATAAATGGTGTTGCCTTGTCTTTCATGTCCACGGGCCATTTTGTTGGAGTCAGAACCACGAATCCTCGGGGTAACCCTATAGCATAAGATTAATAAGGTGTTGGTCCCCTTTATTGTAATACCACGTATCTTTCACATTACATTCCTTTCCTAGTATAAGAAGATCTGGTTTCTGTATCACTTAATATCAAATGCCATATAAAACAGTTGGCAAGCCAAAGCTATAGAAAACATTTTTCTGGGTCATCCCAGTGCACCAGCCCCAAGCATCCTCTATCCTGCATCGAACCTAGCAAAATAAAGTAAAATTTTAAAAAAATAATAATAAAAAAATAAAAGTGAAAAAATAAAATAAAATATATATTTAAAAAAAAAACATTTTTCACCCACATCTATCCCAAGAATACATTTTATTCAAATCAAACAATCCAAAAGGCATTTACACAGCAGACCTTAGTGGAAAAGGCATAGGAAAAGATGAGATTTTGACTGGGGAAGGAATTATTTCCCACCTCTTATGCTCATATTTGAAAGTGATGGGATCTCATATTGGACTGTTAAAAAAGCAATAGGCCAGTAGTAATAACACATTATAGAGTTATGCCAGATAGCTCTGAAAGAAGAATGAGCATTTACAGTCTCCTAAGTTGACCTGCAGTAAAAAAGTACCAAGTGGTTTCCTTTTCCATTGCAACCCAGATACCTCTTCACTGGAACCTTCAAAGCCTTTGACTGGACTGATTTTCTAAAAGCGATCACTTGGGTAGATTCGAGCAGATGACATGACTGACATTTTCTGCCACCTACACTCAGACTGCTCGGAGACACCATGGTCCACATTTACATTTACAAACGTTTGTTCTTCATTAGAGAAAAATCAGGCTAAATTTGGGAGTACTGATTTCAGTTTGATGTTGCTGTATAAACATTGAGGTTATGGAATTCAGAACATTTAACAGTTTATACAACTGAGCTACCAGACAACCCAGACACACGTCTGAATTTGATGCTCAGAAACCCCTATGACTGAGTGCAGTTATAGGATGCTCCAGGATTACAAAATATGTCCTTTTACTAAAAAGAGAAAAATTGAAGTATACTTGGTTCACAACGTTGCATTAATTCCTAATGTATAGCATAGTGACTGAGTTACACACACATTGTTTTCACTACGCTTTTCCATTATGGCTTATCACAGGAGCTGTAGCCTCCTGCGCTATAGTAGAACTTGTTGTTTTCCCTTCTATATATAATACTTGGCATCTGCCAATCCCAAACCCCCAGTCTGTCCCTCCCCACCTTTCCCTCCCCCTTGGCAGCCACATAGAATTTCCATATGACCCAGCAATCCCACTCCTGGACGTATATCTGGAAAAAACTCGCACTCAAAAAGATGAGCCATGTTCTTTAGATGTGACACGCCGCCAAGAGGACGAGTTCATGTCCGTGCTCCATCAGGAGGCCTTCCACATCTCTTACTAGAAAGTCACTGCTTTTACTCTGCGGTCCTGCGACATGTATGTTAACTTTTTTTGTGAAAAGAATAGAAAAACATAAACAGTGGAAAGTAAGTCTCCCTATCACCCCTCCTTCCCAGCACTCTGTTGGCCCTCCCCAGAGAGTGACTGCAACCATGTCTCATGCCTTCCTTCAGAAATACTTTGTACATCTGAAAGGTGAGACATACATGAAACTCAAAGCACTCTGCTTCTTTCACAATACTACTGGCCTTATATCTAGAATTTGTGTGCATGTCCATTGTTCCTGATAGCATGGGAACTTTTTTTAAAATCTGCATCACCAACATGATTTTATTATTACTATTTTATTTATTATAAATTTATTTAATTGGAGGCTAATTAGTTTACAATATTGTATTGGTTTTGCCATACATCAATATGAATCCACCACGGGTATACAAGTGTTCCCCATCCTGAACCCCCCTTCCCCTCCCTCCCCGTACCATCCCTCTGGGTCATCCCAGTGCACCAGCCCCAAGCATCCTTTTAAACAGTACAACAGATACGAAAGAAGAGCGGTTTGTTGAACTGCGTCATCATTAAGCCATCTTTAACAATATTAACTGGATTGGAATAGGTTGCAACTGTATTTTTTGATATGTTTTTCCTGTATCAAATGGGATCAGTTTCTTCTCTGCAGCAATACATATTTATGCCTCTGTTAGCTTACCACTCTCCCCCCAAGTTAGGTTTGCCTACTGGATCGAATGGGCTTCCACGGTGGAACTAGTGGCGAAAGGAAACTGCCGCCAAATAGGAGACATACGAGATGCAGGTTTGATCCCATGGGTCAGGAAGATCCTCTGGAGGAGGGCATGGCAACCCACGCCAGCATTCTTGCCTAGAGAATCCCGTGGAGAGAGGAGCCTGGTGGGCTACAAACAGTCCTCGGGGTCACAGAGAGTTGTACACAACTGAAGTGACCTAGCACGCACACAGGCCCTGGACTGAATACATGGGTATAAATATGGACTAAATACTTTACTCTGGACATTCATATTCGATCCCTTCATATGCTGAATTTTCTAAATCAGTTTCCACATCTTTAAGAGGTACATGCTGACAATAAGTCAAGAAACAGGATATTGAGGAAACATATGGTTATTCTGACATCTTAAACATCCATAGAAATGATTATTTATATGCTGCCATATAAGGCAATTAAAACCGAAAAGACCAAAACATTTTAAAAACTCATGTATATGAAGAAATACTAAGTGAATAAGGTTAATTAGCTATAATTTTTCTGTTTCTTCCATTTCATGATATAAAATTTCTACCTTCTTGGTACCAACACAATGCATAATCTGATGCTTCTAAAATTCCACTCTTAACCCAGGACATGAACAACTCATGTGCAGTTTGGCTCCTTTGGATGAAACTGGAGGTTGCATTTAAAGATAATCAGATTAGGGTGTTACAGGGGAACAGAGCAGCTTGATACCAGGAAGGGGGCTGGTTTACCTAATGCCACTTTGCTGGAGTCAAGCAGATGCCATCAGCAACATTTTCTATTTCTGATTTGGCATTCATAGTACTAAGTTAAACAGCCTGTAAAGAAAAATAAGACATGGAACCTGCCTTCAGATTTAATAGTCCATCAGAGAAATAAATATGATGTCAATAGCTATGTGATAAAAAAGATGGTCACTGTATCATGTACACGTGTGTGCTAAGTCGTTTCAATTGTGTCCAGCTCTTTGCAACCCTGTGGACGGTAGCCTGCCATGCTCCTCTGTCCAGGGGATTCTCCTGGCAAGAATATTGGTGTGGACCGCCATGCCTTCCTCCAGGAGATCATTGCAACCCAGGGATCTAACCCGTGTCTCGTTATTTGTCCCATATTGGCAGGCGGGTTCTTTACCACCTTTGACACCTGGGAAGCCCTTGCTGCATCACAGTCACAGGAAGTGCAATGTAACAATCTTGTCAGCATTGACAGTGGCCGCACCGCGCCACAGGAGGTCCTTTAATCCTTACAATATCTTATGAAAACTTATTCTTACTGTCATGTCCACTTCACAGAGGGGGAAACTAAAGCACAGATAACTTGCCTACATGTGGAAAACAACAGAATTTGAATGCACGCCTGGGCAGGCTGGCTCTGGAGTCTGCACTTCTAACCACTGCTTACACTGTTTCTCTTATGACTAATTGTGTAATTAGCTCTGCCTGGTATGATTTAATGGTGTTCTCTAAATGAGAGAAATAAAAGAAAAGGAAAGGAAGAAATATCACCATTCTCTGCAGGCAGAGAGAACTCCATAAGCAACAAGACTCACGGGTTAATATAACATGAGATGTTCTGAGAATCAAAAAAGGTCCAATTCAGTTGCAGGAGCCAAATCATGAAATTCTTCGGGTGCCATTCTGGAAAGTTTGAGTTGTTCTGCATTTAATAAAGTCCATGTAATACTTTAAGCCAGGCAGATAGATGATTGTTTATTACTTTTTGCTTTAAAAAAATATTCAGAAAGCAATGTGAAAATGGTTTGGTACTCAATTATATCAGAGGCAGATAAAAGCTTAGTACAGGTAGGGAATGGTGATTGAATGAACTTGATCAGTGGCAGGGAGACAGCTGGTTTGAAGATGTAGTTCAAAGAGAGATAGAAGAAGTCTTAATGACCAATTTCATCATTAGGAATGCTATAGGAGAGAAGGCCCAGAGAGCTGGAATTATGACTTAAATGGCTTTAGAGTAGACTTTTCAAAAACTGTCAGAAGTAATTTGAGGCTTTTCATTTATTTGGTTTGTATTATGAAGGACTGATGAAGACAAGGCCCTCAGCTGGGGGTCAGGACACCCAGGAGCAGCAGCCAGTGCAAGGAGACACACAGGTGGTGGTTCCCTGTGTCTAGTTATAAACTTGAAGTATGAATTCGGGAGTCCTCAGTTCCTAAAAGCAGGAGGAGTGGGTGAGAAACAGTATGAGAAAGGGCTAAACCCTGAGAAAGATTAGTAAAAGTGGGCAGAAGGGGAATTCATAGACACCAGGGGAGCAGAGCAAGGGGAGGGCAAGGAGGATCAGCAGAGGATATGTGTGTGTACACTGTGCTAAGTCACTCAGTCATGTCTGACTCTTTGCAACCCTATGCCTGTACCTCTTCTTGCGAGCCTCCAGGCAAGCACACTGGAGTGGGTTGCCATGCCCTCCTCCAGGGGATCTTCCTGACCCAGGGATCGAACCCACGTCTCTTACATCTCCTGCATTGGCAAGTGGGTACTTCACCACTAGCACCACACAGGAAGCCCAGCAAAGGATAGAGTCATGAAATCCAAGAAAGAAGCAGCTTTCAAGAAGATGTAAGTGGTAACAACAACAGCAACATCAAAGTCAAATGAGGCAAGATCTCAAACAGCACAAGAAATAAGAAAGTGTCCATTACAACGGACAAATTTAGGGATCCCTGGAGACAGCGGCAGGGAAAATTCCAGCCAAGTCTGAGACCAAAATTCACACTGTAGTAGGCTTAATTAGAGGCAGCATGCTGGCGCTTCATTTGCGTCCGACTCTGTGAATGTGGACGGTAGCCCACCGGGCTCCTCTGTCCATAGTATTCTCTTCCGAGTCTCCAGGAAAAAACACTGGAGTGGGTTGCCACGCCCTCCTCCAGGGGATCCTCCTGACCCAGAGATCAAACCCACGTCTCTGCGGCTCCCGTACTGCAGGTAGATTCTTTACTGCTGAGCCACTGGGGAAGTCCAATTAGAGACAACACAGGAAGACCATGTGTAAAGAATACTAGAACTGTCTACCAGTAAAGAAAAAGCAAAAATAGTGTGGTCACTACAAGTTATGGGCACAAAAAGATTGTTTTGTTTTTTGACTGCACCACACAGAATGCAGGATCTTTGTTCCCTGACCAGGGATTGAGCCTCTACCCCCTGCATTGGAAGCATGGAGTCTTATCCACTGCACCACCAGGGAAGTTTTCTGCCCTCTTTATAGGTGGGAGAGACTTGACTTTTATGGGGTGAAAGGAATATTCAGTGGACAAGGCAACATTGAAGACAGGGACTGCTGGGTAATACAAAGTTCTTTATCAGATGACAGTACGTAAAATCAAGAAGATGGTATCCTGAGCATCTTAACTGCAATTTGCTTCCTGAGGGAAATGTTCATTGTTGTTACAGTCTAAGTGGGCAGTGGGAGAGGATGAAGCACTTTTGCAACTGTTGAAATAGCCAAAGGATACAATGTTCTGCTGTTAATATAAAGTACACAGAGACAGACATCACAGAGAGGATGCTGGACGGTGGACATATATACCTGCAGTTGACCCCTGTACAGTGTAGATGGTGACCTGGGAGGGAGACATAGTCCCCGGGGACCAGGCAGTCCTCACGGTGTCTAACAGGGCACCACCAAAGTTCAGACCGTGGCTGCTCAGATTACAGGTTGAAACCCCAATTTTTTCTCTTCAGGTTTGTCATGAGCCACAATGAAAGTCTGGACACTTAGGTCTTTGGGGAAAGATTCAGATTTTAAACTGTGCATTGGAAAGATGACTGACTAAAGCAGAGCAGAAACTCATTCCAGCCCAGGCCTAGGGCACTGGGGCATCTCTAATAATTGACCTCGAACCTTGGGCAGGAAGATCTTTATAATAAGCAGATGTATGGATATATAGTACAGACAGGTAGATGGATTCCCATATTCATACACACATATGCATGTATGCAAACACAAACACTTGCTGACTTTAGCTAATGAACGTGTATATTAATTCAATTATTTCTGTTTTCCAGTCGCATATACATTTCTAATTGTAATTACAACTATTTTTACAATTGTTAGACTCCAAGAACAGGTACTATTAAATTGCAAATACAAATTACTTGGTGCATAGTATGTGTTCAATAAATGTCATGCCCTTACACTACACGCCTGTCACTCTCTCTGAGCATATAATACCATATTCTGTGTCTTTTGAATTAACTATGTTATCTTCTCAGCTATACAGTATAACTCTAGAGGGCTTTATTCTCTCTATCTTTATTTCTTGTTTTTACTTTCTGACCACCATGTTTAGGATGCCTTGTTGGAAATAAGAGAAGGCTTACTGGATAAATGGAGAGATATCATTACTTTTTGCCCCTAGAGAAGTTTTAATCAACATGAGACGAAGGAATAGATCTCTGCCCTAGACTATCTCATGTGTGTTGCCTCTTTCATGGAAGGTAGATCATGAGTTTCTTGAGCCCCTGTTTTACACAGAGGCACTGTTTTTTCAAAGCCTATAGAGCATAGTACTGTGCTTGGAAGACTTACTGGATGTTCACTGAGTGACTGAATGAATGACCCTCTAAGCTGACCAAACCAAAAATGGAGTTACATTCCTTCTATCCGCTGGGCTGATCTTAAATGAGACCTTCACTCTGACTAGCTCTTTAGAGGCTGAAAGACAGAAAACTGAAAGCCATGGAGAAATCTAAGATAAAAGCCTGAAAATAAGAATAATAATTATTCTTCAGTTTGTTGGTTCATTGCAGGATGGCCAAGGTAAAGGGACGAAATTGGAAAGTCAGAAGAAAGTTTCAACCAAAGATTATTCCAAATGACAGAATTTCAAAGATGCTGGATTATGTAGCTTAAGTCTGATTCTTTTCAGAGGAAAAGTTCAGGCTATATATTAATTGTTCTCCGTAAGAGTCTGCAAACTTCCAAATGCTTATTAAAACTGAGTATGAAAATACAATCACCATGTTACTAACTTGATTCTGTGTGTTACCCTTCCTCTGAGAGCCAGAGGCAAGCATAGAAGCTTTATTAATGTTGAAATGAGCCTGGACACAGGCTACGATTACTACCTAGCAGAAGTGACACTCTAACCCTAGAGAAACAGACTCTTCTCCCAGACCAGTCTGCACTCCTCCCTTCATATCACTCTTTCTAAGGTGAGAGAGGGGCAGAAAGATGGCATACGGACAAAAGCTTTATAAGCATGCGTGATGCCACTGAAATCAGAGTCACTCACAGGAAGAAAAGAAATTCACTGATGAGAAAGGTTTGATTGACATTTTGGTTTAGAACAAAAAGAAAGATTTGAACATTTTTCTCCAGTACTGATTTCAGGGTTCAGAGATACCTTAGCAATTAAAACATAGAAAAAGTGATCTACTTACCCATTCTGTATTGCAGCTGTGGGGTCATAGGTCAGGGCCATGCCAGCCTGTATAATGGGGGGAAGAAGGGAGAAAATGGATCTTAATGTTTTTATGGTAATATCCAAAGCATTCAGCACACACACAGATTTTATCTTTACATTCTGTGATTTAAGTCTACTTATTCCTATATATTTATCCCCCGCTTACTGTCAAAACTAGCATTTTTACTACCTGAACACCAGAATCCAACATTGAGTTAGGGAATCTCTATTATATAACCAGACAAACCAAAGAAGAATGCATTTTGGATGGTCTCCATTTCTACTTCATATGCCATGCACTGTCTAATCTGGTATCCTTATAATTTCTCATTCTTTTCAAGAACATCTATTGTATATCTCCAAGCATGGGAAAAAAAAGGTAAGAATGGATCGCGGGGTAAGAATTAAAATTAATGCTACTTAAAATGAGTTCGACCTTTTAGAAGAAAGTGTTAAGAAATATTTATTTTAAAATAGATTGTGTGCCTCAGGGTAGGCAGGCAGTGAATCACAGGGTGCTGTACAACACGTTGCTGGTACCTGTCCCACCCAGAGTGTAGAAAGGGAAGGTCATTTGCATGTGATGAAAACCCTTGGCCTTGTGGCTAACAAGGAGGTAGTTTTTGTTTTGTTTCCAAGGTAACACCACCACTGAAAAACTACATTTTTGTAACTGACCGTCATCACAGATAGGAATATACATATGATGATCGTGATGGTCGCTGACTGACATCTACATTTCCCCTTCACGCACACCATCACATCTCATCACCACAAGTGAAGTGAAAGTCACTCAGTTGTGTCTGATTCTTTGCGACCCCAAGGACTATACTATCCATGGAATTCTCCAGGCCAGGATACTTGGGTGGGTAGCCTTTCCCTTCTCCACAAGGACTCTATGAATAGGCAGAAGAAATATTTTCTCCATTTGATGGATGTAGACATGGAATCCTGGAGGGGTCAAGCGACTTGTTCAAGGTCACAGGTTTGGAGGCAGAATCAGATTCCAACCCAACTCTTCTGCTGGGCGTGCCCTTCCACAGCCCTGCTGTGACACTGCCTAGGATTTTGCAGGAGCCCCAAGGATCATCTCTCTGTGGCCATGTGGACCCACCACTCTGTCTTCCAGGACTGTCAGCCTAGTTATTGCTTGTGGGCAGAGACAGATAGGATGAAACTGAAGGCTGACTAGGCTGTCTATGCTGGACATTTTTTGTTTTTTTTTCCTTTTTGGGAAGTAAGTTAGTCCAAGATCGATCACCTGGCTTGATGAAAGTGGAAGTGTAAGTCGCTCAGTCATGTCTGATAGTCCATGGAATTCTCCAGGCCACAATTCTGGAGTGGGTAGCCGTTCCCTTCCCCGGCAGATCTTCCTGACCCAGGAATTAAACCAGGGCCTCCTGCATTGCAGGTGGATTCTTTACCAGCTGAGCTACCAGGGAAGCTGGCTTGATAATGCACTATTGTTATATAAGACGTAACCATTGGGTGAGATGGAGTGTTGGGTAAACAGGACCTCCTGTTCATTTCTTTCACAATTTCCTGTGAACATGTAATTGTTTCAAAATAATAAGTAAGAAAAAAGTAAACTAGCCTTGAAGACTTTTGTAGAGGACTAAGAAAACCATAAAAACTTAAAAGAAAGAAAGAGCTTTTGTGTTTGAGTTTCTTTTCCAGTGCGGTTGAAGGTGGTTTTCCTGTTCAGCTCATTGAATTCCTAAGATTTAACACATAACTGAAATGAAAATTCTCAGGCTTTATAAGATAGAGCCTGAAGTCCAGGATGGCCTGTTACATTGAGCTTAGATGCATTGTTTTCCCTGAATAATAATTTAAAACTTATTATTAAGATTGGTATGAGGAACAAAAATGTAGAAATATCTATAAATGGAACTGGCAGAGAGGAAGCAGACATAATTGAAATGAAGTTTGCAAACAAAGCTGAGGCAGAGAGGCACTGGGAACACAGGCTTACTGATAACTCTGGCTAAAGAAATACAATCTGACAGTGTGACAAGCTGAGGCCCAGGAAATGAGGCGAGAATAAAAGAGCAGATATGAAGACAGATTTCTCCCACCTTGGGAGAGGCAAAGATACTGAGGTCAAAGCATGTAGATCCTAAGTCAAAATTCTCCATGGTGGATGGGCCTCCACCATGTGATGGGTGGGAGGCTGGTCTGATGCTGAAGAGCCCCCCGGCAGCGACCTGTCCAGGCTAGACTCCATGGTTCTGGGTCCTTGAGATGATCCGTCTCAGATGAGATTTCCAGCTTAGAAACCCTAAGCTTCTCTCCTGTAACTTATCCAGGATGTCAGACAAAAGACAGAATGAAAGAAAAAAAAAAAAAAAGCAGGCTGTGTACTCAGTAAAGATAGTGTTAGTCAATAGGAGCTTTAGATGATCATTGTATTTTCAGACCAAATTGTTTAAATCCCAGGAAACTTGTAGGTGGCCAAACGTATTTACTCCTTTTCCTTGAAATGTGGTGCTCAAAGACCAACGCTCCCCAGCCTTTCTTGACTTGTAAATTGTCATCAATGGCCTCTTTTTATGCCATGTATATTTGTTTTGACAATGTTAAGTAAGGATTTTTTTTGTCTCTCACAGTTGACTTGAATTCTTCATGGATTATAGTTAACCAGCCAGGTCTAGCAAAGAATATGGTAATTATCACAAAATTCTATTCCTTTGTTGGACAGTATTTGATAATCAGAAAGTTTACATTGGCCTTTTCCTCCATCTTAAATCCCCATTCATCTTTTAGAAGATGGAAAGAATTAAATAGAAAGCCCTATGATTCAGTGGAAAGGATACATGTCTTAGCTCTGTTGCTTTCTGGCACTGGGACATTGGGCAAGTTATTTCATTTACTTGCGCCTCAGTTTCCTTAACTGATATACGGGATGGCAACACCTATGTCATACGATTGTTGTAAAATGTGAAAGGTATTACATTTGTGAAGTGCCTTGCACAGTGCCTAGGCACAAGACACACGTGTAAATATGATTCTGATACAAAGCAACACACGGCAAGCATCCCGTGAGAGTATGGATAACGTGTAGAGGGGGCAGGCCAGGGTGCTCCAGGAAGACACCTGGAGGAAGCAGAGTTGAGTGGAACCTTGAAGATGGTTAGGATTTCCATAGATGGAGATAAGAGGTGGAGGCCAGCTCAGGCAGAAGAGTTATCACAGAAAACTTCTTGTGAATAAAAAGGGCAAGGTGGATAGTCCACTTGGAGTAGAACATTGGTGAGAACAGTCAAAATAACATTTGGAAGGAAAGGAGGAAGGTCTTGATTGCTTGGCTCCTATTGGGTAATCACTGATCATTTTGTAGGTAGAAAAATGATACAAGGAGGGCCTGGGAGACGTCCCTGGTGGTCCCGTGGGGAAGAGTCCACCTTGCCATGCAGGGGGCTGCTCAGGCCCTGCTTTGGGAAACTAAGACCTCACGTGCTGTGGAGCAAAAAGCCCTCAAGCCCCAACTACTAAGCCTGCTTGATACAGTGAAGATTTCACATACTATGGACAACTAATCCCTGATGTCGCCAAATAAGTAAATAAATATTGCTTAAAATGAGAGACTGGACAACAAGAAATAGCATGAAACCCCCCAAAACAGAGGAAAAATCCCGAGTGATGGGTGACTAGGGTAGACCCTGGGGGACAGGGAGATAGAGAGAAACTAAGGCACGGATGAACTCAAGCTTCATCTGCTTCATAATTTTGTCTGGGGCCAGTCCTGCCTCTGAGGATCTTTGGCAAGAGGACACCACCAGAGATCAGCATTTGGAACACTGGGTTACAGAGCAAGACATGGGTTAAACAAAGGGGTGTTTGAGCATAACCACTGGCTGACTGTCACAGCACAATAGCTAACACGGGCTGCACCTGGTTTTCATTTCATGTGTAACATATTGTTGAGTTATAATTCTAACATGGTCTTAATGCAGAATTTGCATTCTATTTCCTTTGTTCCTTTGCACAAGGTAAAAAAGAAAATCGGTTTTGCTGCTCTGTCTAGCCACCTTTATACTGAACTAGAACCATGAAATTGTCCTTATGTAATTACCAAATTTTATGGCATGTTTACAAACTCCAGAGTCACAAAAAAGGTAAAATAACTTGGAACAAAACGAAAATGTCACACCACGTAAGTAGAAAAGTGATGTTTAATTCTGTCGTTCTCTTTTGAAAAGGATTTTTATTAAATTCACAGATATTTTCCATATTTTAAGTTCACATTATTTGTGGATTAAAGCATTTATGATTTACTTCAGAAAGAAAGGGAGTTTTTTTTTTTTTTGGGGGGGGAGTAATTTTCCAGTAGCAGCTGAGTTTTGGCTTAGTATTTCAGTCATAATAGGGTTATTTCTAGACTTTCCAGACAGAGTCTGTAATAACTAAATAGAAACTTTAAAATGAAGTTTACAGGAGTCAGTTAGATGTCAATGAAAAAAAAAAAAATGTTGCGTGCCATATCAGTAAACAAAGATGTTGCAACCGTCAAGCCATCACATTACAGCTGTCCTGGTGACTCCTGTGGGAACTCAGGATGAAACCAGATGCTCATCATCAAATCATCAGCCACTGTGGCCACCCGCAAATGTACACCTTGAGGAGACTCGGGATAAGAAAGCACAGGATGCTGGCCATAGACAGCTGAGGTGCATATCAAAGGGGTGATTTCAATGAGCGCTGGAGTTTTCATCTTCCCATATAGAGGAAGGGGGCTTCCACAGTGGCTCAGCAGTAAAGAATCTGCCTGCAATGTAGGAGACGTAGGAGACACTGGTTCGATTCCTGGGTCAGAAAGATCCCCTGGAGGAGGGTATGGCAACCCACTCCAGTATTCTTGCTGGGAAAACTCCCATGGACAGAAGAGCCTGGTGGGCCACAGTCTATGGGGTCACAAAGAGTTGGACACAACTGAAGCATGGCAGGGCGTGCCACATACAGAGGAAAGCACTAAATTCCTTACGTTGAGCTACCTTGTTTTCCTTAATTAAAAGTAATCTTTGGATGTTCTGACTACCTGATCTTTGTTGCAAAAATCTGTATATCCTGGCTCCTCTTTGGAAGCAGTCTCTTAGAATGATCTGAGATGCTGTGTCCCAGGCTTAAGTCCTCAGTTTTGTCCAATGAATAGCACATAATTTTCAACTTTCAGGTTCTACATCTTGTTTGGTCAACATAGGATACCAACATTATTTCCAATAAATATAGTGGATACATTGAGACATGTCAGTTTGACTTCAGTTCAGTTCAGTCGCTCAGTTGTGTCCGACTCTTTGCAACCCCATGAACTGCAGCACGCCAGGCCTTCCTGTCCATCACCAACTCCCGGAGTTCACTCAGACTCACGTCCATCAAGTCAGTGATGCCATCCAGCCATCTCATCCTTGGTTGTCCCCTTCTCCTCCTGCCCCCAATCCCTCCCAGCATCGAGTCTTTTCCAATGAGTCAACTCTTCGCATGAGGTGGCCAAAGTACTGGAGCTTCAGCTTCAGCATCATTCCTTCCAAAGAAATCCCATGGCTAATCTCCTTCAGAATGGACTGGTTGGATCTCCTTGCAGTCCAAGGGACTGTCAAGAGTCTTCTCCAACACCACAGTTCAAAAGCATCAATTCTTCGGCACTCAGCCTTCTTCACAGTCCAACTCTCACATCCATACATGACCACGGGAAAAACCATAGCCTCGACTAGACGGACCTTAGTCAGCAAAGTAATGTCTCTGCTTTTTGACTTAGGAGTTAGATATTTGATGTTCATCATTTTAAATGAAGAGGTAATAATTATGGAAATACTGCTTAAAATGTACTCACTAGGGAAATACTAGGGAAGTAACTGGATTAGTTACAAATGAATAATTACAAAAATCTCCAATCTTCTAAGATCAGATTTAAGGCAACCTTTAATAAATAGGTAGTAAATGTCATCATACATTTTAGTTACTATTGTGTACTGAATTAGCACAAGATAATTTCAGGAAGCCAATGAAGAAAAGGGTAACTTGGTTTTCTGGGTATCATTTTTAGAGTTTAATTCTCACAACTAATTTAAATCCTATTTGCAACTGTTAGCTGGTTATCATAAGAATTGAATAAACGAAATAAAACAACTTAAAATTTATATTCATTGCTTAGTTGCTAAGTCGTGTCCGACTCTTGCAACCCCATAGACTTCAGTCCACCAGGTTCCTCTGTCCACTGAATTTCCCAGGCAAGAATACTGGAGTTGGTTGCCATTCCCTTCTCTAGGGGATCTTCCCAACCAGGGATCGAACCCTGGTTTCCCACATTGCAGGGAGATTCTTTACTCTGTGAGTCACCAGGGAAGTCCCTCTAAAGAGAAGATGAGGAATAAACGAGATGGGAGACAGGTAAATGTCCAAACCTACAGATGGGAGCCAATACTGCATGGTCCTGGATGGGACAGAAATCCTAGAAACTATCCCGTGAAAGAGGCCAACCAACCTGTGAACTGGCTCACAATACACTCTCTACTCTTCATAACTCCTGGGCCCTCAAAGCACTGTGAGCCTCTCCCCCAATTTCCTTCTGATCACTCATAGCGCTTTTTCCTTCTTTGGTGTTACTCATCCCATTTGCCTTTGATACGTCAGTGCTCAGGACTAGGGCTTCCCTCCTTCTCTCTCCTTCTGATCCCAACTACTGTTTATCAGTGAAGCCCAAAATCTTGGTCTCAAAATCAAGTATCTAAACTGAGTTCCAGACAATCATTGCCAAGATTGATTAGTAAGTATATGTATCGTCAGTATCTTCTAAAGTTATCATTTCTTATTTGGGTGTTTACTACTATCCTTTTATAAAAAATATTCTCTTCAGCCTCTGCTTCCACCTTCCTTTCAATCCACCAGCCATAACACTGTGCTGTGAAATTTGTTCTTACAACGGGCAGATCCAACCAGCATGGTGCCACCTAAGAGATAACTCACGGATTACAGAGCCCAACTCAGATGGACACTCACCCTGTTCTGTGGTGTGACCTCTGGGCCTTTGTGGAAACTCTGTGTAGCACTGAGGGAATATGGGCTTTCCCTTCTCGAGCCTCAGACTAAATGTCATGGTCTCTGAAAGCCATTTGCCTCCATGAGGCATTAACCCCTGCCTTTGCTCCGCCCCCATGATGCAGGACGGGAGTGAACGTGACCACACGTGCCGTTCCTGTGCCTCTCCTGAATGGGCTCCTGGCTGATTCCATCGTGGTATCTCCTCTTCCCAGGCCAGTTATTGGAACATAACAGACTCATCAGATGTTTGTTCAATGAATTAGTAAATGAATACATGCCTTGAAAATTTTGAATTTGGACTTCAGTTAAACTTGTATTTGGGTCTTGCTCTCCCACACCACATGCAGGATCTTGTCTCCACACCAGGGATCGAACCTGTGCCTGCTGCAGCAGAAGAGCAGACCTCCACCCACTAGAATGCCAGGGAAGTCCCAAACGTGGATCTGAAAATGGAACTGGGGTATTCTGAATTTTTATTTTACTAGTAAGATTTCCTTAAAAAAAAATTCAAGTGAGCTCAATCAAACTTCTAAAGACAGTATCTCAGCCCTTGATTGATTAGCAGCAATAGGAAGAAGAAAAGTGATTATTGGGGTCACTGAGAGAGCTTCCTGATGCAACAGGGTAGCTAGTGCACTTGAACCATAATATCAGCGGGAACCCAAGAGGGACCTGAGGCCCTTCCTTATCCAGGAAGCAGAGAATAGGAGACTGTTGAAAGTCATCTTGAAATCTCCAGAGGTGTGTCAGGAATCAATTAAACGAAATCCAGGAGACGTATCACTTACAAGAAAAAAAAAAAAAAAAAAAAATATATATATATACAGAGAATAGAGAAAATCTGCCTCCTTGTGTTCAAAAAAGGACCATCATGGGGCGTTATGCTGCTGCTTATGCACTTTGCCATCACAATATTTCTTCTTTCCAGCTTTTGCTATAACATTCGCATCAGACAGAGATGTTGTCCCCTATCCAGCAATAGACAAGGACAAGATAAAAAAGAGGCAGACAGAATAAAGACTGGAAGGCTGCAAAAATCTATGACTGCACGCACACAAAAAGCATTGTTGAAAGGGAAGCAGGATAAAAGTTATCAGCATTATGTGCGTGGGTGCACCCTAAGTCACTTCTGTCATTTCTGACTCTTTGCAACCCCATGGACTATAGCCTGCCAGACTCCCCAGTCCATGGGGTTCTCCAGGCAAGACTACTGGAGCGGGTGGCCATGTCCTCCTCCAGGGGATCTTCCTGACCCAGGGATCGAACCTGCGTCTCTACGGTCTCCTGCACTGGCGAGCAGATTCTTTACCCCCAGCCCCACCTGCACAGCATCAGGTAGCTAAAGGTCTCAAAGTCTGGGGAAATCTAGTCTGAGTTTGTCATTAAAAACAAATTTAAATGGAGCCTTGATTGATAATTATAAAAGAGATGAGAGAACATTGCCATATTTTATGTAAGTGCTTCTGTTTTCATCTCCGTCTAAATGACTGATCTTCGTAGATTTCAGGACATAGTTTTGCTTTACTTTTTAACATCTGTGAAATCGAGGCTAACAGGATACTTGATGGCATTCAAGAGTTATGGCAAGTTTCTCCTCTTTTTCAGTGGTATTTAAAATAGTATTTTGTCTTTAATTGATTGTTGTTTTAGAGTCAGTGTTGCAGCGTACATACTATTAAACCCCACACAGGCAAATCAGGTAAAAAGTATAAGATGTTGAGGTTGCTTCCAGGGCGAGCCCGTGCAGCTAGACAGGTGGAAGTCTCGGGTATCTAGCTAGATGATCTGTATCCTTCCAGATCCCAGATATGGCTTGATGTCACATGGAAGTTGTAAGCTTCAGCTTACATATTGATAGGGGACTTCCCTGGTGGTCCAGTGGTTAAGAATCTGCCTGCCAAAGCATCGGGCATGAGTTTGATCCCTGGTCTGGGAAGATTCCACATGCTGCAGGCCCACGTTTCACAACTACTGAGTCCACAGACCCTAAAACCCATGTCTGCAACAAGAGAAGCCGCAGCAATTAGAAGCCCATGAACTGCAATTACAGTAGATCCTGGTCTCCACACTAGACAAAGCCTGCACAACAATGAAGGCCAGCACAGCCAAAAGTTAAATAAATTAAAAAAAATATTGATGGGAACCACTCTGCATCTTGTGACCAGTGAGCTGCCAAGACAGTGCCAACCATTCAAGAAGTCCCCCAGTTGACTGGTACCCCACATAGCTGCCCTTATCCACGGGGACTGCATCAAGGGTCCACAGGAGACATGGTGATCAACCATCAGCCTTTCTCCTTGTAAATGCTTGATGTAATCTTCTCAGCCTTGAGCCCCTCCTAATTCCCCCACTCCTCCTCCCCAAGAATACAAGTGAGTTTTTCTAGCTTCTTGCTTGGGAGTAGAGAGAAGGCAGAGGACTAGAGTTCGTCATCAATCATATTTTATCCAAACTTATACTATCATAGGAATTTACAAGGTTTGCCTTTTACCTTTGGTGATCATAGGTTAGTAAATATTAGACCTGGCAGCTTTAAAATAAGGACACTTAACTAAGAAAACTTTCACACTGAGTGACTGAGAATTCAAGTTCGTGTGCCAATGGGAAGAAATCTTTTGCAGTTAGAAGGGCCATTCACCTTGAGTCTGCTCTCCAAATTGCAGGCAAAACACATGAAATGCAAAAAAAAAAAAAAAAAAACCACTACATCTGGTGGGCTGGTTATCACACTTAACTCCAAGCGCTGTCATGTCTCCTAACAGACAATTTCTCTTTTTAAGATCATATATGTAAAAATTCTCCTTACTTCAAAGTTAAATGGACTATTTGCAGAACCTAGGTATGTTGACAGATACATCTTAACTATTCCCCCAAGGTCTCATTAAAGAAAAGAATTGGACAAGTAACTGTCGTGCACTGTGATATAGCCAATGGAAACAATAGTGAATTATATAGCTGATGTTTCTACTTTCATAGAATACAGCTGAATATAACCTGAATTTTACATGAGATTATGACAAAGTTTTTCAAATAATTCTTTAGATATACTATTTCATAGGTAATTGTACTTCAGTTTCTCTTCAACATATTACTTCTAATAGCTCAACGGGGCAGGACTTTAATTCAATATCTCTGAAACAAATTTTCTGATGTTCAGTATTGCAAAATAAAATGGCGGTCAATATGGCTTGAAAGCTAACAGAAATGGTGAACTCCCAGGCCTGTTGTCAGGTTCTTCTTATACTTAACACATCATTGACCAGGGAATTTTTAAAGAAAGCAACACCTGTGGCCAATGATGTTATGTAAGCAAATACTGAAACATCTCTGCCCAATAACATTCAGGTAACAAAAGGTGTACTAATACGCCTCTGATCAATAGTGAGTTAATATGAAGGACTGGAATAGTTTCTAAGCAGGATGCACTGGTCATAAAGGATCTGACTAAAGGCCGGGGGGCACATATGTGAGTTCTGCCTTGTCTTCCTCACTGCTAGGAAAGTCTCCAGGCATGTGCTTTACAGTAACATTGGTGATGCCTACTGACAACCAAATGCTTTCAAGAAACTCAACAAAATGTTCTGTAGTGAGGGCTCCCTATGAATGGTGGCTAGAAGGATTGCCTCTTTTCTCCAGATTTTATGGAGCATGTTTGCTGTTACTTCCACAGAAATCTATGTGCCCTTCAGCATCAACACTGGCCATATGAATGTGACTGAATTTGGTTCCTACAGAATAACATGCCCTTCTTATCATATGCAAATAGGTGAGTAGATAATAATGATACAAACGATAGTAGAAATAATTCGATGTATCAGATTTTTCTTGCTAGGGAAGATAGCAAGAATGTGAGTCTCTACACTGGGTCAAATGTTTAAGGATCTTTATCAAATAATTCCAAGTCTACTAGTCACTCATAGACTCAATAAATTAATGAACATAGGATTGGAACTTTCCCCAAATTCCTTAGAAAGTTTTATACATATTTGTTGAGTAGAGTAAGAACTGCTGCTGCTGCTGCTGCTAAGTCGCTTCAGTTGTGTCCGACTCGGTGCTACCCCATAGACGGCAGCCCACCAGGCTGCGCCGTCCCTGGGATTCTCCAGGCAAGAACACTGGAGTGGATTGCCATTTCCTTCTCCAATGCATGAAAGTGAAAAGTGAAAGTGAAGTTGCTCAGCCGTGTCCAACTCTTAGCAACCCCATGGACTGCAGCCTACCAGGCTCCTCCATTCATGGGATTTTTCCAGGCAAGAGTACTGGAGTGGGCTGCCATTGCCTTCTCCAGAGTAAGAACTAATGTCTTTAAATCCATAAAAATTGATGATAGACTGTAACACAGCTCTTCAAATAAAGACAGTAGACTCATACACTGGTAGCAGTTAATTTTCCCATCCAAGCAAATTGCTTTTTACATGAATGCGAGAGACAAAAACTTAACCAGGAGACTGGATCCCATTTAACAACAGTGAACATAAAACAAGATAGAATGGAATCTTGTTATTTGAAGTAATTATATTCTATGAAGTCACCATGAACACTGAATTAGTGAAACTGAGTCTGAGTCACTGCTCTTAGAGGAAATACAGGGTCAGGTCTGGTCACAATATTTTCACCAACTCATCAATAAAAAATCTTGTTTTACATCTGTCCAAAGACACCATACTTAATATATATTGTTTATTCATTAACATTGAGCTCATGGGTAACAGCACTCTAAGTAATGTGTCAATGAAGCCTACCTTCATTTTTCCGTATTTTCTCCATAAGTCATGTGATGGATTCTTTCACTTAGAAACACCAGACAGCACTTCAAAACTACAATTTAGGGCCGCTTTAAAAATGGAAAACACCAATAAAAAGCATGAACAAGCAAAAATGTAGCCCTAGCATAGAGAGAATGTACCTCAACTTAATAAAGGACGTATACGACAAACTTACAGCTAATATCATGCTCAGTGGTGAAAAGCTGAAAGCACCTCCTCTAAGATCAGGAACGAGACAAGGATGTCCACTCTCACCACTTTTATTCAACATAGTTTTGAAAGTCCTAGCTATGGCAACCAGAGAAAAAAAGAAGTAGAGGGAATCCAAACTGAAAAAGAAGTTAAACTGTCACTGTTTGCAGATGACATAATACTATACACAGGAGATCCTAAAGACACTGCCAGAAAACTATTAGAGCTCATCATTTGGTTTGATAAAGTTGCAGGTTAGAAAATTAATACACAGAAATCTGTTGCACTTCTATACACTAACAATGAAAGATCAGAAAAAGAAATTCAAGGAAAAATTCTGCTTACCATCATATCAACAACAATAAAATACCTCTGAATAAACCTACGAAAGGAGACAAACACTTGTACTGTGAAAACTGTAAGACACTGGTGAAAGAAATCAAAGAAGACAGAAACAGGTGAAAAGATAGACCATGTTCATGGATTGGAGGAATCAATATCGTCAAAATGACTATACTACCCAATGCAAAGTACAGATTCAACACAATCTCTGCTTCTGCTGCTGCTGCTAAGTCGCTTCAGTTATGTTCGACTCTGTGCAACCCCATAGACGGCAGCCCACCAGCCTCCCCCTACTAATAGCATGCTTTTTCACAGAACTAAAACATAAATCTTAACATTTGTATGGAGACACAAGAACCCCCAAATAGCCAAAACAATCTTGAGAAAGAAAGGCAGAGCTGGAGGAATCAGGCTCCTTGACTTCAGACTATACTACAAAGCTATAGACATCAAAAGAGTATTGTACTTGAACAAAAATTGAAATCAGATCAATGAAGTAGGATAGAAACCCAGAAATAAATCCATGCACCTATCATCAATTAAATTATGAAAAACCAGGAAAGATTACACAATGTTGGGAAGACTGTCTCTTCAACAAATGGTGCTGGGAATACTGGACAACTCCATGTAAAAAATGAAATTAGACCATTCTTTACACCATATACAAAAATAAGCTCAAAATGGTTTAAAGGCCTAAACGAGATTGAACACTATAAAAATCTTAGAGGAAAACAAAGGTAGAACACTCTCTGACAAAAATTGCAGTAATATCTTTTTTGACCCATTTTCCAGAATAATGGAAACAAAAATAAATGGGAGCATTGAAACATGTATATTGCTGCTGCTGCTGCTGCTAAGTCACTTCAGTCGTGGCCGACTCTGTGCGACCCCATAGACAGCAGCCCACCAGGCTCCCTAGTCCCTGGGATTCTCCAGGCAAGAACACTGGAGTAGGTTGCCATTTTCTTCTCCAATTCATCAAAGTCAAAAGTGAAAGTGAAGTCACTCAGTCGTGTCCGACTCCTAGCAACCCCATGGACTGCAGCCTTTCAGGCTCCTCCACCCGTGGGATTTGCCAGGCAAGAGTCCTGGAGTGGGTTGCCATTGCCTTCTCCGAACATGTATATTACTGTATGTGAAATAGATCACCAGTCCAAGTTCAATGCATGAAACAGGGCATTCAAAGATGGTGCACTGGGACAACCCTGAGGGATGGGGTGGGGAGGGAGGTGGGAAGGGGATTCAGGATGGGGAACACAAGTACACCCATGGCTGATTCATGTCACTGTATGGCAAAAACCACTACAACATTGTAATGTAAATAGCCTCCAATTAAAATAAATAAATACAAAAGCTTTTGCAGTGCAAAATAAACAATAAATAAAACAAAAAGACAACCAACAGATTGAGAGAAAATATTTGCCAATAATATGACAGACAGACATTAGTCTCCAAAATTCACAAACAGTTCATGATGCTCAATAGCATCGAAACAAACAACCCACTCAAAAAATGGGGAGAAGACCCGAATAAACATTTCTCCATAGAAGACACACCAATGGGAAAGAGACACATGAAAAGGTCAACATTTCTAATTATTAGAAAAATGCACATCAAAACTACAGTGAGATATGACTTCACACCAGTCAAAATGGCTATCATCAAAAAGCCCCCAAACAATAAACGCTAGAGAGGGTGTGGGGAGAAGGAAGCCCTTCTACATTGCTGGTGGGAATGTCAATTGGTACAGCCACTATGGAAAACAGTATGAAGTTTCCCTAAAAAACCAAAAATAGAGCTAGTATATGACCCTGCAATCTCACTTCTGAGTATAGATCAGGAGAAAAGCATGATCTGAAAGGATACATGTACCCCAATGTCCACTGCAGCACTGTCAACATTAGCCAAGGCGGAGAAGCAACCTAACTGTCCATTGGCAGAGGAAGGGATAAAGAAGATATGGTACATATACACAGTGGAATGTTACTCAGTCATTAAAAAGAATGAAATAATGCCACTGGCAGCAACATGGATGGACTGAGAGGTTACCATACCAAGTGGAGCAAGTCAGAGAAGGAGAAACATCATATGCCATCCCTTACACGTGGAATCTAAAAAATATATTCAAATGAACTTACTAAACAGAGACAGACTCACAGACTTAGAGAACAAACTTACGATTTTGGGGGGAAGGAGGAGGGAGGGAAGGGATAGTCAGGGAGTTTCGAATGAATATATACACACTGCTATATTTAAAATGGATAACCAACAAGGACCCACTGTATAGCATACGGAACTCCATTCAATGTTATTTGCTAGCCTGGATGGGAGGGGAGTTTGGGGGAGAATGGATACATGTGTATGTATGGCTGAGACCTTTTGCTGTCCACCTGAAACTATCACAACATTGTTAATTGGCTATACCCCAATACAAACTTAAAAGTTAAAAAAAATGTAGCCCTAGATAAGGACACTATTTAATAGTATGAGAACTGAAACAAGAAGGCAAAGTGTCACGTGTTCAGCCTCCGCTGGGAGCGCGTTTTGGTGACTCAGACGTTTTGTTGTTCTGCATATATTCAAATGACTAAGAAAGGGGGCTTCCCTGGTGGTTCAGTTACTTAGACTCAGTGCTCCCAGTACAGGCAGTCTGGGTTTGATCCCTTTTCAGGGATTGAGATCCCACGTGCTGCAGCGAAAAGTTCAAATGTCACAGTTCAAGATTTCTGCATGCTGCAATGAAGATCAATGATCATACATGCAGTGGCTGAGACCCAGTGCAGTCAAACAGATAAAATAAATATTAAAAAAAATGATCATGAAAGCACTGGAATACTGATGTTGGGTAGCAAATAAATTTAAGTAAATGGGATAAATATACACATTTGGAGCCCACAAATTGTATCTTTCTCCGTTGTTTCATGAGTCTGAGTGTTTCACTAAACAAAAAGAAATTTTGTAAGTTAATACCACTACTTATAAGGACTCTAAAAATTCCTTACACAGAAGAATTTGGTAACCTCACCCTTGAAATAGATTAGGGTATAGAAACCTAAAGATTATTTACATTTAGCACTATGAAGCCTGTAGAATATGCAAGAAAATTCCTGCTTCCTAATTCTTTGTTTTTTCAAATTAAATATTTATGTATTTGGCTGTACTGGGTCTTAGCCGTGACATATGGGATCTAGTTCTCAGGGATCAAACCTGGGCCCCCTGCACTGGGAGCTTGACGGTTTAGCCACTAGACCACCAGGGAAGTCCCCTAATTCTTTGTTAAGTCCAGAAAGTCGCCAACTGTGGTATCAGAATGCTTCTTCTTTTGAAGATAATAGTTTTGAAAGATACTAGAAAGTACTTGAGCATGCACTCTTCATAACCACAGAGGTGGCATAAACACATTCATAACTGCCATTATTTGGCAGAATAGGTCGGTTAGTAATTTATCCTCTTTCCCTTTAAAAACACCAACCATATAATCCATCAGTTCTCAGTAGCTCAGTCTCCCCTTGGTATCTAGCAAGGGTTCATGCTTTTCTTTTTACTTCTGCATTTTTCTTTCATCTTCTCCATCCAAGTCCCCTCCCCTTGCCAGCTGCTGCCTTTTTGGATTACATGAACTTCAAGAGAAAATTGGCTAGAAATTTGAAAACCAGGTAACACTTCAGAGCTAAATAATTTGTGAATGCAAATGATTGTGAATATGATCTTATGAAACATTAACAATATTGGTCAAAGTAAAATTAATTTCTACTTGTTTCATGATATATTTTTAAGTCAAAAATTCAGCTGGAAAGTGATATGAACAGTAGATTTTCTTTCAAACATGTTACATCATTAACAATAATAACATTTGGAAAATAAAGAGATGTAGCAGAAAACTGGAAATGAAGGACTGACACAGTCAAGTCATGTGAAATGCATAGTGAGGCTGGCTTTCAGGTTAAACAGCCCTGAGTTGTGTGTGTGATGGTAGTATGGTAGCTGTAATAGTAGCTAATACTTGAGTAAGTACATGTTGCCAGACACTGTGCCCACTACTGTACCTTCAACACCTCATTTAATCCTCCCATTCACCAAGGGTGTGCTGTCAACCAATCTCTTTCTATTGATGAGGGAACAGAGATGTCACTCAGCTTGAGAGGGCCAGAGCTTGGCCCTTTAGTCACCCAAGTAGTAAGCCCGGTAAATTATGATCAAAAGCAAACAATTCTGAGCATATCACAGATGTTGACGCACATGATTCCTTAAAATTTGGGAAGAATTGTTATTTTAAATGGGTACGTTACAGAAGGACTGAAAATTTGTTAAATAACACGCCAAAGCTTCAGTTACTTGTCTTAACTTTATTCCCTCTGAGCCACCCAGCACCCAAGGACATGATGCATCCACTAGACAGGTGATGGGGTAGAGCTTTCCAACTTTTGGGAGAAATGGGGGATTTCAATGCATACAAATCAATTGCTCAGCTACTTACCCTGAAAGATAATCAGTCAATAAAATGAACAGTTAATGGTTAGTAACAAGACAAATGTGAGTGGATACTCTAGTGACTACTGTTTTTGTTGTGTTTTTTTGTTTGTTTGTTTTTGTTGTTATTTGGCTTTGCTTTTCTTAACCTGTTTATAAGTATGAAGCCAGTTACAGTGAGTGATTTTATTTCTGAAACACTAAATGATGTTCGATTCTACTTTGAATCTCCTGCTTTACGATTTTAGGGTCCCAGAGAGTAGGGAATATGTCTGTATGTCTCCATCATGTCTGTAGTATCCAGTCTTGGATACTTTGGCTTCAACTCCACGTTACCAGCTACATTAGGCCCTAACAAGAGAGTCAGCCTGTCCTTTGAAGCCAGGAACGGACGTCTCTTCTCCAGCTACGAAAAGTCCTAGATGGCAGCCTCTCCCAATAGTAGACTGTTGCATCTACACTGAAAATCTGTTGTTTAGGGTAGCAATCTTCAAGAATTGTCTTTGCGAGAGACAGCTTCTTTTTTCTTTTTAAACTAGCATCATGAACGAGACTATGCTTACTTCAGACTTTTCTTCTGCGGCTTCCTCACCTCTCTCAGTCTTCCTAGAATGGAGGAGAGTTAGGGCCTGGCTCTTGGATTAGGTGTTGGCCTAAGGGAATGATGTGTCTGGCTTGGTCTTCTATCCAGACCACTAAAACTTTCTGCGTGTGAGCAATAAGACAGTTTGCTTTCTGTGTTTCATCATCCATGTGTTCACTGAAGTAGCGCTATAATTTCCTTTAAGAATTTTTCCTTTGTGGTCACTACTTGGCTAACTGTTTGGCACAAGAGGTCTAACTTTCCACCTATCTGGGCTTTAAATATGCCTTCCTCATTAAGCTTAATTTTTTTTCCAGCTTTTGATTTAAAGTGAGGGACATGGGATGCCTGAACATGTAGAGGCCATTAATTGGCCTAATTTCAGTGTTGCTGTGTCTAAGGGAACAGCGAGGCCCCGGGAGAGGACAGACAGGGGAACGGCTGGTCAGTGGAGCAGCGTGAACACACATACTTATGGATTGAGTTCACTGTCTTATGTGGGCACAGTTCAAGGCGCCCCAAAACAACCGCAGTAATCATATCAAAGATCACTGATCACCTATCTGTGATGGTGGTCCTTTCGGTCCAGTAGTTAAGAGTCTGCCTGCCAATGGAGGGGACAGGGATTCAACCCTTGGTCCAGGAAGATCCCACATGCTACAGGTCAACTGAGACTGCACGCCACCACTCCTGAGCCCACCCTCTGGAGCCTGTGCTCTGCACCAAGAGCAGCCACCACAAGAAGCCCACGCACTGCAACTAGAGAAAGCCCGTGTGCAGCAGCAAAGACCCAGCACAGCCACAGATGAATAAAATGAAGTCACTTCTAGAAAATGCTAAGACCGCTTGAGCCCTTGGAAAGAGAAGGCTCACAGTCCCACCCCTGACCCTTCTGCTCCAGCTCTGGGTGTCACTCGAGAGGTTAGTTAATAACTTTCAAATATTTCAGTGTTTTTCACTTATGCAAAAATAGGTCTACCAGTATGTACCTATATTTCAAAACCTGGCTAATTTACATTAATTAACATGTATGATGGGTTCAGTGTTAGCATTTCATCAAACTATGCTAAAATAACCGTTGCCAAAATGCCACCCAGAATGAAACAGCTTTATATCATGAATGAAAAGTTTAATTAGCCTATCAGTTGTCATGTTTAAGGTACTTTGAAGTTCCTTGCAATCCACCGGTTTTGTGTTTGAAGGACTGGCTCAGAAATCCCTCTCATACTGTCATTTTTTACCTGACTTTACAGACAGGACAAGTAAACAGCAGCCTCAATTTGCACTATGATCTCAGGGTCTGAAGCATCAGAACCTACATTATAATTTTTTAATTTTATCTAGGCAGTGGAACCCCACTCCAGGACTCTTGCCTGGAAAATCCCATGGACGGAGGAGCCTGGTAGACTATAGCCCATGGGGTCGCTAAGAGTCTGACACGACCGAGCGACTTCACTTTCACTTTTCACTTTCATGCATTGGAGAAGGAAATGGCAACCCACTGCAGTGTTCTTGCCTGGAGAATCCCAGGGACGGGGGAGCCTGGTGGGCTGCCGTCTGTGGGGTTGCACAGAGTCGGCCACGACTGAAGTGACGCAGCAGCAGCAGCAGCAGCAGTGTTAATGTTAGCTGTTCAGGTCTGACTCTGCTCCTCTGTCCATGGACTTCTCCAGGCAAGAACACTGGAGTAGGTATCCATTCCCTTCTCCAAGGGGTCTTCCCAACCCAGGATTGAACCCACGTCTCCCTGGGTTCTCTCTCTTTGCAGGTGGATTCTAAGGCAGCCATTATTTTACACAATAACACAAACAAGCAGAAACTAACACCCCAAATGACCTCCTTATAAAGCTGGAGACTACAAGGACTACAAGACAAATGAGAAGCAAAACTGCCCACCAGAAATGGACTTCAAGGGAAGATGCACGTCTCAATCTGGATGAGGGAAGGAAGCAAATAGAAAAATTCTCTCCCAAGAATCTGACCCACATCCTTGCTTTGGTTAGAGTTTCAACTGATACAATCTATGTGGTCAGAGACCTAAAGCAGAGAATGTAGGTAGTGCCCCCAGGTGACTAACAGGAGCAAATGCAAACTGTTTTGTAATACTATAATAAGGTATAATAAGAGCTTTCAGCAGGTTTAAAATACGGAAAAGCAACAACAAAAATGTATGTCTTAGAAACAACGAAATACAATAATTAGAATGGATGGCTTTCTAAGAAATGATTAAATATTGTTTACATAGGATTAACTTGTATGATGTCATACCTTACACACCATACTTACATACACACGCATTTTACTCTAGCAAGTACAATGCAAAGGGGAAATATAAGAAAAAACATATTAACATAATAATGGGCAAAGTAATCCAATATTTTTGGTGTATCTACTTCTAAGACCATGGTCATGGTGTAAAAATTAAAAGACTTATCTCAAAACCAAAATATCTGATAAGTGTACTTTTAGTTCATGCCATTTTTTTTCTGATTTCTTGCATCTGAATGTCTCTACATACTTGGAATATGCTTCTATTCATCACAGATATATTTATGATGGTCCCTTGATTCTCACATTCAACAAAAAGACCGGTAGCTCTTAAAAAACAACTTTAGAAAATGAATATTAGGAATATACCTTTAAAACTTACATCTAAATTACAAGTGCTCTGGATCCTAAACTTGACCCCACAATGGTTCCCTGGCAATAACATGTGGTCTTTGTCATGTCTAAACCCAGAGCCCTGGATTCTGTACAAAGTAGCAGAGAGGGTTCTCTAAGTTTATAGTTCTTTTACGTTTATTGGTTTGGTTTCTAAGAAACGTAGACTCAAGTGAGGAGTCCTGCCACAACTGCCGTCTGTTCAGTGGATGCAGTAATACAGGACCTGTAATTCCAGTCATCAGTGCTAAGTTATCTAGTTAAGAATTGATGCTTTGGGGTTATGGTCTGTGATCCAGAAATCTCTAATCAGCAAGCGTTTGACTCAAGTAAATTTTGAAAGATCAAATGAGTCCTTCGAGACCACGGGTGACTGACACGGGACCAAGGTGAAAAAATGCTGTCATAGTTCAGCTGTCTTCTGGGAGCCGCAGGGCTACCCATGGAAAGCACATAGTCACACCCCGCCTCTTCTGTCTTGACACAGCATAGACTGTCTTTCTAAAGTTAAAATACTGAACCCCCCCTTTTAGCTTCAGGTGCTCCATGGCCATTCTCTTTTTAAGGTAATGAATGACAGATCACATAGTATCTGAGCACAGCTATCTCCTTTACCAGGGGTTTTGAGATCTGCATGGAAGTACTCAAAATAGACTACAGTTTCAGAAACAAAAGTGACTAAAGGTTTTGCTGAGTAAAAAACTCAGCCTCTTCTCTTTCCTTATAACTGTAATCTCAGGATTGAGAGTGCAAAATGCTGTACCAAGTAGGATGTCGCCTAAATGGATGAAGTAGACACTTTGAATAGAAATACTAAATAAAGCTCTTCTGTTGAAACGATGGGCTTGATATAAAACGGCATTTATTCAAGGCATTCAAACAACTCCATTCTATTTCACAAAGAATAAAAAGACCTCTTAGAAGCCCAGACACATTTTCCTTGTCTTCTTATAACAAAAATAACCAAAGGGAATCATCCCCAAGTGGCACTGGAGCCATAAGCTTGCTTTTCTCCTGTTCTGTGTTAGGAGACTAGATGGGTAATTAACTGTTAAATGCTTTTCTCCTTGTTGTGAAAAAGTAGAAACCTGTGTGTACCAGCTTTTCTCTCTCCTTGACTGGCAGAAAATGTCACATTTTATGTTGATGTGTACATGTAAAAACCAGATCAACACATGTATGAGCATTTGGGCATGCTCTAAGTACATGTATAAATAAAACTAGAACAGCTTAATGGTAGAATGAAATACATCCAACTTTGTTTTCCTTCAAACACTAATAGGTAACTCTCACTGTTGATATCACTGGAAGTATTTTCTTAAGTAATCATTCCCTTATTTTATAACTCGGACACAAATGGACCAATTCTCTGTGGCTAAGTCTTTCAGGAGCTACTGATATATCTGTTGGTTTCACATTTGCTGAAAGAGGATTTAACGACAGTGCAGAACTAGGCTCAGTCTGGAAGTCCTATTCTCCTTCTCAACTGACCATATTCTGATAGAATTGATACAGGTCTGCTCGTTTGCCCCCTCTGAAGCCATCTGGTTTTCTGTGGGACCTGGTTTCCTCATGGCCCCGCATGTCTGTCTTGCCAGCCTTCTGAGGGATGTCTGTGGCCACGTTTCTGAGCAAAGGTCAGTCAGGACTCACCTCTCCTTCCCTGGGCCAAGGCCTTCCATTCTGGGTGTATTTACTTTGATTCTGTCGCTTCTTTTGTCCTCCATCAGCGAATTTGCACAGTAAAGGCTCACTAGGGGCTGGGAAGATAAGAAACCAATTTTACATTAGCAAATCCCCTTTAAAATAAGTGATTATGTGAGTCACAGTAGTGCTTTGTAATGCGTATCTTTTGAAGTCTTTTTGCTTCTGGAGAGATATTTGGCCCCCTTTTAGATTCAACTCTGTTGGCGGCTGTTCTAACTAACTGGGCTTCAAAAAACTACTGGCAGACCATCAAAGAATATAACAAATATTGTTGAAAAAATAATCAGTTTCAGCAGAAAGTGCACTTGCCTTACAGGAAGAGTAAGAAGACAAGACCCAACCCCTTCTGATTATGATGGTGTTAAAAACAAGACAACAAGCCCCCACTGGAGTCACTTAGGCTAAACCCCTTGTCACTGAACAGACTTAAGTACAGTTTCAGCCTCTCTGAGAAGTGGAATCGGAAGCCAGTCAACCAGAAATGACTCGGTCAACACTCAGGGGTCACCTCTCCGGTAGACTGATGCCTTCCCTTTAAAGAAAGTGACTTGTCCAGAACCCATCCACTTTCTGCTAGCATGCATTCCAGTCTTCATCTGGTGCAGCTCCTGGGAGCTCCTGCTCCTCCGCTGCCTGGGACGCTGCCCAGTTTGTGATCTCCCAGATGTGGTGCTAATTCTTTGCTCTTCTCTGTATCCTTGCCTTTTGCCATGCAGCACCGCTGACTGATATACCCAGTTTTTTAGTATCTGCCATGTATAGAGGAAGCATACATATTATTAAACTTCTATTTGTTTTTCTCTTGTTAGTTGTCTTTCAGTACAGGGGTTGTCTCAGTCAAGATCTCTAAGGGGCAGAGACAAAATTATTTTCCTCTCCTACTATATATGTGTGTGTTGTTGCTTAGTCACTAAGTCGTGACTGCCTCTTTTGCGACCCCATGGCCTGGAGCCTGCCAGGATCCTCTGACCATGGGATCTCCCAGGTAAGAATACTGTTTCCTTCTCCAGGGGATCGTCCTGACCTGGGACTGAACCTGCATCTCCTGCATTGCCATGTGGATTCTTTACCACTGATCTACCAGGGAAGCTTGTGTGCGTGTGTGCGTGTGTGTGTGTGTGTGTGTGTACATTTAAAAGTCCCTTTTATTGGTGAAACTTGGGAAGGTGAGGTATTGGGGAGCATCACTGCAGGAAAAGAAAAACCTGAATAAGCAATTAACCTTACGATTTCTTTTACTCAATAGCATTAACAATTCTGCAGATGCATCCTTGAAACATACAGTACCAGATCACAATAACTTAGAAGTGTATGTGGCACAGTGGCAAAGAATTTGCCTGCAATGCAGGAGACCCAGGTTTGATTCCTGGCTGGGGATTGGGGGCAGGAGGGAAAGGGGACGACAGAGGATGAGATGGCTGGATGGCATCATCGACTCGATGGACGTGAGTTTGAGTGAACTCTGGGAGTTGGTGATGGACAGAGAGGCCTGGCGTGCTGCGATTCATGGGGTCGCAAAGAGTCGGACACGACTGAGTGACAGAACTGAACTGAACTGCACTGGGGAAGGTCCCCTAGAGAAGCAACTGGCAACCCACTTGAGTGTTCTTGCCTGGAGAATCCCATGGACAGAGAAGCCTGCTGGGCTCCATGCATCCATGGGGTGGCAAAGAGTCAGATGACACTGAGTAATTAACATATACACAACAGTAATCTAGCTAGACAAGGACCAAAGGTAGACAGACTAGAAGATTCTGGATTTTCAACCTATCTTTAAGTTTACCATTATTGAAAAGAGAACTTTCAAAAAAAAATAGTTTAACACTAAGAGAAGTTTAAAAAGTCACAGAGTGAGACTTTCTTAGCTTTCAGCAGAGGCAGTGGTGGTTTAGTTACTAAGTCATGTCTGACTCTCTGTGACCTCATGGACTGTAGCCTGCCAGGCTCCTCTGTCCGTGGGATTCTCCAGGCAAGAATACTGGCTGGAGTGGGTTGCCATTTCCTTCTCCAGGGGAATCTTCCCAACCCAGGAGTCGAACCCAGGTCTCCCGCATTGCAGGCAGATTCTTTATTGACTGAGTTAGAAGGGAAGCCCTAACAGAGATATCTTTGCAAATGATGTTTTACAGTATCTTAGAGTCTTGAAGTCTTAGCCACCCTGATATTCGACGATCTTCATAGAGTGTTAGGCGGTGGATGCTGACAATGACCTACTTGTATTTATTGACATTGCTAAGCTGAAACATCTGCTGTCATTTCAGTAATTTGAAGCAGATTTTTATGGAAAAGAAGATAGGGCTACAATGATTTACTAAATGAATTAAAGAAATAAAACCCCAGAAACAAATGTTCAAAAGTGTCATTAAAATAAGATGGAATATCCATAATATTATCTTTGAATTGTAAGCGTGTCATTCTGTTTCCCAAGGGACTATTTTATTGAGAGTGGCAGAGAAAACATTAGTAAATTATATTAATCAGATTTATATAATCTTCTAGTCCTCATGTGATTTCTAAACACCTGTAATATAAATATACAAGCTCTTCAACTAGAAGATAAGAATCTGTGTCCTTAATCTTACCTTTCATCAGCCTCCTCCCTTCCCCCAGGGGTTTACAGATCCCTCACCTATAAACACTTTTTTCTCCTGCCTGAAATTTCCTTTCCTGGCTCCCCCTACCTTGGCCCCTCTACTTGCCTGGCAAATTATGAAGCAACCTTCAAAATGTAGTTCAAATGTCATATTCTTCTGGAAGCCATGTCATTTCACAGTGTAATTACCTAAGGCTTACTTGGCAAATTTTTTCACAGGTTGAATGACATTTTGAAACTGAGTGGGACCGTGTGGGGCCCTACTGGATACAAATCCTTTTTCTGTCCCCTATCTCTTGTTTGTAGGACATAGGTTGCATTCCATCTCCTTGACCTTCCCTGAGATCCAAAGGACAGGTCCAAACAGTTGCTAATCAGAGAAGGTGGGGAGGGATAAGAAGACAAGGGAGGAACAGCCAAGAAACAGCAGAACATCCATCCTGGGGCAGGGTCCTAGTTCCACCATAAGCAATATAGATGATAATATATCTCCAGTTCTTCTGTAGGAACCAAGGCCCCCATGCAGGTGGAGGATGGTAACTTCAGACTGGGCACGAAATTCCTGGATACCACCCTATTATCTCATCACTAACCAATCAGAAAACCGCCTGTGCACAGTGGAAGATAACAAAGACTTTGACTCCTTCCCCAAATGATTAACAGAGATAACTTTTAATTTCTTAAAATTTTTTCATGGGACTTCCCTGGTGGTCCAATGGTAAGATCCCGAACTCCTAATGGAGGGGGCCCAGGTACAATCCCTGGTCAGGATCTAGCTCCCACGTGCTGCAACCAGGAGTTTGTGAGCGGCAAGCAAGACCCTGCATGCCACAACTATGACCTGGTGCAGCCAGATACATGGATAAATATCAAAAAACAAAAACAGAAAACTTTCATGGTTGAGCTGAATCCCGGGAGCTGGTTTTTGGACATGAGTCTGCCTTCTCCCCGGGTGCCAGCTTGCTGAATAAACTAACCTTACCTTTCAAAGGAACACTTGCTTCTCAAGTATTGGCTTTATAGCAACAAACAGCCAAAACTGAGTTTGGTAACAGCTTCTGTTTGTGTTAAGTCTTTGAACAGTAACGATTTCCAGGCTTGACGGTGGGAAGTGATTCGAGTAGAGGTCTGAGTGAAGTCTGTGTGCGTATGAGAAAGTTGTTAACAGCACCTTGCACACAGATTTACAAGATGCTCGACAGTGCTGCTATTCAAAGTGTGGGCCAAGGACCAGCAGCAATGGTATCAGAGCACGGGGGCCTGTTAGAGACGCACTGTCAGGGGCCCTTTCCCAGATACACTGAATTAAAATCTGTGTTTGCACCAGATCCCAAGGTGATTTCTGTATACACTGAAGTTTGAGAAGCACTGATGTGATGATGTGGAGAAGGCAATGGCACCCCACTCCAGTACTCTTGCCTGGAAAATCCCATGGACGGAGGAGCCTGGAGGGCTGCAGTCCATGGGGTCGCTAAGAGTCAGACACGACTCAGTGACCTCACTTTCACTTTTCACTTTCATGCATTGGAGAAGGAAATGGCAACCCACTCCCGTGTTCTTGCCTGGAGAATCCCAGGGACGGGGGAGCCTGGTGGGCTGCCGTCTATGGGGTCACACAGAGTCAGACACGACTGAAGCGACTTAGCAGCTGCAGATGTGATGATTACTGACTCCTTAAGGAAGGAGGAATAGATCTCAGAGGCCAAGCACGAATCCTCTGAATAATGAAATGATTTCAGTAGCTGAGAAATATATTATCTATAATTTCCTTACTGCAGTATTACGATGCCAATTAATTTTGTTTAGTCTCTTTTAACAGTAGTTAAAATAGAGGCTAAATGGAGAAAAGGCCTTTGTGGAAGTGAGATGCAGTTAAAAGTCACAGATTGCAATGTGCCAGAAGACATTATGGTCTCTCATATAAATGGGGGGAATTTAAAATATAATTATAACAATGCATGGCAATAAAGTTGCATGGTAATTATGAAGGAGTAATTACAATTTGCTTGCTTAGTGGAGTATTTCAAGTCTTGCAAACTTTGTATTAAACATAAAACATTGGATGGATAAACTGATAAAAATAATCTAATGGTTTACAGGATTTGCTATTGTATTTTAAGCAAACAAACCAACAACAAGTATTTTGCTTAGTAAAATTAATGCAAAATACTATATTTTGATTTTTATTTAAAACTTAACATACCTTCAATTTTGATTCACTAAAAATGTTTCTAATATTGTATCCTATAAGTAGATATGCACATATGCTTTAGCTAAGATGTATGACTAATAATAGCAGAATTCCTGCTGTCCCTCAAGGAAGAGGAGCATTTTTGATTTTTAGCATGCAGTTTATATAAACTCTTCTAGTATTTATATTGGGCTTTTTAAAAATATCTCTTTATTATACAAATTATAATTCTGGTATTTAAAATGTTAAATTTAAAAGTGTCTCACCTCAGATAGAGTGTAAGTCTTCAGGGAGAAAAAGGATTGGGAAGAGATGAATTGAGAGTATGTTAATAACAACAGAAGCAGCTTGCTGAAAGATGAGCATAAAAAAATCTTGTGTGAGAGTACAGGGAGGAGATTTAAAAAAATTGTTTTTTTTCAACAACTAATATAAAGGGACTTCCCTGGTGGTCCAGTGGCCAAAAATTTGTGCTCCCAATGCAGGAGGCCTGGGTTCCATCGCTGGTCAGGGAACTAGACCCCCACGTGCTGTAACTAAAGATCCTGCATACCACTAAAGACATCAGAGAGCCAAAGAAATAAATAGAGACTTTAAAAAGAACTAAGATTAAATATGGTAACGTTTTGATCTAGAAACCATCATTTTTTTTTTCAGGTATATATATGAATTAGTTTTATTTGAAGCAAACTATCCCTGTGATGTTCAGGGCGACATTCATATACTTTCGTGTATATGTGTATATATATATATATGCACACACACATTCATATATATACATATATATACACATATATACATTCATATATATACATATACATTCATAGTCCGTTCTTTATGACTTTGTGCAGTAATCTCTTACTGAGATGTATGCTTGATTGCATGTATTTCCAGCCAAAAATCGATATAGAAGATGGTTTTTCCACTGCCTTTTCAGAAAAGTTCTCTCAGAGCTATTGAGCTGTCTCCCAGGTTACAGTCCTCAGCAAGGTCCCTGAATAAAACTTTATATTAAACCACACACTTATGTTGTGTGGTTTTCTTTAAGCTGACACAAGAATGCATTGGGTTGGGCAAAAACTTTGTTCATATTTTCCCATCTTACAGGAAAAAAAAAAAAATCAAAAGAACATGTTGGCCAACCCAATATTTGAACTTTTAGCCCTTAATGCGATTCTCCCATCTTTAATCTTCCTGCTGTCTTCTAGCTGACCATTGTCCCTAATTCCTTCATATGCAGAGAGAAGTAGCCTGTACTGATATTGGATAAATAATGATGTACGAATTATGGATATAAAGGACTTCACTGGTGGCCCAGGAGTGAAGAACTCACCCAACAGTGAAGGGGACAAGATTCAATCCCTGGTCTGGGAAGATCCCACATGCCATGGGGCAGCTAAGTCCATGAACTGCAACTACTGAGCCCATGCTTTAGGGCCCTTTCACCACAACTACAGAAGCCCAAGAGTAGCAATGAAGACACAGCACGGCCAAAAACAAACAAACGGATCACGGATACAAGTGTGGTTCTAACTCTGTGTTAGAACTCATGTCCTTATTTACTTACATACTTACTGACATACCTAGGAAATTTTGCAGGGCGAATTCCTATGATTTGTCTACAAATAATTTGCTACTTTTCTTCCACACGTGCTTTATAATGATAAACATAATATACTATACGTATGTGTGTGGCATAGTGGTAAAAATATTCGCCTGCCCACGTAGGAGCTGCAAGAGATGTGGGTTCGATCCCTGGGTCAGGAAGATCCCTTGGAGGAGGAAATGACACTCACTCCAGTGTTCTTGCCTGGAGAATTCTGTGGACAGAGGAGCCTGGCGGGCTGCAGTCCATGGGATGCAAAGAATCGGACACGACTGAGCGACTGAGCACAGCATATAGCTATATAAGTCCCAAATATAGAGTATAAATGATATGGCAAAAATTACCCGAAGTTTACAACACAGAATTATTATACTTTGGAGTTAGAAAGTCTTTTGCAGATGACAAAGTGAGCTATTTGGCTACATTTCCTTACAACTCCTAGTAGTTTGTTTATCATTTAATTATGTTTTATATATACTATTAATATATTAAATGTGGTATAGTTGTTTGGACAGCTGAAATACACTTCCATCCTGGAAGTGCTATAGCCGCTATCAGTCATCTGACCTTAAAATGTATTTCATTTCAATGTTTTATTTTTCCAATCAGGAAAACACAAGTTTGAGGAATTGCCAGCTAATTTGTGGTAGGTGATGGAAATATCACATCCAGAACCACGTATTCTGAATTTCTAATCAAACACTGTCTCCAACTACTTATTTTCTACCTTCCTTACCATCAGGGTAAGTGGAAATGAGTTTTAGGCAGTTCTTGTGATTGACGCATAACTTGGGGATGGAGTGAAAAAGACTAGACATTTACTAAGACAAGATTACTATGGTTCTCTGTGCACAGGTTAGAAGATCAAGCACCCAGTGGTATCTGCTAGGATATTTATGCTGCCGCTATAATCACAATTTACTTTAACAGAACAATACTTTGGCCACCGGATACAAAGAACCGACTCATTTGAAAAGACCCTGATCCTGAGAAAGACTGAAAGCAGGAGGAGAAGGGGACGACAGAGGATGAGATGGTTAGATGTCATCACTGACTCAATGGACATCAGTTTGAGCAAGCTCTGGGAGTTGGTGATGGACAGGGAAGCCTGGAGTGTTACAGGCCATGGGGTCGCAAAGAGTTGAGCGACTGAACTGACCTTAACAGAATAAACCAATTATATGGGTAATAGTTACAAACGTCAGACACGTGTACTCCTGTCATTAGGCCAAAGTGAGCAAATAAATGTAAAATTGTGAAAACTAATAAAAGTTAATAATACTTAGAGAAAGAGTAATTTGCATGTACTTTCTCAATTTTATTTATCAGTAACAGATTAGTACTTATATTCCTGGTGGCTCAGAGGTGAAGAATCTGCTGCAATGCAAGAGACCAGGGTTCGATCCCTGAGTCAGTAAGATACCTTGGAGAAGGAAATAGCAACCCACTCCAGTATTCTTGCCAGGATAATCCCATAGACAGAGGAGCCTGGTGGGTTACAGTCCATGGGGTTGCAAAGGGTTAGACACGACTGAGCAACTAACACTTTCACTCTTAGTTACAAATATAATTCTCTATTGTGGGAAACAGTCTTACAGAAAAGGAAAATGCTCCAGAGTAACAACAAAAGTGGAACAGCTGTTTGTCTAGGAAAAAAAGGAAAGACGCTGTTTCCGATGAATCGTATTATGGCTGAGTGAATATCTCAAGTTCATCTCTCTGATTCAAGATATAAACTATTATATTAGGATGGATAAACAAGGTCCTACTGTAGAACAGAGGGATACTGTGAGAAACCATAATGGGAAAGATTATGGAAAAAGAATGAGAATTTGGGGGGGGGATTATCAGCAATTAAAACACTAAAATAAAATAAAAATAAACTAAAACAATCCTTTGGTTGCCAAGGGGAAGGGTACTAGAGAAAGTATGGAGTGGGAGGTTTGGAGCAACAGACATAAACTATTATATTCAGTTCAGTTCAGTTCAGTCGCTCAGTCGTGTCCAACTCTTTGCGACCCCATGAATCGCAGCACGCCAGGCTTCCCTGTCCATCACCAACTCCCGGAGCTCACTCAGACTCACATCCATCGAGTCAGTGATGCCATCCAGCCATCTCATCCTCTGTCGTCCCCTTCTCCTCCTGCCCCCAATCCCTCCCAGCATCAGAGTTTTTTCCAGTGAGTCAACTCTTCGCATGAGGTGGCCAAAGTACTGGAGTTTCAGCTTTAGCATCATTCCTTCCAAAGAAATCCCAGGGCTGATCTCCTTCAGAATGGACTGGTTGGATCTCCTTGCAGTCCAAGGGACTCTCAAGAGTCTTCTCCAACACCACAGTTCAAAAGCATCAATTCTTTGGCGCTCAGCCTTCTTTACAGTCCAACTCTCACATCCATACATGACCACAGGAAAAACCATAGCCTTGACTAGGCGGACCTCAGTCGGCAAAGTAATGTCTCTGCTTTTCAATATGCTATCTAGGTTGGTCATAACTTTTCTTATATTAGGATAGATAAAAGACAAGGTCCTACTATATAGCACAGAGAAATATATCCAGTATCTTGTGATAAACCATAAGGAAAAGAATATGAAAAAATATATATGTATAACTGAATCATCTTGTTGTACAGCAAAAATTAACAATTATAAATCAACTATATTTCAATTAGAAATTTTTAAAAGTTAAAAAAGGAAACAAACAAAAATGTACTTTTTTAATTCTTTGTAACACTTCTATAATTCTTTCCATATAGAAAAAGCTTATTCTAGAAACCACACAGAGAAACATCACAGAGAAAGTTAACGTTTCAAATGGACGAGACACAAAGTACACGCTGAGGGTTAGGCTCCTTCTATGGGGATATGACTGAAACCTTATCTGTGCTGAGTGACGACTAAGAACGCAGAAAGCACCGGCACTTCCATAAAGCACCCACTGACTTATCTGCAACTGGCTGACTCGCCTATCCAACAACAGATAGGATAAACTCTTGTAGTTAGAAGGCAAGGCATCAAGGAGCATGTTTCTAAGGTGAAGAGTCTTAAAAATAAGACCATCTTATTGACTGACCAAGATCGATCATATCTGCTGTTGTCTTCCTCCCCTCTAACTCCTTATACCTGCATGGTGCTGTGCTTGCCCCCGGTAGAGCTCTTTGCATACTACATGCAATCTTCATAAATTACTCCATACTCTATGGAACATGGCACTTTTTATTTAAAAGAGGCACAAAGGAGAAAAATAAACAGCTGTAACCTTATAGTGCTGATATCCCTTTGATATTAAAAATCAATAAACACATAAACCAAAGAAGGACATTCATTTAGTAAACTCAAATTACACAAAGGTGAAAAATAAAAAGACCTCTTCTCAACTCCCCCCTCCTATTTCCAGAAAAATACATAAATATTTATCTGCTAATCCATCTTCCATCTGTCTGGCTCTTTTTAATTCCAAAGGGGATACTCTTGCTCAGAATGTGTGTTTTATTATTTGTTTAATTATATATGAAGAACTTTCTATCTCAGCACATATCATCCTTTTGAAATGCTGCTTGCTATTGTCGCATAATTATCACATACCATAATTTATAAATGCCTGTCAATAGGGGACCAGCTAAATCTCATTAAATTTCCATAATGCACATCTATGTTCTTCTCCACTATTAGGAGAATTTGATTTGATTGGAGTCAAGAGCTGGGTCAGATTAACCTTTGCCTGGCATCTACCCCAGTGGCCTAACAAATTGTCTGAGAGTAGAACACATTTCATTATCTGCTGATCAAATTATTAAGTACATACAGACAGATAGTTAAAATAACTTCATCAGATTCCTTATATTAAGAAAGTTCTAATGGATTTAAGTTTGAGAACACAATCTTTTCCTTTTAAGTGAGCATAGAATCCCATAATTTCCATATTTAAATATAACTAGCCAGCCTACATGAAAAAGCAAAAATGAGAGAACGAGAATTCATTCTCAAAAAAAAAAAAAAGAGAGAATTTCAAGTCCCAGGTGTAACTAATTTCACATGGAGCTCATGTTACCTGCCCTAGGTAAAGGACCAATGGAGGGTATACGGAGTGAGTAATCTTATGATGAAAAACATCAGGATTTTTCCTAGTATCCACTTATGATAGTCCACCAAGTAAACACATATGCACCCCAAAATTCAGGTCAAGAAAATGTATGTCAATTTCTGGCATGTTATTTCGAAGCATCTATTATTACCTGGGCTGGAGATGGAGATTGAGCAAATTCCCAAACTGTGGTGAACTGAGTTAGTAGAAATAAATACACAGAAATTCCCCTACATATGAACGAGTTCTATTCTGAGAGCACATTCATAAGTCTAATTTGTTCGTAAGTCCGACAAAGTTAGCCTCGGTACCCAACGAACACAATCGACTATATATTAATAGTGCCGTATAGGTTTATAAGACTTTTCACACAAATAACACACAAAAACCAACACAAAAAGTAAAGCAAACGTGTTTAGTCTCACAGTGTAATCCTTTGAAAAGTGCAGTAGGGCGGTACAATGGTTGGCACACGGGCTGGCACCCAGTGAGCAGGCAAGATGAGTTACTGACTGGAGGCGGGAGAGGAGGTGGGAGATGGTAGAGCTGAAGGGTCGTCAGCAACGGAGACGGAGGGGCGAGCTCAGCTTCACTCACACCCGACGTAGACAGAACCCACGATCACATCTTTGAAAGCTTGCAACCTGATGGTTCACATGTAGGGGGCTTCCCATATTCTAGCTTCAGAGTGAAAGCTGTATTTAACTGTGTAGGCATTAGTTAACAGGGCTGATGTGTCAGCTAAGGAGAACTTCCCTTCAGTGGGAGAAGGATTTACAGGGGCAGTGCCTTGGGATTGAGCTTTTTCTAATTTAAGATTCAAGGAACCGAAACTGTGACAATCCAGAGTGCTTTCATGTTGCTTGAATCACTTACGGATTCATACTAAATAACCTTAACTGAGACACAGGAAACTGAGTTCTTAAAAGACATGTTAAAGACCACGTCTGCTATAAACATCTATGGACAAATCTATCTATGGAGTCAGTCCTCCTTATGGAAGAGTTGAGTGTAAACACAATGTATACAGATGGCTCTAAAATAGAAGATCCATTTGCTCTTGCTATAGAAGCCAAGTGATATAACAGTTTAGGGCTAGACTACACCAAGGGAGTGTTGGGGAAAACTATTCCAAATTAATATTTCTTAGGTAGCTATCAATTCTTCCTTTGGGACGGGACATTAAAGGTATTTTATATGGGTTTCAATTGCCTATAGGTCTTCCTAAGAAGCAAATTTTATCATGTTAATGCTCCACATGTTCACTTATAGGATAAAGTCCAAACTCCCTAGCACAAAATGCCATCCAAATTCATGATCCAAATATACACATCAATATTCCCATGTTTAGGACTACCCAAAAAGGTCAGAGACTTTTCACACCTTCCTAGATTTGCTCATAATGATCCTTCAGTCGTGACTGGCTTCCCATTATCCTCACTTAACTATTTTCATAGACTCTTTCCTGACCTCTTTTCCCATGCGTCCCCCTACCCCAACTTCCCATAGAGAGACCTTACATTAATGTTTTAATATATTCATTTGATTTATCCATTCAACTTTGCCTGAAATTCTTTAAAAATTAATTCAAAATATAAATTTGGGAGACCTGAGTATGATCCCCAGGTTGTGAAGATCCCCTGGAGAAGATAACCCAAAATCCACTATTGGATCTTGGCAACCCACGCCAGTATTCTTGCCTGGAAAATCTCGTGGATGGAGCAGTCTGGTGGGCTACAGTCCAAAGGGTTGCAAAGAGTTGAACAAGACTGAGTGACTTTACTTTCACTTTTCATAAGTGCTATTTACCAAGTATTGTGCTAGCTATGAAAAATTTTAGGAGGGAATAAAATGGACACAGTTCTAGCCCTTATTGAGTTTTCTTTCTGATAGAAAAGCAGACATTAAACAAGTAATTAAAAATATCACAAGTCAATTCCAGTCTCTTCTTGTGTGCTCTGCAATACAGACATCTAACTTGGCATGTGCAAAACACCTGTTTGTCCAGGTCTACATGGTTTTCTCTACTAAATCAAAAGCCTCCTGAAGGTAGGGTCCCTGCATTATTTATCTTTTCTTTCGCCTAAGCGTAATGTAGTTTCTGGAACATAAGTTGAAAATTCCATGGACGGAGGACCCTGGTAGGATATAGTTTATGGGGTTGCAAACAGGTGGACACGACTGGGCACATACAGACGTGCATACAGTTGATCACACATAGACACACATATGCACACACACAATTTTAGTAGGCATGCCTGTTTTTTGTTATTAGAGTAGAGGACACCTAGAAAACTATCCATGACTTGACAACAACAAAACACAGAGGATCATTCTGCATCCACTCAGGTGAATAAGCGAAGACTGTACTTCAATTCAGTTTCTAAAATACTTTCATCTGAAAAGAGTCTACATTTCTTACTTATATGGATGGAGGTTTGTAACAATGTACAGCAGGCGATGACCAAAACGACTCCAAAGAAAAAGAAACGCAAGAAGGCAAGATAGTTGTCTGAGGAGGCTTTACAAATAGCTGAGAAAACAAGAGAAGTGAAAGGCAAAGGAAAAAGGAAAGATATACCCTACTGAATGCAGAGTCCTAGAGAATAGCAAGGAGAGAGAAGAAAGCCTTCCTAAGTGAACGATGCAAAGAAACAGAGGAAAATGATAGGATGGGAAATACTAAAGAGCTCTTAAAAAAATTGGAGACACCAAGGGAACATTTCGTGCAAGTTCAGTTCAGTTCAGTTGCTCGGTCGTGTCCGACTCTTTGTGACCCCATGAATCGCAGCACACCAGGCTTTCCTGTTCATTACCAACTCCTGGAGTTCACCCAAACTCATGTCCATCGAGTCGGTGATGCCATCCAGCCATCTCATTCTCTGTCGTCCCCTTCTCCTCCTGCTTCCAATCCCTCCCACCATCATAGTTTTTTCCAATGAGTCAACTCTTCGCATGAGGTGGCCAAACTTTGGGCACAATAAAGGACAGAAATGGTATGGACCTAACAGAAGCCGAAGACATTAAGAAGAGGTGGCAAGAATACACAGAAGACTATACAAACAGATCTTCATGACCCAGATAATCACGATGGTGTGATCACTCACCTAGAGCCAGACATCCTGTAGTGTGAAGACAAATGGGCCTTGGGAAGTATTACTAGGAACAAAGCTAGTGGAAGTGATCGAATTCCAGCTGAGCTATTTCAAATCCTTAAAATGATGCTGTTAAAGTGCTGCATTCAAAATGGCAACAAATTTGGAAAACTCAGCAATGGCCACAGGACTGGAAAAGGCCAGTTTTCATTCCAAACCCAAAGAAGGGCACTGTCAAAATATATTCAAACTACCACACAATTGCATCTATTTCACATGCTAGCAAGGTAATGCTCAAAATCCTTCAAGCTAGGTTTCAATAGTGCTTGAACCAAGAACTTCAAGCTGGATTTAGAAAAGGCAGAGGAACTAGAGATCAAATTGTCTACATCAGTTAGATCTTAGAAAAAGCAAGGGAATTCCAGAAAAACATCTATTTCTGCTTCACTGACTACACTAAAGCCTTTGACTGTGTGGATCAAAACAAACCGTGGAAAATTCTTCAAGAGATGGGAATACCAGACCACCTTATCTGCCTCCTGAGAAACCTGTATGCAGGTCAAGAAGCAACAGTTAGAATTGGACATGGAACAATGGGCTAGCTCAAAATTGGGAAAGGAGTACATCAACGCTGACACCCTGCTTATTTAACTTATATGCAGAGGACATAATGCAAAATATTGGACTGGATGAAGTTCAAGCTGGAATCAAGACTGCCGGGAGAAATACCAATAACCTCAGATAAGCAGATGACACCACCCTAATGGCAGAAAGTGAAGGGAACTAAAGAGCCTCTTGATGAAGGTGAAAGAAGATAGTGAAAAAACTGGCTTAAAACTCAACATGCAAAAAACTAAGGTCATAGCATCTAGTCCCATCACTCCATTGCAAATAGATGGAGAAAAAGTGGAAACAGTGACAGACTTTATTTTCTTGGGCTCGAAAATCACTGTAGATGGTCATTACAGCCATGAAATTAAAAGACACTTGCTCCTTGAAGAAAAGCTATGACCTAGACAGCATATTACAAAGCAGAGACACTACTTTGCAAACAAAGGTAGTTATAGTCAAAGCTATGGTTTTTCCAGTAGTCATGTATGGATGTAAGAGCTGGACCATAAAGAAAGCTGAGTATCAAAGAATTTATGCTTTTGAACTGTGGGGTTGGACTCTTGAGAGTCCCTTGGACAGCAAGGAGATCAAACCAGTCAATCCTAATGCCAATAAACTCTGACTATTCATTGGAAGGACTGAGGCTGAAGCTCCAATAACTTGGCCACTTGATGCAAAAAGCTAACTCATTAGAAAAGACCCTGATGCTGGGAAGGATTGACAGCAGGAGGAGAAGGTGATGATGAGATGTTTGGATGGCATCACTGACTCAGTGGACATAAGTTTGAGTAAACCCTGGGAGACAGTGAAGGACAGAGAAGCCTGGCATGCTACAGTCCATGGGGTTACGAAGAGTTGGACACAACTTAGCCGTTGAACAGCAACAATATTCAGTGTTTAATAAGTCTGCAAAGAAGTCTTTTTTGAATCTATAGTAGGTATTGAAGCCTTTTCCCAGTTTCCTAATGATCACTGCAAATTTGTCTACTCTTAGCAACTGCAGATTGGTTCTTTTTTAACTTAAAAACAATCATAATCAGTAAGGATTGAACATACTGTGTATTTTCAGGACATGGTGATTAAATAAAACCATGTAGCAGTGGTCACCAACCAGGAACATATAAAAGCTTTCCTGAAAGGAAAAAGTCATACATTTGACATAATTTGCACAAACTGAGGGTAGTTGGAGGTATGATGTATATGACTACTTTGCTGATCATGAATTTTACTTTCACATCCCTATTTTACCATTTACTTGTTATTAAATCTTGGACTAACTGCTTACACTTCCTGGAACTTACTTTAAATTGCAGCTGCCCCCTGACTTGTTGGCTGACATGGCTTTACATTCAGTTCATTTCAGTTCAGTCACTCAGTTGTGTCCGACTCTTTGTGACTCCATTAATTGCAGCACCCCAGGCTTCCCTGTCCATCACCAAGTCCCGGAGTTTACCCAAACTCTTGTCCGTTGAGTTGGTGATGCCATCCAGCCATCTCATCCTCTGTCGTCCCCTTCTATGCCTGCCCCCAATCCCTCCCAGCATCAGAGTCTTTTCCAATGAGTCAACTCTTCGCATGAGGTGGCCAAAGTATTGGAGTTTCAGCTTCAGTATCAGTCCTTCTAATGAACACCCAGGACTGATTTCCTTTAGAATGGACTGGTTGGATCTCCTTGCAGTCCAAGGGACTCTCAAGAGTCTTCTCCAACACCACAGTTCAAAAGCATCAATTCTTCGGCACTCAGCTTTCTTCACAGTCCAACTCTCACATCCATACATGACCACCGGAAAAACCATAGCCTTGACTAGACAGACCTTTGTTGGCAAAGTAATGTTTCTGCTTTTTAATATGCTATCTAGGTTGGTGATAACTTTCCTTCCAAGGAGTAAGTGTCTTTTAATTTCATGGCTGCAGTCACCATCTGCAGTGGTTTTGGAGCCCCCAAAAATAAAGTCTGCCACTGTTTCCACCGTTTCCCATCTATTTGCCATGAAGTGATGGGACCAGATGCCATGATCTTCGTTTTCTGAATGTTGAACTTTAAGCCAACTTTTTCACTCTCCTCTTTCACTTCCATCAAGTACATTCAGTACATAACCCTAAACCTGGCATATGGCAGCACAGATTAAGTATTAGCTGAATGAATGAATGGGAGTTAGTGTGTGACAAATATGTAAGATAGGCAGAGAAATAGCTTTTATGAACCATGAAGCATACAAAACAAATGTGCGGTGTTATTAAAATCTTTGTTGCACACATAAAAAGCATGACTTTCAGAGCCATTTCCATGGCCTCTCCTGTTCCTACCATAGAAATAGTATCGTTAATTGAAAATAGACCCCAAGCTGCAGGTATCACAGTGATGAATTTCAGAAGTATTGAGAGTTCAAAGATTCTATTTCAGACTCTAAAACTTAAAGTGATAAAAAGGAGAGCTTTCTTTTCATATAGATTATGATCTGTTTTACCAGGGTTGACTTTGGGAAAAGAACTCAATATGCTGAATTACTATAAAACACTCTGCTTCGTTTCACTCTTGTAGATATAGCCCATGCGAGACCCTGTCCAATTTGTCAAAATATATGAAGGAAAAAGTACTAATGTTATTTTCATCTTCCATTTTGGATGCTCTTTAAAAAGAGTTAGCTAATGTCAAGCTGATATCTGTTTTCCTGTCTCGATGGGAATGGAATTAAACCTGTCTCTTAGTAGGTCTGGTGAACTGTTCATGCCTTGGTATTGGGCATCTCAATTTCTGATCTTATTTGGCTTATGCCCCAAGGCCTTCCAAAAAGTAGAGAGGAGGTCATCTGAAGGGGTCATATCTACAATCATGGGACTCTCCTGGCGGTCCAGTGGACTCCACGTTTCCACTATAGGAGGTGGGGGTTCAATCCCTGGTCAGGGAACTAAGATCCCGCATGCCACACGTGCGCCCAAGAAATAAATAAATAAAAAATTTTAAATAAAATAAAATCAAACCCCTGTTTCCTCGTATGAGAAGCTGGTTCTGAGAACACTGGTTTTAGACGGTCAGAAGAGTGAACCTCTTGATTTTCCAAAATATAATGAGAATAAATATATCAAACATTCTCCTGTTGACAGAATAAAATGAAAAGAAAGTAAATTGTAATTTAAGATTTGATTAAAGCTGTAGGATCTAAAGAACAGATGAGCGTTTGTAAGGTGAATTATGTGGTTATCAGTTTTGAAATGAAGCTTCTTGTGTTCGATATTGTGCCATAAGCTTTAGTGCAATATCACATTTAGTCCTCAAAATAAATCTGTTTTTGAGATAAAATAATTTTGAGCTAAAGGCAGCAAGTTTAGCAAGTCAAATAACTAGCCACAGCTAATAAATGTCCAAGATTTACTCTCAAGTCATTGACAGTCTAGAATTCACTCTGTATTGCTTCCTGTATCTCTTCCACATTCCTTATCACTTTTATCACAGTCTGAAGGATCACAGTCATTTTCAACAGTAAGGGAAGAAGTTTCATTCATTCAGCTATTATTTACTGAGCACTTACTATATGCCAGGTATTACGCTAGCTTCTACAGAACTAAGCCAGTGAACAAAGCTCCTGCTATCACAGACATTTTATCATAGTCGAGAGAGAGAGAGTGACTGAGCAGGCACATGTATACACATTACTTCATTTGTGATACATACAAAAAAAAGAAATAGCCAAGACAATTTAAGGTGCAGAGGGTGGCGAAAAAGGGAGAGGCATCTTAGACAGAGGAAGCTGGGAAGATCTAGACAAAGACATAAATGAAAGAAAGGAGAATGTTTTGGAGAGATGTAGGAGGAACACAAATGTCCGTCTAGTCAGGGCTATGGTTTTGCCAGTGATCATGTATGGATGTGAGAGTTGGACTGTGAAGAAGGCTGAGCACCAAAGAATTGATGCTTTTGAACTGTGGTGTTGGAGAAGACTCTTGAGAGTCCCTTGGACTGCAAGGAGATCCAACCAGTCCATTCTGAAGGAGATCAGCCCTGGGATTTCTTTGGAAGGAATGATGCTAAAGCTGAAACTCCAGTACTTTGGCCACCTCATGCGAAGAGTTGACTCATTGGAAAAGACTCTGATGCCAGGAGGGATTGGGGGCAGGAGGCGAAGGGGACAACAGAGGATGAGATGGCTGGATGGCATCACGGGCTCGATGGATGTGAGTCTGAGTGAACTCCGGGAGTTGGTGATGGACAGGGAGGCCTGGTGTGCTGCGATTCATGGGGTTGCAAAGAGTTGGACACGACTGAGCGACTGAACTGAACTGAACTGAAGAGAAACACGTTTCAGAAGAAAAGGCAGAAATACAAATGCCCTGAGCTGAGCACGTGCTTGTCTCTTTAGGAGAATGGACAGTGACATGAGGAACCCAAGGGGGTGGAAAGAGGGAGATGAGAGAGGAGGTCGGAGAGCCCCCGGGCTGCCCACATTAGCTCTTTTGAGTCAGAGTAACAGTGGATTTGCTGTCTCGAGGGGGCAGCAGGGTGACAGCAAAGGATCATGGGGGGCAAGATGCAGCTCATGAACTGAGAATCCCATTTCTGGGTCTAGCTGTCCCTGGTTATGTGGAAGTACTGCCACTGCCAAATCTGAAGAGTAGGGTTTTGTTTGTCTGTAAAGATAGCAAACCCACTATGGAATAAGTACTTCAGATTTAAACAAGAGTGTGGAGAAGAGGCTATGGAAGGTCCCTTTCACTTTAAAAAAATTTTTAAATTTGAGTTTAGTTGCTTTACAATGTGTTGGTTTCTGCTATAAAGCAAACTTAATCAGTTATATGTGTATCCACTCTTTCTTGAGTTTGCTCCCCTTTTAGGTCACCATGGAGCATTTAGTAAAGTTCCCTGTGCTATATAATAGGTTCTCATTAATCATTTATTTATATATAATACATATATGTCAATCCCAATCTCCCAATTCATCCCACCACCCTAATGTCTTTGGCGGTACAGTGATGAGCATAGCTGCCTTCTTTCATTCTTGAATCAATGAATGTTGTCCTTCTTCCATCTGATCCCCAGTGTTTAGGGATGATGGGCAGCAGGATAGAAATTCCCTTCAATGAAGTCCAAGTGAAGTGAAGTGAGGTCGCTCAGTCATGTCCGACTCTGCGACCCCATGGACTGTAGCCTACCAGACTCCTCTGTCCATGGGATTTTCCAGGCAATAGTCCTGGAGTGGATTGCCATTTCCTTCTCCAGGGGATCTTCCCAACCCAGGGATTGAACCCAGGTCTCCCGCATTGTAGACAGACACTTTACCGTCTGAGTCACCAGGGAAGTCCAAAGGAGTCCAGAAAGGTAGGAATGATATAATCTCAAAGGGACCAGAGTTTCAGTGGACGAGAAGATGGAAGTAGAAGAAGGGAAGATGCTTCCCCTTGTGGGCCTTCATCCTTGGAACTTCAGGGAACATTAGTCAAGAAAGCAGAGCAAACACTACACTTATGTTAGATTATACAACATGAAGAAAACAGGCTCCCTCACAGTCTAGACTCAGCAGAGAATCAAGTGCAAAGGAAACCAGTTAAGAAACATCAGAAAGCAATTCAAGTTTTCCCTACTATCTTAAAAAACAAACAAACAAATAGCAAGAAGACTCCATCTCAGTCTTTTCACTTTCTCTGAATATCCTATCTGCTCCAGGACATTCTCTCTCTTCACAGATGTCTGTCTTTGCCTCTTCCCTCTTATCATCTAGGATCTAATCTGATCTCTTGCTAGTACTTTTCCAAAACAATGAATGTTGCCAGTCTGTCCCAGCTCCTTCTTGCAAATCTGTAGCTCTGCCCAAGCATTAATCAGAGAAACAAAACAAACAAACAAAGATATATAACATATTATTTAGGAAACAGAGGAGAATAAAGTTTGTAAATACTCAGGCATTCTTTTGTTCTCCAGCTTAAATGCTATGTTTACTGATTGTCCATCCAGTGCTATCTCTCTAGTGAGCTGCTACTTCCTGAAATTAAATGGAATCAAGGTTTTTTTAATTAAGTAGGTGGGATTCACTCTAACAGCATCATTACACTAGTCACAAAATGGAAATTCATTATAAATTACTTCCTGTTTAGTTACATGTAAATATGTGTGTGTATATATATGTGTGTATTGTATGTGTTTGTGTATGTGTGGAGCTTCCCAGGTGGCGCTAGTCGTAAAGAAGCTGCCTGCCAATCCAAGAGACGTGATAGATCCCCGGGTTCCGTCCCTGAGTCAGTAGGATACCCTGAAGGAGGGTATGGCAATGTGCTCCAGTACTCTTGGCTGGAGAATAGTATGGACAGAGGAACCTGGCAGGCTATGGTCCACAGAGTCAGAGCTAGACACAACAGAAGCGACTTAACACACATGCATGTGTGTGTGTGTGTGTGTGTGTGTGTGTGTGTGTGTGTACATGTGTGTGTGTATATATGAAGGATCTTGGTGTCTGCTGGTTTTGTTTAATATTATTGGACATTCCTATGTCCTGGATAATGTGTAAATAGGTATCTACCTATATATATATATGGATTTGAAAGAGAATTTTCAGCATTACCTGGTTAACAAAAAGGCTATAATGATAAAACAACCCTTTAACTGACCTGCTTTTAAATGTGAGGCAGACATACAAACACACACACTCATGCACATTCCATTAGTGGCAGAAGTGGAAGGAATTCGAGGGGCTGGAAGTGTGCACACATATGTGTGAACAAGAATAGTCTTAAAAAGGAATGGATTGGAGTATTTTTTTTTTATCTATTCGTGATTCTGAATATTATGACAGAAGAGAACATCAAACAGTCTCTAAGAGCCTGCAAATATGTTAACAATCACAAAAATATTAGGTGTGATTTTCTGATCAAATAAAAATGATGTCAGTTACACTTAAATGAGTAAATTCCATCACTCACAACGGGAAACTAAAATAAGTTCTGTAATTGTAGCATTTTTCACTTAATCCCCACTTTGATTTTAGATGGTCCCCTTCCATTTTCTTTTAATAATCTGATTTGTTTATTTTCGGCTGTGCTGGGTCTTGGTGGCGGCGTGGGATTTTCTCCGGTTGCGGCGCGTGGGGCCTGCTCTTCGCTGTCACAAGCAGGCTTCTCACTGTGCTGGCTTCACTTCTTGTGGAGCTTGGGCTCAGTAATTGTGGCTTATGGCTGCGGCACACGGCCTTAGTTGTCTCAGCTTGTGTGACCTTCCCAGGTCAGAATTTGAACTCATGTCTTCTACACTGGCAGGCGGATTCTCTACCCTGAGTCACCAGGGAAGCACCTAGATGGTCCTCTTACATTTTGAACCTTATGTATCAACAACATAAAACCTCTTATAAGTTCGTTTAAAAAAAAAAAATTTCGATCACCCAATAGGTCTGTTTTCATTTACTTATTTATTTCTAAAGAACTTAACTTTTTTCAAAGATTTCTTTTTTTCCTTTTTCGGATGTAGGCTTTTTAGAGTCTTCATTAAATTTCTTATAATATCGCTTCTGTAACATGCTTTGGTGTTTTGGCTGTGAGGCATGTGGGATCTTAGGTCCCCAAAGAGGGGTTGAACCCATACTCCCTGTATTGGCTGCATAGAGTCTTAACCACTGGACCACCAGGGAAGCCCCTAAAGAACTTATCTTTATGAAAAATTTCAAACACACATGAGAGACAATACTATAATGAATTCCCCAGTTTTAGCCATCATCCGTTGTTTATCAACATGGCTTTACCTAACATTTCTGCCCTTTTATTTTTGGCCTATGTACCTTTAGGCAACTCACAGACTATAGAAGGCCTAAAAACCCTAGGTTAGTTTTTAGGTCCTTGTACTTTCCTTGGATTTTCTTGCTGGGCAATAGTTGTTCTAGAACCTGCAGTTATCCCTGAAGAAAACCTAAAGTATATTATAAAAGTATATGTAAACTTCAAGTGAAAGAGAAAAGAGAAGGCATAAGAGGAAGCATCAAGTTGCTATTAAACATGAGCTAAAATAGAGTAAAGGAGACCAGAACACTGCTAAGCAGCATAGTTCATAAAGTCTGGACACAGGAGGGGAAGTGGCGACGGCCTGGTGAAGGACGAGGCCGTGAAGGCATTGCCGGCATCTGTCCACATGTGCTGGCTGTCCTGCTGTGAGGACTGCACTCAGCTGCCCTTGGAGGGAAGGGCGTCTGGGAGTGACCCTTCCCTCCCTCCTGAAATGGCCATCAGCTGCTGAGAAACTCAGCATGAGGCTCCTTCACTGTAGACATAGCCGGGCATCAAGGAAAGAGGTGAACACAGTCAGCCCTTTCCTGTGTTGAGAGCAGTGTCCTGACATACTACATGATATGAGAAGAAAACCACATCCCACTCTGTGGGTTCACAGTGTTTTATTTAAAACACAAAATCAGAGTGGCTGAACGTATCCGCTTTACTGGACTTAATGGAGTTACAATCTGACAGTTCCATGAAAAAAAAAATAATAATTTTAAAGAGTCACTGATACTTACTAGAATTCTGGCACTGGTTCAAGAGTTAATATGGAAAATTATAGATCTTGGCTCAGAGAAATTTTCATCTCTGCCCATAATAAGAGACCTTCAGTTGCCAAAGGCAAGGGCTTTGTGTGCTGAAATTGAAACTCAGATTCTGAGATTAAAAAGTCATAACTAATAAGCCAAAAAGGAGAGAGTTACATGGAAACCAACATGTAATAGATCAGAGTATTTATCCACACAACGCATATCTTGTACAACATTATATCTTAGATCGGGGATATAGAAGCTTCTACGTAATAGAAACTATTTCATTGGACACGATTGAAAAGATAAAAGGCAGGTTTAATCCATCATTCTAAATGGCTTCTACATTTATCTCTCCAAAATAGGCTTTCCCCAGATTATGTCAGGTAAGAGCTTCTCTGAAATGACAAATATATTTACCCTCTGCTCCTTGTTATCATGTGTGTCATACAATACAGCCTCTTGTATCTCTCCTTTCTTCTGGATAATGTATCAGATGAGCACGGCAGCACACTATACTTAAATGACTGACAAATTCAGGCTAATATTTTATTTCACTGGGAAAAAAAAAACCTGACATAGTTCTTTTTGAAAATAAGGAAACTATAGAACCTATTAAGAGTAAACCTACTCTTCCTGGCTAATCAGTTCATTTGGGCCTTCGATGAATCCTCAATTGTAAATGAATATTCTGTTTTGACCTTCAAGTAAAATGTATTTGCCTTCATGGATGAGTCTGTCTTTGTAAATTCTATCAGATGATTCTTTGAGGGCATTTATGAACTTCTAAGTACATAAATCTAACAGGTTTCCCTCCTTTATCTCCACATATTTACTAACCTTTAGCTCTACTTTCAAAATATATCCGAAATCTTTCCACTTTTCTCCATGTCCACACACATCTAATTTGTTTAAAAGTATCAGGGTTTAGATCAAATTGCCAACATTCATTGGATCATAACGAAAGAGAACCAGTTCCAAAAAAAAACATCTACTTCTGCTTTATTGACTACACTAACGCCTTAAACTGTGTGGACAACAATAAAGTGGAAAACTTTTAAAGAGATGGAAATACTAGAAAACCTTATTTGTCTCCTGAGAAACCTCTACGCCAGTGAAGAAGCAATTAGAACCTTACATGAACAATGGACAGGTTCAAAATTGGGAAAGAAGTGAGTTAAGGCTGTTTATTATCACCTTGCTTATTTAACTTCTATGCAAAGTACAGCATGTGAAATGCCAGGCTGGGTGAATCACAAGCATGAACCAAGAGTGCTGGGAGAAAGACCAACAACCTCACATATGCAGATGAGCTCAGTTCAGTCGCTCAGTCGTGTCTGACTCTTTGCGACCCCATGAATTGCAGCACGCCAGGCCTCGCTGTCCATTACCAACTCCCAGAGTTCACCCAAACTCAGGGCATCAAGCCGGTGATGCCATCCAGCCATCTCATCCTCGGTCGTTCCCTCTTCCTCCTGCCCCCAATCTCTCACAGCATCACAGTCTTTTCCAATGAGTCAACTCTTTACATGAGGTGGCCAAAGTATTGGAGTTTCAGCCTCAGCATCAGTCCTTCCAATGAACACCCAGGACTGATTTTCTTTAGGATGGACTGGTTGGATCTCCTTGCAGTCCAAGGGACTCTCAAGAGTCTTTTCCAGCATGACAGTTCAAAAACATCAATTCTTCAGTGCTCAGCTTTCTTCACAGTCCAACTCTCACATCCATACATGACCACAGGAAAAACCATAGCGTTGACTAGACAGACTTTTGCTGGCAAAGTAATATCTCTGCTTTTTAATATGCTATCTAGGTCAGTCATAACTTTCCTTCCAAGGAGTAAGAGTCTTTTAATTTATGGATGCAAACACCATCTGCAGTGATTTTGGAGCCTCCCCCCGCAAAAGTCTGACACTGTTTCCACTATTTCCGCATCTATTTCCCATGAAGTGATGGGGCCAGGTGGCATGATCTTCGTTTTCTGAATGTTGAGCTTTAGGACAACCTTTTCACCCTCCTCTTTCACTTTCATCAAGAGGTTTTTTAGTTCCTCTTCACTTCTGCCATAAGGGTGGTGTCATCTGCATATCTGAGGTTATTGATACTTCTCCTGACAATCTTGATTCCAGCTTGTGCTTCTTGAAGCCCAGCGTTTCTTGTGATGTACTCTGCATTAAGTTAAATAAGCAGGGTGACAATATACAGCCTTGATGTACTCCTTTTCCTGTTTGGAACCAGTCTGTTGTTCCATGTCCAGTTCTAATTGTTGCTTCCTGACCTGCATACAGATTTCTCAAGAGGCAGGTCAGGTGGTCTGGTATTCCCATCTCTTTGAGGATTTTCCACAGTTTATTGTGATCCACACAGTCAAAGGCTTTGGCGTAGTCAGTAAAGCAGAAATAGATGTTTTTCTGGAACTCTCTTGCTTTTTCCATGATCCAGCGGATGTTAGCAATTTGATTTCTGGTTTTCTGCCTTTTCTAAAACCAGCTTGAACATCTGGAAGTTCACAGTTCACGTATTGCTGAAGCCTGGCTTGGAGAATTTTGAGCATTACTTTACTAGCATGTGAGATGAGTGCAATTGTGCGGTAGTTTGAGCATTCTTTGGCATTGCCTTTCTTTGGGATTGGATTGAAAACTGACCTTTTCCAGTCCTGTGGCCACTGCTGAGTTTTCCTAGTTTGCTGGCATATTGAGTGCAGCACTCTCACAGCATCATCTTTCAGGATTTGAAATAGCTCAACTGGAATTCCATCACCTCCACTAGCTTTGTTCATAGTGATGCTTTCTAAGGCCCACTTGACTTCACATTCCAGGATGTCTGGCTCTAGGTGAGTGATCACACCATTGTGATTATCTGGGTCATGAAGCTCTTTTTTGTACAGTTCTTCTGTGTATTCTTGCCACCTCTTCTTAATATCTTCTGCTTCTGTTAGGTCCATGCCATTTCTGTCCTTTATAGAACCCATCTTTGCATGAAATGTTCCCTTGGTATCTCTAATTTTCTTGAAGAGATCTCTAGTCTTTCCCATTCTGTTGTTTTCCTCTATTTCTTTGCACTGACTGCTGAGGAAGGCTTTCTTCTCTCTCCTTGCTATCCTTTGGAACTCTGCATTCAGATGCTTATATCTTTCCTTTTCTCCTTTGATTTTTGCTTCTCTTTTCACAGCTATTTGTAAGCCCTCCCCAGACAGCCATTTTGCTTTTTTGCATTTCTTTTCCATGGGGATGGTCTTGATCCCTGTCTCCTGTACAATGTCACGAACCTCTGTCCTTAGTTCATCTGGTACTCTCTCTATCAGATCTAGTCACTTAAATCTATTTCTCACTTCCACTGAATAATCATAGGGATTTGATTTATTTCATACCTGAATGGTCTAGTGGGTTTCCCTACTTTCTTCAATTTGAGTCTGAATTTGGTAATAAGGAGTTCATGATCTGAGCCACTCTTAGCTCCCGGTCTTGTTTTTGCTGACTGTATAGAGCTTCTCCATTCTGACTGGGGTTAGGAGATATCTCACTGTAGTTTTGATTTGCATTTATCTAATAATGAATGATGTTGAGCATCCTTTCAAGTGTTTGTTGGCCATCTGTATGTCTTGTTTGGAGAAATGTCTGTTTAAGTCTTTTTCCACTTCTTGCTTGGGTTGTCTGTTTTTCTGGTATTGAGTTGTATGAGCTCCTTGTATACTTTGGAAATTAATCCTTTGTCAGTTGTTTCATTTGCTCTTATTTTCTCCCATTCTGAGGGTTGTCTTTCCACCTTGCCTACAGTTTCCTTTGCAAAAGAAAAAGCTTTAAAGTTTAATCAGGTTCCACTTCTTTACTTTTTTTATTTCCATTACCCTACGAGGTGGGTCATAGAGGATCTTGCTTTATGTCATCAAGTGTTCTGCCTATGTTTTCCTCTAAGAGTTTATAGTTTCTGGTCTTACATTTAGGTCTTTGATCCATTTTGAGTTTGTCTTTGTGTATGGTGTTAGGAAGTATTCTAATTTCATTCTTTTACATGTAGCTGTCCAGTTTTCCCAAGCACCATTTATTGGAGAGGCTGTATTTCCCCATTGTATATTCTTGCCTCCTTTGTCAAAAATAAGGTACTCATAGGTACATGGGTTTATTTATGTGCTTTCTATCTTGTTCCACTGGTCTATATTTCTGTTTCTGTGCTAGTGCCATACTGTCTTGATGACTGTAACTTTGTAGTATAATCTGAAGTGAGGAAGTTTGATTCCTCTAGTTTCATTCTTCTTTCTCAAGACTGGTTTGGCTATTCAGGGTCTTTTGTGTTTCCATATGAATTGTAAAGTTTTTTGTTTTACTGTGAAAAATGCTATTGGTAACTTGATAGGGATAACATTGAATCTGTAGATTGCATTTTGTAGTAAAATCATTTTCACAATGTTGATTCTTCCTACCCAGGAACATGGAATATCTCTCCAGCTGTTTATGTCATCTTTCATTTCTTTCATCAGTGTCTTATAATTTTCTGTGTACAGTTCTTTTGTCTCCTTAAGTTTATTCCTAGATATTTTATTCTTTTTGTTACAATGGTGAATGGGATTTGTTCCTCAATTTCTGTTTCTGATTTTTCACTGTTAGTATTTAGAAATGCAAGTGATTTCTGCATATTGATTTTATATCCTTCAACTTTGCTTAATTCACTGATTCGCTCTAATAATTTTCTGATACTATTTTTAGGGTTTTCTATGTACAGTGTCATGTCATCTGCAAACAGTGAGAGCTTTACTTCTTCTTTTCTGATCTATATATTTAAATTTCTTTTTCCTCTCTAATTGCTATAGCTAGGACTTCCAAGACTATGTTGAATACTAGTGATGAAAGTGGACACCCTTGTCTTATTACTGATCTTAGGAGGAATGCTTTCAGTTTTTCACCATTGAAAATAATGTTTGCTGTAGGTTTATCATATATAGTCTTTACTTTGTTGAGGTAGGTTCCTTCTGTGCCCATTGTTTGAAGAGTTTTAATCATAAATGGATGCTAAATTTTGTCAAAGACTTTTGCTTCATCTATGAGATTATCATATAGTTTTTATCTTTCAATTTGTTAATATGGTTTATAACATTGATTGACTTGCATATATTAAAGAATTCTTGCATTGCTGGAATGAACCAAACTTGATCATGGTATATCAGCTTTTTGATGTGTTTCTGAATTCTGTTTGCTAGAATTTGTTGAGGATTTTTGCATCTATGTTCATCAGTGATATTGACCTGCAGTTTTCTTTTTTTGTGTTTTGTTTGTCTGGTTTTTGTATCATGGTGATGTTGACCTCATAGAATGAGTCTGGGAGTATTCCTTCCTCTGCAAGTTTTTGAAAGAGTTTTAGAAGGATAGGCATTAGCTCTTCTCTAAATGTTTGACAGAATTCTCCTGTGAAGCTATCTGGTCCTGGGCTTTTGTTTATTGGGAGATTTTTGATCATAGCTTCAATTTCAGTGCTTGTAATTGGGTGGTTCATAATTTCTTCCTGGTTCAGTCTTGGAAGATGGAACTTTTATAAGAATCTGTCCATTTCTTCCATGTTATCCATTTTCTTGCCATATAGTTGTTCATAACAGTCTCTTATAATCCTTTGTATTTCTGCACTGTCTGTTTTAACATCTCCTGCTTCATTTCTAAGTTTGTTGATTTGATTCTTTTCTCTTTTTTGCTTGATGGGGCTGGCTAAAGGTTTGTCAATTTTGTTTATCTTCTCACAGCACTAGCTTTTAGTTTTATTAATCTTTGCTGTTATTTCTTTCATTTCTTTTTCATTTATTTCTGCTCTGACCTTTTATAATTTCTCTCCTTCTAGTAAATTTGGGGGCTTTTTGTTCTTCTTTTTCCAGTTGTTTTAGGTGTAAAGGTAGGTTGTCTACTTGATGTTTTTCTTGTTTCTTGAGATAGGATTGTATTGCTATAAACTTCCTTCTTAGAACTGCTTTTCCTGTATCCCACAGGTTTTGAGTTGCTGTGATTTCATGGTCATTTGTTTCCAGAAACTTTTTGAGTTCCCTTTTGCTTTCGTCAGTAACCTGTTGGTTATTTAGAAACATATTGTTTAATCTCCATGTGTTTGTGTTCTTTACTGTTTTTTTTTTCTTTCTTGTAATTGATATCTAGTCTTATAGTATTGTGGTCAGAGAAGATACTTGATATGATATTCAATTTTCTTAAATTTACTGAAGTTTTATTTGTGACCCAAGATGTGGTCTATCCTAGAGAATGTTCCATGTATACTTGAGAGGAAGGTGTATTCTTCTGCATTTGGATGGAAATCCTGAAGATATTAATGAGATCCATCTTAAGACTTGTGTTTCCTTACTAATTTTCTGTTCTGATGATCTGTCCATTGGTATGAGTGGGATGTTAAAGTCTCCCACTATTTTTGTGTTATTGTCAATTTCTCCTATTATGTCTGTTAATGTTTGTCTTATATATTGAGGTGCTCCTATGTTGGGTGCATATTTACAGCTGTTATGTCCTTCTCTTGGATTGATCCCTTGATCATTATGTAGTGTCCTCTGTATCTCTTATAATCTTCTTTATTTTAAGGTCTATTTGTCTGATATGAGGATTGCTACTCCAGCTTTCTTTTGCTTCCCTTTGCATGGAATATATTTTTCCATCATCTCACTTTCAGCCTATATGTGTCTTTAGATCTGAAGTGGGTTTCTCATAGACAGCATATATATGGGTCTTGTTTTGTATCCATTCAGCCAGGCAGTGTCTTTTGGTTGGAAAGTAATTATTGATATATATGTTCCTATTGTCATTTTCTTAATTGTTTGGGGTTGATTTTGTAGATCTTTGCTTCTCTTGTATTTCTTGACTCTTAGAGAAAAACATAGGCAGAACACTCAATGACATAAATCAGAGCAAGATCCTCTGTGACCCACCTCGTAGGGTAACAGAAATAAAAACAAAAGTAAAGAAGTGGAATCTGATTAAACTTAAAAGCTTTTGCTTTTGCAAAGGACACTATAAGCAAGGTGGAACGACAACCCTCAGAATGGGAGAAAATAATAGCAAATGAAACAACTGACAAAGGATTAATTTCCAAAATATACAAGCAGCTCATACAACTCAACACCAGAAAAACAAACAACCCGAGCAAGAAGTGGGAAAAAGACTTAAACAGACATTTCTGCAAAGAAGACATACAGATGGCTAACAAACACATGAAACGATGCTCAACATCATTCATTATTAGAGGAATGCAAATCAAAACTACAATGAGATATCTCCTAACACCAGTCAGAATGGCCATTATCAAAAAGTCTAGAAACAATAAATGCTGGAGAGGGTGTGGAGAAAACAGAATGTTCTTGCACTGTCTGTGGGAATGTAAATTGATACAGCCACAATGGAAGACGGTATGGAGATTCCTTAAAAAACAAGGAATAAAACTATCATATGACCCAGTAATCCCACTCCTCGGCATATACCCTGAGGAAACCAAAGTTGAAAAAGACACAAGTATCCCATTGTTCATTGCAGGACTATTTACAACAGCTACAATGTGGAAGTGACCTAGGTGGCCATCGACGGATGAATGGATAAAGAAGCTGTGGTACATATACACAATGGAATATTACTCAGCCATAAAAAGGAATGCATTTGAGTCAGTCCTAGTGAGATGGATGAACCTAGAGCCTATTATTCAGAGTGAAGTAAATCAGAAAGAGAAAGATAAATATCGTATTCTAATGCATATATATGGAAATAGAAAAATGGTACTGTAGAATTTTCTTAGAGGGCAGCAAAGGAGAAACAGACATAGAGAATAGACTTAGGGACATGGGGAGAGGGGAGGAAAGCATGAGACATATGGACAGAGAAACATGGACGCTTACATTGCCATATGTAAAATAGATAGTCAACGGGAATTTGGTGTATGTCTCAGGAAACTCAAAGAGGGGCTGTGTATCAACCTAGAGGAATGGGATGGGGAGGGAGACAGGGAGTTTCAAAAGGGAGAGGATATATGTATACCTATGGCTGGTTCATGTTGAGTTTTGACAGAAAACAGCCAAATTCTGTAAAGCAATTATCCTTCATAAAAAAATAATTAATTAAAAAAACCCAAAACCCTTAACATTCAAAATACTAGACCATGGGATCAGGTCCCATCACTTCATGGCATGTAGAAGTGGAAAAAGTGCAAACAATGACAGATTTTATTTTCTTGAGCTTCAAAGTCACTGTAGACAGTGATTTCAGCCATGAAATGAAAAGATGCTTACTCCTTGAAAGGACAACTATGACAAACCTAGACAGAGTATTAAAAACCAGAGACATCACTTTGCTGACAAAGGTTCATGTAGTCAAAGCTATGTTTTTTCCAGTAGTCATGTATGGATGTGAATACTGAAGAATTGATGCTTTTGAACTGTGGTGCTGAAGAAAACTTTTGAGAGTCCCTTGGACTGCAGAGAGGTCAAACCAGTCGATCCTAAGGGAAATCAACCCTGAATATTCATTGAAAGGACTGATGCTGAAGCTCTAACACTCTGGCTACCTAATGCAAAGAGCCAACTCATTGGAAAAGACCCTCATGCTGGGAAAGATTGAGGGCCAGCAGAGAAGGGGACCACAGAGAATGAGACGATTGGATGACATCATTGGCTCAGTGGACATGAGTTTGGGCAAATTCTGGGAGATAGTGAAGGACAAACAAACCCGGCATGCTTGTAGTCCATGGGGTCGCAAAGAGCTGGACGTGACCAAACAACAAAGAAATAAGAGGTTAGCAGATGTAAGCCATTATGTATGGAATGGATAAACCAGAAGGTCCTACTGTAAAGTACAGAGAACTGTATTTGATAGTCTATGATAAACCAGAATGGAAGAGAATATAAAAGAACATATCTATATATACTTTTATATATATGAGTCACTTTGCTGTACAGCAGAAGTTAATAAAACATTGTAAATCAACTATAATTCAATTTTTTTTAAAGTACCACTGTCTCTTTCTGGGATTCTGCAAGAGCCCCTATTCCTGTTTTTTCATGACCTACTCAGTGATCTTTGTAAAGTAAAAATCAGGTTGAGTCCTTCTCTTGCTTGAAAACCTCTGACAGTTTTTCATCAAATTGAGAAAAAAGGAAAATTAAACTTTTTTCATAGCAAATGTCTCTATTTATCACCATGACTTCATTTCTAACCACTGTGCCCACTGCTCACTCTGGTCTAGTGACATTTAATGAGTGAAGGTGGTCTGTACTCAGAACTCAGCCAGGCAGGCTCTTCTGCCAAATACTTTTATGTCATGTGCATTTCAGCTGAAATGTTGCTTCTTCAGAGAGGCCATCCCAGATTATACAAAATGAAATATTCACCAGTTTTAGCAAATCTTCCTATGCTTTTTAATATTCAAGGGAATTATCATGATCAGAAATTACACAGTTCACTCACCATTGCTTATCTATTTCCTGTTTCCCTTTTCACTGTTCCAGAACCCAAATTCCATGACGGCAACGATTTTGTCTATCTTGTTTATTGTTCATCCCTAGCCTCTGGAATTCGGTGAACACTTAATAAACACCTGCTGAGGGAATAATTGATAATTGTGTATATCTTCCACAAGTGGAGAAATCAATATTTTATTGGCTTATAAAAGCTAAAATGAATCAAGGGGGTCTTAACACCATCATATTAAAAGCACTCACAAATAACCATTTAAATGGTTTGAAGCAACTGGCAGATCCAATGAAGAGTAAAAATGTGCAGTGACAGCAAACCCCCATCTTTCTGGAGGGAGCGCTACATGATAGCACTTTATTTCAGCTAGCGCATATAATAGTCTGATGAGGTGATCCGATTTTACAGTGGGAGAAATGGAGGTTCAGAGAGGTTTAAAAGCTAGCCTGAAGTCATAGAGTAAGTGGTAGATTCTTAACTGCAAACGTCCTGCCAAGTCATCGTGATGATGATGGTGGTGGTGGTGGTGGTGGTGGCGGTGGAGGTGATAATGACGGGGTGGTGAAAATGATGGTGATGATGATGCCTGGCAGCAAGGACAATCACGAACCTTTATCGAGCTATTCTAATTATGTGCCAGGCATCTTGCTAGGTACTTCAGATGCTATGGGTAAGACCATGCCTATAAATACCCGTATTTCCCATCTTCTTTTGTTTCCAAGTCTGTCTGGCATGTGTGTGCTAAGTCACTTCAGTCATGTCCAACTCTTCGTGATCTTATTAACTGCAACCCATCATACTCCTACATCCATGGGATTCTCTAGGCAAGAATACTGGAATGGGCTGTCATTTCCCACTCCAGATCTTCGCAACCCAGGGATCTAACCTGTGTCTCTTGCATTTCCTGCATTGGCAGGCTAGTTCTCTACCACTAGCGCCACCATTAGAAGCTGTCAGCATCTAATTCTGATCTATAAGTACCAACAAACGAGACTTGTGTGCCTTCTGAACCAGCCTCCTGGCCTGGTGGGCCCTCCTCCAGGACTGATGCTGCCTTGTCATCAGAGACAACCCTTGGAGGCCAGAGTTTCTGTAGGTGGTGCAGCTTCTCCTCACTCTGCTTCCTTCTCACTATGCACCAGAGCTCTCAACACCCTACTTTATAACATGAACAAGGGATAGCATTTTTTAGGAGTTAAACCACTGATATTTGATAACTTACTCATTACCGCTTCATGCTACATCTGACTTGAATCAATTCAGATACACCATCTCATTTAATTCCTAAAACAATTCAATGAAGTGTATTACTCCCTCCATTTTATAGATTGTATAAATAAGTCTTAGTGACAAATCAGTCCTTCAAAATCACATAGTCAGTAAGCGGATGGAAATGCCAGGGTATCTGAACCCAAAGTCTACATGTTTCACTGATGACTGTGTTCAGTCCCACTAGTGGGTTCTTTTCTTTAGAGGAAAATAGTTTAAATTATTCAGTGGTGATATTCATCACATCGACTTACACTGCATAACCCCTAGAGAAAATGTGGACTAAAGGACAACTAGAATCTTATTATCTCACCAAGAGGTACGACCAAGTCACACATTAGTTCATGGTGATATTTCTGGACTCTGTTTCCTAACAACCCTTAGACCCAGTGCTCTAATAGCTTCTTGTGGGATTGCATTGCTTGGCTCAGTCATAATTGCATTATAATTTATAACTCCCCCACTGGTTTGCACTTTGTCAGAAATCAAGGATTGTGCAGGTCCCCATGGGAACCAATTATAAGCAAGTAATGCAAAGAGTCTTCTCAGCCCATCAGTAAAAATGGTCAGTTATTTTACAGTTAGAACAATATTTACATAACCAGAGAATTTGTACCACGTCTATTTGTGTTCTTCCTGATATAGACGGGATGACTATGAAGAATAGAGAATGTAAAGACATATTTTTAATGTGAACCAAAGGAAGAATGCATCCGAGTGTTTTGGTCAATAGTTTTCCCACCCCTCAGAGGAATCAATTGTACTTTCTATTAGCAGACTAATTGAGACCAGTCATTAACATTTGGTTCTCTATACTCCAAGACACATAGGATAAACAAAAGCAGGAACAATCCCTTTTCCATTAATGAAGAGATAAAATCTTAGTTAATGTCAATGTTTTTGATAAATTATATGTACATTACAGCAAAAGGATTTTGGTTATAGATTGTGGACAATGAAATACACCTCAGTGGCTACTAGAATAAACATACATAAGCTAAATATATACCTATGAACATCATTTCAGTATTTTAGATTAAATCTATATTGATAACACAAAAATCACTGGAGCCTGGCATTGCTTATCTTCATGATTCAGTACCTTTAAACTTTAAATTAAATTTAATGTTATTTTCCAATAAAGATATGAGGCTAAGTTCTGCAGGTGTGAAATTCAAGGACAACTTGTTCTTCTGCAAGTGGGCAGCATTCTTTGATTTGCATGTGTTTACATTCATGTGACAAAGACAGGAAAGGTCTTTGAGCTGATGGAAGGTACAACTCACTCATTGTACAAACAGCAGGATGTTTGAACTAAAATGTGAACTCCGCATATCACTAGTCTAAGTCTTAAGGCCTGCTACAGATGTTTGGTTCTGGAGGCAACGTTTAACGGCATGAGATACAGAGAGAAATAAAAGCTTAAGGGGAGTATTAGATGCTCTTTGCTGCTACAACAAGTTTCCCTAGACTCAGTGGTTTCAACAATACAAATTTATCCTCCCATGGTTCTGAAGGTCAAAACTCTACAATCAAAGCGTCAGTAGAACGGAATTCCTTCTGGAGGCTTCTGGGTAACATCTGCTTTCTTGTCTTTTCAGCTTCTAGAAGCTGTCTGCATTCCTGGACCTGTAGTGCCCCTGACATTTCCTAATCCTCGGGTCCTCACGCCTTCCTCTCCTAAGGACCCTTGTGATTACACTGGACCCATCAGAAAAGTCCATGGTAATCTCTTTATCCCAAGATACTGACTTAATCACATCTACAGAGTCCTTTTCACCAGGTTAGGTAATATAAGTTCCGGGGACTCTGACATGGATGCCTGTAAAGTGCTATTATTCTGCTTACTCCAGAGGGAAGTAAACAAAAGAAAAAGGAAAAGAGGTAGAGAACTTGCTAGAATTGGTATAACACAGCAACGGTAATAATAGTAGCAGTGCTTATTATTCATTCATTCAGCAAATATCTATTTGAGCCATGGCTTCTGCTGCTGCTGCTAAGTCGCTTCAGTCGTGTCCAACTCTGTGCGACCCCATAGATGGCAGCCCACCAGGCTCCTCTGTCCCTGGGATTCTCCAGGCAAGAACACTGGACTGGCTTGCCATTTCCTTCTCCAATGCATGAAAGTGGAAAGTGAAAAATGAAAGTGAGGTCGCTCAGTCGTGTCCGACTTAGCGACCCCATGGACTGCAGCCCACCAGGCTCCTCTGCCCATGGGATTTTCCCAGGCAAGAGTACTGGAGTGGGGTGCCATTGCCTTCTCCGAGCCATTAAATCACATCAAATAATGTCTGGCACACGGAGGGCTTCCCTGGCAGTTCAGTGGTTAGGACTCTGTTTTTTCAATGCATGGGGTACAATTTTCACCCCTGGTCAGGGAACTAGGATCCTGCATGTCATACAGCATGGCCAAAAAATTAAAAAAAAAAAGAAAGATCTAGTACATGGTGGACAAACTAAAATAGTGAGTGTACATTAGCTACACTCATCACCTGTTCAAATGCTCATGGCCTTTCTATATCTCAATGTCCAGACTGAGTGTTAAGAAATAAGCTGTACTGTGAACAAAGCTTTAAAGACAAGTTTTAAAGAAGTTTCACTTATACAATTTCTTCAACATGTGATAAAAATTATATTTTTAATTAGATTTGATCCCAGGATGCTTTCAATAATGACACAGTAGTTCTCAAAAGAGGCAAACTCCCTTTTGAAACTCCCTCCCATTTCCCTATGGCTGATTCATGTTGAGGTTTGACAGAAAACAGCAAAATTCTATAAAGCAATTATCCTTCAATTCATGTTGATGTATGGCAAAACCAATACCATATTGTAAAGTAATTAACCTCCAGTTAAAATTAATAAATTTATATTAAAAAATAAATTAACTAATTTAAAAAGGAAAACTCAAAATAATATGTTTAAATAAGTTTTAACTAAGGAACACTCTTACACTGTGAAAAGGTGTGTAATATTGCAAAGAATGAATTGGAGGTAAAGTACGACGGAAAGTCTAAGGACAGCCATTTGAGAGGAGAATATTCTCCTTATGGAGATCTACTTTTTTTTTTTTTTTTTTGCATTCAGTGGCAAAAAAAAAAAAAAAAAAGAAGACACTAAGTGGTTGGATGAAAAAAGACAACTAATTACTAAGGTCTTCTCTTTTAGGCCTTGGGGAAAATTAGAGTTGGATTTCAGATTGTGTCTCTTCTACCTAACAAGAAAATGGAAACACTTATGAAACTAGAACAGATTTTGCCTCAGGACATTTTGGGGAATTATTAAAATTTTGGAATTTATCCATTTTGATATATAATTCCAATTATATAAACCATCATTTCCTGATGAACTTTTCAAAACCACAGCATACTCTTTAAAAATTTCTATATCTAAATGCATTATATTGGGGACTTCCAGTAAACAGAAATGGAGAAAGAGAGTGTTTGATTAGCACTGCGGTAGATGCTCCCAAAATATTGAAAATAATGGAGGAGGGGCACAGTCTATAAAATTTAGACAGCAGTGAAATTCCAGGCCATCAGATTGAGGAAAACCTATTAAAAATTGTAAAAGTATTGATTAGGAAAAATATTTTTGAGACATACACCTACAACATGTATTTTTCTTCAGTATTTCAAAGAGCTAGGGAAACAGAGTGATACTGTTTGGGCTGAATTAAATATTTACAAAAAAAATTTTCTTAAAGGGTCAATGGATTGTACTTTAAAATATGCATAACTTAAAAAATGAAGTATAGTTAGTTTATAATGTGTTAGTTTCAGGTATATAGCAAAGTGATTCAAACATATACATATCAGTTCAGTTCAGTTCAGTTCAGTCACTTAGTCGTGTCCAACTCTTTGCGACCCCGTGAACTGCGGCACACAGGCCCCCCTGCCCATCACCAGCTCCCGGAGTTCACTCAGACTCATGTCCATCAAGTCAGTGATGCCATCCAGCCATCTCATCCTCTGTCGTCCCCTTCTCCTCCTGCCTCCAATCCCTCCCAGCATCAGAGTCTTTTCCAATGAGTCAATTCTTTGCATGAGGTGGCCAAAGTACTGGAGTTTCAGCTTTAGCAACATTCCTTCCAAAGAAATCCCAGGGCTGATCTCCTTCAGAATGGATTGGTTGGATCTCCTTGCAGTCGAAGGGACTCTCAAGAGTCTTCTCCAACACCACAGTTCAAAAGCATCAATTCTTCGGTGCTCAGCCTTCTTCACAGTCCAACTCTCACATCCATACATGACTACTGGAAAAACCATGACTAAGCCTTGACTAGACGGACCTTTGTTGGCAAAGTAATGTCTCTGCTTTTGAATATGCTATCTAGGTTGGTCATAACTTTCCTTCCAAGGAGTAACTGTCTTTTAATTTCATGGCTGCAATCACCACCTGCAGTGATTTTGGAGTCCCCCAAAATAAAGTCTGACACTGTTTCTACTGTTTCCCCATCTATTTCCCATGAAGTGATGGGACCAGATGCCATGATCTTCGTTGTCTGAATGTTGAGCTTTAAGCCAACTTTTTCACTCTCCTCTTTCACTTTCATCAAGAGGCTTTTTAGTTCCTCTTCATTTTCTGCCATAAGGGTGGTGTCATCTGCATATCTGAGGTTCTTGATATTTCTCCCAGCAATCTTGATTCCAGCTTGTGCTTCCTCCAGCCCAGCGTTTCTCATGATCTACTCTGCATAGAAGTTAAATAAGCAGGGTGACACCATACAGCCTTGATGTACTCCTTTTTCTATTTGGAACCAGTCTGTTGTTCCATGTCCAGTTCTAACTGTTGCTTCCTGACCTGCATATAGGTTTCTCAAGAGGCAGGTCAGGTGGTCTGGTATTCCCATCTCTTTCAGAATTTTCCACAGTTTATTGTGATCCACAAAGTCAAAGGCTTTGGCATAGTCAATAAAGCAGAAATAGATGTTTTTTCTGCAACTCTCTTGCTTTTTTGATGATCCAATGGATGTTGGCAATTTAATCTCTAGTTCCTCTGCCTTTTCTAAAACCAGCTTTGAACATCTGGAAGTTCATGTTTCACATACTGCTGAAGCCTGGCTTGGAGAATTTTGAGCATTACTTTTATATGTTTATATGTGCTCTTTCAGATTCTTTTCTTTATAGATTATTAGAAGCTATTGAGTATAGTTCCTGTGCCATACAGCAGGAAGTCATTGTTACCTATCTTATATTAATCCCATACTCTTAATTGATTTCTGTCCCCTTCTTTTCCATTTCATAATCATAAGTTTGTTTTCTCTGTCTGCAAGTCTCTTTTTGTTTTATAAATTTGTTTTGTTTTGTACATGAGTTCATTTGTATAAAAAGTTATTTGTATAACTTTTTTAGATTCCACACATCAGTTCAGTTCAGTTGCTCAGTTGTGTCTGTTGTGACCCCATGAACCACAGCACGCCAAGCCTTGCTGTCGATCACCAACTCCCAGAGCTGGCTCAAACTCATGTCCATTGAGTGGGTGATGCCATCCAACCATCTCATCCTTTGCCGTGCCCTTCTCCTCCCGCCTTCGATCTTTCCCAGCATCAGGGTCTTTATAAGTGATATCATATATTTGTCTTATTCTGACTGGCTGTGTCCACTCCTATGCTCACAGCAGCACTATTCTCAAGAGCAAAGACACATAAGCAACCTAACCCACTGACAGGTGAATGGATAAAGAAGACATGGCACAATATACAGTGGAATATTACTCAGCCATAAAAAGAACGAACCCTGGAGTAGGAAAGGAAAACCCACTCCAGTACTCTTGCCTGGAAAATTCCATGGACAGCGGAGCCTCGCGGGCTACAGTCCATGGGGTTGCAAAGAATTGGACACGACTGCATACACACACAGAAAAAACAATGAAATAAATGAATTAATGCCATTTGCAGAAAAATGGATGAACCTTATCATACTGTGTGAGGTATGCATGACTTTTAACACAATAATTCACTTTTATATAGTCATTCTTTACATACACCCAAGCATTTATATGACAAATATATCTTTATAATGATATCCATTGCTGCATTGTTTGTAAGGAAAAAGAGACCTCAAAGCAATGAAAAGATTCATCTGAAGAGCAGTTTTATAAATAGGGTACATTCATTAACACGGACTATCATACAGCTACCAAAATAAAACATATCTATCTTCGGCCAGCAATTTTCAAAGTGTGGTCGGTATTTCAGAGAGCTTTCAAGGAGTTTACAAGGTCAAAACTACTTCATAATACTAAGATGCTATTGTTATTTTTTCATTCTTTTTTTTTAAAGCACTCATTTCCAATAGATTAAGTGCAGTTTTTTCCACAGGCAACATGATGTGTGATGTAGCAATAGTAAAAGCATATATGAAAATTCAGCTGTGTTCCATTTGATTAAGCATTAAAGAGAGCTTCAAAGATATAAAACAATTCTATCCTTCTTGCTAGCTTTTGCTTATTTGGAAAATGTGATTATTATCATAAATATCATTTAGGTTAATATTTCCATGGTTTTATTATTATTTATACAAATCGGGCTTAGTCGCTCAGTCATATCCAACTCTTTGTGACACCATGGACTGTAGCCCACCAGGCTCCTCTGTCCATCGGATTTCCCAGGCAAGAACATTGGAGTGGGTTGCCATTGCCATCTCCAGGTGATCTCCCTGACCCAGAGATGGAACCTGAGTCTCACGTTTCCTGGACTGGCAGGCGGATTCTTTACCATTAACTCCACTTGGGGAGTCCTTTAAACAAATTCAATAATTTCAAATACGGTAAACTGTAATAGGTATAAGCAACATTTTTTTTTTTTTTGAGTTCTTGATAGTTGTGAAGAGTGTAAAGGAGCCCTGAAATCAAAAAGCTTGAAAATGATTAGTCTCAACCGACATGCTCTTTTCCAGCAGAGCTTTCCAATGTCTTCTTTCGTTTGCACCTTCATATTAAAGCACAGATAAACAGGAAGAAGAGCAAGGGGAAGGATATAAATAAGACACACACACACCCCCCCCAAGAACTGAAGTCATGGGACTTCCCTGGAGGTCCAGTGGTTAAGAATCTGCATTCGAATACAGGGAATGTATGTTCCGTCTGGTCATGAGCTGCAGCTAGTGAACCACTTGCCTCAACTAAGAGCCAACAAATAAATATGTAAAAAAGAACTGAAATCATGAAGAAGGAAAAAAGATCCTTATATAACTACAAAGTAAATTAGATAGTAATAGGTAAATAATACAAATGTCATAGAGAAAATGAGTATTATACTAATATTACATGGTTAGAGTCAAAAGACATTCTTTTTATAATAGTTGTCTTTATGTTTATTATTTATGGCTATAACCATTACTTTCATATTTTAAAGATTTTTTCCAAAAGTAATTATTTTATAATATTTGCAAAATACAATGCAGAGGGAAGGAACATGTAACTCACTACTGGGTCCAATGACTGTCATAATTTTGATGCATCCCTTCTGGGTGTTTTTATATTATAGTTGAATTATTTATGAAATAAAAATGCATTCTCTTCTATTACTTTAAGGTAACACTTTATCAAAATTTTCAGTTCATTCCAATCATATCTTAAAAAGTTTCCTCATTAATTATTTTGAAAATTGTGCCCCTATGAAATTTTATGAGTTTGACATTATTTCCAGTAAAATGACCCAGCATGGGGTCCTAAGAAGGGGATCTTATTGTTTTTGAGAGAAGTTGGGACACTTCAAGCAAAATATTGGCAGCAGATGTTGACAGCAGTGGCCCTAAGACAACAGACGCTTTCCAGTCTCAGAGCCACTGAAGGGAGGCCTCAGAAACAGAATAAATCATGAGGCCAAATGTCATTGCTGACAGGAAATTCTTTGGGGAGTGACAGAAATCTCTCAGAAACTTAGAAGTGTTCCTTTTACCACACAGGAAGAAATCTATTTCACCATCAGGGGCGACTTAAAATCATTATTGGCTCGAAATCAAATTAATACCTACAGATGAAGGACGTGGGCTACCTGGAAGAAGGCACTAACAAATCTACTCATTATGGTTGACATTGCAGTGGTTCAAGATGGGCAGTCGTTCACTTTAGGAAAGCCTTAGGCATTCATCAAGAGCACTCACAAAGGACAATTCCAACAGAAGCTGACTGCCCCCCACCAACAGTCTTATAAGCATACATAGATGAGTATAACGGACTTTTGGACTCAGAGGGAGAGGGAGAGGATGGGATGATTTGGGAGAATGGCATTCTAACATGTATAATATCATGTAAGAATTGAATCGCCAGTGTATGTCTGACGAAGGATACAGCATGCTTGGGGCTGGTGCATGGGGATGACCCAGAGAGATGTTATGGGGAGGGAGGTGGGAGGGGGGTTCATGTTTGGGAATGCATGTAAGAATTAAAGATTTTAAAATTTAAAAAAAAATTAAATAAAAATTTAAAAAAAACTGGAAAAAAAAAAAGCATGCTCATGAACATGAACTGTTGTTTTTCAGTTGCTCAGTGATGTCCAACTCTTTGCTACCCCATGGACTGCACCACACTAGGCCTCCCTGTTCATCACCAACTCCTGGAGTTTACTCAAACTCATGTCCATTGATTGGTGATGCCATCCAACCATCTCATCCTCGGTCATCCCCTTCTCCTTCTGCCTTCAATCTTTCCCAGCATCAGAGTCTTTTCCAATGTGTTGGCTCTTTGCATCAGGTGGCCAAGGTACTGGAGCTTCAGCTTCAGCATCAGTCGTTCCAATGAATATTCAGGATTGATTTCTTTTAGGATTGACTGGTTTGATCTCCCTGCAGTCCAAGGTACTCTCAAGAGTCTTCTCCAGCACCACAGTTCACAAACTAGTCAATGTCAAATACTCCACTCCTCTTTATTACCATATCTTTGGGGAACTACCTCATGAAACCCAATCTTACAAAATTTATGAACCTGTTTTTAAGATTTTTATATGGAATGAAAATATTCTGTTTGACAACAGAAATATAAACTTGAGTAAACCCTGAGAGTTTTCATTACCAACAACTTTCTTTTTTGCTCTTTCTTTTTATTATATTTATATGAGATGATGGATGCTTACTAAACCTGTAATAATAATTTCACAATATATGTGTCAAACCATTGTGTTGTATATCTTAAATTTACACAGTGATGTTTGTCAATTGTATCTCAATAAAACTGGGGAGAAAAGCACCAAGTAACCCAAAATATTTCAGATGAGAACATATTAAAGTGGTGAAATATATCTGAAGCAATTTGACGTGTTATATTAGTCAGTTAATATTTTCCAGTGAAAATTTCCCTAATAATATTGGTAACTATATTATCACATTTCTCAGTGTTGTTAAAAACAGAAATATAAACTTGACACTAATGGATACTTTCATTTGTACTCAATCTTTCTGATTAATTACTACATAAAACTAACACTAATAAATTGCCAATTCAAACTAAAAGAATAATCGACCACACCAGATTCAGCACATATATAGCACTAGAAAACCCTTCAACATGAAGGTGCATCAAATAACAAGAAGAATATGAGCATACTGCACAAAATAAATTAAAACACACTTTAAAAAACCAAGCGGGAAATTCACAATGCAGTACGTTTCTTATTATTGTCAGTTAGACTTCTTCTATGGTATTCCACTTTGGTACTTGGGTTTGCAATACCCTATTCAGGTGGGACCAGTTCAATAAAACATTGAAAAACATATTATTCCTTAAGAGTTAAGTGGTCTCACCATGAGGTTATTCATAAATAATGAAAGAGTTATTCATAAGTAATGGATACATTCATAGCAGAAAGCATTACTTCTATCTCTACAATGTGGCCCTTTGCGATATTCAAGCATCCAGAAGGAAGGGGGCGACTAAGCGCTACAAACACCTACTTTGCGACATAAAGTTAGGAAGGGACAACTTAGCATCTGTCCCACGTCACAGAGAATCCCGGCAGCACTGCCTGCACCAGAGCATGACGGTACGGGCTGTGTCCATCACGTGGAAGCCCTCTGGAAGGTTGAGGGAATGACAGGGACACCGTTTGGTGGAAGACACCAGATAAACCCAGCAGGCACACGTGGCCACAGACACACAAAGCCAAGGATGCGAAAGTGCTGGTCTGAGCCACAGACACACGAAGCCAAGGACGCGAAAGTGTTGATCTGAGCCTTGGTCTTTCAGTCCCTGTCACTGTGGCTTTAGACTCCACATTTCCTTAAAGTTCAAGGTCCATTGCTTTGTTGACCAAAGTTCCGGCAACAATTCTCATGACCAAGGAATGAAATAACTATTCTATCTTGATTTCATAAAATATGGAAGCAGAAATGTTCATTTCAATGATTTTCCTTATTTTTTGGGAACAGAAACACTATTCATCTGTGGTGTTAATTAAACTCAGGAGTAGTAGCTCAAGCCAGGCCAGGGCAGGTGGCAGAGCGCTGCATCTGACTTGGAACCAGATCTATGTGTAAGAAGGACAGAGGCCTAAAACCTTGCAAAGGTTGACAAGTTTAAGTGAATAAAATAGTAATTAGAGTTTAATGTTCTAAATGTATACCAATTATACATTTATAATTCAATTATAATTAAAGTTTGGATGCCTGATACCAAGGGCTAATTCACTAGAAAAGACCCTGATGCTGGGAAAGTTTGAGGGCAGGATGAGAAGAGGGTGACAGAGGATGAGACAGTTGGATGGCATCACTTACTCAATGGACATGAAGTTGAGCAAACTCCGGGACATAGTGAAGGACAGGGAAGCCTAGCATGCTGCAGTCCATGGGGTTGCAAAGAGTCAGGCATGACTTAGCAACTGAACAACAACAAAAAGTGTGAAGAAGAAAACCAAGAAAGTTAAACCTGAACACTCGGGATATAAAAGGTATACAATTCATAAGTGTTTAAGAAACATCGATAAACAATAATACTAAAACATTAAATATACATATTACTCTATGCTCGCTAGGATACAGCGTCTATTCAATAGACTCATAATCACTATAATTAAGGAAAGAAACTATCATTACCGATTGGGATGAAAAATTGCTAAAGCATCTGTATTAATGATGATTGGCTCAGTCTTCCAATGTGATGAAAACCATCATCTGAGGAAAAAAATATTCAAGGACTAGACTTCAAGGCAAAAGCCAGATCTGAAAAGTCATTTCTCCTGCTCTGCACCCCTCAAGGGCAAAGTCACCATTATCTCGAGGTATTACGGGGACAAAGACACAGCATCTTGATAAGATCTGAAAGTATAAGCTATATATTCAATAATACATGAGTTAATCATCAGAGTTTAGATTTTACCACCTGGTTATCTGCTTGGCTTAAAAGAAAAGCTTGCATCAGGCAAAAATATATCACAAGTGATATTTCTCTCTCTCCCTCAATTTACTGATTGCATTTCTTGAAGGCTGCTATATGCTAAGTGCAATGTTTAAAGCTTTACAGGGTCTCATATGAGTACGACTATCAATAAAGGAAGAGAAAGCAGTTGGTGAGTGATGAAGATGAACAATATTTTAGGAAAATCACTCAAATATTCTCACTGGTGTTTGCACCATTTCACAGATAGGAAAAGGGAGGATGAGAGATTAAGTAGTTGGAAGCAACCCACCAAACTTACAGATAAATACAGAGGCCAGGATTCTAAGCTTATTTCAGAGCTAGTAAATCTTATTCTATTCCACAAAAGAAAAATTAAATAGTCTATTTTATAAGAGTTTACAAGAAAAAAGACATATTCTTTTAAAGTACTTAACATGGCATTGAATAGAGAGACAACATAATTCTTTCAAATAATCTATCTTCCTTGGTAAATATTTCAAAGAAATCAAGGTATTAATTTCTATGGCATTGTTCCTGGTATAGAAAGTGATTTTTTAAAAAAACACACAACCAAAACACACAAAGGAAAAGTACAGAAAACAAAGAGTAGATCATACAACAATTAAATAAGCCATTTAAAGCCTAAAAAGTTTATGATTACATACCAAACTTTCATTAATAACTTAAAAGTGGATTTTATCCCCATCAAGAAATTTTGCTCTTAAACTAAAGAGTATTAAAAAAGTAATTGCTACTAAAATCCAGAGGCTTAGGTTCAGTACCAAAGCACTCATTCCATTGAAAATATATTTGTTGAGTATCCATTAGGAACAAATAAACAAAAGTCTGCTAAGTGTTAGGAATACAAAGGTGATCAAGGCAGGCATGATTACTTGCCTACCAGGATTACATTTTAGCAGGTAAGGAAGACATAGAATAATGCCTTACTGAAACTATCATTTTGTTGAAATTGTGATATGTTAAAAATGCTAAGGAAACGGTCTAGTAATGATCATGACAAGTCTCAGAAAATCTTCCATAAGGATGGAGTTTTGAGCTGGGTTCTGAAACTTGAGCAGAAATTTAAAGGATAAAAGAAAGAGAATTCTAAGCAAATGACTCAGCACATTGAAAGCTACGATGAAGGAAAAAACAGAACATTTGAAGGAAAGGAAAATGACCCACTGACTCAATCATGGGAAGTGAGGGAGTAAGTTAAGACAGCAAAGAAGGAACAACCAGATTTTATAGGGACTCCTGGACTCTGCTAAATAAATTTAGTCCTACAGATCAATATTTGGAAAGGAAAATCTTTAAGATGTTTTAAGAACTGGAGTTGGGATATTTTTTTCTGTTTTTAAAGATTAGACTGGTTCCAGTGAGGAAAAGAGAGTAAGGACAGCTTGAGAGAATGTTGGGGAGGGAAGAGGATAATTATTTCTGTTTTAATTCAAGCTTTGAGGTAATTCTGGAACAGCTAAGAGAAGATATTGAATCAGTAGTTGGTGATACACATTTGGAGCCCAAAGCTGGACTGGAGGTGAAGGAAAAAAAAAAAGAATGGGAGCGTCATACAAACACACACTGAAGTCTGACCACGGATTTAGGTGTTTAGACACAGAATATATTGTAGGAAAAAAAAGAGTTTTGAGGGCTAAAAAAAAAGAGTTTTGAGGGATGCCATGATTTATAGGAAGAAGTAGAGAAGCTGGAAAAAGAATGTGGGGTTACAAACGCCTAGAAGAGAAGGAGGAAATGGACAAAGTGATTGGATGCTAGTAAGTAAAACAAAAACAAAAACTGAGGAATGAATCTGGCGCATGAGACCATCAATGGTGCTGACAAGAAGCATCACAGCAAACTGGTACAGGGGGAAAGGCAGAGGGCTGAGATGTATACAGAAGTTTCTCAAAACCTTTCAAGAAAGTGTGCTATACAAGAAATGTGGTAGAGAAAGGAAAGAGATGGAGGGAAAGTGTGCTATACAAGAAATGTGGTAGAGAAAGGAAAGAGATGGAGGGAAAGTGTGCTATACAAGAAATGTGGTAGAGAAAGGAAAGAGATGGAGGGAAGCGTTTGTTTTGTTGCACCACCCTTTTTGTTTTTATTTGTTTTTTGGCTGCACTGGGTGTCTGCTGGGGCATGTGGGCCTCTCTAACTGGGGAGCACGGCCTCTCTAACTGGGGAGCACGGCTTCTCACTGGAGCATGCAGGCTCAGTAGTTGCAGTGCGCAAGCTCAGTAACTGGCACTCAGGCTTAGCTGCCCTGAGGCATGTGGGATCTAGGTTTCTGGACCAGAGATCGAAGCTGTGTTCCTTGAACTAGAAGGCAGATTCCTAACCAATGGACCACCAGGGAAGTCCTCTGCCTCAGTTTTAATCCGGGAAAATAGTTCCTATATAGATACAGATGATATTGAGAAAGACCCAATAGAGAGAGGAGAGTCACATAACAGGTGATCAAAGGGATATTCGTTAATGAGAATTAGAGAACAGGGAAGGATGGATTCCAAAACAGGAGGAAATCAGCCTCGGAGGGGAAGAGAGGCACCTCTGTTATTGCAATAGGAGGGAAGGAGACAATGAGAGATTTGTATGTTTGATGATGATAGATTTGTATGTTTGATGGTGGCAGGTGAAGGGAGTTCCCAACACATAACTGCTACCTTCCAAATTAAGTGAAAAGGGATGTCATTTGCTGAGTGCCTGGAGAGGTATGGCAGCAGTGATTTCAGAAGGGTGAAGGTGGTTTGCAGTAGCCATTGTGAACTGGAAACTGAGTTGATAGAGAAGTAGCTAAGGTTGTTGATCATAGTGTAGCAATATATTTTTCTCTTCTGGTTTATTTTATCTATGGTTTACCTGGAGATAGAAAAAAGCCGATAGTTCAGTGTATCTGTGGTTGGCATTGAGTTTGATCAGAACCACAAGGATGACAAGCCTAAGTTATTGGACAGGTTAAAGAAAGAGGGGCCGATGGACTAGCCAAGACGTTGGCGGAAGATCATTAATTGAACAAGCATTCTGGAAAATAGAAGGTTACAAATTGCGAGTAGGAAGTTGACATCGTGATTTTTGAGAAAGCAGTTTCCTGAGGTTGCTGATTTCGAGTTTGACTCTGACAGTGAGTGGCTGAGAAGACTGAAGAGGAAGCTATTACAGAGGATGAGGTTAAAAATGTCGAGAGGCCAGGATGGTTCACTACGATAAATGACTATCAACAACACCTAGGGAATTGTGTTGGCAGGAACTGTGTTAGAAATGAAAACTTATCTGGATGCCAAAACTGCAGTGACAGAATGAATCACCTGAAGGCCAATGGATGATGGGTGGAGAGGGTGGTCTTCTGTGAGCCTCAGACAAAGCAGAGTGCTTACACGTAGGAAGAGGACCCTTCATCGAGAAGCCACAAAAGGGCATGAGAGCCACCGCACCACTGAGAAGCAGCAAAGCTCAGTGAAGCTAAAATGAAGCAGTGTCTTTGGGGACGAGCCTGGATTTGATGCTGGCAGGATGGGAGTGGAAACAATTTGAGTAAATGCTGAGGGTATATTGCCCTTGATGATGCTGAGACAGTGGATCCAGGGAGAGATCAATGAAGGAAGAACACAGTTTTGCAGAATGATAGATAATAGAGGGTGAACAAAAGTGGAGAATGAAGGTCATACTCCAAGTACTGATGACTTCAAGATGAGACCTCAGCTGCTGCTGCTGCTGCTAAGTCGCTTCAGTGTCCGACTCTGTGCAACCCCATAGACGGCAGCCCAACAGGCTCCCCCATCACTGGGATTCTCCAGGCGAGAACACTGGAGTGGGTGTTTTCCTTCTCCAAGGCATGAAAGGGAAAAGAAAGTGAAGTCATTCAGTCGTATCGGACTCTTCATGACCCCAAGGACTGCAGCCTACTAGGCTCCTCCAACCATGGGATTTTCCAGGCAAGAGTACTGAAGTGGGTTGCTATTGCCTTCTCCTGAGACCTCAGGGAAGGCGTCTAAGATCAAGGCAACATTAAAGTACAGAATCTGACCTACTGGCATTTAAGCAGCACCAGTAAATTCAGTTCTCAAATTCTAGAACATCAGAATCTTAACTCCTCTACTAGTGGTTTACCATTTCCATTAGAGCTGCTTCAGAATACCTGTTATTATCTATGAAAGTTTATGTCATATGGTACCAACTATCCTGTCGTAATTTGTTGATTAAGGTGAAAGTTTACTCTCAGTTCAGTTCAGTTCAGTTCAGTAGCTCAGCAGTGTCCACCTCTTTGCGACCCCATGAATCACAGCACTCCAGGCCTCCCTGCCCATCACCAACTCCCGGAGTTCACTCAGACTCATGTCCATTGAGTTGGTGATGCCATCCAGGAATCTCATTCTCTGTCGTCCCCTTTTCCTCCTGCCCCTAATCCCTCCCAGCATCAGAGTCTTTTCCAATGAGTCAACTTTTCACATGAGGTGGCCAAAGTACTGGAGTTTCAGCTTTAGCATCATTCCTTCCAAAGAACACCCAGGACTGATCTCCTTCAGAATGGATTGGTTGGATCTCCTTGCAGTCCAAGGGACTCTCAAGAGTCTTCTCCAACACCACAGTTCAAAAGCATCAATTCTTCAGCACTCAGCTTTCTTCATAGTCCAACTCTCACATCCATACATGACTACTGGAAAAACCATGACTAAACCTTGACTAGACGGACCTTTGTTGGCAAAGTAATATCTCTGCTTTTGAATATGCTATCTAGGTTGGTCATAACTTTTCTTCCAAGGAGTAAGCGTCTTTTAATTTCATGGCTGCAATCACCATTTGCAGTGATTTTGGAGCCCAAAAATTAAAGTCTGACACTGTTTCCCCATCTATTTCCCATGAAGTGATGGGACTAGATGCCATGATCTTACTTATCTGAATGTTGAGCTTTAAGCCAACTTTTTCACTCTCCCCTTTCACTTTCTTCAAGAGACTTTTAGTTCCTCTTCACTTTCTGCCATAAGGGTGGTGTCATCTGCATATCTGAGGTTATTGATATTTCTCCTGGCAATCTTGATTCCAGCTTGTGCTTCTTCCAGCCCAGCATTTCTCAGGATGTACTCTGCATAGAAGTTAAATAAGCAGGGTGACAATACATAGCCTTGACGTACTCCTTTTCCTGTTTGGAACCAGTCTGTTGTTCCATGTCCAGTTCTAACTGTTGCTTCCTGACCTGCATATAGGTTTCTCAAGAGGTAGGTCAAGTGGTCTGGTATTCCCATCTCTTTCAGAATTTTCCACAGTTTACTATGATCCACACAGTCAAAGGCTTTGGCATAGTCAGTAAAGCAGAAATAGATGTTTTTCTGGAACTCTCTTCCTTTTTCCATGATCCAGCGGATGTTGGCAATTTGATCTCTGGTTCCTCTGCCTTTTCTAAAACCAGCCTGAACATTTGGAAGTTCATGGTTCATGTATTTCTGTACCCTGGCTTGGAGAATTTTGAACATTTCTTTACTAGCATGTGAGATGAGTGCAATTGTGCGGTAGTTTGAGCATTCTTTGGCATTGCCTTTCTTTGGGAATGGATTGAAAACTGACCTTTTCCAATCCTGTGGCCACTGCTGAGTTTTCCATTTTGCTGACATATTGAGTGCAGCACTTTCACAGCATCATCTTTCAGGATTTGAAAGAGCTCAACTGGAATTCCATCACCTCCATTAGCTTTGTTTGTAGTGATGCTTCCTAAGGCCCACTTGACTTCGCATTCCAGGATGTCTGGCTCTAGATGAGTGATCACACCATTGTGGTTATCTTGGTCATGAAGATCTTTTTTGTACATCTTCTGTGTATTCTTGCCACCTCTTCTTAATATCTTCTGCTTCTGTAAGGTCCATACCATTTCTGTCCTTTATCAAGCCCATCTTTGCATGAAATGTTCCCTTGGTATCTCTATGTTTCTTGAAGAGATCTCTAGTCTTTCCCATTCTGTTGTTTTCCTCTATTTCTTTGCACTGATCGCTGAGGAAGGCTTTCTTATCTCTTCTTGCTATTCTCTGAAACTCTGCATTCAGATGCTTATATCTTTCCTTTTCTCCTTTGCTTTTCACCTCTCTTCTTTTCACAGCTATTTGTAAGGCCTCCCCAGACAGCCATTTTGCTTTTTTGCATTTCTTTTCCATGGGGATGGTCTTGATCCCTGTCTCCTGTACAATGTCACGAACCTCTGTCCATAGTTCATCAGGCACTTTATGTATCAGATCTAGTACTCTCAGGATGAATCAAAAAAGCATTAATACCCCTTTAAAAATCTAAATTTAAAAAACAAAAGTGATACAAAGGAACATATTTACAAAGCATACAGACACAGAAAACAGACGCAGAAATCAAACCTATGGTTACCAAAAGGAAAGGGGGAAGGGACAAATTCGGAATTAACAGACACAGGGTACTATACATGAAACACATAAACCACAAGGACCTGCTGCCTAGCACAGGGACTGTATTCAACATCTCGTAATAACATAAAAGTGAAAAGAATCTGAAAAACAGTGTCTATAATATATATTACATTTAAGTACAACTGAATCACTTTGCTGTACACCGGAAACTTTGTAAATCAACGATACTTCAATAAAAATATAAAATTAAAAAGAAATAAAACTTGATATCAATTTACTACCTAGAAAAACAAGGGGAAAAAAGATCAGTCAAGGAGCCTTTGGTAAATTGAGATCTTATACAGAATTCTGAAAAGAAAAACTCCTCTAACAGATTTACTACACGTTTCCACTTTTTTTTTTATTCAAAGTATTTCAGGGGTTTGGAATATGCACTTTACCTTCTATGTCAGCAAGTTTTGAGTGAATTGCAATAATTAATGATAGTAACTATATGAACCTAAAATATTCATCTACTGAATTTATATCGCTTCTCCACAGTTTTAAATTGCCTGTATTAAAGATCTTAGTGTATATATATATATATATATATACCTTGAATTATAGATCATTTAAAAATCCTTTTGAGATATAAATCCAGAATTTTCAAAGCTTTAAAAGACCTTGCACATCATTTATTCCTCTACTTTTACTTTGTAGCCAGGAAAACCAAGGTACAGAGAGGTCCCACCAGGAGAGACAGTGTCCAACATAGCTTTAACAAGAAGAAAAGTGCAGTGGGAGGCCACGCCTTAACGTCTATCCAGCCCTCATGCAGCTGGCATATTATGAGCAAACAAACATAGCTTGCTGTCTCATGCCTCTGTTTTTCATTCCTCTTTGGCACCATTCAGCCTGTAAATGAGGCAAAGTCATGTTGTAGCCATGTTCTAGTTTCTTCATGTAGCAAGGTTGTTTAAAACACACTCCGAGTCAATCCTCTGGCAGCCAAAAGGTTTCACAGAAGACCTGTGTTATTTTAAGAATGATATTTTTTCACTGATCCCTGAAGAACTAGATACTTAAACATTTATTGGCACAAGGTCATTGCTTGACTGAAATGGTTTTAACTTAACATAAATCAACTTAGCACCTCTGTATATCCCTACTTTAAGGAAGGACAGAGGAATCTAAAGTGAAGGTCAGTGTAATTCTTTCTTGTCCAGACTCATTGAGGTAATTTCTACCTCCTTGTACCTCTATTTTCTGTTGAGCATTTAAGAATAAAGGGAGTCTCAAAGCTTACTGAAAATGAATACACAACTGCGAGGTGGTAGCTAAACAAGTTCTTTTGTATTTGATGTGTTCATCAGAAAGGAAAAGAAAATAAAAGAAAGAGTCCTAAAGCCACAGTTTTAAGTTAAATACTGAAACCTTCATAAGGGGAATTTTCCAGGGGCCTGTGTGTATATTACATACACAGTCACTCTATGTTTTATATTTTGTCAAATTTGTATGAACAAAGTGATCTATTGACCGCAATCAAAAGGACTCATGCTTTGAAGTTTCTCTCTCTTGTTTTTCAGTGCTGCAGCCTGCCCTGAATCTTCCCGACCGTTTCTTGCACTCTGCTGACTTTATCCATGAGGTAAGTGTTAAAAGCATAGCATGTGGGCCTGCGCTGGTGGTCCAGTGACTAATCACTGTGCTCCCAAGGCAGGGGGCTGGGGTTCAGTCCCTGGACAGGGAACTAGATCCCACAGGCCCCAACTAAGAGTTTCTGTGCTGCAACTAAAGATCCCATAGGCTGAAACGAAGACTGAAGGTCCGCTGTGCCCCAGATAAGACCCACCACAGTCAAGTAAATAAATAAACCAATAAATAGCACGTAGTCAAACAAGGGTTGAAGACGGATTACCTGGGTTGTCTCATATCTGCTCCAGAACAAAGTTTTTCTATGCAAAAGCTAAACTGCTACCTTCTTGCATGAAACCTTCGCCTCATGAGCACAACTTTGTTGAGTCAAATTGTTTAAAGATTCATTATAGAAAAACGACCCTTTGCAAGTTGCCTCCAGCAGTGCTTTCTCAAAATGCCCATGACAGAAGTGACAAGTGGAGAAAAAAGGTTGTCAACTACTAAAAAGATAAAAATATATACACTCCACAATTAGTTGATACATATACATAAATATAACCCAAAGAAATAGCACAGCTTGCTAACAAAATTGACTTCTATTTAACTGAAATAAGGAGACATTCACAAGCAGCTCAAAAATAAAACAACTTTAAAAAATTAATTAATTCCCTTGACTAAAGTTATGAAGAGGGATTGAAAGGCAGGAAGCCCTTGATTAACTAATTCTGTGAGTTCTAACCAGACATGCTAGAGATCTGAGCATGGGAAATGGGACCAGAGAACATGTAAACAAAAAATCCCTCTGAGCAGAGGCAGTCTCCACTTGGTGTTCCTGTCCAGTTTTTCCTCAGCTCAGAGTCCTGTGGAAACCAATCTTGGACCTATGTTCCATCTTAATGTCTGACATTGGGGTGGCTCTTGTATGAAATATGTTGCAAATAACTTTTTAATCCAACTGCCTTGCAAAAATTAATATACCAGGTTTCATCAGCATCAACACTAAGGAGATGATAAAAATTAACAGAAAAATTACCATGAAACAGTTTGTATAGCTTTTATTTCCCCTGTGTATGTTTTGAATGACCTTAGCAAAGCAGAATGGAAATATCTGTGTTCTTTACAATCAGCTCACATGCTTAAGCTGTCTATTCCCAACCTAAATACAGTTGTCTATTCACTGCAGATGGTGACTGCAGCCGTGAAATTAAAAGACACTTACTCCTTGGAAGAAAAGTTATGGCCAACCTAGATAGCATATTCAAAAGCAGAGACATTACTTCGCCAACAAAGGTCCGTCTAGTCAAGGCTATGGTTTTTCCTGTGGTCATGTATGGATGTGAGAGTTGGACTGTGAAGAAAGCTGAGCGCCGAAGAATTGATGACTTTGAACTGTGGTGTTGGAGAAGACTCTTGAGAGTCCCTTGGACTGCAAGGAGATCCAACCAGTTCATTCTAAAGGAGATCAGCCCTGGGTGTTCTTTAGAAGGAATGATGCTAAAACTCCAGTACTTTGGCTACCTCATGCGAAGAGTTGACTCATTGGAAAAGACTCTGATGCTGGGAGGGATTGAGGGCAGGAGGAAAAGGGGACAACGACAGAGGATGAGATGGCTGGATGGCATCACCGACTCAATGGACGTGAGTTTGAGTGAACTCCGGGAGATGGTGATGGACAGGGAGGCTTGGCATGCTGCAATTCATGGGGTCACAAAGAGTCGGACACGACTGAGCGACTGAAGTGAAACGAACTGAACTGAACTTTTAGGGAACACGTTTTGTAGGCTGCAATGTTCATTTGGAGTTTCTTTTCTCATTTCATGATAAACTTCTTGACTATCCTGCTAATATAAAATAAATACATTTCGCGTCTCACTGGTGGAATTTATTCTCCTCTGACCACTGACTCCAGTCTGCCATCTCACTTCTCCAGACCTGCCGATCCACTAGCCTTCTTTCCATCTTCATCTGCTTTCCAGAACAGTGTGGCTAACAGATTTGGGCTGGCAGCTGAACTGCTGAGAAGTGATCAGACCTGAGCTACTACTGAAAAGCAAGGGGAAAGACGACAAATGGCTCACGATTTCTAGATGCTATGAGCTTACCTGCAGGCAATGTATTCACCAAAGGATTTAACAGAGACACAATCTAATACGGGCTTCCCAGTTGTCTGAGTGGTAAGAATCCACTTGCAATGCAGGAGATGCGGGTTTGATCCCTGGGTTGGGAAGATCCCCTGGAGAAGGAAATGGAAACCCACTCCAGGACTTGTGCCTGGAAAATTCCATGGACAGAGGAGCCTGGTGGGCTGTATATACAGTCCATGGGGTCGCAATGAGTTGGACACAACTTAGCGACTAAACAACAGCAGCAGGTCTCATTATGCCATTCCTATAGGCCTATCCCTGTCATCTTTCATCCTGTTTCTCTCAGCTTGCCAACTTTTGGCCAACTTGTGGGTTACCCAGCGAATAGGCTGAGTTGGAATTCATTCCCTGTTTTCTTAGGCTGTACATTTTGTTCCAGCTATGCCCAAAATGCAGTGTGATATTCAAATAATATATTACTGATGGTTCTGATTCTGAGGTTTACTCCAGTACTTAACAGCTTTGGTGACAGCGTATGGCACTGAGAGAAAGCCTCTGAATGTGAGTCAGAACTGAGAGTTCCAGCCCTGACTCAGCCACAGAGGACACATGACGTGGAAAATCCGTTACCTTCCCTGACTGTCAACCTGCACATTTAAACAATGAAGGGGAAAGACGGGATAAAATACAACCACCTGCAGGTCTCAAATGAAAAGTCTACGATTCTAGGATATCTATCCGTGTAATGCATTTGCAAGAGAAAGCAAGACACTGGTTACCACGAGAGAATTACCGACCACAGACTGAGAGGACCGTCTGACAGGGATGCAGCCTTGAAAGAAACACAGAAAGGGGAAAAGGGGCGAGTGGCTTGATAAACTGGGAGATTGGGATTGAAATATATACACTATCAATACTTTGTGTAACAAAGTGAAAGTGTTAGTTGCTCAGTCCTGTTGGACGCTTTGTGACCGCATGGACTATAGCCTGCCAGGCTCCACTGTCCATGGAATTCTCCAGGAAGGAATATGGAGTGGGTAGCCATTCCCTTCTCCAGAGGATCATCCCAATCCAGAGATCAAAGCCAGGTCTCCAGCACTGCGGGTAGATTCTTGACTGTCTGAGCCACCAGGGGAAGCCCAACTAAATGGATAACTAATGAGAACCTGGTGTACAGCAGAGGGAACTCTTCTCAGCGCTCTGTGGTGACCTAAATGGGAAGGAAATCCATAAAAGCTGGGATATATATGTGTGTTTGTGTGTATATATGTGTGTGTGTTATTCACATTGCTGTACAGCAGAAACTAACAACCCTATTAAACAACTATGCTCCAATAAAAAAAAAATTAAAAAGAAAGAAACACTGGATCCACAGATCCCATTCACTCTCTGTTTTTCAACAAATTGTTCCTACTGAACTTGACTGATGGCACTTCAAATGAGAGTGCATCTATCAGAATCCTCAGAGACAAACACAGGAGACCTCGGTGACTCACAACCTTAAGGAAGCCTTGATTTCTAGCAATCAAGAAAGGTGAACTACTTCTAATTTCTATGACCATATAATAGTGGTTAAGATTTTAGATCTTATAAAGACAGAAAAATCCTCTACTTGTTGGGATATAGTTGTCTATTATATTCTAATTCCAAGCTCCATGATTCTTAGACAACACAATCCTCTCCTTGTTTCTCTTTAAAGCTTTGTTACCACCAAACAACTGGGTAAAGATATTTAAGAGCGTTTGATACTCCAGAAGAACAACATGCGGCTTCACCATACTTTGTCATTTACCACTTTTCCACAACAAACTTCTGATCCTTGTGACTATCTCTATTGCAGACAGAAAACAAAACAAAACAAAACAAAACAAAAAACCAACAAAAAAACATTCAAAGAAGCGATGTCACTGCACATTCATGTAACTACTAAGTGCGTTGAAAAATGAGCCACATGGAAGTCTTCCAAGGAGAAAATATGGCTGCTCCTTCATTTATTGTGATGATTTCACATCAATTTCCACATCGGCTAATCTATACCTGGTTGAAGTTGATACCAGTATATCTACTGTTACTGAAGGCTGTGTGTATGTGTGTTCAGCTATTTAGTCATGTCCAGCTCTTTATGAACCCACGGACTGTAGCCCTTCAGGATCCTCCGCCCATGGAATTTTCCAGGCAAGAATACTGGACTGGGGTGCTTATTTCCCACTCCAGGGGATCTTCCTGACTCAGGGATTGAACCTGTGTCTCTTGTGTCTTCTGCATTGGCAAGTGGATTTTTTTTTTTTTTCTAAACCACTAGTACCACCTGAGCAGCCCCTGTGTGGGTGAACTTGAAATTATTTGCCAATTATAACCTTATAAAAATTCCAATTTAGTTTCTGCTCAGAAATCTAACAAGACAAAAGCATTCTAATTTAAGGAAGAGGGTGCTATATTTGTTTGTTCAGATATATCAATGGATTCCTGATGAACCAAGAAACCAAAAATCCATATCAAAGAATGTGTGATTAATTTGACACAGAACTTAAAAAAAAATTTACTAGGTCTTTTCTGAAATTCAACTATACTAATATATCAAACAGAGTTGGATTATTCTCCATTTCTTTCCTTTTCTCACTCTCAAATCAATACATTTCCATATCACCTGCTATTCTTATCAAATGGATTCTGAGGATAAGATATCAGTTCAATGTCTTTAAACATTCTCGTTTTGAATGGTTGTCCATTCTGATACTTTTTTTTTTATTGTTTGTCAATGATGTAACTGGTAGAAATCTTAAAGCAGTGATTTAAGTTAGAGATACATGGAAAGATCAGAGCAAGATAGTTTACTCATTTGTAGTATCATTTGCCAGTCAAGTAAGCCACTGAAACCTGGGTGTCTCGTTCTAACGAGAAGGAACAAAACGAAAGCATGAATGAATGGAAGGGGCTGATGAGGACTCACGTTAGGAGATCCAGCCGGCTTTCCTCAGAGCTTGCTTGCCTTTCGAAACTCATGGGAGCGCTCCCACTGTGGGTAACAGCGTTATGCACTTGCCTTGCTATTTTTGTTCTGACATATGTGATATCTATCTATCTATCTATCTATCTATCTATCTATCTATCTATCTATATATGGAGAGAGAGTTCATTCAGAAGTGCCATAATGCACATATCCTATGCTCTAAAATTTTATCTAAATATTTAAATTTCTTTTTAAGTCATTTTACCTTAGTGCTATTTCAGAGTCAGTTGGTCACTTTTTTCCCCTAGCTCTTTAAGTCAGCATTAAAAATCATAGAGACAAACCTATGGCATCCCAGAGGTATCATGATAAAGTGCCTGGCAATTTTAAGAATTAAACAACAGCAAAGTAGCACTGTCTTCCAAGTATACGGTAGAAAAAATTTTGTAAAACCCAAGGCTACCCTGACTTCAACATGAATTTCTTCTATGCACAGATTTTTCACTTGGATTAATCTTTGCTTCATTTTGCATTATCTCATTCAAAAATAATAAATTGCTTTAATCACTGGTTCCTCAGGTATGTTAATCAATTACTTCAGATATAATACCAAAACCTTAAATATAAATATATTTTATTGTTTTATGTATAAGCACACATATGTATGTCATACCACTTTTTAAATAAAATATATCTCTCCAATTTCCTAGAAGCTTCAAAAGTTTCCTTCTCAAACTTGCTAAATTTTCAAAACATTGTAGTTTCCCAAAGAACAGAAATCTTGTCTCTGAAGGAATTGGTGTGAATCACTTCCTCAAAAGTCAGCAGACATCTTGAGAAGAGACTGCTTAAGTCCCAGCATAACATTTTCTTTAGTGAATACCCCCCAAATAATTCACACATTGTTACCATAAGAGGGTAAGAAAGAAAAGAGAGAGTAAAGAGAAAGAAAAGAGATATGAGTTTGCCTTTCACCTCTGTGTTCTGAGTTAGGTTTCTAGTTATCCTTTTTATCACTGAAGAACAGACAAAAGCAAAGAACTTACTCCTCATGGACACTGCGGCAAGAATATTCACTCACTCATCCTTCCACTGATTCATCCGTTCATCCATCCATCCAGCCAGCCAGCCTTCCAGCCATCCAGTCACTTATTTATTCATGTGTCCATTCTTTCAAGAGAGGAGGCTGTATGTTTTCTCTCTTACTCTGGCCAATGCACCTCCTTGAAGAAAAAATCACGTTGCTGCAGCATAATTTTAATTGTGAAGATTTCAGTCTCTGCTTAGGGCCAGTGTTTCATGGGCAGATTTTTCTGGTTCCTGTAAACTTTGTTCCATAAGCTTGGGAACAGTTCAGCAACCATCTTTCCTACATTGTAAGCAATTTTACTCAGAACCATGCAGAGCATCATGCTAAACCCTAATAATGACATATAGAGAGGGAGTGAGTAAGCTGAGGGACAAGAGCTGGAGCGCATGGATCCAGCTCCTCTCCATCAATCTCCAAAGTCCTCAGACACCCCACTGCCATGGTGCCTTCCATAATGGTTTATGCTAGAACGCCTTTGGTTTCATTTTTTCCCCAAAGTACTATCTTCCTCTGAAGCAATAAATGTCACTCTTCACCCGGTGAAGACTTCACCAGACTTACAGACACATCACTTACAGACACATCAATACACTTTCTCTAGAACAAGTGAAAGGAACAAGGTCCATCTCAAAAAAAAGTTTTATCTGGAAGTCATACAGGAAAACTATAGAAACGTGACATTCACTCGGGGAAGAAGTGAACGCTCTCAAGAGAAACCTGTACAGAAACATGGGCCATGGGGCAGAGCAGGAAAGATGCTAAGTGAGGATGTTATCTCAGGCTGGAGTCTAGCCTCAGCCTGGTCCTTGGAGGAGCTGGAGAGCAGGAGGGGCACCATCAAGGTGTCCTTCCTTGCAGAAAGATGGCTGGTCTTTTATACCCTATGTAGGTCAGTCATTGGCTCTTGACTTCTTCTAGGAGAAGAGAATGATCTCCAAGGAATTTCTGATCAAAGTAGGTCCCTACTGCCAACAGTAACTCCTACGAGAAGAGCACAGGCATGAACTGTCAGCATCCACAGAGGCTGGTTGGGGGGTTGGTGATACAGCCCGATGACAAGGATCTGGGTTGTGGTACCAACAGGCTTCATTAAGGATGTCTTTGGGTCTTCCTACAGTCTATCATAGGGGAATGAAATGTGAAACTCACAATGAAACTTACAGGGGAAAATTTTTGCTACTTGATATCAGTTCAGTCACTCTGTTGTGTCCGACTCTTTATGACCCCATGGACTGTAGCACGTCAGGCTTCCCTGTCCATCACCAACTCCCGGAGCTTGCTCAAACTCATGTCCACAGAGTTAGTGATGCCACCTAACCATCTCATCCTCTGTCATCCCCTTCTCCTCCTGCCTTCAATCTTTCCCAGCATCAGGGCCTTTTCCAATGAGTCAGTTCTTGATATCTGAGCTGTACTTCTGTAGCTTGTTCTGAAAAGGATGTCCTCTCAAGATCAACCACCATTTAAGGATCTTGGACAGGCCTGTGCACAGTGACCCTTGGCATTTTACATAGCATGATGGAAGTGGGCAACCTGAGAAATTCTTTCACCTCTCCAGAAACCATTTCTTCTTCTGCAAAATGTAAAACTCTTATTAAGCTGCCTCTAATTCGTCCATTAGAGCAATATGTCCTGAGATAATAAATTGGCCTTTGAGGATGTAAATTTAGAACATGTTTGAAAACATGAAATGAACTTACAGGATTTGAGATCTAGTGTAAATTCTGGGTCTGGGAAAAGCTCCTCTGGCAAGGTGGTGTAAAAGCCTTGAGAGCACAATCCATTTTCTTTGTTGTATCTTTTATTCTGAGCTAAGGGAGTTGTCCTTTTCTGTTACTAGCATTTCTTTAAAAACAACCCAAAGAAATATGAACTAAACACATCGTATTCATTTTTAGTCAATTGGAAGATAGTGAACTAAGACATTCTCCATTGCCCTCAAGTCTTCAAACTGTTGTTGAAATTAAATTAATTGTTAGGGAGCTCAGCTCGGTGCTCTGTGATGACCTAGAGAGGCGGGATTGGCTTGAATAGGAGGGAGGCTTAAGAGGAGGGGATATATGTATACATAATAGCTGATTCGCTTTGCTCTACAGCAGAAAATAACACAATATTGTTAAGCAATTATACTCCAAAAAAGATGAATTGTATCATCATTTATTTCTAATCTGTTGCACATGAAAGATATTAACTGACTAAAAGTTTGCCTTCCAAAATCATAAAGCATCAGTTCAAATGCAGTTCTGCCACCCACCACCTGGAAGACCTTTGGTCATTTACTGAGCTATCCTAACATTCAGTTCTATTTTTAGTTTACAGATGGGATTAAAAAGAGTATCCTTTGCAAGGAGTTCTGAGGATTAAATAGAAGAGTGCTTAGAAAACACCATGCCTTATACACAATAAACATCAAATATTACTTCTTATTCCCTTTAGCATCCTTTTATCCTTATACTTGTTAGTATAATGCTCTTGGAAATTTCTGAAAGCTAAGTACTTTTCTTCCGTTTTGATATCAGTCAGACTGGTCATTAAGACCCCAACTGGCTTGTCCATGGTGTATATTGATGATGCCAAGCTCGGAGATGAGATGGACCAAATGATGACTTTTAGTCTTAGTTAGATAATTCAGTTTGTAGTAATAACATTAGTCTAAGATGCTGGCTGCAATTTTAAGCATCACAAGCCATGAGTCTCCTACACTGTTGCTTACCTTACTACTGCATGGGTCCTTCTGTCTAATCATTTCTCACCCTGTATCTCTGGTTTGAATGGTTCTTGCTTCGCATCTCTGTAAGAGCAAATGCAGCTCATGATCCATCAGAAGGTCTTTTTTTATGAAAATGTCTCTTGTTATCCCATCTGTTTGGCTCTTTCTTGCATTACCTTCTAAATGTATATATTCTATTGTGTTTGTTTTCTATTGGTGTAACAGGTCCACAGACTTGGTGGCTGAAACCAATACAAATTGATTCTCTTGTAGTTGTAGGTTAGAATTCTGACATGGGTCTCACTGGGCTAAAATTAAGGTGTCACTGGGGCTTGCAACTCTCTTCTGGAGGCTCTAGGAGAACATGTACTCCCTCATCTTGTTCACTTTATAGAGTCACTTGGATCTCTTGGCTCTGATCCCCAGCCCTCCTTGTTCAAAGCCAGCATCACTGGGTCAAGGTCTTCTCATAACATCACTCTGATCTTCTTTTTGGCCTTTCTCTTCCACTTCTCAGAACTCTCATGGTTATACTGGGCTAACAGAGGCAACCCAGAATAATTTCACTATTTAAGGTTCATGGATTAGCACCCTTCATTTTATCTGCCACCTTAACTTCCCTTTGTCACAAAGCATGACATTTTCTAGGTCCTAGGGGTTAGGATTGGATATTTTTGGGGGGTGAGCAGAGGAGGTGTGCCCTTACCGTCATAGAGTTTATAATCTAGTGGGGTGGGAGAGAGATCCAAGAAGAAAAGTAAGCCAATAATCCAGTGAATGATGATAAGTAGTGATAATAGTTGAGAAAGAGATAAACCAGATGAATGGGTTTAAAACCGGAGAGGGGAGGATCTGTATAGACAGTCAGGGCAGCGTTACTAGGAGGGTGGCACTGAAGCTGAGACTCGGGGAGGATACTGCTGCTCACACAAGTGGCGGACCAGGTAGAGTCAGGAAAGACTAGGAAAGGGAATGAAGGCTGGTTTTCCAGGCGGGAGGGACCACACTACAAAGTTTAAAAGGAGAAACAAGAGACTGGTCCATTTAATAAACTACAGAGAGTTCCTGGAGGCTTGGGGGAGGATGAAACTGAATGTGTTAGTTGCTCAGCCATGTCCGACTCTTTGCAACCCCATGGACTGTAGCTCACCAGACTCCTCTGTCTATGGGATCTCTCAGGCAAGAATACTGGAGTGGGTTACCATTCCCTTCTCCAGGGGATCTCCTCGACCCAGGGACTGAACCCATGTCTTCTGCAAGTATCCTGCATTACAGGTGGATTCTTTTACTGCTGAACCACTGGGGAAGCCCACACTTATGTATATTATATTTTAATAAAAAGAAAAATTTCAAATTAAGCTGTAACACAACTTTTAGCATTAGTTAGGAGTGTAGAATAATCAACAAGGAACTACCGTATAGCACAGAGAACTCTACTCAATATTCTGTAGTAACCTATATGGGAAAAAAATCTGGAAAAAAATGAATATATGTATGTGTATAACTTTGCTGTACACCTGAAATAAATGCAACATTGTATATCAACTATACTTCAACATAAAATAAAAATTAAATTAAAAATATAACCAGTCTCACTTCACTGCCAGAAAGCGTGAGATGGTTAATTACTTGAGTTAATCAACAAAATACTGTGGGTTCCTCCTGGTACCATACTTGACTCATCTGTCCTTAACATGTTCAAATGCTTCACATGAGATGCCTCTGAGACAGTGGAGGATTTTAGAGTCCTTCTTAGCCAAATACCAAACCCACATGTGGCACCAGAAGACGTCTCAGACGTAATATGGCAGCCACCACACCATCACAGGTAGGCACACCAAGGTTACACGGTTTGCCCAATGTCACACGGAGCATCGGTCACGGGCAATCCAATCCAATCCACAACTCCCTCATGCACTTTCTCCAGAATATCGCTTTTACTTTTCTACTCTGTGTTTTGGGTCCCAAAGCCAATAATTTATGGCATATATTGTCACTGGATACATTGAAAAATGTAGACACATCAAAGAGACTGGAGTGTTGGAGAGAAACTCAATCTAAAGCCAAAATTAATCGAAGTGTCTCAGAATCTGACACTGCTAGAAGAAACATTGCTGTGACTCTCAATTTATTCCACTGAGAAAGTGCAACGTAATATGTTTTAATGCACTTTCTGTAGGTCTGCAATGCAAGTTTGATTTGTTTTCCCCAGAAGCAATTTACTTTTAAATTCCAAAAGCCTCAGACGTCATTGAAGAATGTTTTGGACTACTTAATCATGGCAACAGGGATTAAACTGGGAAACTGGCAGCAATAGTTTGCTGAAAATTAGGCATTTCATTGGTCTAAAGGAAGGGAAGAAGAAAACTGTCAAATACTTGCAGCCGCACACTCGGAATTAGGAAGTGGGAAAGGGCACTGAATGACAGGTGAATGAAGTGTGTCTGAGCACGTGTGAGAACGAGGAAAGCACTCCCTGCCGGACCTAACGCACACAAGGAAGCCTAAGGCGCATACTCCTGTGCAGTCTGTAAAGGACAATCACATGCATGAGTTTGAATTAATGACTCATGAACGAACACCTCGCAGGGAAAGGGTGTTACGGAGGAGTCAAGTGACAATTGACTTTGAAGAAACACAGCCAGACATTATCTATTCCTGATCAAATGTTTTCAAGTCTCCATTTCCTGATGACAATTACATAGTTTCCACTTTCATCAAAATCTGATGTGGCCAGAAGAAAGAAGAAAGCAAAGGGGAAAAAAGAGGAAGAACTCTTTTGGGGAATCACAGCCACGCTGGTTGGAAATGACTCAGCCATGGTTCGATATTATATTGACTCTAGGAACAGTACTAAAGTGGGCCACGGGGTCCGCTACTGGGTCTCTATTTCTTTAGTATGCTATTTCTCCTTACAGATGCTTCAAATGGTTTATTCTCACTCCTCATCGGCCTCCATAAATATCATTTTCATTAGGACACCATCTTCCAAAATGGAAGGTAACATGGCATTCATGGGTTTAACTCTCTTATACTAAGTAGGTTGTCTGAAAGTATTTCTTGTTCCTGCTGTTTTCTTCCCAAATGCACACTGACTTTTATATTTAGATTCAATCAGAAATAATGAAAAGTTAACAGAACACACAATTACTAACCTCAGTTCATATGTTTCAAAATGTACCTCTTAAAAAATTTAAGTGCAATATATTTAAGGAAAAAATGAATAATAATAAAAGATGGATAATAAGAGATATTTGACACCAGTTTCATTTTCCACTTATTTTTATCTTATTTCATTTTAGGGGATTATGCTGATGCTAACTTTCTTTTTTTTTTTCTTTTCAAAATAATTTTTCAGTTCAGTTCAGTCACTCAGTAGTGTCCAACTCTTTGTGATCCCACGGACTGCAGCACACCAGGCCTCCCTGTCCATCAGCAACTCCAAAAGTCTACTCAAATTCATGTCCATTGAGTTGGTGATGCCATCCAACCATCTCATCCTCTGTCATCCCCTTCTCCTCCCACTGTCAATCTTTGCCACCATCAGGGTCTTCTCAAATGAGTCAGTTCTTTGCATAAGATGGCCAAAGTATTGGAGTCTCAGCTTCAACATCAGTCCCTCCAATGAACATTCAGGACTGATTTCCTTTAGGATGGACTGGTTGGATCTTTTTGCAGTCCAAGGGACTCTCAAAAGAGTCTTCTCCAAACCAGAGTTCAAAATCATCAATTCTTCAGTGCTCAGCTTTCTTTATAGTCCAACTCTCATATCCATACATGACTACTGGAAAAACCATAGCCTTGATTAGATGGACCTTTGTTGACAAAGTAATGTGTCTGTTTTTTAATATGCTAAGTTGGACATAACTTTTCTTCCAAGGAGTGTCTTTTTATTTCATGGCTGCAGTCACCATCTGCAGTGATTTTGGAGACCCAAAAAATAAGGTATGCCACTGTTTCCACTGTTTCTCCATCTATTTGCCCTGAAGTGATGGGACCAGATGCCATGATCTTTGTTTTCTGGATGTTGAGTTTTAAGCCAACTTTTTCACTCTCCTCTTTCACTTTCATCAAGAGGCTTTTTAGTTCCTCTTCATTTTCTGCCATAAAGGTGGTGTCATCTGCATATCTGAGGTTATTGATATTTCTCCCAGCAATCTTGATTCCAGCTTGTGCTTCCTCTAGTCCAGCGTTTCTCATGATGTACTCTGCATATAAGTTAAATAAGCAGGGTGACAATACACAGCTTTGACGCACTCCTTTTCCTATTTGGAACCAGTCTGTTGTTTCATGTCCAGTTCTAACTATTGCTTCCTGATCTGCATATAGATTTCTCAAGAGGCAGGTCAGGTGGTCTGGTATTCCCATCTCGTTTAGAATTTTCCAATTTATTGTGATCCACACAGTCAAAGGCTTTGGCATAGTCAACAAAGCAGAAAGAGATGTTTTTCTGGAACTCTCTTGCTTTTTCAATGATCCAGCAGATGTTGGCAATTTGATCTCTGGTTCCTCTGCCTTTTCTAAGACCAGCTTGAACATCTGGAAGTTCATGGTTGACACATTGTTGAAGCCTGGCTTGGAGAATTTTGAGCATTACTTTACTAGCATTACATTACTTTACTTGTGAGATGAGTGCAATTGTGCGGTAGTGTGAGCATTCTTTGGCATTGCCTTTCTTTGAGATTGGAATGAAAACTGAACTTTTCCAGTCCTGTGGCCACTGCTGAGTTTTCCAAATTTGCTGGCATATTGAGTGCAGCACTTTCACAGCATTATTTTTTTAGGATTTGCAACAGCTCACCTGGAATTCCTCCACTAGCTTTGTTCATAGTGATGCTTCCTAAGGCCCACTTGACTTCACATTCCAGGATGTCTGGCTCTGGGTGAGTGATCACACCATCGTGGTTTTCTGGGTCATGAAGATCTTTTTGGTACAGTTCTTCTGTGTATTCTTGCCACTTCTTCTTAATATCTTCTGCTTCTGTTAGGTCCATACCATTTTTGTCCTTTATTGTACCCATCTTTGCATGAAATATTCTCTTGGTATCTCTAATTTTCTTGAAGAGATCTCTAGTCTTTCCCATTCTATTGTTTTCCTCTATTTCTTTGCATTGATCGCTGAGAAAGGCTTTCTTATCTCTCCCTGCTATTCTTTGGAACTCTGCATTTAAGTGGGTATATCTTTCCTTTTGTCCTTCGCTTAACTTTTACTGAAGTGTAATTGCTTTACAATGTTGTGTTACTTTCTACTGCACAGCAAAATGAATTAGCCACACATATATCCCCTCCTTTGGAGTATCTTCCCTTACAGGTCACCACAGAGCATTGAGTAGAGTTGTGTGTCTTGTACAGTAGGTTCTCATTAGTTATGTTTTATACGTCTTATCAATAGTATATATGTGTCAATCCCAATTACTAAAAAAATAATCTATTTAGGTGCTAACTGTGATCAAACATGGCTATGTACTCTGTGCCAATTTTTATGGCTTACAACAGTTTTGGGGATACGGAAATGACTATTTTTAAATTTTTTTTGTTGTTAAAAACGAAAAGAACTGTAAATTACAATCATTTGCAATAGTAACCTTGTGTTAAATTCTTTTGAATCCTTGCAAAATCTGGGCTTGACTGTTAAACTTCAACAAAGCAAATCACCATCAGAGGAACGCTTAGCGGTTGTGCCAGTTAACACAAACATGCTAATTTTATACCCAAATGATAGTCACAGCAGAGGCATGCTGACATGCTGACTAGCATCATGTTCTGTTTCTCCTGGGCACACACACAGACACCTCCCCACTCTTCTGCATTTAGGGAACCGAGCGATGTGGTGTGGCTCTGTGCGGCAAAGGTGGAGAGGAGCGCCTGTGACTGAGGAGTGGGTACGCAGCCCATCTCCTCTTCTCTCTTCCTCTGCCTGCTCACTGAATAGAACGGGACAAGGACTCAGAGGCCTTAGAAATGGTCAAGCCATATGATGACACAGGCCTAATTCCTGTGACTTGCTGAGTGCGGGCGTGGGTTAGAATCCACATGCCCGAAGCTCTGACCACACTGCATGATGACAAAAATGTAAAATCAACCTTATTGAGTTTGGATGGGGAGCTAACAGTAGCTACTATAATAGCTAAGACATTTATCTGATTTCACCCTCACAACAACCTGTTCTTCATTTTCAGTATGTTAACCATACTGTCACAAAGAACAAACCGAGGCTTAGAAGGGAGAAATAACTGCCTTCAACTTCTAACCAGATGTCAGGATAAAGCCTGTACTCTTCAACATGACAGTGTATTGTTCCCTTAAAAGAAACGTGGAGGCAAGGAAGCAGAGAAAGGAGCTACAATCATGATTTTTGTGTTTGAATTTGTGAAAAACGACACTGTAATTTATAGCTGTACAGGGCTGCTGAAGCAGGTGGTCTCAGGGCTGGGATGCATAAGGGAAACAGTCAGGGAGGAGACACAGGAACCTGGAAATTATCTTCTGTGATCAGGGCTGATGAGTCCCTGCATGGAAAGTAAAGTGACCAGCACATCTATTGGCTTGACTGTAGCTGGAGATGAGACCCCAGGGCTCCAGAGAAGTGCCTGGAAGATGGGAAATGGCGATGGATGAGCGGAGGTCTACTCAGCCCCTCCTGGACCATTTTGTCCATCATCACAAGAGGTACTGCTATACTACTTCTCACCATGTCTTTTCCCAACATCAATTCTCATAAGAATTGTGAGAAGAATGTTCAGTCAATGCTTTTAAAATCTTTTAAACAGATATTCTCTGGGAGCATGTGGGTATAAATGCAATGGAGAAGAGATGAAGAGCCTGTGGAGGTTATGACTAATACTTGACTAAACTCCCAGGGGCAAATAACCCCAGGAAGTCATTTTATTCTGCTTCATTGAGAGAACATCAAAGCCAAAGGGTGTGGTTTTTGTTTTTAAAGGAATTTATAATGATGGATCTGGTCCCATCACTTCATGGGAAATAGAAGGGCAAACAGTGGAAACAGTGGCAGACCTTTTTTTGGGCTCCCAAATCACTGCAGATGGTGACTGCAGCCATGAAACTAAAAGACCCTTACTCCTTGGAAGGAAAGTTATGACCAACCTAGATAGTATATTCAAAAGCAGAGACATTACTTTGCCAACAAAGGTCCGTCTAGTCAAGTCTATGGTTTTTCCATTGGTCATGTATAGATGTGAGAGTTGGACTGTGAAGAAAGCTGAGCGCCGAAGAATTGATACTTTTGTACTGTGGTGTTGGAGAAGACTCTTGAGAGTCCCTTGGACTGCATGGAGATTCAACCAGTCCATTCTAAAAGAGATCAGTCCTGGGTGTTCTTTGGTAGGCCTTATGCTAAAGCTGAAACTCCAATACTTTGGCTACCTTAGGTGAAGAGTTGACTCATTGGAAAAGACTCTGATGCTGGGAGGGTTTAGGGGCAGGAGGAGAAGGAGACAACAGAGGAAGAGATGGCTGGATGGCATCACCGACTCGATGGACATGAGTTTGGTTGAACTCTGGGAGTTGGTGATGGACAGGGAGGCCTGGCATGCTGCAATTCATGGGGTCGCAAAGAGTCAGACACTACTGAGCAACCGAACTGAACTAAACTGAATGATGGAAAACACCCTGAAAAATCCATCTCTATGTTTCTCTGTAGAAGAACAAATTCCTCTGAAACTAAATGTTCTAGTTTTAAATTTTTGGTAAATTGGAGGGGTAAATCAGCACTGTACACATGTTAAATGTACCTACCTTTGGCCCTCAGTGTCCCAAACAGAAAAAATATCTTCATATATATGTAAAGAAATCCTTTTAAGTATTGTTGCATCCTTCTAGGGTTTAAATGAGATCATACAGCGGACCCTTGAACATGCCGGGTTGGGAGCACGGAAAATCCATGTGTAACTTTACAGTCAGCGCTTGGTACGTGCAGTTACTCATCTGTGGATTCAATTCACCTCAGACTGTGTAGGACATCAGTATGTATTTACTGAAAAAAACTGTATATAAATGGAAATGCACAGTTCAAACCATTGTTCTTCAAGAGTCAACAGTATACATAAAGAACATAATTCCTCAAAAATTAAAGTTTTAAAAAACACTAATTTTTTTTCATAGTAAAATAGGTACTGTATGTGTGCTAAGTCACTTCAGTCATGTCCGACTACTTGTGACCCTATAGACTGCAGCCCGCCAGGCTCCTTAGTCCATGGGATTCTCTAGGGAAGAATACGGGAGTGGGTTGCCATGCTCTCCCCCAGGGGATCTTCCCAATCCAGGGATTAAACCCAAGTCTCTACATCTCCTGCATTAGCAGATAGTTTCTTTACCACTGGTGCTACCTGGGAAGCCCCACAATAGCTATATGGACAAGTAAATTATGAAACGGCCATGCAACAGAATACTGTGAAACCATTTTTAAAAATGAATTGGATCTGGGAACTTCCCTGGCAGTCCAGTGGCTAAGATTCCATGCTCCCAATGTAGGGTACCTGGGGTCAATCCCTGGTCTGGGACCTAGATCCCACATGCTGTAATTAAGAATTTGTAAGCTATAACTAAGATCTGGTACAGCCAAAGAAATAAACAAATATATTTTTTAAATGAATTGGATCTGTATTTTACAATGCCAATAAAAAATCAAGCTGTCAAAAATATTTATAATGCCTTTCCATCTATAATTCAAATTTCTGTGCTTCATTTGGCATAGAAAATATTTGTATATATACGTATAAATATATATATTATATATTAAGGGAAATTGCTTATTAATATATATGTATATATACGACCTGGGTTGGGATGGAGAATGGAATGGCTACCCATTCCAGTATTCTTCTCTGGAGAATCCCATGTACAGAGGAGCCCTGGGGGCTACAGTGCATGGGGTTGCAGAGTCAGACATGATTGAGCAACTTACACACACACACACACACAACCTCATATACTGCCAAATGTTTTAATTTCTTACAGTTAGAATTATGTAAATAAAAGGGACATTTTAAACTATAACACTAGGGCCTTATTTCCAAGCTCATCTTGCTTTAATTTTAAGCTGGCAACCAGGCAGATCTACTTTCCAAATAGCCGCTTGAATTTTTCTAGGAAGCACTCGTTCTGAAATTCTGTCTTCTACAGGGAGGAGCACATAGAAGATAATAATAACTATGAAAGTTATGACCAACTTAGGTAGCACATTCAAAAGCAGAGACATTACTCTGCCAACAAAGGTCCATCTAGTCAAGGCTATGGTTTTTCCAGTGGTCATGTATGCATGTGAGAGTTGGACTGTGAAGAAAGCTGAGAGCCGAAGAATTGATGCTTTTGAACCGTGGTGTTGGAGAAGACTCTTGAGGGTCCCTTGGACTGCAAGGAGATCCAACTAGTCCATCCTAAAGAAGATCAGTCCTGGGTGTTCATTGGAAGGACTGATGTTGAAGCTGAAACTCCAATACTTTGGCCATCTCATGCAAAGAGTTGACTCACTGGAAAAAACTCTGATGCTGGGAGGGTTTAGGGGCAGGAGGAGAAGGGAACAACAGAGGATGAGATGGCTGGATGGCATCACCGACTCAATGGACATGAGTTTGGCTGAACTCCGGGAGTTGGTGATGGACAGGGAGGCCTGGTGTGCTGCGATTCATGGGGTTGCAAAGAGTCGGACATGACTGAGAGAATGAACTGAACTGACTCTCTAACAGAAGTGACTTCTAAGCTCTTTTGCTTTACTGCAAACTGTTACACAGAAGACTGAAAATGAGATGTCAATTTCAAATCTCTATGCAGTACAACAGAGTTTTCTGAGGGAACTTTATAGGAAAATGTCCTAACTCATGCCACTTTGGGGTTGTTATGCCAAGAATCTTATGGAAATATTAGTTTTTAACAACACATATAAAGCTTTCCAGAGCTGGTTGTAAAAGATTTATCACTTTTTGAACTAGGTGTCTGTGAACCATAAGTGAAAGTAAAGTGAAATCACTCAGTCACGTCCAACTCTTTGTGTCCACATGGACTATAGCATACCAGGGTCCTCCATCCATGGGATTCTCCAGGGAAGAATACTGGAATGGGTTGGCATTTCCTTCTCCAGGGGATCTTCCCAACCCAGGGATTGAACCTGGGTCTCCAGCATTGCAGGCAGATGCTTTACCCTCTCAGCCACCAGGGAAGTATGATGACCCATAAGACATGTTAAACCCAAAGAGTGACTTTGATAAAAAATTTCCCTAAGCAAATAATTTAGGATCTGCAGAAAAGGAGAGCCACAAGTATGCTCATCTCAGCATTATTAATAGTAATGAAAACTGGAAACAGCATTCAGGTCCAATAACAGGGAAATTAGGGAAAATATTCATGATCAAATAAATGAATTCAGGAAAATACATATACCCTCTCCCCAAATAAGTCATATATTTCTACAGGGAGAATTTGTTTTACTACGTGGTGGTGGTTTAGTCACTAAATCATGTCAGACTCTTACAACCACAAGGAAAGCCTGCCAGGCTTCTCTGCCCATAGGATTATCCAGGCAAGAATACTGGCTGGAGTGGGTTGCCATTTCCTTCTCCAGGGGACCTTACTGTCCCAGGAATTGAACGCAGGTCTCCTGCATTGCAGGCAGATTCTTTATCAACTGAGCTATGCTATGTAGGTGTGTGTACACACACACACACATATATAAATAAATAATTTAGATATTATACAAATCTAAAGTAATCAAAAATCAAAAATAAAACAATGCATCATGACTCTGTTATTTGGGAGGAGAAAAAATTTCAAGAATGAAATGAGAAATATGAATTTGCTTACTTTAACGCTTATTATTGTCTTCCCTGAGAATAAAAAGTCACACACACACACACACACACACACACACACACACACACCTGTGTGTGTGTATGTAAGTGTCACCTGGCAGAAGACTTGTGAAATGCAAAATAGCTACAAGACAGTTTGTATTGGGTTGGCTACAAAATTTGTTTGAACTTTTTGGCCAATGCAATATATGTCAATCATTCACTTATACAGAAATAACCTGCTATGGCACATAAGTATGTAATGCTCCTGGGACAACAAAAAGGAAGCCTAGAAAGTTTTAATTTTAAATTAGGAATACAAAAAAATTATAATGAGATCTAGAGAATTTGAGTGCTAAAGAGATCACCTGTCTCTAATTAGACATTACTCATCAAATCTCCTGTTCTTATCCATTCAAATTATCTTCTCAAGATTACTATCTTTATAAGCAAATACTGCCCTAATTATCATCAGGTGAAAAGAATTATTTCTATTAACTACAATCCAGGAACTACGCAGTTTCTTTATATTTCTAACAAAATGGCTTATTTGATACTGACAAAGAGATTGAAATTGATGTTCCCTGGATTTAAAAAAAGAGCAGATTCCTTAAACACTGTGTCAATACTATAGTAAAATGAAATAAAATCTGAATATGTCCTTTAAATGTTGATTCCTCTGTCCATTTCCAACTTGAGACTATAAGAGGAAAAATAATCAAACTTAGGTTGTAGAAATGGAAATTTAAATACTTCTGATATATTAGTGCCATCATCATATACATACTTGTGTGTGTGTGTGGAAAACAAGATAATCAATCATGAAAAAGGTAAGTTTATTTTATACTGATTACCCAAAATATGAAAAAATAAGGCTAATAAATTTATGAACATTAACTGAAATTTTGAAAAGAACTCTTAGATAAATTCTTCATTTCTTTCACTGGTACACCAACAAGTTGGCCCTCTTTTTCTTTCAATATTACTCTATTCAACTTTTGAAGTCTGAAATAGTGGCAAATAACTATGTTGGGGGCTTTAAGTTTTATTTTATCTTCTTCATTGACTGCTGGGAAATAAATATAAATCAGTGCTGACTAGGTCTTTAGATTATTTCATAGTTAAAGACAAATAAGAAGCAGCCACATTTAAGTTCTTTGTTGTCACTGTAACAAATCATAATTGAAATCAGTATTTCTTCACTAACCATTTAATTAACGTCCTTATTTAGCAGAATTCAGCAGGAATTCTTAAAATGTCTTTTAAAAAACATTTAAATGAAGTATAGTTGGTTCACAATATTGTGTGAATTTCTACTATACAATGAAGTGAGTCTGTTACACGCACACGTGTATTCTTTTTCATACTCTTTTCTATGATGGTTTATTGCAGGATATTGAATATAGCTCCCTGTACTATACAGTAGGACCGTTTATCCGTTCTCTCTATAACCCTTTGCATCTGCTAATCCTGAACTCCCACTCTGCCCCTCCTCTAACTTCCTCCTCCTTGGCAACCACAAGTCTGTTCTCTGTCTGTGAGTCTGTTTCTGTTTCAAAGATAAGTTCATTTCTGTCAATATTTTAGATTCTACATGTAAGTTATATTATATGGTACTTAAAATACTTTTCGAAATAGCCTCCACTTATTAAAATATAAAAATTGCTATTGTTATCATAATAACACAGCTTTTAAACTGTTATCCAATCCTTCCCATTTCTCACACTTTTCTTACCCTTTTCTTCCTTTATAATTAAACTCTTTTCAAGATGAGAGAATATGTCTAAGTGACAGTCAAACGTGTAACAGGATGAGCCCCATGATGATATCTTATTATAAGGACTAGGGTCCAGTAGACATTATTTAACCCGTCCTTAGAGTGATATGGGATTAGGGGATCAGTCTTATGCTGGAGTACTTTACTGAACAGCTGATCAGAAGATCTGTTCCAAGTAGGGTATAAAATTCTTTTCTGTAGGGGGGAAGTGATGTGTTACACTGTAACTTCAGTGACGTGTTTTATCTTACCCTCTGTGTCTCAAATTGCAAGCTCCTTTGGCATTTTCCTTTTCATTTATCACTTGGCTTTAGAAGGCAAGAGATTTCCTACAGCATATTCCATTGCATGGCTGATGATATCAATTCTACATTTGATACATTAGCAAGCAGAAGGAAAGAGAAGAAGCCCAATTGGGTATAAATAATTAAATTTGTAAAAGGTCAGTGAGCAACGGCAGGAAGGAGAAAGGCTGGATAAGTTGTGGTGCTTTGTTGATTCACCACAGACATATTAAAATATGAAGATTATCTGCTGCAGAGCTAACGAAAGAGATGAAGGACAGCAATGCTCCCAACCAGCATGAAAGCTCGAACTGGGCTGATAACCCAGTGCTGACTTATTAACTCTGCTTGAAAGGAAAGCTATATAAACCACAGGTTCCTATACTCCACTATACACTAATGTTGGAGAAACTCATTCACTTATATTTAAAAACAAAGCCAATGTGACATGTGGTATGCTTTGAGTCAAATTTTGGTGACGCTAATTTAGAAAAAAAAAATCTGCATTTGCTCTGGCATAAACAAAACCAAATTTGGAATTAAGCTGCAGGGGAGCGGAAGAAAATGGTTAGAATTTGAAAATAGGAAAATATCACTTTTCCCATTACCCAAACCAATACATTTAGGTATTAGACACATACACATATACATATGCATACACACACATGCACACACACACTACTTCATGTGGCATTTTATTCTTATGGTGGGGTTGACCTATATCTAGTGGTCTTGGAATGTGTTGCTTCATGTAAAAATATACTGTGGAAGACCTTTACAAGCCATCACATCACCATCTTCTTTAAAACGTCTTCGTAGTATTCCACCGTACTAGGTAAAGTTTTCTAAATAATATAAAGAAAAATTTATTACTGACAGATATGTGAGTTGTAGTACCACTTTTTTATATATTACTAGTAGTGCTGCAATGAATATCTTTGTATAGATACCTGTATGCATATATTCTCCATATAGGATTATGCATGTTTTATAAGCTAACACACAGTACAAGATCACTCCAGTTAGATTTTATGTTGGGCAGATATCATACAAAATATTTAATTTCACTTAATTTGTTTATTCCTGGAGAAGGAAGTGGCAGGCCGTTCCAGTATTCTTGCATGGTGAATCCCATGGACAGAGAAGCCTGGTGAGTTACAGTCCATGGGGTCACCAAAAGTTGGACATGACTTAGCAACTAGACAACAAGAACAATTTTGTTTATTAATGTATTAGGCTTCTTGATTCATTATGGAGAGGATTTGGGAAAGCTTAGAAGCTAGATGTATGCAGAGTAGAAAGAGATAGTGGCTTAGTTATTGAAGCAGTAGCATTTCCGTCATGGTGTGATAGGAAAAAGCAATCTTGGCGCTGACAGTTTTATGTTCTTACTATTTCATTACAGCTACTTGTAGGTCCCCCTCAGTCGAACACTTCTTAACAGTGTCCTCTTAAGGAAGCAAGACATCATTTATTTCTCTGCTTCTAAAGGTTTTCCTGCTTAATTGTCCATTAGCAAATTAAAGCATATATTTTCACTAACACCCAATTTACAGCTTGATAATGTCTATAGTCCAAATTGATTCACTGTGACATTTGAAAGTGAATACAGATGTTCATGACTTGGATATCTGTAAAATTTGAAAGACAAATCCACTTTGATTGCACTGCAAAAGAACTCAAATCCTTTTAGAAAAAGCAACTGCAAACACTTAATTTATAAAAAACTATAAGCTTAAAAAGGATGTAGACCTTTGATCAATATTCAGGATTCAATACAGAAAAAATCAGTAGGTGTTAAAAGAAATAGAATTCATGATGTACTTTAATCAAGTGTGAGAGAATACACTGTGGTCCAGAAATCTGACATTATCATGTAATAATTATTAAAGACTGATGTTATTCTAGATGGAATCTACAAACTGAGGTGGTGAGGGACTAAAGAACCATAATTTCATTGGTCTCTGTCTCTCCAGGACACTTCACGCTTACTTGTGAACTCTGCGTCAAGTCTTTAAGTCTTTGACCTGATGAGATAATTACCCATGTAGGTTTAAATACTGGGTTGGCTTCATTATCCATCAAAAATCTGCCAGTGGGTATGATCAAAAGAAAGTGTGAAATTATTCTGAATTTTGCAGGATAATCCTTCCACAAAACATCACATATTATATAGCACACTGTCCTGGGTGACTTAATTACATATATACATACATATACATACACACACACAAACACACATATATGTGTGTGTATGTGTATATATATATATATATATGGCTGCTCTGGATCTTAGTTGTGGCAAGTGGGATCTTGTTCCCTAACCAGGGATTGAATCCAGGCCCCCTGCATTGGAGGCACAGAGTCTTAGCCACTGGACCAGCCGGGAAGTCCCCTGGGTGACTTCTGGACTCTGTCCCAACAGACTCTCTGTGTCTTCCTTCTTCCTCACTGACATGGATGAAGAACGGTCATTCGCCTGGTTTGAAAGCCTTGCACAGTGACAAGGTGATATCAAAGTGACAGAAAATAAATCCAGTGATTGGAAAAATGAAGTTTGCTCTTGGAAAGTATGGTGCTATCTCTTTCCCTGGGTTCTCTCTTCTATCCCTACATCCTTTCTTCTATCTATAGGTTTCCAATTTGTTTGAGAAGAGAAATATGGGTCATGGATCAAAGCTTAAGTTTTTAAAAATCTGTTATGCCACAAACAAAACAGAACAGGTATATCTCAGAGTCATTCTTACTCCTCATACGTTTTGAAGACAAATTTGTGCTAAAACCAGATATTAGAGGGAAGTTAATGTGAGAGGGAGAGAATTTTTAGCCAAGTTTGAATACACATGAGGGAACAGAAATCTCTATTTGTTCATTTTTAATATACTTAGAAATCCAACAATCCAGTTGCAGACCAGATAATAAACACAGGGATTTAACACTACTAATGGTTTCAAAATAAGAGAATTAAATGGATTCAAGAGGTATGCCTGGAAATTTCAACAGGATTTTGCCACAGACATCACACACACACACACACACACACACACACACACACACACACACACACACACACTCCTTTGCCAAGAAAGTCTGATACTATGTAGTAAGGTATGTTAGTTATTAGACCAGTTAAAGCAATTGGTATCTTCATTCATATATGAGGAGAAAAACATCAAAGATTCATCTTGTCCCTTTTTTAAGGCATACTGTAAGTTAAGGGTTCATTACAGGCTATGTAAATGAACAAACTGTCTTTCAACAGGAAAGAATTCAGAAATAGAGTCTTTCCATGAAAAACATGGACTATCTCTAGAAATAAACTGCAAAACAAAATAAGCATTTTTAAAAACATATAAAGCTCAGAGTGTTAAAGAGCAGCCTTTGTATCACAGGTCTTACTATTTCTTAAAAGTAATAACATAGTAGACTTGCTTCTCAATTATCAGAATATGGTTTATCTAATTTGGGGAGTTAATGTGATGGATCTTAAAACACATAGCTTTCTTTTTTACCATTTACTAAGCTCTAGGCTGTCTTTGATGGAGAAGGCAATGGCACCCCACTCCAGTACTCTTGCCTGGAAACTCCCATGGATGGAGGAGCCTGGTGGGCTGCAGTACATGGGGTCGCTAAGGGTCAGATACGACTGAGTGACTTCACTTTCACTTTTCACTTTCATGCATTGGAGAAGGAAATGGCAACCCACTCCAGTACTCTTGCCTGGAGAATCCCAGGGATGGGGGAGCCTGGTGGGCTGCTGTCTATGGGGTCGCACAGAGTCGGACACGACTGAAGCGACTTAGCAGCAGCTGCAGGCTGTCTTTGAATTACTTGGAATGTATTCAAATTACATTAACCCAAAGAGAACATGTATCTATATATTGTGAACAAAATAAAATATATATCTATATATCATGAAGCTAATTATAAATTAGCTTGCTGCTTTTGAACTGTGGTTTTGGAGAAGACTCGAGAGTCTCATGGACTGCAAGGAGATCCAACAAGTCAGTCCTAAAGGAAGTCAGTACTAAATATTCATTGGAAAGACTGATGCTGAAGTTGAAACACCAATACTTTGTTCATCTGATGTGAAGAACTGACTCATTGGAAAAGACCCTGATGCTGGGAAAGATTGAAGGTAGGAGGAGAAAGGGACAATGCAGGATGAGATGGTTGGATGGATCACCGACTCAATGGACATGAGTTTGGCTGAACTCCGGGAGTTGGTGATGGACAGGGAAGCCTGGTGTGCTGCAGTCCATGGGGTCGCAAAGAGCTGGACATGACTGAGTGGCAGAACTGAATTATAAATTATTTGAGACTGTTTTGTGATCTTCTTTTTCCTCCATTAATTTCTCAAATTAAGTCAAAGTCTCAAAGTCAAAGTGTCAAATCAAGTCAAAAGTAGACCCTTGACTAATGGATTCTAAACTGATATCTATGTATATATGTTTTCGAGGAGGGCAAGGCAATCCACTCCCGTGTTCTTGCCTGGAAAATTCCGTGGACAGGGAGACCTGGTAAGCTACAGTCCGTGGGGTCACAGAGCTGGACACGACTGAGCTACTAAACAACAACAATAAATGAATGTTTTTCATCAGAATTTTCTTATCAATTTTATGTTGAACATGAATATATAAACATGGCCACACTTCTTTGATCAGAAAGGATGCACAAATAATTTCAGTCTTGCTGCCTTTTTTTTTGAGGGTAAAGGTAAAAGACCAAGTTTTCTCAAATCTAACATAAATACATTAATATGCAGCCTGGTGATTCTAGGTAAATGAATTACCTAGATAGGGATTTCCTTATATAAAATCATGGTTTGAATTAGGTATGCCCTGAGGATTTTTATGTGCTTTTATAATAAATCAGAAATGGTTTAGAAGAAAACACACATATTAGAAGAACTTATTGTTTATTGTTTAAATATACAGATACTGCCACCTTAGATGTTAATCTACTCAATAATAATTATTCAGTTGATAATAATTGCAATAATTATCATTTATGGAGAATGAACCAGGACAACAATTTATATTCTCTGTTCTTTATTTGCAGTTTCTCTGCAGCTTGAGATTGCTATATGTCTATCTATGTATACATATACATGAAATTGCCTCAACACGTTAATGTGATACACTTTCTCACTGCACTCTAAGACACTACAGCTGATCACCTTGCAGACTCTAAAGGTCGCATTAAGTTGACGGATGCTCCTAACAACTGCAGCTTTCATCTTCAACACTCCTCTGTCCTCAACTTTCTCTCCATAGAAACCATCACATAGATCTACAGTTATCGGAGATGAGTGGAGGCAGGTATGCTCCAATGGAGGCACTCTATGCTGCCATTAAAGAGAATTATTTATGTTTATTTACATAAATTAGGTGATTATTTATGTTTATTTATGATTATTTATGTTTAGTCTTTTTGTGAAGCATCTTTATAGCCATCATCAAATTTCAGTCTAAAACAGAATATAGGAAATCGAGATTAAGTGCAAAGGTCCGGCAGTACCTGTCCCTACGCATTGACCTCTGTTACCATTTGAATATAAGATCCATTAAAGCTTTGATTTTCAATTTGGCCTTCAATATATAAAGTAAAACTGATTTCTATTATCCTTCATTACTGACCTATTAGAGTACACTATTTTTCAATAGAAGACTATATAGGCCTGTTAATTTATTTTGGTTATAGGTAAGGGAGGAAGGGATTAAACAGGTATGCAAGTGAACAGGATTATGTTAGGGAGGAAATTCTAGGACAATTTTTTCTTAACAAAAGGGTCCCAGGGACTGGAGATGTTTGACAAACCCTGTGAAACATCAAAATATTGTGATGCAGAAGAATCTATATGTTCTCTGTTATAATTTCCAAAAAGTAAGTGTCAACTAATCACTATTAAAGACTAAAACAATTTGTTAAAAATACTTTATCTTTATTAAAATATGGGCAGTATGGAATATACACAAATTGCTCTGGCTCCTCAGAAAATTACATTAGAGAATCTTTAAATTACATATTATGCTTAATTACACATAGTAGTGTAGTTTGGATATGGAACCCTGGAGTCTGATGGATGCTGTAGAAATTTTTCAAATAAGCAAGGATAGTGATGATTGCCAAATATTGGGCTCAAGTCTTTGTAGAAAACACCTCATTAACTATTTTAGCCTCTGGATATTGTATCATTTGAAATTTTACTTGCTACACTTATAGGAGATTTCTTTTTTTTTAATTTTATTTTTTTACTTTACAATACTGTATTGGTTTTGCCATTGGTTTTGACATGAATCCACCGCAGGTGTACATGAGTTCCCAACCCTGAACCCCCCTCCCACCACCCTCCCCATATCATCTCTCTGGGTCATCCCAGTGCACCAGCCCCAAGCATCCTGTATCCTGTATCAAACCTAGACTAGCGATTCATTTCTTACATGATAGTAAGCCAGAGTGAAGGAGATTTCTTTTTTAAGCAAAAATTATAGAAAGCAAGCTCCTTGAAAGAGAAGACTCAGCATTGAGTCTTTAACTGCTAAACTGTTTTCTTTTCCTCCTTCCCTTTCTATTTTTTAATCTTAATTTGTTAAGGCTTAACACAAAACTAGAGGGATGGTGGAGGCAGAAAATGCTGTCTTGGTTAGAAATTTGATCGCTTCTCCAAAACCACTGAGACCATCAGTTAACAGAGTTGAAAGGGATAGGGCGGGAATACCACTGAAGATGTTTCCCCCTGCTCTGCTTGAGATGAGCTCACATTGATTAATTTTCAAGAGGCTAAAGCTGATTAGTATTCTCTGTGTTGGCTTCAATTCCTAGATGTCATTCAGTGTACCTGGAGCATCTATCATGTGATGTGAGCAGACAGAGCTAAAAGGGAACGGCAGTGACTACAAATCTTGTACAAGGTATTCACATGGAAAGCAGGCTACAGGGAAAGGTATCAAAATATCTGGGCAGCATCTTTCACGTATTTGCCGATGTAACTAAAGCTCTCAAGGGTCCAGAGGTGGGGAGATCATTCTCTACTCTCTGTGCAGAGACAAATGGACAGAGGCAGCCAGTCATAAATCACAGAATTCCTGGGTCAGCTTTCTTCCAGCTCTTACTTTTGTTTCCATCAATGTAAATTTTACATGTAAATGAGGGTAGCTCATTTGAATGAAGTGTATACTTTAAATGTATTAACATGAATTATTCAAGGACACAGCAGGAAAGCAACAGATGTACCCATCTGAGGGGGGTCATGCTTAGTTTCACTTGATGAATGTTTGTTTTGTTGCTTTGAAAAATTAATGCAATAAAATATTTAAAATGAATAAAGAGGTTTCAAGTTTACTTGGAGAAAAAGAATATTTCCTTCAAGGAATTTTTTTTTTTTTGATGTGCAATTGGCATTAAGGAGGATAGTATTAAATAGTTTGTCTTGATGTGCTATGAAACCTGCAGAGAATATTCATTAAGTGTAGCTGTATGAGCTCCGATTACGCATTGAGAGAGAAATTTTGAAATGTGAGAAACTCAAACATATTGTATCACTCAGATATCTCAGAAAATAAGTAAGAGGATGGACAATTTGAAACCGGTTATTTGGTGGAGCAAGATAGAAGATAATATAAAATCTGAATCATTTATTCATCTGTGTTCAAAGCTTCTTTGGTGGTATTCTAACCTTGAAACATATTTTCAAGTCAGAAGACTCTTCAGAGTCCCTTGGACTGCAAGGAGATCCAACCAATTTTCAAGTCAGAAGACTCTTGAGAGTCCCTTGGACTGCAAGGAGATCCAACCAGTCCATTCTGAAGGAGATCAGCCCTTGGATTTCTTTGGAAGGAATGATGCTAAAGCTGAAACTCCAGTACTTTGGCCACCTCATGCGAAGAGTTGACTCATTGGAAAAGACTCTGATGCTGGGAGGGATTGGGGGCAGGAGGAGAAGGGGACGACAGAGGATGAGATGGCTGGATGGCATCATGGACTCGATGGACGTGAGTCTGAGTGAACTCTGGGAGTTGGTGATGGACAGGGAGGCCTGACGTGCTGCGATTCATGGGGTCACAAAGAGTCGGACACGACTGAGCGACTGAACTGAACTGAACTGAACTGAACTGAAGTCAAGCTCCATTTATGAAGAGAACTCAACTGTGACCTCCTTAATGAGAACTGGCTTCTCATATGGGTAAATCAATGGCATTTATTGTCATTTTTAGATTTTTATTTGTTTATTTTTGGCCGCACTGTGCGGCTTGTGGGATCTTAGTTCCCTGATCCGAGACTGAACCTGAGTCCTCAGCAGTGAGGATGTGTAGTCTTAACCACTGGACCAGTGAGGAATTCCCTCAATGGCATTTTGTAAGATAAACCTGTCTGAAACATTTGCTAAATAATTATAGAAGCTAAAGAAAAAACTACAATAACAGAAAAATGTAATAACTTTAAGGATCATACAATCCAGTGTATGCTTAGTGGAGAGTTCCTGGTTTCTCCTCATGTGGCCTTTTACCATTATCCTTGGATGTGACAGTAAGTTAGAGACCCACATTTTCCTCTTGCATCAGCTTTCACTCAACCCAAGTCAATCAAAATAATTGCTTTCTTAACCCTTCTCATATACTCCCTCATCATTTAAATGAGAAAGTATTTTTTCCAATATTTATTTTTTCAATTTTTTACAAAGAGTATCTCTAAGAGATTTAAAAAACAATTTTCCTTCCAAGTGAAAGCAGAAGCTTTTCTCAGAGAAAACTTGGCCGAAATTCCCTGGGAAGAGACAGTTTGAGTGAGTACAGGCCTCAACATCCTGACTTAGTGCCTGGTGCCGACAAGTGGCTCAGAGGAGCTGCTGCTAGGCCAACAGCAGGAGTGCTTGCCCGCACTTGTCTACACAAGCAGAAGATGAGAGAGTCAGTCCTCAAACGTCACCCTGCAGGCTCCTGTTTCCCTTACTCTTCCCAGCTATGTGTTGTAAATCCACAGAGCCATGCGGCCAGCACTGAAATATAGTCACTCATATTAACTGTGCTCCCAACAAATGAGGCGCCTTCACCTCTGCCAACACAATAAAGGGCCCTACCAAACCACACAACAGTGAATGCAGGGTCGCTGATGCTAACAGGCCCTTCTCTGCACCGCGTCAAAGATCTGAGCTCCAAGCCTAAATCTTATGGGTAAACAGTTTTACGTTTTTACTGAGCACTTACTGGTTCTTCACACGAATCCTTTGATTTATCTTTAGCAAGCGTCTATATTGACTCCCAATCAGAACAAACATAAAACTCTTCAGCAACTTTGAAAGCATTCTCCATCTTTTCTACCTTCACAGATAATGGATGCCATCTGTTTACATCTACACTGCGAGGAAGTAATTACTTACATCATTAACCTGAGTCATCTGAGAGTCATTCTGGACACCTTCTTTTCCCCGTAACTAACACAGAACCTCCCACCAGATCTTGTCTTTTCTACCTCAGAATGTAACTGCAAATGTTCATTAACATTAACAATAAATATAATATTAATATCAATATTAACATTGTTAACAATAAACAAACATAATCTGGGAGATGAGTGTCTCTACCACCCACCATCAGGCCATCTTTAGCTCTTTCCTGGGCCAGCAATAGTTTCCAATGGTCCCTCAATTCCCATTCTTTTTTCCCCTATAGTCCAATTTCTACACAAGAATCAGTATAACTATTAAAAGATATAAATGGGACTGTGTCAGTCCCCTGCTTAAAACTTCCCAGGGCACTTAGACTCCAGTCTCGAATTTAAGGAGGCCTGCAGCCCCGAGGGGTCAGGCCAGTGTTGCCCCCGGCCTGGGATGGAGCCCTGCTCCCTCCTTCTTGGGCTCCACGGGCATCAGTTATCCTGCAGTTACATGGACCCCGCTCCTTCTGCCTCAGGGCTTTGCACATGGGTGCCTTCCACCTGCAATGCTCCCGTCACCCCACTCTTCACCTATCCATGACCATTTCAGGTCTCAAATTAAATAGTCAGCCCAGAAAGGTGTTTGATTGTTCGTTTGTTTTTGAGAAATAAAATCAGTCCAGTTCAGTCGCTCAGTTGTGTCCAACTATTTGCAACCCCATGAACTGCAGCACGCCAGGCTTCTCTGTCCATCACCAACTCCTGGAGCTTGCTCAAACTCATGTCCCTCCAGTGAGTGATGCCATCCAACCATCTCGTCCTCTGTCATCCCTTCTCCTCCTGCCTTCAGTCTTTCCCAGCATCAGGGTCTTTTCTAATAGGTCATATCTTACTTTATTGTATTCTGTTTTTTTTCTTTAATTTATAGCATTACACATTTTGGGGGTTCTTTAACTATCAACTATCTCCCACTCAGACGTTAGCTTCATGAGTTCAGGGCTGATAATTATTTTGGTTGCGACCATATTTCCAAGAGCTTCAGTAAACATTTGCTAAGGTAAAGGAATAAATTCCAGCACAGTTTCACTCAAGCAATTTCACCAGATATGTTTTTCCTGTTTGTTTGTTTAATTGTCTTGCCTAGATCGGAAAGTAATTGGGGCTGCTAGCACTCCACTTCAAAACTTTAAGTGGTAGAGTTTAGGATATGTTAAAACAAGGTGACAGTGAATAAATAACACTGACCTCTCTTTGTGTTGGTGCTGATGATAAGTATTATTACTATACAAATACTTACTGAGTACTTACTAGGAGGTGACCCTCCATTAAGGCCTTTACATCTATAACCTCATCTAACTTAATAATCCTATGCGTGTGTATGCGCTAAGTTGCTTTAGTCATTTCCAATTATTTGTGACACTATGGACTATAGCCCGCCAGGCTCCTCTGTCCATGGGATTCTCCAGGCAAGAATACCGGAGTGGGGTACCATGCCCTCCTCCAGGGGATATTCCCAATCCAGGGATCCAACTGGCATCTCTTATGTGTCCTGCATTGCCAGGCAGGTTCTTTAGCACTGCACCACCTGGGAATTCCCTAATAATTCTATGAGGTAGGTGCTATTATTGTTCTCCTTTTACAGGTGAAGGGACTGAGGCACAGAAGGGTAAAGTCACTTGCCCCCCCAGTCACACAGCTAGTAGGTGGACAGCTGGGGTTCTGATCGCTGGTTCAGGTTCAGTTCATGCAGCCTTTTTATCCTGAGGAGTGCATGGTGGTAGAGCACGAGGTGAGGAAGCTTGGTAAGTATCAGAGTGTGGGGACAAAGCATGAGGGGCCTCCCCTTCAACAGAAGAGCCTCAGCTGGAATATGATATTCATCTGGGGATGCCTGTCCTAGAAACTAAAGTGGAATTTGGATCAAGCACATATTTTTTTATAGCTAGAACTGAAGCTGTGAAAAATGAATGGTAATTATGGATGAATCCCGGAACCAAGGTTTGGATATTGTTCTAAATCCATTGTTTCCCCTCTTTTTACTCCTCTGATACTTTTAGATTGAGAATTCCAAAGGTGCAAAAGAGAAATCATAGCATTATATGGTTAACAGAGAACTATGATGATACAACACTGAATTCTGGTTTGGACGCTAAAATTTACATTACTATGTCATTAGACTGTAGATCACCAGAGACAGAGCTCAGTGATGTCTCTGGTTAACTGAAAAGATTCAATAAACTGCAGCAGGATTTAAAACAACTTGGAAATTAAGGTATAACAGTATCTTCAAATTAAAAAAAAAAGTAGAATCTGGTCATTATAGGAAAAAAAAATAGATTGGTGAGGATTAAGTATAGAAATAGCCATTATACGCCAGTGCCAATTCAAGTTTCTTATTTACGTGTCCGAGATATTGACATTTAACTGCAAAATGCACTGATGTGTCTGTCACAGCCCTGTTAAAGGAAGTCCTTTCTGGTATATCTGCCAACAGGTTATTAGTGGACCCACCAGGATATCTTAGAAGAGGAAGGTCTATCTTGGTTCTCCTAGCTGAGTAGATGGGAGTTTTTGGACTAGGGGACAGTTCTAGCCATTTATGGATGAGCTCAACTATGTGGCTCAGTGGTAAAGAATCAGCCTGACAATGCAGAGGACACAGGTTCCAGTCCTGGGTCAGGAAGATCCCCTGGAGAAGGAAATGGCAACCCACTCCAGTGTTCTTGCCTGGGAAATCCCATGGACAGAGGAGCCTGGTGGGATACAGTCCATGGTGTAGCAAAAAGGGCTGGATATGACTTAGCTACTAAACAACAACTATGGTATCTCTAAGGTAAGAAAATCCTCCTTCCTTAATGATAAACAAGATCTAGTCCTTATAGATTGGGCCTAGTTCAAAGCCATCTTCCAAAAATGGATTTTCTGGAAGAAAAAAAGAAAAGAAACCACTAAGAAGCTATTTTAATAATGATGTCAGCTAAACTACACAACTATTTGTTGCTTTTATCATTTTTTTGTTTGTTTTTTTTTTTTAAATGACATTAAAAAAAATGACAGCCAAAGATGCTAGGATAAGAGGCTTTTAAGCATGATTTCAACATCTTTAGTCACTCACTTTCATTTTGCAACATGGAATTTCTGTGAAAATAGGAATACACACAACGAAATAGGATCGACTCCAAGGCTTTAAGATGAGATCAATGTAGGAAATGAAAATGCAATTCTAGCAGGCAGCATTTACATAACACCCTTCTTGAGAGAAATAAATGCTATTCACCTACTCACCCCACTTAGGTATGAGAGGCTTTAAAAAATAAATAAAAGGCCTTCTGAAAGCAGAATATGTTACATGATTTCACAAACCCATGGCTGCGGAGGAATCAGGTGCATATTCTACAAAGGGCTGGTGTGAAGATTCCCTGATTTCCTGGACAGTCTCCCACACTCACTGAAAGGAGGAGACAAACTTAAACAAACAGAAAACCTGGGGAGCTCAGTGTCAGACGATGTCCGCCAAGAAAGAATTAAAAGCTTTGAAAAGTAAACATAAATCCAATTTGTGTCTCAAAGATCATGCAATTGGGGAAATTTCACTCCATATCAAAGCGGGAATATTTTACTATGGAGGCTCTAAAATAGCTCAGTATTTTCAACTTCAAAATCCCCATAACTGACACAAAAAGCAAGAAAATGGGACAGACACACACACACAAAAGCAGTCCTTTTGAAAATTAAGTAATTCTCCGGAAGGCTTAATCTCTTCCTGTAAGACACTCGGTAAATCACAATACCAGACAATACCAGAGAGACTGAAGGGGAGGGGGTAACACCTGGGTCATTCTGGAGATGCTCCTACATCTGCAGAGGGTCATTCCCAGAGGCACATTTCTGAAAGCTTTGATATTCAATGAAAAATCATCAAGGCAGGCTTTTCTAATGATTCTACAAGGAGTATGGGTTACAGATTACTCGGGAATGAATCACGCTCTTTGGAAAGCCACAGAGCCAAAGTCCACAAAATGCATTCATAATTCCCATCTACACTAAGGTAAATTGGAAACAAGTCCTACCAGTGGCTGGCCAAATTTTAGACTCACTTCAGAAATAAGTGGCGCAATGCAAGTGTTTTCATTCTTTACATATGAGATCTAACTTTACAGCACAACTATTTAATATGTTTTGTTTTGATACAGTATTTTAACTTTCATATACTGCTTTTCTTCCACCGTTTTTTCCCCTGAGTAGATTTTTTAACTGTGTTTGAAATATTGACTAAGAAATATTTTCTCATTATCAGTGCAGAAGAGAGCCTTTCGTTTCAGTAAAAATGTGTTCACAGTTGAAAAAACTGGAAAAGGATCTCAACACGGCTGGTGTTTCCTGTTTGTGGGCAGAGTTATAAGATACTGTAATACTTTCTGCCTTTAAGATTTTGAATTGTAAGATGAAGAAAGTGGATAGCATTGCCTATAGAGTGAAAGTGACTTATGTCACACCACCTACCACAGCAAGAAACCACTCTGGATCACACGGCTATAATTTGGAATGGCTGCCAGATGATGTCATAATTTTGCTTTGGTAACAAGCCCTCATGGTGAAAGTCTCCTTTTGAAAACAATGGGTTTGTCTCACTTAAAATTACAAATCAACAAATCATAAAATGATCATATATTGTGAGGCACAGGATATGAGGGGAGCAGGTAAAAAAATGAATTCGAAAGTTATTGTTGGAAAAAACTCACAAATATTATTTAAAAGAAGAAAATGTCAAGGTGGCAATGGGGAGAGCCCTTCCAGGTGTTAAAACATCATAGAAAATACTTATTATTAAAGGTATAACTCAACATCTGACTTGACAGGTAGATCCATGAAAACAGTAGAAATTCCAAGAAAATTTAAGAAATATTCATGGTAACTGACTAGATGAAAAATGTATATAGTTTTGTAAAGTAAAAATAAAGTAAAAAAAAAATGTAGCATTTTGATTTAATGAGAAGGAATATATCATTCAATAAATGGTGTTGGGACAACTATCAGGAAATAAAGGAAAATAAAGCTAGTTTCTCCCTTGTATTTTATGCCACAAATCTGTTTTATTTTATTTTTTCAAAAATCTATTTTAGATAATTTTATATTCAGATTTTTAAAAATGAAATGATACTTTTATTTATATGTACACACACACATATATATGTACATATGTGTATATAAAATTTTACAAGAATCTGAAATGAAAAAAAAAAACCCACCATTAATGAAGGCAAAAGGTAAGTGACTGACAAACATCTGTTTTCTTTCATGCAAACACCAGCTTTCTCTTCTACAAATGAATAAGAAGGTCAGTTGAAAACGGAACAGACAATATGAATAGAGAGCTCAAAAAGAGAAAATGGCAAAGTTCTAAACACAAGAAAAGAGGCCCAAACTTCACTATATTTCTTTGATTAAGACCACAATATGGTAAATTTTCACCTGTTACATTAGAGGAGAAGAAGATGCATAACTGTCATATTAGCTGAGGTGTCAGGAGAATGAACTTCTTATACTGACTATTGTGAGTCTGACTTAGGATAACCTATAAGAGGAGAATTTGGCAAAATTTATCAAAATCTAGGAAGCAAGAATACTATTTTACCCAGCAAGTCTGCTTCACACATTTTTCCTATAGATTGCATTTATTTTTCCTATAGGTTGCATTTATGTGAAAGGGAACAAATATCAGTTTTAATTTTTGTGCTATGTGTAACAGAAAAGGATTAAAAAAACTATATATTCATAAGTAAGGAACTTGGAAGATTTTTATTAAAAGTCTGTGTATCATTAAAATGGGATACAAAGCAATCATCAAAAGTAGTGTAACAGCTTTCCCTGTACTGTGAACAACCTTCGGGCTCATTGTTCAGTGAAAAATATCAAGGCTCATAAGAGAGTGTATACTTGCCGCCACTGGAGTGAAAGTCTAAATGTACATTTTCATGCACACCCTCTGGAAACATAAGAAATGCTGACATTAGTTTTTCAAGGGGGGAAACTAAAGAAGAGAAACTGTTTTCACTGTGAAGCTTTTTTGAATGTTCCAACTATTTCCATACATTAACAACTCAAAATATAACAAACCAAATGTACGTTAAAAAAGAATCCTTCATAGTCAAGTTTAAAATTTTCCAGGAAAATAAATGGCTTACTATTTAAAAATTAAGCTTCCTAAGAGACAACAAGCAAATCAAGAATTATATATACTGATTAACCCAAGTATAACACAAAATTTAGGATCCACTCCCAATTAGTAGTACTAAAATTAGAAAAGAAAATTAAATAAAGGACACTGGTTTGGTATCAAAAATGGGTACTTTGTCATATCTAGTTTTCAAAGACTGATATGACTTTCAACTGGAGAATAAACAAAATGAGGTACAACAATTCAAAGAAATACCACTCACTCAGCATTAGCAAGAAGTGAACTATGATCACTCAGCAGCATGCATCGACTAAATCCTTAGGCTGAGAAGGAAGGCAGATTCAGAAGACTTCACACTGTATAATATTATTTATATAACATTCTCCAAAAAGCTAAACTATGAGGATGAAAAACAAAGTCGTGATTTCCAGCGAACAAAGGGGAAAGGGATAGTTTGACCACAAAGGGACAGTGTAGGAGAGTTTTCAGGAATTATTCTGTAACTTGATATAGTTACCCAAATAGTATGTCATTTGGAGATAGTGTGGTAAAAGTGATTCTAAAGTAGGTGTGGAAGCAAGAAGAGCTAAACATAAAAAATAAAAAGCTGAAGTCAGATATAGGGCAGAAACTAGTCCTGTGAGATACAATATAAGGTCAGATACATATGCTGGTGTGAGCTCTGTGTAAAGTAAGCATATGTGTCATAGGTAATTAACCTCATACAGGGAATAGTAACACCTAATAGTGTGAAGGGACGGGTTAATTTCTAAGTACTGCTGGGATACCTTGTTGAAGAATCAATTTGGTATGTCGTTGATACCAAATATACTACAAGTTAAATGCAGAGAAAAAGTGAAAGATATATAAGTGAATGCTGATGAAATCTCTTAACATCTTAAGGTTTTTTTATTTTATATTTTTAATAGTATAGTGTATTCAAAATCCAAAACCCAGACTCATACAGAATGAAGTCAGTCAGAAAGAAAAAACAAATATCATATATTCATGCATATATATGGAATCTAGAAAAATGGTACTGACAAGCCTATTTATAGGGCAGGAATAAAGATGCAGACAGTGAGGGAAGAAGAGGGTGAGATGAATTGAGAATAGGATTGATATATACACACTACCATGTGTAAACAGATAGCTAATGAGAAACTGCTGTATAGCATAGGGAGCTCAGACGGGTGCTCCGTGATGACCTAGAGGGTGGGATGGGGGATGCAAGACAGGTCCAAGAGGGAGGGGAGATATATATATATATGATTCACTTTGTTATACAGCAGGAGCTAGCACAACATTATAAAGAAATTATACTCCAATTAAAAAAAATTAATTTTAAAAAGGTATAGTGGAGAAGATTACTTTATTTCACTTAAAAGTTAAATAATTATTATTAATTTTTAATGTAAGTTATACTTAAACAGCAAACTAGGCCAAAACACTTGTAAGAAATGTGATAGACAAATACTTAATATTTTTATATAGAAGCAGTTGAAATAATAAAATTGACCAAATTCAGGGTTTTAAAAATCTAACCAGATGGAACATAACCCAATTACCTAGTCTGAGTCAAAACAGGCCAAACTAGTCCCTCCAGTTCTACTCAGTTCAAAGGATTCCTCGAGCTCTGATCTGGGCATCTCTCCTCCAAGTGGAATGGATCATTTCCTTCTTTTAGCCCATCCTCTGGCCCCTTCATCACTCTTCTCCCGCTGTATGTCTATCCCTCACCCCAGAAACATATTCCTGGGTCTACTTTACAGTAAGGAATATTTTCTTAATAAAGAAAAAATATCAAATGTCTACTAGTGTAAAGGACTTGAGTTAACATCAGATAAACCAGGCTTTGGGCTTCCCAGGTGGCTCAGTGTTAAAGAATCTGCCTGCCAAACAGGAGACATGAAGATCATGGCATCTGGTCCCATCACTTCATGGGCAATAGGTGGGGAAACAGTAGAAACAGTGTCAGACTTTATTTTGGGGGGCTCCAAAATCACTGCAGATGGTGACTGCAGTCATGAAATTAAAAGATGCTTACTCCTTGGAAGGAAAGTTATGACCAACCTAGATAGCATATTCAAAAGCAGAGACATTACTTTGCCGACTAAGGTCCGTCTAGTCAAGGCTATGGTTTTTCCAGTGGTCATGTATGGATGTGAGAGTTGGACTGTGAAGAAAGCTGAGCGCCGAAGAATTGATGCTTTTGAACTCTGGTGTTGGAGAAGACTCTTGAGAGTCCCTTGGACTGCAAGGAGATCCAACAAGTCCATTGTGAAGGAGATCAGCCCTGGGATTTCTTTGGAAGGAATGATGCTGAAGCTGAAACTCCAGTACTTTGGCCACCTCATGGGAAGAGTTGACTCATTGGAAAAGACTCTGATGCTGGGAGGGATTGGGGGCAGGAGGAGAAGGGGACGACAGAGGATGAGATGGCTGGATGGCATCACGGACTCGATGGACGTTGAGTCTGAGTGAACTCCGGGAGATGGTGATGGACAGGGAGGCCTGACGTGCTGCAATTCATGGGGTCGCAAAGAGTCGGACACGACTGAGCGACTGAACTGAACTGAACTGAAATGAACCCCTTTGTAACCACAAAAGGAATTCAAGTCACTTCTTTGAATTAGGTACCTGTAGCAACTGCTTTTCTAATGGTACTTTTCAGCCTAAAGGAAGTTCTCAGAGCAAGACAACTTCTCCGGTATCTCAGGAATGCAAGGAAGAAAAAACATTATCAAATCTCACTAAGTTTCCATGGCTTCTTTAGACCATTTAGTGGGCGGATACCAGACAGAAGGAGAAAAAAACCAAATCTGTAATCCTCTAATTGAGGCTTTTTAGCAAACTGCCATTTCTTCTGGACCCAGATCTTTATATGAAACTCAAAACAGCAAAAATTAAAAGAAAGTCATTCTACAGGGTAGTGTTTGAAGAAAGATGGTTTTTCTAAAGGAAGTTTCTATAAACATGCTACCTTTCCTTTATAACAAGAGGAGCACTTATGATGTGCTCAGATGTTCAGTCATGTCTGACTCTTTGCAAGCCCATTTTTACTCCAGGGGATCTTCCCGACTCAAGGATTGAACCTGTGTCTCTTACGCCTCCTGCATTGGCACGGGGATTCCTTTCCACTTGCACCATCTGGGTAGCCCTGCTGCTTACATATACTAATTGGGCTTCCCAGGTGCTGCTAGTGGTAAAGAACCTGCCTGCGAATGACCAAGATGCAGTTTCGATCCTTGGGTTAGGAAGATCCTCTGGAGAAGGGCATGGTAACCCACTCTAGTATTCTTGCCTGGAGAATCCCATGGACAGAGGAGCCTGGCTATAGGCCATAGGGTCACAAAGAGTTGGACAGGACTGAAGCAACTTAGCACGCATGCAAATAAAAAACTAAGTGTGCAGTTTACTGAAAGTGGTGGCCAAATATTTCTATTCTTCCAAAAGCAGGAATAAGTATTGAAGCGAGCAACTGCGTCTCAAACAGGAAGGCTTCAAATGTACTAAAGGCATGACACACTTAAGCCAACAGAGAATACTCATCTTATTTAGCAAATAAAGAAGAAACATAGTCCTCCAAGCTGGGAATGGAGGGAAAGCATACGCAGAGGAAGAGTTATGGGATTTCCTTCTGATTTCCTCTCCTAGAGTATTTTCCAACAACAAAAAATTATGACTTAGTATAACTACCTACACCTAAAGAGCACTTACATATACCAGGAACATCCCACAGACTCTGCTTAGGGCAACTTATTTAGTCCACAGCCACTTTATAATGATAGTACACAAAGGAACTATGATTATCCCCATTTTGCCTCTGAGAACTGAGTCACAGAGAGGTTAAGTCATTTTTCCAAAATCACATGTCTAGGAAGTGGCAGAACTAAATTCTGCAATCAATCAGCCCACTTCCTACGTGTCTGAGCAATTTCCATATATTCTATAACTCTCAGCCTCCTCATCTGCAAAATGGAACAGTGCTTTTCCACTAAGGGCGCTTTGGGAATAAAAATGAAATAATCCATAATGTACTAAGCACTCTGGTCGGCTTACAGTAAGCCCTACTTTATTCTCCCCAGAAAAGAAGTGCTGACTGATAGAATGTGAGGACATAAGAACACAGACATTTCTTGCCTCTAACTATCTCTCCCAGCTTTACTGAGATTTAATTAACATGTAATGTGTACATTTAGCTTAGGTGTTCAAAGTGTCAGTTTAATACAAGCATACATTGGTCACCTCACCTCCATAGTGTTAGTAATTATCTCCTCTAACTGTATCTTTTAGGAGATACTGGTGTCAAAAAGTGAATCTGAAGTAGCCATATACAAAGAGTAACCAGAGATACACTCCACAGGCAGACAAGAAAGAGACAGACAGACAGAATCTGGAAATGCTTACATCCTAAAGTTAAAATAGTACCCCCAATGGTAAAAATTACTTTCACTGCAGAAGCCAAATGAATATAAAATAAATCTACTAAATCCAGAATGAATGTGTTTCTGTGCCAAACCTAAGGCAGCAAGAGATTAACAATGTAAACAAAAGAGCTTGATAAAAATTTTCTGAACGGACAGGTATGAGAAGTCAAAGGGAGAAGCTCTTGGTGCTACTGATAAAGGACTTCACTTGGCCATCAGGGAGAAAAGGCATAAATATTTATTCAAATTGCAGTTCAAATCAATGGAAAGGTTAATGAGTTCATTCTGCTGATGGCACAGGCCCTGCAGCCCCCACGCAGGACAAGGACAGAACCTGCAGAACTTCACAAAGAAAGAAACCTTTGCCAGGGCTCGAGCTGTGTAAGTGAAAGGCAACAGGTCTAATTGCTAGTTGTGGGATTAATTAATTGTAACAACCAACAGGATGTGCGGTATTCTAACACATTTTGTATTTTGTATTATTTTTGCTTCTTTTAATTTTCATAACCCATTACTTAAAAAACAATCTAGAGATAGGAGCAATGGAAAGCATGAGGTAGAATCGAGAGATAATACAAAATTTGTGAGAAAGAAAACGATACATGCTGTTTTGAACACTGACATATCCAAAGAAAGCTTTTTAAATTTAAACATTTTAAAATTTACAAAGAGGAACACAGTATGTAAAATATTTCTGTATTGAAATCGTAGTTGGTTTCTACTTTCACTTTATAACTATTTACTGATGGAATGTATTAAGACACAGCGTGGTTGAGAAACCACAGACAGTGGGCTCAATGTTTTAAAATTCAATTCAGTGTATCTATATTAAACATTTCCTATGTTTAAATGCTGGTACTGGAGGAGATATAAGGATTAAAAAAGGCATAATTCTGCCATCCAGTGGGAAAAGGTAAGTCCCAAGGCCTCACATGTCACAAATAGAGACTCAATACAGAGTAAAATGATTTGATGAACTGCAGTGGAAGTTAAGAGAAGAGAAACTGAAGATCAGAAAAATCTGCATGAAAAATGCTGCATCTATACTTGAGCAACATTTCTTTGGGAAATGTAGGTAGCAAGGGATCCTAGGATCTGTGATCTGGAGGTGCAAAGATATGTCATGAGATCACTACAAGAAGTTCAAAATCCTTCATGCTTTTATAGTTGTTTTACCTAAAATACTGACTGCCTGCATGAAGATAGCTCTCTTGGTCCACTCAGAATTGTGACTAGGATCTATGAATCTGGGAGCTACAATAGCACATTTCAGGTAAACAGTTATCTGCTGTGCTATTCTTTCTAACCCTGCTAGAAAACTGTTGCGCTCCAGCTGAGATACTTCATTAACTGGAGGCCATTCTAGAATGAGATATGGCAACAATGTGAAAAGCTTGGAAACTGAAGAGTGGTCGTAACCTCACTATAAGGGAGGTATATCTTACAAGTCCATGTACTAGATAAGTCCATCAATGACGGTACTTTATAGATTTCAAAAGTGAAATTGTATTTCCAGCCTAGAGGCTGGATGTTGATGAAATGATTCTTATGATGCAAACAAATGCTAGTTATAACAGTATTATCTACCTTTTCCTACCAGCACTTTTGTGGAACTGTACAAAATCTGTGCAAGATTTCTGTAAAGAAGGCATTATAAACATCTAATGGACTCATTAGGTTCCTTGATGAAGCCCTCAGGTATGACCTAAATCAAATCCCTTATGATTATACAGTGGAAGTGAGAAACAGATTTAAGGGCCTAGATCTGATAGATAGAGTGCCTGATGAACTATGGAATGAGGTTTGTGACATTGTACAGGAGACAGGGATCAAGACCATCCCCATGGAAAAGAAATGCAAAAAAGCAAAATGGCTGTCTGGGGAGGCCTAACAAATAGCTGTGAAAAGAAGAGAAGTGAAAAGCAAAGGAGAAAAGGAAATACAGAGTTCCAAAGAATAGCAAGAAGAGATAAGAAAGCCTTCTTCAACGATCAATGCAAAGAAATCGAGGAAAACAACAGAATGGGAAAGACTAGAGATCTCTTCAAGAAAATTAGAGATACCAAGGGAACATTTCATGCAAAGATGGGCTCGATAAAGGACACAAATGGTCTGGACCTAACAGAAGCAGAAGCTATTAAGAAGAGGTGTTAAGAATACACGGAAGAACTGTACAAAAAAGATCTTCACGACACAGATAATCATGATGATGTGATCACTAATCTAGAGCCAGACATCTTGGAATGTGAAGTCAAGTGGGCCTTAGAAAGCATCACTACAAACAAAGCTAGTGGAGGTGATGGAATTCCAGTTGAGCGCTTTCAAATCCTGAAAGATGATGCTGTGAAAGTGCTACATTCAATATGCCAGCAAATTTGGAAAATTCAGCAGTGGCCACAGGACTGGAAAAGGTCAGTTTTCATTCCAATCCCAAAGAAAGGCAATGCAAAAGAATGCTCAAACTACCGCACAATTACACTCATCTCACATGCTAGTAAAGTAATGCTCAAAATTCTCCAAGCCAGGCTTCAGCAATACGTGAACCGTGAACTTCCAGATGTTCAAGCTGGTTTTAGAAAAGGCAGAGGAACCAGAGATCAAATTGTCAACATCCGCTGGATCATGGAAAAAGCAAGAGAGTTCCAGAAAAACATCAATTTCTGCTATATTGACTATGCCAAAGCCTTTGACTGTGTGGATCACAATAAACTGTGGAAAATTCTGAAAGAGACGGGAATACCAGACCACCTAACCTGCCTCTTGAGAAATCTGTATGCGGGTCAGGAAGCAACAGTTAGAACTGGACATGGAACAACAGACTGGCTCCAAATAGGAAAAGGAGTACATCAAGGCTGTATAGTGTCACCCTGCTTATTTAACTTATATGCAAAGTACATCATGAGAAACGCTGGACTGGAAGAAGCACAAGCTGGAATCAAGATTGCCAGGAGAAATATCAGTAACCTCAGATATGCAGATTACACCACCCTTATGGCAGAAAGTGAAGAGGAGCTAAAAAGCCTCTTGATGAAAGTGAAAGAGGAGAGCGAAAAAGTTGACTTAAAGCTCAACATTTAGAAAATGAAGATCATGGCATCTGGTCCCATCACTTCATGGCAAATAGATGGGGAAACAGTGGAAACAGTGTCAGACTTTATGTTTTGGGGCTCCAAAATCACTGCAGATGGTGACTGCAGTCATGAAATTAAAAGACGCTTACCCCTTGGAAGAAAAGTTATGACCAACCTAGATAGTATATTGAAAAGCAGAGACATTACTTTGCCAACAAAGGTCCATCTAGTCAAGGCTATGGTTTTTCCTGTGGTCATGTATGGATGTGAGAGTTGGACTGTGAAGAAGGCTGAGGGCTGAAGAATTGATGCTTTTGAAGTGTGGTGTTGGAGAAGACTCTTGAGAGTCCCTTGGACTGCAAGGAGATGCAACCAGTCCATTCTGAAGGAGACTAGTCCTGGGTGTTCTTTGGAAGGAATGATGCTAAAGCTGACACTCCAGTACTTTGGCCACCTCATGCGAAGAGTTGACTCATTGGAAACTTTTCTGATGCTGGGAGGGGTTGGGGGCAGGAGGAAAAGGGGACGACCGAGGATGAGATGGCTGGATGGCATCACAGACTCGATGGACGTGAGTCTGAGTGAACTCCGGGAGCTGGTTGATGGACAGGGAGGCCTGGCGTGCTGCGATTCATGGGGTCGCAAAGAGTCGGACACGACTGAGCGACTGAACTGAACTGAATGGACTCATTAGGTTCCTTGATGAAACCAGAAAGAGACTAAATAACTTGCCTATGTTCAAAAGTAACAAGAGACAGAACGAAAACTCAAACCAAGACCAATTAGGGAGGAGATAGTTTTCTCTATAGAATATGTTCTCTAGCCCATTAAGTTCACAGAGGCAAAGATGCATGCCCTCCAGTGGACTCTCATAGAAAGCACAACATAAAGCAAATGGACATTGTTCTTTTCTTCACCATCTTAAAGTGAAAGTGAAAGTTGCTCAGTCATGTCCAACTGTTTGCGACCCCATGGACTATACCGTTCATGGAATTCTCCAGGTGAGAATACTGGAGTGGGTAGCCTTTCCCTTCTCCAGGGATTGAACCCAGGTCTCCCGCATTGCAGGTGGATTCTTTCAGCAGCTGAGCTACCAGGGAAATGCAAGAATACTGGAGTGGGCAGCCTTTCCCTTCTCCAGGGGATCTTCCCATCCCATGAATCGAATCAGGGTCTCCTGCCTTTCAGGCGGATTCTTTACCAACTGAGCTGCCAGGGAAGATTCACCATGCTAAGTGCAACAAAAGGCGTAACGCTGTCCCTGGGATGAGAAAAGTCCTTGGGCTGCGAAAGGATGCAGAAAACAGTAAGTTGCATCTTTTCAAAATAAACTAAAGGAGACATTACATCTTAAGTTGTTATAACTCTTACATGAATTCATTGGGTTAAAATCATAATCATTTATTAAGGCTAATAGGTAACTATTTCCTTAGAGATTTTTCATATTAGGTTAAGAAGCAATAAGCGTAAAAGAATCATGATTTGGGGACTCCAGAACAGGAAACTTTACCATCTGTGAAAATTAAAAAAATATGTGAAACTTAATAGTGTGTAGTATTCAATTAGTTATTGATACATGATGTTAGTTATTATTATTATATTAGTGTGACTATTTACGCCAACTAGCAAACCTGGAAGTCTGTAAGATGCATTCTACAAGGTGAGTAGAACACTGAAGTATAGTACAATTAGGAGAAAAGTACTATGTGGAATCAGCAGAGACCAAAAGAAGGGGACAGGACAGTGCTTATGATGATAACAGAGCTCCCAAAGGAAGGCAGTGCCAAAGAATGCTCAAGCTACTGCACAACTGCACTCATCTCACATGCCAGTGAAGTAATGCTCAAAACTCTCCAAGCCAGGCTTCAAAAGCACATGAACCATGAACTTCCAGATGTTCAAAATGGATTTAGAAAAGGCAGAGGAACCAGAGATCAAATTGCCAACATCCGTTGGATTGTAGAAAAAGCAAGAGTGTTCCAGAAAAACATCTACTTTTGCTTTACTGATTAAACCAAAGCCTTTGACTGTGTGGATCATGAAAAACAGTGGAAAATTCTTCAAGAGATGGGAATAGCAGACCACCTTACCTGCCTCTTGAGAAATCTGTATGCAGGTCAGAAAGCAACAGTTAGAACTGGACATGGAACAACAGACTGATTTCAAATAGGAAAAGAAGTATTTCAAGGCTGTATATTGTCACCCTGCTTATTTAACTTCTATGCAGAGTACATCATGAGAAAAATGGGCTGGAGGAAGCACAACCTGGAATCAAGATTGCCAGGAGAAATATCAATAACCTCAGATATGCAGATGACACCACCCTGTGGCAGAAAGAGGAGAAGAACTAAAGAGCTTCTTGATGAAGTTGAAAAAAGAGAGTGAAAAAGTTGGCTTAAAACTAAAGATTCAGAAAATTAAGATCATGGCATCTGGTCACATCACTTCATGGCAAATAGATGGGGAAACAATGGAAATAGTGAGAAACTTTATTTTTTGGGGCTCTAAACTCACTGCAGATGATGACTGCAGCCATGAAATCTGCTTGATCTTTGCAAGAAAAGCTATGACCAACCTAGACAGCATATTAAAAAGCAAAGACATTACTTTGCCAGCAAAGGTCTACCTAGTCAAAGCTATGGTTTTTCCAGTGGTCATTGAGGGTTGGACTATAAAGAGAGCTGAGCACCAAAGAATTGATGCTTTACAACTGTGGTGTTGGAGAAGACTCTTGAGAGTCCCTTGGACTGCAAGGAGATCCAACCAGTCAGTCCTAAAGGAGATCAGTCCTTAATATTCATTGGAAGGACTGATTCTGAAGCTGAAACTCCAATACATTGGGCACCTGATGCAAAGAACTGACTCATTGGAAAAGACCCTGATGCTGGGAAAGATTGAAGGTACGAGGAGAAGGGGACAACAGAGGATGAAATGGTTGGATGGCATCACTAACTCAATGGACGTGAGTTTGAGCAAGCTCTGGGAGTTGGTGACGGACAGGGAGGCCTGACGAGCTGCAGTCCATGGCGCTGCAATGAGTTGGACATGACTGAGCAACTGAAATGAACTGATGACACAGCCATGGTTACCCTCCTGGCTTTTAAATATTATCTTTAAACTCTCCCCAAGTTCTGACAGACCCACATGCCACTCACAAATCACACAGTTCCATTCCCAGAAACCCCGCACACCACATACAGTGTGTATGCACTATGTTTTGACAAAGCATCTATATACTCAAACAATATACTATTTGCTAATAAAAAGATAAAGCATGTGTTTAGAAGCATAACCATTGCCTCCGCATTTGAGAATGCAAAACATCCACTATACCATAAGGAATCTATGTGCTTGCTTCCAAAGTATGGTAGTGTAAGTTCTTTAATAGAAATGCATTCCTTAATCATTCCCCTTAAACTAGCTTCTAGAACACATTCAGTTTTTCTACCTAAGATCAGAAAGATGAGAGGACATTTTAAGCTTCACCTTTATCGTGGCTATCTCCTTTAGTTTTTTCTAATTATGAGAAAATGAAAAAATGTGAATTTTGAGTTTTACTCTAAATCAGGAACATTGTTTTATTTGTTAACTGTTTCCATATTTGCGTCAGGACCTCTTTATACTCTTAACAAGTATTAAGAATGCAGATAACTTTCGTTTGCATAGGTTAAAGCTACTTACCATTTAAAAATCCAAAATTTTGGATGCTTCCTTAATAACTAATTTTAAAATACAGATGTAGAAAAGAAACCCATGGTTTCCAGGAGAAAAGGGAATAAGGAGGGATAAACTGGGTGATTGTGATAAACATATACACACTATAATATATAAAATAGATAACTCATAAGGACCTGCAGTAGAGCGTAGGGAACTCTACTTAATACTCTGTAATGGCCTATGTGGGAAAAGAGGCTAAAAAAAGGGGTAAATGTGTATGTATAACTGATTCACTTTGCTGTATACCTGAAACTAATACAACATTGTAAATCAGTTATACTCCAATAGTATTTTTTTTAAAAAAAGACTTCATATGATGTCAAAGGTGGTATATTTTTTTATAAAAATTTCAAAAACGAAATAAATAAGCACAAGAGTGGCCTTGTTTTATATTTGTGCAAATCTCTGTAATTTGGGGCTTCATAGAAGACAGATTCTTGTATCTGCTTCTGCGTTCAATCTGTTGCCGTATCATACAGCATGTAGCCTCTGGGAAATTCAACTCTACACTCAGGAGAGAATCAGACTGAAAAAGGCAAATAATAAGCCCATATTATGAAAATACATTGACCTCGCAGACCACCAGAAAGGGGAAGAATGTCAGGGACCCCACAGGTCTCTGGACCACCATTTGGTTCAAATACGCTACGCTATCTTAAAGTGACTGCTCAGAAAAATAGGTTAGTTTCAATATTTCATTCCTATACTTTTGTGCTTTGTTGAGAATGTTTGAATTATAACCCCATTATCTTAAATATTGGTACAGTTTTGGTTCTTTAGGATGTATCTATATGAAAACAAGTACGATTGGCTGAATCCTGTTAACCAACCAGTGATCTGTTCACAAGTAGGACACAGGATTGCAATTCTATCCACCACTACAAAGGTCTTTCCCATAGTCAAACTGTCTTTGCTTTTTCCAGAGAAACCTGTTAACTATTAACAATTGCTACACTATTTAGAGTGGGTAGCATGTTTGTCTCTAGGGAAGTCAGTGAAACTTTGGAGATAGTCTAGGTTACACCAGGTGTTCTCATCAGGAGCAAAGGAACTGGGATGCGGACAGCCCGACACCTGTCAATCATTGTTTTCCATCTGCCCCCACCAGGGGGATGTGTCTTCCTAGACCCTCTAACTTTGGCTGTGCATCAGGAAACCAGCCCTCCTTCCCCCTGGCCCAGTCTGAGGGCAAGCCATCTAGAAAGAGATGTAGGTGCTGACTGATGGAAGTCAGGCAAGCACCCAGGGAGGTTAACGTCTGCTCTACCACCAAACAGGCAGAAATCAAATTGTTGAGTCTTTTACTAGGTGTTTCAGTAACTCAACCAGTACAACTGTTTCATCAGCCTCTATTCCAAAATACGCTGCACTCACAGTTCAAGAGAAAATGGCCCTATTTACAGCCACCTGATCTTGCTACTTGCTATAGTAGTAATACATCTTCAATGGGCAGATACATTTTTTAAATGCTTGAAAGTATTTTAATTCCATGAATAATAAGAAATACTCAAATCAATAAGAATTTAATCAATTAAATAATAAAAATATACAGTTGACCCTTGAACAATGCAAGTTTGAACCAGGAAGGTCCACTTAGAATCTTTTCATAGTAAATTGAAATACTGTCCTGCTACACAGAGCTACACAGTGGCTCCGTGGTAAAGAATCTGCCTGCCAAGGCTGAACCACAGGGGACATGGGTTTGATCCCTGCAGTAGAGAGATCCTCTGGAGGAGGAAATGGCAATTCACTCCAGTGTTCTTGCCAGGATAATCCCATGGACAGTGAGCCTGACAGGCTACAGTCCATGGGGTTACAAAGAGTCAGACATGACTGAGCATGCATGCAAAAAGCACCTACTACATGATCTAAGGCTGATTAAATCCATGGATATAGAACTGCAGATAGAAGGAATTAACATACAGAGAGAACAAACAAGTTATACAAGGATTTGCAACTGGGAGAAGGAGTAGTGTCGCGACCCTCAAGGGACAACTGTCTATTGGGTTAACACTTAATAAATGTCGATAATTATCTCCCTGAACTTTTGCTTTGTGTCTCAAGCCTAAGCTTTCTTATGGCACTCAGCTATTCAGAGATTTAGAACACTCTTTATTTAATCAGAATAGGGCATCCTATATGCTTTAGATTTAATCACCTAAAACTCAGGGGTGATACCAGCTTTATAAACTCTTTGAGCCCTTCTAAACACTAATGAAAGCTCAACATTCAGAAAATGAAGATCAGGCATCTGGGCCCATCACTTAATAGGAAATAGATGGGGAAACAGTGGAAACAGTGTCAGACTTGATTTTTTGGGGCTCCAAAATCACTGCAGATGGTGACTGCAGCCATGAAATTAAAAGACACTTACTCCTTGGAAGGAAAGTTATGACCAACCTAGATAGCATATTCAAAAGCAGAGACATTACTTTGCCGACTAAGTTCCATCTAGTCAAGGCTATGGTTTTTCCAGTAGTCATGTATGGATGTGAGAGTTGGACTGTGAAGAAGGGTGAGCACCGAAGAATTGATGCTTTTGAAGTGTGGTGTTGGAGAAGACTCTTGAGAGTCCCTTGGACTGCAAGGAGATCCAACCAGTCCATTCTGAAGGAGATCAGCCCTGGGATTTCTTTGGAAGGAATGATGCTAAGGCTGAAACTCCAGTACTTTGGCCAACTCATGCGAAGAGTTGACTCATTGGAAAAGACTCTGATGCTGGGAGGGATTGGGGGCAGGAGGAGAATGGGACGACAGAGGATGAGATGGCTGGATGGCATCACAGACTCGATGGACGTGAGTCTGAGTGAACTCCGGGAGTTGGTGATGGACAGGGAGGCCTGGTGTGCTGCGATTCATGGGGTCGCAAAGAGTCAGGCACGACTGAGCGACTGAACTGAACTGAAAAACTAGTGATCTTTTTTTTAATAACAGGAATTATTGAAAGCAAGTATTAAGGTTAGGAGCTAAGAGATACATATTTGCATGAATTCAGATTTACAGTGTATAATTTTCTGGGCACATTTTATGGAAACAGATGGCTTGAAATAATATTTGACTTCATTAGGTAAAAAATAACATTATCTATATATGCACTCCTATGTTAATAGCAGCACTATTCATAGTAGCCAAGGCATGGAAATAATCTAAACATTCCCCGATGGATGAATGGATAAAGAAGCTGTGGTGTGTGTGTATCCACACACACACACACACACTCTCTCTCTCTCACACACACCACACTCACACACACACACACTCACACACACACACATAAATGGAACACCATTCAGCCTTTAAAAGGAACAAAATAATGTCATTTGCAGCAACACGGATGCAACTAAAGATGATCATACTAGTGAAGTTAGTCAGAAACAGAAAGACAAACGCCACATGGTATCACTCATATGTGGAATCTAAAATATGACACAGTGAATGTACCTTCCAAACAGAAGCTGACTCAAAAACAGAGAACAAACCTGTGCTTGCCAAAGGGAGGGGAGAGAAAGAGGGATGCACTGGGAGCATGGGGTTGGTAGATGTAAAGTATTACATTTAGGATGGATAAATAACATGATCCTACGGTATGGCACAGGGAACTATGCCCAACCTTTTGGGATAAACCATAATGGGAAAGAATATAAAGATAATGTATATATGTGTAGAACTCCATTTCCTCTCCAGCAAAAACTAGAGTGCTCACTTCAACAGCATATATACTAAAACTGAAATGATACAGGGAAGATTCGCATGGCCCTGTGCAAGGATGACAAATGTGGAACATTGCATATGTGTTCACAGCAAGATCCTCTATGACCTGCCCCCTAGAGTAATGGAAATAAAAATAAATAGGTAAGTAAGTGGGACCTAATTAAACATAAAAGCTTTTGCATAGCAAAGGAAACTATCAACAAGGTGAAAAGACAACCCTAGGAATGGGAGAAAATAATGGTAAATGAAACAACTGAAAAGGATTAATTTCCAAACTATACAAGCAGCTCATACACCTCAACATCAGAAAAACAAGCAATTCAATCAAAATGTGGCCAAAAGACCTAAACAGACATTTCTCCAAAGACAAACAGATGGCTAATAAACACATGGAAAGATGCTCAACATCACTTATCATTAGAGAAATGCAAATCAAAACTACAAGGAGACATCACCTCACACTCGTCAGAATGGCCATCATCAAAAAAATCTACAAACTAAATGCTGGAGAGGGTGTGGAGGAAAGGGAACCCTCTTGCACTGTTGGTGAGAAAATAAATTGATACAACCACTATGGAAGACAGTATGGAGATTCCTTAAAAATCTAGGAGTGAATTTACCACCCATACTACCCAGCAATACCACTTCTAGACATACACCCCAAGGAAACAAATACTGAAAAGTACACATGTAACCACATGTTCATTGCAGCACTATTTACAATAGCTAGGACATGGAAGCAGCCTAAACGTCCATCAACAGATGAATGAGTAAAGAAACTGTGGTATATATATATATTCAATCGAATATCACTCAGACATGAAAAGAAGGTATCTGAGTCAGTGCTAATGAGATAGATGAACCTAGAGCCTATTATACAGAGTGAAGTAAATCAGAAAAACAAATATCATATATTAATGCATATATATGGAATTTAGAAAGAGGATACTAATCAAACTCCTTGTGGGGTAGCAATGGGGATGCAGACATAGTCAACTATCCTTCAACAACAAACAGAAATACTCTCTGATATATCAGCACTCCAAAGACTCTCCTTTTGGATATTCAATAGTCTTCAATTCTAATATATCCTTGTGAGCAGGTGTAAAGAAACTATTAAGTCAAAATGATTAACAACATAGCTTTCACTTTTTAACAAGCCACTCAAATGATACAAAGACCTTTAAAAATAGGAGAAACAAAGACAATCTTCCAGAAGCTATTTAGAATGTAATTTAGAAATAGTTTGAATGATGTTTAGTTGAAATGATTTCTAGAAAGTCTACTAGTTTCCTGTAGCTGTAGTAATAAGTCAACAAAAAACAAGGGGGGTATAAAATGATACAACTGCATATCTTATACTTTCATGGTTAAAAGGTTGACACAGATTCCACTGGGATAAAATCATGGTGTCAACAGTGCTGAGTTCCTTCCTTGTCCCCTCAAACTTTAGGGGAGAATCCAGTTTCTTGCTTTTTTCAGTTCCCAGAGGCTGGCTGCCCACATTGCTTCATCTTCAAGGCTAGTGGTGGTGAGTCAAGTCTTTCTTGATCTCCTGTTCTGCCCCCCCACCTCCACTTTTAAGAACCCCTGTGATTATACTGGGTCCACTCAAATAACCCAGAATAATTTCTCTACTTTAAGATTAATGTATTTGTAACCTTAACCCTATTTGCAACCTTATTTTTTTTTGCCAGATTCACCAGGAATGGGGATTAGGACTTAGAGATCTTTGGGGGATGAGGAGATGATTCTGTCTACCACAAGTTGGTATTGATTCATGTAATAATTATCAATACTCTCATGTGACAGGCATCAGTTTAGATGCTTAAAACATAAACAGCAAGGTGCAATCTTTACACTCAAAGACTTTATGTATTAATTCTTTGAAGGCACAGGGAAAGATAAACATTGAAATTCTTTTGTAGAAAAATGTACAATCTAATGGGACCGGTGTCTTTGAAATATATGAATTCTAAAGAAAGATTATAAACTTGCCAATTTCCTTTGAAAGATTTCCTCTTCTGAAATGAAAAATGACTAAAATAATAGTTAGCTAATTGATTCATCATTCATAGGCTTGAAGAGGTAAGAAATCAGAGCAAACAGCTATCAGACAAATCGTGCCTGGTTCAGAGCTTGCTTAGTGAGTGTTTTCATTTATATTTATCTTAAAATATATTCGTAAATTTTGCAGACTTCTCATTCTAAAGAATTAGATCATAAAAAATAACGTGTGCATGACAAGCTTTCTTGATGGTTTCTGGCAAAGAGTGGCAAGAATCTAATTCACACTGCTATCCATGTATCCAAAAATTGGTTAGGATATATTTTTAAATCAATCCTATTAAATGAATTTTTAGATTTGGAAGTGCACTAAGGACTTAATTATTCAGAGCCTGGTTTCTATGGCTTGTCTCTTAATTGGTCTTAAGCTACTCAACTCTCTGCTTGCAAATAACACTCGCAGACACTGATGGTTTAACTACTCATTAGTGATGCTGACAGAAGGCAAAGTCCAATATCAACTTAGGAATAAAATTAAGGCTTTGTAATTTATTTTGTAGGTCTTTTTTTTTTTTTTTTGGCTGCACCACAGGGTATGTGGGATGTTAGTTCCACGACCAGGGAATGAATTCATGTCTTCTGCTATGGAGTCACCGAGTCCTAACCACTGGACCACTAGGGTAGTCCCTTCTAAGTCTTTACTGTGAAAACCTCAAGGCATAAAAATGTGAAGACCTGAATGGAGTTATCATTTTGGATAAAAATAGATGAAGATGGTCTGTGATTCTGGAGATGTATAGAAAACCTATTCATCCTTCTCAGTTCCGTGATATTACGATTACTTCAATCAGATTCTGGAGCCAGAATTTGTTCTGTAGACTCTGAATGAATTATGCTACTACTCACTGGTACTTGCACAGAATTATAGAGAACATACGGTCAGCAAGACATACAGACCATACCTCACTGATTAAACATTACAGACTGTATTACAGCACTCTGTTACAGGAGGACTGATGAACCCTGTCACACTTCCCCTAGAGAGAGAAGCAACATCATGCCAAAAGAGATGGAAGTGCAGACCAATAAGCCCCTTTCTGATGGTTCTCACAATATTCACCTTTTTATGTGCAGACAATAAAAACAGGAGAGCAAAGGACAGCAGAGTAATAGCGCCTATCTAGATCCAGCGGCAAGAAGTTAAGATCGAGACACTATTAAGGTAAATTAGGCAAGAACATTACCCATATCAAAAAGCAGAATTCATCAATGGCCCATCCAAGAATAAGCTCTTCCATGTCAATGTATGGCAAAACCAATACAATATTGTAAAGTAAAATAAAGTAAAAATAAAAATTAAAAAAATAAAGAACAATCTGACTGTCAGCAAAACATACTGAAAAGCAGTTTTGGAAAAACAAGACTTTTCAAGAAGTAACTAGAATCTTTCTCAATCAAATTGTTTTGTTTTGTTTTGTTTTCCTCTTGAATATTTAGCACTTGTTCTGTGCGTGTGTGTGTGTGTGTGTGTGTGTGTGTGTGTGTGTGTGTGTACACATATGGGCTTCCTTGGCTCAGATGGTAAAGAATCTGCCTGCAATACAGGAAACCCATGTTCTGTTCCTAAGTTGGGAAGATCCTCAGGGGAAGGGAATGGTTACTAACTCCAGTATCCTTGCCTGAGGACTCTCATGGACACAGGAGCTTGGCAGGCTACTGTCCATGGGGTTATAATGAGATGAACACAACTGAGCGACTAACACGTATATGTGCATACAAACTAAGTTGCTTCAGTTGTGTCCAACTCTGAGACTCCATGGGCTGTAGCCTGCTAAGTCTTCCTGGTTCATTGGATTCTCTGAGCAAGAATACTGGAGTGGATTGCCATGCCCTCCTCCAGGGGACCTTCCTGACCCAGAGACTGAACCCACACCTCTTACATATGTGTGAATTTTTGTCAAAAATCAAAAAAAGATTTAAATGTTTCTCTCAATGTTTTCCTCCAAGTTTGTTGATGACAGAGAAAGCAGGTGTGCCCCCAAACCCCTCAGGAATTTCGTTAACAACAAATATAAGTACAAGGGCTGTTCAATTCACGGCATTGTGTATCAGTTTCAAATAATGTTTATTGAAATTCTCCAGGCGAGAACACTGGAGTGGGTAGCCTTTCCCTTCTCCAGGAGATCTTGCCAACCCAGGGATCGAACCTGCACTGCAGCTGGATGTTTTACCAGCTGAGCCACCAGGGAAGCCTGTTGAGAACTGACACTGAGCTAAACAGTAGCACCTGAAGAAACAAGTACATTAAAAACAAACACAATTCTAAACAAAATCCTGATTTTAAATACGCAGAATCAAATGCATAAATAAAAAAATCACTCTAGTACACTTCACCTTCCCTAACCTTCTCCTGTGAAGACTGGAAATTTAGGGAAGATGAAGGGAAGACTGAGGGCTAGTAAGGGAGTCCACACTTTGATGAAAACCTTCCAAAGTACTAATTGGAAGCCGCCCATTGTTCAGCTAAAGATCATCTCCATTTCACTTTTGTCAACTCCAGATATCCCCACACTGGACCCATTAATAATGCCCACCACACTGCCTTTTCCTAGGACCAAATCTTCACGGGTTCTTTTCTCTGTGGCATGATTTCCCGTGCCCATCCCTCACCTTCACTTTGCTTGCATCACCACAATTTCCTGGCCCTTCTTTCTCCCCGCTTTTGGTCAACAGCCAACCTCTTCACATCATCAGTTTTTCTAGGATCAACCATGTCATGGTGGCACTTCATCATTACTGTGTTGCAGATTTCTCTTCCTAAATTTAAACTCTGACTACCATCTGTCTAGGCTCACTAATACTCATTTTTATCATCCCTAATACATGGTTCACAAATACGGCTATAAATGTTTAAGAGTAAGGAAAACAATGTGTTTGGTCCAAGAAATTCACTGTACTACTTTAGCTATATCTACTTTCTTCCTTTGGGCTTCCCTGTGGCCAGAAGTTTTAAATCAAAACATAATTTTCCAGACTTCTCTGGTGGTCCAGCAGTTAAGACTGCATGTTCCCAGTGTAGGGGGTACTTGATCCCTGGTTGGGGAACTAATATCCTGCATGCTTCACAGAGTGGCAAAAAAAAAAATAATAATAAAAAAGAATTAAATAAAATTAAAAACAAACAATTTCACCATTAGTGGATCACCATCCTTAATTTGAATTCCCCCAAATCAGAGTCGGCAACAAGATGATTAATTGAGAGCTGATGCCAGGAAGTAGGAACATAATAGAAAAGGAAGAGAAAGTCGGGAAGGAAAAAAAAAAAAAACAATAAAAGTTGCACCACTGAGCTTGTCATCCCCATAAGAAAGCCCTAGAATCTGCTGATTCTCACATTCTTTTGATGGACAGATGAATAAGGGAGTGATAACTACCCAAGGACTGCAAAATACCTATATCAGGCTGAGTAAGATTTTATAGCTTTTGCCCTGATTTACAGAGGTAGAGAGATTTGGTGGATCCTTGCCATGAGATGCTTCCTGGAGGCACCCCTCTTTCACAGCTATGATCACAGAGGAGGAGAGTTGCAGTTTGGTGCACAGAACCCATTCCAACCACTCTTAATCTCCTGAAGATGTTCCCCTGTATTTCTCTATCTAGTCTCTCATTATCCAGATTTCAAAATGTAATCATCTCTGTCTGCTTTCTTCTCTCTCTTACTAGTTACCAACTCCCCAAATACCTTTGTAGTATCAGGTGTGGTGCCATAAAAAGGTTGAGAGGTGCACTGGCCAAGAACATAGAATTCACAGCCCTTAGGTCTCAATTAAGCTTGTTCTATGAAATTCACTAATAATGTTCCAGCAGTGTTTCACCATGAAACAACTGTGTGTTTGGTAGATAGAAATAATCTAGAAGGCATCACAAACATTAAAGATGAGGAGATCAGCAGAAAGTCACTTCCTAATTATTGCAAACATCCTTTTATTGATGAGAAATGTAAGCCAACATCCAGTTGGGGGTCGTGGTGTTCACAAAGTATATTATGCAGATGATGTTTTAGCTTCACAAAGAGGAATAACTCAAAGTTAGGCAACACTACTCATGAGTAGAAACAGAGAGATATATGTTTACTAAATTGTACATAATATTTTTTCTATTTGCTGCCTTTTATTCAATTATAGCTGTATTTGTGACTTATCAGACTGGCACCACTGAGAAAACACTGGTTAGTGTTTTCCTGATAAAACATTTTCCCTGATAAAAATGTGTGTGTCTATTGCTCACATATTCAGGTTTGTAATCTAAATTTCATTTTGGTACATTTTTGATATTTTACTCTGGAGGAAGTTTCAAATTTATACAAACAACATTAATTTTTTTCATTTTATTTAAAAAAATTATCAGATCATAAATATTTTGCCTTGGATACTCCCTAAAATCCTACAGAGTCTTTATTTGCATAAACATAAAATAGTAAAATTATCTGTCAAAGGATTAAGAAGGCACATCATTTTATTTTATTGAGTAGGAAAATAAGATTCCTCTGTTATGTAAATATTTGTCCCAATTTCTGTTCATCAGATGGCCTGCTAAAATAAAAAGATCCCCAAATAGGGTGCAGTCTCTCTCAATCCTTCCCTAATTCTTGGACTTCAGGTTGGATTAACACTACTTAACAAAGAGAAATCATACTAAAAGAGAGTTGGTTATTCCACTGTTTTCTGGAAGGACTGTTCTACTGACTAGTACATGTGCTTATGGGCAAAAGTCTAATTTGAAAGCAAAATGCGATTTTCCCTCCTCAAACCAGCCTTAAAACACATGTCATTATATTTGGAAGGCTTTCCTAGGCAGTGCTGCCCTCTGCTCCCCAGCCTCTTTGAGTGTGAGCCTTTCTATTTCATGCCCTACAGATGCCTGAAGTGCCTGGGAACTTACACTTTGCTTTTATCAGGGGTTAGAAATTGGAATGCAGAGTTCCTAAGAAGGGCAAGGAGAGATAAGAAAGCCTTTCTCAGTGATCAATGCAAAGAAATAGAGGAAAACAATGAAATGGGAAAGACTAGAGATCTCTTCAAGAAAATTAGAGATACCAAGAGAAATTTTCATGCAAAGGTGGGCTCAATAAAGGACAGAAATGGTATGGACTAAATGGAAGCAGAAAATATTAAGAAGAGGTGGCAAGGGTACACAGAAGAACTGTACCAAAAAAGATCTTCACGACCCAGATAATCACGATGGTGTGATCATTCACCTAGAGCCAGACATCCTAGAAGGCAAAGTCAAGTGGGCCTTAGGAAGCATCACTACAAACAAAGCTAGTGGAGGTGATGGAATTCCAGTTGAGCTCTTCCAAATCCTGAAAGATGATGCTGTGAAAGTGCTGTACTCAATATGCCAGCAAATTTGGAACACTCAGCAGTGGCCACAGGACTGGAAAAGGTCAGTTTTCATTCCAACCCAAAGAAAGGCAATGCTAAAGAATGCTCAAGCTACTGCACAATTGCACTCATCTCAAACACTAGCAAAGTAATGCTCAAAATTCTCCAAGCCAGGCTTCAACAGCACGTGAACTGTGAATTTCCAGATGTTAAAACTGGATTTAGAAAAGCCAGAGGAACCAGAGATCAAATTGCCAACATTTGTTGGATCATCAAAAAAGCAACAAAGTTCCAAAAAACATCTATTTCTGCTTTATTGACTATGCCAAAACCTTTGACTGTGTGGATCACAAGAAATTGTGGAAAATTCTTCAAGAGATGGGAATACCAGACCACCTTACCTGCTTCCTGAGAAATCTGTACACAGGTCAGGAAGCAACAGGTAGAACTGGACATGGAACAACAGACTGGTTCCAAATTGGGAAAGGAGTATGTCAAGGCTGTATATTGTCACTCTGCTTATTTAACTTATATGCAGAGCACATCATGAGAAATGCTGGGCTGGAGGAAGCAAAAACTGGAAATAAGATTGCTCGGGGAAATATCAATAACCTCAGATATGCAGATGACACCACCCTTATGGCAGAAAGTGAAGAAGAACAAAAGAGCCTCTTGATGAAAGTGAAAGAGGAGAGTGTAAAGGTAGGCTTAAAACTCAACATTCAGAAAACAAAGATCATGACATCCCATCACTTCATGGCAAATAGATGGAAACAGTGACAGACTTTATTACTTTGGGCTCTAAAATCACTGCAGGTGGAGACTGCAGCCATGAAATTAAAAGACACTTGCTCCTTGGAAGGAAAGTTATGACCAAACTAGACAGCATATTAAAAAGCAGAGACATAACTTTACCAACAAAGGTCCATCTAGTCAAAGGTATGGTTTTTTTTTCAGTAGTCATGTATGGATGTGAGAGTTGGACTATAAAGAAGGCTGAGCACCGAAGAATTGATGGTTTCGAACTGTGGTGTTGGAGAAGACCCTTGAGAGTCGCTTGGACAGCTAGGAGTTCCAACCACTCCATCCTAAAGGAAATAAGTCCTGAATATTTATTGAAGGACTGACTCTGAAGCTGAAACTCCAATACTTTGGCCACCTGATGTGAAGAACTGACTCGTTGGAAAAGACCCTAATGCTGGGAAAATTGGAAGGCAGGAGGAGAAAGGAATGACAGAGGATGAGATGATTGGATGGCATCATAGACTCAATGGACAGGAATTTGAGTAAACTCCAGGAATTGGTGATGGACAGGGAGGCCTAGCATGCTGCAGTCTATGGGGTTGAAAAGAGTCAGACACGACTGCCCATGTCTGATGTAGGGTGCAGCTTGCTTGGGGCTGGTGCATGGGGATGACCCAGAGAGATGTTGTGGGGAGGGAGGTGGGAGGGGGGTTCATGTTTGGGAACGCATGTAAGAATTAAAGATTTTAAAATTTTAAAAAAAATAAAAAAATAAAATAAAATAAAATATACAGGGGAAAACTCTTAATGGGTACATAGATAAAAAATATTGATAATTGATGAAAGTGGGTGATGGATGCATGGAGGTTCATTATTTAACTTTATTAAGTGACTGAACTGAACTGAACTGGAGCTGTACAGGATTGCTGAGCAATTTGTTTTGGGACAAAGAAATGTCTGAGGTTAGGTGAGCATGCAACGAAAGATGCTTTACTTTGTCTGCAAAACATCAAGATCGATATGCAGGGCATGTGACGTTTATGGAACACTGTTTTCTTTTCCCTCTAGAGGAGCGAGAAAATACTTTCTTAAGAGCAGTAACATGATGGTTGCTTTTTGTTACAGCTTTGGCTGCTCCTTCCCACCAACTGGTAATATTAACTTTCCATACATCAAATGCCAGAATTCAAATAATTAGAATTTTTTTGCATGTATATCTAGCCAAATTTTCCATGTATTGTTCCAACTAGCCAAAATTTGGGGACAATGTTATAATTTATAGTGAACAGAGCTAGTTCTGGGAGGCTGTGATAGGCATTAGAGATCCGTGATATATTCGTTAAAATTAGGTCTCTTGTGAACAATTAGGAGGAACTCAGAAAAAGAAAGCCTGATCAATGTCAAAGTTTTGGGCTGAAGCAGCTTTTCTTCTTGTTCTTCTACAGAAAGGACAGAGGATGGAATTTGGAAACTAGATTATCATCTCAGGAAATCAATGAACTTTGCAGCTTAAGAGGACTCTTTGTTAAGAGTCACAGAATGAAAATGGCACATTTCCCCAAGTCATCCCTAAATGGAGAAGGAAGCGATATGAATATGGTACTGATTTCTCTCTTCTTGCTTAGAGGGAGGGGAGGAAGACTCACTTTTTTCATCAGCCGTCTTAGGGTCTGAAGATCCCAGATTATTTTTTTGGATCCTTGTGAGTCCCTTATTCACACAACCTTAAAGCATTGTACTGAAACCATCCATGTGCTATTCTAAAACCCCACAAATTTCTGAAGTCAAGATGCCAAATCTTTAAAGTGAATGCTGAGGTTTTTACAACTTAAAAACAAAACCCTATTTTAATTGCAAGTCAGGTAGATCAATTATAGGTGATTTTATTTAATTTTTTGAGAGAGGGAAGCATTTTCTCTTTGACAAATTATTTTCTGATGCCCAGCATGTTGTCAGGCTTTTCCCACCCCGCTGAGAATGTGTGGGGCTCTGTGTTCCCCAGCAGACTGGAGGGTACCAGCCTGCTTCATCTACCAGCAGCAGAACAATGCACAGGTCCTTTGGAAGGTGGCATTTCAGCTTGGTGTGTATTTCAGGGCTGTCCTTGAGACAGGAATCAGAGTTCTTGTCCACGGACCTGAAGGATGGAATCCACAAACATGCAGACACTCATGGTAGCAAGCAAATAGGATTTATTAAAGAGGAAGAAAGCCCAAAGCTCCCAGCATAGACACTGAGGGGGTAAAGAGTCCCCATAGGTGATTTTAATTGCCAAGGACAGTCTCTCTAAAGATACAATGTATTTTAAAAGTGAAGAAAATCATCACTTCTGAACAATCAAAGGGATCACTTCTAATCAGATACCAGGGCTCACTGTGACTTCTGCTCACACGCCTCAAGACAGAATAGAAAATTGGATTAAGATATGAATTTCTGAAAATAAGACCTCAACCATCTACTTCAAATAAGCAACAAGGACCAAGAAAGGCAAACACCATACACACAAATTTAATTGTCCTTGTCATCACAGAGTTAATGAGCCTAGCCAAGTCATTTTACTGCGGCGCATTCCAAAATGCCCACTTCCTGCATTATGCCATTTTATTCCATATCAAGCATACATATCAAAGCTTATCTATCCTTAGGTTGCTTCCATGTCCTGGCTATTGTAAATAGTGTTGCAGCGCACAGCAGGGTGCATGTGTCCTTTTCAATTATGGTTTTCTCTGGGTACAACCTAAATATCCATCAAAAGATGGATGGATAAAGATATATATACACATGGCTATAGATAAAGATATAGATAAATGGATAAAGAATGAATGAAGATAAATATATATAAAGATATATATAATGGACTAAGCCAGACACAGAGAGACAAATATCATATGATATCACTTATGTGCAGAATCTAAGAAAAAAAGATACAAATGAACTTATTTACAAAATATAAACAGACTCACAGACACAGAAAACAGTCTTGGGTTACCAAAGGGGAAGCAGGGGGAGGATAATTTAGGAGTTTGGGATTAGCATATACACACTATATGTAATATCTATATATTTATCTCTGTATATAAAATAGACCTCTGTATATAAAGGTATATCTGTATATAAAATAACCAAGAAGGACCTACTATTGCACAGGGAACTATATTCAATATTTTATAATAACTTATAAGGGAAAAGATTCTATACATATATAAAGAGAAAAGAATCTATATACATAATCTATATAAAGAATCTGTAAATAATCTATATCATATATATGAATAGAGATATATAAAGAAACATACATAACTGAATCACTTTGCTGTATATCTGAAACTAACACAACATTGTAAATGAACTATACATCAAAAAAATTGCATGTCTTCTGTTAGCATTTGAAGCCTTTATTAAAATCTATTTGACTTCCAAAGTAAGGATAAATAAGTTAATTCAAGTATTGATGATAATTGATATAATATATTTAATTGTATTATGTTCAAGGCAAATCTCGGAAGCATAAAGTTGTATCTCTCAAGATTTTTTAACTTAGCATAATTATTTTGTTTTTCATGGTCCCATGAGATAAAACTAAGTAAGAAACTCATAACCAAGTTCTTGCTATTCACAATGTTTCCATCGGGTGTAGCTATGATATTAGAGAGGTTAATACCACAGTGTCCTTATTCAAGGAAGGGTGCTCAGATATGTGGGGGATTTGTAGTGACTTTGTCTCTAGCATTAAACTACATGAGTCAGCTGCATGTTCCATGGGTTAACCTAAACAACTTCAAATCAATCACATCAAGATGGGTTTCACTGCCTTTTTCCAAAAAGGAAGAATCATACAAAACTGAGACCTGTATTAAAACTTCACTCAACAATAATTCCGCCTAGTTTACTCATTCTTGAATTTTTTTAATATAGTCATGCAATGCACATCTAGTTTGAATGCCTTCTGTACATAGACATCTGTAGGATAAAACGAGATGAATAGGCGGAAAACCCTTTAACAATGCAAGTCCTTTACTCAGTGGTGGGTCTGAGCAGAGTGTCTTTAAATGTCTTTTATCTTAAAGGGAAAGAGAAAAAGTATTTCTCCTAAAATGCAAGGGCAGCTGACTTGCTGAGATGAAAACTGCTAACTCTTTTTCTAACAACACCATATGTCTCCAATTGGATCATAATGAAGCTAGTTCTCAGGAGAATGTCACGCATGGAAACTAACCAAATTGAGTCACAGCTTCACTGCTGACTCATGATTAACCAGGGGTCGTACTTTGGGATTTTTCAGAGCATCCAAATACCAATCCGAATGGCCTTTCTTCTTTCCCAAAACTTAGCGTGTCATAAAATGAACCTGATCCTGCCAGAAAACTATGTCTTTTTTTTGTTCAGACTTTGTTTTCTATATAACTCAATATATTTTAATGAACCAGAATGCTCAACCCCTAAATGCTCTAGCCATGGGTTTTAAATAGTAGATACTTAATGTAGCAAACATTACAAAGATGCAACATAAAATCATCAAAAGAAAAAATATCATAAGACTGAAGAAGTCACATTTTTCTCCTAAGAATCACTGAAAATAAAAAAACAACAAATAAACCAAGATGTATGTCAGATATTTCCTTATCTGTTATTCTCTTTCAGAACTTCACTCAATATTTTTATGCATAAGTAAGATGTATTTTTTCTTCCAGTTTTATTGAGATATGAGTAAGATATTTTAATCTACTTAATACACAATACTGTTCCTATATTTTTCTTAAAAATTAATATCATGTCAAGGCAGTCTTGGCTCACATTCCGATACAAATGATATATTCGATTCTTTTCTGTTGATTGTAATTCTTAATAGCATAAAGTTATATCATCTTATGATGTGTGCCAAATATTGAGAATTTTGCCTTCAAAAATATGAAATGCCCTGAAGTAGTCTAAACTGGTGCTTCCTAGATTATCTCTGATGAATGGGTGTATTAAAAAAAATTTAATGTGCATATGATATTTTTGTAAAACATGAAGTTATGCAGTAAGATTTCATGATAATGTCATATTTCTATAAAAGTTTCTAAATGCTCTTTCAGCTTTTTTGCATTCTTCTTGTCACGAGCTGGTAAGAACTGTTTGGGAACTGGTCTCAATCTGTGGATTCCACTGTTATTATTATTATTTTTACAATATGTCACTCACTGTTTAGATATTTTACAAAGTAGAAATCAGGATACCAATATTAATGATATGAGTCACAAACTTTCTTCCCGGCAAGTGCATTTCAAACTATTCTTTGCTATTTTCCTTCTAATTCACTTTAAGGAATTAGCAGCAGAGATTCAAAAAGACAGGCCAAAGATGAATCACCAAGAAGCTTTTGGTAGTTTTGAGAAAGATGAGTTGCATAGTATTAAAAAAATACATATTTATAAAGGCAAAACTTTCCTCCCAATGGAGGAAACTAGGGGCCTTACCATGTACTCATTCTGATAGCACCAAAGAGCCTAGATATTATTTAATGATTACTTTATGGCTTTTCTCACCTGGGATTCCTGGTGGTGTTTTCAGATATTTTCCATTAAAATGTTGAATTACCACTTCACATTTTTCAGTAGACTCCATTCTGGGAAAAGAAGTAAACAGGGGATTATATACTTTCATGAAGCTGTACATATTCAGGAAAAATAAATTAAAAAGAGAAGGAAATTCAGAAAACCCTGGACAAGCTTCATTTGAGAATTTTACCAGAATCATCACCAGTTGCCATGACCACCATAGTGGATAGAACACCACAAACCCACTGGCACCAAGAGCAAGGCTACCTCTACTGAAGGATGACTGTGCGGATGGCTCTGTGTGGAGTCTTCACTCAGACATAATACCGAGGCATCCCCTTATTTAATCCGTACAACAATTTAATCCATACACTCACAGTGCTCAATAAACGCCTTCTGAATGTCTGAGTTAGCATATGTGAGAGGCAGTTCTCCCTATTGCCTTTCACACCATGAGGCCAGCCAGGCTTAGCAAGTGGTTGAGGTGGGCTTGTAGCTGAGGCCTGAGTGACACCCACCTGCACTGCAAATACTAAGCTATACCTGGAGAATCTCCACAAAGCAAGGTGAGGGAGTGTGCTGGTTTTCAACAACTGGCAGCCTAAGGGAGAGATTCACACAGTAGTGCTGCCATCATGATGTCATTTCATGCTCACATCATGACACCTTTACTGGAAATCCATGAGGTGACAGATACAGAAGGGAGTTATTTCAGGTCCCAAATGTCTTAGGAAAATACACATACACAAACCTCAGGTCTTGAACTTTCTTACTTTTGAATTTTAGATAACCTCCTATTTTTTCATACTAGCTATCAATAGAGTAGGTTTCTTTTGCCAAATTTTGTCATCTCATATAAAAGCTCGTGAACAATATTTGGGACCATACCATCACACTGTCAACATTAGCAGTTGGATCACCTCTGAGGCTGGCCCACCCTCCAGCCTCGAGGGTGTACTTTCCTTTTGTTGCTGAATAAAACTGAGCTGTAACCAAGTTGTAACACTAGTCCGCTGTTTCAAATCTTTGCTGCGGCGAGACAGAACCGAGGAAATGACACACTCCCCTGACATATCTGGTGCCGTGTCTTGCATTTAACCTGGCTGAAACAACCTCAGCTTGGTCCCAGCGAGGTGGAGACCAAGCACAGCAAAAGCCCAACTTGGCGAAATCTCACGTGCTAGAAGCTGAATTCAAAGGAATCCCAGTGCAGTAGAAATGACAAGAAGCCCAACATGCTAGAAACGGAGGCAACAAAAACATACTTAGCAGAAAGCTCAGGCAGCTCAGTCTCAGAATCCAGAAGACCTCCAATTAAGGTCAACAAACTACAACTTGCCATGCCAACTCAACAAAGATATATAAAACTAAACCCAACCACGGAAAATATCACTCATCCTTAGATGGACACCACTATAAGGACTATGAGGCTTGAGACTAGCAAGAGGGGGAGTCGCAATGCCCCTCGCTGTTCCAGCTCAGCAGGAAGTAGCCAGAGAGACCTCAACTTCCTTATTCCCAAAGAACTGGGCCTCCCATCTCTTGGGGGGAATGTTAGGTAGTTAGAATAGGAAGAAGCAGTCCAAAATGGAGGTGGCTAAAAGACAAAGAAGAACTTATCTGTAGCTCAGACTGTAAAGAATCTTCCTGCAGTGCAGGAGAACTGGGTTCAATCCCTGGGTCAGGAAGGTCCTCTGGAGAAGGGAAGAGCAACCCACTCCAGTATTCTTGCCTGGAGAATCCCCATGGACAGAGGAGCCTGGTGGGCTACAGTCCATGGGGTTGCAAAGAGTCGGACATGACGGAGCAACTAACACTACATCACAGTCAACATTAGCAGTCTTGCCATCTCGTAAGTAGAATAGTATCAGCAACATTCCTAAATTTTAACTATATCTGACCTTTATTATTTGGTAACATTGGGTGGGAAAGGTAAAAATTAAAGGGTCATTTCTATTCAAAAGAAATTATGCCCATGAATGGTACACAAGAGGAACAATAGACTTAAGAAATGGCATGCATACATAGAAAAGAATATGTATGAAATGTACAAAATTTGTCCAAAAGGCAAAGTGTGTAATTTTGGATTTTCTGCTCTATTTTTTTTAATTTTATTTTTTTTATTTTTTAAATTTTAAAATCTTTAATTCTTACATGCATTCCCAAACACGAACCCCCTCCCACCTCCCTCCCCACAACATCTCTCTGGGTCATTTTATCAATAATATGAGCTCTCTTGGAATGAAGCCCTTTGACACAATTTGTTAAACTTTTGTGCATCCAAATATTATATGTGTTTTCATGATCGTATCACATGCAGAGTAAACAAGAAAAGGAAAAAATATATCTAAACACCTGCCAAATGAGTTATACATTTATTACAGTTACAGGAATTCCAGTGCGAAAGGAATTGCAGCCAGGAAAACTCTGAGAAGTGTGCACAGGAGGCCAGAAACGCCACTGGACAAATAACTAGGGCAGGAGTCCGGGGTGGGCAGGCGGAAGGTCACGTCCCTGTAGATGGGGCAGAGTGAGCGGAGCCCTGGGGCTGGATGGAGTTTCACTGGGGAAACTCCTGGAGATAAGCTGAGAGGTGAGGCAGGAGCATTTGAGTTATCAACTTAAGGACTTTTTTTTTTTTTTTTTTTGGGAATTTAGTTGATTTATACTGTTGTGTTAGTTTCAGATGCAGAGCAAAGTGATTCAATTATATTCAAAAAACCAAGATAATAGATTCCAGTCCCATCACTTCATGGCAAACAGAAGGAGGAAAAATTAAACAAAACAAAACAAAAGTAACTCAATGCAGCTATGAGCCATGCCATTCAGAGTCACCCTGAAGGAGATGAAACCAGCCAATCCTAAAGGATTTTATGATTAGAAAATATCACATATATTTATTGTGCTACACAGTAGGACCTTGTTGTTTATTTATTTTATATATAATAGTGTATACTTATTAACTCCTAATTTATCCCTTTATGCATTTCCCCCTGTAACCATGAGTTTGTTTTCTATGTCTGTGACTCTACTTGTTTTACATATAAGCTTATTTGTATCATTTTTTTTTTTTTAAGATTCAAGTTCTACGTGATGTTGCATTTGTCTTTCTCTATCTGGATTTCTTTGGAAGGAATGATGCTGAAGCTGAAGCTCCAGTCCTTTGGCCACCTCATGCAAAGAGTTGACTCATTGGAAAAGACTTTGATGCTGGGAGGGATTGGGGGCAGGAGGAGAAGGAGATGACAGAGGATGAGATGGCTGGATGGCATCACTGACTCGATGAACATGAATCTGAGTGAACTCCAGGAGTTGGTGATGGAAAGGGAGGCCTGGCGTGCTGCGATTCACGGGGTCGCAAAGAGTCGGACACGACTGAGCAACTGAACTAAACTGAACTGATCTGGCTTGCTTTAATTAGGATGGTCATCTCCAGGTTCATCCATGTTGCTGCCTTGGCGTTATTTCATTCTTTTTTATGGCTGAGTAATATTCCATTGTATATATGCACCACATCCTCTTTATCCCTTCCGGTCAATGGACATACAGGTGGCACCTGTGTCTTGGCTATTGCAAATAGCACTGAGTAAACACTGGGGTGCATGTATCTTTTTAAATTGTGGTTTTCTCTGGATATATGCCCAGGAGTGGTATTGCTGGATCATATAGCAGCTCTATTTGAAGATGTTTTCAAAAGCACATTCTACCTGGGGTGCTGTAATTATTTTACTATTCAAATTTAAAAAAGAATATTTTTGAAGGTACATACATTCCTAGGAAACCTAGAGAAGATACGCATTTTTCTGCATTGATACAGATGGTGAACCAGAGCAGGGCTGATGTCAAGGGCTTGAGACCTATGCATTACTGGAGCCCTGAGCCTGGAAAACTTTACTCGATCTAAAGCTCAGCTGTCACTGTCAGTACATTTTAAACAAGGGGGTCTTCTATTTTTAATTTTCACTAGGACCCACAAATTACATAGCTGGTCCTGCTAAGACCAGAAAGCACAGGAAATTAATTTGACATAATATTCATGATTCAGATGCCCAGTGGATCGATACAGCATTATTTGAAGAACATCTGAAGAGTGACTCATTTTTGTGTTCAAATGCAAAAGTAAAACTCTTTAAGCTTAATAATATACAATTTTAGTTAATAAAAACAAAAATGGCATTTTGTTCCATGTTTAATCACAGTGTCAACTAGAAACTGGCACTTGCCATCTAACTCCACAAGACTTAGATCAGGCGCTGTTGCAGCTGCTGACTTTCAGACGCCCCTGAAAGGAGCTCAGGGTGAAGAGTAGAAATGAGGCGCCCTGTGCTGGAAGAAAAACGGACAGGATAAGTCTTCAGATAGTTAGTTTCAGGAACTGATGTTGTTAGCCCAATGCTATCTCCTCATATCTGCAAAAGCACTGAAATCTATCATGGAGATGACTGCTCCTTGTAACTAGCAAAATCTACCAAAAACGTATGCTTGATAGCATATGATGCCCCTTCACCAAGATCACATTTATACTGACCTTTCCCTCTACATCTTTGGAGCAGTGTCCCAGAGCTACCTGAGGTACTGTTCCTAGGCTGCCATCCTCAATTTGCCCCCAAATAAAACTTAAATTGCAGCTCTCACGTTATTGCTTTTTAACTCAACAACAGATCTCCCAAAATCGGAGGATATTTGGATTAGAAAGACAAGATGAACCATCCCCATCCCAAATCCTGAGGAGCAGCTAAGTACAATTTTGCTGACTCATTCATGTTTTCTTTCCAGGGGAATATTTTACATCTTCCAACTTGTTATTTTCATTTTTTTCTTTTAAGTAGGAAACTTCCATTTCTAGGAACAAAAGAATTCAATTTCTGCTTCCTCTCTGCCCACAGGACCAACTCTCCATTGTCTCTTAGGGAAGATAACCTTCCCTCCAAGCGGAGACATGAATGGGAGAGGAAATGTAAACCCTTAATTACTACAGATGTTACTTTATGGAATTTTTATTCCAGGAGAGCACCAGAATGAAAAGCTTATGCCCCAGGGCCCCCTCCCTGCTCAGTCTCTCTCCGGGTACTCATCTAGATAAAAGGCAGTTAAGAATCTAAAGCTTGCTTGCCAGAGTCCTACAAATCAAACCCTTCCTCTTTGTCTTAAAAATGACATGAAATTATAAATGAACACTGAATCTGGATGGGGGTTAGGTGTGTGTGAGCTTGTTAATGCCACAAAATAAGACTCGGGGACTGCAGAGGAAATCAGAGAAGAAAGTCAGGGGCCTTCATGCAGTCCACCCACCTGGTCTGAAAGGCTCACATCTCCCCTTCTGGTTAACAGTATGATCGTCTTTGCTCGAGACTGTTTTACAGCACCATCAAGCCAGGTGGGGGCTGCTGGTGTGAACGCAAGACAGCAGCACAGAGCGCTCACTCTGATTTAACTGAGTGAATGTCTGCAGGAATCTTTAGAGACTCTTGTCTCCAAACGAATAAATGCAATAAAGATCTGTTTTCTGTAGCTGCTGGCACTGAGTGTCAAACCATGTTATGCGGCACCACCCAGAAGTGACAATTTCGTTTTTATATACAGGGCACATTTTAACAAGGCAAAGTCTTCCCAGCAGAGATAACCATTGAGGAGGGAGTGGAGAGCTTCCCCCATGAGCTCTGGGGGAGGGACTGCATTTGAAGGGCCACCTTAGGAAAAACGTGCCCATTTCCTTCTCCAGTTTCACAGTCAGCCTATTTGAAATGCCAGCCCAAGCCATCTGCAATCTGGCACGTGCTCCACTTGAAAATGACCCGAGCCTTATCAAGTGGGTCTGAGAAGGCAGCATGCCAGACAAAGCTGCCTGACCAGGCCCCTTTGGATGGGCCACTGCCTTCATTCTTTCTAGCTGGTACCTGAGCCCTCTCACACCCCTCAGAAGAGCTCGAGGGCCAGCCGACCATTCACCCGTCAATGCATTAATTAGGCTCCTACAAGGCTCCAATCACTGTACAAAGCCTCAGGGTTTTCTGTTAGGTCTGATGTTTAAATAGAAACACACATTAAAGGTCCTGTTTGACATTCTTTCTTGTCTCTGGGCCTAGGAACCTGCCTTCATTCATTTGAAATGCACCACCGAATCGTGACTTCGAGAAAAGTTCTTTTTTAACAACAACTATTAAGAGGTACTCATTTCATAGCCAATGCAATCCTCACAGGCAGATTACATCCGATGAGAGCCTGCTTCAATATCAGGGCCAGACGTAACACACAGAGGGTGGAAAAGCATTGTATAAAACCATTTTCAGCCTATCTGTCTCACCTGCATGGAGAATCTCTCCGTTTATTATTTTCAAGCAATAAGCACGATTATGCAGGCAGTTAAGACAAATTCGCGCTGTCGTTTATGATGGTTAATGAGAGGCTTCCGCTATTGTGAAATTTTTGTGGTTTTGCAATCACAAGATCTGTACAACTTATTGGTGACTTAGACTTACACAGCTTTGCAAGCCAGTCACCTTTGCTTCCAGTAAGATTTATGGAAAGGGTCAACATGAAAAGATTTTTGGAAAAAAGCAAACTATGTCATTGTCTTCTTAAACCCTAGTAACAGAAGGAATCATAGTGAGTTTCAGGAATAAAGAGGGGTGAAGGAGTTGAATTTCCTTCTGTTTTTGCAATTTGTCTTCTTCCTTTGAGGTGCTTGACATCCTTAAGAGACAAAAGTTACAAACGTCAAGTCGTGCACAGACTGGCCTTCCTGTCTCTTCTCTTTGAGACAGGTGGTGGCTGACATCTTGGTGGCTCCTTGCTTAGCATCACAGCACATTCCTCTTATGGAATGGAGCTGTGGACAACATTTGGCTCATGAAAACCCACTCCGAAGTTTTAAAATCACATATATTCAGGACTAGAAATAGCCTCAGATATCAACTTTTACATGACACAGAGGAACAAGGGGATGACTTCTCTAAAGTCAAGTTGTTGGGTGAGCCTGCAAAGGATCTTCAGCCCTTGACGCTCAGTCCAATGGCTTGTTTGGAAGAAATGGGGCTCCATGGCTGGCCTCCTGTCATCCCTCCCGATTTCCTGCACTGATCTGCTTTCATCTTGTTGAAGCCGGGTGGGTCCTGCCATCCCCATGTCATGCAGCCACCAATGACTAGAGTAGGTGTTCTCAGAAATGGAAATTATACCCTGAGCTGATATAATGAGAAGGGTACTTCATTGCTGTGGTATTCTTTCCAAAACTTAGACATAACATGGATCCCATCATGAAATAAACATCACTGAAACCTAGATCTGGAGACATTTTTCAGGATACCTTGCTGGGACTACTCATGGAAAACAAGGAAAGTCTGAGATGCTGTCAGAGACCAGAGTAGACTGATGAAAAAGACAACCAAAGGCAAAATAGTACCAGGCACCAGATTCTGGAACAGAAAGGGGATTATCAGAGGAAAAATTGGTGAAATTCATATAAACTCTGGAGTTTAGTTAATAAAACTGTACTGATATCAGTTTATTAATTCTGACAAATATGTTATGGTAATGCAAAGTGTTGACAATGGGAATAATTGGATATAGGGTATATAAAACCTGTGCATGCTCTTTGTAAAGAGCTCTTTCTGTACGCTCTAGGAATAAAATTAAATTTATTCCCAAATTTGAAAAGGCTTATTTTAAAAATGACTGTATATTAAAATGATTAGCTGTTGTTCCGTTGTTCAGTCAGGTCCAAATCTTTGTGACTGCATGGACTGCAGCATGCTAGGCTTCCCTGTCCTTCACCATCTCCTGGAGGTTGCTCAAACTCATATTCATTGAATTGGTGATGCCATCTAACTATCTTATCCTCTGTGGATCCCTTAAAATGATTAGGGAACTATATTTTCTCTTTTTGATACCAATGTTTGGGACCCAGTCCTGGAGTTTCTGGCTCAAATGCTTTGATGTGAAGTCCAGGCACACATTTTCCAAAGCTACCCAGGTGATTCCAGTGTGCAGCCAGGCTTAAAAAAGACTGTTCTGAAGTTTGGCATCAGGTCACCCCAAACCGGAGACCATGGGCCAAATCCAGCCCTCACATAGATTTGCTTGGGCTGCAAAGAGTTTCAGAAAAATTTGAAATGGCTCTCAACATCTAAAGATTGAGAGAATTCACATGAAGATCTGAATGCCTCATTCTGCTTTCAAGAGAAAGGAAAAAATGAAAAATGAGATGTTTTCTGCATGGCAACAATGGCATAGCAAAAATAAATTTGGTCTCTGTCCTGGATTCCTAGCATAGGACTCCTACAATTCTGGGGATAGAAATGAGTGATAGAAGTGTCTTCTGCTACTCATAATGAACCACTTTCGACCAAAACTGAGTTTGTGTTAATAAGATGACTCAAGGTGGAACCCCTAGATAGTGTTAGGACAGGGCTGGACAACAGAAGGACCCTATAATTAGAGGGCTAGAGCTTTGGGGTCCATCCTTCAATGTCTGGGGATGGCTGAGGGGCTAGAGCTTTGAGTTCAGCCATCAACAATGAAATCAGATTGACTATACTCTTTGCAGCCAAAGATGGAGAAGCTCTATGCTGTCAGCAAAAATAAGACCGGGAGCTGAATGTGGCTCAGATCATGAACTCCTTATGGCCAAATTCAGACTGAAATAGAAGAAAGCAGGGAAAACCACTAGACCATTCAGGTTTAACCTAAATCAAATTCCTTACAATTATATAGTAGAAGTGACAAATAGATTTAAGAGATTAGATCTGATAGAGTGCCTGAAGAACTATGGATGGAGGTTCGTGACATTGTACAGGAGACAGGGATCAAGACCATTCCCAAGAAAAATAAATGCAAAAAGGCAAAATGGTTGTCTGAGGAGGCCTTAGAAATACCTGTGAAAAGAAGAGAAGTGAAAGGCAAAGGAGAAAAGGAAAGATAAATCCATTTGAATGCAGAGTTCCAAAGAATAGCAGGGAGAGATAAGAAAGACTTCTTCAGTGATCAATGTAAAGAAACAGAGGAAAACAATAGAATGGGAAAGACTAGAGATCTCTTCAAGAAAATTAGAGATCCAAGGGAATATTTCATGCAAAGATGGGCACAATAAAGGACAGAAATAGTATGGACCTAAAAGAAGCAGAAGCTATTAAGAAGAGGTGGCAAGAATACACTGAAGACCTATACAAAAACATCTTTATGACCCAGATAACCATGATGGGGTGATCACTCACCTAGAGCCAGACACCCTGGAATGTGAAGTCAAGCGGGCCTTAGAAAGCATCACTATGAACAAAACTACTGGAGATGATGAAATTCCAGTTGAGCTATTTCAAATCCTGAAAGATGATGCTGTGAAAGTGCTGCACTCAATATACCAGCAAATTTGGAAAACTCAGCAGTGGCCACAGGACTGGAAAAGGTCAGTTTTCATTCCAACCAAAGAAAGGCAATGCCAAAGAATGCTCAGACTACCGCACAATTGCACTCATTTCACACACTAGAAAAGTAATGCTCAGAATTCTTCAAGCCAGGCTTCAGCAATATGTGAACTGTGAACTTCCAGATGTTCAAGCTGGATTTAGAAAAGGCAGAGGAACCAAAGATCAAATTGCCAACATCTGCTGGATCATCAAAAAAGCAACAAAGTTCCAGAAAAACATCTACTTCTGCTTTATTGACTATGCCAAACTTTTGACTGTGTAGATCACAACAAACTGTGGAAAATCCTTCAAGAGATGGGACTACCACCTTACCTGCCTCCTAAGAAATCTGTATGCAGGTCAAGAATCAACAGTTAGTACTGGACATGGAACAACAGACTGATTCCAAATTGGAAAAGGTGTATGTCAAGGCTGTATATTGTCACTGCTTATTTAACTTATATACAGAGTACATCATGAGAAATGCTGGGCTGGAAGAAGCACAAGCTGGAATCAAGTTTGCCAAGGGAAATATCAATAACCTCAGATATGCAGATGACACCACCCTTATGGCAGAAAGTGAAGAAGAATAAAGAGCCTCTTGATGAAAATGAAAGAGGAGAGTGAAAAGTTTGGCTTAAAACTCAACATTCAAAAAATTAAGATCATGGCATCTGGTTTCATCACTTCATGGAAAATAGATGGGGAAACAATGGAAACAGTGACAGACTTTATTTTGGGGGGTTCCAAAATCACTGCAGATGGTGACGGCAGCAATGAAATTAAAAGACAACTGCTTCTTGGAAGAAAATCTATGACTAACCTAGACTGCAAACTAGAAAGCAGAGACATTACTTTGCCAACAAAAGTCTGTCTAGTGAAAGCTATGGTTTTTCCAGTAGCCATGTATGGATGTGAGAGTTGGACTATAATGAAAGCTGAGTGCTGAAGAATTGACACTTTTGGACTGTGGTGTTGGAGAAGACTCTTGAAAGCCGCTTGGACTTCAAGGAGATCAAACCAGTCCATCCTAAAAGAAATCAGTCCTCAATATTCCTTTTAAGGACTGATGCTAAAGCTGAAACTCCAATACTTTGGCCATCTGATGTGAAGAACTGACTCATTGGAAAAGACCCTGATTCTGGGAAAGATTGAGGGCAGGAGGAAAAGGGGATGACAGAGGATGAGATGGTTGGAAACAGAGGTCCGGCTGGTCTTATTTATCCTTTCTGCTCTGATGCCATGTCTGTCTGGCAGGGGTTACACCCCTCCCTGTCTACGGTGCCTCCAGGCAGTCCCTCCTGCGAGGCCCTGGGTCTCCCTGGACTCGGGACACATGCCTCCATCTATTTTCTTCTCTCTGGGGGGCAAAGGCTTGCTCCTGTTCATCACTGGGTCTCTCAGCTTCCCTTCATCAGTTCCCTTAGCTTTGTCAACCCTCTGTAAAGACTCCCCCACATCAGGATCTTCAGTTAGATTATTTGGAATGAAACTCTGTTTCCAGCCAGCACACTGATGGCTACCTCGTAAAACTCTGAGCAATCAGGAACAAAATTATACATGAGGCTGTGTCTCTCAAGATAAATGGAAGAAAAAATGCTTACTCATACTTAGTCTGGGAGCTGCTTATTTCAGAATACCTGCCTGCCCCCAGGCAACATCCTTGTCTGGATGCATCATAATCTAAATTTATCTTTTCAGTATTTATTACCAATGTTTTCAAAAGGAATGTGGTGAAGAGAATGGAAAAGCAATCTATTCAAAATCAAAATTGAGATAAAGATGGAATTGATAAGTAGTATGTTCAGGTCTCACCATTTAATCCAACTGGACTGTATTACCACTTTTGATGAGTCTCTTTGAGCTGTAGCCATATTTCATTACTAGGTATTACTATCTGTTACATAGCTCTTCTTTTTTTCTCTTCTCCTTTTTTTTTTTAAATTTTTTTTTCTCTTTCCCAATCATGCGGAACTTGGCCTGACCTTGACTATCCTCCCTTTCCTTTTCTGGGATGGAGCTTTCCTCTCGGGGCCACCAGGGACTCTCATGCTGGTTCCTTCTCATCATTTGCATCTTAGGTTAAAGCTCTCTCCTCCGAGGGCTTTCCTGTCCTTGACCTCAAGCCTCTCATTTTTTTTCACACTCGCTATAGCACCCATATGCTTTATTTTGTTTTTGTAACACTATTGTTAATATTCATCATTTGATATTTTATATTTGATGAATACTTATTGTGTCCCCAAATCCAGCAGAATACCAGTCTGTGAAAGGAGACTTTTTTTGTCTGAATGTGTATCTCTAATGATCACATACGGAATAATCATTGGCATATTGGAGAAGGCAATGGCTACCCACTCCAGTATTCTTGCCTGGAGAATCCCGTGGACAGAAGAGCCTGGCAGGCTACAGTCCATGGAGTCAGAAAGCGTTGGACATGACTGAGCAACTAATGCTTTCACACTGGTATATTAGTAGTACGCACATACTTAATGGGTGAACTGAATAAGTGTATGAATGAATGCATTTTACATAACAGGAAGGGAAGCTAGAGAGTTTGACTAGCCCAAGGACACATGTAGGAAGAACAGAACAAAGATGCAAGCTAAGTGATTTCTGACCCATAAAGCCACGTGTATAACCGCACTTCATGGACGGTATCGTTGTTCAGTCGCTAAGTCATGTCTGACCCTTTTGTGACCCCATGGACTGTGCCTGCCAGGCTTCTGGCAGGCAGAGTCTTTACCACTGAGCCGCCGGGGAAGTGCTCGTGTTAGGATGCTCCAGCTCACAGAGAGCAGAGCACGTAGGAAAGATATTAAATAAAAGACAGTCACACGTGTCTTCCAAACGATACTGCAAAGTACTTCTCTCTATTGACTGGAAACTAACAGCCTGCCTGAAATCCCCACAGCCTCAGGGTCCAAGAGTGCCTGTCATGGTTTGTACTTGGAGCAGGTAGAGGGTGAAGAGACCCTACAGTCCCTGAGCACAAGGAATGGCCCCCATTTCCAACTCCAAGGCAACAAGTTCTCCAATTTTAGTCTCACAGGGTGAATAGTACTCAGACGCCTTCTCTCATTCCACCAACTCTGTCTTGGGAATAACGTTATTCCAATTTCAGCATAATAGAATAAGAAACTGTACGGTTTTTCTCCTTCTCTACATTTTTATAAAATCATGTATACAGCAAGATGGAAGCCCAGAAATTATCCAGTGCAATCTAAGCCATTTGTTTATTTAGTTGATAGATTGATTGATTTGGGTTTTGAAACCTAGAGACCAAATATATGGAAAAGTAGGACAGTGTTTTGCCTTCTTTAGCGATGACCATGATTTTCTGATGTTAAAAGACAGAAAGACAGAGGCAATGTGAAGACAGAGAGGAAGACAAGCACAAAAACAAGAATACAGATAAAGAGCTAGAGGCTGGACCAGGGGTTTTCTCCTCCTTGGATCACATCTGCTGGCAATTGAGAGAGGAATTAAAATTACCAAAAGGAATAACAGTCCTCCTCCTTTTCAACCTCAGCAAACACAATTCTAACCTGTTTCTGTGCAAACACAGCTGTAGTTTGGAGGTTAGTAATCACTAAGTTTACATTTTAGAGATTTTCTCTGCTCAAACTTGATTTCCTAGTTCCATGCATTTGAGAGAATGATGGTGAGTGAATTGCCAAAACAGCAAGGGAGAAATATTAACACAAAGATGCAATTAAGGTAGATGGAATCAAAACACATCCCAGACAATAAAATCACAGTTAGATAAGCTTGATGGTCATTTTAAAGCATCATAGAGTTGCCTAAAAAGATAGTATTGGCATTTGCCTTGTAATTTTAAAAAATTTCTTTATTTTCTTTATGTTTATTGGTGGGAAAAGATAGGAAGTAAGAAGTATCAGGGAAAGGAAAATAAGTGAATAAAGTTGCAATGATAATTAAAGTAATTAAAAGAAACTACAAAAACGATATTTTAAGCCATTTATCCTGATTTTTAATAGTCAGGCTGATATTTGTCTTCCTATAACCATGATTTTTTTTTTTTAACTTAGTGAAAAGAAAGAAGAACTGAAATGATTTACTTGTAAAACTTGCCTGTTTGGTAGGAAGCGATAGAACACAGGGTTGCCCAGATGTTAAAAGTCATTCAAACAAAACTCTATGAGAATCAAATTAAGAGGACTGAGAGAGGTGAAAAAAACTGCAAAATAGAAAGGTCTCTGTGCTCAGCAGTCTCTCACGCTCTCTAGCTCACGAGGGAGCAGTAAAGACACTCCTTAAAGAGGGTCTCTGTTCCAGATGCTGAAGCTGGATTAATTGTGAACATTCACTCCTCATCCCTTCTCCATTTTGGGTCACTCTTTCCTGGCCCCTCATTACACTCTTTCAATGTGATTTTTGTTAGACAAACGGTCTCATGTTTCTGGAAATGGGAAATGGATAATGTGAACACACAGTCCTGTCCCTCCAGACCCGGGCTGATTTATGCTCAGATCCTCATGCTGGAAGGCAAGGTAGCCTGTTGGCACCCGCCCGCTCTGCAGCAGTGGCTCTTGACTGTCTGACTATCAGCATTCCCACCATAAACTTTTGTTTGTAGGAGTTTATGACTTGGCTATAAAATGCTGCCTGCAGCGGGGTGGATCTTACAAAATTGTTTTATGTTACAAGAATGGAAAAACAAAATAATAAAATAAAATAAAAGGTCTGTAATTTCAGACACTATCTAGTGCTTCTGGAACTTTAAAAAGCCTGTAATTGTGCTGTCTTTGCACCCTGCTGGCGTTCAAATCAATGCTTTGAAGTTCAGTGGTTTAAATATAAAACGAAGATACCACCTTTACTCTGAAGAAGGGATTTTCAAAGAAGATGAATGTATAGCTTGCAAGTAAAATAATAATGAGGGGTTTTCTATCGAGCCAAAGGAATCTCAGGATCTCAAGAGCTTCTGGAGAGAGAAGCATGGAAACATACACTACCATATGTAAAGTAGACAGCCAGTGGGAATTTGTTGATTGACTCAGGGAACTCAGACTGGGGCTCTGTGACAACCTAAAGAGGTGGGAAAGGGTGGGAGGGAGTTTCAAAAGGGAGGGGACATGTGTTTACCTATAGCTGATTCACGGTGCCATATAGCAGAAACCAACACACTATTATAAAGCAATTATCCTTCAATACTATCATGTAAGAAACGAATCGCCAGTCTACGTCCGATACAGGATGCTAGGGGCTGGTGCACGGGGATGACCCAGAGAGATGTTATGGGGAGGGAGGTAGGAGGGGGGTTCATGTTTGGGAACACATGTACACCCGTGGTGGATTCATGTTAATGTATGGCAAAACCAATACAGCTTTGTAAAGTAAAATAAAGTAAAAATAAAAATTAAAAATAAATAAATTAATTAATTAAGGAAAAAAGAACCACATCTGAAATTTTGTCCCAAGATAGAAGTATAAAAAAAATCCCTGAGTTCACTTCCTCCTAGAAGCACACCAAAATCACTATAATCCCTGTGATTCTGAGAACATGGGCTTTTGTTCATGTGTACCTGAACCTATAGGTAGGTTCTCCCGCTTATCTTCTGTAAGATTTTATATAGGATTTTAACTTCTCTTGCCCTCATTTTTTCTATAATTATAAAATGTGAATAATAATAATAAACCAATAATTAACTAAAAAAATCAAACCAAAAAAAAAAAAAAAAAAAAAGAAGGAACCAGAATGAAACAGGAGGGACAGAGTCACGGCATAGTCAAGAACCTTGTCCATCCATGGGCACGGGTAACCATAAATAAGTAGGTAGTTGCAACTATATCAGTTCTTCCCAAGGAGCAAGTGGTCTGAAACCCATATTAGACTCCCCAAGCTGGAGCTCTTAGAAAGTCTAGGTTTGAAGGCCAGTGGGGCTTGCTTTTAGACATACAAAGGGCTGCAGGAAATAGAGACTCCACTCTTAAATGGAGCACACAGAATTTCACACACTTCAGGAACCAGGGCAGAAGCAGTCGTTTGAAAGGAGCCTCAGTCAGACCCAACCCCTGATGTTAGAGAGTCCCCTGGAGGGACAGGAGGCAACTGGGCCTCCCCCTGTGGATACAGAAGCCGGGAGCTCTTTGTGCCTTAATAACACTGGTGCGGGAATGTGCCATAGTGGAAGCCTCCCTCTAGTATATTAGCCTTGGGACTCAGCTCTCTTCCCACTCACCAGCCTGTTGGCACCAGTACTGGGAGCCTGACTAAGTGGGATGGGACACAGCCCCATCCACCAGCAAATAGGCATTGCAAGAACCTCTGAGCCCACAGCCTCACCTGGATATAGCCCTGTCTACCACAGACCCTGGGGCCCAGTCCTTCACACTAACACGCAGGGACTAGACCTGGAATCCCTAAGAACCAGCAGCCAGGGACTCTGCTATCCAGCCTGGCATATCAGAGGGCAGACATCAGTTCCAGGACAACTGACAAAACCCTGCTGCCTGCTATGGCAGGACTCACCCACCCTTTAGCAGGTCAGCACAAGTCCAGGCCCACAGACCAGAAGGCCAACACAAGCTTCAGGAACCTCCATACCCCATGGCAAGCTCTCCCAGAAGCCATACCTGGGCCCTACAACCTGACCCCAGGACACGGCTCTGCCCACCAGTGAGATGGCATGGGTGTAGGGCCTGGCTTCACTTGCTGCTTCCCAGGAGGTGCGAGTGGTAAAGAACTTGGCTGCCAATGTAGAAGACATACAAGACAGATGTGGGTTCAATCCCTGGGTCAGGAAGATCCCCTGGAAGATGAAATGGCAACCCACTCCAGTATTCTTGCGCAGAGAATCCCATGGACAGAGGAGGCTGGTGGGCTACAGTCCGTGGGATCACAAAAAGTCAGACACACTGAATGACTAACACTTTAACTTTCTTTCGCTCACTGGTAGGCAGGCACCCGTCCTGGGATTTCTGGACCCTGCCTTCACCCAACAGGGCGCCAGTGCCAGCCCCAGGGCCCCATTGGGTTCTGCAGCTAGCCACCTCATGACCCATCCCTGCCATCCAGCAGCCTCTCTGAAGGCCAGGGCCTGATAATCACCTGGCCTGGGTCCAGCCATGACTACCAGACCACCCACAAGATGTCTCCTGCGAGGTTGGGAAACACAACCAACCTACCAGATACACAGAAATAAAATAGCAACTTAAGAAAAATCAGGCAACAGAGGAGCATATTCCAAATGAAGGAACAAGATGAAACCCAGAAGACAAATTAAGTGGATATCTACCTGAGAAAGAGTTCAAGGTAATGTTTGTAAAGATTATTAAAGAACTTGGGAGACAATTAATACTGTTAAAATCACTCTGCATCCTAAGGCAATCTACAGATTCAATGCAATCCCTATCAAAATATCAATAACAGTTTTCACAGAAATAGGACAGATAATTTTAAATTTTTTATGGGTGCATAAAAGACCCCAAATAGCCAAAACAATCTTGAGAATGAAGAATAGATCTGGAAGGTGTTATGTTCCCTGACTTCAGGCTATAGTACAAAACTACAGAAATCGAAAGAGTGAGGTACTGGCATAAAGACAGACACATAGATCAGTGGAGCAGAATAGAGCCCAGAAGTAAATTCACAAAATAATGGTCAGTTCACCTACAGTAGTGATGGGAAACCTGAACAGCTGCATGTAAAAAAAAAAATTGAAATTAAAAAAATTTCTCACACCACATACAAAATGTATTGAAGCCCTAAATGTATGGCCAGAAACCACGAAAAGTCCTAGAAAAAAACACAGACAGAATACTCTTTGATGTAAATCACAGCAAGTTGTTTGTTTGTTTGTTTTGGATAATTCTAAGACAAAGGATATAAGCATCTGAATGCAGAGTTCCAAAGAACAGCAAGGACAGATAAGAAAGCGTTCCTCAGTGATCAATGCAAAGAAATAAAGGAAAACAACAGAATGGGAAAGACTAGAGATCTCTTCAAGAAAATTAGAGATACCAAGGGAACATTTCATGCAAAGATGGGCTCGATAAAAGACAGAAATGGTATGGACCTAATAGGAGCAGAAGATATTAAGAAGAGGTGGCAAGAATACATGGAAGAACTGTACAAAAAAAGATCTTCATGACCAAGAAAATCACGATGGTGTGATCACTCACTTAGAGTCAGATCCTGGAATGTGAAGCCAAGTGGGCCTTAGGAAGCATGACACGAACAAAGCTAGTGGAGGTGATGGAATTCCAGTTGAGCGCTTTCAAATTCTGAAAGACGATGCTGTGAAAGTGCTGCCCGCAATATGCCAGCAAATTTGGAACACTCAGCAGTGGCCACAGGACTGGAAAAGGTCAGTTTTCATTCCAATCCCAAAGAAAGGCAATGCAAAAGAATGCTCAGACTACCACACAATTGCACAACGTGCTAGTAAAGTAACGCTCAAAATTCTCCAAGCCAGGCTTCAGCAATACATGAACTGTGAACTCCCTGATGTTCAGGCTGGTTTTAGAAAAGGCAGAGGAACCAGAGATCAAATTGCCAACATCTGCTGGATCATGGAAAAAGCAAGAGAGTTCCAGAAAAACATCTATTTCTGCTTTATTGACTATACCAAAGCCTTTGACTGTGTGGGTCACAATAAACTGTGGAAAATTCTGAAAGAGACCGGAATACCAGACCATATGACCTGCCTTTTGAGAAACCTATATACAGGTCAGGAAGCAACAGTTAGAACTGGACATGGAACAACAGACTGGTTCCAAATAGGAAAAGGAGTATGTAAAGGCTGTATATTGTCACCCTGCTTATTTAACTTATATGCAGGGTACATCCTGAGAAATGCTGGGCTGGAAGAAGCACAAGCTGGAATCAAGATTTCTGGGAGATATATCAATAACCTCAGATATGCAGATGACACCACCCTTATAGCAGAAAGTGAAGAGAAAATGAAAAGCCTCTTGATGAAAGTGAAAGAGGAGAGTGAAAAAGTTGGCTTAAAGCTCAACATTCAGAAAACGAAGATCATGGCATCTGGTCCCATCACTTCATGGGAAATAGATGGGGAAACAGTAGAAACAGTGTCAGACTTTATTTTGGGGGGCTCCAAAATCACTGCAGATGGTGACTGCAGCCATGAAATTAAAAGATGCTTACTCCTTGGTAGGAAAGTTATGACCAACCTAGATAGCATATTCAAAAGCAGAGACATTACTTTGCCAACAAAGGTCTGTCTAGTCAAGGCTATGGTTTTTCCAGTGGTCATGTATGGATGTGAGAGTTGGACTGTGAAGAAAGCTGAGCACCGAAGAATTGATGCTTTTGAACTGTGGTGTTGGAAAGGACTCCTGAGAGTCCCTTGGACTGCAAGGAGATCCAACCAGTCCATTGTGAAGGAGATCAGCCCTGGGATTTCTTTGGAAGGAATGATGCTAAAGCTGAAACTCCAGTACTTTGGCCACCTCATGCGAAGAGTTGACTCATTGGAAAAGACTCTGACGCTGGGAGGGATTGGGGGCAGGAGGAGAAGGGGACGACAGAGGATGAGATGGCTGGATGGCATCACGGACTTGATGGACGTGGGTCTGAGAGAACTCCGGGAGTTGGTGATGGACAGGGAGGCCTGGCGTGCTGCGATTCATGGGGTCGCAAAGAGTTGGACATGACTGAGTGACTGAACTGAACTGAACTGAAGACAAAGGAAACAATAGCAAAATTAAAAAATGGGGCCTTATTAAACTTAAAAGACTTTACACAGGAAAGGAAACCATTGACAAAAAGACAATCTTCTGAATTTAAGAAAATATTTGCAACTGATATGGCTGATAAGAGCTTAATATCCAAACATACAAATTCAGTATTAGAAAAAAAACTCAACATCCAAATCTGAACTACTAGACTTTAAAACAGACACAAGTCCTGAATGGACATTGTTCACAAAACAGATGTAGAGATGGCCATTAAACAAAAGATGCTCCGTATCACAAATCAGCAGAGACTTGTAAATCAAAACCGCAGTGTGATATTGTCTCACATCTGTGAGGATGGCTATCATCAAAGGACACATATAGCAAATGTTGGCAGGGTATAGAGAAAAGGGAACTCTGTACACTACTGTGGGCGTGTCAGTGGGTACACACACTGCAAAAGAGAATGAAAATTCCTCCAAAACCTGCAAACAGAAATACCATGTGACCCAGCAATCCCATTCATATATATATATATATATGTATCAGAAGAAAGCAAAAACATTATTTCAAAAAGATACATGCACCCACATGTTCACAGTAGTATTTTTATGATGACCAAGGCATAGAAAGGACTATGTGTCCATCAACAATAGATGAATAAAGATGTGTGTGTGTATATATATATATATAAACATTTTTATATTAAGTTCATTTATTTTTTTACTTGAAGTGTAGTTGGCTTACACTGTTATATTAATCTCTGCTACACAGCAAAGTGACTCAGTTTTACACATATATACATTCTTTCTTAAATGTTCTTTTCCAATATGGTTTATTCTAGGAGACTGGGTTATAAATTGTGCATATATAATGGGTGGATCCTAGTTCAATCTGACTGATGGGAAGACAGTAAGAGATTAGGAACACACACAAAGGGCAGATTATGTGAAGATACAGGAAAAGAAGACCATCTATTAACACCAAATGCAGAGAGGAAACCAAACCCTGCTGCCACCTTGATCTTGAACTTCTAGCCCCTAGAGTTGAGAGAAACTATGTGTCTGTTGTTTAAAGGCAACTAGTCTGTTGAAGTCTGCTATGACTGTCTGAACAAACTAATATATTCATCCTTGTACCAAAAATCTTTTGCTTAAAAATAATTTTAAAAAGACATAGATCTTCTTGGAAAAGGTGTTCACTTGATGAATTTGAAATGTTTCTTTCTCAGCAGGAGCACACATGAGGGAGAAACTGATTTGTTAGAGAGAGGTTTGGGGGGGCAGGGATATGCTGTGTGAAGTGGAGCATAGCAGGCGTTCAGTGAATCCTGCATTGCCAGGGCTCCAAGAGCAGCTGGTACCATCTCCAAGAGTGACTACATTGGCAAATTTCAGAGACCCAGGTGGTCCGATTAGCTCTGCCTTGACCATTAAAATCAACAGTTAATAAAGTTCTGAAAACTTAAATGCCTCGTGAATATATTCAAGTCTGGGAGATTTTCTTCATTCTGCTGACTTCTCTTCAAATCATAAGACATGCATCCTGTGGAGGTCTCCCAGGCTAGTATGTGTAGAATATTGCATAGACATTAAGACTTGGTCCATGAACTCCAGGAAGTCAAGGTAGAGATTAGTTAACAACTGTGTTTTCTTATCTTTCCAAGGGTGTTCACAGAAGTTGGTTTGAGATGATTTTTTCCAAGAGATGCCAGGGTTCCCCACAGGCAGACATGCCTATCTGTAAGGGCTGGCTTCCAGATGACATGTAACATCCATCCATTCATTCACGGTGAGTCCGCTGAAGACACATAAACACACCCAGCTGTGGAGACACAGCTTTTCCTTTTCTTCTTTGCCATTGAGCAGTTTCTTTTTCTCTGCAGTTTCCTTAACTTTGTTTTTTTTCATGAAAGCACAGCAGGTACAACCATTTTAACTCCATTTCTGGCTGAGATCCCCTTTGGTAAACATTCCCTTAAAAGTTAAAAAGAAAACTACGCGTCTTTTTCCAACAATGAGAAAGGTGCAATCTGTTCTTTTTTGTTTTGATTAAAACATCAAAAGCTCGCGGCAAGGGCCTCTTAAATGCAAATGCCCTCTTCACCTCCTCTTAGATTTCTGAGTTCCTTGGGACTTCCCAACAATTCCTGTTTCTCTGAATCTTCTCTCTTCCCTGGCTGAGCAATTCTACCATCTAGCTCTTTGGAAATCAATGATAAATCATGTGCATGCTTTGTTCAGCCCATGCGGTCTTTGACTTTGGGGTTCTAAGCATTTATTACCCTTAGTGAGATAGACAGCATCTGATTTTGTTGACCTATAGGCATAGAGAGGACTGGGAACGTGTTAGGCATTTCATCATGACATGTGACAGATATAAACATTCTGTGTACATATTTTAGCAAGAACAACATATTTCTAGTTACATTGGAATTCCCCAACTCAAAGCAAAGATACAGAGTCAGTTTGACAAGCTACTCTTCTTTGAATATTCTACATTCCAGAACTATTCTAATGCTATAAAGGGATGGAATTAAAAGTGCATACTTAGGAAAGAGCAGGTGTTTTACCTGGCAAAGCCAACGCCTCTGCTGACTCCATTAGCATCTCTTAGTATTCTTGTGGAAATGACATGTCCAAAAGGTTTCAGCATATTCTCAAGTTCCTGCTCATCCATAGAAATGGGGAGATTTGATATGTAAAGGTTTGTTGGGTCTTGCTCTTGTTGCTAAGGGAAAAAAAGAAACACATGTGGTAAGTTCTGAATATTGAGAAACACTGCAGAAATGGATACATTTTCCTTACATTGCCATCTAGATTCCAATCTCCAACATTCTGCTCAAGTGCTTTCAGTAAGGGCAGTGTTCCTTTTCACTGGATTCCTATGCCCCAGGATGCTTCTCATAGAAACAATGTCATCTGTGACAACTAAGCTTTCTGTCCAGCCTTCCTTAGAAAAGACTAACGAACTTTTATTGAGGTTGAACAAAGGTAAACACGTATGTTCTATGACCATTAACTGGTGGTTCTATAACCACTCTAATTGCCTTCACCACTAGTTACTAATGTTGCATTTAGAGAGTGTTCATAGTCATGTGTGGGTGCGCGTGCTAAGTAACCTCAGTCGTGTCCAACTCTTGTGACGCTACAGACGATAGCCTGCCAAGCTCCTCTGCGGGACTCTCCAGGCAAGAATACTGCAGTGGGTTGCCATGCCCTCCTCCAGGGCATCTTCCCGACCCAGGGATCTAACCCACATCTCTTCCATCTCCTTCATTGGCAGGTGGGTTCTTTACCACTAGTGCTCCCTAGGAGGCCCTTCACCACACACTAGGCATTGTTTTAAACCCTTGATATACACTATTTCATTCAATATTCCCAGGATATATAATTGTTACTATGTTAAAGAGGACGAAATCCAGCCATGGCTTGTCTAAGTTACATAGCTCATAAACATCAAAGCCAGGGCTGAAACCTGGGGAGTATCCCCCAAGTTCATGAGTTTTCCTGTCTTACTATACTGCTTTCCACTGAATCAATGTGGGGAAAAGAAGTATGGTCCTAGAACGTCATTTATCATCAGCCTCAGCATCAGTTGGGAACTTGCCAGTGATGTAAATTCTCAAGACCCACTCCCGGATCAGAAACTTGAGTGTGGGCCAAATGACCTGTGTTTTGACAAGCCTTTCAGGTGATTTCTGATGATTGCTCACTGCCACAGAACACAACTAAATATTTACACGTGAATGAGATTATGAAGTAGTACTAGTGCTTAAATAAGCTTTTTTAATAGGATGGGAAATCAAACAACCTGCCAGCATTATTTCCAAGTACACGAACATTTGCTATTTCACAGAGGGAATTTATATGTTGGAACTTAGTTATATGTCTCAAAATAATGCACAGCCAAAAACCTGATGTAATTAAGTGTTAGTCGCTCAGTTGTGCCCGACTCTTTGCGACCCCATGGACTGCAGCCCACCAGGCTCCAGTGTCCATGAGACTTTCCAGGCAAGGATACTGGAGTGGGTTGCCATTTCCTTCTCCAGGGGATCTTCTCAACCCAGGGATTGAACCCGGGTCTCCTGCACTGCAGGCAGATGCTTTACCGACTGAGCTACAAGGGAATGCACAGCCAAAACCCTGATGTGATTAGTTAATATCAGAACAGATCAGATACTTAAATGAACTATTATATTTTAACTAAAACAACAAGAAACAATCACATTGGGAAAAGCAGTGCTGAAGTCTGTAGCAAATGAGATGATATAACAGTAAAAATATCTTTTGTGAAGAGATGATATCTTCTGTAGATATTTGAGGTTTTAAGTACAATGAACACGATTCCAATTACTATTACAGGTCAAGAAACAATTTTGGCATGAAACTAAACTCCTTTATGTTTAGCAGTTTCTAAATATTCATGTAGGTCATAATATTTTTATTAGGCTTTGAGATGAATTAGATCTATTATTAGGTTCTTTTTGAAACACAGTTTAGTTTTCAAGCTTTTTGATCACCAGGGAAATCTCTGCAAATAAATATGCACTCAAACAAAAACTACGACACAACTTCAGCATTTGGGAATATAGTTTAAATGGAGAAGCTGTATAGCCGTGGTCAGTTTCTCTCACTCTCTCACACACATCACTAATTAATGGCGTGATCCTAGAGAGAAAATGGAGATATTATTTTTTCCTAAGTGACATGATCCCCACCCCTTAGAGGGGGTGATTAAAAAAAAAGTGGCATTTCAGACACCTAATAGCAAGCCTATGCACACACAACTTCCATCTTTATATTATTTTACTACCCATCCTTTAATTTTAATCTTCCTATCATCTTTCCACAGCCAGGTAAGCAAATAGCATCATAGTTACTGGATAATGAGGAAATAGAAGCATGAACTTTTCACCATCTTACTTGAAGACAATTTGATAATTAGTGACAGGGTTCAAATTAAATTTAGTCAGGTTTTCTATCTTCCATCTCAGTGCCCTTTCCGCTAGTCCAGTCCACTGTTATCCACGCTGTAATCATTTGCATATCATCTTAGAAAATGTGCCAGCCATGTACTAATTTCATTTACTTAAAACTTTTCTTTACATCAAAATACCTTTGGGCTTAAGTAAACCCATTTAAAAAGATAACAGTATGTTGCTTGCATAGCTAAAAGGCCAGGATCACTTTAAATAAGTAGGTTACTGTCAAAACTGGTAACAAATTAATGTTATTAAGTTATATTAGATATTGCTTTTTCACAGAAGATTTTGACCTTGGTGGTTGATTCTCTCTTAGTTACAAAAGAGATTTGTAAGTAAGAGAGGTATTGACCACACTAGGACCAGACAGAGTCTTTTTCCTGGGAAGAATCAGAGTTGAGAAAAGAATAACTTTCTTACAGTGTGATTTTTGGAGCTTACACTTCCAGGTCAACTCAAGCCCCAGTGGGAGCTCCTGCTTTAGCCCAGAGAGCAGACCGCAACATACGGCAGTCCCAGGAATGGGTGGGAATTTGCCCAGTGTTCTGCACCCCTTTGTCCTAAATGAGGATAAACAGCCATAAGCAAACAACCCCCCTAGCCAGCATTCTGTACAATCTTTCCATTTTTCAAGTAGCATTAATATCCTGATTCATTTACTTGCACCTTTTCAAAATGGAGTGCAATAAACAGACAGAGCTTACACACAAGAGACTGCCCAGGAAGCTACTTTCTGAATCCAAATTCAAAGGGCAAGGCCAACTCCTAATCTGTATTCACAGAGACAGTACAGAATTGGAGAGGCCACTCCTTGATTTGTGTTCATAGAAAGACTAGAGTGCGGGACAGTGTTATTCATTAACTCATTCTCTCCTCTGAAATACAAGTCTTGAATATATTTGTTGACTTGACAATAGAAGTTAATTTCTATATAGAATGACCTTTAAAATAATATATACATCTATATTTTTATTTTTATTTATGCATCAGATTTATGTAAACAGACGGTTTCTTTTGAAAGGCTCTTTGTCGCTGTGAACCTGAAAGAATATGCCTTTTAAATTTGAAAAAAAAAAAAACTAAAACTAATAACTCATATGATACCTACACTCTAGAAACTTTTACCAATCTGTTTTTAACTTTTCATGATCATTTAGCTCCAGAATGGAGCTGAAGGGGCACCTCATCCAATAGGATCATTTAACAGATGGGGGGAAAGATAGAGACTGGAGTAGTGCTTATGATTTACTCAAGGCCACCCAGCTAAGTAGCAACAGGCTGGAAATAGAACCCATGTCCCTTCATGCCTGGTCTAATGTTCTTCCCAATGCTTTATACTGTCTTTCCTCGTAAATTCCAGAGAATAGCAGACAGAAGTTTGTAGTTCAGAGAAATATTAGTACAGAAAAGAATATCTCTGCATATGTTATTTCATTCACAGTTGCTTACTCATTACTTAGTTTAGACACAAAGTTAAGCCAAAAAAAGGGGGTTCCTGGCCTTAGTTGGCATCTCACGTACCATCACTGAATGACCCCTCTACAGCATATAATCTGTAAGTATATGACTATAATTCGTACATATATTACACGTAATGGACTGTGTCAGCATAAGTAACTCCTCCATTGGGTCTGTCCGTATCTTTTCATCTGTATAGAGACTTCTTGATTTATTATTGAGCTTCATCAAAAGATCGTGAAAAAGTTAGAATGGTACCTGCCCCATTGTTAATGGGAGCAGAGACGTTGCTGTTTTATGTAAGAATATGTAAACATTCATTTCATGGCTTCACTTGCCATGGATTTTTGGTGTTAGATTTATTGGTGTTCATTCACTTTTTTAATGTAGTTTGGAACAACTTCAGAACATTTTGAGGAAGCTTAGCAAATGAAGACAAATAGAGGTCAACATTATCGCTCACATCATGACCAAATATTGTGTCTGGGTCTGTGTTTGTTGGATGCATAACATAACTATTATATATACATGCTTCTAGAAAAGGTAACAACTTTTGAACAAGATTTCAACACTCAATCCGATAACACTCATGCTTGATGAAATTCTATTTAAATATTCAGGAAGTAGTTATTGGCATTAGAGATTTTAGAGCAAAGTTTCTCAAGCCACCTGTGGTGGGAACCATTTTAATTTCCAATCTGTCACAAACTGGTATTTGTAAAATATTTATATTTGCCAAAGCTAATAGAACAAAATTAAAAGACACAAAATGCAAGTTGTAATTTTTATTGCCATATTCAATAGATCGAAATTATATTTGGATTAAATGTCATGCTAATGTGAAATTGTTATAAAAAGTTTTAAATGCTTACTCTCTATTTCTGTATGTATTTATTTTGAACAAGTACTATTTGGTAGATCAAATTATAACACTGATTTAGGGGGAAATATTTCTATTTTTTCCATGATAATATATTACACTAAGTTACCAGTCTTTGCCTACTTTATGTACTATCAAACTTTTCTTTTTAGAAAAGCACAACATTATGTGCAATCAATTAATAGTCACTTTTAACTGTTAAGTGGACAAAATTGTCTCAGGATGAATTGCTCTGAGCAGTGGTGACAAAATACCCTGAAGATGTTTGAAACAACTCTAAAGCAAACATATGATTTTGAAAGCTGTGGTACATATACACAATGGAGTATTACTCAGCCGTTAAAAAGAATTCATTTGAATCAGTTCTGATGAGATGGGTGAAACTGGAGCCAATTATACAGAGTGAAGTAAGCCAGAAAGAAAAACACCAATACAGTATACTAACACATATATATGGAATTTAGGAAGTTGGCAATGACGACCCTGTATGCAAGACAGGAAAAAAGACACAGATGTGTATACCAGACTTTTGGACTCAGAGGGAGAGGGAGAGGGTGGGATGATTTGGGAGAATGGGAATTATAACATGTATACTGTCATGTAAGAATTGAATCGCCAGTCCATGTCTGACGTAGGGTGCAGCTTGCTTGGGGCTGGTGCATGGGGATGACCCAGAGAGATGTTGTGGGGAGGGAGGTGGGAGGGGGGTTCATGTTTGGGAACGCATGTAAGAATTAAAGATTTTAAAATTTAAAAAAAAAAAAAAAAGTATGTTGATAAAATTTGAACAAATACTTAAGAATGATGAGGCTTATACATAGAATGGTATCAGTGTAATTCATATATAATTTTGTTTCTCTAACCTAAATTGAAAGAAAGATTATATCAGCGCTTGTTTTCTTAATTATTCTTTCATCAAATTTCATTTCTGCTAAAATATACCAGTTTATAGTTATGTCAATTAATGCCATTCTAATAATAACTTTATAAGGGAAAAGAATCTGAAAAGGAATATATATATTATATATATTTAAACTGAATTACTTTGTTGTACATCTGAAACTAATACAACATTGTAAATTAACTATACTTCAATTAAATGTAAAAGAAAAAATATAAAAGTAAACAAAAATTTAAAAAGGAAAAAAAAAATATTTTTAAAACACATTGAAGGGGATGGTCATATAGACTACAGATAATAATATTATTCCTTACTGGAGCAGAGTTGTACAGTATTTAAGGTGTTTAGGGGCATTTATTTTATTTTATATGGCCCTTTCTAACACTCCTAGGCAGTAGATAGGCAAGAGTTATTATCATTACTCTACAAATGAGAAAATTGATTCTGATATTTTAAGAAGGGTACCAAACACACATGGTGAGTAAGTGAATAAATTACATCATAAGTGATATTTTTTATCTTGATCAAGATCAAGATAGTACCCTTTGTACTACAGTATGCCAATTCTCGGGATTGCCAACAAATATTGCTATTCAATGGATCTCTCTAGTAGAATGAAAAATCAACGTGGAAACAAAGGTGCAATTGCTTTTCTGTAAAATTTATTTAATTGGAGGATAATTAAAATATTGTGATGGTATCACTTTTTAATGAAAGAGCTTATTTTAAATGCTATAGCAATTTAAAAATTAATAATAATAAAAAGTGTTTTCCCTTTCCCAAAAAGCAAAAACATGGAGTCAGAGCCTCTTGAATTAATAAGCTGCCCTTAAAGGCAGCAGAGATTTTAGAATTAGTGTAACACTAACTTTGTACACAAATGTTCTTACCCTTCTAGTAACATCATCAGCCTGTTTGATGCATAGCTCTAGGAGTTCCAGCTCATTTCGGCAAGATCTGGAAGAAACCAGCCATTCTGGACATACTCCTCTGATGATTAATTTCATTTGCTACCTGGACCGAGCCACAGGCTGCTCAGAAAATTGGTCAGGCATTGTTCTAAATCTAGCTGAGAGAGTGCTTTCTGAATGACGTTAACATTTAAACTAATTTGTTTACTGAATAAAATAGATCACCCTCTCTAATGTGAGTGGGCCTTATCTAATCACTGAAGAGCTGAACAAGGCTGATCCTCCCTCAAGTTTAGTTTGACCACCTTCAAGCGGGGACACAATTTCTTTCCGGCCTTTGAACTCAAAACTGAAACACTGGCTATTACTGGGTCTCCAGCACAGCTTGCTGACCTCAGATCTTGAGATTGTCAGCCTCCATAATCAGGCAGATTTCATGAAACAGAATTCTCTCTCTCTCTCACACACACACACACACACACAAACACACACACATGTACCTTACTGTTTCTCTATAAAGACTCTTAACTAATACAAAGTGTTAATTTTGTCAAATCTGTTTTGCCATAAAAATATGAGAGCAGTCTTAGCTCTGACCTTCACATAGGACCTTTTTGTTCCCTAGCCACAAAAACATGGTCTTGGACCAGGTATAAAGAGAGCCAGAGTCTCCCCCTTTCTCTAGAAGCATCTATTGCATTAGAGACCATTAAAGGGAAAACTAAAGAAAGACTACTAAGAAGAAGTAGGCTTTCACCCCTAAATAGTGCCCAATAAAGATATCCTCTGTCTTATCTGCTAAGCAATGAAGGCGGCTGCCCTCTAGTTTCAACTGTCTTCTGCCTCTCCTAAGAGTGAGAAGGCGATTTCTCTTCCCCGGCTCTCACATACTGATGGAGGCAGAGCAGAGGCATCCAGCAGTGTTTCCTCCTGAGGCACCAATAAGAACAATTTCCATAAAATAAGAATCAATAAGAACAATTTCCCTAAGGAACACATGTTGCAAAGAAGGATTTCATCATTTCAGATTCCATGTCTAAGCACAGCATTGGCAATTGGAGTTCTTATCCCCAAGTTCAACTGGGGACACGGGTTAGTTCTGGACAACACACTCAGCAGAGAATGAGAAATCGTGTCCAAGGCTCAGGACAACCTGAACACTGGGTCACATGCTGCTCTTTAAGGCAGGGCCCTGGGATGAGGTAAGCAGCAAAGGGCTAAGTGAGTGCCCTGTGTCTCAGTGACTGCGTCGGAGTTACCTGTGTGTAGTCCTGGGCCAGGCGGGGTCCTGGCTCTGCTCGACTTCTCCCTTCACAGGACCTCCTGAACTCAGCCCAGTATCACCTGATGGGATGGTTTCTCCTGTGAGAAAACGCTACATTAACATTCTACAATATTGAGCTCTCTCTATAGTTTTATTGTAACGTACTGTTATGTCACAAATATGGATGGTTTTGTACTCAGACTCCTGAAGGTCAAGAATGAGAGCAGGAAACAAAACTATAGAGAAACAGACTCAATATTGCAAAGAAATTACACCCCCTTCCCTCAGTCTCATTCACCTCTCTGATGGGGCTTTCGATGCCATGAGTTTTAGAACAGAATGTCATCACCTGATTCGTGGACAATAACTATGGTTCTTCTTCAAGCAACTGAAATTCTGGAAAGGGCGTGAATATGGCCATACATTTGCTACAGCACCCTATTCATTTCTTCTGGAATGATCATTACAACACACACACACATACAGAATGCATGCAAACCATCTCTGTGTCTTCTGCCCAGAACAGCTGAGCCTTGCTGAGGCTCACAGGCGTGTTGGGGGGCACACACAAATGTGTCGCCGAGTGAGGCGTAAAGGAGTTAAGGATAAAGAATTCCACTCAAGGGCCACCATTCCCACTGGGCTCAGTGTCAGTGACACCTCAGTGCCTACCACACATGGTGATTACTGGAACTGTGCGACAAGACTCAGGTGGTAATCACGGGGTCCCTTGAAAGTAGTGCATGCTAATAAAGTATAGGGTACTCTGCTAAATCTGAATTTCTGTGTGAAACAACACAAAATTTTTTAATGTAAGTATAATAGCAAAGAACAAATCTGACTCAATGTTGGGTCCATTTCTTTTTACTTTAACTTTTTTATTCTATTGTTTTTGCTGCAAGTAAGGGATATTGCCAATAGCTTGAAATATATGGGATTGCCCATTCTCTGACCCTTAAGGGTATAACACTTTTTCATTTGCATAGAGATAAAGAATCGCAGAACAGTGAATAACATTTGTTTGTTGGAGGTTTACAAGAACATCATGACCAGGTTTACCAGAACAGCTGCAAGAGCAAAGGATTCTGGCACCAAGAAGTTTGCAACAACCAACCACACCCCCTCCCCTCTTAGTATAAAACAAGCCCGAGTTCTAACTTGGGTAAGATGGTTCTTTGGGACACAAGTCCACCATCTTCGCAGTCTGCTAGTTTTCCAATAAAGTCATGATTCCTTGACCCACCAACTCATCTCTTGATTTATTGGCCTGTCATACTGCGAGCAGTATGGGATTGGACTTGGTACCATAAGTACGTCCCAAATATTGCAGAGGACATAGTCATACTACAATAGTAATTGCTACAAGGGATTAATATTATTGTCAAGTCATATAAATTATTTGTTTTTATATACGATTCATATTGGGTTTCCCATGTGGCTCAACGGTAAAGAATCCACCCGCCAGTGCAGGAGACTCAGGAGATGTAAGTTTGATCCTTGGGTCAGGAAGATCCCCTGGAAGAGGAAATGGCGACTGACTCCAGTGTTCTTCCCTGGGAAACCCCATGGACAGAGGAGCCTGGTGGGCTACAGTCCAGGGGGTCACAAAGAGACGGACACACCTGAGCACAGCACACACACGCGATTTATATTATTTTTAAGCTTACTTTGCGCCACATACCAGGCTTTAAAGTTATTTAAATTCATTCTGGTTCTCTTCCTTAAAACAACCCCTGTCTGTCTGTCTGGTTAATGTCCTTATTTTATGTCACAAAGCTGAGGTTAAAAGAAGATATTCAATTGTTTAAGGTCACACAGCTGTTAAATCCAATGATAATTCAAATCCCAATCTATCTGACTCAGAGACCTGAGATTGCAACAAAAGCAATGTGTTTAAAGGCTGGTTCATAACTTCTAAGGGATCAAGGTGAAGGAGCCAGCACTGGGTAGATTCGTACAGGTGTTCAGTGGAAGCACAATTGACCATTCTATGGATGGAAATCCCTTCATCCGCTGAGTTTGAGAAAGACTCAAAGTTAAGATCTGTTTTCAAGGCTAGCAGAACAAAAATTTCTCAAGTTCCTAAGGAAAACACCCCTGACTAGTTTTCTTCTAACCTCTACTACATGAGGATACATTGTAAACTCTATGCTTTATATAGAGGAAGTGAAAAAATGACAGCTTGGTATGTGAAATGTTGCTGTTACATTGTTGTTTTGCTCGAATCTACTTTTATTCCAAAATTGTCCAATGTCGATTTCACAGGAAGCTGGTTTTGTAAAGCCATGCACATTTCACATGGGATAGAGAAAGAAGGTGCTTTCAGTTCGACACCAGTACCTTCTTTAAGAAAACAAATTCAGCTGGACATGTAAGTACTGTCAGGCTAAGTGAGGGATGGCATATCCTAGGTTTATTTAGTCCCAATCTCTCTGAAGACAGCCTGAGAAGACTGTAGAACTTCTGGCGGCCTGTGATCCTTAACATTACCGTGGAGAAAATTTGTGTGTGTGTGTGCCCATGAAAACTGATGTATCACTATCAATGCAGGGAGAAGGAAGTCACCTGGATGCTACCGTCTTGTTTCATTTCTTGTATTTCTGGTATTAAAATCATGAGCTTGGTAGAAAAACAGCAAGCAAGATGTACACAGAGGGTTGCAGGTGTTCAAAGGACATAAGCCATTTTACTTTTGAAAACTATTAACTTCCATCCCAATGCCAGCTTTTTTTGGCACATAAATTAACTGTAATTTTCTTGAAATATATCAGTGGGAAAGTGATCAGTCTTATTCTTACTGTGACTCATCACTGAGTTAAAAGGATGCCACCAAGACTTCCTGGAAGGTGGATGAAAAAAGCACACATAAATCTGTTTCTCCCCAGTTCTACGGAATCCTGGGCTCCGGGCCAGCGCACCTGAAGAACGGGGGGTGCTCAGGGACACACTGCTGATGCCAGCCAAAGCCTCTTATGGATTTACATATCGTGACTCAAGGCACTTTACTAAACAGACCATCCTCTTATAGCTTACACTGTTCCTGTTGACTGTTCAGCTTCCGAGGTGGCTCAGTGGTAAAGAGCCTGCCTGCCCATGTGGGAGATATAAGAGACTTGGGCTTAATCCCTGGATCAGGAAGATCCCTCGAGAAGGATTCTGAAGCCCCACGGACAGAGGAGACTGGTGGGCTACAGTCCTTGGGGTCACAAAGAGTTGGATACAACTGAGCGTGCACATGTGTATGCACACGCGTGCACACACACACACATTGACTGTTCATTCACTCACTCATCATACATTTGTCTACTCTGTATCAGTCACTGAGCTAAATCCTGACAACAGAGACATGATGGGCATGTGTCTTGCCTGCCATAGAGAGCTCAGACTTACAGACAGTGTGCAACAAAATCGCAGTAAGAAAAGCTATTTCCTGTTAGTGGACACATGAGTGCAACCAAGGGTGGAGACATCTGCCTCCTATACTCTTACTCTCCATAACATGAAATTCTGTTTTCCTCAATATGGTGACTAGACAGTCTAAATTATTTCTAAATGGTGTCTCAGCTACATTATGAACATAAAGTTAATTCCTGAAATATATAACCCTCTAGGAGATATTAACCACTAAGACAACCAAAATTTTCAACGTGGGTTTAATATTTATATATTTCAATTTTAACAAAAAATTTTATGTATAAATCTTTAGAAAATGTTAATTAGGAATAACCCGTAAACAGATAGTGACACAGTGATTCTGGCATTACAGAGTTTTATGACAGTAACTAGTTATCATTTCTCAGCAAATTTCCTGAACTGTAAAATAGAAATAATAACTAATAACTTCAGAGACTTATCATGAGAATTCAATGACACAATACACTAAAAATTTAGGGGAGTTCCAGACATACAGTAGAAACTCCGTAACTCATTATTCTCTCTATAATTATGAGTAATTATAGAAATAAAAGCATTTAGGACATTGTAGAAGGAGAGTTATGAACTAAATGTAAGTCATGTTCATAAAACAGCAATTATTGCTATTTAGAATCTGTCCCATTGCATTTCTCATGGGTGCAAACTTACCAGACCTTATATTAAATTACATAGAGGTGGACATATTAAACTGATGATGAGATTCTTAAAATGTAGCCACTGGATCAGCAGGAGAATCTAGAAATGTATCACAGGGGGAAACAGAACACTGTACTTATCATTTATGAGCTAAAAAGATTAATGATTTATTACTAGGCTCATTAATCAAAACTGTGTGGCTTTTTTTTATAAGGAGCAATTCCACTGTTCAAGTCAATTAGCCCACCAAAGCTATTACACCAAAGAAGCTGCAATGCTATTCAGACTTCCCCAGGAGTATTTGGAGTATAAAATAAATGCTATTATTCAGAAGATACCGAATTGCTAAGCTTCTTAAATTCATACAATTGGGAACCTGCCGTACATTAACATGCTGAAACTCATTAAGAGTCTTTTTTTCCCGAGCTTTAGAGTCATTGGCATTCTTAGCACAGTAAGAACAATAACATGCTCCAGGCCTCCAAGGAGAGAATGCCTTGTGCTCCTCCAGCTCCACTTCAGGGCATCACTGGGGCAGCAGGGGTGCCCGTCCTTTGAGAGGGTGGCAGCTTCTGCTGGATGACCCTAAATCCTAGACAGGACTGCAGAGCTGGATCATACTGTGTGCGGGAGAGGAGAGGAAAAGGAGTAGCAGGTTTATAACATCATTTATCTTTCCCTTGTTAGAGCTCTATTTACAACATTCCAGAATAAATATGCGAAATGTGAGAAAGGATTTAACCCGTCAATTAGAATCTATGAGGCTCTTTTCTTCTAACTGAAGGATAGTTGATTTACAATGTTGTGTTTCAGGTGTAGAGCAAAGTGATTCAGATATGTATAACATATACATAGAGATGTGTATATGTATATGTATATGTATATATGTGGTATACGTCTGTGTGTGTGTATAAAAGCTATACAGTGGACTTGCCTGATAGCTCAGCTGATAAAGAATCCACCTGCAATGCAGGAGACCCCAGTTTGATTACTGGGCCAGGAAGTTACCCTGGAGAAGGGACAGGCTACCCACTCTAGTATTCCTGGGCTTCCCTGGTGGCTCAGATGGTAAAGAATCCACCTGCAGTGTGGGAGACCTGGGTTCAATCCTTGGGTTAGGAAGATCTCCTGGAGAGGGGAATGGCTACACACTTCAGTATTGTGGCCTGGAGAATTCCATGGACTGTATAGTCTATGGGGTCACAAAGAGTCGAACACGACTGAGCAACTTTCACTTCATACAGTAGGCCCTTGTTGGTTATCTAGTTTTATATGATAGTGGGTATCTGTTAATTGCAAACTCTCACTTTATCCCTCCTTCCCTTTCTCTTTGATAAGCATAAATTTGTTTTCTGTATCTGTGGGCCTAATTGTGTTTTGTACATAAGTTCATTTGAGTCATTTTACTTTAGATTCCACATATAAGCATGATCATATGATATCTGTCTTTGTCTAACTGGCTTACTTCACTAGGTATGGCCATCTCTATGTTCGTCCAGGTTGCTGCAAATGGTATTACGTCATTCCTTTTATAGCTGAGTAATATTCATCGTATCTATGCACCACATCCTCTTTATCCGTTGTCTCTTGAGGCACACTTAGGGTGCTTCCATGAGGCTTTTATTATGTAAGTGAATAACTAAATAAATGAGGGATCCTTAAAGTGGAATGCAAACTAATAAATATGGAAGGAAAGTTGGAATGACAGAATCAGTACTTGGTAACAAGAATAGTAATCATGGACTTTAGCATGAATCTTCAGAATATGCCAAAACAAGTGAGTAAAATTTGATGAGAACTAGGAACCGCACATAATCCCAAAGAATTTCTCTCCAAACCTCAAAGAATTTCTCTCCAAACCTCAAAGAATTTCCCCTGAAAGATTAGTAATCACAAGGCTAACTTATCCATGGTGATACCTTTCAGACAATATCTTACGATCAGTTCTCTCACCGACATGGAGTGGGTGGACACCATGTGCCCTCCCCGTCCCATGTGATACATCAGAAGGAGAGGACTGCTCTGTGGCCTTGTTCCAACAGTGCACACCTGAGTGGACTCACTGGAAAGTATCAGGCACACATAAGTTGAGAGACATTCAAAATACAGTAACTGGTCTGTAATCTTTAAAAAAAAATCAAGATGAAGAAAGACTGAAGAAGAACCAGAGATTCAGTTCAGTTCAGTTCAGTTGCTCAGCTGTGTCCAACTCTTTGTGACCCCATGAATCGCAGCACGCCAGGCGTCCCTGTCAATCACCAACTCCCGGAGTTCACCCAAACTCATGTGCATCGAGTCAGTGATACCATCCAGCCATCTCATCCTCTGTCATACCCTTCGCCTCCTGCCCCCAATCCCTCCCAGAATCAGGGTCTTTTCCAATGAGTCAACTCTACATGAGGTGGCCAAAGTATTGGAGTTTCAGCCTCAGCATCAGTCTTTCCAGTGAACAGCCAGGACTGATCTCCATTAGAATGGACTGGTTGGATCTCCTTGCAGTCCAAGGGACTATCCCCATGGAAAAGAAATGCAAAAAAGCAAAATGGCTGTCTGGGGAGGCCTTACAAATAGCTGTGAAAAGAAGAGAAGTGAAAAGCAAAGGAGAACAGGAAAGATATTCCCATTTGAATGCAGAGTTCCAAAGAATAGCAAGGAGAGATAAGAAAGCCTTCCTCAGCGATCAATGCAAAGAAATAGAGGAAAACAACAGAATGGGAAAGACTAGAGATCTCTTCAAGAAAATTAGAGATACCAAGAGAACATTTCATGCAAAGATGGGCACAATAAAGGACAGAAATAGTATGGACCTAAGAGAAGCAGAATATATTAAGAAGAGGTGGCAAGGGTACACAGAAGAACTGTACCAAAAAAGATCTTCACGACCCAGATAACCACGATGGTGTGATCACTCACCTAGAGCCAGACATCCTGGAATGTGAAGTCAAGTGGGCCTTGGAAAGCATCATAATGAACAAAGCTAGTGGAAGTGATGGAATTCCAGTGGAGCTATTTCAAATTCTGAAAGATGATGCTGTGAAAGTGCTGCACTCAATATGGCACCAAATTTGGAAAACTCAGCAGTGGCCACAGGACTGAAAAAGGTAAGTTTTCCTTCCAATCCCAAAGAAAGGCACTGCCAAAGAATGCTCAAACAGCTGCACAACTGCACTCATGACACACACTAGTAAAGTAATGCTCAAAATTCTCCAAGCCAGGCTTCAGCAATACATGAACCGTGAACTTCCAGATGTTCAAGCTGGTTTTAGAAAAGGCAGAGTGGTCCTGGGAAAAGTGGTCAACCACTTGTAAAAGAATGAACCTAGAACACTTTCTAACACCATACACAAAAATAAACTCAAAATGGATTAAAGATATAAACATAAGACCAGAAACTATAAAATTTCTAGAAGGGAACATAGGCAAAACACTCTCCAACATAGATCAGAGCAGGATCCTCTATGACCCACCTCCCTGAATACTGGAAATAAAAGTAAAAATAAACAAATGGGACCTAATTAAAATTAAAAGCTTCTACACAACCAAGGAAACTATAAGCAAGGTGAAAAGACAGCCTTTGGAATGGGAGAAAATAATAACAAATGAAGCAACTGACAAACAACTAATCTCAAAAATATACAAGCAACTCCTGCAGCTCAATTCCAGAAAAATAAACGACCCAATCAAAAAATGGGCCAAAGAACTAAATAGACATTTCTCCAAAGAAGACATACGGATGGCTAACAAACACATGAGAAGATGCTCAACATCACTCATTATTAGAGAAATGCAAATCAAAACCACAATGAGGTACCATTTCACACCAGTCAGAATGGCTGCAATCCGAAAGTCTAGAAGCAATAAATGCTGGAGAGGGTGTGGAGAAAAGGGAACCCTCTTACACTGTTGGTGGGAATGCAAACTAGTACAGAAACTATGGAGAAGAGTGTGGAGATTCCTTAAAAAATTGCAAATAGAGCTGCCTTATGACCCAGCAATCCCACTGGGCATACACACAGAGGAAACCAGAATTGAAAGAGACACGTGTACCCCAGTGTTCATCACAGCACTGTTTATAACAGCCAGGACATGGAAACAACCTAGATGTCCATCAGCAGACGAATGGATAAGAAAGCTGTGGTACATATACACAATGGAGTATTACTCTTCCATTAAAGAGAATACGTTTGGATCAGTTCTAATGAGGTGGATGAAACTGGAGCCTATTATACAGAGTGAAGTAAGCCAGAAAGAAAACACCTATACAGTACACTAATGCATATATATGGAATTTAGAAAGATGGGAACAATAACCCTGTATGCAAGACAGTGAAAGAGACACAGATGCAATGAACAGTCTTTTGGACTCTGTGACAGTCGGGAGGGTGGGATGATTTGGGAGAATGGCATTGAAACATGTATACTATCATATAAGAAACAAATCACCATTCTAGATTCGATGCAGGATACAGGATGCTTAGGGCTGGTGCACTGGGATGACCCAGAGGGATGGTATGGGGACGGAGGGGGGAGGGGGGGTTCAGGATTGGGAACACATGTACACCCGTGGTAGATTCATGTTGATGTATGGCAAAACCAATACAATAATGTAAAGTAAAAAAAAATAATAATAATAAAATACAATATGAAAAACAAAAAAGAAAAGGCAAAGTAACCAGAGATCAAATTGCCAATATCCGCTGGATCATGGAAAAAGCAAGAGAGTTCATGAAAAACAGAGATTAAAGGACACTGAAAAGATGTGATGGGTCCACGTAAGGACTCACACTGGACTGAATCCTGGCTCCTGGTCTGATAAAATGCTTGCTAATTATAAAGGAGTTTATTGAGACTTTATAGACATTTTTAGCATATCAGTGTTAATTTTCTGATTTTGCTCATTTTACTGGGTATGAATGTTCTTGTTATTACGAGGTATACGGAAGCATTTATGGACAATAGGGCACCAGGTCTGTAACTCAGTGTCAAATATCTTAGAATGATAATACTGCTATATATAGAGAAAATGATAGAGAGAGAGAGAGAAAATGATAAAGCAGAAGTGGGAAACGCTGAATATGTGAAAAATCTAGGTGGAGAGTGTTATGCAATTCGTGTAACTTTTTGGTAACTTAAAAATTATTTGAAAATAAAAGTTAAGACAACTGTAGAAGTAAAATAAATGAGCTATTAGTCTACATATATAAAATCTGAAATTAGAAATATTCGTAAGAACGTCACCTTACTAAAGAATCAGAAGGCAGGATACATTCTTTGTCTTACATTCAAACTGCACTCTCTCAAGATAAAAAGAACAGAAAACATGCAGTTCAGCATTTGTTCCCCTTACTACCATGTGATTCTTATAATTAATAAACCATGGACACCACCTATCTTTTGGAATTACATGTATACTCCTAGCTCCTGCTAGCCAAGGAAAGGATTTGGTAAAATGTCTGCCTAGGAGACTGAACAGAGAGAATGAAGGTGGAGGTTCAAACGGAATCCCTGGTCTCTGGAAACAGTAGAGCATAAAGAGGAGCCAGATAAATTCTCTTTAAGGGCGGACGTAATTCTTTCCCCACACCACCATCTCTCCATGACCCTGGCAGATTTTCATCCCATTGTGTGGCCCGCACATACACCGTCAGGACCCTTCCCTCAGTGGCAGACACAAAGCTGATGCAGTTGACAATCTGTAGCCCAAGACACAACAGGGTAAGAGGCAATGGTTGCTATAGTTATGCACAGGTCACTGATTTTGAAATGAGGCAATGTTGCCCATTAGGAGACACCTGGCAATATATGGAAACATTTTTACTTGCCATAATGGGCAGAAAGGAGGCTGCTATTGGTATCCAGTAACATATAAGAAAGCCCTCCACAACAAAGAATGTTCTGTGCATGACAGTATCTATTATGCCAAACTTGAGACACCCTGGTACAAACTCCTTTAAAGTGGGGGAAAATATATATATGCAGGGCATAAATATACTGTTATTACATATCTATCACTATGTATCATATCTTATATAAATATACATACGACTCCTAGTGTTGATTTAGTTACTTTTATTAAGAACTTAAACTTATGTTTAAATATTTAATCAACTATGTATGTCTAGATTATCTGTTTATAGCTCCAATACAAATAATAAACCAAGAGCATTATAAAACTACATAAAAGTGGGACTTTGTTGGTGGTCCAGTGGCTGAGACTTCACATTCCCAATGCAGGGGGTCTGAGTTCCCAGGTCAGGGAACTAGATCCCACATGCTGCAACAGCATACAGGCTGCAACCAGAGAAGCCGCGCACTGCAACGAAGACCCAGCACAGACGGAAGAAATGCACTTAAAGAGTGAAATGGCGTAAAAGCAAAGTTTCATGACCACTACAATTTAATTAAAACATTAATGTGATATCACGGAGGATGTCACTTTGCCAAATCTAAATTGCCACCTGCTGTGTGGGCATGTTACTGCCCGCAGCAGGTGTTTTCAAGTTCATGGGCTATGTTATCTTTGCCATGTCACAGCATGCTTTCCCACCACTTTTCTCTACTTAAATTGCTCTGAAACCTTCATCTGAGCATGGTTTGCCAGGCTAGCAGTTTTCATTTGGCCTAAAAGCATCATTTACTTGTTACGTCTGCCTCGTTTTCTCCTCATTAGCCCCAGACAGTGACAGTACGTCTCCTTGGCACCATGCAATTATAGACACAAGCACACGCACGGGCAGTGGCATCAGCGGGTCAACCAGATGACCTCAAATACGCTTTCATAATCATTTCAAAGACTGTCATAGAAAGGAAAATCCCAGATTTAGAAATTCTCAGAGGAAATTCATGAAGGCTTAAAATATTTCCACAAACTCCAGTGAGAAAGATGCTATATAATGAAATGTTAGTAGGGATTCCCAAGGCTGATTTGGTTTCAAATGCATAAAGAGGTACGCATTATATTACACACACACACACACACACACACACACACACTCTAATTATGGACTAGTGAGTTCACTTGCTTGAATGTCTCCTTACCATTTAAAAGAAGGACACTTCTCTCATAGGTTTATTACGAGGATTAAATGAGACTTCACAGAGGTTAACATCTGTATCTTTTTCTCATGTAAGCTGCTACACACATTCACTGAATGCCGGCTTCTATTTCCTTCTTAAGTAAATGAGAAACAAAATTGTTATACGCTTAAACAAGACAAAATTAAGCTTAACTTGAGGGAACAGGTAGCTGGAACAATTTCAGAGACTTACATTAAGGAGCACACTAAATCAAAATATATCTATTTATAGGTAATGGCATTTCACTTATTATTAATGGCTCTTTTGTGAAAACTGTCTGCTTTAGCAGAGAGGAAATCAGAAATCAAAGAAGATAGGTAGGAAGGGCAGCAAGGACAGGAATCATGGCTTCCTCTGACTTTTCTTTTTCCTTTCTACCACTGTTTCCTTATGAACCTTTAACACAATGGCAGATTAGAGCTTACAATAAAATAGGATAAGATTTACATAGAGAAAGGATTGGTGCATATCAGATGAACTGAAAAAATTACACAATTCATAGAATTCAAAACATTTTCCAGGCAGGCAGAAAGGCCAAGTTCCTCAGCAGGAAAGCACTTCCTGTGCCCAAGGAGAGGGGCCAGTATGCCTGGGGCACAGTGAGCTGGAAAGGTAGGCAGGACCCAGACCAGGCAGGGCACTGAGAACACGCTGAAGCTACATAATGGGACCAACGATTTTCTTCTTTTTTAAAAAAATATTTTATACTGGAGTACAGTTGATTTACAGTCTTTTGCTAAGTTTCTGCTGTATAGCAAAGTGAATCAGCTATTCATAAACATATATCCACTAGGATTTCCTTCCCATCTAGGTCACCAGGGAGCGCTGAGTAGACTCCCCTGTGCTGTGCAGCAGGTTCTCATCATCTCTGAACATTCTTTGGAAGGACTGATGCTGAAGTTGAAGCTCCAATCCTTTGGCCACCTGATGTGAAGAACTGACTCATTGGAAAAGATCCAGATGCAGGGAAAGATTGAGGGCAGGAGGAGAAGGGGACAACAGAGGATGAGATGGCTGGATGGCATCATCAATTCGATGGACATGAGTTTGGGTGAACTCTGGGAGTTGGTGATGGACAGGGAAGCCTGGCGTGCTGCAGTCCATGGGGTTGCAAAGAGTCAGACACGACTGAGCGACTGAACTGAACTGATAATGAAGAGATCTGGACAGGTTACCATCAACTGGCCCTGCCACGACATTGCGTCTCTGTGTCTCCTTCATTCTGAAGCCTGCACTGAAATCACTGAGTCTCATGCCTCTTGTTCATGAGATGAGAGGCCTCTAAGAGTCCAAGCCTCATGTTCCTCTGCATGTAGTAGGTCAACAGACCTGTTCCTGTATTCACTGACAAATAGTGATCATGGTACAGAATGTCCAAGGATTTTTAAACATCAGCAATTTAGTAGTTCTGATTCAAAAGCTACCAATCCATGAAGAGACCCCCAAAACTGGAGCTCTTGATTTTGTCATCATTTCCATGATAGTACTTGACAATTTATACTTTAACAATACTTGGTATAAAGAGAAGGGAAAAGGGGAAATGTGATCATTATAGAAATGAACACCTAACACAATGTAGAGCTGAGCAAACTATCCTCAACTGGAAGTGAAGAGAAAGAGTGTGGCAAAAGCTATACAAAGCCCCAATAATACCAACAGACTCGAGTCCAGGATGAGCCGCAGGTAACAGGTGCGGTGACAGCTGCCTCTCATGAGGCACCTGCAGTGTGCTAAGCCCTGCCCTGCGTTGCCTGCAACACTTCTCTCCTTCAAGCTGGATGTTTCTCTCACTACTATTTTGCAGATGAGTAAACAGTGGATAGAGGACTGATCTAAAGGCATACAGCCGCCATAGTCAAGGTTCAAATCCAAGCTGGTGACTCCAGAGCCCATGCTCTTTAAAGATACGAGACGACCACCAATGGCACAACTATTCCACCCCAAATTCCAATGTATGTGTGCATTAAAATCAGATGCACTAGCTGTAATAAACAGAATAATGTGTTATAGGTGTATACACACACACATATATAACACACACACACATATAGAGAGATCATATATACAGACTTCCCTGGTGGCCCAGGGAACTGTCCATGGGGTTGCAAGAGTTGGACACAACAACTAAACCATATATATATATACATATATATATGTATGTTATGTGCTGCACTTAGTCACTTAGTTGTGCCCAACTTTTTGTAACCCCATGGACTGTAGCTTGCCAGGCCCCTCTGTCCGTGGGATTCTCCAGGCAAGAACCCTGGAGTGGGTTGCAATGCCCTCCTCCAGGGATCTTCCTGACCTAAAGATTGAACCCGGGTCTCCTGCATTGCAGGCAGATTCTTTACTGACTGAGCTATGAGGGAAGCCCATTTATATATACAGACACTCACACATTATGTCAATCCTGAAGGAAATCAACCCTGCATATTTACTGGAAAGTCTGATGCTGAAGCTGAAGCTGTAATCCTTTGGCCACCTGATGCAAAGAGAGAACTCACTGGAAAAGACCCTGATGCTTGGAAAGACTGAAAGTAGGAGGAGAAAGGGATGATAAAGGATGAGATGGTTGGATGGCCTCGCTGATTTAATGGACATGAGTTTGAGCAAGCTCTTAGAGATGGTGGACAGGAGAGCCTAGCGTGCTGCAGTCCACAGGGTCACAAGAGTCAGACCCAAGTTAGTGACTGAACAACAACAACAATATAATGTATAGTAACTTCTTGACTTACTATACTTGCCATAAAAGTGACTTACTAAGAGAGAAACAAGTTGGACTATACGTACTGACCTGGACTCTGTCAAAAAAGCTTCAGCAAATTCAGAATCTAACAGAATACATCGCGCAAATAAATAAGAAAGGAATGTTTAGGTAAATTTTGACCTGCTATCATCACAGTACTTCTAAGCAAAACTGGAAACAACTAAATTTCCTACATGACGCGATAGTTTAGTGAACTATGTTTCCATAAAATGGCAAATCTTGTGGTTATTAAAATGGATTCTCGTAGAAAGTATGGATAAAAGAAAGTATCAATGTTATATAATTATATGGGGAAAGGAGGGGAAAAAAAACATGTTGGCACATTATGCATTTGCACAGAAAAGAACCAGAAGGAAATGCATTACTTTTAAATGTTGCTTACCAAGTGGCATCCAGAATATACTCTCCTTCTCTTTATTTCTTATTTATCCATGATTTCAAAATTTTTAATACAGAAAGGGTAAGATTGATTACATATCAAAATAATAAACTTAAAATAAATTCAGAGGAAAAAAAATGTTTTTCTGGAGTCATCAACAAGTCATTGCTTTTCAAGCATGGCGCAGAATTCCAGTGTCTATATATCCAAGGGATATATTTCCAGAAGTAGAATTTCTATGTCAACAGAAAGACTAATTTAGTATGTTTCAGGTACTCCATAAAATCTGTACCAATTTTTACATCTGCCAAGAGTGTATAATAGACCCATGCTCCTTACACATCATCTATAGTAGTGTGACCCATCTTTTTAATCTTTGCCCACTTACTTGCTAAATTTAAAGACCATTTTTGCCTTCCATCCATAGAGTCATTGAAAGTCTATACTTTGGGATTTTTTTTTCACTTCCTAGGAATAATAAGGCAGAGCAAAAGATGAAAAAGCATCAAAGGGCAACAGAGTGGTTTGGGTTTCTGAGGACAAAGGAGCATGCATGCAAGCACTGTGCACAAATGTGATAAGGCATCTGACGCAGGCACGTGAACAGCCTCTTCATGGCACACGCACAACACCCCAGCAGGCAGTCTGGCCCCAAAAGAAATGGTTTATTACTAGAAACCTGGACTCATGGCTTCGCCTCTGACCTTAAGGTTGGTTCTTCACCTCTCAGTTACAAAAAACACATTGAAAAAGCTAACGATGGCAACAGCCATTCAATGGGCAGTGAGGATTAGGGCAGTCGTACATGGAAAAGGCTGGGAATTCTCCAAGAGAAGATGCTGGGAACACAGCTGTGATCATGCTTAGCCACACAATCGACAGAGACGAGGCACTGATTCTAGGGAAGTACAGCAGATACACTGTCAACGTGAGGAAGATCTGCTTGGATCAGCCTTAGGTGGAAGTTTTGGTAGAGCTGTAAAAAGATGTGGGGTGATGTACAGAGAGAAGAGCACAGAATTTGAGTGGCAAACGCTCATTTTACTACTTGACCAGTCGCCTAGCTTCTCTCTCACTTTTCCTGGCCACAGATGAAACTCATCATACCGTATCACAGGGCTGTGAGGTACACGAGCTGAGGTTGGTTGTGGAACACCCAGCAGAGTGTCCGACATTGACAGGCACCCCCAAGCAGCCCCTGGATTTCACACAGGTTCATTGAAGGGAAATTTCACTTGACTGCACGATGTCATTTTACAATTCACAAAAGGCAGTGGAATCACTTTCTAGAAAATATTCTTCAATCAAAGTTTCACCAAAAAAAACCAGAACAAAACAAAATACAGTATTGTAAAGTAAAAGAAAGTAAAATTAAAAAAAAATAATAAAACAAAAAAACAACCACCAATGAGGCAGAAGGGGTGGGGGAACAATATAGAAGAATGAAGTGATCTTCAAGAAGTGCTACTCGTATTTCTTTCCCCCAAATTAAAACAATGCTCCATTATGTATCTGATGAAATGATACAGGTTCCTCTTGTGCTTTGCAACATGGAAACAGATAGCACACTCACCAGATAATCAGACGTAGGCCCAGGAAGAAAGATTTGCCTCAAGGCTTGTAACTGTTACCTTCATCATGGGCTGAGTTTCAAAAATATCCCATTCAATTCTGTCCCCCTTCTTCTAAGCCATCTGAAAGCACGTACGCATGGCTGCCTGCGTGTGCATGCCCAAATATCTAAACTTACTTACTAACCCTAACTTTCAATAACCTAATTTTACATTCTAGGTTAAAAAAAATATTCTACCTTCCATGTTAAATAAAAGTGAAATAATTAACTTACAATGTATACCTGGTCTTCATGTTTCTATGGAGAAGAGAGGTGATTATTCACTTGCATCTACATCTTGTCTTCCCACCCCTACATACAGTCCCCACAGGGCGATCTTATCAAGTCTCAGGAGTGTAAATTCCGTCTCCAAGCCACCCCTCCAGTCCTGTCCTCCCATCTCCAGATGCCCATGCCCAGCTGCCTGGTCCCACAGACACTGCGTTCCACCCTGACTCACTCCTTTCCAGCCCTCTCCATCTTGTAAATGGTAACTCTTCAGTGGCTCAGGTCATAAAACTCTATGTCACCCTGGACTCCCCTCTTCCTATTTCTGTCTGCATTCAGTCATTAAATCCTATAAATCCTGCTTCCGAAATCATTCAGAATTCACAGACTTCTCACCTCTCTGGGTGATGCCCATGGTCCAGCCCCTGGACCTCTCTCTCCTACGTTCTTATATATAAACAGCGTCCCCACTGATCTCCCTGTTTCCACATCTGCTTCTCAATTCAGCCTGCCAGCAGACTGAATCATCCTTGCAAAGCTGTAAGCATGGTCAGATCATGAGCCTGCTCAAAATCTACCCGGCTTTCTACCTTACCCAGAAAAAAGCACATGCACATAGAATGACCTGCAAGTCCTCCTGCTCCGCTGCTTCTCCTTCCTTGCTGATGCTCAACCACCACAGGCCCGATTTCACCCAGGGCTTCTGTGCTTGCTGTTCCTGCTGCTTAGAATCATCTTTTCCCAGAAAATTACATAGCTTTCTTCCTCTACTCCTCCACGTCTCTGTACAATTGCACGCTCCTTTCCATGCTTGTCTTTCCCCAGAATAATGTGGTCCTCTCTCCCCCATAAGACTGAGTTTCACAGGGCAGGGTATTTGTTGACCTTGTTCACTTACATGACTCTAGCTCTTAGAAGATATCTTTGCACATAATAGGTGCTCAATAAGTGTTTGTTGAAAGAAAGAGTAGGTTTTAAGCAAAGTTTTGGAGCACTGACTGGTTGCACTGCTCTCAAGATAGCGTACATACTCCGGGGAAGCAAGGATCCTGTATGGGGACAAGCATTAACCTGGGAGCATTTCCTTACTTGCGCCGTGGCTAGCAGAGTGAAAGAGAGTGGCAGGCACAGGAGCTAAGATGTGGAAGCAGCTTAATGTCCATCGACAAATGAATGGATAGAGCAGATGTGGTGCACATATAAAATGGGATACTACTCAGCCATAAAAAAGGTGAATCATGCCATTGGCAGACACACGGACCTAGAGATAATCCTACGAAGTCAGACAAAGAAAGGCAATATCACATGATATCAATTACACATCACCTAAAATAGGACACAGAGAACAGGCTGCGGTTGCCAAGGTGAAGGCGGGTTTGGGGGTATGAAATGGAAGTTTGGAGTTAGTCGATGCAAACTGTCACATACAAGATAGATAAATGGATAAACAAAGCCCTACAGTATAGCACAGGGACCTGCAGTCAATACATTGAGATAATCCATAATGGAAAAGAATGTGAAACAAGAGTATACATGGACGACGGAAGAACCTGACTGTACACCAGAAGCTAACACAACGCTGTAGGTCAACTACACGTCACTAGTTAAAGAAAAAAAGAACACAGTGATTCTGTTATTTACAAGCCACTCAAAGATATATACATTTTTAACGGCTTTGATAATTATGCTGCTGATCAATAATACAGTTGCTTTGCTGTATTACTTTCCTTTTCTTCAGTCAGATATCAAGCCAGATATTTGCTCAATTACAAAAGACAATAAGCTAATCCTTATTATAAAGCCATCCAAACTTTACAATGTTCCACCCTATTTATTAGATGAAGACCAAGGCCAGCCAAAAATTACAGCCTGTGTATGGAGCCACGGCAATGGCAACCCACTCCAGTATTCTTCCCGGAGAGTCCTGTGGACAGAGGAGCCTGGCAGGCTATATCCACGGGGTCACAGAGGATCAGACACACCTGAGCACCCACACACAGGCAGCCATGGGAAGAGGGTGGTCTTTGCAGGAGAGAGCTGAATTCTGGTCTGGCTTTTGCTACAAGTTCATCCTGAGACCCTGGGTTAATCATTTGACCTCTCTTGGCTCTGGAGTGTCTGCATCTGTTTGAAATGGTTGAACAAGGTTGTCTCTAAGGCCTTGTTCAGCTCCAAATTCCATGACTGTATTCATCAAGCAACCTCGTAGGCCAGACTCCAAGTTCCTCTGAGGCCAGGAACACGACCCAGCTTTCACACTGTGGCCAAATCCACAGACCCAAAGCATCGAAACTCTCTTCCCAAACATGTTCAGAACAGCCCAGAGAGCCAGCACATGTAGAGGAAAATCCTTTCCAGGAACAGTCACCAGGGCGCACTCAACAAGGGGCCAAAATTACACATCAAGATGGTAGGGGTGGTGGTCAGGAATCCAATCCAGCTCCAATAAATAGGAAGGATGACACTGAAATTTGGATGAAATTATAGTGAGAAGCTGTTCTTTGCAGACGTGGCAGGAATCCGAGCTAATATGCTGGGAAGGATGACCCAGTATTTGGAAACAGTTCTGCAAAAGCTTAGGGCTTAAGCTGTCTAGGTCTTTGTGAATCGTAGTTACATCAATTGGGTTAAACACAGACGTACAACATTTGGGGAGGAAAAGGACTGAATGTGAAGGGAAATGCAATAATTTGCGTGTCTTATGCAAGCGTTTGTGTATCTTAGTACTTTATATGAAACATATGCAATGATCACCGATATTTACAACAATTAATAGTTTTAAGTCACTCAACAGGCAAATATATGCCTCAAATCCTATTATTTCCACAGTACTTTATGCTTACTCATGTATTTTTTAAAATAATTTTTATTGGAGTATAGTTACCTTACAGTTTTGTGTTAGTTTCTGCTGTGCAACAAAGTGAATCAGCTATACATATACATGTATCCCTTCTCTTTTGGATTTCCTTCCCATTCAGGTCACCGCAGTCCATTAAGCAGAGTTCCTTGTGATATATAGTAGGTTCTCACTAGTTATCTACCTTATACATAGTGTATACGTATCTACCCCAATCTCTTAATTCATTCCATCCCTCTCTCCCCCTAAATATCAGACATTTGTTCCCTACGTTTGTGTCTCTATTTTTGCTTTCCAGATAAGATCACCTATACCATTTTTCTAGATTTCATATATATGCATTAATATACAATGTTTGGTTTTCCCTTTCTGACTTATTTCACTCTATACAACAGTCTCTAGGTCCACCCACATTTCTAAAAATGACCCAGTTTCACTTCTTTTTATGGCTGAGAAATATTCTATTGTCTAAAAAAAAATTACATGTTTCATTTTTTTCAAGGCAGAGATGAGAAAACTATTTTCCTTAGAAGTAAATTCCTCTTATTACAAAATGTGCTCAGGTTAAGAATGCTAACAGCTCGCAGATGAATTCACTGGAGCAAATTATAATCAACTGGCTTCTAGAAACCATGGTGCTTACCGCTTTTCGTATAAAGAAGTAACATCAGGAAAGTGGGCACAATGTCTATTTTCTTTACTATTCTACCTTCAGTGCCTGGCAAAGGGAGCCCATATTTTTGGATGAATGAACTCCTGCTCCTTGGCATGTATTAGAACGCTTACACAATTGTTTATACCGAAACAGAGAAATTAAGGCATTCCCATAAAGCATAGCATTAACTCATGTCAAATAATGAAGACATGCAAGGGGTAGGCTGACACTTCATAGAGGCCTCCAAAGAGAACAAGGAGTTCCTTAAACACAGACTCAGAGGTTCTAGAAACGAAAGTGGTGACACGCCTGGTCTGACAGTTAAACTGGATGAAGAGAATTCACTGAAATGAGACAGACGATGGTTTCCCATCTCTGAACCAACACACTGTAGTTTTACTTGCAGTGGGTTCTCTTCTTTCAGAGGACACAGAGCCGTCATCCACGACTATTCAGGATTTTGGAAAAAGTATGGATGGCGGAGGCTGACTGATCTTGCATCAGACCTGCTCCTTTCTAGCTCTGTGACCTTCAGTGACTTATCCAAACTTCCTGAGCCTTAGCATCTCAGGGGGTTAACATGCCCTTCCCAAGATTTCTGGAGAATCCGAGGGAACATGTGTGTAGATACACAAGCACTGTGCCTGCACAGGCGATATATGCAATGAAATGTAGCTCTTATCATCACTTCAGTTCAGTTCAGCCGCTCAGTCGTGTCCGACTCTTTGCGACCCCGTGAATCGCAGCACGCCAGGCCTCCCTGTCCATCACCATCTCCCAAAGGTATCATTATTTACTGCTAACATAGTGAAGAAAGAGAATATTTAAATTTAACTTTCCTTCAATTAAAAAAAGTCCATATAAAGTTATTGGGCCAGAGTCTTTATTTTTCACAAGTCTGAAAAGGCAAATAAATAAAAAATTCCAATAGAAGACAGGTGAATGTTTAAAATCAAACGGCTTAAAGAGTCGCTCTGTTAAGATTTTTCGTCCATGCAATAAGCATGAGTGTGTGCTGCTGCTGCCGCTAAGTCGCTTCAGTCGTGTCCGGCTCTGTGCGACCCCATGGACTGCAGCCCAGCAGGCTCCTCCGTCCACAGGGCTCTCCAGGCAAGAGCACTGGAGTGGGTGCCATGCCCTCCTCCAGGGGGTCTCCCCGAAGCAAGGGTCGGATCTGCGGGTCTGCGTCTCCTGCATCTCCCACCCTGGCAGGCGGTTCCTCACCACTCGCACCACCCGAGAAGCCACCCTCTTCCCTTCTGTTTGAGTCACTAAGCACATTCTGAACGCAATCTGAAAAATGCAACCTGCTCTCCCCGCAAGTGTCTTTCCACTAGCCATTCACTCACTTCACCCCATGGCCCCGCTGGTGCCCATTTGCTATCCTGTGCGATGATAAAAACACCAAAACTGACTTTTATGCAAGGTTGTGCTTCATCCTTATTACTATATTTGATTATAACTTTCTTAGTGAAAGAGACAAAGGTAAATATAGTTTCTTCAATAGTCCGCAGGAGCAGGAGTTCATTCATCCAAAAATTTATAGGGTTATAGACATAACTCAAAAACTTCTGCATGGACTAAAACCAACATACTTCTCATGAAACAGAATAGAGACTTTTGATTTGTCCAATCCAAACAAGTGATGATGCTTGATCCCAGATGTAAAGATAATACTTTGAGACCTTCTTTCTATAAATTCAGATCACAAGTCTCTCCTTTTAATGTTAGCTGTGAGGTTGCTTGTATTGCTAACAGGACCTATCACAGGTAAAACAGCACTCAGTTTAGTTCAGTTCAGTCACTCAGTAGTGAGTGTCTGACTCTTTGAGATCCCATGGATGGCAATATGCCAGGTCTCCCTGTCCATCACCAACTCCAAAAGTCTACTCAAATTCATGTCCATTGAGTCGGTGATGCCATCCATCTCATCCTCTGTCATCCCCTTTTCCTCCCACCTTCAATCTTTCCCAGCAGCAGGGTCTTTTCAAATGAGTCAGCTCTTTGCATCAGGTGGCCAAATTATTGGACTCTCAGCTTCAGCATTAGTCCTTGCAATGAATATTCAGGACTGATCTCCTTTAGGAAGGATTAGTTGGATCTCCTTGAGGTCCAAGGGACTCCCAAGAGTCTTCTCCAACACCACAGTTCAAAAGCATCAATTGTTCGGTGTTCAACTTTCCTTATAGTCCAACTCTCACATCCATACATGACTACTGGAAAAACCGTAGCTTTGACTAGATGGATCTTTGTTGGCAAATGTCTCTGCTTTTTAATTATAGTCCTACAAAATCAATTGTAACTGAAACTGCAAATTGTCCAGTTAAAGACGTGTGCCTCAGTGTGCCTGGTTGCCTGTTGGCTGCAGCTTGGGCTCCCTGGGAAGATGAGCATGGAGTTTTATTTATTTTCTAAGCACATCATTTAAAACCATGGTCTAGTAAACTTAAAAAAATGTAAGTATTTATTTTAATTGAAGTATAGTTGTACAATTTAAAAAAAATTTATCTATTGGGTTATAATTGATTTACAATATTATATTAGTTTCAGGTGTACAGCAAAGTAATTCAGCTATACATATGCATATATATATTATTTCTTTGAATGCATTAATATTTATTGACTAGAAAGGTTGTGACATTAAATTATAAGCTTAACCTTCATAATGAAAAGTGAAAGTGTTAGTTGCTCAGTCGCGTCTGACTCTTTGTGACCCCATGGACTGTAGCCCACCAGGCTCCTCTGTCCATGGAATTCTCCAGGTAAGAATACTGGAGTGGGCTGCCAGTCTCTTCTCCAGAGGACCTGCCTGACCCAGGAATCAAACCCACATCTCCTCCGTCTCCTGAATTTCAGATTCTTTTACCCACTGAGCCAATATGGTACTGTCACTGGTTTGCTTTTTTCTCATCCGTCTAGGAGATCTGTCTGTGACAGAGATAGAAGTTTAGAGCATCATGTGTATTAAGGACAGACTTCAGGATGGTCGCCTCAAAAAGGAGTGGGCGGAGGGGGAGGGGGAGTAGTGATGCAGACTTGACCTTGGCTGTCACCAGAGCTAGAATGGCCGTCAGTCATTCTGATTTGGGCCTAGATGACTAGGTGCTCAAACCAGCGCACAGATCGGTCCTTGGATGTGCCCACACAAGAAAGGCATCACCTTGGCCCCAGGGTGCTCTGCGGCTCTGAGCCTCACTGTTGATTCTGCTGTGAGTTCACAGCCTTTGCAGTCGTTGAGGTGACAGGCTCTTCACTCTGGGGCATTCAGGTGGCATGTCACAATGTCACCACACCCTCCAGCACTTCCAAGGTTAGTTGGTTTCCTAGTTATGATTTCTGATAGATCTAGAAAAAGTGGGGTAGGGATGCCACCGAAGTCTCTGCTTCCCGTCTGAGATGACTGGCTTGGATTCATCCGTCCCACCACTGACAGGTCAGCAGCCACTGCTAGAATCATCCCCATTCCGCAAGACTCCTCTTGGCATCCCAGTGAGAGCATCAAACCCAGCTAATGACATGAAGAGAGCAAATATGCACAGATCTTAATATGCTAACAAGGAGAACTTTTCCTTTCCCACAAGATCTAATTTCAGCTCTATAGGGATTACACTGTTTACTATTCCATTTTCCTCCAATAGAACATCTGCTATGGATAAAAATGTAAGGAAATTCTTAATATTCTTGTATCCACTTAGAGCCAAAAATAGCCATGCCCTAAAGTGGTGGCTACTTTCTTTCTCAAGACTTAGGTCAGTGACTATTTAATAATGTAATCAGCAGGCTTCAAAACTTTCCAGCTGCAATGAAATAATGCCATTTGCAGCAACATGGATGGACCTGGAGATGATCACATTAAGCAAAGTCAGTCAGACAAAGACAAACATCACGTATCATTCATACGTGGAATCTAAAAGGACACAAATAAACATGCATAGTGAACAGGAGGATTTCCCTGGCAGCTCAGTGGTGAAGAATCTGCCTGCCAGTACAGGAGACTCGTGCTCGATTCCCGGGTCAGCAGGATTCCCTGCAGAAGGAAATGGAGACACGCTCCAGTACTCTTGCCTGGGAAGCCCCATAGAAAGAGGAGCCTGGCGGGCTACAGTCCATGTGGTTGCAAAGAGTCAGACACGACTGGCAGCGACTTAGCACAGCACATGGCAGAGAAGCAGGCTTTCAGAGTAAAGAAGAGACGTGTGGTTGCCAAGGTAGGGGGGAGGTGGAAGAGGGAAAGGCTGGGGGTTTGGGATTAACAGACGCAAACTAGTGTATACAGGACGGACAAACAGCAAGATCCTTCTGCGTAGCATAGGGAACTATGTTCAATATCCTGGGATAAACTATAATGGGAAAATATCAAAGAATATGAAAAAGAATGTATGCATGCGTATAACTGAGTCACCTCGCTGTACAGCAGAAATTAACATTGTTAATCAACCATATTTCAATAAAATTAAAACCAAATAACAGAAAAAATAACCTTTCCATCTGCCATTTAAGTGGAGGAGACCACTTAAATGGAGAGCAGTGATAATCCAGGTGGCACTAGAGCTAAAGAACCCACTTGTCAATGCAGGAGACTCAAGAGATGAGAGTTCAATTCATGGGTCAGGAAGATCCCCTGGAGAAGGAAATGGCAACCCACTCCAGTATTCTTGCCTGCGGAATTCTGTGGACGGAGGAGCCTGGTGGGCTTCAGTCCATGGGGTCACAAAGAGTTGGACACGACTCTCTCTCTCTCTCTCTCTCTCTCTCTCTCACACACACACACACACACACACACACACACACACACAGAGTGATGACCAGCAAATTCATCTTCAATCTGTCCTCTTGCCTTTTGAATTCTAAAGGAAAGAAAAACACCAATACAGTATACTAACACATATATATGGAATTTAGAAAGATGGTGATGATAACCCTGTATGTGAGACAGCAAAAGAGACACAGATGTAAAGAACAGACTTTTGGACTCTGTGGGAGAGGGAGAGGGTGGGATGATTTGGGAGAATGGCATTGAAACATGTATACTATCATGTAAGAAACAAATTGCTCGTCTAGGTTCAATACAGGATATAGGATGCTTGAGGCTGATGCACTGGGACGACCCAGAGAGATGATATGGGGAGGGAGGTGGGAGGGGGGTTCAGGATTGGGAACTCATGTACACCTGTGGCGGATTCATGTCAATGTATGGCAAAACCAATACAGTATTGTAAAGCAAAAAAAAATAAAAATAAATTAAAAAAAACATAAAATAAAATAAATAAAAAATAAAAATAAAAAATGAAATAAAATTGCAGTTAAAAGAAAATAAAGGAATTTGTATGAACTACCCTCTAAGGGTATCCAATGCTAAGAATTCAAAACAGAAGCAGCTCACAGGGCTGCCACTCAGCAGGGGCTTTGTTCTGCGCTTTATTGCAGAAGGCAAGACATTCTCTCGATGGAAGGAGCCACCAGCCCATGCCAAGCCTGCCGCCAGGAGCGTCTGCCACTGCCACACTTAAGGGCCATCCCGCAGGTTGGGCCCATCAATGGAGCTTAATGAGACAGACCGCAATAAAAGTGTCAGCTGGAAGCACCCCAGCACATAACTGAAAGCTGCTCTGTATTTTCTAGGCTTTCTAAAATGAAAAGCCTTGACCTGTCTTTTCTCAAATGGACTTCCTGGCTCCTGACAGCCTTTCCATCCCTACTCTCATTTGGCGAGAAATCCAGTAAGAAATTGTCCCGTGGAGGAGAGAAATGGCGGGGGACCAAAAACAGAAGTGTCTGATTTCTGTGAACATGAACCGCGTCTAGTTTCTCCTTATGTGAGTTTGAAGGAACAGACGATAAAAGAACCAAGAAGTAGTTTTTTTGTATGGGAAAATAGGAAAAAAAAAAAAGTCAACTTGTTTGGGAGGTGAGTAGAGGTTGGGGGTGATAGACTGATTTAACTATTTTTCTTGTTGGATGTTTATTTTATTTTTATAGTGAAGACGGTGATTCATAACTCATTGTTACACTTATGAGAAAGCACTTTCACAATGAACTGAAAAAAATATTTAACACTGTCCTCCAAAATAAGGAAGGTCCAGAAACGATAGTTCTTGGATTATAACCTTATACGAATGTCACTCACCTCTGGTATTCTATCTAAATATTCTAGCTACAAAGATGAAGGTGTTTCTTAACCCACTTGTCACAGTCTACCCCAGCACAAAAGAAGGCGCTTATTTCATACAACTTCATTTCTCACAATAATGAACTGCAAAGGAGAATTTACATATGTATTTGCATAATTTGCTTTAAATAGGCAAGATAAAACTTCATGGTGATTTGGGGACAGAAACGTTAATATAAACATTTTCCAGATGTGAAAAACACTACCTTTCATGAAAGACATTAACTTCAAGGCAGAAACAGCTCATGTAACATTCCCGCCTTGAATTTTACAAGTACACGGAGGACCCTTCACCATTCATTTCCACGGTGAAGGGATACAGCAGTGATCCTCTCTGAGGCCTCAGGATTATGTCAAGGACAGGGAAACAGCAAACCATCCCTGAACTGAATTTTCCTCCCTTCCAATCCAAGAAACTAAATATAAGACAATTCTGGGGACTTCGGCTTTCCCAATGCCATCTTCTGTTCTGAGGGTAATTTGGAAAGGCAGTTGTACAAACGTCCTAGACACAGAAGTTTCTGGGAACAACATGTGAGCCAATGCAGTTTTTCTAAGACACCCCTTTGTCAGGTAGAGAGCATCTGAATGATGGCGAGAGAATGCACACTCATCCTGTCTGTTCTCAGCTCCACCCCTGAAGATCCGTCACTGGTGGTTCTGCCTGAGGAGTTGTGTGGGAGTGGTGGAGAGGGTACCTGTCTTCACACTGGATGAGTTCTGCCAAATCCTGAGTCCCCACCTCACTCAAACACATCCTTGGAGATACTTCTGTAGACAGCTCCCCCTTTATCCCTACCCCACGGCTGCCTGGGCCTTAAATAAGACAGCAGACAATGGAGCTATTCAGACCTGAACATCCCGCGTCACTCTTGATAGATGACCTGTTATATCACCACAGAGCAAGAACAGGAAGCTGCAATTAAAGATACTTCAATATGTTCAGAGAGGTGGGGGCAGGGGGGCACAAGCATCAAAGCAGGAAAATATAACACCAGGATTATGCTATAGAAGAGAAGTGATTATAAATGTTAAAACGAGAATGGTGAGTGGAAAGGGATCGTCACGACAATTTTAGGCAGATGGTGTATTCACCTCTGTGGATGGTTTTGCATCCTGACATCAAGCGGCAGAGTTCTCAGAATCAGCAGCATATGCTTCTTTTGTACCAGGGGCCAATTATTCTGTCAAACAGACTGGAAGCCTTCAGCAGGTGACCTCGTGTCCTTGGAGCATCAGTGGCTCACAGTCTCTAGAACCAGACTGATGGGAATGACAGCCAAGAGCGAAGGCAGAACCCTTGCTGGAACACCTGCAGCTTTGTGGAAAGAGCCGGGAATACTCAGTCGGGAGCCCTCCCTCTCTTGTTTCTGGGTAGTAAACAAACCTGAAATTACCACCATTTCTTATGCTAATAGCAACACCCACTGTGTGGCTTTACCAGCCCCTGGTTCTCAAATCTAAACAACAAGGCTAATTCCTCAATCTCGGTCAATCTTTCCCACAACCTTGAGACATCATTATGTGGCAATAATGTTTCTCTATGAATTAAAGCTTCCACCGAAATCATCCATAAATGACAAAACTATCTCTGCTAAATGTTTAAGTTAAAAATGGAATTTTTAAAGCTTATGCGCAATTCCATATGTTTCTACTACTCTTTTCTCACAAGTGCTCTTCTCCTCTGGAGGGACTTCCCTCATTCTAGCTGCAAAGAAAAGCAAGTGCTCCTACCACAGGTGATTGCTTATGTTACAAGAGTCAAGAAAAAAAATGAGAACGTGAACTTTATTTGCATAATGGGCTACTCTTAAAATCCATGCCCTGTTGGGATTAATATGTATACACTAATACATACAAAATAGATAGCCTATATATACCACAGAGAGCTATACTCAATATCTTGTGATAGCCTATAAAGAGAGAGAATCTGGAAAAGAATAGACATACGTATAGCTGAATCACTCTGCGGTACACTAGAAACTAACATAACATTGTAAATCAACTATGCATGCTGCGTGCTGAGTCACTTCAGTCAGGTCCGACTCTGCAACCCCATGGGCTATAGCCTGCCAGGCTCCTCTGTCCATGGAATTCTCCAGGCAAGAATACTGGAGAGGGTTTCTATCCCCTTCTCCAGGTGATTTACTAGCCTTTGATTAAAAGAAAAGTAAATTCTAAAAAAATGCCCTGATCCGAAGGAAAAATGGGGGAATTTCTACCATATGGTTTTCTGTCCTCATGAAAAGTAAATTTAAGCTTTATAGAAGATACTAGATTTAAATGATCCACTCCTGTGAATCACAGTCACTAGCAAACCTCTCACCTCTTTACCCTTCAGTATAACGGCTACAAGGGCCAACAGGACTGCCACTCACTCTGGAATACGGCCGAGAATACTCTGTCTTCACTTGGTGGGTCAAATAGCCCTTAGCTGAAACCTAGTTTCAAGGCACAAACATATGAGGCTTGACACCAGGAAACACGTTCCCTTGGAAAACGGTGCGGTCACATTTTAATTAAATCAGTGGTCACGTGACAGAGTCTTGCTAACTTTCAAAATTTAGAGTTAAGATCTAGCCTTGCCAAGCAATGGCCAAAGCTAGTAGATGTCAAGTTGGTCTCTTTTATGAAAAGATATATTTTATCTTAATATATATAGATGTATTTTGTCTTAATATTTTGTCTTGAAAATATATATATTTAAGAATATTTTAAAATTAAAAAATATATATTTTGTCTTAAAAAAAGATATATTTTGTTTTAATAAGTAAACTGCTAATTCTTCAACAGAGATATAGTATAGCGGTGTGTTTGTTTTTCCCTCTTAAAAATCTAAACTCTTCACTGATAATTAACTTTTCTTTAGTAATTATTTCATTTGGAAAGCTTGTAATCAGCAAAACAATTTGAAAAGTAATCTCAGCATTTTAAAATAGTGGCAATATAACTGTAGTGTCAAGGAAGAAAAACAAAATTAGCAATTTTCAGTTGGTCGGATGCCCACATGAGTTTTCTCAGAATGACCTTGCAAAATAAGCATTACTATTGCCATTGTACAGATGAGGAAATGGGGACTTCAAAGAAGATAAGTCACTTGCCCAAGGTGGAAGAAATGAGTTGATTCTGTTGTTCCTGGGGTCCTGTTTTACCTTTAGAAAAATGGTAAGGCATAAACTAAAATGTGGTATGTGTCAAAATGCATCTCTATTTCTATACTTGTAACATTTATTCAATATATAGTTCTATATATGCCAATTTTTTCCTGGAACATACACATGTATTTTCCATTCTTTCTGATTTCTCCACTGATCTCCAGTAGCCATATTGGGTACCTGCCAACCTGGGGAGTTTATCTTTCAGTGTTCTATCTTTTTGCCTTTTCATACTGTTCATGGGGTTCTTAGGGCAAGAATGTTGAAATGGTTTCCCATTCCCTTCTCCAGTGGACCACGGTTTGTCAGAACTCTCCACCATGGCCCATCCGTCTTGGGTGGCCATACATGGCCTGGCTCATAGTTTCATTGAGTTAGACAAGGCTGTGGTCCATGTGATCAGATTGGTTAGGTTTCTGTGATTGCGGTTTTCAGTCTGTCTCCCCTCTGATGGAGAAGGATAAGAGGCTTATGGAATGTTAGGTCCATGAATCAAGGCAAATTAGAAGTGGTCAAACAAGAGATTGCAAGAGTGAACATCGACATTGTAGGAATCAGCGAACTAAAATGGACTGGAATGGGTGAATTTAACTCAGATGACCATTATATCTACTGCTGTGGGCAAGAATCCCTTAGAAGAAATGGAGTAGCCATCAGTCAACAAAAGAGTCCAAAACACAGTACTCAGATGCAATCTCAAAAAAGACAGAATGATCTCTGTTTGTTTTCAAGGCAAACCATTCCATATCACAGTAATCCAAGTCTATGCCCTGACCAATAACGCTGAAGAAGCTGAAGTTGAATGGTTCTTATGAAGACCTATAAGACCTTCTAGAACTAACACCTCCAAAAGATATCCTTTTCATTATAGAGGGCTGGAATGCAAAAATAGCAAGTCAAGACATACCTGGAGTAACAGGCAAATTTGGCCTTGGAGTACAGAATGAAGCAGGGGAAAGGCTAGCAGAGCTGTGCCAAGAGAACATACTGGTCATAGCAAACACCCTCTATCAACAACACAAGAGAAGACTCTATACATGGACATCACCAGAAGGTCAATATCGAAACCAGGTTGATTATATTTTTAGCAGTCAAAGATGGAGAAGCTCTATACAATCAGCAAAACAAGACTGGAAGCTGACTGAGGCTCAGATTATGAACTCCTTATTGCCAAATTCAGAATTAAATTGAAGAAAGTATGGAAAACCACTAGACCACTCAGGTATGACCTAAATCAAATCACTTATGATTATGCAATGGAAGTGACAAATAGATACAAGGGATCAGATCTGATAGAGTGCCTGAAGAACTATGGACTGAGGTTCGTGACATTGTACAGGAGGCAGCGATCAAGACCATACCCAAGAAAAAGAAATGCAAAAAGGCAAAATGGTTGTCTGAGGAGGGCTTGAAAATAGCTATGAAAAGAAGAGAAGTGAAAGGCAAAGGAAAAAAGGAAAGATATACCCATTTGAATGCAGAGTTTCAAAGAATAGCAAGGAGAGATAAGAAAGCCTTCCTCAGTGAACAATGCAAAGAAATAGAGGGAAAAAATAGAATGGGAAAGACTAGAGATGTTCAAGAAAATCAGAGACACCAAGGGAACATTTCATGCAAAGATGGGCACAATAAAGGACAGAAATGTTATGGACCTAACAGAAGCAGAAGATATTAAGAAGACGTGGCAAGAATACACAGAAGAACTATCCAAAGAAATCTTCGTGACCCAGATAACCACGATGGTGTGATCACTCACCTAGAGCCAGATATCCTGGAATGCAAAGTCAAGTGGGCCTTAGGAAGCATCAATACAAAGCTAGTGGAGGTGATGGAATTCCAGTTGAGCTATTTCAAATCCAAAAAGATGATGCTATGAAAGTGCTGCACTCAATATGCTAGCAAATTTGGAAAACTCAGAAGTGGCCACAGGACTAGAAATGGTCAGTTTTCATTCCAACCCAAAGAAAGGCAATGCCTAAGAATGCTCAAACTACTGCACAATTGCACTCATCTCACATGTTAGCAATGGAAAAGGCAATGACAACCCACTCCAGTACTCTTGCCTGGAAAACCCCATGGATGGAGGAGTCTGGCAGGCTGCAGTACATGGGGTCACTCAGAGTTGGACACGACTGAGTGACTTCACTTTCACGCATTGGAGGAGGAAATGGCAACCCACTCCAGTGTTCTTGCCTGGAGAATCCCAGGGACGGGGGAGCATGGTGGGTTGCTGTCTAATGGGTTGCACAGAGTCGGACACAACTGAAGCGACTTAGCAGCAGCAGCAGCGCACACTAGCAAAGTAATACTCAAAATTCTCCAAGCCAGGCTTCAACAGTACATGAACTGTGAACTTTCAGATGTTCAGGCTGGATTTAGAAAAGGTAGAGGAAACAGAGATCAAATTGCCAACATCCATTGGATCATTGAAAAAGCAAGAGAGTTCTAGAAAAACATCTACTTTTGCTTTATTGACTATGCCAAACCCTTTGTGTGGATTACAACAAACTGTGGAAAATTCTTCAGGAGACGGGAATACCAGATCACCTGACCTGCCTCCTGAGAAATCTGTATGCAGGTCAAGAGTCAACAGTTAGAACTGTACATGGAACAACAGACTGGTTCCAAAACGAAAAAGGAGTCTGTCAAGGCTGTATACTGTCACCCTGCTTATTTAACTTATATGCAAAGTACATCATGAGAAACGCTGGACTGGATGACACACAAGCTGGAATCAAGATTTCCAGGAGAAATATCAGTAACCTTAGATATGCAGATGACACCACCTTTATGGCAGAAGGTGAAGAACTAAAGAACCTCCTGATGAAAGTGAAAGAGAAGAGTGAAAAAATTGGATTAAAACTCAGCATCCAGAAAACTAAGATCATGGCATCTGGTCCCATCACTTCAAACAGAAGGGAAAATAGTGGAAACATCGACAGACTTTTTTTTTTTCGTGGCTCCAAAATCGCTGCAGATTGTGACTGCAGGCATGAAATTAAAAGACGCTTGCTCCTTGGAAGAAAAGTTATGACCAACCTAGATAGCATATTAAAATGTAGAGACACTACTTTGCCAACAAAGATTTGTCTAGTCAAAGCAATGGCTTTTCAATAGTCATGTATGGATGTGAGTGTTGGACTATAAAGAAAGCTGAGCACCAAAGAACTGATGCTTTTGAACTGTGGTGTTGGAGAAGACTCTTGAGAGTCCCTTGGACTGCAAGGAGATCCAACCAGTCTATCCTAAAGGAAATCAGTCCTGAATATTCATTCGAAGGACTGATGTTGAAGCTGAAAGTCCAACACTTTGGGCACCTGATGAGAATAACTGACTCATTTGAAAAGACCCTGTTGCTGGGAAAGATTGAAGGTGGGAGGAGAAGGGGACGACAGAGGACGAGACGGTTGCATGGCATCACTGACTCAATGGACATGAATTTGAGAAAACTCTGGGAGTTGGTGATGGACAGGGAGGCCTGGCGTGCTGCGGTCAATGGCATCACAATGAGTCGGACACGAGTGAGCAACTGAACTAAACAGAACTGGCACATGTATTTTATTTTTAACATTCTTACAGAAGTAAAGATTAATGTTTAAAAGTTATACAGGTCTTTCAGGCTCTGACTGGGAATCTGGAATATTGACTCTCAATCTTCAAAATCTATTCTAATCAGGTGAGTTTCTACTTACTTTAATTGTGATTAACTTGCTAGAAATGGGCTGATGAAAATAATACCTTGCTGTAACATGGCACTGCCTGGGTAAAACTTAAAGCCAACTATGTGTACACATATTCCGGGCATGGTAGAAATGTTAATACGCTTGCACCAACATGAACGTATATATAAAAATCCTACTCATAATACTCTGGGTGACAACCAGATGCCACTCTTAAACAGCACTCACTAAGAAGCATCTGATCTGTTTGGAATGTCTGCTATGGATGACATTTTTTATAATTTCACTGGCTTTTGTGTCAAACCCCCACTCCCCACTGAATTAGAATAATATGTACACATATTAACCAACTTTAAGCAAAAGAGCTATGCCTGCTTGCTTCATCTTCAGACAGCATGGGGAAGGATGTACAATCCAGTATTGAGGTGAGTTAACCTGGGGACCAAACCACCTGAGATCCGATCATGCTTCCACACCTGTCTTGTTCCATGGCGTCACAAGTGTAATTCAACCACACTTTTGGTACAGCACACTTAAATGTAAGTGGAGATGATTTTAGTAAACACATGCACCTCAACAGGTTGTTTGTAGAGGTAAATAATACAGTTTAATGTGTCAAAACAGCACTTGTGTCTAGTACTGGCCTCTAGCACCGACATGCTGCTGTTGCTGCTGCTAAGTCGCTTCAGTCATGTCCAGCTCTGTGTGACCCCATAGGCAGCAGCCCATTAGGCTCCTCTGTCCCTGGGACTCTCCAGGCAAGAACACTGGAGTGGGTTGCCATTGCCTTCTCCAATGCCTGCATGCATGCTAAGTTGCTTCAGTCATGTCCGACTCTGCGACCCCATAGACGGCAGCCCAGCAGGCTCTGTCCACAGGACTCTCCAGGCAAGAATACTGGAGCGGCTTGCCATTTCCTTCTCCAGCGTCGACATAAACACTCATTAATGTTAGTCATTATTAACCTCTCCAGAGTCCTGAATCAGTCTTTTCATCCTTCATATATGCTACTCAGAAACTCATTTTCCAAGCTGTAGGGAGTGGCTTTCGTTTAAAGTTTTTGTGTCTTTTGGAGAGTGGGGGTTGACATTCCCTGTTTAGAAACTTAAGAGGTCTCCATAGTCTTAACAATTAATTTCAAAAGTTTAAGCTGGGTTAATAAGGGCTTGAATTACCTCTACAACTTTCTTCATTCTCCTTCAACAACACAATGCTCCCTAGCCCCGCCCCACACGCACACCCACACCCACACACTCACTCTCTCTCTCATACTCTCCCCCTGTATCCTCCAGACCCACATTTCTCTCAGTTCCCAATTTGCTTTTTCCCTCTTCTTTCTATTTTGTACCTCTAAACCTTCCTACAAAATATTCCTTCCTTCCAGGACTCACTTTCCTTTTCCCTAAACCTCATTTTCACTTTCCTGGAAAAACATTCTACAATAGTGAATTATGATTCCCCGCTCTGTTAAACTACTTGCAACATACTAGGGACATTTACCTTCCATAAAGCTCTATAATTGCCAAGTATCTGGTCTGCTTGACCTCCTGAAATCCAAGATCCTTGAGAACAGCTATAATTTGCTACTCACATTTGTTTTCCTAGAACCAGCCAGTCAAATATTTGGATAATAAAAATTTGGGAACATGGGCCTTAAAAGAGATGTAGAAAACATGTCTTCCACACAAATTCTGGAGTCTTATCAGGTCTTATCTCACCACCTGCCTCACTGGAAGGGCTTCAAACACAACACAGTTTGGAGTTAATTCAGCAACACAGGAGCAGAGTGAGAAAGCAGATTACCCCCTGATTTATCACAACAAAGACCCTCCATATTTGTATGTTGAACTGGAACATCTCTCTAACAGACCTCAGGGTAGATACTGAAACGTCAGACAAAAGTGTCCCTGCAGTTAAAGTTCTCAGGAGGAAGAAAGAACATCCAGAGGTCACACTGTCCTGGAATCTGATTTTATTTAGGATTTGGCGAAAATACCATGAACTGAGTTTCTACCTCAGAAGGTGTCTTAGAAACTCAATAAATATAAGAACTAGGGTGTCTACTCACTTTCACCTTAGAAGATGCTTTAGAAACTCAATAAATATAAGTAGTAGGGTGTTTTTTCATTTTCTGAAATCCTTGTCCTACCTTTGAGGAAGTAAAATAAACTACGGGGCCATCATCTTCTTCCGTACAAGTACTAGCTGAAACGCCAATCAGGGGTCAGCAGCACTGTTCAGCATTTGTTATGCGCGCAGGATCTCAGATTCTGTTCCACATAGGCTGGATTACAATCGGAAAGAGGTCTCCCAGGCAGCCAGCATAGGTATAAATGCACTGTTGTTTATGGTACAAATCAGAATGTCTTTCCTTAATTGTAACAGAGCAATGTGTATCAGAAGGCATAATGTGTCTACATATTATGGAAAAGTTAATTATCTGACAATATTATGCAGACATTAAGATAATGATATGGAGAATTGTTTCTGACACTGGTAGTACTTAAACCACAATGCTGATGGAAAGAAAGGCTGCAAGATTCTGTGTATATCTTAGCCTCTTGTGCTCTTAAAGCTGTGTGTGTTTGCAAACAGAACAAAAGCTGGAAGGATGAGGTTAACTAACAGTCACCATCTCTGGGCAGTAAGATTATAGATAATATTCATTTTTGTCTTTGTATCTTGCAATTTTAGCCATGAGAAAATGGCTCTATATTTGAAATTAAAAGGTACTTATAGAAAAATTCTTTGAGTATATTAAAAGCTCTTCACTGAACAGTATTTTCATAACAAATAACTGGAAACAAGCCAACTGTCCATCTCATGGGAACTGCTTTATTAAACTGTGATATATTAACAATTTAATAAATCACAGGTACCTGTGTACTAAATCGCTTCAGTCACGTCTGACTCCTTGTGACCGTATGGACTGTGGCACGCCAGGCTCTTCTCTCCATAGGATTCTTTAGGAAGAATACTGGAATGGGTTTCCATGCCTTCCTCCAGGGGATCTTCCTGACTCAGGGATCGAACCCACATCTCTTACATCTCCTGCACTGGCAAGTGGGTTCTTTACCACTAGCGCCACCTGGGACGCCCATGTCACAGGTGGCTCAGTGGTCAAGAATTAGCCTGCATCAGGAGATGCAGGTTCAGTCCCTGGGTTGGGAAGATGCTCCTGGAGGAAGAAATGGCTACCCACTCCAGTACTCTTGCCTGGAAAATTACCTGGACAGAGCCTGGTGGGTTACAGTCCATGGGGCTGCAAAGAATCAGACACAACTTAGCAGTTGAGTCTGATATATTCACACATTGGAATTTCATGCATCTGTCAAAAACGAATGGGGAATGTTTACATGTGTTATTACAAAGGAAACACCAGGGCATTTAGTTATGTGGAGAAAGTGGATGAAAAAAACTGAATAGTATACTGCCATTTATCTAAAAACTGGGGAGGAGGTGTAAATATACACATATGTTTTTGCTTCTGTTAAAGAAAGCATAAACTGTAATTTGAAAAAGTATTTATGTGTGGGAGGAAGATAGAGAGGAAAAGGATAGAAAGAAGACTTACTTGAGTATACCATATGAATTGTACTTTGGAATCAATCATATTAATATTTTACATAACTGTGATAAAAATTGAATTAAATAAGCAATCTCAAATAATTGAAAGTAAAATAAAACAAATAAACCCAAAGTAGAATACAGCTAGTATCACCAGCACACAGAGAGTAGTTTAGCACTCTAATACTACTATAAATCTCCACTGGGGTATGTACCTTTTGGAAAATAAAAAAGAACTACAAATGTGCTTTAAACTTTCAATATCACATTGAAGGTAGTATGGATTTGTTGTTATTCTAAGAGTCATTTTACAAATGAGCGATCGACTAATGGCTACCTTAAAAATGATGACTTTTAATATAACGAAAAGGAATACAGATATAAAATTGAGGCTAAAGAAAAAACCAACAATCCTGAATTTGAGTTGGAAGTATACTTATAAAATCATAATATAGTTTATCCCGAAAAAATCCTGCTTCTGTCTGTCATAATTGCGTCAGACCAAGGATCAAAACAAAAGCAGTGAGCACTCTTAGTGTTCAGATTTTGGCTTTTAATGACCATTTCCCACTAAACAGAACAAGAGCTCCTTGCAGGATTAGCTAACTCCAGTGCTGGGATAGGAAAAGTATAAAATGAACTTGGAATATCTTACCCTACCTGAAAGCAAAGAAACTGATACTCCTAGTATTGTGTCAGAATGACTGCTATGTACTAAACTGTGTCTGCCGATACTCAAACATTGACACTCTAACCCTCAATGTGATGGTATTTAGAAAGGAACCGTTAGGAGGTTACTAGGTCAGAATGACATCTTGAGGGTGGATCACTACTGTTTTTCTTCTTTCCTCCCTTGGCCACCTGAGGACACAGAGAGAAAAGCGGCCATTGACAAAGATAGCTTTCACGCAGACCCAAGCATGCTGGATTCCAGATCTCAGTCTTCCAGCCTCCAGAAATGTGAGATATGAATTAGGTGTGTAAACCACCCAGACTCAGAAGCCACTTTGCAGGGGTCCTCACTGATCTCTCATCATTAAAAAAAAAAAACTGTAATAGATCAAAACAGAGCAAATATGCTTATTTCTGTGAGTTCAAAATGATCTTTAAAACAAAATAAAATGAAACATAACCAAAGAAACCTTTACCAATCACCATTATAAAGTATGAGGGAGGCAAGTTGTTATATTTGATTACAAAGGAAAATAATTAAGCCTTGATCTTGCCTTTCCTATATAAACAATCTTACAGAGTCACTAAATAGTAGAAACAGGGCCTTTATATAAGTATCCCAGCTAATAAACAAGACAGGAATAACAAAATTAGAATACAATATCTCTGCCATTCCTAATGGATAAATCGAACTTTACAATAACCGCCATACTGTTGCTTCACAAAAAGCTGGATAACCAGACAGTACAAGCCTCCTGCCACCATTTATGAAGTAATCTTTCCAAGAAGTGAAATCCACCTAACAATCCACAGGAAACACAGAGTCAGAGGAGCATTTTCAACATCATCACACAGATGCTATAGTAAAATCCAGGCTAAAGGAAACTCTACAGAATAGATAACTTGGTTTCTTCTTAAAGGAAAAAAAAAAAAAAGATCAGGGGAAAAAAGCAAGAAGATATGACTTACAAATAAAACAAACTTTCAGAACTATTTCATCTAATCACATGCAACGACATTATTTGGATGCTGATTCAAACAAAATGAAACTTTTAAGAGACGATCTGAACACTGAACATTTAATTACATTAATAAATTATTAACTTAGGCTTTAATTTTGGTATTGGGGCTTTATATTTTAGAAATACATGGAGAAGTATTTACAGTTGTTACAATAAATTTATAGTCTGCTTCAAAAGAGTTTGGAAGGAAAGAGAATAATTGGAATTGTAAATGAAACTTCTTGGGTGATGGAGGCCAGAGTCTTCCTTATATGACACTCACTGCCTTTGAACCTGGCATACGTATAACAAAAATGAAAGACATGTAAACAACCGATAGAAAAGTGAACAAAGCACGTGAACAAATAACTCACAGGATCAAAAGGCTAAATATATATGTTGTAAAAGACTGATATCAATTTACAGAAGAGTGTAAATTAAGACCAGAGCTTGTTTTACACCTATAAACAAACAAAAAGCAGAGATTTTTATAAGTCAGAAGAGACTTATAGAGAAATAAGTTTCAGAAAGAAACAAACAAATATCATATATTAACACATTTATATGGACTTTCAGGCATTGGAGAAGGAAATGGAAACCCACTCCAGTGTTCTTGCCTGGAGAATCCCAGGGACGGGGGAGCCTGGTGGGCTGCCGTCTATGGGGTCGCACAGAGTCGGACACGACTGAAGCGACTTAGCAGCAGGAGCAGCAGCGTATGGACTCTAGGAAGATGGCACTGACGAACCTGCTTGCAAGGTGGCAATGGAGATGCAGACACAGAGAACAGACCTACAACCCTGGGAGGGGAGAGGGAGGGCAGGGTGGACGCGTGAGGGCAGCAGCATGGACACACCTAAGTTTCCAGTGGGAAAGTGCTGTGCGACTCAGGAAACTCAACCCAGGGCTCTATGACAACCTAGAAGGGTGGGATGAGCCGGGAGGCAGAGGGAGGGTCAAGAGGGAGGGGACATATGTGTACCCATGACTGATTCATGTTGATGTGTGGCAGAAACCAGTGCAATATTGTAAAGAAATTATCCTTCAATTAAAAATAATTTTTAAAATAAGGAGTGATTTCAAAGCTAGGTTCTGAGTGACTTAACCTACTGACCTAAGTATGAAAGCAAAACATACAATGTCAGTTTTATCTATGAAACACGTGCCTTACCAAACGGTTGCTGAATGAAGACATAAAGGCCTCAGCAGGATAGGAATTACCAGTATCATGAATATGGTTGAGCGCAACTGTCCACAGCATCCCAAATGCTAGCCCTGAAACAGCCACTAAGTCTCTCACCAGGGTCCCCTTTTTAAGTGCTGCTGCTGCTAAGTCACTTCAGTTGTGTCCAACTCTGTGCAACCCCATGGGCAGCAGCCTACCAGGCTCCTCTGTCCATGGGATTCTCCTGTCAAGAATACTGGAGTGGGTTGCCATTTCCTTCTCCAAAAGTGTTACTTTAAGTATTGCTTTACATAATTGCCAGCTTTAACTGCAATTTGTTGCAAATGGCATAATTTTGTTTTTTGTTACTTTATGAGGAATCACTTGATTCTGAAGGCTTATAAGATGATATAATGAACAGAAACATGAACTATCCATACTGGACAGACAGAAAGAAATTTAAGGAATGTTCAATCTTTGTCAAAGAGCTACCAGAGGGCAGATAACACAGCCACAGATCCAAGGGCCAGTGGGATTCAAAGAGTCACATTCAAGCTTGTGAACAATGCAGCTTTTTCATTGGTTGGTTGCATTTACGGGTATGACCATGTCATTTCATTAATTGATCAGGATCCATCCCATTGTATACTCTAAGCTGAAAGTCCAGCTCTTAACCTTAAGCCAAACAGTAGCAAGTGAAGACAGAATTTTATAATAGTCTTTAATATGGTTACATAATTCTATAAATTTTTCTTGCAATGAAAGTATGTAATTACATTTAAACAGCCAAAATAATACTTTATAGTAGATTCTATATCTTGACCAAAATGCCCTCCCCTCAATAAATCTTAGGAATAGTATAGTCCATACGGAGTTCTTCTAGAGTCCTTAATATGGTGAAAAATGAATGGGAATATAGTAAAAGTAAATGATTGTACTCATTTTCCCTTAATACATCAGTTCAGTCACTCAGTTGTGTCCGACTCTTTGTAACCCCATGAATCGCAGCACGCCAGGCCTCTCTGTTCATCACCAACTCCCGAGTTCACTCAAACTCAAGTGCATTGACTGAGTCGGTGATGCCATTCAGCCATCTCATCCTCTGTTGTCCCCTTCTCCTCCTGCCCCCAATCCCTCCCAGCATCAAAGTCTTTTCCAATGAGTCAACACTTCGCATGAGGTGGCCAAAGTACTGGAGTTTCAGCTTTAGCGTCAGTCCTTCCAATGAACACCCAGGACTGGTCTCCTTTAGGATGGACTGGTTGGACCTCCTTGCAGTCCAAGGGACTCTCAAGAGTCTTCTCCAACACCACAGTTCAAAAGCATCAATTCTTCGGCACTCAGCTTTCTTCACAGTCCAACTCTCACATCCATACATGACCACGGGAAAAACCATAGCCTTGACTAGACGGCCATTTGTTGGCAAAGTAATATCTCTGCTTTTTAATATGCTGTCTAGGTTGGTCATAACTTTCCTTTCAAGGAGTAAGCGTCTTTTAATTTCATGGCTGCAATTACCATCTGCAGTGATTTTGGACCCCCCAAAATAAAGTCTGACACTATTTCCACGGTTTCCCCATCTATTTCCCATGAAGTGATGGGACCGGATGCCATGATCTTAGTTTTCTGAATGTTGAGCTTTAGGCCAACTTTTTCACTCTCCTCTTTCACTTTCATCAAGAAGCTCTTTAGTTCCTCTTCACTTTCTGCCATAAGGGTGGTGTCATCTGCATATCTGAGGTTATTGATATTTCTCCTGGCAATCTTGATTCCAGCTTGTGCTTCTTCCAGCCCAGCATTTCTCATGATGTACTCTGCATATAAGTTAAATAAGCAAGGTGACAATATACAGGCTTGACGTACTCCTTTTCCTATTTGGGACCAGTCTGTTGTTCCATGTCCAGTTCTAACTGTTGCTTCCTGACCTGCATATAGGTTTCTCAAGAGGCAGGTCAAGTGGTCTGGTATTCCCATCTCTTTCAGATTTTTCCACAGTTTATTGTGTTCCACACAGTCAAAGGCTTTGGCATAGCCAATAAAGCAGAAATAGATGCTTTTCTGGAACTCTCTTGCTTTTTCCATGATCCAGCGGATATTGGCAATTTGATCTCTGGTTCCTCTGCCTTTTCTAAAACCAGCCTGAACATCAGGAAGTTCACGGTTCACGTATTGCTGAAGCCTGGCTTGGAGAATTTTGAGCATTACTTTAGTAGCGTGTGAGATGAGTGCAATTGTGTGGTAGTCTGAGCATTCTTTGGCTTTGCCTTTCTTTGGGATTGGAATGAAAATTGACCTTTTCCAGCCCTGTGGCCACTGCTGAGTTTTCCAAATTTGCTGGACAGAATGGATCCACTGTGGATGGAGAATCCAGAATGGATTTTCCAGTGGATAGAATGTGGTCCATGGAAAAGGGAATGTATCGTTAGACATACACAAATTGTCTTCCTGCTCACAGGAAATACTGTTTCATGTAAGCCCATGTCTTAGGACTTCCCTGGTGGCTCAGGTGGTAAAGAGTTTGCCAGCAATACTGGAGACCTGGGAAGATTCTCTGGAGAAGGGAAAGACTACCCACTCTGGTATTGTTGCTTAGAGAATTCCATGGACATAGGACCCTGGCAGGGCTATAGTCCAGGGAGGTCTCAAAGAATTGGACTTCCACTTTCCTTGATCAGCCATTCATAAAAGTAGGTACATTTCAATGAGTAAATAAAGAAAGAAGGAGTGTTGAGAAATTTTCCCCAAAATACTGTAATTCTCCATTTGCAAATTTCATGACAATGCCCATTATATCCTGACTATAGAATTTACATGAAAAAAAAATCTAGCTTACAGCATTTTTAGACACAAACTGCTTCAATGTTATTATTCCAATAAAAGCAATGGATTGTTGATTCTGTTTTTCTCTCACCAGGGATTCCATTTTGCCAAGGTTGCATTTGCTGTGTATGTAGAATTCTGCGCATTACTCAGAACTTTCTGGACTCTTATAAACCTGAAGCCCCGTGGCTATAAATAGAATAAGAGGAATCTGAAAAAGGAACATTAATTTCACAGGAATGTGGGCACAGCCAGAAGCCTGTCCCTTCAGGGAGCCCACATAAAATGAAGCACCAGGTATGAAGATTTCTGTGTTGCTTTTCTTCCTTAGTTATTAAGACTGAGGTATACATGGTACATGTCAGAGGAATAACAATGATCAGCAATATAACAAAAAGACAGAAGCTGCAAGTGAACGCACTACCAGACAGATCAGGAAGCAGAAGAGTTATCTAAGTTTCCTCCTTTGTGAAGCAGAATAAAAAATGGAGAAAAACTCTGTCCTGCCAGTTCATGGATAACCTATTGATATGCAAAGTAGTTTAGGAGGTTTAGAGAAGAGAATGAAAGGAAAGGGAACTTGGGTGAAGCTCTAGTCAGGTTCTCCCAAAGTTTCAGAGAGATCAGGCATGTGAAATAAAACTGATAAAGATGATGGTTCAGTGGGTCCATTGAGAAGCCAGTACTCAGGGATGAATGGTTTGGAAAAATTGTCTAAAATTCCATAGGCATGTTATAGCTTTTCATTATGAAAACTATGTTTGTTTCCACATCAAACTTCAATATAAACCTTTGTATCCTCAAAAATATATATTCAGGAAGACTCTCATTAAGACTTTATTATTATCGTCATTATCATCATTTTGCTGCTCCATGACACATGAGGGATCTTAGTTCCCCAACCAGGGATCAAACCAGCATCTCTGTGTTGGAAGCCTGGAGCCTTAACCACTGGACCACCAGGAAAACCCCAGAAAGATTCTCATTAAAACCTTATGCAAAAAAGTAGTTGAAACACACTTCTGGTGCCCATCTATACGCTCTTGTTTTTTTACCACTGGGCATACAGACTCTGCATTTCTTTGTGTAAGGGCTTCCCTGGCTGGTCAGAGCGGCACTGCCCCTGTCTGTTGCAACCTAGAAGAGGTGGTGAACTAACAAACCACTAGGTGTGATCCTTAGCTGGTGACTACCAGGGGCTGGGGTATAAACATGTCAGCTCCCTCGCCCCTGCACGTGATGATTATACAATGTGTCATGGAGCTGCTTGCGTGCAATTAAGCGCCACTGGCAGTTGGTTTGATAAGGCATTCTTCCTTGTCACTTTCTCCCACTTTACCTTCGCTGTTTCATCCTCTTCCCAGATGAATACTTGTTTTTGAATCTTTATTTCAATGTGCTTCTTAGGGAGTTGAAGCTAATAAGACAAAACCATCAACTCTATTATTGGGTTTGCCAAAGTTTGTTTGGGTTTTTCCATATTACTGAAAAACTCAAATGAGCTTTTTGGCCAACCCAATGTTAATGAAGTTATTTTGTAAATACCTAACTCTACATATTCCTCTGGCTTCTGTTCATCCTCCTTCTGCCAGAAAGGAGGAGCTGGCAATCACCTGTGATGCAATGTGGCTGATATAGCAAAAGATTCCTCTTTCCACGTTCTCATAACATGTATAACATGTTTTTAAGGGCCTCTGCAAAGTAAAAGCTTAAATGTTGACTGATTACCATAAATTAGTTCACAATAATAGCAGGTGTCATCTATCCATATTTAACTTATATGCAGAGTACATCATGAGAAATGCTGGGCTGGAAGAAGCACAAGCTGGAATCAAGATTGCTGAGAGAAATATCAAGAACCTCAGATATGCAGATGACACCACCCTTATGGCAGAAAGTGAAGAGGAACTAAAGAGCCGCTTGAGTGAAAGTGGAGAGTGAAAACGTTGGCTTAAAGCTCAACATTCAGAAAACTAAGATAATGGCATCTGGTCCCATCACTTCATGGCAAATAGATGGGGAAACAGTGGAAACAGTGGCTGACTTTATTTTGGGGAGCTCCAAATCACTGCAGGTGGTGACTGCAGTCATGCAATTAAAAGACTCTTGTTCCTTGGAAGAAAAGCTATGAACAACCTAGATAGCATATTAAAAAGCAGAGACATTACTTTGTCAACAAAGGTCCATCTAGTCAAGGCTATGGTTTTTCTAATAGTCATGTATGGATGTGAGAGTTGGATTATAAAGAAAGCTGAGTGCTGAAGAATTGATGCTTTTGAACTGTGGTGTTGGAGAAGACTCTTGAGAGTCCCTTGGACTGCAAGGAGATCCAACCAGTCCATCCTAAAGATCAGTCCTGAGTGTTCTTTGGAAGGAATGATGCTAAAGCTGAAACTCCAGTACTTTGGCCACCTCATGCAAAGAGTTGACTCATTGGAAAAGACTCTGATGCTGGGAGGGATTGGGGGCAGGAGAAGAAGGGGCTGACAGAGGATGAAATGGTTGGGTGGCACCACTGACTCAATGGACATGAGTTTGGGTAAACTCTGGGAATTGATAATGGACAGGGAGGCCTGGCACGCTGCAGTCCATAGGTTCACAAAGACTCGGACAAGACTGAGCGACTGAACTGAACTGAACTGAACTGATCATCTATCCAGCACTTACTACAGTCCACTCTGTGTACTAAGATAATTTTACTTATGAGACAGGCACTATTATAGTCCATTTTAAGTTTTTAATAGACTTTTAAAATTATGCTTATTGCTTTGTGGCTGCACTGGGTCTTGGTGCTGCGTGAGGACTTCCTCTCATTGCAGCTCGTGGAGGCTGCCCTTCGTTGTGGGGTGTGGGCTTCTCATCGTGGCAGATGGGCTTGTTGAGGAGTACGGGCCTCAGGGCACACGGGCCTCAGTAGTTATAGCTCATAGGCTCAGAGCGTAGGTTGAGGCACATGAGATCCTCCTGGGACAGGGGTAGAACTTGAGCCCCTTGCGTTGGCAGGAGGATACCCAACCACTGGACCACCAGGGAAGTGCTATAGTTGCATTTTAAAGATGAAGGAAAGTGAGAGCCTAACTCAGGACAAGCCACACAGCTGGCAAGGGGCAGAGCTGTGCCCCAGAGGCAGGATTAGTCAAGTAGGATGCCTACGAACCTTCCATAATCAAGTACCACTGTCAGCGACACTTGATCAGGTCAAGATCCTAAGGGACTTTATTTTTTAACAGGGAATAAGAAGAATTTTTAAAATACCAGTGCCAAAATGCTGGGGGGATCTTTATCTAAGGAAAATAGGAGGAAAGAAACATTAGAATCCAAGAGAGCGGTGTTGGTTTAGGGGAAACACTGCAGCCAGTGACCCCTGGATCCTACTGCTTCTTGCCTTATTATCTTGTTGCTCAAGCTGATGAACTCCATCAACGGAGAAATGGACAAGAAATAAAAATCAAATTGGAAATTAGTAAAACTTTTGCTGTGGAAACTGGCTAAAATGTTGGGGAAAAAATTAAGTTTGCGATTGTAGGGAGACGAAGCAAGAATTGGCAAGGCACATAAGCAGAGTTTGTTCTCCATTGCTGCCTACATACAGTTTCTGAAATTAAAAAAAAAAAGAAAGAAAGAAATTTTTCAACTTTCAGTACAAGCTAGCAATGTCTCATAATGTCCTGGCATTACTGTGATAGGACATTATTGTTAATTTTTCATATGAAACTGTTACCGGAGAACTGCCTGAGAAGTTACTCAAAAGTTACTAGGGAAGAAAAACATAGGGAAAGAAAGGCAGTCCATCAGAACAAAACCTCTAGAAGAGAAGGACTCACATTCAAAGAGCCAATAATGAAAACTAAGTTCTACGCATGGAGTGAAACGCTGCCTCCTTAATCGACGTTAGGAACAGAACAGTTGGTACAGGTTTCTAAGAAGTTAGAAGAAAACATGCATTTACAGAATGCCTTCTATGTGTCCAGCCAAATGCCCACATTATTTTATTGAGCCATGGTGGGAATCTAATAACATCAATAGCATCCTTTAGAATAAAGAAAAGGCCATATAGCTAAGACCTGAAGCCATGTTATTTTGTTTTTACAAGTTTGTCTTATTTACTCTTTCTTATACTAGAGTTTTGCACAACCCGAATAAGAATTCATCCTCCCTGTATCATCCAGAATCCCAAGATGAACAAATCGCATCTTGGTACCAGTAACAGTAAAACTCAAAGAGGAATTTTCTGTTCCTTTGAGCAAAGGTATAAGGCAATGGCACCCCACTCCAGTACCCTTGCCTGGAAAATCCCATAGATGGAGGAGCCTGGTAGGCTGCAGTCCACGGGGTCGCTGGGAGTCGGACACGACTGAGCGACTTCACTTTCACTTTTCACTGTCATGCATTGGAGAAGGCAATGGCACCCCACTCCAGTACCCTTGCCTGGAAAATCCCATGGATGGAGGAGCCTGGTAGGCTGCAGTCCACGGGGTCGCTGGGAGTCGGACACGACTGAGCGACTTCACTTTCACTTTTCACTTTCATGCATTGGAGAAGGAAATGGCAACCCACTCCAATGTTCTTGCCTGGAGAATCCCAGGGACGGGGGAGCCTGGTGGGCTGCTGTCCATGGGGTCGCACAGAGTCGGACACGACTGAAGCGACTTAGCAGCAGCAGCAGCATTGTTTCAAACAAACTGCCAAACTTGCTCTCAAAGTGGAGGGGTGAGTGAGCAGGTGGTAGGGCAGGGGCAAGCAGCAGGCTTGCTACGGTATGACAACTACACCAGAAGGTGGTATCGATGTACTCTCCATGCCCAACAATTGTTACACGGATATGAAGTCATCTGCTTTGTTTTCTATTTCTTTATTTGTATGCATCTTTTTCACTGCAATAGATTTTTTAATTGAGAGGCATGGGGTTGGCAGGAAATTTGTTTTCGTTCTTTTAATACTTCCTCTTCTGTAGCCACAGCATCTGGGACAGTGGCTGACATAGAGAATGAGTTTGAAACACAACTGAACTCTAACCTCATGCAAATCCTTCATTGCCTAGAAATTCAGAAACCACTCATATTCATTAGAATTTTAAAACTGAAGCAGGGGAACTTCCCTGGTAGTTCAGTGGCCAAAACTCCATGCTCCCCATGCAGGGGGCTCAGTTTGATCCCTGGCCACGGATCTAGATCCCACATGCCACAGCTAAAGATCCCACATGCTGAAACTAAGACCCGATGCAGTCAAATAAATAAAAATAAGACAAAATACTTTTTGAAAAACCACTCAAGCAATGAAATACTGTGACCACTTTATATACAGATTGCCAGGTTATTTGTCAGCCTCTGCTAGCAATGTATCTCAATTAACCCAGAACACACTGCTGCTGCTGCTGCTGCTAAGTCGCTTCAGTCGTGTCCGACTCTGTGCGACCCCATGGACTGCAGCCCACTAGGCTCCCCCATCCCTGGGATTCTCCAGGCAAGAACACTGGAGTGGGTTTCCATTTCCTTCTCCAATGCATGAAAGTGAAAAGTGAAAGTGAAGTTGCTCAGTTGTGTCTGCCTCTTAGCGACGCCATGGACTGCAGCCCTCCAGGCTCCTCCGTCCATGGGATTCTCCAGGCAAGAGTGCTGGAGTGGGGTGCCATTGCCTGCTCTGCCAGAATGCACGACCTCTCTCAAACTAGTTCTACAGTCATAACTTTTTAATAAAATTAACTATGTCATCCCTGGGCTTCCCAGGTGGTGCTACTGGTAAGAATCCACCTGCCAATGCAGGTAGACTTAAGAGACACGGGTTCGATCCCTGGGTCAGGAAGATCCCCTAGAAGAGGGCATGGCAACCCACTCCAGTATTCTTGCCTGAAGAGTCCCATGGACAGAGGAGCCTGGCAGCCTACAGTCCATGGGGCTGTAAAGAATCAAGCACAACTGAAGCGACTTAGCACACACAAACTTTTCCCTATAAAATATTTTCAGACAGTTTTTTTTTTTCTTGTGGGTTAACAGTGGCAAGAGATTTGCCTACTGATGGTATGAAGCTGACTCGCTCAATCTGCAGAAGTTTGTTATAAAGACAAGTGCAACTGTGAATGATTTGGGGGGATTGGAGTTAGAAATAAAACAAACATAGTTTTACATTTGGGTTAAAATGTATGTGATGAAGAAATGTTATAATTAATAAAAATTTAGTGAAAACTAGATCTCAGAAGTGGAGGGGACCAGGCCAGCCATGACAACCTAAGGTCACTTTCTCCACCTCTCCAAAGACTGCTCTTAAAAAAAAAAGAAATTAATTAGCTTATCTGAGTGTGCCCAGTCTTAGTTGTGGCATGCAGGATCTTTAGTTGCAGCATTTGAATTTTTACTTGTGGCATGTAGGATTCAGATCCCTGACCAAGGCTTGAACTCAGGCCCCCTGCGTCGGGAGCATGGAGTCTTAGCCACTGGACCACCAGAGAAGTCCTTCCAAAGACTGTCCTAGCTTACTAAGACATTGATTCCAATCTTTTTCCCATCAAGAAGGGAAGATTTGTTTAAAAAGTCAATATACAAGTGGCGTATCTTAGGCTTTCATATATGTTAATATCAATTAATCCTTGCACTAATCTTATGAAGTAACACGGCCTATTTTATACATAAGGAAACAGAGATCCAAGAAAACCAAGTCATTTGTGTAAGATCTGGTCAATAAATGACCCAATGGAAAAAGCCATCTGTGTCCTTTTCTGGTCCCCTGCCCTCACCACTGGGCTTCTCAGGTGGTGCTTGTGGTAAAGAACCTGCCTGCCAATGTAGGAGACAGAAGGACGTGGGTTTGATCCCTGGTTCAGGAAGATGCCCTGAAGGAGGGCATGGCGTTTCACTCCAGTGTTCTCAGCTGGAGAACCCCATGGACCGAGGAACCTGGTGGGCTACGGTCCAGAGTTACAGAGAGTTGAATGTTACTGAAGTGACTTAGCATACACGCACCCTCATTATTGGATAACTATTTGCTCATGACTTGGGCTATTCATTAGACTTAGGACTACAAATGGTGGTTATATAGCAGCTGATCATTAAGGACCATTTGGAGCATGTGAATGAGCTGACCAAAAAAAAGAAAAAATTTGATCTAAATATTCCTGGATATACTTTTGAAGCAAAGTAATTAGACTCTTCTGTGTAGACTGTCTCCAGTAGTTTCAACATCTCATGTTAAAAAGCTAACATCTGTACTTACTTCTATAGAGCTACACAGAAGCCAGCATCCCCCCAGAGGCACTCATGTGTATAGATGTGAACATAAAATCAATAAATGCCATTATTCCTCAGTCATTAGACTACATTAAGATATCCAACTAGACAGAGAAAATCATATTTATGAATCTTAGATCCATGTACTAGTCTGAATTTGCCATCAAACATTACAATCAGGCATTCTTAATATACGTTTTCTGGTGAGCAGATGTCTTTAATTCATTTGAAATTTGATGAAAAAGAAAAGGAAGAGCCTTGTGTTTTTACCAGACACCATTACGTTGAGTTGTCGTAGAAGCAAGTGTCTCAGCAGAAGATCACTTTCGTCTCAAAATGATTATAGGAAAGTGTTTTGGCCATTAAACAGAATGAGTTATGGTAAATGCTTATGAAAATATATATGTAAATCATGATCTCTAGCCAGTGATTTAAAAGTACTGAATGAAGTGATCTTCTAAAGCATCCTTCCATGCCAAAAAATAAATGAGCACAATGCACTTCTTATAAAGCAAATGTATGAACATTCATCACTTACCCTAAAGAAAAGAGAGTGTAATTACTCTCAATATTATGTTGTCTGCTTTGCAAAAGATCCATCTTAACATTAGGCTTCTGGAGTTACTAGTAGATTACTTACTATTATGCAGAAGCAATGCAGCTAGTTGTATTTGCATGTGCTTTGCAATGATATTACTAGGTAGTATGTATAAAGGACGAGAGGAATGTTTTTTTTACTGCCTTCTCTCCTCCTGTCCTCCCCTCTGAGAGAAGAGCTGAAAAGGAGTCTAAGGATCACATTGATTGATGTCTAAGAAATAGTGGGAGTGGATTGCAAATAACCAATCCTTTAATAGGCTACCCAATAAGTTCTCTTAGTATAGAGGTTTCATTAATATCTTGACATGGTTCTGGTGTATTTCCTCTGTTCTGTTGTTCCATTTTTAATGTCAGCATGTCAGGACATTCAAACAAATTCATATTCAACTCATGAAAGCTTTTAATGCTTATTGCTATACCTCATTGCAAATAAGATCTAGACAATGAATACTGGCAAGAGGTACTAGAGAGTAAAAATTATACGTTTTTAAGTTTTGGTGTGCTAGGCTGAATGGTTAGATATGTAAGATAAAATCAAAATAGAAACACGACTTTCTAAAGAATATAATGAAGAGCCACATATAAATAAGACTGTTTAAAAATGTGTTTGATCGCTACCAGCATTTGGTGGCTATCCACAGAGACTGCTAGCAGACATCCACATTGATCTGTGTTGGGAATAAGACAGTTTTTGTAGATAAAAACATGCCATTTACTTTCAATAAGTGTCTTTTCCATTAGATTTAACTCTAGGGCAGAAGTATGAGTCCTTGTCAGAGGAACCGGACCAGAAATAAAAACTTAACCTGGCACTTATACTTCTTACGTGACAGATGAAAGGAGATTCTGTAAATCACAAGTGTCAAGAATTAAGACATTTTGTTTGGTTTTGTTTTTCCTTTGGGGTATTTCTGTAGGACTTTGCGACTTTTCTTCCCTAGATGAGTGAAAATAAAGAACCACTAAATAAGTGATTGCCTCTTATGAAGAACTGCTGGACTGGTATTGCCAGAAACCCACAAACATGTCATGAAAGAGAAGTACCAGGGGCGGGTGTGATCGTTGCTGAACAGCAGAGCAGGCAGAGAGGGCACCTTTCAGCCGTATTTAGGGCCAAACTCATGAGGTGAGAAAGGCATAGTCCTCATGTCGAGGGCAGCTGTTTTGGGCAGAGATACAGACCCTAACCATCAGGTCCATTTTCTCCTTTGTCCTCTTGTGACCAAGAAGACTTGGTCTAAATACAAGAGAAAACTTTTGCTCTGCAAAACACTAATAGGAACTTATGGATCAAGATTAATGCTTTATTCTCTCACGTTTTGAGGGAAGTGTTAACACAAGATTCTGATGTCAAACTATGACTGGCATATTTGTGTAATCTCTCTTCCTGCCTGCAATTCTGTAGAATTAGACTTGCCTTTCAAACCACAAGATAATAGAACACCTCTGGCAGATTGTATTTTCTGGTACCTAATCCTCTGAAAGTTGAAAAGTGAAAGCGGCAGTTGCTCAGTCACTTCTGACTCTTTGCGACCCCATGGGTCCTGGAGAGCCAGCCAGGATCCTCTTCCACGGAATTCTCCAAGCAAGTATACTGGAGTGAGCTGGCATTCCCTTCCCCAGAGTCTCCTGGGTCTGAAGGGAATTGAACCTGGGTCTCCTGCATTGCAGGCAGATTCTTTATCATCTGAGTTAATGGGGAAGGCCACCTAATACTCTATACATATATAAATCTTGCTAAACTTTGCACATGAAGAATATAGAAACTCTTTAAAGTAGATGCTAATTCTGAAATTTAAAATAAAAACAATCCCATGCTTTTGGATTGATAAATAAGATACTTGGTTTAATGAGTTATAGTGATGCAAAAATACCTAAAGAACATCAATTTTTGGTCAGTGTTCACATGGTAAAATTAGCCCAGATACTCACACTGTAGCAAAGAGGCAGAAAAGTATACATAAAGTTTAATGGCAGGGCATGAAAGTAAAAGTGTTTAGACTAAACACAAACATAAAATTCAAGTATTGGTATGGGGAGTACAGAAATTGAAAGATGATTCTGACCTTTTAACCTTTGTGATGAGGATACCACTAGCTCGTGGCAATGACTTTCAAAACTCTTTTGCTGATGTGAATAGAGACGATTTGGCACTCGAATATTGTCAAAGCTGAGCTATACTTTATATATATATATATATATATATCTAATTTCAGGGACATAGCAAGGGACTTCCCTGGTGATCCAGTGGTTAAAAATCCACCTTCCAATGCAGGGGCACAGGTTCAATCACTGTTTGGAGAAATAAGGTCCCTCATCCTGTGGAGCAACCAAGCATCATCACTGGAGAGAAGCCCGCAAGCTGCAATGAAAGATCCTCAGGACACAGCGGAGATCCTGAATGTAGCAACCAAGACCTGACACAGCCAAATAAATAAAAATTTAGAAATGACATGGCAGAAGAATCAGCTCATTAAAGAGTCCTCGGAGGTGAAAGGCAATTTGAATCAAAATGTAAAATAACAACAACAACAGAAACCCCCACTTATGTCATGTTATTTCCCCTTAAACGTCGCTTATATTGCTCTCTATATAGTGAGAGATGTGAAAATAGCACTCATGCTCCCAAATGCACCATAAAAGCAGCATATTAAGCAAAGAATCTTATTTCTTTCGGGTGACTAGTGTCTAGATTATCAAAGAAGCAGTCATCTTGTACGACTTGCCTTTCGAGAGGTTCTTATAAAGATGTAACTTGCGGATACAAAGATTGCTCTGTCATAAAAGTTATTTTCTGTCTCTTTCTTGGCCTGATAACCCAGAAAATAAAATCATTTGCATACTGTTTCCTCACAAGGTAAGCAATCAAGTTAATCAGGACGTGTAAACAAACTCTATTGAGGGTTCCATTTTGCCCCTGTGGGATAAACCTGGTATATATTCCACTCTGCTTCCTCGGTAGAATTTCCCTAATGAAATGTTGTAAAACTCATAAACCTTCAACTCTCGCCCTATGAATAAAATTAAACCCCTGGGAATACCTTCTGCTTTTTTGTACTAGCCTGACTTTAAATATTCAAAATGTATGGGTCATAAAATTAAGCTCAAGGCTATGTTTTCACATACGTTAATCTGTGTATTTTAAAACCATTAAGAAAAAAGAGTAGTAAATAATTTCTACGTAAATCCATCTCTGTAGTCATGGAGAGCATAGAAGCAATGAAAAAACAAGATATCAGTCCTCCTTCAAAATGATGCCTTTTGCTCTAAGACAAGAAGAATATCCAGGGGACATTCTAATAAATAAGTTTAAATTCCTAAAGCAATCTATCCCTTAAAAAATATTATTTTGCCCAAACCCACACACTCTTAAGAAAGGCAGGAAACCAATATAATATAAACAAACAGATAAGCTCTAGGAACTGCAGGACAGGGTTCTTAGAACAGAGTTGTGAGTCTCCCCAATACCAAGACTGGATCATGAGCTCCTCTTCACAAATTCTCAGTTCTCTGATTTCTTCCTATAAATGTTGATCAAGAAACATCCTGTGGCTTTCTGTGCCTGACTTGACTGTCTCCATCTATTCACATGGGAAAATGTTAATATATCAAACTAAACATTAGATTTAAAACGTGGACATCTCTACTCTTCCAGAGCATATGCAGCTTTTAAAAGCAACACCATTTGGGAACTTCCCTGGTGGTCCAGTGGCTAAAACTCTATGTCCAATATAGGGGGCCCAGGTTCGATTCCTGGTCAGGGAACTAGATCCCACATGTCTCAGCTAAAGATTCCACAGGCTGCAACTAGAGATCCCACATGCAACAGCAAAGATCGAAAATCTTGCTGTGTGTATTACAACTAAGACCCAGTGCAGCTAGTTTTTTTTAAAGCATTACCATTTGAATATAGGAAAAGGTCCCTTCTGTATGTTCTTTACCAAACTGACCAAAGAGCTCTTATCAACAAGAAGGCATTATGCCCTCTATCCTTAAAAATGGGGAAATAAAATGAATGCATATGAAATCACTGAAAGACTACTCATTGCTTGAGAATATGATACCACTTAAGTATAATAGGAGGAGGGAGATGAAAAGAAAAAAAAAGTGAAGCCTGGAGAAACCACTTATTAAATAGAAAGATGGTTTTTGTTCTGGGAAAAGCACTGCATGACAATGGTGGAGCTGAGTAAAAACAAAATCCATCTGGCTGTTCCATGAAACTGACTGTAATTGTTTTTTCTATTCCATGCAATTTTCTCAAGTACTGTAAAATAATAATGTGACTATTGACTTCTATGGAAAGAAAATATTAAAATATCTATGATCTGGAAATGTTCTAATATGTATAATTATTAATCTACATTTTACATGCTTGACTTCAGTTCACAGAACTAATAAGCCCTTCAAGGCTAGTTGTCTCCACAACTAAGGAGGTAGCATATCATGTTATCTTTCACAACTTTTTTCTAGCAAACCACAATTGTGAAAAATTGGTATTTCCCCTGTAGCCCAGAAAATGGGAATGCAAAGTTTGATAGCCTCATTTTTTTCCCTCAAATTGTTAGGCAAATCACTGGAACTGCCTACCATGGCCAGGCACCATAGTAAACAATTTTAGATCAGGTTGGAGAGAAATTTCTACTCTACTAGGCAAGTCTATGGGGCTTCCCTCACAGCTCAGTTGGTAAAGAATCTGCCTGCAATGCAGGAAACATGGGTTCAATTCCTGGGTCGGGAAGATGCAGGTCTATAACCACTCCTAGCTGGAAGTAGTTACAGAAGAAAGGGACCTCCAGCCCGACTCCCTAAATGAATCATGAGTGTGAAGTCTCTCAGGGCAAAGCTGTTAGGGGAAACACTGGCTGTTGGGGGAAATATCATCTGTCTTGACCAGGCACCATGATAACCACTTACATGAGTTATCTTAAACAGGAGGTCCTAGTAAGGAATGTGGAACTAAAAAGTTACCATCAACTGGAAGATTTCAGGAAGGTCAAAGGTGAGAGGAGACTCCAGCTCATATATCCTACCAACCTCCTGGAATCCTTCTCACTGGAGTCCCTGTGGGCTGAGTGATGTGCACACCACTAGGAAGGACCTCGAGTCAGAGTGATTAGCCAGAGACAGCCTGGAAACTAAGCGCAAAAACCATAAAACCAAAGACTGCAAGCCACATGGCAGAGCAGTCCTCCTGGGTTCCTTTACCCTGCTGCTATTTGCCCAGGCACCCCTTCCCAATAAAGTCTCTCCTTGCTTTCTCACCATGGGTGTCCCCTTGGACAATTCGTTTTGGAATGTTAGATAAGAGCTCATTCTTGGCCCTTGCAACAAAGTCAATGGCAACGCAGCATCCCTGCAAAGCCTTTGTGCCTAATTACTAGTTGTTATTTGCCATTTATTTCTCAAAAATTAATTAGCTCAATGCCTGTATAATGAAGTAAAATGGGGATTAAGTTGAGATACTTCATGTCAAATAGAAAATGTTCTTTGTTTCACAAGTTTGAACTGAATCTGTATGTTGAAAGAAAAAGAATTCCTGTAGATAATAATGTTCAAATACCTAGATGACTTTGTCAAAGCTAACTAAATAACACAATGCATGTTGCCTATGGCCTGGATTCACTGAAGAGTCTTCCCTTTTGATTATTTGCAGATGATCAGATGGCTTTAAATATCAGGAGCATGCATTACATTCTAAAGGCACTGAATTAAACAATTAACTGTTTGGGGGGCTTAGAAAAATCTTTTTGTTTTAGTGGCTTTAAAAATCACTTGTATTATCTGTAACCATGTCCTCAACTGACACAATTTATGAGATTCTGTGTAAAAGTATAATTGAGACTGGAAAAAGAAAAGAAAAAAAAAATCAGACTCAAAAAGAAGCCATGGAGAAAGAAAATCCACAAAATATGCTGCACTTTCACAATGTATGACCTCATTCTTTCCTAGTACTACATGGAATGCAAACAAAACCAATGATATATACTTGTAGAGGGGAACACCTAGGCAGAGCCTGCCGATTATCTCAGAGGAAAAAAGATAATTGCCGTGTTTACTATGGACAGCAGGCACCTACTCCTGAGACAAAAGAATGTGTTCATTTCCCCTAAACCTTAGAATTCTGTTGCACAAAGAAATTGAAGGAAAAAATAAATAAATTGAAGAAACTGGGAGAAAAAAGCTAAAATTACAAATTAAGCTGTTTAAAGTTACATCCTATTATTTTGCAGTTTGTATGTACCGTGAAGGCTATGTAAGATCAAAGGAAGATATATAGGCAAATGTAAGCAATCATTGCTTTTATATTTAATTTATTACCTATCCTTTTTAATTTTTTTTACTTAAGATATTAGAGTTATCTACAATATTCTATCCAAGCAGAATTATGTATACCAACCCACTCACAGACACACTGAACTTGCAAATATAGAAAGAAATATTTCTTGATATGCAGGGACTCAAGGAAATGATACCTCTATTGAGAGAAATGCAAACAGATTAAAATATGCTCTTTAAAGTACCAGAAATATAGTCAAGATGGGCAAAAGAGAGTTCAAAGCAAAAAAATCTCTTTTGTCTAAGTACCCGGAGAACGACTTAGGATGAGAGCCCTCATGGATACGTACTAAATCCCAGCTGGCAATCACCTCTCAGCTCTGCCTGTCGGAGGGCAAGAAGGCTCCTGTGGCACAGGGCCTGCCTCCACCTCCAAGGGAAGCTCCAGACAGGGAAAGCAGAGCCATCCAGCTCAAAGCTGGGTCCGCCAAGCACCTTTGGAAGGATTGTTGGTAGAGTACATCAGACAGAAAACCCACATTGGAAGTCTTAAAAAGAAAAAAAAGTCTTCCTGAGTCACCCAGCTGTAGAAGCAGGGCAATGGCAGTGGTGGTGGGGTAGTGGCGCAGAAGGTGGGGGTAAGGGGGCAGTAACCATGTTCACTGAAAAGTGCCCAGAAATGTCAGTGGAGTTCTTATCAATGTGAAGATGCAGGCAAGGCTTAGGTGTGTCTTAAAATAATGCATGTGTGTGCTGAGTCACTCAGTCGTGTCCAGCTCTTTGTGATCCCGTAGACTGTAGCCTGCCGGGCTCCTCTGTCCATGGGGATTCTCCAGGCAAGAATACCAGAGTGGATTGCCATTCCTTCCTCTAGGGGATCTTCCCAACCAGGGATCGAACCCAGGTCTCTCGCATTGCAGGCAGATTCTTTAACATCTGAGCCACCGAGGAAGCCCAAATGATGCATACAAGCTGGTAAAGAAAGCTGACCTGACAAACCTAGGTTTTCCCTGGCTATTACGCCTGCTTGTTCAAGGTCAAGCCTGCGCTTCATATGCCTGCTTTGTGAATGATTCCTTTTTAAATATCAATACCTCTTGATCTATCGGTCTTGTTATCTGTCTCTTTTCATGACTGAGATGGCTAAAATAATGGCTAAAGAGCAGTGGCAATGAATGCTTTTTCCTTTTTTAGAGGACAGAATGAAAAAAAAAAAAAACAACTAGGTTTTGTTCATGTGAACTCCCATGAAGAGGTGGGGGAATGGGGAACAAACTTGGAAAATAGGTTAAGTAGTTGAGTATTTTATCATAAAAAAAAACACCTCATATCAAGCATAATAAAACTCCCTTTACCAAAAAAACCTAGAAGTTGTTTTTACCATTGAAAGATATAAACAGTTACATACATACACTAAAAGGAAAATTGGAGGCTAAGAATATAAAACACGTAGAATAAAGTAAAGAGAACTTGATTTGGGTTTCTCAAGAAACAGTAAGAAAAGGAAGTGTTATTCCTCAAATTACACAGAAATCAGCCTACTTATCTCACTGTGTGTGTGTGTGTTCACGCGCATGCAAGCACGTGCACACGTACATGTGCATGATAAACCCTGCATACTAGCTGCTTGAATTCTGGTCAACAGGTACACCTCTGTAAATTTTTCTGGTATCCTCTGATATCAGAAGCCATGTAGGATAAAGACATTAAAATTTTGGATAATAGGCAATATTTTAAAAATGCTACCCTATGATTAAAAAAAAAAAAGAAGGGAAAAATCATACTTGAAAAGAATCTAATATAAGAATTCATGAGAAAAATAATTTTTTTAAGTGCCTTTATCCCGCAAACAGAAAATTAACAATGCATTCCAGGAAAAATGGTCATCCTACAACTCTGATATGATTTTATACATAGTTAAGAAATCTACTAGAAGTGATCTTCTCTCAGGCACAGTTTCATTTGATGATAAAAATACTTTAACCATATGGCGAAACTTCTTATCATAGAGATACTTCAGAAAATACATTGATTTACCTCGCTTCACAGAACTGTATGCTTCTGAAAACGTCTATTTTAAAACATTACAGTGCATTCTAATATGGTGCCTGAAATTCTTCAGAGTATCCAGAATAACAGAGAAAGGCAGCAGAGGTAAAAATGTAAGCATTAGAACTCATTTTCAAGTAATGAGTATTTCATTTATTTTTGAGTTTTACTTTGTATACTGCCCAGCAGGGCACACAACTATTAATATGTTCATTTGACATATTACTAAGTATATCTCTGAATGCACTGAGAAAATTCTATGTCACTCGCTATTCAAAACCGAAAACGAAACGGACTTTGAACACATCGATGCAGATAACTGGCTTCGCCTAAGAATATAGTTTGGGCTCCTTTTGTCTACTACACTCCTCACACCTTCCCTGGAACAAGGGGCTGTCTGCTTACAGGGGCACAGACATCCAGAGAGGAGCAGCCTCCATCTGTGGTTGACAAGGAGACTGTCCAGCCAGCAGCTCTGGGGGCTGTCATTTTCCAAAACTGCTTAGTCATCCCTGTCTAGCCCTGGGATGCCCTCGTATGCGCTGCTGAGAAGCCCTATCATGAAATGTTAATTTGGCTCTTAAAGATAACATGCTTTTAAGAAGCGATAAGAAAGAAAAGTTGAGCTGGGTTCAGACAGACTGTCTCTGTTCCCAAGTTCTGAAAATGCACTCCCAGAAATATTTTCTGTAGCCTTATCAGCAGCAGCATTCCTCAGCAATCCTGATGAAATAAAAATGCTCTCCCTTCAAGGAGGCGGGGGGTGGGGTCTCTTTCCTCCTGTGCTTTTCTGGTCAGGAGTTCACACAAGAGACTTGGTAAGAAAGCCTGGCCTCCAGGCATGCCTCCTTCAACTTCATGCTTCCCTGAAATGGTTCTTTCAGCCTTGCTCTCATCTGAGCCTTCCCTTACCAACTCTGCATCCCTTCCCTCTGCTGCAATTTGGCAGCACATTATGGCTGTCATCTTTATGAGACCTGGCATTCTAAACAAACTCACACTCCATCTCAGCATCCTCCCTTCTCTCATATATCTGCCTCGGAAAAATGTGATAACCTTTGTTTTCGAAACTACTACTGGTGTGTGTGTGTGTGTGTGTGTGTGTGTGTGTGTGTGTGTGTGTGTGTTGTGTGTGGTGTGTGTGTGTGTGTGTGTGTGTGTATTTGCTTTGAAAATCACGTCTTCGAAAAATGCTTTTGGGCCAAGCAAGTCACACTTGGGGAAACGCTGCAGTGAAGAGGGATCGCACCTAGCTACGAGCAGCAAACACACCATCTTGACATCTGCTGAGGTGTTATAAATAAAGCTGGTGAGTAAAAAGATGAAAGCAAAGCTGGATTCCTCCCCCTTTGGTCCTGGCCCCCACGCACAAAGAATCATCTTGACTGACCCTGTTCCATCCATATCTATTTGCCTCTTAGGCAAAAGCAGTAAAGTGAACTGGATATTTGTCAACCCACAGTAGTAGTGATTCAAATCATTCACTGCTTAGAATTTTACACTTTGCATAAGAATGGTGATTCCTGGAGTGTATCAGCCTTAAGGCAAATAGTGACACATTTTCATTCTTAGAATTATAGAAGGCATCAGTCCCCATCTTTGCCTCTTTTTATTTTTTCCTTCTTTTTCACCTGCCTTTTTTTTTTTTTTTTTTTTGCATCTTATAGCTTGTGGGATCTTAGTTCCCCAACCAGGGATTGAACCTAGACCTGGCAGTGAAAGCTCAGAGTTTTAACCACTGTACTGCCAGGGAATTACCCCCTACCTTGTGTTTTTAAACCCCATTTAGACATTCTGTTTGTGGGTAGGACTGTCACAAAGTAACACTGATTATTTTAATAAGATACAAATATGAACTATGGTGGTCAACTGGTTAAGACACTGCGCTTCCAGCGCAGGTCAGGAAAGCAAGGCCCCTCATGCTGCAGAACATGGCCAAAGAAACTTAAAAAACAAACAAACAGCTATGACAGAGATTAATTCACTGCCCTTCTGCCCTTTTCACTTGTCTGTTGAAGCTAGCATTGTTTTTCAGTGGCTACATGGAATATTCTAGGAGCTCACTCATGTCTAGTAGGCAAAAGTGAGGACATGCCTGCAGTTGCTTTGTGGTCCCAGCTTCTACTGTGGCAGACATCACCAAGTAACTGTGGTACCTTCACACTAAGTAAAGACAGAGCCTCAGCATCCTTCTTAACACAGCACTCCCAGCAACCATCAACTGTCAGCAATGAACCAGAACATCCAGTTGCCTTCCTGATCTGGCCATCTGTCCTGAGAAGCAATGAGCTGGAGCAAGTTGTGGCTCAATCATCATGTGTCTATTTACTTTTATAGGAGGTGGCTGGTGAGGGGAGAAAGTTGAATAAAGCTCGCCCGTGTATCTTGGCATTCTTCTAGTAATTTTGATGAGCATTAGAGAATTTAAGAAATCATGAGCTGAGTGTAGGATATGCAGGATGGCAATTAGACTGAATAACATGTCATTTTCATTAAGTAAAGGAGAAGATAAACATATAAGCCTCCACAGTTATCATGTAAAGCCCTTGGGGAGCCTCATTAAATTAAGAAAAGTGTCAGAGGTCTAGCAATATGTATACTTCAATTCAGAATACATAATTAATTTCTAGGGTAATGAGCGATATTCTATATGTGAATAGGGCTTGGATGACACAGATGGATACATTTGGCAAAGCTCTTTGAATGACATACATAAGGTCAGCGTACTTCATTTTATGAAAGTTTCACTTCAAAAACAAAAACAGAAAACAAGTATTGAATTCTAGTTAATGGCACACGTTGAGGGTTTAGAATTAAAGTGTACTGCTGCTTGCAACTGACATCTTACTGAAAAAATAAGATGGATTGATGATTGAATAGAGGAATGAGCACACAGTGAAATAATTGTAGTAAAAAAAAATATTATTACAATTGTTACCCAAGGTCAAAGAATAGTCAAATTCGTTTAGAGTCAGAAAGTACACTGGGAGATGCCAGGGGTCAGGACTGGGGAGGGGGTGGGGGTTAGGGTTTCTTCACATATTTGGGTTTGGCTGTGCAGGGTGGATGGGGGTTTCTCTCGTTGGGTGCTGGGCTTCTCTCTGTGCTGGCTTTTCTTGCTGTGGAGCGTGGCTCTGGGGTGCAGGGGCTCCGACAGTTGCAGCTCCAGAGCATAGGCCCAACAGCTCTGGTGCGTGGGCTGAGCTGTTTTGCAGCCTGGGTATCTTCCAGGATCAGAGATCAAACCTGTGTCGCCTGCCTTGGCAAGCAGGTTCTTTATCACTGAGCCACGAGCGAAGCCCGGAGTTAGTGTTCAACGGGGCCAGAGTTTCAGTTCGGGAAGATGAAGACATCAAGAGATGCATGATGGTGAGAGGTGCACACCAACATGAATGTACTCAGTGCCACTGAACTGTCCAGTTCAACACGGCTGCTGCTGCTGCTAAGTCGCTTCAGTCGTGTCCGACCCTGTGCGACCCCACAGACGGCAGCCCACCAGGCTCCCCCGTCCCTGGGATTCTCCAGGCAAGAACACTGGAGTGGGTTGCCATTTCCTTCTCCATCAATATGGTTAAGACAGTATATTTTGTGTTATGTGTCTTTTACCACAGTAAGAAAACATTTAAAAATAAAATGAAAAATAGATTAACTGCAGATTCTAGACAGCGAGTTTCACTGTAAACTGATTTCCACTTTTCTGTATATTTGAAAATTTTCATAATAAAATATGGGCAAAAACTACAATACATAACTTTTTTTGAGTATGGGATCTAGGTTTTCTTTCTTCTGCTTCTTTCTGATTAGAAGAAGTAGCCCACTTTTCACCTGTTACTGAAATGTCTTGACTGTCTTCTAACGAAGGACTGGAATGTACCTATGTAACTCTAGCCAGGGAGAAGAAGACAGACATGCTACCCAGACTCTGCTGTCCTTGTCACACCCAGAGCAATGAAAGTGGCCCACCCCAATGCATCCTAACCCAGCACTCTTGATGGGCAAAGCATCACTCACATGCAAATCACCCACCCTGATTAGAACACTGCACAAATTTTTTTGCTCATCTTTGTCTGAGAGAGCATTGACGCTGACTTGCCAGACCATGGCTGATATACCACTGCTCTGTCAAACCTAGTCTGAGATTTCGGGGTCTAAAGAGGGACATGTGGGGCACACAGTATTCAGACTTCAGGCTTGTGTAAAACAAGCGCAAAGAGCTCAGTGAACACCCATCATCACTGACAGAATGGAGACAACACCATGAGTGGCCCTTCACCAGCGTTGGTCAGCATCAAATTCACATGAAATGTCTTCTAACGATCACCCCAGTTGAGTGGGTTGAGAGCAGCTGGACATGGCATGCTAAAACAAGGGCATTTTTTTAACCAAGCAGAATTAAGAGCAGGATATTTAACCTGTTCTATTAATTCTCATAGCAATGTGTAAGCTAATGAGCCTAGCAATAATGTGTAACCTTTGACCGAAAAAATTCATAGAGCTATCTTTTTTTTCCTCATTGCTCTAGTCTGACTTTGGGAACTACAAGTCCCACAGAGCAGGATGATACAATATGGTTGATGAGAATAAGTGGGCACACTACTGTATGCTTCAAAGGGTCACTGCTCAGCCTGTGAGTCCATACTTTTTGATTTCCTTGTACAAACAGGGAACTGAAAACTGGGAAAATCCATTTGGCTGGTCTGAGCTGCAAATTAAATCCATGATTAAATTTAGGCAATTACATCTCCAGGTTGTTTCCATTTAAACATATTAAATACATTTGAATAAGCTTCTTAATCATGATCTTGGCAATCTATTGTAGGGCAAAATGGACTCTAATAAATACTATTACGAGGCTTGCTGACAAATGAAAAAATGGAAGGATCCTGCTAGAAATATTTTAGCACCAAAAAGTGGAAGGATCCTGCAAGAAATATTTTCGCACACAACTCTTGGTGTGTGCTGCCAAGAGGTTGGGGAGGGGGGGAGGGACCAACACTTGAAGAAAATAAATACGTGGGTTCTTAAACAGCAAAGAGCAACTAAATTCAGCAATTCCCAAATTTTAGCATGCTTAAGAATCAGCAAAGGGCTTGTTAAAAGGCAGCATCCTTGGACGCCAGCCCTAGAGACACTGATTGAGGTCTGGGCAGTGCCCATGAATCTGTATTTCTCACCAGCTCCTGGGCGATGCTGATGCTGTGACCAGGAGACCACTTGGAGCAGAGCTGAATGTGCGTAAGCACAGCGAAGGGGCTGCTAGAAAGTTCAGGGAATACCGTAAGGTCAGCGTAAATCATTTGTCCAGGTTTTAGAGATCTACTTAGCAGCAGCAGCAGAGGGTGCCTTCACCCTCCCACCGAGTAGTCTGGGACTAACAGTTCCTGAGGAGGGTCGGGTCTCAGCAAAACAGGGAGGCAGGTGGCCCCCAGACTCCACTTTCCTCTCAGAGGTAATGTGAATTTCTTCCCACTTTAGGAACCCAGTGTCTTGTTGCCCTCTCCAGCAGCCATTCCCACGCTCCCCAGACCCCAGGGGGGTAACCCCTCACTGCAAGGATGCCAGACCATGCTTTCACTGTCTGGAGTTTATCATCATGTAACCAAAGTCAATTTTCATCTGCCCCATAATCACTAGAGACAAAGAATCTCATTTGGTTATTAATCCCATCTGTATCACAAGAGGTAGAGTATTAAATCTCACCTCTGACTTTCTTCTCTAAGCAAAATCCTATCAGCTTCTTGAGTGTCTGGTATAACCCCTAATGATATTTATAAATCTCCTTTGAATCCTCTCAAAATTGACTGCAAGTAAGGACTTGAAAGCCAAGTTCTGATGTGATATATATTTTAAAATCCTTGTCTTTACCTCTCTCCCACCATCCGCAAGCCAGTAGAATACTTTCTATCAACCACAGCTGCAATGAATCACACACTGGCAGGGGAAGAACAGGAAAAGAGAACTTCCAAACGGACTTGAGAAGAGTTGAGGACACCAGAAGGATTGTTGTCTGTCCTGCATGGATGGATCACTTTCTATAGCCTGATGGTGCTTTTCTTTCTCTTTTAAATACTTTTTTGGCCATGCCACATGGCATGTGGGATATTTCTCAACCAGGGATTGCACCCATGCCCTGCATTGGGAGCATACAGTCTTAATCACTGCACTGTCAGGGAAGTCCCAGTTGCTTTTCAGTAAGATAATAGTAACTTGCACTTCTATTTATTTTCACGGGTAATTTCAAATAGGTTACTTATTTGACCTTATTTTGCCTCATTGGAAGGAAGCAGAGATTCACAGTATTTTGGTTGTCTTCTGGGATTTGGAGAGCTGGTGTGTGACAGACAGAAGCCTGGATCTATGTGGGCCTGACTTCCACGCTGGGGCTGGGCTACCTCCCACGCTAACCGAAGAGCGTGACAGCTCTTACTGGATTACCCTTCACTGGATCTAATCCTCAAGAAAACCATCTCAGACTGCCTGTAGAAAAATGAGCATGTTTTCCAGAAAACCCAATAAAATGAAAAGAATAATAAAAAAAAATCCAGGAAGCTGAGGCTATATAATAAGACTGGGAAAACACTAAAACTCTAGACAACAGATGTTGAGGTTTATCTGCCAAAAACTGAGAAATTTGGAATGAGAACTAGAATAGATGTTTCTGAAAATCAAGTCACAGATCTGGTGCACAGGCTTCAGGAAAATCCAGCTAACAAAAATATTCAAAAGGTTTAATTAAATATTTCTTTAGAAAATCAATAACGACCTCCATAAACCTACATCAAAATGGAATACCAGTATTTTCGGAAAAATGTGATACAGAAAAAGGAATAACAAATAAATTTCAGGGAAAGAAAGAAAGAATCTTTGAGGTACTCATGCTCAAGAAATTTAGCGAGCAAGTAGGAAATCAGGGTTACTTAAGAAACACCAGCACTGGAAAAAACGATGAAGCAAGCAAAAACGAAACAAAGAATTGCAGTGCAATGAGTTCTGAAGGGGAAAGTGACATGGATTTTATACCTGATGTACAGCTGTCATTTACATATGAAATTAAATATTTTCTTGTTTAGTTGCTAAGTTCTGTCCAGTTCTTTGCAACCCCATGGGCTGCAGCCTGCCAAGCTCCTCTGTTCAGAGGATTCTCCAGGCAAGAATACTGGAGTGGTTGCCATTTCCTTCTCCAAGGAATCTTCCCAACCCAGGGATCAAACCCATGTCTTTTGCATTGGTAGGCAGGTTCTTAACCATCAAGCCACCTGGGAAGCCCCATATAAAATATAAAGTCTGAAATATGCACAGACATTCAACTATAGCACTCACAATAGTTTCTCTAGAAACTACCAGTTTATGAAATTCAGAATATCTGATGTAGGTAAAAATGAAAATTCAAGAATTGCACAGCCATTATATAAAGTGATTGGAAATGAGTGCTAATCTTGTTTAAATGTAGACCTAAAACTGAATAATTTTGACTGTGTTATATAACAAAATGTAAATATTACAGAGCTAGATGGAAAAGCAACATGAATAAATAAATTTGGAAACTGGAGGAGAGAGGTAATCCTTGGCAAAATAAGTTTGCTAATTTGCTTTTTCAAATTGTATAAATAACAGATATGTCTATATTATTTAATTTTAAAAAGCAATGCGTACAAGAGCTAAAAAACAGTAAAAATCTTCTGAATGATCAGAACAAACAAGAGAAACACCACCGCTACCACTAAAAATACATGATACAAAATAAACACAACAAAGACATTTAAAACAGGATACATAAGCATGAAGGCATATGTCAGCACTGAGACGTTCCATTGGAAAACAATGTCCTGGGGTAGGACTTGACTGAACAAAATGGGTTTCATATATAAGGCAGGTAGCAGGAGGGATGAATTCAGGCCTGTTTTCCAGGACTATCATAATGATATATTACAGATTGTATGGCTTAAACATAGGAATTGCATTGTTACAGAGGCTACAAGTTCAAGATCAAGGTGTTGGCAGTGTTGGCTCTTCTTGAGGCCTCCGAAGGCAAACCTCCCTGCTTCTCTCCTGGCTCTCGGGAGAAGCTGGCAATCTTTGGTATTCCTTGGGTTTGTAGAATTATCACTCCCGTCTCTGCCTTCATTTTTACATGCTGTTACCCTGTGTGCATGGCTGCCTCCAAATACCCCCTTTTCATAAAAAAAAATCAGTCATATTGGATTAGGGACCTGTCCTTTTCCAAGTATGACCTCAGGCTGATGTAACCAATTATGCCTGCAACAACCCTACTCCCCAATAAGGGAATGTAAAGGCTATAACAGGAAGTTAGAATTTCAACATATAAATTTCAAGAGGACATAATCCAACTTATAATAAGGTCCCTTTCAGGCTTGTGTGCAGTTGGAAATATATTAAATACTATTTACTCTGAATGAAAGATTTTGGCCATTACCAGAGATCAGGGAGCAATTGCCAGCAATGACTGTATGGTCCGAAACTGGGAAAACAAAACAAAAACCCTGACAACTGGCGGGTTAAAGGGCCTTTTATAAGACCATGTAATCTGAAGCTTGGCAAAGAAAGTCTATGAAGAATGTCTTCAGAAAGACAGTGAGACATGATACCGTGAAGGCAACCTTGCCAGCTGAGTCCACGTGAAACAGGGCTGGATGGACGGAGACTAGTGCATCCAGCCAGCTCCAAGAAATCCATCCTTCTTCTTTGGCACACATGGTTTAAAAAGCAAAATCACTGGAGAGAGTGTGGGGAAATGGGAACCCTTTTACACTGTTCGTGGGAATGTAAATTGGTAAAGCCATTATGGAGAACAGTCCCTATTTTTTTAGAAAAACTAAAAACAGAACTACCATATGATACAGTGATCCCACCCCTGGGCATACACTCAGAGAAAACCATAATTCCAAAAGATACACACACCTCAGTGTTCACTGAAGCACTATTTACAATAGTGCCAGAATATGGAAGCAACCTAAATTTCCATCAACAGAGGGCTGGATAAAGATATGGTACATACACACAATGGACCATTACTCAGCCATAAAGAGGAATGAAACTGTGCCATTTGCAGAGAAATTGATGGATCTAGCGATTGTTATATAGAGTGAAGTAATTCAGAAAGAAAACCAAGTATTGTATACTAACGCATACATGTGAAATCTAGAAAAATGGCATAGATGAACTTATCTGCAAAGCAGAAATAGAGACAGACATAGAGAATAAACGTACGGATACCGGGCAGCGGGGAGACATGGAGGGGGGATGGATTATGAGGTTGCAACTGACATATGTACACTACTATGTGTAAATAGATAGATGACTAACACAGCACAGGAGCTCTGCTCGGTGCTCTGCGGTGACCTAAGCGAAAACGAAACCCCAAATGAGGGCGTATATGTGTATGTATGGCTGACTCACTTCACTGTACAGCAGAAACTAACAGCATTTTAAACCAACTAAACCCCAATAAGAAAATTTAAAAAATAAACAAAACAAAGTAACACTGGAAAGGAAATTAAAAAAGCAGAAGAAAGTGGAAGGAGTGAAGAATAAAGAATCATGCTGAGGTTTAACAAATCACCCACAGCACCCTGGAAACGGTCTGTGAGTCAGGACCCTTCATACCCTAGTGAGACCTCTGTTCCTAAATTGTTAGTTTTTATCTACCAGCTGCTTCGGAATCCCACTTTGGTGGGGCCTAAGGGAAAATAGACTCAATGGACATGAGTCTGAGCAAACTCCAAGAGTTGGTGATGGGTGGGGAAGCCTGGTGTGCTGCAGTCCAGGGGGTTGCAAAGAGTCGGATATGACTGAGCGACCGAACTAACCTACTAACTAAGGGAAAATGACAGAAATAGTCCAAATGGTTGTGAATTGTGTGATTTTCCTGAGAGCAGAAAGGGTAACTACTGGGTCAGTCACTCCGGCGACCCCAGGGTCAGAGCATCTCCCCAAGCATGTGACCTGGGACAAGGCATTCAGACAGATAGCTTCCTGGGACTCACCCTGTCAACTCAAGCACAGCTCAAGGACGAGGGTGAAGAGAAGAGTGCCGGACAATATCCTAGGGTTAGGGTTAGGCTGTGTCCCTCGGAGCAGGGCTTGAGTAAAACATTCCCCTCATGTTTTACTGAGGGGCCAGTGCAAGGAAAGATAAGCAGGAGAGGAGACAGGGAGGAGCCGGCCACAGCTGTGGACTCAGGCAGAGTCCAGCCCCGGTCTCTTCCACTGAGGGCTCTGGAGCGTCTTCCACACCACTGGCTTGTCTCGCTTCAGCCCATCGGATGGCTTTACGTACACAGATATCAGCTGGTCACAGAGTGCAGCAGGCAACCCCTTCAGCCCAGGGCAGTGCTCCAGAGAACGGGGCAGTCCTGAGCCAGCAGCAAGAAGCACTGCTGGCCACAAGGGGAGGGGGTCGTAGCCTAAGAGAGAGCTGGTGAGCAGCCCACCGCAGAGCGGTGTCTTCTTCCAACACCATCTTTTGCTATAGCTGTGCCTTTACTTTATAATGAACACATTCTCAGATTTCCTGCCAAACCCTCAGTTCCCTAGCTGAAAATTATCTGAAAAAAATATCACATGCAAATGAACGCTGAGGGTCCCTGGAGTTCTGAATTCCGTGATGCCATGTGTTACAAATGATTTTTAAAGGTGGGTTCTCATGTCTGTGCAGGCCTTCCCTGCTGGTTCAGACAGTAAAGACTCCACCTGCAATGCAGGAGACCTGAGTTCAATTCCTGGGTCAGGAAGATCCCCTAGAGAAGGGACTGGCTACTCACTCCTCTATTCTTGCCTGGAGAATTCTCATGGACAGGGAGCTGGTGGGTTATAGTCCATGGGGTCACAAAGAGTCAGACACGACTGAGCAACTAACACTTTCTTCCACATTTCATGACTCTGCAGGGTATCTGCCCCCTTTCTTTCAGCTTCATGCCCCCATTTTGTGTATTACTCAGTATCCCAGATACTAGGACCTTGAAAACTACATTTCCCGGTCAGACTTTTCAGCTGTCTTCTGCTTAGGTCAGCCCATGGGAGGTACCGGTGGGAGACTAAAGGAGTGGAGGAAGGAAAAGCAAACTTCCTCTTGGCTTCAGGAGGTGTCACCAGGGTTGGCAGGCAGCCACGTGTTCCAGCAACCTTCAGAAGTTCTAATTCAGCTGCTGGCTCCAGCACTATTGATGGAAATGGCATGACTGGCCAGCCTAGCCACAGCATCGGGCAGCTCACACAGAGGGCTGTGTGGCCCTTTCAACAGTTGCGGAGTCTGCAAGGAGTGTTAGGGACCAGCGTGTGAGGGACCTCACATATGCTGATACCACTCCTGAGTTTTGTTTGGCCAGCCTGAGGAGTACCTTCAGTTTCTTTTTTCTTTTTTTTTAATATAGTTTAACTCAATCTCAGACTTTCTCTCTTCTCTGAACTAGGCTGTCTTATCGTGTCCTGTGTTCAGTTTCTTTTAATTGTTAATCTCTGACTTACTATATCCTCCTCCTCAAATTCCTTCTCCAGCCCTTCTAACATTTTATAAGCAATTCCTGTATTAAAGGTTCTCATTCAGAAATACCTGGAGCAGTTTCTGTTTTACCTGTCTGATTACTGACAGATTCCCTATCCATGAAGAAAGTAATACGGTTTACAATGGAAATGACATCAGAGGTAGTTAGTTGCAGAGCTCAGAAACCAAAAAAAGCAAGTGTCTTGCCAGATGGAGGGGGAAGCATCTGCTATCCTTATTCTAATCAGTTACTCCTTGCCCCATTTCTTAACTCAAAATTCACATGGACATCCATAAAAGAGAATACTGGTTTTGCATTACAATTTTCATGAATATGACTTGCTATCTGTAGAGAATTACTGAAACTGTTCTATTTTATTTACACTCTTTCACTTTACAAACTATAATTTACCAACATGAATTTAATTTTATGCAGATAAAACTCAAACCAAGTATCAGTGCAAGACCATGTCAAAGTGTGGATTCCCACCGAGACTGTCCCCAAGATACTTCAGAAGGCTTTCCTTCAGAGTCTTGTCAGTTAGAGTCTTCAGCATAATTCCCTCTATGAGAGAAGATGCATTTTGCATCTTTGTTGCCCCACCACACATGGGGTATTTTTTTTTTCTTTCCCACTGTTATTATTACAGGATATTGAATCAGTGTATTATGTACATTAAAAAGGCTCTATACATGTTGACCGAATAGGAACAACTGGCATTTCTCAAACTAGCTGCAAACCTAAACAGTGTGTTATAAACCAGAGACATCACTTTATTTACAAAGGTCCATATAGTCAAAGCTATGGTTTTTCCAGTAGTCATGTACAAATGTGAGAGTTGGACTATAAAGAAGGCTGAGCGTCAAAGAATTGATGCTTTTGAACTGTGGTACTAGAGAAGACTCTTGAGAGTCCCTTGGAAATCAAGGAGATCAAACCAGTCAATCCTAAAGTAAATCAACCCTGCTTATTCATTGGAAGGACTCATGCTGAAGCTCCAATACTTTGATCACTTGATGCAAATAGTGGACTCACTGAAAAAGACCCTGATGCTGGGAAAGATTGAGGTCGGGAGGAGGAGGGGATGACAGAGAATGAGATGGGTTGGATGGCATCTTTGACTCAATGGACGTGAGCTTGAGAAAACTCTCGGAGATAGTGAAGGACGGGGAAATCTGACGTGGTGCAGTCCATGGAAACTCTACAAAGAGTCAGACATGACTTAGTGACCAGACAGCAACAACAACAAACCAGATGCATCTGAATCACCTCAAGGACGTGAAGAAACGGAGTGATTGGGCTCTACACCCAGAGGCCTGGAATGAGGGCCTGAGAATTGACACTTCAGGTTCACAGGGATACTGATGCTGCTGGTCCAGGCATCACACTTTGGAACCCACTGGGATAGATTGTAGAACCCACTGAGAGTTAAATGCATCCACGTGAAGGCTTCTCACCCAAGAAAAATGGTATTTCCAGCCTATGTCAGTGCCAACCTGATAATAGGTAGAAGTTCTGTTTTGCAAAACTATATTCCCTCACACACAGGTTGCCAGACCTCATTTATCACCCGTATTTTCTACTTGCTATCTTTTCAATTTCTTTGGGAGCAAGGAGGGACAAGTATAATGTTTCCCAGAGTTTTCAAGGCAGGGGGTATCTCTGGTTAAATATTAAATGTTAATTTATGTGTTCAGATAATTTTAAAAACTGACTTACTGAGTACAAGATAGGGCAATAAAATCTCTCTCTCTCTTTTTTTTTTTTTTTTTCTTATTTGCTCTGTTAGTTGCCAGCAGGATAATCTCTTGTTTTAGCAGATTATTAAACTGGATAGGTCATTAGCGCTTAGGTGAAATTATTGAATTTCAGAGCTAAAGAATGTTTTGAGGGTTAGTGAGTAGTAATTATAATGGGAAAATCTCTACTGATACAAGAACGCTAAATATTAAAGTATTTTTATATAAAGTAACAAGTTTGAAAAATAAATATATTTTCTTGGCAGATTTAAATAGCTTTTTATACAAAGTCATGATATTAATGTCAGTGAGGTAAACGGCATTGTATTTAATTATATCAATATTCAGCTAATAGAATGATTAAAAGATAGTATTTGCTTTACATAATCATATCCTTGCTTGTGTCAAACAAAGGAGTTAACCTTTCCCTCTCTCCCGTTTCTTTCCCAGACAAGATTCCAGAACTCAGAAACACACATTGCTGACATAGGTGAAAAAGTTCAAGAGCCCTGTGGAAATGTAAAATGCAGCAAATAGGCATTTATTTGTTCACTGAACAGACATCTAAGCAAATATTGAACACCCACTGCGTTCCAGGCACTGTGCCCTGGGCATGCAGGACAGTTGCAAAGATACCTGCCATCAGCAAGGCTTCATTCTGGTGGGTGGACATAAGCAAGAGCAAATTAGTCAATATATTACAGGTGCTATGAAGAAAAATAAAGTGGAGGTAAGGATAGGAAATATTGGAGTGAAAATGAAGTCAAAGTGTTCATTGCTCAGCTGTGTCTACTTCTTGGCTACTCCATGGACTGCAGCCCAGTCCACCAGGCTCCTCTGTTCATGGGATTCTCCAGGCAAGAATACTAGAGTGGGTTGCCATTCCCTTTTCCAGGGGATCTTCCTGACCCAGGGATTAAACCCGGGTCTCCTGCATTGCAGATTCTTTACTGGCTGAGCCACCGGAGAAGCCCATAGGATAGAAGGCACTGAAGTAGGGCTAATATAATTTCCAACAGGGCATTCAGGGAATGCCTTATTAAGAAGGTGACGTTTGAACAACACTTGAAAGAGAGGAGGACGGCAAGTGGATGTGTGAGAGAATATGGATTCAGGAAGAAGAAATGCCATGCACTCGGGTCCTGACACCAGCCTGTATTTACGGAGCAACCCAAACCACAGAGAACCCCGTGTGACTGCATCAGAGGGAAGATGGTGGAGAGGGTTAACCATGGACCAGAGACAGCCCAAGGCCTTGTCCATTATTCTAAAGACTGGCTTTTACTCTGAGTGAGATGGGGAGCCATTGAAGATAATTTTATTAAATATGAGATATAACTGGTAGTTTCAGATAATGGCACTGGTATTTAATTAAGATTAGAAACTTTATCTGTGCTGTACAATTGGACAGTTTAAAATAGAATCCCCACCACAGTACCAGATGTGAGTGACAATTAATACTTTTTTCCTTCTTGGAGCAAACATACAAAAAGAAAAAGATCAGACTTTTTAAAAATTAATTAATTTTTGTTGAAGGATAATTGCTTTACAAAATTTTGCTGTTTTTCTAACTGGTTACCAACAAGTTGTTCTCAAAATGAAATAGGTTCTGAGTAGGATACAAAACCTAACAGGCAAAAGTTGAAGGACTTAAGTGCTTACTTATTTAGAGCAACTGCTTATATTGCCATCGGTTCCATTTGCAAAGAAGAGAGCTATTATCAGAATGTTTATGTTCACAGCATCATTCCTGAAAAACTGACTACTTTAGGTTGAGAAGGGAAGAAAGGGAGAGAGGATGTGAAGAGGAGGAGGAAAAAGGAAACCTAAGGTACTGAAATATATATTGGCAAAAAATAACAGAATCATCAAATCTAGCTAAGATTAAAATATGCAAACTATTTCACTTTCAAAATATATTAATGTTTTACAAAGAACAAATGACATAATTCAGTTATTACATAATCATTGATACATAATAGGTTGTGTTTTTCTCTGGGGCGATACAGAATTTATTTTTCCTCAGTGACCCTCTTGTTTATAAAATACTAGTAAAGAAGAGGTCCAATCTACCTAGATTCTCACACATGGAATGACATTGCTAAATATTTATCTTTCAGAAATCTGATAAAAACTGGTTTCCAAAAGTTTGGATGTGCCTAATTACAGCCACTAGCATCTTCATCATGTATTCTAAGTGTTTCCTTAGCTGCCTAGAGAATTGGGATGTTATTTTCACTAAACAATATTCCTTAAAACTACTGTTACTGTTCCTACTTAAACTTGGGCTTGGAATATTATTCATTTCTGTTTCCTCTGGCCAGCTTGAATAGCAATTCCTTTTCTTTCTTATTCTTCCTACTCATTTAGTTTTTACACTGCATAGCAATCCAGAATGATTGTAAATGTGGCCTTTATTTCTTATTTTGTGCTCAGAAATGAACGCTATTAACCTTGAAGTGTCCTAAAGGATGCTTCAATCCACATATACAGCTGGGCTTCAATTAGCAAGGCTATTGTTAAAAATGTTTAAGTAGCTTCTAAAGATGCTTTCAGCTTAAAATCTGACCCCAAAGAAATGTAAATTGTGTTCTTCTCATGTGGGCCTATTATCCGTTGATGTTTAGTAAGACAGACTTTCCTGACAAGATTCTATTTCTCTGCACAGTGCTGTATCATCTCAATTCCACTTACCTGTTATCGAACATATTTATAAAGAATCATTGGCTTAACTTTAGAAGACAATGACAAATCATAAGTATATAGGCTAAAAATAACTTTGATGAACAAGTGCAGTTGGCAACAATCCTGTTAAACATCAAATTTTTGAATTCAAATTAGATATATTAATCTGTCTTAAAAGTGCTGAAGTTCATGGTCAAAGAGTTCTAAATAATTTCATCATTTTCAAGGGGATTTATGTTTACTTATAGATGAATTCCACTGCAGTATTCAGTACCAAACAATTTTAACAGATTTTTGAAGTTTATCAAAATTAGGATGATAAAGCCATAGAAATTATCCATCAGAATAATCCATTAATGCAGCCAAAATATGTATTGTGTTCCTACTTTTCCAAGTACATTCTAGGCACTGGCAACAAAGCTTTAAACCAACTAAGGATTTCCTCCCAAGTTCAGTTCAGTTCAGCCACTCAGTTGTGTCCGACTCTTTGCACCCCCGTGAATCGCAGCACGCCAGGCCTCCCTGTCCATCACCAGCTCCTGGAGTTCACCCAGATTCACGTCCATCAAGTCAGTGATGCCATCTAGCCATCTCATCCTCTGTCGTCCCCTTCTCCTCCTGCCCTCAATCCCTCCCAGCATCAGAGTCTTTTCCAATGAGTCAACTCTTCGCGGGAAGTGGCCAAAGCATTGGAGTTTCAGCTTTAGCATCATTCCTTCCAAAGAAATCCCAGGGCTGATCTCTTTCAGGATGGATTGGTTGGATCTCCTTGCAGTCCAAGGGACTCTCAAGAGTCTTCTCCAACACCACAGCTCAAAAGCATCAATTCTTCGGTGCTCAGCCTTCTTCACAGTCCAACTCTCACATCCATACATGACCACAGGAAAAACCATAGCCTTGGCTAGATGGACCTTAGTCGGCAAAGTAATGTCTCTGCTCTTGAATATACTATCTAGGTTGGTCATAACTTTCCTTCCAAGGAGTAAGCGTCTTTTAATTTCATGGCTGCAGTCACCATCTGCAGTGATTTTGCAGCCCAAAAAATAAAGTCTGACACTGTTTCCACTGTTTCCCCATCTATTTCCCATGAAGTGGTGGGACCAGATGCCATGATCTTCATTTTCTGAATGTTGAACTTTAAGCCAACTTTTTCACTCTCTTCTTTCATTTTCATCAAGAGGCTTTTTAGTTCCTCTTCACTTTCTGCCATAAGGGTGGTGTCATCTGCATATCTGAGGTTATTGATATTTCTCCCGGCAATCTGGATTCCAGCTTGTGTTTCTTCCAGTCCAGTGTTTCTCATGATGTACTCTGCATATAAGTTAAATAAGCAAGGTGACAATATACAGGCTTGACGTACTCCTTTTCCTATTTGGAGCCAGCCTGTTGTTCCATGTCCAGTTCTAACTGTTGCTTTCTGACCTGCATACAGATTTCTCAAGAGGCAGGTCAGGTGGTCTGGTATTCCCATCTCTTTCAGAATTTTCCACAGTTAATTGTGATCTACACAGTCAAAGGCTTTGGCATAGTCAATAAGGTAGAAATTGATGTTTTTTCTGAAACTCTCTTGCTTTTTCGATGATCCAGCAGATGTTTGCCATTTGATCTCTGGTTCCTCTGCCTTTTCTAAAACCAGCTTGAACACCAGGAAGTTTGCAGTTCACGTATTGCTAAAACCTGGCTTGGATAATTTTGAGCATTACTTAAGGAGCTAACCAAAACCTTAATATTCTCTTTGTCAGAAATATAAATTTTAAAAAGAAATAACCTATGACTATTACGGATCATAGTATATTGTGAGGAGTTTTCCATGGTATTGTCAGACTAATCACAAGAGTTCTTGAGTATCACTGACTTCTTGAAGCCACTGGAGTACTTACATCTCCCAAGACTGCCTCCGGTGACTACACCCCCTCGATCCCTCAGGGCTATTGCACTAGTCCAGGCCCCAAGAGACGGTATTTTTGTTGTTCCCTTTGAGAAAAATGCTATAACACTACTAGGAGAATTATAAAAACTGTTTCATTAAAGGCTGCAAAAATATTGTCCTAGCCACCCTAATAATCCAAACTATAGAAAACTGCTTTTCTTTCAGTTCAGTTCAGTACAGTGGCTGAGTCATATATATATGACTCTTTGCAAACCCATGGACTGTAGCACGCCAGGCCTCCCTGTCCATCACCAGCTCCCAGAGTTTACTCAAACTCAAGCCCATTCGGTCGGTGATGCCATCCAACCACCTCATCCTCTGTCGTCCCCTTCTCTTCCTGCCTTCCATCTTTCCCAGCACCAGGGTCTTTTCAAATGAGTTAGCTCTTTGCATCAGGTGGCCAAATTATTGGAGTTTCAGCTTCAGCATCAATTCTTCCAATGAATATTCAGGACTAATTTCCTTTAGGATGGACTGGTTGGATCTCCTTGCTCTCCAAGAGACTCTCAAGAGTCTTCTCCAACACCACAGTTCAAAAGCATCAATTCTTCGGTGCTCAGCTTTCTTTATAATCTAATGCTCTCATCCACACATGACTACTGGAAAAACAAAAGCTTTGACTAGACGGACCTTTGGCGGCAAAGTAATGTCTCTGCTTTTTAATATGCTGTCTAGGTTGGTCATAACTTTTCTTCCAAGGAGTAAGCATCTTTTAATTTCATGGCTACGGTCACCATCTGCAGTGATTTTGGAGCCCTTGCCCCCGCCCTCCCCTCTCCACCCCCACACCCTGCCAAATAAAGTCTGTCACTGTTTCCACTATTTCCCCATCTATTTGCCATGAAGTGATGGGACCAGATGCCATGATCTTAGTTTTCTGAATGTTGAGCTTTAAGCCAGCTTTTGCACTCTTCTCTTTCACTTTCATCAGGAGGCTCTTTAGTTCTTTGCTTTCTGCCATAAGGGTGGTATCATCTGCATATCTGAGGTTATTGATATTTTTCCCAGCAATCTTGATTCCTGCTTGTTCTTCATCCAGTCCAGCATTTCTCAGGATGTACTCTGCATATGTTAAATAGCCACCCTAATAACCCAAACTATAGAAAACTGCTTTTCTTTACATACCCTCAAATAGTACTACTGATCCAGAGTAGAAATCGTCAATGTGCAAAAATTTGATTATAATTGTTGGACTATGTTATGATTGACTACTAAGGAATTTTAAAAGTCACTGCCACTTTGTGTACTTCATAGGTACGATAGGCCTTAAATCTCTCTTCTTTGTCTCTCTCCCTCTCTCATGAAATGTGCACAGGCATGATTTATAACTAGAAACTACTTTTTATTTATTACATTAAATCACGGGGGGAAAGTGTGGTGAGACAGCATTAATTCAATCTCAGGGTTTTTTGTTTGTTTGTTTTTTGGTTCCTACTCTATGAGAGGCATTATATGACCAAGAGTGTTAAAATAAAGCTCAATTTTTGTCTCTGAAGAACTATCCATTAGGCAGGAACCTCTGCTCAGAAAGATCCCACTGTCTTCCATCTTGGTAGATAACAAGCTTATACCAACAAAAACCCCAGACATGTATTAAAACTGGGTCAGATTTATAGTCACAGCTAAAGATATTCTTGGAGGGACCAGATGTATTATATCATTTATGCTAATATATAAAGTATAAAGCTGGTGTCTTAGTAGCACAAGCTTCGTATGGCCAACCTGTTGGCTCTCATCTGGAAAAAACTCTCATTTCCATGTCTTTCATTCCTGGCTTCCCAGGGAGAAGAAACCTCAAGATGTTAGAAGAATTATGTAGGTAGAATCTAGAGGTAACAGTTATTTGGAGAAAGGCAGAGCCATCAACAATTTAGTATGTGAGATAATTTTGGGGGGTGAAGCCCTTACTTTCAATCCCCGTTTTCTCCTGGTGTTGCAATTCAGCCTGTTCACAGCTAGTGTTGACATCTTGGCCCTATCGTCAACTTTTGGTCATTTTTGGAATGCCTGCTTGTTCTTCATGGTCAAATTTTGTACCTGGAGAATATCTGGCTTTATTCTACTGTACAGATTTGAAGCGGGTTAATATTTGTATATACATGCCATTGTCTGTTAGCCAGAAAAATACATTTGTTTACTGTCAGTTAATCTTAATGTCCCCTCTTTTCCAAAACTCAGAAAGACTCTTTGTGGCCCCATGGACTGTAGCTTCCCAGACTCCTCTGTCCACGGGATTTCACAGGCAAGAATACTGGAGTGGGTTGCTATTTCCTTCTCTAGACGATCTTCCAGACCCATGTCTCTTGCAGGCAGATTCTTTACCACTGCGCCACCTGGGAAGCCTTATCTTAAGGTCCCCTCCTTTTTATCCAATACTCAGAAATAGGTAATATAAACTGCTACTTTTGCTGAAAACACTAGAAGATGTCAAAGTATATAATTAGGCTCTCTTTCAATGCTTTCAATTTTAAAAAGTCATGACTCATAATTCTATAATATGGCTAATTATGATCACAATTATCACAGGCCTTTTCTTTTTCTCCATGTGTTGCATTTTTAAAAGAACAATCCCATGTAATGAACCCTTAAGTATAGATTTCTTTTCCTTAAAATAGGACACATAAATGCCATTACAATGCCATTACAAATGCCACATGTACACAACTCTGTTGATAATTGTGCAAAATAATAAACAGGACGGTTGACTGTGAACTGAACATATGTGTATTGAGGGTCCACAGTGGCCACAAGACCTCTGACAGGAAGTAAGGGCTGAGATTTTTATTAGACAGGTGGACAGGTGCCCTGGAGTCCTAGCTCCTGGGAGCTTACTTGTCTATCTCTGAGTTGTATGCTTACACCATTTGACAGGGAAATATACAGAAGGAAAAATGCAAGAAGAACAAGGGAAAAGTGGAAATTCAACCCTCTGTAGAGGGTCTTCAAAGCCCAGCAGCATGCCATTGCCAACCCAAAACCTTGACCAAGCTGTACAATTCTATTAAAATAAAGGGAGGATTTATCCCAGGGATGCAAAGATTCTTCAATATATGCAGATCAATATGATACACTATATTAACAAGCTAAAGAATAAAACCATATGGTCATTTCAATAGGTGTAGGAAAAAAACTTTTGACAAAATTCAACACCCATTTATGATAAAAACTCTCCAGAAAGTGGGCATAAGGGGAACTTACCTCTACATTATAATAGTCAAATATGACAAACCCACAGCAAACATCATTCTCAATGGTGAAAAACCAAAAGCAGTTCCTCTAAGATCAGAAAAAAGACAAGATGTCCACTCTTGCCACTATTATTCAACATGGTTTCAGAGAATCTGGCTATGGCAATCAGAGAAGAAAAAGAAATAAAAGGAATCCAAATTGGAAAAGAAGTTCTCTAGGCAGAGAACATGATACTATACACAGAAAGTCCTAGAGATGCGATCTGAAAACTACTGGAGCTCACCAACGAATCTGGTAAAGCTGCAGGATGTGAAATGAGTACACAGAATCTCTTAAATTCCTAAACATTAACAGTGAGAGATCATAAAGAGAACTTAAGGAAAGCATCCCATTTACCACTGCATCAAAAAGAATAGAATACCCAACCAAACCTTAGGTAGGTTTATTACAACCTACCTAAGAAGGCAAATATCCCAACAGTTTGACCAACTGATGTGAAGAACCAAACCACTGGAAAATACCTTGATTCTTGGAAAGATTGAAAGCAAAAAGACAAGGGGTTGACAAAGGATGAGATGGTTAGATAGCATCACCAATTCGATGAACATAAATCTGAGTAAACTCGGGAGATAGTGGAGGACAGAGGAGTCTAGTGTGCTACAGTCTATGGAGTTGCAAAGAGTTGGGCCCAGCTTAGCAACTGAAAAGCAACAACAAGGAGGCAACAGACTTTACTCAGAAAACTATTAATATAAGATACTGATGAAAGAAATCAAAGATGGCTGAAATAGATGGAGATGTTCTCAGAGTGGAAGAATCAATACTGTGAAAATGACTATACTACCTAAAGCAATCTACAGATCTAGAGTAATCTCTATCAAATTACGAATGGCATTTCTCACAGAAGTAGGACCAAAAAAAAAAAAAAAACTACAAGTTGTATGGAAACACAAAAGACCCTGAATAGCCAAAGCAGTCTTGAAAAAGAAAAACAGAACTGAAGGAATTGGGCTCCCTGACTTCAGAATATACTACAAAGCTACAGTCATCAAAATAGTGTTGTACTGTTGTAAAAAAAAATAAATATAGACCAAAGGGACAGGATAGAAAGTCTAGAGATAAACTTATACACCAATGGTCACCTAGTCTATGACAAAGGAGGCAAGGACATAAATGGAGAAAAGACACTCTTGCTGGAAACGTACAGCCACTATGGTGAACAAATGGAGGGTTCTTAAAAAACTAAAAATAGAACTACAAAATGACCCAGAAATCCCACTCGGAGGAAACCATAATTTGAAAAGATACATGCACCACAGTGTTCACTGCAACAGCCTTTAAACAGCCAGGACATGGAAGCAACCTAAATGCCCATAGACAGATGGATGGATAAGGAAGGTGTGGTGTGTATACACACACACACACACACACACACACACACACACACACATACATACAAACATATACACACACACAATGGAATAATACTCAACCTTAAAAAGAACAAAATACTGGATTTTGCAGCAACATGGATGGACCTAGAGACTGTCATATTGAGAAACAGAGAAAGAAATATATGATATCACTTTATATGTAGAATTCAAAACTAAAAGGGTAAAAATGAACTTATTTACAAGACAGAAGTAGAGTCACAGAGGTAGAAAATAAACTATGGTTACCAGGGAGAAGAATAAATTGGTTGACATATACACGGTACTATATATAAAATAAATAACTAATAAGGACCTACTGTATAGCACAGGAGACTATACTCAATAATCTTTCACTGCTTACAAAGGAAAAGAATCTTAAAAGAGTGGATATATGTATGTTTGTGTGTGTATATATATATATATATATGCTGATTCTCTTTGCTGTACACCTGAAACTAATACAACATTGTACATCAAATATACTCTAATTTAATTTTTTAAAGATAAAGGAAAAAAGGAAACATAGAATACCTAGAAAGAAGACCAACAGATATGAAAAGGTTCAGAATCTGAAGCTTTAACAATGACACTCATGAAGCAAGATAATGCATTAGTAAGTAGACAATTAAGGGGAAAAGGTGATATTAATGGGAAGAGTAGTGATCTAAATTTAGTATTTTAGCAGGAATCCCAAGACACTGCTCTGAAAAAGAGATGCAGCAATCTTTACAGAAATAAGAGCCAAAAAGATTAGACAAACGTAAAAGAAAACTACTGTCTTTCATTTAAATTTTTAGTCTTTTATTCAGCATGTTGAAGAAATAATAATGCCAGATCAGCTCGTGGTAGACAATAGCCCAAAGGAATCATGTTAAAAAAAATAAAAACCAAAAAACCTGCAATTCAGAATAACCAAAAGTTTCATCAATGCTGAAGTCCATCAACCCTATATCACTGACTCTTAAGACAACATTTCCAGGCTGTAATAATTCCTGACACAAAATATGATGTACATGAAATTTTGGATTCTTCCTTTGCTCCTCAAGCATCTCATTCAACAGTATCTGTTGCTCATTTACTGAAGCTTTTCAGATATTTTACACCATGAAGAGCAATTTCTCTTTCTCATCAACTGCCAGGAAATCAATTCATCACATTCCTAGATAAACAACAGACAACTTAATATTTACATTATGATATACTATAAAGTTTAATTCTTTGTATTTAATGTGTAGTCCAAGAACAAGCAAAGTCAATGTAATTTAGAAACTTGGAAGAAATACATAATCTCAGTCTCCATAACAGACCTAATCAACCCGATCTTCATAGCAACTTGATGTTTAGGTATTGGTATGTATGCCCATGACATTTTGAGCAGTATTGTTTTAAATCACTTTTCTCTGTAAGGAGATGCATTTCTTCCTCTGTGCACTTATAACAACTAACCTTACAAGCGCTTCTTAACTGGTCATAACTTGTCACAAGGTTTTCACAAACATCCGCTTATTTATCCTTGCTTCCCTGGTAGCTCAGACGGTAAAGCGTCTGCCTGCAATGCGGGAGACCCGGGTTCAATGCCTGGGTCGGGAAGATCCCCTGGAGAAGGAAATGGCAATCCACTCCAGCACTCTTGCCTGGAAAATCCCATGGACAGAAGAGCCTGATAGGCTACAGTCCCTGGGGTCACAAAGAGTCGGACACGACTGAGCGACTTCACTTTCACCTTCAAGATATTATGAGTTTTATTTTTGTTATAATTTATTTTACAGGTGAGGAAACAGATATTTTACAGGGAAATACAGGCAGGATTTGATATGCCTAGGACTGAAACCTGGGGAGCCCATGTCTAGAGCTCTTAATCCCTATACTCAACTGCCTATAGATAGACAATTATTAGAGGATATTTTTGTCACTTATTTACCTTTCTTGAAGCTTTCCATTTTCACGAATTTTTGAACAGACGCTCTGTCAAAGGTTAATTAAGCCTCTGTTTTTCATACCTACTCAGATTCCCAATCCTCATAACAAGCACCTGCTTGGGTAAGAATGTATCTATCTTCTTTTCCCTTATTATTTATCAAGCATTAAGAAGCATGCCATATAAAGCACTGTGCTATTATAAAACAGCAGGAACATTTGTATTGCTTTGTATGTATTGATTAGTATTGACTGTTTATACTAATCAAAGTCGCTGTTTAATTCCAAAGTATTCAGTCATTTTATTTTTATATTACACAGCGCTCCAAACAGAACTCTGCCTCCCATGACAGTCTCAGAATCAAACACTAAAAATAATGAACAGGTATTTTTGTTTCTGCCCAGGGATTAATAATTTATACCAGGAGCCACAGCTACGAACATTATAGACAGTCTCCGGTGATGTTAGAGGCTGCCAGTGCTTCCTGACAACACAAGTATTCAAATTCAATACTCCTCATTCAATGGAGGGGCTTCCCTGCTGGTTCAGTGGGTTGAGAATCTGCCTTACAGTGCAGGGGCTGTGAGCTCGATCCTTGGTCAGGGAGCTAAGATCCCACATGCCTCAGAGCAACGAAACTGGCCTGCCACAACTAGAGAGAAGTTCATGCACTCTAACTAAGACCCAACCCAGTAAAAAACAAATAAATATTAAAAAAAAAAACACCCCTCAATGGAGAAGAGACTTCCCTCTTAAGTAACAAGATGAAAAATGCAATTAGCAGATGGAAAGAACACAGGGGTTAAAACAGAACAAAACAAAAGCTGACACAGCCGTTTAAAATGTCTGTTTTTAGTGTAACAAAAACCAAGAAGCCAGTAATCCAGCTGTCGATGTGTACCGGAATAAAGGGAAGAGCAGACTCAACTCCAGTGCCTTGTGTCAAAGGAGTCAACTGTATGTCCAGCAGGTGATAAACAGGAAGACAAGTGTCTGAAAACATTTGAAGCTTGGCAGGGACCACGGACAGTCACAGAGATTTCTTCTTCTTTTGGGGTAGATGTGACTGTAGTTCCCAGCCTCCCTTGTGTGGCAAGGTGACCGAGTTCTAGCCAAGGGGATGTGAGCAGAAATGGCATGTGCTTTCAGGTGAGGCTCATAATTGTCGTTCACAGGTAATGCCCTACTCTCTGACTTCATCTGACAGCTAATGGGGGAGGCCCAGAGCATGGAGAGCCACACGATGGGAAAGTGTCAGTTTTCTGAATCATCATGGGACATGCAACCCCCCAACTAGGAGTATCTCAAAGACGCATCCGCTGTCATTGGGTGAATATAGTGATATGCGAGGGTTTTGTCAGTAGCTAAAGCTGAAACTCCAGTACTTTGGCCACCTCATGCAAAGAGTTGACTCATTGGAAAAGGCTCTGATGCTGGGAGGCATTGGGGGCAGGAGGAGAAGGGGATGACAGAGGATGAGATGGCTGGATGGCATCACTGACTCGATGGACGTGAGTCTGAGTGAACTCTGGGAGTTGGTGATGGACAGGGAGGCCTGGTGTGCTGGGGTCGCAAAGAGTCGGACACGACTAAGCGACTGAACTGAACTGAGTCTACTCTAGCTATTGTATGAGAGGGTGAATAAAGGACAATTTGATCATAGCATAAAAAAGGACTGTGAGCCAGACCCTTAGGGAGACAGCTCATCCACATTTGCTCACACTCTTCCAACAGATACAAAATCACAAACTCACACAGTGAGAGTTTTGCTCTCTCCAGGTTACACTGCATTGTACAGTACCATGGACACAAACATGGCATCCCCAAGGTCATTGCATAGTTCATCCCAGGACGCAGTCATGAAGAAGCATTTCGTCTCTTCCTCCCTGGCTTCCTCTTTTATAACTCCCTGCAGAGGGGGAGCTAAATGGTCCAGCTCTTTCCATGAAAGCTCACATAATTCAAACACTATTAGCATTTATAAGCCATCACTCTTCCACCCAGCAAGGAGTGCTTAACCAAATGACCTCATTCATCTTCCCAGGCGTCATGATCCTTGATTCTTTGGAGACAGAGAAACGAATGCTCTTACCCCTATTTCGCAGATGAATACACCGAGGAAGAAAGTGTGAGGCAAATAATAAAATGAAACAAGAGAGCTTGTTTAATAAAACAAAAGGGCTACAGTTTAATGGCTATATGAAGCAAAGCATGTGGATTTAGAGGCACAATTTCAGCAGTCAATGAGGTCAGGTTTTGTGATCTAATGGTGCCGTATTAAAGTGGTTGTTAATGTTTAAAAAGCATACATTTACACACACACACACCGATTCAGGTATTTCGACTTCTTTTGGAAAAGCAGAAGATGGGGTCACATCCAGCACCTATTTCTGCATCTCAGGGCCCCTTGGACTAGAGATGCTCCCCTATTCTCCCGACTTTCACTGTTCGACTTGCTGCCGCATCCATGTGACACCCTGTGGCCTGTAATCCCTGGTGACGCTGAAGACATATGAGTTTGTGGCCCTAGATTTACATGTCATTAAAGAAGCAAGAGATCTTGATTCTCCCATCAGCAAACCCCTCCCTTACAACATGCAAGCTTATCATTTGAAAAATGGGTTTAAAATGACCAGAAGTGGGATTATGTGCACTGTTTCTTCTGTCAGTCTTCCCCCGCCACTTTCCAGTTTTTCCCTCTTTTCAAAGTTTTTTCTTAGAGTATCTTTGATTGCCAATGTTGTGTCAGTTTCAAGTATACAACAAAGTGAATCGGTTGTACATACCCATATATCCACTCTTTTTAAGATTCTTTTCCCATATAGCCTATTAAACATGATTGAGTAGAGTTCCTTGTACTATATAATAGGTCCTGATTAGTTACCTATTTTATATATGATAGTATGTATATGTCAACCCCAATCTCCCAATTTATCCATACTAATATTTACCCCCCAGTAACTTGGAAAAGACTCTGATGCTGGGAGGGATTGGGGGCAGGAGAAGAAGGGGACGACAGAGGATGAGATGGCTGGATGGCATCACCAACTCGATGGACGTGAGTCTGAGTGAACTCTGGAGTTGGTGATGGACAGGGAGGCCTGGCATGCTGGAATTCATGGGGTCACAAAGAGTCGGACACGACTGAGTGACTGAACTGAACTGAACTGAACCGTAAGTTTATTTTCTACATCTGTGACTCTATATGTTTTGTAGATAAGTTCATTTGTACCATTTTTTAGATTCTACACGTAAGCGATATCATATGGTATTTGTTTTTCTTTGTCTGACTTAAGCACTGTGTCTATAGCAGCAGCTGCTAAAATGGGTGGGCAGAGGTAGCAGTTAAGTTACTTACAAATGGGCTCAGTGTCAACCCCTCCTTCTTGCATAGATGGAGCGGGAAGGAAGGCCACTCAGAAAGGGTGCAAAATGCTACACAATCGGGAATTCTTGATCACAGAACAGTAAATAAGTGCCAAATGAGTGAATGCATAACAAGGTTTATGGAGACCCTGAAAATAGGGCCTGATCAAGCATACCCTGGACTTGAGGACAGAGTAACTGCTGTTCTAAGGAAAATACTAGACTTTCCCAAGGATGGTATCATGGCCAAGAAATGTGACTCATTGCAAAATCATGAGAAGTAGAACTGTAACAGGATGATTACTAGAGATATATTATGTTGCTTGACATTGGTGGTTTGGAGGAGTATCTATAAGGCTTATTGGGTGAAAAAATATACCCCGACTGCTATGGGCAAATACCACAATGGAAGTGCTATTACTGTGTTAGGACGATTATATTAATCAAGATTTAGGCACAAAGACTATTATCACCTCAGTTCAGTTCAGTTCAGTCGCTCAGTCGTGTCCAACTCTTTGCGACCCCACGAATGGCTGCACGCCAGGCCTCCCCGTCCATCACCAACTCCCGGAGTTCACTCAGACTCACGTCCATCAAGTCAGTGACGCCATCCAGCCATCTCATCCTCTGTCGTCCCCTTCTCCTCCTGCCCTCAATCCCTCCCAGCATCAGAGTCTTTTCCAATGAGTCAACTCTTCTCATGAGGTGGCCAAAGTACTGAAGTTTCAGCTTTAGCATCATTCCTTCCAAAGAATACCCAGGACTGATCGCCTTCAGAATGTACTGGTTGGATCTCCTTGCAGTCTAAGGGACTCGCAAGAGTCTTCTCCAACACCACAGTTCAAAAGCATCAATTCTTTGGCGCTCAACTTTCTTCACAGTCCAACTCTCACATTCATACATGACTACTGGAAAAACCATAGCCTTGACTAGTCGGACCTTTGTTGGCAAAGTAATGTCTCTGCTTTTGAATATGCTATCTAGGTTGGTTATAACTTTTCTTCCAAGGAATAAGCATCTTTTAATTTCATGGCTGCAGTCACCATCTGCAGTGATTCTGGAGCCCCCAAAATAAAGTCTGACACTGTTTCCACTGTTCCCCCATCTTTTTCCCATGAAGTGATGGGACCAGATGCCATGATCTTCGTTTTCTGAATGTTGAGCTTTAAGCCAACTTTTTCACTCTCCTCTTTCACTTTCATCAAGAGGCTTTTTAGCTCCTCTTCACTTTCTGCCATAAGGGTGGTGTCATCTGCATATCTGAGGTTATTGATATTTCTCTCAGCAAACTTGATTCCAGTTTGTGCTTCTTCCAGTCCAGCATTTCTCATGATGTACTCTGCATATAAGTTAAATAAGCAAGGTGACAATATACAGGCTTGACGTACTCCTTTTCCTATTTGGAACCAGTCCGTTGTTTCATGTCCAGTTCTAACCGTTGCTTCCAGACCTGCATATAGGTTTCTCAAGAAGCCCATAAATACACATTGTCATCCTTGTCTATGGCTTAGAATCCTTCAACTACATGGAAGCAAGATAAGTCCTGAAATTACTCCATCTTTGGCCTTGAGTGGTTAAACATGGTTCAAAGATGTCTTCCTTCAGCTCTGTGTCATCTTTGAGGTTTTCAGCAGAATTATGCCTCTCCAGTGATGATGAAGAAGAGGATAAATAAGAGAAGTCACAGTAGTGGTTATAACTTAGTCTTTTCCAGGTCTAATGTTAAAATTACCTATTCAATATCTTTAGTCTTCAGAATAACCATGAAATGTATGTATGCATATCTCAGTTTTACAGATGCCAAGATGTTACTTGGAGAGTTTAAGTGGCTTCACTGAGATCTCATAGCTACTAAGAAGCAGGTCTGGATATAAAGACCAGGTCTACACAGATCTAATGTTTTGCCATGATGTTGCTATTAAAAAGGCTTCTAAGCTGTTGTATCTTTTTTTTTTTTAATTTTAAAATCTTTTAGCAAATGAACATTAATTGTATCTAAAAAAATAAATAAATAAATAAAAGTCTGCAGAACTAAAAAAAAAATAAAAAAATAAAAAAAGTCTCTGTTTAAAAAAAAATAAAAAGGCTTCTAAGCAAATCTTAACAAGTAGTATTTATGATGGCTTTTCTTTTTCTAAATTACGACTCTTTTCTAACCAATATCTCCAAATATCTGTCCTCGTCTTAATCCGCTCCTTCCCATGGAATCTGGCTACAGAGGCTGTTTCTAGTCTACGTGCCCAACTACAGGATTCCTGCTGCTGTGCTTCTTTGCTTCCTACAAATTCATTTTTCTAACTTTCACGTATATTCAGTCCAAAGGGAATAAAGAAGACTTTGGAATTTAGAGTTCAGCCACTAGCAGAAAGTACAATGAAGTTTGCATTTCTGGCAAGTTCAGAAATTCACAAGAGAGCATGTGACCCAGTATAGAAGTTTCCTTGACATCTCTGAGATAAGAGGGCTGTCATAGGACAAACCTTGGAAATTAATTTAATAGACTCCAAATATTTTGCCTGTAAAACACCATTAAGCTCCTCTTTCTCTCTCTCTCTCTCTTTTTTTTTTTACCTGAATTAACCTAGAAACTCCAAAAACACCTTCCATTGAGAAATTTTAATTTTGACTCTTGTTTCATATATGTGAGCGACAAAATTCTGCCACAGCTTCGTAGTGAATTCCTCCTCAAATACATGTCAGGTATGTAGTTATCAGATCACTAGCAGGGGAACCTGAAATTATGGCTTTGCGAATAAATATTAATTAGCTAACGGAAGGCATAGAAATTTAAAAGTCTTGGATTTCTTACTTAATCCGGGTTCCGTATATCTTGACAAGCACCTTGGTGGTATCTTAAATAATTGTCATTTCTATGAGTTTTTGGTTTTCTCTTTATGCCATTTCCCAAATCCCTACAAAATTATTGGAAAATTTCTAGATCTGAGTAAAAAATTTTATGAGCATTTATATTTATAAAAACTAAACAGATGGAATTACAGCTGAGGAAGTTATAGCCACACCCTTTCCTGTCTGTTGCATGTTTAGGACAATGAGGATACGCCAACACATAGAAATCTCCGTATTTCTCAACTGTTTGGAATCAAGGAGGTTCTAGTTAGCTAAAATAAACAGGAATGTATTTATATGAGTTAAAAATATCATGTGTTAGAATCTGATGACAAAAATGAGACAGGGTGTGCAGTGCTGGTACCCTGAGATGACCCTGAGGGATGGGATGGGGAGGGAAGTGAGAGGGAGGGTCAGGATGGCGAACACATGTACACCCATGGCTGATTCATTGCAATGTATGGCAAAAACCACTACAATATTGTAAAGTAATTAGCCTTCAATTAAAAAAAAAAATGATTGGTAACATGGCCTTTGCACAACTCCAAATTTGAGGATAGCAAGATCCCCTAGACTTTAGGATAGAAATTATCTTAATGATGGCTGAGATGAGAAGATGCTTCTTGACATATATTGCCATGTGAACATATTATCTATTCAAAAAGTAAATAAAATACAAATTCAAAATAAATTAAAAGTAAAGGAATATAATAAAACAGAAGGGATGAAGGGAAGGAGAGAATGATGGAAGAATAGATGTTGAGAAGCTTGAGTGAAAGAAGTTATGCTTAATTTAAAATCACAATTAGTTTGAAAATTAGAAGTTAGGACAAAGTTACCACGTGAGTTGCATCCAAAGGCCTAAGGACACCTTCTGTACTCTCAAAACAAGAGATGGAGTTGGATGTTTCCTAGGGGATTTTCCTAAAGCTAGAAGAATGAGACAGTTTGTTCTCCTGTATGTGGTGTTTCGGTGGCAAGAATGAACTCATATGCAATTGAAAAATAAGATAAAGATGGAAGTGTGTGGCTCCTCTGAGATTCTCCCAAGCTTGCCAATGCTTTGTAGTGAGCAGGGGTAAGCTTTCTGACAAGTAAAAAGTAAATTAATAACAGGAAACAATGCAAAATAAGCAGCCAAAAAAGTAGACACTTTGAGATCCTCAGGAAAAAGTTAAGAATTCTGCAAAATTGCCTTCCATGCACTCAGGGTGGTTTAGAAGCTTCAAGAACCTCTCTGCTTCTAGTTCATCTGACAAAGCTGTGAATGCAGGTCAAGAAGCTGCAAAGACATTTTTTTCTCGTGTTAAAACAATAGGTTACTTTTTTAAAAAAAGGCAGCTGAACTTAGTTTCTAAAATTCTACTATATGGAGTCTCTGGGAAAATTGAATGCCCTCCAATACCTACATCTGGAAGGTGCACATACTCACCCTAGAGTGGAAACTTTCATTGCTAGTATTTTTATAAGTACTGGGGTTATGAATTTTCATAGATTTTGTGGGGTCTGTCATGTCTTCCATACGTTTCATTATATTTAGTGCATAATTTTGCAGAATATGAAGTCCTTAAGGAGCTCACACGTACTGTTATATCGGAAAACCCTCTGTATGATCTATTTCGTAGATCCAATGGGTTTTAGTCATCCTTATATAAATCTTCACAGTGGACTCATTAATTCAGTCCTTCAACTAGTATTCATATACCTGTCCCATGGAGCCACTGCACCAAGGATAGGAAAACCAGTAAGATACGGAAAGTGGTCACTGGAATTCAGTGGGGAAGTGTGGTCTTAGGTAATATCAGGACCCCATACTTAGCGTCCCTGAGATCATCTGGACCAGGGGGATATCTGGTAAGGAGCGTCTGACATGACTGCCAAAGGCCTTCACACTCTGTGTAAGGCCCTCCCCATGAGTGTGCGCTAGACTTAGTGACATGTTCATAATAAACAGAATGGACCAAAGAGATAGGATGGCCTTTCCAAGATCAGGTAACATAAGACTGTGATCCTGACTTCACATTTTCTCTGTCTCTGCTCTCTCGCCATACTTCCAGCTGGCCTATGGGCAAGCCCATGTGTCGAAAATCTGAGTCCTTCCAACAACTGGGTATGTGATTTGGGAAGCAGACACTTCTTTAGGTGCAGTCCTGGCCATCAGTCTGAGTGAAGCTTTGTGAAACATCCTAAGCCAGAGTGTCCAGCCGAGTCACCTGAGGATTCCTCAGCCACTGAGACTGTGAGCTCATAACGGCTGCTGTATGCCACTAAGTGCTGGAGTCATTTTTCGTGAAGCAATGGACACTTCACTACAGATGGAGCCCCGGAGCAGAGGTAAGTGATGAGCCCAAGTTCTCCAGGTAGTTGATGGTAAGAGTTCATTCTAGCTATAGTAAAAGTGGGGCCCAGCTTGCTAAACACTGCTAAAATATGAGGTGCTTATGGAGGGAGGTAGCAGTAAGAAAGTAAATGTGAGCAGCAGAACACTGATGAAAGGTTTGAGGATTAAAAGAAATACACACACACAGACACACACACATACATATGTAATAACCTTTATATTTTAAGAGAAATGGGTATGACCAGTTAAAAAATTAGGCCAAGAATTCAGTTTAAAAAATCATTTATCTATATCAGAGCGCTATGAATTCCCCAAATCTTACCCTTTCAGGGTTGTCTCAAAGCATGTTTGTAGAAGAGGTTCCCTGAAAATACAGTCTGGTCAAATATAACAGATTCCTAGTCATCTCAAGTTCTTCAAATTCCTAAGCTTTTGAAGACAAAACCTCTTTTATTTTGTGCATTTTATTTTCTTCCACAATGAATTATCAGGGGCTTCTCTGATGGCTCAGGTGGCAAGGAATCCGCCTGCAATGCAGGAGACCTGGGTTTGATCCCTGGGTTGGGAAGATCCCCTGGAGAAGGCAAAGGCTACCCACTCCAGTACTCTGGCCTGGATAATTCCACAGACTATGTAGCTCATGGGGTTGCAAAGAGTTGGGCACCACTGAGCGTCTTTCACTTTCCCAATAAATTACTGTCTTGAATTTTCCCTTCTACTGACAAAGTGACATTTAGTCTTCTTTCCTGCCGTCGTTTGCTGGGAAAAGTTTGACCAGTTTTTTGTTTTGTTTTGTTTTGTTTTGTTTTAGTTTGATAAGTCCCAGCTTTCAAGAACAAGAATGTGTGTCCACAGAGAGTGAAGACACTTCCTGGAAGGGGCTACCACAGTCCCGTGAGCATATTCAGGGCCCAGCATTTGATAAAAAAGAAGAAGGATGCTTTAGAGGCCAGATGTCTGCTCCCAGATAATCCTGCTAAGTCGCTTCAGTCGCGTCCGACTGTGTGTGACCCCATAGACGGCAGCCCACCATGCTCCCCCGTCCCCGGGGTTCTCCAGGCAAGAACACTGGAGTGGGTTGCCATTTCCTTCTCCAATGCATGAAAGTGAAAATGCAGTCACTCAGTCATGTCTGACTCTTCGCGACCCCATGGGCTGCAGCCTACCAGGCTCCTCCGCCCATGGGATTCAGAAGGAGGATGGAAGTACAGAAAGGAACTGACTTGCCTCAAAGCCTTTCCCACTTATACCAAGAGGGAGATTCTGAAAACAAAATATCTAGTGTAAAAGACACATTTAAGTCTCCCCCCTTTCTTTCCTTTGATAACTAAACATCATAAAAGCAGAACTACAGGAACAGGGCAAGATTGGGGAAAATGAAGAAGAGGAAAATGAGCCCTTGGCTGGCGTGGGACAGAGGTGACTTTGAATGGACAGAAAACAGAAGCATCGCTTAGAAGCTTTAACTAGTATTTGAAGGTGGACATATTTGTGAGAGTCCTTAGGTGATATGTTAACAGCAGTGAAACAAAAAAACAAAGCTGTCAAGTGGCTATTGGCCCTGTGTCTTTTAAAGAATGAATAAAACCAACATCTGAATGATTTCATATAATTGCAGTGAGAACACATGATGAGGTGTAATTACACATGTGTACCTCTGAGAGTCTCAGCTGCTTGTATTGACTTTGCTGCTTCTGGTATTGAACCTGGAACTGTCTGGCTACAGTTGCTCTCTGCCTCTGGGTCAATGGAGGTTTCTCCTCTGGAAGTCTGTTAAGCATTTAAGGCACTGCTGGCCACCAGCACTTCCTGCAATGACGGAAATATTCTACATCTGCCTGTCCAGTCGGGAAGTCGCTACTCACACAGAGTTCTTGAACACTTGAAATGTGACTAGTGCCACTAATAAACTGAATTTTTAATTTAATTTCAATTTAAAGACGTACATATGACAAATGGTTACTCTATTGGACAGTACAGATATAACATCATGAAGACAGCAGAATTGTGTGTTAGTGACATACAGTATGAGGCACACCCAGCAAGGAGTACCCAGCATATTGAACAGATGAAAAGTAATGTAGGACTTTGCAGGAACCCCCAAATGTCAGCTTTGCAAACTGCACATAATTAGAGAACATAAATTTTAAAAAAAATCTATATATTGGGCAGGAGACAGAGGGCCTTGATAATGGCCAGTAATATTAAATGATTAAATGATTCACCCAAACTGTCAATTTTTAACAATCTCTGAACAAAGTCACTGAACAATTCCAATATGGATGGTATGCCTTTCATATGGCAAAACACCAAATATCATCTTAGAAATTCCTAATTGTATAAGAAGTTCAACAATCACTGGTTTGAAGTAGATTTTGACTCAAAACTAAAACATATCAAATGAATTGACTTAAAAAAAATCCAAAACAAAAGTGATGAGGAATAAACAGTATTAAAAATGATACAGTGAAATTGTAAGATCAAAAATACACAGTGGATCAAATCTCAAAGTAATTGCTTCATGATTTAACTAAAGTTCAAAGTTGATAGCATTCTTTGTAAAAAATCTAACTTGATTGAGGGCAGGTTGATCATTCATATATGGTAATAAAGGAATTTATTATTGTTCTTTATACAGAGACCTTTTTGCCCTGGGACTTTCCTTAGCCAGTATCAGATAACTCAGCAAGGAATGAATAAAACACAAAGCTGAACTTATACAAAGCCAGATATCAGCAGATATTAATTTGAGCAAAGGATTAATCAATAATGTATACTGATTTGTAGATAATAATCACTTGTGTCATTCAAGACCTAGTGTTTAGAACAGAGAAAAGATGCCACATTTGCAAATACCTTAAAGCTCAACATTCAGAAAACGAATATTGTGGCATCTGGTCCCATGGGAAATAGATGGGAAACAGTGGAAATAGTGTCAGAATTTATTTTTGGGGGGCTCCAAAATCATTGCAGATGGTGACTGCAGCCATGAAATTAAAAGACACTTACTCCTTGGAAGAAAAGTTATGACCAACCTAGATAGCACATTCAAAAGCAGAGACATTACTTTGCCAACAAAGGTCCATCTAGTCAAGGCTATGGTTTTCCCAGTAGTCATGTATGGATATGAGAGTTGGACTGTGAAGAAAGCTGAGTGCCGAAGAATTGATGCTTTTGAACTGTGGTGTTGGAGAAGACTCTTGAGAGTCCCTGGCCTGCAAGGAAATCCAACCAGTCCATCCTAAAGGAGATCAGTCCTGGGTGTTCTTTGGAAGGAATGATGCTAAAGCTGAAACTCCAGTACTTTGGCCACTTTATGTGAAGAGTTGACTCATTGGAAAAGACTGATTCTGGGAGGGACTGGGGGAAGGAGGAGAAGGGGACGACAGAGGATGAGATGGCTGAATGGCATCACTGACTCGATGGACGTGAGTCTGAGTGAACTCTGGGAGCTGGTGATGGAGCTATGATTCATGGGGTCGCAAAGAGTTGGACATGACTGAGCGACTGAACTGAACTGAACTGAGTGGTTCCATTGCTCAGATAAACTCTTAGTATGCAGTGTCCTTAGTGGGTCTCATGCATTCCCCAGTCATTTTACCTTGTACTGAGAAATAGGCTTGTAAAATGTAAGAACTGGAGTTCTTTTTTTGTGCCAATGAGATAGTGAGATGCAGGGATCATTCAAGTCATCACCATATATTTTTCTTCATTTTGATCCTGTGAGAAGCAACATTTCTGTAAGGATTAGTAAACATGGCATTAATTTCTCACGAACATTTTCTCATTTTCAGATGAAAGTTGCTATATAGAGTGACACAGTGTTGTCATGTTGAAATAAAATCATTGGGTAAACATTTCAGTGAGTAACCTAGAGCATACATTTCATCTGAATGGAAACACACACTCTGAGTCATGGAAGTATTGATATACATGCCCAGCATGAACTACTCTTCAAATGTAATACTACTTTTATCCATACTTTAGAATCAAACAATTATCGTTATTGCAATCAGGGAATAAAATGTGTATATTATATTGGATAAGAGTGCCAAACTAGAGCTTATTTGCTGTTTGCATGAACTCTTTAGATAAACTCAGAGTGGTAGTTTCTCTGGAATCTAAATCCAAAACAAATACAGAGATGAGATTCTTAGAAGCAGAGTTATGGGTCTGAGATCAATCTGTGGGCTCCATCCCAGACACACCAGTCTCCAGGCCAATGAGGTTTGTTCTCTAGGTCCAAATACACCTGTGGGTCAACAGCACTTTCAGTGTATGTATAGAGGTGCGTGCCACTAAGGGCTTGTACTTTCAAGTACATAAAAATTTCAAGTGAGAAAGAGCAAATTGGGGTGGCAAGCTGCTCAAAATTACCAAAAATTGAACACAGCCTTCTATGTTTCCTCTTTTTCATTGTGTCCACCTAATATGTGTTGCTAGAAACTATTTGGGAAGCCCATTTACCACAGGTAGCTTGGGGGGAAATTACTGTATTATAAACCTAAGGGTGCCGGGAATTCCCCTCTTTTAGATTCAAATGTTTGGATTCAGAATGACCAGGCAGTGACTATGCAAAGATGGAGAAATGTTCAAAACACAGGAGGGAGAAGAAAAGAGGTCCGGTGCAGGTATAATGATTTTTCAGAGACACTTCAGTTTGGGGAGTGTCAGAAAGCCATGCACTAGAAAAACATTCTGATTTACAGCGATAATATGAAATTATCCTAAATGAGGGTTTTCAGAGAGAAAGAAAATGGCAGGGTATTAATTCCCGGGGCGATACAAGTTCTCCTGCTCAGTGACTGTATTTTATTCCTTCCCTTTTTTGTCGGTCTTCAAATTCTCTATTAAAATGGTGATGACGGAAATGAGTTGTGATTGATATTGCCTTAGAGCTTGACATTCAGAGTCACCAACAGGCTAAATATCTGCTCGTTGTCTCTTCTCTCTATAAAACCTCTCTAAAACCATCCACATCAATGGAGAAATGACGTGCAAAACAGTCCACAAGTCGCAGTGCCCTCCTAGTAGGAACAGAAGCACTTAGCCTTTCCTTTTCCCCTGAGAACTGTGCAGCGCCCTTCATTTACCCCTGCATGAGAAAGGAAGTGGGCCTGAGAGTCAGTGCCGTTTCCGGCTGCACTCAGAAAGAAGGCCGGAAGCCCGCCTGACTTAGCCTTTGAGGCTGAACTAGGACTGTCTTACCCACGCAGTAAAGGAACAAGAAAAACAGCAACAACACGAACCGTGACAGCAACCAACTGGAAGGACTCAGTGTGGGGGAAACTGACAAGGAAATCCCAGCCCAGTGAAGCCCATACTGGCCCCAAACCTTGCTCCTGAAAGCTCCCTTCGAGTGGCCGCCAATGCCTGGGCAATGCGATTAGCTGCCTGAGAAAAGCCTAGAATTACTCCTGTCCTGACTAGATTACCAGGTAATTAGATTGAGAGCTCTCTCCTCCGACAGGGGCTGTCAGAGTAAATCTGGCTGGTTCTCTTCAGATAACTGTCATGTCCCACGCTAACAAACAGAGGCTGACACAGTGAGGACCTTTTTCAAAGATGTTCAAAGAAATCAAGTGCCTCTGTTTTCTTCGTAATAAAACAAACGTTCCCTGACTAGAAGGGTTTATTCATATTGTCGTTATAGCTGATGAAGAAAATGTTACCAGACAAAGCCTGGCCACACAGGCTTAACCTGTGCTGGCCACTCCAAATCACCAGGCTGGACCAGCTGATGGAAGAGGCCTGAATCATCCAGAGAATGAAGCCGCTTGGCTGAAGCAAGGCTGATGCTCTGAGTCACTAGGCCTTTGTTCAAGTGAAGTTAAACAGGGCGTGTTAAGCACCTTCTCTGAACAGGAGCAGAACCTCTGAGGCTCTTCTTTCTTCCCCTCTGAGACAAGGACACTCACCCTTCACACTGGAAAGAGGTCTCCCCAGTTCCTCCTGGGACCACACAGAATAGAACAAGAGCAGAGAAACCAACAGGAGGAAGACAAGATCCCAATACTTGCCCTGCCATCTCCAGATACTGCACTGCTCCTGGTGAGGACACTGGGAAAGGGGCAAATGTCCCCAGAGGGGACTTGCAAAGTGTCCTCATCTCTGGCAAAAGGAGGGGGGTGAAGGAGTAAAATGATTTTATGTGGTACACATGAAAGCATATGCTTTTATTTATTTTAATATATATTAGTAAAAACAAAAAAACCCTTGAAAAATAAACATGAGATCAATTTAAGGAAGAGGAGGATACAGCCATGGAAAACCTCACAAATGTATCAAAGACTTTTTAAAGAAAGTTGAAAACCCAGGTGTAAATTACAGTGGAGCTGGGAGTCAGAGCTAAGGGCGAAGCCAGCACATCCACTTGTCACAGGAAACTCTTGGGCGTGTTAGCTCACTTCACTGGCAGCCCCAGGAGTCGTGCCCTTTCTGATTACAGGTGGGCAGTAAGACATCAGCAGATGAAAGCAGTTATGGTTTTAAATGAGGAAAACTGGGCATCTTTATCTCTATGAAAAGTTCTCTAGAAATGTCAGTTCCCTTTAACCTTTATACTATTGGAAATGTAAACTGCTACAGCCGCTATGGAAAGCGGCATGGAGGTTCCCCAAAAACTAGCAGTAGAACCACTGTAAGATCCTTTGATCCCACTCCTGGGCACACACCCAGAGAAAACTCTAATCAGAGGAGATGCGTGCACCCATGTCCACAGCAGCACTGTTCACAGTGGCCAAGAGGCGGGAACAACCTCAGTGCCCATCGGCAGGTGAATGAATAAAGAAGATGTGATATGTACACACAGTGGAATGTTACTCAGTCAATAAGAAGAACGAAACAATGCCACTGGAAGTAACAAGGGAGTCAGCTGTGCTCACTCTTATCTCCCCAACGCACACCATTTGTAGCAACATCAGTGGACCTCAAGATTAATGTACCAAGTTAAGGAAGTCAGACAGAGAAAATAAAATATCATATGGTATCCCTTATACGTAGAATCTACAAAACTGATAAAAATGAATTCGTTTACGAAACAGAAACAGACTCACGGACATAAAACACAATCTCACTGTTACCAAAGGGGAAGGGGGAGGGATAAATCAGGAGTTTGGGATTAGCATACACACACTACTATATGGCTTTCCAGGTGGCACCAGTGGTAAAGAACCTGCCTGCCAATGCAGGAGACGTTAGAGACGCGGGTTTGGTCCCTGCATTGGAAGATACTCTGGAGAAGGAAATGGCAGCCCACTCCAGGACTCTTGCCTGGAGAATCCTATGGACAGAGGAGCCTGATGGGCTACAGTCTGTGCGGTTGCAAAGAGTTGGACGCAACTGAAGTGGCTTAGCAGATATATATATATATATATATACACTATATATAAGATAACCAACAAGGACCTGCTGTGTAGCACAGGGAACTCTACGCAATATTCTGTAATAGCCTATATGAGAAAAGAATGTGAAAAAGAATGTATGTAATGTGTATAACTGAATCACTTTGCTCTACACCGGAAACTAACACATTACATCAACCAGAGTCCAGTTAAAAAATACAAAATTCTCTTTGGGTGGGACTTGTCGAACTTTCCTGTTCTAGGTTCTCCAAGAGGGATCCCTTGGCTTCTGAAGTCTGATGCACATCCCCAAGCCCCCCCGAGGTCCCAGGCACGGTACACGGGGCCCGCTCCCCTTAGATACACTGACTGAGCCCCAGCATCTGTCCACTGCCCCCCTTGCAGTGTGCCTTCCTTCAGTAGGTGGTCAACCAGTGTCTCCTCAGTGTGTGTGACAATTTAGGAAGTAAAACATTTTAAAAGGTTTAAACATCTATGTATATACAAGAGAAAAAATCCGTCATTTTTTTGGAATCTCAACAAAGCATAAACAAAAAAGTTAAAAGCCATGAACATTTTGTGGGGCAAAATGAGAGGCTGAACAGACTGTTTAAAGACTACTTTCTATTTTATTAGAAGTAATCATTGTCATATACTTTCTACAAGGCATGCTAACAATAATTACAAATATATGTTAAACACATATTAAAAATATACTATTTTGTTCGGTAATTTGAATTCTAGATATTGATTCTAGGGTAAGAGTCATGGATATGCACAAATATTTAGTTTGAGAGGACTCACTGCAATTTCTTAAAATATCAACGATTTGGAAATAGCCATTAGGCTCACCAATATGACATTTAAATAAAGTATCTTTATTTAAATAAAGATATTTTCTTAAAAATTTAAAAGCATGTTGCAACAGAAAATAATATGCTTTGGAAGCATATTTAAAAACAGAGAAAATGATTTAGTTTATATTAAGTTAAATTATAATACAGTATGTATAAGATGATCCATTTTTGTATGTTTTATTTAAACAAAGAAGGAAGATAAAAAGTCAGCAAAATGATAGTACTTCTTGCCTTGGAGGCAAGAATTCAGATCATATTTACTTGCTTCTTAATGTTTTTCCTCCTAAAGTTCTTATTATGAGCAAATACCAATTCAACTTAATTTATTTTGCACATAAGCTACAGAGTATGGTCAGCCCTTTAGATGTGATCATGACAAAAGCCTACAAATAAGAGGATCTTTATTAGCACTCACAGGTAAATACGGCTGTGGAGAGAAGGAAAGACTCACGCAAAGTTACACAAGTAGGGGTACAGGTGGCCTTCAAACTCAGCCTTCCCAACAGCAGACACGACATGTTTATGGACTAAATATAATACTGTTTCATAAGTGTTATTCTCTAAATAGAGGGAAAAACGTTCTTTCAAAGAAGGAAAAGAAACCATAAGTCACTGTATGATTGATAGCAAAAAGAATTGTACAGATGAATAGAGAATCATTAAAAATACCTTCCCCACTTGGAACCTGTGGAATCCACGCATGATCAATGCTGTGCTTTGCTTAGTCTCAGTCACGCCGTATGATGCGGCGCTTCAGTGCAAATTACTGTGCAGCAAGTCAGTACTTGAGAGCCCAGGAGTCGGGTTTTATTCATGATAGACAAATGTGGGTCTTACTAAAATATGAGCTAATGATAGCTCTGAGTACTGCGGGATTTAAAACTGGGTATTAGATTTAGTGTTTTTATTATTGTTGTTATTATTATTATTTTCCCACATTTAGAACTTTTTTGTTTAAAAAAAATCTAAAAATCAACTTCATTTATCAAAGTTTAACCACTTTTTCCTTTGCTATAAAGCTCATGTGTGTCTAGTGGAGGACAACAACAAAACTAGACAGGGAGCGTTTTGAATCTCAACACGCAGAGACAACACTTCTGCCTGTCCTGGTCTGTTGCTCAGCACTTTCCTGTGTGTGTGTGTGTGTAAGCGAAATGTCGACCTTCACAGGACCACCCGGGCCTTCTAGGTCCCCGGTGTCCCTCTTGCACTCGGGGAGTTACGGAGGCGCCTAACACACCTGCGTGCGCCCCTGTGTCCCATGGTTTCATCAGCGCTCTTTCTCCCCGCCTTGCTTCCGGACGTCTGCGGATTGTAGTGGTGCCTTTTCTCTTAAATCCCCCGGTGCATGCTTCCTGAAGGTCAGGGCGTGGGAGGGGAATTCCAGGAAGGTCCAGGACAGCGCTGTGTGGTAAAGACTAAATTCTAGTCGTGGGCCTCTCTGGTGCTGTGTCCTGGATATCCTCAGAATCTGTAGTAACTCAGTGACTCACTAACTCATCAGTTTCTTCACTCTTTACTCTGTTCATCATCCCTTCCTTTTCCTTTTGGACATACCTGTTCTGACCCAAGGACGTACACAGGGAACTAAAACTCCCAGCCTGTTTCCTGCAACCTTTTTGGTTGTGCTCTGTCTTCCTCTGGTCCTTATTTTTTAAAAGCACATTCACAACTGGGTATTTCCTAAATGAAAAGGGGATACCCGAGGCCAGCTTTAACAGGACACTTTTTACTTTTGGACGCAAGGCTTGTGGGTTGTTAGTTCCCTGACCAGGGATTGAACCCCGGGCCACGCACTGAAAGAGATGAATCCTAAACACTAGGCCACCAGGTAACTCCCTACAATGATCCTTTTTATTAGATTCTGGTCTGCCTTCTGAATGTACTTGTAGGGTTTTTTTTTTTTTATCATTCTGTATTTTATTGTGAATATTTCATCATTCATCTTCTTACAAATTCTTTGGGAGCAGAATCTAATGGCCAAATAATGTTCTACCTTACAAATGCAATAGTGTGATGCTTCCAAAGTTTGCAGAAATTAAGAATCACAAGGGATATTTGTAAAATCTACAATTTCCAGAAACTTCCCTCGGGGTATTTTTATTTGGTCGCCCAATAGAATCTAGGAGTTTGAACTTAATAAATGCCTCCAAGTTATTTTTTCTGTGTGTGACCATTTCCTTTTTTTTAGACATGAAGTTCATTTCCAAATTTTTGCTAAAGCAGGTAAATAATAATGAATTCTATAGCCTTTCAGGCAGAGATTAAGTGAAACCACTTCGGAATTCAGCTGAGGTAGACCCTCTAAACAAACCCCAAATCTCACTTTTTCTAAATTGGACTGTTCCTTACAATGACACTTTTACATCTTACTTTACAAATCAACTGGAGTAAATAAATTGAAAGAAAATCTGTAAGACTTCAAAATAAAAGACAATAAAATTTTAACTCATGGGGCAGAGGTTTTTCTGATTAATACTTTAGTGGTTACAGAAATCTGAACGTGTTTTCCAATTTCTGAAATTAAAAGAATGTGGTCTTATTTTATATTGAGGTAGATTAAGAAAATTTCCAAGTTTGAAGCAACAAACAGGGTTAATTTGTAAGAAGAGACATACACAACCAAATAGTCTAGACTTAACTTAAAAATGACCTCATTTAAACATGTCTTTAAAAATGGCACATTTTTCAACTTTTCTTTTCTACTGCAAGTCAAGAAATGCCAAGAAATTTTAGAGTAGCAGGAACTATGGGATGTGTTGGCCTGTCTCTTCCTTGCAGATTTTTACAGATTTCAAATGCTTCACAAATCATTCACTTGAAAGCTGACTGAATACCTAAGAACAGATGCTATATTTTAGTAGCTCCAGGATGAGAAACAAGCTGGGAATCATAGTTCAATAGTGACTGGGAGACACACATCAACAGTCTCTGGGATGTGTTGTGTAGCAGAGGATGATTACAGATAAACTATCAAGTAATTTTGCAGCTGTGTATGAAAATCTTATAAGCTACATGATCCAGAGAGATCACATGAAATTCTCAGGATAATATCAGAGTATCAAAAATTACGAGTTACAGGTATGGTGGCTTAGTGATTTTAAATAGATATCCATCACCTACTCTAAGATAGGCTCATAATCTATTGTTAACTTGGATTGGATTTTAATACATGGTTTTACTGCAGGAGAATTGCGTGCCTCAAGATTCTGTCCCGGCAAGTTTTCCAAGTACTTACAACATGCAGGAAATTGACTACTGTGAAACTTCTCAGCATACTGTTTATAGTCATATTAAAACTGTGTTTAGGCTCTGGTATCTCTTTGTCTGGCAGGAGTGGAGGGTGGCTACTCTATCTCCTCTACTTTGCAAGAACACAATCCCAACCTGCTTACCTACCAATACACACCTTTCCCACAGGTCCTAATAAGGAAAGAATCCTTCTGATACTAAGGAAAGTATCCCTTTGAAACCCACAGCTCCTGTGAATGGTATGAATGTTTCAAACACCAGTGGTTTCTACAGGTCTTTAAATACTTGCAGAGTTTGGCACTGCTAGAAAAGCTTTATTGCTCTTAAAGTTATTACTTCCACTTTTTGAAGAGAGAAATGGTCTCCTCCATTGCCCATGTTGCTGAGGATACCAAACGCCTTATAAATTGTATTCCAGTAATAAATACTGCATAATGAGGAAGCAGACTTTTAGAGATAATCTTAAACTTAGCGTTTTCAGTCTACGATCCATCATACCCATTCATACAAGAGAAGCCTTCTTCAGCTTGCCTTGATGATAAGAACAGTCAGCAGTACTTGTTATAAGAATACCGCCCAGCCTTAAAGAACAGAATTTCCAAGGGAAGAATCCTCAAGAAAATGTTTTAACCACACATGTATCTCTTATAATCAGGCAAGTTTAGAATCATTGAGTTATAGAAAAAATTGAGGGCCTGAAAGGTTGTGTTTGCGAAAGACATTTATGAAAAAGAATCCTTTAATTTCTTCCAACCACCTTAATGAAATTAACTTCACTGCTGTGTATTTTGGGGATGGTCGTGGGCAGAGGGTGCCAACCCAGGTTTCAGGAGGGTTTTTACAGTTCTTCCTCCAGAAACCTAAAGTTACCACAAATTTAGTGAACACAGAGCTCCTGCATGCCCCTTCAGTTGCCAGACACCAGCAGGAACCTGCAGTCCCCAGGGACGTCAATCTGGCCTCTCTTTGGATCAACAAATTAAATAGGAATAAACCCACAAATGAGCAATGAGAGAAAAAAAAAAGCGCTACTTCCTGCCGAAACAAACTTTGACTTGTAAATGAAAGGCAGGGATGTGCCAAGGGGGGAAAGCTTCCCCACCCTTGCTGGAACCTTCTTTCAGCTTAAAGTTGGGACTGAAATTAGTTATATATCACACATGCAAAATATGCTGCTGATGTTGATGTTTCCTTGAAATGACTTGCTTTTTACTTTACATAACTTGGATGAGAGTTGCTTGCTATTTCTGCATGGATGAATCTTTTATGCTTAGTTCAGTCAGTAACTTTACTCGTTCAAGAAAATAAAAGCTAATTAAAATGGGGGTCCATACACTAATTCATAAAATCACCCACCAGGGCACCAAGACTGAAGTGGGAGACTGTGTTTATTTACCTGGTGAGGTCTGGCTGTGCCAACATGCCAGAGGTGACAATCATATTTTAAGTATTCCCAGCACAAATTCTCACACAAAACAGCTCTGCTTCTAATATTCCACTTGACAACCATCAGAAACCTATTAAATGCTTTACAGTTTATTTCCAAGGTGAAAACTTGTTAGGCATTCTATAATTCAAGAGCCAAAACAAAACCGACCGAAAACAATAAAATTCTAAACTCAGTCCTATCCCTCACACCCCACTCCCCCTTCACACACACATTAGTGGTTCTAGTGACAGAGCATTCATTTACGAATCTTAGTGAGTTTGATTTCCTTTAGGAAAATTTTTATTTGCACTTTACAACTATCATTAACTTCAAAGGATACTGACAGTTTTCAAGTTATTAAGTTAAAAGGCAGCCAACTTTCCACTGGAGTCACTGCAAATTAATTCTGTCTTACAAGGCCAGATTGGGTCATTTCCTGAGCCGATGGTAATAAATAGCCCTTATTCTAATATAAAAACAAGTGAGTGTAGTAACGCATTTCTGATTAAAATGTTCAGAAATAGGCAGGACCTAGACCTGTTATAAACCACAGGAAATTTTACACCAGCTGTGTTAGAAGTTACTAGTTATCTACACGGTATATATTCTCCATGTCTTTTTATTTTTCTCTTCCTTTCTACTTACCTGAAAACAAAACAAAACAAAACAAAAACAGATTTTCTTCACGGCAGCACCATACTTTTCTAAACACTTGAATTTCCAGCATCCTTTACTGCTAGAGTGACAGTGTTTAGGCAATGAAGAGTGAGCCAAAAGGTTATGAATTTTTTCTAAGAGTTGTTCTTTCTAGCTTTGTGAATGCTTTTGCTTTTTTTTTTTTTTTTTTGGCCAAGCCTGACCCAGCTGAGATATATAATTAATTAGGATTATACTGTAAAGTTACTACACTGTAAAAGCTAATAGAATCTAACCTTTAAGAGGATAGGAACCATACATTTCTTGTTCAATATTCACTCCCAACACCTAGAATATGGCAGACACAGACCAAATGCTTAGAAATATCTGTTGAGTGAGTGAGATGACTGACTGCCTCATGCGATGGTGATGATGTGAGAAATGGGAAAAGCAGTAAATATGAGGGTCAGGGTGATGAATCAAGTCCTCACATCAGCCCTGATATCCCTGTAAGGAGGCTGGCTTGTACCCTGAGTGAGAGGGGAATTCTTTGATTGGCTTTTTGCAACTGGGGTACATGATCTGACCCAAGAGTTTTAGAGGAACTTTGTCTTCTGCGCTGAGAAGAAAGAGAAAATTAGAAGTGAATTGTGAGGAAGGGGGCAATGATAAATCAAGGGTATCCCCTAAGTTTTGGATGTAAAAAATGAGAAATATTGAGCTGCCATCATGGAAATGGGAAAGACTGCAGATGAGCAGGTTTGTAGTGGGGAGAGCAGGGACTCAGCTCTGACACTTCAAATTTGAAATGTCTAATAGGCATTCAAGTGCAGAGGTGAAGTAGGCAGGGTACCTAAAATACTGGCATTTGAGACAAAGGTTCCGTGTAGAAATATGACTATTGGGCATCAGTGGCACATAGATATTGTAGTCACTGCGACAGCAGTGCCTATAGGAACCTCTAAGATTCTCAGGTGCTGAGACCAAGCAACCAATAGATAATTAGTAAAACTTGTCTGGCAGTGGTTTACAAGATTATCTGAAAGATGTAAAATCTGGAAGTAGAAATTCTGGTTAGAATATTGCTGCAGTGATCCAGGCATATGTAGAAAACTGCCAGAACGGGTGTCCCACAGCAAGGTGAGCTTGCTGTGAAAATGTTAGTGATGTCCTGAATATGGAACATGGAAGGAAACGATGAAGTCTTGGAATGACTCTCATCTGGACACACTGTATCAGAAAACGCTATTATTTTGGTTAGGATTCCCCCAGTTACAGATTCTGAGATAAAAATGTGAGTACAAGTATATGAATTGGGAGGTGATACCAGGAAATGCCTAGTGGAGGTAGGGGCTATAAATCAGGCAAAGAAAAGAAGTCAGTGAAAAGTACATGATAGAGGGACTTCCCTGGTGGCCCAGAGGTTAAGAATCCATTTTCCAATGTAGGGGAGACAGGTTTGATCACAGGTGAGGGAATTAAAACCCCACATGCCATGCAGCAGCTAAGCCCAAGTAGAGAGGGCTGTGTATGCAATGAGGACCCGGTGCAGCCCCACCCAAAAAGTACATTATCAAGTTAGTGACCACTGAGACCACTATGGGAAAGCGAGGAGCTCTGGGACATGCATAGAACCCACATCTGAAGATCGTCCCAAAGCAAAGGTGAGTCTTTGCTTATCTGTCGGTAAACTGAGGAGCTCTGGGACATGTATAGAACCCACATCTGAAGATCGTCCCAAAGCAGAGGTGAGTCTTTGCTTATCTGTCGGTCACTGATCTCAGAGGAAGTCTTAAAGAGATGAGAATACCATATCATCTTTCTTGTCTCCTGAAAAACCCGTATTCAGGTCAAGAAGCAACAGTCAGAACCAGACATGGAACAACAGACTGGTTCAGAATTGGGAAGAGAGTATGTCAAGGCTGTATATTGTCCTCTGTTTAACCTGTATACAGAGTACATCATGCGAAAGGCCCGGCTGAATGAATCACAAGCTGGAATCAAGATTGCCGGGAGAAATATTAACAATCTCAGATACGCAGATGACACTACTCTAATGGCAGAAAGTGAATAGGAACTAAAGAGCCTCTTGATGAGGGTGAAAGGAGAGAGTGAAAAAGTTGGCTTAAAACTCAACATTCAAAAAACTAAGATGATGATATCTGGTCTCATCACTTCATGGCAAATAGATGGGGAAAACGTGGAAACAGTGACAGACTTTATTTTCTTGGAATCCAAAATCATGGTGGATGCTGATTGCCATTAAAAGACACTTGCTCCTCAGAGGAAAAGCTATGGCAAACCTAGATACCATCTTAAAAAGCAGAGACATTACTTTGCTGACAAAGGTCCATATAGTCAAGGCTATGGTTTTTCTAGTAGTCATGTATGGATGTGAGAGTTGGACCATAAGGAAGGCAAAGCACCAAATAATTGATGTTTTCAAACTGTGGTGTTGGAGAAGACTCATGGGAGTCCCTCAGACAGAAAGGAGATCAAACCAGTCAACCCTAAAGGAAATCAACCCTGAATATTCATTGGAAGGACTGATGCTGAAGCTCCAATACTTTGGCCACTTGATGCAAAAAGCTGACTCATTAGGAAAGACCCTGATACTAGGAAAGATTGAGGGCAGGAGGAGAAGTGGGCAACAAAGGTTGAGAAAGTTTGGTGGCATCATTGACTCAATGGACATGAGACGGAGCAAACTCTTGGAGATAGTGAAGGACAGGAGAGCCTGGTGTACTGCATCCATGGGGTAGAAAAGAGTCAGACCCGACTTAAGAGACTGAACAAAAACAGTAAGAACAGAGGCGTGCAGACAAAGCAGATAGGTCTAGCGGGAGTACCAGCAGAGCCTGCTAGGTTGTTAAATAGAAGGAGGAGAAGGGAAATTTGGTTGATGAAGTTAGCCCATGATCTCTCTTTTAGAAGATAAAAGTGTCTGCGTTAACATAGGCAATTACACATAACATGCTTCTGCATATCAAAGGAATTCATTAATAAGTCAAGTGCTATAGACCCAAATGAAAACTAGTAATAAATCACCTAAAAAAGGGCAGCATCAAAGAAAGAACATATCTCTTTCCTTCTTTTGTACCCCGACAATGGCTAAGACAGTACTAAACACTGTTAGTGGCAATAGTAGCGTATTTGGCCAGTCGTGTCCGACTCTTGCTATCCCATGGACTGTAGCCCACCAGGCTCCTCTGTCCATGGGATTCTCCAGGCAAGAATACCAGAGTGGGTTGCCATTCCCTTCTCCAGGGGATCTTCCTGACCCAGGGATTAAACTCAGGTCTCTTGCATTGCAGGCAGATTCTTTACCATCTGAGCCACCAGGGAAGCAGTGATTAATAAATACCTATGAGACCCACTCCAGTGTTCTCGCCTGGAGAATCCCATGGATGGGGGAGCCTGGTGGGCTGCCATCTATGGGGTCGCAGAGTCGGACACGACTGAAGGGACTTAGCAGCAGCAGCATGAGACCATTTAATTTTAATTATTCTGGCGATATAAACATCTTCCTTTGTCAGAAGCAATAATTAATACTGTAGGTACTAAAATACACATGGCAGCGACTGAACAGCAACAACGAGATACTAAAACATTGCTATGAAACTTCCTTATGAGACAGTTGTCTCCATTTTGCCAATACTGTTGTGGGAAAGTGAAATGAGATTAATGAGTGGGATGACTGAAATGCAGTCTTAGGCTACTGAGAGGTATTAATATTCAGCAGATCAAATGCGGATTGAGAATCAGAAACTACTGTGTTCAACCTCCAACCAGCCAGGAAATTAGCCAAAAGTACAAGTTGGATTTTTCATCTGATTACAGCGACATAGTGGGGACCTGGCATATTCATCTGTGGGTTCATCTTTCTCCCTCTTCTCCAGGGAACTCAAAAAGAGAAAGAATTCTTCCTTTTCTTGCATTCTGAGTAGGAGGTCTATGGTTCAATGTAATTTTCAAGTCAGAATCAAGTTTTTGCCATTGACCAATCCAGCAACTGCTCAAGAAAAAAAAAAAAAAAAAACTTGGAAATCAAATATATATATGTGTGTGTGTGTGTGTGTGTGTGTGTGTATACACACATATACATATATATATCTCCTTTGGTGGTTTATAAGACTGAGCAAAAATAGAAAAATGCTATCCAGATGCCCAACATGGTAGTAAATTTGTATTAGCACTAATTTTGTTTCTGTATTTCAAAATACAAGACACTGGAAAGGAAATAGCCATATTATATTATGTAAAAATAATTTGGTATGCCACAATCCTACCATCCAAACTCTACCATTATTACCTAGAGGAGGTATGAAGATATAACACCCTCTGCCGACTCTATTTATTTTCCCCCTATTGTCCAGCTGCATTATTTCCATGGTACACATGACATCCTTGAGGAGGTTTTCTGTAGGTTAAGGTGTAAGGTATAAGTCTGACCACAAGTTTCAAGGAGAAAACTGATTTTTATTTCTTCATTCTTAAATGTTCAAATTTTTAGACAGCCACAGAGAATTTTCACTTTTTGGTGATTTGATACATGGAGACAAATGTAGCTATTTTTCCAATGTCTGTGACCATCCTCCTCTCAAATTCATGTGTTGAAATGATAATGCCCTATATGACATTATTGGGGGGGGCAGTGTGTGTGGGCTGGGTGCGTTTTGGAAAGTGCTTTGGTCATGAGGGTGGCAACCTCCTGAATAGGATTACCGCCCTTATGAAAGAGATCCCTGGGGGCTCTCTAGCCTCTTCTACACAGGCTGTGAACCAGGCTAGAGCTCCCATTAGAATGAGAACATGTCTGGTGCCCTGATCTTGGAACTGCTAGCCTCCAGAACTGTGAGAAATTAATTTATATTTTTTATCAGCTACCGACTCTGTGGTTTCTGTTATAGCAGCCAAAGTGGACTGAGCAAGAGCTATAGATAAGTGGATACTATGAATTGCAAAGAAAAAGCAGAAGCAGAGATCATGCTTTAGCAAAATGAGCATAGTGAAAACCTGTAATGTCCTCAATTATTTCGCTGCAATGTCAATTATGATTTCTAGAGATATAGTGTAGGATTTGCATGGAGAGGCTTATAAAATTGTTTTTAGCACACAGTAAATCTCATTGGAATAAAAAGTATAACAGTTGTGCCAGTTATTCATAAGAAAATATATACTGTCATTAGAAACTACATAAAGTGAAAGTGTCAGTCACTTGGTCGTGTCCGACTCTTTGTGACCACACAGACTGTAGCCTGCCAGGCTGCTCTGTCCATGGGATTCTCCAGGCAAAAATACTGGAGTGGGTTGCCATTTCCCACTCCAGGCGATCTTCCCAACCCAGGGATCAAAGCGGGGCCTCTTACATTGCAGGCAGATTACCATCTGAGCCACCAGGAAAACCTCAGAAATGACATAAGGTGTTGAGAAATCAGCAGAAGAGGAAAATCCACAGGTTTGCTCTCATACTGTCCAAAGAAAATCTCCTAAATTCAGTGTTGGGAAGAATGCACATAAAGATACATTCCTTGCTTATTAAGTTTTGTTGTTGCTGTTTAGTTGCAAAGTCATATCCAACTCTGACCCCATGGACTGTAGCCTACCTGGTTCCTCTTTCCATGAGGCTTCCCAAGCAGGAATACTGGAGTGTGTTGCCATTTCCTCTTCCAGGGAACTATTCTGACCCAGGGATTGAACCTGTGTCTCCTGCATTGGCAGGCGGGTTCTTTACCACTGAGCCACAGGGGAAGTTCTTATTAAGTTTTACACATCCATCAATCTCATTTTAGAGAAATTATCATCCAGTGTCTTTAAAATGAGCAAAGACCCACTTAGTCATGTCCCCTGGCTTTTGGAAAGGAACATACTATTTACAACACTGAGCATTTTCAAAGGCATGACAGAATCCTTTCAATAACTATCATTAAAAATCCTAGCCACACTCCACAAAGGAAGAATTCTCAAACCTCAAGGTACTCATGTGCCTAAGTGCCTAGCAGCTCTCAGTCTTGAAATGAAAAATTCAAAGACTTGTATTATGTCAGTTAGAAAAGAAAACTTATCATCATTAACCAACAAGTTTTAAATAACTATAAGCATATTCAGTTGCAAACATCAAGACCTTTTTCTTTTTTTTGTTAGTCTCTTCTCCCACCAAGATTGTAAAGGAAGTCTATTAGCAAGAAAACAAGAAATAGTGCAGAACAAAGGTAATTTCATGAAAAATCAAAATTTTGATTTCTCATATTGAGTGAATTCTCATACTATTAATTGATCAACAGTCTTGGGAGACTTGCTAACTTCTTGGTGCTCAGTGCCTCCATTCATGCCAAACTTGGCTGATGGGGAATTTCACTCTCCTGGAATGATGCTGGGGAAAGCCTTATCAGGGCACATGTCCAGGGTCTGAACTGAAGCAGCTCCATAGAAACAGGACACCAAGCGGTACAGAAGCAGGAAAGCACCTTCAGTTCAGTCAGTTCAGCCACTCAGTCGTGTCTGACTCTTTGCGACCCCATGAATCACAGCACGCCAGGCCTCCCTGTCCATCACCAACTCCCAGAGTTCACTCAGACTCACGTCCATCGAGTTGGTGATGCCATCCAGCCATCTCATCCTCTGTCGTCCCCTTCTCCTCCTGCCCCCAATCACTCCCAGCATCAGAGTCTTTTCCAATGAGTCAACTCTTCACATGAGGTGGCCAAAGTACTGGAGCTTCAACTTTAGCATCAGTCCTTCCAAAGAACACCCAGGGCTGATCTCCTTCAGAATGGACTGGTTGGATCTCCTGCAGTCAAGGGACTCTCAAGAGTCTTTTCCAACACCACAGTTCAAAAGCATCAATTCTTCAGCATTCATCCTTCTTCACAGTCCAACTCTCACATCCATACATGACCACAGGAAAAACCATAGCCTTGACTAGACGGACCTTTGTTTTATCTAAGGGCTAATCTTTCGCAGGAGGGATTGTGAACAGCCTTCCCTTCCTACTCATTTGCTCTTCTGGGTGCTGTGCACACGCCTGTGTCTACATCTGTTGCTCTTCTCTGGGGCTGACAAGTTTTCTGGTATGTGTCAGGGGAGGGGGATATTAGTGGGAATGTTGTTGATGGGGACAGCGCATCAGAGGATGGTCACTTCTTGCTTTTCATTCATCCAATATAAAGAAGCTTTGAAAAGTTAACCTTGCCTCTTCTCTGCTGTTTAATTTGCAAAGATCATTAGCAAGTGAAAGGTGCTCAGCAAACAGAACAAAATAGGCTTTCAGACAGACAAATAGTAATTTACAGGGACTAGAAGAAACACGCTCAGACAGGGCTATTCACTGCCAAAAATCTCATTATAAATGAATTGATAAGCCACGTGTGATATAGGATATGCGTTATTATTTTGGCTCTGATCAACTTTTGTTCTAGTGGAAAGCTGCTATTTGACCTATGGAGGATCACCGTGCCTTAATGAGAGAAAGTAATAAATTAAAACTTCTACTTCTATTTATACAAACGTTATATGGGAATTTGAGCCTCTTATTTCTTCTGTAATCGAGCAATCAGATCACTCAGTGTTTATAATGCTATTTACAATAGTATTTATAATGCTTTATCTGATACAGACCCTAATAGAGATGAAATGGTGGTACCAAAGTTATATGTGTTTGAAATCAGAAATGTACGCAAATAGAGTTTGGCAAGGTGACTTATGCCTGTCTTAATCACTGCAATGAAAAGCTGTTATGAAGTAGAGCCTTAAGGAATGTTCTCATTGTTTTTGAATGTTATTTTTATGTGATCATATATTATTTTTAAATAATTTCTTATTATTTATTCTCTTTACAGGAATAGGTATAATGTAATTCATATATAGAAAAGATTTTAATTTTCTGGATCACTTCTCTGAGTCAATATCAACTTAACTCCTTTAAAAAACACTCAAGTTCCTGAGCACTGGAGAATAATAGGTCCTCAAATAAGAATAAAATTGAATGTTTTTCTTTTGCCCAATGAGAGGGAATAGGCAGCACATGAAGAAGAACAAAATGATGGTTTCAGAACCAAATTTAAAACAATGAAACGTCCTCTCATTTTGCTGCCAAGTACCATGTTTCCATATCGGTCAGAAGTGAATCCAAACATATTTTATCAACTCACCCCACTCCAGTACTCTTGCCTGGAGAATCCCATGGGTGCAGAGCCTGGTGGGCTGCAGTCCATGGGGTCGCTAAGAGTTGGACACGGCTGAGTGACTTCACTTTCACTTTTCACCTGCATGCACTGGAGAAGGAAATGGCAGCCCACTCCAGTACTCTTGCCTGGAGAATCCCAGGGATGGGGGAGCCTGGTTGGCTTCCATCTATGGGATCACACAGAGAAGGACACGACTGAAGCAACATAGCAAGCGAATTTAAAAATAATATTGTCTTCTGGAATTTTTTTTTCTATTTTATTTATTTTTCATTTATTTTTTTATTTTTATTTTTTTAATTTTCATTTTTACTTTATTTTACTTTACAATACTGTATTGGTCTGGCCATACATTGACATGAATCCACCACGGGTGGACATGCGATCCCAAAATTACTCGAGCATAAGAATCACCAAGAGTGATAATTATAAATTATATTTTTATTACACTATTTTTTATAATTATAAATTATAGTTTTCCAGTCCTTGCTCTTGAGGACTCAGATTCAGTGGGCCTGGAGTGGAGCTCAAGAATCATTTCCAATCACACATTCAGGTGATGTGCATATGATTAACTCAGCTGCTTTGCCCTATTGGTGATATTCAGAAAGAATTCAAGAATATTCTCTGAATAGCTAATTTCCTCTCTTCCCTTTCCCATCCTGCTCTTACTAATTCTCCTGCTATGCAATAAGAATTACTGAATGCCTGGCACATGGCAGCCCTATACTAGGTATTAGATGAAGCTGCTAGTGACTTTATATCCAACCTTTGCTTCTAGATTGCTCATTGCCAATCTAGGGATGATAAAAACTGATGGCACAATACAATGCATGTGAATCAATAATCTGTGTCTTCAAAATTCTCCCCACTTGAACTGCAGCTGTTAGTTAACATAAGGACATTCACCAGCTTTTCTACCCCGGAAGTCAGAAGACAAAGTGAAGATGGTGTTCAGTGGAAGTCCTACTGTACACTTTGTGAAGGAAACTAGAATCTGTATCTTGCTCTATAAAAAATGAGATGCTTTTTCTGGATTCTTCAAGAGTTGGCAAGATGAAGAAGCACTAGAAATCAGGAAGAAAAATAAAGCAGCAAGGTTAGCCAGCTGCTCCCAAGCTTTAGTTACCTTCAGGGAGAAGCCATATACTGCTCTTAGTTTCTGCCTTCCTATCCTTTTCTGTTTCATAAAATAAGAAACATGATATCCTGCAAACTACTATGAATTTAATACAGAATTGTCATCAGGAATAAGGATGCTCATTCTTTGATTTGAACTTTCAAGCCTATTTCTGGAGGTACAAGTTTTATTAGCATTGTACTAGGAGATACACATTAGTGTCAAATAGAAATAGCCTTAGCAGGTCATCTGGATTTTAAGCCATGTCTCTGTTTAAAAGTTGGACTGAAAATGGGTGGAGGAGAGAGAATATAATCAAGTATTTGATCTATTGCTGATTCAACATGTGACCTCAGCCAAAATTCAAATTCTTGATAGGAGGAATTTTGAAAATTGACAGACAATACAACCATAGATGGGCTCTCTGTTAGGTGAAATAGTTTACAAACCAGGCTATCTGAATCGAAACTTCATCCTCTAAAAGTAATCAGTTCATTATTAAGATATAACAACTTAACAAATTTTAATAATCTCCATCTGTAAATATCGAATATAAAAGACTCAAGTAAGGTGAAAATACCAGTTTAAACTGAGCTCTTTTTTTCACAGAAAGAATATATTTTTGTATAACTACTTAGGGCAAGGAGGTCTGTTTTTATTTATTATTCCCAATAATTCTTTCAGACAAGTTTTACAGATGAGGAGACAGACTTGGAGGAGTTAAAGAATTTGCCTTCATTAAAATAGCCAGTAGACAGAGGAATATGAACCCTGCTCTGCTGGGCTATAAAATATACATACTTTGCACTCTGAATTCTGTCAAGTCTTTAGAAAAAGACAGTTCTCATCATTAAGGTGTGAACTACTTATTTCATCAGTTCTAAAATGCAAATTTTTATTTCATATTTTAATGACTCTAAAATTAGGATCCTTCTTAAAGTAGCTGTCAACCATACATAATCGGGATGCCACCATCTTTGCCCATGTGCGAACTTCAAAAGGCCCAGGAATGGTGACTTAGACGAAAACCTCAGACATCAGTGGAGCATCCTTCTAAGCAATGCTATGCCACCAATGCTCCTGATGGCATACAAGAGCATGCTTTGTGGGGAAAGACATGGGATATGACAATTCTTAGCCATAAAATTGGAATTAGATTCAAATTGTGAACAACTGTTTAGAATAACTTAAGTAGCTTAATCGTATTTTCTTTTTGATGGGTGTACAAGAATAATTTTTTAAACTCTTTGCTTAAATAAGTCTAAAAAGTTATATGAAAATGATCTATAAGATTGTGTTGTCAGCTGAAAAGATAATGTGTTTTCTTGTGGTATATGAAATAATGATCTCTATTAAAGCAGAAGAAATACCTGAATCAGACCCTTTAAATTCTTAAATCCAAAGGATTTAGGGGAAGATGCTAGTGCATTTGTTTAAGTTCTTGGTACCCTCTGATGGCTGGGATGTGAAAGTATCAGCTCCCTAGAGAGACCACAGGCCCCTCCCTAATTCATCCCCACTGAGGTCACATCTGAAAGCCAAGGAGACACCAGCCTGAGCCCTGTGCAAGGAAAGCCTCAATCCCTCCCTTTCTCCAGGGAGAAATGTTCCAGTTGCATTGACATCAACTGTGGACCTCAGCCCATTTTTAAAAATTGTTGTTTTGATAGAAAATGTGGAATCATGGAAGAGCTGAGGCAGCCCGTGCATTTCATTTGGCTGGTGAGCATTAATGAAGAAACTACACTTGAGCTATGCTGGGAGTTCCCTCACAAAATATGTGTTATTCCTTGAACGTCCCTCTGAAGCCAGGGCTACTTCCAGGTTCTGTTCTGTTTTATCCAGGGAAGGAACATGTCTGCTATCAGAGGATGGAGGTTCATGTAACAAGAATGGGTCAGGTTTTTGCAGAAGCTGGGTTTCTCTCTGGGAGTATATGGAGAGCCCTGCACACTAACTCCTCAGGAATGTAGTTACCCCAGCATCTCTGCCACAGTGTGGGCCTGGCAAGGCACGCAATGGGTGCTCGACAATGCTAGAACCAGCATCCCATTTCCCAGATGAAAAAACAGACTCGGACTAACTGACTCCTCCAGGACTCTTAAGAATTGGCATGGCCAGATTATCTACCTGTCATCTCGCCTTCCTCTCTCTCCCTCTTTTCCTTCTTTCCTTCCCTCCATTCCAAATTCCTTCAACAAATAAGTGTCGAGTACCTAAACCAATGGTGAGAAAGAAACAGTTCCTGGCCAAAGTAAACTTACAGTCCATACAGGGATATGAGTAAGTAAACAGGTAAATATGGCTCAAGGACAACAGTGATCTGGAGGTGGACACACATGGGCGCAATAGGAGAGACAATAATGGATGCTCAGGAATGCTTTCTGGAGGAAGTAGCATCCCATTCAATCTTTCATAATGAGAGAGGTAAATATTCATATTACGATTTTTTTTTTTTCAGATAAAAAGGCAGAGATTCAAACAAGAGAAATGGCAGAACCAGGGTGGCAACCCAGGCTTTTTTATTCTCTAGAATAGCCATGAGGCAGCCAACTCTTTCCTGTGTGTTAGGGACTGTTCTGGTCACTTTGAATGTATTAACATGAAATCCTATTAGTGCTCCCAGTTTATACAGAAAGATATTCAGAGGTGGATAAGGAGCATCCCCCATGGTTCAGTGGTGAAGCTGGTGAAGCCAGATGCTCTGTCTCTGGGGTCTGTGCCCCTCATCTCCACATCATACCCTTGCTCTAGTCACTGTGTCTCTCTTGATGACGTTTATTAAAAGCTGGCATTGACATCCAGGTCTACTGATAGTGCTTTGTATTTTTCCCTCCTCATAATGATATTACTATTACAACGTTTGTATACTCACATCTTACAGCTCAGGGATTGCCAGACAAGAATGGTCAAAACACCATTGGTAACTAACTGTGAACCTGCTTGACTACTACTTTAGGTAAATACTTATTGTCTAATGGTTTAGATGTAGGTCATCTGCAAGACTCACACTTCAAATTGTATGTCCCATGGACTAACACATGTTTCCCCTGTTATCTCAAGACAGAGCATTCCCATGAAACCTTTCATAACCCAAATGGCAGAAAACGAAGAAATGATTACCTTAGGAAGACCTTGCTATTGATGCACATTATAAATTCAGATAACTCACAGATGCTCAGAGATACAGGTCAAAGCCCTGGCAATTTGATGCTGAGATGCTGAAGGCAGGACAGAGGTAGGAGCTTGGTGGGGCCATTCTCACTGCGGGGGGAGGGTGTGGGGTTGCCGCGTTGGTAAAGACTCCCTGCAAACAAACACTGAAGGGCATTTTTGCTTTCTGCTTTTTTTCAGAAAAGCAAAAACATCCTTTTTGGATTTCTTTTGGTTAGCCAAAATAAGTATTGACATAGCCCTTTCATAAAAGTGAAATGGCATAAAGAGAATTTTCAAAAAGTAGGGGGGACCTATATTGATGTCTAGGCTTAAGAGAGCATGATCATGTTTTGTCAAAATCTAAAGCCTTTTATGTTCAAGCAGAAGTTCCTGACTTTTATGGAGTCTTCTGTGATTTCTACCCTCACATTCTTTCTTCTTGGAACTACAGACAATTTTCAAGATGGAAGTAAGCTAAGTAGTAGGCTTCTCATTTTTCCAATGACCCCGAAATGCAGTTTCCAGTGACTCATCTAAGACCAAACAGCTAGCTGATGGCAGGGCTGCTCAGCCTGGATTACTCTGCACACACCAAGGTATTCCATTTAGTTTCCAGATCAGGGAAGTGGCCTAAGTTATCCTTTCCTCTTTACAACCAAATCTTCATGCAGCTAAGCACAGACATACGCAGGCATTCAACACACACACAGTATTATGTTTTTAAGGGCTTTCTGTTTATCACTGAAATCTGTAATTCAGTCACTATTTGGAAACAATTCTTTTCCCAATGACTTGGGTGGGGGACAGGTATATATCGTCATGTAACTCAGCAATAAACTGCTTTGGTGACCTTCTTAACACCTGGGAGCACATTTGCAGCTCGGGAAAAGTGTGCATTTTGTAGATTAAGCAGAGATTATTGGCCAGAGATCATAGAAAGCTGTCAAAGCTGGTGAGGGGTGGGGTATATGGAGGCATCACCAAGAAAACGCGTCTCACATCAAATTGTCTTCCCCAAGGATCAAAGGTTTTGCTTACACTTGTTTTAAGTTGGTTCCATGGGGTCTGTTACAGAAATATCACAAAAATGTTGGAGAAAATAAAAAAGCCTGTGTTTAGCAGTACCACAGTCTGTGTTCAGTGCTGAAAAATTTACATAATTTGTAATCCTGACGGAAGCAGGAAATACATTCTTTTCTGTCAGAAGATATCATCATACACTGAGCCTTTTGAGGGAATCAAATAATATGTTCATATTTATTTATGTTCATATTTATGCTCCTTTTGCTTTTCAAATGAACTTCTCTACAAAACAGAAATAGTCACAGATGTAGAAAACAAATTCATTGTTCAGTTCAGTTCAGTCGCTCAGTCGTGTCCGACTCTGTGTTACCGGTAGGCAAAAGAGGGATGAATTGGGAGTTTGGGGTTGACGTATACACACCTCCGCATACAAAAGAGATAAACCACAAGATCAACTGTACAGCAAGGGAACTAGATTCAATTATTCTATGATCATCTATAAAGGAAAAGAATCTGGAAAACAGCGGATGTAAGGGTGAAAAAGCTGGCCAAAATCTCAACATTCAGAAAACGAAGATCATGGCATCCGGTCCCATCACGCCATGGGAAATAGATGGAGAAACAGTGGAAACAGTGTCAGACTTTATTTTGGGGGGCTCCAAAATCACTTCAGATGGTGACTGCAGCCATGGAATTAAAAGACGCTTACTCCTCGGAAGAAAAGTTATGACCAACCCAGATAGCATATTCAAAAGCAGAGACATTACTTTGCCAACTAAGGTCCGTCTAGTCAAGGCTATGGTTTTTCCAGTAGTCATGTATGGATGTGAGAGTTGGACTGTGAAGGAGGCTGAGGGCCAAAGAATTGATGCTTCTGAACTGTGGTGTTGGAGAAGACTCCCTTGGACTTCAAGGAGATCCAACCAGTCCATTCTAAAGGAGATCAACCTGGGGATTTCTTTGGAAGGAATGATGGTAAAGCTGAAGCTCCAGTACTGTGGCCACCTCATGCGAAGAGTTGACCATTGGAGAAGACTTTGATGCTGGGAGGGATTGGGGGCAGGAGGAGAAGGGGATGACTGAGGATGAGATGGCTGGATGGCATCACGGACTTGATGGACGCGACTCTGAGTGAACTCCGGGAGATGGTGATGGCCAGGGAGGCCTGGCGTGCTGCGATTCATGGGGTCGCAAAGAGTCGGACATGACTGAGCGACTGAACTGAACTGATGTATGTACATAACTGATTCACTTTGCTGTACATAAGAAAGTTACATAATATTGTAAATCACCTATACTCCAATAACATTTTTTAAAAATTCCTAAGTTTCTAAGGGAAGATAAGAGATAGAAAACCACCAGAAACAAAAATGGACGGTGGTCCATCGGGGTTCTCTGCCCCTCATACTATCCCTTTCTCTTATCTTGCTCCTCTTGGCAGTAGTCAGAGAAAGATTTTAAAACAGTATTAAGACACAGTAAGAGGAAGAGACAAGAAATCTGGCCAATCAAGGCTCTATTTTCAGGGTATTCGAAAGTAATTGCCCTCAAGACAATTCCTTTACCAGACATGTCACATAAAAGCATCCATTTGTTCCAGGAGTGACATCCTTCATCCTCGTTGCTCAGCCCACTCTCCCCCACCCAGCTGTCTATCACACCACTGGCATCCACCATCAAGCAGGCATTCCATTTTCCAGTAAGGTGATGAAGGGCATTTGGGTTATTTTTCCTTTAGTGGGCTTTCATCGTTTTCTCCAGCCTACTCCAGCATATGCTTTGTCCACTCATTTGCTTTGAATATACCCTTTCAAAAAATGATACTTTTCAGTAATGGAGAAGGTCATCGTGGAAGGAGGGAAAAAGAGAACTGACATCTATATTGTTCATTCTTTCTCTAGTATTCAGCACCTACTTCAGGGTAATCATTTTATTATATGAGGACCAGCTTAAAATTAAATATATTAAAATAGGATATTAATAATGAACAACTCCCTAAAATAGCAGATTACCCTATTCATCCCCAAGCAACTTTACAGACTGGAGTCTACTGTTTTGTATTTTGGATATGCTTCATGGCATGTAGGATCTAGTTCCCTGACCAGGGATTGAACCCGTGGCCTCTGCATTGGGTGTGCAGACTCTTAACCACTGGACCAGCAGGGAAGTCCCAGGGCTACTTTTTAACTCCACTTCACAGGAGGACACTGAAACACAGGGGAAGGAAGTAATTTGCCTAAGTTTCTACAGTAAATGTGAAGTTTCTACAGCTGAAATGTGAAAGTATGTATTCTGTCTCCATAATCTATGCTTTATATCGCTACACATGGATTCCCTGTGGTCAGCTATATTTTGATAGTACTTATTTATTTAAGATTTATGGTCTGTCCTAGGCACTTGGTCATTTTTTCACCTTGGATGTTTCTGCAATGTGGGACAGTGAGGTTAACAGGTTAATTTCATGGTACACTTCATCTGATAGAAAACTGTTCTGCTATATAATATTTCTGAGTCCAATATTTAAAGCTGTCTCCTAATACATCTTGATCCACTTATTGTATGAACAGTATTTAGGTTCATATTATGCAACTAATTGCATCTGTACACTTTCAACAGCATCACTTTGCCTTCTGAGCTCTGTTCTACTAATACACACAGCTCCCCCAAGCACTATCGTATCATTCTATAAGCTTCTGTTACTTCACTCAGTTATTACTCTCTGGAATTGCACTTTATTTGTTAACATTTTTCAGGTTCTTCTTCGTTTTCTCAGATGTAAACCATCCTCTGTCTTGTTTACCTTATCACCAGTACCTACAGCACAAATCCTAATTCATAATAAACATTCACAGAAAGAATAAATGAATATATTTATTAATTTTTTTTCCATAGGACATCAGAGGTGGAAGGGTACAGAGATGATGAGTTTCTTTCACTTTATGAATGAAGGAACTACATTCTGGTAATAAGGAGCATGAAAGCCGCAACTTAGTTTTTATTTCTAGAGTATTCTACAGTGCCTGGTATAAGACAGGCAGGTACTCCATAAACGTATTTACATTTCCCTATGACAAAGTTAAAGCTAAATTAAGGGTCTCAACTTCAAGATTGGAACTAATTCCATAAGCTATATTTTCTATTTTTCACAGGTATATGGTCGCTTTTCAATTAGGATTTTCCTCTGTTATTGGAGGGATTTTCTTCCTTTCTTTAAAAAATGGCACAGGGCATACTTTTCACTGCCACAACAAAGTTGAATGCTTGAGCCAGATGACCTTAATCTCAGCCAACAGAAATATTGTCTTCACTCCAGAACTTGAGAGTAAGTTGCCAGAAGACTTTTCTGATAGGTTATAGTTTGTCCTTCTCAATAAATGGAGATAAAATGCTAGTCAATTTTACTAAAGCGTTTAATACAAAACACTGTAGGCTCTTTATAGACACTCCCTCTACCCTCTGTGCTTATTATTTTACCAATGATGTGTGTGCATGCCCAGTCTCCTCTGACTTTGTGGCCCAACAGAGTAGCCCCCCAGGCTCTTCTGTCCATGGGATTTCCCAGGCACAAACACTGGAGTGGATTGCCGTTGCATCCTCCAGGGGATCTTGGTGACTGTGGGATTGAGCCTGGTTCTCTCGTGCTGCAGGCAGATTCTTTACCACTGAGCCAACTGGGAAGCTCTTAGTAATGACAAAGATCAACAGAATGAATCTGCAGCCTGAAGACAGTCAGGAGTCCCTATCTTTCCCATGGATCTGTGAATGCCCTTCTCCTTTTTTTTTTCCCCCAAAATTTCCCCAGTTTATTTATTTAAGAGTGTATGTATGTGTGTGTGTGTGTGTGTGTGCACAGGCACGCATGTGTGTGTGCACACTCGGTCATATTCAACTCTTTGTAACCCCATGGACTCTAGCCCACCAGGCTCCTCTTTCCATGGAATTTCCCTTGCAAGAATACTGGAAAGGGTTGCCATTTTATACTCCATGGGATCTTCCTAACCCAGGGATTGAACCCACATCTCCTGTGTCTTCTGCATGGGCAAGTGGATTCTTCACCACTGTGCCGCTATTTATTTTTATAGGCGCAAAATTGCATTACAGTGTTTGTTAGTTTCTGCTGTACAATGAAGTGAATCGGCTCCATGCACACATGCAGCCCCTCATTCTTGTGCCTTCCGTCCCACCACCCCGTTCCTCTAGGTCATCGCAGAGCACCGAGCTGAGCTCCCTGTGCCTACAGCAGCCTCCCCCTAGCTGTCCATTTTACACATGGCAGTGTAGATAGGTCAGGGCTACCATCCCAGTTCATCCCACCCGCCCTTTACCCCTCTGTGCACATCCTTCTGAAATGGAGACTAAATTCTTTTGAGGTTCAGCATTTATAACTACACAAGTACATACAGATTTATGTTTCCATTCCAGCCTCTTCAATGATTTTAGAGTGGGAAAGAATTTAAAATTCTATGTGACAGATCAGTTGCATTTAAGGAGATAGCATTAGCATGTTCTCTTTCACCAACAGAAGCATAAAGCAGCAGGCATTTGGAACAAGAAAACAAAAATAAAGAACCCAGAGGGCTTACCAGGATAAGGCCCAGAGTTTCAGGGACGCAACAGTAGCCTGCCTCTCATGTCCGCCAGCAGCTTCCAGCAGCCATAGCAGCTGTGGGCCCAGGGCCATGTTTGGGAGGCACTGGAGGGAACACTTCATTTGACAGCAATCACTATCACAGCTCTTAGACTTAACAGATACATTCAAACATTTAACAAATTGACTTGGTTTCACCAATACTTAAGATAATAGTAATACTGAACTAATTGGTCCATCACATTATCTCAGCTATGAATAAAACCACCCAATGCAATTCCCTAAAACAGTGACTGTTTTAAAAAGGGTAAACTGTTGGCTTTACATTACAGAGAATAAGCACCTCAAAATAGCTAAGGATTGGCTCCTAGAATGACCTGTTAACAAACATCTCTAGGAAGAAAGATAATAAAGACCATTACTCCCCCTAAATGGAAGTCCTTTTAAGAATGCTAAAGTTTACCTACACGTTTGTCAAAAAAACTCGTGATTTAGTCTCACCTTGCATTTCCATAAGCAGATATGGAAACCTAGCACACAAAGATATTACACTTAAAATTTTTTCTGCTGACTTTTTAACAGCATTTATGTAGTAAGCAGGCCATCTTGGTTAAAAAACAATTGCCTGTGGGACTTCCCCGGTGGTCCAGTGGTTAAGAATCAACCTGCCAATGCAGAGGACATGGGTTCGATCCCTGGTGCAGGAAGATCCCACATGCTGCGGGGCAATGAATCCTACACGCCCCGCCTCCTGCGCCTGTGCACTAGAGCCCACGCTCTGCAACAAGAGAAGCCACGGCAATGAGAAGCATGCGCAATGCAACTCGAGAGCAGACCCCGCTCGCCGCAACTAGAGAAAGCCTGTATGCAGCAGCGAAGAGGCAACACAGTCAAACATAAATTAATAGGCAAAAAATAAAATGAAAGTAAAAAAGAACCACAGCCCATGTCACATGAGCTTTATCCTAGTGAACGCCTCTAAAACTGTTGTTACTATGACTCAAGGTTACTGGTGACACAAGTCTGGCTTTGGTGGAAAGTGAGATATAAGCTGTGAATTTGGACATATGAAAGAGATATCATCCGTAGCAAAAGTAAAAGCTTTTCCAAAAATAATTAAGAAGTAATTGGGAAATAGCCAATTGCATGAAACAGGTAATTCAAAATGCATGAAAACATTCACTTTGTATGTTAGAATTCGTAATAAGGGGCATATACAGGAATATCAGCAACAATAAGAAGGATGGCATGCAAATCTAACTTCTAAAGGGCCCAGTTCAGGAAACAGAATTTCATGGCAGGGCGAAAAAGTTATAAAATTTAGTCTTGCCATTGGCATGCTCAAAATTTTCATTTGTTTTTTTTTTTGAACTGTTAAATCTCTCTTCACCATAATTCACTCTTATTTTAACTTCCAGCAGACTTTTCTCAGGGTTCCAAGCATATGTAAGTTTATTTTCCTGTGCTCAGCTTTCATTTTCTAAGATCCAGGATTCATGGGCTTTTAGTGAATACAACTCAATATACCACGGTTTCTTGGGAACTCAAAACATTCAATACATGATCCTTGAGAGGGCAAGAATAAACACGCTCAAGTGCAAAAGCACTTCACTGGACCAGAACATACTACTTGCAGCAACGTGGCCTTAAGTTGGACACATAATCCAGAGGTGTGTGAAAGGTGGTATCAAACATTAAACTTTGCTTTGTTAATAACATCATCCAGAGGATTTACCAAATCTTCTAACATGGAAAATTTGGAGTTTTCAAGTGAATCAAGTGAGTTGTATTAATAGTCTCTTGACAGACATTAATTTGAGCAATGTGCCCAGTGAATGGATGAATACACTGCACGCTGATAAGATGAGAAACTGGCCCAGGTCAGCAGAGAGGTTCCTTCTTCATTCCCTCCTTTCTCCACTCCCACATTACCCATCTGGTCTTCATCAAGCTCTCTTACTATATGCCTCCACCAATACCAGCAGGGGCCCCAAAGAAATAAACAACGTGGTCCTCACTGTCATAAAGTGACAATATCATGTCTGTCATTGAGACTGTAAGTGATTTCCAACTATCCTCAGTCCTAATAAGTACATCATAATTTTTGGAGGGAGATTTTTTCTCTTCTAAAAACTGTTTTTATACTCTCACCTCCCTATCCTTTTCAAAGTATAATAATAATAAAAAAATTTACATATGCATTTTCCTTCTTACATGCCTTCCCACACATTTTACAAGATCTGAAATAATTCTTTCCCTATCTAATTTTCTCTGGGCTTGAAAAAAAATCACCACTCTTCTAGCACATGCTGCTCTAATATTTGTTGCTGTTGTGATGTTCTTGCTGGGATGAGAAAGAAAGAAAGGGAGTTCAAGTAGCATTCAGCTCCTGGATACAGACTATAATGATAAGTATTCTCTACAATTACTGTGGTATTTACAAATGCTTGGTGAGTTATCTGATGTTCCTTCCTGACAGAAATCTCTAGAAACCAACATGTTTTTGGTAACATTATGGACCTCAGGAAAAGAAGACTTCATTTTACATCTAAAAGTTGACTTTTTGCACCAGAGCATCTTAGATGCTTCATCATCATACCATCGCCAGTTCTTATCACCAAGGGCCTATCGAGGAATGACAAGGTGGGGAAACTTGGGCTTAGACCTATGTTTCTTAAAATGTACTTAATTTCCTAAATTGCTAACATATTTGTATACTAGAAACCAATACTATTCTGTAAAGCAATTATCTTTCAATCAAGAACTAAATATTTAAAATTTAAAATTTATCAGTACGGATGCTATAGAGTGGAAACTAACACAACATTGTAAATCAACTATAATAAATTTAAAACAAAGAGTAACAGGAGATATTCTGTGTAAAGTCCCCCACTCTCATCTCCCATCTCTCTACCCCAAAACACTTTGGAGGCAGTTTTAGATCATACAAGAAAAGGTATATCTTGCCTTTTCTAACATAAAAGAATGGCTTGTATTATTTAACACACACACACACACACACGGCTATCCCCTAAATAAAAAATAGCACATTATCAGTGACCCAGAGGCATCTGTGCTTCTTCCTATTTATCACCCTCTACCCAGAGGTGGCACTCTCTCTATCACCATCATCCCTCAGTGTTGGCTCTTTTCCAACTCCACGTATACAGAAATCATAATGGGTATTCTTTTTTGTGTCTGACTTGTTATAACAAAATGTATGACCTCATTTAATTCTTAAACAGACCCTACAACAGAAACAATCCATTCCTATTTTATAAATCACAGAAATGATGTTCAACAAAGTTGAGAGAGGACCATGTCATGACACCAAGTGTTAGAGCTAGCTGAAACTGGATCTCCCCAGCACTAAAATAAGGTCGTTACCAGGCAGCACAGTCATAAGGAAACATTCTTTCTCCTTCAGCCCTTCAATTTTTGATGTCACTACAACAGTCATGGGTGACCTGGACGTGGTCTCTCCTGACTTCCTGCCTTCCTCATTTCCACCATCTACCCATCTTCCCATCCATTTGGCGACACCCCCTTCCCACTCTTGGACAGGCACTGCAGGGAGAATGAAAATGACTTTACTCCTGACTTATCTATAGGAATCCAGGAGTCATTCTTTAAAACCTGATCTTCTCAGGACTTCACCTGTATATTTCTCCCTTATATTACCTTGGATTTTGCAGAGTAAGCCTAATTTTGTTTTGGCTTTCCTATGGCACTTTTAAAATTTTGAATATTGTTTCTTGTGCATAATTGTTTCCAGTTATTAAATGAAATTGGCCAATTGACTATAAAATATATTCTTTTTATTCCCCGAGGAAGATAGTGAGAAAATAGAGTGATTAAAAAAAAATAATTCCAGGGAAACAGCTGATAAGCTTCTCTGGGGACATGGGAAGTGATATGATCAGGCTGCAAGGCTCCAGTCCTCCTGGGCAGCTGTGGTACCTTGGGGTGGGGGATGGGCTGCAGAAACCCAGCTGTGAGCCAGAAGAGGCCCAGAGCCTGTGTGCTGGTGGGGCGGCCTCTCAGTTGCACACATCTGTCAAAACAGATCGCTTTGTACATTTCCAATCGACGCAGTTTGTTGAACAGAAATTATACTTTACTAGCATTGACTTAAAAGAAGAAAATTGGAAGAGCAGAGAATGAGCCGAATTTTCCTACACTAAAAGGCCTCTTCTTTTCCCCTTGCTTGTTAACTCGTCCTGAACACGGAAGGGAACCAGGGCTCCTACAGCTGCCCCATCTCTCTCTCCTCAACCAAAGCTGCTTTACTTCTCAAACCCTCATTTTGTAAATTCCCAAAGCAAGTATTTTTATCACCCATTTTGAACACTATTGCTTTCTCCCATCATTCTATGGCTTTTAAAACTCAAGCAAGCCAAAAGTAAAGACACAGGATAGACTTCTCATTTATATGAGGAAGTGGTAAAAGAAAATAAGAATTTGCTTCAGTTCTCTGTGCTCAGTGCTAAAGATGACAATGATCTCAGTACAGTTCAGTCACTCGGTCATGTCCGACTCGTTGCAACCTCACAGACTGCAGTATGCCAGACCTCCCTGTCCATCACCAACTCCCAGAGTTTACTCAAACTCATGTCCATTGAGTCCATGATGCCATCCAACCATCTCATCCTCTGTCGTCCCCTTCTCCTTCTGCCCTCAGTCTTTCCCAGCATCAGGGTCTTTTTCAATGAGTCAGTTCTTCGCATCAGGTGGCCAAAGGACTGGAGTTTCAGCTTCAACATCAGTTCTTCTAATGAATATTCAGGACTGATTTCCTTTAGGATGGACAGGTTGGATCTCCTTGCAGTCCAAGGGACTCTCAAGAGTCGTCTCCAACACCACAGTTCAGAAGCATCAATCCTTCAGTGCTCAGCTTCCATTATAGTCCAACTCTCACATCCATACATGACTATTTGTAAAACCACAGCTTTGACTAGATGGACCTTTGTTGGCAAAGTAATGTCTCTGCTTTTTAATATGCTGTCTAGGTTGGTCATAACTTTTCTTCCCAGGAGCAAGCGTCTTTTAATGTCATGGCTGCAGTCACCATCTGCTGTGATTTTGGAGCCCCCAAAATAAAGTCTATCACTGTCTCCATTGCTTCCTCAACTATTTGCCATGAAGTGATGGGACCAAGTGCCATGATCTTAGTTTTTTGAATGTTGAGTTTTAAGCCAACTTTTTCACTCTCCTCTTTCACTTTCATCAAGAGGCTCTTTAGTTCTTGTTTGCTTTCTGCCATAAGCGTGGTATCATCTGCATATCTGAGGTTATTGACATTTCTCCCAGCAATCTTGATTCCAGCTTGTGCTTCATCCCATTTAACGTTTCTCATGATATACTGTGCATATAAGTTAAATAAGCAAGGTGACAATATACAGCCTTGACAAACTCTTTTCCTGATTTGGAACCAGTCTGTTGTTCCATGTCCAGTTCTAACTGTTGCTTCCTGACCTGCATACAGATTTCTCAAGAGGCAGGTCAGGTGGTCTGGTATTCCATCTCTTGAAGAATTTTCCAGTTTGTTGTGATCCACACAGTTAAAGGCTTTGGCGTAGTCAATAATGCAGAGGTAGATGTTTCTCTGGAACTCTCTTGCATTTTCAATGAATCAGTGGATGCTGGAAATTTGATCTCTGGTTCCTCTGCCTTTTCTAAAACCAGCTTGAACATCTGGAAGTTCACAGTTCATGTACTATTGAAGCCTCGCTTGGAGAATTTTGAGCATTACTTTACTAGTGTGTGAGATGAGTGCAATTTTGTAGTAGTTTGAGCATTATTTGGCACTACTTTTCTTTGAAATTGGAATGAAAACTAACTTTTTCCAGTCCTGGAGCCACTGCTGAGTTTTCCAAATTTGCTGACATATTGACTGCAGCACTTTCACAGCATCATTTTTTCAGATTTGAAAGAGCTCAACTGGAATTCCATCACCTCCACTAGTTTTGTTCGTAGTGACGCCTTCTAAGGCCCACCTGACTTCACATTCCAGGATGTCTGGCTTTAGGTGAGTGATCACACCATCGTGATTATCTGGGTCATGAAGATCCCTTTGTATAGTTCTTCTGTGTATTCTTGCCACTTTCTTATAATATCTTCTGCTTCTGTTAGGTCCATACCATTTGTGTCCTTTATTGATCCCATCTTTGCATGAAATGTTCCCTTGGTATCTCTAGTTTTCTTGAAGAGATCGCTAGTCTTTCCCATTCTATTGTTTTCCTCTTTTTCTTTGTGTTGATCACTGAGGAAGGCTTTCTTGTTTCTGTAGTCCAAACAAATATTTTACAACAAGGCCTAGGGTTTTGGATCACCTTTGTGGGTGATCAATATTTAACACTTGAGCAATCATTCTGGGACTCAATTTTTCTCAGTTACAAATGAAGATTCTGGAATAAATGCTCCATAATATCTTTTACAGTGATAAAAATCATCTTACAGAACATGCTCTGAACCCAAAATGGGTTTTTTGAACAGCAGCCAAAGGTCAAATGAGTTGACTGACATTCTGTTCATCCAACATAATATTGGCATAGGGAAGTTAATATATTACTTATACTCTAAAATGTCAGCCAAACATGGTAATTTAAAGCTACTATTTTATAGCATCTGAACACTGTTATACAGTGTTCACATACTGTTATACGTCATGATAAAATGCACACTTATACATTATGATAAAATCAGAAATGTATAATTAGTTGATCTTTTCATTTCTGTTTACTCAGGACTTATCAGGAGTATATTACTAAAATTTAAAACCTATTTAAAATACATCTATCCCACTGTATTTTATCAAATATATATGATAATCCATTTATGTGAAACCGCTTCTTTGGTTTCTTTGTTTTAAACAGTCTTTTCTTTGGAGCTCACATGGTTCAGGTTCTTCATCAATAATCTCATTAAATCTTAAAAATGTTGTATGACATAGATTTATCATCATCCTTGTTTACCATCAAGAAGGCCAAGTTTAGAGAAGCTCTCAAGGTTTGAAGGTCACAGGTTTTAAGTCAAGTGGTTTATCTCCAGGATTTGAGCATCTCTCCTCTCCCATGTTTAATTAGTTTTGATTTCTCTGTCAAATCAGGTAGGAGAACCCAGTCATGGAATATTATGATGGAGCGATTATCTGCAATTAGAACCGTTTATCAAAAGGTGGAAGGAAAATCTGGACCAGGGAAGGAGGAGAAGGTGGGAACACTGACTCAGTTCAAGTTCGAGATTGGTTACTGAGGTCAATGTCATTGAAAACAAGCATTAATTTTGCCTGAGCTAGTTTTGTTGTTAAATTGGAGTTATCAGGCAATTCGATCTCAAAAGCATACATCATCAGCACATTAGCACAAAATGAGCAAGCTCCCATTTGACTTAACACTTTCCATGGGAAAGGAATCCCATCTGTGGATAGTGATATTCTCCCACAGCCTTACAGGATATGCATTTATGTAAACACAGACATTTTTATTGTTCAGAAAATAAGATCCCTTGAAACAGATCTGTGTCAAAGTCTCATTCATAATTATATTCTCACAGCTCTGTATCAGATATATGGCTGATACACTTTTGCTGACATCCTGTGGGACATTAAATCCTGCATCTTCTCAGAAATATGTCATGAACACAACCATGAGACAGTTCCCAGAAGACAAACAAATATACTGTGTTTCAACTGAACAGACCTAATTAATAAGGAATTTAATTACTGCTAACCAAGACCCACTATTTAATTTGTGGGGCCCAGAGCAAAAGGAACATAAGGGGTCCCTTGTTCAAAAATTGTGAAGAATTTCAAGATGGACATAATAGAGTGTAAACCTTGCATGGAGACCAGGGTGCTTCTATAGATCACAGAACCATGGAGGAGGGTCTCAGTGCTGATAAGGCTAACAAGAGGAGGACATGAAATTGATTTCACTAAAGTGCCTATAAATTACAACAGATACATTAAGAAACTAATCCAATCATTTTACAATTTTAAAATTTCACTATACAGTTTCAAAATAAGACTGTAAAACTGTTTGCAATATTTCTTTTAGATTTCAATAAAATTGTATCTGTGGATTGTAATTCTCTTCCTCAGCTTTGGTTTATGATATGCAATGACTGGTCAAAAAAGCAAAAGCTACCTGCTACCAATTAAACCTTTTTGTCAACATCAGTGTAGCTTCTTTTCTCTTGGTGTCTCTTTTACAAGTTGTTTATATTAAAAATAAATAAATAAAAGAAAAAAAAAGAAAGTATATATATATATATTAGGCATTAAATAAAGAGTCTTCAAAATATCCCCCTTACAAGACAACTTCTTTAAGTTGTTGGTGGAAGAAAAGCTTGGCAAAATTTTGTAACATATTTGTCACTGACTTTTCAGACAGTAAAGAATCTGTCTGATTCTGTCTGACCTGCAAAGAATTTGCCTGCTATCGGGTCCAATTCCTAGGTCAGTAAGATCTCTGGAGAAGGAAATGGTTACCCACTCCAGTATGCTTGCCTGGAGAATCTCATGGACAGAGGAGTCTGGAGGGCTACAGTCCATGGTATAGCAGAGTCAAACACTAACACTTTCACTTTCACCAGTATTTTAAATGTATTGTTCACAGGCCTGCCTTGATCCATTTATCCTATAGATAAAGTGTTTTTGTTTTTGTTTTACTTTACAATATTGTATTGGTTTTGCCATACATCAACATGAATCCGCCACGGGAGTACACGTGTTCCCAATCCTGAACCCCCCTCCCACCTCCCTTCCCATACCATCCCTCTGGGTCATCCCAGTGCACCAGCCCCGAGCATCCTGTATCCTGCATCGAACCTAGACTGGTGATTCGTTTCTTATATGATATTATACATGTTTCAATGCCATTCTCCCAAATCATCCCACCCTCTCCCTAAGAAAAATCATATACAAAGCTATTATGACAACACTGTGATCATAAGACAAAACAGGAATGAATCTGAATCTCTATCAATAGAGGACTCATAAATCATGGTCTATCCATGAAGTAGAAGTCTATACAGTGATTACAAACAATCCTTTATATATATTAACATGGCAATGTGTCCAAGATAAATGCCCACTGGTGTCTATAGGAAGACATTGTATAAAATATGAAAAAATATATGCAAATATCTATTTATATACATATATACTAATTCTTTTGATTTAAATAGATATTTTATTATTATTCATAATAACAACAAAAATCATTAATAGCTAAATTTGAAAGCTTCTTCAAGAAGGTAAGTGTTCTTCTGAACGTAAAATATCAGTTAATCCTCAATCTTCTGACATAGGTACTATAAGCATCCTGAAGTTAGAAAGGAAAAAATTGAGGTGAAGAGAGGGTCAGTGACGTGTTCAAGGTCATACAACTGGTAGATGAGGTCCAGACCTGTTACTAAAGCCTTGAGCTATACTTGCTCAGATGTACACCTGAGGAATACCTGTGTTGGGATACATGCAAGAAATGTGCGGTACCTCGTAACAGTTATCACCTGTGGTGATGGATGATGAATCGGAGCTTACTTTATATTTCACACTTCATGAAACTTCATTTCTTTTTACATTGAAAATGCACTCCCTGAAAATACACTTTAATGCACAATATGTGTAACACTTCTGGTTTTCTACCTTGAAAACACGACTGCAGAAATTTAAAAGTTGCCCAAGAGTGTAAAACTCTCTAGTTTCAGCCTGGAAAGATTAGCTTGAATTACAAACTTGTGAAGACTCTTTGATTTACTCAATCCTTAGATTCTTCTAGTACATAAGATTGACTTTTTACTGCTTTGTCGAGTATGCAATTTCATATAATACACATCACACTCATCCAAATAGCCAGTCATTTAGCTGTCTGTGTGGTGTACTTATGCACTCTGTCATAGACTGTGAGCAAAATACAGCCGAATTTGATCAGCCTGCTGTTTATAATTTAAGACAAAGACCTCTAAATGACTCCTCTTTGGTATGTTTGTGGAAAGGTCAGGCACCAATGTGTTTTACCAAATAAAACCAGGTTGGAAGAATATGCCTTCTAAACTGATTTTTTCTACCAGGACTATAACAAGTTTTACAGGGCTTCTTTGCTAAATTGTTCTGACAATTTCCATTTCCAGTTACTTCAATCATATTAACAGAAGGTAAAGTTCACAAACAGTAAAATAGGGCACTGCAGTGCACTTGGTTTATCAGAAATAGATCACACACCCGACAGACATCCAACAGACACACCGTATTTGGTGTTCCAATTCATGTTTGGGTTGGCATGCCTCATCTAGGGCAGGACAAGGTGCCCTATCTCAAATGGAAGTATCTCATTACCCAGGAAATAAAACATGTCTGCACCCAAGACTTGGCAAATCCCATGACATATACACAGAGAAGAACGGCTTTTATTTTTCTCAGAAGAAAGGCAGAAAGGTCAGGGAGGTTGGGTAGAAAATATGTGCATAGGAATATTCATTCTTGAAAAGCTTTAAAAATATGTATGTAAAATTCCACCAGAATGCATGAGTTTTTTACTCATGCATCATTTCTCCTTCCAAAATATGAGGCCATGCTTTATTGCAAGGAGTGTTTTCTAGGAAATTAAAATAAGGCTTTGATTTCTGATGTTCCTTAAGAGATTGAAACTCTATTTTTTTTTAAGCCAGTCAGCATCTATTTCTTGAGCATGGCAGACAAGGGGCTAATATTATGGGAGAGATCAGAAGTAAAGTGTAGGTATCAAATGTTTCAGTCATTTGACAGGATAATTATAGGAGGCTGGGAGGATTCCAAGAAGGGACATATAACTCCAGATTCTTGGAGGCACTGCCCATCACAGTGCTTCTAAAATAAGTGTCATCCACCCTGAGATCTGAAAAAAGGCTTTGTATTACTTCACCAAGGAGGGTAAGAGTGGATGCTGAGAGCAAATCTCATGCATAAGCCAGGATTTGAGAAGAACATGACAAATTGTGGGACTGTTGTATAAAATCTATTTCTTGTAGGCATTGAGCCGTATATTACTTTGTCCCTATTCTCTTGCTAATGTTTATGCATTAATCTGCCATTTTCATTCTAGCACGTACATGTGTTAATGATAGGGTCTTCATGTACTTCGTACCCACCTTCATCAGTCAACATTCCATACCCACCTCAGTGGTTGTGCTCCGATAAATAAATCACCTAGAAAATACTTACAGTTCAAAAAAAAACTTCTTTAAGAATAGGCCTTGGCTCAAAGTCAATTTGATTTTTTACAATGAAAATTTCTACCTGTGAGAAGAAATCCAAATTATTACAACTGCAAACATGTAACTGGGGATGAGGTCACATGAAAGAGAAAAGCTCCAGGTGAACTCAAAGCAAATGTGCACTGAGGAGTCTCTGACCTGGACATGGGTTCCTGAATGATCCGTGTCCCCTTTTTCTTGTGCTCAGGTCCTGTTATATCTAATTAGAGAGAAAGCTCTGCACGTCCTGACACACGTCTGAACCGCCATTAATAAAAACTTTAAAAGAGAAGTGCTCCTTCTATAAGCCTCATTCAATCAAACACTCACTCACTCAACACATATGTACCACCATCTACTATGTCACGATGGTACTGACAGGTACTGGCGTTTGCTTAAGCGGGTTGTTAGCATATTGGAACACCATGGTGTCTCTTGGAAAACAGTTTCTTACTGAATCACCCCAGCACATATTTAACAGTTCTAACCCAGACTCCCTGGTTACCCTGCCTCTTCTTCTTTTAGGACCCCTACAATCATCTTGCAATCCAGTCAAAACCTAGCACAGATAAGGGGGCATCCACAACCCCTCTACAGGTCTTTGGTTGTGGTCTCGGCTTGTTGGTCAGTGACACCGCCATACTGTCAGTTCAACAGTAAGACTGTCATCTCTGCCTACAGGCCACAGTCTTGTCAGGTCTGCAGACTTAAGGCCAGAACACAAAACATCTGTTACTTGTCTGATACGGGGTAAGGAACAAAAACGTAGAGTAAGCTTTAAAAACAGTTTATCTCACTCCTGGGCATGTATGCAGAAAACACTGTAATTCGAAAGATCCACACACCACTATGCTCATGGCAGCGCTCTTCACAATAGACAAGATGTGGGAACAGCCTCGATGCCCATCAACAGATGAACGGAGTGGATATACATAGTGGATATTAACTCAGCAATCAAAAGAACGGAATAATGCCATTTGCAGCAATATGGATGGACCTGGAGATGATCATACTAATTGAAGTATGGCAGAAAACAGAAAGACAGTTACCAGATATCACTTATATGTGGAATCCAAAGTATGTCACAAGTGGACCTACCTATAAAAGAGAAACAGACTCACAGATGATTCAGAAGCAACTTGTAGTTGCCCAGGTGGGAGAGGGATGGACTGGGAGTTTGGGGTGCAAACCCTGAAAGGTTCTACTGTATAGCTGCTATTTGGTCACTTAGCCATGCCCAGCTCTCTGCAGCCCCATGGACTGTAGCCCGCCAGGCTCTACTCTCCATGGCGCTTCTCAGGCAAGAATACTGGAGTGGGGTGCCATTTGCTTCCTCTGGGGATCTTCTCAACCCAGGGACTGAACCTAGGTCTCTAGCTTGGCAGATGGATTCTTTACTCCTGAGCCACCAGGGAGCCCTATTATATAGCACAGGGAACTATTAATATACCTAATCTCCTGGGATGAACCATAATGGAAAAGAATATTTTAAAAAAGAATGTCTCTATGTATAAAACTGAGTCACTGCTATACAGCAGCGATTGGCACAACATTACAAATCAATGACAATTAAACTGTAGAGAAGGAAAAACACACGCAGTAATCGACAGACTAGTTTTACATATGCTAAACTAATAATAATAAAATTGAGTTTGCATTTTGTCTCTGCTTTCTTTTATTCTACTTTTCTGGATTCATTCTTATTTTATAAAGAGCATCAAATCTATAGCAGGTTCGAAATAAAAACCATGGGTCCTGAAATACACAGAGTACTTTGAGAAGCAAGTATTCTGCTAATACCAACACTACAATGAACACTGCATGTACAGAATAAGAATGAAACACATAAACACACAACCCAAGCGTGCTAGCAGCCTTCTTCTTCTCAGCAGACTTCTGCTGCCCTCTAACACTCTTCCCAAGCCATGCAAGGGAGACCAGAGAAAGACGAGTGCACACTGAATCTCCGCACTAGTTCAGGAAACACTTGGGCCTTCTGCCTCTCAGCTCTTCTGTTTCAAATGTAATTAAGCAGTGTTCCCGCTAAACAGTTTTGATGAAGGTATTCAACTGTGCTTACCATGACCACATTCTTCTAGTCTTAACACGTTATATGTTTAAAAAACATGTATACAGCTTAGGTGAGTGATGCATGGAAGTGACAGAATACATCCTATCGTCTAAACAATGGCGTAGCAGAACCAAAAAGCCCACCCCAAGGGGATACGCTTGGGAAGTTTTCTGCAAAACTGTATACTCTTCACAGTTAAGCAGCATATAACCCAGAAACAATGAATCCTTTAATAGCTCATCAGCATATTACACTTAGGTCTAAATCATTTTTTCATCAGTGATTTTGTTGGAAAGATTTAAATGCAATGTTAACAGAGCATTATATCAAGCTTATCAAAATATTTTCACAAAAATTACAACAGCTTTTTTTAAAACACTCAATTGGGAGGTGGTCTTGTAGGTAATATACAAATCCTCAGCTAGTTAAGGATGAAATACTTAGAGGGGTGTGGTCTAGTGCTGTGAGGAAATTGAAAAAAATCTTGGAAAAAATAGGGCTTACAGGAGGAGAATGTTGATATTAGGTGATGGACGTGTTAAAGATACTTATAACTTATTATTACACTATTTTCTCTGCATTTGTGTGTGGTTTTTAAAATTCTAAAATAAAGGTGAAAATATATAAAATATATTTAGGCATATTTTTTCAACAAATTTTGTTTTCCTCATTAAACCACCAGCAGGGAACTAGTATCATAAATAAATGAGAAACTAAAATGTATAAGTACAATATTGAGAACTGTTAGTTTTTATAAATTTAAGTTTTAATATAAGGTGATTGGTAACCTCATGTATAGAATTATGTGAAAAATACAAGACTAAGATATGAATTTTCTGAAAGTGGAGTAAAAATGTGAAGTGTTTCAGTTTTCTTTATTTGCTTATGAAAAGGTGTTTAGGGAAAACATCAATATCCAACCAAAAAAAGGAAATCTTTTCCAACAATTGTACAGCAAAGAAAGGCGGATCTTGAAATTAAATTTAAATATAATGAAAAATTTAATGATTTACTATTTATATATTCTACTGATAAGTAGCTCACGAATATCTAAAACTTGTGATAAATTTACCAGTTTACAGTATCTTGGAAATATACTCAATATAGCAATCCTGGTGTCACAAATAGGACGGCTACCATTTCCCAAAACATCTTATCCTATCGACTTTATTAGAGTATTTATGCTGAGCCAAGCTGTGAAAAAAAAAGGACTTTTTTTTCTCTTTCAGATTTTTGAAAGTGATTATATCTTATGTCATCTGTCTACTGCTTGGATTGTATATTATGGAAAAGTTGTGCTTCATGTGAAAGAATTCTGCCCTCCCTTGACATAGTGAAGATTTTTTCCCAAATTAAAGAAAAAAATAGTATGTTGATGGAGAGAGTGTTTCTGCCCATTTATTTTTCTCAAACATTGGCATCAGCAACATTTGTCTGCAAGTGAGCTCTAGCGGATGAAAGAATAAATAAGTAGAAAAGGAATCATAGAGGAAAACTCAGAAACAGATGTGAATGTTTAATCTGGCTGCTGGCTTTTCTCATGTCCACTTATGCCAACATATGTTCTGCTCATAAAATCCCCCTTAGTTATTGTAAGAAATTACCCATGGCAAGTTCTCAAAGATGCTTTGTACTTTGAGAGTCTGAGGAAAGATTCTTAGCATATGAGCAAGCCATACCCAGCTCTAGCTCGGATGCAAGATTCTATGGGTTACTGAATACTCTGGGCTCCAGTAAGACTTACATCGATGATCAAAGGAAGTTAAACACACTTAGGCACCCTTGAAAAGAAAACTCTTTGGTGTGAAAAATATTTGCACACACCTTATTGTGAATCAGGTCCCAACAATACAGTTTTAACTATTAATTACACATCCGTCCAAATGGAGTGCTATAGAGAGCACCGAGTTTGTGTTGAATGAAAGGTAGGAGTGATCTGCGATCTCATTTATCATAGCATATCTCAAAGACAGCAAGACAGGTACTTCACAACCTCATAGCACTGATACCTGAATCAACAAAATTCCTACTTAGCAATAGTTTTAGTAAGTTGGGAACTCTGAAAACTGGGAGTTTCACCAAAGCTAGTATCTTAACTCTTAAGATACCTACACACTGCCAAGCGGCAAACAGGAAAACTGCTTTGCACCACATTCTAACAAAATCCCAAAGAGGGGGGACAGCAAGAAGGCCATGTAACAGATTTAGCTGCCGTAGCAGACCACCTCCTAACTAGCTGTTGCAAAATCTTGGGAAGTGCAGTGACCCTGTGAGCCGTATTAATGTGAAAGGATATAAATCAGTGGAGCCTGCAGGATACACCATGCATTATGCCCTCTCATTAAAATGAAATTACGGAAAATATGGAAAAGGTATCAGAAAGCTACACTGTTTTTCCCCTTGCAGAATCTGAACTGCCAAGACTGAGGCTAATAGACATCCATGATTTATTTTTGTTTGTTCATCAACTTGTGAAGCAATGTTATATTGTCTCTCATGTCCACTTTCTCTATAGGCTTCTTGGATAACCCTTGTGATCTGCAACCCATCTCAACCCCATTTCCTCTTCTACAAGGATCTGCTGTGATGTACATGAGGTATAATGATCCTCCAATATACACTATAATTTGGAATCATCAGTTTTAAGAGGAATACATAGCTTTTATTAACTCATTTATAATTCTAAAAAATGCAAAGGAATCCCATAATATTACACAATATTACTCTGTAGGTTGAAATGTATAACAGTCTAGAGGTGGGGACTTGCCTATATTTAAACCTCTGCATTCTTATACTGGTGCACTGACCTTTTTACTGCTGACTGTGTTTACCACTAAAATAAATATTTGTGGTGCCTTTTTTCCTTCAGCTTAAAAATTTATAAGCTGTATGGGCTTCCTGGGCTTCCCTGGTGGCTCAGACAGTATAGAATCTGCCTGTAATACAGGAGACCCAGGTTCAACCCCAGGTCAGGAAAATTCTCTGGAGAAAGAAATGGCAACGCACTCCAGTATTCTTGCCTGGAAAATCCCATGGACAGAGGAGTTTGTAAGGCTACAGTCCATGGGGTCACAGAGAGTCAGACATGACTGAGCAACTAACACACACACCCATGGGTTTCCTAGGTGCACAAGGGTAAAGAACTCACCTGTCGATGCAGCAAATACAAGAGACGTGGGTTCAGAACCTGTGTCGGGAAGATCCCCTGGAGAAAGAAATGGCAACCCACTCCAGAATTTTTGCTTGGAGAATCCCATGGTTAGAGGAACCTAGCAGGCTACAGTCCATGGGGTCACAAAGAGTCGGACATGACTGAGCATGCATGCTCACTCATACATGCATGCGCGCGCACACACACACAGCTGTCCCACTTAATCTACAAAGTGTTTTTCAGACTGCATTTTAAAGAAGAAAAAGCAAATGAAGATAAACAGTTTACAAATATATAAAGGAAGAAAGTGAAGTCGCTTAGTCATGTCCGACTCTTTGCAACCCCATGGACTGTAGCCTACCAGGCTCTTCTGTTCATGGGATTTTCCAAGCAAGAGTACTGGAGTGGGTTGCCATTTTTTTCTCCAGAGGATCTTCCCAACCTAGGGATCCAACCCGGTCTCCCGCATTGTAGGCAGATGCTTTACCATCTGAGCCACCAGGGAAGTCTTACAAATATATAAGCAGAATGTAAATATTACACTAAAATATTTAGAGAATAAACAGAATCATTTTCAATGCAAGTTATAGAAACCAGCTATGAGGACGTTATAGTGACTGCACAGAGGAGAAAATGTCTCAAAATAAAATATTGACATGAAGGTAAGATGGAAACAAAATTATAAGATTTATTTTTGCTTTACTTTTGGAGAGTATGTGAGCATAGACAATATGTGAAAATACATCTGAAAGCACCTGAATTTTAATCAATCATAATGTTCTCTCCTTTTTAAAACGACATGCTGGTAGCCAAATGCTAATCACATTTCAACTCTTCTAGTTGTCCAGCCCCGAAGGAAACTAAATGATCTCCAACTACAAAGATGGTTCTTAATAAATAAAAGGAGGCATTTTCTGAACATCTTGGAATATGAAATCAAGTGGGCCTTAGAAAGCATCACTATGAACAAAGCTAGTGGAGGTGATGGAATTCCAGTTGAGCTGTTTCAAATCCTGAAAGACGATGCTGTGAAAGTGCTGCACTCAATATGCCAGCAAGTTTGGAAAACTCAGCAGTGGCCACAGGACTGGAAAAGGTCAGTTTTCATTCCAGTCCATAAGAAGGGCAATGCCAAAGAATGCTCAAACTACCACACAATTGCACTCATCTCACATGCTAGTAAAGTCATGCTCAAAATTCTCCAAGCCAGACTTCAGCAATACGTGAACCGTGAACTCCCTGATGTTCAAGCTGGTTGTAGAAAAGGCAGAGGAACCAGAGATCAAATTGCCAACATCCACTGGATCATGGATAAAGCAAGAGAGTTCCAGAAAAACATCTATTTCTGCTTTATTGACTATGCCAAAGCCTTTGACTGTGTGGATCACAATAAACTGTGGAAAATTCTGAAAGAGATGGGAATACCAGACCACCTGACCTGCCTTTTGAGAAACCTATATGCAGGTCAGGAAGCAACAGTTAGAACTGGACATGGAACAACAGACTGGTTCCAAATAGGAAAAGGAGTACGTCAAGCCTGTCTATTGTCACCCTGCTTATTTAACTTATATGCAGAGTACATCATGAGAAACGCTGGACTGGAAGAAACACAAGCTGGAATCAGATATGCAGATGACACCACCCTTATGGCAGAAAGTGAAGAGGAACTAAAAAGCCTCTTGATGAAAGTGAAAGGGGAGAGTGAAAAAGTTGGCCTAAAGCTCAACATTCAGAAAATGAAGATCATGGCATCCTATCACTTCATGGGAAATAGATGGGGAAACAGTGGAAACAGTGTCAGACTTTATTTTTTTGGGCTCCAAAATCACTGCAGATGGTGACTGCAGCCATGAAATTAAAAGACGCTTACTCCTTGAAAGAAAAGTTATGACCAACCTAGATAGTATATTCAAAAGCAGAGACATTACTTTGCTGACTAAGGTCCGTCTAGTCAAGGCTATGGTTTTTCCTGTGGTCACGTATGGATGTGACAGTTGGACTGTGAAGAAGGCTGAGCACTGAAGAATTGATGCTTTTGAACTGTGGTGTTGGAGAAGACTCTTGAGGGTCCCTTTGACTGCAAGGAGATCCAACCAGTCCATTCTGAAGGAGATCAACCCTGGGACTTCTTCGGAAGGAATGATGCTAAAGCTGAAGCTCCAGTACTTTGGCCACCTCATGCAAAGAGTTGACTGATTGGAAAAGACTCTGATGCTGGGAGAGACTGGGGGCAGGAGGAGAAGGGGACGACCGAGGATGAGATGGCTGGATGGCATCACAGACTCGATGGACGTGAGTCTGAGTGAACTCCGGGAATTGGTGATGGACAGGGAGGCCTGGTGTGCTGCGATTCATGGGGTCACAAAGAGTCGGACACAAGTGAGTGACTGAACTGAAGTGATTCTAACATTCAGAGAAAATTATCCAGAAGGAGCTTAATCATGTATGACTTCAGACCCTTACTTGAAAGAATTTTAAGTGATCAAAAATTTATCATGTGGCCCCATTTATGTGTGCTAGAGTATAGTAAGTATATTTTAATCCACTGATTTCTACTTTTCATCAGACTTAACTGTTTACCCTCTCCAAGAGAAATAATTTGTATGGGGTTGTCCAATAAAAAATCAAAAAGCCCACCATGAGGGAAAAATGAAGACTGACTTAGACATGGACTCTGGCTTCATAGAACTAGACAAAAAATGGAAATGCCATAGACACTTAAGATAAGACTGTACTAAAAAGGGGGTATGACAAATTATTAAGTATGACATGGCATTAAAGGCATTAACATTTTAACTGGCTTCCATTAAGTAATGACATAGTTTCCCATCACTTATAAGATGAAAAGTCACAGATAGATGATGAATAGATAGGTAAATTGACAGATATTATTTTATCGTGAACTGCAACTTAGAAAAATATTAATTGAAGACAAAATTCAGTTGGGTTTTAAAAATACAGTGATGATATCACAATGACCTGATGTTATCATTCTAAAAGAGGGTTTCTCAACCTCAACCTTATTAGTATTTTAGACCAAACAATTCCTGATTGTGTGTGTGAGGGGGGAGTTAAGGTAATGTTTCATAAAGGATGTTTAGCAGCTACTCTGGCCTATATCTACTCTTTAGATCCTATATCAACCCCTTACGACAGGTGTGACTTCTGAAAATATTTCTAGAAATTTCAGTTGAGAGCCATTGCTCTAAATCATCTTTTAGATATTAGCCTAGATGCTACTTTCTCCAGGAGAGCATCCCAGATGAAGTTCACTGTGTTCCACTCTGTGCTGCTGGATGCACGTCTAGATATAACTGTTTACCGCATGTGACAATTACCTATTCACTTATCTGCACCTCCCAATAGATTAGGTTTCCTTTCACCTGGAACTGTTTTACTCACCATTGGTTCTCCACATACAAAGCAGTCTATGGAAATATATTGAGTGAATCGATGAAGGAAGGAGGAAGCTGAGTAGGTATAGCAGTCGACTCGGAGGGGAGGAGCCCCATCCTGTACCAAGAACGCTAGCAGATCCTAGCAAGACCCCTGCCCTGAGCTGTGACAACTTGCAACATCTTCAGACATTCCGACATCACCAAGTGGTCCCTGGCTGAGGATCAGTCTAAAAGACTGTACAGAGAAGTGGTAAATAGTTAATAAAGTTCAGTTTTGATATAAAAGGAAATAATATAGTTTGTAGTGCTTTCTGAATCAAAAAAAAATGTGGTAATGGTTGCATGACTTTTGTTAGGTTACATTTTTGAGATTTAATTTCTTCACTGATAATACCTGAACAATGGTTACTCCACATAGAGTTCTTTCATTCAACAAATGTTTACTATTCCATGCTCTCTGATGGACAGAACCTGTGCAATGGTGGCGGCAGGAAGCATTATGGTCTTTTCCCCCATGAATTTTATAGTATGGGTGGCAGAAGTACTGTATCCAATTACCTCCTATGTAAGATTTAAATTATAAATTGTGAATATAGTGTCTATGAGGCTGAACATGGTTCTGTGTGAACATATACAAAGATTCGAGTGTCATTCAGATTTCCTGAAGAGCTAGCCCATGAACTGTGGCTTGAAAGAAATGTGAATGCTGACTATAAACCAGGGCAGGAAGAGAAGAGGCGGTGAGGAGAGTAAATGAGACAATATGTACTCAAAAATACAGATCATGAGGCTGGCCTGATGCTCTGTAGGGAATCAATGAATGAAAACAACAGATGATAAATAATCAGCACCAGTACTGACAAAATGAACAGATAGAAACAGAATATTAAGCAAAGGGACATCTGATTTAATATTTTTCTCACAACTAAGAAATATTCACACTTCATCTTACAGAATTTTAAGCTAATTAAGAGAACCATTTTATGTAAGAATACCAGGGTTAAAAAAAAAAAAAAATGTTCCTTTCTGACTACCAAACGTTGGTGCCTTTAACACTTCGACCGTCGTTTGGTTAGGTTATACACTTTTCTGTTGTGTTGTGTATGATGGTCAAGTTCCCCAGGCAGGGAAAAACAAGGATTAGCACATAGTTTGGGTAATAAAGCCCTACTATTCCACTCTGCTAACAATCCCTATGAGAACTCCAGCCACCAGTTAAACAAATCATTTGGCTGGGAACAGAGCGTTTACCATATGCACGAGTTACTAATTTCCTGGACATTATCAGCCATTAGCTGGTTTCCCGTGTCCCAGCGAAGGCTGAGGTGAGCCTCAATTGCCAAGACTGCGCAGTACAGACATTAATCCATGGACCATTTCCTCCATCTAAGATTCAATAAAACTCTCTATCTGTAGTTCTTTTGTCAAATACATATTAGGAAGGACCAGGAAGTTCAAGTGGAGGGAAACGCGCAAGAAAGGAAAGCTAGTGGTATGCTAGTATTATCACGCTTGTGAAACTATTAACATTTTGGGAACTTAGAGCAGTATGGGATAGAATGAATCACCAAAAACCTCCCAGACAGCATTTAGGGATTCCTTTAGAACTCAGTGTTTCTCAAGACTAAATATGCTTCAAAAATACCATTCTATCCATCCTTGGATCAGAAAGATCCCCTGGAGAAGGAAATGGAGACCCATTGAAGTATTCTTACCTGGAGAATCCCATAGACAGAGGAGCCTGGTGGGCTACAGTCCATAGCGTCACAAGAGTCAGACATGACTGACAGTTTCACTTTCACTTTTCACTTTAGAACTGAGTGTGTTTCTCATAAATAAATATACTTCAAAAAATACCATTTTATCAATAGTAGATAGATTATAGGTTTGCTCTTACCTATCAAACCACTATTCTACAAAACTATGTCTACCAAGAATATTCTTGCCTATTTAATATTCAAATTTTTCATACTTAGAATTATTGTTATAATAGGTTTTGGTCTGCATGTTGCATTTTTTTAAAGCTACATTTCTAGAAAGAAATTAATACATAGAGCTTGATTAATTTGTGGAAAAGGCAGGCCAATTTGCATTCAACAACTATTAACTGCCAAAATGTGCTACTTTTTAAAATTTATTTATTAATTAGTTTATTTATTGGCTGGGTCTTCATTGCTACACACAGGATTTCTCTAGTTTCTGCAAGCAGTGACTACACTCTAGCTGTGGTGTGCAGGCGTCTCACAGCAGTGCCTTCTCTTGTTGCAAAGCACAGGCTCTAGAACATGCGCTCAGTAGTTGCGGTGCATGGTTTAGCTGTGTCCTGGCACGTGGAATCTTCAAAGACAAGGACTGAATGCATGGGCATTGGCAGGCAGACTCTTAACCACTGAACCACCAGGGAAGTAAGTCCCTCTTACTTGTTTTAATCACTGCAGATTTGATCATAAAATAATATCTTCCTTTTGTTTATATTTCTTTTATAACTAGTAATATTTATTATTTTTAAGGTTATTGGCCATGTACATTTTATCTGTGATTTGTCTGCTTATGTCTTTTATTAACTTTGAATTCACAGATATTTACTAAATGAGGTAATAACTATGTATATTAAGAAGATCAGCTTTGCACTTCAGCTAGATAGTGTTTCTGTGGCTTCATTCAATAGGGTGAATATACAATTTTGTGATCTTACCTCCAAAAATCAGTAATCATCAATTCATTGTCTTCTGATTTTTAATCCCATAGTAAATATATTAAAAAAGCTAAATTTGGTTTTCTTCTTAGTTAACCACATTTTTTCCCCCTGCATGGGTGTTTGTGCATATTTAAAATAATCCCCAAATATCTGTAGCTATTCTGTCTTTCCATTTTGCTTAGAATTTGGTCAGTTCTTTCAATCTCCATGAAGGATGTATCAGTTCTGGAAAGATGGCTTTAGTTGACACATTGGGTTATTGCTTCATTTCAGCGTAGTTCTCTTTCTGGAAGATGCGCTGATTTCATTGGTTTCTACTCTCTAGCCTCCATGAACATCATGGTTCAGTTCAGTCTCTCAGTCATGTCCAACTGTTTGCAACCCCATAGACTGCAGCACACCAGACCTCCCTGTCCATCACCAACTCCTGGAGATTGCTCAGACTCATGTCTATCAAGTCGGTGATGCCATCTAGCCATTTCATCCTCTGTCGTCCCCTTCTCCTCCCACCTTCAATCTCTCCCAGCATCAGGGTCTTTTCCAATGAGTTGGTTCTTCGCATCATAGTCTCCCTCATTTTTTGAAAAAAATTGACAACTTTGTTTTTCTGTGTATTGAGAGAACTTCTTTAAGTCAGATCTCCAAGACGTATATTTTATTTTCTACAGTGTCAGTTTTGTCCCTGCTACCAATATTGAATCCAGTTTTGTTAACACTCTGTCTTTATTTGCAATATTTCTTTAGTTCACTCAGTTCATTTTTTTCCCCTTGACTTAACATTTCTGGATTTTTTTCTATTGAATTTGGACTCAAACTTGTTCTATTTTCATAGATTTTTTTTTTGTTCCTTTCACAGCACATTTTGTATCTTCTAGAGAAGTTGATCACAAATATGGTTAACCTTCAGTATGACTGGAGAATCTTTTTAAAAAATACATATTCTCAGATTCTGCTTCTAGACGCACTTTATTGAAAACATTAAACGAATGAAAAAAGTCTTGAATATGATGGTTAGCAGGGACAATCACTATAGCAGTGTTGGTATTTGACAACATGCTATGTATAACGTGGACTTGTTTGTATGTTTGAGTATAATGTTTTCTTCTAAAAGCTAAGCAAGGAGAGAACCAAGGAAAACTAGACTTAGTTGTATAAATTAATTAATAAGTTAGTGGGGTGTTAAGAATCTTAATTCTGCTCCAAGGTATAAGTAGAGACTTGTATTCTTGTACATTTCTGGGAATTCATTTTCTGTTAATCTTTGTTTTTTGAAATTACTCATTGATTATTTTTTCCGGTAGCTTGCATATTTCAAAGGGAAATGTGGAGTATCTACTTCAGGGATTACAAAACTAGGGCTGGGTAGATATTTTGAATGACTTCTACATCACTAACTCATTATTTGTTTTCCCTTGGAGTTTAGAATACATACTTTTGTGCATTTTATTCAACACTAAAGTATTCTCCAACAGGAATACTCTTACCTTGATATTTTATCTTTAAAAATTGGTGTAATTTCTTACACAAATTACCAGTTTCTTCTAAAGCCAGATCCATATGAATATAAATGTGAATGTTAGTACCCCTAGAATATGCCATTATTCTCATGGAATATGAGATTTTTTGAACATTATATATTTATATTTTATAAATTATAAATTTATATTTTTGAACATGAATGATTTCAGAAGGTCTTTTACTTCTGCAGTTCACCTTTGAATTAGAAATGTCTACATGTAAAATTAATTTGGCCCTGGGCTTATCAAGTAGTTCTCTTCAATTATCTTAAACAAAAATAACAGGGAAGACAGTTTATGTTTGATATAGAGATATTATTACCAAATGGATCCTAAAAGCCTAAAGTCTTTCATCAGTATGGGGGGAAAAAAAAGAGTAAAAGTTACTCATCAGAATAAGAAAATGAGCCCTCAGTATCACTTCACCTAAAAGTTTATTCCTTTTATTGAAAGGCATAAAATTGCTTAAGTCACTTTTCCAGGGATGCTAAAAATAATAATAATAATTTCAATAGAGAAAGACAGGGAAAGACAGTTTGTATTTGTTTTGAATTGCACCACTTTCCTGAAGTTGGACATTGCCTTTTCGTTTGGAATGCTTCTTAGATATGGAGAATGTTCAAATATGCTTTGGCCAGGAGACCCTGAGTTTGATTAATCCCAGTAGTGGATAAAATGTGTGTCCTGTATGTGGGAAGGAAGGCAGCCCATCTCTGAATGAGGCTGACACATTCACAGCACTCCAGTTTCTACCTCCCCTGTGTAATATATTTGTGAATAGCTTCTATAAATGTTGAATTGTTATAAATCATATTGTAATAAACATAGGATGCAGAGAAAATCAGAGGTGGCAGAAGCCTATCATTTAATTTTATTATTAACTTTAAGCTCCATTTTCAAGCAACAGCTAAACTGGCTGTGAAGCTGTCAAACATTTTTATATTTGTTGAGTAATTGTATAGAAAAATGATGATAATTAAACAACTTTAAAAAATAGACATTTTCTAGATTATATGTGTGCATGTATGTATGCATATTCAACTGTATGTTAAACTCCCTTAAAGCTTTTAAAATATAAATGCTATTGATCATCATTTTCAATTCCTTGGTGCATGTGTTCTTAAGAAGTAAAGATGTCCATCTTTTCCAATCACAACCATTACCTCCAGTCCATAGGTAGAATGATTACCTCGAACCATTTTTGGCAGACTCAGTAATTACATCCTCCCAGGTAACTGGTTGGGAAATGAATTAAATATCCCTGGGTAAAAGCTAGTTTAAGATCACAACAATTTATCAGAGTTGAAAATTATTTCAATAATCAACACTGCAGGGAAAAAAAAAAAAAACTGCCAATCAAGATTACTCTATCTGGCAAAGTTGTTCTTTAGAAAAAAAGGAAAAATAAAGATTTCCTCACAAAATAAAGCTTAGGGAGTTCATCACTACTAGACTTGTCATAGGGGTTCTTCAAGCGGAAATGAAAGGCTGCTAATTAATAACACAAAACCATTTGAAAATATACAGTGCACTGCTAAATGAAAGCATGCAGTCAAACTTGGAATTCCCTAGTTCTAAAAAGTAGTGGTGTGTTAACCATTTAGTATCTAGTATCAAAGTTTAAGAAGATATTAAAAACCTACTATATAGTAATTTGTTAATTACTACACCATATAAAAAGAGGTAAATTGTGACATAAAAAATATAAAACGAGAAAATATTTTTTGTGTGCAATTGAAAATTACACTGTAATCAGGATAAAATAGACTACTATAAGCTACTTTATATAAGCTTCATGGTAACCACAAAGCAAAACCTGTATTAGATACATAAAAGGTAAAGAGAAGGGAATCAAAACACATCACTACAGGTAATCATCAATTCACAAAGGAAGGCAGCCAGAAGAAAGGAACAAGGGCACTACAAAGTAGCTAGAAAAAATAATAAGATGACAGGACGTCCTTGCCTATCAGTAATTCCTGTAAATGTAAATGAAATAAAACTGTCTAATCAAAAGGCATAGACTGACTGATGGATTAAAAGACCTACCTAACTGCTGCCTACAAGAGATTCACTTCAATTTTAAGGACTCACATACTCTCAAAGTGAAGGGCTAGAAAAATACATTTGATACAAGTGGAAATCAAAAGAGAACAGGAATACCTATACTTATGCCAAACAATGTAAACTTTAAGTCAAAAAGACTAAAAACAGACAAAGAAAAGCATTATATAATGACAAAGTGGGGTCATTCGTCAAGAATATATAGCAATCAAAAGTATCAAAGCACCAACATTATATTAAACAATCCTAATTTCTCAAGTGAGATACAGATAACAATAAAATAATAGTAAGGCACTTCATTATTCCACTTTCAACAACAAATAGACCATCCAGACAGAAAATCAATAATGAAACATTGGACTGAAACTATACCTTAGTCCAAATGAAACTTAGAGACAAGGGGAGACCATTCCATCCCACAGTAGCAGAATATACATTCTGCTTCAGCACAGAAGAAACACTCTTTAGGACAGGTCAGATAAATAGATATAAGAAAATTTAAGAAAACTGAAATCATACCAAGTATATTTTTCAACTACAGTGTTATGAAACTAGAAGTCAATAACAGAAGGAAAACAAAGAAAAAAACGTGGACATTAGACGACATACTCCTGAAAAACCAATTTGTCAAAGGAGAAATCAAAAGTAGAATTAAAAAAAACTCACACATGTTGAAAAAGACAAAAATAGAAACACAACATACCAAAAGTCACTGGATGCAAAAAAAGTAGTTCTAAGAGAAGTTTATAGCAATAATAACAAAAATACAATACCCTTTCATGACAAACTCTAAACAAATTGACCATAGAAGAAACATACTTCAACATTATAAATGTCACACATGATGAGCCCACTGCTAACATCATATTCAATGGTAAAGGTTCAAAGTTTTTCCTTTAAGATCAGGAATAAGACACAGGAGGGCAGGCTCACCACTTGTCTTCTTCAGCATAGTGCTGGAAGTCCTAGCCAGAGCAATTAGGCAGGAAAAGAAAAGGCATTCAAATGGTATGGAAAAAGTGAAGCTGTCTTTGTTTACAGATGATATGATCTTACAGAAATCCCTAGACTCCATTAAAAAGCTGTTTGAACTAATAAATGACCTCAGTAAAGTTTCAGGATACAAAATCAATATACAGAAATCAGTTGCTTTTTTATACACTAACAGCAAAATATTTGAAAAAGAAATAAAGAAAATAATTCCATTCACATTAGCATCAAAAATAATGTAACAGGTAGGAATAAATAAAATGTATTCATTGACTTTTCCATCTAGTCACAGAAAGCGACATTTTCCCTATCATCTCCTTCTGACATGAGATCCTTTAAGAAAATTCTTTGGTTGGTGGGTTACTAGTAGGCTCCAACAATGTAGTGATCCCTGGACACCAAATAGCCTGCTGACTCTTGTATTCCTAGAAATGGTAAAAGCAAAGCAGTATAAGCAGATTAAAAGCAATATTAATACTGCTATAGATTACAAGAGTCTGGATGAGGAAGCCTGCTTATGTGTCTCTGCATTCAGAAGAGTAGCTTTGGTAGACAACCTCATGGGGCTAGTGGTTGAACTTTTTAAAAAATCTAGAAGATTGTGCGCAATAGGTCCCTCATTTATTCATTAAATTTCTCCTCATGGAATATAACTGTTAGGACTCCACAGAGGTGATGAGTTTTAAAAATTAATTATATGGGGGCTTCCCTGGCAGTCCAGTGGTCAAGATTCTGATCTCCCGCTGATGGGGACCTGAGTTCTAGCCCTGGTTGGTGAACTAAGATCCCACATGCTATTCAGTGTGGCCAAACAATAATAATTGTATGTATATTCATATTTGGAATTACAGAATTTATTTTCCTTTATGCACTGACTTTTTAAATTTTCACTTCTGATCTCAAAACAAATTATTTTCCCCTCAAAACCAAGACTAAGTTCACTGATTTATAAAAAAGAATTCCTTTCCTTTGGTACCAACCTGCTTCTCCACAATGGTTGACATGGCATTTTTATATTATCCTAATGGTTGACATTTGGCACCCCACTCCAGTACTCTTGCCTGGAAAATCCTATGGATGAAGGAGCCTGGTAGGCTGCAGTCCATGGGGTCGCTAAGAGTCGGATATGACTGAGCGACTTCCCTGTCACTTTTCACTTTCATGCATTGGAGAAGGAAATGGCTACCCACTCCAGTGTTCTTGCCTGGAGAATCCCAGAGACGGGGGAGCCTGGTGGGCTGTCGTCTATGGGGTCGCACAGAGTCGGACACGACTGAAGTGACTTAGCAGCAGCAATGGTTGACACAGTATTTTTTACATTATTCCTGATGATCTGACATCCTCTTAGACACTTGGTATCCTTGGTGATAACCTAACTCTGATTTATTCTAGATATCCCACAGTGGGGTGAACCACCTTTTGTAACTGGTACAGCAGTCGTAGTTGTAGACCTGATAAGCAAAAGTAAGTAAGGTCACTCAGTCGTGTCTGACTCTCTGCGACCCCATGGACTGTAGCCTACCAGGCTCCTCCCTCCATGGGATTCTCCAGGCAAGAGTACTGGAGTGGGTTGCCATTGCCTTCTCCAGGGGATCTTCCCAACCCAGGGATCAAACCCAGGTCTCCTGCATTCCAGGCAGATGCTTTAACCTCTGAGCCACCAGGGAATCCCTGATAAAACTCTATTTAAAGGCACTGAGCACGGGCTGACTTCTTCCGTGGAAGAAAGAACTGTGTTCTATTTCCTCACGATTGTAATTGACATGTGGGAAATAAGAAAGACAGCTGCTAAGGTGAAGATGACCAAAATTTGGCTGGTGGTAATTACTGACTGCAGAGTATATAGAGCCATTCTGGAGCTTCAAAATTTATATCAGGAAAAACTCAGTTTCTAAAGCTGTGCAGCCCTCCAGGGAGGCCTCCATGAAACTCTGGGAAATAGTGGGCAAGAGAAATCTTGGATGGCAGGCATGCATGATGTGATTGGCTAGCCAAGGAAACTCCTACACTGACAATACAAGAACTCCACTCCTGCCCAGCTGAATTCTACATGTATTAGCTACCAGTGATTTCTGTTTTCCAAACTCTCTGTTCCAAAGTGGTAGTTTCCATCAGATCCATGTTTCCTGGTTTTCTGTCATTCTGTACTGTGGGAACACAGACAACTTTGTTATTATTATTATTTATTTTTGGCTGTGATGAGTCTTAGTTGTGACACATGGGACCATCAATCTTCATTGTGGTGTGCAGGCTCTTTAGTTGTGGCATGGGGGATCTAGTTCCCTGACCAGGGATCGAACCCCCTCCATCGGAAGCACAGAATCTTCGTCACTGGACCCCCAGGGAAGTCCTGATAAGTTGTTTTTAAAAGCTATGAGTTGCTAAGCAGCTGAGTCTGGGCCTATTAGAGATGATGTTGTGCCCGCATGTGATTACAGGGTGAGGCTTTGAGGTGGGCTCCCTTCAGGAAAGCATGAATGCATGCTGCTCAAATAGCCAGGGAGATAAGCAATTCTTGCTTTTCTCCACTCCAGGTCAACAAGATAAAATATTCATCATTCTAGAATCTCTTGCAGCTAAAGGAGAAACCATATGACTCAGTTTTGGCCATTGAGATGTACACACAAGTTCCTGAGCTAGGAGTCTGGAAAAGCTTTTAAAATTTCAGAATCAGTCTTAAGATCCTTCAACCCTTTACCCTTTTCATATTCCTGGCTTAAATGTGGGTACAATATGTGGCATTTTACATAAGAAAATGCAAATGTATTGATGAACACCACATATGAAGAGCTGCAGAGAAGCCTTAACCTTGATGGCACTCAAAACTTTCACTGCCTTTCTACAGTCTTCTTGTTAATGAGTAAAACAAACACCTACAAGGTAAACTGTGGTTAGTTTTTTTTTTTTTTTCTTTTCCTCAGCTGTTTTCCTTTTATGGTTGAGACATATTAATGAATTTCTCCTAAATACCCTAAAATTGGCAAGAACAGCAACAGTCAATAGTTTTAACCCAGAGCTGCAGCTATCCCAAGAGATAAACTACATGATGAAAATTCAGCATAAGAAAGAATTCGTATTAAATCTTGATTTTCCAACAGCTACCACAGTGCCTGGCACTTAGCAAGCAATTAAAACATTTGTTGATTGATCCTATTGATTGTATTTCTCAGAAAACGTTTAAAATAAAGTAACACTTGAAGCATGCATCATGATTTATGGAAAGTTCAGTAACAAATTTAAATTTAATGCATAACAATATTGAATAATTAACATTCATTGAATTTTAATATAATCTAAGTGCTATGCTAAATTATTTGTTATCTTTTTAGTTAATTTTCACAGCAGTCCTATAACCAAAGTATTATTATTGGAGAATTTCAGAAATATTTAAATAACTTAGCCAAGGTGGTACAAGAGCCAGGATTCAAAGCCAAGTTTATCTCCCTCCAAACCTATGCTCTTAAGTGCTGTGTATTAATAAAATATTTTAAATGTGTTCTGCTAAAAGAAACATATCCTTTGATCCCTAAAAACCCTTTTTGGCAGAACAGCAAGTACACAGAAATGGTAGTATGTGTTAATGGTTATACATTATTAATCGATTACCACTTACTGAAGGATTTATTGTTTAATTCCTGTTTGTTGACAAATCAGCTGAATTTTTCATATGCACACATTGGAGTTAGACATCTAAAGCGATTCACTTGAAATGTTTCATGTCTGCTCCAGGTTGCTGTTGGGAACCTAGGTTATTTGTGGCATTTTGCTTGAAAATCCTGGAGTCGTTACATCCTGAGTCCACAACTGCATAGCAGGATATTGATAAGAGTGAGGATGCAGGCAGCAATTCACTAGGTACTTGAACGGCAAAAAATATAGCGCAAGTTTTCCACACCCTGCAGACTGCAGGTTTATATGATAATAAATAACCGTTCTCACCAGGACAAAGAAAAAAAAGGCCATGAAATCCTATAGCTCAGTGAGAAATCGGCTAATACAGGTGGTCAAGCTTGTTCCATTTCATTGTCAAAGGGAGGCTATTTATTTGCTTCTGGGTAGTTCGATTACAGAGTCATTTACTGCTGAGAGTTTTCCAGTAGGCAGATGTGGACCCATAGCTCTAGGCTTTAGACTCAAAATCAGTGAGGAAAAAGAGAATAAGAACCTCCTCACAGACAGCATAATTGATAAGGCAGAGATCTTTGAGCAACTCCAGAAATGTAATAGGTGCCTTTCAGCAAAGCAGTTGGAATCTCCTTACTGTGTACAGGGGACATGGGCAAGGGTCAACATGCTGACTATAACTGATCATTTCTAGAAGTTCTTCAAGATATCCTCCCTTCGACAGTTTCCTGTCTAGATGGGATGTCAGTGATTGGCGTGTGTATATAAAAGAGAGAGAGATTCCTTGTATACCAAAATGCTCAGAAACAAAACGAAAATATTCACAACAAATTCTCAGTGGTTATAAAATCAAAGACAGCTTTCTTTTCCTCTTGTGCAAGATACAAATGGTTTTTATCCAACAAATAACTGTCTCTTTCTGAGAGACATTTGAACAGTGGAGATTATACAGACTGCAATCATTATTTCTAAACTGCCACAATCTAGCAACTTGCAAACTTTGGCAGTGTATCCAGGGAACAGATCAAAGATACGCCAATAACAAGGGTTTTACTTAAGCATGTGTATCACCATTTTCTTGTCAATAGGCTCGAAATTCAATTTCTCTTTTGCATATCCCTAATAACTATGTTTTATAACACGTTTGCTGGGTATAAGAAGCCACTACTAAAGTTGCCAAGTAACTTGATTCTTTTGTCAGATAACCTTTAAACCAACACATGCATGTAATTCCCTTATTAATTGCAAAGATTAACTTCATCAATCTTAGTTCATGACCAAATTCAAAACTTCTAGTCACAGTCATGAGGAGAAATGCATTGCACAACTGAAAGGTTTCAAATTCTAATGTATCCCACCTAGAAAAACAATTAATGTGTCATCAAGGGCAACGAGTCCACCAAAGTAATCTCTAAGGGCAGTGACCCACAATGAAAGGTTAACAGATATGGGAGGTATAAGCTTGCTAGAAGATGAAGAAAACCAAATAGCCCACCTCTAGTTATAGTTGTTGAAACTGGAAAATGTCATCAAAGAATTTTAGCAATGATAATAAAATCCTGATGACCAAAAAATTGACAACTTAGTGTAACTCAGCTCTCTCTAGGAAAAGTTAAGAGTAAGTATTGATATATACATAAATACGATATAAATGCACTTGATCCGGAATTTCAAGACTTGCTGACTTTCCACCTAACTTTTGAGAAGCCAAAGATCCACACGTTTACTTATAGAAATCAGAAAACTAAAGTTACATATGAGTTACTCCAAAATGACCATTATTTTAAAACAAACATGTACTGAGCCTTCCTATGTTATAACTGATATTTAAAGCAGTTCTATTTGGAAATAATCCTTGATTTATAGGAAGATCATATAGAGAGATCCCCTGGGGCCTCCACTCAGTCTCCCCAAAGGTTATATGTTAATTTTAGTAAAATATCAACACCAGGAAGTTGCCATTGCGTGAACAATATGTGTGTGTATTTCTATATCATTTTATATGTGTAGATTCTTATAATTATCACTGCAATATCAGGATAAGAAATTATTACAAATGATTTTATTTATTTTCTTGAATATAAAAAGGCATTATAATTTCAGGTAGAAAGTTCCAAACTACTACTGGTTTTACAAAACAATAACAGTGTATTGAAAATTATTAATATATGGGAGACTGTTACCTAGGAAAACTCTATTTTAAAGGCCAAAGTGAAATCCTAGTAATACAGACAATATACACTTGGGTTAAACTTATTTCCCTGTGCAGATCAGACCATCCCCTCATTTAGGGATCATCTATCCCCAGCATAACAATGAGCAATTTTTCAACACATAGTTTATCAAAGACATCTTACTGAGAACTGTACTCTTCCAAAACTGTTTATAGGTGAGAGCCCCAGATTACACATGGGCGCACACACACCTCTCCTATCTGGAGTAAAACAGAGCATTTCACAAGTGCCCTTGAATTGCCAATAAAGTAACCATAATAAAAGAGAACATTAATACATATACACAAACAGTTGATGAAATAAACCAGCCAGATTCTTCCAAGCCAAGTCTACGATGAGGTTTCTTATTCCTCCCTAACAAATATAATCCAAATGGTCACAAACTCCAATTTCAATTCATCTCATAGGAATGGAAAAACATACGATCACAGAAGAAAAAAGTAAAAAAGCAGAATTGAAACACCGTTCCTACCTTGGCCATCTGTGCCTGCACGCCATTTGCCTTGAGAGATGCTACCGCTTTCTGTGCAGCTGCTGGGCTGTCGAAATCTACAAAACCATACCCTGTGAAAACACAAAGCCCCGGGTTAGCGCTCGCAAGCAGCTCTGTGTCACTGATGCAATGGGAGTTTGTGGTCACACTCGCACTCATGACCCAGGTTGAACCATAGACCTCAATCTATGGCCCTTAGCATGTCAGGAAAGAGATCACAATATTAAACATAAAATAATAACATGCTTATTTTCTAGAGGTTGCTTTGGAGATTGGCTATGCAATCAGCAAGCTCAAAATTTGGTGAATATGGTAACATATTTAATCATTTCTTTCTTCAATGAATTTGTTGCAAGAATTAGGAACACAAAATGCTGAAAAATGTAGAAAAGTTTATCTCAAAAGGTAATTTTCTAAACCTCAAAAAACTTGATGGTATTAAAAGCAGTGCTAGAACCTGCATGAAGTTAGTACCGGCAAAATTAACAGTTTCTGGCATTCAAGCGGTCATTCAATAAATGAATGAATGAAGGTGTTGAATGAATGAATGAAGGTGATGAATGAGTTCAGGGAGATCTGAGCCTAGTTCCAGTTGATTTCCAAGCCCATGTTAATTCATTACAGGACATGTCTCTCTCAAAGATAACATCCTAAATAAATAGTTTTGACTGTTAAGGAACTTATGATAAATAGACAAATATTCAAATGTCTTTTTAAAAATAAGAAATGAAGACCCATGTCACTTATTCGCTATTTTTATTTGAAGCTTAAGTACAATCTGAAAAGAGCATAAAAGTTGCCTATGAAAGGGAAAAAGTCATGTCTGACTTTTTGCAACTCCATGGACTAGCTCACCAGGCTCCTCTGTCCATGGAACTCTCCAGGCAAGAACAATGGAGTGGGTAGCTGTTCCCTTCTCCAGGGGATTTTCCCAACCCAGGAAACTGGGTCTTCCGTATTGCAGGCAGATTCTTTACCGTCTGAGCCACCAGAGAAGTTTCCAAAGTTGCCTATATTGTACTTTGTGTGCCTCCGTGTGTATGTGTATAGTGAGGCTAAGGAAACAGCCAGGAAAACGTAATAAATGAAAAAGGGGGATTTTGCATGCCCATGAAATATAGCTGTATTAGTCAGGGCTTCACCTGAGAGTAATTTCAGCTGCCAAAAATATTTCAAACTAGAAATGATCAAGAATGTTTTTGGGGCACTCAAAGCCCACCCCACATGCATCCTGCTCCTCTTCTCTGCCGCCAGGCAGGTATCAGCTCTGTATCCCCTTGCTTCTCTCATGTAGAAGTTTTGAGGAGCACTGCTAAGGCAAACCTACTAACCGTGAACTGTGACCCTCTTCCCTGAAATAACTAAAGAGTGAATAGGAATTCAATTACCAAGTTGTTTCCTGTAATTAACTTTTTAATTTTCTCCCCTTGCATCTTGTCTTCTTTTTCTCCCTCCCAGCATGTTAACAAAAAAATGAACGTGTTGCTCATCAGTGTACCATCCAATGCTCTTGAAAAGCTTGGAAGTTCGTGTTTCCAATGCACAAGGAAGCCTGCTCTGTTAGCACTACTAATTCCTCTCGTCCCACAAAATTCAAACTATGTGAGTAACATGAAGATTACAATCCCTGAGATGAGTAAGATGAGGGAAGAAGAAGAAAAAGAGGAGAAAGAGCAAAATAAGTCTGGAAGTACTGTTAGGGTTAGCATATGATAAAATAAAATATATACTTTATCTATTATGGGCCAACAACTGCCCTGGGTGGGTGATGTGTCAGCACCTGATGAAATGATAATGATACAGGTATCAATACCGTTGTCTTCATGCCTGTTTATGTATTTACATAGAGAAACCAATGTGTAAGCCAGGTGACAAGACTGACCCCCCCAAATCACAAGCTGCTTAATTGGTAGAGCAGGATTTGAAGCCAAATCTGCACAGGCCTCTCCAAATAGACTGTACAATGAACCACTTTATAATCTTACTTTGCAACCTATTTCTAGAAGCCTCTGAAGCCCACCAGAGAGAGAGGTCACAATTCTCCAAAATCTCTTAGATGTTGAGGCTAGCACATGAAATATAACCATCCCATAAAAAAATTCAACCCCGCTCATTCAGTCAGTACACTTATCTAGGGGGTGATTGAGTTCTCAACACAATGGGCTACATGAGGTTTGATAAGTCACCTTTTCCACCTCCTGCTTTGGTCAAGCTTCCTCATTCATTCACAGGCTGCTTTCTCATTCAAGAATGAAATTCTATGTCAGGCATTTTGCCAGGTATAGAGTATAGACTAGTGGGGAAGAAATAGTCCCAGTTTGCATCCTTACTCAGCTTATAGTTGAGTTGGGAGATGAACATAAAAAGAATAACCACAAAAATGAATCTATCATAACAAATTGGTTTGCCTTCCTTGAAAGAAAATGAGAGCATATACCAGACTCTGATGATTGACTGTTACTGAAGGTTTTACGAAAGCAGGGGCAGGAGATGACCTGCATTTTTATAACAGCACTCTCATTGGCTTGTCCTGAAGATGGGATTGGTTGTAGGGGAAGTGGGAAATAGGAGTGGGATCAGGGAGATGACCTAGGGGCTATTATAGTAATCTGGACAAACAGCAACTGGCCATGAAATAGAAAGGATGAAATGGATGGCTTGACTTACATGTTGGAGGCAGAATTAACAGGACCCAGTGATGGATGGACTGAGTTCGAAATAAGGGAAACAAACAGACAAAGATTACCACTGTTTTTTCAGCATTAAGCCAATGGGCAGGTGGAAATGTGATTTACAGAAATTGGGAGCCTGGAGGAGGAACCAACAGGGGAGAGGGAAAATTAAAATATCAGTTTGAGACATGATGAGCCAGAAATGCTTGCGAGACATCTAAGCAAAAATGTCAAGTAGTAGCTGGATATATTAGGCTGGTGCTCAGAAAGGGGAACAAGACTGGAAATAAAATCTAGGAGGTCAACAGCATGAAGGTACAATTTGCAGAAATGGAAGAAAACAAAGGTGCCTGGTATAAGCAGAAACAATGAGCACAGGTTTGGAGCTAAAACTTCACCACTGAAGTGTTAGTGAGATGAGAAAAGGAGACGTCAAAGGAGGCTGGAGGAGAATCCAATGGCAAGAAACAAGTGCAAAGGGAAGAAGGTGTCTCAAAGCCAAAGAGACAGAGAGAGACATCACTGGTGTCCAAGGCCACTGTGAGAGCAAGATGGGAGCCTGAGACGCCCAGTGTGTTAAGAATGTGAGCTTGTCTTTTTTAACCATGGTTGATTTATAACATTGTATTAGTTTCATGGACACAGCTTCAGATTCTTTTTCATTACAGGTTGTTACAATACTGAATATAGTCCACTGTGCCGTATGCTAGGTCTTTGTAGCTTATTTTATGTACAGCAGCATGTATCATGTGTTCTTACCATGCTCAGCTACAGGCCAGGGATGGGGACTGAAGGCTGCTTGAGTGGTTGGAGAGCAAGAGCAAGATGGAGAAGCAGAGAGGGTTTACAGTCTTGTCTGCTATTCTGTCGCTGGGAAGGAGAGCTAGGAGCCAGCTTTAGCTTGAGGGGTGTGTGAGGCTAAGGAGCTGTTTATGTTTGTTGCTTGTAAGATGGGAGATGCTAGGGTCTATGGTTTTCAACCTTAGCTAGATGCTAGATGCACTTACTTGCGAGCTTACCAAACGAGCAATGCTCATTTTTCACCTCTGGAAAAATGAAACAAGCATCTCTGGGAATGTGGTCTACTTGTCTGCACACACATGTGTACCTATTCCCTGGCCTGGGTTACAGTACTACTGAGTATTCATTCAAAATATTAAACATGTATTTATTTGTTGCTCTGCTATGAGACAGATACTGCTCTTAGTACTTTTGAATGCTGCTGAGAAAAATCAAGCAGAAGTCAAGAGATTAAAGCTTTAGGCAGAAAGACAGATAATTTTTAGGATAATGTTCCTGAGAAAGTGGAAGTGTTAAAGGGGTTCTAGAACAATGGCTAAAGTGCTGTCCTTTGCTAAAACAGGGACCTGGTGTTTTGCTCATAGTAACTGGAAGGAAGAAAAAAAAATTTTTTTTTCCAGGTGTTATTTCTTTCTATATCTTTGTTTCCGGGACATAGCCTGAACTTAATAAACGTTTGTTGAAATTAATTGAAACCATGTTTAAAAAGATGCTAAGTTACTCCATGGGACTTATGCGAAGATTAGCTAATAAAAGTGTCTTAATACACATTGACCCTACCAAGCAGCCATGGTTCACTCAGCCATGCTGCCCCCCGGTGAGGCCCCAGGGATTTCACGACTGCTGGCTGCTATAACAGCGTGGCTTCCTCCATTTCGTCCACCCCACACATCCCCCAGGATAGTACAAAATCGCGAGGCTGAGCTCCAGGGCTAAACTTCAGTCCAAACAGAAGAAATCCCTGTCAGGGGAGGAGACTCCCTGAGCCTCCTCTGCATCAGGGAGGTGATAGGTGAACTTTGAGAAGAGTGTCTTTCCAAAGAGCCATCGTGCCAGCAAAGAGAGGGGCTCTCTCCTGAAGACTCCTGGGAAACAAAGTTATAAAATAATCAATATTTTGGGGGCTTTCCTGGTATTTCAGTGATTAAGACTTCACCTTCCATGGGCTGTAGGTTCAATTCCTAGCTATAGGGAGTGAAAATCCCTTATGCCTCATGGCCAAAATAACCAAAACATAAAACAAAAGGAATATCATAACAAATTGAATAAAGACTTTAAAAATGGTCCACACCAAGAAAATATTAAAAAAATATTTCAGTAAGTTCTGTTTTTCATACAAACTTACTTTCATTAATTAAAATGAATGTGTACAGGTAAAACATCTCAAGTAATCCCCCCCAAAACGCCATGATTCTGGAGGAAAACACTGCACTCTTGAGTTTTATGTGACAGCGTATACTACCTCACAAACACAAAGAAACAGAATGAAATACGAAGCTGCCCCTAGAGGATAATGATGCATTTATGAAGGAATAAAGCAACTCCAATTTGGTTTCAATTTGCTCTCCTTAATGATAAATCATCAAGCCTGGGAACAGAAACCTCCATACCTACATCTGGTGAGGGCCAGCATGGGGAGATTAGTTCAGCTCCAGCTAATAATGCTTTACGGTAACTGCTAAAATCCTCGATAAAATGGGACCCACTGGAAACACCCACCCCGGAGGCTGGAAGGCCACTGGTCTCACTGCCTCAATTACATAATGAAGCCTGGCAGCAGGTTCAAATGGATGAAAACTGTATGCCACTGTTTCCTCCATACACCCCTGTCCTTGTTTTCCTTCCTTGTCAGGGGGAGAAGGCCAGCAGCTCTGCAATTAGCAGGAAGCAGAGAGCAGTGAGAAAGAACTCCATGCTCCGCACTAATTAGGTCATTCGCCAAATGCACTCATTCCACTGGCAGATCTAATCAATGCTTTCCTGAAATGCGTGAAACTTGGTGTGTTAATTTAAAGTTTTGCTATTTTTTTTATTGCACTACAAGCCTAGTGACTTTATAAAGAAGCAAAAATATATTTATTTAGAAATTGTGACACAGTCCTACAAACAATGGTACTGCCAGAGGGTTTGGCTTTATTTCTTTAGTATATCTGTAGGCAGCTTCTTATGACTTTTGCCATTCAACGGGACCATTATGTGACAATCCCTTTGAATTCTGTTGAAAGTATCTTTATCCTCTTTTTAAATTTAACTTTTATTTTATTTTGGAGTATAGTTGGGACGTGACTGAGTGAGTAACAAGGAGGAGGGGGATAGCTAATTTACAATGATGTGTTAGTTTCAGGTGTACAGCAAAGTGATCAGTCATACATATACGTATATCTAGTCTTTTTCAGATTCCTTTCCCATATAGTTGATTGCAGAATCTTAGGTAGAGTTTCCTGTGCTATATACAACAGGTCCTTGTTGATTATCTATTTTATAATTTTACTTATTTATTCTTGCTGTGTTGGGTCTTTGTTGCTGCCTGGGATTTTTTCTAGTTGTGGCAAGTGGGGGCTATTCTTAACTGTGGTGTGTGGACTTCTCATGGCAGTGGCTTCTCTTGTTGTGGAGCACAGGCTCTAGGCACGTGGGTTCAGTAGCTGATTTTCCCAGGCTGTAGTGCACAGGCTCAGTAGCTGTGGTGCATGGCTTAGCTGCTCCCCAGCATGTGGGATCTTCTCAGACCAGGGATCAAACCAGTGAGGCCTGCACTGGCAGGATGATTCTTTCCCAGTGAACCACCAGGGAAGCCCCTGATTATCTATTTCATATAGACATTTTGTAAAGGTCAATTCCCAACCTCCTAATTCATCCTGCATCCACATTTCTCCTTTGGTATCGTCTTTATCATAGTCAAGTCTTTTTCATACTTCTGTACTGCTACTGGCTCTTTAAATCCTTTATGTAAAGTACTCACATATTTACCAACTTTGGATGGTTCTTTGTGTGGGGAAGTGATACAAACCAGGACTGCTGGCTCAGATGCGTGGTGGCATGAGCCCATGAGGTGAGCAAGACTTGCTCTCAGAGTGTAACCTCACACTACATTTCATGTTCCTGTAGGAGAACTGTCCAAAAGCCCACTTGAAGTACATGGCTTGAGGTAACACCTCACCTCTTCCAGAGACAATCCAGCTGTGAGTCAAATGTGGCGTTTAAAAAGAAGAAGTGAACACTTTGTCTAGGAATCACACATTCCACTAAAGTTCCACTCAACTTAAACAGCTGATGTTTAAGAATCACCCTGCCATAAATCCCCCGCTTTCTATTTTGGCTTAAGAATGTGCCGTGGATGTTGTCTGAGCTCAAAGCGGGAAAACTCAATTGCAGGGAGAGAAGGCGGCCTGCAGGAAAGGAGGGGTGATTTACAGGTTTCCTGGAAGTCTGCTGGGCTCAAGGCCGCCTCCAGGCATCTATATTTCAGCTCTACTTTTTGTACATCACTAAATTGTTGAGTGACCGCCAAATGTCTTCTCTCATTATTGGATTTCCTAGTTCTCTGCATTATGTTGATCAAAGGAGGTAGCTGAAGGACAGCACTTATAAATTCTTTGCTGCACATAATGCTGGTAAAACCAGACTAACAAGAGAACCTAATCATTTCTTTAGTATTTCCTTTCCCACTGATGTCCTGTGACTGATCATTACAGCGAAGGAAGGATGCTACAATACAATAGGCCTACAGCCTAACTTAGATGTGAAAAAAAAAAAAAAAAGGTGAAAGAAAAATCCTGCTAGAATGCAAAGGCCAAACAGTGCTCATTTTGAAGGAAAAGAATCTAAACCATTAAAATCCGAAATGATTTATTCTTTGAAGCATCTTTGGAAAAAAGGATGGAACGGTTTCATACAGAAAAGAACAGCATTGGTACTCTCATGCAAAGGGCTGCAACCTTCAGATGCTTAGCAGGCAGAGGCAAATAAGATGGGTAAAAAGGTCCACCCATGGAAAACAGATTGTTTCACTCTCTTCCCTGATTTCTGAGCTTAATTACTTAATTCTGATATTCTACTTCTATAAGAGAAAACATAAGGTTTTACAATAGAACTGACCTGTGAGGAAAGACACTTTTGAATCATCCTGTGACTTTACTGTTATTATGTTTAATTTTAGTTTTTTACTTACTTTTTATTGTAGTACAGTTGATTTATAATGTTAGTTTCAGGTGTACAGCAAAGTGTTCAGAATACATAAACACACACAGTTTTTCAGATTCTTTTGCTTCATAGGTCATTACAGGATACTGAATATAGTTCCCTGTGTTATACAGGCAGACCTTGTTCTTTACCTAATGGCACCCCACTCCAGTACTCTTGCCTGGAAAATCCCATGGACGCAGGAGCCTGGTGGGCTGCAGTCCCTGGGGTCGCTAAGAGTCGGACACGACTGAGCGACTTCACTTTCACTCTTTCATGCATTGGAGAAGGAAATGGCAACCCACTCCAGTATTTTTGCCAGGGACAGGGGAGCCTCTCTATAGGGTCGCAGAGAGTCGGACACGACTGAAGTGACTTAGCAGCAGCAGCAGCAGCAGTGTGTATCTGCCAATCCCAAACCACTAATTTATCCCCCTCACTGCCCCTTTCACATCTGAAAACTGTAAGCTTGGTTTCTATGTCTGAGAGTTTATTTGTTTTGTAAATAAGCACATGTATGTCACTGCTGTAGACTCTACATGTGAGTGATGTCATATGATATTTGTCTTTCTTCTTCTGACATATTTCACTTAGTATGAGCATCTCTATGTCCATCTGTGTAGCTGCAAATGGCATTGTTTCATCCTTTTTATGGTTGAGTGATATTCATTATATAAAGACAATGCGTATATATTACTATTAAATTTACTAAACATCCACTGTGTGCAAGGAAGACGGTGTGTTCGATGCCGCAGGGAAAATTAAGATACTGTGACATCCACCCCTTCCTGTCGGGGAGCTTCTGATCTAGGAGGATAGATAAATACATTTAAATACAGTCGGGGGTCCTCCTACACGGGGGGGTTACGTCAGTGAGCACACGCAGAATAGCATGTTTTCATTCAGTTTAGTATGCGTGGGTTAGTGTGCACAGCCCTGCTCATCAGAGCTGAACATCCATGTCAGGCTCCCTGTCGGTGAGCAGCATGATGGCAAAACTATCCGCAGTCTACATTCACGTGTCTATTAGTCTATCTTTCTGCTTTCCTATTTTGGGGCATAACAGACACACAGTGGGTTACATACAAAACATAGGGAGGACTCATGCGACATAAGAAGTGGAAACAGGAACTTCTCTGGCAGGGCAGTGGCCAAGACTCCCCCTCCCAAGGCAGGGGTTGGAGGTTTGATCCCTGGTTGGGAAGTCAAGGCCCCACCTGCCTCCTGGCCCAAAATACAGAACGTAAAACAGAGGCAGGATCATAACAAACTCAATAAAGACTTAAAAAAACCTGAGAATACAGTGCTATTATTCTAAATTTCTTCCTGGTGGGGGCAAACTCTGCACATTCTGAGAGCAAATGACAACATGAGGACTCGGGAAAAGAAACTGGGTCCCAAGTGGCATTCCCTGGCAGAATAAAACAATTACAAAGATGGACGAATTCAGGGAGCAGCATGCTCGGTGGCATGCCGCTTGAAAATGGGACACTGCTTATTCCATTTAAGGTGCATCGAAAGGATTAAGCAAAACACAAATTCAAATCCCAAAACTCAGTTCCCTTCTCACCCCACTCAATTGATTTTTAAACGAGAGAAATGACTTCTATCTACTGAATAAAGTCAAAATTAGGATCAGGATCATTATTTATGGGCTTAGGGAGATCATTATGCTTTAGTGAGATTAAAGAAACTCACTGATTTGCCAAGGTCTTTGACTAAACCAGTCATGATGTTATTATAATATTGCAGAGATTAAGGGAGCAGCCTGCTTGGCTGTAAGTGGATAAATTAACCTCTGTGAATCATTTTGCAAAATTTTCCTTTCCTTCATTCTAGGATACAAATAAAATATACGTCTCGTGTGAACTACTGGTCCTAAGTTTCTCTGCCATCAAGAACAGTGGACAATTTAAGTGTGTAATGCATTGTGTCTGCAGAAGCCAGCCAGACTGTTGATCAAACAATTCCACTCGGTTTGTAACTGTGATGGAAGCAAGCTACAACTGAATACTCTAATTACAGCTCTTCAATCCTTGTGCACAGAAGGGTAGCCAAAACTATGACCTTACACCTGTGCTCTTCTTTCCCTCCCTCTCTGCTCTGGCCTTTCTATAGACAGGTACAGCTGTGGACTATTGCTCCATCAGGAGAGCAGAGACAGGGACTTCCTTAGTGGTCTAACAGCTAAGACTCCACATTCCCAGTGCAGGGGGCCTAGGTTTGTTCCTTGGTCAGGGAACTAGATCACATACAAGTGAATGAAAGTCACTCAGTCATCTCCGACTATTCGCAACCCCATGGACTATACATGGGATTCTCCAGGCCAGAATACTGGAGTGGGTAACCTTTCCCTTCTCCAGGGGATCTTCCCAACCCAGGGACTGAACCCACGGCTTCCACATTGCAGGCGGATTCTTTACCAGCTGAGCCACCAGGGAAGCCCAGATCACATATGCTGCAACTAAAGATCCCGCATGCTGCAAATAAGACCAGGTGTTCAACGGTGTTGGTCACTCAGTTGTGTGAGACTCCTTGCGACCCCATGGACTGTAGCCCGCCAGGCTCCTCTGTCCATGGAATTCTCCAGACAAGAATACAGGAGTGGGTTGCCATTCCCTTCTCAAGGGCATCTTCCTGACTCAGGGATCGAACCCGGGTCTCCTGCATTGCAGGCAGATTCTTGACCATCTGAACCATCAGGGAAGCCCTGTGCATCAAATAAAAATAAATAAATGTGTATATATAAATATGCACATATGTGTGTGTGTGTGTGTGTGTGTGTGTGTGTGTGTGTGTGTATAAATAAAAGAGCAGAGATGGTGGCCTCAGTATGTGAGAATCAATGGAAGGACAATCTCCCCCTTCACTCATACCACCACCACCAAGTACTTTAATCCACTTTCACTCAATGGCTCCAGCCAATGAATGGCCTGGACACTTGAAAATAACGCATGCATGTGGTTAAAATTTTTTTTAAATAAAATATAAAAATTATGCCAAATGAAACATTATTCAGTGAAATATAAGTCCTTTTCCAACTAGACTTTAGGGCTTTGGTCCCACTTTCCAAGCAACTATCCAGTGATTACTTCTGTGTTCTAACTGAAAAATAAACAAAAATATCTGAAACTAATTCTGAGCTCTTCTTTGTGTATGTATTAGAAGCACTTAGGGATTCATATAGAAACAGAAATAATTTCTATCAAAAATGATGAAATGAAAACCATTTGTAGTTAAGATTTGGCCAAACACTTCTTAAAGATTTATGAGCTATACATTATGCCTTTAGCCAAATGTTTCCTACTTTGCCAAATTGATTTATTCCAATATTTAAAAAGATTTTTTAAAATCAATAAAATAGTAATAGGCAATACTTTCAAGGCATTATAGACTTTAGAGAGTGATTTTTCCTAACTTTTTCATTTCTTTCAAAGATGTTCCAAAGGACCTTTAGGCATTACAAACCAAAGATATCAGAAACCAGTGAAATCAAATTCACACAATATCATGAGATATAAGGATTGTAAGCCCATTTTCCTTCTCATTGTAATGAAGTTGGATCTCTCTCAAAGGGATTTGGGAAATACATCAGGATCTTAGGAGAAAACATTTCAGATCTGTGATTCAGAAAGCATGCCAAGAGTTTGAACAGTCATGTCATTATATTCGTGACTGCACATTCATTCATAAGTTGATACTGATTTTTTTTCAACAATCAAAGACACATTTTCCCCAAAGTAATTTGACTGTAACTTGTAAATTGGTATGGTAGCTCATGGCACCAACTCTTCTGGGTCCTCTGATAGCTGGTGACCCATGACTTCCAGCCCAGGCCTTCCCTCACCTAGGCAGAGCTTCCTTGAAAAACCCTCGTCATTGGAATAGACCAGGATTTCTTATCCTAGGAGATGCTGGTTGAAATGCAATTTGGGGAGCCTTGACCAGGATGTTCAATGGTCCTAAATAGGGTCAGGACCCGGATCACTAGGGACATGGCTCTACAAGCAGAGCCTGGAGAGGCCTACCTTGAAAGACTTCCTTCTTTGCTACTTTATGTGGTGTCTGAGGACCAGCAGCAATGACATCACCTAGAAGCTGGTCAGAAATCAGACTCTTAGGTCCACCCTAGAGCTACTGACTCAGACCTTTCATGTTGACAAGATTTCCAAGTACCTGAGGGCACATTAAAGATTGAGACACCCTGGCCTGCAACCAGACACTCTTTCAAATCAGCACTGCACACACCATCCTCATAAAACAGAAGGAGAAATGGGAATCGCGTCATTCAACTTCCATCTGATCTTGAAATACGCCATGCGATAGCACTGAGTCCAAAGGCAAAGAGCACGAAGTTAGAATTAAGGTTAACAATATTACCTCTATTATGTATTGGCTCTGGGTAGTGAATGAATATAAATGCCTTCAGTGCACCTGGCCCAGTGCCTAAGTCGTCATCCCTCTCCAGCGCCCTCACCTTCTCAAACTGTACTGTACCCTGATGCAATCCACTCACCTTAAATACATTCTGGGACAAGACCAGCAGGTGTATTTCAGTCTCCACATAACAATTTTCTAATACAGGTTTAAAGACAGAAATCCTGCCCCTGCTTGTATTTGTAAAAATGAATATTTGAAAATACAGGATTGGGGCTAGTTTTACATAATAGCCAATTTCAGGACAATTGCATGCCCTCCCCCTCTTTCTCTTTTATTTGTCCTTCAGAGGTATACCTAATTCCGTTCAAAGTTCAAATTGGTCCTACATGAATATATTCCCTTAAAAAAAATACTGTTCATTTGAGGAAGCAGGTAACCAATGTGAAGAGTGATTATACAATAAATGTATTATGCAAGTTCCAGTGAACATTCTTTGCACATTGGATAAAGAATCAAATTAAAGTCTCATAACCCTTGGAAAATTAGAGTTAGCAAGCACAGAGGTTGATTTGCCCTTGAACACAAAAAGTGCTAGGAGCAGACACTCCCCCATCATTTCCACAAGACTGAACCATTCCAGAAAGTTTCAGATTAAAATAAGAAATCCCCCAGGAGTCATAAAGATCGGCTACTTTCACAGGAATAATTTGGAGCCACAATTTGAAAGTGTTATGAGTTGGAAGGAATGGGTGAACTTCTGTGTCACGTCTTGCAAAGCTGGCATTCCAGGTAATCGGCCAGTTTAAAACATCAGAAATTGCATAAGGAGAGTGTAAGAGAAGGGGAGAGCTTTCTGAAGAGCGAGTACAAGAGGGCTGATTTAAGATCTTTGCCCGCAACAAGCCGAACAGCAGGCTGCGACAGACCACAAGCTCCTTCGATTACCCTTCACAGGATGCAATAAAGGGACATAATAGCTGCCTTCCTATTACACTGTCGTGTCCACTTTGTGCCGTTTGCCAACACTGATTCTCCCACTGTCTGTCCCCAGGGGAGTAACGGACCATTAAGAAGCGTGATGCAGAGGGTCAGCACAGCATTTACCTACTGGAGAGCAGAGAAGCCATCACATGCACCTCACTAGGTCAATAAGCAAGTCTGGGTGTGAAGAAGGCCCGTCAAAAGCCCCTTCTGCTCCCAACTGTTACACATGGAGTCAGAATGCAGGCTCCAGTGCTGAGAAGAGCCCCCCGACTCATCAGCTCCTGGAAATCAATTTTGTTTCCTGTCCATCCTTTCTGGGAACCAGGCAGGAAGTAAATATGAAAATTGTGCCATTGACTGAACAAGGGTTCAGTGGGGTCCTCTTCTGAGTTCTGAGGACTGCACCACGTGGAGGAAAAGACAAACAAGATGGGGATTACCTCCTAAGGGGACAAGCAAGCCCGGAGGAGAAGCAGCCTGTGATGCCCCCACGCTCCTGAAGTGCTGTGCACGGTGTGTGTGTCAAACCACAGAGACCTATAGGACACAGCAGAACCCTGGAGGGAGACAGCTTATTTCTGCAGGGAGATAATGGAGATGAATCTGAGCTTTATAAAATGTCCCTTTTTCTTACTCTATAAGGTCTTGCTCAGCTTTATTGACGTGTGATTTACATCTGATCAATGCCCCATTTCTGTGTACAGCCTGATGAGTTTTGACAAATACATCCACCTGTATACCAGCATAACAACTAAGCTTCAGCACTTTCATCACCTCAAAGGTCCTCACTCCTCCTTGCAGTCATGCACCCCCAGCTGCAAACCCCCCGAACCCTGAACTCCCCTGTCATTACAGATGAATGCTGCCTGTCCCAGAAACTCACACAAAGAGAATCACAAGCATGTACCCTTTCCTGGTTTTCTTTTTTGCTCAGCATAACGATAACCTTTAGACATGAGAAGGAAAGGGAATTTTAGTGTGAGCAAAGATTTAGGGTCAGGTAATTAAAAGGTGAGTTCAAGCACTTACAGGGACAGCTAAGTTAGACTAAAGAGGCCTGGGAAGGGAGACGCATGACCCAGCCATCTGCCCTCGCACAGCCTAGAACCTGTGAACAGTTTCACACCAACCCTGTGCCACTCTCCTGCTCTCTCGTGATACGCAGACCACACTGCCTCAGGACACTTGCACGTGCTGTCCCCACTGGCTGGGACGGTCCTCTCCCAGACTGCGCACACTTGAATTCTCCCTCTCCTCCTTGAGCCTCTATCACCACAGGTTGTTAAAGTCCTTCACTACACTAGGCACAATCTGCGGATTATTTTATTTATATGTTTTACTAACACAGACTGTCAAGGACAAGATAATAGAGACCAGGATGGTTCTGCTCATAAATGGACAAATCAGCAAGACTTGAGAGACGCTTTCTTGTTTGGTTCATCTTAGCCACTGAAAGAATGAAGAAGCAAGTGAGTGAAAGAATGAATGGTAAATCTGTAACAAATTAAATACCTCTGTTTTCACCCAGTCACATATATCACCTAGGGCACTGCAACTCACACAACACTGTGACAAACAGCTCTCCACCTTTCTTCTTCTAAAATGCCCTTGGGTCATTATATAATTTAAAAGCAACAGAGTCTTGTAAATTTTCAATACCAGCTCCCAAATGGCAGCATCAGCCTGATCTGTGTTTGTGCATTTTGGGGCAACAAGACAAAATAATTAACATCCAGAAAGACCTGGAAGATGCTAGATGTCAAAGTCACCAAGACTAAAAAGACGCTAACTGTTATTATAATAAGGCAGAGGTCTCCTTTTTCAATATGTCCAAAGTGCCCTGAAAACAGGACTGAAGTATTTTGGTGTTAACGCTTTGGCTGTTTTTGAGAACTGGAGTTTTGTGCTCTACGGTTTTAAGGTGAAGTGAGCCCTTGGTTTGTTTTCAAATCAATAAACGACTTTGTGTCATCAGCCTGCTGGTTCCTCAACACATTTATTGTGACTTAACAAAAGAGCCCAGGAACAATACTGCTCAGCAGAAGGGAAAAAAAGTGAGCTGATGGCTCATCTGAAGGGACCAAAAGGTACCGAGACCAGTGATGTTCACAAAGAAGTGCAGCTGAGAGGCTGCCAGGACCCTGCAGGGAGACGAGATCACGGCTAAGGGAGTGAAAGCACCGTTTTCAAGTCCTGCTCTCAGAAACTTGACCTTGGAAATGTTTTCAAAAATTCACAAACAGTGGCACAAGCCGGAGATGTTTTTATTGTCTCTATGACACAGTAATATTACCATACGAACTCATTTTCTATAAGCTCCTGAAAGCTTTCCTTTCCCTGTACCCTAAGGTTCTTTATCCATTCAACAAATACCACAAATGAGGTAAATAAGTGTTTAGGGACATAATTTAAGTTTTCTTTTCCAAACTACAGGTGAGGAGAGAATATATTTCCCTCTTCTTCATTTTGTATCATTTTCTTTTTCTGCAAATGAACAGGAAGTTTTGAAATACACATGCAAAAAAAAAAAAAAAATCCACAAAGATTGACCTAAAAGAGCTTTCTTTCTGTCTGTATGAACAAAGATGAAAAATAAATAAAACTACAGGAAACTCCTGCTGCCCAAAACACCCTCTTCTAGGAAACAAAGCAGTGACAGTTTCAATAACACCAGATCTTTTGAGATTAATTTTTGGAGGATATTCTTTTCTTGGAAATGATAGTGTCGACTTGTATCTAGATCGAAGGTGATGGCATTGTCTTTCCAGCAGCTGACATGCTCAGCAGACACAACACTACAGAAGGTGACTTCCATCCTAAAATATAGAAAGTGGGGCTGGAGAGGAGTTGTGAGGCAGGAGATACTGGGTCCCAGGTGGAGCAGCTGCAGGGTCCTGTTAACTCTTAATATAAAGATACAATAGGAACAGAGCCCTGCTTGTGTAAAAGCTAAGGAGACCACATTTTCCTCATTCTTGTGGTCAAGGGGACCTCCCAGGCCACAAAGCACCAAAAAGATCCTCAGGAGTCAGCACCCATAATATGTCCTGCTAACCTCCACGGATTAAAAAAAAAAGAAAACCATCGATCAGTCACCAATGTCTAGTTTGGGATTAACACATACACACGACTATATATAAAATAGATAACCAACAAGGACCTACTGTATAGCATAGGGAACTGTATTCAATATTTTGTGATAACCTATAAGGGAGACAAATCTGAAAAAAGAATAGCTAGCTATGTATAACTGAATCACTTTGCTGTACACCTGAAAGTAAGACAACACTGTAAATCAACTACACTTCAATTATACACACACATACACATAGAGAAACTGAATGAGTGACAATATGACATTAAAATATTCTTTTCTTGTGTGATTATGCCAGAGGCTCCCCCTTTAGTAATGACAATGAAGATGTATAGTAGTGAAGATGAAGATGTGAGAATTTACTGAGCGTTCAGCTAGGGGTGTGCTCCCTATAACATCCTAGGGGAGCCCAGGGTGGGACAATTACTGGAGAAAGACTGATCGCAGAAATGAATGAATGAATGATTCCTGAAAGGGTGAAAGACAGACAGACCCAGGATAGTCACAGGCCATTTTGGGTACTCAGCAGTAGTTAAAGCAGGGGAATTCTGAGGGCTTTAAGAGAGTGTTTTAACAATGAATATGTCTCTTCCCTCTTCTATGTCTTTCTTTCTACATCAGGACTAAAGATAAAGTCCTAGCTTAGATGTACGAATCGACAGCATAGACCTGTGGGTTCCTTCCCAAGAAGGCTTTCAGGAATGGGAAAGAGGAGACATTATGAATGGAAAAGGGAGGCCCTATACAAGGATCTGCTCTTCCAGAGGTTTACCTGGTTATCATCGATAGGAGACCTGGTGCTGTTCTATCTTTCTTGGACCAAACCATTAAATCAACTACTTAAGAACTCCTTGACTGTGTTCCTCCTGGCTCCCCCCTCCCCCCAACTTATAGGTATTTCTTCCAGAAATATCTCCATCCTCCAGTTCTTTAAGTCATACCTTTAGGTTCAAATCACAAATAGCTATATAGCTATCAAATCTATATAACTCAGTTGGTAAGGAATCTTCCTGCAATGCAGGAGACCTGGGCTTGATCCCTGGGTTGGGAAGATGCCCTGGAAAAGGGACAAGCTACCCTTCTAGCCTTTCCCAGTATTCTGGCCTGGAGAATTCCATGGACTGTAGTCCATGGGTTCGCATGGAGTCAGACACGACTGAGAGACTTTCACTTTCAGGTAAGTTGTAGAAATCTCAAGAGTGGCTTCCCCGAAGAAACCTTATTTGTAACATGGGGTAATTTTCCCTAGAAACTGATTTGGTGTTTTATTCAAAGGTGGTCCATGCTCATGATGGGGGAGAATGGGTTAGCAGAGGATGGACCTGAGCTGGAATATCTGTACAATGTAAAATCTGTGAAGAAAGAGTGATGGAGAAAGACCCTCCTTGCTCTACAATTAAAACCAAAGGTTGAACCTCAAAAGTTCTAACATTGTGTGTGCAATTCTATCCCCAAAGCAATCTTGTGCCAAGTACTATAAGGTAGATTGCAGGGGAAAACAGTTCCTTAGCTGTGTGTAGGAGAGAGAAGGTTCGGGTGATCTTCTGGAACATCCCCAGAGGGAAGAAGTTGTCACATCACACATGTGGCCTCTCAGTCAACATCACAACTTCCTCTGATCATTGATTAGTGATCCATGCAGTAGAGTCAGCTGAGGAATGGGATTTAAGTTGCTCTATTTCTATTTTTTTTTCATTTACTTAGTTCACTACAATATGTTTTCAATTTGAGTTGTTTCAGATAAGAATCAGATTTTTCAGGCCCTCTTGAAGGCAGGGCAGCACTGGGCCAGTGTGGAAACAGTTAATTCTGTTTTCTTTAGCTTGTATCATCACTTCTGTTTTCCAGAGTGCCCATCCACCCACACTTCCCTTCGCTTACCTCCATATATTGACTGGAATAGTCTTGGCTGACACCAACAAACAACTTACTCCAAAATTTGGATTTTTGATATTAAAATGCCTCCAGCTCATAACATTGAGAATGATAGACTAATTGGACCATGTTGAAGAAGTAAACACAGACTTTACGCATGCTTCTCTTATTATCAGTTGATATTCACTATCTTCCCCATGCACTGGGCCAATCTATTTTATAGGGATATGTATACGCAGATTTCAACTTCTTGCCCAAATACATGTAGGGCACTGTTTGAGAAACACCCAGCAGAACCGCCCGGTTAAGCACTTAAACTCGGGCCAGATTTGGCATCAAATCCCTATTATCAATCTCTGAATCTCCATTTCTCATCATAAAATGAAGATAATCATAGTACCTATTTATAATTAATTATACTGTTGTGAATATTAAATGAAGTAATATATGTAAGTTACCTAAAATAATGCCTAATGTGTTAAAATAAGCAATCAATGATTATTTTTGTCAGCAAAGACCTCAAATGCATGATGATTAAAAGCCATATTTTTAATTACTTTATAAATTACAAACAGGTATGGCCCAGGTAAGTCCCAGCAATGCTTGAGTTAATACCCACTTATCAAGATCAGTATTTATGCACATGAGCAGATGTCCAGGTCAGCTATACTCCCTTCTCTTCTAATTCACTGTGTGAGCCTGATCTTCACTCTAAACCTACATAGTCTATATAATAAAATGCCATCCTTAATTCCAATCACCACTAGATTCTCCTTCCATTTCCAAATCACATCTTTTAATCCTATTATAGGCTTCTGTACAGACCATTTTGCTGCAGGAGCACTTAAGGAAAGCATTTTGCAATCCTCACATGCAAACAACAAATTTAATTTTTATGAATGATTCTTCCCTTATTTCAGATACTTTGGTTTCCACTTTTTATTTTTGATGATGTGTGTATGCGTTCTGGGAAGCTCACTATTTATACATTTCATCCTGTTTCATACTATTTCAATTGTTAAAGTATAAAGTATTTCCAGACATTTTGCATATTTTTATAGAATTCATAAAATTGCAAAAAATAAAGGGCCATAAAAAGTCCCATGATCCAACAATAAGGTGTTACCTCACACTGGTCAGAATGGCCATCATCCAAAAATCTACAAACAACAAATGCTGAAGACGGTGGGGAGAAAAGGGAACCCTCCTGCACTGTTGGTGGGAATGTAAATTGATACAGCTACTATGCAGAACAGGACAGAGATCCTTAGGAAAAAAAAAAAAAAAAAAAAACTAGGAATAAGACTACCATATGAGCCAGCAATCCCACTACTGGGCACATACCTTGAGAAAACCGTAACTGAAAGAGACATGTATCCCAATGTTCATAGCAGCACTATTTACAACAGTTAGGGGATGGAAGCAACCTAGATGTCCGTCAGCAGATGAATGGATAAAGAAGCTGTTGTACATATACACAAGAGAATATCACATAGCCAAAAAAGCAATGTATTTGAGTCAGTAGTAGTGAGGTGGAGGAGCCTAGAGCTTGTTATACAGAATGAAGTAAGAAAAAGAAAAAAATATTTGTATATTAATACATATATATGGAATCTAGATAAATGATACTGATGAACCTATAAGAATAGAGACACAGGCACAGAGAACAGATTTTGGACACAGTGGGGGAAGGAGAGGGCGGGACTAACTGAGAGAATTATATTATATATATATATATATATTATTTATATATATGCTGCTAAGTCGCTTCAGTCGTGTCCAACTCTGTGCGACCCCATAGACTGCAGCCCACCAGGCTCCCCCGTCCCTGGGATTCTCCAGGCAAGAACGCTGGAGTGGGTTGCCATTTCCTTCTCCAATGCATGAAAGTGAAAAGTGAAAGTAAAGTCGCTCAGTCATGTCCGACTCTTCGCGACCCCATGGACTGCAGCCCAAAACACTCTCCCCACAGGGATTCTCTGCCATGTGCAAAACAGATCAACAGTGGGAAGCTGCTGTAAGGGCAGAGGGAGCTCAGCCCGATGCTCTGGGAGAACCTAGAGGGCTGGGATGGGGTGGGGCGTCTATGCTGACTTTATGCAGTACTGTGATACTGGGATTTTTCTACAGCATTGAGGTTCGAGAGGGAGGGGACATGTGTATTCTTATGGCTGATTCCTGTAATGTTTCGTGGATGCCAACACAATATTGTAAAGCAATTATCCTCCAATTAAAAAAAAAAAAAAGTCCTATGATCTAAGGTTATAATGGATGGAATGTAGCCACTGCAGTAGAAACAAATTCTTAGGCACAGAAAATAATTAGTTATAAAATACAGATGGGCTCTTATTTTTGGAATACAACATTTGTTTGGAGAGATAGTGTCACCCACTTTCAAAAGGCAGCAAACTCCATCTGGTATTTGTGCTTTTCTTGGAGAGGAAGCTTGGATTCTCCCAAAGTCATTTTCACTCATATTAAATGGAATTATCACTCTTGGTTAAATTTAAACAGTAATTGTGTAGATTCACACGCATCTATGAAAAGTGATTTAAATATTCTGAAGGATGGGGTATATGAAGAATTAATACTGGGTTGAGATTTGATTATGTAAAATATTTCTTTGCATGTCACAGGTATCTTGCAGCCATTAGGCAAGTTCAATATTGAGTTTGCTGAGTATTTGTTGAGTGTTTGTTCAATATTGTTTGTTGAGTTCAATATTTAGGGAATTTGAAGTTTAAGTATGTATCAATAAAAATGCTAATGGTTTTGATAGAAAAGCTTGATTTTAGGTTCACCCCTTGGAAAATATTAATAAGTAACATATGTGTGCCTGTCTTCATGCTAAGTCACTTCAGTAGTGTCTGACTCTTTGTGACCCTATGGACTACAGGCCACCAGGCTCCTCTATCCAGATTAGCCAATAATTCACTGATTTCATCCATTTATTCAACAAATGTTGAAGAGTTACTAATGCCATTATATGAACCATTTATTCTTGAGAACAGTAATAGAGGTTCTGAATTTTGCTATGGACAAATCCTAAAGCAAATCATACCATATTTAAAAAACTAAGACTTTTCAGAGCCTTTAAAATACTAATGTACATAGTCAGCTTTTAATGACTGATGTAAAAGGTGATGAAAGTTTTCGGGAGGTGCTGACAGAAGAATTCAAAGGTAACATTCTGCTTAACTGGTAAGAGTTTTACCAAGAAGACAGCATTTGAACTAAGTCTTTGTGGGAGGTTGTTTCACTTTTTCTCAGTATAAAATTAATGCATATTCATTTAGAAAATATAGAAAGTTATAAAATTAAAATTAAAAGTAACTATTAAGGACATGGCCTAGGGAGAATAACTATTAATTCATTTTGAATTTCCTGACATTTGACATCTCTTCCTTCCATTTTAATTGTATCTCTTTAAATAAAGAACAAAGTACGTACATTTTTAGGTGGACTTTATGCAGTACTGTAATATGGGGATTTTTCTACAGCACTGAATAATCTTCAAAAATATTTCAGCAACTACAACTATGTCATCATTCCAATGCAACTGAACATTTTTGTTATTTTCTTCCCCAATATCCAGTTATTAATGGATAAGTCACTGGTTCTTGATATGCGGCTCCTGGATCAACCACATCAGCATCTAGCAGGAACTCCTTAGAAACACACATTCTTGGGACTGACCCCACCTCCACTCAATAATAAACATCAGGGGGAGAGCTCAGTGTGTAAATCATTTTGAAGTTTATAGCTTCACATAACTCTTTCAATGTACTAGAGATGATCTTTTTTTAAATTCCATACAAGGATCATTTCAGGGTGTAAAAGTGTATGGCTGCATTTTTAGTATCTAACACAATGCTAGATTCATAGTAGAAATATGCCATTTTATAAATGAATGAATGAAAGAACAGCTTCCTTAAATTTGTTTCATCATCATTTGAAATTTTGTGATGCAATTAAGTCCATGAGGCTAAAGTAATATTAATGCTTTCAGCAATAACCTGCATTTTTGTTCTGGATGTTTGTCAATTTTTTTCTTTGTAATTTTAAAGCATATCAAAAAGGGCAGGAAGGAAGGGAGAGGAGTGGATTGAGAGTTTGGGATTAGCAGATGCAAACTATCATATATAGAATGGATAATAAAACAAGGCCCTACTTTATAACACAGGGAACTATATCCAATATCCTGTAACAAACTGTAATGGAATATAATGAATACAAATAAAATTTATAAGGGCATGTGTCTAATTATTTAAGTTTTCCCCGGATCATGGCAAACACTCTCAGCTGCATCTCAGGCCTCTTGTCCTTTCCTCTCAACCCCCTTGATTTGAGGAGGGTACTCTAATTGTGATCTTTCCAAATAATCTAGTTTCCTTCAAGAACACTTTTCATTTTGAGTCTGTACTCTCTACGTTCTCTTGTATACCATTCACTTCATCTAATTCTCACTCTTTTCTGTGCGCTGATGGGCTCTGTGTGTGTGTGGACCATTGAGTCCAGTGTGATTTTAATTTTGAAGTTGCGGTTCTGGCCTGTGTGTGCTCCTCCTCATCTCACTGGGCTCCCACCCCATCCCAGCTTGTTTCCTGGCCCTCACATTCTGCCCCCTCTTCATTTCAACCTGTTGTCCCTTCAGCTCAGCTGATTCTATTTTGCGACTTTCTTTTCCTGTTTACCAAAAGCAGTGTCTTCTGAAATCAGATTAAGTATGACAAATAGTCCTCTAAAGTTTATCTGGTTCCTGTTATAAACAGCACTCAGAAGGCTGCTCTTCCTCTGCTCTTCAGGGTCATTTCTGCCACAGGATCATTTTTGTAGGGGTTTTTTTTTTTTTTTTTTTGCTTCTGACACAAAAGAAGAAAATTATCCAGATTTTGTGCTTATAAATGGTGGAACTCCCTTGCTTTATGATTTTTTTTTTTAATATCTGGGTTAAAATCCCAATCATATCGTAGCTGGCATTCAGCTGGACAGCTCTGGTATCTAACAGTCGATTTATGTAGTGTCCTGGGCACCCTCAGCTATTCCTTAGGGTCCCTGAACCCATCTTCGCTTCCCAGGGTGCCTTCTACAAATTCTCCCTTCTTCCTACATACAGCATCCTCCTTAAGGTAACCAGGCCTCCAGCCAAAGTTTGGTCTCAGCAAGCTTGTCCTAGGTAGGGCCTCTTTCTGCATTTGGTACTGCAATCATTGTTTTGACATAGAAAGAACAAGGCTGGTGGAAATGGTCACAGTGCGCTGGGTACCACACAAAGCAATCCCCACACAGGCGACTGTTTTCTTCGATCTCTGTAAATCCTAGTTAGTGGATCTATACACACTTTCACGTGGCTGGGAATGTTCTGTTTCATAAAACTTATCTCTCGGGGTTATCCGCACAACCTAGAGGATGTATTTACCCAGAATGGTGGATTATAGGAAAGAGATTCTTTATACAGAGCACTATCTCCAACTTCGATTCAGGACAAGTGTTTTAAGTCATTATGGAATATGTCACAATACTGCTTCTGTTTTATGTTTTGGCTTTTTGGCCATCACGCATATGGGATCTTAGCTCTCCAACCAGGGATCAACCCATTACCCCCTGCATTGGAAGGTGAAGTCTCAACCACTGGACCGTCAGGGAGGTCCCTAGGACAAGTCTTTATAGGAAAGTTGTTTATTAAGGAAGGGTTCCTAGGTAACCCTGTTTTGGAGCACAGAAGCACAACTGAGTGACTAACACCAAGCAAGCAAGCAAGCAGCCAAAAGAGGAAGCCAAGCAAGCACATGATTTCAGATGACGTTTTATGAAAAGCAGCATCACTCTAACCCTGCAGGGGAGTTGGAGAGTGTAAGTTGTGAGTGTAAGACAACCTCAGAGTCGTCCCAACCCAAGCAAGGGAGCTGGGCTTTCAAATTCAGGCAGCATGGGGGAGAGGAATCTCAAATGTCCAGGCACTTGGCTTGTACACCTGCCGGCAAAGCAATTTGAGTAGTGGGAGGGCTACCCCAGGGGAGTCAGAGACAATAGCGGTTGGAAACAGGCACACTCAAGTCTAGGGAGAGGTGTGAGAACAGACAAAAGGGAGCCGGGGAAATGGATACTGACAGTGTTCAGTCTAAACATCTTGTCAGTGTTTCAATTTGCTTCTTACCTAAACCCACCCTGACCTGCCAGGGCCACGGAAAGCTAAGCAAACCAACTAAAAGTGTGCTAACTCCTGCCTGAAACCACCAAGTAACGATATATTGATTAAACAATATTACCCGAGATAATAATTTTGTCCTCTGATAGCAGAAGATGCTTTACCAGGACTTACGCTTTTTCTTAAGTTTATATTAGTTGACAGACAACTGATTGCAGCAGAATCGTAAAATTCATATTTGGAAATCTCTAATGTAAGTCATTTTCTTGGCAAAACTCTATTAGCCTTTGCCCTGCTTCATTCTGCATTCCAAGGCCAAATTTGCCTATTACTCCAGGTGTTTCTTGACTTCCTACTTTTGCATTCCAGTCCCCTAGAATGAAAAGGACATCTTTTTGAGGTGTTAGTTCTAAAAGGTCTTGTAGGTCTTCATAAAACCGTTCAACTTCAGCTTCTTCAGCGTTACTGGTGGGGCATAGACTTGGATAACTGTGATATTGAATGGTTTGCCTTGGAAACGAACAGAGATCATTCTGTCGTTTTTGAGATTGCATCCAAGCACTGCATTTCGGACTCTTTTGTTGACCATGATGGCTACTCCATTTCTTCTGAGGGATTCCTGCCCGCAATAGTAGATATAATGGTCATCTGAGTTAAATTCATCCACTCCAGTTCATTTTAGTTCGCTGATTCCTAGAATGTCGACGTTTACTCTTGCCATCTCTTGTTTGACCACTTCCAATTTGCCTTGATAGCTTAAACCATGTCTTCAAATTAAAACATGTTTTCACAAATGATACATTTCAAGTGTAATCTGGTTTCATCTTATATTTTATCGAGCACTTGATGGAGTTATAATAGGTAAAATATAAGAATTAATTACTATGATCACATTAGCTCTGAAAAAGGATTTGGAGAGTATGCCTTGTCCTTTCAAACAAAGCAGTTTTGTTTAGCACAGTGGTTCCTCTGTCAGCAAGAGGTCTAAGTGGTGCAGTGACCACAGGCTGATATCAGGTTTTACGCCTGATTGAGATAAGGTTGAGGGAAGCCGACAAAGGGGAGGAGTAGAAAAGGCCCAAAGCCCTGCCAAGACGTGGAGCAGCAGTTTTAAAAGGCAGGACACCATCTCAAAGCTCTGGATTTTTCATAGAAGTGAGAATGTCCCTGAAACTCAGGAAACTAACAAAATATTTCAAGGCAGTCTAATTTCTCCTGACCCCCAGAGTCAGATGATGGGCTTGTGTATTGTTCTATTTGGGTCTGGATTTTGATTCTCTGTGTCTAGACTGAGTTGAAAATATGGGAGAACAGAGTGATGCCCTGTCTCTTTAAGTCAAGATGGGACTTCCCAGGTGGTCCAGTGGCTAAGAATCCATCTGTCAACTTAGGTGATATGGGTTTGACCTCTGGTTGGGAAACTAAGATCCTGCATTCCATGGGGCAAGGAAGCCCACGTCCCGCAACTACTGAGCCCGTGTGCTCTGGAGCCCGGGCAGAGCAACTCCTGAGCCCGCGCACCACAACTAGAGAATCCCTGCTCTGCAATGGAAGATCCCACACGAGGCAATGAAGATCCCATGTACCACAACTAAGACCCAATGCAGTCAAATAAACAAATAAATACATTTAAAAAGTCAGGACTCTCTAGAGAGAGTCCATCTCAGCTCTTCTGCAACGTAGTTCGTGGTCAGGATTTCAGTGTTCTCTTCATATCGCTAACATGACAGTCTTATCATCACCAGCTGAGATGCCCTATTCACAACCCAGCTGAGACCTTGAGTGAACTTGAGTTCAAGGGTTGAGATGAATTCAGCTCTGACTCCCCTCTCCCCTTACACGAAGTAGCCTTTCAAGTCGTATTTGTTGGATAAATGTATAATTCTAAATAGATCTTGATTCTAATTGTCCCAGGCCTAATAGCCTGGTAACGGATGATATATTCATGAGTTATGAACGAAAGAACAAAAATGTAAGAGTGAGTTAGTAAACTTTCCTTGAACGAGTGCAGTATCGCCCCACCTGGGATGTGTTTCCTGTCAACATCTCTCACTGGTTCTTACCTCCTATTAGTGCCATGACTTTGAGTGATCTTTTCCATCCCTTTTTCATGTTTTAGAAGTTACCACCCCAGATGACTCCCAGTTGCTGATATCCATAAATTACTTTCACATCTTTTCTTTGTTGCTACTTTTCCTTTGACTTAAAACATTTTGCCCATCTTTTCTTCTTGTCTACATTTCACTTATCCTGCAAAGGACAGCATAAAATCCTCCTCTTCCAAGAGTCCTTCCCTCCTACACAGTTAGAAATCATCACTCCTGTCTCTTCCCCACTGCCTTACCGGCTACGTTTCATTCTGTCCCTGCTTCTTTACATGACGGGTCTCACTTTCATCCCTAAACTGCTTCCAGGCGCAGACTGAGTATCGTCATTGTTATATCTGCCCTTTAACATGAGCCAGCTTCAATCGTGACTGTTTACTGAATCGAAATGATTTGCTGAGATTAGAATTTTATAATTATAGAATGATTTGAAAGGGACAATCAGGAATCAAGCTGAAAGCCAAATAATTTACAGTACAGCAACTCAATAGAAACCTGTGTTTTTATTAAAATTATAATTGAGAAAATGTGGAGCCACACAAAGATATTTATGATGTAATGTTAAGTTAAAGTAAAAAAAAAGAATGAAAAATATAGAACTACCATAAATAGGCTGATGTAAAACACATCTGCATATTAGGAAGTGTAATATAGCAATAAAAAATTAAATACAGCTGATATCTTAAACATGGATTAATGACGGGTATATTTAAAATCACTTTTATCTTTCTTATAATGCAATTTATGCCACAGAAATGAAAACAAAAACCGCACAGTAAGCTAGGCTTGGAAGAAGATTATAACAATTCTAAAATATTCAAACATTACTTACAAACTCAACTGTACCTACACTCTATAACCAGATGACAAGTTGAAACATCAGATAAACATGGTAGATTTTTAAGGTTATAGGGAAGCAAGTACTTGGGCAAAATGTGGCTTTTTATGGTATTAGTCAGTTATTTCATGTTATAAGAAAATTGCTTTCCATTATCTTCAATCTGAGCATGCAAAATCTGTATCAGAGCAAATTAAGACACTGGTGACGTGGAAATATGAATACATGTGCACATATGATGGCTACAGTGATGTCATTGCAGGACTCTTCGGGACTGTGGGACTCCCCCAGTTCCAGCTGTTGCTGACTGCCAGCGGCCACGTGAGTCACTCTCGGCCCCACAAAACCCCTGACTAAGGTTATATCCTCTCCTCCCAGAGCAGCAGCTGGCCTCCCGGAACCTCTCAGTGTGAAGGGGTGTTCAAGCACCTGGTCCCCTCTCTGCAAACTGGGATAACCCGGAGGACCCTTCCAGCTCTAGAGCTTCCCTGAGAGCCTGGGGCCGGCCAGGTCCTGTGATGGCTCACCTCTCCTCTGCCTGCTTCCTTCCTTCACTCCCCACTGCGGTCCATTCCCAGGCCATCCTCCCACACACTTTTCTGCCTGCAAATCTCCCCTTCAGCCTCTTCCCTAGGAAACCTGCCCTGAGACAGCGTATTATTAAATCAGTCTAAAACCTAGAACATTGAAAATAATCAGATACAGAAAGAAAAAAAAATGTTCTCTGAGATGTTCTTTGGACAGTTGTCAATAAAAGCAATATTCTTCCACATTTTCTAAGCACTTACAACCAAGGCACAGTGAGTACCAAGCACCTTACAGATCTTGACCTACTAAATGCTCACAACAACCCTACGAGGCTGATCCTGTCAGGCTTGTGTGAAGATGAGAAACCAGGTCCTAGAATAGTGAGTTTACCTGCCCAAGAGCTGGTTAGTGGAAGAACTGAGGGGCATGTCACAGCATTGAGCTTCTACTATACGCTACGCATGGAGCCGTAAGAAATTGAACATGCAAAAGAAATCAGATTTCCCATTTAGTGTCAATGACCACTTAAAAATAAACAAGATCCTTCAGCTCTGAGGTGCTGAACAATGGGATTTTTTTATTATTCTTTTCTTCTTCAACACTACTGCTGCTCACTTGTCGCTTAGAGAAGACGATTGCAGCATTTTATTACCAGCTGACTTTGTTCTCAGTGCGTTTTATAGAGAAATAAATGGTTCCTCTGCATGCTTCAGGGATTACAGAAATCAGGTAAAAAGAAGACCAGACCATTTTCAGAGTCATGCAGCAAGGAAGATGCTAGAGTAAAAAGACTGTTTTCATTAAAATATGTCTGTTTGTTTTTTTTTTTTTTTTCAAATGCACGCCTTGACTATGGATGCCTAGTTAAGAAGGATAAGTGTAGCAATTTAGATCTTAGAGCAAACCTCTTGAGAGTTTGGAATAACTCCAGCTTCCAAAAAGGGCAAGAATGTGAAACATGGAGATAACACAGTCCTGAGCAGAGAAATATGTTTTCCTCATAATGTTCTGACCAGACTTGTCCACTAATCTTAGCAAGAGTAAATATTCCTTTCCTTCCCCAAAGCCATTATGGGCTATATCAAGATTTTGATTTTCAGTTCTGATATTCAGAACCTCAATAATTAACTCCTGAAATGTACTCAACATCACAATTTGGCTTCCAAAGCTAGAAGTAAATCTGTTAAGCAGTGTTTCGTTTCTTTTTTTTTTCTTAATGGGTTTGAACAATTTTTTATTTGGGGATATTGCAATTATGGGCTTCCCAGGTGGCGCTAATGGTAAAGAACTCGCCTGCCAATGCAGGAGACGTAAGAGACGCAGGCTCCATCTCTGGGTTGGGAAGATCCCCCAGAGAAAGGCATGGCAATCCACTGCACTATTCTCGCCTGGGGAATCCCATGGACAGAGGAGCCTGGTGGGGTCGCAAAGAATTGGACACGCCTGAGCAACTGATCATGCATACACAAAGTACAAATATATCTCATTAAAGCAAACCAACTTTTGTAAGGACTGAGTCTGCAATAGCGAATGGGAATCATAATCCTTCTTTTCCAGAAGCAGAGAGTTTATGTTCACAGAGAGATGTACATCTTCCAAGAGGTTTTTCAAAATGAGAATCCCCTTTATGTTCTATTAATACACTGAATGCTTCCAGAAAAGGGTCTGCATAGTTCTTCATGTTTAAACTATCAATTCACTTTTAAATTTTGGACAAAGTATAAACTGTTTTTCTTTCTCTTCCAACATGTGCCTTATTGTCTCTCTCATGATTTTTTCAGAACCAGACAAATGCCCTACAAAGCTCATCACTTAGGAATTATGCAGCAATTCACTAAAAATAAACATACAAGGTGAAATCTTAAATATAATTGAGTCTCTGTTTTTTATCTCCAGAGTATCTTTGTGATGTTTAAAGCATCTCTCCAAAACCTCCAGAAGCTTCAGATTTCTTCATCTGATAAGGTCTTCTCTTGTATAGAGGAACGTATAAGCCAATCATATAAATTGAGAATTTACCATCTAATTTTATTTGTTATATATGAACCCTCTCTTGGCAAATGTATCCAAAATCCACAACCCTCTTTCTCCCCAGTTTTTCTGATTATCTTCATAGGATATTATGAGTCAATTTAAAATTAAATCCTCTTTTGAATAAGGTAAGAATAGGGATGATGGACCTGAGAGATCCATATGCTAATCAAAGGGTGATCAGGACAGTGATGTCAACTTCATCTCCTCTGTGCCCTTTCTTGCCTCCCTGGTAATGCTTATGTTGTTTTGCTCATAAAATTCCCTTTTCCTTGTCTCTACCTGCCCAGCAAGACTCAGGTTAGATCCCATCTCCACATGGCACCCCCAGATAAAAGAGATTGTTCACTCCTTTAAATGTCCACAGTACTTTCAGAGTTCTCTACTGTTACGTACTCTTCCTTCTTCTTTACTGGTGTACAAGCATCACTGGGCAAATCCAACAGAGCCCTTCCTGGTCACCAATTATCTGTGAGTCATCCTTAACTTCCAGTGTCCATTGCAGTCAAACTGACATCACATGACAGGTTCTGGCTACGACTGTGAGCAGAAAAGAAGAGAAAGCACCAGGTATGACCTCTAGATCATGTCTTCTCCTGGTTGCTGGCAATTGGATGGCATTTGCTTAAATGTGTATGCATGTCAGATAACATACGTTTTGGTTTGTATTCAGTGGCTAAGTCATGTCTGAGTCTTTGTGACCCCGTGGACTGCAGCACACCAGACTCCTCTCTTCTCCATGATCTCCCAGAGTTTGCTCAGTTTCATATCCATTGAGTTGGTGATGCTATCTAACCATCTCATCCTCTTCGGCTCCCCTTCTTCTTTCGCCTTCAGTCTTTCCTACCATCAGAGTCTTTCCCAATGAGTCAACTCTTCGCATGGTATTAAAATATTTTATAAAAGATGTTTTATACCATATGCTAAATTATTGTTCTATTATGCTATTTTTGCTTGGATACTGAAAACATACTATTGTCGTACTATTTTTTCTAAAATATTGAACCTCAGATAAAAGACAAATATTTTCCAGTGTACCTGTACACCAAGTATTGCACGGCACATGCTTATATGGAAGGAAGGGAAGAAGGGAGGCAGGGAAAAAGAATGCATCTTAAGTAGTGTGTTGCAACATTTTCAGTGACAAGGCAGAGAAAGACCCTAAGTCTTTTAGGGTCTTTTTACTCTTATTGATAAATATGAATTGTCATATCATATGTGATTTACTTTCCAAAAGACATTCTAAACTGTTCTAGGATTGTGGGTTTCATCAGCCATTTCATCTTGCTTCCAAGTTTTCTGGTTTTACTTCACATTGAATTAAGAAAAAGTTAACTTTTGCCCAGTACATGCAGTAGGACTTGGGTTTATCTTTTGACAGTAACCGCTCTAATCAAGAGTTTTATAGAATTGTCTCTGAGAGATCCAGAAGAAACGTGGTTTTCAAGCTGTTTCTTCCCCTCCTGCCATGTGGCAGATTCTCTCAGAAACTCTCCCACACCCAGAGAAGGAACATCACTCTGAGAGTCTTTCTCAGAGTGAACATACTGATGCTTTGTCATGATTAAACTTATATCATTTAAAAATATTTGTATTGCTTCTGAAGATTCTTACAGACCATTAAATTTTAACTTTACCAAAGATGGTAAACAGTGTTTTTTTTTTATTTTATTTTATTTTTTTATTTTAAACTGGCCAACCACTTGTAAAAGAATGAAACTAGATCACTTTCTAACACCACATACAAAAATAAACTCAAAATAGATTAAAGATCTAAACATAAGACCAGAAACGGTAAACAGTGTTTTATAGATGACTTAAGAGATTCTCTGATTTTTTTTTTTTCCCAAAAGGCAAGAAAAGAAGCAAGTCTTTGGCATCAATGCCCCTCAGGAACTGTAAAATCAGAGGAAGATAGAATTATTCAAACATTACAACTAACTGTCAGCCACCCTAAAAAAGACGTAACACTTACTAGAGGGGACAGAGTGGTTAACAGGAAGAAAACTGTCACCTCTCTTGCCATGTAAAAATTGGAGATGCTAATTCCTGATTTGGGGCAAAGAATACTTCCTATTTGTTAGAATAAGTGACAGGCAGTTGGGTAGGTGAGGCTGCACTTTTGGGGATCTGAGCTGAGAATACATTTTGGAAGTTTTACATATTTGGAGGGTAAGCCATATTTTATATTCATTTGGTGCTTACACAGTATAAAGTTTAAGTTTATCCACTTAGAGCAGGTGCAGACAAACTTGGTCAGGTCATGTTCATGTCCCTACAAGCACACAGAGGCTCTGTAGTTTTCTATTTCTCAGCTCATGTCTCTGAAATCACGTACAAGAGCGTGCAACTGAGGTAAGATTAGTTGCTGGAATTTGTATGAGAGTAATAATGCAATTTGTCAGGGTAGAGAAACACTTCCAAGAAACTTCATAGGTTGTGAAGAAATTGATCCCTGGGTCAGATGGAGATAAGCACAAGTCTACAACTCTATTCCTTTGGAAAGAAATGCTGTGGATGTGGGTAGCAGTTACTGGTCCCAGGCATCAACCTAGACCACGGCTCTGTGTCAGTGGCGGCACTCAGAGTACTGCTGTGGAGAGTACTGTTGGTGGGAATGCAAACTGGTGCAGCCACCATGGAGAACAGTGCTTGGAGGTTCACCAGAAAACTAAAAACAGAGCAGCCAGATGATCCTGCAATCCACTCCTGGATACATACCTGGAGAAAACCATAACCAGAAAAGATACATGTATTCCAATGGTCACTGAGCACTATTCCATGAAGACATGGAAGCAACTTAAACTGTTCATGGACAAATGAATGGATAACGATGTGGTACAAATATACAATGGAATATTACTCAGCCATAGAACAGAATGAAATAACGCCATTTGCAGTAATATGGATGACTCTAGAGACTATCCAGAGAAGACTCTTGAGAGTCCCTTGGACTGCAAGGAAATTCAACCAGTTCATCTTAAAGGAAATCAGTCCTGAATATTCATTGGAAGGACTGATGCTGAAGCTGAAATTTCAGTACTTTGGCTACCTGATGCAAAGAACTGACTCATTTGAAAACACCCTGATGCTAGGAAAGATTGAAGGTGGGAGGAGAAGGGGACAACAGAGGATGAGATGGTTGGATGGCATCACCAACTCAATGGACATGAGTTTGAGTAAGCTCCGGGACCAACTCAATGGACATGAGTTTGAGTAAGCTCCAGGAGTTGGTGATGGACAGGGAGGCCTGGCGTGCTGCAGTCCATGGGGTTGCAAAGAGCTGGACATGACTGAGCGACTGCACTGAACCAAAATAGAGACTATCATACTAAGTGAAGTAAGTTAGACAAAGACAAATACCACAGGATATCGCTTATAGGTAGAATCTGAAAATAAGTTCAGATACAAATGAATTTATATGCAAAACAGAAACAGACCCACATACACAGAGAATAAACTTATGGTTACCAAAGGGAAAGGAAGGACAGGGAAAGATACATCAGGAGTTTGAGATTAACATATACACACAATTCTACATACAACAGATCATCAAAAAGGGCCTATTGTATAGCACAGGAAACTATACTCAATATTTTATAATAATCTATTAGGGAAAAGAACCAGAAAAAATAGATATATATGTACATATAACTGGATCATTTTGCTATACACCTGAAACTAACACAACATTGTAAGTCAACTGCACTTCAATTTTTTTAAAAAAGAAGTTAAGTCCAACTTTCCTGCATACAATTCTGGTTCACAGGTCTATTAGCTGACTGAATCAAGTAACATCGCCAGCCTCAGTTCTCTCATCTGTAAAGTGGGGATTAAAACTTCATCTGTGTCAAAGACCTGTGATGGATCATGTGAGTCGTCTTGATCTTAGAACTCAGGGCAGGTTAGGAGCACAATAAGTGTCAGCTAGTAGAACTGACAGAAGCATTTTAGATACTATTCAACATGCTATAAACTTAACAGCAAGATCAGGCGGAACTACTGATTGTTAACACATGTGGTGCAGAATACAGAATTTTATACAGTAGAGTAAAAGGAAAAGAAGTTAAGGGCCTAATGACAATGTCAATAAAGATGGCACATAACCAAATTAAAGTGAGAAAAAAATTATGTAGTCCTGTGTGTCAGAAAAAAATATAAAGCAGTGATCTCCTTCCAGATTGTCATGTGGGAAGCACTTATTTCTATTTCTTGTCACTATCTTTACGGAATAATGGAAATAAAATATCCCTTTTGCAATGTACTGGAAAATTATGGTGTATGGACGAGGAAATATTTAAATGCGATTTAGCTGAAATGAAAACTCAAAGATATTGAAAAGCCAATTTAAAATACTTTAAAAATTAATGTTGTTAATTAAAACGTTGTTTTAGAACATCTCTCCTTTTCAGTGAGAATGAAACCCCCCAGAAAAGAGACTATCACGCAGAGGCAGGTAGGTGAAACACAGGGAGGAGATCTTGAAGAGCCTGGCTAAACCCTGGCTTCCACCTGCAGAGAAGTGTCCCCCTGCCACCCCAAACTCGTTAAGGGATAAACAATTGCCTCTTGCGTACAATTCCAAAGTAAACTTGAGGAAAGAGCTGTGATTCTCTGTTAGTGACTGTAACTGAGCGTTCAAGTATTCAAGAATTTTAATGACTTTGAACTTTGTGCCTGTGGGGCATTCCTGAGGTCTTGTCATTTTTGATAACACTTGCAGAAAGCAGAATAACATTTCACCTTTCCAGAACACAGTGAAAACCAGCAATTAAATCAAATGGAGCTCCAAGGAACTAAAAGACAAGGCACAGAGTTCATGTATAAAAACCCAGATACTTGATACCTAGATGACGAGATTCTATTTACTCTTATTTTATTCAAAGCTAAAATTAACTTGATTATCTGATTTTAAAATGCTGAGCAGAGTAGATATCACACATTAGAGGGAAATAAAGGGGCCACCAGGCTGGTAAAAAGAACTGTGGCTCTCAAATTCCAGATGCCCAGGAGGTTGGGGCTACTTGTGCAGGACAAACATTGCAACAATCACAAAGCCCCCCAGAGTTAGCATTGTTTTAAAGCAAAATAAAGTCTAATAATCCTAAATTTCTCCAAGAGTTTATTTTTGTTTGGCATATTCACCTTTAAAAGCAAGAGGCAGTGAATCTAATCTGACCAAGATTTTCTTTATGAATAGTAGTGGTAGCACGTGCTCAGTTGTACCCAACTCTTTTCAACCCATGGACAACATCCCCACGAAGCTCCTCCATCCATGGAATTTTCCAGGCAAGAATACTGGAGTGGGGTGTCATTTCCTACTCCAAGGGATCTTCCAGAACCAGGGACTGAACCCGTGTCTCTTGTGTCTCCTGCCTTAGTAGACGTATTCTTTACCCCTAGCGCCACCTGGGAAGCCCTTCATTATGAATGCATATGTGTACACGGTGTTAGTCACGCAGTCGTTTCCGACTCTGCGACCCCATGGACTGTAGCCCACCAGGCTTCTCTGTCCATGGAATTCTCCAAGCAAGAATACTGCAGTGGGTTGTCATTCCCTTCTCCAGGGGATTTTTCTAGCCCACGGATCAAACTCCTGGGTCTCCTGCATTGATTCAGAGCCACCATGGAAGCCCCTCTGTATGAATAAGTTATCTTTATTGTTTGAAACAATAGTGTGTTTTGTTCCCCAAAGGTCAGCTCCATAGCTTTGGAAACTTATATCCATAATAACTCATTCCCTGCACGTCCCCAGTAACTATAGCAGTGGCTGCTGAATTGAACCACCCAAGTCGGTTATAATTTCTATGATTATTCTCATTCGCGTAACATATTCTTTGATTATGAAAGTGAAAATTATGTATGAATGCATTCACACAAGAAAATGAGGAAAATATATACTTTTATCTTTATAACAATGTTGGAGACAGCACTACGGTGACCCTAGTTTTATTTTTGTAGGTTTTCTCATGTAATCTCACTAACTGCAATTTAATATTTTTTATTTTATAGATTGGAAAAAAAAGCCTGAAGGTCATAGAACTTGACCAAGACACACAGCTGGACATGAATCCAGGTCAGGGGGACACTGCAAGGCCTCCCGGTCAGTCTGTGTCCCTACTGACCACAGTGGCAAAGCCAACCAGAGTGAATCACTTCCCATTTATTTTCCTCTTTCTAAGAGGATATTTATCAAAGTAATACTGAAAAAACCCAACACCTCATATTTGGAAATATAAATCTACCTATAGTACTGTTTTAAAACACCAAATTCAAACTCAACTGTTTTAAGCAACTGTTAAGTAAATTGAGAACATTTTTTTTAGAATTTTCTGCTAGAAAAAACTCGGGCCTCTCCCATGGAACTTCCTTAGTTGTATAAGGATAAGGACGTCCCTATTTGCCTCCTTTCTGTTTGGGTCACCAGGAAATGAAGTATTCAGTATTCCACTTCCTGCCAACAGTCTTGGTTTTCTATTTCTAGTTCAAGTTTATTCTATTCATTGTAAAGCATTCTTTTGTATGTCACCTCAAACCTTTTATGGGAACATCCAGGGCACATCCTTATACAGAGGCTGAAACAATTTCTGTGTTCGTGTACTTAATTGAATAGAAATGCCCTGGCATTTGGTTGCATACCTATTAATTCACATTTATCTGTATTCACATTCATCAAGTAAAAACCCAGGCATTTACAGTGGGTTACCATCACAGGTACAGCCTATGTTTTTAAGTATCATAGAATCAACTGTCCCCTGATTTTCAAATGTGATAAAATGCGGATGCACACACACACCCACACACACACACACAAACAAAAGAGACTTGAAAGACTCGCCACTGATGTGTTCACAGCCAGTCATGACTCGAGATCTGAAGCAAACACAGAAAAAGATTCCAATTCACAGTATCAGAGGCAGAATTTGTTTTTATGAGGGCTCCTGAGTAATTCCTGGGAAGAGGGTACAAGACTCTCTTTAAACAACTTTCATCCAAGAAATTCAGTTTAAGATATTTTGGCAACGTCTTAGGATTTTATGGTATCCACTAGCATACACTGACTTAACACTGCTGTTGCCAAGGGGTCAGATTTGGAAGCCAGAATATTCTATTAAAATATTTATTCTTTCCAAGCAAAATAAAATAGTATTTCACCTAGTAAACAGCCTTTGGGGCCAAAGCTAAGGTCCTGATAAACCATTTCAAATTCTACTTGAAATGAAAACATGCCTGTGGTCCATTCTTCCAAATTAAATATATTTTCAGGATGGGAAAAAAAGAGAAATCGCTTACAAAGGTTATAGGGGTAGAAATTCCTCTATGAATAATCTAGAGGCTTCATCTTTTACTAGAAAAGCTGCCACTTTCCATTTCTGTCAGTTTTGTCTTTCTTATTAGTATCTCATTTTCCCAACAAAAAATCTAGAAACACTTTAAAAAAAAATTAACACAATGACCAATACAAATCAATTTGAAAACATATATTTGAAAATTTAGGAAAGGGGCCATTCCTTGTGTTTATAAGAAAGGACACACATATAGTAAGCATGAAATAAGAATTATTATTTTCCTTTTCCTTGCCTTGTAATAGTGTTATGGACTGCATTTTTGTATCCACCCACCCTCACTGCCAAATTCCTGTGTGACAGCCCTAACCCCCAATGGGATGATATTCAAAGATGGCACCTTTGGAGGATGATTAGGTCACGATGAGATCATGAAGGTGGAGCCCCCATGATGGGGATTAGCCTTCTTTTAAGAAGAGAAAGAGGGGGATTCCCTATGGTCCAGTAGCTAAGATTCTATGCTCCCAGTGCAAAGGGCACGAGTTTGATCCCTTGTCAGGGAATGAAGATCTTATACGCCATGTGGTGTGGCCAAGAAAAAATAAAAAGAGAAAGAGGCTAAAGCCCGCTGTCTCTGCCTGAAGAGGATTCCATCAGAAGGCAGTCACCCATAAGCCTGGATGAGTTCTCCCACCAGGCACCAAAGCCCCCAGCACCCCAATCCTGGGCTTTCCAGCCTCTAGAAATGCACAAAATAAAAGTTGGTTGTTTAAGCCACCCAGTCTATGGTACATTTGTTATAGTAGTCCCAACTGACAAAGATGAATACTCTTTTCAGGAACCTACAAGTTATGAAAGCGAGTGTTAGCACCATACCTTTAAAGTCATTTCAAACTGAATCTGAGATACCTGACCTTTGAGTCCTGCCCAATTCTCCTATTCTGGTTATCACCTGGATTCAAGGGAGAAGCTCTGTGTTCATCCTAAGTGGTGAGAGAGGCAGGGATGCAGGACATGAGGATGCATTTTTCTCTCTTTCTATGGCAATTCAGAGTGGCATCCCGGTGAGGTAATGAATCCAGAAAACACACCAATCACACACTCCCTGGGCTGCTTGTAGCATGCAACTCATTTCTGCAGCACTGCTGAGCAGCCCCTAACACATAAGGCTAGGATGCTCTCCTGAAAGGGCTCCAAGATGTCCTACGCCCTTGCAAGGTTATACTGGTGAAGCATAACAGAGATCATGGCACAGTTACACCAGCATATGTTCCAAATCCGTGGCTATCAGAATCAAACACGTAACTATAACAAAACTGGCACAACACGAGGCGCAGATGCTGAGAAAAGCAGAGAGGTGATACTAATAGTCAGTCAGTGATCCTGGAAGAATTTCTTTTTTCAATGGCTAGTCTGAAAAAATTAAATATGCTGATCCTGCATACTTTTAAGACACTTGGTTGTTGAAGCGCACACACACCAAGCTTTTTTCCTAACACCATGCTTTCTGTTAATGAGATTAACATAATGACTGCCTGGATCCTACTTCATGCGTGTACCTGCCTACCAAGGCAGTCATGGCATTGCCAGTCCCAGATGTTCCATTTTACGAGAAGCAATATAAATCAGAGAGAAACCAACAATGTTAGCTGTTCTGGTGTTTCTGCTCCCACTTGTTCACAGGTCATTCCTTGGTAGTCTATATATAAGCTAGCTAATCTGCAGTAATTTCAAACTTCACATGAGAATTAAAGAGGAACAAGATCAGTACACTTTGGAGCCTAATAGAGCAGCTATTTGTTACTTATTCTCAAAGGTTTATAATCAACTATTGCTGATACATTAAACCCATAGGCTACATACAGACCAGAAGTAGATCACTTTATTGTTCTGGGAGAAATAAATTTATAGAATCCTTGCTTGAATTTTAAATCAGTCCATGAGTTGGATCATGCAAACCAACTCCACTACACTGGATACTTCTTGGTCAGTTCCAACTCAATTGCTCCTTTTGTTGCTGTTGTTCAGTTGCTAAATTGTTTCTGACTCTTTGATCCCATGGGGTGCCCCATGCCAGATTCCTTTTCCTCTACTATTTCCCAGAGCTTGCTCAAATTCATATCCACTGAGTCAGTGATACTACCTAATCATCTCATCCTCTGCCACCCCTTGCTAATTTTGCTTTCACTGTTTCCTGGCATCAGGGTCTTTTCCAACGAGTCAGTTCTTTGCATCAAGGTGGGAAAGTATTGGGGCTTCAGCATCAGTCTTTCCCATGAATATTCAGAGTTGATTTCCTTTAGGATTGACTGGTTTGATCTCCTTGCAGTCCAAGGGACTCTCAAGTTTCTTCTCCTGGATCACAGTTCAAAAGCATCCATTTTTCAGTGCTCAGCCTTCTTTATGGTCCAACTCTCACATCCATTCCTGACTACGGGAAAAACAGTAGCTTTGACTATATGGAACTTTTGTTGACAAAGTGATGTCTCTGCTTTTTATATGCTGTCTTGGTTTATCTTAGCTTTCTTTCCAAGGAACAAGTGTCTTTTGATTTCATGGCTACAGTCACCATATGCAGTGATTTCGGAGCCCAAGAAAATCACTATTTATTTGCAATAAAAGAAGAGCAATGACATCACCCACTGATCTCATACTTAAGTGCCTTATTAGCTATGCATCTATTTTATGACATCACAAATGCTTCTGACTAGGGAAATGCTATTCCCTAGCAAAGGCAAATGCTTCTGCATCAAGGGAAAACATGTGGAAACAACCATTACGTAGACTAAATTTGTCAAAGTTCAGCTCTGAGAACTCCAGATCTGAGGACATGCCATGATCCCGAATCTTCAGATATTTCCAGAGGGTAGAAAAAGTTAACTAGAAGAGCTGCATACCCAAAGGGCAAAGTGAACGTACTCAAGATGGCAATTAGTTCCTCTTTAACCAAAGAACGTTACCAGTGGCATGTAGTAGAGCACTTTTAGTGCAAGTGACTTTAAGATCCAGTACATGAGATTACAGAGTAATATGTTTACAGTAGTGAGAATGAATTGTCAAGATGAATGCAATCTTTCAGCAACATTTGTAAAATAAGGATATTCTCGTCAGCATCTATAAGACAAATATCTGTGCTGTAAAAAGGTTTGTTTTATTGCTTATATTCAAAATTTCTCTAAAAATCCCTATGGAAAGTTAGCAAAAACACATGAACCCCTTTATCAAACCATGGAATGTCCCTAAGAGGGAACTGCTAGGTAAAAGATCTTGCATGTTGTGTGCTAAATTACTTCATTATTTGCAGTCAATTTCATTCATAGGAATAAAATACACCTTTGATATTTCAGTTGGGCAATTTCCATAAAACCAGCTGCCAACATACATCACTGTGTTGACTGGGCTTTTAATTTCTCAATTTGTGCCTGGCTTTCCTTTCTTCAAATACTTCCATTGAACCAATAATCCCTCTCATCAAAAAACTTTTAACTAATTAAAGTATTATAGTTCTTTACCAAGTTTTCTTGAAGACATATAGTATGAGTGAATAATATGTCAACTGTACTGTTGAAAGAGGCGGAACCATTCTTGAAGGGTGATGGATAAGCAAAGCTTGTTTAAGATATAATTAATTTGTCACCACCTAGATGATTTGAAATAAGTTCTTCTAAATTCCCACCGCTAAATTTCTTCATGATCTAAAAGATTAAACTCATCCTAGCAAAAATCTATAAATCTGAAATTAGCCATCTAAAATCTCTTAATGCAAATTCAAGGTGCAGAGGAACTTTAGAAACATGTTCTTTATATTGAATAGTGTGGATCATCTCCTACCTATGACATGTTTATAAGAAAGACAACATTTGTGCTGCTTTTTCCCTATTGCGGAGTATGAACTTACGTGCTTTACAAAGTGAGATATTTCATAAAAGAATGAGGTAAACCCATGGCTTTGTTTCACTCCAGCCATTTCTTAGTTACCCACTTTGGGAGAAAAAGGATCCAGCCAGACTTTCCTTTTTGTCTGCAGAAACTTCAGATTTCTGACTTTAAGGATAATTGGCTTTAAAAACAGAATGTGCTGCTATTTACAATAGCCAAGACAGGGAAGCAACCTAAATGTCCATTGACAGATGAATGGATAAAGAAGATATGGTTCATATATATAATGGAATGAGAACTTGCTATTAAAAAACAAAATAATTATTTGGCAGCAATATGAATGAACCTAGAGATATTCATACTTAGTGAAGTAAGTCAGAGAAAGAAAAGTATCATACAAAGTCACTTATAGGTGGAATAAAAAAATTGATATTAATTAGCTTATTTAAAAAGCAGACTCATAGACTTAGAAAATAAACTTTTGGTGGCCAAACAGGAAAGATGGGAAGGATAAATTAGGAGGCTGGGATTAACAGACACAAACAACTATACGTAAAATAGATAATCAACAAGGCCCTAATGTATAGTACAGAGAACCCTGCTCAATATTTCCGTAATAATGTAAATGGGAAAAGAATTAGAAAAAAGAATATCTGTAACTGAAATCACTTTGCTGTATACCTGAAACTAACAGCAATGTAAATCAATCATAGTTCAATATAAAATAAGAGTAAAGTAGAATGTGCTGGGGGGTAAGAGTTTGCTCAGGGTGTGGACAGATCTTTGTCCCCAGACTGCTGAGAAGAATGAAAGCTAAAGTCTTTAGGCAACACGTGCTGAATCTGTAGGTGGCAGGTGATATTACATGAAAATGGATCACAGGGAATGAAACTCCAAGTTTCAAGTCCTGGTCTCTTTTCCTAATTCAAGACGTGGAGTTTAACTGCTCTTCCATTTACATCCCCATCAATAAAACAAATGTGGAAATACAGCACATACTAGAGACTTAAGGAATGACCCACAATGTTGATAGAGAAACTCTTGATAAATAATTGCTTGGTTTTTTAATCACAGGGCATTGAATGCTTGGCAGAACGAATAGATGAGAAACAGATCTTCTTAACTCTACAGTGAGAGCTGAGCAAAAGCAGACACTCCAAAGGGGGCATTTAATAGATGATAATGCTGCTACTGCTAAGTCGCCTCAGTCATGTCCGACTCTGTGCAACCCCATAGATGGCAGCCCACCAGGATGCCCTGTCCCTGGGATTCTCCAGGCAAGAACACTGGAGTGGGTTGCCATTTCCTTCTCCAATACACGAAAGTGAAAAGTGAAAGTGAAAAGTAAAATTGAAGTCGCTCAGTCGTGTCCGACTCCTAGCGACCCCATGGACTGTAGCCTATCAGGCCCCTCCGTTCATGGGATTTTCCAGGCAAGAGTACTGGAGTGGGGTGCCATTGCCTTCTCCAAATAGATGATACTAGTTTAAAAATACCTCATAAAATGATACTGGCATGAGGATATCTCATCCAACCACAGAGGCTTAAATGCTTATAGCTTGAGATGACTTCATGATTGACTGGCATAAAACATAACCATTTAAAAGCTCAAAATCAGAGAAAGGCACCTGAGAGAAAAGTCATCATTAGAAGTCTTCAAGGCAGTAACTTTAAAAATAAAATCTAAATAGCAGTCTCCAAATCCAGAGAATAAACGTGTACTGGTTTCCAGTGGCTTTACCCACGCAATATATTTTTAGGAGCCATGCTTCTCTGGTTTTTGTCACTGCACAAAGTGAAACTTAGAAGGTCATAGACAAAATGCACTTTATTACTTCCTGTTAGAGTGACATTGATGTGCTGTGCACTATCGATTGTTTCTATGTCTTATAGTATCACACTTGTCTTTTAAGAGCTTGGAAATCTTTCTCAATAAAAAACTTTATGAAGAAGTGTAGTATATACAGTAGATGAGAGGCCCCAGTGCTGGGAAACAGGGAGCCTTGTTCACCTTCCCTCAGCATTCCAAGACACAAAATGGCAAGAGGTTACTTCCATCAAAAGTCAGGGTCCAGGGGATGCTTGTCTTAAGATAGGCCATCCAGAAAAGCATGAACTCTCTGTATAGAGACAGTCTTTCAGTCTAAGTTTTATTTTGAGAAGGAAAATGCAAGCTGAAAGAGTTAAAAAGTACCTCAAAGTCCTATCTCTAATTATTAATAATAACAGAAAGATGTTGTAAATGATGTCACATTTATTGGAAACCTGCAATATTAGCAGGCATGGTGTCTAAAAGCCTCCTGAGATTCAGAATGGTACTCATTCTGTTATTCCAAGGGGCAGAGTAAATAGATGGGGGACCAAAATAGTCCATAAAGCTGGCTCATAGAACAGATGAACAATGGAAAGAGAGAGAGAGAGAGTAGTAGGGAACTGCCACGTGACCAGAGACAGCTTACCAGGATCCCCCAGTGAACTCGCCAGGCTGAGTTCAGACCCTAGCGGTCCAAGTTCTTAAAGTTTGTGTCCAAATTCAATAAACGCTGAGAGGCACAGGGGCTTAGCATCATACTCATTACCAGGAACATATCCTGCACAAGCACAGAATTGCATTTTCCTTGCTGCCTCAGCAAGAACACTCGAGATGCTCAAACACCAAGGGAAGGGCACTTATTAGCAACAAAGCCATCAGAAGTTGAAACAGAGGGCGCGTGGAACACTGGTGTCTCTTATTCTATAAATATCCCGGCTGAGAAAATTCAGCTCCCAGAGAGATCGCAAGTTCTCTCTCCAAATTACATTGTTTATGTCCTAAATGAAGTGGAAAATGGAACAAATGAGGAACAAAAGACATAGCCCTTTGTACAAGCATAAAGGTGAGTGGTATCAATATGCACTCTGTAGTTTAAACAAACAGAAACTGGAAAACAACCCAGGTGGAGCCTGTAGTTGAAGCCCGTTTGATGGAGCATTACATCAGACTAGTGAGACTTCCCTGGCGGTCCAGTGGTTCAGACCCACGCTTTCACTGCTGAGCGAACAGATTCAATACTGGTCAGGAAACTAAGACCCCACAAGCTATACAGCACAGCCATAAATGAAAAATAAAATAAAAAAGAATAAGAAAAACAGGCTAGTGCATCTCAGATCATCTAGTTCAGTTCAGTTCAGTCGCTCAGTTGTGTCCAACTCTGCAACCCCATGAATCGCAGCACACCAGGCCTCCCTGTCCATCACCAACTCCCGGAGTTCACTCAGATGTTCATCGAGTCAGTGATGCCATCCAGCCATCTCATCCTCGGTCGTCCCCTTCTCCTCCTGCCCCTAATCCCTCCCAGCATCACAGTCTTTTCCAATGAGTCAACTCTTCGCATGAGGTGGCCAAAGTACTGGAGTTTCAGCTTTAGCATCATTCCCTCCAAAGAAATCCCAGGGTTGATCTCCTTCAGAATGGACTGGTTGGATCTCCTTGCAGTCCAAGGAACTCTCAAGAGTCTTCTCCAACACCACAGTTCAAAAGCATCAATTCTTTGGCACTCAGCCTTCTTCACAGTCCAACTCTCACATCCATACATGACTGCTGGAAAAACCATAGCCTTGACTAGATGGACCTTAGTTGATCATCTAGGGACCTGGCTAAAATGCAGATTTTGGTTGTAGGTTCTCCCTCTTCATCACTTTAAGTATATCATGCCATTCTCTTCTGACTTGCAGAGTTTCTGTTGAAAAATCAGTTGATAGCCTTATGGGAGTTCCCTTGCATGTTATTTGTCATTTTTCCCTTGTTGCTTTTAATATTTTATCTTAACCTACAACCAAGAACCCTCTACCCAGTGAGACTCTCATTCAGATTAGATGGAGAAATCAAATGCTTTTCAGACAAGCACAAGTTAAGAGAGTTCAGCACCACCAAATCAGCTTTAACATAAATGCTAAAGGATCTTTTCTAGATAGGAAACACAAGAGAAGGAAAAGATGTACACAAAATAAACCCAAACAATTAAGAAAATGGTAATGAGATCATACATATGGATAATTACCTTAAAGTGAATGGATTAAATGCACCAGTCAAAAGACAGATTGGCTGGGTGGAGGAAAACATGTGCACGTATGCACTCCCACTTACCACATCACTCTTCTTGACCTCCCAAATTGTATCATGCTTCCATTTTGGTTTGCAGTTGTAATTATCTTTTATTTTTTGTTTGGCTTTTGATTGTGAAAACTGGTAAACATCTTTTACTACTGTGAACAGGTAACTGTTATTCACTTAGTATCATTGTATCATGATTGGTCAACAAAATAATAGAATTTTATTTCACTAACGGTATCATTTAATAGAAAAACCTATTATCAATATTTAAAATTCAGATGCACATCAGAATTATCTTGGAATTTCTTGAAAAATACAAATGCCCAGCTGGAAGATGGGCTCGTTCTTTCTGATTACAACATCCAAAAAGAGTCGACCCTGAACCTTGTCCTTCATCTGAAGGGTGGCCATTAATTCTTAAGATATACATTCATAATGCCCAACAGTGGCATCATTCTTCACTCTAGCCATTTGTCCCAATTTAAGTTTAGAAATTACCAGTTTCAGTAATACCTGAATCTGTTCAAAATGTTAATAAATGTTTTGTTGCATGGTTAAAAAGAAAAGCAGATCCGGATTCTGGAGTTTTGGTTTGGGACAAAGATTTTGCATTTCTGGTAAGCTCCTGGATGATGCTGAGACTTCTGGTTTTTAGACCACACTTTGAGTAGCAAAAGAATGGAACACATTCCCTAGATAATGGCCACAAAATACTCAGCATCCATCTCTAGTGGGATGTTGATTAAGGTTAAATTTTCATTGAATCTTAAATCTTCATAATTTAAACTTTGAGTTCCACAAAAAATAATCAGCCAAAAAATGGGCAACTTAGAAGAGATGGATAAATTCCTGGAAACATGCAATCTCCCAAGACTGAACAGGTAGAAACAGAAAATATGAACAGAACAATTACTATGAATGAAATTGAATCAGTAATCAAAAACTTCCAACACACACAAGTCTAGGACCAGACAGTTTCACAGGGGGATTCTATAAAATATTTAAGCAATTAACACCTATACTTCTCAAAATATTCCACCCCCCCAAAAAAAAAGAATAGGAAGGAATGCTTCCAAACTTGGTCTATAAAGTCAGCATCATCTTGATACCAAAACCAGACAAAGACAACAAAGAAAGCACATACATACATACACCAATATCACTAACGGACAAAGTTGCAAGATATCAGCAAACCAAATTCGGCAATACAGTAAAAGGATCATACAGCATGATCAATTGGGATTTATCCCCAGAGTTGCAAGGATATTTCAATATCTACAAATCAATATAATACATTATATTAACAAATTGAAGATGGAAATTGCATTAGCATCTCAATAGATACAGGAAAGCTTTTGAAAAAAAGCATCCATTTATGATAAAAACTTTTTACAAAGTAAGTACACAGGAAACATGAAAAGTATAATTGGTAGCTGCTCAGTCATGTCTGACTCTTTGCAACCCTATGGACTGTATAGCCCACCTAGCTTCTCTGTCCATGGAGTTCTCTAGGCAAGAATACTGGAATGGGTAGCCATTTCCTTCTCCATGGGATCTTTCAGACTCAGGGGTCAAATCCAGGTCTCCTGCATTACGGGTAGATTCTTTACTGTCTGAGTCACCAGGGATGCCCCACATAGGGAAAATATCTCAACATATTAAAGCCCATATACAAAAAGCCCATAGGTAACATCACACTCAAAAGTGAAAAGCTGAAACAATTTCTTCTGAGATCAGGGACAAGCCAATGATGACCACTCTTGCTATCTTTATCCAACATAGTATTGGAAGTCCTAGCAATCAGAAAAGAAAAAGAAATAAAAGGAATCCAAGTTGAAAAGGAAGAAGTAAAACTGCTGCCGTTTGCAGATGATATGATACTATATCTAGAAAATCCTAAGCACAGACCAAAAACTATTAGAAGGAATAAATGTTTTCAGTAAACTGCAGGATGAAAAATTAATACATATGTAAATCTGTTGTGTTTATGTAAAAGGAACTAACAGAAAGAGGAAAAAAAAACCTGTCCCATTTACAGCCACATCAAAAAGAATAAAACACCTAAGAATAAATTCTAACCAAAGAAGTAAAAGACTTGTACACTGAAAGCTATAATTCACGACAGATATAGGAAATGACACAAACAAATGGAAAGATCTATTGTGCTCATTGATTATCATGGACTTACAAATCATAATCATGGAAGAATTAATATTATTAAAATGACCATACTACCCAAGGCAATCCACAGATTCAAAGCAATCCTCACTAAAATGCCAATGACAGTTTCCATGAAACTAGAATAATTCTAAAGTTTATAAGAAAACATAAAGACCCTGTATAGCCACAGCATTCTTGAGAAAAGAGAACAAATCTGGAGGTCCCATTCACCCTGATTTCAAACTATATGACAAAGCTACAGTAATAAAAGCAGTGTTACTGGCAGAAACCCAGAAACATAGATCAATAGAACAGAACAGAGTCCAGAAATAAACCCATACACCTATATGTTAACTTAATTTAGGACAAAGGAGACAACAGAATACAATGGAGAAAAGATAACTTCTTCAGTAAGTGGTATTTGGAAAACTGGACAGCCATATGCAAAAGAATCAAACTGGAGAACTTCGTCACACCATATACAAAAATAAACTCAAAATGAATTAAAGACTTAAGTGTAAATCCTGAAAACACAAACTTCCTAGAAGAAAACACAGGTAGTATGTGCTTTGATGCTGGTCTTAGCAATGTATTTTTAGACCTGTCTTCTCAACCAAAGGAAACAGAAGCAAAAAGAAACGGGACTACATCAAACTAAAAAGCTTTTGCACTGTGAACAGAATTGCCTCCAGTACAGAAAGGCCGATTACTGAACGGAAGAAGTTTTTTGCAAATGATATATCTGATAATGGGTTTCTCTGGTGGCTCAGATGGTGAAGAATCTGCCTGCAATGCAGGAGACCTAGGTTGAATCCCTGGGTCAGGAAGATCCCCTGGAGAAAGGAATGGCAACCCACTCCAGTATTCTTGCCTGGGAAATCCCATGGACAGGGGAGCCCAGGGGCTACTGGTGGGCTACTGGAATTTTCCAGATAAGAATATTGGAGCAGCTTGCCATTTCCTCCTCCAGAGAATTTTCCCAACCCAGGGATCAAACCTGCACCCCTTGCATGTCCTACACTGGCAGGCAGATTCTTTTCCATGGTGCCACCTGGGAAACATGTTAGCTACTTTCAGATATTTGAAAAATCATATTAGACATTTCATTTGCTCTAATAAGAAAAAAACAGGTCTATGTGTGGAAATGACAAGGAGGCAGATTTCAGCTCTCCAATGATTCCTGCAAAAGTGAAATTCCTGTTACTGGAAGTACTCAAAAAGAGACTGGAAAATCCCTCTCAGAACTGCTTATAACAGACATTTGCAGTGTGGATCTGAGCCAAACTGTACAGATTTTCAAACTTGAACATGCACAGGAAACACTGGAGGGCGGTGGAGGCAGGACTTGAGAAAATGCAGATTCTGAGAAGCAGATCTAGGGTGATGCTAAGACAGAGTGTTTCTACCAAGCCCCGGGAGATATTCATGCTGCTTCTGCGTGGACACACATTGAATCACTAGAAAACAGATGATCCTTAAGGTGTATTTTCACTGAAAATATTGTTTCCTTGGTCAGGTAGTGGCATAAAAGAAATACAGGAAATCACAAATCAGGAGTTTTGCTACTCTACACACTCAAGTTTCATTGATAAAATAGCTAAACCACCCTGTCTTTTTAAAGGCAGAAAATAGCTGGAAAACAACACTTCCAGAGATAATAACATAAGCATTGAGATAATGGTACTAAAATGCCCCCAAAGAAAACAGGCAGCAATGTCAGATTCATACCCCGCATAGACAACTGTGAGGACCTTGAAAGTGAATGGAACTGCTAATATTGAAATTGGACCCTGGCGGCTAATAGCACGTTCACACAAGCTGGTGTTTAGGGGAAAACGATCTGAGATTGAAGGACTCTTTGAGGAGATGCGCATGGGAATGGATTGCATCCCTGAGCCTTAGTGAGGGTGGAATTACCAACCAACACACTGCGCTGCTCTGTCTTCCTGTTGACCTTTGCACTTGAGCAAACCCAGAAAGGAGAAAGAACTGGCATTTTAGTTGCATTCCATGCTCCTTCTAATCAGCTGGATGATCTTGCTGCCCTGGAGAACACAGCTCCCTATTCTGTGTGGACGGCTGGAGCACCGGCCAGCTGGAAGGCTGTCACGGGGTCAGCAGGAAGTGAGCCTGGACAAAAGGTCCAAGTTTAGGAATGCCTCTCTGGATTTTATTTGGATACAGAGCCGAGTCAAACTCAGTTCCTGAGGTCAGAGCCAGGATAATGTGCTCACAGGCTAACCGTGGGCTTTTTAAAATATATCTTTAAAGACACAGTTCCCCACAATGGTCACACACAGAAATCCAACAGGAAGAAGGGCGAGAAGCAAGACGAGGATGTGAATGCCTCAGTTAAAACAGATGCGCGTTCAGATCTTGCTCACTAAAAAGAAATCCACTCTTCAGTTACTTTCTTCTGCTGTTGGTGGTCACAAGCAGTCATTCTGAAGTTAGGGAGTTTGGGATGGACATGTACCTCCTGCTGTATTTTAAATGGATAACCAACAAGGTCCTACTGTATAGCACAGGGAACTCTGCTCAATGTTAAGTGGTAGCATAGATGGGAGGGGAGTTTATGGGAGAATGGAAACATGTATGTGTATGGCTGAGTTCTTCTGCTGTCCACCTGAAATTAACGCAACTCTGTTTATCGGCTCTACCCCAATAAAAAATTAAGTTTTTAAAAAAATGTAAAGGCCATCCTTTCCTATCCTAAAGGTTTTGTATAATCTATGTGCATTTTACACGTGCATCCACATTCCTCGGGCATCACAAAGTATCTGCTTTCCCTTCAGCCCCTTCATTTCTGCTTGCTTTCGCACTGTATGGTATCCTGTGCCATTGAAACTTCTGTAAGTTCTGGGTGAACACAGTTCAAATCCCCTTTCTGCTGCTAACTGGGTGTGATCCCTGAGCTTGAGTTTCCACACCCTGAAAATGTCCTCATGTTGAAACTGGACATAACAATAGTTGAAAAAGAGCAGGTGACAAAGAAGCATGGAAAGCAAAGGCCCTGGAAAGTTCTATCGGAACGCTCACAGGGGTGCCGTGCACGTTAAAAGCCGTCACATATGTAAAGCTTCCGAAGTATAGGGAGCCAGCAATGGCAGACTGATAATAGAAAGCAGCTGCTCTAAGAATTTTGCTTCATCAAAGTTAACTTTCCAGGAATTAAGCTGATTATGTTCCCAGGAACATGGCTTATGACAATATACATTCCCTGGGTAACACTGGAGAACTTTCTAAAAAGAAGACATCTCTGGATATCTGATCCTAGAAATTTGCTTTCCAGAAAACAACATGCAGTTATGGAGATGAAAAAGCATTGGACAGTCAGACTATGGACTATGAGACTATAGCAACACTAAAAAAAGAGGAAAGAACGCTTCAAAAAACACACAAACCCAAGTTGTTATAAAAGTTTAAACACCTAATTGACAACTGCTGCTGCTGCTAAGTCGCTTTAGCCGTGTCCGACTCTGTGCGACCCCATAGACCGCAGCCCATCAGGCTCCCCCGTCCCTGGGATTCTCCAGGCAAGAACACTGGAGTGGGTTGCCATTTCCTTCTCCAATGCATGAAAGTGAAAAGTGAAAGTGAAGTTGCTCAGTCGTGTCTGACTCTTTGTGACCCCGTGGACTGCAGCCTGCCAGTCTCCTCTGTCCATGGGATTTTCATAATAGCAAAATCAGGAAATCATTTTCAAAGGAGTATTTACTGCATCCCTGCTCCATGCAGTGCCCTGCACAAGATACTTTGAAACTAGAAGGGTAGGAATCTTGAGAGGCAGAGGTCTACGGTGTTAAGAGAATGGATGTTGGAGCCACACAACCTGGAACAGAATTCAGGTTTTGCTACTTACTATGTGATGCTGGGGCATTACTGTGCCTTAGTGTCCCCTTCTGGAAAACAGAGAAAATAGTTTGCTTAATTTCTAGGGCTCTTTTGAGGGTAGCAGCGTTACAGTGTCACCAGTACTTAAACAGGGCTGAACATAATATTTAATACACAGCCTAGTGGTGCTGTACTATGCTAATATCGGTCATGCCATAAAAGAGGAAAGGTAGTAAGGGCAGGCCAGCGGAGCTCTGAAGTCAGAAGACATCAGCTATATCCTGCAGAATCCTTCTGCTCTGTATCCTTGGAAACTACACTTCCCAGGCTTCTTTGTCAAGCGTATTCCAGTAGGCTTGGCCAACGGGAGGCTTTGGCAGAATAGGCAGCAGAGAATCCAAGGCATTTCTGCCTGCTTCAGGGTCTTCTGCCTCAGCTCCCAGCAGGCAGCCCTTCTAGCTTTCTCTGGATGAGGGGGTGTCTGCTTATGGTAACCCCGCCTCTTCCGTCTCCCCCCAGACCTGGATGTGTTGACAGTGCCCTGCTGTCCCCACCTGCGGGTTCAGCTTCTTGGCTCTTCCATCTTTATGCAAACAACCCCTCTTTCTGAGCAGCCTAGAGGCATGTTCGCTTTCCTGACTGGCCCGGATTTTACAGCATGCTTAGTCTTGTAAAGTGGGTAAGACTGTGTTATGCTAAGATGGAGGCAAAGGGCATTCCAAACCACGGGCATGCCCAAACCAGAGTGAAACCAGGATCTTAAACTTCACTGAGGAGGTCAACAGCAATTCTATTCTGGTAAATACATGAATGAGTTAGCTGCATCAATATTAGGTATTGGGTTGTTCAAACATCCCAGAGCCAGTCCATCTCTTCAGTTATGTGCTTCTCCTGGCCTCAGTGACCCCATGTGAAAAACAGGGGTAATAATATTTATAACACTGGTGTTACAGTGAGGATAGTGAATTCATTCACATCAAGAGCTAACAACTGGCTTCCATGCAAGGTAAGTGACTCATATGTTGTTGATACCACTACAAAGTAGCAAACAAATTTGTCATCACAGACCGATATATCAAACTCAGTTTTCTGGCGTGTCGGTTCAAAACAGTTAAGACCATTGAGAATGAGATTGTTCACAGGAAGGCAAGCTTGCCATGAATTCCACTGTATTCTCAGCATCTATTACCTGCCTGACTCAATGTAGGAGTTGCCGAGGAGGAAGTGAAGCCACATTCAGGAGCTGTTCTGCTGACTTTCAAAGTGGGGAAGACCAATTCAAATTCAGTGTCTGAGATGTCAACACATTACTAAAGAACAAGGAACAATTAGAAATAACTGTACTAGGAAATATAAAAAAACACAGAATCCCAGTGCTAACTTACGATCCAGGCACTTTTCTAGGTTCTGTGGCTACTGCAGTAAACAGTTTTGCCATCATTAAGCTTTATACACGACTTTTAACAATTTAAAACCTTCAGTACTATGAAGGATGGGATGAAATAAAATAGAACACCAGTGTTATGGAAAAAAATAATAAAGTCTGGGGACTTCCCGGGCAGTCCAGTGGTTAAGACTTTACAGTTCTACTACAGAGGGTGCAAGTTTGATTTCTGGTCTGGGAACTAAGATCTTGCAAGCTGCAATGGAAAAATAGACAAAGTAAATAAACATTTAAACAGTGTGTAAGTGTGGGAAAATGATAGGATGCATCTCAGAAAATACTGTCATGAGAGGCCCTCTTGAACAGAAGACATCTGAGCACAGACCCAACACAGTAAAGACTGACTTGGGGCCTCTCTGCAAAATATGTTAAAGGCAGATATAATAATTAATATGAATTTTGACATGGACACTGACTGACCTTAGTATGTAATAGATTGTGATCCCTCCCAAAGTTGGGTGTCTGTGATTTAAGTCTCCAGGGCTTCCCAAGTGGTTGAGTAGTAAACAGTCTGACTGCCAATGCAGCAGAGGCGGATTTGATCCCTGGGTTAGGAAGATTTTCTGGAGAAGGAAGTGGCAACCCACTCTAGTATTCTTGCTTGGGAAATCCAATGGACAGGGGAACCTGGTGGGCTACAGTCCAGGGGTCACAAAGAGTCAGATGTGATTGAGCACACATGCATGGTATGAGTCTCTAACCTCCCCGGATAGAGTTAAACACTAACGAGTTATAGTGAACTCCCTGGGGAAGGATTGCACTGTATCTTTGAAATTACAGAGAAATCAGCACTTTCAGCGTTTTGCTGAGAAACAGCAACAAAGGCTAATAGCCTTTCAACTAATTCGTGCAGAGTAGGTATGCATCCACTGAGTTAGGGTTTACATCCAACTACTTTCACCAACATAAAGACATAGTCTCATCTTTTCACCGGACTCTGGTGAGGTGTGTTTTGTATAAATCTTGTATAGCTTTCACTCAGCCTATTCTTCTGATGGTATTTATTTGCCTTCTTCAAAATACCTTCTTTAAGAGGAAACAACTAAAAACCAGTATTACCCTAGGCCTAGAAAAGTAGTACAGTCCGACTAAAATCTAATGTATGTTACAAGTGTAACTGTAAACTTTCTAATATCACATTAACAAAAAGTAAAAGAAACAGGAGAAATTAATTATATTTTAATTAGCCCAATCTATCCAAAAATCCAGTGGTCATGTATGGATGTGATAGCTGGACTGTGAAGAAAGCTGAGCACCGAAGAATTGATGCTTTTGAACTATGGTGTTGGAGAAGATTCTTGGGAGTCCCATGGACTGCAAGGAGATCCAACAAGTCCATTCTAAAGGAGATCAGTCCTGAGTGTTCATTGGAAGGACTGATTCTAAAGCTGAAACTCCAGTACTTTGGCTACCTCATGCGAAGAGTTGACTCATTGGAAAAGACCCTGATGCTGGGAGGGACTAGGGGCAAGAGGAGAAGGGGACAACAGAGGATAAGATGGTTGGATGGCATCACTGACTCAGTGGACATGAGTTTGAGTGAACTCCGGGAGTTGGTGATGGACAGGGAGGCCTGGCGTGCTGTGATTCATGGGGTCGCAAAGAGTCAGACATGACTGAGTGACTGAACTGGACTGGATCCAAAAATGATATATCATTTCAAAATGTAATCAATATTGAAATTTTAATGAGGCATTTTTATTCTTTTTTAATGCTAGTACTTCACAAACAGGAGTGTGTTTTACACTCACAGTGCCACATTCCAAATGCTCAGTTGTCATAGCTGGCCAGCGCCTGTTGAATCTAGGCTTCCATATTAGAATAAAAGTATTTTCTTAATGGCAACCCACTCCAGTATCCTTGCCTGGAAAATCTCATGGACAGAAGACCCTGGTGGGCTGCAGTCCATGGGGTCGCAAAGAGCACAACTGAGCGACTAACACTTACTTAACACCTTCTTAATAGGACTTCCCTGGTGGCTCAGATGGTAAAGAGTCTGCCTACAATGCAGGAGACCCAGGTTCAATCCCTGGGTCAGGAAGACCCTCTGGAGAAGGAAATGCAACCCACTCTAGGACTCTTGCCTGGGAAATCCCAAGGATGGAGGAGTGTGGTAGGCTACAGTGCATGGGGTCACAAAGGGTCAGACATGACGTCATGACTTCACTTTCACCTTCCTAAAACTGAGACTTGGTTGCCTGATTTAGCGAAGAAAAAAAACGTGATGTCCAATTTATTTGAAATTCAAATAAAGAGTGAAGAATAATTATATGAGACATAGTAAAACAGCATATACTAAACATTTTTATATTTAAATATATTTGTTGTTTATTTGAAATTCAAATTTGGCTGGAGAACCTGTATTTTATCTGGCAACTCTAATTAGAACAGAAGGGTCAAACAAATGAACCTATCTTTAAACAGAAACAGACTCACAGAGAACAAACTTGCGGTTGCCAAGGGGGAAGGAGGGCGGGGGAAGGAGGCGGGGGGGGGGGAAGGAGGGGGGTGAAGGAGGGGGGGGAAGGAGGGCGGGGGAAGGACGGACTGGGAGTTTGGCATTAGTAGATGCAAACTATTATATAGAGGATTAATAAACAAGAAGATCCTACCATATGACATAGGGAACTATATTCAATATCCTATTGTAAACCATAAGAGCAAAGAATATTTTAAAAATGCATGTGTGTGTATGTATATATATGAATCACTTTGCTATACAGCATAAATTAATACAACAAAATCAACTATGCTTAAATTTAAAAAAAAAGAACAGAAGGGTCAAGTTGTTGGCCATTCACCCAATAAATCACAGAGAAAGCTATCATTAAATACAAAAAAAAAACTGACTATACCTTAGAATACCATTGTAAAACTTCCACTGTAATAACAATACAGAAGTTTGATAATGTTTAGAATAATAAATTAGGTCTAAGTCTGGGATTGCAGCTGTAAAATCTACCCCATAAGCCCATCCTATCTGAGCTTCAAAGAATGTTCCTCAACTTGTAATTCTACAGCAAGATGTAGGTTAAATGTATAAATATTTTCAAGAAATTCTTGCTGCACATAGTAAAACCGATGTTAATAGAAAATCAAAGGAAACATTTTCATCATCCTACCACTCATTCAAATGACAATATTTTCATTTTTATTGTCTGAATATTGTCCTTGTCTACATGCATAACAATTATAATCACAGCAGTGATGTCTTTTATTTCCATTTTTTACTGAATCTTATGAGCCTTTTCCTAAGCATCAACACAGCCCTCACAATGTTTACTATGTACCATTATTCCCCTCAATAAATACATTTTCACTTCTTTTGTTGGGTTGCTTCTCAGTGACCACTTATGACTTCCAAATCTGTATCTCCAGCCAAATCTGTACCTTCTAATCCAAGACCCATTTTCTTCTTTTTTGTCTACTCAGCATCTTTGTCATACAGACCTTTCAAATACAGTACAAATACTCAATGCAAACCTTGGGTGACCTTTCCAGTATGCTTTTCTCCTGGTGTATTTTGTATCTAAACGAGTGAGCCAAGACAGCTGACCAAGTCTGAACCCGGAGGTCATTCTAGGCTCTCTCTTCTTCTTCACTTTCCTGTCCTCCACTTATCCCCCATATCACCTGACTAGGTCAAACTGACCTTCTAACATTTCTTGAGTCTCTTACATCTTCTTCATTCACACAGACTTGCCTGACTCAGCCCTCATTGTCTCATTTGTAGTTAACAGGTGACTTTCTTCTTCTCTTGGATTAATTTCTGTCTCAGGATTGGTTCCCAGTAGTATGGCTTCCCTGGTCGCTCGGTTGGTAAAGAATCCACCTACAATGCAGGAGACTGGGGCTCGATCCCTGGGTCGGGAAGATCCCGAAGAGAAGGAAATGGCAATCCACTCCAGTATTCCTGCCTGGAAAATCCCAGGGACAGAGGAGCCTGGTGGGCTGTAGCCAAGAGGTAGACATGACTTAGCAATTAAACCACCACCACTGTATGAAGGTTGAGGAAATATGTCTAAGGGCCTGAAACTTATGTACAAATTGCTTTCTAGAAGAGCTGTACCAACGTACTTTGTAACTATCAGTAAAAGCTATGGCAGTTTCCTTGCAACACCGTCAGTTTAGGCTGTTATTGTTTGGAGAACAGAGAAATATAAGTAAGACAAGCTCTCCCTTCCCACCTGTCTATCCCAGTGACCCGTCAGCCTTGCCCATTATAAGTATTCCTGTCATTGTCCAGCTGATTTTGCTGTTTCTCTTTCTGAACATCATGATAAATTCCTTATGGAAGAGCTGAATACTTGATCAGTTGAGACACCAAAGTGTCATCTTTATCACCTTGACATACACAATGTATAACTGTTCGCCTGCTTCAGTGAATTACCAGCTGTGAATAAGCTTACGAAGTCTCACTGAGTTTGAAAGATGGACACACAAAGTGATCCAAAGTGTGTTGACAAGATAAAAATGGTCACTTAAACTTTTGACATTTCCTGCTAAGGTGGAAACAGAGTTGCTAACTGACCCTGAAAATTATAAATATTTTCATATTTCCTCTCTGTTAAATGATGCATCCTTAATCATACCTTCTCTCGAGATGGAAGAGGTCAAGAGATGTTACTCATACAGGTTTATTAACAACAGAGTCTTCTTGTATTTCTCCTGCACTGTTTTCATTATTTGCATGTTTCCATGCATGGAGCCAACTACTTAATAGCCTAAAATAAGGATACTACCGTTCGATAGCCAGGAGATGCATGAGATTGTGCCCAATACCATAAGACAACTCATAAGACAATGATTTTTCTGTCTTTAAAATTCAAGAGAACTCATTTCTAAGTGGCAGTGGGTCCATGTAACAAAAGTGGATATTTGTTTAGTATTTCTCAGAAATGATCTACAATGAGGCAGTACGGACGAGTTGTCTATAATGCTGGTACAGGCAGACACAGGATGGTCACTCAGCATATACTGTGAATGCATGGGTGAAAGCTCTACATTCCAAAAGAGGTAAGATGCAAGGAACATTTTATTTTTTTTTTTTTTTTTTTTTTTTTTTTTTTATTATTTATTTTATGTTTATTTATTTATTTTTTTTTTCTTGCAAGGAACATTTTAAACTGTAAACTTTGCAAGTTACTTTTACTTACAACAGAGTTGCTTTCTAACCTTTAAGTTACCCCATGTGTTCTACAAGTTACAGTTTTTAAAAACTACAAAAACGGGTGTTTAGCAGCTCATACATCTTAACAACAACAACAACAACACACACAAAAAAAACAATCAAAATGAGCACAAAACCTAAAAAGACATTTTTCCAAAGAAGAAATATAGACGACCAATAGGCACACAAAAAAGATACTCAAAACCACTATTAGAGAAATGCAAATCAAAACTACAATGAGTTACCATCTCACACTGGTTAAAAAGTCTACAAATAACAAATGCTAGGGAGGGTGTGGAGAAAAGGAAACCCTCCTACACTCTTGGTAGGAATGTAAATTGGTGTAGGCACTGTGGAAAACAATATGGAGCTTCCACAGAGAACTGAAAATAGAATTACCACGTGACCCAGCAATCCCACTCCAGGGCATATACACAGACAAACTATAACTCAAAAAGGTACCTGCACCCCAATATTCATAACAGCAGTATTCACAAAAGCAAAGACTTGGAAACAGGCGAAATGTCCATTAGCAGATGAATGGATGAAGAAATCACACACATACAATAGAATACTACTCAGCCATAAAAAAGAACAAAACAATGCCATTTGCAGCAACATGAATGCAACTAGAAATTATCATACAATTACCATATGATATCACTTAGATGTGGAATCTAAAATATGATGCAAATGAACCTATCTATGAAACAAACAGAATCAGGGACATAGAGAATAAACTTGTGGTTGCCAAGCAGAGTTGGGGTAGGGAGGGATGCAGTGGGAGTTTAGGATTAGCAGATACAAACTGGTATATATAAAATGGATAAAAAAACAAGGGATTACTGTATAGCACACAGAAAAAGTAGAAAGTGTTAGTCGCTCAGCCATGTCCGACTCTGTGACACCATGGACTGCAGCCCACTAGGCTCCTCTGTCCATGGGATTTCCCCAACAAGAATACTGGAGAGGGTTGCCAGTACCTTCTCCAGGGGATCTTTCCAACCCAGGGATCGAACCTGGGTCTCCTGCATTGCAGGACTTGACTCATAGTATGTGCCAGTATTTCTTTGATGTTTTTTTATCCCCTAACACCATTTTTGTCTTTCAGTAGATTTTGAAACAGTCTTGACTCCCACGTGATTTCTTCTCCAAACACAACTAATCCCTAAAGAATATGAAATCAACCTATATACAAAGTTAAGAAGAGGTGGAGCTAAGATGGCGGAGGAATGGGATGGGGAGACCACTTTCTCCTCCACAGATTCATTGAAAGATCATTTGAACACTGAGCAAATACCACAAAACAACTTCTGAATGCTGGCGGAGGACACCAGGCACCCAGAAAGGCAGCCCATTGTCTTAGAAAGGAGGTAGGACAAAATACAAAAGATAAAAAGAGAGACAAGAGTTAGGGATGGAGACCTATTCAGGGGAAAGAGTCTTAAAAGAGAAGTTTCCAAACACCGGGAGACCCTCTCACCGGCGGGTCTGTGGGGAGTTTTGGAATCTCACAGGGCAACATAACTGGGAGGGAAAAATAAATAAATAAAACCCACAGATTACACGCCTAACGGCAACTCCCAGATAAGTAGCCCAGACGCTCGTGTTGGCTACCAGCAAGCAGGGGCTGAATAGGGCGGAGTGGGCTGCACTGCTTGGAGTAAGGGCCTGGCCTGAATGCCCTGATGGCCAGCTAGGGAAAAAAAAAAAAAAAAATGGAGGAAAGGGAGAGACAGAGAGAACTTTCCTGTGAAAAGCTCTAACCTAAGGCACTGCCGGGCCGCTCACTGAACAAAGGACTGAGCAAAGGAACACCAGAGGAGAGCTAGCCGGCAGCGGACCAGCCCATCCCCCGCTGGAGGCAGAGAGGCAGGCGGGCCACAGCCAGAGCTGGAAGGAAAGCAGCAAACTCAGCCCCAGAAACAGTGCCCCCTACCACACTGTGAGTGAGTTCTCAGTCACTAACCAAGCCTTCCTGGGGTCCTGGACGGTTGGCCTTTGTCAGGAGGGTCGCAGCCAGAGATCAGCTCCCCAGAAGAGAGACATGGCATACCTGAGATGGAGCTGGGCACCCAGGAAACCTAGCAGCTGGGACCAGGGAGGTGATAGGATGCACCACACCTGGGGAGTGTGCCTTCCCCAAGCACCTGGTTGCCTGAGCTGCTCAGAACTGGGAAGGGCACAGAACGCAGGCTCAAAATGCAGGCCCAACTGAGTCTGTGCCTTTGTGGAGTACTTGAGAACCTGAACCTGGGCGGCTTAGACCTGGGAAGTGCAGGCAACCCAGTGCCCACTTTAGAAAGTTCCCCTGCAGAGCAACCTGGAGCTTGAGCAGTGTAGACCCGGAAAGCACACATGCTGTGAGTGGGGGCAAACCCAATGTGACCCAGACACTGCGGGCACTCACCACACCTGCCAATGATATTTGTTAGCAGTGTTCCTCCCTCCCTGCAGCACAATTGAACAAGTGAGCCTAAATAAATGACCACTTTCACCCCCTATGTCAGGGTGGAAGTTAGATACTGAAGAGACTTGCAAACAGAGGAATCCAAAATAAACCAAGAAGAGGGAACGGCTCTGGAAGTGACAGGTGCAACAGATTAAAACCCTGTAGTTAGCACTGACTACATTGGAAGGGACCTATAGACTTTGAGAAGAAGTATAAGGTGGAACAAGGAACTATCTGAAACTGAACTGACCACACACTGCCCTCATCAGCTCCAGAAAAATTCCTAGATATATTTTACTATTATCATTTTTAAATTTCTTTTTAATTTTTTAATTTTTACATTTTTTATTAATCCTTTAATTTTCACTTTTAAAACTTATTATTACCTTGAAAAAAAAGACCCTATTTTTAAGGCAAATTTCATATTTTTTATATAACTTTTGCGATTTTTTTTTAATATTGTATTTTTGAGAGTCTAAACTCTACTCTAGATTTTTAATCTTGGCTTTTTGGAAGTTGTTATCAATTTTGTACCTTTAAGAATCCAATTTTCAGTAGCCATTTTTACTTGGGAGTGTGATTACTGGCTTGATTGCTCTCTCTCCTTTTGACGCTCCTTTCTTTCCCCCAGGTCACCTCTATCTCCCCCCTCCCCCTTCTCTTCTCTACTTAACTCTGTGAATCTCTTTGGGTGTTCCAGGCTGTGGAGAAAACTTGGGGAACTGATCACAGGCTAGATTGGTCTCTCTCCTTTTGACTCCCCCTCCTCTCCTCCTGGTGACCTCTATCTCTTTCCTCCCTTTTCTCTTCTCTATGGAACTCCATGAACCTCTCTGAGTGTTCCAGACTGTGGAGAGCAAATAGGGAATTGATTACTGGCTAGACTGCTCTCGCCCCTTTTGATTCCCCCTCTTGTCCTCCTGGTCACCTCTATCTCCCTCCTCCCTCTTCTCTTCTCCATGTAACTCTGTGAACCTCTCTGAGTGTCCCTAACTGTGGAGAATCTTTTCACCATTAACCTAGATGTTTTATTATTGGTGCTGTATGGATGGAGAAGTCTTGAGGCTACTACAAGAATAAGACTGAAAGCCAGAGGCAGGAGGCCTAAATCCAAAACTTGAGATCACCAGAAATCTCCTGACTCCAGGGACCATTAATTGACAAAAGCTCATCCAAAAGCCTCCATACCTACACTGAAACCAATCTCCACAAAAGCACCAAGTTTCAGAGCAAGACATACCAAGCTAATTCTCTAACAATGCAGGAACATAACCCTAAACATTAAAATACAGATGGCCAAAAGTCACACCAATCTCATAGACACCTCAAAACTCACTACTGGACACTTCACTGCACTCCAGAGAGAAGAGATGCAGCTCCACCCACCAGAACACCAACGCACGCTTCCACAACCAGGAAACCTTGAGAAGCCACTCATCCAGCCTTACCCACAGGGAGGAACCTCCACAATAAAGAGAACCCACAAACTTCCAGGACACAGAAAGGCCACCCCAAACACAGCAACCTAAACAAGATGAAAAGGCAGAGAAATATTCAGCAGGTAAAGGAACATGATAAAAGCCCACTAAACCAAACAAAAGAGGAGGAGATAGGGAGTCTCTGAAAAAGAATTCAGAATAATGATAGTAAAAATGATCCAAAATTTTGAAAATAAAATAGAGTTACAGATAAATAGTCTGGAGACAAGGACCGAGAAGATGCAAGAAAAGTTTAACAAGGACCTAGAAGAAATAAAAAAGGATCAATCAATAATAAATAATGCAATAGCTGAGACCAAAAGCACTCTGGAGGCAACCAATAGTAGAATAACTGAGGCAGAAGATAAGATAAGTGAGGTGGAAGATAGAATGGTAGAAATAAATGAAGCAGAGAGGAAAAAAGAAGAAAAAGAATTAAAAGAAATGAAGACAATCTCAGAGACCTCTGGGACAATGTCAAACGCCCCAACATTTGAATCATAGGAATCCCAGAAGGAGAAGACAAAAAGAAAGGCCATGAGAAAATATTTGAGGAGATAATAGTTGAAAACTTCCCTAAAATGGGGAAGGAAATAGCCGCCCAAGTCCAAGAAACCCAGAGTGTCCCAAACAGGATAAACCAAAGGCAAAACACCCCAAGACACATATTAATCAAATTAACGAAGATCAAACACAAAGAACAAATATTAAAAGCAGCAAGGGAAAAACAACAATTAATCTACAAGGGGATCCCCATAAGGATAACAGCTGATCTTCCAATAGAAACTCTTCAAACCAGAAGGGAATGTCAGGACATACTTAAAGTGATGAAAGAGAAAAACTACAACCCAGATTACTGTCCCCAGCAAGGAGCTCATTCAGATATGAAGGAGAAATCAAAAGCTTCACAGACAAGCAAAAGCTGAGAGAATTCAGCACCACCAAACCAGCTCTCCGACAAATGCTAAAGGATCTTCTTTAGACAGGAAACACAGAATGGGTATATAAACTCAAACCCAAAACAACAAAGTAAATGGCGATGGGATAATGCTTATCAATAATTACCTTAAATATAAATGGGTTGAATGCCCCAAATAGCTGCCTATATATGCTGTCAACAAGAGACCCACCTCAAACCTAGGGACACATACAAACTGAAAGTGAAGGATTAGAAAAAGATATTCCATGCAGATAGAGACCAAAAGAAAGCAGGAGTAGCAATACTCATATCAAATAAAATAGACTTTGAAATAAAGGCCATGAAGAGACCAAGAAGGACACTACATAATGATCAAAGGATCAATCCAAGAAGAAGATATAACAATTATAAATATACATGCACCCAACATAGGAGCACCACAATATGCAAGGCAAATGCTAACAAGTATGAAAGGGGAAATTAACAATAACACAAAAATAGTGGGAGACTTTAATACCCCACTCACACCTATGGATAGATCAACTAAACAGAAAATTAACAAGGAAACACAAACTTTAAATGATACAATGGACCAACTGGACCTAATATCTAATTGATATCTATAGGACATTTCACCCTAAAACAATGTATTTCACCTTTTTCTCTAGTGCACACAGAACCTTCTCCATGATAGATCACATTGGGCCATAAATCTAGCTCTGGTAAATTCAAAAAAATTGAAATTTTCTCAAGGATCTTTTCTGATTATAGTGTGGTAAGATTAGATGTCAACTACAGGGGGAATAAAAAAAACTATGAAAAATACAAGCATATGGAGGCTAAACAACACACTTCTGAATAACCAACAAATCACAGAAGAAATTAAAAAAGAAATCAAAATATGCCTAGAAAGGAATGAAAATAAAAACACAACAACCCAAAACCTATGGGATTCAGTGAAAGCTGTGCTAAAGGGAAGGTTCATAGCAATACAAGCCTACCTCAAGACAGGAGAGATATCAAATAAATAACCTAACTCTACACATAAAGCAACTAGAAAAGGAAGAAATGAAGAATGCCGGGGTTAGTAGAAGGAAAGAAATCACAGAAATTAGCGCAGAAACAAATGCAAAAGAAACAAAAGAGATGATAGCAAAATTCAGCAAAGTTAAAAGCTGGTTCTTTGAGAGGATAAATAAAATAGACAAACCATTAGTCAAGCTCATCAAGAAACAAAGGGAGATGAATCAAATCAACAAAATTCGAAATGGAAATGGAGAAATCACAACAGACAACACAGAAATACAAAGGATCATAAGAGACTACTATCAGCAACTATATGCCAATAAAATAGACAACTTGGAAGAAATGGAAACATTCTTAGAAAAGTGTAACTTTCCAAACCTGAACAAAGAAGAAATAGAAAATCTTAACAGACCCATCACAAGCACAGAAATCAAAACCATAATCAGAAATCTTCCAACAAACAAAAGCCCAGGACCAGATGGCTTCACAGCTGAATTCTACCAAAAATTTAGAGCAGAGCTAACACCTGTCTTACTCAAACTCTTCCAGAAAACTACAGAGGAAGGTAAACTTCCAAACTCATTCTATGAGGCCACCATCACCCTCATACCAAAACCAAACAAAGATGCCACAAAAAAAGAAAACTCCAGGTCAATATCACTGATGAACATAGATGCAAAAATCCTTAACAAAATTTTAGCAAAGAGACTCCAGCAACATATTACAAAGATCATACATCATGACCAAGTGGGCTTTATCCCAGGGATGCAAGGATACTTCAGTATTCACGAATCAATCAATGTGATATACCACATTAACAAATTAAAAGATAAAGACCATATGATTATCTCAATAGATGCAGAGAAAGCCTTTTTGACAAAATTCAACATCCATTTATGATAAAAACCCTCCAGAAAGCAGGCATAGAAGGAACATACCTCAACATAATAAAAGTCATATATGATAAGCCACAGCAAACATTATCCACAATGGTGAAAAATTGAAAGCATTTCCCCTAAAGTCAGAAACAAGTCAAGGATGCCCACTCTCACCACTACTATTCAACATAGTTTTGGAAGTTTTGGCCACAGCAATCAGAGAAGAAAAAGAAATAAAAGAAATCCAGATTGGAAAAGAAGTAAAACTCTCACTGTTTGCAGATGACGTGGTCCTCTACACAGAAAACCCTAAAGACTCCACCAGAAAATTACTAGAGCTAATTAATGAATATAGTAAAGTTGCAGGATATAAAATTAACACACAGAAATCCCTTGTGTTCCTATACACTAACAATGAGAAAACAGAAAGAGAAATTAAGGAAACAATTCCATTCACCATTGCAATGAAAAGAATAAAATACTTAGGAATATAGCTACCTAAAGAAACAAAAGACCTATATATAGAAAACTATAAAATGCTGATGAAAGAAATCAAAGATGACACAAATAGATGGAGAAATATACCATGGTCATGGATCAGAAGCATCAATATAGTGAAAATGGGGATACTACCCAAAACAATCTACAGATTCAATGCAATCCCTATCAAGCTACCAACAGTATTTTTCAGAGAATTACAGCAAATAATTTCACAATTTGTATGGAATTACAAAAAACCTCGAATAGCCAAAGAAATCTTGAGAAAGATGAATGAAAGTGAAGGAATCAACCTGCCTAACTTCAGGCTCTACTACATAGCAACAGTCATCAAGATAGTATGGTACTGGCACAAAGACAGAAACAGATAAATCGAACAAAGTAGAAAGCCCAGAGATAAATCCACACACTTATGGACACCTTATCTTTGCCAAAGGAGGCAAGAATAAACAATGGCAAAAAGACAGTCTCTTAAACAAGTGATGCTGGGAAAATTGGTTAACCACTTGTAAAAGGATGAAACTAGAACACTTTCTAACACCATACACAAAAATAAATTCCAAATGGATTAAAGATCTAAATGTAAGACCAGAAACTATAAAACTCTGAGAGGAAGACATAGGCAAAACACATTCTGATATAAATCACAGCAGGATACTTTATGACCCACCTCCCAGAGTAATGGAAATAAAAGCAAAAATAAACAAATGGGACCTAGTTAAACTTGAAAGCTTTTGCACAATGAAGGAAACTATAAGCAAGGTGAAAAGACAGTCTTCAGAATGGGAGAAAATAATAGCAAATGAAACAACTGACAAATAATTAATCTCAAAAATATACAAGCAGCTCATGTAGCTCAATACCAGAAAAATAAGCAATCCAACCAAAAAATGGGCCAAAGAACTAAACAGACATTTCTCCAAAGAAGGCATACAAATGGATATCAAACACATGAAAAGATGCTCAACATCACTCATTATCAGAGAAATGCAAATCAAAACCACAATGAGGTACCATTTCACGCCAGTCAGAATGTCTGCTATCAAAAAGTCTACAAACAATAAATTCTGGAGAGGGTGTGGAGAAAAAGGAACCCTCTTACACTGTTGGTGGGAATGCAAACAAGTACAGCCACTATGGAGAATCTGGAGAAGGAAATGGCAACCCACTCCAGCATTCTTGCCTGGAGAATCCCATGGACAGAGGAGCCTGGAATAGCGTGGAAATTCCTTAAAAAGCTGGAAATAGAACTGCCATATGACCCAGTAATCCCACTGCTGGGCATACACACCAATGAAACCAGAATTGAAAGAGACATGTGTACCCCAATGTTCACTGCAAACTGTTTATAATAGCCAGGACATGGAAGCAACCTAGATGTCCATTGGCAGACAAATAGATAAGAAAGCAGTGGTACATATACACAATCTAATATTCAGTTCAATCCAGTCACTCAGTCGTGTCTGACTCTTTGCGACCCCATGAATTGCAGAACGCCAGGCCTCCTTGTCCATCACCAACTCCTGGAGTTCACTCAAGCTCACGTCCTTCGAGTCGGTGATGCCATCAGCCATCTCATCCTCTGTCGTCCCCCAGTTTATTTAAATTTATTTAAATTTCTCTCCTCCTGCCCCCAATCTCTCCCAGCATCAGAGTCTTTTCCAATAAGTCAACTCTTTGCATGAGGTGGCCAAAGTACTGGAGTTTCAGCCATTACTCAACTATTAAAAAGAATGTACTTGAATTGGTTCTAATGAAGTGGATGAAACTGGAACCTATTATACAGAGTGAAGTAAGTCAGAAAGAAAAATACCAATATAGTATATTAATGCATATATATGGAATTTAGAAAGATGGTAACGATGACCCTATATGCAAGACAGCAAAAGAGACACAGATGTAAAGAACAGACTGTTGGACTCTGTGGGAGTAAGTGAGTGTGGGATAATTTGAGAGAATAGCATTTAAATATGTATATTAACATATGTGAAATAGATCACAAGTCCAAGCTCAATGCATGAGACAGGGGGCTCAGGGCTGGTGCACTGGGATGACTCAGGGATGGGACGAAGAGGGAGGTGGGAGAGGGGGTCAGGATGGGGAACACATGTACACCCATGGCTGATTCATGTGAATGTATGGCAAAACCACCACAATACTGTAAAGTAATTAGCCTCCAGTTAAAATAAAAAGAAAAAAAAGTTAAGAAGTATATATATCAACTCACTTATTTTTCTAGCATCTGTTGTAAACTAATAATGACCTAGTTGCTAACTCATTGTCTTCCTTGGAATCTGGAATCTTCAAGGTACTGACACTGTTGAGAATCTCTTTCTAGAAGTGTTACTCTTCACTTTCATGGCATTGCTCCCTGCCTGTTTCCCTGACTTTTTCTGCTTTGCCCTTAAAGCGTTCATCTCTTTGGTCTTGTGTTATCTGCCACCCTGTATGCTCTCCTTAGGTGACTTAATCAGCTGTTGTGGTTCAGAGTGAACTGACATCCATGTCATCATCTCCACAATTTTAAGTCTACTTATACCAACTTTTACAAGGGATGTCCCAGTGCTATATCTGACTCAACATATCTGAATCACATGCACTGCTTTGTCCATAAAACTGATTTTTTTCTCCTCATATCAGTTAAAACCATTATCACTGATTCAGTTGCCAAATATAGCATCTTCCTTGATGCCTCCCCACCCACAGCCTGCCTCATCTTACTGGTACCTGGGTCTTCTGGATCCTTACCTTTAAAATGTGTCTCTACTTACCTTTTCTACATCCAAAGCCCCTTGCCCATCCTTTTCAAATTATTTCAAAAAACTGAAAGGAATGAATGTTACTGAACTTATACTGTGAGGCCAGCAAGGACCATGATATCAAAACCAGACAAAGATATCATGAAAAAGAAAAAGAAAGGTTACTGTTAGTGATGAATGATGCAAAATTTCTCAACAAAATATTAGCAAACCAAATTCAGTAACACATTAACTCTGTGGGAGGAGATGAGGGTGGGATGATTTGAGAGAATAGCACTGAAACATGTACATTATCATATATGAAACAGATCACTAGTGCAGGTTCAATACATGAGACAGGGTGCTCAGGGCTGGTGCACTGGGATAACCCAGAGGGATGGGATGGGGAGGGTGGTGGGAGGGGCGTTTAGGATGGGGAACACATGTACACCCATGGCTGATTCATGTCAATGTATGGCAAAAAATCACTACAATATTGTAAAGTAATTAGCCTCCAATTAAAATAAATAAATTTTAAAAATAATAAAAATCATACACCATGGGAAAACCTGCAAAATCAAAGTGATAAGTCACATCAACAAATTGAAAAGTCATATAACTATCTCAATAGATGCAGAAAAAGCTTTTGAAATTTAATATCTAATTATGATTTTTTAAAAAAAACCCTCTCAAAGTGGGTTGAAAGAGAACATATTTAAAAAGAAAACTCTCACAGAGACAATTGTAATATCCACTGTGATTGAATTCTGTTCCCATTTATTATTTATCAATATTTATCAATGGTTGGCAATGTGCCCAGCTACATGAACTACAATTTCCAGCCTCACCTAAGTATCCTGCACCCATGACTCTGTTACAGTCTGGGGCCAATGACACATATGCGGAAAGCTCTTGAACAAAGACACACTCAGCTGCCACTTGTCCTTTGCCCTTTAGTCCTGTCATTCTTCCTGAGATGCGAATATGCTGATAAAGTAGAAAGGAGGAGGTCTACATCCACAGGTGGATGGCTTGAAGATAAGGGGCATATGCCAAGGACAGGTTCCTAATGATGGAATCTCCACACTGGCTCCGGGTTTCCCACCTTCCTTCAGCCTCCTCCTTATGCTTATGGAGCACAGCTTGCATCCCTGTTCTGCCATATTTTGTGTTGCTACGAGATGGATGCGAGAGAAAGGATTCATCCTTCTGTGTTCCTGCATCTAGCTGTCCTCCTCTCACCTGCATATCTTTTGCTAGAATTGAGTTTCCAAAAAGGTAGCTCTGACCGCATTTATTTTCCTCTGTCTATAAATCTCTGGTCCCCATTTCCTTGGCAATAGTTTCTTTACTCTGGCTTTAATACATGAAAGAGTCACAAGAGAATTTGAGCTTGCATTCCAGGTGATGTCACTTCCTGTTCCCATACATGTGAGCCCTGAACTTTTAAACCATCAGAAAACACCATGCTCTACTGGAACTTTCTGCCATTGCCAGTACTTCCCTATTCCAGGTAAATCTCTCTCTGCCATGTCTACTGCATAAGCTCCCATTGACCTTTTAGAGTCACGCTCAAATATCACCTCCTCCCTGAAACTTCCTGTGTGCCTTTTCTAAACTGAGGGTAAATGCAACTGCTGCTGCTGCTAAGTCGCTTCAGTCGTGTCTGACTCTGTGCGATCCCATAGACCGCAGTCCCCCAGGCTCCCTTGTCCCCGGGATTCTCCAGGCAAGAACACTGGAGTGGGTTGCCATTTCCTTCTCCAATGCATGAAAGTGAAAAGGGAAAGGGAAGTCGCTCAGTCATGTCCGACTCTTAGCAACCCCATGGACTGCAGCCTACCAGGCTCCTCCACCCGTGGGATTTTCCAGGCAAGAGTACTGGAGTGGGGTGCCATTGCCTTCTCCAGTAAATGTAACTACTTCCTCATTTTTGCCCAAGAGCACTCGAGTTGATTGCATGGCAGGTGAGAGCATTTATCCTGGAACTGTCTGGACTCTGGCTGCCTGGGTAGGAGGCTGAGTGATGCTGAGAAGAGTGCCGGGCTATCTTTGCCTGTGAAATGCTAATAACCTTTCTACCTACTTCATGGAGTCACTGGGTGGATTAACTGAACTCAGGTAAGTGGATTCATTACAAGAATGTCTGACACGTAAAAAGTGCTCCCTGGCCGTTACACACTATCAGCAATTGTGTTCATCTTATGTTTCAGTCTTACATATATGGGTGCAGAGCGTCTGCCTGTCCTACTCTCTGACCCTAGGCAATACACCTTTCCTGTTTCCTATGCCAGTGCCAAGCACAGTGTCTGTCAAAAAATACTTATTTGAAGTACAATCAGTCATAAAAAAGAATGAAATAATGCTATTGGCAGCAACACAGATGGACCTAGAGATGACCATACTAAGTAAGTCAGAGGAGGGCAGATATCACATCATTCGGAATCTGGGCTTCCCTGGTGGCTCAGCTGGTAAAGAATCTGCTTGCAGTGCAGGAGACACAGGAGATGCAGGTTCAATTTCTTCTTCAGAAAGATTCCCTGGAGAAAAGCATGATAGCCCACTCCAGTATTCTTGCCTAGAGAATTCCATGGACAGAGGAGCCTGGTGGGCTACAGTTTATGGGGTCATGAAGAGCTGGACAGGCCTGAGCAACTAACACACACACACAAATGATACAAATGAACTATTTACAAAACAAAAATTGGCCCGCAGACTTAGAAAACAAACTTAGGTTTACAAAAGAGGAAAGGGGGGCAAAAATTAGGAGTTTGAGATGAACATATACACGCTACTATATATAAAATAGAGAAACAGAAAGGACCTACTGCATAGCATAGGGAATAAAGTCCAATTTTAAAAAATAACTTATAAGGAAAAATAATCTGAAAGAAATACATGTAATCAAATCACTGTATACCTGAAACAAACACAACATTGTAAGTCTACTATACTTCATTAAAAAAATGTGAAAGCCATCCTATTTGACAAATTTTGGGCCAAATCAAATTATACTAACTACATGTATAAATTCCATTCAATACTAAATATCCATCTACTGAATTCCATTTTAATAAAGTAGCATGTGTGTTAAATTAGAACCACGACCAGTCCCCATTCAATCCACATACTTCCTGGGAAAAGAGCCACTGCGACAAGGAACAGCTACCTCTGTGAAGGTCTGAGAGGCTTTAGGTTGGTACAGAATTGTCCGCCCTAGCAAGGGAGTGTCTGCCATATAGCTTCCCATGAAGCAGATAAGATACACGGAAGAACTAAGCATTTTTGGAAGAACAGAGTACTGTGTCCACTGCTATTCCCTCAGCACAGTCTTGAATTAGAGAACAGGTCCTGACTTTGTAAAGTATGTCCTAAATCTGTCTTTTACCTGCACTATGCATGCCAATGGTATGACACGCTGCCCACGTGAGCCCACTACATTCTGTAAATAAGTCTGAAGGCACAAAACATACCAGCTCTATGTCGGGCACCCAAAGCACAGTGAGGAGTCAGATCCCAGGACAGAGTAGGGAAGGCAAGGGAGCGTCATATCTCACAGAGTGAAGACTATCTTTCTCTTTCCCAGGGGCAGGATTATGTCAAAGGGAGTCATGGATATTGAATTTTGAGGGCTCATCCAGTATTTATTATTTTCAGATATGAAAAGCAAAGCAAGAAGAAAAGTGTAGAATGCCATCAGGGAAGGAAAAAAGCACATCTTTAAAAACTTCATTGTGGCCCGGTGATATTTGTATGTCAAATGGAAAGCAATGGAAATGGGCAAAATGCATGGTGTCTCAGAAAGAGAAACTTTACAGACACCCTGCCTACTTCTCTCACAAACTCTGTTTCCTCCTCCCAAAAGAAATGGGGGAAAAAAATAGAGATTGCTAAAAAGAACCGCAGAAATCCTAGCAGGGGAATTAATGAGTGACAGGTCAGTCACTCATGTGAAAAAAATAAAACGTGGCAAGAAAAAAAAATGGCTTTGTCAAGAACTCTGAGGTTTTGTAGACTGGAAGCAATTTGTCCAAGGACTATTTTGACCACACCACTTCCTAATCTCAGTTCCCATAAGGTCTGGGAGGGGGCCAACTGGAAAGGTTCGTTTCAGCTGCACAGATATAGTCCACAGAGGAAATAAAAGGATTTTCAACATTGGAGTCATTTCCTTTGGTTCCCAGCTCTTTGAGGGGGAAAAAAATAAATTCCTTTTGGGTAGTGATATCTCCAGCTCAATTCCTGCAGCCTGGCTTAGAAAAATAACAAAATCTGTTCCCCGAAACACTTTCCAATCAGACAAGATTTCAACTCAAAGCACAAAGTCCAATGAAAGACTTTGCTGGCTAGAGTATTCTAGGAAGACACGCACATTTTTAAGGTTCACACTGCTTTATCCACAACCAATGTAAATGTCAGATGTGAAATATGTGTTCAGGAGAGGGACCTGGATAACCAAATCTTGAGCCCGCTCCTTTGGAATTGCTGCTAAAGGGTCTTGTGGAGAATAATAGGGTCAATTTACAAAGTACAGAACACACGGCAATATTACCCAAAGTGGGCCCACCTGCTTGCCACTCTGAAGCCAATGAAGAGGCAAGGTTGCTTTATTTCAGAGGCTAGCAGCTAGGAAGGGTTGGGGACGGGAATGCTAGTTTTTATCTCAAGGCCATGGTATGAGTTGACTTCAAGCTGTCTCTTAGAAATAGTTTTCTTCTTTTGGAGTAAGAATTCTGGAAAAACAAGAATTTTGTCAGTCAAGCTTTCTCTAACCGAATATGCAAAAGGTTTCAGTTTTGGAGTTTCAGAAGAGTTTTCCATTCATCTCAACCAGATTTTTCAGAGTTTGAAGAACTGAAATGGAATTTCTCATTTTTCAAAAGGCAACAAGAATACTAATCACACAAAATGGAATACACACTCCCATAGCAGAAGACAGAGCTGTCACAAACCCTCCAAAAGATTACCCACATGAAGTCTGAAAAGAAACACTTCCCAACACAAATAGGCCTCAACGTCAGATACACGTCAGAACTGACTGCCAACACACCCGAATAACACTCAGTGCTCATAAAGGGCCCTCAGTGCCAGACACCTGTAAGAACCAATCGGCAAAAAATGCCCAAACAGCACTTCACCCTCAAAAGAGAAGTTAGCTGGGTGCACACTGGTGGATTTACTGTGTCTAGAAGCTCATCAGCTTGTCCAGAGGCATCTTTCCATTCCACCAAGGAAAAGCTCAGGTTGGCAGACAGTGCCGAGCAGGGGAGAAACAGGGAGGATCCCCAGAACAAATGGTATCGACAGCTGCTATGAACATCCCTCCAAACCTCCTCCCGGGGCCAGCTAGCCATGAGCAGCGGCTCCTTGAAGCCTTCCTGCCACATCATCAGGGTAGCAGCTTTGCTTGGGGAAAACTCTGGGAGCCAGATATTGCAACAGCGCAGCCTCACTGGGTGCTAATATCTGTTAGTGAAAGTGGGTCCAGGTCTCCCGGCTTCAAAGCCAATAAAGAAAAGTTTGGTGGAAAGGCAAGTTTGCTTTATTTCGAAGTCCAACACCCAGGTGCAGGGACATACTCCAGTTCAAAGACCTGCCCCCCACCCCAACTGACAATCGGTGTGCAAGAGTGTTTAAAGGGTAGTTTCAGAGGTGTATAGATGGTGGGAGGGGGCTACATGTCGAGAGAGCATAGTCATTTTGAACCTGGTCATGCAGTGGTCTGACCAGCATCATCTTGTTTTTTTCAGTTCAGTTCAGTTCAGTCGCACAGCCGTGTCCGAATCTTTGCGACTTCATGGACTGCAGCATGCCAGGCCTCCCTGTCCATCACCAAATCCTGGAGTTTACTCAAACTCATGTCCATTCAGTCAGTGATGCCATCCAACCATCTCATCCTTTTTTGTCCCCTTCTCCTCCCACCTTCAGTCTTTTCCAGCATCAGGATCTTTTCAAATGAGTCAGTTCTTCACATCAGATAGCCAAAGTACTGGAGTTTCCATTTCAGCATCAGTCCTTCCAATGAATATTCAGGACTGATTTCCTTTAGGATGGACTGGTTGGATCTCTTAGCTGTCCAAGGGACTCTCCAGAGTCTTCTCCAACACCACAGTTCAAAAGCATCAATTCTTCGGTTCTCAGCTTTCTTTATAGCCCAACTCTCACATCCAAACATGACTATTGGAAAAACCATGGCTTTGACCAGACGGACCTGTGTTGGCAAAGTAATGTCTCTGCTTTTTAATATGGTGTCTAGGTTAGCCATAATCTTCCTTCTAAGGAGCAAGCGTCTTTTACTTTCATGGCTATAGTCACGATCTGCAGTGATTTTGGAGTCCAAAAAAATAAAGTCTGTCACTGTTTCTACTGTTTTCCCATCTATCTGCCATGAAGTGATGGGACCAGATGCCATGATCTTAGTTTTCTGAATGTTGAGCTTTAAGCTAACTTTTTCTCTCTGCTCTTTCACTTTTATCAAGAGGCTCTTTAATTCTTCTTCGCTTTCTGCCATAAGGATGGTGCCATTGGCATACCTGAGGTTATTGATGTTTCTCCCAGCAATCTTGATTCCAGCTTGTACTTTGTCCAGTCCAGCATTTCTCATGATGTACTCTGCATATAAGTTAAATAAGCAGGGTGACAATATCCAGCCTTGAAATACTCCTTTCCCGACTTGGAACCAGTCTGTTGTTCCACGTCCAGTTCTAACTGTTGCTTCCTGACCTGCATACAGATTTCTCAGGAGGCAGGTCGGGTGGTCTGGTATTCCATCTCTTGAAAAATTTTACACAGTTTGCTGTGATCCACATAGTCAAAGGCTTTGGCATATTCAATACAGAAGAAGTAGATGTTTTTCTGAAACCCTCTTGCTTTTTCAATGATCCAGCAGATGTTGGCAATTTGATCTCTGGTTCCTCTGCCTTTCCTAAATCCAGCTTGAACATCTGGAATTTCATGGTTCATATACTGTTGAAGCCTGGCTTGGAGAATTTTGAGCATTACTTTGCTAGTGTGTGAGATGAGTGCAATTGTGTGGCAGTTTGAACATTCATTTCCAAGGTTGGTTTGCTCCCATTTCTTTCAAGCCAATTCTTAGAACTGTGGCAGCTTAAGGCAATGGCATCCCACTCCAGTACTCTTGCCTGGAAAATCCCATGGACGGAGGAGCCTGGAAGGCTGCAGTCCATGGGGTTGCTGAGGGTTGGACATGACTGAGCGACTTCCCTTTCCCTTTTCACTTTCATGCATTGGAGAAGGAAATGGCAACCCACTCCAGTGTTCTTGCCTGGAGAATCCTAGGGACAGCGGAGCCTGGTGGGCTGCCGTCTATGGGGTAGCACAGAGTCGGACATGACTGAAGCGACTTAGCAGCAGCAGCAGCAGCAGCATGGGTATAGCCTGATCATCATGTAGTTAACTTGTTCCACCTGGTGGAGGTCTTGGTCTCTATAAGGCAGCTCAAAGGATATGACTCTGAATAATATCTATAGCCCATGAAGAGCAACTAAACATCTTGACTTTGCTTAATGACTAAACTATTATTAGTCTTGTTGAACTGTTTCCCTTTGTTTCTGCACTTCTCTGATTAAGCTTATTATTTGGCTAGAATTCTACTGTAGACAAAAGGTAGGCTGAGGACATGAGGGTGTAGGTGGGGAGGGACCATAGCGTACTGCTAGTTTCGATAACCAAGTTCCCTCTCCAGTGGTATTTGGGCAGCTTTGGAATGGTTACCTGAATGTGTGGAGAGCAGAAAAGTGGCAGTCTCCAAATCTATCCTCCAGCTAAGGACTTTTGGAAGTGCTACAGAGATTGTAAGGAAAAGATGGGTAGTCAGAGTGGCTCATATACATGCATTCTAAACGCCTAAGTTGAAAGCTCCTGTATGCAGCTTGGTTTATGTGTCATGGCATTAGAAATATGAGACAGCTTTTGTCCAGTATGGATCTGCAGGGAAATATTACAGCTCATTTCACCACCGCGTGGCGTTTTGTTTAGTGTATACTCTTTTATTTTCCCTGCAAGATCCTTGGTATTAATTCTCAAGTCTTTGGGTCAGTTTCTTGGTGAAACCATAAAGCGGCTGGATTATACATCAAATGGAAAATGTAAAGAAATGCAATTATTTTTATATCTTGATAGCAAATCTTAAAGTTTTAAGACTATTTCCTTATTACAGATTCTCAAGGATAGTCATGTATTTTAATTGTCAACTTTAAGAAGGAGTCGAGTCATGTAATATTTATAGTCATTAGATAATTAATTCTAACTACAATGTCAGGTGAATCAAAAGCCCCCTTTTGTGCTCATCACCATGTTGCAGCTAAAGAATGAATTACTTTTTTACTTTTTTTTTTCAAACACTCATATCCCAAACTTAGACTTAGGTATTTATTTACTAACCAGCATAATATAATGTGACAGGGCAAACCTCCACTTGCTAAAAAAGCCTAGTGACTATCTCTTGAGAGATAGGGAAGCTATAGACTTTTTCATGTTTTACTCTCTCTTGCCTTTTATTTTCAATAATCTTAATACATAGAAATTATAGCAAAAGGGAGGCTTTTGCTAAATGTATCAAAAAAAAAAAACTAACTAATGTCTCTGAAACCAAGAAAAGAAAAGTATTAGTACCATAACATCAGAATTTTAATTACATGTAAATTTAAACCAAATGTTACTGGAATAGCTCGCCATTTCCTTTCCAACTTCTGCTCTCCAAGGAATTCCAAACTCAGGAGCACATTGTCAGTGAAGTGACTCTGAAAACGGCCAGATATGAAATTTCTGTTTTCAGTTAGTCCTGTGACACATGTGTTTTCATTCGTTCCTAAGACACAGAGGGAGCCCTCAACTTTTAAGTCATAATATGAAAATCCCATTTTGTTATTATTTCTATAAAACAGTGAAATGACGGAAGAATACTCTGCAAATAAAGGCGAGAAGGGTGTTATTCTTTACATATGATGATCCTGTGAGGAGGGCCCATGCTTGCTTTCTTCTTTTTGCCTACCCATTCAAAACCTTTTCCCCATGTTTCCTTTTATAACCAACAGCAGACATTGGCCAAGTGCTGGGCTAAACATAAGGCTGAGATCTTTGGACATGAGGTGATCAGTAGAACAAAAACAGTAACTCAAGAGGCCCCAACAACCATCAGAAGAGAGTAAACACTGTTCTCCGATATGTACATCCTAAATATTAAAGTCACACAAGACACCCAAGCACAGAACTGGTTTAATGCTGTCATCTGTTCACATGTGGTTTCCCAGGTGGCTCATTGGTAAAGAATCCGCCTGCCAAAGCAGGAGACGCAGGGTCCATCCCTGGGTCAGGAAGATCCCCTGGAGGAGGAAATAGAAACCTATTCTAGAATTCTTGCCTGGAAAACCCCATGGACAGAGGAGCCTTGCAGGCTATAGTCCATGGAGTCGGACACGACTTCACAACTGAGCAGTCGGACGCGCAGTTCACATACAACAATGCAACGTTAGAGTCCTGCTCAAGTCACACGTTTAAGGGTCAAACCTATTTTTAGAACGATCTTTCGACTTCAGTCAATTCATTCTGCCCTTTTCAGACTTTCTCCTCTGTCATTAACCCAAGAAAAACTCAAATCTTTTCCTAAAAAAATGTTTGTAAAACATGCAAAATAGATCCTGGCCCATAGAGGGAACTCAGTATTTGGTGGTCGGAAATAACAGGAGAAATGCATGGTGTCTGTCGATAAGGAAAACAATGCTAACATAACTTAAGCATTGCTGAAAATAGTCAATGATATTAAGTGGTAAATTATCTGACAGAGGCAATAAGAATACATAGAAAAGGGAATTTACAAAGAGCCAAAGTAGACAGGGGAGCTTTCATCTAGTAAGAATTTTAATTTACTGATAATCTAAGTCTGGCTTAAAATAGATGAAGATGCCAAAAAGATATAACCGGGGGAGGGGGGATGAGTTGAGTAAAAACCCAAGAGTAAAGTGCCTGGTCTGCTCAGTGTGAAAGGTACATATTGAAACAGAATGAAAAATGCTGTGAGTTGATTCATATTAGGAGGCCCTTTAAAGCTATCCTGAGGAATTCAGACTTGATATAGAATAACAAGTCATAGGCAGGTTTTAGCCAAGCAAGGGGCATGATGAAAGCACCGTTTATAGAATGCAGTGAATCTGTGAAAGTACCTGGAGTCCTAGCGTTCTTACCAAGACCCTGAGCTTAGGGCAGCTGGGTGATAAATGGCTACAATTTTATCCTGGTTTCCAATCACAAAAATCACCTGCATGATGTTTTCTTGGTGCTATATCCAGGTACTGAGAACCTAAGATGTGGTTCATCCATTTATTATTGTATGCTTCTAGACATTCATGGGATAATGACTGTGCCACACATGTGCTAAGCACAAGTGAACAAGAAATGAACAAGATAATAGTGTATCCTGAAGAAGTGTATAATTTTTGTCCATGATAATAAACACACACACACATACACACACACACTGATTATATCCAGTTTTCTAAGTGCTAGGGAGACTTTTGGGAAAACAAAGAGTTTTATTAAGAAAGACAGAGGAAAGGTGTCTAGATTGGCTTGGGCACGGGTGGAGGGAGAGAGAAAGCTTCGAAGACTTTGTTTGCATCAGCCGAATCTCCCAGACCAAGGGAGAGCACAAACAGCACAGAGGAGGAGTGGGATGAAAGAGATTAGTGGCCGGACTGTACAACAAAGCAGACCTGAATTTACATCCCACATCTGCTATTTCGTGATTGTGGAGACAAGGGCAATCTCCTTGTCTCTCACACCTATAAAATAGAGATAATAATTAAAACTATTTGAAAAACCTACTATCATGTATATGAAGCTCTCAGCATAATTTCTGTACATAGTAAGTGCTTAGTAAATACCAGGTTTTATTATTAAATGAGAGGTATAATGCTTGTCCCAAGCAAAGAGAATCAGCATAGGTACCATAGTGCCTTTGCATGGGACTTGTTAATAGTTTGGAATGATTAGCTAACACAGTAAGATGTAAGAACTGACCAGGGTCATCATATGGCTGCCTATGTTGTCCACTGCAGTAGCAGAGCTGGGAATTACCCAGGAATTACAATGAAAGCTCTCCAGGGCTGGAGCTTGGCAGGGCTCACAGTTTACAAAAAGTGCAGTACTCCTGGAGTTAGAGAGTGGAGAAGAGTCCGGACCATGAAAAGCCTTGTACTCTATGATGGTTAGCAGTTTATCATTTATGACATCTCATTCAAATGCTGCTGCTGCTGCTGCTAAGTCGCTTCAGTCGTGTCCGACTCTGTGCGACCCCACAGACGGCAGCCCACCAGGCTCCCCCATCCCTGGGATTCTCCAGGCAAGAACACTGGAGTGGGTTGCCATTTCCTTCTCCAATCATTCAAATGCTAGAGATTCAAATATGTACAGATATAATCAAATTTCAATGACGATACACATCTTTCAGCTTTCTCATTATTGAATAAATGAATGTTTTCTTCTTGTTGCATTTCAGAACTGGTAAGTTATGCTGCACTCCTTGACTTATTTTTTTCTAGATATCACAGTAAAATATATAGAGAGGAGATTCAAAAATCAGTATATTACCATGCAAAGAATCTTCATAGTCAGAGCTCCATGATTTCTTCAAGTTCATAGCCTTTCGAATGTATTAATTTTACAGAACATTGTTCAGATTTTAGATACAATTTTACGATTTGCTTTATTGGGGCTATCTTTTAATGCATTAACTGAGAAATACTTATGAGCCCTTATTACATGCCAGGTCTTGGTTTTGCAGATGTAAGAAAATACGATCCCTACCTCAAAGAATTTACAGTCCAGAAGAGAAGACATAAATGTCAACCAATAGTTACATGTACCTTTGATAATCTTCAGGCATTATATTTTGACCTGGTTAGTTGGGGAAACAGTGGAAACAGTGTCAGACTTTGTTTTTTGGGGCTCCAAAATCACTGCAGATGGTGACTGCAGCCATGAAATTAAAAGACGCTTACTCCTTGGAAGAAAAGTTATGACCAACCTAGATAGCATATTGAAAAGCAGAGACATTACTTTGCCAACAAAGGTCCATCTAGTCAAGACTATGGTTAGTCCACTGGTCATGTATGGATGTGAGAGTTGGACTGTGAAGAAAGCTGAGCACTGAAGAATTGATGCTTTTGAACTGTGGTGTTGGAGAAGACTCTTGACACGTCCCTTGGACTGCAAGGAGATCCAACAGGTCCATTCTAAAGGAGATCAGCCCTGGGTGTTCTTTGGAAGGACTGATGCTAAAGCTGAAACTCCAGTACTTTGGCCACCTCATGCGAAGAGTTGACTCATTGGAAAAGACTCTGATGCTGAGAGGGATTGGGGGCAGGAGGAGAAGGGGACGACCGAGGACGAGATGGCTGGAAGGCATCACCGACTCGATGGACGTGAGTCTGAGTGAACTCCGGGAGCTGGTGATGGACAGGGAGGCCTGGCGTGCTGCGGTTCATGCGGTCGCAAAGAGTCGGACACGACTGAGCGACTGAGCTGAACTGAGTAGCAGAACATATAGAGGTTTTCTATTTTTCTTTTCTACATCGTACTACAGTTAGTTTCCCATGCCACAAAGTGTGAACAATGATCTTTTCAACCAGTTGTAAAATACTCCATTGCTTTAATCCAAATTTAGTCATTCTTTATTTTAGAGTATTTAATTTATTTCCAAATTTTCAGCAGTACAAAGCAAAGCTGACACATTCATGAGTCTAGCTTTACCATACCTGAAAGAACACATCTTTAGGAAACAAAAAGGGACAAGAGTGAGTTTATTTACTGAAAGGACTAGAAAATTTGGTGACTCTTGAAATGCAGTCATCAAAGAATAAAACAACTTTTGCTTTATAAAAGGCTGATAAAAATGAGGCATCTCTATGGCTCCTTTAATTTTCCTCTTGGTTGCCTCTTACAGATAAATGATCAATAATTTCCCCAATTATCACTCATTTCCACTTTGTTTGGGTCTACGCTTCAAGGCTTAGAAGAATCCTACCAGTCTCCGTGCTTTAAATAAGCCGCCAAGCCGTGGACCAAAGACATGGTTAAATCTTAATGATGCACATGTTACCCAGGAGGATCATTTTTTTCCTTGCTGGTTGGGACAACGTCTGTATGACCTGGGCAGAGCATCAGCCCCAGTTCCTGGCTGGAGAGAGGGAAGCATATCCTCCCTAAACTTGGAGACCGACTTTGTATTTCTGGAGTGGATCTGAGGGTCACAGCCCCTGTGTTTCCACACGTGTGCAGTTAGCTAATGACAGCTGGGAACTCTGAACACAATCATCCACAAATTGTTCAGAGAACAAAGCCTGAATGAAACCACTGGCAGCACAGAGCTTCAGGTAACACTTGAACTCTCAAGTGAAATCCAAATGAGAAAGCTTTCCCTTTTTCCCTCATTGTTTGTCCGAAATATTCAAGGAACTCTGCAATGGCCAAATCAGCTGGTTACTATGGAGGAACACAGACTCTGTGCCAACATTGGACATTATAGTTTCCAGGGCAAGGCGACTTCCTGGCTGCCTATTATAACAATATTCAGCTTGACAAGAAACCCCACAAAACATTCATGCCCTTCCTACAAATGACTTAATTTTGGTTACAAATAGGAAATGGCTACTTTTCCTACAAAAATCTCAGCCAAAAACACAAGCTAAACGTAGACAGTGGTATTGGAGAAGCAAACTGATTCTCTCAACAGTCCCTACAGTAAGCAGTACCTACATTTAAAGTCTGCATTTGGAAGGAGAACATCCGGCCTGAGACACGTAACCCTCAGGGACTAGACCAGAAAGAAACAGAGTTACTATCCAAGACTTAGAAAAATTCAGACTCAGATTTGAGCAGGGGATTCTAAAGAGAGGAAATAAAGCATGTACCTGTTGACTAAACAGGGCACAGATGCTCAAGGTTTCTTTAAAGCACAAGAGAATGAGAGATGAGGCAACCTTAGGGTGGAGTCAGAGACTCAAAGGCAACTTCAGACAATAGGAAACTATGTGGCTAGGGAAGAATCTCTGGAGAAAAACCAGCTTGAAAAAGGAAAAACTGACCTGAGCAGGAATTTGGGTATATTGCTGTAAGAACTGGTCATGGATAAATTCAAGATAAACTTGATCAGACCTTTAGAATCCAAATAGAAAATAGTCATTTACCCCCAGGTTCATCCTTCAGGGAGACAATGACCCCAAAACATTCTCCAAAATTAAGGGAAAGCTATTTAAAGACAAGAATGGAGTCTGGGTAAGTAATTGCAATGGAGTGGCTTCTTCAGAGGTCTTAACCCATTCCTATGAGCAAACACGAGAGTCCAGCCAAACAGAACTTAAACAAGATGAAAGAGTACATTTGCTGCGAAACTCTTCCACATGGGCCCTGTAAGGAAGCACACGCCTCATTCTGAATCCTGAGAGCAGATGAAATTATCAACTACACTGTGTCCGCCTACCATCATCCATAATTCTGTGATATTTCCCACTTAAAATTGATTAAACTGCTACTCGCATTAAAGTTAACACAGATGGAAGGCTCGACATTGTCAATATCACTCAAGTGCAAAATTGAAGTGAACAGAAAATGATTCCCAAAATATAGATATAAGAGAAAATAGCTTTAACTGGAAACAAAATGATCAAAATATTTTCAAAAGGTACCTATGCTTTCAGGGCACAAGCTGCGCATTCTTTCACGTTTGTGTCAAGTAACACAACAGAGCTAGAATCCCCATCAATATTGTTATAATCGAGGGGCGGGTGAGAACCAAAGCATGCTTCTTTCAAACTTTCCACCTGCACATAAACTCAAAACACTGTGCTTCTGTCTGCTTATCATTACTACCATCCGGGATCTGTCCGGCTAGCCTTGTATGCATGCTAAATTGCTTCAGTCATGTCCCACTCTTTGCGACCTTATGGACTGACTGTAGCCGGCCAGGCTCCTCTGTCCATGGGATTCTCCAGGCAAGAGGACTGGAGTAAGTTGCCATACCCTCCTCCAGGGGATCTTCCCAACCCAGGGATCAAACCCACACATCTACATCTCCTGCACTGGTAGGCAGGTTCTTCACCATTAGCATCACCTGCGAAGCCTTATGTCCTGCTAGTCTTACTTATAGGGATTATTTTGCAGGAGGAATTGCAAATAGTGAGGAGTGGAGATTTGAGAGACTATCATTGGATTCTGGTAACAGTGGTCCACAAGTTATCCACCATCTCCAGGTTTGTTTCATCTGCAGTAAAACGGAGATATTAATAACTTTCAGAATTACTTGATACTCATTCCATAAGCTATTAAAAACTGAATCTATGCATGCCTTCCGGGGCCAAACAGGTACACAAGTGAGTGAAGTGGGCTGCTTTTATGAAAACAGCAAGGCGGTTTAGGCACCACTGAAAAGTATTCACATCTAAATACTTTTAAGCAATGTTGTAGCCAAACAACAATCCTTCATTAGACAGATTTGCCCTGTTGATGAGTTATAGGAATGTTCTAAGATATTTCTAGACTCTGGGACACTGAACAGCTATTTGACCAAGGCTGAATTGCACAGCATATTAGTATAAACATGTCTCCTGCCTCCACAGTCACTGTTCGCTGTACCTCTGAGAACCCTTCAGGGTTTCATCAATTCATTCACCAGCTTTCTTTGTAAAGCAGGGTTTCTCTCCTGGGCAAATAAACCAAAGACACCATTCCTGACCCCACTGAGATCCACTTTCCTTTTTTTTTCCTGTCTTGGTCATTCAGTCTGTTTTACTTGATTTAGGAACTGATTGGTTGGTGGGTAATTTTTTAGAGACAGGTTGAAGACTTCGCTTCCGGAACTTAAGGGAATTCAGGTGGGATACACAAGATCAAAGTGTCGGCAAATGTCAATAGGTCTGATAGCCCCTGATGCTGGAAGAGACTGTGGGTTACCAGAGAAACCATCTGTCTTCCTCACAGATCAACTGCCCTTCAGTTTATCTTCATGGCTGATTCTTTCACCAGCACATGGACCACAGTGGCTTTTGGTTTTCCACTGAAGGTCACTTATAAACTGGAAAACTGTTTTATCTGGAAAGTTACCTTTCATATGATTTTTTCAATTATTGGGTTGGCCAAAAAGTTCACTCGGGTTTTTCCATACGACCTTACAGAAAAACCCAAAGGCAATTTTTGAGCAGCTCATCATTACTGAAACAAGAATCAGAGCCAAAGAACTAGCTCTAGATTGGTAACTTTAAGAAAATAGGGGAAAGACAGGCTGACTTGGACAACATAATACAGTGTGTGATTCGTACTAAACAGTCCATGTTCATAGGACATGCTAGGTGGAAATACGATGATGCGAGAAGAAATGTGAAACTTTTACACAGATTTCACCCAAACTCCAACATACACCTAATATCAATGCTTGATCAAGTTTGTAATTGATAATTATATATGCAGTGTTAATATCTTATTACTTGTCTTACATTATCTTCTCACAACAGAAGAAAACTGCAAAGCAGCCAACCACTATCTAAGGCACAGCCTCCCCAGGACTTCTTTAGTTTATATAACACAGAAGATGCTTAGTTACAAAGAATGGTGAGCATTTTTGCCTCAAGCTTCTTTTAGGGGAATTATGTTTTATTAAACTACAAGTGTTAGTCAGCCATGTCTGACTCTTTGCGACCCCATGGACTGTAGCCTGCCAGGCTTCTCTGTCCATGGGATTCTCTAGGCAAGAATACTGGAGCAGGTAGCCATTCCCTTCTCCAGGGGATCTTCCCGACCCAGGAATCAAACCCAGTCTCCTGCACTGTAGACAGATTGTTTACCATCTGAGCCACTAGGGAAGCCCAACAAACTTAGATATGTCTTTATAAGATGATTTTTAAAAGTCTCTCATGATTCAAGTATCTTATAAATATTTTTCACTGTCTTGCACATACACAAAACACCTGATCAATACACACATATAATAATATATGTAATAAATAAATTATATATTAATGAATATATTAATACATATGAAAGTTATATATACACATACATATTTCACTCAAAGCTATTCTTATTTGATTTAAAACAATGTTTAAAAATTGAGTAACACTGAAGGAAATTCCAGATTTCATATGGTAATCTTCGGTTTGTTAAGGTCTGTTAGTTGGGAGAAAATACTTGAAAAACTTATGTTTGATAAAAGGTCAGTATCCAAAATATATGACTTCCCTGGTGGCTCAGCAGTGAAGTATCTGCCAATGCAGGAGACGTGGGTTGGATTCCTGGGTCTGGAAGATCTCCTGGAGAAGGAAATGGCAACCCACTCCAGTATTCTTACCTGGGAAATCCCATGGACAGAGGAGCCTGGTGGACTTCAGTCCATGGGGTCAAAAGAATCAGATACAACTTAGTGACTAAACAACAACAATCCCACATATATAAGGGACTCATACAACTTAATAGCATACAAACAAACAAAAACAACCCTATTAACAAGTGGGTAAAGGATCCAAATAGATATTTTCCCAAAGAAAATATATTAATACAAATGGCCGAAGATAGTGAAAAGATGTTCGCCATCACTAATCCTCAAGGAAATGCAAGTCAAAACCACAGTGTCAGCTCATACCTGTTAGGATGCGTGCGCATGCACACTAAGTCGCTTCCGCTGTGTGTGACTCTGCGACCTCATGGACTAGCCCGCCAGGCTCCTCTGTCCATGGGACTCTCCAGGCAAGAATGCTGGAGTGGGCTGCCATGCCCTCCTCCAGGGATCTTCCCGACCCAGCGATCAAACTTGAGTCTCTTATGTCTCCTGCGTGGCAGGTTGGTTCTTTACCACTAGTGTCAAGTGGAAAGCTCCATCTGTTAGGATAAATATTATCAAAAAAGATACCAAATGCTGACAAGTATGTAGACAAAAGGGAACCCTCACGCACTGTTAATGGGAATGTAAATTGGTGCGACCAGCCTGGAAAAACAGCATGGAAGTTCCTCAAAAACCTAGGAAGAAAAATACCATATAACCCAGAAATGCCTCTTCTGGGTAGTTACCTGGAGGAAAAGAAATCAGTACCTCAACGATATACCTGCACCCCTGTTAACTGTAGTATTATTCACAACAGCCAAGACATGCAAACAACCTAAGTGTCTGTCAACAGATGAACAAAGAAAATACAGGGTGTGTGTGTGTATATATATGTGTGTATATACGTGTGTGTGTGTGTATACAACAAAGTACTATTCAGCCTTAAGAAAGGAGATCCTGCCATTCGTAACCACATGGATGAATGAAGATGAAAGAAGTCGTTCACAGAAAGACAAATGCTGCATCACATCACTTACATATGGAACTTAAATATACAGAAACAGAGAGTAGAAATGTGGGGGGGAATGAGGAGAAGCTGGTTTAAGGGTTCAAAACTGTTGCTTTGTAAGCTGACCGTGTCTAGAGATCTCATGGGAGGCATGATGAAAATAGTTTATTCTGCAGAACTGGATCTTGACAGTGTGCTAACAGAGCGGGTTTCAAGTGCCCTCATCTCTCTCTCTCTCTCTCTCTCTCTCTCTCTCTCACACACACACACACACACACACACACACACACACAAATGGTAACTCTATGGACATGAGTTTCAGCAAACTCTAGGATATGGTGAAGGACAGGAAAGCCTGACGTGCTACAGTCCGTGGGGTCGCCAAGAGTCAGACACAACTGAGTGGCTGAACAACTCTATGACGTAACACTTAATTAGCTTGACTATAGTAATCACTTGACAGAATTCATGCATATTATATCACCATGCTGTTCACCTTAAATAATGTAATTTCTATTTAAGAATTCAAATAGCTTTCCATAGTCAAATTATTCTTAATTTCATCACTTGCTTCTCCATGAAGAATATAGTACTAGCCATAATTTTTATATTGTAGATATGAAATTAAAGATTTTTCTAGTTTTTAACCCCTTATTACTCAAAAACATTTCGTGAGAACCTTTGAGGAATAAGGGGTTAAAAATGTGGGTGAATATGTCTCCTGGAATTTTGCCACTTGGTTTCATTTAGTACAATCTCAAACATCATTATTTTTCACATCAACTTTAAGCCCAAAGCCTAGTGTGGTTTTTAGCACTGGGCTCTCTAAAATCTTTTGTTTCAGCTCCTTCTTTTCCCAGAGTGGACAAGCCCCGAGGATGTGAACAGCTGTTATATCTGCAGCTTAAGCGTTTTGTTATTTCTTCATGAGAGAAATTGTATCTTCAAAAGCGGCACAGACAAGGTATCCCATAGATGCTTCATGAATGCAGGTTTCTTCCAACCCAGGGCTAATGTCAGCTTAATGACCAGTAGGTCTATTCGGAAGCCTAGCAATTAAACTGCCATTTTCTAAGAGAAGTAGTACAAATTAATTGCAAACCTTGCTATTTCCTATTTCAAAACACACAGGGGAAACCAAGCTGGTTTTTACAATGATCCTATGAAACAGAGACCTTATATCACCAATATTTTATGGATAAAGAGACATGTGAGCCCACTTACAGCCACTTACGGAATCATAACAAATGATACATTCATCCTTCGAATTCAATTTCAGTTTTTATAGTTCAGTACTTTTTTCAGTCATGTGCACGGATTTTTCTCTTTACTACTCCAGAGTTCTCATTCCTTTACCGAAGAAAAGGAAAAATAGCTATTTTAAGAAAGACATGAATAACCATTAAGTCAATAAGAACAATGGCAAGCATCAAATCAAATGACTGTTCACCATCCCGTAAACTAGCTATGCTTTTACTTTATGCTTTTACTATGGTTTCAAAGCTAAGGAAGCTAAGGAAGCAAGAATCTTTAGCTTTTTGCCTTTACCTCTTAACTTGTAAAACCATGCTACAGAGCGAACGTTATGGCATAGGGTGAACAAAGGCACACTTTTTTTCCCTTTCAGAACCTACCAACTGAGAATGAATTCCACCACCTGCCACTGTGACGGAATGCACTTTTCCTCAAAGACATCAGGTTTATAGGCCTTGAAAAATCCTGAGGGCTATCATATAGCCATCACCAAAACGTATGAAAAAAGTCCTTTAAGTACTGACACTTTTTACTATAAACAAAGCCAGTCTCGTGGATAAACAACCAGGTCCTACTGTGTAGCACAGGGAACTAAATTCAATATCCTGGGATAAACTCCAATGGAAAAGAATATAATAAGAAATATATATGTATATGCGTGTGTGCATAACTGAGTCACTGTAATATACAGCAGAAATTAACACAACATTGTAAATCAACCACACTTCAATTAACTAAAAATAAAATAAAATTTAAAAATGCCAGTCTCAATAAACACGTCAGTTCATGAAACACACATTCCTTGAATAGTTCAAAAGTACGCAGAACTGCATTAATGTAAGATAAGTAAGCACTCTTGACAATATGGTTCTATGAGAAAAAAATCCAAGTCCAAGGTCACAGAAAAATCTATCTTGTAGAACTGCCAGATACATTACAAACCATAGGTATAAATAACCCTCCTTGTGGCTCAGCTGGTAAAGAATCCACCTGCAATGCAGGAGACCTGGGTTCGATCCCTGGGTTGGGAAGATCCCCTGGAGAAGGAGAAGGCTACCCACTCCAGTATTCTGGCCTGGAAAATCCCATGGACGCAGGAGCCTGGTAGGCTACAGTCCATGGGGTCGCAGAGTCTGACACGACTGAGTGACTTCACTTTCACTTTAAAGAGAAACTGGGGTGTGTGTGTATGTTATGTCTCTGGTACCCTCGGCATCTTTACAGGCCTGTGGAATACATACTCAACCATGTACATTACTTCCATTAATGTGACATCAAAGGCTCCCAGAGAGAAAGATAAAGCCCCTGGAATCTAAGACCACTCCGAACTGTCCCATTTCATCAACACTTCGGCAATAGAAAGTAAGGTCCACAAGAAGCCTGAGGAGTTTATAATCTAGATGGAGATACCCACTAATCACAAAAGCCCAAGAGATACAGGGGTATAATATCTTTGCTCACAGATGGTGCTCAGAGGAGATGGGCTTGTAAAGTATGTAAACAGAATGGGGAGAGTCTACTGAGGACTTCCTGGGAAGGTGAATTATGGAGGAAATCACCAACACACTAGCAGAGGTAAGAATGAGCATTTTCTATATCTCTCAACATACATCAAACTCTAAAGCCCGGAAACTGGAAGACAGGGGCAGGAGAACAAACAAGATATCTGAACAAAAGGATTTCTGTGAAATCGCAAGATGTGGGTTTGTAAGAGTCATGTTCAGATTATGGCTGAAAGCAAAATAACTCTACCATTTTACTTCCTAATTTTTATTTTACCTAGGTATGTGTGTATTTTATTATTTATGTGGCTGTGCTGAGGTTTAGTTGCAGCACACAAAATCTTTAATTGCAGCATGCAAACTCTTAGTTGCGGCAAATGGGATCTGATTCCCTGACCAGGGATCGAACCTAGGCTCCCTGCATTGGCAGCATGGTCTTAGCCACTGGACCACCAGGGAAACTCCTGGTTTTTATTTTATATTGGCATATAGGTGATTAACAGTGTTTTGTTAGTTTCAGCCAGCAGATTCAGTTATACATATACATGTATCTATTATTTTTCAAATTCCTTTCCAATATAGGCTACCATTTTATTTTTAAGCCATTTTAAACTGCATGCAAATTATTCATATTTTTCCAATAAAATAATTTCTTCATATGCAAAACAGATAGGGAGATAGGCTAAGGATACTAAATGATACCAAATACAAATTTGTACTTCAAAACAGCAATGTTACCTATTAATGTCGGTGGAGAGATTTCTTTTGCCTAATATATATAATCATGGTAATTATAAGCAAATACTGAGTAAACATAGAGCTATAAGACTCTTAAAGAAAAATGTGCAGTTGTATGACTTCCAGAACATGAGTAAATATTTTGCCTCACATTTATCTCAAAGACTTCTCAAAGTTAACACAGCACCATCACATCATCATCGTTTCCATAAAAGGACCCTCTAAAATACTGAATATACTGAACTGAGAGTAGCAAGTTTGGAATGATTATCTTTAGCCTTTTTGGGTCACAGGGTGGCATACAGGATCTTAGTTCCTCGACCAGGGATGGAGCCCATGGTCCCTGCATTGAAAGCCTGGAATCTTAACCACTGGACCACGAGGGAAGTCCCCTGGAAGGATGATCTTTGACAGGAGAAATGTCTTTAGCTTCAGTTGTCTGGCTAAGCGGGAAACAACACATAGTGACCATTTACCCTCAAAGTAGCGTTGTGTCTTAAGTCTGGCTATAAAATGATAAACATTGGAATTGTCTCAAAAGAAGCCCAGGATAAACATTTCCCATATTGATAAAAAGGGACCTATAGGAAAACGCTGACTGAAATTACCAAAGTTCCTACACTAACTTTTTTAGAAATGAAAACCAAACTCAATATCAATACCAAAGGAAGCCAATATATGTTTATATTGTGCCTGGCTGTAAAATTAATACTGGACTAGATGAGAGTAAAATTCACAAAAGAAGTGCAGGGGAAAAAAATCACATACTTCACATCCCAAAGGGAAATGAGAAATGCGGTGTCTAAATAGGAGCATTTTCATCTTTTTTTGTGGTAACCGAATCCCAATATTTGAAAGTGAAATAAATGTATTTTTCAAGTCACTTTGCTTTTTGGGCTCCTTGCTCTAGAGACTGTGGTCCCACCCCAAGGAAGGAGCCTGTGACTCTCAAGACGTAATTCCTCAGACTCATAAATTTCACACCATTTACTTTACTTTGCACTGAATTTGGAACAGCAGGTACTAGAAAAGAGCCTTCGCACAGTATTGAGCTTCTCCCTTTACTTGTTAAGTTTCCTGGTGGACCAGCCTGAAGTAGGTATGCGCTTTTCCAGAAATCAAATGGTTCTACTCACACATGCACGTTCCACCCAGGCATAAGTCAGTGTCACTTACTAGGACTGGCCCCTCAGTAGGGGCTACTGCATCCCCTGCAAAGACTGAGGCAGGAGGTAAATGCCCGCTCACCCCCAATCCAAGTAAAGTGATTGGAGAGTCATTCCCCATGGACAGAAGCTCCAAAACGAGAACAGCAGGACAATTAAGAGTGGAGGATGGACCTTGCCCAAACCACATATTTCTCATTCTAGCAATCAGGAGACCTTCCCGATGGCACGCACAGGAGGCTCCTTGGAAGTCAAAGGGGAGCGATTCTAAGAGGCCTCTGTGGTAGTATCCATTTGGGCTAAAAGATGCGTGCACACACATGGGAGAATCCTGGGATGTACCAAATATGGACTTTCAACCAGGCAAATCAAAAGGAAAACTGAAAGAAATGCCCCATAAAAGTAATTTAAACCACGGCAAGGGCACAGACCCTCTGAGCCTGCCCAGGGAGACTAGATAGACATGCGTGTGTATACACATGTACCATACTCGTGTTTGTTTGCTTGTTTTTTCTGTCTAATAAATACTTTATTTGCTTCGCTACTTTCCATCTTTGTGGGAATTCTTTCCCACAAAGTCAAAGAGTCAGGGCCTTGTCACTGACCACTGGTCTAGTGGCTAGGATTCAGCATTCTCATATCCATGACCTGGACTGAATCTCTGGCTGGGAACCAAAACCCCACTCCAAGCAGGCTAAGGCTACCTGAGACCAAGGCTACACAAAAATATAACAAAATAGAGCATTTATTCCCCAATCCAGGTTAATGGGGTGTAATACAAATCTCCTACACTTTTCCCACTTGCTATATAGATACTCCCCATCAGTAAGTGAGGGAGAAAATTAAATAACAAATAAAATGGATTAATTCCAACTTTGTTCATGTACACCACCTCCTACTTAGTTACCCAGAAATACTTTTATATAAATTTTTTTAAATTTTTTCAACATTTTTAAAGATTTTTCTATGTGGATCATTTTTTAAGCCTTTATTGACTTTGTTACAATATTGCTTCTGCTTTATGTTTTGACTTTTTGGCCATAAGGCATGGGGGATCTTATCGCCTTGACCAGGAATTGAACCCACACCCCCTGTGTTGGACGATGAAGTCTTAACCACTGGGCTGCCAGGGAGGTCCCCAGAAATTCTTTTAAAAAGCAGGTAACACAGTTATGAATCTATAACTGCTAAATGGATTTCTTCACACCCCTCCCAGAAACAATCTAGGTGGGTTCTATCCCTCTCTGTACAAATGAATCAAGTGTGCAGAATCATTCCTTTTAGAGAAGAATAACAATTTATGGTTTCATTTAATAAAGAATGAATAAACTTCATGGATGATTTCAGAACTTTTGGATTATTGTCTTCAACTTTGATTTTAGGGGTCCAATGAAATGGTAAAGGCAACATAATCTTCCATAAATATAATTCAACCAGCCTGTGACAACAAAGACAAGAAGGGAGTATTTCAAGCTCTTAGAAGTCGGTATGCTTGGCACACTCTCCCGGCTCTTATATCCTTTGGCTATTAAGCATGGAAACTTTCTATGGAATATCCATTACTCATTCCCTCTGCCCTAAACACATAGCCTGTCAGGAAAAAAATGGCTGGCGGGGGAGGGGGGTGGTATAGAGGAAGCCAAACTTAAAAAGCAGGAAAAGGCAGAGACAAGTCAATTCATGGAAGATTTACACCGTGTTTTCAATGGCTTCTTTCCTTTCATTTCCCTTGACTTTTTTAAATTAGCAAATACACTGGACCCGGGAGGAAAACACGTGGGGAAAAACAAAAAAAAATGAAAACAAAGCCATGCATATCTCTGTGACTTGTACAATAGCGCTTACTGGGTCCGGGTGTTTGAGTGGCTGAATGAACTGTGGTCTGTTTCTCATTACTCTCCATCTGGAGCCGTGGCCTGCTTTCTTCTTCAATTTCTGGTCATTTGGGCCTGCTGGTGACTGTTTTGTTTTATGCTGCCATACTATACAGAATGAAAGCTGCCGCAGCCGCCACCCAAGAAAAAAAAAATCCTGAAAATGAGAGGCTATGTTGAAAGAGTTCCCCGAGACCCCTTCCAGAATAGAGTGAGTGTGTTTATCTGGGCCTGCCTACCTTACAGACTTAGAGGATCTGGGTGGGGGGTGACGCAGTGTGGAAGGGAACAACAACCTTTCTTTCGGATGCTAAGATACAGGAAGTACCTAAAATTGGTTTATTATCTCAAAATTAATTCTGATGCCTTTTCTTTTCACCTCTAAGGAAACTGGAGCATGCACCATCTCATACCTTGCTTTCATCAGCTCATGAAAAACTGAATTCATATCATATCTTTAAAAACAAAATCAATAAATCCTGTCTTCATAATACTTGGTTTTGATTGCATAGCCAGAGTCGGGAGGCCACATTGCAAATGATTCAAAAGCAAGCGTCTCCAAGAAGACCAAATCCAATTTTCATTTTCTAATGACAGGCTCAAGGTCCTTAGTGATTTGTTTTAAAAAAGCCACCCCAGGACTTCCCTGGTGGTCCAGTGGTTAAGAATCTGCCTTGCAGTGCAGAGGACACAGGTTCAAGCTCTGGTCAGTGAACAAGATCCCAATGCCACAGAGCAACTGCTGAGTCTGCAGCCTCAACAGGAGAAGCCACCTCATACTGCAGCTGCAAAACACCTGCATCCCACAATGAACACCCATCAGAGCCAAAAGTAAAAACAACAACAATAATTAACTAAATGAAAAAGTCACCTCAGACACCTGTCGATGTCTTTCCTTAAGAAAGCAGTGGTCAAGAAGAACTCTCTTTTACCTTCTCACTAAAGAAGCAGAGAGTAACATCCTGTCTGTATTCAGTTATTCTTAGCTAACGTTATTTTGCAAAAATAAACAAGCATAGTTACACGCTACCCAGAAATCACAGAAAAAGTCACAATATTGGAAATAAAACTGAAACCACTTTAATTTTTCCAAGAGCTGTCTTTGCTTAGTTTTTTTGTTTGTGTTTTTGCCTGAAAAGACAAACACATTTGGAGAAGTGTGAAGTTAATAATAATTTATGACCTTAATACAAACTTTTTTTCTTTTTGCTTAATATTCAGTGTTTTATGGAAACAGTCAATATGAGGTATTGTTGAACATTATCCATGTATTAACTCATTTGATTATCAAAGTGAAAAGTGGAAGTTGCTTGGTCATGTCCAACTCTTTGTGACCCCATATAGTCCATGGAATTCTCCAGGCCAGAATACTGGAGTGAGTAGCCTTTCCCTTCTCCAGGGGATCTTCCCAACCCAGGAATCAAACCCAGGTCTCCCGCATTGCAGGCGGACTCTTTACCAGCTGAGTCACAAGGAAAGCCCGTTTGATTATCAATGCAGGCCCTATTATTGTTATGATTTTATAGATGGGGGAACTGAGGCACCCAGCAGAGTTGAAAGACTGACCACAGGTCACAAGGCTACAAAGTGGGCAGTGTTCACACTAGGCATTCTGGCGCCACTCCAGACACAACCATGAGCAATATGCCATGCCATGCTCAGTCACTTCAGTCACGTCTGATTCTTTGCAACCAACCCTACGGGCTGTAGCCCACCAGGGTTCTCTGTCAGTGGGATTTTCCTGGCAAGAACACTGGAGCGGGTTGCCGTGCCCCGCTCCAGGGTATCTTCCCAACCCAGGAACTGAACCTACATCTCCTGCGTCTCCTGCATCACAGACAGATTCTTTAGTGCTGAGCCACTGGGGAAGCCCAACCATGAGCAAATAGTTCATAGCCCCATATTTACCACACACATGATTTTACATTCTTCCATAGTCATTTACCTTCCTCTAATAAACAATCCCGGGCTTCCCTGGTGGTGCAGAAGTTAAAGCATCTGCCTGCAATGTGGGAGACCTGGGTTTGATCCCTGGGTTGGGAAGATCCCCTGGAGAAGGAAATGGCAACCCACTCCAGTATTCTTGCCTAGAGAATCCCATGGACAGAAGAGTTTGGTGGGCTAGAGTCCACGGGTCGCAAAGAGTCGGACACAACTGAGCGACTTCACTTTCACTTTCAATAAATAATCCCATGGTGTGCCATAGTTTAGTTCTCAACAATGGCCATAGAACAGTAGTAGATGCTCCAAACACTAGAATCAGAGTTTTCCTATATTTGCTCTCATAGAGAGAATAAAGAGGTGCTAAGCATCTGTGAAGAAAGCTGAGCGCCGAAGAATTGATGCTTTTGAACTGTGGTGTTGGAGAAGACTCTTGAGAGTCCCTTGGACTGCAAGGAGATCCGACCAGTCCATTCTGAAGGAGATCAGCCCTGGGTGTTCTTTGGAAGGAATGATGCTAAAGCTGAAACTCCAGTACTTTGGCCACCTCATGCAAAGAGTTGACTCATTGGAAAAGACTCTGATGCTGGGAGAGACTGGGGGCAGGAGGAAAAGGGGACGACAGAGGATGAGATGGCTGGATGGCATCATCGACTCGATGGACATGAGTTTGAGTGAACTCTGGGAGTTGGTGATGGACAGGGAGGCCTGGCGTGATGCAATTCGTGGGGTCGCAAAGAGTCGGACACGACTGAGTGACTGAACTGAACTGAAGCATCAGCATATAAAACATCTTTAAAAATATGTCTGAATACAATATTTTGGACATCTCACTAGAATCACTAACATTATAGCACACCTCTGATTGCTCTTTCATATTGATTTTTTAAAAGACGCTACCAAGTTAGCATGGTCCTAACCCACCCTGATATTGTTGCCTGAAAAACCTCTTGGACAGAGGAGTCTGGCAGGCTACAGTCCATAGTGTAGCAAAGAGTCAGACATGACTGCGTGACTGAGCACAACAGATAAAGAAGAGGTGAATCAGTTTCACAGCATCCAGCATCGGAGGGCCTGCAAGTTATGTCTGCAACGTGAGTGGATGCAAACTATCACTGCAAATTGCTTTGACTTGTATCTTTCCAATCATCAACTAATTCATCCTGGGGACACAGGGCCTTTGTAGCCCTTCCAAATGTGTTTTCCCCCTACCACCCCTTCTCCCATTGGATGTCTAAGTGGGGAGTCCTTTTTGCTCCTAACTCTGAACAGCTTCCCTCCTACCTCAAATCTCCAACTGGAATCTCACATCACAACAGTTTATAACCAACACACCTTCACGTCCCCGATGGTCTCAAACTCTTGGTATCTTTCCTATTATTTCTCCACAAATACTTTTAGGATCAGTCCATCTTCCCAACGTTACACCTGCTCCAATTCTTGGCTATTTAAATCAATACTTCAGTGCTGCTCTAGGGTCTGGTTCCATCAACTCCTTACATGTCACAGTGACCTTCCTCCCTACTTCAGCAACTTGCTTGCACACAACAACTATAAACCATTTTCCATAAATGCAATTGCACTCTCGCTTTCAATTTTAAGGAGTTTCTATCTGTAACGATTTTAGGGGCCATTTTTCTGAAAAACAAAATACTCTAAATATGACTCAAAAATATCATTAAAGTAGTATTTTCCCCCAAACATGGAAGTGGCAGTAGTACCTCTCTGTAACTAAGGTTTAGTTTTAGGCTACCCCCTGTCCCCACCATGTCCTTGGTGAAAGTTGAGCTTTGGCTATCACCGCCATCTACAGGCTCAAAACACTGAGGCCAGAAAAGGCCCCTGGAGTCTTAGACTACATGATGCCCCCAACTTTTTCACATGAGCCTCAAGACAAAAGATCTACCTCTCATAAAATCAGCCTTACCTACCCTTCCTCCAGTGATGTCCCCAGGTGGTTCCTCCTTTTTTCCTCTCCTTTCCTTCCCCCATTTTCTCCTTCCAAATGTATCAGTGCTTCTTATGTTTGAGACAAGTACTCTCCAAAACTACTTTTTACATCCATATGCTTATGAATAAAAATATCATGGAATAGTAAACTCAATATTTATATATTTATGTGTTTAAAACAAGCATTTGCAAAATTTTACTGATATGTATATTATAAAACACACACAGAAAGTTGACATTAAAACACAGCCATGTTCTAGTATTTTTTTCAATTATTTCCAATAGACAATGACACATTCCCTTGCAATTCCCTGCTCTGAAGATAACATTTTCTAGATTACACAGGTCCTGTCTTCGTTGACTAAAAAGGTCTCTCTGGAGAGAGACAAAGGCAATTAAATAAGCAGTTAGAGGATAATGTGGATAGGAGTCTTAGGAGTTCAAAGAAGGATACCCATAGCATTTGTCCAGATCAAGAACTCCACAATTAAGAGATAACTGCATATGGAAACTCTGACAATCCATTTCAGCTACCTCCTCTTCCTCTTCAAAGCTTGTTATTACAGTACAAGAATACAGTTTTTCCAGGTTAACAATTAATGCTTTTGTTGTCCCCAGTATTGTACACTGACAAGAGATGCCTGCACTCTTGAGCAAACCTTTGCCTCATGGAGGGTCCCCTCATATAGACGACTCCATGGATCAGACATGTCATGGGATCCACTGTGGTTTGCAGCACTCACTTGTCTGTGAAGCATCTGCTTTTCTGAGAGGGGCTCAATGAATATAACTGACTGCCTGAGGTGGGTGCCTCAATGTTCTCTGATTGTTCTTATAGACGAGTGCATGTGTGCTAAGTTGCTTCAGTAGTGTCCGCCTCTTTTCTGACCCCATAGACTGTAGCCTGCCAGGCTCCTCTGTCCATGGGGTTCTTCAGGTAGGAATACTGGAGTGGGTTGCCATGCTATCCTCCAGGGGATCTTCCTGACCCAGGGATCGAACCCATGTCTCTTGCAGCTCCTGCACTGCAGATGGCTTCTTTACTGTTGAACCACCAGGGAAGCCTGTTCCTATAAAAATTTTTACCCCAAAGACTTTGGGATCAGTCAGTCAGGCATGTCTGGAAGCAATATAATTAACAGTCTAATGCTTCTCACACACACATGCTTCCCACAGGATGACAGTGAAGTTACTCACAATCGTGGCCCAACTCGTACGTATACATCATCCAAGGTTCAGTTTCTAGCTGCCTACATCGTGCCCCCCACTCCATCCCCTCCTTTACCAGGATCCTTTGATGTCATTATGTCCTCCCTTGGTTATGGTAACCATAGCAACTCTGAGCTTCCTTGTAGCTCTGGCTTGACCTCTCCCTCGGGGATGGTACCCCAGGACCTCTAGATCAGGGCATCTGATACATAACTCAGCACTTCTCCCCAAGACTCACTCATACTCCTTTTGGACTTCCTGCCTCAGTCGTTGACACAGCCCTCCTCCCCAGTCACAACAGTTCAGTATGTGAATTTCATTGCCCATGTCCTTTCACCTTCATAGCAAATATCTAATTCTACCTTTGAAAACTCATGGTGCCTCCCTTTCCGTTTCTCTACCAGTGCCTGGAGGACCTTCCTCATTTTCCTGGTCATCTCTGTATTTCAAATCTGCCTTGTTTTCTCTCTGCCTCTTGTTTCCTCCCCCTTGTAACTCGGTTTCACTTGCTTTGGCAAAATAACTAGAACTCAAGATAAAATCATATCATTTCTGCTCAAAAAAAAAAAAAAGCAACAGTTATGTAGAGCATTAATAAAAAAAATAAAAATAAAAAAATAAAAAAATAAAAATAAAAACGCCTCAAAAATCCTGACCCCTTCCTTCCTTCTAATGATACCCTTACTGGGGCATTTTTCTATTTCTGGTATGTGAGTCTGCTCAATTACATTCTGAAATTCTTCCTCCTGAACATCAACCTTTCCATGCCCATTCATTTTGCCTTTTCAAACGTCATTGTCCAAAAGGGAATCCTCATATTCTCCTCTCACCATATTTTGTGGATTCCTGTATTGTAGCCATCTCTGCTATACTCTCTTATATATTAGGCTTATGGATCCTAACACATACATTAAGATTAGTTTCTTGGTTTTCTTGGTAGTTTCATTTTTGACTAGAAATTGAGCTATTAGATGATAGAAGTGTTGTCTTACCACTTTTTGTCTTGTAGTAGCTAAATTCCCAGGGCATTTGTGAGTTTATAGGAGAAGAGGAATGACACTTTTTCTTTAACTGACAAATTGAATCTGACCATTCTCCAATTAAGTCAGGATATACCTGCAGTATTTTAATGGCCCCCAAATTTGTATACATTGCATTTGTATGAGAAACAGGGGCAATGTTTAGAATGACCTTGTATCTAACATATTTCTTGATGTTGGTGTTATAAAAACGACTGGATTAAAAAAAAAACAGCAAATAACACATGTTACAAGAAGCGTTCCAACTTTCCAGTAAAAACTGAGTCACGCAAGACAGACCATTTAGATATCATGAATAAATGAATGCCACCCTCAAAAGAGTATGGATTCCCAGACATGAAAAATACATGAGCCACAGATATAGTCAAATAACTTCAGAAATACTTCCAGGAAAAGGAAAAAGCCTTGATATGATACAAGTTCTGAGATTCCGTGAGATGCTTACAGCTGAGGCTTAGACACAATGGGCCCACCAGTAAATCCATTCCTAGTCAAACAATGTAGCTAAAGCCTTAAACAACAGATAAATGAAAATGTGTTTGGCATGGAAAGTTTTCCCCAGAGTTCTTCATTTTTATATAGGAAATCAATTTGCATCACTGATGATATCATTCAAATCAGACAACCCAGAGTTGTTAGGAGGTAATTTAGTCTTATGCTGAAGCAATTTGATACTTTTTCTGATTTGTGATTTTCATTTTGTTTGTTAATGAAAAAAAAATTAATGAGCAATGTTACTAGAAACTCAACTGATCAAAGCCCAGGAATCATTATAAACAGTTTGCCGTATACTGTACACAGGGATCCTCGTGCAGCTGATGCCCACGCCTTGCCTGGCAGGAGGCATCGGTGGAACACACAAGTGTGAGCTCACTTACAGATGTTCTGATACATACCTTTGCATTGATTTGTGTTTTTGTCAAGGATTGCCTTTGTGGATACGATTTTTCCATACCTGAAAGAGAGACAGAAAAATCCATGTTATTGTAACTCATTGAAGATACTCAAAACACTGTGATGAACATTGGTGCACACACAGTTAAGCAGGAATAAACCAAGCAAACAAGCTCTGAATCCCCATTTCACAGCTGGATAACCTCTTTTCACCAGCACCTCTTTACAGCTCAAAAACGGGCTTCCTTCCCTCCATAATCATTGGGTTGAACCTTCGAAAATAAACCTGTCAGGCTGTCATAGCTGGCTGAGAGGGGATTGTGTGTGATTGTGATCAAAGCAAATTATACTCTGTGGATTCATGGAAAAATGCACAGAACTTGGAACCAGACTGATCAGTGCCTGTGTCCAACTCTGGCGCTTAGCTAGCTCTCTGATTCTGAGCAGTTCAGCATAACTTCTCCAAGCCCACTTTCTCATTTGTAAAAATGAGAACTGGAATAATCACCTTGCAGGATTTGCAAGAATGTTACATTGAAATGCTGTCATTCCTAGTAGGTCCTAGGACAAATAGGACTTTTTTTTTTTTGCTACTAAAACAGTATTAATTTTACTGTAAGTTAATAGAGGGTAAGAACTGAGTTGTATTCCCCATGCCTAGCGCATCAGTAATAGAAGCTTAATAGAGATCTGCTGTAAATAACAAATGATATAGGTTATCTATGGTGCTTCCTCAATAGCAAAGTTTCTACTATATATATCTAGATACATTATAGCTGTATTATTTCATAACCCTAGCAGAAAATCTACTGTCAGTTTTTTTAAAGATGGGGCATAAGGGGAATGAGAAAATCTTGTTAAGCCCATTTATGAAGAATAAATGATGAGACAAGGTAATTCCTAAAACCTGGTCCTTCTTTAAGATTCCATGAAAGATGCTTCTGTATCAACATAAGACTTGCATAAGTTATAATGCAAATTTAAGTACTAAGTTTATTATGTTCAACATTTCAGGTATGGTCAGAAAATCTCTGGCAAATTTTCCTGTAATTTTGTGTTCCTAAAAGAGATCACTTTGCGAACTAACACCCACATAGTGAAAGCTGTGTTCTTCTAGTCGTCATGTACAGTTATGAAAGTTGGATCATAAAGAAGGCTGAGTACCAAAGAGTCGATGCTTTCAAACTGTGGTGCTGGAAGTAACTCTTGAGAGAGTCTCTTGGACTGTAAGGAGACCAAACCAGTCAACCCTAAAAGAAATCAACCCTGAACATTCACTGGAAGGACTGTTGCTGAAGTTGAAATTCCAACACTTTGGCCACGTGATGTGAAGAGTCAACTCACTGGAAAAGACTCTGATGCTGAGAAAGACTGAAGGCAAAAGGAGAAGTTGGCGGCAGAGGATGAGATGACTAAATGCATCATGGACTCCATGGATGTGAATTTGAGCAACTCTGGGAGATAGTGGAAGACCGAGGAGCCTGGCATGCTACTGTTGCAAAGAGCTGGACACAGCTTAGTAACTGAACATCAACAAAAATAAAGTGTAAGAACATTGGCTAAATATTAAAGACTCCATGTATTAAGAACATAGGTTAAATATGAAAGATTCTGTGTTTAATGAATATTAAACACTCCAATATTTCTTTTGCATTTGTAACCACCTTTTACTAGATCATTGATGCTTTGGAGCATTTCAGTGGTCATTTATTAAAATTCTAGTGTTGAAAATACCATAGTGCTGATAATGCTTCCCTTGTGGCTCAGCTGGTGTAGAATCCAGCTGCAATGCAGGAGACCTGGGTTCAATCCCTGGATTGGGAAGATCCCCTGGAAAAGAGAAAGGCTACCCACTCTAGTATTCTGGCCTGGAGAATTTCATGGACTTTATAGCCCATGGGGGTCACAAAGAGCTGGACATGACTGAGCAAATTTCCCTTTCACTCACTTTCACTGTTATTATAATAATACCACCTATAGCCTTGAAAATCATTCCAATAGGAGCTGATTTATTAGTAGGTCACAACAGAAACAGCAATGAGATCAGTAGAAGGGGTCTGCGATGATTCAGGTAGAACTGGGCTGGAGCTGTCCAAATCACCCACATAACCCTGAAGCTTCAGCCACTTGTATACTTAGTAACCATCCTGCATCACTATATATAAAACAAAGTCAAAGACAGCTAGGGTTGAAAATATCTCTAACTATTTTGCAGAAGAAGAAAATATGTTCTAAAAGATCAGTAATTTGATCAAAATCTCATAATTTGTGAAAGTTAATAGCAGGCATTTGGATATGACCTTTTTGAATTTAGCGCAGTGCTTAAATCTCAGAAACAACAAAATGATCTCTGTTCATTTCCAAGGCAAGCCATTCAATATCACGATAATCCAAGTCCATGCCCCAACCAGTAATGCTGAAGAAGTTGAAGTTGAACGGTTCTATGAAGACCTACAAGATCTTTTAGAACTAACACTCAAAAAAAGATGTCCTTTTCATTATAATGGACTGGAATGCAAAAATAGGAAGTCAAGAAATACCTGGAGTAACAGGCAAATTTAGCCTTGGAGTACAGAATGAAGCAGGGCAAAGGCTAATAGAGTTTTGCCAAGAGACCTCACTGGTCATAGCAAACACCCTCTTCCAACAACACAAGAGAAGACTCTATACATGGACATTACCAGATGGTCAACACCAAAATCAGATTGATTATACTCTTTGCAGCCAAAGATGGAGAAGCTCTATACAGTCAGCAAAAACAAGACCAGGAGGTGACTGTGGCTCAGATCATGAACTCCTTATTGTCAAATCCAGCCTTAAATTTAAGAAAGTGGGGAAATCCACTAGACCATTCAGGTATGACCTAAATCAAATCCCTAACGATTATAAACTGGAAGTGAGAAATAGATTTAAGGGACTAGATCTGATAGACAGAGTGCCTGAACTATGGACAGAGGTTCGTGACATTGTACAGGAGACAGGGATCAAGACCATTCTGAGAGGGTAACAGGCAGGAAGGCCAGGGGTCTCCAAACAGAGGAAATAGGCTGAAAGTGTCAGACATTTTTATCTCTCTTAAACTCCAGTACTTTGGCCACCTCATGCGAAGTGTTGACTCATTGCAAAAGACTCTGCTGCTGGGAGGGATTGCAGGCAGGAGGAGAAGGGGACGACAGAGGATGAGATGGCTGGATGGCATCACTGACTCGATGGACGTGAGTCTGAGCGAACTCTGGGAGTTGATGATGGACAGGGAGGCCTGTTGTGCTGCGATTCATGGGGTCGCAAAGAGTCAGACATGACTGAGCAACTGAACTGAACTGAACTGAAGAGGCAGGAGGAAACAAACCAGCGATAGATTTTTCCATCTCTAATTTGTAAATTTGTAAATTTAAAGGGAGGTTTCTCTTAAAATACTGTGTTGCAGTAATGACACCTGGTTTCACCTGAAGTTAACTATTCTCAAACCTTGAGTTAACCAATGCATTTTTCTAATGGAAATATTTGTCTTAAGCTATGTTAATGTACTATGCATTTACCCCAGACTCTGTCTTCAAGTCCATTCTGCCTAATGGCTCAGAAGCTACTTGGCAAAACATTATGTCATACTCAGATATTGTTCGCCTAATCTATGTAAATGAAACTATTTGTATGGTAATCTGCCCTTCTACAAGGTTCAAGTATGGCCCTGGATGAATCTTCTGGAGCCAAGATTATCCCATACTGCATCTTATGGATGAGGGGCAAGGTGCCATTCTGAGTTTTAAGACACTCCTTTCTTTCATTAACAGACTGCTGGCAACTATATAACATCCAGATGAAGACCAGCAGGAGGGTACTCTTGCTGCCCCCTTCTGATGCCTATGTCAGAAGCTTTCTCTATCGCCTTTATGCTTTAATAAAACTTTATTACACAAAGCTCTGAGCAATCAAGCCTCGTCTCTGGCCCTGGATTGAATTCTCCCCTGGAGGCCAAGAATCCGGCGTCTTTTTGTGGGTAGCAACAACCTTTCAATCCCCCAGAAAAGAAATGCCAAAAAGCAAAATGGCTGTCTGAGGAGGCCTTACAAATAGCTGTGAAAAGAAGAGAAGTGAAAAGCAAAGAGAAAAGAAAAGATATACCCATTTGAATGCAGAGTTCCAAAGAATAGCAAGGAGAGATAAGAAAGCCTGCATCAGTATTCAGTGCAAAGAAATAGAAGAAAACTATAGAATGGGAAAGACTAGAGATCTCTTCAAGAAAATTAGAGATACCAAGGGAACATTTCATGCAAAGATAGGCTCATTAAAGGACAGACATGGTATGGACCTAACAGAAGCAGAAAATATTAAGACAAGGTGGCAAGAATACAGAGAAAACTATAAGAAAAAGACCTTCACGACCCAGGTAATCGTGATGGTGTGTTCACTCACCTAGAGCCAGACATCATGGAATGTGAAGTCAAGTGGGCCTTGACTCGTTCACTATGAACCAAGCTAGTGGAGGTGATGCAATTCCAGTTGAGCTCTTTCAAATCCTAAAAGAGGATACTGTGAAAGTGCTGCACTCAATATGCCAGCAAATTTGGAAAACTCAGCAGTGGCCACAGGACTGGAAAAGGTCAGTTTTCTTCCAATGCCAAAGAAAGGCAATTTCAAAGAATGCTCAAACTACTGCACAAATGTCCTCATCTCACACACTACTAAAGTAATGCCCCAAATTCTCCAAGTGAGGCTTCAGCAATATGTGAACCATGAACTTCCAGATGTTCAGCTTTTTTTAGAAAAGGCAGAGCAACCAGAGATCAAATTGCCAACATCCACTGGATCATCGAAAAAGCAAGAGAGTTCCAGGAAAACATCTATTTCTGTTTTATTGACTATGGCAAAGCTTTTCACTGTGTGGATCACAATAAACTGTGGACAATTCTGAAAGAGATGGGAATATCAGACCACCCAACCTGCCTCTTGAGAAACCTGTATGCAGGTCAGGAAGCAACAGTTAGAACTGGGCATGGAACAATACACTGGTTCCAAATAGGAAAAGGAGTTTGTCAAGCCTGTATGTGGTCACCCTGCTTATTTAACTTATATGCAGAGTACATCATGAGAAATGCTGGGCTGGAGGAATCACAAGCTGGAATCAAGATTGCCGAGAGAAATATCAATAACCTCAGATATGCAGATGACACCACCCTTATGGCAGAAAGTGAAGAAGTACTGAAGAGCTTCTTGATGAAAGTGAAAGAGGAAAGTGGAAACGTTGGCTTAAAACTCAACATTCAGAAAACAAAGATCATGGCATCCGGTCTCATCACTTCATGGCAAATAGATGGGGAAACAATGGAAACCACGGCTGACTTCTATTTGGGGCTCCAAAATCACTGCAGATGGTGATTGTAGCCATGAAGTTAAAAGATGCTTACTCCTTGGAAGAAAAGTTATGACCAACCTAGATAGCATATTAAAAAGCAAAGACATTACTTTTCAATTAAAGTCCGTCTAGTCAAGGCAATGGTTTTTCCAGTAGTCACGCATGGGTATGAGAGTTGGACTATAAAGAAAGCTGAGCACTGAAGAATTGATTGCTTTGAACTGTGGTGTTGGAGAGGACTCTTGAGAGTCCCTTGGACTACTACTCCATACTAAAGGAGACCAGTCCTGGGTGTTCACTGGAAGGACTGATGTTGAAGCTGAAACTCCAATCGTTTGGCCACCTGATGTGAAGATCAGACTCATTGGAAAATACCCTGATGATGGGAAAGATTGAGGGCAGGAGGAGAAGGGGACGACAGAGGATGAGATGGTTCGATGTCATCACCAACTCAATGGACATGAGTTTGGGTAAACTTCGGGAGTTGGTGATGGACAGGGAGGCCTGGCATGCTGCAGTTTATGGGGTTGCAAAGAGTCGGACACAACTGAGTGACTGAAATGAACTAAATAATGTAGTATGCAGCTTCTAGAGTAGAAAAGTTACATACATCAATTTTCTTGTTCCATCAACTTTCATGTCTTTGGCGATCCAAATATTTGACATCCAGGGCAATGCAAAGTAGTCATTAGAAGAATATATTGTGGTGACCAACCTCCATGACTCAAATCTCAGTTCAGCCTGGGTATATTTGATTGGCTAAGTAAGTCTTACATGGTCTTTGCATCATTTCATCATCTGTCATGATGTAAGTGGAGCTTAAAAGCTCTCAATCATGTCCGACTTTTTATGATCCCATGGAATGTAGCCTGCCAGGCTCCTCTCTGTCCATGGGATATCCCTGGCAAGAATACTGGAGTGGTTAGCCATGCCCTCCTTTAGGGGATCTTCGCAAGCCAGGGATCAAATCCTCGTCTGGGGTCTCTTACATTAGCAGGCAGATTCTTTATCACTGCACCACTTGGGAAGCCATCATGGTATAAATTTATCTTTTAATATTGATTTATTTACTTAAAATTATATATATTTACTTATAAACCTATAAAATGATGACAATAGTCTCTACTCCATAGGGTTGTTGTGAGGGTAAGTGGGATTTACCTAGAGTGTTGATAACACTGGTTGACATACAGAAAGTGCTCATTTAATGTAAGCTTTACTTGCAATAACTTTTTGCTGTTATCTGCAATGTAGAATTATCTCTAGTCCGTCTCAGTCTCTGAAGCAGACAAGTAGTGGAGGCAGGTTAAGGTTCTATCCCAAATGACAGCTTGAAACTACTACTGGGAATTTCCTGATGGTCCAGGAGTGAAGAATCTGTCTTACAATGCAGGGGGGCATGGGTTCAATCCCTGATCAAGGAACTAAGATACCACATGCCATGGGGCAACTAAACCCACATGCCACAACTCCTGAGCCCACACACTCTAGTGCCTGTATGACACCACTAGAGAGCCTACATGCCACCACAAAGGTCCAGCACAACCAAAAAATCCCCCAAAACAACAAAACAAAACAAAATACTGCTGTTTAGACTGTCAAAATCTTCCACAAAGAAAACTTCTCAGGCAGCTACTTGCTGAAAGGATAATTTACATTTATAATTAATGTTGATCTTACTTTAATCTTTGGGATTTTATTAACTAGGTTCTTGATGTATTTAAACACACAATTACCCATACGTTCAATTTATTGTTGGTGTTTATCACTATCGAATGTCTATTAACCCATTTTTTTAACTTGTGGAGTTTTATTGAGCAGGGACGTAAATAAATTCTGTCCAGTGGAGAACATAACCTTAAGGTTACAGTTCACTGCCCTGCTGCTGCTGCTGCTAAGTCGCTTCAGTTGTGTCTGACTCTATGGGAACCCACAGACTGGACTATGCACCCCACCAGGCTCCGCCATCCCTGGGATTCTCCAAGCAAGAACACTGGAGCGGGCTGCCATTTCCTTCTCCAATGTATGAAAGTGAAAAGTGAAAATGAAGTCGCTCAGTCGTGTCCAACTCTTAGCGACGCCATGGACTGCAGTGCACCAGGCTCCTCCATCCATGAGATTTTCCAGGCAGGAGTACTGGAGTGGGGTGCCATTGCCTTAACATTAATTCAGTTCAGTCACTCAGTCGTGACCAACTCTTCACGACCACATGGACCACAACACACCAGGCCTCGTTGTTCATCACCAACTCCCAGAGTTTACTCAAACTCATATCCATTGCGTCAGTGATGCCATCCAACCAACTCATCCTCTGTCGTCCCCTTCTCCCCCTGCCCTCATTCTTTCCCAGCATCAGGGTATTTTCCAATGAGTCAACTCTTTGAATCAGGTGGCCAAATGATTGGAGTTTCAGCTTCAACATCAGTCCTTCCAATGAACACTCAGGACTGATCTCCTTTAGGATGGACTGGTTGGATCTCCTTGTAGTCCAAGGGACTGTCAAGAGTCTTCTCCAAAACCACAGTTCAAAAGCATCAATTCTTCAGAGCTCAGCTTTGTTTATAGCCCAACTCTCACACCCATACATGACTACAGGAAAAACCATAGCCTGGTCTAGACAGACCTTTGTTGACAAAGTAATGTCTTTGCTTTTTAATATGCTATCTAGGTTGGTCATAACTTTCCTTCCAAGGAGTAAGGATCTTTTAACTTCATGGCTTTTAACTTCATGATTTTGAAGCCCCAAAATATAAAGTCAGCCATGGTTTCCCCATCTATTTGTCATGAAGTGATGGGACCAGATACCATGATCTTCATTTTCTGAATGTTGAGTTTTAAGCCAATGTTTCCACTCTCCTCTTTCACTTTCATCAAGAGGCTCTTCAGTACTTCTTCACTTTCTGCCATAAGGGTGGTGTCATCTGCATATCTGAGGTTATTGCTATTTCTCTCGGCAATCATGATTCCAGCTTGTGATTCCTCCAGCCCAGCATTTCTCATGATGTACTCTGCATATAAGTTAAATAAGCAGGGTGACCACATACAGGCTTGACAAACTCCTTTTCCTATTTGGAACCAGTGTATTGTTCCATGCCCAGTTCTAACTGTTGCTTCCTGACCTGCATACAGGTTTCTCAAGAAGCAGGTCAGGTGGTCTGGTATCCCCATCTCTTTCAGAATTGTCCACAGTTTATTGTGATCCACACAGTGAAAAGCTTTGCCATAGTCAATAAAACAGAAATAGATGTTTTCCTGGAACTCTCTTGCTTTTTCGATGATCCAGTGGATGTTGGCAATTTGATCTCTGGTTGCTCTGCCTTTTCTAAAAAAAGCTGAACATCTGGAAGTTCATGGTTCACATATTGCTGAAGCCTCACTTAGAGAATTTTGCGCATTACTTTAGTAGCATGTGAGATGAGGACATTTGTGCAGTAGTTTGAGCATTCTTTGGAATTGCCTTTCTTTGGCATTGGAAGAAAACTGACCTTTTCCAGTCCTGTGGCCACTGCTGAGTTTTCCAAATTTGCTGGCATATTGAGTGCAGCACTTTCACAGTATCCTCTTTTAGGATTTGAAAGAGCTCAACTGGAATTGCATCACCTCCACTAGCTTGGTTCGTAGTGAACGAGTCAAGGCCCACTTGACTTCACATTCCATGATGTCTGGCTCTAGGTGAGTGAACACACCATCACGATTACCTGGGTCGTGAAGGTCTTTTTCGTATAGTTCTTCTCTGTATTCTTGCCACCTCGTCTTAATATTTTCTGTTTCTGTTAGGTCCATACCATGTCTGTCCTTTAATGAGCCTATCTTTGCATGAAATGTTCCCTTGGTATCTCTAATTTTCTTGAAGAGATCTCTAGTCTTTCCCATTCTATAGTTTTCTTCTATTTCTTTGCACTGAATACTGATGCAGGCTTTCTTATCTCTCCTTGCTATTCTTTGGAACTCTGCATTCAAATGGGTATATCTTTTCTTTTCTCTTTGCTTTTCACTTCTCTTCTTTTCACAGCTATTTGTAAGGCCTCCTCAGACAGCCATTTTGTTTTTTTACATTTCTTTTTCTTGGGAATGATCTTGATCCCTGTCTCCTGTACAATGTCACAAACCTCCATCCATAGTTCATCAGGCAGTCTGTCTATCAGATCTAGTCCCTCACCTCCAGTGTATAATCATAAGGGATTTGATTTAGGTCATACCCGAATGGTCTAGTGGTTTTTCCCACTTTCTTAAATTCAAGGCTGAATTTGGTAATAAGGAGTTCATGATCTGAGCCACAGATTTGAGTCAGCTCCCGGTCTTGTTTTTGCTGACTGTATAGAGCTTCTCCATCTTTGCCTGCAAAGAATATAGTCAATCTGATTTTGGTGTTGACCATCTGGTGATGTCCATGTGTAGAGCCTTCTCTTGTGTTGTTGGAAGAGGGTGTTTGATATGACCTGTGTGTTCTCTTGGCAAAACTCTATTATCCTTTGCCCTGGTACATTCTGTACTCCAAGGCCAAATTTTCCTGTAGGTCAAGCAATATTCTTATCCTAACGTTCCTTTGAACGAAAGTGAAAATGTTAGTCGCTCAGTTTAGTCTGACTATTTGTGGCCCTGTGGACTGTAGCCCACCAGGCTCCTCTGTCCATAGGATTCTTAGGGAAGAATACTAGACTGGGTTGCCATGCCCTCCTCCAGGGTATCTTCCGCATCCAGGAAGCGATCACAGATCTCCTGCATTGTAGACAGATTCTTTACCATCTGAGCCACCAGGGAAGCCCAATATTCCTTTATAAAATACGTATTTATATTTAGGTTTTCAAATGCTCTTTGAACTGGCTTTAAAACCTTGTATGTATACAGCCCCATCCCCCCCTCCAAATTCTTAATCCTTCCACCTTCCCCAACCCTGGAGCACAGAAACACAACCTCGCTTAACAGCTTTATTTCACCCCAAGAGTTTTTCCTTTAGGAAAATAGCCAGGACTGTAATATAATCTTTGAACAGTGTGTTCAATAGACAATAGTTAAAAGTACGTATCCCCATACACATTAACTACAGTAGGTTTACTAGATTTGAACTATTCAGGCAAGTGAACATTTGCAAAACTGTACATATCTTAGAGAATAAAACAAAAAAGGAGAAGAAAGGGAACATCTGCAGAAATTTCCCCCCGACACAAAGCACCCATCAATACAATATGAGAGAAGTAAAATCCGGAGGAAGAAAAAGAAGTTAGAGCGTTTATGACCATCTCACATCAGGCACACAAACCCTTAAGACAAAAATCCTTCTTAATTGCTTTCGAAAGCTACTCCTGAAATTTTCATGTAAGTACCCTCCAAATTAAAATTTAGCTCTGTCTTTTAAAGAGCAAATTGAAAATTACTGTATCTCAGTGAATTCTCTCCGACAATGAGACTTTTAACCTATGATATACCTTCCATCCTATATTATATACCTATAACACTTTTACATGGAAGACTTCTCTTTCATTAAATGTATCAGCAGTACATGGGAAGAATCAATTTCAGTTTTTTACATCCCCAAGACAAATGCTTTCTCATAGAAAATATTTGTGACTCTTTTATCAAGCAACATTTTTTAAATTTATTTTTTAATTGGAGGAAAGTTGCTTTACAATGTTATAATGATTTCTGCCATACAACAACACAAATCAGCCATAATTATACATATAGCACCTCCTTCCTCTCACCCCTCCCACCCCTCTAGATTTCTTAAAAATATAAATATAATTTATAATTCAGAAAGTATTACAATACTACCATACATGGAAAACATAATCACACACACACACACACACCAAAAAGGAAAGTATGCTATTTCTTGGCTTCCCCTGTTCCTAATTACTCTCTAGATGAGAATTTCCAGTGGAGCAAAATCACAAAATCCTTGAACACAACAGCTTAATTTAGCTTCTACTCTGACTAGAGTTACAGGAATTCCAGTCCTTGGCTCAGCTACAAGATTCTGTATCAACAATTATTTCTTAAAGCTAGAATATGCTTTAAACAACAAGAGTGGGTATTTAATGGGCCATTGGCTCTAGTTCATGTCTGAACTCTCACAGTGACAAACAGGTACTTTCTGCATGACTGGTCTTGTACCCTCTGTGCCCTGCAAAGTCAACTCCTAATGTAGGTAAATCAAGTTTAGACTACATGGGGGAAGAGACCTAAAGCCACCATAAAGACAAAAGTCATCCATGTAATATACTTGTGAAGAATTATATTAAATAACTCTTACTGATGTCTTGTCAAAGTAATGTAAAAACTACTGCCTATAATACATCTTTATACACCTTGAAAAAAATTATTTCTCAGATAAAATTACTCTTAAACTTACATTTTATTACTTATTTGTGTTCAGAATTTTTTTTTTTTTACTACCACCCACAAGTGGAAAGCAAAATCTGATATTAGAGGAAAAAATGTGACCGAGTTACTGAACAATGCCTGGAAATAGACATCTCAGCAGGGTCCCCAATTCTCTTTTCTATATTTTCATTTCCTGTAGCTAGAAGAGATAAAATACTACCCATAGTCAACTTCCTGGGGTTTCAGCTTCTTGGGGGAAACAAATAAATGAACATGCTTTTTTACCCTAATTCTTTCCATCTGGGCTCACTGCCTCCTCCAGCTAGTATGAGAAGCAGCTCATACAGCATTGCAGGGCATCTTTTAATATAAAAATTAAACTGTGCATCATATCTATAAAGTCACCAAATGTCCTGAGTACATCCTCCACACACAGCTCAGTCCCAAAACATCGTGTTTATAGCTGAGAGGACTCGGCAAATCACAAACAGAAGCCAATTGCAACAACTACCCACTTACTGTAATCTGAGGTTCCACAACCAAGTTTTATAAATTCATACACTGTCTATCAACTCTTCAAAATAAGTTTATCCAAACCCATCAAGACAGATTTTACATTTAATTTTTTAAAGAAATAGTCTGTTCTTTTTGTCATTTACTCCCATTCTTGAATAGCATGACAGTGATTTGTTGATACCCTTGATTATTCCACATATGAGCCTAATTTAAACTAATGGCATCTTTTATTTTTCAAAATTGAAGAGAAAATAGGGCTATTATGGATCTACTCTTCATGAATTATGAAGACATCAATTCAGTGAGATCTTTCTTTAAAGAATTTCTTTTTGAAGCCTTTTGCTGAATCACCCACTGTGTATTATAATTCAAAAAATACAAGCAGAGACTGAAAATAGGTTCCGCAGTCAATTAACTCCCAGCTAACTCATTTTTCACATGCCTTCCATACTGATTCCAAGACAAGAACAAAGGTACTACATTTATTGAAGGGATGGAATATTATCCTTTCAGCCAATGTGATTGTTTGCCTATTTCTAGATGGCTCATTCATTCATTGGCATCTGGGGATGCTAATGGGGTATATGTATGGCTTTGGGGATCCAGTAGGAATGTGGTAGGACTATCCCTTTGAGGGACCACATCAACTGGATTCCATCTACAAGAGAACAAGTCCATAATCCATTAATGTTCTGAAGCATTTACAAGTTAATTTTACTAACAAGTGGTCAGGGAACTTCCCTGGTGGTTCAGTGGCTAAGACTCCATGATCCCACTCCAGGAGGCCTAGGTTTGATCCCTAATCAGGAAAACTAGATCCCATATACTGCAACTAAAGATCCCACATGCCACAGCTAAGACCCAGTGCAGCCAATATATGTGTGTGTGTATATAATATATATATATATATATATATAAGCTTCCCTTGTAGCTCAGTCGGTAAATAATCTGCCTGCAATGCAGGAGACCTGGGTTCGATTCCTAGGTTGGGAAGATTCCCTCGAGAAGGAAATGGCAACCCACTCCAGCCAGTATTCTTGCCTGGAGAATCCCACGGACAGAGGAGCCTGGCAGGCTACAGACCATGGGGTCGCAAGAGTCAGACAGGACTTTCTATATACATATATATATAATGAGCAGTCAAAACTAGAAATAACTGTTGTGGGAAGAACCATATTCCCTTAAAATTCGTATGTTGAAGTCTTAACACCTTGCACTCAGAATGTAAATATATGGACAGACAGCCTTTAAAAGGGGAAGGTAAAACCAAGTTCTATGAGTGGGCCCTAAACCAACCAACATCATAAATTAGGACAAAGGCACAGAGGGATGAGATGGTCATTTACAAGCTGAGGAGAGAGACCTTAGAATAAATCACCCCGTGACACCTTCATCTCATATCATTTTATTATGAGAAAATAAATTTCTGTCGCTTAAGTGGTACTTAGCTATGGCAGCCTAGCAATCTAACACAGTCACCTCTTATCTGAGGACTAGTGAACTTTGGTAAAGGCAACCAAGGTGAGACTATCCAGACAAGACTCTTCCTTGAATGCTTGATGCAATGATTCTGCAGTGGGTCCCGCCAAGCCGTCAAACAACACCTCCAAGCTCTCTGTCACCTAAGACCTGTGTGTGATAACAAGGGTCACCCAGAACAGACAACTGATACTCTAGAAACTTGTTCTTGGCCTTGTAATCTGGGCATTCTGTTTGATCCCTCCAGAGGTAATTAAGCTCTTGAATCCACACCAAATACATTTCACAAGTCTATTGCACAAAGCAAAATTTCCTTTTAAACTTACAAAGAATACAATATAAGATTTTCTAGCTGGGAGAATTGAAGAAAATATCCAGGAGGAGGAAGTGTTTAAAGAATGAACAATTGGACTTCCTGGTGGTCCAGTGGTGGAAAATCCACCTGTCAATGCAGGGGACACTGGTTCAATTTCTGGTCCCGGGAAGATTCCTCATGCCTTGAGGCAACTAAGCCCAAGTGGCAGCTACTGATGCTGAAGTGTCCTAGAGCTCAGTGCTCAGTAGAAAAAGGAGCCACCGCAATGAGAGGCCCACATACCACACCTAGAGCGTAGCCTCTGCTCGCTGCAACCACAGAAAGAGCACACACAGCAACGCAGACCCAGTATCGCCCAAAATAGACACATTTAAAAGAAATGAAGATGGAGCAATATCTTGACAATCAGAAATGCTTTTTACATGTCTTAGGGATAAGAAAACCAATTATAAAAAAAAGTTTCTTTTGTAGATTTATGTATTAGTTACTATTTAGTAAGTTATAGATTCACCAGGATGCCAGGACTGCTGCGCCGCATTTACAATCTGACCAGCTTCAAGACGATGATTCTCAGACTTTGATGTGGCCCAGAATCTCTTGCAGGGCTTACTGACACACAAATTGCTGGGCCTAACTCCCAGAAATACTGACTCAGCGGGCATGAGGCGGGCCTGAAGGATTTGCATCTCTAATGAAGTCCCGGGTGATACTGATGCTGCTGACTGTTCTGAGAACCATCACCTCAAGACAGAGAATGGCATACAGACAGCAAAGCACGTTGGTTGTCATCTGCAAAACTCACAGGCTTGGGGAACTCTCCTAAGCCACGGAGAGCTACTGAATACTTTCAAAGCTGCAAACAGCATTTGATTTCGTTCAAATGATAATCTATGTTGGAAGAGGTTGACTATAAATTCTCCTCAGGGGTTTTGCTTAGTAATATTTTTTCTTTTTAGTTCTGCAGACTTTTATTTATTTATTTATTTTTTAGATACAATTAATGTTTGCTGTTGTATCTTTTTTTTTTTTTTAATTTTAAAATCTTTAATTCTTACATGCGTCATCTAGTCAATATAAGGACAACTTACATCACAAGGACAGAGGCTTTGAAATTTTTGTCAGGGACTTTTGAAAAAGTCCAAAGAAAACACACAAGCAGTGTCTATGTGACTCTCTTCTTTTACTTGATATAACTAGCTGCAAAAGCCTAGTTTGAATTAAGAGTACTAATATGAACAAAGATAACTGGCAGGCAGATCATGACAGTTAATCTGTTATGTCTTTGTTGGTTCTTTAATTAGACATGGATGTAAACCTGGAATGGATATACCAGTCCAAAAATGAATGCTTCCAAATTATAAAGCAAAACAAAACAAAAATCACTTAGTTGTTAACTCTTGGGTTACACTTTAGGTTGCATATTTGTGTTGTCCAATTAGAGTATCTAACTTGTCGCCTTAAAGAAAGCTAGAGAGAAAGGGATTTCCATGTAAAAACAATGGGATGGCAACCCCATTCTTTTGAGTACTTCCTACAACTGATCATAGGGCATTTTAGCGTGCTTAACATCCTGCCGTATTTGTTCTGATAACGTGAAAAGAGAATGGACTTTGGAATTAACTGATATGCACCTGAGAATTTGAGAAAGAATAGATACATGTATAGTATAACTGAATCACTTTGCTGTACACCCGAAATTAACACAACATTGCTAATCATCTATATTGCAACATAAACTAAAAAGAAAAAAAAATATGGACTTGAATCTGATGTGTACCACTCATAGGATATAAAACAACTACTCAGTACCTTGGCATCTCAGTTTCCTGATCTGTAGAATATAATCACTAGACCTGCTTGTTTATAGCAGGTATAAAGATGAAATAAGAGTGTGGGCTGACATTCCTAGTACACTGGGTGACATGTTGAAATTTCTTTCATTATCTTACTAAAGCCTGCCTTACACTCTATTACCTATACATATTCTGTCTAGCATACAAATGATATCTTGGATAACAACTTTTCTTGCTTATGTGATGGAGCCTGTCCCAGTCCCATGCTTGCAGAGACCCCGTAGGAAGCACACACTTTAATGCACATATGACCTCTGATTTATACTCCAAGGCAATTCAGAGTTTCTCCGCCACTCACCCCATCTTCTCTTGGCAACACCTAACTCCTCGCTCAGCCTGTTCTCTAAGTTCAGCCCCTTCCACATCTCCCCCAGATGCTTCTGCATCTAACCTCCCACCAAGACCCACTGCTACACTGACTACCCCAGGCCCACTCATTCCCAAGTTCCCCCTTTCCTGGCAAGCAGCCAACAAGGCACAGCACTTGGGGTACCACACTTTGACCCTGGCCTTCCTGGGTTCTCACTGCTGTCCACTGCTAGCTCATCCAGGCACAGTCAGCTGTCAATAGCATCCCACGCTGGGACCATTTGGTCTTCACCAGCCCAACCCTAGTCTTCTGTAAGTGGATTTTAGGTTTTGGAGATTTTAAATATGTCTCTCACCAGAAACAAAGTCATTGTGTCAAGAATTCATGGGGCTCTCCTTCAAAACCTCTTTAATGTCCATCTCTATTCAGTTTATTTAGTTGACACTTTTATAACCCTTTCTATGAGCTCTCTACATAGACCTGTTCTTGTTAGTCATCACAACAACCCCAGGGAGGCAGGCACTGCCACTAACTGTGTTATAGATGAGGACTCTGAGACAGGGACACCTGAAGTTACTTTCTCAAGGTCATGTGACCAGGAAGTAGCAGAAGTAGAACCCCAGACTATCTGGCTCCAGAGCACAGAGTCCGCCTTTCAGCTCGAGTGCCTCTTGCCACCCTCTTGTCTGAAAACAGAAGCCACGACTCCTCCTATTTTCTCTGCCAACTCCTATTCATCCCTGCCACGTCTATGCCCTTGATTCCCATACAGTCTCCTACATAAGAACCTTCAAGTTGAGAGTTTTTAAAGATGCAAATGTGCCCACAGAAAGGACGAAGACAAACAAGACGTAACTGAAGAACTGACGAGATGCATAATGTGGGGGATGAAGATCCCCTTTGTTTATTTAAGTAGGCACTGTTACTTGTTGAGGCACAGGACCTGAATGGAGAATGGTACATGAAGGCTGCAGAAGCTGTTCAGAGTATAATTCAGTGCCACCATGCCGTCTGTGATGAGAGGAAAAGAGACAGCACTGGATGCAGACATCCCTGGATCGCTTTCCAGGATGGCAGATAGAATTGAAACCAGCAAGGAATAAGAACCCGGGCTGGCAACATCAGGTGTGAACGAAATTGCAGCCTGCCCTCTGTCTCCTGTTGCTGACAAGCCTTCAGCCCTCCCTTCTCCCATCTCCTCTCCTTCCTCCAGCCAGAACTCTTCTTGTCTGTTCACTTGATGCCAGACCCTGCATGGCCAATTGCTCTACTGTACTACTGTAAGTCTCAAGATGCTAGACTGTAAGATTAAGCATGTTTTGCTTAATTTTGTGTCTGTTTTTTATGTATTATTTGAATGAAATTATAGCTGATTGTGTTAGCTGGGTACCTAGGCTAACTTTGTTGGACTTATGAACAAATTGGATTTATGAATGTGCTCTCAAAAGGGAATTTGTTCATATGTAGGAACTTATATGAACTGATGCTATACAGATGAACTGTATATCATCTATGTATTCTGAAACAGTGTTTTCCCCCAACACAAGGGCATTTTCCCCTCTGACTTTCCTTAAATATCTGCAGATCTTTAAAAAAAATTATTTATATATTTTAATTGGAGGCTAATTACTTTACAATATCATGGTGGTTTTTTGCCATACATTGCCCCGCCCAATATACCGGTTAGCATCCTGTTTCTCTCTTTCTGTTCCTTGAGAGAATGTTCTTGAATGATTGCTCTGCTCATATGATTTCTTTCTTCTCATTATCTAATTTCTAATTACTTTCTAAATACTGACTTTCATTATTGGAACATAGCTGAAAATTATGTTATTTCTCTTTTCTTAAAAAAAATGGAGTATAATTACTTACAATGTTATGTTAGTTTCTGCTGTACAACAAGGTGAGTCGACTGTAAGTATACGTATGTCTCCTCCTTCTTGAGCCTCCCTCCCACCCCCTGGTCCCACCCCCCTAGGTCATCGCAGAGCCACCAAGCTGAGCTCCCTGCGTTGCAGGGCAGCCTGCCGCTCGCTGTCTGCTTCATACATAGTAGTGAATACATGTCAATGCTACTCTCCCAGTTGGTTCCGTTCGCCCTTTCCCCCTCCTCTGGGTCCATCTGCCCATCCTCTATATCTGCTCTTTATTCCTGCCCTGCAAAAAGTTTCATCTGTACCATTTTTCTAGATTTCACATATTTGTGTTAATACACAATATTTGTTTTTCTCTTTCTTCTTTGTATGACAGACTCTAGGTCCATCTGCATCTCTACAAATGACTCAAGTTCATTACTTTTAATGGTTAAGTAATATTCCCTTCTTAATAAGTAAAAAGAAATCAGTTCTCATCATCCTTGAGTTCTCACTACCACTCAACTGTCTTAAAAACATTTCTCTGGAAACATCCTCCTTTGGGTCCCATGCAGCACATTAACCCAGTTGTTATCTTCCTTCCTTGCAGATTATTACTCTTTACCTCCTTTACTTGCCCTTTTCCTTCTTCTAGATTTCTGAAAATGGGTGTAGCTCAAGCATAATTCTTAGCCCACTTCTCTTTTGGAGCCACAATATCTATGAGTCTGAGGATGCATCAGAATCATCTGCGTGGCTTCTTACAACTCTGTGCCCCAACATCAGTTTTGATTCTTTGACTGGAAGGATACACAAGAATTTCAATGTCTAACAAACTCACAGGTAAGAAGCAAGAACATATTGTGAGAACCATTAACTAGAAATCTCCTTCTTTACTACACTTTGAATTTCCATTTCTTTTTGTTTCCTTCTCATATTTCTTTCTCTGGATCTGTCTTCACCGTCATACCTCAGTCTGGAGTCTCCAATTAGAGTCTCTAATTGGAAAATTAGAGATATGGGGTATTTCCCTTGGGATGTTGAATGGTCACCTCAAAAACACAACAATGTTGAACTCACCACATTTCTCTTTCTCTGAAAACTCCTCTGTGGCAGAGGCTAGATGGGTAGTAGACTACACATCCACACAAACAAATACACACATATCATTAATGGAGTCATATATGCCAGTCACTGCCCAGACTGCACTAGGCACTGTATATCAAATTCTCACAGCCTCCAAATAAACAGATATTACTATTCTCACTTTTTAAGGATGAAAAATTAAACTTAGATATAGTAGGTGACTTTACCCAATGTGACACAGCTACTGAGTTAACGTGCTTATATTGGAACTCAGGGGTATTTGTCTGTAAAATCCCTCTTCTGTCCTTGATATAATACCATTCTCAATACCTAGTGAAAACGCTTGGATAAAAGTCAGTCCTCTGATCAGTCCTGGGGCCACAAAAGCATCTGTAAGACTTTTGTACATGTTGGACATGACTTCAACCACAAAACGCAGAAAAATGACCAAAGGTCTTTGGGAATAGTATAGCGGTACATGCAGATGGTGACTGCAGCCATGAAATTAAAAGACGTTTACTCCTTGGAAGGAAAGTTATGACCAACCTAGATAGTATATTCAAAAGCAGAGACATTACTTTGCCGACTAAGGTCCGTCTAGTCAAGGCTATGGTTTTAAAACCAGTAGTCATGTATGGATGTGAAATGTGGACTGTGAAGAAGGATGAGCACCAAAGAATTGATGCGTTTGAACTGTGGTGTTGGAGAGGACTCTTGAGAGTCCCTTGGACTGCAAGGAAATCCAACCAGTCCATTCTGAAGGAGATCAGCCCTGGGATTTCTTTGGAAGGACTGATGCTAAAGCTGAAACTGCAGTACTTTGGCCACTTCATACGAAGAGTTGACTCACTGGAAAAGACTCTGATGCTGGGAGGGATTGGGGGCAGGAGAGAAGGGGACGACCGAGGATGAGATGGCTGGATGGCATCACGGACTCGATGGATGTGAGTCTGAGTGAACTCTGGGAGTTGGTGATGGACAGGGAGGCCTGGCGTGCTGCGAGTCGGACACGACTGAGCGACTGAACTGAACTGAACTGAACTGAACTGAACTGAACATTCATCGTGGATTTTTAGAAATCCCTTCTAGAGTAACTCATTCCTTAAAGAAGCCTCTGATTTCACAACACGTGGCCCATTCTAGTACAAGCGTGACTCCACAGCAAACAGTGCAAAATTTCGCAGCAGAATTTGTACCTGAGAGTGGCGGGGTGGACTGGAAGATTGGAACTGACATTTATACACTATTGATGTGCACGTGTTTGCTAAGTCACTTGAGTCATGTCTAACTCTGTGTGACCCTAGGGACTGTAGCCCACCAGGCTCCTCTGTCCATGGGATTCTCCAAGCAAGAATAGTGGAGCGGGCTGCCATGCCCTCCTCCAGGGCATCTTCCCAACCCAGGGATTGAACCCGCATCTCCTCTCTCCCGAATTGACAGTAAAGTTCTTTACTATTAGCGCTACCTGGGAAACCCACACTGTTGATACTATGTATAAAATAGATAAATAATGAGAACCTACTCTATAGCACAGGGAACTGTATTCAATGCTCCATGGTGAGCTGATGGGAAGCAAATCCAAAAAAGAGAGAGTTATACATACGTATAGCAGATTCACTTTGCTGTACAGTAGAAACTAAAACAACATTGTAAAGCTATTATACTATAATAAAAATGAATTTTAAAAAAGAAAAGGAAAATACCTAGGTTTATGTTGAATAATCGGAGAAGGCAATGGCAACCCACTCCAGTACTCTTGCCCAGAGAATCCCACGGACGGAGGAGTCTGGTGGGCTGCAGCCCACGAGGTCACTAAGAGTCTGACACGACTGAGCGACTTCACTTTCACTTTTCACTTTCATGCATTGCAGAAGGAAATAGCAGCCCACTCCAGGGTTCTTGCCTGGAGAGTCTCAGGGACAGAGGAGCCTGTTGGGATGCCGGCTATGGGGTCGCACAGAGTCGGACACGACTGATGTGACTTCGCAGCAGCAGCAGCAGCATATTGATGATGTGTTGTCAGACACTAAAACTAATTTTTCAAATTATACTATAAAAATAGAGGAATTCTGCTGTTGCTGCTGCTGCTGCTGCTGCTAAGTCACTTCAGTCGTGTCCGACTCTGTGTGACCCCACAGAAGGCAGCCCACCAGGCTCCGCTGTTACTGGGACTCTCCAGGCAAGAACCCTGGAGTGGGTTGCCATTTCCTTCTGCAATGCATGAAAGTGAAAAGCGCAAAGTCACTCAGTCGTGTCAGACTCTTAGCGACACCATGGACTGCAGCCTACCAGGCTCCTCCGCCCATGGGATTTTCCAGGCAAGAGTACTGGAGTGGGGTGCCATAGCCTTCTCCAAGAGGAATTCTACCCCTCCACAAAAATAAAAGAATTTACACTTGTATTTGGAAAAGACATCAAACCTCAGATTCTGTAAATCTTGACATCATCTATTGATTTAACACTATTTAAAAAAAACTGCATCAAACACGCAGCATATGTTACCATTTTGAGAGCCATGTTCTAGTATCCATGGAATTACGCTGTTTAGAGCACACATTTGGTTTCCACTGTATCTCTCAGTACCACAGCCACCTAATCAGGTTCTCAGAAATGATTTGTGACCAATAAAGTGTGTGTATGCTTAGTCGCTCAGTCGTTCTGATTCTTTGTGACCCCATGGACTCCAGCCCGCCAGGATCCTCTGTCCATGGAATTCCCCAGGTAAGAATACTGGAGTGGGTTGCCATGCTCTCCTCCAGGGGATCTTCCCAGCACAGGGATCAAACCCAGGTGTCCCACATTGCAGGCAGATTCTTTAGCATCTGAGCCACCAGGAAAGCCCAATAAGGTATTACTGCCCAATCCTAACACAGGTCACTTTGCTTCTAATTTCTCCCCACGTTTTCTTTGTCACAACTCTTTTCCTCTTCCTCAATTCAACTGATATATTCTCTCTTATGTCTTTTCTGTCTCCCCTAGAAGCTTATTTTTTTTCCAGTTATGATCCAACATGTCATGGAGTATATCTCTCTTAGAAAGTACATTTTACCATCAATTGTGTTAATGACAAAAATGCAATACTTCATCAATACTGCACCATACTGTGCTGCATTGTACTGCCCATCCTAATATTGGTGAGCTCTTCAAGGCTAGTGCATAGATGTTATTTATTTTATATCCCTGGCCTTACAAACAAGGCTTGCTCAATGAAGATTTGTTGAATGAATTGAATAAAGGACTGAATATCATATATCACATCTCTAACATCAGACAAGACAATCAGGGTGGCAAAGTCAAGTATATTTAAGCACAGATGTATTTTCCACTTTGCAGCATAGCAAAGTGCATATCCTACTGACAATGATACATCACTTCTTATATTTTATACTGAGCACATTTATTTCATTTTAAGAAGAGAATGACTTTTAATGTCACTCAATAGCCAAAATAAGAAAGAGTTAGAAAGTCTCTGCTGTAAAATGTTTTATGGTATTGTGTTATTTTAAGTTGGCAAAGACACTTGAGAAAAAGAATTGATGTAATTTAATGAAAGAGGAATTTCATACAGTAGAGCAGCTACTCGAAGCTTTTTAAATACAAGACCACTACTGCTTCATTTGAATGAGTCAGAATTTGCAGTGGGAAAATAGACGAAACCATGTCATGTAGAGAGAAGTGGCTCCGTGAAGCTCACATATACCAGAAACAGAAAGCATGAAAAGCAAGTCAAACTTCAAAATAATTCTCACATCCTGGGTTTCAGGATGGGGAACACGTGTATACCTGTGGCGGATTCATGCTGATGTATGGCAGAACCAACACAAAGTTGTAGAGTAATTGACCTCCAATTAAAATAAATAAATTTCTATTTTTTAAAAAAAAAGAACGAAGCTTTTAAAACAAGGAATCCAAGAGGATGAGAACAAAACCGTTTTTGTCAATACATAAATCTCTTCACTTAAGATTTTGAGAAAGTTATAAACTTTCCTATATACATGTGAAATACTATCCATAAGTATTATATAATCTTATTATATATTCTAAGTATTATATATTTTATTATAAGTAGTATATATTCTAAGTATTATATAATCTTATTATATAAGTATTATAATAATATATAATCTAAAATATTATGCATAAAACTTCTCTGTATCAGCCCAAAAGATTCAGCCCTTGCATTACCATAGCAGAAAACCCACTGACTAATGGATATTCAGATAATTCATGATAACGTAAATCAATGATGCAGCCAAATTACTTATGTGAAGATTATTTGTTTTATACATCCACTGTATTATTCATAGTATTTTAAAAACTGAATGTAAAAATATATAACTATCTCACTAGGTAAGTGGGAAGACCTAATAAAAGAATGCATGTTAAACATTCCAGCTTAATGATAAGCTTATAGCGGTAGATTTTCCAAAACAGGAGTTGCTGGGGTGATGCTCAATGTTTCAATTACTTAACAGAAAATTCAGGCAGCTGGCATAAATAGATTCCAAAAACCATAATTAAGGAAGCGAGAAGATTGCAAACTGTGTGCCATGCTGTCTGCCTTCAGTCATCAGTGGCTGCTGGTTCATTACCTCAACCCTCAGACGAGGTGTGCACAGACACACCCCTCTGAGTGCCTTCCTCTCATTCTGCCTGGAAAAAAGTGTTCTGCATGACAAAGAACACCTCTGAGATGCTTTTGGTGGATTCCGCCTGGGAAGGTCAAGGGCTAAACGGAAAATGCGAGGAAAATTCAGCTGTTTCCCAAGTCAGGAAGACAATCTTGCCTTCTTGAAGGGTTTTTTTTGTTGTTGTTGTTTCTGTTTTTCACCGGATCAGCTCTTTTTTAACAAAACTTGAATATATGGTCTCTAATGTCCACTATGAAGCCACGCACGATGCTCTCAGCGTGACATGACGTCTATAGGTCATAACCCAAAGCAGTTTGCACATCTTCTCAAAACGCCTCTGACCATGTGTGTGGTCTTATGTGTAAGCACAGATCATATCCCATAATACTGAAGGGGAGACTCCATGCCTTAAGAATCCATTACAGACACTATTCACACCCAGCAAAACTATTCATTATCATTACACTACAGATACAACATTACTAGACTGGGTTGTAGTAAAAAAAAAAAAAAAAAAAAATCCAAGAAAAATTTTGTGCTCTAACAATCCTTTTGCCTCATGATGCTTTATGCACTTTATTTCTACTACATCAGTCAGGGAACATAGCAAGCCAAGTTTTCTTTCTGGTTTCCAGTTTCATCCTCCTCCAGTGTGAGCCCCCAGATCCAACCATGGTGATTTCTGGCAAGTTCAAAAATGTTCACTGCTAAAATGCAATTCTGTCAGCCAACAACTGTCTTCCTTTCCTCCTGCCTCTCTGTGCACAACTTCCTTTGCCTCCTGTCCACGTGTCTCCTCCAGAAACACTTCACTCATCATCTTTCTTTCAGCTGAATTAGGAGTCTTCCCTCTATCAGGGGGTCTGGTGCTTGTTCCCTGTAGCTCTGCGTGTAAGCACAGGCTTATTCCTGAGTTACCTAAAACAAGAACCATCTTCTATGTTTGTATTATCCAGACATCACACAGAACACAGCGGAGAGCAGGTGCACAGCCAAAGTGGTTGAGCAGACAGTGACGACGACACTGACTCCTATGCAAGAAACCTGCTACGTTTCAAGGAAACAAACTTGAAACTTCTGTTAGACAACATAAGAAATGAGTAGAGAAGCCATGCTTCTTTGTCCTTGTATTAAAAATGGTTTATAAGAATGTTCATCAGCAGCCCCACACCAGCCCCAAACCCCAATGACCAACAATAATACAATGGATAAACGTATTGGGTTTATTCAAACAATAAAATACCACACTGTGATGGGACTGGCAAACAATATGGAGGAATTGTCAATGTTGAGCAAAAGAAAGCAGATGGCCAAAGCACATATTACAAGAATCTATTCATGGAAGTTGATGTATTGAAGTCAGGGTGCGACTTATCCTTGGAATGAGTTAGTCACTAGAAGAGGCACGAGGGGTTTGCAGTGCTGGTCACATCTTCCTCTGTGAACTGGCTGCTGGAGACATGGGTGTGTCTAGTTTGTGAAAACCCACCACGAAACTGGAAATGGACAATCAATGCCCTCTTCTACCAAGCAGCATTTTCTGCTATAGAGTGTTTTCCACTACAAAATATTCAGAGAATATTAGCATTGGTGGCAGAAGTTAATGATATTTGTAATGAAAAGGAGCTGCATAGACATGGGGAGTGACCAAAAAAAAAAAAAAATTCTTCCTATCCATCCATTCTCTGAGGAAATCTCACTGTTTCCTTGTAAGACTCTAAAATCCTTAATTTAGAACCATTTGCCAAAGGCGGAATAAAGAAGAAATACGCAAACAAAATACAAATAGAAGTGCTAATACATTGTCAGCAGCAAATTGGTTTTCATTGTGTAAAGAGACTTTTACCCATATCATAATTTGAAAAGAAAAAAAAATTCCTACGGTCCCTGATATGAAATTCATAATAGCAATAAAAATAGTAGTTCTGAGAAGAAAATAGCATACACCCTGTATCCCAAGACATATATTTGTTTCTTGCAAATAAGCCTGATTCCATTGCCAGGTGGTTTCCCTTTGAAGTTGCATGATTTTTCCCAATTGGATTAGCATGGGTTTCATTGTGCTGTGCTTACAGATGTGTGTTATGCAACTGGAATTCACCCACAAAGAAGATGTAATATATTCTACTCAGGAGGTAGCCCCTTGTCCCCTTGTCTCAAAGTTAACCACTAGGAAGCCACAGTAAAAGCTGATATGTTTAGATGGTATGAACTTTTCATATGCCATGGGAACATAATTGGTTCCACTTTCCTTAACATTAAATGTAATAAAAAGCCACACTTCATGCCCATAAAACTGAAATTCTATAAACAGTCTTCAGCCTACTCCTCACTTGAGCACTGACACTTTAATAAGTGATTATTTTTTTTCCATTATAGAGGGATATATCTCATAAAATCAGATTTGGAAAATGTTAAAAAAAGCAGAAAGGCAGAAATTATTCATAATCTCACCACACAAACTCTTGCTAGGTGGGTTAATTTCCTTTCCTACATATGGGTTTTCTTGTTTATGGGTTTCATATATCACACCACTCACATGATTTCTTACCCAGCACTAACACTTTCAAAGAATTTCTACATGGCTTTTAAGTACAGGCAATGTCAAAATCAATGTAGTACAGTGGTCCCCAATCATTTTGACACCAGAGACCGGTTTCATGGAAGACAATTTTTCCACAGACTGGGGCTGGAGAATGGTTTGGGGCTGATTCAAGCACATCACATTTATTGTGCACTTTATTTCTATCAGTACTACATCAGCTCCATGTCAGATCTTCAGGCATTAGATCCCAGAGGTTAGGGACCCCTGATGCAGTGGGTATAACGCAGTATACAATAGAAAAAGTATTTCAGTTCTATTAGAACAGTGTAAAGTGAAAGTGAAAGTGAAGTCGTGTCCGACTCTTTGCGACCCCATAGACTATAGCCTACCAGGCTCCTCTGTCCATGGGATTTTCCAGGCAATAGTACTGGAGTGGATTGCCATTCCGTAAGCCACATACAAATAAGCAGATGTGAAAAAGTAATGATCTTCAATCAGAGGTTCACAATTTATATACTTACAAAGGAACCTTTATTATTAAGTTGACTAATTATCTAACTGTAGTGAATAGATGTGCCTACATGCTAAGTCACTTTTGTCGTGTCTGACTCTTTGCACCCCTATAAGACTGTAGCCCACTAGGCTCCTCTGTCCATGGGACTCTCCGGGTAGAATACTGGAGCAGGTTGTCATGCCCTCCTCCAGGGGATCGTCGCAACCCAGGGATCAAACCCACATCTCTTATGTTTCCGGCATTGGCAGGAAGGTTCTTTACCACTAGTGCCACCTGGGAACCCCCTCAGTGAATAGTTCAAGTACCAAAGGATGTCCTTTGGAATTTAAGGGTGACAGTTTTTTTACTGAATTTCTATTGCTTTTGTATATCAAGTACATCATCATTTCAGAGTATGTCATTGTATCAAGGAAATGCAAAAGAATAAAGGTGCTGAATGGCTGAAACCTGCCCATTCATGTGTCTCCTCACTATTTTAGAACTGATATTGCCCCTATTTTTGAGCTAACATTTACTGCTTCCTCCTGGAAATTATATGTTTCTCAAAAAAGGAACATTAGAAAAAGCATACAGATCTGTGTGTTTGTGTGTGTGTCTTTGTGTATGTGCACTTATAGAAGGGCTACTTCCTACAGTTCCTACAACAGGGTTCCTGAGAGTAAAGATTTAATCTTGTTTGAGAAAGAACTAATATGTCTACTTCAAGCTGTCCATATGTGAGAAAATTCATTCAATGCACATAAGGGACATGCCTTCCAAATAATCAAAGGAATCTCTGAAACTAGGAAACCAATTTCTTAGTCTACGGCAGTTAAGTATTTACTATCAAACTGAAGTTTAAAGACAAACATATTTTTAAAATTTAAAATATGCATCACTTTCTGACATTATTTTCTATATTTTACTCAAAAGGTAAATGTTTAGGGATAGTCATGGATTTTTTCTTATACTGTAGCTTATTTATATCCAAACTCTGCCTTTTGTTTGTGTTAGAATTTAATTCAGAAAATTGAATTTTTAATAATTCAAATTGAAAATAATAAATGTCTATTTTAATTATACATTGAATTATATAATAATTGTACTTTTTACATGATTATTGTTACATTAAATTGTACATTATTTAATAAAATAAATATATTAAATTATCTATTAATTTATACAACTAAATTAATAAGTATTCATATATAAATGTGCACTGAACATGTGAAAGATTATTTATAATGTGTAAAAACTGTAGAAAGTTTTTAGATGAACATACATCACAGAGCTGAAGAAATTAATTATTGGTTATAATTGTAAAATATCTTATTTGCCTGTTTCCAACCCCATTTCCTACATGCTCCTCTATAGACAACCACTGGCTTGTATGCTGTAACAAAGTACCCCTTGTTTCTCTCTGTGGTTTTTATCATCTTATATCTAGTTTTACTCATGTTAGAACTCTACTTAGATGAATCACAGTTTACATGGATTACAGCAACTTATTTATTTCACATTTCAAATCATGAATCCAACCAGGCTGGTGCACAGATTGGGATTCTTTTATTTTCACCAAAGTAGAGTGTTCCTCCGAACAGATCAATTCATAACTGCTTACCACAGCCCCTATCTATTTTCACTTAGGTTTGTCCACACGCATCCCCTCACTTCTGACCCTACGAATACTGCTGTCACTCACATTTCCACACGCACTGGTGCAAATGCGCAAGGGTTTCACGAGGCCTTCAGGAGGGGAGCAGCTGCCGCCTGGAGAGCACGTGTTGTTTTCCAGAGTGGCGTGTCACCCACAGATGTGGGTTCCCCACGACCCTGCCAGTGTTCCATGTTGCAGGCTTGTCTGGTATTTCCCAAACTACTGAATTTAAAATATTATTTGTGAGTAAAACGTCTAAATTTCACAGATTAGAGACTGTGCTTTAGTGAGATGTGACGGACTACATCAGGCCAAGTCTCCCGCCATGCCTCCCGGCTATTTGTGAGAAAGCAATACACGGTAATTCTATTGCATCGTGAACTACTTCCAACACACGGTCTGATTTGCAGAAGAGAGAAAATGTTTGTAGTGTTCTGTCTTACTCTGTGTCTGTAGTTCACCAGGCTTTGAACAAGGATCCTCAATCGCTGTGTATGTGTGTGTATGCCTGCGTGTGTCTCTGAATATAAAACAGGCAGCGTCAGCAACTCAGAATGGCATTATCTAGAGAGCATCCATGTTTCCCAATACGTGTTCCTTCGAAGAGTCTTTCTCCACAAGATTTTGGTCGATTTGAGGCCCTTACATTAGGTCTGGAGATGACTCTTATAGTTTAGAAAAATGATGCCATACCAAAAAATATATAAATAAATAAATAATAAACTACTTAAGAGGGTTTTTAAAATAGTTCCAATAGTAAATAGTTGACAGTTAAAATAAAATCATGTCTTCTGGTGTTACCACCGAGGCCAAATTAAGAGCTGAATTAAATGTCCTTCTTATTTCAAGTCATTTCCCAATATTACATAAGCTATTAGAGTACTTTCTATACTGAAAAGCCACCGACTCAAGTCCCACAAAGTTACTGTATCTCACCAAGCACTCAGGATCAGCCATTTAAGTTATTCCAGATCAGGTTAATGCCACAAGTGTACTGGCCATATAAAAAGCCAAGGCTCTCTGAAGGTAACGCACGGGTCTTGCGTGTGGTTATCTAAAACAAGCTGAAGTTTTATCAAGCCACAAGCATTCTGGGGGACCAGGCACCACAGAAGCTGAAGGACACCCAGATTTCTGGTCCACCCCTCCTTGATGAAGGATGGAAAATTTCAAGAACATCAGCAAAGTAGCAGGAAGACTGCTGCCGGGCTCAAGTTCAGGTAAAAACCACAAAATCAGCAAAAGCTAGCCAGTCGCTGGGATCCTTATGACCTTGAAGTCACTGTCACTGCCATATGTATTTCTGTATAATTATTCATATACAAGACCACATCAGTGTACAGAAAGAAAACAGCTGAAGGTATGCATTCGAAAGGTTAAACGTTAGCTAAAAAGGCAAAGAGGTTAAATAGTATTCATTCCTTTTCCCTGATAAAAGTCCTGCTAGACTTTTAGTTCCTTAAGTTAACGGTCTCACACCTGTACATATTTTTGAAGCCTAATCTTCACCTACAGAAGACGTCTTGAGTTTAATTCTCCTGCTCTGTGATCTTGCTGTTCAAAGTGCAATCTATGAAGCATGGCGTGGCCCTCACCTTGAGATTCCTCCAAAAGCACAATGTGAGACCTGGCTCCAGACCTGTTGACTCAGAAAATGTACATTTTAACAAGATCCCCGAGGACTTCATATACACATCACTGGCGTAAGCACAGTGTATACTAACAGCCACACACAAAAGTCATGAAACTCCATGCATTTCTGTTGAACCTAGGCACTTAAAGAAATGAATGTTGTGTTAAGAATCAAGGTCATTTTCCAGTTTCCAAAACTCTGTCTTTATCAAAGCTGACTAGTTGGAAAAGGTAGATGTGAACTCTATGTGAGACTCCTGTTTTCTTCTTCTTTTCCAACATTTTGCACACTTTCAGCTGCCATGAGCTCACAGTCTATAGCTAATACACGCAGACAAGTCACGTCAACACTGCAGCGAAAGGCACTTTGGCCTCATTTGGGGAAGTCTGTGAAACTCGCAAAGAAACAAAAACTCCCGCTTAGAGAATGTGAAAACTCCTTGGAAATTTAATTATATGTTTTTGCTTGGCCTAAAATGTCCCCGTAGCCTTTGGTCAAACAATTTGAGAGTAATCTAGTAGAAATGGGATCTGTGTTATCAAGTCTAAATCAATGCCAGCCTTCTGTAAATAAAGACTTAGGGACGCAGAGCCAAATTCTGCTGGCACCCTGCATTAGTATCACTAAATACAATGGTGATAAAATAATTAAGCCAACATTCAAGCTGCACAGAGAGTTAAAATTACAGTGCCATTATTACCTAAATCACAGTTTACGAGAAAAATAAGGCCAACTCTATCTGTGTATAAACAGTGCTTAATTTGTCATTGTGTGAGCTGTGTGTGTGTGTGTGTGTGCGTGCGCGTGTGTGCCTATGTCTGACAAGCCATTCAGCCTCCTGCCTTCCTAAGTAGGTTTTACTGTTAAATTATGGCTAGAATTAACCAACATGCCAGTATACCATGATAGTAATCTCCCAAGTGTTCAATCACCTAACAATAGCACCATTATTCGACAGAACTCCGCTTGCTCATTGTTTGCTCATGTTTTCAGATATTTGTTTGTTCATGTTTCATTAAGAGTAATTCTATTTCCAAAGAATTCAAAACTTGTGCAAATGCATAATCTAAAAAAAAGTTTTAAATATTTTATCTTCCAAAAAGAGGCCCCCAAAAAGATAATCAAACGATCACTAGGTTGGTGAACTCAAAACAATGATTGAAAATCAAAGCATCTGGAAAGTTCATGGAAAGGACACTTGAAGAGGGGTTGTGAAGTAGGGGAGGCTGCTCTCTGCTTTTCACAGAGAAATCACCCAGGTCCAGGTGTGTTTTCCGTTGGTTGCTATAATTCCGCTGTGGTCGCAACCATGCTGGGTCCCCTTCTTGTCAGGTACCCTTGGCTTGTAACCGGCATCGCTGTGCTGAAATGCACCACCACTGTGTCAGAGATGGCTTTCTCTTCAGATGACTGGTTTATATAGTTTATTAAAAGCATTTCTCCAGTGGCCTCGCTATTGGATTTTGATTTCCAGAATGACCACAGAGGAACGGTGACAGGGTTAGGCAACGAGTGAGGTCCTGCCATGGAGTCACACTGCTTCTTGAATGACATCCAAATCCGTGAGCCCAGTGTTTCCACGACCCACTGCTTACACAGCTGTTTAGAGGGCCCAGGGCACACCAGAGTGACCAAAGCTTTCTCTCCCAGTCAACTCCACCCAATTAAAATGAAGAAGCGCGATCACAAAACACATGTGTAAAACACTCTTCCTGTGATTTCAGAACCTGCAGTGCTGAACAAACACTTAGAGAAACTTCACTTTAAAAAGTCAATAATATGAATGAGTTACTTTGAAAAAGTCACTCCTCTGAATAGCAATGCTTTCCATCCTTAAACACACGTCTTCGGGGACTATACATAAAGTGTTCCAGTTAAAGAGAATGTTCACCATATAGATACCTGAGCCTACACAAATACAAAGTGTGTGTTTCTAAAAGACTTCCAGGCTCGAGGTCTCACTAGATATGCAGGGGGAAAAAAATGTTTCAAAGGGAGTGCATATTCCCCTCTATTCTGATGCCAAATCATAAAGCCTTTTAAAAAAGACAAATGGAGACCACCCAGTAGGCCAGAAATAATAGAAACCATCTCTCTGGAGGTACATATCAATTATTTATTATTAATTATTTAAGGGCTATCGTGTTCCCATCTCTAAATATACACTTGTATGTTAGAAGCAGTTAGTGAAATGGATAGCCTAACTACTAATGCTGGCACATTACACCAAGAAGCTGGCATGTTTAACACCCATAAATCCATTCGCTGACATTTATGTCTTTTATTCATGTGACTTGGGCTGTGGCTTTTCAGAAAGCAGGAAAAGAAGCAGCCAGGTTTCCATTTTCCAATTCCGGTCCTAAAAACCCTGCATTGTTATCTACATTGTTTTTGTGGACTTGGCACACTCTTTTAGAGACGTGAGGCTGAGCTACATAGGTAATAAAGGTGTTTATCTCTGTCGTGTTTCTTATTTACTATGTGTATTTCATAACTATATGTCTGGCTGCTTCTGTGTTCCAACCACTGTCCTGGGACTAGAGAGACGAATCAGGTGTGAGTTCTGTCTCCAACATGCTCAGTGACTAAGGCAGGATCTCAGACATGAAAATAAAACTGTCCAAAAGAGTGTCATTGGTACCAAGTGGCTGTGACTGAAGCATCCAGACTAAGACATCCTGAGGAACATGGACAAGCTTGGACATAATTATGCTGGGAATCAGGGAAGGGTGGGGTGAGCAGAGGGAGATGAGGCTCACAGGATTCCTTCCCAGAGGAAGTAAACTTGAGCTGAACCTCAGAGCTATGTTTATTTTTGTTTGTTCATTTGTTTTTCTGACAAACACCATTCAACACGTGATATCCACTGAAAGCCTTGTGGAATCTGGCGGTCACAGAGAGCTCAATCCATCAGCCAGACATTTCCTCAATGCCTTTTAAGTACAACAAGTGCCATAGAAGACATTTGGGGAAACAAAAAGAAAAAGGATCAAAGTCCTGGCTTTAAATTGCTTCTAGTTCAGCTGAGAGTAACTATGGCTTGAATAACTCATTTGAAAGGCCAGGCAGGCTGATAATAATCAAATCTGATCATTTAAAGGAGGGGCAGTGAGTCCAGGAGGCGGAGGAGGAGAGCAACCCTCAGCTGTCTGGAAAAAATAGCCCTTTTTCCCCAATTGTATTGTTTTTTTTAATTAACTTTTATTGGAGTATAGATTTTTATAATGTTGTGCTAGTTTTTTTTACTGTACCGTAAAATGAATCATCTACGCATATACAGCCCACCCTTTTAAAAAAAATTTCCTCCCCATTTAGTTCATCACAGAGCACTGAGTAGGTTCCTGAGCTGGTAGGATGTCATCAGTTATTAATATTTTATACATAGTATCAATAGTGTATATATGGCCCTTTTGACAATCTTGAGCCAGATAAACGCCCTACACATGGCCACTCACCCCCTGTAGACGGGCCCTTTCCGCCTGTGCCTGGCCTTACTGGCCACAACCCACAGATGTACTCGGCTTCCTTCATCTTACATTTCTTTACATTTGAGAAACTCTTGGAACCCCAGGTAATGGTCAGGCTGAGTTTCCACTGATCTGCGGTCCATTTTCATATTAAATTATTTAAAGGCTGCAGGTGTTGAAGTAGACACAAGATCATGACAGATGCTGAAGGACTCAAAGGCAGGAACACAGTTTGTAGCAAACGCGTCCAGGGCAGTGAGGGGGCCTGGCTGGCTGCACTCTGTGCTCTGACGGGTGGGGTATAGGTGGGGCTGCATCCAGCCCCCTAGGAAAACAGAGCGCAACAGGACTCAAGCTGTCTTGTTATTTTATTCATCTAGGTTGCTTGTGATAGTTTAACATGTGTGAATAAGAGAACATTAGGGGACTTCCCTGGTGCTGCAGTGGTTGAGAGTCCGCACTTCAAATATAAGGGACATGGGTTTAATCCCTGCTCGGGGAAGTAAGGCCTGCTTTGCATGTACGTATGTTCAGTCATGCCCAACTCTTTGCGACTCTGTGGACTGTGAAGCCCAACAAGCTCCTCTGTCCTTGGAATTTTCCAGACAAGAATACTGGAGTGGGTTGCCACTTCCTTCTCCAGGGATCTTTCCCAACCCAGGTCCTGAACTCACATCTCTTACGTCTCCTGCATTGGCAGGCAGGTTCTTTACCACTAGTGCCACCTGAGAAGATATGCTTTGGAGCAACAACAACAACAACAAAACCCCAAACATTTGGGAGCTAGGTTAGGAAGAAAAGGAGGCAGATGTACAGAGTCCTCCCCGCTGAGGATTTCTAGGTGATGTGTCCACTCCACACACTTGGCCCTGGTCTGTGGCTCGGTGTTCCAGCCGATACAGCAGAGACTAGCGCTCAGAGGCCCCTCTGTGAACTAAAAGCATTTCTGTTTAAAGGCTGTTCTTTAACCACAAACATAGAATCCTGGAATTTTGGTATTTTGACAAGTGGGCCTGTGATCTTCCTGTGACCAAAGGTCCCGAGAGAATTCCGCTCCTTGCACTACTAAAAGGGAGCAGTGGTGAGATTCCAGGCCTGGGAAGAAACTGGTCTGTGAAGAACTGTCAAGAATTCCAACACATTAACTGCAACCACATCAAAGCTACATTCCTACACATTTAAGCTCACTGTTGGAAAGGCTTTCCCAGCAAGGCAAGGCAAGACAAGGGACATTTCACCATGTGACTTTGCTAATCCCAGACTCTATGCATTAAGTACTTGTGCTCCTCAGGTCTCGACTGACACACCAAATATGCCCCAACATTTACTAAAAGCAGATTAAATGTTAACAGACTGTGATTTACCACATAGGAGTTCTAGAAACACAAATCACCCAAATATCACCTTGTCCTGGAAGCCTTTCCCCAGAGCTCCTCTCCTGCAGCTTAAATCAGGTCCTTTTACCATCGGCTCATAATACCCTGCATTTTCTTCTACAGCTTTTAGTCATTTCATGTCCATCCCCTTCTTTACACTTATCATCCTCACATCTGTTCTGCTGCCCTTTTATGCCCCACACCTAGCACAGCTCCAGTCATATTATAAGCACTTACTGAGATTCTGCTGAATCAGCGACTGAGCTCTGTCCAAAACACTGTAGCTGTCTTAAAAAAAAATGGATTGAATATTTCAAGTCCACTCTCAGGTTTATTTTTATTAATTTTGATTGGAATATAGTTACTTTACAATGTTGGGTTAGTTTCTGCTGTACAGAAAAGTGAATCAGCTATACATGCACATACATCCCTTCTTCCTTGCGTTTCTTTCCTATTTAGGTCACTACAGAGCGCTGAGTAGAGTTCCCTGTGCTATATAGCGGGTTCTCACTAGCTATCTGTCTTATACACAGTTGTTGTTGTCCAGTCACTCAGTCGTGTCCGACTGTTTGCAACCCCATGGACTGCAGCACACCAGGCTTTTCCGCCCTTCACCATCTCCTGGAGCTTGCTCAAACTCAAGTCCATCGAGTCAGTGATGCCATCCAACCATCCTGTCCTCTGTCACCCCCTTCTCCTCCTGCCTTCTATCTTTCCCAGCATTAAGGTTTTTTCCAATGAATTCGCTCTTTGCCTCAGGTATTGGAAGTTCAGCTTTGGCATCAGTCCTTTCACTGAATATTCATGGTTGATTTCCTTTAGGATTAACTGTTTGACCTCCTTGCAATATCGTAGTATCAATAGTGTATATGTGTCAATTTCAATCTTCCAATTCATCTCCCCTGCTTCCCCCTCAGGTATCCATACATCTGTTCTCTACATCTGTGTCTTTATTTCTGCTATGCAAATAAGTTCTTCTGTGTCATTTTTCTAGAGTCCACATATAGGCAATATAATGCAATATTTGTTTTACTCTCTCTGACTTTCTTCACTCTTATTACGGTCTCTAGGTCTACCCACATCTCTGCAAAGTGCATAGATCCATTCATTTTTGTGACTGAGTAATATTCCATTGTATATATATATATACCACATTTTGCTTTTTCCATTCTTTTATTGGTAGATAGCAACATTTAGGGTCCTTCCATGTACCAGCTATTGTAAACAGTGCTACAATGAACATTGAGCATGAATTTTTTGAATTATTATTTTCTCTGGGTATATTCCCACAAGAGGGACTGCTGAGTCATACTGTAGTCTTATTTTTTAGTTTTTTAAGGAACCTCCATACTGTTTTCCACTGTGACTATATCAATTTATAGTCCTACCAACAGTACATGAGGGTTCCCTTTTCTCCACATCCTCTCCAGCATTTATTGTTTGTGGATTTTTTAATGATGATCATTCTGACCAGTGTGAGGTACACTCTTAGTTTTCTTAAGCCATTTTCTGTTTCTAAGCAAAACCAATAAGTGAGAAACCATATGGGCACAATCCATCCTCCTAGCTTGCAGATTTATCCTCCTGAACAACCTAGCCATGGTTGCAATCTGTGAATACACATTTGGCACAGCATTAAAAATAGCTTCACTGAAGCTGCTAAAATTGGAGAAACTGGGATAAAATAAGTGGTACATTTACTGTAAGGACTGAGTACACTCCAGAAAGCAGAGTCTGCGGCTTCATCCCAGAAGTGACATTTCAGAAAAACCAAGGAAAGTGAGGTATAGCTCTGAGACTGCAGACAGACAGCAGCTCACACTGTGGCCCTGACCACCCAGAAAGCCGAATAACTGGACAAGAGAAGTAAATGAGAATATGTAATGACATCCCCTTAGGAGGTGATACATGACAATGTACAAATAAGAAAATATCCAGTGATTTTATTAAACATCCAGAAAAGATGAAAACTCTACTTTGAAAGATACATGCACCCCAGTGTTCACTGCATCATTATTTGCAATAGCCAAGACAGGTAAACAATCTAAGTGTCTATCTACAGATGAGTGGATAAAGAAGATGGAACATTACCTAGCCACCAAAAAGAATGAAATACTGTCATTTGCAGCAACACGGATCATCCTAGAAATGATCATACGAAGTGAAGTAAATCAGACAAAGACAAATGACATATGATATGACCTATATGCGGAGTCTAAAAGCTGATACAAACGAACTTGTTTACAAAACAGAAACAGACTCACAGACTCAGAAAACAAACTTATTTATGGTTACCAAAGGCGAAAGGCAGGCAGGAGGGAAGATCAGAAGTCTGGATTAACACACACATACTAATATATATATAAAATAGGAAAACAACAAGGACCTGTTTTATAGCACACGGAACTATACTCAATATTTTGTAATAACCTGTAATGACATGATATCACGCACACACACACATACACACACACACACACACACACACACAAATGAAGCACTTTGCTGTACACCTGAAACTAACACCTAACCACCTAACCAGCCTCTTGAGAAATCTGTATGCAGGTCAGGAAGCAACAGTTAGAACTGGACATGGAACAACAGACTGGTTCCAAATAGGAAAAGGAGTATGTCAAGGCTGTATATTGTCACCCTGCTTATTTAACTTCTATGCAGAGTACATCATGAGAAACGCTGGACTGGAAGAAACACAAGCTGGAATCAAGATTGCCGGGAGAAATATCAATAACCTCAGATATGCAGATGACACCACCCTTATGGCAGAAAGTGAAGAGGAACTAAAAAGCCTCTTGATGAAAGTGAAAGAGGAGAGCAAAAAAGTTGGCTTAAAGCTCAACATTCAGAAAATGAAGATCATGGTATCTGGTCCCATCACTTCATGGAAAATAGATGGGGAAACAGTGGAAAAAGTGTCAGACTTGATTTTTGGGGGCTCCAAAATCACTGCAGATGGTGACTGCAGCCATGAAATTCAAAGATTCTTACTGACGCTTACTCCTTGGAAGAAAAGTTATGACCAACCTAGATAGTATATTGAAAAGCAGAGACATTACTTTGCTGACTAAGGTCCGTCTAGTCAAGGCTATGGTTTTTCCTGTGGTCATGTATGGATGTGAGAGTTGGACTGTGAAGAAGGCTGAGTGCCGAAGAATTGATGCTTTTGAACTGTGGTGTTGGAGAAGACTCTTGAGAGTCCCTTGGACTGCAAGGAAATCCAACCAGTCCATTCTGAAGGAGATCAGCCCTGGGATTTCTTTGGAAGGAATGATGCTAAAGCTGAAACTGCAGTACTTTGGCCACCTCATGCGAAGAGTTGACTCATAGGAAAAGACTCTGATGCTGGGAGGGATTGGAGGCAGGAGGAGAAGGGGACGACTGAGGATGAGATGGCTGGTTGGCATCACTGGCTCGATGGACGTGAGTCTGAGTGAACTCCGGGAGTTGGTGATGGACAGGGAGGCCTGGCGTGCTGGATTCATGGGGTCGCAAAGAGTCGGACATGACTGAGCGACTGAACTGAACTGAACTGAACTGAAACTAACACAATGCTGTAAGTCAACTATATGTCAATTTAAAAATAATACTCAAATTGACAACAATATTAAATGAACAAATATCATAGACTGAAGACAGCCTCTCCTAAAAGGAAGCTCACCCTGACACTGATGCCACACCCTTGAGAAATGGTCCGTAGAGAAATGGGATTTAACCTAACAAATGAAGCTGTAACTCAGGAATCAGACTAACAGTGGTAATTAGGACAGAGCCTTCTGTGAGCATAATTCTTTGTTTTTGATCATGGTTTAAATTGCTCTGTTTCAGGATGTATTGTCACCCATGTTAAAGAGAAAGCAATAGAGACTCAGGAAATGAGGCAGTTTGCCCAATATTTACAAGTCTACAAAGTGGCAGATTGAAACTCAAAATGTTAGGCTACTTTTTAATATGTAGACTTACTGTTTTCAACACAAACTGTTCAAGACTCAGGAGAGTATCTCTCAGAGACGATCATGTCCAGCTTCTACCTACACATTCCAAAAACTCTTAATGCACAACATTGCAATATCAACAAGATGTACATACTTCCAACCTTTGTGTGTCAAAGCTACTTTTTGTAACCATTGGACTTTTTTGAAGTCCTGTGAGCCTAGGATGCCATTTTATTATCACTGTTGCCATCATTGTCTGCATGGTAGAAGAGGCTTTGAGAGAGGGGCTGGAGGGAGGCTCTTGAAGACCTGGAAAAGATAAGCCCAAGAGAGGTTTTGCATTTAGAAGGGAGACAAGAAGACAGTGAAGTGAAAGGCACAGGTGAGATACTGATGTGTGAGTCTCTGAAGGCAGAGATGGCATTAGAAGGTGGAGAAATCCCCTCAAGACTGAAGCGTTATGATGAGCATTCTCAAAGGGAAGGCGTCATGATTCTACGATAAACAAGAAACACAAGAAAAGAAAAGAAAACTGCACGTTTAGGAGAAACAGCAACAAAGTGAGAAAATCAAGACAGGACACGGGCTTGAAGGTTGGTGCCTAGTTGGAGCTGACAGGTAGGAAGCACCATTTCTGGCTAATCTGCGCTAGGGACTTCCAGCGAGGGAAATCGCATTTGGATGAGGAGTAGGACCCGTGATGAGATCGTAGTGGACGGCTGAGGGCACCGAGGGGAAGTCCTCCCTGGTGCGGTGAGGACAGGGCAGGGAGCTGTGGTAAGTGAGCTGAGCCGGGCTCGACCCTTGTTGAGCTCAGTCAGCACAAGCGAGTGCACTCCCGGGAGTCAGACACTTGTCTCCAAGTCCTCCTTGAGTTTCTATTTCTAACCCTGCTCTCCCCTGCAAAGACCACTGCCAATTCTCCAAGTGCCTCCAAAGTGGGCTGTGAGGAGAAATTATTCAAAATATTTAATTTTATTTTAAAATATAAAGGAAATTAAGTGCTATACACACTGACTCCAGTACTTCAGGCACCTCATGCGAAGAGTTGACTCATTGGAAAAGACTCTGATGCTGGGAGGGATTGGGGGCAGGAGGAGAAGGGGAAGACCCAGGATGAGATGGCTGGATGGCATCACAGACTCGATGGACGCGACTCTGAGTGAACTCCGGGAGATGGTGACGGGACAGGGAGGCCTGGTACGCTGAGATTCATGGGGTTACAAAGAGTCGGACACGACTGAGCGACTGAACTGAACTGAACTGAACACACTGACTCTATAGATTGACACACTCTGACCATCACAGGCAGGGGGACTGAGGGTGATCTCCATAGATCAATAGGTGAAGAGCCCAGGGGCATATAAGGTGGAATTTATATTAAAACTGCAGTGCAACTCATCCTACCCCAGATAGTCTGAATTAGAATCTGGAGAAGAGGGAGGAAGGGAAGGAACATAATCTGTATTTAACAAACTTTCCTGCTGCTACTGCTAAGTCGCTTCAGTCGTGTCCGACTCTGTGACCCCATAGATGGCAGCCCACTAGGCTCCCCCGTCCCTGGGATTCTCCAGGAAAGAACACTGGAGTGGGTTGTCATTTCCTTCTCCAGTGCATGAAAGTGAAAAGTGAAAGGGAGGTCACTCAGTCGTGTCCGACTCTTAGCGACCCCATGGACTGCAGCCCACCAGGCTCCTCCATCCATGGGATTTTCCAGGCAAGAGTACTGGAGTGGGGTGCCATTGCCTTCCAGGTCATTCTTAATGCACACTGACTTCCAAGAAACTCTTAAAGGACGAGAAATCTGTTGAGGTGATGTGTCAGAGGTTTAGTTTCATTTTATCTTATTTTATTTATTGTGATTCACATTAAGAAATTATTTTACTACCATATGATATCACTTATATGTAGAATATATAAAGTATAACACAAATGAACTTATCTACACAACAGAAGCAGAACAGAGATGTAGAGACAGAGCGGTCATTGTCAAGGGGAAGGGGGTCGGGTGAAGGATGGAGTGGGAAGTTGGGGTTAGCAGATGCAAGCTATTATACAAAGAATGGATAAAAAACAAGTTCCACTGTATAGCACAGGGAACTATATTCAATATCCTATGACAAATCAATGGAAAAGAATATGAAAAATAATGTGTGTATATAAATATGTATATTTGAATCACTTTGCTATACAGAAGAAATTAACACACCATTGTAAATCAGCTGGTTTAAAAAGAAATCATTTGAATCTGGGATTCAGTATATACAAACCCAGGTGTACAGAAATACAGATATGTACACACACCTGAAATAAACATTTCACGAAACAATAGCTATGCTTACCATGTGTAAAACACTCTGGTATTTTGTAGTCCAATCTGCTCTACTCTTTGACCCACCAGACTGCTCTTACGACTCAAGAAATTGTAACTGGAACACTGAAAAAATATTCTATTTTTTACATTCAGAAAGACTTTGGGATGGCTAACAGACTTCTACCAATACTGTATTGATTTTATTTAGCCTGGAGCAAAGACCCAAGGGCACTGACAATTACCTTGTTATATTTTCAAGGCTGTTATCCTGAAGAAGAATTTACTTTGCTCTGTATGGCAAGATGTATTTTGACTTGTTAGAAGAAAATACCTCACAAACAATGAGAGTTGATCAACAGTGACATGAAATACATCAAAAGGTGGGGAGTCCATCTCAGTATAAATACTCCAACTAAGCTAGTGAGCCTCTAGGCTCCTGGGTTTTAGATGGAACTCGAGCCTTAGGAAATAGTTTGGACTTATGTTTTAGTGTCCACTCTAACTCTGTAATTCTATGGTTCTCTTAATTCTGGATCCTTGCTTCACCCTGGCACATTCATGGCCTATTTTTCCCATCTGCACTTACTCAAAGGGCCTGGATAATAGAGATACATGGAAAGCAGGAGTGTTGTTGGAAGTCAGGCACTCAGCAGTCAGCACACCACTCTAATCATTTCTTCTCCTGGCCGCCCCTTCCCCGCCCCGCCATTCACCTATAAGGTGCTCGTGGGCTGCGTCTTTGTTCTAAAGGCTTTTATTAATACTATGTAGAAAGCAGTTAACTAATAGGAACTTATCGTATATCACAGGGAAGTGGACTCCATGCTCTGTGGTGACCTCATTACGGCTTCCCTGGCAGCTCAGATGGTAAAGAGTCTGCCCGCAATGCAAGAGACCCGGGTTCGATCCCTGTGTCAGAAAGATCCCCTAAAGAAGGAAATGGCAACCCACTCCAGTATCTAGCCTGGAACATTCCATGGGCAGAGGAACCTGCTGGGTTACAGACCATGCGGTTGCAAAGAGTTGGACACGACTGAGTGATTAGTACTTTCACTTTCAAATGGGAAGGAAATCCGAAAAAGAGGGGATATATGTATATGTACAGCTGACTCACTTTGCTGTGCAGCAGAAACTAACACCTTGTAAAGCAACTATACGCCAATAAGAATTTTTTAAAAATTAAAATTATGTCAAAAAAAATAAAGGCTCTTTATTCTCAGCACCTATCACAGCAGCTTAAACGTAGCTGGTGATTAGTCAGTTTGCTAAGTGAGTTCCCGACTGAAGGAATGCATATCTTTCATGATAATTAGCACTGATCCCAAGAAGTGGGAGGAAGGGTCAAAAGAAGAATATAATTTGTCTTCATGACATATGAAACAGGTAGATGACAAATAATGCCATTTTTTATTTTTGTAGATGAATGCAATATGCTTATGTAAGTGCTCAGCTGGCAATGGAACAAAAAGACAGTACAAATCAAGTCTTCAGATTCTAGACGCGCTCTGCCTGATCCACTGCTAACGAGAAGGTCTCCTGCTAACAGCGTCTCACCATCCACGTGCTCTGGGGTGAGAAAGCCATGGTGGGGAGGATGGCAGTGAGGTTCTCAGCCACGCAAATTAGCCCTGTCAATTGTACTTGCTTGAAGAAAGACGATGTGTGTTTATCAATGGACCTTGCAAAGTGCCCTGCACATGAGAGTGTTAATAACTCCCTTGTCTGTGGGAATAAATGACTGGCAATTTCTCATCCCAGCAGCTCTTTTCCCCCAAAGAGTCAAAACAACTCACCCAAGGCAACGGGCTCAGGGACACAATCTCCTGGTTGCATGACTCTGTTCATTTCACCACCCAGGATCCCTCACTTCATGATGTAACAGGGAAATTAATTACAGATAAACATTTTTAAGGAAGTTGAATAAAAGAAGGAATAGCCCGAACTACTTATGAGGCATTATATAATAGATTGCCATTTCCTTCTCCAAGGGATCCTCCCAACAAAGGGACTGAAGCCACTTCTCTTGTGTCTCTTGAATTGGCAGGCTGATTCTTTACCACTGCACTACCTGGGAAGCCTCATGTAATAGGCTATGCTTAGCTGAGAGTATGGTGCTAATATTGATCCCACCCAAGGGCTCAAAAAAGACAGGCAACACTCAATGTTTATGTCTGGAAAAACCATTTAAACAACAGCTCCTCTTCCGTTTGTCCTTCCAAGAACTTTAGCTGGTCTTTCATTATTTCTACATTGTGGTTTCTATATCATTGAAAGACTTCACCATGAATAACCATGAACTATGAGTGTATAAGTATGCAATATGCAGATAATTATATTTATTTCTGGTTATGATGTGTCTATCCTTCCTCCAAAAATACTCCCTGACCTGTGTCCCCTTTATTAGATTCATTCAACTGATGCTGGAAAATATAGAGTGGTAAAAAAGATGTAATCCTTGTAAATAAGAAGCTTATGCTATAGTTCGATGGTAGGTCAAAGTTTTAAAATGCAATTATAATACACTGTGGATTCATTCATTTCTCTGTGAGAAATTCAGAAGACTATTAGGTCTCATCTAAGAGTTGAGAAGGACTTCCTAGAAGAACTGGTGTAGTTGATGCCTGAACAGATGCCTATGAGCTACAGAAGAAGGGAGAGTGCTCCAGGCAGAGGTATAAAAAGCTGTCGGGTAACCTTAGCAACTGGAGTTTGTTAACGTTGACATAGACAGGGCAAGGTCCTGAGTGGTCAGAAGTGAGGCTGGAGAAGGAAAGAAAGAACCTCTTGACCTTGAGAGGCCTTGATGGCAGGCAAGGGCTAAGGGAATGCTTGAAGTACTCTGGGCTTCAGGGGGACCTTATCTAGTTGACTAAGGGACTTTCCCGTAGCTCAGATGGTAAAGAATCTCCTTGCAATGCAGGAGACCTGGGTTCGATCCCTGGGTCAGGAAGTCCCCTGGATAAGGAAATGGCAACCCACTCCAGTATTCTCACCTGGAGAATTCCACGAGGAAGTCAGCCCAACAGAGGAGCTGGTGGGCTACAGTCCATGGGGTCGCAAAGACTCAGAGATAACTAAGCAGTTAACACAACAAGGGGAAACTGATTCTAGTTGCAGCGCAGAAGACAGCTCAGAGGGCCTTTGCCAGGGCTTTTCAGGAAGGCCTTTCGAGAAAGAGATAGCAGGACCTGGGTGAGAGCGGTGATAGGAAGGATACAGGATGAACACCCAGGAGAAATTCAGGAGACAGATGTGGCGTGAGGTGGCACCTGAGTGCACCTGGAGGTGGGGAAAGGCAGAGTCAAGGGTGGCTCCCAGACTCTGAGATCTAGTGAGTTAGTTCCCTCCACGGGGAAGCATGCCCTGTGCTCCCCACACACAGGTCAGCACGGACGGAGGTGCGGCCCCGAGTCTGCTCAGTGTCACATTCACAGCACCGCCCACGCAAGGGCTGTCTCCAAAGAGACTTTCTAGGTCTTCTTGCTCTGATGGCATCTTTTGTTGCTGGTCAGTTGCTAAGTTGTGTCCAACTCTTTGCAGCACCGTGGACTGCAGCTGCCAGGCCTCCTTGTCCTTCACTATCTCCTGGAGTTCACCTAAGTTTGTGTCCATTGAATCAGTGGTACTATCCAACCATCTCGTCCTCTGCCAGCCCCTTCTCCTTTTGCCTTCAACCTTTCCCAGAATCAGGGTCTCTTCCAATGAGTCAGTTCTTCGCATCAGGTGGCCAAACTTTTGGAGCTTCAGCTTCAGCATCAGTCCTTCCAGTGAGTATTCAGGGTTGATTTCCTTTAGGATGGACTGGTTTGGTGGCTTCTTTATCATACCCTTAAGCCTATCACCCTTACATGAAAGTTATTTCAATACTTGTCTTTTGTGTGTATATGTGATGAGAATTTTAAAAATGTACATTCTTAGCAACTTTCAAACATGCAATACAATATTGTGAACTAAAGTCACATGCTGTACACTTACTCATTTTAAAACAAGGAGTGTTCTGAGACCCTTCACCCACTGCACCCGTGTATACCTGTGTAGTTCCTGGGCTATGCTTCCCTCCACTCCAGCGTTGCCAGGGCTGCAGAGAGCAGACAGATGTCTTAGGTATTTCTTATATCACCTTCCACACAGAAACACTTGGTTCTTTCACTGAGTGTATTTATGTCAAGATGTAAAAGTTTAAAATTTTTTGAGTTCCCTTAAAGACTTACACATTCAGCCTACATGATGAATGCCTTGAAAGTACAAAACCCATGTTTTTCTACTAGAAAAAAAACTCTGTTTCTATGAGCATGGTCTTTACTCTCCTATGGATCTTAATGAATGCATCCTTCTAGTGCTGTCTGTAGTCCCACAAAAGATGAATAAAAAGCTGCCCGTACAGTAGCCAGCGGTACATAGTGGATTAAATACATTGCAGAGGGATGTTCCCGGAGTGGATTATCATCAATACTCCATGTGTATCTATATTCTACTCTGAGTCAAGCTCATTGTTGCTACTGAAAATCCACTGTGCAGAGATTCATGCTCTGGATGTGTTTTACAGTATTCAGTATTTCATGTGTAGTTAATATTGCATTCACTTCTAGAATAGGGCAAATTATAAGGGATACGGAGTAACTTCTGCATAACACATGTTTTTGCATGCCCTCATTCTTCTATTGGAATTAAACACTCAATTAAAAAAAAAAAAAAAAAGAGTGGATTAGGAACGTTCCTGGCGATCCAGTGGTTCAGACTCCACACTCCGAATGCAGACTCAGGTTTGATCCCTGTTGCGGAACTAAGATCTTGTATGCCGCGTAGCACAGCCAAAAAAGTAAATAAATAAATAAGGAGTAGAATATTTAAAAAATAAAATGCACTTCAGAGAAACAGACTAGAGGACACACAGAATAGACCTGTGGTTGCCAAGAGAAAGGGGGAGTAGATCAACTGGGAATTTGGAATTAGTAGATGAAAACTATTGTATATAGAACTAGTAAACAGCTAGCGCTTACTGTGTAGCACAGGGAACTCTATTCAATACTGTGTGATAAACCATAATGGAGAAGAACATGAAAAAAGGATGTCTATACACATATATGTATGTTTAACTGAATCACTTTGCTGTACGGCAGAAATTAACACATTATCGCAAGTCATTTATAACTTAATAAAAAATAAATAATAAAACCTACTTCAAATGATGTGAAGCACCAACTCATTGGAAAAGACCTTGATGCTAGGAAAGACTGAAGGCAAAAGGAGAAGAGGGCTGCAGGGGATGAGATGGTTGGATAGCATCACCGACTCAATAGACAGGGCCTGGGGTGCTGCAGTCGATGGGGGTTGCAAAGAGGTGGACACGACTTAGTGACTGAACACAACAACAATTTCAAATGACAATGCCCTAATCGCTACTTATAGAACACCAGACAGAAATGGCATTGTCTAATTCTATGTTCCACCGCACACCCAGTTTGGATCAAACAAAATGCTGACTATCAGATTTAACAGCAGTGATACTTAGAGTAGTCCATCCTTGCTTTTCACAGATTCAGTATTTGAGAATTTACTTAGTCGCTAAACTGTATTGGTAAGTCCAGCATCAATAATTGCAGTGGAAATGTGAATAAAGAAGTGAAAAAACGGTTTCCTGCCACATGTGCTTGGCTGACAGGGAACAAGGCCACGCTGCCTTTCTGTTTCAGCTCATCCTGGAAACAAGTCCTGGTTCAGCTGCATCCTGGAAAGACGGTCCTTTGGGCCATCTATTTAATGCCACATTTTTCACATTTCTGTGCTTTTTTTCCCCCTGTTTAAAATTACTCCCTGCCCCCCCCACCCCATCTTAGCATGTAAGTGCTCTCTAGTGTTCGTTAGTGCAACGCGCTGTTAGTTTAACACGCTGTTAAAATAAAGCAGAGATCGGGATTAAAAATCTTCCAAGCAGACAAAGTCATTTAAACCACGGATGTAAAGCTAACCCTAGCTTAGCTCGTGACTTTGAGTGAAGCATCACTTAGGTGATTTCTTGGAAATGTCTATGGTAGTCGTAAAAGACACTACGTCGTCTTCCTAAAAGTGCTGTAAGATCATCACTTTTGACTAACCCCATGCCTCTGGGAATACCTTCATGATAACCAAAGATTATACAACATCCTCATGGATACTTCATAAGCCATCCTATCAGGGCAGGTATCCAAGTTTCTGGTCAGTTTTGAATGTCAAAGCTCCCAAATCATAAACAATGCTTACTTGCACAATGAACTTGTCCTAAATAGAGTTTTACTGATTTGGTGGTTTTAATTTTACTATTTCTGGATTTTTGACAGTGCCTTACAGAGAAAAAAAAAAATAAACTGTTAGGTTAGTTTGTTTAGGCCTGAGTCATAGTGCTTCAGCCATGTGTTCAATATTAATGAATTAGCAGTATATATTAACTGTGTATCTTGAAACACACAGAAAACAAGATTTTGTACTGATTGGTTGATGAATATGCAGTCAAAGTTTGAAGCTAATTCTCTGTTAGGAGCAATGGTTCGCTGTTTGCTAACTCAGGGTTTATAGTAACTTCATAGAATAACTACGACAAATAATAAGAATCAACTGTACTTCTGTATCCAGAGACAAAACAATGTTCTTGATGTAAAAGGTGATAACTTCACTTCTCTATATGAGTTATTGTCTCCCACAGACTTCTCTGGTGGTCTATTGGCTAAGACACTGATCTCTCAATGCAGGGGGCCTGGGTTCAATCCCTGGACCCCACAAGCCTCAACTAAGAGCCTGCATGCTGCAAGTAAAAGATCCTGAATGCCACAACTCAGACCCAGTGAGACCAAATGAACAAATAAATCTAAAAAAAGTTAGTGTCACTGGAATCACTGCTAAGTTGCTTCAGTCGTGTCCGACTCTGTGCGACCCCAGGGACGGCAGCCCACCAGGCTCCCCCGTCCCTGGGCTTCTCCAGGCAAGAACATTGGAGTGGGTTGCCATTTCCTTCTCCAATGTAGGAAAGTGAAAAGTGAAAGTGAAGTCGCTCAGTCGTGTCCGATCCTCAGCAACCCCATGGACTGCAGCCTTCCAGGCTACTCCGTCCATGGGATTTTCCAGGCAAGAGTACTGGAGTGGGGTGCCATTGCCTTCTCCGCATTGGAGTTAAAATGCATACAAATATAGATAAGGAAGAGGCCACTCTTCAGTGTGCTCACCGTCTAGTAGGAGAGATGAGAGGAAGCGATGGACTAGAACACAGGGTGATGCGTGTGATAATCAACCTGTAAATAAGGTGAAATGGGAACACAGATGGCTGTTTTGGAAATGATTTTGTGAAGACTGGATAAGGTATATGGGATGTGTGATGCAAAGTATTTGATTGATTTCTCAGGTGTTGACAGGGGTCCAGCAGATAGGTAGGAAGCAGGCAGAGTGAATGCAGGAAAGCTCTAACAAAAATTATCCAAGCAGGACTTCATGAACAAAAACTCAAATGCCAGGATGCTGCTTTAACAATTGAAATGAATCTCTACCTAAGAAAAACCCTCATATATATCACTGTGAAATTATTTTTAAGTGAAATATTCCTTAGTTAAATTAATCACAGATTCTTCCTTCACACTGTGGATGCGAGCTTGATTAGTGTGTGATGTACCCAGTCCCGAGGAATGTTGTATATGGTAAATTACAAGTATGTGTCCTGGATAAATGACCAAATAAGTAACAGAATGCCATTGGACCATACTTTAAAAAAGAAAGAGAAAAGTTTACAGTTGCAGTAAAGCATTAGAACAGTATTCCCATTCTATTCCAGTTCACTTCAGTTCAGTCGCTCAGTCATGTCCGACTCTTTGCGACCCCATGCATTGCAGCACGCCAGGCCTCCCTGTCCATCGCCAACTCCCGGAGTTCACCCACTTACTTCATTTTTAAAAGTCTACAAATAACACATGCTGGCATGTGGAGAAAAGGGAACCCTCCTACATTGTTGGTGGGAATGTAATTTGGTAGAGCCACTATAGAGAACAGTATGGGTTTCCTCAAAAAACTAAAAATAGAGTTACCATATGATTTAGCAGTCCTACTGCTGGGCATGCAGAAAAGACTCTAATTCAGAAAGATACATGCATCCCTTTGTTCAAAATAGAACTATTCACAGTAGCAGAGACATGGGAGCAATCTAAATATCCATCAACAGATGAATGAATAGAGAGGATTTGGTACATATATACACAGGGAATACTACTTAGCCATCAAAAAGAACGAAATAATGTCGTTTGCGGCTACATGGGTGGACATAGAGATTACCAAAATAAGTGCAGTATTTCTGACAGAGAACCAAAGAACAACCATGTGGAATCTAAAATATGACAAAAATGAACATGGTTATGAAAGAGAAAGACTCACAGACCTAGAGAACAGACTTGTAGTTGCCAAGGTGGGGGGTGACAGTGACGAAGTGGGAGGCTGGGGTTGGCTGATGCAAACTATTATATACAGGATGGATAAACAACTAGTCTCTATTCAATACCCTGTGATAAACCACGACGGAAGGAAGCATAAAAAAGGATATATATGTGTGGATAACTGAATCACTTTGCTATATAGCAGAAATTAACACAACATTGTAAATCAACTATACTCCAATTGAAAAAATAAAGAAAGTGATAGATATACTATTAATAGTCATATGCCTGGCTCCAGAAAGTCACCAAATATAATAAAAGACAAGGTTCACAGAAAGCATCCTGTGGGTACTTGTTCTGTTGGTGAGGCGGGAATCCCAGCAATTAAACACAATGGAGTCTTTGGTCCTCTGTGCCAACATTTTCAATAATTCCACCATTGTAGTACACGGCAACTTTCCTGGGAGAAATTACAGGCATCATTTGAAAGATGCTGAGGATTACCCGATGGCTATGTTCAAATTGTCAAGCTTGATCCGGAACCATTCTGAACAGCTCTCTGAATCCCAGGCAATCACTGTGGAGGGCAGAGGGCTGCAAACTGTAGGGCAGTGTTGGTTAGAGGAAAGTGGGCAAAGCATCTTGCCAGAGTCCCTTTGCACACTTGCCCCCCCAAAAAAGAAGAGGGCTGAGTGCTTTCCAGACATGCTATGCCCAGCTCCGGCGCACTCAGCATAAATTCCTCAGCAGCTGCAGTAAACTTGCAGATGGTTGCAGACCCCAGGAGGGGAGCACCTACAGGCAGACAAACCCTCCTGAAAAGCTGCATCCTCCCTTCTGAAAGCCAGAGAGCAAACAAGTCTCAAGGTTCCAGAAGTTCTGGTAGAGAGAGGGCGTTTAAAAACCCAAGGAAGTAATTTCTTTTTTCCCCACCTTGAAAACTCGGAGAACATTTAGTAAGACCCTGCTCGTCCATGGCGAACGTCACGGTACTCCCTGAACGTGGCTGTTTCCTGGGCCAATTTCTCTTCCCTCACCTCCTCCTGAAAATTTCCTCTTGACAAGTTTGCTCACCACGTCGTCCCTTAGTCTTAGCAGTAGGAAAAAAAAAAAAAAACCGCATAAAACAGATGCCATCAAGGCCAAAAGCAGACTCTAGCAGGCTGTCACCTCCTTGCCCCTAGCTAGAGCGGAATGGCAGCGGCTCACAGGGACCCTGCCTTCCCCGGATAGCTCTAGTGAAAGCATGCTCTGACCAGCTCCCCCAACCCCAGGGCTGGCCTTGGCTGCCCGCTGCTCCCTCAGCTCTTGGTGGTTTAAAGCATCTTCTCCAGCTCAGGACCAAGCAACCTGCTGGAGACCTCCCTTGCCAGGGCAAAGCCTGCCCCAAGTTGAGATGGGATCAGAGCCAGGAAAAGCCTCCAGGGTTCAGTTGCTAACTGGGTTGGAGGGTCTGGCACCAGAGTAAGGGCCCGAGGCACACTGCTCAGATTCACTGCAATAACCAGCTGCTTGTCTGGACGCTTGTTGCCAAATAGCAATCTTGGCACCCAGCCATGCATCCGGCTGGCACCATGATGGAAACGCTGCAGTTCAATGATTTCTACCAGGCTGTGCCAACTCAGAGATACAGAGACCTGCCCTGTCTGCAAGCCAGCCCTGTGCTTATCTGTTTCCTGGGGAAGCTTTAAGTCTGAGTGTTTCCTGCCTAAGTGCAGTAAGAGCATTGTAGAGAAAATGGCTGAAAAGTCAATGCTACCTACTAAAACTTCTCTTCCAAATGGATTGAAAGGAAAACATTTGAGGTGAGCTGAATTTGGTGGCCTTGCAGCAGCTGTCATTGTCCCAAGGCTTCTGTCTTAGCAAGCAAGAGAGGCAGGAGGAATCCAAACAGCTTTCAGTGAAAACTGCATGAATATGTAGATTTCCTCCCACCTATAAACATATTAATAGCAAGCTTACATGTACAGGGTTGCTGTATATTCAAGAGTCTATTAAACTGTCTAACAATTTTGAAAACATTTTCAGGCTATGTAAATTTTACCCAGAAAAGTGTACACTCAAGCCTACTTTCAAAATTTTGCCTGCATTTTAGTGGCTTCTAAGAACTCAGCTTTATTCCATCTGTTTAATATAAAATGCTTGGTTTGAACTTCTTGAAAGCAGGAGTACCAATGTATGTTTCTCTCCTTTTCATCACATATTTACTACCTGCTTTTGTAAACCATTACTTAGATTCCCTACAGAAAACTGAGCACAGGTCAAATAATTTGGTGGGACATCAATAATGATTTTGGCTCAATAGCTGAACTGCTCCTTCTCTCCTAGGCTGGTTTTGATTCTTTGCAGAGCACCTTAAGTTCACTCATCCATTGCATTACTAACACTGGCTTATGGGCACCCCAGTGTGAGAAAAACTTAACTTTTCATCACGATGACACCCTGGAATCATAGAGACCTCCTTTTTGGCAGTTGCTTCAAGAAATCTGAACTTTGATATCAATTTTAAGGAAATGCTTGATTCTAGATCACAAAGTTCTATGAGGATGTCTATCACAGAGTCATGTCAAGGGCTTTCAAAACTGAAGGCATCTAATATGGTAGCTGAACTGAACTTACTCTGTCAACAAAGGTACATCTAGTCAAGGCTATGGTTTTTCCAGCGGTCATGTATGGATGTGAGAGTTGGACTGTGAAGAAAGCAGATGTGAGAGTTGGACTGTGAAGAAAGCTGAGTGCCGAAGAATTGATGCTTTTGAACTGTGGTGTTGGAGAAGCCTCTTGAGAGTCCCTTGAGATCCAACCCGTCCATCCTAAAGGAGATCAGTCCTGAGAGTTCATTGGAAGGACTGATGCTGAAACGCCAATACTTTGGTCACTTGATGCGAAGAGCTTACTCATTGGAAAAGACCCTGATGGTGGGAAAGATTGAAGGCAGGAGAAGGGGACGACAGAGGATGAGATGGTTGGATTGCATCACCGACTTAATGGACATGAGTTTGGGTAAACTCTGGGAGTTGGTGATGAACAGGGAGGCTTGGCATGCTGCGGTTCATGGGGTCACAAAGTCAGACATGACTTAGCAACTGAACTGAACTGAATATGGTAGCTAATAAGCCTCTGGCCTGTCACATCTGAGTTTGTTTCTATTGGTTCCGATTGCAAAGCAGCAGATCTATGCTTTGTTTAGGACTAATCATGCGGCGCCAGTGGTAAAGAACCTGCTTGACAATGCAGGAGACATGAGAGATGCAGGTTCGATCCTCGAGTTGGGAAGATCCCCTGGAGGAGGGCGTGGCAATCCACTTCAATATTCTTGCCTGGAGAATCCCATGGAGAGAGGATCCTGGTGGGCTCCAGTCCATAGGGTTGCAGAGAGTCGGAGATGACTGAAGTGACTTAGCCCACACGCAACCCACATGTCCCTGAGGGGTACAGTATGCGAGCGATGCAACAGAGAGGGAAATAACCTAAGACTCAACTAAGAGGACACTTCCTCTTAAGGAGCTAAATACGGTGCACACTGCAGCTAAAGGCTACTAACTCCTTCCAGAGCACAATCCCACGATGTTCTGAGGTCTCGCCGACACGTATAACTGGGCATCCTGTAAACACAATGAACACGTCTGGACCCAGAAAACATCTCCTCTGCAACACTCATGGCCCAATTTCCCTTTGCTCACAATATCCTTAACACTCATTATGCAATGATTTTTCCTTTTTCAGGGTAAACAAAGCTGGAAGCCCACAGTGCTCTTACACTTAAGTGAGCTATGCCAAGATTTGTCACACTGTTCACATATTCTGTGCACCAGCGTGACCGCAGTATGTGCAGGGTCTCAGGGAGCAACTTTCTTGAAAACGGTTGTGTGTTTCCTGTCTCAGCTGGCTACCAAAGAACAGCCAGATACCTGTCCATTGACCCACCGCAAATGGGGCCACAGGCGGGTGAGCTCGCACATGAGTAATCAGTCCCCTTCCAATGCATGAGAGCATGAAGATGCCAGGGCCGTTCCTCTCACAGAATTTTTGGGCAAAACCTGCCATGTCTGCCTTCCCACCAAGTGAGGGATCCTGATATCCTTGACTATCCGGAGAAAATAAAACAAAACCCCTCACAAGCTGAGGGCTGAGGCCATTGTGGGTAATACTGAATATTTTCTTAACATTCAATATGGAGAGAGACTAAAAAGCTGATGGAGACGTCTTTTGACTATTTATTCTCTTCCGATGTCATGAAATGTTTGCCTTTACAGTCTTTTTATTGTAAAGAGCCTAGAGAGGGGAGCTGGCACTGATTTCTGAAAGTTCCTAAAACAACATCCTATAAGAATATTACTCAGCCATAAAAAAGAACAAAAGAATGCCATTTGCAGCAACATGGATGGGCCTAACGATGACCATACTAAGTCAAGTCAGACAAAGACAAATACCATGTGATATCACTTAGCTGCGGAATCTAAGAATGATACAAATAAGCTTACAAAACAGAAATAGACACATAGACTTAGAAAATGAATTTATGTTACCATAGGGGAAGCATGGGGGGAAGTAATACATAAGAAGATTGGTATTAACATACACATACTACTATATATTGGAAAAGGGAATGCAACCCACTTTGGTATTCTTGTCTGGGAAATCCCAAGGACAGAGGAGCCTGGTGGGCTACAGTCCATGCTGTTGCAGGGTCAGGAACAACTTAGCAACTGCGTACACACGACCATATATAAAAGAAATAATCAATAAGGACTTACTGTATGGCGCAGGGAGCTCTACCAATATTCTGTAATAACCTATATGGGAACAAATCTGAAGAATGAGTACATGTATATGTATAATTGAATCACTTTTCCGTATACCTAAAAATAACACAACATTGTATTAACCAATCAACTATACTCCAATAAAAATTTATAAAAAATAAGTAATAAGAATTTCTTTCTTGTTTAACCCTCACCTGCACCCTTCCAACTACCTACTCAACATTTTGTAGTTATAACAAGGTTGGCCCTACAGTTTTAATATGCACTGGGGTATTAACAAACATTAGTTACTCCATAAACTCTGGTTCTGGAGAAAACCATTTCTTCCTACTCTTCCATACAGGGTAAAAATGATAGAGCCTAAGAGGTAAGAAGCATTCACAGAACCCCAACGGATAACAATCTTTCATGCCACACACTGGGACTAGGCCCTGGACATGTGATGGTCACTGAGCAAAATATTGGGAATTGTGAAAGACACTTTCCTTGCTTTCAAGGAAACTATTTTCAAATATAGAAGTGTTCAGAAACCTATAGACACCGCGTGCATACATGTGTGATTGTGTGTGTGTGTGTGTGATATGCTTATACATCCTGGCCATGTTATTAATACTTGCTTTGGAAAATCAGCTGAAGTGTCCAATTTGCCACACTATTTTGGGGCATATTCAGCACATGCTTTCCCATTTCACCTGACATTTGACTTGCTTGCTTGTTCTCTATTTAGCACTGTGGTTTAGGGAATGTACCTTTCAGGAGGCTGCAAAGTGGCCTCTGGTAACAAGGCACACAGAAAATAAAGATGAGGAAGACATCTGCAGTCATGTGTTTTAATGATTTCAATGTTTTAACGATTAGCCTGTTTAACGATTAGCCTGAATGCCGAGCTGTTCTACACACAACACGGGATTCTCAATTTAGGTAAAACCACTGTCACTAGAATTCAGACAAAACTAATGTCCTGCTTGAAGAGACAAATCTTATAACTCACGGAGACTGATTAACACTTTAGAATGTAGTGTTCATTAGCAGAAGGCAGGGGTCTCAGAGTACTGGAAATCAAAGAGTTGTGTGTTTTACAACAGAAGGAGCCTGGAAGGTCATACAGCTGTAGGGGAAACTGAGGCTTAGGTGATATAAAAGGACCTGCCAAGGCCCTGGAGCTCTTTGCAGGCAGACCTGGGAAGAATTGAGATCTCCCAATCCCCGGTCACCACAATGGTGGACAACTGTCAGCAACACCTTCCCAGATCCAATGCATGCCTTTCATATCCATCCCCTACTACTCCTTCCTGGTGCGTTGGTGGGGCGTGGAGTGTGCAGGAAGCCCCCTGAGCTGAGATCTGCCCGCACCAGGGGTGTGCTGGGCAGATTCTGGTCTGCTGCAGCTTCTTCCATCCTTGGCACGGGCATGGCAGCTGTGGTTCCTCAGCACCTCTGTGTCAGTTGGGTACCTAAGCTAACTTTGTTGGAATTAAAAACAAATTGGACTTACGAACACACTCTCCGAACTGAATTCATCCGTATGCAGGGAACCTACTACATGTTGAGAGAAACTTCCATATCTTACACTAAGATGATGGCCCATTCTGTATTAAAATGAAATTTTGAAAAGCAAATGTGCTAGTGATACTAGATCTATGTGCTAGTACGTGACCATGTACTAGTAGCAGGTGTTTTATTTAGTATCATTATTTAATAAAGTTAAAAGCTGGTAATACCATGCTGCCCATCTTCCATTTTCATTATGTGATGACTTCTCTAAATTTGAAAATTTGTGAACTATAATTAATACTACTCTCCTCAGAGCATTTAGCAGTTCACATGGGCAGAGAATGATAGAAGGTATAAAACTCTATCAAAAGGCATGTCTACCTCAATAACATCCAGAAAATAGTAACTCCCATCTGAAACATGGTTTGATAATCTCCCCTGGTGACTCAGAGGGTAAAGCGTCTATCTACAACGTGAGAGACCTGGGTTCGATCCCTGGGTTGGGAAGATTCCCTGGAGAAGGAAATGGCAACCCACTCCAGTACTCTTGCCTTGAAAATCCCATGGATGGAGGAGCTTGGTGCACGCTACTATCCACAGGGTTGCAAAGAGTCAGGCACGACTGAGTGACTTCGCTTTCACTCTGATAATGTCAGATATTATAAGTTGTCTAAAGAGTTCTTCATGTTTTTTTAAGACAAGCAAAGGATTGGAACATAAACAGAACATACTTTGCTAAAGTGCTTTTTTACCCCCAAATTAGACACTTAGCCCTATTCCTTCAGCAGTTACTATACAAGGTGTGCTGCAGGACGGTACGGTACAGCTGTGCTGTTTGGCAGGATTGGATAAGTCATCAATCAATTTTTAATAGTGGCTCAGAAAGTTCTTCCTTCATGCCCGCTGATGGGCATTTCTGAGAGTAGAGTTTGTGATATGGTTTGGGGTCACCAAAGAATGGCAGAAAAAATAATTGTCCTCCTCTGCACTACCCACTCCAGTATTCTGGAGAATTCCATGCACTGCATAGTAGTTCATGGGATCACAAACAGTCGGCCACAACTGAGTGCCTTTCACTTTCACTTTCCCTATATCCATAGCAATTGAAGACTCAAGCTCTGGGATGAGTTTTGGTGAAAAGGGTCTACTTCAACAACTTTTGTGTTGATTCCAACCTAAACCCAGGAAAAGAGTGAAAGATAGCTCCCCTATCTGGGTTTGAGGTCCCACTCAACCACTGTGAGTATGTGTCAATGACTTTGCCTCTCTGGATCTCAGTTCCCTTAGTGGCAAAAGAGAAAACAGTCGCTCCCTGGTAATGGGAGAGGTTGGTAATTAAATGAAATTAATACTTGTAAGTAGAGTCTCAGTTTGCCTGGAATCAGAGTGTCCCCAGGATGTGGATATTTATGTGGAAACTGAGAAAGTCTTGACAAGCCAGAAAATGCTGATTACACTACCTGCAAAGTGCTTGCAGCTGAACCTGGGACAGGGCACTCACTGAGATATCATTTTCACTGTCACTGCTGTTTATTTGGGGCTCCCCTCGTAGCTCAGTGGTGAAGAATCTGCCTGCAATCCAGGAGACGTGGGTTCAATCCCTGGATCAGGAAGATCACCTAGTTGAGGGAATGGCAACCCACTCCAGCATTCTTGCTGAGAAAACCCCACAGACAGAGGACCCTAGTGGCTACAGTCCACAGAGCCACAAAGAGTCTGACAGACCTGAGGGACTGAGTCTGCACACACGCACACTGTTTGTTTCACTGCAATTCAAAAATGCCATGAATGTGAACACATTCATGGTTCACAGAATTAGCATGAAGTTGTAGCTTCATAAATACTACCTTTCCAGTTTAGAATGAAAACAGAGTCACAATCAGAGCCAGAGAACCAGGAACTGTTTATGTAAAGGCCCACAGCAAATCACTTTCCACTCAGACAAAATGATCCTGACATGAAAGCGTCCCCTGGAAATATGCCGTCTTCCCTCTCTCAGAGATGTCATTCATTATTAGTGCCAGATGCCTCCTCTTTTAAATTTTTAATTTGAGGGAGAGGGGGCTTTCACAACTCTCTGATCACTTACTTTCTAGTTCTTACTTGAACTGCTTACGGTCTCTTCCTCGTTTGTGGTTGTGACAGTATCCTAAGGACCCTTTATCCACTAAGGCAGGCAGGTAAGCAAAGCACCATGGAGTCCTCCATGTGATCATGCCTGGTTCCATGTTGAGACATGCAGATCACCCAGAGGTTATGTCCCTGGCTTGCCCTGGGATGCTGAAGCGTGAATCAGTGAACCAGATCAGCCTTTTATCTTAAACTTGGTTGCTTTCCCAAGATTCCTGTGCAAGAATCAGCAACGCCGAGTTCTGCAGGTAACAAATCAATGTGAGGCTCAGTCTGTGTGTGTACTCAGTTGCTCAGTCATATCTAACTCTTTGAGGCCCCATGGACTGCAGCCTGCCAGGCTTCTCTGCCCATGGAATTTTCCAAGCAAGAATACTGGAGCGGGGTGCCATTTCCTACTCCAGGGGATCTTCCAGACCCGGGGACTGAACCCGCATCTCTTGCATCTCCTGCATTGGCAGACGGACTCTTTACCATTAGCACCACCTGTGAGGCTCAGAGCCTTGGCAGAACTGGCGTGGAAGGCAGCAGTTTTCACCAGCCATGGTCTGTGTCCTGAATAATGAAGGCAATTGAGTTCATATAGATCAAGGCTACAAGAACTCCAGAGCTGGTAGGGGCCTGGGGTAGAAGGCTGTCATACACAGTTTCAGTACAGAGCTAGAAATCATTTGAACAAAATGACCACTTTCTTCCCAAAGAATGTTTGTACTAGGAGCAAACTAATTTCAGTTTATCCAGTTTAATGAACGATTCAGTCTGTTAAGCTCTTGCAAGCATAATATTCTCTAGGTGCTCTCTCCATGCTAGGTCCCATTTTAGTGTGTCCCATGTGTTCACTCATTTAATTCTCTTAGCAACTCTAAAAGTGAGGTATCATGACTGTGTCTATTTCATAGAAAGAGAAACTGAGGAAAGGAGACGTAGTGTCACTTGTCCAGGGGCACACAGCTGATAAAGGAAGACTAAGATCTGAACCCAGAGTGGTCCTCAGATCAATGTACATAGAAAAAGGTGACCTGTCACGACTTCTGGATTTTCTGAGAAATAACCTAAGTTAAGGCAAATTTGAAATGCATCTGATTTAAATAGTTACAATGAGTACTTCAATAATTGATACTACTTAAGATCTATCTCCCTGATTCCAAATTTAGTGTAAACTTTTTTCTAGTAAACCCAAAAGGGCTTTCTATAAAATTGTTTAATAGAAACAGAGAAAACACTTTTAAAATATATGCTTTGGAAGAAAATTTAGTTGGTAAAAACTGACTCAAGCTAAAACCAGCAATAGACTCTAAGTGAGATCAGAATAACATCAATATACACACACTGACTAAGATTACCAAATATGTTTTAAACCACTTAATTATATGAAAGAGATAAAATGGTTTGTATCAATTTCACTCAAAAACTTCCATTTTATTTGTTAAAGCATATCATTGTGCCATGTTTAAGCACTACAGTGCATTTAAATTTATTTAGCACTATTTTAGTCATTTAAATAGAGCTTAAATTGCATGTCTTTGTCCAGATACCGTGACTGTTTACAACATGACTATACTGCTGCAAAATGGATAGCAATGATAATACAAAATACTACAAGATTATACAAGAATTTATGGTTACATAGAGATAAATAAGACACGAATAATATATAACCAAAATGTGTGCTTTTGTTTGAATACAGAACCCTTAAAGTTGCAGGTGAGCTCCACTTAATTTAGTCCTGTTATATATAAATATGAATGACAAAAAGCATTTTCCCATTATATAAGTGAATAATAATATCTAGCATTTATTTAAGGTTTATTATGTATCTCCATTGCTAATATGCTCATATGGGCTACATAACTTTCTCAAACTTACACAACCTCTCGTCTCATGGTAGCATACCACCCCTTGCTTTCTTAAGTAGCATGGCTTTAAATTGCAAAGTTCTTAGCATACTGACTGTATTTTTAAGAAGCCTTAGTTCAGTTCAGTTCAGTCGCTCAGTCATGTCCGACTCTTTGCGACCCCATGAATCGCAGCACGCCAGGCCTCCCTGTCTATCACCAACTCCTGGAGTTCACTCAGACTCACGTCCATCGAGTCAGTGATGCCATCCAGCCATCTCATCCTCTGTCGTCCCCTTCTCCTCCTGCCCTCAATCCCTCCCAGCATCGGAGTCTTTTCCAATGAGTCAACTCTTCGCATGAGGTGGCCAAATTACTGCAGTTTCAGCCTTAGCATCATTCCTTCCAAAGAAATCCCAGGGCTGATCCTTAAAGGTGATGGAAACCTTTTTTATCTTGATTACTGTGGTGCCTACACAAGTACATATATGTGTCAAAACTTAAAATGAGCATGTTTTACTTTACTCCTAAACAATGCTGATTTAAAACTAAAACAATAAACCTATGTATAAAACTTGAGGGGCATATCTAAACTATAGAATGAGGCACTCATTTGTCAAGAGACAGCACACTGTTAGAGATATAACGAATACGATAACAAATGAAAAGTAAGCAATTAAAAAAAAAATTGTTTTAAAGAACAAATTGCAATCCATCCCCAAATCAATCAACAAGGTATAACACACTGACGAAATAAAGGACAAAAATCACATGAACATCTCAGTAGACGCAGAAAAAGCCTCTGACAAAACTCAACATCCATTCATGATGATGAATGAAAATTCTCACCAATGTTGGTAAAGAAGAAATCTATCTGTATATAATGAAGGAAATTTTATGACAAACCCACTGCTAACATCATATTCAACAATGAAAAGCTGAAAGCTTTTCCTCTAAAATCAAGAATAAGACATGACTCAGGATCAAAAAAAAAAAAAAAAAGTGGGCAGAAGACAAAAAAAAATTAAAAAAATGGGCAGAAGACCTGGATTGATTGACGTTTTCTGAAGAAGACATGCAAATGATCAGTAGGCACATGAAAAGAGGCTCAGCATCGACAGTCATCACACAAATGTAAAGCAAAACCACAATGAGATATCGCCTTATACCTGCCAGAGCAGCTATTGTCAAAAACATCACAGATAATAAGATTGCTGGGGAGGGTGTGGAGCAAAAGAAGCCCCAGCACACTGCTGGCAGGAATGTAAACTGGTATAGCCACTAGGAAAAATAGTGTGGACGCTCCTCAGAAAACTAAAAGTAGAACTACCAGTTATCCAGCAATCCCACTCAGGGGTATATATCAGAAGTAAATAAAAACAGTGATTTGCAAGGATATGCATGTCCCAATGTTTATAACAGCATTATTTGCAATAGACAATATATGGAAGCAAGTAACTATCCATCGACAGAAGAGTGGATAAAGATGTGATGTACCTACAGCGGAATACTGCTCAGTCACTAAAAAGAATGACATTTTGCCACTTTTTTTTAACAAAGGGATGGACCTGGACGATATTAGGCTTAGTAAGTAAACACCGAAAAAGACAAATATTCTTTTTAGGGATAAGGGATAAGACAGGGGCAAAGCGCTAAGAGGGACAAAGTATTATGTATAAAATAAATAAGCTAGAAGCATATATTGTACACCATAGGGAATATAGCCAATATTTTATAGTAACTTTAAACTTGCTATAATATATAAAAGTGAAGAATCATTTCATTGTATGCTTGAAGCTAATAGTAAATTCACTTCAATTCAGTTCAGTTGCTCAGTTGTGTCTGACTCTTTGTGACCCCATGAACTGAAGCACACCAGGCCTCCCTGTCCATCACCAACTCCCGGAGTTTACCCAAACCCATGTCCATTGCGTCGGTGATGCCATCAAACCATCTCATCTTATGCCATCCCCTTCTCGTTCTGCCTTCAATCTTTCCTAGCATCAGGGTCTTTTCAAATGAGTCAGTTCTTAGCATCAGGTGGCCAAAGTACTGGAGTTCCAGCTTCAGCATCAGTCCTTCCAATGAACACTCAGGACTGATCTCCTTTAGGAGGGACTGGTTGGATCTCCTTGCAGTCCAAGATCTATACAGTCAGCAAAAACAAGACCAGGAGCTGACTGTGGCTCAGATCATGAACTCCTTATTGCCAAACTCAGACTTAAATTGAAGAAAGTAGGGAAAACCACTAGACCATTCAGGTATGACCTAAATCAAATTTCTTACGGTTATACAGTGGGAATGAGAATTAGATTTAAGGGACTAGATCTGATAGGCAAAGTGCCTGAAGAACTATGGATGGAGATTCCTAACATTGTACAGGAGACAGGGATCAAGACCATCCCCATGGAAAAGAAATGCAAAAAAGAAAAATGGCTATCTGAGGAGGCCTTACAAAGAGCTGTGAAAAGAAGAGAAGTGAAAAACAAGGGAGAAAAGGAAAGATATACCCATTTGAATGCAGAGTTCCAAAGGAGAGATAAGAAAACCTTCCTAGTGATGAATGCAAAGAAATAGAGGAAAACAACAGAATGGGAAAGACTAGAGATCTCTTCAAGAAAATTGGAGATATCAAGGGAACATTTCATGCAAAAATGGCCTCAATAAAGCACAGAAATAGTATGGACCAAACAGAAGCAAAAGATATTAAGAAGAGGTGGGAAGAATACACAGAGGAACTATACAAAAAAAGATCTTCACGACCCAGATAATCATGATGGTGTACTCACTCACCCAGAGCCAGACATCCAGGAATGCAAAATCAAATGGGCCTTAGGAAGTATCACTATGAACAAAGCTAGTGGAGGTGATGGAATTCCAGTTGAGCTATTTCAAATCCTAAAAGAGGGTACTATGAAAGTGCTGCACTCAATATGCCAGCAAATTTGGAAACCTCAGCAGTGGCCACAGGACTGGAAAATGTTAGTTTTCATTCCAATCCCAAAGAAAGGCAATGCCAAAGAATGCTCAAACTACTGCACAATTGTACTCATCTCATGCTGGTAGGCTGCAGTCCATGGGGTCGTGAAGAGTCGGACACGACTGAGCGACTTCACTTTCACTTTTCATTTCCATGCATTGGAGAAGGAAATGGCAACCCACTCCAGTATTCTTGCCTAGGGAATCCCAGGGACAGGGGAGCCTGGTGGGCTGCCGTCTATGGGGTCGCACAGAGTCGGACACGACTGAAGCGACTTAGCAGCAGCAGCAGCAGCACATGCTAGTAAAGTAATGTTCAAAATTCCCCAAGCGAGACTTCAGTATATAATAAATGAACTATAATAAAAAAAGAATGAATTGTCATTATAACTTATTTGTAATCATATGATTAAATAATGTACATCAATCACTCTCCTGCCAATTTTCAGATTAAAAACTGTCTTTAATATGACAAATACATAGATATGGTTTGTGCTTTTTTTTTTTCTTTAATAGTCTGTAATATTGTGGCCTCAGAAGTCACTAGTTGCAAAGATCAATCCGTGGGAAAATTCCAGAGCCAAAAATTACCAGCAAACACCATTCTCTGAGCCCAAATTACCCTGCATTTGCTGTGGAATTATCAGTCAGTTGGCACACTGCGATCTGTCTGACAGGAGAGATCTGATAGCTCAGGCCAGAGCAAATAGTTATTTCCTGTCTCAAGAGCAATACTGAGTGAATAATCAAAGTATTGATCCTTAATAGGTTCTTTAAATACATGTGTCTCAGGTTATCCTAAGGCTTCCTTCCAGAAATCTCCTGGGAATCTACATGGAGAAGAAAAACACCTTCATATCCAGTTTTATTCATTCCAGTATTTTTTTTTGCAAGTTTTTTTTTTAATTTTATTTTTTGATTGAGCACTGAAAAGCATAATTTTTTTTTTAGTATTAACAACTTTAAATGCAGTTTCTAAGATAAAACAGTGCTTCCTGTATCTCCTACTGCAAGCACAAAGTCGGCCCTGAAACAAGTTCTATGATTAAATCCAATAAAATGATTTTTACGTTACTGATGAATTCAGGCTTTATTCAATCAATAAATATTGATCAGTTATGACTTAAATACTGGGAACTCTTACTATGCACTAGGAGTACAAAAAAATGAACAAGATTGATATACGGTCTTCCAAAGCTCACAGTTAGAGAAAGTGGGAGCGGAAATTGAGAACGAGACAAAAGTAGCAACAGAAATAGAGTTAAAAGAGAGAGAGAGAGAGAGAAAGGGGGATGGTGGAGGGTGGGAGTGCGAGAGACACAGAAAGAGAATAACCTGGAGACTGGTGGGGAAAATGACAGGTCATAGTGTGGGCACAGAGGAAAGACGGGCATTTCCACTTGAAAGGATTATCAAGTGATGACCCTGAAGAAAGGCCCACCAAATGGCTTCTAGCTTTTACTCCCTATAAACACTGTCCTGGCCAGTCTTGCAAATGACCTTGGCATCTCCTCTACTTATACATTCCCTAACGTTTCAATGGTATTCCGTGTGTCTGATCACTCTGCCTGCTGGAGATGCTGTCTCCCCTCAGCTCCTATCTTTTCACACGCTCCCAGGTTTCCGGCTTCCTCTGTCTCACTGGTTCCTCTATAGATGCCTTTCTTGGCTGCTCCTCCCCTCACAATGTTGAGTTTAGGACCACTTTTCTTTTCATGCTATGGGCACACCCTATAATATGAATCAGAGTTAAGAAAGGAGATTCAAACCAGACTCTTCATTTTTTTTTCCACTTGTTTGTTTTGGCAGACCATGTGGCAGACATGTGGGATCTTAGTTTCCTGACTAGGGACAGACCCAAGCCCCTGCATTAGAAGCATGGAGTTCTAACCATGGGACCTCCAGGGAAGTCCCCAGACACCTTGTCTTAAACCCTGGACTTAGAGAAATAAACAAACCCTGGACTTGCCAATTATTACCTCTGTAAACTCAGGAAAGTCACTTAAATGTTCTGTGTGATATTGTTCTTTACCTATAAAGTGGGGGTTATCACAAAGTACAAGTGAATTAGCACCGGTATATGAAGTACTCACAGTGATGGTTCCATCTAACATATTTAGGCAGTATGTTATTTTCAGTACAATGTGTTTAAATGCCACTTAAAATGCTTATGTCTCTATCTTTTACTCTAGCCTCTGCTTTGACACGTAGCCATACGCTAAGCTGTGAACTTGAACTTCTTATCTCATTTTAGTTTCTTCTTTTTGGGCGGGGGGTGGGGGGATGGGGGGTGGGGGGGCCACACCGCAAGGCACGTGGGCTCTTAGTTCCCTGACCTGAGGGAACTGAGATGAACCTGTGTACCTTGCTTTGGAAGCATGGAGTCTTAACCACTGCACCATTAGGGCAGTCCCTGGATCTCATTTTAGATGTCTCGTAACATCTTAAAAATAACAAAACTAAGAAGAACACTTGATTTTTCTCTACTCAAAACCATAACTTCCACAATCCTCCCCATTTCATTAACTGACTCTTTATCTGGATGCTACAGTCAAAACCTAAGAATGATTCCTAATTTCTCTTTCCCTGAACTCTCCTGCCATATACAATTCATCAATAACTTCTATCAAAACTCTCTCCAAAATATACTGTGAATCCATCCCTCCTAAGCTCCTCCACCATTATGATCCTAATCCAAGCAATCACCATCTCCTTAATGGAACCCCACAGTGGATCCTTGCTCACTGAATGCTTCTTCTCTCATCCTCCCTGTAAACTACAAATTGGCACTTGCCTTCTAACTCTCTGAGGATTAAATCATGAGTTACTGCAGCTGCTGGCTTTCAATAACCTCCTGAAAGGAGTTCAGAGTAGAGAGCAGAAATGAGGCACTCTGTGCTCAGGGAAAACTTGCCAAGACAGATCTTTCAGATATTTAGATATTTTTCAGGAGAAGATTTTATGAGCCCTATCTTTGCATCTTCTTGTGTCTTGAAAAACACTAAAATCCTTCATGCTAATGACTAACTTCTCATGACTAGCAACACCCTACTGGAAAAAAAAAAAATATATATATATACATACACACACACACACACACACACACACACACGTGTGTGTGTGCCTGACCGCATGCACTCTTTCTTCACCAAAATCACATCTCTACTGAGGGAACTTCTAACCTTCTGGAGCAGTCTCTCAGAAGTATCTGAAATGCTGTCTCCCGGGCCATAGTTCTCATTTTGCTCCAAATAAATCTTAACTCACAACTCCCATGTTATGTACTTTTTTTAAGCTGAAATGCCTAAAATTCACTCTTTATAGAGTTGTCAAAATATATTTTCTAAGAATAATAAATACATTTGGGTAAAAACCAACCCATGTATTCTGACTTATAAAACTCTATTGATTTGGCCCTTGGATACTTTTTTTTAACTTCATCTTTTACCATCCCCACTCCTCCACATTCACTATCCTTCTGAAATCTGAACATTCTTTATGTTACTCAAAAACACATAGCTCATCTCCACCTTTGGGGTTTTGTACCAGGTCTCATATTTATCTGTAGTGCTCTTTTCCTGAATCTCATATGCCTGGTTCCTTCTTCAAACTGACATCTCAAAGAGATTCCTCAGTTCATAGTAACCTCCTTGTCATTACTTGTGACCTCCTTTTCATGGTATTTCAACTGCATTTTCAGGCCATATTCAGATGTTTCCTTCTGTATTCATTCATTCATGTATGAGCTCTCTTCTTTAGAAGGCAAGTTCTATGTAGAGACTGACCAGTTCTTTGGGTATCTGCAGTGCTTGGCATATAGATATGTGCTGTGCTCAGTAGCTCAGTCATGTCTCACTCTTTGCAACCCATGGACTGTAGCCCACCAGGCTCTTCTGCCGATGGAATTCTCCAGGCAAGAATACTGGAGTGGTTTGTCATTTCTTACTCCTGGGGATCTTCCCGACCTAAGGCTCAGACTTTGCATCTCCTGTATTGGTAAGCAGATTCTTTACCTCTGAGCCACATGGGAAGCCCTGGCATATAGATAAAATTCCATAAATACTTTGGAATTCATGAGCAAACAAAGCATGGGGGTAGTGATGCTTTAGTTGCTCAGTTGCATCCCAGTCTTACAGCCTCATGGACTGTACCCCACCAGGATCCTCTGTCCAAAGGATTCCTCAGGCAAGAATACACGAGTAGGTTGCCATTTTTCTTCTCCATGGCATCTTCCCAACCCAGGGATTGAAAATGCCTCTCTTGTGTCTCCTGCATTGCAGGATGATTCTTTACAATCTCAGCCACCAGCGAAGCCCCAAAATAAACTATGGCAGTAGCGAAACAAAAGAGACCAGCAGTTGAAACCTATTTATCTTGGAAACGATTTCTATGTTGGGAAAAGGACTGATCCCAAGATTATTTATTTGCATGACCAGATGGATGATGGTGTCATTCACAGAGAAAGAGAACACTGAAGGAAAAAGTCTAGAAATAACTCTTTGTGGACAATGACTTTGATATCTCTAGGGATACGAGATTGGAATTGTACAGAGAATAATGAGAAGCATATTTTTATAGGCTGGATATATAAACTTAACAATCATCAGTCAGTTCAGTCACTCAGTTGTGTCCGACTCTTTGTGACTCGATGGCCTGCAGCACGCCAGGCCTCCGTGTCCATCAGCAACTCCTGGAGTTTACCCAAATTCATGTTCATTGAATCAATGATGCCATCCAACCATCCCATCCTCTGTCATCCCCTTCTTCTCCCGCCTTCAATCTTTCCCAGGATCAGGGTCTTTTCCAGTGAGTCAGTCCTTAGCATCAGGTAGTCAAAGTATTGGAGTTTCAGCTTCAACATCAGTCCTTCCAATGAACATTCAGGAATGATCTCTTTAGGATGCACTGGTTGGATCTCCCTGCAGTCCAAGAACTCTCAAGAGTCTTCTCCAACACCACAGTTCAAAAGCCTCAATTCTTTGGTGCTCAGCTTTCTTTATAGTCCAACTCTCACATCCATACATGACTACTGAAAAAAAAACCATACCTTTGACTAGATGGACCTTTGTTGGTAAAGTTATGTCTCTGCTTTTTAATATGCTGTCTAGGTTGGTCATAATTTTCCTTCCAAGGAGTAAGTGTCTTTTAATTTCATGGCTGCAGTCACCATGTGCATTGATTTTGGAGCCCCCCACAATAAAGTCTGTCACTGTTTCCATTTTTTCCCATCTATTTGCCATGAAGTGATGGGACCAGATGCCATGATCTTCGTTTTCTGAATCTTGAGCTTTAGACCAACTGTTTCACTCTTCTCTTTCACTTTCATCGAGAGGCTTTTTAGTTTTTCTTCACTTTCTGCCATAAGGGTGGTGTCATCTGCATATCTGAGGTTACTGATATTTCTCCCGGCAATCTTGATTTCAGCTTGTGCTTCATCCAGCCCAGCGTTTCTCATGATGTACTCTGCATATAAGTTAAATAAGCAGGTAACAGTATACAGCCTTGACATACTCCTTTTCCTATTTGGAACCAGTCTGTTGTTCCATGTCCAGTTCTAACTATTGCTTCCTAACCTGCATACAGATTTCTCAAGAGGCAGGTTAGGTGGTCTGGTATTCCCATCTCTTTCAAAATATCAGAATAGCTAACCTTATTTAAGTAGAGGAGAGCAGAAAGTTTACTGAGTGAGAAGAGAGGAGGTCTAAATTCTTAAAACACCAAAAATATTCAAGAGGCAGATAGTGAAGCCAGAAGACAAAGTCCCAGGAGGAGACCCAGGAATTAGGATATGCCAGCCAAGGAGAAAATAAGTTTCTAGAAGAAAGGCAAAGTCAACAGGATCAAGTAACAGAGAGATTGAATAAAGTAAGTTCTAAAAAGAGCCAGCTGCATTTAGTAATTAGGAGATCATTGGGCAAATTGAAAACCAAGATGCCATCTGAACTTGCCAGAGTCCTGCCCTTGAATTCCAAGTCATCAAACTTTCAAGCACTTAGCAAAGTATCTGCCTGGAATTTCACTTCTCCCAGATCTCTAAAACTTGACTTGGCACATCCAGATTTTTTGTGCTACTACCAACACAGTAACCTAAGTTAACTGGTGCTTTCAGTGGTTTCATTTTTTCCTCTATCTGTGGATAAATGAGATAAACAGTATCATTAGCTATCTGCAATTTAAATATAAGTAAATCATGGAAATCATGAGTCAGTGGAACAATAATTTCCAAGATGTCCCCAAATGTTAGAAGATGCTAGCATTGTTTTTTGGTTCAGCAAGGAAAAAGTACACGTGTAGAGAAGTTTAATAAGAGGAGTCAAAATAGGAAGAACTTCTTGCTTAATCATCAGTTAAAAGGTTAAAGCTGAAATATTGAAGAAATGCTTGACTTACAAAAATTATTCTTTAAAGAACTTTGAGGTACCACTTCAAGAACTTGATTTTTCATGTGCCTAATCTAAAAATCCCATTTTGTGATCAGAAAATCCAATTTATCCCCCATAACTATCTTAATAGAATTTAAGTCTTTTGAATCATCAAAAGCAAACTGGTAAATCTTATGAAAATTCTAGAGTCTCTGAAAGAGTTAAAACAGAAGACTGACTTGTGCTTTCTGGTTAGTGTGGCATTGTTTACTTCAGAGATATTCAAAGTTTTGTTTTGCTTTGTTTTGCTTCTCGTAACAGTATTTTTATTTTTACTGGGGGATAATTGTGTTACAGTGTGTATTAGTTTCTGCTGTACTACAGTGTGAATCAGCCATAGGTATATATACACTTCCTCTTGAACCTCTCTCCGACCACCACCCCCCTTCCCACTCCTCTAAGGTCACCATAGAGTGCTGAGCTGAGCTCCCTGCGCTCTGCAGCAGCTCCCACGAGCTGTCGGGTTTACATGTGGGAGTGTGCACACCCTGAGCTCTGCAGCAGCTCCCTGTCGGGTTTACACGTGGGAGTGTGCACACCCTGAGCTCTGCAGCAGCTCCCTGTCGGGTTTACACGTGGGAGTGTGCACACCCTGTGCTCTGCAGCAGCTCCCCACTAGCTGTTGGGTTTACACGTGGGAGTGTGCACATCCTGCGCTCTGCAGCAGTCCCCCACGAGCTGTCGGGTTTACACATGGGAGTGTGCACACCCTGCGCTCTGCAGCAGCTCCCTGTCTGGTTCACACGTGGGAGTGTGCACACCCTGAGCGCTGCAGCAGCTCCCCATGAGCTGTCTGTTCACACGTGGGAGTGTGCACATCCTGCGCTCTGCAGCAGCCCCCACAAGCTGTCGGGTTTACACGTGGGAGTGTGCACACCCTGCGCTCTGCAGCAGCTCCCCACGAGCTGTCGGGTTTACACGTGGGAGTGTGCACACCCTGCGCTCTGCAGCAGCCCCCCACGAGCTGTCGGGTTTACACGTGGGAGTGTGCACCCCCCCCAGCCCCCACGGCTGTCGGGTACACGTGGGGGCCCCTGCGCTCTGCAGCAGCCCCCCACGAGCTGTCTGGTTTACACGTGGGAGTGTGCACACCCTGCGCTCTGCAGCAGCTCCCCATGAGCTGTCTGGTTTACACATGGGAGTGTGCACACCCTGCACTCTGCAGCAGCTCCCCACGAGCTGTCTGGTTTACACATGGGAGTGTGCACACCCTGCACTCTGCAGCAGCTCCCCACGAGCTGTCTGTTTACACATGGGAGTGTGTATATGTCAGTGCTATGTTCTTAGGTCATTCTACTGTCTCCTTCCCCTGCTGTGTCCACAAGGAGATTCTCAAACTGTGCTACATACAAAATTGCCTCAAAGGCTTTTGGATTCCCAGGTGGCTCAGTGGGTAAAGAATTCGCCTGCCAATGCAGGAGACATGGGTCCAATCCAATCCCTCAGTCAGGATGATCCCCTGGAGAAGGAAACAGCAACCCACTCCACTATTCTGGCTGGGAAATTCCCTGGACAGAGGAGCCTGGTAGGCTACAGTCCATGGGGTTGCAAAGAAGTCGCACACAACTTGGTGACTAAACAGCAACATCAAGGCAGCCTTTTAAGAAATTTCAGTGTATAAGCTGACCCCAAATTAGCTAACGGGGTGGTTAAGATCCAGGCATCCGTATTTTTTAAAGCTCTTCAAGGATTCCCCTGGGCAGCCATGGATTTGAGAACTCAGGACTTAAGCTGCCTTTCTCTTCATTGTGTGTGTGCTCCACCGCTTCAGTCATGCCCAGCTCTTTGCAATTCCATGGACTGCAGCCTGCCAGGCTCCTTAGTCCATGGTATTTTCCTGGCAAGAATACTGGAGTGGGCTGCCATTTCCTTCCCTGGGGGATCTTCTTGACTCAGGGATCAAACTCGTGTGTCCTTCCTCTTGTACAGTGCAGGTAGATTCTTTACTGCTGAGGCACCAGGGAAGTCCACCTTCTCTTCATTAAATGAATGTTTTATTGCTTATGAGCAAGGGCTTTGAAGTCAGAGCTGGAATACTGGTGGCTGTATAGACTTGGACAGGCCTCTTAATATGTCAGAGCCTCAGTATATTCAACTATGATTCAGTAACTATCATTTCCACTCTATACAGGGTTGTTCTGAGCATTAAATAAGGTAATAAAAAAACTTTTATTTTTCTATTATGTAGTATGTAATACATAATAAATGTTAATAATCCCTGTAAATATAACAATTAATATTAAAGATTATTTATTCATCACAAACCAAATACTAATGTGTAGTTTCTAATACATACTTGGCAGCTATAACTCTGTGTAAACATGAATTATCATAGATAACAAGGTATCAAATCTGTGCTGACTCAGGGAATGCAGGCACTCAGTATTTGCTTTAGAAGCTTTCTCTCACTTAAGTTACACAAAGGCAGGGGTCAAAGAGCCTCAAACCCACCTCCTCCTCACACCTGCCACCGCAAAGATACATTACACCACGAAAGCAGCTGCGCCACTGGAGTCTGACTTTCAGGAGAAAACTACTCATAAATTTCCTTAGGTTTTATTAGAAGGAACTTTTAAATCTTCATTGACATGGGAAGAAAGAACTAAAAAAAAAGTTGCAGTCACCTTTTTTCTTATTTATTCAGTTTCTTTGGAGTGTATGATGACTTGTTTTCCTTTAGTTGTATCTGAACAGTTGGACATATTCCTGTGACAAGGTTACTTTTAAATTAATAAAAGGTTTGACTGTGTCCATGCACTTGTCAGAACTGTCTGACACCACATTGATGCACCCTGCACTCAGAGTCCCGTGGCACTTGAGTTTCCTCTTACTATTCCGTGCTCACCACTTAACCAGATATCCAACAGGGTTGGGTCAATATCAGGGAGACGAGCTTGGGCTCACATACTCTACTTTGTCCCCCTGGCTTTCCACTGCGGGAGTTTCTCCTCTCTTGTTAAATGTTAAAGTGACATTTACAGCTTCCTTCTAGAGCGGGCAATGCTAGGATGTCAGAGCTTGAACAAGGGAAACATTCACCCAGGAAAATGAAGAGTGGAGCAGCTGGCTTCCCGGTCCTCGGAGGTGACTGGGAGGGCACGTGCCCCTACCCTCGAGTTCCGCTGCCTTTCCTTCCCTCCGCTTCATGAGAGAGCAGTCCACTGTCCTGCCTGATGCTGGCCTTACTTCCAGATTAAACACTTGGAAGTGAGGGCAATCTGGCTGGGGCTTTCTGAAAGCATTGTGTTAATTAAAATGTATAAGTGATGAGAATGGTTAGATAAAAGGTAGATGCAGATAACATAAGCACAGTAATGATTTTACTTTCCATTTAAAATTCTGTCCATTATGTTAAATATGTGGCTTTATTTCTCAAGAGTGATTTTTGTTGGCTGCACTAGGTCTTCGATATGGGGTGCAGGCTTCAGAGCACATAGGCTCAGGAGTTGCAGCAGAGGCTCAGCTGCGCCTGGAATGCGGGATCTTAGTTCCTCGAATGGGGATCAAATCCCCATCCCTTACATTGGAAGGTGTATTCTCAAATCACTGGACTACCAGGGAAGTCCCAAGAGTAATTTCAGTGTGTCTCAAGGGGATGTTAAGAATCATGTTGTAGAAGTGACCAGTTTCTTTGAGGTAGGAAATAGAATTTAATATGTGAAAAATCATCACACCACCATTTTACTCGGTAAAAAAAAAGCTGTAATGCTCTCCATTTATTAAGCCAAATTTGTTTTCCTTTATTTCCATATCCCCGCTTTGAGCTATGCTTAAATGGTGCATAACCCAAGTATTCCACCTCGAGTATCCAACTGATAACCAATCCCATGAATATAATTGTAGAATCAATTGGATTTTCAGTGTTCACTATATTTGCTTTAAGTCCTTTAAATACTGCAGCCACTAAATATTTAATAGTATACTGATGACCATTCCTGATAAGGTAGGAACAGGAAGTCAGCCAAACACCAGCTAGCCTGGGTCCTCCTCTGTGCTACTCTGCTGTTTCTTTCGGAGTTCACTTGATGAAATGTCTCTCAAGTCCTCGTTTTTTAATGGAACAACAAATGCATGTAAAAAAGACATCTTTCGCTACATACAATTGTTTTCCCACCACAAATATTTATTCTTCCACCCTCTTCTCAGACTATAAGTTATTCTAGCTCACTCTTGAACTATCGTATTCTGTTCCTTGACCTCAGAGGGTCTTTTCATTCTGCAGTTAGAATCATCTTTTTGAATTAAAAATCTGACTCTATTACCTTCCTGTTTGTGACAATTCAATGATTTCCTTAACTGAAACAAAGCTCCTAACATGACATACAAAGGGATCACCTTAGCCCTCCATGCTTCCAGATCATGTTGCCCCAGTTTCCACCCCCTCTCTCTCTTCTAAAACCACCATGTTTTCTCCAGCCATTGGTTCTGCACAGAGTTGCTTCTGCCTAGAATATTCTTTCCTGCCTTCCTCATTTACTTATACGTATTCCTACTCCTTCTGATCTTAGCTCCAAGAATCCTTTGCCCATTGCCCTAGCAATGCCTCATCCCATGTTACAGGTCCTTTTATTTCCACATTCCTTTCTCTCTTTTTTTGCACTTGTAGCCGCAATTTTATATCAAATCATACAATCATTTCATTGATTTCCATTTTCCCCATTAAAATATAATCTCTGCTAAAGCAGCACATTTGTCTCAATGATGTACTCACCACTGAGCTTTCAATGCAACATAGGTGCTCTGTGAATATTTCATGATTGAAAAGACAAAGTTCCTTGAGTTTTCTCAAGATAAAGACATTACAAGGTCTTTAACTCTAGTATTGCATATAAGGCACACAGCCATAATTTCATCCGAAATACCAGAACCTATTATACAGAGTGAAGTAAGTCAGAAAGAGAAAGATAAATATCATATTCTAATGCATATATATGGAAGCCAGATATAACTAAAGAGATTTTCCATACAGTAAAACCATTCTTCATGTCTATGCTTTCTTTCCTTTGACTTTACTTGTGATCCAACCATAGCAGCTTTGAAGATAAATGTGAATGGAATCCCTTAATAAGAATTTGCTTTCAGATTATACATTGAGGAATAATGCAATTTCTTTCCTGTAATATCATTTTCTTGCTGTTCATTAGTATTCATATGGATATTTTATTCTAATGCCAGATAATTTGATATGTTTATGCCTTTTTAATATAGCTCTGTTTTCTATTATTTTATTGCTCTGGATATTAGCAAATATTGCATTTCCTCTAATATAAAGAAACAGTAACTCTGCAAGTTCTGGTAAGTTCATTGGAATAAGCATGAAAAATTGATCCTGATGACAAGATCATGGAAACCTACCAATATTAACTGTTTTGTAGATGAAATTATTTTAAAGTGTTGGATGAGTATTACGAATGCAATATATGCAAAACAATTTGAATCTTTAGAAGAATGCTAACTTAAAATAGTGATGCGCACTGTTAGAAATCACCACTGTGGGAGAGGAAACCAGGATTTTACAAATGCCTTGCGAGGGTCTCTAGCAAAGGTTCCCCCAGCCCTCAGGTCATACTGAGGCAGACGAACCAGTTCAGTCAGTGGCTCTGCCAACACTGCAAAAGGGGGTTGGTGAAAGGTGGCCAGGGTGGGTTTTACTGCTAACTAATGAGAGTCTCAATGATCTATCAGACTTTTAAACTAAAAAAATAAAAAAGTATCATGTATACCATTAAAAAGAATGAAATAACACCATTTGCAGCAACACTGATGGACTTAGAGACTGTCATACCAAGTAAGTCAGACAGAGAAGGAGAAAAATCCTATGACATCCCTTATATGTGGAATCTAAAAAGAAATTATACAAATGGACATATTTATAAAACAGAACAGACTAGCAGACTTAGAGAAGGAACTTATGCTTGCCAAGGGGAAGGATGAGGGAAAGGGGTAGTTAGTTAGGGAGTTTGGGATGGACATGTACACATTGCTGTATTTTAAATGGACAACCAACTAGGGCCAGTATGGGTATATACAGATATATAGCACAGGGGACTCTGCTCAATGTTATGTGGCAGCCTGGAGAGGAAGGGAGTTTCAGAGAGAATGGATACATGTATATCTATGGCTGAGTCCCTCTGCTGTGCACCTGAAGCTATGACAACATTGTTAACTGGCTATACTCCAATAGAAAACAAACAGTTAAAAAATAAATTTAAAAAGCTTATCATGTACAAACATTATTTTATACATGTGCTGCGCTTTGTTGCTTAGTGGTGTCTGACTCTTTGCCACCCCTTTGACCGCAGCTCTCTACGCTCCTCTGTCCATGGGATTCTCCAGGCAAGAATATTGGAGTGGGTTGCCATGCCTTCCTCCAGGGCATCTTCCCAACCCAGGGATCGAACCTGGTCTCCCACATTTACCATCTGAGCCACTAGGGAAGGGGATTCTGCCCAGCCAAATTCTTAAAATCATCAGGACAGGGAACTCCTTTCTCTATCTGTTCCATTTTCTTCCTTTTGGAGTAAGAATGTCTATAACTATTATCATATGCCTGTCCTACCCTGCATTTTGGAAGCAGGAGCCCTGCTGATGTCTTGTTCCACTGATTCATAGATGCAAAGGAATTTTGCCCCAGGGTTTTCACCTGTTGCTGATTTAGATGATCTAGATGAGATTTGGGACTTTTGAACTGATGATGTTTGGATGCGAGTTTAAACTTTAAGTTTGAGACTTTGGGAAATGTTAGGGTAGGACGGATATATTTTGCACACAGGACAGACATAAATTTGGACATCCAGAAGGCAGACTGTAGTGGGCTAAAGTTCACCTCCAAAAAGATATGCCCATATCTTAATCATCAGAACTTTTGAATGTTACCTTCTTTGGAAAAAGGGTCTTACAGACGTAATTAGGCTCATCACATGAAATTTTCCTGGATTATTTCAGTATGCTTGAAATAACAACAAAAGTGTGCTTATACGAGAGAGGCATAGGGAGATTAAGTACACAGAGCTGAAGATAATGTGAAGACAGATCAGACAGAGAGAGATGTGGCCATAACCCAAAGGACGCCAACGGCCTCCCAAAGCTGGAAGAGGTGAGGGAAGGTTTTCCTCTAGAGCCTCTGGAGGGAGCATGGCCCTTGATTTTGGACATCTGGCCACGACAACCAAGAGAGAATAAGTTTCTGGTATGTTAGGTCCCCTAGTTTGTGGTAATTTATTCCAGCAGCCAAAGGAAACTAATACAACTAAAAAACATTTTAAAGGGTTTCGCACTTTTAAAAACATTCTGAAGAAGATCTGTAAATTTTGTGCGTATGGGCTTAGCCGCTCAGTCGTGTCTGATTCTTTGCTACCCCATGGACTACAGCCTTCACTTTATATATGAGAAAAGCCAAAAGTAAGGGGGAACGAGTCACTTGCCTAGGGCCACATACCAGCTGATGGCACAGCCAGAAGTGAAATGCCAAACTCTCAGCACATGTCTAATTCCTCCACATCACCCTACCCGGTCACATTAGTTCTCTAAGATTCTCCAGGAAAGCAAATCTCAGCAATAAACCCCAGGTCCAGACCACTTTAGTAAACCAAAGAACCCACAAACATTTTCACAATAACAATAGTATAGGCCAGATCTTATTAGCTAGCAAAAAATTACTGTGAACAAGCACCCATCACCCTTGGTGCCCTTAGCATTCTTTATGTTTCTCAAATGCACAGAAGAAACATGAAAGTATCTTTTTTCCCCTCAAACATAATGTTCTTGTGCCACTGCCTCTCTTCCTGAGTTAATAATGCCGAGGCAGACTTTCAGGCAGCACTTCCCATTTATACATTTCTGGCAATGTTCTTTGCAGAAATGGACCTTGATACAGAAATCCATAGTAGAATGCTCCATCATTATATGGTGTATGTTCATGAACCAGCTCTCAAAAAAACTATATATCAGGAATCTTAGAAGTCCTCATTTACAGGCCTTGATGATTCCTGTGACATGAATACTCCCATCATGGCTGATTTCAAGATACTGAGACTGTAACAAATCATGTACAGAATCTATGAATATTTAACCACTGGCTCAGGTGCTCTACTCAGAGGCAGCTGCAGCACACCACGGGGAGGACAGGGAACCTAGAAATAATCATATTCAATGCACTCTTTTGTAAGAAGAGACAGAGGCTCAAAGATAGTAAGCCAAGTGGCCAAGCAGGTTTTAATACACAGGGTTCCACCTGAAATGCCTTCAAGTATTAAGCGAGACTTCTTGCTTTAGGAATAGGCAGTAGTCTTTAGATTATTGTAAAGAGACGTGGATGAAAAATGTTGCCTGCCATATCAGTAAATGTTTGGATGCCAAGCCATCAGCCACTGTAGCTGCCCTGTCTGTGCACACTGAAGGGATTCAGGATGGAGAAGAACAGAATACTGACCCTGAGTTAAGAAGCCTAGCCAAGAGGTGATTTCCATGAGCCCAGATTCTTGCATTTTTTCTATACACAGGAAAACTCTAAAGTAATTACCTTGAGATGTCAAGTTTTCTTTAATTAACAGTGATCTTTTGATGTTCTGACTACTGGGTTTTTGCTGCAAAAGCTCTGTGGATATAACTGGCTTCTCTCTTGTCTCTTTGAAGCAGTCTGTCAGAGCTACCTGAGAGGCTGTCACTCACCCAGCCTTGAGTCCTCAGCAAGTTCACCAAATGAAACACAATTTCAACGTTTGGGTTGTGCTTTTTTTTTCCCCTCAAGAAGGGATTCTCAGAAAACCAGCAGCCTCATGATGATAGGCGGGAAACTGCTGAAATTCATGTTCTCAGGCCCCACCCCAGAACTAGTGAATTGCACCCTCAGGGGCCCAGACATCTATGCTTCCACAAGCTCTCTGAGTGGTAGAGAGCAGTAGGAATCTTTCCTTAATACCTACCACTGTTTTTATTAATGAGATTCACACACAAATACAATAGCCAGTCTCCTTCTTCACATCAGTGTCCATTCCAGGCGATTCTTCATCTGAAGCTTCTAATGAAAAGTCTATCATTTTTCATATCTTCAATGACCTTACTTTTCAAAATAGTTTAGTTTTTTCTAACAGTAGCAAGAAGTAAAAAAATTGTTGAGTGATTTACTAACCGATTCCCAACTTCAACATTTTATTGACCAAAACCTAACATATTTGTATGTCTTAGCCCTGGCATCTTTCTTTTTTAAAAAACTGCTTTCAAATAAGTATTTATTTTCCAATGTTCTTACCTCTTTCACAAATCAAGACAGTCGACAGTCGCAGGGATGGGGGGGGGGGTGGGGGGACTTCCCTAATCTACATACTTCCCTGTCCACTGATTATGTATGATCATGTTATGTATTTGTGTTTCATCTAATCTGCCATTTCCTATTGTTTCATATTTTTTCCCAATCTTCACAACCAGGACAAAGGCAAATAAATACTATCTGCCTTGTTTTCCTCTTCCAATATTTTAGAGGTTGGAAAATTTACAAAAGAAATATCCTCTCGACCTTCTTGTAAAAGCATTGCAAAAGAGCAAAAGAAATACTGAGTAATAGTTTCCCTAATTTAAAAATACCCAGCTAAGGCACAATCAAATAACAAACAGCTGCACTGATACTACTTTGAAAATAATCAGCAATCTAAAATTAAGGACTATGATTCTTAATTCATTATCCATTATTCATATTATTTGAAGGATAAACTTAAATATGTTTAATTGATTTGCACAGAAATAGAGTTAATAACATAAGTGTTGGTAGATAGTAGGTGAATGAAAACATTTTGGAAGGGCATTTAATCGCTACCATATTTCTTGGGAGATATCAAACTACTTGGTGACTGTGGTTCTTGGCCTTGGTGAGAAATATATTTAGTGGGCTTGGAAATAGATGTTTTCAAGAATACGAAAGGATTAGCCTTCTAATCTTCCAATTACCTGGTCCCAGCTGAACTTATATTTACCAAACAAGAACCGGCCAGAAAAGCTTCACAACTAGCAAGTGACCATCCTGAAATCTACAACTTCTGAGTTTTTGTGATTTCCATCACTAATACCTCTCTTAAATTTTTTTTTTTTAAAAAGCAGTTTCTTTCATGAGATTCATCAATGGTTCCTCTAGCCACAAGGTGTGAGATCCCACCAGCCACAACGTGTGAAGTCCACCAGCCACAACGTGTGAAGTCCACCAGCCACAACGTGTGAAGTCCCACCAGCCACAACGTGTGAAGTCCCACCAGCCACAACGTGTGAAGTCCCACCAGCCACTGGTGTGAGAGCCCACTAACCACCAGGTGTGAGAACTCATCAGCCACAGGTGTGAGATCCCACCAGCCACAGGTGTGAGAACCCAACTCCACGATTGCTCCTCATCTTTCCAGGCAATATGTGCACATCAGCCAGCACCCCTATTTCCCTCTGCTCAAAACCCTTCTCTTTCAAAGCAAAAGGCAAACAAATTCCATTCCCCCAAATAAGCTAGACTCAGATCTCAAATATAAGTCCCATTTGTGCAGCAGAGTCTTTCTCACAGGGTGCATTGGGTACAAAAGCCAGCCCCATATGGGCGAGCCCCGAGGGGCAAGCACGGATGCAGGTGGAAATGGCGCAGAGAACGGGGACACTTACGGTTGGCACAGCTTGATTAGGTCCTGGTCAGTGGTGCCTGGTGGGAGGCCTCGAATGTACAGGTTGGTTTTACTCAACTGTTCCCCGCTGCTGTTGCTGCTGCTGTGGTTGCTGCTGCTGTTTGTGCTGGGGCTGGGAGGAGCCATGGGGTGGGGAGCTGGTGCATAGGACTGCTGGAAACAGAAAAGGCTGTTACTGGAAAAACAGAGCCAGCAACCTATTCCCAGGCCAGCAGAGCAACTCGAAAGCAATGCAAGCTTCTCGGCATCTCCAATCCACACATGCACACTCTGCTCCGGGGCACTTCTGAGAACATCCTTTGCTCTTTCCCGCCCTCTGGCTCTGCCTCTGGATTGGCCCAGCACAGTTCCCTCCTGGTGCACCAGGGCTCTGCCCCTAGCTCACCTTTGACAGCAAGACATCTCTGCTTTTGCCTCTACTCTGCATTCCCTCCTTTTCTCCAAAGAAACTTTCTCACATTTGTTTTCCTCACCTGTACTCTTCATTGTGATCACTCCATAAATAGAGATGCTATGAATCAAACAATGAATGAATGCCTCTGTCTGATCTTGTTCTCCGCATTCCCAAATCTGCTCCTTCCTGGTGAACGCTCTGTTTGCAGGCTGAGCCAGTTTTCTTCTCTTGGAGTCACTCTGATCCAAAGTCTAAGCCTAGGCACTGCTGACAAGCTGACAGGATAATCCTTTCTTGTGGGGGCTGTTCTGTTCACTGCAGGCAGGTGGCGGCATCCTTGGCCTGTACCCACCAGATTTTAGTAGCATCCATTTCCCAGCTGTGGGCCAAAACTGTGTCCACACACTGCCAAGTATCCTCCAGGGCGGAGAAATCTTTCTCAGGAAAAAACCATTGGTCAAACTTGTCACACTATTATGACAAAATGGAAATGATAAGATGACCCTCAGTGACTTGGGAAAATACAATGTGAGGGTCTTTATACCTATATACGCCTGAATTAGCAGACATTATTCTTCTTTCCTTTCAAACAGGCGTATCTTCAAAAGTTCTGAAAATACATTGACCAACTGGGTTTAAGTCCCTGATATGAACATTACTGGTTGTGTGACCTTTGGATGGCACCTGAACCTCTTTGTGATGCAACAGTCTCATGAAAACGAGGAGGAAAACATTACCCACCTCCTACGTCATAGGGTCTTTACAAAAACTCAGTGAGCTAATAATGCAAATAGACTGGTTCCTGGGCATCATTAATTGCACAATAAGTGTTAGCAATATAAAAAATTGAACAATAATAATCACAATCATGATATTTGTGAGTCATATCTGTCTTTTGTGTGTGCACTCAGTCATGTCCAACTCTTTGCAGCTCCATAGACTGTAACCTGCAGTCCTCTGTCCATGGAGTTTTCCAGGCAAGAATACTGGAGTTGGTTGTCATTTCCTCCTCCAGAGGATCTTCCCAACCCACAGATCAAACCCATGTCTCTGCACTGGCAGGAGGGTTCTTTACCGCTAGCACCACTTGGGAAGTCCCAGTGATCTGCACCTTCAACTCTATCCTAGATTCTCTCAACTGTCATCTAGGATGCTATATAAATATACAGTGAATGCATTCATCATGATTCCAGCGGGGACACGCTGGAGATGTCTAACCTGAATATTCATCAGCTGTTCTATCAGGGGTGAGAAGTGAGTACTTATCCAACAGCCAGTGGCGGTTTCTTAAACACTCAAGCTATACCCCATACAATAAAAATTGAGTGATCACAGCACTTGGCCCATAAAGATAGGAGGCATTGTTCGGCCTTGTTTCTTGTTATAATAATCCATTTCACACCCTCCAAGATTTCAGATATGCCTTTGTCTCTATTCCCAACTGGCTCTAAGACAAGGCCTCTTGGATATGGGAAGTAAGGCTATATTATACCTGATTCCCTTGGGTCTTTGCTCTCCGTTCCCTGCACAGCGACCCAATGCAAAGATGCATTGCTTTCTGCCTCGCTGCCATTCTTGCAGTCTCCATGCTGGAAGCCTTGGTGTTAGCTACACTCAACCACTTCTTCAGTATGACTTAATCTAAGAGCAACATACTTAACACAGAATTTGAAAGTGAATGACACGGGAGAATGCTTTCTGTTCTCAATATTTGAATAAAATAACAACTATTCATTGTCTTTTGGAATGTCATATCTGCATAAAGCTGAATAGTTTCCTGGCTGACATTAAAAAAAATTCCTTCCTGACCTATGAAATCTACTTCCTGCCTCGAACACAGGGGAACACGTAAGCTCTCCCCGTTTACAAGCCCTGCACTTAGTAGGTGTTTAACACGGCCTTGTTGAAGCTGCGTTCTGGTCAGTGTATCTCACAACCAGATGGGATTTATTTTTGATTTCCCTCCTGTGCACTAGTCTTTTAAATTTCCCAGCTTTTTTCAGGCTGTTTCTTACCACTTTCACCTCCCCTCTCTCCAAATTCTTTGAATTCCATTCTGTACTCAGGCTTCCTTTAAAATGAGGCTTTGTTTAAAGCACTTTTCCCATTGCAGAACCTTTAAAACCACCAGGGAGCCAGAAAAATGTCTCCAGCTTTATGTCTCACAGATCAGATGGACCGGTTCAGACCAAGTGAGTCCCTGACTGATCAAATAAGAAAGCACCAACTACAGGGTGATCAATCTGTGTTGACTTAATTCTTTTTTCGCCCCAGGGGTCTTTGCAAGCATTTCCATAACTAGACACCATTTAGTAGATTGCATGGTGCTTAAAACCATAAATGTGCCCTCCAAAGGGCACACTGTATTCACTGGGAAAAATTAAAACAAAATGGTCAAAATGAATCAAAGTGGGAATAAGTAGAGAGAACTTGTATGCATGGAAATGAGATATATATAATTTAAAAATAGAAGTAGAAGCACCAGATTCTTGTAGAGAAAGATGTATTTCCAAAACCCTTTGAAAAATACATACAATGAAGAGTGGTTTTCTATAACCTATTCTTGTTTGTAAGTTCTAGAAATTCTACTGAAAGATGTAGGCTTTCTCAGTTTTATTGAATCAATAAATGCAGTTTTTTAAGACCCAGTGCCAACACTCCTGCTAATCCTTGATATTCTCATTTATCCGTTGATACACTGAATGATTCAGGTAGCAGCCTACATTATAAATCGCTTTTGTTTAAAGAACTATAAATTCCTTCCTCTGTACTCATTTTCAAAATACATATCCTTTAATCAACAAAACATTGGCAGAAGTTTCCCATAATGTCTGACAAATGCACAGGCTTAAATGAATTAATTTGTGAAAAGCAAAAGTGATTTTGCACACTCTGGCTACCAAGGACAAATAATTGAACTACAGCATCGTTAAAAAAAAGGGGGAAAAAGGAGCGTCAATAACCTTTAGGGGTCAATGGGTAAGAGCAGCCACTTTGTTGATTAAAAGTGGTTCTGATTCCATTCCCAATTCTTTGTTTTTAGACGGATTTGCAATTTTATCATTGATTAACATTTAAATCATTTTGCGGCACTAAGAAAGACACTTTAAAATATTAGGAAAAAAATTATTTCCTTCAGATGAAATTGGCTTTGCCACCTCAAAGTCACACTTTATAAATCCTCTTTAGGAAGGGTGAGGACGTACAGTCTGGGGATACAGAACATTGTTCCGCTGAGCTGTACCAGGGCAAGGCTGTGAATCTGCAGTGTCAGCTTGTTAGGAGTGAGAGCAACAGCACGCTTCCAGAAGAGGGGCTTCAGACGGTGCTCCACTGAGGAGGGGGATAGAGAGCTTGTCATGAAGCTGCGCATGCTTGGGAAGTAAGCAGATTTTGCTTAGATGTGTTTTTATTCATGGTGGCATTGCTGGGAAGGTCTGTTAGGGATTCTGACATGAGGGCAAAAGCCCCCCTAACCACATGTCAGCACTGCTAAAATCAGCTGATCGGCACCAGTGTCCTCTTTAGGAAGTTAAAAAAAAAAAAAGACTTAGCATCCATTTTGGAAGATGCTATTCTTAATGATTCTAATAATTATAGGTAACATTTGCCATCTGCTTGCTGAGCATACTATATGTTATCTTCAGAACAATCCAAGGAGGCAAATCATTTGCTTCAAGGTTTACAAATGAGAAAACTGAGGCACAGAAAGGGCCAGTGACCTTCTCAAGGTCACACAGCTGGAACCCCAGTTTCAACCTCAGGAGCCTGACTGCAGCTCCCCAGGATGCTCATACAGAACCTTGCCTCTTCATGGTAGGGGTACCAAGAAACACAAAACCCCTCCTTGCAGAGAACTCTGCAGGATGGTGTCCTGCCATGAGCTCTGGCCTGTCCAAGGACAAAGGGAGATGGAAAGACCAATGATGATAAACAGTCAGCAATCAAAGGAAGGTCCACAAGCCCTCCCCTCCCCCCGCCATCAGAATTTAAATGAAGTTCACCTTAAATTTAATTTCAAAGGGGAAGTGACCATCAGAAGCAAGCGTGTTCTGAGTTTTTCAAATAATGTCAAACGAGAGGGTTCATTTGTCAAGATTCATGCTTTGTTATTTAATAACAGGAAAATGAACTGGCTTGTAGATCATCCCAAGCAGCTGATTCATTTAGTGCGCTTTGTTAATATGCCTCATTTTTCACATTTGAAAAGTGGATCAAGCAGGTCCTCCTACGATCTTGGAGAATGTGTGGCTTGGAGGGCAGCCCGTCGATGCTTTCAAACCCTAGCTAGATAATTTGGAGATAAATCGGAGAGGGATGTGAGTTGTGTTTTCGTTTGCTGGCTTGCTTTCCCGTTTGCTTGGACCGAAAGCACTTGGTACCTCAAAAAAACATTCACACACCAATAGAGTAAAGCAAATTGTTAAAAAACATCCTTTACACGAAGTCAAAGGATATTGGATGGATGCCTGGCTGAAGGTGGCACCGTAATGCACAGACCTTAACCAGGTCATTTTTAACCAGGGTCCCCACCTTGACTCTCCTGAGATTTTGGACAGGATAGTTCTCTGTTGTGAGGGGCTGTCCTGTGCATTGCAGGATATTTAACAGTATCCCCATTTTCCACCACTAGAGGCCAGCTGTGCTATCCTCCCCCCAAGTTGTGGCAACCAAAAATGTCCCCAGATATTGTCGAAGGTGCCCTGGAGCTATGACATCACCCCTGGTTGAGAACCACTGCTTCTTACAGATCCATCCCCTCTCCTAGCAAGGCCAGTAAAGTCCCCACTGTGGAATAATGACAATAACTCAATGGCCTAAAACTACTCATTGAACACCCCCTCATCTCACCAAAGCTCAACTTCTTACCCTGAAGTGCGTACACTGTCCACCTCCCCACGCCTCCACCCGTTGTTACTAACACTGCCACAGTTATGTGTCAGCAGACTTGGTCTGGAGCTGAAACCTACTTCTCCCTTGGATTGAAAACATAACTCTTTTACAAAGAGAATTTTAAATATTTTCTGCATGCAATTCCCCTTGGCTGGGAATCATGGGGTCTCGATGCCAAACTTCAGTCAATTCTCTTTGCAGCGTCTGGCTGCTGGCAGGATCCTGAAGCAGTTGGTTTGGTGGTTTGGGGTAGCCTTGGACTCCAACACACAGCAGTCTGCTCTGTGGAAGGTCTCCCCAATTTGTTTTCATTCATCTCCAGTGCAAGAGAATTTGTACTCTTTTATCCACTCAAGGGTAAAGCCCTGGATAAAGTCTCCTGTGGGACTGACATGCCAACTCTTTTACTCTCCAAAAATGAATACAGACCACATTCCTGTCTTGAATCATACATTATTTAGCCTGCACGTACGCATGCAATCCATCGCGCAGTGGCTGCTGCTGCTGAGGCAGGCTGTTGGAGTCCTCCCCCAGGCAGGGTGATTTCCACGTAAACTCATTTCTGCAGACCTGTCCTCTGGTATCAACACTCCATGAGACAGTGGACGTGACAGAAATCATGGCAAGTGCTACAGTGCCTAAGAGAGCCTCAAATGAGGGTGAAGAAGAATATTGTCCATGCAAGCAATAAGAAATACAGCTAAATTAATATCTAAGGCAAGCTATGCGACTGTGGCCAGAGTTTCATGAACCACCTATAGGATGGCTTTGCAATTTTTTGTGAGACAATTGTCTCTCCATTCTGAAGACTATGACTGTAGAAAACATTGATTTCAATTATGCCTGTTATAATAGTTTGGAGAAAACCTGCCTCTCTTCTCTTTTCCCAACCAGAGCTCAGCTATGGAAATGAGCCCTAAAGGATCAAAGTCCACACAAAAGGCATTCATTTGTACACTCTGTCTACTGGCCTAAGTAACGGCTGCTGTCAGCAACAGTAACAGGCTGCTTAAGAACTCTAAACTGGCGATTCAATTCTTACATGATAGTATACATGTTAGAATGCCATTCTCCCAAATCATCCCACCTTCTCTGGCGCAGGATACAGCATGCTTGGGGCTGGTGCATGGGGATGACCCAGAGAGATGTTATGGGGAGGGAGGTGGGAGGGGGGTTCATGTTTGGGAACGCATGTAAGAATTAAAGATTTTAAAATTAAAAAAAATAATAACAATAAATATTCACTAAAAGAAAAAATAAAATAAAAATTAAAAAAAATTAAAATTAAAACAAAAAACAAACAAAAAAAAAGAACTCTAAACTGGCCGCTTAGAATCCACACCACCACTAACTAGGCACTTAAGCCCCTGGTCACGAGCAAAACACAGATTATGTTCATATTACTGCATAGGACAGTTGTGAGGCTTTGAAGCCCTAATATATATAAATTATATATAAAACATTTAGCCCAGTGCCTGGCACAGATTTAATACTCAATATTTTTCTTTGTTCTTATTATTTGCATTATCATCATGGGGCAGATCCTTAGAATGAACAGGGATCTCTCAGCCCTAGTCGGAGTTGCTGCTTAGTCACTAAGTCACATCTGACTCTTTCGCAACCCTAAGGACAGTAGCATGCCAGCCGCATCTGCCCATGGGGTTTCCCAGGCAAGAGTACCAGAGTGGGTTGCCATCTCCTTCTCCAGGGGATCTTCCTGACCTAGAGATCAAACCCGAGTTCCCTGCATTGGCAGCGACTTCTTTATCACTAAGCTACCAGGGAAGGCCCCAGGCTGGAGTAACTGACCTTTAAGGGGGAGCTCAAGAGTTCATCTATTTTTAAGCATGGCGGTCACTATGAGTGAGATGAAACTATGAACTGGGGTTTGTCACTTTTTATCAAGAAACAAACAGCACTAAGCAGATGGAATAATCACTGTGGATAGAACAGATGATTAATTTCAAGATATTTACTAATCACTACTGGGTACCCACTCCAGTATTCCTGCCTGGAGGAGCCTGGCGGGCTACAGATCACAGGGTCACAAAGAGTCGGACATGACTGAGCAACTAACACTTCCACTTTTCACCGAGGTTTGATTACAATTCTGTTGGGATGAGATTCCCTTTTGCTCTAAATATTAGCAATATGTGAACACTCCCACAGATTGCATCATAGAAGATTGCTCTGTGCTATTTATAAATAGACAATCTGAAGTCACTGAACTCCATTCAGAGGATTCAATATTAAATGACATTTTAAAATTCATGGTACTTGGAAACATAAGTAAAGTAGTAATTGTTCATTTCAAGCAGCTATAAACCAGTTTCATTAATAAATTTACAAACTAGAGATGAGTAACTACTATGAACAATGGAACAGCCATTTATAAAGATTGCTGAATTCTCCAAATGCCAATGACATCTGGTCTCTGCCCCAAACCCTCTTTTAATGTGGCCAACTCTTGATCTTTTCAAGGAAAAACAAACACAATTACAACACACTTCAGGTCTCCCAATTTGAAAATAACCCAGACATCTCATGATTTCAGTACTGATAATGGTTGGTTCCTCCTGCAAAAGTTGAGCCATGATTGGTTCCTCAGGTGGAGATTACAATGTCTCCCACATTTGCCAGTAATTATTAGAATCCCCAAGAAATGTTGAGAGTGACTAATCCCTGTATGGTACCTCTACACTCTCTGGGGAATACTTCAGAGATAAACTCAAACCTCTGCTTTCATGATGGGCTAGAATCACTGGGAAAAGAGTGAAAATCTTAAACAGGTCCCTATGAGCTGCTGATGGAGACTTCTGGGAGTACCAATGGCCAGTTCCTCAATTCAGAATGCAATCAGAGACAAAGAGGAGGGGAGGCACTTGCTCTGTGTCTTATATGTTTACTTAAATTTTTAGTTTTTCCTCGATAATCTCTAATTTTGACTTTTTTCTTCATTTTTATATTCTATGTCTCACAGCTTAATATCTTCTGTTTCCCTAAAATCACAATTGGCGATATTGCCAAGAACTGATTTTCTAGCATTCTCATGCATGCTTTTCTAAATAAAATAGAGACCAACAGACATAGCTTGAACACCTGCCATAAAATATGCTGACCTGGTTCTTTACCACAACTCAATCAACACGGTCAAAGTTTTCCATCATGAAAACAAAATAAGCGATTTTTCCATGAAATGGCTAACTTCCATATTAACCAATCACATTACTGATCAGGTGACTGGCAGCTAATCAGTAATAACAAGAAAGCATTTTGTTTCAAATGGTGTCTAATACAAATCTGAAAATCTCTTTTCAGATCTGTGTTGCCAATCACAGGAGGCCAATCAGAACATCAAATGGCATAAGGCTTTTCTGACACATCAAAATGGTTTTGTCCAATTAGATCGGGGTTTAGTTTTTCTGAAAGTAGATCTGTGATGAATTGAGAGCAATGCAATAATCACCAAATATCATGTAAGTCCTATCTGCTTTCCTTGTTCATGCTCCCATCCCACCTCCATAAAGTCCCTGCAGCCCACTCCTGGCTCTGTTTCCTTCTATTTTCTTTCAGGGATCAGTCATGCTACGCCATAGTCACACGTGTATCTCAGCCTTATTTTGTCTTCTTCCCTTCACCTGGAATAACTGGGCTGCATTCCCATATCTTATCTAGGGTGGCTCGAAAATGTATTTTACAAACACCTTTGGGACACTTTAATTTCTTTTTTAATTAGGGACATTTTTGAGAACAAAAGAGTGAGATCTTAGAATTAAACTAGGACGCAACGTATACACTGAAACCATCCAGAGCAAATTGTAACATACAGTCAGCCTACAATTACCTTCTCTACATCTCACATATTCCTCCAGTAAAACCCAAAATTCCATCCCATGTCAGAGAATTTTGTTTTTTTGCTTATTGCTTTAGACCTATTTAATTTCTCTCTCTTTTTCATTTTCTACATTCTTAAAATCTACAGAAGGTCATAAAATAAGAAACGAGGATAGCAAAGGCTAATGTTCATTGACTGTGTATTATATGCCAGGCACAGCTCAAAGAGCTTTATATTCAGTGTTTTATTGAACCACGTAAGAACTTTTAGGGGGAGCTTTTCAAGGTGGCTTATTGGTAAATGAATCCACCTTTCAATGCAGGAGGTATAGGAGACATTGGGTCGAATCCTGGCCCGGAAAATCCCCTAGAGGAGGAAATGGCAACCCATTCCAATATTCTTGCCTGGAGAATACCATGGACAGAGGAGCCTGGGAGTTATACTCCACGGGGTCACAAAAGAACTGGACATGACTGAGTGACTGAGCGTACCAGCACACAGATGTCTTAGAGGTAGATGCTATTGTTATCTCATATTGGAGGTGGGAATACTGAGGTTCGGGAGGTTACAGGGCTTTCCAAGGCTGTGCAGGTTCTCTGCAGCAGGTCCAGGACCTGAAGTTGGGCAGTGTTCATCCAGCTCATCCCAGATTTAACTCTAGATACGTGTCGTCCAAGACAGCAGCCACTAGTCACATGTAGCTATTTAAACGGAAAGATAATTCAAATAAAATGAAAGAAAAACTTCAGTTCCTCCATCATACTGCCCCCATACCCAATGGTCAGAACCACTGGTGCTAAGTGTTATGTCAAAAAGGCAGGCACAGAACATCACTGTCAGGGCAGGGACCTCTACTGCACATGCTGGTGGAGATTATCCTTGAAATTCCAAGGCTCTGACTCCCGCACGCTCTGAGCAAAACAAAGGCCACAGGTTCTATGTTGCTCTTCATACTTTTAAAAGAGTCATTGATCTCTTTTCAGTATAGACCACATTTCAGTTTTTTCTCCGTCATGACTGGGTCTAGATTTTGGCATATAAAAATCTCTCTTTCAACTAATCCTTCCCCTGACCTAAAGTGGACATCATTAAAAGAAATTTCTAGAAAGTCAAATATAATCTGTGGGAAGGACAAGATGTATTTTATCTATTTTTAACTAATAAAAATGAAGTATCATCTGTACTGCAAAACTGCTAAATAAGACAAGAGAGCCATTGAGGGAAACTGCTGGTACAGAATAAAGATCTCTGGTTTCGGCAGACAAGCTTCATGTCTGTGAAGGAAATTTTGCATTTTCAATATGACATCATTTACTTTATCTGCATATCCCCCACAAAAAAGTACCCCTACTCCACGATGTCTGCTATTCTACCAATTTTATTTCTCTGTAAACTGGACCAAAGTGAAAAGTGAGAATGCTTTCGTATGGTGAACTCCTGGGGCAATTCAGCAAATTCATAAACAAAACTTATATTCCATGACATAAAATAATTGTGTTGTTTTATTAGCCAATTCATTCATGTTTTATTAATAAGGCAAAATTAAAAATGAACAGAACCTACACTTTGAAAGTCCTAAATCTAAGAAATTTAGACTATAAAACACAATAATTTCCTCAAGAAGACAAAGCTAGAGTATAGATCAAAAATGTGACAGCAATTAATACCTGCAAAGTAATTGCTCCATTATAAAAATTGGAAGAAACACTTGCAGATAATTTGCTATGAATATAATTTCAATATTTATAGTATTGGGGGCCATGAGATGGTAAGTATGAAAATAAATTAATGCTCAAGTTCAAGAAAAAAAAGACCTGATAATAAAAAAGAATATTAGACATTTATATCATTATCCCATTCATTGTAATATTTCAACCAGAAATCTATGAGATATTTTACACTCAAACGTCTGTTTCTCATCACCATAAACCTCTACAAGGATTACTTTCCACAGTGAATTTTCAGTCAATCCACCTTGTGCCTTAGAGAATTTCCCAAACCAAATCCAATAGTTGATGCATCTTCTTTGTTGTGTGATTACTGGAGATTTTTTGTGCAGAGATAGTCTCCATGATCAAGAGAAAGAACTATACCGAAGGATAAGACAGTTCTGCTTTTTCTTTTCCAAATTACTCTTGCCCTTTTAAAATAAGTGATGAAAACTTCAGAGACTGGCAAACAAAGGGTATTCGCCCTTGATCGGGAGACTCTCCAAAGATGAAGGAGGAAATTCCGCCGTCACACACAGCCACCGAGACCCTCGATCTTGAACCGCATCTCCCAGGTCTCAGGCTTGTTGTCCCCCTCACTGTCCGTATGATCTTGGGAAAATCACCTAACTGCTTTTGCTTCAGTCTCTTCATCTGTAAAACTGGGGATAATAACTACCTTAGAAGACATGGAAAATGTGAAATGTGGGAAGCACTAAGAATAAAACTCAGAAAATAGTCAACCCTCTACAGGGGCTGGCTAGTGTTCTTACCCCAGTCCTGCAGCACTTTTACAAAATCCACTGTGGTCATGAGCAATCATGATCCGTACTAGTCGTCCTCTTGAGTGGTCTAGTGAGCCTGGGTTTGCCTGATTTAAAATCTTCCAATGCAAAGTACAAAGTCCACGGATGCTTGCCAAACTGAAATTCTCTCAATTAGAAACCAAGAACTCTCATTCCTCAACGAGACACCAAGTTCAGTTAGTACTCTTTCAGCTGCTGATAATAATTGCCTTCAGATAAACTGATGACACAACCCTCAAAGGAATTTTTTTTAAGATAAACTTTCACAAGGGAAGTTGTTCTTGGAATATACAAATTGTGAGAAAACATCTACAAATCGTGAAAGTGCTCATTAAAATGAGATCTATCTCATTGCCAGTGGGGGGAAAAATGTGTGGGTTTAAATAACACACTAACTACTAAATGTTCAGCCTCAGCCTCTTACAAGGAATTCTATATACACAAAATAAACTATACCAATTTCATAGCATCTAACACTAAAAATAATTAGGGTTTTAAAAATTGTTGCCCTACAAGAAGACTGCGTGGGTAAACAATTGCTTAAACTGCTTATTTCCATTTAATTATCTCCTTAATTTCGAACAACTATGATATGTGCCCTAGGGTAACTGGAGCAAATAGCTTATTGTATACAAATGGGGTCATCATATATTTTATACATTCCAAAGTACTTACTACACATCTCCAATATTCCAGAGAATGATTTTGTTTTGTTTTACTTCAGTTTGGAGAACACTGTATAACCTGGCAGGGATAAAAGCCTTTTTCTAAAGGATCACTAAAGAGTTTTTGAAGAGTGACCATGGCTTCGCTTCTCCAAAAGAAGCCACAATTCTTGACCTATTCAGTAGAAGGCAAATTTGCTGCAGTGGGGGTCAAAACATAAACTGACTCAGATTCTGTACTATGCCAGTATTCCTGGTCTCTAAGGAAAAAACAATTTTAAAAAGCCCCAATGTGTAGCTTTACTGATTTTGTTCATATACGTAATTTTATTTGCCTTATTTTAACCTACTGACAGTTCAACAACTGGCTGACAAGATTTCTGAGAACTTAGTTATCAGCTTTCACAAATAGTTCTAGTCAAAGCCAGCACCCCACTGCATCACAAACAGATGTGACCACAGACAAAATGCCCAACATCCTAGAAGACATAAGCAAAGAAGAGGGCTTGTGTGCATGAAAACAAGGAGCTGGGAATATCCTGGGAAGACACAATAACCATTTCTCGGTGGTTTTGTCTCAGCACCGAGGCCCAGAGGACACCCTAAGAGGGTGTGTGGGCAGAGTGGGTAGACGCGTTCAGTGAATCTCCATGATCTAATGATGTCACGGAACAGAAACATAAGAATTCCTCAGAGAAGGATGGACTAAAGAGAATCTGCCTCTCATTAGCGGACAGAGTACTCTTTGAAAAGTAAGAAAAGTAAGTATTTTTATGTCATCGATTCTTGATGGACACTCAGGACCCACTTCTGTTCTTTAAGGGCAGATTGTTAATTCCATAAATTTGATTACATTTTATGCAGCGCCAAAAGAGAGACAACCAAATGTAACAAAATCAACCTAAGACAACATCCATCACCAAAGGAAAAAGTGCAGCACCACAGCAGAGGTGGAAAACGTGCCTCATTGAAATCCTTGTATCTGTAATTTCGAAGTATTCCTTAATGCAGTAAATGGGTCTGAATATCAGTTTGTGGAGCTAAACATTTTAATAAGCCAGCTTTACATATTAACTTATATACATAAGATAAAACACATATGCATCACAACACCACTTCTGCTTATAACCAACATCATAGAGAACCCAAAACTTTGGCAGATAATGCACAAACAATTTGTTCAGATTTATAAAACACAGAATTACAGCTCCTCATAGTTTTGCAAATAAGCTATTTCTTTGTATACAAAGAATTCCTGAAGTGACTAGCTTTAAAATTTCTGTCCAGAATTTTGACTTGAAGAAGGGACCTATTTAGAGAAAACTTTTATTACACCAAAGAAAGATCAAAGAGTTCTAATGCTTAGATAATCAGTACAAATTTAATCTGTGCTACATATGTAGAACAGAACATGAGAATTCACCATGTAAATGCAATCATAATATATAAAACTAAATATTATTATGAGAAGACATTTTAAAAGATAAGATATAACTAGCGACAATCACTCTTTAAGAGTTAAAAAGAAAAAGAAAAAAAAATAGAGAAACATTTCAGGCAGGTAAAGTTAACATAGAGTTCTGAGCACATATAATTGCAGGACAGAAAGTAAATAAAAGATAGGAAAGTTGATATATACCAAAGTGTGGTCTATATTTACATCTATCAAAGTATAAGAGAAAAGAGTGCCACTGCTAATTCTTATGAGAACATCTATTTTTTTATTGTAAATTACACTTTTCACAATAAATTAAAAAAACTATTTTACTACTCAGGTGATCATTTTAAGTATTGGAATGAATAGAACTATGAAATGGTCAATTTTATAACCAGAGTTCTCAAAGACAATAATGGAATTAATTTGATTGCTTTTTCTAGTGGTTTATAGAAATAAGAGAAAATTACTTTCATAATAATAGAAGTAAAATAAAAGGAGAGAAGTTACTTAAGCACATGGAATTTTCTCTCCCACTGTGGTGAGTTTTAGCCAAATGACTTATGCCCACATTTAAGACAAGTTTTGGCAAAGGGATGTTTTTTAATCAGGGAAAGCCAACATCCACTGGTGCTGGTTTTTATTTCAACAGAGGAAAGTAAAGATGCCCAAAGAGTAGATTATATCACAGTGTCAGAACGAAGTTTAGGAAAACAGAAGAATGGGACCCTAACACATCCACCACAGGCCAAGATGCACTGTCTGAGGCACAGCCTGCTTTCCATGTCCAAGGCTGCAGAGCCCGCAGACAGAGAGGAGGGCTGTGTACCATAGCACTTCCACACCATACAAGGAACTTCAGCATCTGTGGATTCTAGGATCTGCAGGGGGCCTTGGAACCCATCCTGCTGGGTACCAAGGGATGACTTACTACAGTATTCTACATTGCTGACTGTCCACTCACCCTGAGGGGCTGGCGGTGCTGTGTGCAAAAACAGGCTTCCTTTCATTTACTCGGATTCCACTAATCATTAATTGTGATTGGTACTAAGGCATCTGGCAAGGCGAGTTAGAGTCCTACGTTAGCAATTTGAGAAAGACAGCCAGCCACACCTCTAATCTTGGCCACCAGTTCCCACTGCGCACACACGCTACCATCTTGTTTGAGCACAGAAGTAATGACACAAAGAAGCATCTTTTGCATTTGCTTCCTCGTGATTGGAAGACTGAAAATGAGGGTGACCCCATGTGTTCCATCTACTTTAGGCTGCTTATCATAAATACCCTGAGGTCAAATAAAGATAAGGCTTGTTTATGAATAGAAAGAAAATGAAAATTAGGCTTATAGCTGACATGTTATTTCTAGTGACCAGTCAATATCCTTATGTCCTATCCCTCCCTAATCTTACAGATTCTTTTTTGTAAAAGACAGAGGAACTGGGAAAATTCAGAAAGATGATCACTGACATTTCAAATTTGTTCATTATACAAATTTTGATTTCAAAGGGTGGCCTTCCTGTGAATTAGAACACATCTTATATATTGGGTTTCCCAGGTGGTTCAAGGGTGAAGAATCTGCCTACTGATACAGGAGACCCAAGAGACACAGGTTCGATTTCTGGGTTGGGAAAATCCCCTGGAGGAGTAAACGACAACCCACTCCAGTGTTCTTGCCTGGAAAATTCTATGGACAGGGGAGACTGACAGGCTACAGTCTGAGGAGTCACAACTGGGTGACAGAGCATGAACGAACTTAAGTTTTGCACAAAAATGACTCCATTCTTACTTAACATTTGTTTCACTGGCAATGGAGTATTGATACATGATAGATGACCCCTCTCCACTCAAGGTCATTTGTGAGAACTTTCCACAACACTTTACTAAGTGAAGCCAGTTATAATTCCCAAAACTCTCTACATGGACCAGTGTTACACACATACATACATACATACCTCTCTGGCTTTTGCTTATGTTTTACTGCAGTTTTGATTTGAACCCGATATCTCTGGCTTGAACCTGTTTTAACTTTCTGCTTAAATATATTTCTTAAATACTGTTATGAAGAAAACAGAACTTTTAAAAATTAGATTGGGATATAGAGTATTAGGAAATACTAGCATATTCCACTAATATATAAACCACTAAGACATCCCTTAATTATAATAGTTAAGAGGATAAGGATATTATAGATTAGAGCTAGATGACAGAATGTGCAAAAGAGTGAACAGAGAACTGTTCACAGACACTGTTAGTGCACACAGACACTGTTAGTGTATTCCTATTGCTTTCACAAATTACCATAGACCAAGTGTTTCATAAACAACAGAATTTATTTCTCACAGTTTTGAAAGGTGGAAGTTCAAGATCAGAGTACAGCACATTGGGGTGCAGACCCTCTCTCAATTCCCAGATTATCCTGTATCCCCACAGGGCAGAAGAGCAAAGGGTGTTCTGTGGGGTCTTTCAATTCAGTTCAGTTGCTCAGTCGTGTCCGACTCTTTGCGACCCCCATGGACTGCAGCACGCCAGGCCTCCCTGTCCATCACCAACTCCTGGAGTTCACTCAAACTCATGTCCATTGAGTCAGTGATGCCATCCAGCCATCTCATCCTCTGTCGTCCCCTTTTCCTCCTGCCTTCAATCCTTCCCAGCATCAGGGTCTTCAAATGGGGTCTTTATAAGGGTTTTAAGCCCATTTACACAGGCTCCACCGTCATGATCTAAGCACCTCCCTAAATGCCCCTCCCCCATCTTTTTCAAGGTTTTTTTTTGAAGGAAACTATTTTTACAGTGTCTATTGAATGTGTTACAACACTATCTCTGTTTCGCTTTGGCTTTTGGGCCATGAGACAGGAGGGATCTGAGCTCCCTGACCGTGGACTGAACACACACCCCCTGCACTGGTAGACAGATTCTCCAGCCTCACAGTTCATTCACTGTAGTGATTTATAAAGGGTTGGGATGGAAAATTTGGGGACAACAATTTGGAAGAATTTGGTATAGATTTTTTGGCTTCAGATCTTGCAAATAAGTCTTTTTCTTCCCATTCCCACATATTTGCAGTGTGGGGTGCCCAAAGCAACTTGCCTACCACACTAGGATCTTGTGGCCAGTGTGGCCACAATGTCCAGCACATCACACAGTGGGTAATCTGAGGTTCTTGGAAACCATTCTTACCACAGGCCAACTAGTGGTAACACAAACATGCATTGGCCTCACTAAATCCAGACTAAATTCATCTCTACACTCTTCCCCTCAGCAGAATCCTAAAATGCCCACCACCACTTGGGAGAAGTGAGGCTGGGGCAGCTGACGTGGAAAAGGACAAAGTCTTAACCAGCTGTCATTAAAATTCTGCAGGACTTCCTTGGCTCTCCAGTGGTTAAGATTTCATCTTCCAATGCAGGGAACTCAGGCTCAGTTCCTGGTTGGAGAGCTATGATCCCACATGCCTCTCAGCCAAAACATCAAGACATAAAACAGAAGCGAAGTTGTAACAAATTCAATAAAAACTTTAAAAATGGGGTGGGGGTGGGGGGATCAAGAGGAACAGGACATATGTATGCCTATGGCTGATTAATGTTGATGCATGACAGAAACCAACACAATATTGTAAAGCACTTATCCTCCAGTTAAAAATTTTGTTGTTGTTCAGTTGCTCAGTCATGTCCAACTCTTTGCGACCCCATGGACTGCAGCACGCAAGGCTTTCCTGTCCTTCACCATTTCCTGGAGTTTGCTCAAACTCATGTCCATTGAATCAGTGATGCCATCCAACCATCTCATCCTCTGTCATCCCCTTCTCCTCCTGCCTTCAATCTTTCCCAGCATCAGGGTCTTTTCCAATGAGTCAGCTCTTCGCATCAGGTGGCCAGAGGATTGGAGTTTCAGCCTCAGCATCAGTCCTTCTAATGAATATTCAGGAATGATTTCCTTTAGGATGGACTGATTGATTGGCTCTCCTTGCTGTCCAAAGGACTCTCAAGAGTCTTCTCCAGCACCACAGTTCGAAAGCATCAATTCTTTGGAGCTCAGCCTTTTCATTGTTCAGCTCTCACATCCAAACATGACTACTGGAAAAACCATAGCTTTGACTATAAGAACCTTGTCAGCAAAATAATGTCTCTGACTTTTAATACACTGTCTAGGTTTGCCATTGCTTTTCTTCCAAGAAACAAGTGTTTTTTAATTTCATGGCTGCAATCACCATCCACAGTGATTTTACAGCCCAAGTAAATAAAACCTGTCATTGTTTCCATTGTTTCCTCATCTGATTGCCATGAAGTGAAGGCATATATATAATCTTATGTATTTTTTGCAAATCTAGAATAATACAAGGCTTTTTACTTAAAAATAAAAGAAGAAGATTGCTTTTTGATGCATGTCTGAGTACCTATGACTCAATAAAGGACGTCATTTCCAATTTGCAGTTTCTAGAGTTTCCTGGTTTTCTACCAACAAATCCAACATGACTGGGCATTTATGAGGGCTCCACTGGGTGACATCAACTCAACAGGCAGCAGCGTATTTGCATGATTCATATTTACAAAGATGCCAGTCTGTTCTAAAGGAAATCATGAATATTCATTGGAAGGACTGATGCTGAAGCTGAAACTCCAATCCCTTGGCCACCTGATGTGAAGAACAGACTCATTGGAAAAGACCCTGATGCTGGGAAAGATTGAAGGCAGGAGGAGAAGGGGACGACAGAGGATGAGATGGTCGGATGGCATCTCTGACTCAATGGATATGAGTTTCAGTAAACTCCAGGAGTTGGTGATGGACAGGGAGGCCTGGCGTGCTGCAGTCCATGGGGTCACAAAGAGTCGGACATGACTGAGCGACTGAACTGAACTGAGTTATACAGATTTTTTTTAAGCAGGGAGACTGCTCTACTGTGACCGCTCACATCAAAATGATCTGGGATAGTCCTTGTCAGCATTCATCAGGCATCTCTCCATTTTATTCTATTAAGGGGCATGAGAGAGCTGTGCCAAGCTGATCGATGTCCTGGAGAGTCGTATGGCTGTATTTTAGCATGCCCTGTATTGCAGGGGTTAGGCAAATGTAAGAGGAATTTACTACTCACTGGGTGATGGTTCACTGTAGTTTAAGGGTGCCGCGGACACGGCGTGCTCTTGCTTTATTTACACCCCGATGCTTGATTGATAGCCTTTCTCCTATTTTGCCTTACTTTGGAAAGGATGGATTCTCTTGCCTTATTGATCTCTCTATACCCTTATCATTCTCCCCTGAGTTATCTGGCGTGATGGCAATGGTGGATGCCGAGGCTGATTTAACATCATCCCCCAAGTATGCAGCCCTGAGCTCGGAGCCGAATATTTTAAGACTGAAACATGTAACACATCTGTCAGGCAATAGTACAAATACAGTCCTCTGTCAGAACGAATGAATGAGGTAATCCGGCATGTGGATAAATAGCAGGGAGATGGAAGATGCTGGAAACTGTTTTGCCAAAAAGCATTTCTGAGTAATTAAGCTATTTGAGGGAGAATGAGGTTTTGCTTTGGGTTCAAACTCACTTTTTTTAACTGAAAGACTGTGGTGGTAATTTCTGGAGAATGAAAGTGGGACTTCGCTGGCAGTCCAGTGGTTAAGACTCTGCACTTTCACTGCAGGGAGCACAGGTTCAACCCCTGGTTGGGGAGCTAGTTCCCCAATCCTGCATGTGTGTGGACCCCTTCAAAAATCAACAAATAATAAGAAAAAAAGAAAGAATAAAAGTGAGGTGAGAAGCAGATTCAACTATATACACATAATGGAAAAACTGTGCCATCCTTGTCTAAGCTATCTCATGAGAAGGATATATTTCTTCTGTAATATTTTGTAAAATTTTCTTAACCAGATAATTCCTGTGTAGATGATTACAGCCCCATCTTTTTATTTGCAATAAGTATTGCAAAAACCAGACACAAGGATAAACCCAGAAACCACAAAATTTATTCAACAATGATAGCAATAAACACTGGTACCTAATCAAAAACAACCCTGAATACTCATTGGAAGGACTGATGCTGAAGCTCAAGCTCCAATACTTTCAGCCACCTGATGAGAAGAGCCAACTCACTGGAAAAGACCCTGATGATGGCTAAGATTGAGGGCAGGAGAAGAAGGGGGTAACAAAGGCTGAGATGGTTGGATGGCATTATTAACTGAATGGACATGAATTTGAGCAAACTCTGGGAAATAGTGAAGGACAGATAAGCCTGGGATGCTGCAGCCCATGGGGTCATGAAGAGTGGGACATGAATGAGCAACTGAATAACAACCTTATCAAAATACCTGAGAAAATTCTCAACAAAGAGAAAACAATATCCCCGAGGTGGTCGTTTATACCGAATGTATATAAGCTCATTCCCACAGAGGCAGGGTGTGGGAGAATAGATGTGTAAGGTATATGCTTAGAAATCAGAGGACAAGTAAATCAGGCAGATAGAAGCAAATATCATATGACATCACTTTTATGTGGAATCTACAATCAGGTACAAATGAACAGAAATACAGTCACAGATGTAGAAAACACACTTATGGTTAATTACCAGGGGGAAAGGAAAGGAGGGATAAATAGGGAGATTGGGATTGACATATACACACTACTATATATAAAATAGATACTAACAAGAACCTACTATATAACCCAGGGAACTCTGCTCAATACTCTGTAGTGACCAATATGGGAGAGAATCTCAAAAAAGAGAGGCTATATATATATATATATATATACACACACACATATATGTATGTATGTATGTATAAATGATTCACTCTGCTGTGCAGCAGAAACAATCACAGTATGGTAAAGTAATTATATTCCAATAAAAATTAATTTAAGAAAAGAATAAATGAGAGGACAAAAGAGCAGCCTATAGGGGGAAGGCTAAGTGAAAGGCAGGATGTCCATGTGGAAGGAAGGTCCCACGTTTACACACGACTGGCTCAGTTGTTTAGGACTTGCGGTGCAATGTTAGAAGCAGCATATCAGTTCTGTGAATGGCCCGTGGACCCTCAGCTCCTTTCTCCTGGAAACAGCATGGGAATTTCACCCTGCAGACCTCAGGGAAGGACGACCTGGCAGTGTCACATGAGCAGAAGTCGTCACTAATCTCACCGAACCCTGCATGTGCCGAGAACCCTAGTGGAGTGTTACCATCTCCAAGAGTATCTCTGTGTCACTCTTACATCCAACGAGATTCATAAGTATACGAGTTACCAGATCATTATTAGAATAGGACTCTATTTCATAGGCTGGTATCTTCTGAAGACTATACTAGATCGATTCTTAGTTTTCAGCTGCAACTTTGAAGAGGAGAGAAATAATGTCAATGTTCAAAACAGGCCACTTATCCTTTTTTTGTACCGTCTCATCTAATCTTGGTGTTTGAGAAAGTGGAATCTCTCGTTCTGTATGGGATGCCCTCCTTCTGGCTCCCACTGGTAGCAGCAAAACCTGTATATGTGTGTGTGTTAAGTCATGTCTGACTCTTCACGACCCCATGGACTCATCTGCCCATGGGATTTCCCAGGCAAGAACACTGGAGTGGGTAGCCATTTCCTACTCCAAACCTGTAGACCCTGACTCAAATTCTACCTCCTCTGAGAAACCTGTATCGTAGGCCAATTTATCTTCTACCTGTTTATAGCTCTATGGGACCTTTTCTTCATATTCTATCCAAATTTGTGCTTCAGTAACTATCCCTGACCTTGGCTCATGGAAAGCTGAGGATAGGGTGTGGGATGGGGGTACACCCTGATCCTCAACACTTACATATTTACTCAGGACGAGTCTTTCAGTTGGTACTTGGTCATTTGTTGGATGTTGAATTTTACCATAAAAATTTTGTCAACAGTGATTATTTTTGGTAGATCCATGGATACTCCAGAAACCTAAGCCCTAATTATCTTCTTAGGTTTATGAGATAAATATATGTTGTATTATGTGGTTGTGAAAACATGGCATCTTGAAGAGAGACTGTGCCTGCCTTTCTACTGCTGAACAGAAAAAAAGGAATCTTAGAAAATAGACAATCCTCCTTTCTTCTCCTTCTGCAACTCTGTTCCAAACACCCACTATCCCCGTGCTTATAGACAGAGTTACAGCAGCTGGGCCACCCCAAGAGAAGAACACATAGTGGGTTATGGAAAGATATTTACTCATCACTGGCCAAGAAGAATACACTCATTTTTTCAAACAGAACTGTGAGGGGAATGAACTCCATATTCTAGGTCTCATTATATACCAAGTAAATTCTGATTTATAAAAATACATAGAGAGAGCTTATAAGATTTTTATAAATATATGTAAATAAAAGTCTTTATTATAATTGAACTTATGTTTACTTGAATTAACTCACTTGCCTATCAACACTGAGACTTCTTTTTTAAAATTTTGACTTGAATGAGAATATTGAAATAATTGTTACAATGTAGTTTTCCAACTAGTTTGGTAAACAATTTGTTTCTTAGTATCACATCCTTTGATGTATATGGAATGTGCATATATCTTTCTACTTCATATCAGATTTGCGTGTATGCTTAAAATAATAAAAATTCAATTCAGTTGCTATTTGTGAGTGATGATGGAAAAGAGCCATTCTTTGCTAGAAAAGAAATTATATTTGTCACAAATAGCCACCAACTTCAGTGGAGAAAATTATTTGCACACTGAACAGGGAAACTGCCAAAGTGAAGGACAGAGCATCTGTTGTGGACAAGGGTATAATTATCTTGTTCATCCAAACACCGCTGGGCATCAAAGTTTTACTCTCTCTCTGGCAAAAGGCTCTGCTCAGACTTTTAACACAATGTTATTAGCGAATAATAACTAGTTTGGAAGTCTTGTCAATAACAACAGTCCATCTTTTGGACCATTTCCTGAAACATGGAAAGCAGGACCCAAATCTGATGAAATTAACCATTTAGGTGCCCAAATGGTCAAAAGTGTCCGTCCTGTCCTGCTGTAAACCTTCCACATGTCTGTATACATCACCTGACACAGAACAGTGAAGTTTTCAAAGGAAGAAACTTTTTAACTTTCTGATTCTAGATTATAATTTACTGTACATTTCTATGAACTATTTTCTTTCCCACTATGGTGAGGCAATTATTACTTTTATGCCAATCTACCTCCATTTAGAAAGAAATAGGAATGGACCATTCTGGTAGACCAGATGGATAAATGAAGTCTGATTATAATGAACAGATATCAGTGATCAAAGTTATGGCTGCTTTACTGAATCTGCTGTTGCCACTTCTAACTTTTCTCTTGGGATTTAACTTCAGATGGGAAAGAGACTTGAGTCTGCTCATAAAACCATCAAAACAAGGAAGTGGACCTTCTTTTCCAAGTGTTTATATGTAATTGTTGTGCCTTTTTTTTTTTTTAAGAGGAAAGGGGATAGGAAGCATGAAGCCATTTCAAATCAATGTCTTTAATAGGCAGGTCTCCTGAAATAATGTCATGTCACTGTCTTTTCCCAAACTTCCAAATGCTATCAGCAACAACTGACAAGCTCCAGCTAATGTGAAATTGCGTGTTCTATCCTGTGAATATCAGACCACACACAGTATTGGAAAACATCCAGTGATGATTCTCCGAACAGAGGGCTCGTCATGTTCCTTCTTCTATGCATGAAAAAATAATGTGTCCCTTTTATTTAGAATAGAAAACTTTCACATCCATCAAAATTTTAGTTGTAAAACTTTATGCTTTAGGAGCAGAAGGAAGATGAGATAAAATACTGAAGTCCATTTAAAAAAGTAGAAGTGACAACTTCCTGCAAGGTTGGTGATTCCAGACACTAGCATAAATTTATCCATCTGGGTGTCTCAAGGACATATTCCCACACGAGGATGCAAGAGGGAAAGTGTCACAGAACTGACAGATGGGCTTCCCTTTCATAGATCAGCCTAATGGAGCTTGTATTTGCATACTAGCTGTCAGTGACACAGGTGTGTGTCAAGGACTTGAGAGCAGCCAAGAGAAACCTCATGGAAGACATGGCTTCATGACTGATGTGTGCGCGTGCTGACGGGCAAAATTTGTTAGCAGGGCAGCAGTTTGATGGCAGCACTTTTCTCCCTTTCTGAGTTACTGGCTGTAGCAATTCACTATAGGGTCAAGGCCAGACAAGAAAAATAAATAACAGGTATCTAAATTAAATTATCTGTGGGCTTGATCCCTGGGTGGGGAAGATCCCCTGGAGAAGGAAATGGCAACCCATTCCAGTACTCTTGCCTGGAGAATCCCATGGACAGAGGAGCCTGGAGGGCTACAGGCCACGGCACCACAAAGAGTGGGACACTACTGAGCACCTAAACAACAACAGCAGCATCCAAACTAAGAGGTAAAAAGTGCACCTGTCACTATGTAGGGACGACATGATGCATTACATAGAAACCCTACAGTGTCCACCAAAAAAGAAACACTTAGAACCGATAAATGAATTTAGCAAAGTTGAAGGATACAAGATGAAGTATATTTTGATCTTTTGATATTCTATACAATAAAAATGAATTATCAATCCCATTTAAAATTACATCACAAAGAATAAAATAGTTGAGAATAAATTTAACTAAGGAGATGATGATGGTGGACAGGGAGGCCTGGCATGCTGCGATTCATGGTGTCGCAAAGAGTTGGACACGACTGAGCTAGTGAACTGAACTGAACTGAACTGAACTGAAGGAGATGAAAGACCTATATTTTGAAAACTGTAAAACCCTGATGAAGGAATTTGAACATGATACAAAGAAATGGAGAGATGCCCATGGTCTGGGCCTTGAAGAATTAATATTGATAAAATGCCCATGCTATGCAAACCAATCTATGAACTTAATGCAATTCCTATATCAAAATACCCATGAATTTTCCCACAAAACTGGGGAAAAATAGTCTAAGATTCAAGTATAACCACAGTAAGCACTGAATTGCTGAGAAATCTTGAGACAAAAGAACAAAGTTGAAGGTATCACGCTCCCACACTTCAGACTATACTACAAAGCTACAGTAATCAAAATGTTATGATATTGACACAAAATAGACACATATCACATATATCAATGGAATAGAAAAGATAGCCCATAAGTAAACCCACACACCTAGAGTCAATTAATTTATGACAAAGGAGGCAAGAATATACAATAGGGAAAACACATTTTCTTCAGTAAGTGATGCTGGGAAAACTAGACAACTACATATAAAACAATGAGATAAGAATACTTTCTCATATTATATATAAAGATTAATTCAAAATGAATTAAAATCTAAATGTAAAGCTTGAAATCATAAAACTCCTAGGAAAAAAGTATAGGCAGAACATTCTTGGCCATAAATTGCAGCAATATTTACTTGAATTATTCTCCTATGGCAAAAGAAATTAAAAGAAAAATAAGCAAATAGGGACTAACTTAATTAAAAACTTTTTCACAGCTAAATAGGCTTTCCATACTGGCTGAGACAGAAAAGAATCTACCTGCAATGCAGGAGATCCAGGTTCAATCCCTGGGTCAAGAAGATCCCTAGAGAAGGAAATGGCTACCCACTCACATACTCACATATTCTTGCCTGGAGAATTCCATGGACAAAGGAACCTGGTGGACTACAGTCCATGGGGTTGCAAAAATTTGGACACAACTAAGCATCTAAAATTTTCATAGCTTAAAAAAAAAAATCAACCAAACAAAACACAAACTACTGAATGAGAGAAAAAAATTGCAAATGATATGACCTTCATGCAAAATGCTGGGCTGGATGAAGCACAAGCTGGAATAAGATAGCCAGGAGAAGTACCAGTAACTTCACATACGTGGATGACACCACCCTTATGGCAGAAAGCGAAAAGGAAGTAAAGAGCCTCTTGATGAAGGTTAAAGAAAAGAGTGAAAAAGCTGGCTTAAAATTCAACATTCAAAAAATGAGATCATGGCATCTGGTCCCATCACTTCATCACAAATAGATGGGGAAACAATGGAAACAGTGACAGATTTTATTTTCTTGGGCTCCAAAATCACTGTAGATTGCAGCTTCAGCAGTGAAATTAAAAGATGCTTGCTCTTTGGAGGAAAAGGTATGACAAGCCTAGACAAAAGTTTGCCAACAAAGGTCCATGTAGTCAAAGCTAGTTTTCCCAGAGTCATATATGGATATGAGAGTTGGACCATAAAGAAGACTGAGTGCTGAAGAATTGATGCTTTTAAACTGTGGTGCTGGAGAAGACTCTTGAGAGTCCCTTCGCCAAGGAGACCAAACCAGTCAATCCTAAAGGAAATCAATCCTGAATATTCACTGAAGGGACTGATGCTGAGGCTGAAGCTCCAATCCTTTGACCATCTGATGCAAAGAGCTGACTCACTGGAAAAGACCATGGTACTGGGGTGCTGGGAAAGACTGAAGGAAGGAGGAGAGGGGATGCCAGAGGATGAGATGCTTGGATGGCATCACCGACTCAATGGACATGAGTTTGAGCAAGCTCCGGGAGAAGGTGAAGGACAGAAAAGCCTGGCGTGCTACAGTCCATAGGGTTGCAAAGAGTTGGACAGGACTGAGCAACTGAACAGCCATGCCCAATGAGGGGCTAATATCCAAAACATAAACAGCTCACATAACTTAATATCAAATAAAGTGAACGATCCAATCATAAACGGGCAGAAGAAAGACATTTGGTAAAGACCTGAAAAGACATACAGATGGCTAACAGGCATGTGAAAAGATGCACTAATTATTTAGAGAAATGAAAATCAAAACCATGATGAGATCAGCTCACATCTGTCAAAATAGCCATCATCAAAAAGTCTACAAATAAAAGCTGTTGTTGAGGATGTGGAGAAAATGGAGTCCTCATATGATATTAGTGGAAATGTGAATTTGTGCAACCACTATGGAAAACAGTATGGAGGTTCCTCAAAAAACTGAAAGACAGAACTACCATATGATTCAGCAATTCCACTCCTGGCTACATATCTGGGAGAAAACAAAAACACTAATTTGAAAAGATACCTGCACCCCAATATTCATAGCATTAGTCACAATAGCTAAGATTTGGAAGCAACCCACATATCATCAACAGTGAATAGGTAAAGCAGATGTGGTTCATATATTCAATGGAATGTTACTCAGCCACAAAGACTTATGAAATTCTGCCATTTGCAGCAATCTGAATGCACCTAGAGAATATTATGCTCAGTGAAATAAGTCAGAGAGAGAAAGACAAATACTGTATACTATCATTTATATGTGTAATCGAAAAAAATAAAACAATCAGATGTATGGAGCAAACCAGAAACAGACTGACAGTTACAGAGAACAAACTCATTGTTACAAGGGGGTGAGAGAAAGGAGGAAGGGCAAGATACTAGCATGGGATTAAGAGATACACACTACTACGGATAGAAACGATAGGCAGTAGGGATATATTGTATAACACAGGGAAATACAGCCATTATCTGGTGACGGTTTAAACACAGTATAATCTGCAGACATAACCGCTATGCTAGACACCTGAAACTAATAATGCAAATCAACTATCTCTCAACTTAAAAAAGAAAAAGAAAAAAAAGGACTGACTGTCAAGGCCAGTGTGAAAATTCCTGTTGCTCATCATATTCTGGAAGGTTTCACCCTAATCCTACAATCTACTATAGCAATGCTGCAGTGTTCATTGACGGGCCACTGAATACTGAACCAATGCAAGAAATCCATCAAAGTAGCATTAGTTTTATGTTCAATACACTGTGTTCTCACAACTTGCTCTTTTGACCTTGAACACATAAATTATCTGCTACTTTGGTCAGGAGGCTCATGGGTAGTTCTAAACGAACCATATCTTCCATAATTAACACTCTATAATGCTCTCCCACATCATCACATAATACTTATTTTTGACCAATGGCTATCCACAAGTTACATTTTGATAGACATTTACATATTGGGATTTACTCTTCTGAGATGATTTGATTTGTATCACAGCCACCATGCTGTAGGGACATTATTCCACCAGCATTTCTTGAAGTAGGTTTATCCAGATAAGCTTTAAAGACAATAATGTGTTCTCACTGAAAGACTGTGCTATGAGTTAGGGCTGAAGGGATTTCCCTGGTGTTCCAGTGGTTAAGAAAACACCTTCCAATGTAGGGGACATGGTTCAGTCTCTGGGTGAAGAACTAAGATCACACACGCCATGGGGCAACTGGAGAGCTTGCAAGCCTCAAATACTGAGCCAGCATGTTCTAGAGCTCGTGCTCTACAACTAGAGAAGCCCCCGTGCACCACAACTAGAGAAAGCTCATGTGTCAGCAAAGACCCAGCCCAGCCAAAGGAAAAAAAAAAAAAAAAGAGTTAGGGCTGAAGGGAAATCCCTGATGGTCCAGGGGCCAAGACTCCAAGCTCCCAAAGCAGGGGTCCCAGGTTCAATTCCTAATCAGGGAACTGGATCCTACATGCCACCACTAAGACCTGGCATAGTCAAATAAACAAATATTAAGAAATAAAATAAAAAGAAAAAATTTAAAAACTAGTGCCATTTTAGTCATGGAATATTCTACAAAAACAAGAGGGCCCATGAAGATTCAGTGGCAGCCAAGACAGCGTGTGCAGAAAGAGGCCATGGAAAGGAGAGCTCTTTCTGAGGGTGCCCCAACTGAGGGGCCCCACAGAGCTCTCTGTGTAAATGGACCTGTGCAACTAACCCTCACTGGCACTACATGGAGCAGAAAGCCTGCCAGGCCAATGCAGAGAATCATGACCTTACTCGATAAATCAACAACTTAATCAGCAATACACCAGACTCATTTGTAGCCATTTGGTTATCCCTTGCTGATTGTCCTGCAAGAATAGATACCTGAAATAACGACTCAAAAATGCAACTTTTTCCTGGTATCCTGTTGGACAGCTAACTAACTTGCTGCGTGACATTTAATCTGTCAGAGGCTGTTTTCTCATCTATAATATGAGCAAGTTGAACTGGGTGACCTCAAGGTCCCTTCCAGCTCTAAGAGTCTACTTCATTCAATATTGGGATTAAAATAAAGGTTGTGAGCCATCAGACTGCAATAGCAAACTAATTAAGCACCATTGCAACCCTCAAGGGAAGGGACTTCAGTTGACAGCCTTGGTCTAATATAAATCCACCAGATAACAAAACATCCTTTGTGAAAAGTGCTTCTATCTCAGCCTCATTACAGCTGAGCATTTCTGACATAGAGTCTTCAACTCTATTACAGATATTGTGAAGAAAACAATGACTGTTTTGCGTTAGTGATTACACAATATAACAAGATGTGTACTTTTCAAAAGAGCTAGGATCTGCTGATGTAAGTTCTTTCAACTATTTAGAAAGAAAAGAAATAAAAATATAATGTATATGATAACATTGGGGAGTAAAAAATTTTTATCTATTTACATGTCAGTTCCCTAAAGTTCAGGGTAATTAAAACACCATTTTCAAATGTTTGCCCGTGTGCTTAGTCATGTCTGACTCTTTGCAACCCCGTGGACTGTAGCCCACCAGGCTCTTCTATCCGTGGAATTTTACAGGCAAGAATACCGGTTTTGTTGTTGTTCAGTCACTCAGTCATGTCGGACTCTTTGTGACCCCATGGACTACAGCATGCCAGGCTTCCGTGTCCTTCACTCTCTCCCGGAGCTTGCTCAAACTCACGTCCACTGAGTCGGTGATGCCATCCAACCATTTCATCCTGTTATCCCCTTCTCCTCTGCCTTCAGTCTTTCCCAGCATCAGGGTTTTTCTAACGAGTCCGCTCTTCACATCAGGTGGCCAAAGGACTGGAGCTTCAGCTTCAGCATCAGTCCTTCCAATGAATATTCAAGGGTGATTTCCTTTAGGACTGACCAGTTTGATCTCCTTGAAGTTCAAGACTCTCAAGAGTCTTCTCCAACACCACAGTTCAGTAGCATCAATTCTTTGGCGTTCCGTCTTCTTTATGGTCAACTCTCATATCCATACATGACTACCGGAAAAATCATAGCTTTGACTATACGGACCTTTGTCAGCAAAGTAATGTTTCTTTATTAGAAACATTGCTGGATTGGGTCGTTATTTCCTACTCCAGGGGATCTTCCTGACCCAAGGATTGAACCTGGGTCTCCTGGATCTCCTGCATTGGCAGGCATTTTCTTTACTACTGCACCACCTGGGAAGCCCTATCAAATACTTATTTTATACTAATTTAGTACCAACAATGAGATTATGATTGCTTCTTAAGCCTAAGGGTTTTTTCCTTAGCCATTATTTTTATAGTGTTTGTGCTGTGGCATGCATTGTTCCAAACATTTTACAGATGAGGAAATGGAAGCATATAAAGATTAAGTGCATAGTTGACATGCTGGAGTTGGTCTTATACCCCAGGCAGTCTGGCTACAGATTCTATATCCTTACACTTAAGTGCACTGTTTTCACGCATATGAGAAGTAAACCCAGGATCACCTTGTTATGTGAACCAAATTTTGACCAAGTGAGCTAATTAACATGGCAGTTAAATTTAAAAAGTTAAAGAAGTGTGTTAGAACTGTTTAGGGTTATAAAAGTATTACTAACTTAAGCCAAAACAAATCTGCAATTCAGATGCACAACAAACTGAAATATTTAATTATTTTATTTTTTCTATATAATTATTTTTAATTTGAAGGAAAACAAAGTATTATAATCTAATCAGATTTTAGTCACAATTTAACAAAAGGTGAGTTTGAGTTAATTTTAATGAAAATCTTTTTTTAAAAACTTTTATTTTGTATTACTATATAGCCAATGAACAATATTGTGATAGTTTCAGATAAACAGCAAAAGGATTCAGCCAGACATACATATGTAACCATTTACTCAATTTTCAAAAAGGCATCTATTGGAACTGCTTTCTCTATGTTCTGCAATGTCTCTTAAAGACATGAATATTTATTCACTAATTTTATTTCCATTAATAATGTGAATTATCCTCTTATTACACGTTAGAATGTTTATACACATCAGAAAATCAGAACAACCTGCTTTCATGATATTGGTTTATGCAGATTAACTCTGAGGACATGAATTTGTACCCACTGTAAAGAGGACTGTGCTAAGAGCCATTTCAGCCGCAGCAGCAAGTTCAATGCTCAGTTCTAACTCAGTTACGTCTTATGAGCAAGAAGGAAGAGGCGGAAGGAATGCTTAAGTGCTGGTTAAATAGGGACCCTGGAAGCATCTTCCTAGACTGAGATCTTTGACTCAATGTAACATAATCACACTCAGATATCACATGGGACTATATAACAATTTTTAATTCCACATGTGTGAATTCAGTTGTCACTAGTATACTGTATCGGTCTGTACTAAGATCATTTGATGATGCATACTTTAATCAAATTATGTTGAGTATACTGATGAGCAAAATTGCCCCTACTGTTTAGCCCCAGAGCCAGTAGTAGAGAACAGTGCCTGAAAGCTGCCAAGGTTTGCGTACAAGCTTCCTCAAGGTCATGCGATGCTGGAAAGGCTTCCAAATCTCTCTGAGCCCCAGTTTCCACATTTGAGAACTGAGGTTAACACACACAGTACCCGCCTCTGAGGACTGCTGGGTTGCTTCAGTGAAAGGAGCAGATGCGAATGACTTAGAAGGGTCTCTGGGACTGAGCCAGAGGCTGTAACTGTTATTGATCCTTGTATTGTTCTTGCTCATAAATGTATTTTTGAACTGCTCCAGTATCTGCATTGGTTTTACAGAGTGTACCAGGCAGTTCTCCATCTGAAAGCTTCCACTCAAGACACTGTCTGTGAAATCAGCATGTGTCTGATTTTCACAAATATGATTTATAAATAGTGAGCACACTTAACAACATCAAGGTCATTTCCTCCTTGGTAATAGAAACGTGCATATAGGTGACTATAATACAGTGGCAAATTTGAACTTTACATTGAAATATTCTGCTGATTTTAGCCATAGCTCCACAACTTAAATACATGAAGTGAAATTTCAAAAGACTAGAATGACATTTTGCTAATCCTGTCAAAAAAAGTAGAAATTTACTTTTATAAAACAAAATGAGTAAACCATAAGTGTGTGTATGTGTGTGAATACACAGAGATGTGACTTTTTTTAAAACTTTTTTAGAATTTTGGACTCTAGTTGATTTACAATGATGTGTTAGTTTCAGGTGTACAGCAGAGTCATTCAATTTTACATTTACTATCCTTTATGTCTAGTCTTTATCAGATTCTTTTCCATTATAGCTTATTATAGAATACAAAGTACAGTTTCCTGTGCTACTCAATATGTCCTTGTTGATTATTTTTATTGATAGTAGTGTGTATATAATAATTCCAGCCTCCTAGTTTATCCCTTCCCCTTCCTTTCCCCTTTGGTAACCATAAGTTTTAAACACAGTCAGAGCTCCAGTTAAGAGTTATCAGCAACAGTTTAGAATGTGAAGCCAGGTTTTCATTTCTGATGCACGCACTATCAATATTTGCTAAAATATTGAGTGACAAGGCAAAGGGGTTGAATTCAACAAATCATGCATAAGAAATGTTTGGCTTGATTATCCAGGGGGAGTCGTGATGTGGTTTAATGAGCCAGACCACCTTTCATTAGGACACAGAGAGGGGCTTAGCATGCCACTGAGGGAGCATAGCTATCTGAAAAGAATGCATTGCTCTGTGTCAGCTTTAAAGATTACAATCACAGCTTTTAGCACTGATTTCATTTTTAATAATCTCCTTAAAAATCACTAAAAATATCACCCCACCATGTAATTTGTTTCCTTCACACTGATGGCAGTCCCACTGTTTAAAACTAATTGCTTTTTTACGATATCGTAAGGTCAGGCTCAACAGAGTGAATTTGAAGATAGCATAACTGTGAGCCTCAACTGTTTAACAGATCACGATGCTGACTGAATGACTCCTTCAGAAATATGCTAAAGATATTTACTTTAATTTGCCTCTAGGCAAACATCACAATGACTGACAGTGTAACTTGAAGGTTTGCTAAACATTGTCTGGTGTTTATTTGCCTCTTGCTGGAAGATAGTCTAGAAATTACATTCTTTTTTAAAATTCAACAACCGGGACATGCAGCAGAAAATATTTATGTCTTTGTTCCCTTGGAATTTTGTGGGGACATTCAAGTACTGATTTAATCAATCTAACCTAACACATCTCTTTAAAAATGACATATAATTTCCAAAGTTGTCTTCATCTCTTTTGAAAACTGGAAACTCGGAAAACCCAAACCACAAAGTAGACAGTCCAAATCAGTTGCTGACCAGGTATACTTTGAGTGACTGCAAATATAGCAGAAAGGCCTTAAATTTCCCCTACTAATGTTGGTGACAAGTGAAGCAGACAGTGGAACAATAACCATACAATTGGCCAGTTGAGTTAAGCAAGATGTGTTTAAGCAAGTCTCTGTGTGTGAGTGTTCACGCGTGACTCATTCATCTAATTAGCACACAGTCCCTCTGTTCCTATCTTACTCAAAATATGTGATGACCACATGTGGCCAAGAGTGCGTGTGTGTTTAGCCACACTTACAATATTTTAAAAAAATCAATGAGGCTCAGTATGAAAATCACATACCCCGATTTGCCACAAAAACCAATAAAACAAGGATGAGAAGATTTATGGAGTAAGAAGTATTGGTGACTTTTTTTTCTTTTCTTAGAGATGCTTAAGAAAAAAAAGAATTTTTTTAAAACAAGATTTGGCAAATAGATTTTCTGTGATATTTTTTAATGTGGTACAAGACCATGCACAAAGTCTGGTAGTCAGTGACGAGAAGCACCAACAGTGATTTGTCTGCCTGCAGTATACGTTTTCTCAAAGAAAGTGTTGACCGTCTTGAGTTGTAGAAACAGCATGGGGGCTTTCAAATAACTTATTCATGAAGAATACCCAACTTTCCCATTAGGACCAAATTTTCTTTTTTAAAAATGACTGTTTAAAACCCACAAAAACTTAAGATTTCAGTCCTAGAGCTTACAACACATTCTAAAAACATAAACTCTAGGCACAAAAATGAAGAAGTACAATCACTCACCCATGATTATTGTGACTTTTAAGTCTAGATAAATGTTTTCTTCCATTCCTACTTTTATGATCGTTCATTACAATTCAGAGAGGGTACTGGGATAGCCTCGCATTATAATCATTCCACAGTTGAATGTTTATCCAAGACTACACAGTTAACAGCTTTTAGGTGACAGTTTTGTTGCCACCTTTGGGTGTGTATTTTTCACTACAGGTTTTGGGAAAGAGAGGCAGTCAGCAACCTCAGGTTGCAGGACACTTTGCCATCTTCAGAGTTGACCTACTCATAACTCAGTACTCTCACTTCTGTCAGAGGAGCAAACTGAAGTCCCATCACTCACGGCTGGCCTGCCGGCACCTTCTTTTCACCATCTTTATGCCATGTGGAGCCCTCAGGGGACATCAAGGAGCAAATGGGGGGGGGCGGTTTGTCACTAGACTATTCTGAAAGAGATGGGAATACCAGACCACCTGACCTGCCTCCTGAGAAATCTGTATGCAGGTCAGGAAGCAACAGTTAGAACTGGACATGGAACAACAGACTGGTTCCAAATAGGAAAAGGAGTACGTCAAGGCTGTGTATTGTCACCCTGCTTCTCTAACTTCTATGCAGAGTACATCATGAGAAACCCTGGGCTGGAAGAAGCACAAGCTGGAATCAAGATTGCTGGGAGAAACATCAATCACCTCAGATATGCAGATGACACCACCCTTATGGCAGAAAGTGAAGAGGAGCTAAAAAGCCTCTTGATGAAAGTGAAAGAGGAGAGTGAAAAAGTTGGCTTAAAGCTCAACATTCAGAAAATGAAGATCATGGCATCTGGTCCCATCACTTCATGGGAAATAGATGGGGAAACAGTGGAAACAGTGTCAGACTTTATTTTTGGGGGCTCCAAAATCACTTCAGATGGTGACTGCAGCCATGAAATTAAAAGACGCTTACTCCTTGGAAGAAAATTTATGACCAACCTAGACAGCATATTCAAAAGCAGAGACATTACTTTGCTGACTAAGGTCCGTCTAGTCAAAGCTATGGTTTTTCCTGTGGTCATGTATGGATGTGAGAGTTGGACTGTGAAGAAAGCTGAGTGCCGAAGAATTGATGCTTTTGAACTGTGGTGTTGGAGAAGACGCTTGAGAGTCCCTTGGACTGCAAGGAGATCCAATCAGTCCATTCTGAAGGAGATAAACCCTGGGATTTCTTTGGAGAGAATGATGTTAAAGCTGAAACTCTAGTACTTTGGCCACCTCATGTGAAGAGTTGACTCATTGGAAAAGACTCTGATGCTGGGAGGGATTGGGGGCAGGAGGAGAAGGGGACGACCGAGGATGAGATGGCTGGATGGTATCACGGACTCGATGGACGTGAGTCTGAGTGAACTCCGGGTAATGGTGATGAACAGGGAGGCCCGGCGTGCTGCGATTTATGGGGTCGCAAAGAGTCGGACACGACTGAGCAACTGAACTGAACTGAACTTGTCACTAGAAAGTCCACAGCAACTCAGGCAGTCATGTCCTTATTCATAGTAGCTGATCTGAAGAGCCACTACCGTGCAGATGACGTGACAATTAAGTGGCAATTCTGCAAAAATAGAGTTTGTCAACCCTCAGCTAAAACATGTTCTATGCTCATTTTTTACATGAAGTCTAAAAGAGACCATTTAGATAACAGGCTAGATGGCTGACAACTAGTAAAAAGAAAATTAAAAAGGGCAGAATCATAGGAATTTAAATAAAACACATTGAAATAAATAGGAAAAGGGATTTTGGAGAAGGGAGAATAACCATCCCCAAAACAAACTGCAGAGCACTAGAGATGAGTGTGGGTCCAATTGGGGCCTGCGGGCAGATGCCAGTCTACAAGCTGAGTCCAGTATGCCACAAGTTAAGTTACAGAAAGCAAGACCAAACGTGTACAAATGTGGGTACAAGCTTGATAAGTTCACAAAACCAAATGTCTGGTTTTATGCTTTATGACAGCTTTGGGCTGCAATGGCTGGGAAATGATCAAAACCTCCATGTTCACTGCGGGTCCTCACAAAAGCACAGCTGGGAATCTGCATCTCAGTTTGGGGATGTCAACTCCCAGGATGTCAGTGTCTCCAGCACATCTTCTTGGCCTCAACTGAAATCCAGGCTATGACAATACTTCATAATCCTGTCGAGAAGAACGTTGGTTTCAGGTATAGCTTTATGTCAGCAGGAAGAAAACATGAACATAAAGCTAATGCAAATGTCTATTATCCAGAAGTTTCAGGTGGGAGAAAGGCGAGATCACTGAGCCATTTGGGAACTACATCGCTCTGTATTTCAGGTCAGATTTGTCGACCTTGTAAAATGTGTTTGATTAGTTTTCTTAAGGTTAGAAGTAGACGTAAGGAACATATTTCTTTACCAATATAGATCTTTCATCTCATACCTGCAATCACATTTTATCAATGACAGAAAAGGAAAAAAGTAAAATATATATATATATATAGACTAGGCTTGCCTGTGACCCTCGCAAGGGACTGGGCCTCGAGTTGGAGGTACTCTTCTTACAAGCCCTTGATCAGTTTTCTCCCAGCTCAGGCAGCCAGGTGATGGCATGGGCAAGGTTAGCCACTGGGGTGATTCTACTCCTGCCACCTAGAGCAGAATTGGTCAAATACACACAACATTTACTTCCTTCAGCCACACCTCAACCTAAACTGACAGAAATGTTTCAACTCTATCCCTCTAAACGAGTACCCTAAATACATGAGACCAGAAGCTTTGGAGAAAAGGAATAAACCCATTCATGTCATGTGACTCATTTCCTGAACCTCTCCTCCTAAACTTCAGTTTGGACACAGTTGGGCACGTCCCTGTCAGGTTAGGGGATATATTCAAATGCAGCTGCAATTCTGAACAAACTATAGGAAAGTAGGAGACAAGATATGTTTGTGGGGTTTCGTTTTTTTTTTTTTTTTTTGCTTTTTATACTGGAGTATTATTGCTTTTGGAGAAGGCAATGGCACCCCACTCCAATACTCTTGCCTGGAAAATCCCATGGACAGAGGAGCCTGGTAGGCTGCAGCCCATGGGGTCGCCAAGAGTTGGACATGACTGAGTGACTTCACTTTCACCTTTCACTTTCATGCATTGGAGAAGGAAATGGCAACCCACTCCAGTGTTCTTGCCTGGAGAATCCCAGGGACGGGGGAGCCTGGTGGGCTGCCGTCTATGGGGTCGCACAGAGTTGGACATGACTGAAGCGACTTAGCAGCAGCAGCAGCAGAGCATAATTGCTTTACAAAGTTGTCTTAGTTTATGCTATACAGCAAAATCAATCAGCTATTTTTATACATATACCCCCCTCCCTCTTGAACCTCCTTCCCCCCTTCATCCCGCTCCTCTAGGTCCACCCAGAGCACTGAGCCAGGCTCCCTGTGTTGTGCAGCAGCTTGCCATGAGCCACCAGTTTCACACTTGGCCGTGCATGTGCTTCAGTGCATCCCCCCTCCTTCCCTCACTGTGTCCACAAGCCTGTTCTCTGTGTCTGTGTCTCTATCCCTGCTCTGCAAGCAGGTTAATCAGTATCAGCTTTCAGATTACATATATATATGTATGTATTAATATATGATATTTGTTTTTCTCTTTCTGACTTCCTATAGTCTGTATGACAGACTCTAGGTCCATCCACATCACTACAAATGATCTAATTTTGTTCTTTTTTATGGCTGAGTAATATTCCATTATATATATATCTCTCACACCACATCTTCTTTCCCGCTCATCTATCAATGGCACCTAGGTTGCTTCCATGTTTTGGCTATTATGTGCTTCTATGAACATTGGGACTGTTTATTTGAATTTCTACCTTCATAATCTTTTACTTTACTTGAAGATATATCTGATTGATTTATGATCAAGAGCCCAATCCCCACTCCCTCTTATTCTCCTATTTTGAAACATTAAAGGGCGCTCTTAGACTTTTCTTCACTGTTCCAGGGTACTGCACACATTAAATGCTCAGTAAATACAGTACAGACAGCTGTTATATGAGATTATAGGGACCTTTTCTCCCTCTGGAACTGTGGGGTTACTTTGTGCAATAAACCCATCTTCACAGCCCTCCGTCTGAATTTTTAGACCCAGCTTGATGATCCTCTGCCGTAAAGTTCCGTGCCATAGGCTGCAAACTCTATGTAGAGCACTGTGCCCCAATATATTTATAACATTTAAGCTCAGCTCCAAATCCATAATGACGCTCCATTTTGAAATCAGTACAGATTATACAGGAGGGGTTTCCAAAATCTTCTGATCTCTGATTAGCTATACTTCTCTTTAGGACTACTTTGCCATCAAACCGATTTAGCTAACTCACACCTGTCACAATGAGAAAACAAAAAAGATCGTCAAAGCACGTCTCACAACTACTATATTCTGTTACTCACATTTTTGGTTTCCGATGTTAGAAAAACCTACATCATTGCTTAATCTGTTCACTCAAGGAATGTTTACTGAACAAAAGTGTCTGCATGGAATACAAAAATAAGTAAGAAGAAATCCCTTGAAATCTTCTGCATGATTTCAAAGATGGGCACATTGAGTTGCTTGTGTATTTGGCTTAATATATGATTCTGCTGGAACCTGCAGTCCTAACTTGAATTCTTGCTTATAAACATTCCAGAGATTTTATTAGAATTAGTTTCCTTGCACCCCTGTTTTCCATGATTGTAGGGCTGTAGGATTCAGTGTATTATTAAGGGCCCTTTTCATCACTGTCAGTGTAGTCGTCACTGTGGCAATAAAGTGGAGCACGCTGAAAGTGGCTACCATACAACAGCTAACACACACCAGCCTGATGTCTGTGCTCTTCTCGAAATTACAGCGTAGCAGGTCCACTAACGTGCTTGGCATTTAAAATGCTTCACTCTGGAACTACCTGTTCAAAGTTATCTTTCTTTAATTTGAACCAGTTTCCCCTTTTCCAGTTAAAAAAAAATCAACCATCATACCATAACCAGGAGAGAGAAAGGAGTCATACAGGCTGTCTGTCTGAACACACAGAAGAATAAAACCTCAGCACTGAAGTTTTTCTGTAAAAGGAGCTTCTCTGTTCAACAAAGCTTAAAGAAGGTTAAATTCAAGTTGAGTCTTACTTTAAAACCATTTATGTAAGGAGGAAAGATTTCTATCCCCCAATTTCATTTAGAACTTCCCATGATGTCATTATACACATCTATGCTCCTTTATTTTTCAAATAGTTTTTCCAGTAGCCATGTACAGATGTGAGAGTTGGACTATAAAGAAGTCGGAGCACCAAAGAACTGGTGGTTTTGAATTGTGATGCTGGAGAAGACTCTTGAGAGTCCCTTGGACTGCAAGGAGATAAAACCAGTCAATCCTAAAGGAAATCAACCCTGAATATTCATTGGAAGGACTGATCCTGAAGCTAAGCTCCAATAATTTGGCCACCTGACAGCTGACTCATTAGAAAAGACCCTGATGCTGGGAAAGACTGAAGGCAAGAGGGGAAAGGGGTAACAGAGGATGAGACGGCTGGATAGTATCACTGACTCAATGGACATCAGTTTGAGCAAACTCTGGGAGATAGTGAAGGACAAGGAAGCCTGGCATGCTGCAGTTCATGGGGTTGCAAAGAGTCAGACATGACTTAGCAACTGAACAACAATGATGCTCCTTTATGACATGAAAGTGGTTATCACTGTTTAAGTTAAAAGTCAGCCTAGTCTGGTTATATCTTTTCTTTTTAAACTCTGCCAAGGGCTGTAAATAAACAGAAGTAAACACAAGTAATTTAACTCCTTCCTGTAACTCTACATCCATGAGGGCATCAGATACCTTCTAATGATGAAAAGACACTTTCTGCAGCCCTCCTCCTGGCCTGACAAATGTTCGTCTGGAAATGCACATACTGTAAAGACCAAGGCACTAGTCAGACTTCCTGTCTCTTTCACACAAGTACACATACTAGCTTATAACTTATCAGTAACTTGATGGAATCTTGCTGAAATATATGTTGAAACAGTGTTAAATGCAGAAGATAATGCTTTTAGCAATTTGTAATGAATATGGGCTATTTTTGACAATGAGTAATAGATGTTTCAGGAAACTCTATTTTACTTATTTATATCTAGTACAGTGTATTATTTATAACAATTTTTATCTTCAGAAAATTTTAGGTTCACAGCAAAACTGAGCCAAAAGTATGGAACCCCACGTACCACCTGGACTATACACGCACCCCTTCCCCCATTATCAACCTCATGCACCACAGTGAAAGATTCGTTACAGTCAGTACACCTGCATCAGCAAGTCATTGTCACCCAAAGCCCATCGTTTATATGTGGGTTCGCTCTTGGTGTCCTACAGTCCACGAGTTTTGACAAGTATCTGATGATGTACACTCGCCATTGTAATATCACACGGAATAGGTTCACTGCCCCCAAATCCTCTGTGCTCCACCAGTCCATTCCGCCTTCCTCTCAGCCCCTGGTAACCACTGATCTTTTCACTATCATCATAGTCTATTTTTTCAAGATAGCATATAGTTGGAAGCATACAGTATAACTGACTTTTCAGACTGGCGTCTTTCATTTAGTAATATGCATTTACTATTCCTCCACGTCTTTTCCTGTCTTGGTAGTTCAGTTCTTTTTGGCCCCAAATAATATTCTCTTATCTAGATGTATCAGATAATAAAAGTTTGTCAACTGTAGGCTCCTTGACAGAAGGCATTTAGCTTTAGTTCTGTCCCCCCCCCCACTTTTCTGTCTTGTTTTTTATGGTAAAATATATGTAACATAAATTTACCATTTGAACCATTTTAAGTGGATATTCACACTGCTGAGCAACCACTAGAACCATTCATCTCCAAAACTTTTTTATCATTCCAAATTGCAACCTGTATCAATTATATAATACCTCTCCATCCTCCTTCCTCCCAGCTCCTGGTAGCCAGTATTCTACTTTTCATCTCTATGCGGTCGCTAAGAGTCCAGTATGACTGAGTGACTTCACTTTCACTTTTCGCTTTCATGCATTGGAGAAGGAGATGGCAACCCACTCCAGTCTTCCTGCCTGGAGAATCCCAGGGACAGGGGAGCCTGGTGGGCTGCCGTCTATGGGGTCACACAGAGTTGGACACGACTGAAGCAACTTAGCAGCAGCAGCAGCATCTCTATAAATTTGGTTACACAAGGAACCTTATATAATGGAATCATATGATATTTCTCTTTTCGTGCCTGGCTCATTTCACTTAGCATAATGTCTTCAAAGTTCATCTGTCTTGTAGCATTTGTCAAAATTCCTGTGGTATTAGCACAGGGTTTCAAACTTAGTAAAATAGATAGTCAATAAATATTCCTTAAATTCACTCTTTGTTTCAGAATTAACTACAGACAACATATCATTGACTTAGTAGGTTTATCAAGCTTTTCTCCCCAGAAGAGATAGAAACTAGACATTTTTAGAAAGTTCATCATTGCTAGAGCTGAGTGTTCTGCTTGGATTGGGCTGCCCAAGAAGTTCATTTGGGTTTTTCTGTAACATCTTAACGGAAAACCTAAACAAAATTTTTGGTCAGCCCAATACAACTTTTCTGCTTCTGAGTGGGCAAAAACTTTTCTGTCTTTTTGCTCTATTTCTTTGAAACCTGAATATAATAACCTGGTGCATGCATAGGAACCCCCACAAATTCTTTTCCACTTTATAATCCATATACCCAACCATTCTTATATATATATATATATATTTTCTTATACTAACATATATATATTCTTATACTAACACACACACACACATATATATATATATGTGTGTGTGTGTGTGTTCTTATGCTAACATATGGGCTTTCCTCATAGCTCTGTTGGTAAAGAATCAGCCTGCAGTGTAGGAGACCCCGGTTTGACTCCTGGGTTGGGAAGATCCACTGGAGAAGGGATAGGCTACCCACTCCAGTATCTTGGGCTTCCGTTGTGGCTCAGCAAGTAAAGAATCCACCTGTAATGCAGGAGACCTGGGTTCGATCCCTGGGTTGGGAAGATCCCCTGGAGAAGGAAAAGGCTGCCCACTCCAGTATTCTTGCCTGGAGAATCCCAGGGACAGTGGAGCATGGTAGGTTATAGTTCATAGTGTCACAAAGAGTCAGAGATGACTGAAGCGACTGAACACACACACAAACACACACATTTATATTTCTTCACTCTTCTCTTGAGACATGTGGCAAACACCTGATGAGGTCCCCACACTTCATTCCATCTTTTTCCCTGAATAGCATCCTTCCAGCTGGGATTGGTTTCAGGACAGTTCTGGCCAAGTTATAATTGGAAGTCAGGGGAGCAAGTAGCTCTTCAGGAAGAATCTTACTTTCCCAATCAAGGTAATAGACTCAGTTGGCACAAATTTCTTGCTTTTGTTCCTCTCCTCTTGGCTTCAGTGAGGCCTTGAACAAGGTCACTGCAAGATAACTCAGGTAATCAGGGTATGATGGCTGGAGTTCTGTAGCTATTTTTAGGCTCTGAGGCCTCAATTGTGCTACGGGTGTCTGAAACTTTTAAGCATCTCCTCACGTCTCAGGTGTTTCTCTCAACCTCCTTTTATAAAAGACAGTCAAACCTCAACTTTTAAAGCTCCTAATATACATTCTTTTACTTACAACCAAGAGCATTTACTTCTAAAGCAGGAGACTCGGTTAAACTGCATCTAAGCCCACCTTCAAATACAAGTGCTTTACTATCAGATTATTACTGATTTGAGCCTGTGAGATGAGACCATATGTACAAATGTGTGTGTGTATTTATGTTCAGTCACTAAGTTGCGTCTGATTCTTTGTGACCCCATGAACTGGAGCATGCCAGGCTTCCCTGTGTATGCGTGTGTATATACACCCACACATACATATGTACATACATACATACGTAACGCATGCTGCTGCTGCTGCTAAGTCGCTTCGGTCATGTCCAACTCTATGCAACACCATAGACGGCAGCCCACCAGGCTCCCCCGTCCCTGGGATTCTCCAGGCAAGAACACTGGAGTGGGTTGCCATTTCCTTCTCCAATGCATGAAAGTGAAAAGGGAAAGCGAAGTTGCTCAGTCATGTCCTCCTCTTAGCGACCCCATGGACTGCAGCCTACCAGGCTCCTCCGTCCATGGGATTTTCCAGGCAAGAGTGCTGGAGTGGGGTGTCATTGCCTTGTATATATACATATATACATGGATGCAAGGCCACAGCTATTTGCGATTTGGGCCTTGTCTATATATTGGTTCCAAATAATTATGCCTTGCAACTTATGAAACGAAGTTCAAATTTCCAGGGACAACAAAAGGGGATGAGGCAGGCCTAGGAGGAGCAAAGAGGCTTGATCTGGGAAGAAGTGAATTTCCAAAGCTGGCATTCAGCCAGAAACACTGTCTCGTACCAGCAGCCTAGGAGCCCGGAAAACAGAAATGCCTGAGATTTACATGGCAATTCACACTCTCAACAAACAATTCCCAGATGTACAGCAGAAAATTGCCACAAAAACACCAAAGCCCTCCTCTTCAAAGCTGAGTTCCAACAGCCTAAATCATATTCTCTCCTCCAAGTGTCCTCCTGCGTGTTGACACGTCATTAAAAAAAAAAAAAAAAAAACAGACCGGTGGAGACCCATAGTTCCTGCTTTATTTGTGCTATGTAAACATTTCTCGGGTCACTTGACACTTGCACATGACAGTCTTGGAAGGCAGGATTCTTTCAGGCACTAAACACAGTTTTTTCCTGCATACCCATCTTCACAGCATTCTCAGAATCCTAGCTATAAACTGTCATGGGCAATGGCCATGTGTTCTCTCTGGAACTTTGCTAACACAGAAGAGCTGAGAAAGATCTTTTCATCTCTGATTCAGAAGAATTTTCAAGTCACAAAAATCATTCTGGCCCTTGCCAACCCAGGGTCTGGTTACTGTCAGTTAAAAGAAGATCGTGTTTTCTCCCACAGCTGGCACATGGTTCTAGGAAGTGCAGTTGATGAGTTGGCCACTGAGATCTCACTGCCCTAGGCTTGAGGATTGGAGAGAGGGGAGCAGAGTGAGCCTCACTTGTCCATGAGCTCCTTCACTAACTCCAAAATGCTATTAGAGCTGGAGAGTGAACTCTTCAATAGTTAAAGAGGTAACACTGCAGAATAAATCAACAGCATGCCAACCAAGGCAGGATTTGTGATACGTGCCATCTCATTTTATCTCCACGAGAACCCTCTGAATGGTATTGTCATGATGTCCCTTTGATGGATGAGGAGTTTGGATTCAGAGAAGCTGGCTTATGATGCTCACCCAGCTAACAGAGGTGCAGAAGACACAAATTCAGGTCCATCTGAGTCTACAGATTTTCCACGCTCATTGACGGCGCTGGAGTAGCAGTGTGTGTAATTCCCCAAAGGCCATGAGAGATTTCAGAGCCTCTCCCACATCCTTCCTTCCTCACCACACTCGGAGGACTTGGTCATCATGGAGGCAATCCCTCTGTTTATTCTGTCACTGATCCCGGAGCTAGACCCTGCGGTTATTGGATTGCCTGCTCGTAGCTCTCTTGTGGCTAAAATAAAGCAAAGCGTGCAAGAGACGAGCTAAGCGGGGCACTTAGAGGTTATGAAGGAAGGAGGGAGAGAACTCTGGGGGCGCAGCTGCCTGGTGACCTCACGCTTCTCTTGAGGACTAAACCTAGGCTGCCTCCCTCCTTCCAAACTAGCCCAGGGCAATGATCACTTCACACACGCTGAGCAGGAATGGTCAAAGTTGTGGGCAAGCATTCATCACAGGACCACTGAAGACCCAGGTCAGTTTTCGTGATAGAACCGCCACAGACTGAGAACTAACTGACTCTGATTTATGCAAAGAACCCTGGGTTATTAAGGAAGAATATAATCAGTATTTGAAATAAATTTAAGTATGGGCCACGGGAAACATGTTAGTAACTCATGCTATAGCACGAGTCTGGAGGTGGATATCTTAGGCCGCATAGGCAAAAGGTTAATTAATGGGCACTCAGAGCAGACAAACGTGGAAGGTGCCCAGACACCTGGCCGTTGTGTGTGTAAATAGGCATTTACAGAGCATCCACTGATTCACACTGCCAGCAGTCCTTCCCTTATAAAGTGGTTTGAAGAGCAATACTGCATTTGTGTTCCTAACATATATGGGGCACACACATTTGAAAATGAACTTTGCACAATTTCATTATTAAACACTCAGCAGGCTTCAAAGACAACTGCATTCCATTAATAATAAATAATAAAAATGAAAATGCAGTAAAATATTAACATATCAAACACCTCTGTGGTGCTATTTTTATGCATATAACATCTTCCTCTCCCAAGAGATGAAGTCCCTGCCTGATTGCAAGTTAGGTATTTAGTAAAGAAAATAAACTCCTTCAGAGGAGCCTAGACGTCTCCACTGCAACCCTAGGTGGTAAGCGAGTGTCTCATTTTTTTTTTAATGGTTTTTTTTTGGAAGTAATGTCAAATGCAGAAAAGTTGTAAGAAGAGTACAAGAGTTGTAAGAGAATGTCCAAGAGCCCTGCCCTTTCCTCATTCTCACCTGTCACTTTCTACCCTGTTTGTCCTTCTCTCAACCGAGACCTCTCTGTTCATCCAACCATCCCTCCTTCTTAATCATGTGTTTCTGAACCACTTAAGGGTAAACTGGTAAATTGTGGTCTTTGTGAAAGCCGAGATTTGCCAAAGGTGCATCAGTGGCAAGGGATAGACAGTGTGGGAGAGGTGTGGCAAAGCCATGCTTGAGGCTGAGCAAGGCAGCCATTGGTGGGTAAACCAGGAAAGTGCCAGGAGGTGTAGTCAGAGAAATAAGAGGTGGAGAGCTCTTCGAGAGGCTTAGACATCAATGTGAGGGCATTCAGTTCAGTTCAGTTCAGTCACTCAGTCGTGTCCAACTCTTTGCGACCCCATGAATCGCAGCATGCCAGGCCTCCCTGTCCATCACCAACTCCCGGAGTTCACTCAGACTCATGTCCATCAAGTCAGTGATGCCATCCAGCCATCTCATCCTTGGTCGTCCCCTTCTCCTCCTGCCCCCAATCCCTCCCAGCATCAGGGTCTTTTCCAATGAGTCACCTCTTCGCATGAGGTGGCCAAAGTACTGGAGTTTCAGCTTCAGCATCATTCCTTCCAAAGAACACCCAGGACTGATCTCCTTCAGAATGGACTGGTTGGATCTCCTTGCAGCCCAAGGGACTCTCAAGAGTTTTCTCCAACACCACAGTTCAAAAGCATCAATTCTTCAGTGCTCAGCCTTCTTCACAGTCCACCTCTCACATCCATACATGACCACAGGAAAAACCATAGCCTTGACTAGACGGACCTTTGTTGGCAAAGTAATGTCTCTGCTTTTTAATATGCTAAGTAGGTTGGTCATAACTTTCCTTGCAAGGAGTAAGCATCTTTTAATTTCATGGCTGCAGTCACCATCTGCAGTGATTTTGGAGCCCAAAAAAACAGAAGTCTGACACTGTTTCCACTGTTTCCCCATCTATTTCCCATGAAGTGATGGGACCCGATGCCATGATCTTCGTTTTCTGCATGTTGAGCTTCAAGTCAACTTTTTCACTCTCCTCTTTCACTTTCATCAAGAGGCTTTTTAGCTCCTCTTCACTTTCTGCCATAAGGGTGGTGTCATCTGCATATCTGAGGTTCTTGATATTTCTCCTGGCAATCTTGATTCCAGCTTGTGCTTCTTCCAGTCCAGCGTTTCTCATGATGTACTCTGCATAGAAGTTAAAGAAGCAGGGTGATAATATACAGCCTTGACGTACTCCTTTTCCTATTTGGAACCAGTCTGTTGTTCCATGTCCAGTTCTAACTGTTGATTCCTGACCTGCATACAAGTTTCTCAAGAGGCAGGTCAGGTGGTCTGTTATTCCCATCTCTTTCAGAATTTTCCACAGTTTATTGTGATCCACACAGTCAAAGGCTTTGGAATAGTCAATAAAGCAGAAATAGATGTTTTTCTGGAACTCTCTTGCTTTTTTGATGATCCAGTGGATGTTGGCCATTTGATCTCTGGTTCCTCTGCCTTTTCTAAAACCAGCTTGAAAGGCATTAGGAAATCATTAAAGGGTTTGGGGCGTCAAAGCCACACAATCTGACGACTTACATTTTAATAGGACAAGTAGGGTTCATAATTTCATTCTATATGATAAACCTAGTTTTGCTAAATCTGAAAATATTAAGTGGGTATTGGGTAGATAACCCAACACTGTTACTCTCTCTTTATCCTGATGCTTTTGCTCTCCACAATTAAACTTAATTGCGTGTGTGCATGCATAAAATTTGGGATATATATCAAATTTATCATCCCTACTTTAATTATTTTATTCTTCATCTTTGTCGTTTGCTCACACACAATTATTTGAAAAGGTCCATCCTTTTCCTTACTGTATTATACTCTGTACATGTATATGTGTTGGCATTGTATCAGGGATATAATTTCTTTGAGGGTAGTCCCATGCATCTTTCAGTTCTTGGAATATAATAGCTTCTGGGTCACAGGTGAGTCTATAATGTTGAGTGAATGACTACACATAAGTGAAAAGTGAAAGTCGCTCAGTTGTGTCCGACTCTTCGGGACCCCATGGACTATACAGTCCATGGGATTCTCCAGGCCAGAATACTGGAGTGGGTAGCCTTTCCCTTCTCCAGGGGATCTTCCCAACCCAGGGATCAAACCCATGTCTCCCACATTGCAGGCGAATTCTTTACAAGTTGAGCTTCAAGGGAAGTCCATAGACATAGGCTATATCTATACATATAATCCACATATTGTATTATAAGTTACCATGGAAAAGCTTCTGCTTGGCTAAATGTTAAATAAAATGCATCAGTATTAAAAAAAAAAAAAACAGACTGCTTTGAGGATTGTCACTGAAAAAATGCTAAATTTTAGGTCAACTTTCAGGTTTTGTAAAAAGAAAGGAAAACTCTGAAAAGGCTCACCTCTTGTGAGGCTGCATTAGAATGCACAGTGACATATTCTTGTATGAGTACTTATTGGAGGTTTACAATTCAAAGTTTAATGCTAAAGAAGTGGCTCCTATTCTCGGGATTCCAAGACAGCATTTCATGCTCACTGGAGATGCTGCTTCACCTGCGTGGTGTAATTTTCACACATAAACCATCAAAAGGTTATTCACTGTTAAGGAACCTGTGGAAATAGTGGCTCTTTAAAAAAAAGAAGAAAAACATCATTGGCATTAGCTTTCAAAGAAAAGTTCTAACAGAGCAAAGAGAAGATTGCTTTGTAGATACCATGCCACTGCGCCCTGCTGATGCCTAGCATGACCTCTGTCCACCTGAGGGAAGGTCACAGCAGATCTTTCCCTGTTACCCTTGCCAGCGTACATGTGTAGTAATAACAGATCACATTAAGCCAATTAATACACACCTATAACATTCCCCCCTCGGTGGTGGTCCTGGCTTGAACCATTACATTGCAAATATTTTATGTGTAATTTTCATAAGTTATCTAGAAGAATATTATCCACTAGACGAAGGTTTGCAAGCTTTAAAGAGGGTACACTATCTAATTAGTCATAGTAAGTGTGATATATTAAATGATATCTGTTTGTTCATTCACTTTGCAAATATTTTGGTAAATATTTATTGAGGGACTCCTATAATCCAGGCACTAACATAAGAAAGCCGGGATGCAATGATGAAAAAGACAATCTACTCTCACGAGCTTTACTTTCCAAATGGCTGAAACAGACGGAACAAGGGAGCTAAAAATAAGGCAATTCCAGATATGGAAATACACATTTCCGTTTGTTATGAAACCATATGTTCCATGATTATGTCTCATGGTCCACCTAACCTTACTTTTCTCTATCTTTTCTCAATTCAACCACACTCGTCACAGGTGTGACTCATTTCTTCTGCCCAGCATCAGTCTCCTACTCCGCATTAAGTTGGCAGCAATGGCACATCGCCTTCACTTTGTGTGCTTAGCCGCTCAGTTGTGCCCGATTCTTTGCGACCCCATGGATTGAACTGCGGCCCTGCCAGGCTCCTCTGTCCACGGGAGTTCTTCAGGCCAGAATACTGGGGTGGGTTGCCATGCCCTCCTCCAGGTGACCTTAAGATTCCTGTAGAGAGTTTGATGAACTCTAGAAGGACAGGTATGGCCATATGACGTGTGTGAGGCCCTGAGCACGTTGCGCACTGAGGTCCGCAGTTACTTGACTTTGTTCATCCCTCCACTCTTGACAGTTGAGGAAGCCGCAACTGCAAAGGTGCACATCTTTTCCCAAGGATCTGAACCGTATCTCTTCCTCCTACAAACATGCCCATGTAACAGCTACAGATATAACTGGGTCACCACCTGGCATTAGATGTAAACAGCATTTCAAGAAACATCCTACCATCATAACTAATATTATATTAATTGCAATGAGACCTTTAATACCTTTGTCTCTCCCATATCCTCTCACCAACCACAGGCTCAAACAACCTTCTTTCTTTCTGCCCGTTTTCTAGTTGAACTCCTGTTAGTAAAATCAAAGGTATATTTTTGCCCAAATTCAATAGCTTATTCAAAGTACTTCCCTTCATGTTTTTTCTATCTGCTTAAAAATCATCCTACTGGACTTGTTGAATGTATTTCCATTCAAGGTAGTCTTTTTTCTATTTTTCCCACTATTTATTCAGATTTTTCAATCTGTCTTTGCTATGCTTATATTGGATAATAAGCCATCAAATAATCTTTTAACAAAATGATGAAGTTGGGTGATGCAATAGAAACTCAGATGGCTTAAAGAGTTTCAGCAGAGAATTTTACTGCAGTGTCTCTCAACTGTGACAAACTAATGTATTTTGTGACTCTCCATAAAGGTTGCACACATTTTTGTTTACCTTAACTTGAAAACATACATTTTTTTTCATACAGAAAAACCTTTGATATGGAAATGCTTCTATAATCAAGTCATTGTTTAATTGGCAGCATTTTTCTTCTTGGCAGAACATTAAAAAGTGGTCTGGATTACAATTAACAGCATCTTAGATTTAATAAAACACATTAATAGGCAACGTCTTGTAAGCTTATTTGACTATGAAATTTTATTACATCACAGCATACCTCTTTGAATATGTGGCAATAGAACGTATTTTGGGAAATACCGTGCAAAAGCTGTATTTCCTAAAACTTTATTTTAGAGGAATGGCATTTCATCCTGAATTTGGAAATCCCCGATGTATCTAAAATGGCAGGAGAAATAGGGGCAGAGGGATTTTTGTAATTTTAAATTTTCAAGAGAATTTTAAGAAGCTCCACAGCTTTATTATTCATTCAGAATGGAATCTGAGATATAGTTGTATAAATATACATTAAAACTTTAGTTTTTAGCAGAGGTGGAACTGAGGTGCCTTTTTATAGGAGTCCCTTAAAATCTTATAATCTCCATTACACTCTCACTACCCATCAAGACCCACCAAAGCACGGCTTCCCTGGCAGTCCAGTGGCTAAGACCATGCACCTCCAGTGCGGGGGTCCTGGGTTTGATCCTAGTTGGGGAACTGATCCCATATGCTGGGACTAACAGTCTGCATATCACAACTAAAGATCCCCATGCTTCGACTAAAAAGATGTTGTGTGTTGCAACTAAGACCCAGCACAGCCAAATAAATGACTTTTTAAAATAGTTACTTAAAAAAAACACACACCAAAACCATAAGAAAGTAAACAAAGAGAGTGTGCCAACCAATTTCAACAGCAACCCTCCACTCCTGCCATCAGCCAGAGTCTCGAGTTCCCACCCCCAGGGAGCAATTCTAGAGCCTGTAACTGGGTATGGATCAACTTTCCATGGTGAAGCCCCCAAAGCAAGACACAAAACTACCCCACATCCTTCACTTATGGACAAGAGTGGAGGGGTCAACTGCTCAAAAACTTGGAGGCTGGCGTCTTACTTCATTTGGGACCTTCTTAGTCCTACCCAGCGTCTGTCACTACAGAGAACGTCAGAAGCAAGAAACTTCCACTAGATGCATCTGTCACCATCCAACTCAGTATGAAATTCATTGACTTGACCAGAGATGCTGAATCGAGACAGGGAGTGGGGCCTGCAGCCTGGTATCCTGACCTATGTTGGTCCACAAAGAAATTACATCTGAGGACATCCACAGGGCTGTGTACACCCCTCAGCAGTTCTGTCTCGGTGATGAAACGCTCGTTCTGGTCCATCAACACCAGAGTACAGGCAGAGCCAACAAAGAGCCAAGGAGCTCTGCGGTGCCTTGAGTGACATTTCCCCCCCTTTTTTTGTTCTTATTAAATCTGTGAACTTGTCTTCTCAGAGATTTCAATCACTGCTCCAGCAAACTCAGAAGTATGCTGTTGTAACAAAAAATAAAAAGCCATGCTGAGGGCAAATAGGGGAAATAAGAAGCCATGCTGGGGGCATCTCTGGGCACTTAGGGGAAGAAAAGCAGAGAGCTGATCTTTTTGCACATTTCAAATTTTATTCTCATCAAGCAAGAGAGTCAAACTGATTCTATTGTGATCACATAACTACTTTCCCTGAAGCAGAATAGTTCTCCAAAGGGATTCAATTAAACAACATTTTCAAATATTAAAAAAAAAAAAATTGAGAGAGGATTTAAGTTTTAAGTTCATGCTATGTCACCTTAATGCAATTCTTCTCAAACGTTCAGACCAGGAAATTGTCTAATGATGTGTCCACATTCAAAGAAAGGGAGGGACTTCCCTGGTGGTCTAGCGGTTAGGAATCTGCCTTGCAATGCAGGGGACGTGGGTTTGATTCCTGGTCATGGAACCAAGATCCCACATGCCTCAGAACAACTAAGCCAGCGCCACAAATACTGACCCTGCATACCACAATAGTGAGTCCACGAACCACATGAAAGATCTCACAGGACACAATGCTGTAAGCATCTAACACCCAACATGGCCAAAGAAATAAATATTTCAAAAAAAAAAACAAAAACAAAGAGACATTCAGTGTGCAGGCTCTTTCTGTAGAAAAAAAAAAAATGGTATCTTGTTGCAGCAGAAAAATTTCACCACCTTGCAGATGAGGAAGGAGACACGAAATGGTGTTCACTCAAACTGGCATTTCTTTAATTCCTGGAAAAAAATGTTGGTTAAATATTGAAGGGATGAGAAAGACAAAAAAATCAGGGACTTCCCTGGTGGTCCAGTGGCTAAGACTCTTTGCTCTCAATTCAGGGGGCCTGGGTTCCATCCCTGATCAGGGAACTATTAACAGATCCCTGCAACTAAAAGTTCCCACATGCCCCAACTAAGACGCAGCACAGTTACATAAATAAATATTAAGAGGAAAAAACCAAAACAAAACAACAACAACTAAGCTTCATTGGAAAAAGAAAAAAAAGGCAAAAATCAAAGCTATGCACAAATATTTGTTATTCATTCAACACACATTTATTGTGCACCTGCTGTATGCCACGCAGCCTTCTAGGTGCCAGAAATCCAGCAAGGAACAAAGTACATGTATGTGTTGAATACAGTTCGGTTGGGGAAGCTCTCTCTGCAAGTTGACATTTTGTTAGAAACATGAATCAATGAACATAACTCGAGGTGGGAGTGGGATTGAGGTCCCCTTAGCACAAGGGGTAGGTAAGAGGCCAATGTAGCTGAGACGCATTAATTAGAAGAGAAGGAGAAGGCAAGGCAGAAAAGTAACACAGCCTCATAGATGTTTATTAAAAAAATGTCTGCTGTTATTTTGAATGAGATGAGAAACTTTTGGAAGGTTCGGTGCAGAAAAACGACATGAACTGATAACGTGTTTTAAAAGGTCTACCCTGAAAAAGATACATGTACTCCAGTGTTCATCACAGAACTATTTACAATAACCAGGACATGGAGACAACCTAAATGTCCATCAGTAGAGCAATAGATTAAGGTGTGGCGCGCATACACAGTAGAATATTACTCAGCCCTAAAAAGGAACAACATTATGTCATTGGCAGAACTGCGGATGGGCCTAGAGACTGCCGTAACATGGAAGTAAGTCAGAGAGAGAAAAGTAAATATCACATATTAACATTTATATGTGAAATCCAGCAAAATGGTACTGGTGAACCTATCTGCAAAGCAGAAATTAGAGACACAGTTATAGAGAGCAAACATGGACACCAAGGACGAAGAGCAGAGTGGGATGAGTTGGGAGATGGGGACTGACATCTATACACTATTATGTACAAAGTTAGTAATTAAGAAACCTACTGTATAGCACAGGAAACTCTACTCTGCGCTCTGTGATGACCTAAATGGGAAAGGAATCCAAAAGAAAGAAGATATACGTAGACATACGGCTGATGCACTTTCCTGTACCGTAGAAACTAACAAAACATTGCAAAGTAACTACATGCCAATAAAAATTCAAAATTGGAAAAAGTTTTACTTTGGCTGACAAGTGAAGAACGGATCTTAAAGGAGCAGAAACAGGGTCATGGGTTTAAAAGTTATTGTAATAATATAGGCAAAGGACTATGCTGATTTAGACTGGGTTTGTAGAAATGAAAATGGTGAGAAATGATCAGACACAGCCATTGATACTTATTGATTGTGTCCATGTGCCATCTGAGACAGAAAGAGAAGCCACGGTTGTACCTGAGTCGAGTAGAAGCACAGAGCTGCCCTTTATGGAGGCTGGAAGCTGGAAGGACTAAAGATAAGGCAAGCTTGAGAGGCAAAGAATGACTTGGTTCGAACAGGTTAACTGTGGAATTCCTATTTAACATCCAAAATGGAGATGCTGGTTTCCAGGTTTCCACAAATTCTTTTGTTTAGTTGTGAACCCAGGCTTAGGATGACACATATGGGAACCATCAATATATAGACGATGTTTAAAGATGCAAATTTTGATAAGCTCACCAAGGACATAATCAAGGCATCCAGAGATTCCAGGACTTCACTCTGGAGTCCTCCAGTATGGAAATAGGAGATACTCAGCCAGGAAGACAGAGAAGAAGCAGGTAGCAGCTAGTGAGGGCGAAAAGGAGAAGAGTGTCAAATAATCCTCCTTTTAAGAAGGAAGGCTCAGCCAAGTGTGTCAAATGTCGCCCAGTGTTAAAAGTACGAGATGGAAATGGCCCATGAATGGGGTGACAAGACATGCTTAGTGACCCTGACAACGTGGGGGCGATGAGCACGTGATAAGAGTGACTTCAGGAGGGCAGGAGGCTGGCGAGTGGACACAGTGAAGGGATCTGACTCTTAGGGGGGTTTGCTTTAAAAATTGGCAGAGAGGGGCTTCCCTAGTGGTTCAGTGGTTAAGACTTCACCCTGCAATGCAAGGGGTGTGGGTGTGATCCTTGGTCAGGGAGCTGAGATCCTACATGCCAAACATAATACAGAAGCAATGTTATAACAAATTCAATAAAGACTTTAAAAACGCTCCACAAAAATAAACAGATAAAAAGTCAAAATCGGGCAGAGAAAACCTAGTTAAATAATAAACAATACTTTAAAAATTAAATAAATAAAAAATTCAAATAGTGAATAAAATTGGGCAGAGAGATTAGGCAGTCTCTGAAAACAAAATGGACTTAAGATGAAAAACCCTACAGCATGTCTGTGCGTTGAAAAGAATAACTCTACTGGAAGATATGACAGTGGGAGCATTTTTAAATTTTTCTTTTGCTTGTTTGTTTCTGTGTTTGCATAAAGTGAAAATGTGAAAGTCGCTCAGTCATGTCCAACTCTTTGTGACTAGTTGGACTGTAACCTGCCAGGCTCCTCTGTCCATGGAATTCTCCAGGTCAGAATAGTAGGTAGCTATTTCCTTTTACTGGGGATCTTCCCAACCCAGAGATCGAACCTAGGTCTCCTGCATTGCAAGCGGATTCTTTACCATCCCTGGAGAATTCCATGGACAGAGGAGCCTGGCAGGCTATCCAGAGTTGCATAAGAGTAAAACATAACCAAGCAGCTTTCACTTCACTTCAAGTTTTCAGTGAAACAGTAAGCAAGGAAAAGATAAAATGCACCCACTAGTTATCAAGGAGGGGGGAACATTGACTAAAACCGAGAAATCCTGTATTGTATAGCTGCACTAAAGGATGGCTTGGTGGGGTGGTGCTATGAATTTCAAGTAAGACCAGGTAACAGGTAGAATGTTTTTCTCCAGCCTGGTCACAAGAGTTAAAAGAGAGACAGAAGGGATTTTCCTACTGGTCCAGGCATTAAAAATTCACCTGCCAATGCAGGGGACATGGGTTCCATCCCTGGTCCAGGAAGATCCCACATGCCTCACGGCAACTAAGCCCATGAGCTGCAAACACTGAGCCTGTGTTCCACAACGCAAGCAGTCCCTGTGTGCTGTAACTGGAGAATCCCTGCATGCCACGACAAAGAACCCATACAGCAAAAATGAAAAAAGAGAGAGAGACAGAAAGAGAGAGAGCTGGATATGGCCAGGGTTAGAATTTCACCAGAGTTGTTCAAAGGAAGAAGTATGGGACAAGGAAGTTTGTATCCTTGAATACAAGAGTTACAAAGATTTCCCACGAAACCTAAGCAGAGGATGGAGAGATGAGCGGGAATGAGGAAAATGAGCAAGAAAGAAAAAACTCCTGAAGCACTGGTTCGGTATTCTTAACGAGATCTTGTTTTAAGTGTTGGAATCAGAATCTCCAGATTATGAGCTAGAAAAATAGATAGACATGACCCAAGAGGAGAACCACTGGAATTGGGATTATGGAGGGATTTCAGAAATTGGTAATAAAAATGGCAGCCCACTCTAGTACGCTTGCCTGGAAAATCCCACGGACAGAGGAGCCTGGTGGGCTGCAGTCCATGGGGTCAGTAAGAGTCGGACACGACTGAGCAATTTCACTTTCACTTTTCACTTTCATGCATTGGAGAAGGAAATGGCAACCCACTCCAGTGTTCTTGCCTGGAGAATCCCAGGGACAGCGGAGCCTGGTGGGCTGCCATCTACGGGGTAGCACAGAGTCGGACACGACTGAAGCGACTTAGCAGCAGCAGCAGCAAAGGTCCAGGATATGGCTGTTGGATGCGTGGTTAAGGAAGAAGAGAGACGAAACTCAATGGAGCAGGAACCACTGAAGTCAAGGAACAGAGAGGCCCGTGTCACAAGGAAGGTGGCAGGACTCGTGTGGGATGTGTGAGTGACCTGGAAGGGAAGGTAAACGGCTGAAGGATGGATGGGAGGTGGGTGATACCATTTGAAGACTCACGAGACTCGAAAGTGGGGGTGTTTATAGAAGAGAGAGAGAGAATGGCCTGACAGTGGCACCAAGGAAGGCCCTCTGGAACCAGCGGGGTGTGGGTCCCCCCATGTGAGACAGTTTGAAGGGAAGCAGTGTCTTCAGAGATACCTGGGTTTGAGTGAAAAAGTGAAAGAAAGACCAAGAAGAGTTTGATTAAAGAGATGCTGTCTCTGACTCTGGAGTTCTGGAGAACAGAGAAAAGGAGCTGGATCTGGGTAGAAAGAGGAGTGGACAAGGCTCTGAGGGATGAGCGTGTAAGTGTGAACCAAACAGCCTAGGGTGGTGTGCACAACCGCCTTAGCCCGGAGGGTCCGGGCACTGCTCTGGTCACTGCAACACATGCTCAGGGGCAGACACCAAGCTCTCCAGCCCGCTTTTCTCCTGGAGGGGCCTGTCTTCCGAATCTGTCCCTCTGAATGGCACAGCTCTGTGCTCACAGCTGCAGTGGGCTGGGCTCAGCACTCACTGAAAACCATCTGCTCTCAGGACCCTCTCCCCTTGACCTTCCTGGCTCCACAGAAGGTAGAAAGCCCCGTGTCAGAGATGGGGAGGTTTTCTCTGTAACATTTTTAGAGTATTTATTTATTAATATTTTATCGAGGTAGAGTTGATTTACAGTGTCATGCTAATTTCTGCTCTATAGCAAAGTGACTCATTTATACATATCTATACATTCTTTTTCGCATTCTTTTCCATTATGGCTTATCACAGGATATTGAATATAGTTTCCTGTGCTACACAGTAGGATCTTGTTGTTTATCCATCCTGTATATAATAGTTTGCATCTGCTAGCCCCGACCTCCCAGTCAATCCCTCCTGCACCTCCTCCCCCTTGGCAAACACATCATTTTATTTTATTTTTTTTTCCAACCTCAGAAGTCACCAGATCATATATCTCTGCTCCACAATCATTGCCTTCGACGGCTGGAATTGTGGTGACAAGGAACGGACGCTCATACTTTTTCATTTAACCAGAACAAGGTAATCTGAGCCAGCGAGAAAGCATGTTTCTCCTCCAGGCTCTCAAGACTAAGGACTTTTCAAAGTCCTTTGCATGCTGTGGACAGATGTTACGGGGAGGGAGGTGGGAGGGGGGTTCGTGTTTGGGAACGCATGTACACCCGTGGTGGATTCATGTCAATGTATGGTAAAACCAATACAGTATTGTAAAGTAAAATAAAGTAAAAATTTAAAAAAGTCCTTTGCAGCAGGACGGTGATGCTGAGCAGCCGGGGATGGAGACCCCTCACTGGTCCCCCAGCTTTAACCTCTGAAACGCCCCTCTCCTTCCAAACTTTCCCACTTAGACTCCAGACACAGGCACAGAATCACACTTGTATGTTAACATGGTTAAGGCATCAAAAGATTGTCCTCGACAGCAAAACTTCCTTCTGTGTTTCAAGGCCTGGGTAGTTTAACAAAAGTTCCAAAGCAGAGAGCAGTCGCTGTGGGCCTCTGTATCACTCATGACCCTCTTTCAGATCTTAACAGGGGATACTGAAGATATCTGGAGTCTTTCTGGCTTACGTGATTTTACTTTTCAAGCAAAGTGAGAATTCCGTCTCACATCTAGATTTTTTGCCATTGTAATTTCACAGTAATCAACCACCTCAGGGTAACAGCTATATTATATGGTTAAATTAACATGTATTAGGCTAAGTACCCTATTCACATTATCTTATTTGATTCTAGGAGGTAAGTAATAATATTGATCACACTTTACAGTTGAGACACTAAAAACATTGATCCCAGTATTCTCTAGCAAGCAGCAGAGCCAGAATTTGAACTTGGTAGTTGATTCCTGATTATACAAATTCTCACCTACTACTGTACACCACCAGATAATGAGTTAGGCACTGGGTAGGGAAGTTCATTAAGTCAACGGACATGAAGGAGCCCACAGTCCAGTATGGAATCAGATATTTTACGCTAACAATATCATGCTACCATTTGACTCCTAGGCACATATCCATACACAACATTTTGAATCACAATAAACGTAACTAGCCATCAACATTGATTTTTAAAGCATCTTTGTAGGCTGAGAGGAATCCTTCTTGACAAATCAATTTAAGAGTGTCATAAAGAATCTTTCATGTTATTGAAATCACTTTCTGCAGACTTTCCCCATCTTAAAGGAGTCAGTATCTTCAGCTAAGAGAGATGTCCAGGAGTGGGTGTCCAGAGTCAGGGAAGGATGGAGTGGGATGACTTCCACAGGGAACCACGAGCTGTGAGAGGACCACATGTGATTCCTAAGACAGGGTTATTTCCACTTAATGGTTTCACTTCTCACTGAAACACACAAAACTAAAATACAACCTTGACTCATTTGTGAAACCAGAATGTAACAGCTGTCATGGCAGAGATCAGCTTCCCTTTATGAGCAGCATCTTTTACAAGCAGCATCCCCAAATTTAAGGCATTGTTAATTTGACAGAATATATCATCTATGCCGCGGCAGCCTAGAGACCTAAAGAGGGGTGAAGGTGAGCTTCACTAAGCCACTCTCTTTTGCACTTTGTACATTAACGATTCTGTTTTGTTTTTTCATCATAAGGATCATCTAATAATGAATGTGTGTATGACTTTTTCTTTTATTGATTAACCCTAGATTTTGTTTGAGGCTTCCCTGGTGACTCAGACGGTAAAGAATCTGCCTGCAATGCAGAAGACCTGGGTTCTGTCCCTGAGTTGGGACAATCCCCTGGAGAAGAGAATGACTATCTACTTCAGTATTTTTGCCTAGGAAATCCCATGGACAGAGGGGCCTGGTGGGCTATAGTCCATGGGGTCGCAAAGAGTGGACATGGCTGAGTGACTATCACTTTCGCATTTTTTGTTTATTTGCTTAAAGAGGGTTAGTAAAAGAAATAAGAGAATAATAATAAAATTCAGAACATCTATCTAAACTCTCTATTAAAATTGTAAAAGTTTATATTAGTTTGTTTAAACAGTGATAGAATAGAAAGGGGACATAATTTTTAAAAAAATGAATCGCCACACATCTAGAATCTATATGAAAATTGGAAAAGTATTTCAGTGGGTCACACTGTACTTTAGGTGTTGTCTCCTCAAGTCAAAACAATGTGTTTCCAAGATGCCAGTGAACACAGCAGTCATCTGATGAAACTTGTTTGATTTTTAGTGCTCCCAAGGGTTCACGGAAGGGTTTTTAATGCTTCAGAGGCCATCTTTCATATGCCCTTTCCCCTCCCCCATACAAAGAGGGCAAATCTCTTAAGCGAGGCAATTTAGATAAAGCAACCGCTAACTTGCCATCTTGAAGATGCAGGAAGTAATACGCATTCAGGAAAAAAAATCAATAAAGTACAAGTCTATGATTTTGCACATACGCGATTACATGTGTGAGACCATGCATGTCACCATGTACCACACAACACTTGTTTCCATTTACTATCCATGAAGAAGGCCACTCTAGGCAAATGTCTATTTTGTGGGCATAAGTAGGTAGTTTACTTGAAAAGAAATTTGCATTGTTGTCTAAGACAACATGATAATTAAACGTCTTCTAAAAATTTCAGTTTCCCTGTGTGTGTGACTTGGTGGTGGAAACATCTGGACTTTGTGAGTATTGTGAGTCTTCAGAATGTCCTTACTGGGACCGTGACTTTATTCAAAACTGCAAAGAAATGCTTGTGTAATGGCAACATTCACTTGTGATTTTTTATTTTTTAATCCCAAGTTTTCCTAATTCCACAGTTGAAAACTAGAGAGACAGAGAAAGGGAAAAAGGCAGGTAGGAAGAAGGGAAGGAAGCTGGGAAGGAAAGATGGACAAGAGTTTCCCACATAGGTTGTGGGCACTGTTTTGTTTTCTTTCCGGAAACAGGAATCTGTTTCCACAGCCAACACAGAATACCGAACACATAACATAACTTTAATCACAACAGTAACAAAGACTAAAATGAACACATCCCTTCCACCCAGGTGCCACGTGTCTGATATCTGACCCAGAGAGTCACTAGCTCAGGAACAAAATGAACCTCTCCAGTTAAAGCCAGTGGGGGTGGGGGGTGGGGGGGGAAGGTGTGATTTAAGGGTTATCACACTGGATTAAAAGATAAAGATTTCTAGGCACTGATGTGCTGTATAATGTCAAGAACATCACTATTCTAGTTCCTTTTATTATTTTCAAAATAACAAGTCCCCCTGCCCTGCACCCCATGGAGGTGCGTTTCAGGAATCCATCCAGACTCATACCCAGTCCCTCTAACCAGGGTGGAAGGCTGTGCCTGCTTCCAGATACTGCCTTAGTAGAGAAGAGAGTCAGCACAGACCCCTCGTCCACTGAACACCGCCTCCTGGACCACGGGACCAGAGATGACCTTGATGAGCGTCCAGCACTTACACCACCACGCTCCTCTCATAGTCTCCCAGTTCCTAGAGGGGCTGCAGAATGGTTGTAGGAAGGTTGACGGGCACAGTCTGGAGCCCAGAGTGCCCTGTTCCATGTCAGTGAAGAGCAGAGGGTCACACGACCTCTTCCCCTTCTGGACTTTTCTCTTACTTCCTCAGAGGCCCAAGGGACAGGAAGGAAATAGGAGGCGCTTCCACAAGGCAGATGACAAATGACACTTTTGCACATGATGTACCATGTGGGTTATTAGGAGACAAAAGAAAGGAGATTATCACCATATTTCATCTAGGGCAGGGCAGCGTATGCTTCAGATTTGTGCTTCTGGGACCACCTGAAGGGCCATTTTCTTCCCAGTCCATCACGGAGGCATAATGTGGACTGTACTCAGGTCACATGCAAAGGCCACATGACTTTCATAGCCCTTTGCCCAAGGTGACAAGTCCACTGATCACATATGTACTCTTTGCAGACCTAGGACAAGCAGCTCACAGACACACTGGGCTGTGTTCAGCATGAGACTTGGAGTCTCACTGCCTTCCTCTGACCTGGGCTCTGTGGCTTACTTACCAATGTGTGTGATGTGGACAATGCACTTAACCCTCTATGCCTCCATCTCCTCAATCTGTGCAAAGGGGACAAAAATCTCCTAGGCTTGTGGTGAGGACTGAAATGAGCTGACATAAGCAAAGCCACCAGATTAACTGTGACAGTATCAAGTACACAGGAGCCCCTCAGTGTGAGATTTCATTTTTCTAGTGTGCTTTCATCCAGAGTGCAGCTGGCTTGAACACCTGTAAGCTTTACCAGGTGCAGAGCCACCAATCAGATGGTAGAAAATAAGTAACCCATGCCACTAGTCAGAACAAGCCATATTTATGATAAAAGGCTTCTTAAAGCACAAGATATCTTCTATGTCTGTGTCTCTATTTCTGTTTTGCAAACAAGGTCATCCATACAATTTTTCTAGATTCCACATATATGCATTTATTTGTTTTTTTCCTTCTGACTTACTTCACTCTGTATGATGGTCTCTAGGCTCATCTATGTCCCTACAAATGACCCAATTTCATTCTGTTTTACGACTGAGTAATATTCCATGGTATATACACCACAGGGGAAAGAGGTGCAGGGAGAGGAATTGGAAGACTGGGATCGACACATATACGCTATTGATACTGTGCATAAAATAGACAACTAATGAAAACATACTGTATATAATAGGGGACTCTATTCAATGCTCTGCGGTGACCTAAACGGGAGAGAAATCCAAAAGGGGATATGTGTGTATGTACGGCTGATTAACTTTGCTACACAGTAGAAGCTAACACAACATTGTGAAGCAAGTATACTGCAATAAAAGTTAATTTAAAAAATACAAGACATTGTTAAAAATCAATTACCCACCTACACAGTGTTGGTGCCTTCCTCATCTGAAAGCCCAGTTCACCCCCAATTCCTGTTCTCTGTAGACTGCCTAAGACGTCCTGTGAGGCAGGATGCCCACACCGGGCTGGGGGCCTCATGCTCCCCGATTCCCCCTTCTTTCTGGCCCCTTTCTCTCTTACTTCTTCTCATCAGAAATGCTCCCTTCTGGGTTCCTGTAAAACTTACTCCTACTTCCCCAGGTCTCAGATGAAAGGCCGTCTCCTCCGTGTCCTTCCTTGATCACTCTGAATTCAGTCCCCTATATTGAAACGCTTTATCGCGTGCTTATCTCCCTCATTGTGGATCACACAGGATCTGTGATCATACCTGCTAACCCTCATCTGCACCTTCTTATCTGACCTGTAGTGAAAACTCAGTAAAGTCCTGTTGATTGGTGAGATGCATATCTCTATGAATCTGAAATAAAATTTAGACATTTCCCTTTGATCCTTTTTTTCTTGTAACTCTAACTTTTCTCCACCCTTAAAAAATGTGTTTTCTGATTCAATCAGTCATTCGGTATTTACTAGGTTATGGGTACATATCAGCACTCTTAGGAGCCAGGGGATGGAAAAATACATGGGGAAATTAAAAGACACTTACTCCTTGGAAGGAAAGTTATGACCAACGTACATAGCATATTGAAAAGCAGAGATATTACTTTGCCAACAAAGGTCCGTCTAGTGAAGGCTATGGTTTTTCCAGTAGTCATGTATGGATGTGAGAGTTGGACTGTGAAGAAAGCTGAGCACCGAAGAATGGATGCTTTTGAACTGTGGTGTTGGAGAAGACTCTTGAGAGTCCCATGGACTGCAAGGAGATCCAACCAGTCCATCCTAAAGGAGATCAGTCCTGGGTGTTCCTTGGAAGGACTGATGCTGAAGCTGAAACTCCAATACTTTGGCCCCCTCATGTGAAGAGTTGACTCATTGGAAAAGACCCTGATGCTGGAAGGGATTGGGGGCAGGAGGAGAAGGGGACGACAGAGGATGAGATGGCTGGATGGCTTCACTGACTCGATGGACATGAGTTTGAGTGAACTCTGGGAGTTGGTGATGGACAGGGAGGCCTGGCGTGCTGTGATTCATGGGGTTGCAAAAAGTCGGACACGACTGAGCGACTGAACTGAACCGAGGAACAAATAAACCATATAAAAACTGACATGTGCTTTATATGTGAGCTTGTGTGTGTATGTGTGTGTGGGAGAGAGACAGAGAGATTCTCAGAAAACCCAGAGAAAAACACAGAGATTGGCACAAGGAATTTTATCACTGTGATTCAAAAAAGGCTTCAGATTTGAGGTTGACCCTGAGAGATAGTGGGCTTTCCTGGTAACTTAGAAGGTAAAGAATCTGCCTGCAATGTGGGAGGCCGGGTTAAATCCCTGGGTCAGGAAGATCCCCTGGAGAAGGGAATGGCAGCCTACTCCAGTATTCTTGCCTGAAGAATTCTATGGACGGAGGAGTCTGGCAGGCTACAGCCACGGGGTCTCAAAGAGTTAGACATGACTGAGCAACTAACACTCCGAGAGAAAGTATCCAGGCAGACAGGACAAAGAAGATACTCTTAAGTTGAGAAACGGGTGTTAAAGGTATTAAACCAGCAAACACACTTCAAAGAAATAATAAAATAAATGAGTGATCTTATTCCAAATCTCAAATGAAGTTATTTGGAAAATACATTCTGTCTATTCCTATATGCCTGCATTTTGCTTTCATATTAATACATTTGTGGTTCAATTTTGATGACATACTTACCAGTTAAGAATGATAAAATTAGAAAAAAAAAGTCATTCTAAAAGTTTCAATACTGAAGAATGCTTGCATCCCTGGGATACAGCCCACTTGGTCATGGTGTATGATCTTTTTAATGTGTTGTTGGATTTTGATTGCTAGAATTTTGTTGAGGATTTTTGCATCTATGTTCATCAGTGATATTGGCCTGTAGTTTTCCTTTTCTGTAGTATCTTTGTCAGGTTTTGGTATTAGGGTGATGGTGGCCTCATAGAATGAGTTTGGAAGTTTACCTTCCTCTGCAATTTTCTGGAAGAGTTTGAGTAGGATAGGTGTTAGCTCTTCTCTAAATTTTTGGTAGAATTCAACTGTGAAGCCATCTGGACCTGGGCTTTTGTTTGCTGGAAGATTTCTGATTACAGTTTCAATTTCCGTGCTTGTGAAGGGTCTGTTAAGATTGTCTATTTCTTCCTGGTTCAGTTTTGGAAAGTTGTACTTTTCTAAGAATTTGTCCATTTATTCCACGTTGTCCATTTTATTGGCATATAATTGCTGAATGTAGTCCCTTATGATCCTTTGTATTTCTGTGTTGTCTGTTGTGATCTCTCCATTTTCATTTCTAATTTTATTGATTTGATTTTTCTCTCTTTGCTTCTTGATGAGTCTGGCTAATGGTTTGTCAATTTTATTTATCCCTTCAAAGAACCAGCTTTTGGCTTTGTTGATTTTTGCTATGGTCTCTTTTGTTTCTTTTGCATTTTTATTTCTGCCCTAATTTTTAAGATTTCTTTCCTTCTACTAACTCTGGGGTTCTCCATTTCTTCCTTTTCTAGTTGCTTTAGGTGTAGAGTTAGGTTATTTATTTGACTTGTTTCTTGTTTCTTGAGGTATGCCTGGATTGCTATGAACTTTCCTCTTAGCACTGCTTTTATAGTGTCCCACAGGTTTTGGGTTGTTGTGTTTTCATTTTCATTAGTTTCTATGCATATTTTGATTTCTTTTTTGATTTCTTCTGTCATGTCAATGTGTGGCAAAACCAATACAGTATTGTAAAGTAAAATAAAGTAAAAATAAAAATTTTTTAAATAAATAAATTAAAAATAAAATAAATTTAAAAAAATAAATAAAAGTTTCAATAAAATTCTGACTGAAATCTGAAATCAAATCAGACCTGTGCCTGAAAAAATAGGTATCAGGATAAAACTTATTTATGTCACAAATAATCATCTGAACACATGCATCTGCATGCTTACTATCTTTACTTGTAACAGCTAATACCACTTGGCTAGCCAGTATATGAATAATACGTTTACAGCTGTAGGTTGAGATGCTTTTCAAAATTATCTCATCAACATGATCTCATTTAATCCCCCTAACACCCCTGTGAGATAAATAGACAGGTATTTTAATCTCTGTTTCACAGACAAGTCAGCTGATACAGAACTGCTTAGGGACTCATTCAAGGCTGCAAAGTGAGTAAGAGACAGATCAGAGATGAGATCTTAGGAGTTTTTCCATTATAACTGTTGACTTTCCCTGGCCACCAATGCTCAGTAAGAAGAATCAAGATGTCTTTGTGTTATGGTTATAATATTTGAAATGATATTAATCTATTAACATCATTAATTAGTAATCAAATATATATGCAAGAAGAATCACTTTCATTCTAGTAAGATCCTCGCAGAAGGCCAGACTCGAACTGGTAACGATTTTAGGACTGCCACCACGTTTACACTGATCAGTAGAGGGAAGTCTTTAGAGACTTCCCTAGGGGTCCAGCGGTTGAGAACCCGCCTGCCAATGCAGGGGACACAGACGCGACCCCTAATCTGAAAGGACCCCACGTGCCTCGGAGTGGCTGAGCCAGCGAGCCACCACCGCTGAAGCTCGCGTGCCTAGAGCCCATGCTCTGCAACCAGAGAAGCACCAGAAGAAGCTTGCTCACTGCGACGAAGAGCAGCTTCCACTAGCCACAACTGGAGAAAGCCCACTGACCGCAACAAGACCCAGCACAGCCAAAAGGAAACAAATAAATGTATTTTAAATGAAGCCTTTAACACGTGATTCCAGCAAGGACCACCCCAAGCCAGCGGAGCAGAAGCACACAGGTGTGCTCGGCACCAGTCTTTGGGGTTGGCCCTGGTCCAGGACCACCACGGGGCAGGGGATGATCGCCCAGTGATTGCTTGTGAGGTCAACGCATGGGCTCCAAGCCACAGCCATTCAAGTCCTCCCCTGCGGCTTGTAACGGAACTTTTGGGAAAGACACCCTCTCTGGTTTGGTGATGAGCCTCTCTGGGGGCTGTGCAATCCTGAAACTGCGCCATCGACTCAGAGGCGAGAGAAGAATGAGTAAGAAGGTGAATACAAGTAACATAGGAAGGCAGCAGGGTAACCAGGGGAGGAGGACACCCAAAGAGAGGAGAAGACCAAAAATCAACGGTAGCTTTCCCTGGACCAGTTGGTGGTTTTCAGCCTTGCCTTCACAGGAGCTTCACCTGGGAGGCTCACAGGCTCCCATTGTCCAAACCTCCCTCCAGACTAGCGAAACCAGAACTTGAGTTCTGCCCATGTCCATGGTCCTAAGTTCAGTACGTCTGATCACTGGGGGACCCAGGGTCTTCTGGCAGAAGTTTTGCATGGTAACAGAAGTTGGTCCTTAAACATTAAGAAATGGAGCCACTAAAAAGAGAAGCCAGTGGAGGGCTGACCAAGAGGCAGATGTTAGCAGACAGCATTACATTTTTTTTAAGTTGAAGTATAGTTTATCCACAATATTATATTACTTTCTGCTGGACAGCAAAGTGACCCAACTATACATATATGCATTATTTTCCATACTATTTTCCACTATGGTTTATCCCAGGATATTAACTATAGTTCCCTATAGTGCTATACAGTAGGCCCTTGTGGTCCATCTTTTCTATACATAATAGTTGGCATCTACCAACCCAAATTCCCAGACCATCCTTCCCCCTGCCCTCTTTGGCAACTACAAGTCTGTTCTCTCTGTGAGCCTGTCACCACAATTCGACAAGAAAAAGGAAGAAAAAAAAAACCCACCCAGTCAAAAAATGGGCAGAAGACCTACAGGGCATTGCCTTATACACACTTTATCTTTTCAAACGCTTTTGTGAAGCCTTCAGAATAACTGCCTGGCTACTGCTTTCCCATGGTGGGAGTAAGGCCTTTGAAGTGGTGAGCAGAAAGCCAATTTCAAGCTATCAACATCACATCGCAAAGTGCAAAGTCAGGAGAAATGAGCCTTTGTACCCCACTTTATGATATTTTAACCATATGGATATAATAAATGCTAAGAACCTCAAGAGCCCAGATAATAGCAAAATCCAGTAAAATCATTACAAAATGGTGAATTTTGAGTGTTGCCTTTCTTAAATATAATTTATTTAATTACAAGTTTCTATAGGACGGTAAAGACTCCACCTGCAACGTGGGAGACCTGGGTTTGATCCCTGGGTTGGGAAGATCCCCTAGAGGAGGGCATGGCAACCCATTCCAGTATTCTTGCCTGGAGAATCTCCATAGACTGAGAAGCCTGTCGGGTTACAGTCCATGGGGTCAGAGTTGGACATGACTGAGCAACTAAATACATATGCACATAGTAGAAGCATGATTGTGTTTAAAAAGCATCTTGCAAAATTCCTAGAAAATTCAAAACAGGAGATCTCTGCAGGACATCACGGATGTCTTTGACAACTTCATGGATGTATTCTTGTTATAAAGCAACTCACTAGATGGAAACGGTTATATAAAGGATGGATAAACGACAAGGTCCTACTGTATAGCACAGGGAACTATATTCAATAGCCTGTGATAAGCCATAATGGAAAAGAATATCTGAATCACGTTTCTGTACAGCAGAAGTTGGCAACATTGTAGATGAAAATATCTCATGGGAAAAATAAAATAAAGAAAGCAACTCACATTGACCGAAGGGCTCTTGATTCAGGTTGTAAAGACCCACCGTCACAAATCTGGGGTCTTGTTCTTGCTGACCTCTATCATTTTGGAAGGGTTGTAACACTGGGATGGAGCGCATTCAAAAGGGCTCTAGTCCGGGGTCACACACCTCACCCCAGTACTAAACCATCTTTCCCAGCAATCTGCATAGCCTCCAGGTTCCCTTGCTTCCCTGCACTGAGTCAGCCGCTCTGATGCTGACCACCCACTTCCAAGTAGAATGTTTAAAGCTTCCAGGGTCACCAGGCAGAATACTGTTACAACATTTGATTTGCATCATTGTGTCTCCAGCTCCAAACATCCCTCAGTCATTTTTAATGTTAAAAAGGCTTTGATTACTTCTGAGTACACTACCCACTCCTCCCCTCCCCTTTGCAAACATGGAGATCTAGCATTTCATTTCCTGCAAACAGACGCTCAGAAACCAGCTAGATGAATTTCAAAAGTGCATTCCCCTAAATGACAGGCACTCTCCAAAGGATCCCTCAAGGCTCAATTATTTGCCACTTCTTTGCTTGGTTTCATATGTTAGCATTCCTTCCCCGTCTCTAGCGAAAATCACAAGGCCCTTAACCACTGATAACAGTCTGCGAACAGGGAAAGTGGTCATTACCATTACTTTGACCAGCACCGAGGGTTTCCTACCCACAAGGTCCAGGGGCGAAGTCTGAGTCTCCTTTCTCTTTTACATCTTTTAGTTAATTGCTTCAATTTGTCCCATTCCCATTCACATTTTTTTTTTCCTTCGCTAAATCACAATTATCCGTCACATATGTGCAGCCAGGAGGTTAGGGAGAACACCCAGCTGGTATTACTGGGAAGCCAGAAAGTCCTTTAGGGAAAAGAGCATTCTTGGTACATTCTTGGTATGACCCAGCTTTATCTTTTTTTTTTTTTTTTTTTTTTTTTTGCCTAATTTCAGAAGCTGCTTATACCCAGAGTAGCAGTGCTGTGAATTCATTGGCTTAAACAGAACAGACTCAATATTAACTCACAAAGGGCCATGCCATCACCACTGTAGGCATATGGCCTCCAGACAGAAACTCCAACAAAAAAAAACCCCAGACACTAATCCAGAAAATAAGTCCAAGAGGCCTGCCTTATGGAATTTAACATTCAGAGGAATTTCGGTGAGAAATGGAGTGCATGCATGCTAAGTCGCTTCAGTCTTTTCTGACTTTGCAATCCCATGGACTGCAGCCCACCAGGCTCCTCTGCTCATGGGATTCTCCAGACAAGAAAACTGCGGTGGGTTGCCATGCCTTCCTCCAGGGGATCTTTCCAACCCAGGGATCGGATCTGCGTCTCCTGAATCTTCTACATTGCAGGTGGATTCTTTATTGCTGAGGCACTGGGGAAGCCTGAGAAATGGAGTTCTTTCTGCCATGTTAGAAAACAAGGATGTCACAGCTATCAGCGATTCCAGCCCTTCCATAAGAGCTCCTGAGCCATAAGGGCCCTCAGGAAGGAGAATACCTGCCCTCTAGCAGTCATCAGATTGCAGCCTCTCCCTATAGGGAGCACAAGAGAGTGCGGGGATGGGAAAAAAAAAAACAGGAGACTGGCCCAGAATAGCTGGGATGCATATGAATGGAATTAATTCAGTGAGCCCAGACTCCTGCACCTTTCTATACCTAGAAAAGTCCTAAATTCCTTAACTTGGGATCTCTGGTTTTCTTTAATTAACAATAATCTTTTGAGGACTACCTGCCCTTTGTTGTAAACCTCTAGATAACCTGGCTCCCCGCCTCATCCCTTTGGAGCAGTTCTCTGAAGGTCGCTTGAGGCACTGTCTTCTGGGTTTGAAGTTCTAAACATTGTCACTGAATAAAACATAGCTCAACTTTTAGGTTGTAAATATTTTTTTAAGTTGACATAGGTGTGCCTGTATCTTGGACTTTCACCTGCTAGTTTTTTTTAAAATTTAGATTATATTTACTAATGTATAAACAAAAATAGCCAAAGGAACATAACTGAGCTCTTACTATATTCTGGGCACTGTTCTGTGGCTTTAAGTGCATTTTTTTTCCTCATTGAAACATCACAGTAAGGCTGTGAGGTATATCCTACTATCATTCCCATTTTATAGATGGGTAAATTTGAAGATAAATCTCTTCCATTTTCATGTTTTCACAATAGTAATTCTAGGCCAATTAATGGTTTCTCTTTTCCCATCAGAAAGACAGATATTCTTCATTTCCCAGAGACAATTATTACTAGAGGAACCATAGTAAAACAGAGTATGAAACAGAAATTCAATAGTTCAAAATCACTACAATTTTAAAAAGCAAGTAGAATTATTTTGTTGCTTATCAGTTCAGGGAGACATCAGAAAACTCTGGCTCCTAGCAAAGGCAATTTTAATTTTGTTTTCTTTCAATAGTTTCCAACTTAAAATTTCTGAAATATTCTGGTTTGATTATTAACTAGATATCTTCTTCTTTGTCAGGAAAGAAATATAAGAGCCTGTTAGCTAGTTATCCTATTAAAAATATATACAATCAAGAATTAATAAAGTTTTTAAACAACATATTTAACCTTTTCCTTTAAAACAAAAGTGACATTTTGCCTAACTTTCACACTTTAACTGTTTAATACACTTTTGTGTACCAGTAGTGATCACTGGAGAAGGCAATGGCACCCCACTCCAGTACTCTTGCCTGGAAAATCCTATGGACGGAGGAGAGTGGTGGGCTGCAGTCCATGGGGTTGCTAAGAGTCAGACACGACTGAGCAACTTCACTTTCACTTTTCACTTTCATGCATTGGAAAAGGAAATGGCAACCCACTCCAGTGTTCTTGCCTGGAGAGTCCCAGGGACGGGGGACCCTGGTGGGCTGCCGTCTATGGGGTTGCACAGAGTTGGACACGACTGAAGTGACTTAGCATAGCATAGCATAGTGATCATTGGAAGATTATAACTGTTTTGGTGGTGCCATCTCCTTACTGTATACTTTTGGGAAGTGTTCTTCATTTTGTAATTTTGTATGCTTACCTTTGAATCCCTCACACCTAAGAGAACATTGATGTATGCACATCATATAAAAGGCTTAAAGGATTAATGAATGAAAGAAGGAATCTTTTAAACGTGATAAGGCTATGGGAGAATAACTTAAAAAGACTTTTTTGTAATTGGAACTGATTGAAACAGTATTTGATTCTCCTAACTCTAGATTAGTCAGTTTTTCTGGCTTTTCTCTCTCTCCTTCAGAATATCATCTCTACCTTCATGCTAGACCTTTCCTACTGAACCTAGATCAAATGTAGTGCCCTCCCTGAACCCACCATGGCAAAATGACCTGTCAATGGCACCCCCGTCTGTATGACACATGCACACGGTGCGCACACACCACACACACACACACAAAGTTAAGAACATCAATCATAGTTTAATGTGGCTTTTGTGTACATTACCTCTCAGTTCCCTAACAGCAGTGACCAGATGTTTGCTCACTCAATGATGTCTATGTGTATGTGTGAAATCATGTTTTCAACATGATTCTATGGAGAGATATTTAAACCTGATCCTGGTGAATAAATTTGCCCAGCAAATTTTTTGGCTTTCCAACACCATAGATTTCACCAATCCATTGACAAAACCCATCAAATGTCTGTTGCCATCTGAAATATGGAAGTATTTAAAACGATCACCTTGCGCCTGCCTTTCTCCCAGTCCATATCCCTGCACCATCTGAGGAAACCCTCCCAATCCCAAAACACTAAGCCTGTTGAGATGATTCTTGGGGTGTTTGAGAGGAACATGGGTGTAGGTGAACCAGTATGTCAGAGAAGACACTTCCTGCTCCACATACAAAACACAAGCGTTTTGCTCAAGGAGCCATGAGGACGTCGTGTCTTGAGAAGGCCAGTTCAGCTCACTGCTGAAACTCTGAGCCAACAAAGGTAGCATGAAAACCAAAACACGAAAATGGTTTCAGTGATCGTGACATTCAGACCTTTTCATTTCTCTCTTTCAAATGCCAGCCGGCTGGATCCAGCCACTGGAGGTAAGAAATGTTCCTGTTCATGACTCCCTCCAGCCTCTGCCACGTAGAATGACTTCAAACAGGCATCAGTAAACTGCATTCTCATCACCCCAGCCCAGACTGAATTCTAATCAAGGTCTTTTAAATGCCACTGAACAAATCTATATACTATGGATTATTTTCTTGTATGCCTTTAGCCAAATGCTATTCATTGGGTCATTTATTATTTTTAGAAAACCAAAACAATCCACATTAATAGTATAAATCATAATGCATCTAGAAGCAGCACCCAGTCATCCTTGGTAATTTACTAACAGAATTGAAAGAAGCTTTTAATTATTCCTCCTCCAGTGATTTATTAGACAGTCTGAATCTAGTAACTGCATGAGTAGAAGATGCAGGTTTTTATCACCATTAACCAATAGAAAGGTTCTGGTCTGCAAATGTCCTAAAAACCAAGTAGTAAAATCCAAGGAGCATGCAGAGTTGAGTTCAAAGAGAAATAAAATATGGAAATTTTCAAAGTCCAACAGATTATCCAAAGCAGTATCTCTAGAAGAAGTCAGGAATCCTTGAATAGATTACCTAACATGAAAATGAATGTCCAACTTGAAGGGCACATTTGATAAAATATTTGTTTATGTAAAGTTTAACTTAAGAGGCAAGGTGCAGGATCAATTATGATAATACTCCAAATTAGCTCAATTGATGCCCATGTGAAATCAACAAATGACGTCATAATTTGCTCACCCTCTCTTGAGAAAAGCCCATCAGGAAAGCAACAGAGGAAATAGCAGACCACTTAGCTGCTCAAGTTGTTTGCATCTGGAGACAAGTCAATTAAAAAGACTTCCCAGAACCATATGTCATAAAGCCTGTCTGTCCGTCATCTCCAAAAGTATGAAAGGAAAACCACAAAGCCATTTCTCTGGGCTATTTGATAGAGAGACGTTAATTGTAGGCTTCAAGAAAATGACATCTGAAAGAGGAGATGGGCCTGCCTCGTATCCCCAGATTAATTAAGCCAGAGCCCTGGAGGTTTGGCATTGAAGTTTCAGACAGAACTGCGTTTTTACTGAGCAAAGTTATCTCTGTAAATCAGAGCTGGAATAGGAGTGTGATAGGAATGGCTGCCGTTACAATCCTTATTGTCACCATTTGGGGACCTTATTATTGGACAGAAAGAATCATTTCAGCTACATTCATTTCCAGCACCAATAGTCCATTCTACTCTAGATTCCCATAGTCCTCTCTTTCCTGCCACTTAGCTCTGGATGCTAGGACACTTTTCTGGTTCTGCTGAAAACTCCTCCTTCCTTGACGCTGCCCCAGTCATCACCAGGACAAGCTGAAAGGACTTTTCAACAGTTTCCTTAATTTATACAAAGACTTTTCTTCATTGCTCCCTCTCTTGTCCCCATATTTAAACTCTGTGTGTGTATGTTGAGGTCAGTGGCTTAAGAAGTTTCATTGGAATGAATCCAAAGACTTGTGAGATTGGGAAAAACTAAAACAAACTGGGGATATTGCTGATTCAATAAATTTAGAATAATTCTTGTATTTTTGCTGTGCTCTATTTAAATTTAAATGAAGCTTTATTATTATTATTTTTTTTAACTATACTCCAATATTTTATTTTATTTTATTTTTTTATTTTTTTTATTTTTTTTTTATTTTTTATTTTTTTTAAATTTTAAAATCTTTAATTCTTACATGCGTTGAAGCTTTATTATTATTATTTTTTTTAACAGCTTCTACTAAATCCCTGGGCTTCCCAGGTAGCACTAGTGGTAAAGAACCTGCCTGCCAATGCAGGAGACATAAGAGATGCGGGTTCAGTCTCTGGGTGGGGAAGGTCCCCTGGAGGAGGGCATGGCAACCCTCTCCAGTATTCTTGTCTGGAGAATCCCACAGAGGAGCCTGGCAGGCTACAGTCCATAGGGTCACAGAGAGTCAGAGACAACTGAAGCGACTGAGCAGGCACACACACGGTGAATCCCCATGTTCCGTACTGACTTAAAAGATAGCTCGGATTGAAGCTTTAGAATTCATGAATTCCTTCAACAATATCTACTGAGCACTTACTAAATGCCAGGCAGTGTACCAGGCATTGAGGAGAAACTGATGACAAATCGGTTCCCCAGCATCCCTCCTGGGAACACAGGTCAAGCTGTTCTGTTGGCTTCCCACATTTCAGCAAAGACATGCCCATCCTTCCGAGTGAGCAAGCCAATAGGGTTTGCTTGTCCACAGAAGCTGAGCCAGCTTCACCCTATGCATCCTTCCATGGACCCTGGAGGTCCTTTTTGGCAAATGATACAATGTTAGAATTCTTTCTAACTTATAATGGCAAGCTAGTTCAGGCTGAATCTTCTCTATTGGAATAAAGTTAACTCAGCTGATGGACACCTTAGTATCAGAAATCTACACGCCAAGAGGCCACTTTGCAATTTTCTGAGGAGCTCAGGGTCTGAGTTAGTCTCAATGAATTCCAAACTCCAAGTGGTCTCGGTTTCTAAAAGAAAGACGTGGCAGTGACCCTCTAATTCCCATCCACGTAGACATCTTGATCACTGGTTTATGGATGTTTCAACAAATCATCCTCAATATTTCTTTTCATTTATTGATTTAGAACAGAGGAAGAAACATAATAAAATAAAGTGTACTGTTATCCTTCCTGATTAGTTATAATCTAGTTGTAGAGAAAGTGCGTTCAGTTCAGTTCAGTTCACTCAGTCGTGTCCGACCCTTTGCGACCCCATCCTTTATTTTTCTAGTTTCACCAAAATAATTAAGAACAGGAAAATATTATTTGTCTCTTTTGTGAAAAACAAAACAACAAAAAATATTTTCTTCTAAGAGCAATACATGTTCTTTAAAGAAAAAAAAATGGAAAATATAGAAAGAAAGAAACAGTGGTTATATTACTATCAAGCAAATTTAACCAGAAGTTTTATTTTATTTTATTTTTTTGCTTTTTTTTTTTTAATTTTAAAATCTTTAATTCTTACATGCATTCCCAAACATGAACCCCCCTCCCACCTCCCTCCCCACAACATCTCTCTGGGTCATCCCCATGCACCAGCCCCAAGCAAGCTGCACCCTACGTCAGACATGGACTGGCGATTCAATTCTTACATGACAGTATACATGTTAGAATTCCCATTGTCCCAAATCATCCCACCCTCTCCCTCTCCCTCTGAGTCCAAAAGTCCGTTATACACATCTGTGTCTTTTTTCCTGTCTTGCATACAGGGTCGTCATTGCCATCTTCCTAAATTCCATATATATGTGTTAGTATACTGTATTGGTGTTTTTCTTTCTGGCTTACTTCACTCTGTATAATTGGCTCCAGTTTCATCCATCTCATCAGAACTGATTCAAATGAATTCTTTTTAATGGCTGAGTAATACTCCATTGTGTATATGTACCACAGCTTTCTTATTCATTCATCTGCTGATGGACATCTAGGTTGTTTCCATGTCCTGGCTATTATAAACAGTGCTGCGATGAACATTGGGGTACATATGTCTCTTTCAATTCTGGTTTCCTCAGTGTGTATGCCCAGAAGTGGGATTGCTGGGTCATACGGTAGTTCTATTTGCAATTTTTTAAGGAATCTCCACACTGTTCTCCATAGTGGCTGTACTAGTTTGCATTCCCACCAACAGTGTAGGAGGGTTCCCTTTTCTCCACACCCTCTCCAGCATTTATTGCTTGCAGATTTTTGGATCGCAGCCATTCTGACTGGTGTGAAGTGGTACCTCATTGTGGTTTTGATTTGCATTTCTCTAATAATGAGTGATGTTGAGCATCTTTTCATGTGTTTGTTAGCCATCCGTATGTCTTCTTTGGAGAAATGTCTATTTAGTTCTTTGGCCCATTTTTTGATTGGGTCGTTTATTTTTCTGGAATTGAGCTGCAGAAGTTGCTTGTATATTTTTGAGATTAGTTGTTTGTCAGTTGTTTCATTTGCTATTATTTTCTCCCATTCAGAAGGCTGTCTTTTCACCTTGCTTATATTTTCTTTTGTTGTACAGAAGCTTTTAATTTTAATTAGATCCCATTTGTTTATTTTTGCTTTTATTTCCAGAATTCTGGGAGGTGGATCATAGAGGATCCTGCTGTGATTTATGTCTGAGAGTGTTTTGCCTATGTTCTCCTCTAGGAGTTTTATAGTTTCTGATCTTACATTTAGATCTTTAATCCATTTTGAGTTTATTTTTGTGTACGGTGTTAGAAAGTGATCTAGTTTCATTCTTTTACAAGTGGTTGACCAGTTTTCCCAGCACCACTTGTTAAAGAGATTGTCTTTACTCCATTGTATATTCTTGCCTCCTTTGTCAAAGATAAGGTGTCCATATGTGTGTGGATTTATCTCTGGGCTTTCTATTTTGTTCCATTGATCTATGTGTCTGTCTTTGTGCCAGTACCATACTGACTGTGGCTTTGTAGTAGAGCCTGAAGTCAGGCAAGTTGATTCCTCCAGTTCCATTCTTCTTTCTCAAGATTGCTTTGGCTATTCGAGGTTTTTTGTATTTCCATACAAATCTTGAAATTATTTGTTCTAGTTCTGTGAAAAATGTGGCTGGTAGCTTGACAGGGATTGCATTGAATTTGTAAATTGCTTTGGGTAGTATACTCATTTTCACTATATTGATTCTTCCGATCCATGAACATGGTATATTTCTCCATCTATTAGTGTCCTCTTTGATTTCTTTCATCAGTGGTTTATAGTTTTCTATATATAGGTCTTTAGTTTCTTTAGGTAGATATATTCTTAAGTATTTTATTCTTTTCGTTGCAATGGTGAATGGAATTGTTTCCTTAATTTCTTTTTCTACTTTCTCATTATTCGTGTATAGGAATGCAAGGGATTTCTGTGTGTTGATTTTATATCCTGCAACTTTACTATATTCATTGATGAGCTCTAGTAATTTTCTGGTGGAGTCTTTAGGGTTTTCCATGTAGAGGATCATGTCATCTGCAAACAGTGAGAGTTTTACTTCTTCTTTTCCAATTTGGATTCCTTTTATTTCTTTTTCTGCTCTGATTGCTGTGGCCAAAACTTCCAGAACTATGTTGAATAGTAGCGGTGAAAGTGGGCACCCTTGTCTTGTTCCTGACTTTAGGGGAAATGCTTTCAATTTTTCACCATTGAGGATAATGTTTGCTGTGGGTTTGTCATAGATAGCTTTTATTATGTTGAGGTATGTTCCTTCTATTCCTGCTTTCTGGAGAGTTTTTATCATAAATGGATGTTGAATTTTGTCGAAGGCCTTCTCTGCATCTATTGAGATAATCATATGGTTTTTATTTTTCAATTTGTTAATGTGGTGAATTACATTGATTGATTTGCGGATATTGAAGAATCCTTGCATCCCTGGGATAAAGCCCACTTGGTCATGGTGTATGATCTTTTTAATGTGTTGTTGGATTCTGATTGCTAGAATTTTGTTGAGGATTTTTGCATCTATGTTCATCAGTGATATTGGCCTGTAGTTTTCCTTTTTTGTGACATCTTTGTCAGGTTTTGGTATTAGGGTGATGGTGGCCTCATAGAATGAGTTACCAAAAATTTCGAGAAGAGCTAACACCTATCCTCCTCAAACTCTTCCAGAAAATTGCAGAGGAAGGTAAACTTCCAAACTCATTCTAACCAGAAGTTTTAAAAGGTATATATCTTTTAAATCTTCCTATGCTTTGTTGGTGATTAAATAACATTTTTTGTGTTTTCCTGATTATAAAAGTAATACATGTCTATAACAGAAAACATGGAATATAGAGAATTCTGTAAAATATAAATTATATTTATTCTAGCAATGTTACCATTTGACACACTGCATTTCTGCATCTACTTAAATATTTGTTTTCTGTCTTGTCTCCCCTCTGTCACTGATGTCTCTGTCTCTCACACACACATTGTATGTTGCTTTCTTAACATATCACAATTGTTTTTCAGGTTATTAATGGTTTTCTTGAAAATGAGTTTTAGCAGAGATTCAATATTTCATCATACAGATGTAAAGTAATAGAATGCTTACATATTAGGATTAAATTATGTTTGTGGAATTTTTTCATGGAATAAACTTCAATTTTTTGAATTATATTATAACTTTATCCATAAACTGGAATATCAAATGAAATTATTAAGCATGAAATAAATATCATATATTCAACTCAGGAATAGTTTTTATACAATTTTCACCAGAAAATACATACAAGTATATATTCTTTTTCAGCTTTTAAATGTGTTTCCTAACATCATTTTATTTTTTACAAAACATTTCCCCCACTGTTGGATATCTGGGCCGCTAATTGACCTTTACAATTGCTTTTGATGACTTGATCAAGGATCAACATGATTTTCTAGTAAAGACTGACTTCTATTTTCATTTTTAAAGCCACAGAAACAGCAAAGAAGTTATCAACAAGTGTCACAGCTCACCACACAAAGGATAAACACTGTAGGCTGATGAGCTTAATTTTATTTCTGTCGAAGTCCTTGGTTTGCTCTGTGGAGTGTTTAGACAAATCTTGACCCACAAAATACCGAATTCCCTCTAGCTGGACTCAGAAAAACAAATTTGGAGGCAACTTTCATAAGAACACTAGGCTTTTAAAGAAATGTATTTCTTTAGGATCAATGTGGTTAAGTAATATCTGCATGATAGTCATAGCAGAAATGTCACCTGAGTAATTCTAATTTAATTTTTTATTAAAAGACATAAAGCTGAATTCAGCTACATTTTTACAGTGAGCGATTTCTTTACCTGTCCCAAATTTAGATACATATGACAGTGCGGCATGTTCTTAAATCTGAAAGTTGGTTCAACTCTTATTTCATGTCCTATTTCCTAAAACTGTAATCTAGTAAGAACCACCCACTGCTCACAAAATTTAAGGAAACAGTGTTTGAGAACTGGAGAAGAGTCTGTGGAAGTTAAACTGTCAAGAAGTTTAGAAGTAAAATACACGGACGTAGTCAGTGGGACAGTCAGCAGTTAACTTTTTTTTGATTCTTTTTCGTTTGGGGGGTTTTCACACTCCCTCAAATTCAAAAATAGAGAAATGCAGTAAATAGTCTACATATTTAAAGGAAGAAGTGGAGGAAAAAGTTTTGCAAGGAAGCCCATGACTGTAATACGGCATCCTGAGGTGAAATAAAAGAACACATAGATACGTAAAACAAAGGGATGCCTTTTCTAAGCATATGGGCTGGAAGAAAAGACCATATAGAGATTTAACATGAAGAAATAATATGCTTTTTGCTTAATATTTTTGTATTTAAGCATAATATTATTTCTCCAATTTTAGCCTAGCATTCTTTTTGAAAATCCAAATGTTTATTACCACTTATACATTTTTCCCCCCTTCTTTAATACAGAGAAGGGGTTTGATCTATCCTTGAATGGTAGGGAAATGCTGTTATGCTAAATTTCTTTACTGAGTGATAATTATTTAAAATTATAAAAGGAATATATACAATATAGCATGCCTTTCCTAAATCTTTTTGATAACCTTTGAAAAAGCAAACCTTAATGGTGAATTTACATAGTATTGCTTTCTGAAGCCTCCCTCACGAATACTGTTCCATTTATAGAAACTGCCATTTAGTATGGCAAGGCCTTTTCCAGAATCTCTCTGTTTGAAAACTGCAGTTTAATGCAGTCATTTCCATCCATATAAATAGATACTATCAGATGATCTTGATAGTGGTATTAATGGAAGCTGAGTCAGACCCTAATACAAAATATCAAAAAGCATTTTATGGCATCTTCCTTAACATCCCTTGTGAAGTTTATTTTCATTAATTAGATCCTATTTTTCACCGAGTTCCTCAGCATCGAGAATACAGAGAACTGTGCAGGGCAATGGCAATCTGAAGCCCACAAATTATTTTCAGCATCAGTGACTCCCTGAACTCATGATGCTGGCAAAACTTTGGAGGAAGGGATAGGTCAGCAATCCCAGGACTTACAGCCACAGGAAAATGGAAAAAGCATAAAATGCATATGCACCTGAAGCTTAGAAAGCCAGCGCACAGAGAAGTGAAATTTATTATTCTAATGACTTTCCCAGCATGAGACTCTCACCAGGAGACACGTGTCTGTGCATCTAATAAGGCTGCAGAGGTCTAGCGATTCCTGAAGGACTCCCAGGGCTGCTTCCAAAGCAGCCATTATGGATGGGGGAAAAAACCGAAGTTTCCATGCTGCTCCACTGCTAGCTACATTCACATATATATCCCCCAGAAATGAAGCCATTTGGGGCCAGCAAGCTCCAGTTAAACTATTCCAGGTATTTAAAATGCCTATTCATATTTTGCTCTTGAAGCATGACAAATCCTAGGTCAGATCTGCGGGAATGTCTTGCCTCCATGGCATTTCTAACTAGCTCTGAAATATCTAGGTCTCTCCAGGTTTATCCTTTTCCACTTTATCAGCCCTTCTATGCGATTATAATAAGTGTTTATGGACATATACCTATAAATATATTTTTGTATAATAATGTTGTTATTCTATGTGCACTGTTTCACTGGGTTAGTGTTTGTTTGTTTGTTTGTTTTTTGTCATTAAAAGACATAGCTGAGATTTTCAGTGTCTTACATGTATTGAGTAGCTGTATCACACTTAAAGAAGCCCAGCCTCCACTTTGGACCTTTCGTCGGTCCCAACATGTCTAGACAGGCCATCCCTGTGCGTGTATCATCCTGTCCACTTGCACATAGTTTCTTGAAGTAGAAATTCTGGACCCAAGAAATTCTGAACATTTCCAAGTGACCACCCAAAGGAACTTTTTTGATTTAAACTTAGTTGTCCATGAAAGTAAACATTCCTGGACCTCATCATCCACACTAAGTGAAACAGGTCTTATAAATTTTTATCCATTTGATAACAGAAAAAGTTTTCTCATTGCTATTTTAAATTGGAACCTAAATTAACCTCAGTCATTCTTTTTACATCTTGATGTCTCATAAAATCCTAGGTTAGAGAACCTCAGTACAGATGACTTTATATAGTGATCGGGTCTTGCTAATGTGTTTGCGATTATTTGCAATGAAGATCCTGGTCCACAAAGCAGGCAAATCCAAATAAGAAGCAGTATGTTCCTAATTCTTTCCAGGCTCATGTCTGCCCAACTGTACCCAAATTCAATGTATCATGTCCCACTCCTTCTGAATTAAGTAGTAAGCTCTTTAGGGATTATAATGAGGCTTTCCCAGGTTTAGGCCAGGGCATGAGGACATAACAGGATCAGAATTAGATGATGACGGCTTCCTAGGTGGCACTAATGGTAAAGAATCCACCTGCCAATACAAGAGACACAAGAGATGGCAGATTTGATCCCTAGGTTGGGAAGATTCCCTGGAATAGGAAGTATCAACCACTCCAGTATTCTTACTTGGAAAATCCCATGGAGAGAGCAGCCTGGTGGGCTACAGTCCATGGGGTCACAAAAAGTCGGACAAGACTGGGTCACTGAACATAAGATCCTACTTTCTATAAGCCATTATCAGATGTTTAGAACAGACTTGTCTTCTGGGGCAGACGAGAGAGGCAGAGTTTCTACGTGGCTCAGGATGTAAAAGCAAGGGAACCCTTTAACTTTTTACTTTTCACATAGTAGGATTTCAAAAAGTATTGATGTTGGAATGATAAGCCCAACAGGACTTCACCCAAAGGACCAACGGACAGCAAATAGGATGGAATTGTTCCTAAACTTGGAGTAAGTTCGAAAGTCAGGGTTAGGGACTTTCCTGGTGGTTAGGAATCCATCTGCCTTCCAGTTCAGGGGATGTGGGTTCCATCACTGGTACAGGAACTAAGATGCCACATGCTGCAGGGCAACTCAGCCCACACACTGCGACTACTGCTGTCACGCACTCTGAAGCCTGGGTGCCAAAACCAGAGGGATAGCTATGCGCTGCAGCAAACCTGCAATGAGAGACCCTGGGCGCCACACCTAAGACCCGACGCGGCCAATGGGGAAAGAATGAAGTCTTCAAGATATGAAAGTCAGTAGCAAGGTCCAGTTGTCAACAAAGGTCCATCTAGTCAAGGCTGTGGTTTTTCCAGTAGTCATGTACGGATGTGAGAGTTGGACTATAAAGAAAGCTGAGCACCAATGAATGGATGCTTTTGAACTGTGGTGCTGGATAAGACTCTTGAGAGTCCCTTGGACTGCAAGGAGATCCAACCAGTCCATCCTAAAGGAGATCAGTCCTGGGTGTTCACTGGAAAGACTGATGCTGAAGCTGAAACTCCAATACTTTGGCCACCTCATGAGATGAGCTGACTCATTTGAAAAGACCCTGATGCTGGGAAAGATTGAGGGCAGGAAGAGAAGGGGACGACAGAGGATGAGATGGTTGGATGGCATCACCAACTCAACAGACATGAGTTTGGGTGGACTCTGGGAGTTGGTGATGGATAGGGAGGACTGGCGTGCTGCGGTTCATGGGGTCGCAAAGAGTTGGACACGACTGAGCGACTGAACTGCACTGAACTAAACTGATAGTTAAAACTACACGAAAAATACCTGATGTGATTTGCGTAGTACACTGTACATGGTGCCATATGGAAAATAAGCTTTAGTATTTGGGAAGTACCCATATGATTAAAATTGTGACCAGTGACCACACACACTATTTTTCCCCTTTTGAAACTGGATATTTGTATGCAATCACTCATGTATAAGATTCTACAAAGCCTGTACCCCATAGAAGATCAGCCCTCTTCCTACATTTCCAACAAAGTAATACGCAGCTTTTCTTGAATATGTTATATCATTTGGTCCTCCAAGGAACGTGCTACCATAAGTACTATCATTAATGCTCTATTTTGGGGGAAAAATGGTTTTTTATCACATAGGAGGTATTGGATATATGAATGCATACACACATTCACCGAAACACACATATATATTTCCAAGCAAATATTATTCACCATGTAAAATTCAGACTGATCACAGGAATGTGTACAAATTACTGTTTAAAGAGAAAGTCATGGAGAAAAATTGATGCACTTAACAATCACAGTGATTTGTAAATATTTTCCCATGCATATTTAGTAAGAGCAATAATGGCTAGAACATTCATGAATACTTATTTAACAGAATGAGAGTCATTAAGATCACATTTTGGTTAGTTTTGCCAAGTGGATGAAGGTTAACCAAACTCTCTGAAACTAAGAGATACTATTATTTTTCCAGACGACTTTTCGGCCCAATAAACTGTCTTAAGGAAATATCCTCCTAAGTGATAATTATGATCTAATTGCTCGCCAGCTGAGCCCCACAAAATGTGCCACTAGGACAGTAACACAGAGTAAATAGAATTTTTCATCACTATTTTATTGAGAGAGTTGTGAAATTGAAAGAAGATGAGAGAAACTGTTGGTGTAAGGCCTGCTTCTTAAGAATGACTTACACTAGAAAGACAGGATACAAATGAGCTTATTTATGAAGCAGAAAGAGACTCACAGACTTAGAGAACAAACTTGCGGTTGCCAAGGGGAAGGGTGGGGGAAAGGGATAGGGAGCTTGGTACCAACGTGTACACACTGCTATATTTAAAACGGGTAACCAACAAGGACCTACTCTATAGCACAGGGAGCTCTGCTCAATGTTATGTGGCAGCCTGGATGGGAGGGGCATTTGGGGGAGAATAGATATATGTATGGCTGAGTTCTTTTGCTATCCACCTGAAACCATCACAACATTGTTAATCAGCTGGACTCTAATTCAAAATAAAAAGTTGAATAAAAATAAAAAGAATGATCTCGAAACACCCTTAAATGTCTGTGTTCAACATCACTTGACTTGTGAATTCAGCTCGTACTGGCCCTGCTTCACCAGTGTTTCTCTCCGGATGACTTACCTTCCATGAAACCAATAAGTGGATGTTTCAAAACTAAAAGTAATCAGGATTACAGGTCTTTTTAGTAACTTTTGTTTTTACAAGATTCACATAAAGTTCAAGAAAGAACAGACAGAACTATGATATCCTGATAGAAATCGTATCAGGGCCTGCTGAATGCTGGGGTACAGAGTATCGCCTGGAAGGAGGAACGTGGGAAATTTTTGGAAGGAAAGGACTGTCCTTATATCAGTTGGCATCATGCATGCCTGCATGCTGAACTGTTTCAGTCGTGCCCAGCTCTTCGAAACGCTATGGATTGTAGCCCTTCAGGCTCCTCTTCCAAGGGATTCTCCAGACAGGAACACTAGAGTGGGTTGCTATGCCCTTCCCCAGGGGATCTTCCTGACTCAAGGATGGAACCTGGGTCTCCTGTGTCTTCTGCACTGCGGGTGAATTCTTCACCCAGTAAGCCACCTGGGAAGCCAGACTGGCGTGGTAGTTAAGGTTATATATCTGTGTGTGTTACTCATTCAGTCATGTCCGACTCTATGTTACCCTATGGAATGTAGCCTGCTAGGCTCCTCTGTCCGTGGAATTCTCCAGGCAAGAATACTGGAGTGGGTAGCCATTCCCTTCTCCAGGGGACCTTCCCAAACCAGAGATCGAACCTGGGTTTCCTGCACTGTAGGCAGACTCTTTACCAGCTGAGCCACCAGGAAAACCCAAGGTTAAATATTTTTACCAAAAGTCACTGAACGGTAGACATAAGATTTGTGCTTTTTGTTTTACATCGATTTTCCTCTAGTGTAATTTCCATCAGGATTTCTTCTTTGGGGAAAAAAAAAAGTAACTGCCGTTTATCCAAAACTTTTCTTTGAAGTCAGAAACAAAGGAGCACACGGCCTAGTCACTGATGAAGACTAAAGATTGCTGTAATAAGGAGTATGTTTTTTCTGGGATGTGACATCAGAAGATGACCAGAACATCTACCTTATTTTTTTAATGTGCAGATTTTACTGTAAGAGTAAGGTTGTCTGGCTAAAGGAATGAGTAAGGTGTTAGGAAGCTCCAAGTTATGAGAATGGCCATTTGTCATGGACATTCTAAGCACACTGATGACAAATGAGAATTAAGCAGTTGGCCAGATGAAGTATGTGTTAGAAAAACATGGGGTTGTCTTTCTCTACTGGCTTTTCTGAATCAGATTTCTTCTTTTCAAAGTTTACTATAAAGGATCTTTATTAAAAGGCATAAGAAAAAGGATATTATAGAGATAAAATTTTAACTTTAATTCAATTGAAACCAAAACCAATTATGTATTCCCTATACGTGGTGGGAATTATGGTAACACCAGAAATAGAAGGGTAGAAAAGACTGTTCCCTTAGTCAGAGAACAAGCAGTCTAGCAGAAGCCCAGGTCATGAAATGAATAAATACAGCACATATGAAAACTGAGGCAGAGCTGTCATGGACAAAATATGGGCTCTGGAACTAAACAGTTTAGGGCATATTCTACTTGCACGTACTAGCTGTATCATCTTAGACAAGTTGCTTAAATGCCTTGTGCATCAATGTTATATCTGAAAATGGAATGGTTAAATAGTACCTTTCTCATGAAGTTTTGTGAGGATTAAGTAAGTTTATAGATGTAAAGTTCTTGGAACACAACCTGGCAGAGAGTGAGCACTACGCAAGCAACACGTGGCCGCCAAGGGCACTTCCTCTTGGTCAGTGTCTGCTCCACCACACTGATGGAGGCAATGATGCTGGAGATGAAGAAGTGTGACTGAAGAATCAGTCACTGCTCAACAGAAGCATCATCCATCCCCTCCTGTGTTAACTCCATGGACATCCCTGAAAACGTGTGTAGTTGATATATACAGACAGAGAGAGAATGAACGAAAGAGACAGAGAGAATACACCCCTATTCTTATGCTTCCGGTGGCTCAGAATGGTAAAGTATTTGCCTGCAATGTGGGAGATCTGGGTTCAATCCCTGGGTTGGGAAGATCCTCTGGAGGGGTGCCTGGCAACCCATTCTAGTATTCTTGCCTGGATCCCCATGGACAGAGGAGCCTGGCAGGCTACAGTCCATGGGGTCGTAAACAGTCAGACCTGACTGAGCTACTAGGCACAACACAGCACATAGTAAACTTTGAAAAGATGAAATTTGGTTAAGAAAAGCCAACTCAGAAAGACAGTCCTATGTTTCTCTAACACATGCTTCATGTGGCCAACTGCTTCTGTGTGAGAGAGAGAGTGAGCGAAGCAGAGTCAGCAGGACACACAGAGAGTGAGACACAGAGACACCGAGGGAGAGGCAGACAGAGACGGCGTGACGGCGGAAACCAAGGCTGCGGCTTGCTCGGGAGGTCCGCTTTGCACCACAAATGAATAAAGTTATATTACGGTGTGACTATCTGTGGGCAAAATCCCTGTAGACATTAACATGCACGCATATGTAAACGTGTACATGCACCATTCACACACACTTATGTGGGATGAAAGACAGCAAGGGAGTGTTCAAATGTGGGGTTATCTCCCAATTCTAGAATGTGGATAAGAACTCTAAGAAAAGTCAAAATGTCAATGATTGAACAATAAACAGTAAGAACAGCTTTAAGATATTTCCTAAGAAAATTTGCCATTAAGTAAAATTTAGAACCAAAAACAAAACACAGAAAAAACAACTGAAAACCCCCCTCACTTTTCCTGGAGACTAGACCTGATGGCTCAACCTCTGGTCTCTTACTAATCTGTGTCGGCTGACAGATTTCAAATGCCATAGAGTCCAGAGGAAGAGCTTATCTACCTCTAAAGGACTTTGAAAAAAAGCCTGATTAATGTGTGTGAAAGAGCTAGTTCCTCAGTACTATCCGATTCTTTGCAACCCCGTGGACTGTAGCCCACCAGGCTCCTCTGTCCATGGAACTCTCTAGGTAAGAATACTGGAGTGGGTTGCCATATCCTTATCCAGGGGATCTTGTTGGCCCAGGGATCAAACCTGGGTTCCCTGCATTGCAGGTAGATTCTTTACTGTCTGAGTCACCAGGGAAGCTGGTCCACACCTTAGGAAATATATCTGTATATGTTTATCAGTGAGATTTTCCTAATAATAAACTGCATACGTATTAACACACAAGTGTTAATCTTTTTTCCTGGCTTATAATTTTATCTCATTGAAGTCCACATACCCTTTGGTAGAAACTTTCAGGCAACAAATAATTATGTTGTTTAAAACGTCATTGGCTATTTTGGGCTTCTTAAGTTGTGAAGATTAGAATCCCATTAGCAAAATCATCAAGTGAAAAATACATAACTCTATTTGATTTTCTATACAGAGATTCCGCGATGAATAATTAAAGCATCCTCCCCAGGACTGCTGGTTTCAGATGGCAGAATGAAGCATGATTTCAAAATCTTCCTTCCCACAAGCCTAATTATAGCAAGTAAAGGAAGAGGAAAAGTGCCCAGATGCAGTCAAGCAAAACAAGAAACTGGTGGCCACTTAAGAAATAATGCTCCTGTGAATCTATACGCCTTACTCAACACAAAAATGGCACACAGTTCAAGTCCAGTATTGATGCTAAAACAGCCTCAACAATAGAAATATCTGCTTTCTTTATACCAATACAAAAGGGCACATGTGCACATGCATACTATATGCAGAGTCAAACGTCGACATCACTGTTCATAGGGTAAAAAGAATTAGTCACATTTAATTAGAAATATATCAAGAATGTGCTATAATTTTATACTTCTTTGATTGTAGTCTGTAGGTATTCAACAATATAATCAGATAAAATAAATAAAAAGTATAAAAATAGGATATCAAGAGACATATTTATCATTAACCTTAGGTAATGTGATTTTGTCTCAAGGAAATATTCATTTAAAAATATATTAAGAATATTAAGAACACTAGAATTCTGTAAGAGTGTGATATATAAAGCTATAATTTAAATGTAGAAAACAACAATTAAGAGATAAACCAATTTTTAATACTAAACAAAAATTTAATTACTTGGTATAATCTAAAATAAATCTGTATCTCTTATGTGAAGAAAACTTAAAATGCCACTAGATACCATGGCATATTTTGGTGAGTAAATAGAGGTGAAAAGCCATGAAAAGAAGACATGGTGGTATAAAAAGGATGAATCATTCAAAATTAATACATGGATACAAAGTGGTCCCCCCAAATATCCGTAAAACATTGTGTGTATGCTGGTGAAAATGAACAGAATGTTTATCTCAAAGAAAAGACATAAAACCTTGAAAATTTTTGAAATGAAGATTAAGAAAGGAGAATCAACCTAACAATATACAATTACCAAATTATAAGTACTACATTTGTTTTGGGGGAAAAAATAATTTGCATTATGCAGAACGAAATCAGAAGAATTGAGAAATATACCAAAAACATATGGAAATAAAATTCATGGTACAACTAAATTTCAAATCACTGTGGAAAGAAGTATTCAATAATTAGTGTGCAGACTACAGGCCCAGTAGATTAGATTTTTTAAATTATATATTTGAACTATAATTTTTGTAAGTATGCATATATATCATAAACATAAATGTATGCATGTATATGTACATGTGTGTTTTTGTATTTTACCCCTTACACTAGTATATGAGAAAAAGTTCAAGAAGTCTAGAAGAAAACATGATTGAATTTATTCATAATCTTTTAGTGAGAAAGATATTTTAAGGAGTTCTAAAAACCTAGAAGGCTTAAAAGAGAAAAAACATTAGATTTTGTATATACATATTTTAAACTTCTATATGGCAACAACACCATGAAATCAAAATGTAGAAAAGAAATTGAGGAGAATGTGCTATGTCAGATATGTTACTTGCTTAATTTATACAAAACTCAAAAACATCAATAAAAAGATATATAATCTAAAATAAAAATCTGGAAAAAGAGTAAGTTGCTAGAAAAATATACAAATGATGGATAATGGTGATCTAAGATCCTTTGTAATGAAAGAAATGCTTAAAAAATTCAGGTTGCATATTTCACCATTCAAATTTGGCAAAATATTTAGAAGTTCAGCAGTCAAAATGTTACAGAGGTTATGAGAAAAAGCAGATGCTCCTGGTTAAAGTACAAATGTGTGGATCATTTCTTACAGTCAAGCTGGCAATCTGTGAAATGACAGAAAACTCAGCATTCCTTTGACCCAGTGTTGAGACTTAGGAATTTATCACAAGGTTCATAAAGATATATGCACAATGTCCATCACATCCTTGTTTGTATTAGCAATTACAAGCAGTCACGAAGAATGCATTGATTGACTATATTCTGGTACTCAGATAATAAGGAATACACTATTAAAAAAAAAAAAAAAAACTGGGGTCTGCTGGAGGAGGACATTGCAACCCACTCCAGTATTCTTATCTGGAGAATCCACATGGACAGAGGAGCCTGGTAGGCTCCAGTCTATGGGGTTGCAAAGTGTTGAACACAACTGAATGACTAAGCACAGCACATATATAAAGTAATGAGTTTGTACATGCTAAGCATTTTAAATTTATTTTGTAACATTTTGTTTTCTATCGGAGTATAGCCAGTTAACAACGTTGTGATAGTTTCAGGTGTACAGCAAGGGACTCAGCCATAGATACACATGTATCCATTCTCTCCGAAACTCCCCTCCCATCCTGGCTGCCACATAACATTGAGCAGAGTTCCCTGTGCTATATATCTGTATATTTTTCTAAATTTCACATACATGTGTTAATATATGTACTAAATATATCCAGATCAAATGAGGTATACGTACAATGAGCTATTACCTCATCCTGATCAGAATGACCATCATCAAAAAAAAAAAAAAATCTGCAAGCAATAAATGCTAAAGAGGGTGTGGAGAAAAGGAAACTCTCTTGTACTGTTGGTGGAAACATAGATTTGTGCAGCCACTATGCAGAACAGTATGGAAGTCCTTAAAAAGCTAAAAAAGGATTGGACTATTGCTATCAAGAAGGATGAGGTGGAGATGTAGGAGAAATAGAAAAGGTGAAGAAATGAGGACAAGAGGAAGTAGCTGGTTTCTACATATCTCTAATGATGACTTTATATACACATACACAAATATAAACATATATACATTAAATTCTCTAGGAGAATAGGCAAGAACTGTTAGAAGTGCATAGTTAGATTTGGAAAGAGGTAACAGGGCACTCTAGGCTGGAAGAAGCACAAGCTGGAATCAAGATTGCCAGGAGAAATATCAGTAACCTCAGATATGCAGATGGCACCATCCTTGTGGCAGAAAGTGAAGAGGAACTAAAAAGCCTCTTGATGAAAGTGAGAGGAGAGTGAAAAAGTTGGCTGAAAGCTCAACATTCAGAAAATGAAGATCATTGCATCTGGTCCCATCACTTCATGGGAAATAGATGGGGAAACAGCGGAAACAGTGTCAGATTTTATTTTGGGGGGCTCCAAAATCACTGCAGATGGTTATTGCAGCCATGGAATTAAAAGATGCTTACTCCTTGGAAGAAAAGTTATGACCAACCTAGATAGCATATTGAAAAGCAGAGACATTACTTTGCCAAGAAAGGTCCATCTAGTCAAGGCTATGGTTTTTCCAGTGGTCATGTATGGATGTGAAAGTTGGACTGTGAAGAAAGCTGAGCACCAAAGAATTGATGCTTTTGAACTGTGGTGTTGGAGAAGACTCTTGAGAGTCCCTTGGACTGCAAGGAGATCCAACCAGTCCATCCTAAAGGAGATCAGTCCTGGGTATTCTTTAGAAGGACTGATGCTAAAGCTGAAACTCCAATACTTTGGCTACCTCATGAGAAGAGTTGACCCAATGGAAAAGACCCTGATGCTAGGAGGGATTGGGGGCAGGAGGAGAAGGGGACGATAGAGGATGAGATGGCTGGATGGCATCACTGACTCGATGGACATAAGTTTGCGTGGACTCTGGGAGCTGGTGATGGACAGGGAGGCCTGGTGTGCTGCGATTCATGGGGTCACAAAGAGTCGGACATGACTTTGTGACTGAACTGAACTGAACAGGACACAGGATAGAAGATGCTCACATTTCCTTTCATAGCGTCTCATCCTATTAAAACTTTCTTAACATGCACATATATTTTAGTTTTGTTTTAACTTTTTCTTTTTTGTCAAAAGACATTATTTGTACATTGGATTATGGACCATTTTTCTCTTGTTCTCTTTTTATATTCCTTAATAATAAACTGAATATTATGTTTGAAGTTAATTCTCCAGATAACCGATTACTATCCAAATGAGACTAAGCTGCCCCACAGGCGTTGATGCTGCTTAGGGCTCATCGCAGGCAATCCCCTTATCCTAGAACAGACCGTGAGTTTTGTTAGTTTTGTGCATCTTCATGGCCCTGCTTATACAAGATGCTCACTGAATGCAATTTCATCAAATGAAGACATTTTAAGATAGTACTAAGTTTTCATTTAATTATATGGGGTCAATTAATTGAAACTATCTATAAAATTTTCCTTTCCATGAATCTAGACCTGGAAACATTTGTAAATAGATTAGTAACCTTCAAAGTGATTCAGTCCTCTTTTCATGTGTTTGTTAGCCATCTGTATGTCTTCTTTGGAGAAATGTCTAGTTCTTTGGGTCATTTTTTTAATTAGGTCGTTTATTTTTCTGGAATTGAGCTGCAGGAGTTGCTTGTATATTTTTGAGATTAGTCCTTTGTCAGTTGCTTCATTTGCTATTATTTTCTCCCATTCTGAAGGCTGTCTTTTCACCTTGCTCATAGTTTCCTCTGTTGTGCAGAAGCTTTTAAGTTTAACTAGGTCCCATTTATTTATTTTTGCTTTTATTTCCAATATTCTGTGAGGTGGGTCATAGAGGATCCTGCTGTGATTTATGTCGGAGAGTGTTTTGCCTGTGTTCTCCTCTAGGAGTTTTATAGTTTCTGGTCTTACATTTAGATCTTTAATCCATTTTGAGTTTATTTTTGTGTTTGGTGTTAGAAAGTATTCTAGTTTCATTCTTTTACAAGTGGTTGATCAGTTTTCCCAGCACCACTTGTTAAAGAGATTGTCTTTTCTCCATTGTATATTCTTGCCTCCTTTGTTGAAGATAAGGTGTCCGTAGGTGTGTGGATTTATCTCTGGGCTTTCTATTTTGTTCCATTGGTCTATATTTCTGTCTTTGTGCCAGTACCATACTGTCTTGATTACTGTGGCTTTGTAGTAGAGCCTGAAGTCAGGCAGGTTGATTCCTCCAGTTCCATTCTTCTTTCTCAAGATTGCTTTGGCTATTTGAGATTTTTTGTATTTCCATACAAATTGTGAAATTATTTGTTCTAGATCAGTGAAAAATACCTTTGGTAGCTTGATAGGGATTGCATTGAATCTATAGATTGCTTTGAGTAGTATACTCATTTTCACTATATTCTTCCAATCCATGAACATGGTATATTTCTCCATCTATTAGTGTCCTCTTTGATTTCTTTCACCAGTGTTTTATAATTTTCTATATAGAGGTCTTTAGTTTCTTTAGGTAGATATATTCCTAAGTATTTTATTCTTTTCGTTGCAATGGTGAATGGAATTGTTTCCTTAATATCTTTTTCTACTTTCTCATTATTAGTGTATAGGAATGCAAGGGATTTCTGTGTGTTGATTTTATATCCTGCAACTTTACTATATTCATTGATTAGCTCTAGTAATTTTCTGGTGGAGTCTTTAGGGTTTTCTATGTAGAGGATCATGTCATCTGCAAACAGTGAGAGTTTTACTTCTTCTTTTCTACTTTGGATTCTTTTTGTTTCTTTTTCTGCTCTGATTGCTGTGGCCAAAACTTCCAAAACTATGTTGAATGGTAGTGGTGAGAGTGGGCACCCTTGTCTTGTTCCTGACTTTAGGGGAAATGTTTCAATTTTTCACCAATGAGGATGTTTGCTGTGGGTTTATCATATATAGCTTTTATTATGTTGTGGAATGTTCCTTCTATTCCTGCTTTCTGGAGAGTTTCTATCGTAAATGGATGTTGAATTTTGTCAGAGGCTTTCTCTGCATCTATTGAGATAATCATATGGCTTTTATTTTTCAATTTATTAGTGTGGTGTATTACATTGATTGATTTACGGATATTGAAGAATCCTTGCATCCCTGGGATAAAGCCCATTTGGTCATGGTGTATAATCTTTTTAATGTGTTGTTGGCTTCTGATTGCTAGAATTTTGTCAAGGATTTTTGCATCTATGTTCATCAGTGATATTGGCCTGTAGTTTTCTTTTTTTGTGGCATCTTTGTCAGGTTTTGGTATTAGGGTGATGGTGGCCTCATAGAATGAACTTGGAAGTTTACCTTCCTCTTCAACTTTCTGGAAGAATTTGAGTAGGATAGGTGTTAGCTCTTCTTGAAATTTTTGGTAGAATTCAGCTGTGAAGCCGTCTGGACCTGGGCTTTTGTTTGCTGGAACATTTCTGATTACAGTTTCAATTTCCATGCTTGTGATGGGTCTGTTAAGATCTTCTATTTCTTCCTGGTTCAGTTTTGGAAAGTTGTACTTTTCTAAGAATTTGTCCATTTCTCCCAAGTTGTCCATTTTATTGGCATATAACTTCTGATAGTAGTCTCTTATGATCCTTTGTATTTCTGTGTTGTCTGTTGTGATCTCTCCATTTTCATTTCTAATTTTATTGATTTGATTTTTCTCCCTTTGTTTCTTGATGAGTCTGGGTAATGGTTTGTCAATTTTATTTATCCTTTCAAAGAACCAGCTTATTAGAGAAATGCAAATCAAAACCACAATGAGGTACCATTTCACACCAGTCAGAATGGTTGCTATCCAAAAGTCTACAACCAATAAATGCTGGAGAGGATGTGCAGAAAAGGGAACCCTCTTACACTGTTGGTGGGAATGCAAACTAGTACAGCCACTATGGAGAACGGTGTGGAGATTCCTTAAAAAACTGGAAATAGAACTGCCTTATGACCCAGCAATCCCACTACTGGGCATACACACCGAGGAAACCAGAATTGAAAGAGACACACATACTGCAATGTTCATCACAGCACTGTTTATAATAGCCAGGACATGGAAGCAACCTAGATGTCCATCAGCAGTTGAATGAATAAGAAAGCTGTGGTACATATACACAATGGAGTATTACTCAGCCATTAAAAAGAATACATTTGAATCAGTTCTAATGAGGTGGATAAACTGGAGCCTATTATACAGAGTGAAGTAAGCCAGATAGAAAAACACCAATACAGTATACTAAAGCATATATATGGAATTTAGGAAGATGGTAATGAGAACCTTATATGTGAGACAGCAAAAGAGACACAGATGTATAGAATAGTCTTTTGGACTCTGTGGGAGAGGGAGAGGGTGGGTTGATTTGGGAGAATGACATTGAAACATCTATAACATCATATATGAAATGAACCACCAGCCTAGGTTCGATGCATGATACAGGATTTTTGGGGCTGGTGGACTGGGATGACCCAGAGGGATGGTACATGGAGGGAGGTGGGAGGCGGGTTCAGGATGGGGAACACGTGTACACCCATGGAAGATTCATGTTGATTTATGGCAAAACCAATACAATATTGTAAAGTAATTAAACTCCAATTAAAATAAATAAATTAAAAAACAAACAAACAAACAAAGTGATTCAGTCCTAAAACAACAGATTACTCAATTTATAAAAACACAACAAATAATCAACAGTGTTAATGAATAAGAACACTCATCCCTTAATTCTTAACCATAGTTTTATACTGATAATTTTCAAAAATTCCTTTATCTTCAAAATGTTTAGAAATGAAGTATTAGAATTATATGAATAAACAGGGACCACAAAGACAGAATGGAATAAGAAATTTTGAAACCTATCAGAATTTAGATTATTTGTAATATTATGTTAACTTATATTCTTTTAGAATTTGAAAAATAATGGATATATGTATAAGCATAACTGAATCATGTTGTACACCCAAAACTAACACAACACTGTGAATCAACTATACTCCAAAATAAAATTAAAATTAAAAAAAACAAACAAAAAACATACAAAAAGAAAACAAACTACAAGGATATATTGTACAGCTTGGAAAATATAGCAAATATTTTATAACTATAAATGGAGTAAAACCTTTAAAAATTATGAACCACGATATTGTACCTGTTATATATAATGTTACTAATCAATCATACTTCAGTAAAAATAAATTTAAAGAAAAATAATATATTCTTTTAAAACTGGGGCACCAAGGTGAAACAGATAGCAGACTGCTGGGTAAGTTGTAAGGCAAACACCACAATAACGTTTGTAAAATGTCAGAGCAGGAAGACGGGAAGCTTGTTTGGTTCAGTTTGGTTCAGTTGCTCAGTTGTGTCTGACTCTTTGAAAGCCCATGGACTGCAGCACACCAGGCTTCCCTGTCCATCACTGACTCCCAGAGCTTGCTCAAACCCATGTCCATCAAGTTGGTGATATTGTTGAATCATCTCATCTCATCAGCCAACCATCAAGTTAGATGGCCTTGAATGTATATGAGGGTTAAAAGTGATGCAGGTCAAGGAAACCAAAATGGAAGAAAATTGTATGAGATGTGTTTGAAGAAAATAGTCCTCTGCTAACCTCTCAACTCAAGCAGGGAGAGGAGCCTCAGAAGCAGCCCTTGAGGGCTGCCTGTCTTGGCTCTGTGTTGACAGGCCATAGGGACTGTGTGTGGTCCCCACTTAAGAGAGTGCAGAGAATGGACGGCTGGTTAGCTGCTTTGGGCACAGGGTCAAGGTGGTGGAGGGAGGCCTGGGGACAGCCTTGCACATTCAGACTTTGTTGGAGCTAAGGCAGGAGATAAATGAACCCCAGCTAAGAAGCTAGGGTTTCTCACCTGTGGACAGATACTCCAAAACAGCAGTTGGGAGAACAGCTGAGCCCGTGTCCTGATATAAGTTAAAAGACCACACAGTCCTTATTCTCAAAGTCATGGAGACCTCTCTGACTGCACAGCAGAAAGGCTCCCTGGAAGTCAAAAATGGACAGGACACCAGCTCATAGTAGGTGCTGTCAGCCTCCCTATAAGTCTCTTCATGAGAACCCATCTTGGCTATGAGAGGAGCGTACATCTGGGAGGACCCTGAGATAAACCAAATCAGACTCAGAACCAGGCAGAGCACAATGACTGCTCAAAGGAAACCTGGAAGAAATGTCCCATAAAGTTGAGTCAAACTGCCAAGGAGGGGCCATTCTGTCCTTCTGAGTCGGCCCATGTGTTTGTTCACACGTACCCCTTTCCTCTTAATAATGAGCATTTCACTTGCTTCACTGCTTTCCATTTCCATGCGGAAATTCGTTTCGACACAGCTGATGGGCCAGGGCTTTGTCACTGACCACTGGACCCCGGTGGTCTAGCGGCTAGAAGTCAGTGCTCTCACCGCGTGGTCTGACTTCAGTCTCAGGCTGGAAACCAAAACCCTGCTTCAAGCTGCTCTAGGCCAAGGCCACCGGAGATCAGAGGCAAGTAACCAGTCACGCCTGGACAAAATGTGTGTTCCAAAGGAGAAGGGGGCAGAGCCAGGGGAAACATCTCTGCGTCCTGTCCAAGCTGGACCTCCAGGGGCTGAGCGGGGAGCAGGGGGCTGGAGCAGAACTGATCATCAGTGTCACAGTCGGGCTTTCCAACATTCATGGCGGAGGCCCCTGAAGATCCTGGGAATGTTCCCAAGTCTCAGGAAGAGAATGCAGAGGTGTCTCAAGACAGGGGTTAAGTGAGACTTCTCTGTCCTTCTCACTCCCTTCCCTCTCATGCTGACACCAGCAGGTCAGGGCAGAAAGGACTTCTGGAAGGAAAGACAGACAGAAGCTCTAGGCCTCCTTCTTTACTCTGAAGAGTCCATCTGCTACAGACTTGAGCTGGAGGAATGGATGCAATCAAAGTACATCTACATTTTTATTAAAGATTAATTACTGGATGGGATCAGTATATTCTAAAGCCGCAATGTGCCAAAACCCATCCTGCCTCCCTGTGACCTCACTGAATGAGGAGGAAATTGGAGCTCAGAGAAGTTAAGATTTTTTTTTTCCAACTGCTACTCAACTGACTAATAAAAAACTGAGACTCTCAATTACATTTTCATTATTGTATGATACCCCTTTTAAACAGAGTGATTTGAGTTTTTTTTTTTAGCTTTTAAAGACTAATCTGTATGTATAAATACATTTAAATATGCTGAAGTATAGTTGATTTACAATGTTGTGTTAGTTTCAGGCATACAATGAAGTGATTCCGCTATACGCATAGATATATCCATTCTTTTTCAGAGTTTGACCTTTCATAAAAGAGTGGAGTCGAGTGAAAAGTTCCCACAGCCTAAGGGCCACCGCAAATATGTGGTGCTGTAATAAAGCCCGTTGATGAAGTGCATCAGTTAACTTGCATTTTCTGGAGACAGTAAATGCAGTGTTTTGTCTGAATATATGCACCAAGAACAATGTAGCATTTTATAGCGTTCCTTTTATGTATAACCCCACTTGCATATTACTAATATTTTCTGACTAGATCAGAAGTCTTAGAAATGATTTTGCCTGAAATGTTCAATGTCCCTTTGGGGGAATTATTTTCTGCTTTAATTAGCTTAATTGACAAGGCAACCAAGAGAACTAAAATGAGAGGAAAAGAAGAATATTGAGGAAAAAAAATAAGGTTTCCATTTTATTTATAAAGAGCCCCTGAAACTTGAGGGATAGCAAGCATGCACAGATCTGGAATGTTCTCTTATTACTGAACTCATTACCATTTCATGTACTTGGTCAGCCTTATACTGTGCAGTTAAGTTCTGTCTTGAAATGCTATTATTATGATCACGCACCAAAACTTTGTTAAAGCCAGTATTATCTAAAATGGGTTGGCTTCCCGCAATTATCTAAAATAAATGCTCTGTGCTTCACACTGCTAGAAATTTTTATCACAAAAGTATGCATTCTATCCCTCTTAAGGGTGGCCGTCACATCGGGTTTTGTTTGGAGAAATAACTGAAAATTTAATTCTGTCCCCACCCTGCACTCCTCCCAAAGTAAAACGTCTGAATTGTAATCCAGCCAATCTCCCTTCAGACCTTGGTTCATGAATTTCAGAGGTAAAATCCTGGTCACAGCCTTGGGAACTATGTGGAATCCACATAATTTACCATTTCCTGTGATTCATCAAAATGCCATTCTTCCCAAGAGGCCATTTTTCCCCCATCAAGAACACACACAGACACTCACACACACACATATACCATAGATAAGTTTAATTATCAAGAATATACAAATAGACTATAATTAACAAGATTGCAAGTGTGTTTAGTTATATTAAACACATCCCTAGACCACTCTTTCTCTGATGATTTTTTGTCTGCATCCTGTAAGTAACAAATCGAACCTATTTATTAATTATCTTTAAAAATTGCAGACCTGGAGTGAGTGGACTTACCTACACTTATTTGTCACTTGAATAACACAAACTTGCATTCAACTTGAAAGTGCTAGAAAGTTGACTTACGCTTCATAAAAAATTCTCAAACACGCTCAGATCTTATTTTAAAAAGAAAATGAAATAAATGGCAGGAACTAACATGATGATTACGGCACCCCTATTTTCAGTCTCTCTCATCAGTCTCCAGAGTCCTCATATTTCCTTTTGGGCACCAAAGGAATTCCCCACATTCTTGGAGAAACTCCTTGTTCATGTAGCCAAAGGCATTCACTGAAAATCCACCATGAGGTTTTATAGAATACAAAGAGCAGGACAGCCCGAAGTCTCGCAAGAACTCACTTCTCATATACTTTTTGTTACAAAGTTCCAGTCAACAGCAACTGAGATATTTGTGGCCCAAAAAGTTCTTTCTGCTGATCTTTTTCTCCCTGCACTCAAAGCTCCAACCCCATAGTGTCAAACATCAGCCTCTCTGGAAGCTCAGACAATTTATAACTAAGCTGTGTGTGTAAAGAAACCTGAAAATATGGTTCCCCTAGTGCTCATTAGCAGTCCACACATGATGGGTTCTTGAAAGCTCAGGGGTTCGGAACCTGTAAGATGGAACTGCCTTTGCTAGAACTCACAGAACAGAAAAGGCCAGGAAAACTGCCATAGTCTTTTCGCTTTCTTCAGAAGCACTGTTCTGGCTGCCTCAGCACACACACACACATATCCAGCCCCTACTACGTGCCCAGTCTCCTGCTAGTAATTTTGTGCATTTGTATTCCTCTAAAGTAGCAGCAAGTAAGTATGTGGTCCTCTTGACTGAGAATTAATTTATATTAATATGGGCCAACTCTTTATGTGCAAAGATTTTCTCTGTTTTTGTACCCATCATCCCAGTCAGCAAATTTGCAAAACGGGCTTGGATGAGAGAGACCCAAAGACTCACAGAAAAACTGCCAAGATAAAAATAATTTAGCACATTTTCATTTTGTAGCATCCTTGCCATTAAAGAATGACCCAAGTTGAACATTTGTTATCATTTTCCTCCCTCTATATTAAAAAGTTGGTTTCCCCTAGCCATACGTACAGTCTGTGGTAAGCCCAAACCATGCTTCTCATTAGTTTGAAACACTTCTCTTACTCCAAATTAATCATCTGAATTTTGCTGTGAACCTCTGTGTCAAGACTTCCATCCAACTCATTTCTTTAATGGTCCCCTCTGGCCATGGACTGCCAGCCGGTCCCTTAAAACATCAAACCCACACATATGCCTGATAACATGCATTTCCAAGGATATTCTAATAAGTTTCCTTACAGGGTGATGAGCTTTATATTTGGATGAGAAAATCAGGCAAGTCAAATAAAACAGGCAGAAAGGGCTGGGTCCAATGAAAGAGCCTCCTATGGGGAGAGACACTTTATTCTTTTAGTGGAATCCCCATCAAAGAAAGAGGAGAATCTAAGGTTTTAGTAGATCAATCATAACAGATGCAAAAAAAAAAAAGAAAACTGAAAGAGAAGGAAAGAAAGAAAAAAAATATCCCTCTTTCATCAAAAATGTTAGAATGTAGGACTTCCTATTACCAAACATTCCTCAGTCAAGAAAATTTAAACCTATAGCTTTCTGTGATAGAACTAGATAAACCCACAACTTCAGGGGACAATTTATCATTCTCAATACTTCTTTTTTTCTCACAGGTAAGATCATTGAACAAAGAATGCAAATTACTGTCTTTCAGTTCATGAGATCATTTACAGTCATAAAAGTCTTCCCAGATGTTTCAGTGGGTAAAGAATCTGCCTGCAACGTAGGAGACATAGGAGACACAGGTTTGATCTGTGGGTCAGGAAGATCCCCTGGAGTAGGAAATGGCAACCCACTCCAGTACTCTTGCCTGAAAACTATTTTATGGACAGAGGAGCCTGGTGGGCTACAGTTCAAAGGGTCGCAAAGAACTTAACACAACTGAGTGACCAAGCTTGATGGATGGGAAGGTCCAACCAATAGTTTGCTTCCACCATGAATAAGAAGCTATCCTGGAAGGAAAATAATGAAGCAAGGCAGACACTGCTGCCATCACAGTTGCCTAAATTGTATTTTCAGGAGGGCTGAAATTCCACATCAGGTAATTAACAATTCTACAGCCTGTTTCGAAAAGACTCTGGTTGGAGACTTCCCTGGGGGTCCAGTGGTTAAGAATGTGCCTGCAAATACAGGGGACACAAGTTCGATCACTGGTCCTGGAAGATCCCACATGCTGTGGGCAGCTAAGCCTATGATGCCCGCGTTCCCTAGAGCTCACACTCCACAGCAAGAGAAGCCCCACTTAGCACAACTAGAGAAAAGACCACACACTGCAATGAAGACCCACTGCAGCCAAAATTTAAAACAAACAAACAAACAAACTTCTAGTTGGAGTTGAAGTTCTTCAAGAGAAGTTTTCAGGTCCTGGGTTGGGAGTCAGAGACAGGAGTCACTGGGGTGTCTGTATTTTCTTTTCTGAAAAGCCCCTTATGGAAAGAAGGCAAAATAATTTGTTTTACTCATTTTCTCTGTGATTACATGTTGAAAATTTTAAATTATCCTTTTTGGAAAGAGAGAAAGGGAACCACATACATGAAAATTTTGCCTTAAGTTAGTTCCAGAAAAGGTGCCAAACACTGGTAACATACACAAAAGAAAAATGTTACCTTTCTAATCAGCAGAATGGTTGCACATAATAGCTAATTGATTTGGGGCTGCATTTAAGACATCAGCCTCAACAAGGGGAATACCATTTATAGTCTTTATGAAATTAAAAATAGTAGCTCTGATTGGAAACTTGCTCTCTGTCAGCAATTTCCAAAAGAAGATTCAGTACTGGTGAACTGAAGTAAAACCAAGGACAATTTCTAGTTGTTTAATGAAGGGAAACGTAAGTTTTTAGGAGTGTCTGCTATGCTTTCCAGGAATCAACCAACTACTGCCGTGTGATAAAACTCTACGGACCACATTGTATGGTCAAAACCGTTTAGCCTCCCTGGGGCCTAGGACAGCTCTTGGTTTCCGGCATGCCATCAAAAATAAAGGATGACTACCATAAAAAAGAATGAAATCATGCCATTAGCAGTAACATGGATGGACCTACATATAATCATACTAAGTGAGGTACTTCAAACAACGATAAATATCACAGGGTATCCTTTCTATGTGGTATCTAGAAAAATGATACAAATGAACTTATTTACAAAACAGAAATAGAGTCACAGAAAACAAATTTTCGGTTACCAAAGGGGAGAGCAGCGGGGGGCGGGGGAAGAGGGAGAAAGGGATAAATTAGGAGTTTGGGAATCACACCTCTGTGAAATGGGAATACTGCGGCTTACGCTGTGGGGCTGTTCTGAAGCAGTGCATCCTTGTAGCAAAGAATAGGAATGTAGAGACAAAGGGACCTGCTACTATTACAGCCAACTGGGGTTGGAGTGGAGGTCCCAGTTCAGATCTGGGCTCTGCCACTTACCACCAGTGACTGTGGGATCAAAGGCAGCAGAGAAGTGAAATTTATGCCTCTATGACAGATGCTTTTGTTTTGTCAAGGAACCATTAAAAATAGAAGTGTTTTTGAGAGGCAGTGAGTTAGAATGAACTTTCCTGGTGCTTTCAATTCATCAACACTCCTACCAAGACCTAAGTGCTATTCCAGTACAGGAAACATCACACTGTACCTTGGAAGTTAGGAAAAGTTTTCTGTGGTTTGATATTTTATACAAAAGAAAAACTTGCTCATAAGTAAGGGGAATAGATGAGCCATTTACTTAAGAGAAATTAAAAATATTAATTGTACAGATGTGTAAAATAATTTTCAAATCCTAAGTTTTATTTTGAAAGTTTCTCAAATTATTCACTCAAACTAAGTACAGCTTCTAAATACCATTGTTTTCCTTTGCCTGTTAAAGTGGTTTATTTAGACTTAACTACATTTATCAACGTTGGGATTTAGGCTTAAGCAGAAAACACATGGTTTCCTCAGGCACTTGGCTACCTTTTAAGAGAAAAAGAAGTCTCAATACAGCATCATTCAGGTCCATTTCCCAAAGATAGTTCACTCATAACAGAAACAATATCCTCTTGATTACCGGACTCACTGATGGACTCACGCATGCTCTTTCTTAAATTTTGTATATATAGATATAAATATATAACTCTATTAGATAAAAATAGAGATGTAGGCACATTGTTGAATCTAGTTACATATACAAACTTTTCAGCTTTTCAGAAATTGTTCTCCTACTGAATAGCCATGATATAAGAAACCAGCTGCATTAAAATTCTTTCCTAACAGCACAACTTTTAAAATAACTTAAACATATATGGCATTCATCTGATTAGAATTTCAGTCCCCACTTTAACACAGGCCAATAAATCAATTTTTTCCACCAGTAAATCAGCCTAACAAAAATTTGTTACTGGCTTCTCAACACTTTCTTCATCTTACAAACTTAGTAGCATTTTACAGTGAGAAGGGACTCAGGGGGGTTGATTTTCAACTCTTCCTCAAATGCATGAGCTACCTCTATAATGTGGGGAAAGCTTCCTGATTAAATACAAATTTGTAGGTTTTAATGTACATTTATCTAACTAAGCAATTGGTCAAAATATGAATAGAACATAAGGTCTGATACTATTGTATTTTTGACAATTATGGCAATAAATTCCTCACACATTTGGTAATGTCCAGGCACAGTTAACTGATCCACTACATTTCTGTAATCTAAATCTTAGATTAGCTATTTATTGTACTCTGATCCTTAAAGATAAACTTTAAAAGATACTTTTTTCCCCAGTGATTCTTAACTTTCAATACCTCAGGCAAACAGAAACTAGACAGAATTGCAATTAGCAAACAACACTGGGTAAAGCAAAGGAAAATTAATTTTTGAACATTCCAAATCCAGAAAAGCAACCAGCTAAAAATATAATACAACCAATAGAAGAGTCAAAAGTTTCTATCCATTGGAAGTTGTCTTCAAAGTTGATTTTACATTGGGCAGCTTTACTGTATACCTGTGGAGTGGTAGAAAGAACTAGGGCTCAAATCCCCATGGACAAGCCACTAAGTCCTTTGTAAAGAGCACAAGTCTCTATTTTCTGCTCACATTTGAAGCCTCCATCCTGGGAAATAACTCAAAACTCAGCAGAATCTCTTCTCGATTTATTACATATTATTATTGTGAAAATGCATCACCCTACCATACTGAAATCCTTCAGTCTTCTATAGAACCCCCAGTTACCCCAGTCATATCCCCAGGGATACGATCCTACCAAACAAAGAGGTAAAGCTCCACAGACAAGGGGGAAAAAATGCCTCTGGTTTTAATCCAGTTAAAGGGAATCCAATTAGCAGTGTTTGGCATAGTCCTTAAAATAAAGAGCTGGATTATATATTTTCAGAATGAAAATGACTAGTTCACTTCCTTGTTTGAGGGTTATCTTAGATGGTTGAAGAAGGAAAATCATACTTTTGTACTTGTTAACTATGTGGAGATTTATAAAGAATTGTAAACTACTGAGGATAAATGTATGCTGTTACTAGGGTAGTGACCATAGGAGAAGCCAGGTTGGCCCAGGGACAAGAACCCAGAGCTGGGTCATTGTCCAGGGTCCTGGTCTCTGATGGGCTCCTGAACTGAGCAAGTCATACTAGCTTCTTGAGCTTTAATAATCTCGTTGATCAAATTGAATAGTTATTACATGGCTTACTTCATACGAAAGACTAGAGGAGAGTTCATAGAATAAAAATACTTAGAAAAATTCAAAATGTTTTGTTTGAGACTGTAGGGTAGTATGGAAAAAAGATGGCTTTTAAAATTAATATAGACCTGTATTTTGAACTCTCCAATGTATGAAAATGGACAATATAATTCAATTTCCCTGAATCTTTCCTTACTTGCACAAAGGTAAAAATCAACTTCACAGAACTGTTAGCAATTAAGGGAGAAAACATTTGAAACATTTTGATTTGTATTTTTTAATATCACTCTTATGCCACTATTAGTTATCAATTTCATTATATATATTAATGAAAGATTTTACTGCTTTATTTCCTTTATACATGAATATGTATAAGAGTGTTGCAAATGGAGGATGGATGGATGAAAAGGGTAATTTATTTTTCTCTAACAAACCAATAGAAATATTGCCAGTGGTCAGCTTTTCCTATTCACTACAAGGTGGTGTGGAGCTTGTGACAACAGTATTTTACAGGTTGTGAACTAATAAACAGACAAATAGGAATTTAAAACATCAAATAAAGATAACCCTTTACCCATTCAAAAAGGATTTAGCTTGTTCTAATTTTTAAACAATATATAAAATGGAATAGGATGATCAAAAACACAAAATACCATTTCTCTGCTACAATTTCTGTTACACCACTGAAACTGTGATGTAATTACCTTGAAAAACCAAAACAACAACAAAATGAAAGCACATGAAACAAACTGAAACACTTGATAACTACCAAAAAGAAGCATTGCTTAAAGAGGATTTTGTGATAAAACCAGCTTTCTGATGATATGATGGATTCAGACAAAAAACATTCTTCTAAGGACATGATTTTTGAACAGAAGAAAGGAATTGGCATTTTTCCAAATCTCACTGGCACAAACTTGAAATTAATGTTAGAAAGACTGGAAAGAGGGGATAAGATTTTGAGACATGTTCAACTTTCAACTTACTTGGCCATTAAATAATAATAGACAGCATATTAAAAAGCAGAGACATTACTTTGCCAACAAGGGTCTGTCTAGTCAAGGCTATGGTTTTTCCAGTAGTCATGTATGGATGAAAGAGTTGGACTATAAAGAAAGCTGAGCGCCAAAGAACTCATGCTTTTGAATCAGGGTGTTGGAAAAGACTCTTGAGAGTCCCTTGGACTGCAAGGAGATCCAACCAGCCCATCCTAAAAGAAATCAGTCTTGAATATTCACTGGGAGGGCTGATGCTGAACCTGAAACTCCAATACTTTGGCCACCCCATGCTAAGAACTGACTCATTTGAAAAGCCCCTGATGCTGGAAAAGATTGAAGGCAGGAGGAGAAGGGGATGACAGGATGAGATGGTTGGCTGGCATCACCAACTCAGTGAATATGAGTCTGAGTAAACTCTGGAGGTTGGTGATGGACAGGGGGGCCTGGTGTGCTGGAGTCCATGAGGTCGCAAAAAGTAGGACATGACAGAGCAACTGAACTGAACTGAAAGAATATATTTCTCCATTCTCAAAATCCTCCATTCAGTCAAGAGGGAACTTTCAATACACAGTGTTGAAAAAACACTTTACAAAATTGCATTTTGTCCTAAGATGACACTCCAGTGGTGAGGCACATTGGTCAAAAAAGATGACAAACATTTTGGAAAAAAATAATAAAAGAAAAACTCCACGGGCACAAGACTGTGCACAAGGCTATGACTCAGAAGCACACTCAGCACCTTTGGTTTATATTTCTGCTACTGCTATCTAGAAATTCCTGATAATTTTTGAAGAAGGAGCCTCACATTACCATCTTTCACTGCACCCTTCAAATCATTTAACCAGTCCTGAGGGCAGACAGAGAAAATGCTAAAATCTCTCCCTAGTTGCGCTTGAAGTTTTCAGATCTATGACTGACACCTGAGCTTCCCAGTTGGCACTCGTGGTAAAGAACCCACCTGCCAATGCAGGAGACACAGGCTTGATCGCTGCATAGGGAAGACCCCCTGGAGCAGGGCATGGCAACCCATTCCAGTATTTTTTGCCTGGAGAACCTCATGGACAGAGAAGTCTGGTGGGCTACAGTCCATAGGCCTGAGACGGACGTGACTGAAGTGACAGCACACACACATGATTGGCATCTATGATTGGAGAACTCTACCTTGACAGAGAAAGAATCTGCCAGTAAAGACCAATCCTCAACAAAAACGCAAGACACTGTTTATATCCAGCTCTGACTCATCTTTTTGCACCCCTTCTCCCTTGCTGGGCATCTTCCTAGGGGCTCTTGGTTTCCTCCCTCCTGCAACCAACATAATGTGCCCCTTGCCCTACTGGAGAGCATACTCTGAAATCAGAACTCTGTACTATTTTGTGCTTTGCAGTGAACAGCTTGTCACTTCTCTAGGATTTCTACTTCAGGTATTGCTCTAATTTATTATAAGTTCTTTGATCTGGAAGGAAACCCTCCTGCACTCTTGCTGTGGGTGTAAATTGGCGCAGCACTGTAGAAACAGCATAGAGTTCCCTCAAAATTCTAAAAATAGAGCCACGATGTGATTTGTCAATCCCAATCTGGGGCAAACATCCAGACAAAACTACAATTCGAAAAAATAGAAACACCCAAATGTTCATTGCAGCACTATTTACAATAGTCAAGATATGGAAGCAATCTAAATGTCCATTAACAGGTGACTTGAGAACTCACAGCCTTAGAGGATGGGCTTACGTTCCTGGGGGAAGGCGGGCATAAGGGACAGTCAGGGAGGCTGGGACTGATGCACGCACACTGCTACATTTAAAATGGATAATCAACAGAGTGCCCAGTGCTGCTGTTCAATATTATGTTCTCCCAGTCTAAATGGGAAAAGAATTTGAAAAAGAACATATACATCTATATGTATAACTAAAATTAGCATAATGTTATTAATCAAATACACTCTAATATAAGAAAAAAAAACATTAAAAAAAAGACCATTTGAAACATGAAAAACCAGGTCAACCAGCAGTTTGGTCATGTAGAATTATATCACCCTATTAATAAAATATATAATTTTATGTCATTTCACCAAGAAAATGTGGAATATATATACAATGGAGAACAACTCACGCATATAAAAAAGAAGACATAATGCCATTTGCAGCAACACAGATGGACCCAGAGATGACCAAACTTAGGGAAGTAAGTCAGAGAAAGGAAGACAAATACCATATGATGCCAGCTGTACGTGGAATCCAAATGCAACACAAATGTGCCTTTCTACAGCAAAGCAGCAGACTCACAGACACAGGGAACAGACATCTGGTTGCCAGGGGAGGCAGGCGGGGGAGAAGGACTGGGAGATGGGGGCTGGCAGATGAGGACTGATACACAGGACGGATACACGAGGTTGCTCTGCACAGCACAGGGAACTATCTTCAACATCCTGTGATAAACCAGAACGGAAAAGAATGTGGAAAATAATGTGTATAAGCGGATCTTCCCGGATCAGGGATCAAACACAGGTCTCCTGCATTGCAGGCAGATTCTTTACTGTCTGAGCCACCACATAATCCGTCAGTTCAGTTCAGTCGCTCAGTCGTGTCCGACTCTTTGCGACCCCATGAATCACAGCACGCCAGGCCTCCCTGTCCATCACCATCTCCTGGAGTTCACTCAGACTCAAGTCCATCGAGTCCGTGATGCCATTCAGCCATTTCATCCTCTGTCGTCCCCTTCTCCTCCTGCTCCCAATCCCTCTCAGCATCAGAGTCTTTTCCAGTGAGTCAACTCTTCGCATGAGGTGGCCAAGGTACCGGAGTTTCAGCTTTAGCATCATTCCTTCCAAAGAAATCCCAGGGCTGATCTCCTTCAGAATGGACTGGTTGGATCTCCTTGCAGTCCAAGGGACTCTCAAGAGGCTTCTCCAACACCACAGTTCAAAAGCATCAATTTTCTGGCACTCAGCCTTCTTCACAGTCCAACTCTCACATCCATACATGACCACAGGAAAAACCATAGCCTTGACTAGACGGACCTTAGTCGGCAAAGTAATGTCTCTGCTTTGGAATATACTATCTAGGTTGGTCATAACTTTTCTTCCAAGGAGTAAGCATCTTTTAATTTCATGGCTGCAGTCACCAGCTGCAGTGATTTTGGAGCCCAAAAAATAAAGTCTGACACTGTTTCTACTGTTTCCCCATCTATTTCCCATGAAGTGATGGGACCGGATGCCATGATCTTCGTTTTCTGAATGTTGAGCTTTAAGCCAACTTTTTCACTCTCCTCTTTCACTTTCATCAAGAGGCTTTTTAGCTCCTCTTCACTCTCTGCCATAAGGGTGGTGTCATCTGCATATCTGAGGTTATAGATATTTCTCCCGGCAATCTTGATTCCCGCTTGTGTTTCTTCCAGTCCAGCGTTTCTCATGATGTACTTTGCATATAAGTTAAATAAGCAGGGTGACAGTATACAGCCTTGACGTACTCCTTTTCCTATTTGGAACCAGTCTGTTGTTCCATGTCCAGTTCTAACTGTTCCTTCCTGACCTGCATACAGGTTTCTCAAGAGGCAGGTTAGGTGGTCTGGTATTCCCATCTCTTTCAGAATTTTCCACAGTTTATTGTGATCCACACAGTCAAAGGCTTTGGCATAGTCAATAAAGGAGAAATCGATGTTTTTCTGGAACTCTCTTGCTTTTTCCATGATCCAGCAAATGTTGGCAATTTGATCTTTGGTTCCTCTGCCTTTTCTAAAACCAGCTTGAAAATCTGGATGTTCACAGTTCACATACTGCTGAAGCCTGGCTTGGAGAACTTTGAGCATTACTTTACTAGCATGTGAGATGAGTATAATTGTGCGGTTGTTTGAGCATTCTTTTGCATTGCCTTTCTTTGGAATTGGAATGAAAACTGACCTTTTCCAGTCCTGTGGCCACTGCTGAGTCTTCCAAATTTGCTGGCATATTGAGTGCAGCACTTTCAAAGCATCATCTTTCAGGATTTGAAAGCGCTCAACTGGAATTCCATCACCTCCACTAGCTTTGTTTGTAGTGATGCTTTCTAAGGCCCACTTGACTTCACATTCCAAGATGTCTGCCTCTAGATTAGTGATCACATCATCATGATTATCTGGGTCGTGAAGATCTTATTTGTACAGTTCTTCCATGTATTCTTGCCACCTCTTCTTAATATCTTCTGCTTCTGTTAGGTCCATGCCATTTGTGTCCTTTATCGAGCCCATCTTTGCATAAAAAGTTCCCTTGGTATCTCTGATTTTCTTGAAGAGATCTCTAGTCTTTCCCATTCTGTTGTTTTCCTTGATTTCTTTGCATTGATCGCTGAAGAAGGCTTTCTTATCTCTTCTTGCTATTCTCTGGAACTCTGCATTCATATGCTTATATCTTTCCTTTTCTCCTTTGCTTTTCACTTCTCTTCTTTTCACAGCTATTTGTAAGGCCTCCCCAGACAGCCATTTTGCTTTTTTGCATTTCTTTCCCATGGGATGGTCTTGATCCCTGTCTCCTGTACAATGTCATGAACCTCCGTCCATAGTTCATCAGGCACTCTAGCTATCAGATCTAGGCCCTTAAATCTATTTCTCACTTCCACTGTATAATCATAAGGGATTTGATTTAGGTCATACCTGAAAGGTTTAGCGGTTTCCCTACTTTCTTCAATTTGAGTCTGAATTTGGTAATCAGGAGTTCATGATCTGAGCCACAGTCAGCTCCTGGTCTTGTTTTTGTTGACTGTATAGAGCTTCTCCATCTTTGGCTGCAAAGAATATAATCAATCTGATTTCGGTGTTGACCATCTGGTGATGTCCATGTGTAGAGTCTTCTCTTGTGTTGTTGGAAGAGGGTGTTTGATATGACCAGTGCATTTTCTTGGCAAAACTCTATTAGTCTTTGCCCTGCTTCATTCCGTATTCCAAGGCCAAATTTGCCTGTTACTCCAGGTGTTTCTTGACTTCCTACTTTTGCATTCCAGTCCCCTAGAATGAAAAGGACATCTCTTTTGGGTGTTAGTTCTAAAAGGTCTTGTAGGTCTTTATAAAACCATTCAACTTCAGTTTCTTCAGCGTTACTGGTTGGGGCATAGACTTGGATAACTTTGATATTGAATGGTTTACCTTGGAGATGAACAGAGATCATGCTGTCATTTTTGAGACTGCATCCAAGTACTGCATTTTGGACTCTTTTGTTGACCATGATGGCTACTCCATTTCTTCTGAGGGATTCCTGCCCACAGTAGTAGATATAATGGTCATCTGAGTTAAATTCACCCATTCCAGTCCATTTTAGTTCGCTGATTCCTAGAATGTCAACATTCACCCTTGCCATCGCCTGTTTGACCACTTCCAATTTGCCTTGATTCATGGACCTGACATTCCAGGTTCCTGTGCAATATTGCTCTTTACAGCATTGGATCTTGCTTCTATCACCAGTCACATCCACAACTGGGTATTGTTTTCGCTTTGGCTCCATCGCTTCATTCTTTCTGGAGTTATTTCTCCACTGATCTCCAGTAGCATATTGGGTACCTAATGACCTGGGGAATTCCTCTTTTGGTATCCTATCATTTTGCCTTTTCATACTGTTCATGGGGTTCTCAAGGCAAGAATACTGAAGTGGCTTGCCATTCCCTTCTCCAGTGGACCACATTCTGTCAGACCTCTCCACCATGACCCGCCAGTCTTGGGTTGCCCCGCAGGCATGGCTTGGTTTCATTGAGTTATCCATATATAGCTCAAGTATTCTTGCCTAGAGAATTCCATGGACAGAGGACCATGGCAGGCTACAGTCCATGGGATCACAAGTCAGACACGACTTAGTGACTAAACCACTATATATCTATATCATATATATATCATATATATATATAACCTTATATATATTCACTTTATATAATTCATATATGTATATATCACTTTGATGTACAGCAGAAATTAACACAACATTGTAAATCAACTCTACATCAATAATTTTTTTAATTTTTTTTCTCTGTAGCAGAAATTTCTGCCACCTGTGATTGTCAGGTACGTACTACCCTGGATACAGCTTCTTGCAGGAACTCTTGGAATTGTAGTTGTGAAGCAACTGCATACTTAACACCACTGGCTCCCTCACTAGAAAGATGTGACTTTACTGACAACATCCTTCTGTTCTTTTTTTTAAAGTGATAGATTTATGTGAGACCCAGGGATTTCATGGAGCTGCCAGGAGTTAAGGAACAGCCATGCAGCTCTCTTCTGCAAATGCTTATAATCATGATCCATGACTCTGCTGTATAGCCCTCTCCGGCCATTTTTGGACACTGAAAGGTCAGCAGTTCTGTATCTGTGAGGAACTGCAGACACTTTCAGGTGCCCCCATCCGCACCCACAACTGGGCATAAAGTATAACTGGTCTCTTATCAGACATGCTCAAGAGCCCTTCCTCCCAAGATGGTGTCATTTGCAATTGCTATTTGTCTTTTTCTTCCACCAGACAGGGACAATGAAGTGCGTCTAGGGCTGGCAAAAGGGAGTCCAGGTCTAGATTCCCTTCTCATCTCCAGAAGAATTATGACCTGCGCTCTTGAACAGAATGTGAAGTGAAGTGGCTCAGTGTGTCTGACTCTTTGCGACCCCATGGACTGTAGCCTACCGGGTTCCTCCATCCCTGGGATTCTCCAGGCAGGAATACTGGAGTGGGTTGCCATTTCGTCTCCAGGAGATCTTCCCAACCCAGGGATCGAACCTGGGTCTCCCGTATTGCAGGCAGATGCTTTACCATCTGAGCCACCAGGGAAGTCCTGAACAGAAGGTATTCCCAACCAATTAATCCCACTCCACACTCCTGTCCAGGAGGGTCTCTGGCAGGGTGAAAGGGCAACAGAGAGAGGATCCTGGAGTCTCTAGGGTTGCAATGACTGGCCTCCCGGGGGGCTTTCCAAAGAGATGCTAGTTATTGACAAGCACGGCTGAAAAAAATGGGAGATGCAACTATCTGAAATTAACAGAGGAAACAGTGGCCAAGAACTGTATTGAAATTGATGACACTGGTCCACTCACTCACAAAGGGGAGACAGAACTGAATCTGAACTACACTGGGGAGGGCCAGAGTAATGGCTGATACGGTGGCTGCTTAATAAATAACTCTAGATCTAGGAGGTTTTAATGTATGGGCTGCCCTGGTGGCTCAGATGGTGAAGAAACTGCCTGCAGTGCGGGAGGTCCAGGTTCAATCCCTGGGTTGGGAAGATCCCCTGGAGGAGGGCACGGCAACCCACTCCAGGATTCTAGCCTGGAGGATTCCTATGGACAGAGGAGCCTGGTGGGCTACAGTCCATGGAGTTGCAAAGAGTTTGACATGACTGAGCGGCTAAGCACACACAAAATGTATGCAAACCCCAAAACTAAAGTACTTAAATGTGACAAGAAAGGAAAAAGGAAGAAGGGAGGAAGGAGGGACAGAGGGAAATAAAAGAGAGGAACTTCGTGGTCCAGGGCCCACACTCTGAGGATCACCATTCTAATCTTTTATAGGAGATATTCTATTCTAGTTTTTACAAAGGACATATTGTTGGGTGGAAGGCAAGCCAATTACTCTTTTTTTGTGTGTGTGCCTCGGTTGACGTCAATCTGCAGAGTAGAAAACCTTTTATTTGCTGTTATATAAAACCCACAGATGAAGTATAAAGCATGTTAAGCCTTATTTATGATATTTAAGATGCTGGAATTGATAGTTTATAGCTGGCACATAAAAGAATGCAAATCAAAGACAAAATAGATGTGACGGTTGTTCAAAACAGCCTGCAAACAGCCCATCAGGACACATAAGAAAGAGCACAGCCCATGCATATGGATTTTGCTCCACTCTGTGCGTCACTGACTGGCGTTAGGTCTTGGGCCGGTCACTTTTGGCCGTCAGCTTCAGTTTTCTTATCTGAAAAATGGGAAGGTCAGAGCAGAATAACTAAATTCCCAAGATGGGCACTATTCTAACCTGAGTCACTGGGTGCCAGTGGAGCCGTTTGTTTTCAGATCGCTTTCCTAAAACACACACACCAGGTACCAGTTTGCACCATAAATGCAATTTGGAAAGATAACCCTTAGCAGACATGTCCTTTAACTATGCTCCTCGGAACACAGCGTGCCAGTAGAGACAGTCAGCGTTGTGAGGTTGTTTTGTACTTGTGTCTTAGGTTTATAAGGCAGTTTTAGCATCACATCTGTCCGAGGTTCTGTGCAGCTACAAATAACATCAGAGCACATGTGGAAATCTGAACTAGAACCTTCCCTAGTATGTCCATAAAGACGATGGACTGCTTGGGCCTCACAGAGACCATTCTCTACGATAGAAGAAACAGTTGATTACTGGGGGTAATTTTTCAATATTTTTTAAATCGGATATGCCTAGAATCATATTTTGGAATGCTGGAAATTAATCCTGTGATACATTGCATTAGCATGTAAACATCTCTATCCCTATAAATGTCTATCAACTCTAAACTGAAATATTTTCCTTCATCATCTCCACAAAACAACAAAAAGGATAGGTGTAGGGGAGTTAAGAATAATCAAAGATATTATTTATACGATTGTTTCAGAGTTAACTTGAGAATTTCAAGCATGTGACCATGAAATTATCATGATAGCATTTTTTTAAAGCACAGTTTCAGATTTCCGGAAACACTGCACTTTGAAACACCAAATAGTGCTGGAAGACTAGGAAAAAGGAAGAAGGTACACAGATTATGAGCTTCATTCTTTTTCTAATTACTTAAAAATGGATTGGACCAGGGCTTCCCTGGTGGCCCAGTGGTTCGGGTCTACCTTGCAATGCAGGGGACACCGCTTCAAACCCTGGTCCAGGAGGATCCCACACGCTATGGAGCAACTAAGGCTGTGAGTGGCAGCTACTGAAGCTCTTGCGCCCCAGAGCCCATGCTCTGCAGCAAGAGGAGCCAGCAGAATGGAAGCCGCACCTTGAGAGCAGCACCGCTCACCTCCATAGAGAAAGCCTGCGTGCAGCAGCAGGCACCTGGCACAGCCCCAGACAGCTAAACTACAGAAAATTATCTCTTTACAAAATGGATTTATCCCTAAGGTTTTGTCATTTTTTCCCCTCTTCCAAGGGTAAACTCAAAGGCAAAGCGGAAGGTGTCCGGCCTGGGTTTGAATATCTTTGCAAGTGTTTATCAGCCAGTTTACCTTAGGCAATTTGCTAAATTTTCTGAGTTTCCTTTTTCTAATGTTCTGGTGACTAATTTACTTGAATACACTATCATTTAATCTTTATAGGATTAAGTGAGAAGATGTCTATAAGTCCCTTTCACGATACCTAACACGTGACAAGTCAATAATTAAATTAGAGACATGGCTACTGTTCTTACAAGGGCTCAGCTTCCCCAGAAGCCACCTGTTTGTTGGTTTGGTACCAAAGTCATTGCTGTTCAACAGCCTGATCAACAAACAGCCTGATCAACAAACAGGCTGTGAACAAAACCTCACAGGCTGGCTGTGTTGTTCCTCATGTAGAACTTTACAACTACATAAGAAAAATCAGCATTGGCATAGGTCAACAGACCTCAATTGATCATTTGTGGATCTCTGAATTAGAGCCTTATGTGAAGGTTGACTTATGATAACTCAAGTAGGGCCTTGATAACAAACACTCACTATGTTATATCTTGGATCAGAAATCAACCTTGAGCTGACTAGGTTGTACACAAAAGCACATCAACTCTGAAGCCTGTGAAAATTAACAGAAAGCATGTTTCCAACTGTGCTTACCCCACAAGACATGAAGAAAATGTCAAAATATTTTTTTCCTACTTGTTGGAGCACTAGTTTTAGATGGTTTTTGAATAGGGAACACACATTTATTAAAGATGCAGAATTCCTTCCAGATGGAGGGCTTCATGGTGCAATGATGGGATGCAAAAGAGTTGGTTTTCCTTTGTTAAGAAAAACCAGACAGCCTGATCAACTGAAAAATTCAGGTTAGCCAAGCCCAGGCCTAAGAATGTCCATGAATATTTATGATCATTTTTCATACATTTAGGACAGAGCTCCCTTCAAAATAAAAAAACAGAAGAAAACACAAAATCAGAGGAGGGAGGAGTTAGAGAGAAAGGGAAGGCAGGAGGGAGAGAGAGGGAGGGATGGAGAGAGGGAGGGGGAGAGAGAGAGAGAGAGAGAGAAAAGCTGAGAGGGAGAGAGAGGGGGGAGGGAACTTCAGGGTTCTTTAGTCTGATTCACCCCCATGAAAACGTCTCCCTGTTGATCTCCGAGCTGCTCGCTGCATCGCTGCACTTTGGAATGCTCACACATCAGACGTGACAGGCTCTGTACGATGGGCAGTTCCAGAGTTGCAAGTTTCTCCCACATACCAACTACATGAAGTAGCCCTGGAGTGCTTGGAAGAGCTCTGGCTCTGGGCCACCCTGTAACAGGAACTTGCTTGGCACAGAACTGCTTGAAACACATTTGCTATGTGCGTATCTGGAGTCATTTCTTTCCTGTCCAGCCCCTTGAAACTGACATGGGTGGGCCGGTCCTCTGAGGACGTCTACCACTGAACAAAAGACAAACGCCTGACCTAGAATTTGCCCCATGGGCTGTGTCCACGCTTTCTGCTAACTGATTCTCCTGCTGTCCACGGCCACATGCCTTATAAGCCCACATTCCACATTTTCCTCCGTGGGGAGCTGAGCCTTGAAATATTATATTGGTAAGCATTCTCATAGGGGATTAAATCAAAACCAGGAAAGAGGCAAGTATTGTTGGCTCTGTCACAAACATGACAAAAAAGGAAGAACGAAAGCACCTACAACACCCATAGTGTAGCCTCGTTGCAGCCGTCAACCATTTAAAAAATGCCAAGCATAACTTAGAAGCCGACTCACTCTCCTGTATGCTAGCAGCGTGGAACGTGGACCTATAGTCAGGAAGATAATGCCTGCTATTAAAATATAACTGATGAATGTTACAAAAAGAGTATTTGTCATTAAACAATGCTTCCATTGTAAAACAATTTCACCCTATGCATGAAAGACTCCAAACGATACTACAGCATTCAATTTGATACTGGAGTTTTATCATATTATTTCATGCGAAGAAGACTTATATACTCAATCTGCCTGACAGCTTTGCATATAAAGAACAGTTTCTGCATGACAAATATGGTGAGCTTATTAAGTTACCAACACACTGCCAAGCCATATTGTCTCAGCGACAGCAGACCCAAAATATTTTCAAATCTTTTTTTTTAAGGGCAGTGCAGGAAAGCCAGAACAGCCACATGTTCTGACTTTAATAAAAGTCACAATTGCAAGAACATTTACCTTATATCTAATTAGAACAAATCATCCATAAGGCTCATTGAGCCCATATTTAGTCTGCCACAGACACTAATTTTTTGAGGTAGTTGGAAATATTAGTTTTTGATTTATCATTTGCTGTCTCACAGCTGCAAAAAAAGAGAAAAACCATTAAGCTGGATATAAAAACAGACTGCTTTTTTTGTTTCTTAAAAATATAGAGACATGAAAGTCTTTATAAACATTCTCGTATGATGGTAAAAAACCAAACTATTAAACGATGCCAACGATTAATTTAAGAATGCACGTTATCAAAACTGGAAATAGAAAATAATTCAAGCAGACTAGTCTCCTAATTTCCTCATATTCTGGAAGACACTTTTATGCTCAATCTTGATATGAACTAAAAATGCTAAGTTATATTTGTATGGCAAACAAGAATTGTGAAAAGCTTAGATAATTATGTATAAGAAAAACAAAAAGATACCTCAACAACTAGGACTTTAAATATCACCAACTAGTTCCATTAATTAGCATTCGCTAGGTGTCAGGTACTAAGCTAAGAAATGCAGACACTTTTTGTTTTCACTCTCATATCAACTCTCTAATTCAGTGCCATTGTACAAATGAGAAAAAAGACACAGAGCTACACAAGCTGCCTAAGGCCATGGAGCTACTTGAAAACCCACATCTCTGATTCCTGAAGCACTGACCTGGTAACTACTCTTTTGCTGTATTTCCTCAAATGAAAACTAACAGGGTTGTCAGGGTTGATAGGGTTGTCAGACTATCAAAAATTATAGCCTCGTCATACTAAAACAACAAAGACAGCTTTGCTTCTCTGTTCTTATTCAACTACAATTTGGTGGAGACACAGCTAGTCATATGCATCACTCTTTGTTGAATATTTTAAGTCTCATCCACACGAATTGCAGGGGAAATTGCCAACTAAGAACAGGGGCCATTGCTAATTTGCCTTAAGAGTAGCTTCACTATAAATTTAAGAGTTCAGTTTTCTAACAGATTGAAAGGTGTTTTGTTCTGAATCCCCTCTATCCAATATGGTCTAGAGTGCAAGACTGATGGGTTCATGTAGTGGAATTTTGTATATGTATGTTTTTAATGTAGCCCTATGTCTTTGGGCCACCTCCCCAGCACTGAATGTTACGTGTCCTGACTTCCACTTGGGCAGAAAATCTTGAGAACATCTTGGATGCTAGCAGCCACTCACTATCACACATAAGAATATTGGACATCATCTACCAGGTAGTATCATGCTCTGAAAGGGGCAGATAAGTGATTTGAAGACAGTCCGAATTATAGTTTTGACCATTTTTTTAGACCATCTTTACCAAGACCATTTCCCTTAATTTCTCTCTGATGTAAAAGCAACATACGCAAATATTACTATACACATAGACTTCATATTCATAGCTTCCCTGGTGACTTAGGTAGTAAAGAACCTACCTGAAATTCAGGAGACTTGGGTTTGATCCCGTGGGGAAGATCTCCTGGAGAAGAGAATGGCCCACTCTAGTATTCTTGCCTAGAGAATTCCATGGACAGAAGAACCCTATGGGCTACAGTCCATGGGGTTACAAAGAGTTGGACGTGACTGAGTGACTTTCACTATCATATTCATAGACGTATATAAATATAATCGGATATTACCCAAATAAAAAAATACATAGTCATCGAATAAAAGGTTAGGTTTTCCTGTTACTAAATGTCTTCAATATTTATTTTTCATTACTGAATTTTTTCATATTTAAAATAGTAGCTGAGAAGATAATAATAAGCATAATCATATGCTAGTCTACAGCAAGGGTATGAAGTCATCCTAGAACAATGTCATGATTTAATTATACTTTGAATTCTCATTTCAGTCTCAGCCTGCTAATGATTGCAGGATCATGTAATGTAAATACAACTTCCTTATTTATTTTTCAGTATTATCAATTATGTATTCAGAAAAAATAGCTTTTTGAGCTTACAATAAGTAAGGTCCCAAGTTCATGTGCTCCTTGCTTTATTTATTCAACATCCATTTGAAAAACATTTATGGAGCTCCGACTGTGTACAGACACACACAGGAGGGCAGTTAACTGACTGGTTCCAGAAGGATTAGGGTTAGGGAGCTGGGAATAGAGCGGGTCACTGACACCACAGTAAGTGAGCTGTTCGCAGCTCAGCAACAGCTTCTGGGACATTCACGGACAGACAAGCTGTCCTTGGTGGCCCCAGGCTAATTCAACACTGCAGTCAAGTCAGTCTCATTCTTGGAAAGGTATTCATTTCTAAGATAGAGCATGTTTCTCAGTTAATATTTCTAAAATATTTGAGAATGAGAAAGAGATGGAAGGAGGGAGAGAAAATAGACTGGGGGAAAAAGTTCTATTTGTGGATAAAGACCTCAGGAAAGAACAAAGGAGGCGAGAGAAGGGTCATGACTGGTTCTTACTGCTTTGTCCTGAAATACATCACTCCTCCTACCTTGCCACTGACCCCTGATTATGGTGATATTCTGACATTTATTTATTGGGGTTATAATTTTTTTTGAGTTTCAACTATCTGTGTTTCTTTTCTTATTTATTTTTTATTTTTTTAATTATGCAAGTATGATAACACACATTTACAAGAAATTTGGAAAATACAGAGCAACGTTACCCATAGTTCCACTATATATAACAATTATTTTTCAAGTAGGTAAATTAACATTCTTAGTAGAGTTTTAATATCAAACTCTCAAAAATTAATAGAATGAATAGACAGAAAAATAGAAGGGTATAGTAGACCTGAAAAGCACTATGAACCAATTCAACATAATTAAGATTTATGAAATTTTCACACAAGAGCAGGATACAAATTCTATTCAAGTTCCCACAGACTATAAACCGGGAGACACTGGAACACAACCAGGGACGGAAAGCAAGGTGCAAAAATCTCACGGTCTAGAGATATTGAAATCATACAGAGTCTGTTCTCTTATCACTGTGGAATTATATTATAAATCAATTTCAAAAGATATTTGAAAATAACCCACATATTTTCAAATGTAATGAGAGATTTACCAAGAGAGGTCTTTCACTCAGCCACTGAAAGCCTCAATAAAGTTAGAAGCCTGGAAAAACACAGAGGGTGACTGCAGGGAAGAAAACATTCAAATGAGAAATTAATATCAAAGATACTTTAAAAATGTATTGGGTTGTAAAATTTATTAGACTTAAAAGAGGTAAGTCAGACAGTGTTTTAGGAGCTAAGTCGATGGAAACACAAGTGGCAATTCAGTGACTCATCCATGGGGACTTTACCACCAACATGGACAGACTTAAGTTCTTTGATCAGGACAAGACAGCAAACAACTGATGGGCAGCTTTGGAGTAGAAGACACCCTGTGAGTTGCCTGTCGGGAGTTCCCACAACCAGCTACCCCCTAGGGAATTCACAGTCAAGTGCGAGGACAGACTGCCATGGCTGGAGGCGGGGGCAGCCTGAGCTCTAATAGATGGACAACCCGATTTCAGGAGGAGCACAAGGAATGTATCACCTGAGGAGAGCTCCAGGAAAGGGGACCTATTTTGGGTTTGAATACCATGCAAGCAATTAAAAAAACAGTGTAAAGCTATGTATTGTGGACAAGCTTCTATCAATCTCAGAACAAAACCTGTGATTTCCAGGGACAGGATCAAGTGGGTTTATCACAAGAAAAGCAAGCATGGACATCAGACCAGTTACCACACTAGGTGGAGGAGCCCAACTTCACATTCTCAGAGCATCGCAGTACAAGATGGCTGTCTTGAGTCTGGTTCCCCAGGAGCAAAGTCCACAAGGGGGACAGCATGATTTATGAAGAAATGCTCCCGGGATAAACTGGCAAGGGAGTGGGGGAAACCTGCCAGGGGAAGGGAGAGAAACCAAGCAAGCCTACTTCGCTAGTGAAATGCTACAAGAAGTAGTCACTGTGATCCCACTGGAGACCCGAGGACTTCAGGTTGCATGTTAGGGCTTGTCCCAACTAAAAGCAAGGAAGCGGGGCTTTCACACACTCTAGCTGGAAAATGAATTCCCAGGCACCTCAGCCCTCCAGCAGCCCAAAGGCAGGCAGCCTGCTAAACAAAGTCTTAAATTCTGGCCCACACAAATGAAGCTTCCAGAGTCTGGGTGATGGGAGCTCAGAAATGGCATAAAGGAATTCGAGGAGATGTGGGTTCAGTGCCAGCCCTGGGCAGCACAGGCAGACAAAAAGATACGCGAGGAAGCACCTTATCCAGTTTCCACGTCCAATTCTTTCCTGGGGTGATCGCTGGGCCTCACTGTCCTAGGGCATGTCTAGCTGGTGTCCTTGTCCCAGCATGACCACAAACGTGCCAGGATAGCCCCGAAATCTTCGTGTTCATCTAATACTACAGTTAGAACACACAGGAAGGGTGGGACACTACTGGCAGTGAAATTCACATCTGTGAAGCAATTTCATGCCAGTGGCATTAACAACTCAGTCACCACTCTGGGTGCCAGATTTCATAGCTTCATCTTCTAAGGACTGACAACATCCATCCTAGCAGGCTCAGAAGAAGGCTGAACAACACAGCATCCGGTGCTGTGTGCCCTATAACTACACCCCTTCTAGAAGCATCCACGGGATGGGCAGAGAGGAAAGGGTTAGCGGGGGAAACTTCAGCACGGCTTCAATATTTACAGACCAGAAGGTATCATTACAGGATTAATAAGCAAGGCTAGTTCAGCAATAGGGAAGTTGGCCAAAGAGGCAATGGAACTGTTATCACTGGAGATAAAGAAGGCTGAGAATAGATACTCACCCAGAATGGGTTTTATAGACAATAAGAATCTACCCCGCTCTTCAACGGAAGGAGATGAGCTGTGTGTTTCACTGGAGATCTCTTACAGCCCAAACGATTTCATAAATTAGATAAAGTCATTGAGTTTAAAATAGCACTTATTAAGTATGACTTATCCCAAAGCTTGTCCAGCACAGTGGTGGTGGGAGGCAGAAGCAACTGACACACATAACTGGAATGATAAACGGGGGCCAGCACCTGGAAGCAAACGCCCACTCTGGAAACAGGACCAGGAGAATCCAGGAAGGCAGGTTTTTATATCGGAGAAATACAGACCAAAATACCGCATCGTAGCGAATTTGAGCTTCAGGTATTTGGAGCCTGAAGTAACAATTTTGAGTTTTGAGTCCATGCTTTGTTCAAACACTGTGTGATGTTTCTCAGGTAGACGTAGAGCTCTGAAGACCTAGTCTGTCCTGACAGAGCCTAGTCATGTCCTAGAGGGCAAGCTGAATTTCACAAAGATCACAAGGGTTACAGAGGACAGACTGTTCTGGAAGGCGGAGGAATGAAGACACTTTTAAAGCATTCTGGGAATGTGAGAAGGGGTTCAGATTTCTAGATCTGATCATGGTCTCTTTAGGAACAAAACTTTAAAGTTCCATTAGAGAGGGAAGGACCAGCTCCGCACTAAGACACTGGCTCTGAGCTCAGCACACTGAAGCACTCAACTTTCTTTGAATGAGTGAATCGAGACAAAGATAAATCTACCTATTTAACTCACTGTGGTGGCCTCAAGCCAAAAGAAGAGCAAAAACTAAAAGATTCTCTACATTTTACCCACTTTTTCTATGCTCTGCTGTGATTCAACTCCATAAATTATTTCTTTCCGTTTCATTCTAAATCTTTCTCTAAATCCTCTTGCTGGGAACTAATTCTGCGGCTTCCATTGTATATATGCGTTGGATGCATGCTAAGCATAAAATCCACAGTGATTTTTAAATTTTTGATTCTGATCTTAGAACCACACAATAAATTACTGAAACCTCTCAGCCACCTGCCCTTCCAAATTTTAATTACACTGTGAGCTCTGGAGAATTGTATATATATTTTAAAGCCCATATGCTTATACTGGTAATTGGTTCATGAAGACATTGATGTGATGATGCCCTGAAACCAAAAGGGTTATATTCAAAAACCTGGAGAATTTTAATTTTGTAGTAGGGAGAAAAGATATAATATATTCTGGAGTTAAAACCCCAGAATACTTCGAATGGCTCAACAACAAGGTCCTACTGCATAGCATAAGGACTATATTCAATATCATGTGATAAATCATGATGGAAAAGAAATATATATATGTTGTGTGTGTGCAGGCACATGTGTGTGTTGTGCTAAGTTGCCTCAGTTGTGTTCAGTTCTTTGTAACCCTATGGACGGTACCCTGCCAGGCTCCTCTGTCCATGAGATTCTCAGGGCAAGAATACTGGAGTGGGTTGCCATGCCTATCTCCCCAGGGATCAAACCCATGACTCACATCTCCTGCATTGCAGGCAGCTTCATTACCATCAGCACCACCTGGGAAGCCCACATTATATGCCTATATATATAATATGTATGCTGCTGCTGCTGCTAAGTCACTTCAGTTGTGTCCGACTCTGTGCGACCCCACGGACTGCCTCCTACCAGGCTCCTCTGTCCCTGGGATTCTCCAGGTAAGAACACTGGAGTGGGTTGCCATTTCCTTCTCCAATGCATGAAAGTGAAAAGTGAAAGTGAAGTAGCTTAGTCATGTCCGACTCTTGGAGACCTCATGGACTGCAGCCTACCAGGCTCCTCCATCCATGGGATTTTCCAGGCAAGAGTACTGGAGTGGGGTGCCATTGCCATGTATATAAATAAAACCTGGGTTCGATCCCTGGGTTGGGAAGATACCCTAGAATAGGAAATGGCAACCCACTCCAGTATTCTTGCAGGAAAAATCTCATGGATACAGGAGTCTTGTGGGCTATAGTCCATGGTCTTGCAGAGTTGGACGTGACTGAGCAACTATGCATGCATGCACATACGTAAATACTTGAATCACTTTGTTGTCCAACAGAAATTAACACAATATTGTAAATCAACTATACTTCAATAAAATAAAATTTTAAATATACTTGTATTACCTATATACTGGCATTGAAAACAACATCAAGTTACTTTTCAGAGGAAAGAAATGATCTGAAATTCAGAAAATTGATAAAATCATCACTCAGCATACATATGATAAAGAAACCTCAAATGATAAGCCCCAAATTAGTATTTTTAGATCTGAACTGTCTTTCATTTTTCAAAAATATTGATTCAGTGCCTATTATGTGCAAAGCCTTAGACTTGGAACTGATGATATAACAAGCAGTTGAAGACTGTCCTCAGCTTCACAGGCTTTAGACTAGTGAGGAATCAAACAATCATGTAAATGAGTGTAAACTTGAGGCTGTGAACTTGCAGTTGTGACAAGTGCTTGGAAGGAAGCAGTGCTCTGAGCTCCACGCTGGAGAAGCTGCTCAAGCTAAAGAGGCCAGGGAAGGCTTGCAGATGCATGGGAGACTTGGCTGAAATGAGAAAGATAGAGATGCTAACAAGTGAAGGAAGGGGAGGGTACTTTCCAGTCAGTGGGCACACTGCTAGCACTAGCTGCGAGTACGCTTCCCTAGAGGTTGAGCGGAAGGAAGACAGATTCCTGAGTTCTTAAATCATCGAACTACTGCATGGAACCTATGGAAAGCAACAGGTCAGTCCTAATTCTGGGGTGAAGAATTGAGTGGTGGGGGGAGACAACCTTCCAATAGAAGAGTATAATACCAAATATCCATTTTTTGTCAAACTTATAACTTTATATTTTCATTTCCACTTATTCACATCCACAGTAATCCCTGTAACTACTTCTAACAAACCATCACGATCTTGCTATTTTTGCATACTTTTCAACAAAGGCATGCCCACTTTCATATACACCTGGTTTCGATTAAAAAAAAAAAAACTGCTCATTTAAAAATCTTATGACAATAAGCCAAAGACTTCATAGTACAATGAAATGATTTGAATGTGATCATGGTTTACCTGAAGAGGCACTGTGAAAACCACTGAAGTGCAGATGCAGGCTAAGGGACATGGGTGAGACATACGGATGTTATAATAGACCATATCTGAGTAGATCCCTCCAAGTGAGCACACTGCATATTGATGCCTTTCTCCCTTCTTTCTTTGTTCATCAATAATCATTTATTGATTAAAAAAGAAGGAAAGCACCCCAAAACCAAGAGGCAGGGGTGTGGGGAAGTTAACAAGATGGCCCCAGTCATGCTCTCTCGCCCCAGCTCTTACCCCTCCCGCCCCGTGTTCTGTAAGCAGCGACCGTGCATGATTATTTAGTGGCTGCGATTGCTTACAGCACTGCGCAGGCGTGCCACGAGGTACTGCATGGTTGTGGGTTACTTCGTGCCATAAGCCTACATAAGCTTCACGTGGAAAAGCCCGGAAAGGGTGTGTGCAGTTATGCTGTGTTATGTTATGTCTGCTGCTACGGCTGCTGTGCCAACCAGGAGAGGATAAACGTGTCTGCAGTGCCTATGGCTCCTAGCGTTTTCTTCCAGCCTCTTACCTTGCACCTTGCCTACCCCGAGTTCAGTGAACAGTGTGCCCGATGTGAATAACGACACAACTGGTGTCAGGAGCAGGATCAGCCGATACGAGGCACTGATATTACTATCTCTCATCCTCTAAAAAACACTCTCAAGTGGTGAATGATAGTTCTTTTGTGCTCATTCTGATTAACTGCAAAGGCAATAGTGAGTTACACGCAAATATTTGCTTTTATTAATATTATGAGCTACAAAACAGGGAACCCAACCAATCCTTGGGTGAGAAAAAGATACAATGACCAGAACAGTCTCTGGCAGTAAAACTCTCCAACCCAGAGTATCATGTAGTAATATACCTGTGCAATCAATAGGACCCACATACTAACAAAGAATTCACATGCTAGGAAAGGGGCTACTTAACGTTTTCTTCTTTTTTATTTTAACAAAGGTAAAAGTCCCACTTAGACAGGCTAGGCTAACAAGCTATTATTTTTTCAGATTAGAGAAAATAACAATAATAACAATAATATTAAGTAACAGAAAAGGAAGGAAAAGGAAGAGGGAGAGAAGTAAGAGGAAGAAAAGCTGTCATTTATTCTTCACTCAGAATTTTTAGATTTATTTTCTGGAGAACAGTCAGTTCTGTTTATGATCTCAAAATAGCTGCATTTTTACAATATTGACACAGGCCTTCAAAACTACAAGAGTAATCAGCTGACAAAAAGGCATAATTACCAAGAAGCCTCAACACAATTCATATGACTTCACTGCTTTCATCATCATCAAAATCATCACAAATATGAAGCAAAAGAGATGATCACACAGAGCTTGTAGATGACATTCAAGACTAAATCTTGACCTTATTGCAAATAGCAAAGAATGGGAGAGTTTGGACTTTGAACCTTCAGGACATAGTGGAAAGGCACTTTCCTCACACCAAAGATCATTCAGAACGTCAGTCTCCATCTCTTTTAAAAAGATTAAAGAAAAAAAAAAAAACAAACACAACTTCTTCCTTACAGAAAGGGAGTCCTGAAGAAAGACTAAAGCATTGCTAAACCTGCCAATATTTACTAAGCATAAAACTACAGACCAGATGCTGGGCTGAGCAGAGCAGGTGCAGGGTAAACTAGGACCTAGGTCTCTGATGTCAAAACCTCACTGGTCAGTAGCAGGACATCATAAAGAAATATCTGGAATATACTCTAATAAGCCCCTTTACAGTAGGGGTAGGTATGCAGGACCATGGAAGTATAAGTAGGATAAAATTAATTTTGGATGGCTGGGGTCAGAGCTACAGAGAGATTTGTTTGTGTGGAAACTCACGTGGATGTCTGAAAGGCACAGACATTGGAGAAGGTTCTTTTTGGTAAATAGAATATCATTCTTAAAGTCATGACCTTCAGGGGAGTGCAATCTGGGCAAAGAACAGGTATAGAGTGTTTGTGAAAACAAATCAGTTGGGCAGAGGTGAGAATGGGGCTGAGTTGCACGACTTGCTAAGGAGTTGTGTCTGTACTTATTCTGTGAACAGTGAGGAGAGACGGGATGTGTGATGGTTAATTTCATAGGTTAAGTTGCATGGAAGAAGGAACACCCAGAGAATCAGTAAAATGTCATGTCTGGATGTGTCTGTGCAGGTGTTTCTGGAAGAGATTAACATCTGATTCAGCAGACTAAGCAGAGCCATCCTCACCTATGTAGGTGCACATCATCCCATCCTTTAGGTCCAGAATTGAACACAAGGTGGAAAAGAGGGAAAGTCCCTCTCTCTCTCTCTTTATTTGACCTCCGTGTCTTGCCGCTGGCTGGGAATTACATCATGGGCTCCCTTGATTTTCTGTATTCACATTCTGACTGAAGCATCTTATAGGCCTGCCTGCATCTCCAGGACTTCTTGGCCTCCAAAACTGCTTGAGCTAATTCCTATAAGAGATAAATCCCTCTTATGAATTTTTCTCCAAATACTATTGGTTCTGTTTCTTTAGAGATCCCTGACTAATACAGGATGAATTCACTCAGGAGAAACATGATCCAAACTGGCTTGTTGGAAGACAAATGTGGGGGCAGTGAGAACGTTAGACCCCACAAGGAAAACCTGGAATTCAGAGTGATTTTTCAGAAGAAGGCTATAATCCCAGTGGTAGATCATGATGGCTTAACCTACAGCTACGTGCAAAGTTCATAAAGTTTGGATCGAATGTAATTCTGGAGAGGAAGTGTCCCTCCTCACAGTCCTACCCAGGTGGCCCAGCAAAAGTGATGAAATAAGATTCCAAGGGTGTCAAGAGCACAGGAGAGAAATGAAATCATACTTTAGGGGCGTCACAGCACAGGCAATCTGGTAGCAGCTTTTGAATGCTTTAACTAAGATTAACATTCTATTCAAATATATGAAGTTGCCAACATTTAAAGTTTTTTTCTTTGGAGAAGATCTATGGAAATTGCAGTTTTACATGATTCAAGCCATAAGCAACCAGGAGGCCCGCAGCACACCCATGAGTTTGGATATGTGTCCTAGACATGGTAATTTGTTATTATTATTATTCTTTTAGCATTAGTGGGTCATTAGTAAGATTCAGTCAACTGAATCTTACCTTGGTTTTGAAGTTTACATTATTAGATTTTATTTTTGGAATTAGTTATTAACTAACATGTTCAAAAATTTTTAATAAATACAAAAAGGTATAATAATGAAGTCCCCGCTCACTACTCCCCAGCTGACCCATCCCCTGACGCTTATGAATAGCTTCCTGTGTTTACTACAGAGATTTTTTTTCTGTGTTTACTAGTTACAATAAGAAAGCAAAAGTAGAATCTGATTCCCCACCACCACGTTTTTTCACAAAAGGAAATATAAAATCTGAACTGTTCTGCACTTTTTTTTTTCACGGAACAAAATGTCTTGCAGATATTTCCAGAGCACTTTCTGATTCTTTCTTAGAGTTGCATAAAGTTTCATTAGCCAGACATTTATCGTTTACTCCAATGTCCTCTGGTGATGGGCCTTCGAGTTGTTGGCCATCTTTTCTGATTACAAATAATGCAGTCGTTCCTAATCACTAGTACGCAACCTTTCACCTGTGTGCAGTAGATCAGTGGGGTAAATTCCCATAAGTTGGGATCTCATTTTCATAGTTAATAAGAAATGAAAGTAAAAGAAAGAGCATAACAGAATAAAGGAAACAAAAGCCATAATGAGAGGAGGGAAAGAAGTCAGGCAGGCAGACGAGGAAAGACAAAAAGAAGAAAGGGATGAGAAAGTAGAAAAAAGAAAATACAAGAAGGAAGAGAGGAAAGCTGTTTAACTTTAGCAAGATCTTAGGAGAGTGATTCAGCTGCAGTGCCGGGTGAGGGGCTTCGTGGGAAACTTTAGGGAGTCCTACAATGCCGGGAGAACAGAGCAAGGAAGCCACTCTTCCTGTCCAAACAACCCACCCGCTATGCAACACAGGGGAACTACGCTCCAAGGCTAAAAATACAGCCCACAGAGCCCGGGACATGGCCATTCCAGGTTATCCAGCAATAAGAGCGAGCCTTCCAGACCAAATCAAATGTCTCAAAAAAGAACCAACTACATGTGAAAACCTGGCTCTAAAGGTCAAAGTGAAACATATGAGTCAAAACTCGGCACAAGCTATAAATAGTTGGGAGGCTTTATAAGAAGCTCACAGGGACTTGCCTGACGGCCCAATGGTTAATAATCCACCTGCCAAAGCAGGGGACAGGAGTTCGATCCCTGGTCTAGGAAGATCCAACATGCCACGGAGCAATTAACCCATGCACCACAGCTATTGAGCCTGCCCGCCACAGAGCCTGTGCTTGGCAACATGAGAAGCCACTGCAGTGAGAAGCCCGCACTCCACAACAAGAAAGGGGCCCAGCTCACTGCAACTGGAGAAAGCCTGCATGCAGGAACAAAGACCCAAATATAAAATAAATAAAATAATATAATATAAATAAAATAAATAAATACAATACAATAAAATAATTAATTAAATAATTTTTAAATAAAATGTTGCTCACAAGCATCCGTTCTTTAGACACACGTATAGCCGAATCATTTTGCTGTACACCTGAAACTAACACAATATTTTTAGTGAATTATACTCCAATATAAAATAAAAAATAACAACAATAATAATAAAGTATGGCATATGGAACCAGAAGTTTAAGTTCTAATCTCACTAGTTCCACCATTTCATTGGTTCCAAAACCACTAATATGTTCATCTCCTACCAGTAACTCACTTATAATCCATGCAGCCTTTGAAAAGTTATTCAGTTTCAATTTTCTAAAAATGAAATAAAAGAAGCCCACAAGAACACTGTACAGAGAAAAGGATAAAGGAGAGGCTGAAGAAGAAAGAACCCAGACCAGAACAAAACGCTGTTTGCTCAGCATCAGTGAGTAATGCTTCCAGCTAGGCCCCCCAGAGGCAATGAGAGGGTGGAGGCAGCGTTCATGACGTGCTTTATAGAAGTGAGTGCATTTAAGTTCAGCACATGGTAAAATCTACATCATCCTCACGCCACTGAGCTTCTTAATGAAGACCAGAGTTAAAAATAAAAACAAAATTTAAAAAAAATCTCTAGGTATGTTAAAGATACTGATTTTTTTTTTAAACAGCAAAGTTATTTCCACACAGACCGGGCAAATCCCTAGAAAAACAAGCCCCATTTTAGAACCCTGTTGGAACAAGGGTAACCTCTGACCGACTGTGCTATTTTGTCAGCTTCATTCACATTTTTCCAAAGTGCCTCCAACAGTATAATGCCTTAAAAAGTTTGTTTCATGCCTGAAATTGCTGCTCTGCTTAAAGCCATGGGGGACATGACAAGCAAGGGTGTGAATGATGTTAAGAGACACTAAAAAGTGACTTAAAAAATTTCATCTCAAAGCCAAAATTTCATCTCACATTTCAGCAGAGAAAGGAAGAAGGGATCCAATAAATAACAAACATGTTACGAGTGGCCTCCAACTTTCATTTCCTTCTGTCCTTGATTTGACTTCAGCACTGGAGTTAAACACGCATTTCAGGTCATGTAAAGATCAGTACAACATAAAAAAACAGAAGATTCAAATCTCAGCGTTTTCCAACTTTCAGTTACCCAAGCCCCTAGTTTGTCGAAATATTAACACTGCTCTGTCCAAAAATTCAGAAGATCAACCAAGTAACATAAGCTAGTGTACAGTTTTGACTTCTTCACAGAAGTAAATTCTGCAGTTATTGTAAATTCCATTGTGTCACACATGTGTATTACAAAGAATCAACTTTATGTCAAAAAATAAACTGAATGTTTATTTATAAAAATAATTTCTATATCCATATCAATTGTATGTCTGCTATTTGATCATCATTTTGACCCATATATAGGTGAATATGGGATTCCTAGGTGGTGTTAGTGGTAAAGAATCTGCTTGCCAATGCAAGAGACACAAGAGACTCAGGTTTGAGCCTTGGATTGGGAAGATCCCTTGGAGTAGGAAATGGCAACCTACTCCACTATTTTTGCCTGGAAAATTCTATGGACAGAGGAGCCTGGCTGGTTAGTCCATGGGGCTGCAAAGAGTTGGACATGACTGAGCACACACACACACAAGTAGGTGAATATGAATACAAACACACACACACACACACGTGTGTGTGTATAAAATATTTGCACATTGAAAATCAGATATTTCATAAGTGACATCCAGTCTGAGCCTCAGTCCCTCTTGACTTGCCAGTACCAACTCCTGTGTGGTTCTGAAAAATTAGACTAGAATTTGATGGTTTCCATAGCAATGCCAAGTCCACTTCTTGGCACATTGTATGCTCTTAAATAACACCTATTAGAAGAATGAATGACTTTTAGCAAGAAACATCAAAAACATAATCTTTGAACAATGGGCTGCTCCAGAGTTCCAAGTAGTCCCAACAATTCTGCACACTCTTCATTCAGGGGCAGAGGGGTGCTTACTCTATTTAACTTAAGTCGCTAAAGAGCTTATGGCAATCATTTATAAACCCTCTGCCTGGCTTGAGGTTTAAGTACCTTCTAATGTCCATGAAAATTAACTCCAAGGAACTATCTATAAATCCTTTGCGTAGAGTGGGATTTCCTTATGTGACATATTTCCTGAAATACAAAGACCAGTGGCTAGAGTATGGCCATTTTTGCCCACATATGAAAAATTATTAACAAAGGAACTGCCTTGATTTGGACAAGGTGGTTTAAAAGAATTGTAATCAAGAAATTGAAAGACTCAGATTTTCTACTCATAAAATGTACCTCTTAAATTCACTAGATCTATCTGAATGTTAAAGAACAAACTTTCATTATTGTTGTAGTCTTTTATTTTTATGTTTTAAAGAATGCACTTTCAGATTATGTCTATGGCATATGGAGGCTTAACTTATATTAATTAAACTTTCAAAATATTATTGCATTGTAAAGTACCCAACGTGATTATGGTTTAATTGGAATTCATATATTTGTATGTAAATAAAGACAACTCCTGGGTAAATTAAAAGCAAAGAAACAGGAAACATTTTCCCTCGATTAGAAATTCTAACTTCTCATTTCCCTGGTGCCTTATATGATGTCTGGCTCTTGGTGAGGATATAGTAAATATTGCTTGACTTGGAGAAGAAAGGAGGCAAGAAAGAAGGGAGGGAAGGAAAGAAAAGAAGAAAAGGAAGAAGAACTCCTCACAAATGGAATGTTCTGTAGAAAATGCTATAAAACACTAGTGATGGTACCTGGCAAAATCACTGGAAACTTGGTTAATCACTGTAAACGCCATGGTTTATCGTGTGTTCCTGGATAATCTTATAATTAAAAGCACTATTGCGATCCACAGTAATCTCTAATTATTAAAAACCGATAAATAAAATAATGCTTTAAACACGCTTTTTACCTTAAACCATGCAAGATCATATAGCATTACTGAGTAGGACAGAATGGTTGACAAAGATACAGGATTCAAGCTGTAGCCATAAACTGAACACTTCAAGCCCATGTGTGTGTGGTTTTGACCTTGATAGATGTACAAATTGATTTCATTTCTAGCCATGTAACTGATTATTTGTATCCATGAAGGAGCTTAGTTACATGGCAGGAAGCATATGGAATCAGTATTGCTGCTGAGATACAATTTGCTTTCATCTTCCATAATATTAATATATCAAGACGGCTCTACTGGTTCCAAGATGGATCTACTGGTTCAGAGTCAACTGCGAGAAGAAACAATGCAGGTTGATATATTTCCAATTTAGATCTTCATTTGTAAGGAAGCAAAAGTTACATATGCATTTGAAGTGAAGTGAAGTGAAGCGAAGTCGCTCAGTCGTGTCCGACTCTTTGCAACCCCATAGACTGGGGCCTACCAGGCTCCTCTGTCCACGGGATTTTCTAGGCAATAGTACTGGAGTGGATTGCCATTTCCTTCTCCAACATATGCATTTACAAGTTAAAAAAAGCTCACAACCTAAAATATGACCCTTAACTCATCATTTAGTAACAACTTGTGAAAACTGTATAATTTAGTCTTATGAAAACTATTACAATATGAAATCTATTTTGGTCAAATTATTACTATATTTTCATATTTTCTATACATTTACAAATTTTTCAGCTTTGACAAATTTTTCAGCTTTTAACTGAACAGGGTACATCATTAGTTAAAGGGGAAACAGTAAAAAATTGTCTTGTTATTTCATTATATTTTGCCCCAGACAATAATATCAAAATAATTATTTTTAATTCATAAGGAAATTCTTAGGATCATTCATTCAAAGAAATGGGCCATTGTATTAAGAAGTTTGGGAAACTTTTCTCTCGTGCAATAAAATTTTTAAGGCAAGTGACTGTTTGGTGGCTATTCAGGTTGTAAATGAGAGAAAAACTCAAGGGAATTCTCTCTTCAGATTCCTGTCCTATGACATGAATAGGACATGAATGGGGTCATCGGCACTTGCACTGGCTAAATATTTTATATCTTAACTCAATCTGTTCTTCGACACCTACTGGTAGTTCAGGACAGAGGGAAAAGCTCAAAGGTTTTCCCAGGGTCTTAGAAATAAAGAACGCCAGAGCCTTTGTGTTTATATTCTACCCTCTCTGCTTCAAAGTCTATTCTTTTCACTGTGTCACGTTATATATACCGCACCTTTCTATGAAAGGCTATTTTTATCTGGCATTTCAGAATATCTTTAAAGCCTCCCACTAAAAGAAAAAAAATCTGTTCAGTTATTTATTCAAAGTCTTAATTCATAACTGAAAATAACATCCTTTCTCCAGTTCATTTCCGATAACTCCAAATTGTCCAAGTAGCAAAATCATGACGGATAAGAAGTAGCAAATAAAACAGAAAAATTCACCTGGTATCAAAGGTTTCTTTTAAAAATAGTTCCTCATAAGTGAGTCAAAATCTCTCTGATTATTATTCCCAGGGATTAGGCATCTTCAAATGATGCATGGCTTGTCTGTAAATTTTTCTCTGTGATGGTATAAATGTCTCCATTTATATGCCACAGAATATTTCTAAGAAGGAAGACGATCCAGTTTATTAAGCAATGAATGGCTCCTTTCACCTTTGGCGGGAACATTTTTCATGACATAACTTGAGAACATTTTTTAAGGAGTTTCATATTTAAGAGTTAAAACCAGGGATTCTGAACGTTTCAGAGAACTCTGACTTTACTAAGTCCTATTATTCTGTGGACTTCCCTGGTGGCTCAGATGTAAAGAACCCACCTGCCCCTGAAGGAGATGTGGGTTTGATCTCTGGGTTGGGAAGATCCCCTGGAGAGGGAAATGGCAACCCACTCCAGTATTCTTGCCTGGGAGATCCCACAGACGGACGAGCCCAGTGGGCTATAGTCCATGGGGTCGCCAAAGAGTCAGACATGACTCAGCAACTAAACAACAACATTGCTCTGTGGAACGCCTCATCCCTTCCTACTCACAATCAACTGAAGCCCAGTCTTGGCATGAGATTATGTCCTTGTTACTTAGCATCTTGTACAAAGACGATGTAGACAGACAATCAGATGTCTCATCTGAGAAAACAAAATCCATGGACTTAATGAGGCAAGTCAGTTTCTTTCACACAGAAGGGACTGAAGTCCAGAGAGCTTCACTGACTTGAAGCCAATTTCAGAGATCTGTTACGGGCAGTGTCAGATTTAAAACTCGAGTCTTCAGAATCTCAAAACTGATTTTCTGACCATGTGCCTGCCAGAGTATTTGTTTCAGAAGACAGGGTTTGATGGGGACTGGGTCACCACCTCCTACAGCTCCCTGACAGCATCTCTGCCCCTTTTCATATACAGTCAAATGAGTGCCAATCAAGGGAAATTCAGGCAGGCAGGGTGGCCCCCCAGAGCTCAGCTTGAGAGGAAGATAAAAGTGAAATGAAAGGAAGAGCTCTCTCTCAGCAGTTGGCTGTGAATTCCATTTAGAGAGAGATCTGCCTTTATGTTGAAAGTCAGACCCCAGACCCCGAGGAAATGTCCTGAATGAGGCGAGGGAGGAGCTTTGAGGCTCTGGGGTCCCCATGATGCTCCGGAAGGGGCAGGGTGGACCCTTTCCTTAACCTGCACACTCTGTTCCCAGTTAAGGGAGCATCCCCTAGCTGAGCATCCCAACCTCTGGGGATCTGGCCTTGGGCACTGCCCTCAGCTTCCACACCTATCCTGACCTTCAGCTCCCACAGCTCAAGCCCAGCGAAAGTGTTTGCCAGTCCTCAAACACCTAGAACACTTTCCTGTCTCTTCCCTTTTCACAGGTTTCAGGGCCGTCTCCTGGTTCCTTTAACTAGAAATTCCAGCTGTGTTTCAACATTCAGTCTAAATGTAGGTTTCTCCAGGATATTCTCCTTGATTCCTGATTTTGATGCCTTTACGCTCTTCTGGTACCCTGTTCCTACTTCTACTATAGCACTGAGAAAACTCCAGTGCAGTCATTAGCTTGCATATTTATCACTCACTGTATGCCTCTGGAGGCTCGGGATCATGCCTTATTCAACTCTGCATCCCTGGCGGGCAGCACCATACCCGGCCTATAGTCGGCACTTGGCAAATGGTGAATGCGTGAATGAAGTAGCAAAATGTCCAAAGGAAGAGGCTGGTCTGTGATTGCCTATGTATGTTGTGACTTAGGGCGAGTCACAAACTCTGTATGATCATCTGTAGGTAATTATTCAGAAATAATTGTGAATCTGTGCCAAGGGATGACATATTTCATGGGAAGGGGTTCTTATATTTGAGGAGCTGAAACAATGAGGATCTCGTATTTTGAGGGCTTTTTAAAAATATGATGTCAGCCAGCCAGCTGACACACAGGGTCATCCATCTTTCTTGCACAGCACATCTCCCTCCTCTAATGGTACCCATGCTAGGACCTTCTGCATCTTTCTGCATCTTCATTTCAACTTGCAATTGATGCCCAAGTAACCTCAGTTCCTATCGTCCTAATTCACAAGACTCCTGACTATCTATTTTACAAACCTAAAGAAAAAGTTAGCCAAATTAAGCCAAGAGGGATGAGTATGGTATAAAATACAAGCTTTGCTTGCAATCTCATAGACACCAAACTTTCATGAATGTCTCAAATGCCTGGTTTTTCTAGTTGGATTGACATGAACAGAAGAACAAACAGGAAATTAATGCTGAAGATTCTCAGGACAAAGGAAAAGTGTTTAACAGGATCCCAAACAGGGTAATTAGATCCTTCCCATTATTATCTTGTATGTACCTACAAATCAGAACAGGAAAAGGAATTCTTGAAAAAAATTAACTAAGATGAAATAAGATACTGCCTTCATTCATCACTGAAATTCAGCTATAAAGAAGTTACAGTCACCCTGTAAACTCCAGATAAAAGGCTCATAACTCATTTCCACTGGAGGGTAATAAGACTAGCTGTTCTTCCCATGAGTGGAGGGAACAAGTGTGGTCTTGTAGGAAGAAAACTCAAGGTGAATAAAACACAGTTCCATGGTTTCTGGGAAATGAACTCTGTAGTTAAGGGATATGACATCTGTGTTCGTGACCTTTTAGTCATTAGGGAGAAGTATTCCTTCTCCAGTCTTTAGTACATAAACACAAAGTCCTTTCACATTTCCTAATTTCTTCAATACCTTAATTATTTATGTCTAGCTTCCTTTATTTGCAGGTTATTTCTCTGTGTCTCTATATTATACATATTTGTTGACTCTTGTCTTTTCCATCCAATTAACTTTAGTTTATATGTGTTGTCTCTGTGGCTTCTGAACAGTTGCAAATTCATTCCACATTCCTCAGCTTATTGGGATTCCCAGGTGGCGCTAGTGGTAAAGAATCCGCCTGCCAATGCAAGAGACGCAAGAGACACGAGTTCCAGCCCTGGGTCCTAAAGATCTCCCGGAGGAGGGCATGGTAACCCACTCCAGTATTCATGCCTGGAGAATCCCATGAACAGAGGAGCCTGGCGGGCTACAGGCCAAGGGGTCGCAAAGAGTCAGACACGACTGCAGTGACTTAGCACACACACACAGCTTATTACACCAGGGTACAACAGTGGAGATTTTCCACTAAACATCATCTATAGCTTTTCGATTCAGACAAAGCCTAAAACCAGAGACAGAATGAACAAAACTCAACATGCTACTGCAGTTCTCCTAACAGACACCCCATTTTACCCTTTGAAATACAAAGGTAAACATTCATCATGTTGCATTTGCTTTCTGAATACATCATTGTTGAGATGTATTACAACTTAGTTTAGATAAGCCAAAAATATATTAGTAACCAACCCACACCTTTCTAAATAAGAATCAGTGTTACCATGCTCAAAACTGAGTAGGCTGTCCTTAAACCTATTATATTTTGATTTAGGGCTTACAGCAAATGTTTTATGAAATCTTTTCTAAGTTCCTTTAATAAAAAAAAATTATTATGAAAAAAGAGCAAATCTCAAAGAATAAACTAAATCTGGCGCATGAGCAAAGGAGCAATAAAAGCATAAAAATCATTCACCAAGTTAGAGTCTTAGACAAATTTTATATTGGTGTGTCAATAAATACATCAATATTCATGGTTCATGTTAGAATCACTAACATTTCTACAGATGAATAATTATGGTATTAGTATTTTTCAATCATTCAGTCAACATGTCTTGAGTGCATAGGGATTAAAGTTCAATTCACACGGCCATTTACACAAACATTTCCAAGAATCGCACAGTTCAGAATAAAAGATAATACTGTATTGTATACTTGGAATTTGCCAAGAAAGATCTTAAATGTTCTTACCATACACACACAGAAATAGAACTGTGTGAAATGATAGATAAATTAATTAGCTTGATTGTGGTAATCAGTTCATTTTACATATGTTTATATATACCTTTATATATATATATCACATTTTTATATATCACACTATACATACAACTTTATATATACCTCAATAAAACTAGGAAAAAAACAGTGATTGAATTATGGGTAGTAGAATTGGAGTAAGGAGCATTTATAAGTTTTATTATATATATTCTTGTTTGACTACTTTTAACTAAGTTTAACTAGAATACTATTCCTTAGCAAGGTAGATAGATAAGAGATATGTAGGTGATGGATGGATGGATGGATACATAGATAGAATATAAATGCCTCCTCCCTACTTACAGGATGATTAGACAAGGGCTTATGAACATTTTAAGGTTATACTAAATATTGCCACATTGCTTTATTATGGTGCCAATAAAGTCTAATTTGTATGTTTTCTTTTTCAAATCAAACTTCAAGTTAGATTTTAGCAAGGGCTGTTACTAGACCAGATGGCCTTGCTCCTAGGCCTAAAAGTTTCAGACTATAAACATTCAAGCTCTGTATTTCTAACTAAAGGCATTTAGAATTTTTCCCAGTCCAGGATTCCCCAAAGTCAAGTGCAGATAGAGGATCCAAGGCTATGTTGGTACATTTCTTGCTGATCTTCTGTGACAGCTAGAGAAATCACTTTACCAAGTAAAACCTATGTCTTTTGTGGCACTTCAGGAAAGAAAGACTCTAATTCAGAAACAGGGAACATAAGACAACATTTTGGGTTGATGCCTGGAGTTAGGTTTAAAATAACCCCTCCAGTTCATAAAGCTCATTCTGAGATATAACTTGAAACCTGAGTTCAAAGTGGAGGCCGCTCACTGAGCCAGCTCAGGGCTTATGGGCATCTGGTTCCCTCCACCCTCATGCACCTGGGGAAAAGCAGAACACAGGCTGAAACACAGGGTATCTGTAACGAGGCCAAGGTCAGGGCCGTGGTCTTCTGACCCTTAGGCAACAACTATATCCCTAGATACCTTTTATAAATCTCAGGCTGTACCCTAGTAGTGGAAAAATGGGCTCAGAAGCTGCACCGACTTAGCAGGCCTCCTGCCTTGTAGCTCTGTAAACTTGGAAAAGCTACTTAAACCCTCTGTATCTTAGTCTCCTCAACTGTAAGCTAAAGATACCAACAAGATAGTAAACCCCTGTCATATCCTTTGAAACAGGGTCCAAATATGCAATCCAATAACATATGAGCAGGCAACCTTATGAGAGTCGTGGGAGGACCAGTTAGCTGGCTGGCTGACAGCTCCAAGGATCCTGAAGCCAACCCTCTATCACACTAGGTCCAAATTTGTAGGGTACCATGTCACAGCAATGAGTTTGCTGCAAGGACCAAGTTATATTACTGACGGGAGATGTATCAATACGTGTTTAGAGAGTGAAACAACTAATCTCACTGCGTGAGGTTGTTAGAGCTTAAAATTGATCAAGGATTCATTACATGACTTATGATTGGTGCTATTATTCACATTTTAGTCTGTTAGGCTTTTCTTCCAAACTTATGTATAAACACAAATTTATTCCTGTAAAATTTTCAAAAGTGATGAATTGGAAAATTTTGAGTAAAGAAGAAATTTTTGGTGAATTTTATCCAGATTCTTTCTTTGACTGTCTCAGCAACATATATACTAGTGTCTCAGACAGCTCTTCAGAATTAGTTCTGATTCAGACAATGTGAATATTAGACCAACTAAAAGACAAAAAAACCTAGTGATTGATTCTAGTATGGAAAGTGAGGGGATTCCCTGGTGGCTCAGAAGGTAAAGCATCTGCCTGTGATGTGGAAGACCCAGGCTCGATCCCTGGGTCGGGAAGATCCCCTGGAGAAGGAAATGACAACCCACTCCAGTATTCTTGCCTGGAGAATCCCATGGACAGAGGAGCCTGGTGGGCTACAGTCCATGGGGTCTCAAAAAGTCGATGCTACTGAGCGACTACACACACATGGAAAGTGAGAATGAAAGTCATGGCTCTGGAGAAGACTTTACAGGCATTTCAGGTGTAACTATTGAATGTAATAACCCACAAAGTGTTCATGAAATAACAGAATCAATTTTTGCCTGGCCAAATTAAAAACTGCCAACCACTAGCATTAGCTCTGCAAAAATGCCCTGGACAATAATGAGTTAATATGGTTAAGTGGTAAGGCAGGAGATGTGGGTTCAGTCCCTGGGTCGGGAAGATCCCCTGGAGAAGAGAATGGCAACCCACTCCGGTATTCTGGCCTGGGAAATTCTATGGGCAGAGGAGCCTGGTGGGCTGCAGTCCATGGAGTCACAAAAGGGCTGACATGACTTAGCGACTAAGCAACCACAACGTCAAATGCCTAGAGCAGGGCCTGTTACTGAGTCAGTGGTATAGGCAATGCTTGTTATTATCACTGTGGAAGCGTCTACCACGATCATGACCCTCGCATAGCTGCTGCCACACCACCCCCAAGTAGACAAAGGAAGAGAATTTGCCAATGACCAAGCAGCAAGATGACAGCAGAAGAAACAGAAAGGAGATTTCCAGCCTTTGTTCAAGGGTCTCCCTCCTAGGTCTTACTGGCTGTTCTCCACTCCTCCTGAATTTTCCTTTTGCCCAAAACTATAAGCCAATAAGCTCTGGGGTCGGGAGGAGGAGGACCAAGACTGGGGGCTGGCATTTAAAAGAGAGTCTCTATTAAAGAGATTGGATGGGTATTAAGCACACTGTCCATCCATAAACCCATCACTTGCTGTTACCCACTGCTCACTCTGAAGACAGAAGCTCTCCTTCTAATGGGCATCGTGCCTTTCTATTAATGACAAAATACCGTCTTCCTGATGTCTACGTACCAGCAACTACAGATATTCCCATAAGAGAGTTATAGGATCCCTGCAGGGAAAAGTACTGCTTTGTGTCTAGCAAATTTGGGAGGTGGCAACGGTTCACATCTCCCTTATGAACGTCATGGCATTTAATGTAACACCGTTTCAACTGGATCATTTCCCCACAGATGCCCGTGACATGTGCCCCAGCCTTCCCTGCTCCAGGCAGGGTACCTAGAATGCAGCCTGGAAAAGCTGGCCACACAGAGCTTGCAGGTCCACAGACACAGAAATGAGTCTTGGTTAATGTCATGGTCGTAGAATTAACGTTGTTTCTCTTCAGGAGGCAGCTAAATTTCATAATGCAATTGCAGAAAGAGAAGATATCAGGGCTGACGGCCTTTACGTGCTTCCTACCTCTTGCTTGTCATACACTAAACAGGACCAGATGTTTCAGCAAACAAATGAAACCAGTCACCCTGCTCTTGATTTGTGGGACCACCCTTACATGAAATGCCAGCGCGTCGCTCCGAAGTTTTAAAAATGATATGTGTAACAAGCAAGATAAGAAATGTGGACATTCCTTCAAGAAAATCATTAATTATAGGATCCACAGATGGTGAGAAAATGCCTTCCAGGTCAGTGTTGAGAAACGCGGAGATTATTTGCAAAGGGGTGAGAACAAAGGCGGTCTCTTGTCCCTCTGGTGCCTCTGTCCTGAATCGGGAGAATGACGCTGTAGGATGGCGGGCTGGGGGTGGGGGGAGCAAGGGTCCAGGAAAGCAGAGACCAGGAGAGGCGGCAGATCAAAGGTGCAGGGTCTGGGGATGACCTGGAAGATCCACAGTTTTCAGGGAAGAGCAGTGTAGCGAAAAGGAAACACAGGCAGTTAGAGCACACGGGACGCTCAGCTCCACGCTTGTCAACGCGCTATTCTGGGGAAAAGAAGAACACGGACACAGAGGGAAAGGGCTTGAGAGATGGAGATGAAGAGACAGAAATAAACAGGATATGGAAATGTACAGGACATGAGACAGAAAAGGCACACAGATGCAAATGCAGAGAGAGAGAGGAAGCAGAAGGAATGAGGATGGGTTAGTGATCTACGTTTGTGGTTACTTGCTATGTATGGCCAGACCATAATGAACATAAAACAGAGGATGAGCTCTGGTCCTAGGAGAGGAATTTCTCTTCCCCTGGTCATCCTTGGTTCCCTGACGTCTCTGTGCAAGTGAACCTCTTGCCAATTTGTGCAGAGCAGGTTTCTAAAAATAGAGCATACACTGTTCAAAAAATGGGTTTCCTAAATACAAGTTAATTACTTTATCTTATGCTAAAAAAAAAACAAAACAGAATTCTAGAGGAAAAAAGTAGCTGGTGACTTAGGATTTTAAATTTCTGATCATTGCCTTATAATTTAGAATGTGACCCCACTGTTTGACTATAACCCCGGGGGTCTTATTCTGCACAAGATGATGGGGACAGAAAGTTTAGGAAAGAGTGGGTTCGCCCAGTTGCAACAGGCTTCCTTCCTTCAGCCTTTCTCAGAGCCGGTCATTCACTGATGGACACTGACTTCTCCGCAGACTCGGCCAATGAACGGTGCAGCCACGGCCAAACAGCTTAATCAGACAGTCCTTTCTTCTTTGAAGTACTCCTCAGGGTATAAGTGCAAGGGGAACATACTTCGGGAAACTCTGATCCAATGCAAGCCCTCTCAGGTCTCCTTCTTTGCCATCTACTAGCCAAATATACCAGCCGTCATCAAACTAATTCTCCTAAATGGACATTTCATTGCGTGTTCCCAGGCTTCTTACTCTATTGGGGTTTCCAGTTGCCTAAAACTATAAATCTCAAACTTTCCCAAATGCCTAAAATAACAGAGAAGCCAGCACCACACACCATACCTATTCCCTGGCTTCACAAATCTGGTTCAATATCGATTTCCTTCGATGGCTTATATATTGTGATAGGAGATATACATTCAGAATATCAATTCCACATTCCTCAGCCAATCAGCGGGGTCCCCATCACACTCAGACCTCAGCCCAGTTTTCTGTCCTACCTGGGTCCTTCCTTCCTGAGTCTGGGTATGGAGCATAAACCAGTCTACAGAAAATGTCATTACATTCTTCCAACCCAGAATGATCAGAGATCTCAGTTTCAATTAAGAGAAGAGCCATGTTAGAGAACAGGCCAGGCTCTCAAGAGATAATGAGAGAACCCAACAAACAAAGGCACCTCTAGCCTGTTTGCACAGAACAGATACTGTCTGGCTTTGCTTATTAGCTCTGTTAATCAACCAGGACTACATTCGGCAGCCTCCTTAGCCTACAGAATCAGGAATGAGATTTAAAAAGAAACGTCTGTGTCTTGGGCCACCAAAATGGCAGCACTCAGGAGTTTGAACACAGGGGCACCGTCGAGATAGAACATCAGATGTAGACTCGGACTCACTGGCGTTACACTATACAAAGGCAAAGTCTTTATACTTTGTTTTGCTTTGCTTCACTCTTATCTAGTAACAGAAAAACTCAGTGGGATAAAACACTGGTTAATTTATATAAAACAAACAGAAAAACATATGACTGTCAGAGCCATAAGCATGAGCAAATATGCCAGATGCTGCTTCTGAAGATGCCACACGACAGTAAATTTTCGACGCATCAGTTCACCCCAAGCAGTCTATCTTGAGGGATTTTCCCTACAGGTTTAGCTTGAAAACAATGCGAGAAGGTGTGGCTGGGGGAGACGGTTCCTGTGACTTTCCTTTGTTTCATTTCCCCAGGAAGAGAAAAATCTTCCCATAACAGAAACAGACAGAAAATAAATCTTAATATTAAACTATTCGCACACAAATAGAGTTTCTAAGTCTCTCATTCGTAATCATGGTTTTGAGAATCTCACTGAAAATAAAGGCTTCTTCAAAAACTACAGAAGGTTAAATTCTTGGAATCAACTGTTTTTTAAGAATTTCATGGAAAGGATTCAATTCCGCCACACGCGCTTCCTGTGCGCTTAGTAACAGTTCCCTCTGTTTGGAAATTCCTCAATTATTGGAACTGTAAAGCGAGAAGTTCTGCTAGGAAGAAAACGCTGCCTTTGCCTCGGCAGATATGACCTCTCCCAGGCCCTCCTGGCTCGCTCACAGAAGATGACCTACTTTTTCTGAGATTAAAGTTTTCAGATGATCTATTTCTACTTCGTCCAAACGCAAGATTCATCTCTGTCCTCATCTACCCTCTCTGCTCTCCTTTCTTGGAGGAAGAAGTGATTATAGACTAGGTTTCCAAGGCCAACTGTTCCACTGGTGCCCTGGATCTGTGCCATATCTGCCCTCTGGAGTCAGGGTGTGTGTGTGTATAATCTGTTACTTTTCGCATATAATTTTTAAAAGTTGATATGTAGTATTTTCATCTTTATTCAATTCAAGAAATCTTCTTTTTCTTGGCTGTGAAGCATGCAGGATCTTAGTTCCCTGACCAGGGATGGAACCGGCACCCCATGAAGTGGAAGTCAGGAAACTTAACACCTGGACCACCAGAGGAGTCTCAGGATGTGTGCTGAACGGCATCTCTCACACACTTCCTTACACCTCTAATACCTCCCTCCTCCTTTCACTAAAACCATAAATACTCTCAAGCCTCTTGATTTCAAAAACTCCCTTCTATTCACTACATGACCCCAATGCAGGGTTTGGCTATCTCCCAGTGTTCAAACTTAACCTTCTAGAAAGGCTGGGCTATACTAACCTGCCTCCCACTAAATTTCCAAAGCCTTCTTCACCTGCCCTCCAGCTGCAACTATTTCCCTGAAGGTCAACAATGACCTCAAATTACTCAATGCAATGCACTGTTTTCTGTCTTCAAATACAGCTGGCCCTCCATATTCAATCATGCTTGGATGGAAGAAATTTAAGAGAAAATATTGACTCTGCAGTTGGTTGAACCTGTGGATGTGGAAACTGTAGAGATGGAGGACTAAGTCCCTGTACTCCAGGCATGCATGCCTCGGGGGGCGGGAGGGGGCGGGCTGGGAGGCGTTCCGGAGCCTACGCCCCTTGCATGCAGAAGGGTAATCACACCTCACACATTTTCTAACACATTAACTACATACTTCTGTTTATTGACAGCTTCTAATATCTTTACTGATACTTCTCCCGGCAATCTTAATTCCAGCTTGTGCTTCACCAGTCCAGCATTTCACATGAGGTACCCTGAATATAAGTTAAATCAGCAGGGTGACAATATGTAGCCTTGTCATACTCCTTTCCCAATGTGGAACCAGTCTGTTGTTCCATGCCTGGTTCTAACTGTTGTTTCTTGACCTGCATATAGATTCCTCAGGAGGCAGGTATGATGCTCTGCTATTCCCATCATTTTAAGAACTTTTTACAGTTTGTTGTGATCCACACAGTCAAAGGCTTTGGCACAGTCAATAAAGCAGAAGCAGGTGTTTTTCTGGAACTCTTGCTTTTTTGATGATCCAACGGGTATTGGCAATTTGATCTCTGGTTCCTCTGCCTTTTCTAAATCCAGCTTGAACATCTGGAAGTTCTCAGTGCATCTACTGTGGAAGCCTGGCTTGGAGAAATTTGAGCATTACTTTGCTGGCATGTGAGATGAGTACAATTGTGTGGTAGTTTGAGCATTCTTTGGCATTGCCTTTCTTTGGGATTGGAATGAAAACTGACCTTTTCCAGTCCTGTGGCCACTGCTGAGTTTTCCAAATTTGCTGGCATATTGAGTATAACACTTTCACAGCATCATCTTTTAGGATTTAAAATAGCTCAGCTGGAATTCTGGACTCCCCTTGTGGCTCAGCTGGTTAAGAATCAGCGTGCAATGCCGGAGACCTGGGTTCGATCCCTGGCTTTGGAAGATCCCCTGGAGAAGGGAAAGGCTACCCACTGTAGGATTCTAGCCTGGAGAATTCCATGGACTGTATAGTCCATGGGGTCACAAAGAGTCAGACACGACTGAGCGACTTTCACCTTCACTTTCAGCTGGAATTCCATCACCTCCACTAGCTTTGTTCACAGTGATGCTTCCTAAGGCCCACTTGACTTCACATTCCAAAATGTCTGGCTCTAGGTGAGTGATCATACCACCATTTCTATTTCTTCCATCTCTTTCCATCATTCTTTTTTTTTTTTTTTTTTTGAATTTGGCTGTGTCATACCTTAGTTGTGACATCCAGGGTCTTCACTGCATCATGTGGAATCTTTTGTTGCAGAGCACTGGGCTCTCTAGTTGAGGCATGAAGGCTCAGTAGTTGAGGAACATGGACTTAGTTGCTCCGTGGTATGCAGAATCTTAGTTCCCTGATCAGGGATCTAACCCACGTCCCTTGCACTGTAAGGTGGAATCTTAACCACTGGACTTCCAGGGAAGTCTCTAGCCAACATACTTTATTGAAGTCCAGTTGACTTAACAATGGTGTGGTAGTTTCGGGTGTACAGCAAAATGATTCAGTTATACATATATATCAGTTTTTCACATCCTTTTCCATTATGGTTTATCACAGGATATTGAATATAGGTTCCCATGTAAAGCGGCTGTCTACAATGCGGGAGACCCAGGTTCAATTCTTGGGTCAGGAAGATCTCCTGGAGAAGGAAGTGGCAACCCACTCCAGTATTCTTGCCTGGAGAAGCCCATGGATGGAGAAGCCTGGTAGGCTACAGTCCATGGGGTTGCAAAGAGTCGGACACGACTGAGTGACTGCACCTTCACCTTCCCGTGCTCTACAGCTGGACCTGTTTGTTTAGCCATTCTGTATACAATAGTTTGCCTCTCAAAGAACCCGTCCTCCATGATGTTTTTACCAATGGTTCCAGATTGACATAATCATTAAATGCTGGCCCTAGCAGGTTTCTGTAGGACTAAATCCATTCTATATCACATACAAGACAATAGGCTCATATCTTAAATTCTTTCCCAAATTATAGAGTGAGGTCTTATCTAGCAATTCATCCCCTTTGTTCATGTAATGCTGATAGAATATTTTCCATGACAGACTCTGGAAATGCAATATGAAAATCTGACTTCTCCAGTGAAACAACTCTTTGAACCAAGCATAGCACCTGGGACATGACAGGTGCTGAGTAAGTAAGTGTAGAATGGAACTAACTGTCCCCTGTTCTGCTCAGGCTTCCCCTGAGCCCTGAACAACATCACCATCCGGGGACATGCAAACGGTACAGTGATGAGTAACCCTGATCCTTCGCGGTTTCCCTGCCCTTTCCCAGCACAATCCTGACCCCAGAAAACCCCTCTCCCAGTATAAACTACAAAGAAGTGTGGAAGAGATGGGGAGCTACTTTATAGATACTCACATGCCTACTCATAGCAGCCCCATCTGTAAACGAATTACTCAAAATAGGACTAACACATGCACAACCACTTATGAGCAGCACAAAAATACTGACACTGGAGAGAGCTGCTGCTGCTGCCGCTAAGTCACTTCAGTCGTGTCCGACTCTGTGCGACCCCATAGACGGCAGCCCACCAGGCTCCCCCGTCCCTGGGATTCTCCAGGCAAGAACACTGGAGTGGGTTGCCATTTCCTTCTCCAATGCATGAAAGTGAAAAGTGAAAGTGAAATCACTCAGTCATGTCCAACTCTTAGCAACCCCATGGACTGCAGCCTACCAGGCTCCTCCATCCATGGGATTTCCCATGCAAGAGTACTGGAGTGGGGTGCCATTGCCTTCTCCAGGAGATAGCGTGACCTTCCTCCAAACCTCCACCTATGATTCCTTTAGAGAAAGCACATCGATTAGATAAAGTGCATCGATTAGCTCCGTGACCAAAGGAAGCAGATACAGGTGGAGACACCTGGGGAGGAGCACAGAGTCAGAGAGAGAGGAGAGGATGCTCTCATGCTGCCAGAGTTTGATGAATGAAATGGAAAGTGTGGCAGCAGAACCTGAAGTTATTTTCAACAAGGTCAACATGTAGAGCAGCAAATATATTTTTAAAAGAATGAGTTTCCTCTTAATTGTGCGTTTTTTCTTTATTTAACAGATTAAGGTAAAATGTGGCTTTCTGTCTAGCAGCAAGACACACGGCCCATGGCTGTGCTGTACTTGTTACAGAGCAAATAAGACTTGATGGAGGGCGGAGGGAGGAGAGAAGGGCAAGGAAAGGGGGATTTGTTTTCATCTCTGAAGCTCTGTTTCTAGGACGTAGATGTGAATAGGACTTGGAAGATGGAGTTGGGGCTAAGGAAGATTCCAAACAAGGGAGACGGTATAGCAAAGAGACAGAACTCTAGTCTCATCAACTGAAAGGACCCTTCTGGTAAGGAAGAGGCTCACTCTTTGTAAGTAATGTCTGTTTCTTCCTTATGTAAACATTCAATCACAATCACGTGGCTCTGGTTTAGGCAGAGATGCAGAAGGAAGGGAGGGGGAAATCTGAGGTTCTGCTCTATTTCCCCATAATATTAAACATCAAGTCTTTGTCTTAATATCAGTCAACAATCATTAAATACTTACTCTTTGTGAGTTAGGGTTCCATGGTTGCAAGGAACAGTGATTGATTATTATTAGTCAAAGCAAAAACATCTGACTGACAAAAGCCAAACATTGAAAAGCAAATGTCTGAGAAGACAGGGACCAGAGAGGCTGCAAGAATCTAAGTTGAAGACATTGACGGACAGTTAGCTAAAGTCAACACAGACAAATTAAGACGTCTTTTCTCAGGAAACATCTGCTGTTCTTAGACTGGGTCAAGAGTCCACCTTTCTCAGATGTTGTGCCCCTTTGCTAAGTAATCTGAACACAATCATATCCAATAGATGAGTTTCCCAACAAGAGGTTGGGGTAAAATCATAAAAAAACAAGGAAGAATGGGTACCGGGCTGGCAAAATCTGATGGTTCACACCATGCAAATTTCAGAATAGAGAGCGAAAAGAAGTGTCCAACAACACACAGACATGTGGGTACACACGTGTGCACCATTGCTCCATCGTGGTTTTAGCCCAGCTGGCGAACACTCCCTGGTCTGTCGAGGTCTGTGCTGTCTTTGTCCCTCTCTGTCTTCTCACAGGACCCAAACTCTGCATCTCTGCATTTCATCTTCCCCTATGTAGCTTCAGCCGGTTGCAAAATAAAGAACAAACTTTCCCTAAACAACTTCTTCTGAAAAACAAGTTTCCTTAAAAGGAATGTAGATATGCTGTGCTGTAATAAGTCAGTAAGTCATAGCAGACTCTTTGTGACCCCATGGACTGAGGCCCACCAGGCTTGTCTGTCCACAGTATGTTCTAGGCAAGAACACCGGAGCGGGTTACCATTTCCTCCTGCAGGATATCTTCCTGACCCAGGGATGGAACCCAGGTCTCCTGCGTCCCCTGCATTGGCAGGCAATTCACTGAGCCACCTGGGACACCACAGATAATCCACGGTAGGTACCATCAATCCCATTCTGGTAGAATAGAAACCCAGCAACAACTTTAAGAATCAAGGGGACGCGGTGTTTGGATTTCCTGCTCCGGTCAGCGGACAGTGCCTCCTGGAACATGAGAAAGGACCCTCAGAGGTGGCAGAAACTGCGATGAATGCTGTGTCTTGCTTGCTGGCTGAGAGAGTGGGATGGTGAAGCTGGCCAGCGTATCTGACATACACAGCTACACTGTTGTCATCAGACAAAGGAAACAAGATCTTGGCATATAACCCAGCACAGGCACTGGGAAAATAGAGCCAGATATAAAAAGAAACCTAATGGGTAACTGGTTACTCACTCAGTAAATGTTAACTGAGCCCCTTCTATGTGGTATCACTCGGTTCTAGGTTCTGGGGACAGCAGAGACTAAGAGAGAACAGATCTGTGTTCTTGCAGAGATTATTAATAGAGAAGGCAGAGAGTAAAGAAAGAAGAAAATAAATAAGAAAAATACCCAGTAACAGTAAGAGCTCTGTGTGTCATGGGGAATCAAAATAATGTGAAGCAATGGAGCTTGACGGGGGGATGCTTTTACACTAGATGGTCAGCAAAAGGGTTTAAACTAGGACTTGACCAGCGAGAATATACCATTCCTGTTCAGACTAGGCAGAGTCGAGGCGAAGGGAACAGCTTTCGCCAAGGCCTCGGTGTGCTGGAGCAACAGAAAGGAGGCCACTGTGGCCGAAACAGGAAACGGTGAGGGGGAGAGAGGTAGGGGGTGAGGTCACAGGTGGGCGGCTGGTCATAAGGGTGGTTTCTATGGGGCAAACTCAGAGAATGTTTCCAGAAACAGTCACTGTGGATGTTCATTAGGTGGGAGGGGCAATGAGGTCAAGTCAGTAGAGGCCATATCTGTGAGTCTGAGAGGTGAGGTAAGGGAGGGCCGGGACCCGGGGATGCAGTAAAAGATGATCTCCATAAGGAGAATGCATCTAAACTTGCTGGGGATCAAGAGCCTCCCCATGACCTGCACAGCACCCTAGGAGGACAGGAAGTTTGGGCAGAATAACTGGACATCTAGTTGGGGGGGGCGGTGAGGGAAGCACAGAAATCTGCAGACTCTAACGGAGGCGGTCTTGTGTGGAAATCTAGGGCACTGCCAGGGCTGTGGTCAGTTGACCCCAGCCCACACCTGAGTGAACAGTTGATTTCCAGTATCCTCCAAGCAGTGAGCCGAGAGCTGTGACAGCCCTCTTAGATGAGTCGAGGGCAGGGCAGGATTGTCTGCGGGGCTCTGGTCTCCATGGGTCCGACTGTAAGAAGCAGAGGAAGGCGGGGAATGCACTGACGGGCGGTGAGTCCACAGACTGTCCTGGAGCCTCTGCTTGGAGTCTCACCACCCATTCTAAACACCAGTTTGCTTTAAAACATCCTCCTTAAGAATAACTACCATTACTCAAGTACATACCAAGTACCATATACTAGGCAAGTGGCAAACATTATTCCTAATCCTTGTATCCAGCTCTTATAGACAGGAAACAGACCGAAATCCAAAAATGATGGGGAATGATTTGAATCAAGTGTTTATGATCACTTTTTCCCATTATGCATGCTAGGTCTCTTCAGTCGTGCCCAACTCTTTGCAACTCTATGGACTGCAGCTGGCCAGACTTCTCCATCCATGGGATTTTCCAGGTAAGAATACCTGAGTGGATTGCCATGTGTTCCTCCAGACCCATGTCTCCTATGTCTTCTACACTGGCAGGCAGGTTCTTTACCACCAGTGCCACCTGGGAAGCTATATTTTCACATTATAACAGAATAATAAAAGCAAATAAATATGGAGTCCCGATGAAAAGAAAAAAGCCTTACTCTGTTGTCCTCTATCAACTAATGCATATTTGAAAGTATAATTTCAAGTGTCTAGACCTAGTACAATAAGCCCACAATCCATTCAACCTTATTTGGGACTCTGATGTATATTTTCCCTCCGGTACATTCAGAAGAATATATTCACGTCAACAGGATTTATTCTTTGAGGTTTCTTTTTTTTTTTTTTTTTTTCATTTATTTATTTATTTATTTATTTATTTATTATTTAAATTTAAATCTAAATTCTACATGCGTTCCAACATGAACCCTCCACTCCTCCAACATCTCTGTGTCATCCTGTGCTACAAAGGTTAAAAAGAGTAATTCAATGAAAGGAAGTTCACTTTCAAAGGTAAGCAAAACAGACAGGTTTTCTAATGCAAATATGTGCTTCTTAAATTAAACTCAGGAAGGGGCCTTGAGGTTAAGGTTTGATGGATTCTCTCTCAGACTTTAGCACCGAAACCCAATGCCAAACACTCCAGACTAAGACACCACAAGGCAGAAACACCCCACAGGCAGTGGAATATTTTGACAGTGAACCTAGCCTTTAAATACTGTCAACTGCCAGGTTTAAGAGATCATCAGACTCCAGCAGAAGGGATGAAATGAAAGGGCTGGCCCTAATGATATCAACGTTCTTTTCAGTTTTATGAAATTATCCAGATCTGTTTCCTAGTAAATGAACAGATGCAGTGCTCAGAAGCAAAGTGCTCGGAAAACAGCTGAGGGGTTTCCCTTTAGGTCTGCGTGTTGGCCGTTCAGAGGACTCACCATTATGCTCTCTCGGTGAACTTAGGGTAGAACGTGGTTGTTCCCCCAGCCTTGCAGATTTGGGAACTGGACTTCTTCAGCACACACAGGGATGATCAGAATTCTGGAGACAGGTTCAACCTGACTCCACTCACATGAACTAATGCACAAACCAGAAGGCCAATTTATCTTAGATAACACACATATTATGATCAGCACATTCACATTTTGCAGAAATAAAAACATGGGAAGTTTGCTAATAAAATGCAGCTTTAAAATGGAAAAACAGACAGACAAAGGGATTTTTTTTTTTTTTTTTTTTCCTCAGACCAGGTTGTGATCCTTTCTGTATTGGCAAGAATGCTTGGATTTCAGAATTCAAAGTCCCTCCCCCTTGGACAGGCAACACACGTGTGCTCAACTGTCATTTCTTTCTGTAACAGTTTTCTTCTCTAGATAGCTTTGGTAAATCAGTGGTTAAACAAGAGATTCATACGTACTTGAATAAATATTGTTTTTCTATATGTACTGGGAAGATCAGTTAATTTTAAGTATCAGAAGGAAAATTATTATTTTTTTTTTTTGCCAAGATCCTGGGGATAACCCACTGTGTTCCCCTTGAAGTCTCTTTCCAATCATATCCTGGATATCTGAAGGCACAAGGGTCAAGAGAGCACAAAAACAATTTGAATTACTTAAATTACAGGCAAATTTAAATCTGAATAAATGGCTATAGAGTATAAGAATCAGGAAGTGCCATCATCAGTAAATTTCACCAGAGTACTTGGTGATGTAGTCAGACGGTTCTTTGTGAAAGCTGGCAAAGTGAAAATGAAAGTGAGCTTCAGAATCATGTTTCCTGGAACAGTATTATTCAATGTGCAGTCTACAGGCCAGCAGCATCAGCTTCACTCAGAAGACCATGAGAAATATTGCTTGGGCCCTACCCTCAACCTATTGAGTCTGAACGGAAAGAAAGGAAGAAGGGAGGGGGAGGAGGGAGAGAGAATGACCTGCCAGAGGATTCTTTATGTATGCAAAAGTCTGAGAAACAGTGCCCTAAAGTACAACTTGAGAAAGAAATCCCATACAAAATAATCAGTTGGTCGAACAATGAAAATAAACCAATAATCTAAGCAAGCCCACAAACAAATGAAACATCCCCAACTGTCTCATTATCTCTAGATACAACTTTTCAAAAATGAGTCCACGCGAAAGGAAGTGAGTGGCCAAGGACAATTGCATGCGAGGATACAATCAAAACCTGGAAAAGATAACTTCAGACTTTAAGATAGTTTGAGTTTCTGCAAGCCCAGTTTTCTAAAATCCCTGAGGTTTATTCCTCAAATACTCTTGAGAGTAAAGAATTCTTTGCCTAACAAGAGCTTCAGCATACTGAAGACGATCTTAAACCAGAAGTCCACGCAAGGCACAGATTGGGTGGAGGGAAGGAAGGACACTAACCCTCGTTAGCATCCCCTCTACCATCACGGCGGGTCCTCACTCCCATTTATCGCTCTCACATGTATCACTTCAAGTATCACCTCACCTAGCCCTGTGTCTGCTGCTGGACTCACCCCGCACTCAGCTCCTCTTCCTGGCACAGCACATCTTCATCTAGGAGCCCCGCTGTCACCCCAAAGTTAGGTCCCAAACTGAAGGACTGTCTGTTTTCAGATCATTCTCCGCCCCTCTCTACGGCCTCAGCATCATCTACTGCTCTGGCCTTTTTCTAGTCCCAGATATCCTGTGCTTTCCTGTCTATGCTCGCCCAGGTTTAGCTTGACATCCTAAATGTTACCTTTCCGCACCACTACCCCTTACAAAATACTAGTAATCAATCCAAACATTTCTTTCTACGTAGGTTGCTTCACTCCCAGCGAAACAACTCGCAATTGCTTCCTTCTGCCAACTGCATCAAGATACTTCCTAGTTCGTGCGGCTTCCTCTTCACTTGTCATTATTGTTTCTTGGAAACAACTAAACATCCAGTGTTAAGGACCTGAGTGATCATCAGCTCACTCTCAAAAGTATTTCAGAATATGTGTCACTTCAAAAACCCAGAATAAAAAAATCATTCTTATGTTTATCTAGGAACAGGTAAACACAGGACAAGCATAAACATGCTCACATAGACATATATGGATTTTAAAGGCAGGTTTGGAATCATATTACAGCGCTGAACTTTTAAAACCTCACAATATGCCATTTTCTCTATTCAATACATCTATGTGCATCGATTTCATGGCTGCATAGAGGTTTTTTGTAAAGATAAACCAACATTTATTTAATCTACTCCAAATATTTTATTGCTCAAAATCTTGTCTATTAAAAACAATGCTGCACCTATGCACAAATATGCTTTAACCCCTTGGCAGTTATTTCTTGAATTGAACTTACTGTATAACAAGGTATGCATATTCTTAAAACTTTTGATACATCCTTTCAAACTGAGATCCAAAAGTTAATTATCAGTTAATATTCCCCCCGAGTATGAACAGTGTGTTAGGAGTCACTATCTCCTTGTAACTCAGTGTACCCAGGCTATTAAGAAATGTTTTTGTACAATAACCTCTCACGGTTATTTTCTCTCACTGGTCACCATTTCTTCAATTATTAATGACATAATTTTGCGTGCCTGTTAGCTATATCTTTTTCTTTTTTTCATTTGTGAGTTTTTGTCCCTTTTATTATTTGGAGTGTTTTCTTTTTGTCCTATTGAATAGTGGGAGACTATTTTATTTCCAGAATGTTAAACCTTTATAACATTATGTTGCAAACTTTTATAAGACTGTTTACTTGCTTTTTACTTTAAATTATAGTAGAATTTTGCTAAATGAAGATGTATAAATATACCTGTAGTCAAAAAGTGGGAATTACATTTAAAATGAAGAATTTTAAGTCTATCATTCATTTATGGTTTATGCCTTAAGAATGAATCTTATAAATCTACTCCCTGTACAAAGATTAAACAATGGTTCGCTATTTTTTTTTTCCCTGCCCTCAAAGGCCTGACGTAGTACTGAGCTCTGGGAACCCAACCAATTCCATCTCCCACCCATTCTTTATTTTAGCAAAGTCTGACTCTTGGCTGTCTGGTCTCCCCCTAGGCATACCTCACATCTCTGTTATGTCCTTGCTCTAATTCCAGCAGGAATGCCTGCCCATCCTTCCCCAACGTTGCCAATAAGCCAAATGCCCGATTCCTTTGTTCTTCTGACAGGCCCCAAAGTCTCTTCTCCCTTCATAGCTCTTCTTGCCCAAACAGCCCTTGTCCTTTCTCTTTAAGTAAATACCACACAATTTAGTATCTAATTACCTCATTTTATTCCATGTGTCAGCTCTGTTTTCTTAAAAAAAAAAAAAAAAAGATCAGTGTCTGAAGAGCAACAATCACGGTATAAACCTCCTTCTGTCTTGAACTAACAGTTATGACCTGGGTCCTTAGACTCTCTAATCAATAGAAATTGATGAGAGGCCATTGGCGAATTTCAGGCAAGGCTTTAATGGGGCTTGGGCCCAGGCTCAACCCTTGGTGGTTCGGATGGTAAAGAATCCGCCTGCAACATGGGAGACCTGGGTTCAGTGCCTGGGTGGGGAAGTTCCCCTGGAGGAGGGCATGGCAACCCACTCCAGTATCCTTGCCTGGAGAATCCCATGGACAGAAGAGTCTAGCAGGCTATAGTTCATGGGGTCGCAAAGAGTTAGACATGGCTCAGTGACTAACTACAAGGGTCCAGGCTTAAGGGAGCTGAAGTGCATGCCCCTCGCCTGCTCAGGTCCATAGGCAGGGTCACAACAGGGCAGAGGTTCAGTGGGGCAACAGCGGCAGCTCGGGTGGTCTGCCCACCCCTCAGTGGCACTGTGCGTAGGCATCATGTGCAGCTCCCCGCTTTGGCTTCCAACCTCAGAAATGGCATTGGTTTGTGGCCTTTTTGTATCTTCTTGTTTGAAATTTGTCCTAACTGCATACGCACACAATTATTTTTTAGTCACGTATGGTTTCTATGTATCCTGTTGCTTAAGGAGACCTTTCTCCAGGTGCAAGCCCTGCAGTAAAATGTCCCTGGTCCCAGCTGATCTCAAACCACACGCCTCCTCATTCAGAGCCAGCCTAAGGAAATGCTCCATGAACATGACTTGATTGACACCTTGGATTTCACATTCAGAATTTCCATGTTCCAAATCCCTCCTTAATAGCTATAAGGTAGGAAATAAACTGGTATAGCACTGAGCTATAAGCTATTACAATTCAACTATGCACAAACACTGAAAAATCTTTTCTTCTTTTCTAAAGAGTCTTCAGACCAAACAAACATGGAGGTGTGGGAGACGCAGGTGTAAACAAACACTTGTTTTCTAACTAAGCCAATGTTGACTTGAGAGTAAACATGAGCATGAGCAAGAATAAAGCAAATACTCAACAGAACAACAACAACAACAAAGCCAAACACACAGAGGAGAGTTTCACCTTTACATTTCCTTCCTAGGTTTTGTGCATCTTTGGAATTGAAAGTACAATATTATTTTGAAATTAAAAAGAAACAAAGAAAACTGCAGCAGAAGCACAGATAAATACGGAGCGATTTCATTCAACTTTTCAGAGGACTGTACCATCAGTTAAAGGATGTTCTGAGAATGAGAGCATCAGTTCCTCCCTCATGGAACACCGACCAGCATTGCCACATGCAGGCCATTGTTGCAGGTTCTGAAAGCCGGATGAGGAAGAAGAGGACCAGGATTGTTTCCTCTGGGGGCTGATTTTTTGGTGAATACCAAAGGAAAGAAAAATGGTTCGGTGCCCCGAAATTGTCTATCAGTAAGTGTTACTAGAGTTCAGGACATGTAACAACTTCCATGCACACTTATCAAGCACCTACCAGATGCTGGGCAAGGACTGAGGGCCACTCAGCTGGAAAACCTTTGAGATGGTTCTGTGTTTCGAGTTTGCGGATGTAAGTGAAAGAAGATATTACAGTTGGAAGAAGATGAACAAATAAGCACAACTAGGTTCAGAAATGTTATGTGTGAGCAAGTTTGAGGATATCTGAAAACTCAGTGTAAACTGGAGAAACCAAGAAACCTCAATTCTTTCAGTCCACAATGAAGAGTCTGGGAAATTACCTGGTTAAAGTCCAACACCACTGTTGGTGGCAATGCAAACTAGTACAGCCACTATGGAGAACAGTGTGGAGATTCCTTAAAAAATTGCAAATAGAACTGCCTTATGACCCAGCAATCCCACTGCTGGGCATACACACTGAGGAAACCAGAATTGAAAGAGACACATGTACCCCAATGTTCATCGCAGCACTGTTTATAATAGCCAGGACATGGAAACAACCTAGATGTCCATCAGCAGATGAATGGATAAGAAAGCTGTGGTACATATACACAATTGAGTATTACTCAGCCGTTAAAAAGAATTCATTTGAATCAGTTCTGATGAGATGGATGAAACTGGAGCCAATTATACAGAGTGAAGTAAGCCAGAAAGAAAAATACCAATACAGTATACTAACACATATATATGGAATTTAGGAAGATGGCAATGACGACCCTGTATGCAAGACAGGAAAAAAGACACAGATGTGTATAACGGACTTTTGGACTCAGAGGGAGAGGGAGAGGGTGGGATGATTTGGGACAATGGGAATTCTAACATGTATACTGTCATGTAAGAATTGAATCACCAGTCCATGTCTGACGTAGGGTGCAGCTTGCTTGGGGCTGGTGCATGGGGATGACCCAGAGAGATGTTGTGGGGAGGGAGGTGGGAGGGGGTTTTATGTTTGGGAACGCATGTAAGAATTAAAGATTTTAAAATTAAAAAAAAAAAAAAGATACAACAGCAAATTGATACAAATGATACAAACATTAATTGTATCTAAAATAAATAAATAAATAAATAAAAGTCTGCAGAACTGAAAAAAAAAAATCCAACACCACACCCAGAGCCAGTGCAGGCTTCGCTCGCAAGTGTTTCTAAACACGAGCTGCAGCTCTTGGAAAGCAGGGGCTGGTTCCCTATAAGCTAGCTGGAAGAAAATAGCACCCCTCCCTCCTCTAATTTAGTTACTTTGGGAGACAAAAAGCATTCAGGGAATGTAAATGGGGAAAGTGCAAGTATTGTGAAATATAGCAATGTAAAAACCAGACAGTTTCTGAATAGATTCATCTCAGACTGTGCAGTGAGTTTTCTATGAAGCGCTGAAAAAATATCTGCATTGCTTTCCAAAACAAAACCGCAATAAAAAAAAATTCATGGAAGAAGTATGAGAAATACTGAAAGCAAATCTCTTTACATGATTTCAGTCCAACTGATGGCAGAGATGGAGGCCGGAGAAACATAATGGATGTACAGAGAAATGTTTCAATGAAAGGCATTGATCTGAACTCTCATAAGGATTTGTGGTCCATTATAATCATGGATCAAGTCAATTTCAGGCCTCTCAGTCCCCCTCTTCTTACCATTATCACTAATAACACTCTCTTGGAGTTAATGGTTCTTATTTATATTTTATCATCTTCATAATATGTTAATATATTGGCATTCTTTGCAGAACCCTGAAACATATTACTACTAGTCTAATACTGACTGTCAGGACATTTCTTATCAAATAACTAAAATATTCTTGCAATGGGAAGAGATGGCAGGAAACAGAAATATAAAAAGGTAAGAGAATCCCAGGGAAATGGTATTAAAGTAAGTCCTAGAATCAAAAACTTAGACCTCTCAGACCACTCAGAGTCCTGTCACCTAACCAAAGTGCTGTTTTCATTTCTGATTATTAAATTCTTTTTCCAGACTTGGTTAAAATGTTTCTACCTGCATTAAATATATATGAAGTATGGTATACTGTTGATTTTTAAACATGGATAAAAAATGGTCAGTATTTTAGTTGCAGAAAGAGAAAATGTTCAATTTGCCTTCCTGTGCTGAACTAAGTTCTCCATCTCATCCCATACACAAAGTAAGTGAAAAAAATTCACTTTTGCAGGTCTGTGTTTAGGAAACTCCCTGAGTTTCCCAAGAAGCATGTGGAATTCGGCCATCAAACTTTGTAAGATGTAATTAAATTCTAAGAAATAAAAATCCAAGAAAGAGAATTGTAATTAGAAATGCATGTCCTTGATCTACCTTTTTTTTTAAAGGAAAAGCAAACAGCTGAGGCTCTGTAATCTACTGTCTTCCAGACAGATTTCAGTTGGTACATATGTCTCTATCAACCCAGCAGAGATGTTCTGCAGGTAAACTTTTGTTTTATGCTTTTTTATAGCCACATTTTAACTTTAATTAAAATTGATATTGGCAATAAGAAACAGGACAAGCACACGGAAAGAAAAGAAATACAATCAGATTTCACCAAGGTTCATTAGTGTTATCCAGAGTCAGCTTCTCCAGCTCAATGAATAAACCATGATATTTCCCCTTATGGTCAAGTAATACCAAACCCATCCAGTAGAAGAAGGCTATCAAAAAATATAATTTTTCAGTATTCTCAAGATCATGACATAAAAAGGAAAATCCTGATGTTCAAACACTTGGGGACAAAAATATCTGCTCAAGTACCAAAATGCTTCAGTGGGATTCTAACCACTTAGGAAGATTTGGGCTCCTCACCTGCTGTTGCTCTTTCAACTTGGAATATGAGTGGCAGACAAATGAGATCAATCTGGAAACTTAAGAGTGACCTCACGGGATGGACAAGAAGCAACAAGTTGGTAGCCCTGCTGACCCCAACCTCTGCTGGGATCCCTGTGAGAGTGCTACCAAAAAATGATACATTTCTGCTTCTGCCAATTGAGAGAGGTTCACTTTCAGGTGAAATATCAGTCAGAAGGTTCATCTTCTCACCAAAAGCAGTAGACTTTAATAAACCTTCCAGGCCAACACAAAGGGGTGGGTCAATCCCATGGGATGCAAACTCTTTAGGTTAAGAATCTAAGCACTGACATCAATCTTTGTATAATAAGGCATTTTTTTCAAAGTTTAAAAGGAAGCAACCCTGCTCAGAAGATCAATGACTTAATTTTCAGGATTTGAAACGAATATCTTGAACATATACTGTAGCATTATTCAGAATGGAAAAACAGGGGCAAAAAAATCCATGCTCATCGACGGGCAACACTTGCATAAAACATGATGCAAACATGTTAGAAACAACTGATCTGACAAATAAAAAAAAAAAAGACAAGCTTAGTGCCCCGTGGAGAGTGCACAAAGTATGCTTGTCACTGAAAAGGGAGGAAAATAACCTGTTCAGCCTGATCTCAGACACCATAGATCTGATAGCATGTTTGTATGAGCATAAAGGAAGCAACAGAAGAATACATATGATCCTGTAATTACCATACATTTTTTCTGAGATTTTGTCACAAAATGATGTGGTGTACAGAAGAAAACTGTTAATATTTTCATTATTTTTCTTGAGTTGTTTCACTAGATATGATGAGGCAGGATTATTTTGCAAGAGAAAAACTTACCAAATGTTGAGGAAATTACATATATAGAAACTACTGTTTCAACAGATGGTAATAAGAACCTTGATGTAAAAAAAAGAACAAGAGAGGAAAAAAAAAAAGAAGAAGAAGAAGAAGAAAAAAAAAAACTGCCAAACAAACATAAGAGAATCAGCACAACTTGGAAAAATCAAGAAGCATCCAAACCAAAAACACAATTTGTTCTCGCAGCCACAACTGGGCTATTATTTCCATAGATTCCTCAATGAGGAAGGCTTTGAAGTTGACCTCAGGATCACATCTTATATCATCTATCCTTACTTTAGACATATCTTTATACCTGCTTGGTTAATTGCAAAGGGAAACTAGGGCTTTCTTTTCCCCAAAATAGGAATTTTGTCATTCTTACTTCAAAATGTTAATTAAAAAACGAATGTTGCTGTGGATATTTACATGGCATGGGGAGATAACAGATGACTATTACAGTCAAGATCATCTGTCTCGTTTTGTTTTGTTTTGGCCACACTGGGTGGCATGCAGGATCTTAGTTTCCTGACCAGGAATCGAACCCAGGCCCCTTGAGATAAGAGTATGGAGTATTAACCACTAGACCACCAGGGAAGTCCTCATCTGTCTTGAATAAGAGAAAAATAGACCAAAAGATGGGCCTAGTACTCAACCCATCTCTTAGCTGCGTCTGCTGAGTTCATCTCCTGATACATCCAACTCTCCACCAAACCAAGGAAGGAAGCCACATGTATGAGCGGATATTCTTGGCAGGTGTTCAGGAATGTCCTCTCCAGTTCCCTCAAACCACCACCACTGCCATTTACCCCTGACCTCCTTGCTTTTACTCATCCCCAATTTCCAAATACTGGCTAGGCTACTTACACTGTCTTTGAAATGCACGTCTGCCCTTCCAAGTTGGCACGTGTTCTGATGTTCTTGCCAGCGTCTTGGGAAGCAACACTGCAGCAGCTTTTCCCTTCCCTTCTCGTCCCTTCTCATCTCTTCTACTAGTTTCTGATTCAGCTCACCTGCTAGCTATCACAGTATGTTCATTAGCTAGGTATACAACCTATCTCCAGCCAACAGTCCAGAGTCCACAAGTTTCAGGGGGAAAAGGTGGAATAGGGTACATCAACTGATATAAGTATTGAATAAAAAGAGGTTCTTTAATAAGACTTACTGCTGGTACACAAAATGCCTTTTGACATAAAGCATGGCAGAGGTGAAAGCAACATTCAGCATCTCTGGTTTTGAAAATCATTCCTTCAGCAACAGAGGACTGCATGAGACACACTGAATGATGTGGATTAACACGTATTAAAACCCTTCTGTCATCCACTCAGCCTGCAACAGGCACTCTGCCGGATCCTGTGGGGCATTCATAGATGAAGACCCTGCGGTCCTAGTCCTCAGGGGGTTCACAGAATAACCCTGATATGATTCTGATCCTGATGAGCAAAGGTACATTTGAAAGCCAGAAGGAAATTTACAACCAAGCAAGAAAACAGACAAAATCCAATCCAACTCTACCTTGGAAACAAACAGAAAATACAAACAACAACAGCAACAAAAAACAGAAAGCGATAATGAAAATGATAAGAGGGAACCAAGAGGAAAGAGAACAAAAAGAAGCAGAAGTTTAGGGGTTAAAGGCAGGGAGCCAGGAAGGCAAATCCACAGCAGAGAAGGTGAGGAGGGGAAAGGGCTGGCAGGGAAAGTGAAGTGCAAGGGCACTGGAAGCGGTGATGCAGAATGAGAGGGGTAGTTTCCCAGGGAGGAGGATCTGGGAGAGGTAGGGAAATGGAGAGAATGCGGTGTAAACATGAGGTCACTGCAGGCAGACATCCTAAATGGAGTAAGGGTGGAGAAATCAGTACAAGGAACTTGGCAGAAGAGACAGACCATGAATAATAATAACAGTACCAGCCAATCTTTCTTGGACCTCTACTGATCTAAACCTCAATGACCATGTTGAAGTCTAGACGTTCTTTTCAAAGGACCTACCCTGTAACCTACAAATGTCCTGATTGCCAGGGCACTGAAACATCATTGCACTCATATCTTCAGTTCAATGGCTCAATGGATCCCTGGGCACATCATCGCCCTCAAACATCATGCATGTGGTTAGCACTTTGCGTTGTATGATTCTCATGCCGATACAGTTTTGCTGGTTTTATCACTCATGCTGTTGGGTTACTCCACTCAAAGCCATATCCCTTCTACACAGAACAACATAACTTCACTCATGGTTATATTTTTGAGCAGATAGAAATTTTTTATGTGAACAGTTTACATATAGAAATTCCAAAATACATGCAAAAATTTTATTCCAAAATCCTTCTAAAAAACACCCTCGTATCCAATCCAAAGCATCAACAAGGCTTTTATCCAGGGCATCCGTGGGCATGAGTGATGAGTAAATCAGAACAAGAAAAGAAGGTGCTGTATGTTACCAAGTGCATTAATATGTGCAGGCAGAACAAAGCACCAAGCTGTCCTCAGAAGCACTGATTTTTCACTTTTCACAAGACACCAAAAATCTCAGCTACATGACTCCTCCAAGTCTAATTCTCTTAATATAGTCATATTAAAGTGGTTTTCTCCCCCAAGGATGGTTCTTCAATTCCTAAACTATCACTTCTTTGTCAAACAGCCCTTACCTTTTGCCTTTGGAAAGGAACATAGTCAGATTCCAGAAATTACCAAAAATAAATTAGAGCTTGGTAATTTCAGCCTTTTGTTTTCTATTTCTTCTTCTGTTTTGTCTTTCTTGGTGCCTCTCATAAATCACTTGTAAAATTAAAGTCATGAAACTGACATTTATTTTCTACCATACCATTGACAGCCTCATCAGTATAAGCTCTGAGGATCATTAGAATTTCCATGATATAACCAATAATTATGAAATAACTGGGGGGGAAATTAGAATCAATCTATCAATGATATTTCTAAAAAATTTGATCACAAATAATGGAGAACAGAGAATTTATATCTATCTTGCATAATATATTTTCAATATATCTTATTAGATGAAGATACCACATTTTTAAAAGAAAGTAAAAATTATTAGTCATCCATATTTTGATGAGACTCATCCCTTTCTGCTGTCCATTGGTAGCAAAAAAATTTTCAGTTCAGTCGTTCAGTCGTGTCCGACTCTTTGCAACCCCATGAACTGCAGCTCACCAGGCCTCCCTGTCCATCTAGACCTGAAAAGAACAGCTATATATCTCCTATTTGCCCCTCCATATTTCTCAGTGATCGTCTAGCCTCAGAGAAAAGCAGAACCACTGTAGCAATTCTTAGAGCTTCCAGAAATATGTGTGTGCTTTATGTTTGTGAGAGAGAAATCTAAGCTTATTTGTTGAATCTACTGATGAAATTTGGTGAGATTCTGGCTAGAATGCCAGGAAAAAAATAAATAATTCGGTGGAGAATCAGAACATTGGGTGATTATGAGAATTTGTCCTTTAAGATTGTGGAGGGGAGGGAGTTTTCAGGTCTGAGCACATGCAGGGTGCTGGAGAGCCAGAGAAAACTCCTTCTTGACTGCGATGAGGGGAGAAGGCCATGCTCTGGACCTGTTTCATTGCTGTTGTTGTTTTGTATTACTAAAAACAATGAAAATCAGAATAAAAGTGAAGGGAGTATCACATGTGGCTTAGGGCTAGAGAAGCAGTGTCTTCGGGATGCCCCTCACTTGTAGTGGTCACGGGGGCATCTGACTGGGGCACACATCTGTGTGCCCAGAGGCACATAGATGCCACAGGGCTGACAGGGGCCTCTGGAAGCAAACTGAAAAAGAAGTCATTCCAGGTGAATGACCATGGACTTGGGGAACAGGAGGAGGTGGCCATTTCAGTACAAGTAAAAATCCCATGATCCTGTTTAGAGACCGAAGGAAGATGATGATTATTTAGAACGATTATGCCATAAAATAACTCTTGTGCCAGGGACCTGCCTCCTGCTTGGACCCTAAGCTGGAAGCCCATGGAAACACCTGTACCAGTCAAGCTCTCTTTCTTTCCAGTTGATAAACAATTCCACCGACTACATAATAAAAAAACTCTTGTGACCCAGCACCCAGATCTGGAACACTCAATTGTTGTCACTGCCAAGGGTCAATGCAATGTGTCTGCTTGTGACATATTTTAGCCAAAGAATGTTAATGACATTTTCCAATAGACCATGTTGTTTAAACACATGTCCCGCCCCGGAAATTTGGGATTATTAAAATACAGAGGTATCTTGAATGTCAAAAGGTCACAGTAGGCAGAGATATGGCCAGCTTTTCAGATTCTCTGACCACGTTAAGCACAAAAGCACTGGCAAGATGAGAAAAATATCTTGCCTCCAAACAAAAATGAAAGCTGTGAAACCAGAATTAGCAAACAATTGTTTCTACAAAGCATAATACACTGTCAACTTTATTCATTGTTCTATTTAGTAGAGGCCAAAATAATCTTTCTTTGTACCTCAAGAAAATCCATCTGGAGGTTAGATTTTTCCATTTTGCAAGAATACCTGCATATACAAGATGATGAGTGCACATAAATTCACAAGCACACATAAGCTAATTCACTCATACCCAGAGAGTTGCAGCGGCAAAACTACAAAAACTCTTTCAACATTTTATTACAAGAAATCTGATTGATGTGGAATGTGAGTATACTTTAATATGTTTAATATATCTGTTGAGAAGTGGGGGCTTCCTAATGTGTTCGGAGAATACGAAGAATTTAGAATGACCCTTCACTTCTCTCATTCTTAGAAGATATTGCTAAACTTGGAAAAATATCCTTCCTTGTTCATGGATAAACAAAAAGGTCCTACTGTATAGCACAGGGAACTATATTTAATATCCTGCGATATACCATAATGGAAAATACTGTGAAAAAGAATATTTATGTGTAACTGAACCACTCTGCTATACAACTGAGAGTAACACAAACGTGAAATATACTTCAAAAAATTGTTTAAAAACATCAAAATTCCTCCCTGTTCACTGACCTCTCCCCTTGCACTTTTTCCTTATGTTTTTCTAACTTATCAACAAAGTTAAACAGAGAAATTTTCCCTTTCTTGACTGGTGTGCTTGACAAGACACCCAGGGGCTCAAAGCCAAGACCAAGGCTAACCCAGGAACTGTCATAGCCCTTCAAGGGACTAGCACCAAGGTAAAAAAAGGAAAAGTATTTTTCTCATCTCTCAGGAAGAAATTCAACATCATGGATATGTCATAGGTTTTCCTTGTATGATATCCTTGAAAACGGTCTCCAGGTTTCCTCTAATCTTTTTGCACACTGCTTCAAATACTTCATCCACTCAAATCCATTTGGGACTATTTGCTTGGGAGGAAAGAAAAAGAAATTAAAAAATAAAGAAGAAGAAAGAAGAAGTATATTTTCTTGAATTTTAAGTTATCTTATTTCTAAGTGATATTCAGGGTGCCACCATCCAATCTCTGTGAATGAGTTTTGAAAGGGGCAACTGAAGAGTATACAGACATCAGTAATAGCCTCAGATATGACTTGCCTACATAAAAAACGCTTTTAAGAAATCTTAAGTAGTTCCAGAAAACCAGATAGTTAGCATTCTGTTTTCCATTTTCCTTTTCACTAAATTGTCATCCATCAGAAACATGACTAAGATAAATAGACAGCAGTCCCCAGATAAAAACAGGAAGAATCCTTTCAAATCCTCATTAAATTCTGTATGTGATCCATACTCAGCTTGAAAAGTACCAGTTAAGGATGAGACAATGAAAAGGTCCCCTGTATCTGGGAATAATACATGCCAATGGCTTAACTGTGCAGCATAATGATGGGAAAGCACAACCTAGAACAAGTTAAAAATCAATTGCCCAAAATGATTACCACCAATATTTAGAATATCATAGCATTCAGCTTTCTTCCATTCTACCTTACTTTCCATACAACAGGGAAGAACATTATCAAAGTCACCTTGACTGTGTATATCGTCTAGCTTAATTTTGGTATTTCTTAGTCATTCATAGGGCATCCCTGGTAGCTCAGCTGATAAAGAATCTGCCTGCAATGCAGGAGACCCCGGTTCAATTTCTGGATCAGGAAGATCCCCTGGAGAAGGGATAGGCTACTCACTCCAGTATTCTTGCCTGGAGAATCCCCATGGACAGAGGAGCGTGGCGGGCTACAGTCCAGAGGGTCGAAAAGAGTCGGATACGACTGAGCGACTAAGCATAGCACAGTCATTCATAAAAACAAAATTCAAGGTTCCATTTACTTTCATTAATTCAGCTCACAGGGACTTGGGGAGGACTCAGAAGGGTACCCAGTGAGAAGAGGAAAAGAGAATTTTTTTTTTTTTAATGTGTCCTGGAGAAGTTATGATTTTTCTCCTATGATACCATGCACTCTGATTACTAAATCATTTTCCCCTCATGCTTTAAAGCCTACTATTCAGAAATTCAGGGACTGGCAAACTCTAGTCAAAATAGTGTTTCATCTATTGATTGTTATTTCCACATGTACAGGAGCTCCTAGATTCATTCATGAAACTAGGGCTGTCAGGATCTTAATGAGATCAACTGATTTAGCCACACATGCATAACCATTCAGCTCTTGTGACACCTGGAGAGAGCAAGTCTTTGGATATGGCCTAATTTTATGCACTCAAGGAAGAAAACTTGAACCACAACAAAGCCAACAATGGTGATTAAATAGTGCCTGTAGCCTGGCCCCACCCCTGGGAACTGTTCTCCACCCACTCCTGGGTGACGGTGACGGGGGTGTTTCTCTGGGTTCTCTGGATTTAGACGTGGTGAAGGGTGCAGATGATTACGTGTGCCAAGTCCCCAGAGTCGACGAAGCAGCAGTTGATCTGCTCTGTAGAAAGCACTGAGGACCCGAACAAAAATCAGTGGCACGAATCCGAGGTCATCTGCTAAATACCCCTAACGCATCGAAGCAGTCTCATCTATCTCCAAGCAAGAGTCACAGACACCAAGCCTAGAAGGGGGCGCAGGGAACTTGTACCAGAAATCAACTCACTGACACACAAATCAGAGAATTCTCCCAAAGAAAAGCAGGATGAATGTCTTAAAATTCATCCTCCGTTCTCTAGAATCGGATGTACAGTAAAGGTTGATGTTCTGAATAGCAAAGGTGCATTCAGCTATGATTCTACATGCTATGTGTTTCCTGATCAATAAATCCACACAGAAAACACTGTTATGTGAACAAATTCTCTGCCAACACCACCTTGAAAAAGAAACATTAAAAACCAAAACAAACAGAATTCAGCTTATCTCGGTCCATGCCACTTTTTGACTTTTTTAAACCGCTTCTGAATGTTTGACATATGAAAATCAACAGCCAATTCTACAGGCTTTTTCAAGGCCCTGAAAATGATCACTTAACTTAGTAATCTTTAGTATTGGTAATCCTGTAGCTTGATAATCTCTAGAAGACTAGAGATTAAAGTTTCCATGAACAAACATTCTTTTGAAAAACTTTGTAATTAAAGCCTCTTTACTGTGACATATCTGCTAAAGAAATAGAAGCAAAAGTTGTGTCTCCTTGTGTGACTATGTAATTTTTGACACCAGCAACAAAAGATTAATATTCATACCCTAACCTCATATTTTCAAACATCTTAGAAAAGAATCACACTGCCACCAGATTGTTCTTAGTTGAGGATCCTTGCTATCACTCTTTTGTTTAGGGATAAATGGCCGGCAGGTTTTCTTACAATAGTTCCATAGACTAAAAGTAGCAAAAAAAAAAAAAAAAAGAAGAAGAAGAAAAGTATTTCTTATTTCAAAACAGAAGGAAAACTTCTTCACTTTTGCTTTTTGAACGTGTGTTTCATGGGAATAACCTTTATCTTTCCATTTGCATTGGTTTCAGATCCATTCAGTAACTATGCATTTTGCGATGAAATGACATTCCATATTTAAAGTTGGTATTTTATGTCAGTTTCCATTTTCAAAGAGCATATTTTTAATCACATCCAAAATAGTTCAGCATTTTTCCCACTGCTGCCAAAAATAGCAGCACGTATCCTCCATACGCATATCATAACTCATATCCTCAACAACACACTTATCACAACACACAAGTGCGTTTCTGCTCTCGTCTCCCCTCAGCCCCATCTGTACTCTTGCTGTGAACAGCTATAGCATAAAAATGTCTCTTTTCACATGCTTTTGATATTACACTATTTAATCACATACAGCTGTGGCTTATGAGACTGTTACAAAACACAATTTTAATGTAGTACTCGAAGCCAATTTTGGATAAACATCAACCATTTACTCTGAATAAGAAGTCCAACACTCCAAAGATTTTCTTTTAAAGGAAAAGCCTGGTTTTCTTAGAATCTGGCATGGGCATCATTATGACTGAGCCCTCTCTCTGCCAAAGAGACTGATAATGTCAGAAAGGATTGTGTAAATCATATTAGTACAAAACCAAAGCTTTTCAGAATTCCTGGAGCCAGAGAGACCTGAAATGACGTGTATCCTCCCTTCTCTTTGGCCCCTTCCTCACACGGCCTCTACCTCCAATGCTCAGCTACATTTTATTACTTCATGGAAATATTTTTAAGTTGAAATTCTGTTTTTTCTCTTTTCCAAATTGAGAGAAAGTGAAAGGAAATTGTGTTGGAAAGATACTGTTCAAAGCAATATACATGGTGTTTCTCTTAAGTTTGGGATTATTCCGGAAAAGAAAAAAACGTGAACTTTCTACTCCTTTTAGTAGGCACTAGACATAGTGTTGTGAAAATGATGACTACATTAGAGAAAAGAACTTCAACAGCAACAAAGATTTGTAAAAGAAAAAAAAAACTGAAAAGGGAGGGTAGCTTCTTATTATGTTTCTCTCATTTAAAACCAATTATAATAGTATACATTCTTTTTAAACCAATTACCATAGTATACATTCTAACATGAGACATGATGGATCATCGTTTCACACTGTCGTATCACCCTCCTACAGTGAAAGAAATTTTTGGAGTTATTTCTAAAAATTCTTTTGCTGGAAGATTTTTAGAAAACCAGTTTTGTACATTTCAGCCTCTCAAAGGAAAACAGTACTTGGGAGTTTTCAAGGCTGAAATGTACAAAACTGGTTGGTAACTGGCAAGTTACCAACTCCAACTATCAATGCAAATCTGGGACAGGAAGTACGAAGGAAATTCTAAACTCCTTCCCTCCCTCTGCAGGATTTTCTGCGTTTTCATGTGCAAGGAATGTGTGAAGCAGGGTTGCTTTGTTTTGCCTTTGCAGGATCTGTACGTTCACATCTGTAAGAGTATCTTGGCCCCACAGGAGCCTCCCTCTCTCTCTGCCGACCCCCTGAGCCTTGTGCTTTCAAGCATCTGCTCTTTTCATGGCACAACTGGGCTCCAGCTAGACTTTCAGAGCTGGGCAGCTGTCCAGCTGCAGATGGCGAGAAATTCAGCTTAAAGTCAGTGTGCCGGTGGAGAACTGCTCCTCCACCTGACCCCAACTTCACACCAGGCTCTGAGCAGAATCTGAGACCCACCAGTTAGGGAACCCTTGTCAGGGTACTGCAGTCTGAACCCCTTTCTTCAAGGTCTTCTTGGGAAGCAGATGGCCAAAGGCAGGGGGCAGACTGATGAGAAACTGCACTAAACTGGGAGAAATGTAGTGATTTGGTATAAGTGTGGAAAAGGAAGAAAAGATGAACTTTCTGTTTGTGCCTGGGTGAATTTTAAAGTTTCACGATAATTCAAGTCTTCCAAATATCACATATGAGAGAAATATCTATTTCTCAACTACAAATTATCAATTGACCAGGTTGTGACCATATTTTAACCATTTTTAGTTTGCCCCATTCAACTTGTTCTTCCAAGAAATCCCCTCCCACAAAGTACCTCAAATTCAGACTGAAATTGACCCTGGATCATAACATAAGACCAACAGGTTGGCGATTGGAAATAGGGTGTAACAAAATCCTTGAGAAATATTACAAGACAACTTAATCACACATCGTTACAAATCATTCAGCTAAAAAACCATTTTTTGGTCTCTTTTCTCTAAAACTTAATTATTCTGGGTGGTCTTCCAACAGTAAATTTGGTTTCCTGGAACTTTTTTTTTTTAAGAAATCCAGTTATGTCTCATTTAAATATAGTGACATGTCACCAAGATTTCTTCATTACTTCTAAACCAAAGTAATGTTCTTTTTAGAAATTGCTTTTTTGGGTAGGAAAACAAAATGGTCAAAAAGAAAATTGACAAGTGACAACTTTAAGTATAGGTCTGGGAGAGTAAGGTATTAGCTACAAGTCAGCCACAGGTTTTCCTTTTGTTTGATTGACTCATGGTTTTCTAATATAACATTTTAAGCATCTGGAAATTTATTCAAAGAAAGAAAAGCATAAATATCTTCTTTCTTTCTTTTTTTCTAAGCAACAAAGTGAAGAGATTGACTCTAATGTGATGGGTAAGAAGTGGAATAGAATAAGCAGGGAAGTGTCACAAGTTTTTTCTACAACTTTAAGTGCATTTGAGGAAATGGAAGACAAATGCATTTATTTCAAAATCCATTTTCATTTTCTTTTATCATAGAGAATAGTAGCTGCATCTGACATACATATTTAGGTAGAAAACGAAGGCTCAGTATTTTGGCATTTTCTAAATGAATACAATAATAAACATTTTAGTTCTGTAAAATCCCAATAAGATTTTCCACCCAAAACTAATGTCAGCAAATGGCTTTTGTGCCTGAGTTAAAAGCACCTGCATTTAGAGAATAGTTCAAGGCATGGCGTCACCACAATATGATTTTTGTTGTCAACCATAGAATTCTAATTTTATCAAGCATAAATGTTCTTTATGAATCAGCGTGACTTTAAATAGCAATGATTTTAAAACTGGATTCTACCTACAAGCTAAGGCAGGAAGGACAGTGGATTTTATGGAATTCCACCTACATTTACCAAATAAATCTAAGACGCATGCAATTCCTTCAAAATTACTATAGATTATATTTTGGGACGTAAGTGAAAAATGAGTAAAAAGCGCTACTAAGATAGCCCAAATATTTTCACACTATCCTGGAGCATGATGAGACTTTATTACACTGTGTTTATACTGTTGGAAAGTTCCTATATTTTAAAATATCGTACATTGACCATTCCTTCCCCTCCCTGAGTGCCCACATTCCCATAGAGGGCATATTTTCATATCTTCAGCTTCCAGGAATGTCATTAATGCCTGTCATTTCAGAGCCACTGTAATAATACTCGACAACGTCACAGCTCTGTCAGAGTTTTACAATGTAATGATCAATATGAACCACCAGGATAGCCAGAGTAACTGGTCTTATACACTCTACCACCCTGACCTGATTACCCAAATATCAGCTGAGGTCGCCTAATGGATCTAACTTCTCTAAAAATGTTCCAGAAGTTGATGGCTTTGACTTGCTTGAAAGTAACAAGATCCAGATGCTCCCTGTCTACACAGCACTAAACTGCAGAAGATCCCAAATCAGATTTTTTTTTTAACTCCCTATTTTTCTGGATCTCTTTTCCTCAACACCCCATGTTTCCTTTTTACCCCAAACACATATGCACACACATACGTACACACATATTTCCCACCAGTGTAGCTATATATCTTTAATATAAGGTGCCTGACATTACGTCTTGCTAGTAATAGGTTAAAAGAAATCTTAAGTCAAAAAGCCATCGTTCTATTTATTCCATTTATTTTGATGCAAAGTTTCTTTTCTGAATAGACTTCATGGTAGAAAATTAAGAACCAAAAAAGAAAGCATGAATTTTGAAACATTTGGAAAAATTTAGCCAAATGACTAAAAGGGATGGAATGTTGGATATTTTTCATGCAGCCCTTGAGTGTGTTGTTTTTGTTTCTTTGGGGGATGAGAAATGACTATAAATTTCCCGTTTGTAACTTGTCCTTGCTTTGCCATTTCCTTAAAGAATCCCCCAAAGGGTTAAAACTCCAGCCGATGGAGCAGGAGGGCTGGTCTATTTATTCCAGCAGCAGCCCAAACTAAACGCTCACAAAGGCAAAAAGCAGCGTGAATCGACCTTGCAGGGGCAGGGCAAATTATAGAGCGACTGAGGAAGGAAGGGAAAAAAAGAACAATCTTCAATATAATACTGAAAGTCTGCTGCCTGCTTTGGTTTACAAATCGGCATTGTTTGGTGAGACAGAGTAAATGAGAGTCAACCACGGCATGATTACCAAACCCTAACCAGGGCACCCAGACCCGGTGACAGCTCAGATCACTCAGGCACGCCTTGTTCACTCCCTGCGTGTTTATTTATTAAAAAGAGCCCAGTAGAGTATGGCTAACGCAATGCAAAATAATATCATGCATAAAGAAATATACTCCATGCATTCAAGGGGGAACAAGCAACATCCCCACCCCTCCCCCAAAATCAAGTCCGATGTAATTGACAAATTGGAGCAGTGATTTCACACCTGAGAGTCTACCATGTCTGAACTGCAGGATAAAGTTCATGGTTGGCACGACACACTGCTCAGTGACGTGGGCTTACCACTGGCCCCCTCATGATCGCTTGAGCACACACGGAAAACCTAAACTATTTAACCAATTCATGTCTAATTATCATCACTCTATTTCATCCCCTTTCAAGCCCCAGGCCTTCTGATGATAGCCAACACAGAAACACCAAGCTTCTAAAAGTAAAGAACACCTATGGTGAAGCTCCTAAATTTACTCTCTGGCATTCTGACCATCTTCAATATAAAATAAAATATTTGAGGCCATAGAAAAATAAAAAAATGCGCCCAAACAAACTCTGAGACTTGAGTTCACTGCCATATATCTTCCCACGCCTGTCTTTCATTCTACACTTAGCGATTAAAAGTTTGAGTCCCCCCCCCCAACCCCGGCATATCCTAGCCAGTGGGAAGAACCCTTTCAGAGCCACAAACAAAGAACAGCTCACCAGGAAAGCCCCTGAAACTGTATTGTCGTGCCCGATCATCACTGTTATGAGCTCCTTTTAACAACCCTGCCCGTCTGCCGAGAGCTCGGCGGGCATCAGGAACATCGAGATGGCCAAACAACAACAAAGGAACTCAAGTGCAACTATTATCTCTCCTTAAAGAGGAAGCCCCAGTTCTGGGCTTGCTTTCTTCTTATCTCCTTCTCTGTTTCATTAACTCCATTGCTATGTTACTAATTTCAAAGAAGCAGGAAGAGCTGGTGGGGATAAGGGGAGGGGGTGGTTTAATCATAATTCACATGCCTATCTGCTTCCCACCCCAAGTGCAGGACACCCCACTGCTGCCAGGCTGTGGGGCACGCCATACCTTGGTTTGGAGGTAATGAGGGTAGTAGTAAGTGTACTGGGGGTACATTTGTGGCTGATCCAGGCGTTTGCCCATGTAGCTGGAATCGCTATCTCCGAGGCAGGGAACTGGATGACAGGCTATGTGCCCCAGGCCGAGCTTCCTCTGGAACCACTATTCCTGACAGTCCCGATGACTGATGAGGCTTCCGAGAGTCTTCCAGCACTCGCTAGTTCCAACACAGCAAGAATTTTAAAAAGAAACACACCAAAAAGAGAAAGAGGCGGGGATCCGTAGGAAAAAACCCCACACAGTCTCCCCAGATCACGCCTGGGGTCCACTTGGGAGGAGGCAGTTTGTTCTCTACCCGGCTGTCCGTAGTGATGTCAATTGCCAGCGTTTGTAAAGGAAGGGGAAAAAAAAAAATCAAAGTCCTTTTAGCAGAACTCGGAAATCTTGCAGATCAGCTTCCTGTCTCCTGGGTGTCTCTTTCCCCACCTTAAAGAAAAAGAAAAAAAAAAATAGAAAGAAAGAGAAAGAAGAAAAAGGAAAAAAAAAGGGAGGGGGAGAAAAAGAAAGAAAAAGAAAAGGGAAAAGGAAAAAAAAAGAAAAAAAAAAACCTTGCACAGCTCAGTTGCTGCTGTGTCCCTCCCAGAGTGACATGGTGTTCGGGGCTTGTCCTGTCCTTTCATTCACGTCCCCTCCTTCCAGCCAGTGGGTGGGACTCGGAGAGCCCCTCCAGGGAGCAGCGTACGCAGTCCAGAAGGCTGCAGTCTTTCCTCCAAGAAAAAAAAAAAAAAGGCTGCTTCAACCCCTGCTGCCAGCAAAGTTGCGATTCCCTCTGCTGGCTATCTCGAATAGCAAAGCGGTTTTTGTAGCAAAGCTGCTGCCGCCGCCGCTGAACCCAGGGAACTCAAATGTGGGCAGTGGATGATTCCTTATCCTTCCCTCCATCCACCCCGCACAAGAGCTGCCTTCTCCGCTCTGCCTGCCAAGTTTCAAGGTAAGCCACACTGCGAAACAAAACACGGCAGACCCTGGGAGGGACCAGAGGACGCAGGGAGGAACGGAGAGAAAGGGGAAAAAAATCCAGGCAGACGGACTGAGCTCGCTGGTGAGAATGGAAAAAAGTGTGTCCCGGATGCTTTCAAAACCTGTGAACACACTAAAGCCAAATGAATCCAAGACCTGCTTTAGAAACTAACCTTTTACTTAGGTTATGGAGGACGCTAAGTACTGAAGAAATGTTGGAGTCTACTCCAGGACTGCTCTTAACAAACCAGGCGTCGTCAGATCACCATGGCCAACTTATCATAGCAGATACAGTCCTTCTGATCCTTACGTCCATTTTGTAAAAATCAAAAGAGGTGTCCCCTTTGGTTTATGATTGTCTTAATAAATAAAAGCACTGTTTCTCTTACTGTGTATCTCTTTATGATTCATGGGTCCTTTGCTCACTTTCCTGATAACATCACACACACACATACACACACAGAGAAAAAAGAACAAAAATCATCACCACTTGGCAGAGTGTTTCTCCACCAATAGCAAGTAGTATTCTGACATGTCTATCAGCTGCTACATTATAATACAAATTGTTTCAGAGGAAATATATTTCCTTAAAGGGTCCCTTTTCAAGGCAGGCAAGGCTAAAATTAGACATGCCAGCTGTGTTTTGCTGAGGGCTCACGCATGCCCAGAGCGTGGGCAGACAGACCAGCGCTGAACTCCTCTCGACTTTGTCAAGCCCGCTCTCTTCTCCCCAGCCCAGAGTCGCCTTTTCAGATAAAAGATTCCTGGTACCAATCCAGCTTCCTAGACAAGGAGATCAGCGGATGTGGTCCCACACACAACCCGGTGTCCGTCCACTCAAGCCCTACCTCCCTGCGGGCAGTGAGCTTGCCGCAGGGGTCTGGTTTCTGGGAGCCGTGTGAGTGCACATAGGGTCTTTGGAGACAAAATCAAAATCAGGATGGTGTATACAGAAGTTTATGTTTGACTTTGGGCAAGAACGGCCATAGGAAGGAAGGAAGGGGAGAGGGCGGAGAAAGGGTAAAAGCCCTGCAGCCCCGTCATTGAGAAAATTAAATCTCTGCCACTGTTTATATGTTCTTCTGGGCCTCACTTGTCTCATCTAGAAAATGGAACTTCTTCCAACTCACCTGGCTGCAGACAGTCAACAGAAGCAAATACTAAAGAGAAATTTCATTGATTTCAAAATCCTTTGCAGCATCTCACTGCTCAGACAATGGAGTCCTGACTTCTGGTATAGTTTTCAAATCTTCTCCAGATGCAAATAGGAGACCCTGCCTCCGTTCGATGCCTGAGTGACACTGTCTGGCTTTCAGGACTGGGCTGGGCCTCAGGGCCTTTGATCATCCCCTCTGCCAGGGCCTCTCCTGAGATGGACCTCCACCAGACCCTCTAGTCCACCCTTCAGTTGCAGTACAGATAACACCCGCCCAGTAGCTTTCTGAGAACCCTGGCTTCCCCGTTGCACCTGGTATTTGCCCTAATTTAATGTTTATCCAATGTTGCTGCCTATGAACTGCTGTTTTTGGTTTTGTTTTGTTTTTTTTTTTTTTTTTTCCTGTGATGCTCTAAAAGCATCAGGGAAAGCAAGAAAGGTGAGGGGTCTCATCATTTTTGTTTCCCTCATCTTTTAAAAACTGGCATGACATCTGGCACCAAAGGGATGCCCCATGTTTGAAGAATGAGTTGTGTGCATTCTAAGTCGCTTCAGTCGTGTCCAGCTCTTTCCGACCCTATGGACTATAGCCCACCAGGCTCCTCTGTCTGTGGGATTTCCCAGGCAAGAATACTGGAGTGCGTTGCCATGCCTTCCTCCAGGGGATCTTCCCAACCCAGGGACTGAGCCCAGGTCTCCAAGGCCTCCTCCATTGCCAGGCAGAGTCTTTACCACTAGCACCACCAATAAGACATCTTAAACATGAGAAAGAACACTCAGCCGAATCACATCCACCATTACGTACATTTCTGGGTTCCGGGGCTGCACGGCTGCAGAGACGGGAACACAGTGCCTCGTCCCCGCAGTGCCGCTGCCCAGCTCATGCTGTTATCATGAGAATTCACCCAGACACGCGTGTGAAGCACTGACCACACCGCGGCGCTTCCTGGATCTGCTCAACAAACAGGGCCTGCGTAACAGAGATGCAGTACGCCTGCATCCAGGGAAGAGCGTCTTAAGCTGAGAAACCAGAAGGAACAGAAAGGCTGGCAGCGAGCATGTGTCCTTTGAACGTGCCGGAAATCACGCAGGGGCCGAAAGGGAGCAAGTGAGGAGCGAAGACTGGGGAATGAGGCTGCGGCCAGATCTACAAGCCTTGGCGGAATTTGGTGGGGAAAGTTAAATTATGACAGTTTACACAACAGCCGGGCTCTAGCAGATTCTAAACCTCGCTATCTTCAACTACAGAACGATGGCCTCCTAAATGACAGGCTGGGGCTCCTCCCATTACAAGACCCATAAGATCAGGATCCTAGAGGACTTCTGCCAATATGGCCACTTTGGACAGAGGATGGCAGGATTCTTTCATTCATAATAAAATGCATAGATGCTCCTTAAAGGGAAAGGACTGCTGTCTTATTTACGAATAAAAGGCCAAATAGATTAACTCCTCTCAGTGCAGGCGATAGCTCACTGATATGCAAAGTTCCCAGCACACGTCCATACTATGAGCAATTTCCACACAAACTGCCACTTTCCAAAATCTATTCTATTCCACTGGGTTATTGGCATTTTCTGGGCATCAATTGTCATTAGCTTAAGAACATTCATTGAACATTTAAAGCTCTTCTTAAATAATGTAAAGACAGTTTCGCCCTTGGGAGAATGCTAAAACCTGTGTTTTGTTCACTTCTTTACTTTTATTTTCCTTCAGAGATCCCAGTAGCCATGGCAATTCGGGAGGCAAGACAGTCATGTCAGAAATAGTTTTTTATATCATGTCTGCTCTGTTGGAACTGCAGCACTTTCCATTTAAATGATCAAGTTAAGGTAGGAGGTAACTAGTTTAAAGCACTCTCTAAATCAGAAGCCAGCTGTGTCCCATTTGCCAACTACCAAACAAATTTTGTACAAATCCAAAAGCGGCAAACTGCATCAAAGGGCAAGGACTCTTATGGATGCACACGATTCCCAGCACAGACGAGAAACACTCATTTAAGACAACCTCTTGGCTAAGAAAATTGAGAGGACGCTTTGGACACACGTCAGAGGCGGAGAGTGATGGTACCAAAATGAGGGTCAGTCGGGTACAGACACAGACTCTTCTGGTTTGCCCTTGACCTAGCCACTCAGCGAAGAACTAGGTCCTCTCTCTGGATGATTTATTTTTATAAATTACAAAGACTTAGTTAAACATAAGAGAATAGTAGAAATATAAGGAAAAAACCTAATCATACTATCTTCGAAAGCAAGTAAAGCATCCATGACCTTAAGTAAAGCTTAAAAGAACATTGTGCCATTTCCTGCTGTCTTTATTCAAGTCTGTGAAATACCTCTCCATCCCAGCAACTGTCAAATAAGTATGAAACATACAAGTTGTTGTGTTTTTTTAAAGACAAAACCCTCAATTGCAAATTCCAACATTAATACTACAACTTTCCTCTTTCCCACTGAATCTTTACCTTACACTTAAGAAAATGTCTGAGACAAATTAGAAGAAAGAGACTACCATTCAAGTATGTGTGGTCCAAATTTAAAGTATAATTACATGTAAATATATTGATGTGGACAAAGACAATTTTACTGTCTTTGGAAGAAAGACAATTTCTTCCACAATTGGCTGTGGAAGAAAATATCAAGACTCAAGACAAAACTATAATGGGCTATAGTTCAAGATAGTTAATTGACTAGAAAAGCAAGAACAATGTAAGACAATAAACAATACTAACTTCAGCAAAGTTTTATTGAGCCTCTGCTCCTAGCCCAAGAAAACTGCACCAGTATAAATACAGTTCATTGTCCTTGTCCTCAAGTAGATTTAACAAATCAGTATCTATCAAACTTGCTAAGTCACTTCAGTCGTGTCCGACTCTGTGCGACCCCATAGATGGCAGCCCACCAGGCTCCCCCGTCCCTGGAATTCTCCGAGCAAGAACACTGGAGTGGGTTGCCATTTCCTTCTCCAGTGCATGAAAGTGAAAAGTGAAAGTGAAGTCGCTCAGTCATGTCTGACCCTCAGCGATCCCATGGATGGGGGAGCCTGGAAGGCTACAGTCACTTACAAATGACCTTACTATTTTGTCTCATATTTGGGTACCAGTTTGAAACAATACTTACTGCAAATTTTTAAGTTGACTCACTTTTTTCTGAAATGCATATGAACTTTATGAGAATTCTAAGCAATGATATACATAAAGTTTATGTTTATTTTGCTTCTATTGCCTTTTAAGAAAATACACACACTGCACCACCTTTCAACATATAATTTCATATCATTCAATATGGTGTGGGCACGCCTGGATCTCCTTTACCACTAGGATTAGCAACTCTCACATGTCTCCATTCCATTAAAAGTAGGAATAGCCACGTGACTTGCTATGGATGATAAAATATGAAGCACACGTGATGCTCATAAAAGCTGACTGCTGCTGGCTGATTCTGCAGCCCACTCTTCAATGGGGCAAGCAAGTGCTGATATGGCGGAAGCATTGCAGATGGCTGAGAACAGCTGCCTTGAACAGTCACCTGGACCAGCCACTGACTTGTCATGTGTGAGAAGTATACCTTGGCTAGATTATACTAGTGAGATCTAGTAACTTGCCAGAGCATCAACCAGCCTACCCTAAGCCCACATTACTTGTGGCTTGATTCTATATTCATTGGTTTCTTTGTTTGAGTATCTTCCCCACTAATATCTAAGCTCCACAAGGGAAGGGATATATCTAATTCATTCACTGTTGTATCCCCAGCACCTAAAACAGTCCTTGGAATTTAATACACATTTAAAAAATGTGTATTAAATAAATGAATAAATGTTTATTTGAAAACATCTCATTTATCTATCAGTGGTTAATGCATCATACTATAGGAAATTATAGAAAGGGAAATGAGACATATATACAAAAAGTAAAAACGGAAGTTTCATAGGGAATCCTCCTACACTGCTGGTAGGGATGTAAACTGGTATAGCCACTATGGAAAACATTATGAAGTTTCCTCTAAAAACTATCATCCAGCAATCCCTGTCCTGGGCATACATCCAGACAAAGCTGTAATCCAAAGTACATGCACCCTTATGCTCATAGCAGCGCTATTCACAATAGTCAAGACATGGAAGCAACCTAAACGCCAATCAACAAATAAATGTATACAGAGGATGTGGGGTATGTATTTGTGCATATATACATATGCAATGAATGGAATATTACTCAGCCATGAAAAAGAATGAAATAATTCCATTTGCAGCAACACTGTTGGACCTAGAGATTATTACACTAAGTGAAGTCAGTCAGAAAGAGAAAGGCAAATGTCATATCACTTATATGCAGAATCTAAGATATGACACACATGAGCTTCTCTATGACCCAGAAACAGACTCTATGACGCCGAACAGACTTGTGGTCGCCAAGGAGGAGGGGGTGAAGGAGGGATAGGTTGGGAGTTTGGGATTACCATTATATACAGAATGGATAAATGCAAGGTCCTGCTGTATAGCACAGGGAACTATGTTCAAGGTCCCACGATAAATCATAAAGGAAAAGAATATGAAAAAAGTATACCTATACACACACACACACATATATATTAATACATATGTGTGTGCAGTTTCTCAGTCACGTCCAACTCTTTGTGACCCCATTGACTGCAACCCACCAGGCTCCTCTGTCCATGGGATTCTCCAAGCAAGAGTACTGGAGCAGAGTGTCATTTCCTCCACCAGGGGATCTTCCCCACCCAGGGATCAAACCTGTGCCTCTCCATGGCAGGAGAATTTCTATCATACTCAACATTCCAAAGAAGGAAAGGGTTTTTTCACTGACCACTTGGAGTGGGCACTTGGGTGCTGGATTAGCCAGTTAAGAAAGGAACAAGGTGAAGACGTAAAAGAACTGAGTCACAGATGGCCAACTACATACTAGACTTTGTAGGCGATGCCGATAAATGTGTACTCAATTAAAAAAAAAACAAGTACCTGGGAATTGGGTATGACTTTTCACACTATATAGTTGAGAAGATTGAGAGAGAGCAGGTTTAACTACCTGACCCACACTCACCCAGTACAGAAACACTCTTGTCTCATTTCTGTATGAGCTTCAAACTCAGGCTTTTTCCTCAGTGTCTTTGATGGAAATCCTATATGCTTTATTCCAAAACTGGATGAGAAAAACTTTGTGTTTAAAACATAAAACTCACGTTAGACAGTAACACCCTAAATAAGTCAGTTATGTCTTCTTAGCAAACCAGAAATAAAGAGCGTGTATGTCTATCACATAGCATAAAATCTGCTTGGATGACAGTGTGACTGTTAACACACAGTTATACATGGCAAGACTATGGGACCCAGTTGTTTGGTCAACACCAATCTAGATGTTGTTGTCAGGTATCTTTGAGATGTGATAAACACTTGAATCAGTAGACTGTAAGTAAAGCAGATTACCCTCCATAATGTGGGTAGACCTCATCCAATCAGCTGAGGACTTTAAAAGTAAACACTGAGGTTCCTCAAGAAGGAAGTCTGTCTCCAGACTATAGCTGAATTGGAGACTTGATCTCTGGTTCCTCTGCCTTTTCTAAATACCAGCTCTTCTCTGCATCTAGCTTGCCAGCCCAGTCTAGACTTTTGTGCTTGGCCAGATCCCACAAGCATGTGAGCCAATCCCTTAAAATATGTTGCTTTCTCTCTCTACGAGATGTTGTTCAGTTGCTAAGTCATGTCTGACTCTTTGAGACACCATGGGCTGCATGCATATCCGCACATCAGAAGCAGCACAACATTCCTGCATCCTTCACTGTCTCCCGGAGTTTGCTCAGGTTCATGTCCATTGAGTGGGTGATGCTATTTAACCACCTAATCCTCTGCCGTTCTCTTTTCCTTTTGCCTTTAATGTTTCCAGCATTAGGGTCTTTTCCAATTGGTTGGCTCTTTATATATATATACATATATTATTGCTCAGTTGCCCAGTTTTATCTGACTCTTTGCAACCCCATGGACTACAGCAGGCCAGGCTTCCTTGTTCCTCATCATCTCCCAGAGTTTGCCCAAGTTCATGTCCATTGCATCAGTGATACCATCCAGCCAACTCATTCATACATACATATATATATGTATAATACACACACACACGGATATGCCATCTCATATATATATATAATGATTTGTTTAGTCTCTCAGTCACGTCTGACTCTTTGTGACCCCATGGACTGCAGCATGCCACGCTTCCCTGTCCATCACCAACTCACAGAGTTTACTCAAACTCATGTCCTTTGCATAGGTGATGCCATCCAACCATCTCATTCTCTGTTGTCCCCTTCTCCTTGTGCCTTCAATCTTTCCCAGCATCAGGGTCTTTATATATATGTATACACATGCCAACCAGCCATCTCATACATACATACATATATATATATGTATCAGTTCAGTTCAGTCGCTCAGTCATGTCTGACTCTTTGCGACCCCATGGACTGCAGCACGCCAGGCTACCCTGTCCATAACCAACTCCCAGAGCTTAATCAAATTCATGTCCATAGAGTTGGTGATGCCATCCAACCATCTCATCCTCTGTTGTCCCCTTCTCCTCCCATCTTCAATCCTTCCCAGCATCAGGGTCTTTTCCAATGAGTCAGGTGGCGAAAGTATTGGACTTTCAGCTTCAACATCAGTTCTTCCAATGAACACTCCAGGATTGATCTCCTTTAGAATGGACTGGCTGGATCTCTTTGCTGTCCAAAGGACTCTCAAAAGTTTTCTCCAACACCGCAGTTCAAAAACATCAATTCTTCGGCACCCAGCTTTCTTTCTAGTCCAGCTCTCACATCCATATATGACTATTAGAAAAACCACAGCCTTGACTAGATGGACCTTTGTTGGCAAAGTAATGTCTCTGCTTTTTAATATGCTATCCAGGATGGTCATAGCTTTAATTCCAAGGAGTAAGGGTCTTTTAATTTCATGGCTGCAGTCACCATCTAAAGTGATTTTGGAGCCCACAAAAATAAAGTCTGTCACTATTTCTACTGTTTCCCCATCTATTTCCCATGAAGTGATGGGACTGGATGCCATGATCTTCGTTTTCTGAATGTTGAGCTTTAAGCCAACTTTTTCACTCTCCACTTTCACTTTCATCAAGTGGCTCTTTAGTTTTTCTTCACTTTCTGCCATAAGGGTGGTGTCATCTGCATATCTGAGGTTGTTGATATTTCTCCCAGAAATCGTGATTCCAGCCTGTGCTTCATCCAGTCCAGCATTTCTCATGGTGTACTCTGCATATAAGTTAAATAAGCAGGGTGACAATATACAGCCTTGATGTACTCCTTTCCTGATTTGGAACCAGTCTGTGGTTCTATGTCCAGTTCTAACTGTTGCTTCCTGACCTGCATACAGATTTCTCAAGAGGCAGGTCAGGTGGTCTGGTATTCCCATCTCTTGAAGAATTTTCCTCAGTTTGTGGTGATCCACACAGTCAAAGGCTTTGTCATAGTCAATAAAGCAGAAGTAGATGTTTTTTCTGGAACTTACTAGCCTTTTTGATGATCCAATGGATGTTAGAAATTTGATCTCTGGTTCCTCTGCCTTTCCTAAATCCAACTTGAACATCTGTAAGCTCACAGTTCACATACTATTGAAGCTTGGTTTGGGGAATTTTGAGCATTACTTTGCTAGCGTGTGAGATGAGTGTAATCGTGCAATAGTTTGAGCATTCTTTGGCATTGCCTTTCTTTGGGACTGGAATGAAAACTGACCTTTTCCAGTCCTGTGGCCACTGCTGAGTTTTCCAAATTTGCTGGCATACTGAGTGCAGCACTTTCACAGCATCACCTTTCAGAATTTGAAACAGCTCCACTGGACTTCCATCACCTCTAGGAGCTTTGTTTGTAGTGATGCTTCCTAAAGCCCACTTGACCTCACATTCCAGGATGTCTGGCTCTAGGTGACTGATCACCTATTATATACATGCAAATACGCATCTGGCTACTTTTGTTTCTCTGAAAGACTGTTTTAGTAAAATGAAAGGAAAATGGCAGCCGTGAAGGTCAGTGAAACAGACACTCGTATACGTTCTTAACAAATGTTGTATAATGCTTTCTAATACAGCTTAACAAAATGTAGAGCCTTAAGAATCTCCATCCTTTTCACCCCGTGTTGTTTCAGTTCTAAGAATCTACAACAGATCACCATTAGGATTTTAATAGTAAGTAACTGGAGAAACCTGAATGTCCAACTAGATGATTAAATAAATTAAAATATGAAGTATGATTCAACCATTGAAATGACTCTTAGAAAACATTTTAACAATATGGAAAGTGCTTAATTTGAATAGCTAATAGAAAAAGTCAAAATTCAGAAAAAACAGAACACTTATATAGTGTGGTTGTCAACTATGAAATACAAGCCCATAGACAATAGAAAAAAAGCATCAAAATAACAACCATGAAACTTTCCCTTTCTGGTGGAGCTATTGGTGATTTTACTTTTCTTTTTGATAAAGGTTGGCATTTTCCAATTTGTCTTAAAATCAGCATATATTTCATTAAGTGAAATAAACATTGTTTTAAAAATGTGTATTCCTAAAGACTTTTTTTTATTAGTTGAGAGGAAATTTTCAAACACAAGTAATGATATCAGAATAAATTATGTGTGTATTTTAAGTAGCCATTTACTCCTTACCTGTGACATTAATTTAAGAAAAGTTTAAGTCTTTTAAAGTCTAGAAGCATCAATTCTACATTAAAAAAAAAGTCAAAACTCTCACTTAAGATCTAAAGACCTATTATCTTATCCAATGGGAATAATTTAAAAATAACAGCAACCAATGGCAGAGCACATAGGTTCAAAAGGATCAAAATTAACCTTCCTTATATTTAAGACTTTATTCTTAACTTCAACAAATTCTGCCTTTGTACTTATAAGTTTCTTATTGAATTTATTTATAAAAAATATTGATGCATCTCTGCCAACTTGTTTACATAATGTAGAAATCAAGACTTTTTATTATTATTTTGGTTTATCATTACGCTTCCCTTTATATTTTCAAACAAAGAATGTCACTATTTCCAATCCATTGAGACAATTTGGTCATGATATAGCTGGCAGATTCTAGTGGCCCTTCTTAGAAGTAAGTACAGGGAACACTGCTCAACATTCTGTAATAGCATAAATGGGAAAAGAATTTAAGAAAGAATAGATACATGTGTATGTACAACTGAATCACTTTGTAGTACACGGAAACTAATACAACATTGTTAATCGATTATGTTGTTGTTTAGTCGGTAAGTCGTCTCTCTTTTGCGACCCCGTGGACTGTAGCCCACAAGGTTCCTTTGTCCATGAGATTTCCCAGGCAAGAAGAGTGGAGTGCACTGTCATTTCCTTTTCCAGGAGATCTTTCTGACCCAGGGATCAAACCTGGACTTCCTGCATTGGAAGGTGAGTTCTTTACCACTGAGCCAGCAGGGAAGCCCATTAAACATTTATACTCCAATATAAAATAAAATAAAAATTTTAAAGTACACTGTTCAGCCATGGCTTTTGCCATTAGTGGTACCATACCAGAGCTTTGAAAAATCCCAAACTAAAAGCTTCAAAGTACAGAAAGATAAGTAGCACTTTGTCTCACGTGAAGTACATTTTTGTAAAAAAAGATCATCACTTTGTATCGACCATCCACTTTTCAGCTGCCAATAGCTAAGCAAGTTCGGTCAATACAGCCAGATTTGATTGGCTGGACTGATGCTTCTTCCTAGAAAAATCCAGAGTTGCAGAAGTCCAAGCTGAAAGGCTACTGCTAATTACAATTATCATATAACATAAGGGGATTCCCTTGTGGCCTAGTTGGTAAAGAATCCACCTGCAATGCAGGAGAGCTGGGTTTGATCCCTGGGTTGGCAAGATCCCCTGGAGAAGGGAAAAGCAAGTCACTCCAGTATTCTGGACTGGAGAATTTCATGGACTGTATAGTCCATGGAGTCGCAAAGAGTCAGACACAACTGAGTTACTTTCACTTCACTTCATTTCACTTCACTATAACGAACAACACCCCCATTTCAATTTGAATTGCAGACAAATGGTGAGTATGTTTTTAATAGAACTATATCCCAACTATCGACATGTCATAAGGCATATTTGCGTCACACTTACAAAAGTTTTTCATTGCTTATCTGAGATTCAAATTAGCTAGGTGTTCTATATTTTCATTTCCTACATCTGACAAACCTACTCCTAATGGGATGCACTGGCACAGTTCACAGGCCTTTCGGAGGACACAAGAATTGATAGAGAGTTTAGATTTAATGACAACTGGTATGCCTAATATTTTTAATCCTCTTTACACTCAAACCAGGTGAAACAGACATGTCTCTAAAATAGGTCTCCCTTCAAGAGATTTAAGCCACAGTTCTGTTCCCAATATGAATCCATACAGCATCGCTGCTTTTTTAAAAATAATTATGAACTTGTTTCTTTTTGACGTAAGGGCATATTTAATTTATTTTTCCAAAATTGTTATTCAACACAAGAAGTGCTTTCCAGAATAACACATGCCTAAACCCCCATCCTTGATATCAAAAAGGTACAATTCAGAGAAATCAGACCACTGTGCAAAATACAAGGGAAAAAAGGCAATGAAGGACAAGGTTATCCAAGTGTGGTCCCTAGACAAGGGCTGATGCACAAAGCCTCCATGTCTGTGACCAGCAAGTACACGGCTCAAGCTGAGTGTCCAGCAACTGTACAGGAATGTGTCAGAAGAATCGTGTCTCATCTCTAAGAAGTAAGAAGTTTGGACTGGTAGTTTGAAAGTCTGCATTTTGCATTTCATTTTTCTAGTAACTTGCAGAAATATCAGCTAGTCAGTTAGAAATAAAAACCACTCTCACACTAGAGATAGTTTGAAAAGTGCTGACCTAGGAAATGTACAATTGTCTCCCATCCTTTCATTTCCATCTGCACATTTCTGTGGTGAAAACATTTATTGACATCTTTTCTGATTGTAATTACAAAGAATACTGAAAGCCACATGAACTACAAAGGAAAGTATACATTCCTGCAAATTTCCTAACTCACGCTCTTTTCTTTGTCTATTCCTTACCCTCTTCCCGATGCCACTTTCCTGACCCCAGGGACGATGTTTAAGAGTCCCAAGAAAAAGTGAGGATGCATAGGGCTTCTGGGCTGTGAGTGACTGACTCTGGAGAAATGGACTTTCCAACTGGAGTCCCAGTTTTCTTAGGTATTATGTAGGCTGTAATGAGGTTGTTTAAGGTCCCTTTCTTACTCAGATCCCACAGTGCCAAGATGAACCTGCTGAATTAAGTTGAGACTGCATCTTTTTTGACTTCAAGAGAAGCTGCACCAAGGTGGATGGGATCATACAAGCTGGATCACACCAGCATCATACCTGAGGTTGACCCAGCTGCAGTGGGTTTTGTGTGGCACTCAGATATTCTAAATGTAAAGAAATAAAGGGAAACAATAGAATGGGAAACCCTAGAGATCTCTTCAAGGAAACTAGAAATACCAAGAGAACATTTCATGCAAAGATAGGCACAATAAAGGACAGAAATTGTAGGGACCTAACAGAAGCAGAAGATATTAAGAAGAGGTGGCAAGAATAGTTCATGACATAGATAATCATGATGGTGTGATAACTCACCTAGAGCCAGACATCCTGGAATGTGAGGTCAAGTGGGCTTTAGGAAACATCACTACGAACAAAGCTAGTGGAGGTGATGGAATTTTAGTTGAGCTGTTTCAAATCCTAAAAGATGATGCTGTGAAAGTGCTGCACTATATGCCAGCAAATTTGGAAAACTCAGCAGTGGCCACAGGACCAGTAAAGGTCAGTTTTCATTCCAGTCCCAAAGAAGGCAATGCCAAAGAATGTTCAAACTATTGCACGATTGCACTCATCTCACATGCTAGCAAAGTAATGCTCAAAATTCTTCAAGCCAGGCTTCAACAGTATGTGAAGCGTGAACTTATAGATGTTCAAGTTGGATTTAGAAAAGGCAGAGAAATCAGAGATCAAATTGTCAACATCCACTGGAACATCAAAAAAGCTAGTGAGTTCCAGAAAAACATCTACTTCTGCTTTATTGACTATGCCAAAGCCTTTGACTGTGTGGATCACCACAAACTGTGGAAAATTCTTCAAGAGATGGGAACACCAGACCACCTGACCTGCCTCTTGAGAAATCTGTATGCAGGTCAGGAAGCAACAGTTAAAGCTGGACATAGAACAACAGACTGGTTCCAAATCGGGAAAGGAGTACGTCAAGGCTGTATATTGTCACCCTGCTTATTTAACTTCTATGCAGAGTACAACATGAGAAATGTTGGACTGGATGAAGCACAAGCTGGAATCACGATTGCTGGGAGAAATACCAATAACCTCAGATATGTAGATGACATCACTCTTATGGTAGAAAGTGAAAAAGAACTAAAGGACCTCTTGATGAAAGTGAAAGAGGAGAGTGAATAAGTTGGCTTAAAGCTCAACATTCAGAAAACTAAGATCATGGCATCTGGTCCCATCACTTCATGGCAAATAGATGGGGAAACAGTGGAAACAGTGGCTGACTTTATTTTTCTGGGCTCCAAATCACTGCAGATGGTGATTGCAGCCATGAAATTAAAAGACGCTTACTCCTTGGAAGAAAATTTATGACCAACCTAGACAGCATACTAAAAAGAAGAGACATTACTTTGCCGAGAAAGGTCCGTATAGTCAAGGCTATGGTTTTTCCAGTGGTCATGTATGGATGTGAGAGTTGGACTATAAGGGAACAGCACTGTTGAACTGTGGTGTTGGAGAAGACTCTTGAGAGTCCCTTGGACTGCAAGGAGATCCAACCAGTCCATCCTAAAGGAAATCAGTCCTGAATATTCATTTGAAGTACTGATGCTGAAATTGAAGCTCTAATACTCTGGCCACCTGATGCGAAGAACTGACTCATTGGAAAAGACCCTGATGCTGGAAAAGATTGAAGGCAGGAGAAGAAAGGGATGACAGAGGATGAGATGGTGGGATAGCATCACTGACTATTCAGTCGGACATGACTTTGAGCAAGCTCCGGTTGTTGGTGATGGACAGGGAAGCCTGGAGTGCTGCAGTCCATGGGGTCACAAAGAATCTGACATGACTGAGCGACTGAACTGAACTAAACAAGCTATTCCTAGAAGCTGAGGAAGTCCAAGAATACCCCTGTCATGGAGAAAAATAAATTGTATTCCACACTGGATCTGTTTTTTTTACTTTAGCCTTTGTATTTAACCTTAACTCAAACTTATTGACTTTGTTTTGAGTTAAGAATATTGCCTATAGCCTGAAATAGACAAGACAGTCCATTCTCAAGGGTCTGACCTTTAAGGGTGTAACACTTTTCTATTCATGTAGAGATAAAAAGTTGTAGAACAGAAAATAACACTTGTCTTGTTGGAGGTTTATTGGAAGATTATCACTCGACCTACCTGGACAGACACAAGAACCAAAGGATTCTGACATTGAGAATTTTGCGACAACTAACCACGCCCCTCCCTCACCTGTCCTTTAAAAGACAGCTTTGCTGAAACTCTTCAGGCAGTTTGGGGTTTCCTCCCATTCTGGCTGCATAACCCTGAAATAAACCTTTCTTTGCTCTAAACATTCCAATTGGTTTGGCCTCACTGTGCATCGGGGTACACATACTTGCCTTCTGTGACAGCCCCACGTGGATTATGACTTCTAGAGATGACATCCCTGAGTGGAACTAAATTAAAGCCAAATGGCTGCCTGACCCTTTGGCCAGTATCTGAAAAATATCAATAGTTCAATCCCTGAAAGTGGAGATGTGCCATCCATCCACCCAGGGGCTTTGACTCTTCTGGATGTTTATGCTCATTCTGCAGTCAGGAAGCATAATTATTCGTTTTTCTTTAAGCAAGTTTATGACCGAAGGTAATGGGTGGATCATAAATGTACTGACTGTTGACTGAGACTCATAAATGCTAAGAACATAGACAAATAATTGCTGCTCGGAGATTTGTTTTTGTCGTGTAGAATCTTCATTTTTAGCAATTTAACTACTAAAAGTTTCCCCACCTGGAGGAGAATTATTTAGTCGGAAATAAAACTTAGCACCTAATTCATTCCCTGCTCCGACAACTTTCATCCTTTCAGGAAAGAGGCTTTCACATAAAATGTGCAGAAGGTAGCTTGTTATATAGGGCTAGTAAAACTCAGAGGTAATTAGTATAAGCTAAACCTCTAAATAATAATGCCAAGTTTTTAACTTTTGCAGAACTCTGGGTCAACATTTGCTAATAAATTCTGTTTTCCTTTGTGAGAGATAAATGCTACTACAAATTATCAAGAGAGAAAAAAAGTAGAATTTAAAAAGTCTGTTCTACCAATTAGTTTTAAAAAGTGATTAAAGCTCAGGTGAGAATTTAGCAAGAACCATGAACTTGCCTGGAAATGCAGGGGATATAAGAGACACAGGTTTGATCCCTGGGCCAGGAAGATCCCCTGGAGGAGGAAATGGCAACCCACTCCAGTATTCTTGCCTGGAGATTTTCATGGACAGAGGAGCCTGATGGGTTACAGTCCATGGGGTTGCAGAGTCGGACATGACTGAAGCAACTGAGCATGCATTGAATACCTACCTACATATCTTCAGAGTTATGAATTTAAGAAGATTGCTCATTTCTGACTGGGATAGGCCACTGGTCAGTGCAGGCTCTTCTTAGGAGAATTCTAGGATGGAGAAAAGTGTGAAGACCCTGGGAGGTTGGGACCCCTGGTCTCCTACCTTAACTGCCGCAGTGACAGGTAAATGGTGCCATTGTGTGCTGGGGGTCGGGGGAGAGATGGTGACACAGAAATGCAGCGACTAACTCGGCGTGTCGGGCCGCCTGTGGGACTTTCCCTCGCATGGTGGAAGCGTCAGTAAACACCACAGCTCACTACCTCAGCCGCCTCTAGCCTCGGCCATCTCCCCGTTTCCCCCGATCGCTGTCTTTACAAGAGAGAGTTAAAAGTGAGCCACTCCAACAAAGGAAAATTTTTCTTTAAGTGCTGAATGTGACCCCTTACTGGGTGATCTCTCCCTTCCTCTCTACACCCAATGGGGAAGAGAACTGCGAGCTTTTCAGGGTTAGCAGTGCACCATCCTACAGTCCCTTGCAAAGAGGGTACAGACCTGGCTTGTGGCATCTCTCTTTGGAAAGGGGCACAAAGAAACCCAGGGAGGGCACATCTCTGCAAAGGAGCGGCTGGAAAAGGAGACATCTGGCCCAGAGATGCTGCTCCGTTATTTCACCCTGAGGCTGGAAATGCCAAGTGTGCGGTCCATAAAGAGAAGAAATTAACAAGAGGAAAGCCGAGAAGCCAGTTTCTCTCAGGGTGATGGATTCCCATCAACCAGACCTGGTGCACGATGCCTCACCTCTATCTGACGAGGGGTGTAGGGAGCTTGTGTCAATGTTTGCATTCAGAGAGGCTTGGAGACTGAGACAGACGCTTCTGTTCTCTCCAGGAGAAAAATATACATGTTACTTGGAACGGGGAGACAGGCAGGGGGCCCGGGTACTGAAATGGACTTGTGGATTCCATGGGTCTGATGAGCAACCATCACACCATAGCTATTAGAGGCTGCTGTCCAACCCCAGCTTATTCATTTCTGCTGGAAATGCTAAAAATGAGTTTAGTGTCTTGGTAAAGAGACAGTGCTATGTCAAAACCCCTAGAAAACTCATATAGTATTGTTCCATAAGCTGGTAATGGAAGGGTCTGTCCGTTACAACTGGGGATAAATGTGTTGGATTCAATATGTTTGGTTTGGGAAATCTCTTTTTGTCAGTTCCAGAATAACCAATTGTTGTTGCTAAGAGGTGCTGATGTAAAAGCACTTCAACTTCTCCATCCATAAACACTTCTATCCTCCCAGAGCAAGAAATGGTTGATTTTCTCAAGACTTTAGCGTCATTTCTTTTTCTTTCCCATTAATTAATTTATATATTTTGGGTAGGGGAGGATGTCAGTTTTTAACATTATCTATTTTTGAATGGAAAGATAGGATTTTTATAACAGGTACAGTTTTCCTTTAGTCTTTAAGCGCCTGCCTTTAAAATGACTCCTAGAATTGAGACCCTGACCACTTGCCCTTGTTAAATATCTGGTATTCCTTCTCCCCAACAGATGGGAACGGCCTCCTGATATGCCCCTGGCCTCATTTCAATGTGGGTAATTGCATTCTGTCAACTTGAAATTTCCCCACCAGTTTCATCTGCCTGGGCTCTGATGCCTCGCCCTCAGCCCTGAGCTGCCTGGCGTGCCGTCGGAGGCTGGGGAGCAGCTGGCGCTTTCCACCCAGAAGTGGACACATTTTAGCGGCAGGTGCAAAGGTTTTCTTTGGCTGAATACAAATTCTAACCTAGGAATATGCTTCATGAATGCTCTTTATTTTTTCAATGGATGCAAGTAACTCCTGGGAAACCAAAAATACAAAAGTATCTAAGGCATAAATTTGAATTGGAAGAAAAATACACGTTCACTAAAACCAGTCTATTGTGTGATCGTTTTACACTCCATGAATCTTGCCATGCTTCTAGATTTGACAGTAAGAAGAAATAAATAACATAAAATAAATAACCATTCCCCTTCTGAAAGGAAGAATTTTATGCAAATCTACACACACATGCATATACACTCATGCACAGATAATACATGCATATCCCAACTCTTAACCTCTCTCTGGAGAGTCTTCCTCAGTTTGGAAAATAAAAGCAACTTTCCAAGTGAAACTGTAGTATGCACCTATGCACACCTCACTTGAGAAAGTGACACGTTTAATTGTTGAGAGCTTATCTCCTGCACCCAATGGAAATCTTACAAACTCTCTCAGGGACTTCCCTGGCAGCCCGGTGGTTGGGACTTTACCTTCCAATTCAGTGAGTGCAGGTTCAATCCCTGGTCAGGGAGCTTAAGATCCTGCAAGCCTCTCAGCCAAAGAACCAAATTCAAAACAGAAGCGATATTATTACAAATTCAATAAAGGTTTACAAAAAAAACTATCTCATCCATTTTTATTATGCCAGTACCAAAAACATAATAGGTACTTAACAAATGAATTAAATACAGACCGCAGAGGCCAAACCTCCCTAAGCTCTGACCCAGAAAACACTACTTCTAAGGGTTGTGAAGCAAGGCGTGTTTGTTTTCAGGCTCACACACCTGATGAAGCCCTGGGCACTTGGGGTCCAAGTCACACGGTCGTGGTCACCGCAGCTCTGGGGATGGTTCCTGCCGGCACAGCTGTCTGCACAATGGCTGCGCCAGGGCAGCCCAGGGCCAAGCTGGGTACCCCACGGCCATGCCGAGTATTGGAGGACAGGAGCTGGTAGGCACAAATTCCTGCTCTCAGCCTCCAGGGAGATAATTTATAGGCTGTCTGTCCCTTCTCACGATGCCGCAGGGAAATGGATTCCCAATGACCAACCTCAGTTTTTGCTTTTGTCTTTTCCCTACAAACATGTTAGCAGTGACCTTGATGACACTGTGGACGTTCCTCCTTCCATAGACACGTTCTCTGTATCCCAGCCCCTGCCTCGGGCTGAGTTGGGGGGAACCTGAGTGGTGACAACTTGGGACAGCCCTACAGTGACAGTCACGCCACCCACACGTGCCATGTGGTTGACAGCAGTCCCCAGCCGCTTGGGCACCAGGGACTGCTTTTGTGGAGGACAGTTTTTCCATGGACCAGGGCGGGGGGCGGGGATGCTTTCAGGATGATTCGAGCACGCTACATTCATTGTGCACTTTATGTCTATTACTATTACTTCAGCTCCACCTCAGATCATGAAGTGTTAGATCCTGGAGGTTGGGGGCCCAGGTAAGGTATACCTGTTGCCCCCCCCCCGTTCCCTTTCCCTGCCCTAGGTCAGATAAACAATGCAAGGAGCACCCCAACATATATAGGCTGACAGGTTACAGGAAATGTTGATGCCAGGAAATAGGGAGGATCACTAAGACTGCCTTGACGTGTCTCCTGAAATATTAGATTTCAGCTCTAAATATCCTGTGTCACCAATGACGCAGGAGTCATTCCCAGAGTCTCATAATGGTGGAACAGTCCAGATTCTGCCTCATTTTAGCCTCCGCAGGTCACCGTAAATTAGCTTAGAGGCCCCAAGCCTTCGTAATGACTCAAGCTGACTTGCATCCTAATTTTGACTCTGCTGTGAGCTTGCTGATGCCATCTGCACGCGTGCACTAGTCTCATGGTGCCCTGGCCCGTGGGCTGGAGGAAGATTTATGCAGGAGGATCAGTCACTGCCATCGCTCTTTGTGGAGAGCATCAGTGTGTAGTGGTCTCACCAAAGAGGGGAACAGATGAGCCCAGAGGCCACCATCATACATCCAGGCAGTCAGGGAAACCAAAGGCAGAGAGCTGCACTCGCTTAGGGCTAGCCCACGTGAGACACGGAAAGGTAGTGTGCAAGGAATGCTCGTCAGTTTGGGAGGCACTGGTGCTTTGACCCCTGCCTCGCCTTCAAACTGTGCTTGCAAAGAGGTGGACGTGACTGAGCAGCTGACCTGAACTGAACTGCCTTCAAATGGAGGCAAGCGCCCGATGTAGCAGCCAGACTGAGGCAAAGCTGGACCGAGGAGACAAGAGGTTCTTAGCTCATGGGAAGGACTCCTACACTTTAAATGTTGCATTAGAGGGGGGACTTCCCAGGCATTCCAGAGTTAAGACTCCATTCTCCCCATGCAGAGGAGCATAGGTTCAATCCCTGGACAGGGAACTAAGATCCCTCATGCTGTATAGTGCTGCCAAAAACAAGTCCTTTAAAGTTGTATCAGAGAAGGCTAACAAAGGCACACGAATCAAACAGATTTTTTTAAAATTAATAATTTTATCTGACTATGAAAGTTCTACTTTGTCACTATAAAATGATGAAATGCAAAATTAATCAAAAATAAATACAAATTCACATATCTGACCTCAATTCGTTCTACTGCTCAGAGGTAACTGCTATTAGTATTTGGTCTATTTGCTTCTGGATTTTTTTCTCTATGGATAATGAAAATATACGTCTCTCCATCTCTCTCTGTCTCTGTCCATTTCTGTCTCCATCCATATATGTGACATCTGGAGAAAATATCATATTTATATTTTCTTATCTATTTCTTCCAAGAATATATGGTGAGCATTTTCTTTGAAAACAACTCTTAGGATATAATATTAATTATAATATTTATGATTTTAATGATTTGCATTTTTAATTATAATATTTTATGATTCTTTATACATGGCTCAGCGGGTAAAGAATCTGCCTGCAATGCAGGGTCAGGAAGATCCCCTGGAGGAGAAAATGGCAACCTACTCCAGTATTCTCACCTGAAATATCTCATGGACAAAGGAGCCTAGCGGACTATAATCCATAGGGTCACAAAGAGTCAGACAGGACTGAGCAACTAAGCACATATTGATAGATACATAGGTTGTTTTATGTTTGTTATCACAAGCATACAACATATAGTCTTGGGGTTTATTCCCCTTTTGGTGTGGATTCTGGAACTCTTTTCTGCAGCAAGAGGCAAGAAATCCCCATGAGTGGACGGTGCAGGGTTAATCACACAACCATGCAAGCCATCCTCAGCATGCTGACAGCTGTCCTCATGGCCACAAGATGGCTGCAGTAGCCACCTCACGTTCACCCACCAATATCTGGAATTAACCTCCTTTTCATACTGTATCTTTAAATAATCTTTATTAGAAGCTTCTGCCCCAAAGCAGTCCTTTCTTCTTGTTTTATTGGGCAGAATGAAAATGGGATTAACAAGATTTGCTCAAACTACGAAAGACATACTACCCTCCTGAGCCTGGAGGAAGATCATTTTCTCAGAGCAAACGGCCGTGGCTTAGGAATGGACTATGTGCATGTGCGCATGCTAAGTCGCTTCAGTCCTGTCTGACTCTTTGTGACCCTATGACCTGATGGACTACAGCCCACCGGATTCCTCCGTCCATGGGATTCTTCAGGCAAGGATCCTGGAATGGGTTGCCATACCCTCCTTCCAGGGAACTTTCCAACCCAGGGATCGAACCTGCGTCTCTTATGCCTCCTGCGTTGGCTGGCAGGTTCTTTACCACTAGCGCCACTTGGGAACCCCCTGAAGTATGTGCTATCAACCAAAATTTCCTCCAGGAAAGAAAGAGGGAATTAAGGGGAATTAATTAGGGTAGGCAAAACACAACTCTCTCCAATATCAAATTAACTTGTTACCCTCTCACGCACAGTATCACACTCTGCTCTATGATAATGTTACCCCTTCTTAATTTACCACCTAGACACTTTATTTTCCTGAAATCAAATCTTTGCTGGTTCTCCGTGAATCTTCAGTGAACATGACAATGAGAATGACCTTGAAGTCTCAGTTTCCTTGGGGGCATTTCTATTCTAAAAGGAAGCTCTGGAAGATAGAAACATACTCAAGATCTATAAGATCTTGGGGTTCTGGCAGGCACAGAAGGATGTGTGGTCCACCTCACCTCACCGCTGCCTGCTCCCCCGTCCCCCCTGCCCTTCTGCTGACACGGCAGCTGACTCTCATCCCGGAGCCTCTGCCTGAAACAGGCTTTCTCTGGATGGTCACTTGATTTAATCCCTCACTTCTAAAGCTCTCTGCACATAAAGAGGTTTTTCTTAACCATCTTACAGAACACAGCACCTTCATTTCATCCTATTACCCACCTTTATGGGTGTTAAAGGCACTTATAGCCACCTGACATGGTATATGTGTGTTTATTGTCTTTCTCCTAAGCAGAGAGTAAATTCCATGAGGCTAGATTTATGTTTTGTTTACCGTCAGTTCCTCTGAGCCTTGAACAGTGTTTAATACATCATATGCATTCCATTTTTATGTGTAGAATGACTTGGTGGTTGGATGGATATGTTGGCAACATGAAGCTTAAATGGTTATGTTCTTCTTGCTTAACCTGGATCAAAGCAGAAGTCAATAATGCTGTATAGGTATCTTTTTCTGTCATAATAAGTGGTGCCTGTAAGTCCAGGTTAGCCAATATTTCCCTTATTTCACCTACTTCCCTCTAGGAAAGGCCTTCATTTTCTAGGATAAGCTGTGCATGTTTAAAGTTAAACTTTGTGGATCTAAAATGTCATCTTTTTAACATGAAATAAAAGGTGAGTTCCAACTTAGAGAAAGGAGACACATCATACAATTATAATACTATCTAACTAATGAAATGTGTTTTAATTCTGGTTAAAATTTATTTTGCATGCCCAAAAGTAATCATATACCAACATCTCAAAGCCATGAGAAATGTAATATGTTTGCAACCGTAACTCAAAAAGTTACTGTGTGAGTTGGAGTTTCCATTTGATGTTGTATTTGATACACACAAACACAACCAATGTCTCAGAGACATGCAGGCAACAAGGGCATGTGGACATGATCGCAAACATGAAACTATGAGAAAGCCTGTATTAGCAGAGGCGGCTTCCCTGGTGGCTCAGATGGTAAAGAATCTGTGTACAATGCAGGAGATGCGGGTTAGATCCCTGGGTCAGGAAGATCCCCTGGAGGAGGAAATGGCAACCCACTCCAGTGTTCTTGCCTGGAGAATCCCATGGACGGAGGAGCCTGGTGGGCTACAGTCCATGGGGTCCAAAGAGTCAGACACGACTGAGCGACTAACAACATGACAGAGTTCAGAAAAGGATGCACTCGGAAGCATAGCTATGTGCCGAAGAGCAGAAGTGACTTCTGTTAGTCGTGACGTGAACGTACCAGAAGGGCAGGAAGGCAACCCGACGGCAGTGACAGACAAGTGAGGGGCAGCCTGTCTGAGATAAACACACAAGCGATTCCGGCAGAACCTGGTGCCACCATGCTGTGCGTGGGGACACTGGTGGGCAGTGCGGATCTAGAATCGACTAGCATCTCTAGGGAGACTACAGGATACAGAGGACATGAGGAACGGCCTCTCCTGGTGTGCATTAGGTGAGGAAGGCCCAGTCAGGGTCGAAGAGGGATCAGGTAACCTCCAGTTTAGAACAAGGGTACCCTTGCCTGACAAAGAACAGAGCTCTGCCCAGCTAACACCAAATTCAGAGGTGAAATTCTTGATGAATCTCCCAAGCTAAGGAGCTTGGAAGTGATAGGAGGAAAGCAGAGCGAACCAGAACAGGTCCCTTTCTCTGGAAGACTTCACCCACTGCTCCCCTATCTCCGACAGAACCCATCCCAACTCTCAATTCTGCGTATTGGGTATCCAATTCTATTTTGTGCACACATGTGTGCTAAGCTGCTTCAGTCCTGTCTGACCCTTTTTGACCCTCTGGACTGCAGCCCGCCAGGCTCCTCTGTCCATGGGATTCCCCAGGCAAGAATAGTGGAGTGGGTTGCCATACCCTCCTCCAGGGGATCTAGGAGACCCAGGGATTGAACCCCTGTCTCTTGTCTCCTGCATTGGCAGGTGGGTTCCTTACCACTAGCACGACTTTTGGTTTAAATATCATATTCTCAATTGATATTCAACATGTAGAATATCCTTATGTCATGACATATAGCAAGCAAACAATTCATACACTACTAGGTGGTACAGAATTACAACCATAAAATACTTTATATAATTAGCACAGCAATTCATACAAAAGTATAGATAAATATACTCTGTTATGTTAACAATGCCCCAAACCTTGAAGTTATTTTTATTCTCTTATATCATATGTAATAGGAAAAGAAATTTACTTGGCCCTTTATTCTAAAACATATCCAGAAGGCAAACACTACCACCACTGTACAGCTCCACGCTGGTCTGAACCACCATCATTTTCACGGAGATCACACCATCTTCATCAGATCCTGCATCCACCTCCTGATGGGTTTCCTGACTCCCCTTCTGCCCACCCCACGCCCCATGGCCTGCTCTCCACACAGCAGCTAGGGTGACCACTGAAACCTAAGCCAGATGCCTCTGCTCGGAACTCTCCAGCGGCTGCAGCTCGGCTCCTTCCAGGAGCCAAAGTAGCGGCTGCCAGACCCCATCTCCAGCTGCTGTCCTCGTCTGACTCTTGTTCAATCACACCGGCTTCCCTCCTGGGCCTCACACTTGCCAAAACCCTCTTTTTCCATAGGCTGGTCTCGTGCAGCCTGGAACCCTCTTCCTCTAAACAGTACCCCTTTCAAGGTTTTCACCTCATCCTTGGAGCGACTCTACCACTGCCCCAAGCCCCGCCTCCTCCCTCTGCGCGCACCACGAATCCTCGGCCCGCCTTCCTGCGGCATCCTTCCGGAAAATGAGATGCCCGCAACACCGGATGTGTTCGGCACCCTCTGCGTCTGTATGCAGTGTCCTTTCCCTCACCGCTCTATCGCCCTCTAATGCAGTGCTCCTCTGGCTCCGGTTGCTGTCTGCCCACACAGCACTGTCAGCTCCGGGAGGGTAGGAATCCCTGTTTATTGCTGCGGCCTCACTTCCCAGACCAATGCCTGGCACATAATACATCAAATGAATGAATAATTCTCAGGGTAGTAGAAATAAAGTGATATTTCTTTTATTCTGTCAATGATTATGTGTTCTCTATTATTTTTAACACCAGAGAAAATATAAAAAGCAAAATGGATAATGTTGTCCAGGCCTTTTCTTAGCCTGGAAAATAAATTTCCTGAACTCAAACTAAAGAATGACTGAGCAATACCTGTTTAAACTATCGTTGAGTCAAACTCCCAGCAAAACACATCCAAGCTCTGTGGTTATTTCCATGGGTTTTCCTAATCCCACTGACTTTGGTGTAGTTTCTGATCAATCAGGATGGTGGGAGATGACACAATTTCATAACATCTAAAGCAATTCAATTTTCCTATAATACAATTCCATCTTGAGCCAACTCAAAGAGTCCAGCGGAGAGATGCTCTCACATTCTCTTTAAAGGTTATTCTTTTGGTTTTCTTTGAGATATTGTTTCTTAGATGGGAGAAAAATTGAAACTTATGTCTCAGAACAAAACTATGAGATGAAAAGATTTTCTCTAATACCAATCCTCCTGCCTTAACCCAAGGTAGAAACAACTCTCAAGACTTACACGTTCCATCCCAAAAATATTAACAATTGAAAATGAATTTGAACCTATCTTTAAATCCACTTTTAAATATTATTTTTATCATGTTAGACATGAACCAGTTGAAAATTTTGTTAATTCATAAAATATCTCTAAGTTGACTGTCTGATAATGGTAGATAAAACCAAGCCAAAAACCAGAAAACAATAAATGAGATTTGTTTTCTTGGCTGTTCTTAGCTCTATTTAACATGGCAGCAATTTCCTCTATAATAACAACTGAAAACCAAGGAAAGACATATCAACTGAAAAGGAGAAAATAAGTCTGGCCAACAGAGATTTGGGATCCACCGCTAATCCTTTAACAATGGTCCAGAAAATGATTTATCTCTTGCTGTTATTTTTATCTGGCAGTTCAACCAAAGACATCATCTTGTCCTCAGCAGGGACAGTAATTTTGATGCTAGCCTCGGTGAATAGCTGTGTATAATTAATACAGTTTTTAATTTTGGTAATAACAACTAGCTGGCTAAGGCAATGAGCCCTTTTTAACACAGACTAAATAAAGAAATCTCTCATATTTCAACTAATGAACTGAACCAGACCATAATGAGGGTGACTGTTTCGTTTCATTTGGCTGTTGCTTAAAGAGGTTCATTTTAAAAATGATTCATTGTTAATATTTATAATGTTCACACTAATATTATAATGTTCACACTAATATTGGAGAATTAGAAAAACATCAATCTGTAATAGAATGACCCATTACATCAGCCAAAAAAGTCATGTTTTTATTGAATTAAAGGTGTTGTCCTTGGCTTTTTACCTCCTGAAGTAAGACAGGTGCCAAGGCAGTAATATGCAAGGACTGAAGATGGTACAGCATATGAGGGCATGTGCTTGAGCCCCATCTTTTGAAGTTGTCAAGAGCCTCCATGGTTTTATGGTTTATGCTGAAGATTGAAAAAATATATGCACATCTAAATAGACATTTATCCAAAGAAGACACACAGATGGCCAAACGGCACATGAAAAGATGCTCCAAATCACTCATTATTAGAGAAATGCAAATCAAAACTACAATGAGGTGTCACCTCATAACAGTCAGAGTGACTATCAGCCAAAAGTCTTCAAATAATAAATGCTGGAGAAAGCATGGTTAAAATGGAACCCTCCTACATTGCTGATGGGAATATAAATCGGTATAGACACTAGGGAGAACAGTATGGAGGTTTCTTAAGAAACTGAAAATTGAGCTACCATATGATTCTGCAGTCCCACTCCTGGGCACATATCTGGAGAGAAAACCATAATTTGAAAGGACACGTGTACCCCGATGTTCATAGCAGCACTATTTACAATAGCCAAGGCATGGAAGCAACTTAAATGTCCTTCACCAGCTAAAGGGATAAAGAAAATATGCATACATATACACACGCTGGAATGCTGCTCAGGCATTAAAAAGAGTGAAATGATGCCCTTTACAGCAACACAGACGAACTTAGACATTCACATACTAAGAGAAGTAAGCCAGGCTCAGAAAGACAAATACCATATGATACTATTTACATATGGAATTTTTAAAAAGTGATACAAATGAGCTTATTTACAAAACAGAATGAGACTCACAGACATAGAAAACAAACTTACAGTTACCAAAGGGGAAAGGGGGGTAGGACAGAATTAGGAGTTTGAGGTTAACATGTACATACTACTGTATATAACACAGATAAACCATGGGGTCCTACTGTATTAGCACAGGGTCAGTCGTGTCCAACTCTTTGCAGCCCCATAGACTGTAGCCCACCAGGTTCCTCTGTCCATGGGATTCTTCAGGCAAGAATACTGGAATAGGTAGTCATTTCTTTCTCCAGGGGATTTCTCTGACCTAGAGATCAAACCTGAGTCTCCTGCATTGCAGGCAGATTCTTTCAAAGCATATATGTATGTGTGTGTATATAACATGGAATCACTGTGCTATATATATGAAAATAATACAGCATTGAAAATCAATTATATTTCAGTTAAAAATATAATATATGCACAAGAAAAAACTATTTTCAATACTGTACATATCATCCTAGCAAATCATGGCTTCCCTGGCAGCTGAGCTGGTAAAGAGTCCACCTGCAATGCAGGAGACCCCAGTTCTATCCCTGGGTCGGGAAGATCCCCTGGGGCTACCCACGCCAGCATGCTTGGGCTTCCCTGGAGGCTCAGCTGGTAAAGAATCTGCCTGCAGTGCGGGAGACCCGGCTTTGACCCCTGAGTTGGGAAGATCCCTGGAGAAGGGAATGGCTAGTCACTGACTAACTTTGGTAAACGTCATTAATAACCTCTTCTCATATATGACATACAATGATTATATATGAGAATATCATATACTTGTCCTTGACAAGTAAGTTTCAGAAAAACACATGTAGTCTATCAATAGTCTATCCTTGTGATCAACTTATCAGAACAGTAACTCTTACAATGACTTGTATGTACTAAGTTACTTTTAAAGTCATTTTAAATAACCCATTATGAATTAATTTGAGATTAAATCGATCATCTATTTTAAGAGTTGAAATGAAGATTTCTTCTTACTTGCCATTTGGCTATCAAGATTTGTGTAGTTCCAAATTTCACGCGCACTTCTGTTTTCGCATTTGAACACCTCTGAAAGCAGGCTGTGCCGTGTAAAGGAAGCTAAGGAAGTACTGTACTATAATTTAACAGGAATTATTGTCTTTTCCTTCCGAGTAGAAGAGTAGAACATAAAGACTTGTTTTACAATCAGTGCTTCTTGAATTCAGTGAAATACAAGAATAGACATGGTTTCCCAATTCAGTAACTAGATCTGTTGTACGATATTATCCCTAGCTGAAAGTTGGTTAAATAGAATCCAAGCTAGACCAAGCCTCACACTTAAGTCACTCAGCACAGCACTTGGCAGAAGTTGTGATCTCAATGCATGTGAATTATTGCCCTCTTTGATTTTCATCAAATATTTGAGTATGAAACAGTTCAATTCAGTTACTCAGTCGTGTCTGACTCTTTGCGACCCCATGGACTACAGCACACCAGGCTTCCCTGCCCATCACCAACTCCCGGGGCTTGCTCAAGTCACGTCCAATGAGTCAGTGATTCATCCAACCATCTCATCAACTGTCGTCCCTTTCTCCTCCTGCCTTCAATCTTTCCCAGCATCAGGGTCTTTTCCAGGTCTTCACATCACGTGGCCAAAGTACTGGAGCTTCAGCTTCAGCATCAGTCCTTCCAATGAATATTCAGAACAGATTTCCTTTAGGATTGACTGGTTTGATCTTGCAGTCCAAGGGACTCTCAAAAGTCTTCTCCAATGCGTCAGCTTAAAAGCATCAATTCTTCAGCACTCACCTTTCTTTATGGTCCAACTCACATCCGTACATGACCACTGGAAAAACCATAGCTTTGACTAGGCAGACCTTCGGTGGCAAAGTGATGTGTCTGCTTTTTAACATGCTATGTAGGTTTGTTGCAGCTTTTTCTTTTAATTTCATGGCTGCAGTCACCATCTGCAGTGATTCTGGAGCCCAAGAAAATAAAGTCTGTCACTGTTTCCCCATCTATGTGCCATGAAGTAATGAGACCGGATGCCATGATCTTCATTTTTTGAATGCTGAGTTGTAAGCTAGCTTTTTCTGCACTCCTCTTTCACTTTCATCAAGAGTTTCTTTAGTTCCTCTTCGCTTTCTGCCATAAGGGTGGTGTCTTCTGCATATCTGAGGTCATTTATATTTCTCCCAAAAATTTTGATTCAAGCTTGCACTTCATCCAGTCTGGCATTTCACATGATCTAATCTGCATATAAGTTAAATAAGCAAGGTGACAATATACAGCCTTGACGTACTCCTTTCCCAATTTGGAGCCAGTTCATTGTTTCATGTTTGGTTCTAACTGTTGTTTTTTGACCTCATACAGATTTCTCAGGAGGCAGGTAAGGTGGTCTGGTATTCCCATCTCTTGAAGAATTCTTCAGTTTGTTGTGATCCACACAGTCAAAGGCTTTGGCAGAAATAGATGTTTCTCTGGAATTCTCTTGTTTTTTCTATGATCCAACAGATGTTGAAATTTGATCTCTGGTTCCTCTGCCTTTTCTAAATCCAGCTTGAACATCTAGACGTTCTCAGTTCACATACTATTGAAGTCTAGCTTGGAGAATTTTGATCATTATTTTGCTAGTGTGTGAGATGAGTGCATCTGTGCATTAGTTTGAGCATTCTTTGCCATTGCCTTTCTTTGGGACTGGAATGAAAACTGACCTTTTCCAGTTCTGTGGCCCCTGCTGAGTTTTCCAAATTTACTGGCATATCGAGTGGAGCACTTTCACAGCATCATCTTTTAGGATTTGAAATAGCTCGGCTGGAATTCCATCACCTCCACTAGCTTTGTTTGTAACGATGTTTCCTAAGGCCCAGTTGATTTTGTACTCTAGGATATCTGGCTCTAGGTGAGTAATCACACCATTGTGGTTATCTGGGTATTAAGTTTTCTTTTGTATGGTTATTCTGTGTATTCTTGCCACCTCTTCCTAATAGCTCTGCTTCTGTTAGGTCCATACCGTTTCTGTCCTTTATTGTGTCCATCTTTGCATGATTTGGTAGAGATTTGGTATCTCTAATTTTCTTGAAGAGATTTCTAGTTTATCCCATTCTATTGTTTTCCTCTATTTCTTTGTATTGATCACTTAAGAAGGCTTTCTTATCTCTCCTTGCTATTCTTTGAAACTCTGCATTCAGATGAGTATATGTAGCTGATGCTGCCTCTCTGCAGTCCCCAGATCTCCTTTACCAAGCCTGTGTTCCCATATTCCCACCTTTTTGGAGGCCTGCCTGCAGGCTACAGGAGACACCTTCCCCAGGATTGCTGGGTGGTTACATCTATCTCTCTTCCTGGGGTGACTGGTGACCAAAGGCATAAAAGCCCAGCTTATTTGCCTAAAGGTAGGCAGCACTCACTCATGGCTAGAGACTCCCCTGGGGCCAGGCTGAACAGGAACTCCTGAAACCAGACCTCCCCACAACTCCATCCCTTACAGGTTTCTCTTAAGAGCCTGCCTTCAATAAATCACTCATAAAGGAACTGCCCAGAGTACTTGGAGAGATTCCCACGTAAAGGGCTATTTTCTCAGGTTTCAGCTGGGTGTAGCATTTCTACTGGTTTTCACAAGATGTTTGGCCACCATAATCCTGTGAAAACAGTGAGTTGAACACTGGTGACCCCAAAGTGTTTGCAAGTTTGCCCTCAAAGTCTCGGGGGACAAAAAGATATGTAAATAAACAAACACAAATAGTAAAATGCACACATACAGGAGGTGCTATTGAAACCCAGTGACAACACTGCCTGTGATGCCATGGAAAGCTGAACTGAGGAGGTGAAATGAGAGTTCAGTCGTGCAGACATGCAGATGCTCAGGCAGACAAAAGAGAAAATGCACAATCAGAGAGAAAATGCCATGTGGAGACCATCAGACGTCTGAGATAGCATGTTGTGTTCCTAAATTCATGAGCCATTTGGAGAGCGGGATGTGAAGATGCAAACTGCTATGAGTGTGTGAACATATATATATATATATATCAGATCAGTTCAGTCCAGTCACTCAGTCGTGCCTGACTCTTTGCAACCCCATGAACCGCAGCACGCCAGGCCTCCCTGTCCATCAACAACTCCTGGAGTTCACCCAAACCCATGTCCATCAAGTCAGCGATGCCATCCAACCAACTCATCCTCTGTCGTCCCCTTTTCCTCCTGCCCTCAATCTTTCCCAGCATCAGGGTCTTTTCAAATGAGTCAGCTCTTTGTATCAGGTGGGCAAAATATTGGAGTTTCAGCTTCAACATCAGTCCTTCCAATGAACACCCAGGACTGATCTCCTTTAGGATAGACTGGTTGGCTTTCCTTGCAGTCCAAGGGACTCTCACGAGTCTTCTCCAACACCACAGTTCAAAAACATTAATTCTTCAGCACTCAGGTTTCTTTATAGTCCAACTCTCACATCCATACATGACCACAGGAAAAAGACTAGATGAACCTTTCTTGGCAAAGCAATGTCTCTTCTTTTTAATATGTGGTCTAGGTTGGTCATAATGATCCTTCCAAGGAGTTAGTGTCTTTTAATTTCATGGCTGCAATCACCATCTGCAGTGATTTTGGAGCCCAGAAAAATAAAGTCAGCCACTGTTTCCACTGTTTCCCCATCTAGTTCCCATGAAGTGATGGGACCAGATGCCTTGATCTTTGTTTTCTGAATATTGAGCTTTAAGCCAACTCTTTCACTCTCCTCTTTCACTTTCATCAAGAGGCTTTTTAGTTCCTCTTCACTTTCTGCCATAAGGGTGGTGTCATCTGCATATCTGATATTATTATTTGTCCCAGCAATCTTGATTCCAGCTTGTGCTTCTTCCAGCCCAGCGTTTCTCATGATGTACTCTGCATATAAATTAAATAAGCAAGGTGACAGTACACAGCCTTGATGTACTCCTTTTCCTATCTGGAACCAGAATGTTGTTCCATATCCAGTTCTAACTGTTGCTTCCTGACCTGCATACAGGTTTCTCAAAAGGCAGGTCAGGTGGTCTGGTATTCCCATCTCTTTCAGAATTTTCCACAGTTTATTGTGATCCACATAGTCAAAGGCTTTGGCATAGTCAATAAAGCAGAAATAGCTGTTTTTCTGGAACTCTCTTGCTTTTTCGATGATCCAGGGGATGTTGGTAATTTGATCTCTCGTTCCTCTGCCTTTTCTAAAACCAGCTTGAACATCAGGGAGTTCACGGTTCACGTATTGCTGAAGCCTGGCTTGGAGAATTTTAAGCATTACTTTACTATCGTGTGAGATGAATGCAATTGTGCAGTAGTTTGAGCATTCTTTGGCATTATATATATATATATATATATATACACACACATACACACACACACGAATTCACACACAGAATTCTATACAATTCATGATCAATTACATGATGGAATTGATCCTACAGTGAAATCGAAGTAAGGAAATGACATCATTTGACATTTTCAAGACTTTAATTTATGCAACATACGCACAAGAAAAAACTCAAGAGAAGCAAAAAGATATAAAAATTGGGTTTGATGAAGAGGACTCTGGTGCAGCACAGAGAATGCCTGGATAAAGAGAAGCCCCTGTGAGGAGAGAGATCCCAGGACTTCAGGAGGGAGGAGCCCCAGGCCCCCAGAGACTAGTGTGTCCTTCATTCTGGTCACAGGTACACAGTGTGTGTTTTGGGGCTGCTCTGTGTCTTGTAGGCAGTAGATAAGCAGGCAGGTACAGAGACAAACATGCTGTGACACATAAGGTAAGGAGAAAAGGACAGAAAGTCCGTGGAGAAAGGACAGAATATGTTCTCAAGGCAGGTTTGGGCTCCTATGCTGTGTGTGCTAAGTCGCTTCAGTCTTGCCCGACTCTTTGTGACCACATGGACTATAGCCCGCCATGCTCCTCTGTCCTGGGATTCTCCAGGCAGGAATACTGGAGTGGGTTGCCATGCCCTCCTCCAGGGGCCTTCCCCACCCCGGCGCTGAACCCGAGCCTCTTACGTCTCCTGCAGTGGCAGCCGGTCTCTCTAACCCGGAGCCACCTGGGCAGCTGAGGCACACCCATCCATCAGCCCATTAATGAGTATTAGACCCCTTTCTGAAGAGAACTTTTTCTCTTCACCCAAGCGGACCTTTCTGAGACTCATCTCACCCAGTGAAGCCATGTCCATGAAATTGATGGAGTCACTGTCCACTCCCCTCCCCCATCATGAGGAATATGTTTCAAGATGCACCAGTGGACACAAAAGCTGCACATCATAGAGCAACCTGTATGGATTCTGGTCGCTTTCCTATGGGTACATGATGGTGATGAAATTTAATTTACAAATTAGTCACAGTTCAGTTCAGTTCAGTCGCTCAGTCGTGTCTGACTCTTTGCGATCCCATGAATCACAGCACGCCAGGCCTCCCTGTCCATCACCAACTCCCGGAGTTCACTTAGACTCTCGACCATTGATCAGTGATGCCATCCAGCCATCTCATCCTCTGTCCCCTTCTCCTCCTGCCCCCAATCCCCGCCAGTATCACAGTCCTTTTCAGTGAGTTGACCCTTCGCATGAGGTGGCCAAAGTATTGGAGTTTCAGCTTTAGCATCAGTCCTGCCAGTGAACACCCAGGACTGATCTCCTTTAGGATGGACTGGTTGAATCTCCTTGCAGTCCAAGGGACTCTCAAGAGTCTTCTCCACACCACAGTTCAAAAGCATCAATTCTTCGGTGCTCAGCTTTCTTCACAGTCCAACTCTCACATCCATACATGACCACTGGAAAAACCATAGCCTTGACTAGACAGACCTTTCTTGGCAAAGTAATGTCTCTGCTTTTCAATATGCTCTCTAGGTTGGTAATAACTTTTCTTCGAAGGAGTAACCATCTTTTAATTTCATGGCTGCAGTCACCATCTGCAGTGATTTTGGAGCCCCTAAAAATAAAGTCTGACACTGTTTCCACTGTTTCCCCATCATTTTCCATGAAGCGATAGGACCAGATGCCATGATCTTAGTTTTCTCAATGTTGAGCTTTAAGCCAACTCTTTCACTCTCTACTTTCACTTTCATCAAGAGGCTTTTTAGTTCCTCTTCACTTTCTCCCATAAGGGTGGTGTCATCTGCATATCTGAGGTTATTGACATTTCTCCCCGCAATCTTGATTCCAGCTTGTGCTTCTTCCAGCCCAGTGTTTCTCTGCATATAAGTTAAATAAGCAGCGTGACAATATACAGCCTTGACATACTCCTTTTCCTTTCTGGAACCAGTGTGTTGTTCTATGTCCAGTTCTAACTGTTGCTTCCTGGCCTGCATACAGGTTTCTCAAGAGGCAGGTCAAGTGGTCTGGTATTCCAATCGCTCTCACAATTTTCTATGTGATTCACATAGTCAAAGGCTTTGGCATAGTCAATAAAGCAAAAATAGATGTTTCTCTGGAACTCTCTTGCTTTTTCCATGATCCAGCAGACGTTGACAATTTGATCTCTGGTTCCTCTGCCTTTTCTAAAACCAGCTTGAACATCTGGAAGTTCACGGTTCACGTATTGCTGAAGCCTGGCTTGGAGAATTTTGAGCATTACTTTACTAGCATGTGAGATGAGTGCAATTGTGCGGTAGTTTGAGCATTCTTTGGCATTGCCTTTCTTTGGGATTGGAAGGAAAACTGACCTTTTCCAGTCCTGTGGCCACTGCTGAGTTTTCCAAATTTGCTGGCATATTGAGTGCAGCACTTTCAAAGCATCAGCTTTCAGGATTTGAAATGGATTTCAAATGGATTTCTTAACTGGAATTCCATCACCTCCACTATCTTTGTTCGTAGTGATGCTTTCTAAGGCCCACTTGACTTCACATTCCAGGATGTCTGGCTCTAGATGAGTGATCACATCATCGTGATTATCTTGGTCGTGAAGATCTTTTTTGTACAGTTCTTCTGTGTTTTCTTGCCACCTCTTCTCAATATCTTCTGCTTCTGTTAGGTCCATATCATTTCTGTCCTTTATCGAGCCCATCTTTGCATGAAATATTCCCTTGGAATCTCTCATTTTCTTGAAGAGATCTCTAGTCTTTCCCATTCTGTTGTTTTCCTCTATTTCTTTGCATTGATCCCTGAGGAAGGCTTTCTTATCTCTTCTTGCTATTCTTTGGAACTCTGCATTCAGATGCTGATATCTTTCCTTTTCTCCTTTGCTTTTCACTTCTCTTCTTTTCACAGCTATTTGTAAGGCCTCCCCAGACAGCCATTTTGCTTTTTTGCATTTCTTTTCCATGGGGATGGTCTTGATCCCTGTCTCCTGTACAATGTCATGAACCTCCGTCCATAGTTCATCAGGCACTCTATCTATCAGATCTAGGCCCTTAAATCTATTTCTCACTTCCACTGTATAATCATAAGGGATTTGATTTAGGTCATATCTGAATGGTCTAGCTGTTTTCCGTACTTTCTTCAATTTGAGTCTGAATTTGGTAATAAGGAGCTCATGATTGAGCCACAGTCAGCTCCTGGTCTTGTTTTTGTTGACTGTATAGAGCTTCTCCATCTTTGGCTACAAAGAATATAATTAATCTGATTTCGGTGTTGATATCTGGTGATGTCCATGTGAAGAGTCTTCTCTTGTGTTGTTGGAAGAGGGTGTTTGCTATGACCAGTGCATTTTTCTGGCAAAACTCTATTAGTCTTTGCCCTGCTTCATTCCGCATTCCAAGGCCAAATTTGCCTGTTACTCCAGGTGTTTCTTGACCTCCTACTTTTGCATTCCAGTCCCCTATAATGAAAAGGACATCTTTTGGGGGTGTTAGTTCTAAAAGGTCTTGTAGGTCTTTATAGAACTGTTCAACTTAGCTTCTTCAGCGTTACTGGTTGGGGCATAGACTTGGATTACTGTGATATTGAATGGTTTGCCTTGGAAACGAACAGAGATCATTCTGTCATTTTTGAGATTGCATCCAAGTACTGCATTTCAGACTCTTATTGACCATGATGTCTACTCCATTTCTCTTAAGGTATTTTTGCCTGCAGTAATAGATATAATGGTCATCTGAGTTAATTCACCCATTCCAGTCCATTTTAGTTCGCTGATTCCTAGAATGTCGACGTTCACTCTTGCCATCTCCTGTTTGACCACTTCCAATTTGCCTTGATTCATGGACCTGACATTCCAGGTTCCTGTGCAATATTGCTTTTTACAGCATCAGACCTTGCTTCTATCAACAGTCACATCCACAACTGAGTATTGTTTTTGCTTTGGCTCCATCACTTCATTCTTTCTGGAGTTATTTCTCTACTGATCTCCAGTAGCATATTGGGCACCTACTGACCTGGGGAGTTCCTCTTTCAGTATCCTATCATTTTACCTTTTAATACTGTTCATGGGGTTCTCAAAGCAAGAATACTGAAGTGGTTTGCCATTCCCTTCTCCAGTGGACCACATTGTGTTAGACCTCTCCACCATGCCCGCCCATCTTGGGTGGCCCCACAGGGGCATGGCTTAGTTTCATTGAGTTAGACAAGGCTGTGATCCTAGTGTGATTAGATTGACTAGTTTTCTGTGATTATGGTTTCAGTGTGTCTGCCTTCTTGCAACACCTACCGTCTTACTTGGGTTTCTTTTACCTTGGACGTGGGGTATCTCTTCACGGCTGCTCCAGCAAAGCGCAGCTGCTGCTCCTTACCTTGGATGAGGGGTAAGGAAAAATTAGGCACAGTAGGAGATTAATGATAACTAATAATAAACTCGAACAATCATAACAATTGCAGTTGTTCAGTCACTCAGCCGTGTCTGACTCTTTGTGACCCCATGGACTGCAGCACACCAGGCTTCCCTGTCCTTCACTATCTTTCGCAGCTTGCTCAGACTCATGTCCATTAAGCCAATGATGCCATCCATCCATCTCGTCTTCTGTCTCCCCCTTCTCCTCATGCCCTCTATCTTTCCCAGCATCAGGGGCTTTTCCAGTGAGTCCTCTCTTCACGTCTGGTGGCCAAAGTATTGGAGCTTCAGCATTAGTCCTTCCAGTGAATACTATAATAAAAGTCATGTGGATGTGGTCTCTGTCTCGAAATATCTTATTGCACACTCTTAAGGTCTTTCTCATCTTAACACAGCACTCACCACACACCGTGGCCGTAACTTTTGCAGCTTGTGGTGTGACAGAAAAACTAACACAGAGTTCTTCTTCTTCCTTCTTCACAACTGCACAAGCAGACTCATTCTTACCAAAGCTTTAGCCACCTCGGCATGTGATCTTTCCCTTTCCTTATATAGCTGAGCGCTTTCACCTCTTCACTGAAAGGAAGGCTTTCAGGGCTTCTCTTTGGCAGAATCCAAGCTGCCAGCATCACTACTTTTGCACGTTGGGGCCATTATGCAGAAAAAGGCAGGTGAAAACCACAAGCACTGCAATCATGAAACAATGGATCTGTTAACCAAGACTAAGTGACTAAAGGCAGGAGAGGCGGGCGCAGGGACATTCACTCACTGGGTGGGACAGAACAGGATGGCACAAGATTCATCATGAGGCTCAGAACTCACCCAAGTTAACACTGATGAGCTGCTTATTTCTGAAACTCCCCATTTGCTATTTTAGGAATATGGTTGACTCTGGGTAACTGAAACTGAGGAAAGTAAAACCATGGATAAGGAGAAATGACTGTACTCTCATCTTTTCCTAGGTTAAAAAGACTTGTATTTTTTATTTCTCTAGAAATCATCATTTCTCTTTGGACAAGCATGTAGCAAGCTATTACAATAGCCCAGAGAAGAAGCGACAGTGATATGGGTCTAAATTAAGACAGGGATCGAGGGAAGGAAAAAGGAGAACATAGAAAGATTTGTTTGAAAAAAATAAAATAAATGCAAATTGACTATCCTTTGAAGGAAAGTTAGACAAAAGCAGCAAATATTAATTTATACCATCTTAAAAGTTTGAATGGTTAAAAATGAAGTCAGAAAGAGAAAAACAAGTATCATATATTAACGCATATATGTGGACTCTAGAAAAATGGTACATGTGAACCTATTTTCAAAGCAGAAACAGAGACACAGACATAGAGAACAAACATACCAAGGGGAGAAAGCAGGGATGGGGTGGGAGGAATTGGGAGATTGGGACTAACCTCTCTACACTATTGATTCTATGTATAAAATAGATAACTGATGAAAACCTACTGTATAGCTCAGGGAAGCCTACTTGTTGCTCTGTGGTGACGTAAATGGAAAGGAGATTAGAAGAAAAGAGGGGATATATGTATATGTGTGGCTGATACACTTTGCTGTACAGCAGAAACTAATGCAGCAGTATAAAGCAAATATACTCCAATAAAACTTTTTAAAAATGCCTCAATGTTCACCCACTAAAATGATACTAAATAGCCTAACACTTGTTAAACCACAAAAGTATGTCATCTCACAAAACTCCATTCAAGAGGGACAGATAAGGAAAAGGGAAACAGAACAAGAGCTATCTACTTATGCCATAAAAGCAAGATACAAATGCGTAAGCTATACTGGCGAACGAGGAAACAAACAGGATATTATTTTCTCCTATACAGAATTTCATTGTTAAACTACTGGGGCACTAACTATAGCTGTAAATCATGGTGGGGGTAGAATAGCTTAATCAAATGGTCAGATTAGAAATCCTACTATGAGGTTAAGGACAGAAAGATAATTTTAAGGGAGTTTGGGAGACTGTTGTAAGCTAATGACCACTCAAGAATCCAGTAACCTAGCAACAATCTACACTACTTCGAAGGAAGACCAGGTGCATCCAAGTGCCAGACACACTTAAGCCACAACCCCTGATAGTTAAAACACAAGACGACAGATATGGGGTCTGAATCTTGTTACATGAAGTCAGGGAGTTAATAGTCCTTGAAGAGAAGCATTTCTGTCTGTAGCCTAGACAGGAATATAGGTGAAAGGGGAAAGAAACACAGTGAAAGAGGACATTATATCAAAACCTGAGATGAATTATCATATTTAAGTGTATGTTACCACTCTTCTCCTCATACATGTACAATTTAAATAGCACCCTGATTGTCCTGGTTAGACCATATAAGAGTCAAAAAAGGGACTAATGACAGAAACCTTGACATCTACCTAAAAATGAGGAAGAAGGTGGTTTTCTCCCCTCCCCACTTTTTCTTTGACTATAAAAACATAACCCTCTTTGTTCTTAGAGCTGCAGTCTCTTGCCTGCCCACTTCCATTAACATCTCACAAGCAACCTGTGCAAATAGACTCATTCTTTGCCTGAAGCTTTGCCTCATGCTAAATTATTTTTGTGATGAGACAAACATGAGTTTCAGTAAATCTTGATGCCAGGTGAGCAGTTTTAAACAAAAGACAGTGGGCTCAAGTTCCCTCCTAGACAGGGATTGTGGGTTCAATTGCCAGTCTGAGTTTTGTTTGGGTTCGAGTCCCAGTGAGTGAAGTTCCCGCTACACAGCATGGACGCTCCTCCACTGCCCTCTTGGTGAAGCCATATCCCAAGACAGTTACAAACGCAGTCCAAGCCCAGCCAATGGCTGCTAAGTCGCTTCAGTCATGTCCGACTCTGTGCGACCCCATAGACAGCAGCCCATCAGGCTCCTCCGTCCCTGGGATTCTCCAGGCAAGAACACTGGAGTGGGGTGCCATTGCCTTCTCCAATGCATGAAAGTAAAAAGTAAAGGGAAGTCACTCAGTCGTGTCTGACTCTTTGCGACCCCATGGACTGCAGCCCACCAGGCTCCTCCGTCCATGGGATTTTCCAGGCAAGAGTCCTGGAGTGGGGTGCCATTGCCTTCTCCTAAGCATTGTCATAAGTATCCAATGACACATACCCTCCTGCAAAAAGTAAGCAGACTCGGCTAAGAGCTCTTTTTGTCAGAAAGGAGGTTTGCTGAGGCATGAAAACTTTAGTTGCAAGGACAGAGCAAGCAAGACCTGTCCTCCCTTTGATCAGAGGCCTGTGCCTGGCCACGACTCAACCTCTGAATCAAAAGACCTGAATCAATTTGACCTCAAAACAGGTCAAATGAGAGCTGACTGTTCACGACTGGCCCAGAGCCCTTATAACGGAGCTGGTAACCCCAGGCTCAGCTCTCTGCATGTAATCTGCTAAAGGCACAAGGTTGCTAAGTTTTGTGTACCAGCCCACAGGTGACACCTCACTGTCAGGAAAAAGGACTTTATAGTGAGACTTAAGCTCTGGAGTCCTCTGACAATGAGGTCAGGGCTTAATATTCCGACCCTTGACACATACTTGCTAGACTCTTTCCTATTATGTTATCCTCACTTTCCTTAAAGTAGTTGTTTCCTGAACAACATTCCTGCCATAAATCACTTAACCCAAACCCCTGCCTCAAGATCTTCTAGGAAATCTGACCTAAGACAAATGGGTTAAAAACAAGATGGCTGGTTTCAAATAAAAATTGGCAAGAGACTTTTAGCAAGAGAACACTATTTAGTGCTGATATTCATAATCCTAACAATACTGGAAGAAAAAGAGATTCCTCTGTTTGATTAGGTCTAAAGATAACATGATGGTCCAACTGAGAAGTGTTATGTACTAATTATCCAAGACAACAGCAACTTCACATCAGCAAAGCCAACTAACAATTGCACGTTTTCCTTTGCAACAGTATCTCTAGTAATACACCACACCATTTATTTGCATGTCATTAAGTATGTAACCTTGAGAAAAAGTTGCTTGATCTCTCTGATCCCCAGTTTCCCTGTCAGTACTGAAACCATAATCACAGAAAACTAGCCAATCTGATAACACAGACTTCAGCCTAGTCTAACTTAATGATACTAAGCAATGCCCTGTGGGGCTGCCCAAGACGGACAGGTCATGGTGGAGAGGTCTGACAGAATGTGGTCCACTGGAGAAGGGAATGGCAAACCACTTCAGTATTCTGGCCTTGAGAACCCCATAAACAGTATGAAAAGGCAAAATGATAGGATACTGAAAGAGGAACTACCCAGGTCGGTAGGTGCCCAAGAAGCTACTGGAGATCAGTGGAGAAAAACTCCAGAAAGAATGAAGGGATGAAGCAAAAGCAAAAACAATACCCAGTTGTGGATGTGACTGGTGATACAAGCAAAGTCCGATGCTGTAAGAGCAATATTGCATAGGAACCTGGAATGTTAGGTCCATGAATCAAGGCAAATTGGAAGTGGTTAAACAAGAGATGGCATGAGTGAACATTGACATTCTAGCAATCAGCGAACTAAAATGGACTGGAATCAGTGAATTTAGCTCAGATGACCATCTACTACTGTGGGCAGGAATCCCTTGAAGAAATGGAGTAGCCATCATGGTCAAAAAAAGAGTCCGAAATGCAGTACTTGGATACAATATCAAAAATGACAGAATGATCTCTGATTGTTTCCAAAGCAAACCATTCAATATCACGGTAATCCAAGCCTATGCCCCAACCAGTAATGTTGAAGAAGCTGAAGTTGAACGGTTCTATGAAGACCTACAAGACCTTTTAGAACTAACACCCAAAAAAGATGTCTTTTTCATTATAGGGGACTGGAGTGCAAAAGTACGAAGTCAAGAAACCCCTGGAGTAACAGGCAAATTTGGCTTTGGAGTACAGAATGAAGCAGGGCAAAGGTTAATAGAGTTTTGCCAAGAGAACACACTGGTCATAGCAAACACCCTCTTCCAACAACACAAGAGAAGACTCTACACATGGACATCACCAGATGGTCAACGCCGAAATCAGATTGATTATATTCTTTGTAGCCAAAGATGGAGAAGCTCTATACAGTCAGCAAACACAAGACCGGGAGCTGACTGTGGCTCAGATCATGAACTCCTTATTGCCAAATTTAAACTTAAATTGAGAAAGTAGGGAAAACCACTAGACCATTCAGGTATGACCTAAATCAACCCCCTTATGACTATACAGTGGAAGTGAGAAATAGATTTAAGGGACTAGATCTGATAGACAGACTGCCTGATGAACTATGGAATGAGGTTCGTGACATTGTACAGGAGACAGGGATCAAGACCACCCCCAAGGAAAAGAAATGCAAAAAGGCAAAATGGCTGTCTGGGGAGGCCTTACAAATAGCTGTGAAAAGAAGAGAAGTGAAAAGCAAAGGAGAAAAGGAAAGATATAAGCATTTGAATGCAGAGTTCCAAAGAATAGCAAGAAGAGATAAGAAAGTCTTCCTCAGGGATCAATGCAAAGAAATAGAGGAAAATAACAGAATGGGAAAGACTAGAGATCTCTTCAAGAAAATGAGAGATTCCAAGGGAACATTTTATGCAAAGATGGGCTCGATAAAGGACAGAAATGATATAGACCTAACAGAAGTAGAAGATATTGAGAAGAGGTGGCAAGAATACACAGAGGAACTGTACAAAAAAGATCTTCATGACCCAGATAATCAAGATGATGTGATCATTCACCTAGAGCCAGAAATCCTGGAATGTGAAGTCAAGTGGGTCTTAGAAAGCATCACTATGAACAAAGCTAGTAGAGGTGATGCAATTCCAGTTGAGCTATTTGAAATCCTGAAAGCTGATGCTTTGAAAGTGCTGCACTCAATATGCCAGCAAATTTGGAAAACTCAGCAGTGGCCACAGGACTGGAAAAGGTCAGTTTTCATTCCAATCCCAAAGAAAGGCAATGCCAAATAACGCTCAAACTACCTCACAATTGTCCTCATCTTACACACTAGTAAAGTAATGCTCAAAATTCTCCAAGCCAGGCTTCAGCAGTACATGAACCGTGAACTTCCAGATGTTCAAGCTGGTTTTATAAAAGACAGAGGAACCACAGAACAAATTGCCAACATCTGCTGGATCATGGAAAAAGCAAGAGAGTTCCAGAGAAACATCTATTTCTGCTTTATTGACTATGCCAAAGCCTTTGACTGTGTGGATCACAATAAACTGGAAAATTCTGAAAGAGATGGGAATACCAGACCACCTAACCTGACTCTTGAGAAACCTGTATGAAGGTCAGGAAGCACCAGTTAGAACTGGACATGGAACCACAGACTGGTTCCAAATAGGAAAAGGAGTACTTCAAGGCTGTATATTGTCACCTTGCTTATTTAACTTCTATGCAGAATACATCATGAGAAACGCTGGGCTGGAAGAAGCACAAGCTGGATTCAAGATTGCTGGGAGAAATATCAACAACCTCAGATGTACAGATGACACCACCCGTATGGGAGAAAGTGAAGAGGAACTCAAAAGCCTCTTGATGAAAGTGAAAGTGGAGAGTGAAAGAGTTGGCTTACAGCTCAACATTCAGAAAACGAAGATCATGGCATCTGGTCCCATTACTTCATGGGAAATAGATGGGGAAACAGTTGAAACAGTGTCAGACTTTATTTTGGGGGGTTCCAAAATCACTTTAGATGGTGATTGTAGCCATGAAATTAAAAGACACTCCTTGGAAGGAAAGTTATGACCAACCTAGATAGCATATTCAAAAGCAGAGACATTACTTTGCCAACAAACGTCCGTCTAGTCAAGGCTATGGTTTTTTCCAGTGGTCATGTATGGATGTGAGAGTTGGACTGTGAAGAAAACTTAGTGCCAAAGAATTGATGCTTTTGAACTATGGTATTGGAGAAGGCTCTTGAGAGTCACTTGGACTGCAAGGACATCCAACCAGTCCATCCTACAGGAGATCAGTCCTGGGTGTTCATTGGAAGGACTGATGCTAAAGCTGAAACTCCAATACTTTGGCCACCTCATGCAAAGAGTTGACTCATTGGAAAAGACCCTGATGCTGGTAGGAATTAGGGAACAGGAGGAGAAGGGGACGACAGAGGATGAGATGGCTGGATGGCATAAGCGACTCGATGGACATGAGTTTGAGTAAACTATGGGAGTTGATGATGGACATGGAGGCCTGGTGTGCTGCGATTCATGGGGTCACAAAGAGTCAGACACGACTGAGCGACTGAACTGACTGAACTGAAGATAAGAATACCTTCCTCCTATGCTCGGGATGAATACTAAATAAGAGGGTCCCAAAAACCAATTAGCACAGTGCCTGGCTCTCTCCAAATATTAATTTCCTTCCACTGTCCTACCTTGTCATCATCAATTAATATATCTTTTTAATGAACTAGCTTATTATAGCTTCATTTCAGTTCCATTCAGTTCAGTTGCTCAGTCATGTCCGTCTCTTTGTGACCCTATGAATTGCAGCATGCCAGGCCTCCCTGTCCATCAACAACTCCCGGAGTTCACCCAAACTCATGTCCATCGAGTTGGTGATGCCATCCAGCCATCTCATCCTCTGTTGTCCCCTTTTCCTCTTGTCCCAATTAAAGCTTAATCAACACTAAAATATTTAATCCAAGTTCATTCTTTCATCATTGCTCAAGATGTGATCAGTACAAGTGACTAACTCTCATGCTTCTGGGGAAGAAAATATTAGAAATAGATGAGATTAGCTTAGTTACTGTAGTGGATACTTGTGTCTTTACTTGTCCATTTATTTTATATTTTAATTTTTTAGTTTGTTTTAGTAATAGAATGCTAATTTTTATCTGGGAAACAGTGCCTTTTCATTTAAAAATCATTATTAAATATGGTCTCTTACTCATAGAAGGTTGATCACTGACTCAATTGAACCAATCAGATTCATTTCTCAGAAATGCTTGTCTCAGATGACCTGATGATGGACAATCTGTGGTATTTCTTCCTGACTGCCATAATGCCCAGAAGAGAGCTGTAATTATTTCTTGTTCCTTGATCTCTCAGTTTCAGCTTCCCTTTGACAGGTTTTTGGTTTTCGAACCTAAATATCATTTCAATAAATTGTTTCTATTGTTTTAGCCATAACAAAAGATAGTGTCTGTTGCCTATGACCAAAAGACCTATATAAAATGACTCTAATATTGACTCTAATAAAGAATCTAACATTTTCAAAAAGTCTTAGAAGACAGACTTATATGAATTTACATTCTAAAGGAGAGTGGCTTAAAGAAAAGGCATACCACTCTTAACTTTACTGAAGGGATCAATATCATAATTACTCATAAATGTATATGATATATAGAATTCCTTGCCAGTTTTGATGCCAATGGATAATATATCTTAATTAAACATTTTTGACACTAAAATACATTATACAAATACTCAGATACTGCTCTATGCTCCTTTCATATTTCACTGATGTGCTTTATAACACAAGCCTCTACTCAAACTAAAAATTAAAATATTAACAGACTTTATATCCCTACCTTTCAGGTTGGAAATACAAATATTAATAGTACTGTCAAAGCATAATTAAGTTAGGTAGAATGGAAGACTATCCCAGATCTTTGGATTACAGATGAATTCCTAGGAAGCTGACAATGCGCTATTTTATACTGTATGTCTTGTATCTATTGTTAATCTGCCAAACAGGAATTAATATGGTACCAGCAGACCCTGAGCAGTAGTGGGATGATTCTCACAATTAAGAGAAGCATCCTTCTAGACATGCCCTCCATCTGTTCCGCCCTGATCTCCAACATGCAATGCCCCCTTTCAGCTGCATGCAAATATGCTTAGACTAGACAAGCAACAAACATATCAGGGCCTTCATGGAATGTTTAGCAGGAACGTTCCTGATGCACGGAAATGTAGAAGCCTATGGTATTCTGGTGGCTATGTGGTGCTGATGCTGGAGAGGCAGCTGCATGCCCTGGAGTGACTGTGAGGAGACACCCCATGTCCAAGGGCAAAGGGGAAGCCCCAGCAAGATGGTAGGAGGGGTGAAATCACATTTAGAATCAAACCCCGTACCTGCCAGAGACACTCAGAGGGCTCAAACACACCTTGTGCACACCAGGACCCAGAGACCCCACAGAGACTGAGACGGAACTGTGTTGGAGTGTCTCCTGAGGAGGTGCGGGTCAGCAGTGGACTGCTGCAGGAGTAGGGGCTCTGGGGGCAGCAGACCTGGGTTTGGCATAAGCTCTCTTGGAGGAGGTCTCCGTTAACCCCACCATAGAGCTGCCAGAACTTACATAGGACTGGGGAAACAGACTCTTAGGGGGCACAAACAGAACCTTGTGTGCACCAGGACCCAGGAGAAAGGAGCAATGACCCTTCAAGAGACTGAACCAGACTTGTCTGTAAGTTTCCAGGAGTCTCCAGCAGAGGTATAGGTCGGTGGTGGCCTGCTACAGGGTTGAGGAGTATAACATTGCATGCACAGGACCTTTTGGAGGACTTCACCATTATCTTGATTACCTCCACCATAATTTGGCCTCAGGTCAAGTAACAGGGAGGTAACACAGCCCCGCCCATAAACAGAAAATTGGATTAAAGATTTACTGAGCATGGCCATTCAATCAGAACAAGACCCAGTTTCCCCATCAGTAAGCTTCCATAAGCCTCTTGTCCTTCTCCATCAGAGGGCAGACAGACTGAAAACCACAATCACAGAAAACTAACCAATCTCATCACATGGACCACAGCTTTGTGTAAGTCAATGAAACTATGAGCCATGCTGTGTAGGGCCTCCCAAGATGGGCGGGTCATGGTGGAGAGTTCTTACAAAACGTGGTCCACTGGAGAAGGGAATGGCAAAGTATTCAGTATTCTGGCCTTGAGAACCCCATAAAGTATGAAAACGCAAAGGATAGGACAATGAATGATAAACTCATCAGGTCAGTAGATGCCCAACATGCTACTAGAGATCATGGAGAAATAACTCCAGAAAGAATAAGAGATGGAACCAAAGCAAAAATAACACCCAGATGTGGATGTGACTGGTGATGGAAGTAAAGTCCAATGCTATAAGAGCAATACTGCATACGAACCTAGAATGTTAGGTCCATGAACCAAGGTAAATTGGAAGTGGCCAAACAGGAAATGGTAAGAGTGAACCTGACATTTTAGGAATCAGTGAACTAAAATGTCCTGGAATGAGTGAATTTAACTCAGATGACTACTATATCTACTACTGTGGGAAAGAATCCCTTAGGAGAAATGGAATAGCCATCATGGTCAACAAAAGAGTCCAAAATGCAGACTTGGATGCAATCTCAAAATTGACAGAATGATCTCTGTTTGTTTCCAAGGCAAAACATATCAGAGTAATCAAAGCCTATGCCCCAACCAGTAATGCTGAAGAAGCTGGAGTTGAATGGTTCTATGAAGACCTTCAAGACCTTTTAGAACTAACAGCCACAAAAGATGTCCTTTTCACTACAGAGAACTGGAATGCAAAAGTAGAAGTCTAGAAACACCTGGAGAAACAGGCAAATTTGGCCTTGGAACATGGAATGAAGCAGGGCAAAGGTTAATACAGTTTTGCCAAGGGAATGCACTGGGCATAGCTAACATCCTCTTCCAACAACACAAGAGAAGACTCTACACATGGACATCACCAGATGGTCAATACTGAAATCAGAGTGACTATATTCTTTGCAGCCAAAAATGGAGAAGCTCTACACAGTAAGCAAAATTAAGACCAGGAGCTGACTGTGGCTCAGATCATGAACTCCTGATAGCCACATTCAGACTTAGAGAAAGTAGGGAAAACCACTAGACCATTCAGGGATGACCAAAGTCAAATCCCTTACAATTGTACAGTGGAAGTGACAAATAGATTCAAGGGAAAAGATTTGATAGAGAGAGTGCCAGAAGAACTATGGATGGAGGTTTATGATATTGTACAGGAGGCAGGGATCAAGACCATTCCCAAGAAAAAGAAATGCAAAAAGGCAAAACTGTTGTCTGAGTAGGCCTTAGAATTACCCATGAGAACAAGAGAAGTGAAAGGCGAAGGAGAAAAGGAAAGATGTACCCATTTGAATGCAGAGTGCCAAAGAAGAGCAAGGAGAGATAAGAAAGCCTTCCTCAGCGATCAACACAAAGAAATAGAGGAAAACAATAGAATGCAAAGACCAGAGATCTCTTCAAGAAAATTAGAGACACCAAGGGAAGATTTCATGCAAAGATGGGCTCAGTAAAGGACAGAAATGATATGGACCTAACAGAAGCAGAAGATATTGAGAAGAGGTGGCAAGAATACACAGAAGAACTGTACAAAAAATACCTTCATGACCCAGATAATCACAATGGTGTGATCACTATCCTAGAGCCAGACATCCTGGAATGTGAAGTCAAGTGGGCCTTAGAAAACATCACTACAAGCAAAGCTATTGGAAGTGATGGAATTCCAGGTGAGTTATTTCAAATCCTGAAAGATGATGCTGTGAAAGTGCTGCACTCAATATGCCAGCAAATTTGGAAAACCCAGCAGTGGCTACAGGACTGGAAAAGGTCAGTTTTCATTCCAATCCCAAAGAAAGGCAATGCCAAAGAATGCTCAGACTGCTTCACAATCACACTCATCTCTCACGCTAGCAATGCTCAAAATTCTTCAAGCCAGGCTTCAACAGTATGTGAACCATGAACTTCCAGATGTTCAAGCTGGTTTTCAAAAAGGTAGAAGAACCAGAGATCAAACTGCCAACATCCGTTGGATCATCAAAAAAGCAAGACAGTTCTAGAAAAACATCTATTTCTGTTTTATTGACTATGCCAAAGCTTTTGACTTTGTGGATCACAACTAACTCTGGAAAATTCTGAAAGATGGGAACACCAGACCACCTGACCTACCTCTTGAGAAACCTGTATGCATATCAAGTAGCAACAGTTAGAACTGGACATAGAACAATAACCTGGTTCCAAATAGGAAAAGAAGTACATAAAGGCTGTATATTGTCACCCTTTTTATTTAACTTATATGCAGAGTACATCATGAGAAATGCTGGGCTGGATGAAGCACAAACTGAAATCAAGATTGCTGGGAAAAAAATAATAACCTCAGATATGCAGATGACACCACACTTAAAGCAGAAAGTGAATAAAAACTAAAGAGACACTTCATGAAAGTGAAAGAAAAGAGTGAAAAAGTTGGCTTAAAACTCAACATTCAGAAAACTACATAATGGCATCTGGTCCCATCACTTCATGGTAAATAGATGGGGAAACTGTGACAGACTTTATTTTTGTGGGCTCCAAAATCCCTGTAGATGGTGACTGCAACCATGCAATTAAAAGACGCTTGCTCCTTGGAAGAAAAGTTATGACTAACCTAGACAGCATATTAAAAAGCAGAGATAGTACTTTGCCAACAAAGGTCAATCTAGTCAAAGCCATGGTTTTTCCAGTAGTCATGTATGGGTGTGACAGTTGAACTATAAAGAAAGCTGAGTGCTGAACAATTGATGCTTTTGAACTGTGGTGTTGGAGAAGACTCTTGAGAGTCCCCTGGACTGCAAGGAGATCCCACCAGTCCACCTGAAAGGGAATCAGTCCTGAACATTCATTGGAAGGATTGATGCTGAAGCGGAAACTCCAATTCTTTGGCATTTCTACTGATGCGAAAAATGGACTCATTTGAAGAGACCCTGATGCTGGGAAAGACTGAAGGCAGGAGAAGAGGATGACTGAGGATGAGATGGTTGGGTGGCATCACTAATTCAATGGACATGAGTTTGAGCTCCAGGAGCTGGTGATGGACAGGGCGGCCTGGCGTGCTGCAGTCCATGCTGTCGCAAAGAGTTGGACACGACTGAACGACTGAACTGAACTCAACTGAATGGTATTCTGGAGACCAAATATAGTTTCCTAAGGTGCTTTGACATTCTCAGTACCTCTCACTTTGGTTTTAAGCCACTGAAGTTGCCCTTCCTGATCTCTCCCATCTTTGGTTTTGCTGAGATAAACCACTTCAGGTCAAGTCCATTCCATTAGAAACTCATTAAGTCACTGATACTCATTCATTCAGATATTTATCACTTGGCTGGTGAGATTCTATGTGCAAGAATCCCGCTAGACTCAGTGAATACAACGGGGAACAAAACTGACAAAATCCCTACTCTTACATTTGGGGGTGGGATGGGCAAAAAGCAGGTACATGAACAAGCTAACTAGACAATTTCCAGTAGGCACCGTGAAGAAAATAAAGAAGCATTGGTTGAGAGGGGCTGGCTGGTGGCAAAAGAGGATGGTTAAAATTAGGTTTTGCAGGTTAGGGAGGGACTCTCAGAGGAACTGACTTCTTATTGTATGAATGTGTCAAAGAACTGTAGAAACTGACAGGATTTAGGGCAAGAGTGTAGACCACCAGAGTCCAGCCACAATGCATCGGTTATTTTAGCGTATGTGTCCCACTGGCTTAAATCTGCCTGAAATACACAAACCAAGGATATCCTAGTTTTTTGGTTTTCTTTTTTTTTTTTAAAGAGCTCAAGTCTCCTTGATGCCACACATTTTATCTGGGTTGCAGTGTGCTTTGTAAACATAAAAGATAAGATGACTTGGCCACCTGAAATGCTTTGTTCCTTGAGAAGAAATCATTCTCTCTTTTTCCTTCCCTTTGGCATATTGATTACTCATTAATCCAGCAAAACAAAGGATTAATTAATCTCCATGGTTCAATGAAGAATAAATTACCACAGTTTAAAATGAGACTGATCCAATATTACAAATTGGAGGAAATGTTGCTCACACTCTCTCCATTTACTTCTCCAATCCTAATCTCCAGAGAATGGTCCTGAAAGACTGGATTTACTTTGCATCATATTTTGTACTCTTGCACCTTCTTTAGAATTCAGCCTCTCGAAAAGAGCCCATTGTTTTCCCCAAACCCCACTTTAACTATTCCCAAAGACAGAAAGAGCACCATTGTTTTTTAAGAGTGCTTTAGACATATCACGTATTGGAAACAACATTTTCCTGCAGAGAAAACAATTTGAATAGCCAGTTTCTCTAAACAGAAAATAATACAACAGTCACATACATTGAGGCATTTACATAATTGTTCAATTATTTCCCCTGGCAAATGAAAAGGACTCATACATATCCCATTCAGTCAGGATGCCTCCGGAAACCACAAAACAGAAGGTATAGTCTCTGAGCATTTCAGGAAAAAAACAAAATGGTGTGTTTTCTAAAGTCATTTTGTTGGTTCTAAATTGAGTTTTTTTCAGAGCTATAATAGAAATCTAATGTCAGATTCTCAGAATGAACTAAGGGGCAGATTCTACAACTATGGGGAGAATTCTGCCATTGAAATAGTCAGTATCAAGGATATGATACCCTCCCCTCAGCATCCTCTACTCATTTTTGTTGCAATTATATCAGTTTAAAGGAATTGTGCACCTAAATTTGGCCTACGGATTCTTAACCAAAATTCCTAGAAAGAGGTAGTGAAAGTGAAAGTGAAGTCACTCAGTCGTGTCCGACTTTTTGCAACCCCATGGACTGCAGCCTACCATGCTCCTCTGTCCATGGAATTTTCCAGGCAGTAGTACTGGAGTGGATTGCCATTTCCTTCTCCAGGGGATCTTCCCGATCCAGAGATCGAACCCAGGTCTCCCGCATTGTAGATAGACGCTTTACTGTCTGAGCCACCAGGGAAGTCCTGAGATAGGAAAGACACAGGGCACAACCTTTAAAAGAATGGCATGGCTCAAAGATACAAGATAAACTGATTAGAACCAACAAGGTAAAAGATGGAGGAGAAATCAAAGACCAGGGGAAGTGCTGGTATGCAGGATGGTTAACCACCAAAGAGGCCCCTAGGCATTCTGGGATGCACTCATAGTCACATGACCCACAGACATCTTTGTGAAGGAGAGTATTGCTGTTCTTCAGTTGATAAGTCTTGTCTGATTCTTTGTGACCCCATGGACTGAATGAAGCATGCTAGGCTCCCCATACCACTATCTCCAGAGTTTGCTCAGATTCATGTCCGTTGACTCGGTGACGCTATATAACCATCTCTTCTTCTGTCACCCCCGTTTCCTCCTGCATTCAATCTTTCCCAGCATTAGGGTCTCTTCCAAGGAGCGGGCTCTTTGCATCAGGTGGCCAAAGTGTTGGAGTGTTAGCATCAGTCCTTCCAATGAATATTCAGGGTTAACTTTCTTTCAGTTCGGTTCAGTTATGTCCAACTCCTTGTGATGCCATGGACTGCAGCACACCAGCCTTCTCTTCCATCACCATATCCCAGGGTTTACTCAAACTCATGTCAATTGGGTCAGTGATGCCATCCAACCATCTCATCCTCTGTCGTCCCCTTCTTCTCTTTCCTTCAATCTTTCCCAGCATCCAGGTCTTTCCCACTGAGTTAGTTCTTCGCATCATGTGGCCAAAGTATTGGAGTTTCAGCCTCAGCATCTATCCTTCCAATGAATATTCAGGACTGATTTCCTTTAGGATGGACTGGTTGGATCTCCTTGCAGTCCAAGGGACTCTCAAGAATCTTCCCCAATACCACAGTTCAAAAGCATCAATTCTTTGGTGCTTAGATTTCTTTATAGTCCAAATCTCACATCCATACATGACTACTAAAAACCATAGCTCTAACTAAATGGACTTTTGTAGGCAAAGTAATGTCTCTTCTTTTTAATATGCTGTCTAGGTTGGTCATAACTTTTCTTCCAAGGAGCAAGTGTCTTTTAATTTCATGGCTGCAGTCACCATCTGCAGTGATTTTGGAGCCCAGAAAAATAAAGTGACACTGTTTCCACTGTTTCCCCCACCTATTTGCCATGATGCAATGGGACCAGAGGCCATGATCTTAGTTTTCTGAATATTGAGTTGTAAGCCACCTTTTCCCTCTCCTCTTTCACTTTCATCAAGAGGCTTTTTAGTTCCTCTTCACTTTCTGCCATAAGGGTGGTGTCATCTGCATATCTGAGGTTGATATTTCTCCCAGCAATCTTGATTCCTGCTTGTGTTTCCTCCAGTCCAGCATTTCTCATAATGTACTCTGCATATAAGTTAAATAAGCAGGGTGACAATATACAGCCTTGACGTACTCCTTTCCCGATTTGGAACCACTCTGGGTTCCATGTCCAGTTCTAACTGTTGCTTCCTGGCCTGCATACAGATTTCTCAAGAGGCAGGTCAGATGGTCTGGTATTCCCATCTCTTGAAGAATTTTCCAGAGTTAGTTGTGGTCCACACGGTCAAAGGCTTTGACATAGTCAATAAAGCAGAAGTAGATGTTTTTCTGGAACTCTCTTGCTTTTTCGATGATCTAGTGGATGTTGGCAATTTGGTTTCTGGTTCCTCTGCCTTTTCTAAATCCAGCTTGAACATTTGGAAGTTCACAGTTCATGTACTGTTGAAGCCTGGCTTGATTTTCTTTAGGATTGAATATTCAGGGTTGATTTCCTTTAGGATTGACTGCTTTTATCTCCTTGCTGTCCAAGGGACTCTCAAGAATCTTCTCCAGCACCACAATTAGAAAATATTCATTCTTCAGTGTGCTGCCTTCTTTATGGACGAACTCTCACATCCATATATGACTACTGGAAAGACTATAGTTTTGACTATAGAGGCCTTTGTCAACAAAGTGATGTCTCTGCTTTGTTTACGCTGTCCAGATATGTCACAGCTTTTCTTCCAAGGAACAAGTGTCTTTTCATTTCATGGGAACAGTCACCATCTGCAGTAATTTTGGAGCTCAGGAAAATAAAATCTATCACTGCTTCCAATGTTTTCCCTTCTATTTTCCAAGAAGAAATGGAACCAGATGCCATGATTTTAATTTTTTGAAAGCTGAGTTTCAAGCCAGCTTTTTCACTCTTCTCTTTCACCCTTATCAGGAGGCTCTTTAGTTTCTTCTTCACTTTCTGGCATTAGAGTGGTATAATTTGCATATCAGAGGTTATTGTTATTTCTTCTGGCAATCTTGATTTCAGCTTGAGATTCATCCACCCCGCCATTTCCCATGATGTATTCTGCATAAAAGTTAAATAAACAAGGATATATACAGCCTTATCATATTCCTACCCCAATTATGAACCAGTCAGTTGTTTCACGTCCAGTTCTAACTGTTGCTTCTTGACTAATATAAAGATTCCTCAGGAGACAGGTAAGGTGGTCTGGCATTTCTGTCTCTTTAAGAATTTTCCAGTTCTTGTGATCCACACAGTCAAAGGCTTTAGCGCAGTCAATGAAGCAGATGTTTTTGTGGAATTCCTTTGCTTTCTCTATGATCCAACAATTGTCGACTATTTGATCTCTGGTTCCTCTGCCATTTATAAACCCAGCTTTTACATCTGGAAGTTCTCAGTTCATGTACTGCTGAAGTTTAACTTAAGGGATTTTGATCTTGCTAGCATGTGAAATCAGCACAATTGTACAGTAGTTTGAACACTATTTGGCATTGCCCTTGTTTGGGATTGAAATGAAAACTGACCTTTTCCAGCCCTGTGGCCAGTGCTGAGTTTTCCAAATTTGCTGACATATTGAGTATAGCATTTTAATAACATTTTAGGATTTTATCTAGCTCATCTGGAATTCTGTCATCTCCACTAGCTTTGTTCATAGTCATGCTTTTGAAGGCTCACTTTACTTCACACTCCAGGATGTTTGGCTCTAGGCCAGTGACCACACCATCATGGTTATCTAGGAGTTAAGATCTTTTTTGTATAGTTCTTCTGTGTATTCTTGACAACTCTTCTTAATCTCTTCTGCTTCTGTTAGGTCTTTACACTTTCTATCCTTCATCCTGCCCATCCTTGCATGAAATGTTCCCTTGATAGCCTCAATTTTTGTTAAAAGATATCTCATCTCACCAATTCTATCGTTTTCCTCTATTTTTTTGCATTGTTCACTCAGGAAGGCCTTCTTCTCTCTCTTTCGTATTATTTGGAACTCTACATTCAATGGGATATATTTTTCCCTTTCTCTCTTGCCTTTTGCTTCACTTCCTTTCTCAGCTAATTATAAAGCCTCCTCAGACAACTGCTTTGACTTATTGCATTTCTTTTTTGGGGATGGTTTTGGTCTCTACCTCCTATACAATGTTACAAACCTCTTTCCATAGGTCTTCAAGGCAATTTGTCTACCAGATTTAATCCTTTGGATATATTTGTCACCTCCACCATATAATCATAAGGGATTTGATTTAGGTCATGTCTGAATGGCCTAGTAGCTTTCTCTACTTTCTTCAGTTTAAGCCTGAATTTTGCAATAAGGAGCTGAGCCACAGTCAGATACAGGTCTTATTGTTGCTGACTGTATAGAGCTTCTTCACATTCGGCTATGAAGAATATAATCAATCTGATTTCAGTATTGACCATCTGGTGACATCCATGTGTAGAATTGTCTCTTGTGTTGTTGTAAGATGGTGTTTGCTGTGACCAGTGTGTTCTCTTGACAAAACTCTGTTAGTCTTTCCCTTGCTTCACTTTGTACTCCAAGGCCAAACCTGCCTGTTAATCCAGGTATTTCTTGACTTTCTACTTTTGCTTTCCAGTCCCCTATGATGAGAAGGACATCTTTTGATTTTTGATGTTAGTTCTAGAAGGTCTTGTAGGTCTTCACAGAACCAGTCAACTTCAGCTTCTTCAGCATTAGTGGTTGGGGCATAGACTCAGATTACTATCATGGTGAATGGTTTGCTTTGGAAACAAACTGAGATCATACTATCTATCTTGAAAGTGCACCCAAGTATGCATTTCCGCTCTTCTGTTGACTATGAGGGCTACTCCAGTTCTTCTAAGGGATTTTTGCCCACAGTAATGGATCTAATGGTTATCTGAATTAAATTGCCCATTCCCATTCATTTTAGTTTAGTGATTCCTAAGATGTTGCTGTTTGCTCTTGCCATCTACTGCTTGCGCATGAATGCTATGTCGCTTCAGTCATGTTTGACTCTTTGCAACCCCATGGACTGTAGCCCACCAGTCTCCTCTGTCCATGGGATTCTCCAGGTAAGAATATTGTACATTCCTTCTCCAGGGGATCTTCCAACCCCAGGGATCAAATTCATGTCTCTTACGTCTCCTGAATTGGCAGGTGGGTTCTTTAGCATGAGTCCCACCTGGGAAGTTCATCTGCTGCTTGACCATGCCCAATTTACCTTGATTCAAGGGCATAATATTCCACATTCTTATAAAATATTGTTCTTTATAGCATCAGATTTAAGTTCACCAGCAGACACATTCACAACTGAGCATTTCCATTTTGGCCCAGGTGTTTCATTCTTTCTGAAGCTATTAGTAATTGCCTTCTTTTCCTCCCTAGTAGCATACTGGACACCTTCTGACCTGGGGGGGACTCATCTTCTGGTGTTATATCTTTTTGCCTTTTCATATTGTTCATGGGAGTTCTTGTGGCAAAAATACTTGAATGTTTGCCATTCCCTCCTCCAATGGACCATGTCTTGTCAGAACCCTTCCCTATGACCTGTCCATCTTGGGTGGCCCTGCATGGCATGGCTCACAACTTCATTGAGTCATACAAGGCCTTTCACCATGACAAGGCAGTGATCCATGAATGGGATGAAGGAGAGTAATGCTCACTAAAATGCTACCCTCTCTGTGGCTTTGTGCTCAGATGGACTTAGATCAGAACCTATTCTGATAGCTAAACAAGGTGTGGGGAAGACGTCTGTAAGCCTCAATCTCCATATCTGTAAGATGACACTGAGAACAACGGCCTTCCGCAGGGTTTTTGGAAAGTTGAATTAAATAGTGGCTGAAAATCACTTAGCACGTAGTATCTCATTTTTATAGCTGTTTGTATAGATCTGACTTTCAGACAGAAAAGAATCTGCATGGAGGTTCACCTACACCTATGTTTTAGAAATACTAAATCATTCCAACAGCAGGTCCAAAGATATTCTCAACAGGTAACAACTTACTTCCTTAAAGTCGAATGTTTGGTTTTATTAAAACGAGCAAAACAAAGGTAACAAGGTCCTGCTTTTAGCTGAGCATTGATGGGACATAATTATAACCAAGCTCCATGAATCTGACTGCCAATTTCAAGCTAGATTTTATGGAAGTGTATGCACATCCTGCTGTCCTGCTTGGAACACAAATAACACACAAATGCAGCAGTACTAAAATTCAGAGATCCACCCAGAGGCCCACAGAACAAAAGCACCTTTAGGATGCAGACCATAAGCCTGGAATCCCCACAACCTTGATGCTGGGCTTTGGTCATGCTGGACAGGGCTGTCTCTGCTTTCTGATCTAATCAACTTCAGAAAGATTGTGAAGCTGACAGCTGTATCAGAGCAAACGAAAAAATAGATTCAGAACAAAGGGGAGATTCACCTCTCTAGGGCAGCGCCCTCTGGAACATAAGCTAAGCTTCAGGGGAATATATAAATATTTTATTCACTATTTTGTATGACATTCCTTGCATGACTTTTATACGTCCGACCCATTATTTTAAAATGTACATTAATGTCCCCTGTCTGTGATGTCTCCTGTGTCTGCCCATCTCTCATTTATTGAGCCAGGGGAAGTGGAACCTTATGTAGACTCTGTCTGTCCTGTATAACATCACAAGGTACCAAGCAGGACCCCGTGGGGCTTCTGGGCACAAAAGCCTTCCTGTGTTCCCCATCTCTTGATTAGAGGAAATGGGCTTCATTCAGCCTCCAGGACCTTCCCAGTGTTAGGACCTTCCAACTGGCAGGTCTGAATCAGTCCTAATCAGGGAAGAGAGAAGTTGCAGAGACAAGGGAGGAGCCGTCAAGAAAGAGCAGTGTAGCCTCGGGTCAGGGTCCTGGTTCCCCCTCAAGGGATATGAGTAGGAACGATATATTTGAGTTGTTTTGCAGGTACTGAAACCCCCACCAGGTGGAAGAAGTAACTGTATGCGGCCCATGAGCCCTGGGACCCCCAGACCAGTCAAAACCAGAAGGTGGATAATGCTGACTCCCGATTACGTCAACACCAGCCATTCAGAAGAGTGTCCATTAGCTGATCACATCCACTTGAACCATTCCTATAAAACTCTTTCCTGCCCCCTTCAAATCAGGACACACAGTTCTGGGGGGCATGAGCCTGCTGTGACCCCCTTTGCCTGGCAAAGCAATAAAGCTATTCATTTCTGCTTCACCCAAAACTCTCTCACTCTGAGATTTAATTCAGTGTCAGCATACAGAGGCTAGATTCAGTTTTAGTCCCAAAATAGAAACTCATGTATTTTCTTTTTGTAGAAGTGTACCTTGCCTTGGGGGCTTCACTGGTGGCTCAGCTGGTAAAGAACCTGCCTGCAATGCAGGAGATCCTGGTTCAATTCCTGGGTAGGGAAGATCCCCTGGAGAAGGGATAGGCTACCCACTCCAGTATTCTTGGGCTTTCCTGGTGACTCAGCTGGTAAAGAATCCACCTGCAGTGCTGGAGACCTCAGTTCAATCCTTGCTTGGGAGATCCCCTGCAGAAGGGAATGGCTACCCACTCCAATATTCTGGCCTGGAGAAGTCCATGGACAGAGGAGCCTGGCAGGCTTCAGTCCATGGGGTTGCAAAGAGTCGGACACCACTGAGCGACTTTCACTTTCACCTTGCCTTGAAACAGCTGCTTCTTTGGGATGTTTTCTGTATTTTGCTTTCTTTCATATTTGAGAGGGATGAGAGTAGCTTCTGGTAAGATGGCACGAGGAGGAAATGAGACCCTGAATTTTCTATATTTTTGGCATCTGTAAAGGGACAGTGAGAATTGGGGGGCTGGGTGGGGAGGTAGGCATGGAGGGAAGAGGAGAGCTGGTGTGAAACTCTTAGAAGGAGCTGAGGCTCCACTGGCTTTAGTCCCTTCCCATCTCACAGCTGGGCCAGAGGCTTCGAGGACATGAAACAGACAGGATCCATGTGGCCTCCAATTACTGACTTTTGTCCTTGCAAATTATAATAAAAACAAATTCTAGTATTCAAGTGGATTGGAATAAATGCAATATATGATTAAGTATAATCCCCACCTGGTGATTTTCACTTGCTAATGATGACCCTACTTTGATTTATAAAGATGTGGGCTAAAACACTACAGGGTACCCAACAAGTCAGGAAACACAGGATTTAAAATGCGTTACATTTCTTTAATAATATGATAACTATGATTTTTGTTAACTTCTAGACATCTTTTCAGGAAAGTAGCTCAAAATTTGAAACAACGGGGGACTTTTCTGGTGGTCCAGTAGCTAAGACTCCACACTCCCAACGCAGGGGGCCTGGGTTCCATTCCTGCTCAGGGAACTAGATCCCACATGTGGCAAGTAAGAGCTCAGATGCCAAAACTAAAAAAAAAAATCCCACATGACACAACTAAAGATTATTCTGCATGCTGCAACTAACAATAATAATAATAAAACCTGCATGTTGCAACAAAGATCAAAGATCCCATGTGCCGCAGCTAACACCAGGTGCAGCCTGTGTTTGGCTGTATTATCTATCTATATATATACATACATACATACATACATAAATGTTTGAAAATAAATAAAGGAAGCATTTAAAAAATCTTTAGGAAGGAAAAAGCAATGGGGTCAATTGCTCACCTGGAAAAGCACAATGGGCGCATCATTTCCCCCAGCACCAGGTATTCTGGAAACTCTTAAGTGACCCTGGCCCCTCCACTATCAGTGTGAAAAGAGCTGCACTGACGGAGAGCAAGCGCTCCTGAGCCCGATGTGTTCTCACTCATCCAGCAAAAGGTTGCCATGCAGGTAGGCCCCCGACCAGGCTGCTCTCCTGTTGCGCCCTTGCAGGCCCTTGGCCCCCAAAAGAGGAGTGCCTTGGTGCACAGACTCTGTTTCCCAGGTTCCTGGGCCTGCTGGCTTCTGCCTGGCTTCCATCTGGCTGGAGACTGGACAGCTAGGAAGAGAAAAACATCAGTCCCTCCCTCTTCCTCACTTTTGGAGACTTTTTGATCAGCAAGGAGCTTCTCTGGTGTTTCAGCTCCTACAACTTGGCATTGGCACCAGTGCGGGGTCACAGCAGTTAAGTTTTCCCATCTGCCTCGGCCAGGGGGATGGTGATGTCCTGATGCTGACAGTCTCACAGAGTCACGTTTGGTTCCTTGGTTCTCGCATCATCTATGTGGTCAATTCTCTATGCCATGATCTTTTTTTTTCCGCATAGATTCTGGACTCTCACAGAGTGCCATATCATCTACAGAACACTAATTTTTCTTTAATTCATTCATTATTTCTTGAGAACTTGCAGGGGGCAGGTACCATTCTAGTTGCTAAACATACTGCAGTGGCTTTTTGTTTGTTTTCAATTTTTTTCTTTTTTGTAATTAAAAAAAATTTTTTTTTTTTTTTTTTTGGGCTGCACCAAACCACACATAGGATCCTGGTTCCTTAACCAGGGATCAAATGTGAGCTCCTACCACTGGAAGAATGGAGTCTTAACCAGTGGACCACCAGAGAAGTTCCAAGTACTTGACAGTTTTAGAAAATCACTGTGACTGTATTTTGGGGAGCAGGTTAAGGGAGGGCAGGGTGACAGTGGGGAGAAGGAGTCACCTTTCTTGCCAGGCGACCATGCTGGTGATGGTTAGATAAGGGTGGAGAGGAAGGGCATCTAAACACTGTCAGACGCGGCAGCACATGGGGTGCTGATGGAAAGGACAAGAGAAGAATGAAACGAAACACTCTTTTCCAATACGGTTTATCATAGGATGCTGAATACAGTTTCCTGTGCTATACAGTGCACGCTTTCATGCATGCTCATTCGCTCAGTCGTGTCCGACTCTTTGCAACCCCATGGACTGTAGCCTGCCAGGCTCCTCTGTCCATGGAATTTTTCCAGGCAACGACACTGGAATGGGTTGCCATTTCCTCCTCCAGGGGGCTCTTCCCCACCCAGGGATCAAAGCCACATCTCCTGTATCTCCTGCATTGACAGGCAGATTCTTTACCACTAAGCCACCTGAGGGAGAAGGCAATGGCACCCCACTCCAGTGCTCTTGCCTGGAAAATCCCATGGACAGAGGAGCCTGGTGGGCTGCAGTCCATGGGGTCGCGAAGAGTCGGACATGACTGAGCAACTTCACTTTCACTTTTCACTTTCATGCACTGGAGAAGGAAATGGCAACCCACTCCAGTGTTCTTGCCTGCAGAATCCCAGGGACGGTGGAGCCTGGTGGGCTGCTGTCTGTGGGGTTGCACTGAGTCAAACACGACTGAAGTGACTTAGCAGCAGCAGCAGCAGCAAGCCACCTGGGAAGGCCTATACTGTATAGTAGGACCTCATTTATTCATTCTGTCTATAACACCTCAAAATGACTGTGATGTCTGATTGAACACTTAGATGGATACTGAACCACACCACTCTTCATCATATTTCTGTGACCTTACTTGAGTTAGCTTTCTTTTCTGGAGAAGCATCCATACATGAATATCAACCAGTATAAAATATAAACAAATATTTGTTTCATTCCCCAATGTGTTAGTTTGAAAACTTTCAAACCTCTGGGAATGTTACAAGGACAGCTCTATAAACATCCACATTTTACTTTGCCTAGGTTCACCCTTTTTAATATTTTGCTCCATCTATTTTGTCTTACCTCACTTTCTCTCTCTGAACTCCTACACAGGTACATACACAGATTTTTACTGAAACATTTACAAGAGGCAGCAAATGCCACTTTCCCTCTTGGTTATTCAGCATAAATCTCTGAAGAACAAGGACCTTCTGTAGAGCTGTACGATTCACTCCTAAGAATGTTTACTTTCATGTGACATTCCAATCTGACATACAGCCCCTATTCAAATTCCCCGATATTCCTCGAAAACAACAACAACAACAACAACACTGTTCCATGTAGCCCTAGTCGTTGTTTAGTCACTAAGTGTGACCCTTTTTTCTGACCCCATGGGCTACAGCCCGTCAGACTCCCTGTCCGTGGGATTTACTCAGCAAGAATTCTGCAGTAGGTTGCCATTTCCTTTTCCAGGGCATCTCCCGACCTGGGGATCAAACCAGAGCCTCCTGCATTGGCAGGCAGAGTCTTTACCACTGAGCCACCAGGAAAGCCCTCACTTCCTTGCTGCATGTGTGCTAAGTCACTTCCAATTTGTCTAACTCTTTGGACCCCAGGGACTGTAGCCCGCCAGGCTTCTCCGTCCATGGGATTCTCCCGGCAAGAATACTGGAGTGGGTTGCCACTTCCTTCTCCAGGAGATCTTCCCAACCCAGGGATCGAACCCATTTCTCTTATGTCTCCTGCACTGGTGGCGGCTGCTGCTAAGTCGCTTCAGTCATGTCTGACACTGTGCAACAGGTTCTTTACAATTAGCTCCACCTGGGAAGCCCTTGGGGCACTTAAAAAAAAGGAAACTGAACTTCCAGTAGTGAAGGATCACTTGGTTCTCACGTATCTGTTCAGTTTAGTACAGTTCAGTTGCTCAGTCGTGGCCGACTCTTTGCGACCCCATGAATTGCAGCAAGCCAGGCCCCCCTGTCCATCACCAACTCCAGGAGTTCACTCAAGACTCATGTCCATTGAGTCAGTGATGCCAACCAGCCATCTCATCCTCTGTCATCCCCTTCTCCTCCTGCCCCGAATACCTCCCAGCATCAGAGTCTTTTCCAATGAGTCAACTCTTCACATGAGGTGGCCAAGGTACCGGAGTTTCAGCTTTAGCATCAGTCCCTCCAATGAACATCCAGGGCTGATCTCCTTTAGAATGGACTGGTTGGATCTCCTTGTAGTCCAAGGGACTCTCAAGAGTCTTCTCCAATACCACAGTTCAAAAGCATCAATTCTTCAGTGCTCAGCTTTCTTCACAGTCCAACTCTCACATCCATACATGACCACAGGAAAAACCTTAGGCTTGACTAGACGAACCTTTGTTGGCAAAGTAAGGTCTCTGCTTTTGAATATGCTATCTAGGTTGGTCATAATTTTCCTTCCAAGGAGTAAGCATCTTTTAATTTCATGGCTGCAATAACCATCTGCGGTGATTTTGGAGACCCCGAAAATCAAGTCTGACACTGTTTCCACTGTTTCCCCATCTATTTCCCATGAAGTGATGGGACCAGATGCCATGATCTTCATTTTCTGAATGTTGAGCTTTAAGCCAACTCTTTCACTCTCCACTTTCACTTTCATCAAGAGGCTTTTTAGTTCCTCTTCACTTTCTCCCATAAGGGTGGTGTCATCTGCATATCTGAGGTTATTGATATTTCTCCCAGCAACCTTGATTCCAGCTTGTGCTTCTTCCAGCCCAGCGTTTCTCATGATGTACTCTGCATATAAGTTAAAGAAGCAGGGTGACAGTAGACAGCCTTGATGTACTCCTTTTCCTATTTGGAATCAGTCGGTTGTTCCATGTCCAGTTCTAACTGTTGCTTCCTGACCTGCATACAGATTTCTCAAGAGACAGGTCAGGTGGTCTGGTATTCCCATCTCTTTCAGAATTTTCCAGTTTATTGTGATCCACACAGTCAAAGGCTTTGGCATAGTCAATAAAGCAGAAGTACATGTTCTTCTGGAACTCTCTTGCTTTTTCCATGATCTAACAGATATTGGCAATTTGATCTCTGGTTCCTCTGCCTTTTCTAAAACCAGCTTGAACATGAGGAAGTTCACGGTTCACGTATTGCTGAAGCCTGGCTTGGAGAATTTTGAACATTACTTTACTAGCGTGTGAGATGAATGCAATTTTGCGGTAGTTTGAGCATTCTTTGGCATTGCCTTTCTTTGGAATTAGAATGAATACTGACCTTTTCCAGTCCTGTGGCCACCGCTGAGTTTTCCAAATTTGCTGGCATATTGAGTGCAGCACTTTCACAGCATCATCTTTCAGGATTTGAAAGAGCTCAACTGGAATTACATCACCTCCACTAGCTTTGTTCATAGTGATGCTTTCTAAGGCCCACTTGACTTCACATTCCAGGATGTCTGGCTCTAGATAATGATCACACCATCGTGATTATCTGGGTCATGAAGATCTTTTTTGTACAGTTCTTCTGTGTATTCTTGCCACCTCTTCTCAATATCTTCTGCTTCTGTTAGGTCTATATAATTTCTGTCCTTTACTGAGCCCATCTTTGCATGAAATGTTCCGTTGGAATCTCTCATTTTCTTGAAGAGATCTCTAGTCTTTCCCATTCTGTTCTTTTCCTGTATTTCTTTGCATTGATCCCTGAGGAAGGATTTCTTATCTCTCCTTGCTATTCTTTGGAACTCTGCATTCAGATGCTGATATCTTTCCTTTCCTCCTTTGTGTTTCACTTCTCTTCTTTTCACAGCTATTTGTAAGGCCTCCCCAGACAGCCATTTTGCTTTTTTGCATTTCTTTTCCATGGGATGGTCTTGATCCCTGTCTCCTGTACAATGTCACGAACCTCATTCCATAGTTCATCAGGCATTCTATCAGATCTAGTCCCTTAAATCTATTTCTCACTTCCACTGTATAGTCATAAGGGGGTTGATTTAGGTCATACCTGAATGGTCTAGTGGTTTTCCCTACTTTCTCAATTTAAGTTTAAATTTGGCAATAAGAAGTTCATGATCTGAGCCACAGTCAGCTCCTGGTCTTGTTTTTGCTGACTGTATAGAGCTTCTCCATCTTTGGCTACAAAGAATATAATCAATCTGATTTTGGCGTTGACCATCTGGTGATGTCCATGTGTAGAGTCTTCTCTTGTGTTGTTGGAAGAAGGTGTTTGCTATGACCAGTGCGTTCTCTTGACAAAACTCTTTTAGCCTTTGCCCTCTTCATTCTGCATTCTGAGGCCAAATTTGCCTGTTACTCTAGGTGTTCCTTGACTTCCTGCTTTTGCATTCCAGCCCCCTGTAATGAAAAGGACATCCTTTTTGGGTGTTAGTTCTAAAAGTTCTTGTAGGTAGGTCTTCATAGAACCGTTTAACTTCAGCTTCTTCAGCATTACTGGTTGGTGCATAGGCTTGGATTACTGTGATACTGAATGTTTTGCCTTGGAAATGAACAGAGATCATTCTGTCATTTTTGTAGCCTCTCTTAACTGAACATAAAACTTTTTATTTTTATTTTTTGGTTTTGAACAGTCGAAATCCATTAAAAGCTCCTCATTAGAGATTTGTCTGATTGTTTCCTCATGATTGGGTTGAAGGCAAACTTTGTTTGGCAGGACTTTGTTTGTTTGTTTTGGTAGTAATCCTGCTCTTCCTAGAGTATCAGTCAAGAGGCACCTGGATCTGATTATGGATGATACTAAGTTTGATCACTTAGCTAAGAAAGTGGCTTTTGGTTTTAAACAACACAATTCTTTTTGCTGTTGTTGTTGAATACTTATTTATTTATTTGGCTCCACCAGGTCTTAGTTGCAGCATGCAGGATCCTTATTCACTGCATTGGAACGCTTAGCGTGGCATGTTTGATCTAGTTCCCTAATGGGCTCTCTGTACAGAGAGCTTTGAGTCTTAGCTACTGGACTCCCAACACTTAACAGCCTTTGCCAGCCTCTTCCAACTTTAACTCTTCTTTAAATTAGTCTCTTATTGCTACTTAAAATGTGGGAGTCACCACTCTCCAGAAAGCATAAAAAATGTCCACTCCCTTTAAGAACTTTATATTCAAGGTGGATGGCTATTTGGAACTATGAGGAAATCAGTAACAGTGACAATGGAAGATGACACTGTGTGTGTGTCAGTCACCTTAAACAAGCTATTGGAGCCAGTTTCCATCAGTGAGAATTCCTTGGGAGAAGAGTCAGACATAGTGTGAGCAGAAAATGATATACAGACCTGGGCATTTCAATGATCACAGAAGGTGGATTCTTCCACGCATAGTGTCAATCATTTGCTTGGAATAAATGCCCCTGGCTAATTTTGGGAAAGAAAACTTACATGTAATGAGCAAATATTTATGCCAGACAAAATACTGGATATTCTTGTATTTGTTTTCCCAACTAACCCTCAGGGAAATCTTGTTATTCTGTAAGGAGCAATGAAGACTCAGGGATATCCTTTAAGTTTCAGTAGTCCAAATTCTCAAATGTAATTCTCAGTATCAATTCTCAAATACTCAAGGTTGCTGCTGCTAAGCTGCTTCAGTCATGTCCAACTCTGTGCGACCCCATAGACGGCAGCCCACCAGGCTCCCCCATCCCTGGGATTCATCAGGCAAGAACACTGGAGTGAGTTGCCATTTCCTTCTCCAATGCATGAAAGTGAAAAGTGAAAGTGAAGTCGCTCAGTCGTGTCCGACTCTTTGCGACCCCATGGACTGCAGCCTATCAGGCTCCTCCATCCATGGGATTTTCCAGGCAAGAGTACTGGAGTGGGGTACCATTGCAAGGTTAAAATGAGCCAATTTAGCATTTGAACCTATGTCTAAATGCATATACTTTCCAGCTGTGCTAGGCAGCTCCACACAACACATCCTTTAGTGACAACATTTAGAGTCATCACATTTTTCCTTGATTATAATCATCAAAGGGGATGGAAATAAGCTAAGAAATGAATTACAATCAGAAATACTTTGCTTTTATTTCATACTTTAAAGAAAGGTGAGAAAAGAAGTTTTTTTCTTTTCAACTATAATACCTTCTGAAAAATTATAAATAATCACTCAGTGAGAACTGGAATTATAACACTGTAGCTAAAATTTCAATGTGTGTTAAAGTATGTTTTATAATGAATGCAAGTGCTCCTTAAATTTTTTTCATAGTTTTCTCTGTAAAATTCTTTCCTATAATTTTTAATTCCTAGAAACAATCCTTGATGGTTGGTCAGTATTGTTAAATCCATTTAAAGGTTTAGCATTTAAATCCAAAGTCATTGAGTGGTCTATGGAAAATTGGTCCTTACAATTGAGGGCAGTGGAAAAATTGTCAGAAATAGTATTTTCTCATTCTTTCCAATTACTACAACTGAAATATGGGCCAATGACAACTGAGGAGAACAGCAACTGTTGAACATTTTCTGTAAAAATCCAGAGACTACATAGAATTAAATAAGACGTGGCTCTTATCCTTAAATGGTTCACGATCTATTTAGCTCTTAATTTCTGGATCCAGGAATAATAGCAAGAACTATTTCAACAACATTTCTTTCAACATATTATGTTGAGACTTAGAAACAACACCATGGCATTTCTTCAATCTTCCTCAGCTTTCTCAGGAACTGTGCCTTTTAAGACAGATTTTAAGCAAGCGGTGAAGGTAGAAGACTTAAACTATAAAAGTAAGTTCAATATTTTCTTAGTGCAATCAGCTTGTTTTTTGATATCACTTTCTAACATGTTTGGAATATTACAGCTTCATGGGTAACACAACAATAGTAAGAATTTTTAGGCAAAGAAAAAAAATAATAACCCTCACTCTTCAAGGTCCTCGCCTTTCAATTGTAGAAAATCAGTGCTTTGCAGTCCTTTGATTTTGCTTGTTTTGACTGTTTGTCTTCCTTAGAGCATTAAGATCAGCAAACAGATAAAGTGTTTATAAAATATTAAATTTTTAATTTAAAAATACAGAATTTTCCCTCAAGGATTTCCAATTCTTTAAAAACTCAGCTCTCTGGTTATCATAACATCTTTATTTGATAAGCACAAAGCCAGGGGTTTTGATATTTGGGAGGAATAAAACCTAGATATGCAGACTATTTGAATAAAACTTCCCAGAGTGACATATAGAGAATAGGACAAGAGATAAAGACTAGAGAAAGACAGATGGGTTCCTGAATTTCATTCTGGACTTAGAGTTCCTGAAATGCCACCCTCTCTACCCCCTTTATAAACATTAGCACTATTTGAAAACTGAATAAATACAAGAAAACTGAATAGATATCTTTCAAGCAGGAGAAGATATTTGAGTTATATTCCAGCTCAGAAATTATTCAAGTTCTCAGAATTTGGAAAATTCTCTGGTGACCATCATGCCTCTGTAAACGAGGGGATTAGACTAACCTGTCTTCAGCTCTAAGGTGTCACCACTCCAAAGCTGGAAGTTGAAAGAACTTCCTAGTAGCCCATTGCTACTGAGTATAGCATATCTCCATGGCCTAGGAAGAACCTGAGATTCTATGTGCTTACCTCCTTAGCAGTATGTGTGTGCGTGCAGCTTTATATAGAAAATATTAAAGCCTCATCATCTCTTATCCTGCAATAAATTTAATTTTGACATAAGACTATTGGCAATTGATTCTTGGATCTTCAAACTCCCAGTGAGGGACTTCCCCGGTGGTCCAGAGGTTAAGAATCTGCCTTGCAATGCAGGAGACAGGGATTTGATCTCTGGTTGGTGAAGTAAGATCCCACATGCCGAGGAGCAACTAAGCCTGCATACAAATACTGAGCCTTCACACCACAACTAGAGAAGAATTCCACCCACAACTAAGATGCATGTAGCCAAACAAATAAACCACTCCCTGTCAGCCAGCTGAGCCAGTTCATCCCAAGCATCTCCGGTCATCCCCAAGCTCTCAATAATATGAACAAACATGTTATGCATTTGAATTTTTGGTTACCACTTAACAATGCCTCCTTAGGATTTTACTAATACGTTTGAGTATGTGTAGGTATGTATCTCAGCAAGTATACCGTTAAACGTGGTCACCTTTTTCTTTTAGTGTGAAAAGATTCTGAACTGTCAGCAGAGGGGTAAGGAGACAGGTTGTCACTTCAAAGATATCACTGGATTTTCTGGATGCTTCCAGATCCTTCCCGCTGCAGGAATATTTCCTAATCAATGGTTTCACACCCGCAGGACATGGGCCAGACAGTCCCCAGAGAGCCATCGTTGCAAAGTTATTAAAGAAAGAAACAGTCAGATGAAATCAATACATTCTAAAACCTAACTATTGGAAATTCTCACAGACACAATGCAAATGGGCTCTCTGAATTATCCATCCTAGTTTCTTTCTCAGCATTTTTACAGACAGGTTTGTTTTTTTTTTTTTTCCTCTCCCTAGTTGAACAAGAAAGAACAAAAGTAGATTCCCCAAAGGAGGAATCATTCGTACTAAGTTTCTTTATGTAGGTCACCTCTGATGTGTTTTTGGTTGCATTTCAACTGCTGAATTCCCCATGTCAAGCTTTCGGTTCTGATGGCTCCGCACATAAATTCTATTGCTTTCCAAAAGCATAATTAAGTTCCCTGTTTGAAGGCTGAAGGATACTGTATGTTTCACAGATGCTCAATACATTATTATGTTAGTAGAATGATACAAAATGTTGGAATACTTTACATGGAGGTGTCTCTGGGTTTGTACAATATGTTAACAGGGAAAAAATATTGTTCATTAAGCTAATTTAAGGAGAGTTACTATCACCTATATTCAAATAAGTTGTAGAAGTACATTCTTTGTTGCAGCCAGTATACCATATATCAGGCCAGCTTCCCTCTTCCCTTCTCCAGATGTATGTCTTGTAAATATCTCTTGAGCCCATGCCCTCTGCTCTATTTCAAATGTTATTGTTTCAGTTCAAACTTTTGGCAACCTATTCTCCACTTTCCATCCTCAGATCCATTTTCTACTTTACTATCAAATGTTTCTAAAAAATGCTGCTGCTGCTAAGTCACTTCAGTCATGTCCGACTCTTTGTGACCCCATGGACTGTAGCCCACCAGGCTCCTCTGTCCATGGGATTCTCCAGGCAAGAATACTGGAGTGGGTTGCCATGCCCTCCTCCAAGAGATCTTCCTGACCCAGGGATCAAACCCACGTCTCTTATGTCTCCTGCATTGGCAGGTGGGTTCTTTACCACTAGTGCCACCTGGGAAGCCCTTCTAAAAAACAGATCTTGTCAATTTACCACTGCTTAAAAATTTTCCCTGTTTCTTTAACTATGAAAAAAAGATGTAAACACCCTGAAATGGCATTCAGAATCTCTGATATGTCTTCTTCTTATTTCATTTAAGCCCGCCAATACTCTTAAGAGGTAGGTGCGTGCTAAGTTGCCTCAGTCGTGTCTGACTCTTTGCAACACCCTGGACTGTAGCCCGCCAGGCTCCTCTGTCCATGGGATTCTCAAGGCGAGAACACTGGAGTGTGTTGCCATGCCCTCCTCCAGGCATCTTCCCAACCCAGGGATGCAACCCAGGTCCCTTATGTCTCCTTCATTGACAGGCAAGATCCTTACCACTAGCGCCACCTCTGATAATTAGTTGTTAATTTATTTACTCAGCCTCATCCATTTGTGTGTACATTACATCAGTGAGCAATAGGATGAATGTGCCCTCACTAAAATATCTTGTGCCCAGTAGAATGTAAGCTCCACAAGGGTATGAATTCTGCTTATCTATTTCACTAATATCTCCTAAACATCTAGAATCATATGTAAATGAAAACTATTCCTGGCCATATCAGTAAACAAAGGGCACTGTAGCCATCCAGCCCACATGTTACCCCCACCCCAAAGGTGAGCCCTGAGGGAACTCAAGACAGAAACACAGTGTCCCCATCGAACCATCACACACTGCAGCCACCCCTAACCCCATGGTGAACCCTGGGAAAGATCAGGATGAGAGAGCCCGGATACCGGCCCAGACAGCCGAGGTGCATATCAAAGGAATGCTTTCAGTGAGCCCAGACTCTTGCATCTTCCCATACGTGGAAAAATGCTAAATTCCTTAACTTGGGTGTCTGATTTTCTTTCATTAATGGTAATCTTTTGACATTCTGACTACCTGATCTTTGTTTATATCTTAGCCCCTCCTTGCCTTCCCCCAGGTCCCGACTCTCCACTTTGCCTCTTTGGAGCAGACTCTCAGAGTGATTACGATCTGAGATGCTACGCCTGAAGGCTTAAGTTCTCAGTTTTATCCACCGAATAAAAAACAACTCTCAACTTTCAGGTTGTACATTTTTTTTTAGTTGACACATATTTGGCATTACATAAATGCATAATCTATATTTTTAGAATTAATAAATTCAGCAATACTTGCTGAGTGCTTGTTATGTGTGACATAGACAGCCTGGAATTAGGGATCTGTGATGAAAGCCATTGTCTCTATTTCTAAGAAGGTTGGCCAAGGAAATTGACATTTATAATGAATTCAGTGTGTATCTGTAAGCATCACTCTGGTTTCTGGTTCCTCGCACCTAGGAAGGAGTTAGAATGCACTCATCTGTATACATATTATTGCAAAGTCAAGGTTCATTAAATGTTTCCCAGATAAGTTAAGCTAAGAATGCAATTAGGGCAGAATCTCTGAGGGTTTTGGTAGGGAAATAATTTGCCCCCCACCCTCCCCATGTACGTTGTCATTGTTCAGTCGCTCACTCATGTCCAATTATTTGCCACTTCATGAACATCAGCACACTAGGCTTCCCTGTCCTTCACTGTCTGTCTCCTGGAGTTCGCTTAAACTCAGTCCACTGAGTTGGTGATGCCATCCAACCATCTCATCCTCTGTTGCCCTCCCTCTCCTTTGCCTCCAATCTTTCCCAGCATCAGGGTCTTTTCCAGTGAGTCAGCTCTTTGCATCAGGTGCAAAGTATTGGAGCTTCAGCTTCAGTATCAGTCCTTCCAATGAATATTCAGGGTTGATTTCCTTTAGAATTGACTGGTTTGATCTCCTTGCTGCCCAAGGGCCTCTCAGAAGTCTTCTCCAATGCCACAGTATGAAAGCATGAATTCTTCAGTGCCCAGCCTTTCAACTCTCACATCCATACCTGACTCCTGGTAGCTTTGACTATACAGACCTTTGTCAGCAAAATGATGTCTCTACTTTTTAATATGCTATCTAGGTTTGTCTTAGCTTTCCTTCCCAGGAGCAAGCATCTTCTAATTTCACGGCTGGAGTCACCATCCACAGTGATTTTGGAACCCAAGAAGAGAAAGTCTTGTCACTGTTTCTACTGTCTCCCCATCTACTTGCCATGAAGTGATGGAACTGGATGCCAGGATCTTAATTTTTTGAATGTTGAGTTTTATTTTTATTTTTTTTTTTAGTTGAAAATAATTTTTTTTTTTTTTAGCTTTATTTATTTTTTTTTTTAATTTTTTTTATTTATTTATTTATTTTTTAATTTTAAAATCTTAAATTCTTACATGCGTTCCCAAACATGAACAGCTTGCTTGGGGCAGGTGCATGGGGATGACCCAGAGAGATGTTGTGGGGAGGGAGGTGGGAGGGGGGTTCATGTTTGGGAACACATGAATGTTGAGTTTTAAGCCAGCTTTTTCACTCTCCTCTTTCACCTTCATCAAGAGGTTCTTTAGTATCTCTTTGATTTCTGCCATTGAGGGTGCTGTCATTTGCAAATCTGAGGTTACTGATATTTCTCACAGCAGTCTTGATTCCAGCTTGTGCTTCATCCAGGCCAGGATTTTGCACAATATACTGTGCATATAAGTTAAGTAAGCAGGGTGACAATATACAGTCTTGATGTACTCCTTTCCCAATATGGAACCAGTTTGTTGTTCCATGTCTCATTCTAACTGTTGCTTCTTGACCTGCATACAGGTTTCTTGGGAGGCAGGTAAGGTGGTCTGGTATATGCATCTCTTTAAGAATTTTCCACAGTTTGCTGTCCCTTATGTATATCCAGATCCTAATTCCAGGTACCAGTGAATATGTGCATGCATACCCAGGCACTCAGTTGTGTCCAATTCTTTTGTGACCCCTTGGACCATAATCCGCCAGCCTCTTCTGTCCATGGGATTCTCCAGGCAGGACTACTCAACAGGTTGCCATTTTCTCCTCCGGGGGATCTTCCTGCCCAGGGATCAAACTTGTGTCTCCTTGTTGGCAGGCAGATTCTTTACCACTGGGCCACCTGGGAAGTCCCAGTGAAAATGCTCCATTAGATGACAAAGGTGAAAAACTGGCAGATGTGATTAAGGTTAAGAAGCTGGAGAGGAGGAAATCCACTAGCTTACCCAGGGGAGCATGTTTTAATCACATGAGGCTTTAAAAGTGGAAGAAGAGGGGAAAGCTGGAGTCACAGAAATAGGGCTTGAGAAGGACGCAGTTTGCCATCAACAGCTTTGAAGAAGGAGGCATGGGAAAAGAGCCGAGGAATGTGAAGATTTCTAGAAGCTGGGTATAGCTCTGAGCTAAGTTAACAAGGAAACAGTTTCTACAACTAACTGTAAGGAACTGAGTCCTGCAAGCTGCTGCTCAAATGAGCAGGAAATGGGGCCTCCAGGAGGGAATGGAGCCATCAGCCTAGTGAGACGCTCATCAGACTTTGGACCTACAAGGTTTGTGTTGCTTTAAGCCATTGAGTTTGTGGCAATTTGTTATGGGCAACAACAGAAAACATGCAGAACTCACAATATCCTTGTAAGGCTGGCCAAAGTACTTCCCCTTGGGTTCCCATGACCCGAAAGAAAATGACTATCCTCAAAATTCTGACAGTACAACCTCAACATTTTTTGCAAAGGACATACACAGATACAAAATCAGCTACATTTACAGATAAAACAAAAGTGTTCTTTCAGAATGGAACTTAGATAAAACCATTTTCCAAAATGATGATGGCATATTGAATCTTAGGACATTGAGGGTCCTAGGACAACAAGTTGTACTATAAAAAAAATCTATACATCTGTAGCATTTGAAATGTGTTTCAAATGTTTATGCCCTTGAAGACTAACTGTGACTTCAGGGAGATTTCTGAGTTACAGTTTTCCTCTCAGTCAGAGATCAGCAGAAAAGGACCACAAACAATGGGCCAAGAATGACATTTTATAGATGGACCTAGAGATTATGACACTAAGTGAAAAAAGTCAGATAGAGAGAGACAGATATCATAGGATATCACGCATATGAGGAATTTGAAAACGTGATGCAACTAAACTTATTTACAAAGCCAGAAACGGATTCACGGACACAGAAAACAAATTTATGGTTACCAATTAGGGTTTCCCTGGTGGCTCAGATGGTAAAGAATCTCCCTGAAATGCACAGACCTGGGTTCGATCATTGGGCCTAGAAGATTCCCTGGAGAAGGGAATGACAACCCACTTCAGTATTCTTGCCTGGAGAATCCATGGACAGAAGAGCCTGTTGGGCCACAGTTCATGGGATCACAAAGAGTCAGACACAACTGAGTAACTAAGCACAAAGGGGAAAGGTAGGTAGGGATAAATTAAGAGTTTGGATGAATAGATATACACTATTACATAAAAAATAGATAATCAAGAAAGACCTACTGTATAGAACAAGGAATTATATTCAATATTTTATAGCTACCTATAACAGCAAAGAATCTGAATATATATTCATAGAGTCAACAGCATCACCTGAAGATGTACTCTGCAGTGGCCCTAAAGATAGTTTTGTAGTTTGATTGCCTACAATCCTCCATGCAGGCCATCTTCCCTAAGAGGTAGCGTTTTCTAATTCTTACAGTGGAAACACATATGTTAACAGTGGCTCTGGTTCAGTCTGATAGAGGATAGTGTTGACTTGTTATGTTATTGTTTTCAGATATAGAAAAATGAAAAAGGGCTCTAAATCTGGGTTTGCAAACGGTGATGCAGTGAAATGAAAGTGGCTTCTGCATCCCAATCTCACAAAACCTTACACAAGTTTTAAGTCTCTGTCCCAAATAGAACCTAAATAAAATTTCAGAAGTTTTAGGCACCCTCCATGGTATATCATACAGTCTTCCTCAAGCTAGAAGGCAAGAAAATGGAAAGTCCCCTCAGAACAATTCCATTATTCTAAGGATGGACTCCCCTCCAGAATTTTTCTGGTTTGAGTCTTTGTTCAATGCTTTCTTCCTTCCTTTTTAAAAAATATTTATTCACTTGCGTATTTGCTGCATGGGGTCTCAGTTGTGGCACCAGGGATCTTTGTTGCGTCACGCCATGCATACATGCAGTCTCTAGTTGTGGTGTGCTGCCTTAGTTGCTCTGAGGAATGTGGGATTTTACTTTCCTAACCAGGGATCAAACCTGAGTCCCCTGTATTGCAGGGCAGATTCTTAACCACTGGACTATCAGGAAAATCCCTTCTGTTCAGTGCTTTCTGTTAGTTGTTCTTTGCATTTTGCCTGGAGGCAAAAAAAGTGAAGGGAACTGTGAGTCGCTCAGTCACGTACAACTTTGTGACCCTATGGACTGTGACCCTATGGACTGTGGCCCACCAGGCTCCTCTGTCCACGGGATTCTCCAAGCAAGAATACCAGAGTGGGTTGCCATTCCCTTTTCCATGGGATCTTCCCAACCCAAAGATCCAACCCACATCTCCTATATTGCAGGTAGATTCTTTATAGTCTGAGTCCCAGAGGTGAGTGTTATCAATAGAAAGATTGCCTAATACAAGCTGCTCTACCATACTGGAAGTAGAAATCATTTTTAGCATCACTATTGGCAAATGTGTCCAAGTGTCACCTGAGGGTCCAGATGGAAGCCTTTTTGCTGTCATATGATCCAATCTAGCATTTTCCTGTATAGTACTGAGCTTTCAGGTTTCAAGAATTAAAAAAAAAAAAAAACAAAACATGGTCACCCTACTCATAAGAAACATTAGCAAGAAAACTGCATCTTCCAGAAGACAAAACAAGAATAAGGACTCAGGAAATTTCAGAAGAGTTTGCTTCCATCCACCTTCTACCACCTTCTACTTCTAGTTATGGCCAACCTAGACAGCATATTAAAAAGCAGAGACATTACTTTGCCAACAAAGGCCTGTCTAGTCACGCATGCACGCACGCGAAGTCGTTTTCAGTCGTGTCCGACTCTGTGCGACCCTGCGGACAGCAGCCCACCAGGCACCGCTGTCCACAGGATTCTCTAGGCAAGAAGACTGGAGTGGGTTGCCAGTTCCTTCTCCATAATGGTATATTAGTAAGTAAAAGTAAAAAGTCATTCAGTCGTGCCTGACTCTTCACAACCCCACAGACTGTAGCCTACCAGGCTCCTCAGTCCATGGGACTTTACAGGCAAGAGCACTGGTGTGGGTTGCCATTTCCTTCTCCACTATCTGTCTAGTCAAAGCTATGGTTTTTCCAAACGCCATGTAAGGATGTGAGAGTTGGACTATAAAGAAAGCTGAGCACTGAAAAACTGATGCTTTTGAACTCTGGTGTTGGAGAAGACTCTTGAGAGTCCCTTGGACTGCAAGGATATCTAACCAGCCCATTCTAAAGGAGATCAGTGCTGAACATTCATTGGAAGAACTGATGTTGAAGCTGAAATTCCAATACTTTGGCCACCTGATGCAAGGAACTGACTCATTTGAAAAGACCTGATGCTGGGAAAGATTGAAGGTAGGAAGAGAAGGGGACGACAGAGGATGAGATAGTTGGATGGCATCACCAACTCAATGGATATGAGTTTGAGTAAACTCTGGGAGTTGGTGATGGACAGGGAGGCCTGGCATGCTGCAGTCTGTGGGGTCGCAAAGAGTAGGACATAATTGAGCAACTGAACCGAACTGACCTTCGACCCTAGGAGAGAGCATTCAGTTTGAAGACACCCTGGAGACAGTAACCTATTTCTATGTTAATTATGATAATACTCTGCCCAAGCACTCTTTTGTTGAAATTTAATCCCATTCTCTCTCTTATAGTACTTTATATTTCCTTTCTCCCTTAAAATTACCCTTTATATACTTCAGGAGAATTAGGAAATCTCCTCTTAGCCACATCTTCTAGATTGAATAACTCTAGTTCCTCTTCCTCCAATCAAAAGTACTACTTCACTTCATTTTAATTATTTGCTTTGCTGTCCTTCATGCTGAACAGCATTCCAAATCACTTTTTGAAAGTGTCAACCTGACCCTCTAACCCCAAAACGCCATTCCTAAGCACACAGTCAAGAAAAACGAGTGCTTGTGTCCACACAAAGACTCTGGCAAGAATGTTCTTAGTGGCTTTAATCAAAGTATCCATCCACAGAAAAATGGATAAAGAGACTGGAAGAGATTCAGACAATGAACTACTACAAAGCTATGAACATGAAAAGCAAATAAATAATAAATGAAAAAGATCATGGGTGAATTTCAAAATCATGTTGAGTGAAAGAAGCCACACTTCAAGAATGCATTCCACATAATTCCACTTTCACCAGGTAAAACATGGCAAACTCATCCATGGGGACAGAATTGAAGAGACTGGGTCACCTCTAAATATGTACATGTGTGATGCGGGGGCTCAGGGTGAGATGGGTCTCTTTAGACTAGAGAAGGGATGAGGGAGCTTCCTGGGGAGGTAAAGATGTTTATTTAGTTATTTGGCTGTTATAGGTCTTAGTTGCAGCATGTTTGCATGCCAAACTCTTAGTTACGACGTGTAGGATCTAGTTCCCCCACCAGGGACTGAACCTGGGCCCTCTGCATTGGGAGCTGGAGTCCTAGCCCCTGGGCCACCAGGGAAGTTCCTGGAAAGTTTAATATTGGGATGCGGGTGTTGGTAACATGGGTGTACCCAGTCATGTATATATGGATGTGTGTGTGGACCCAGGTGTGCGTGCACGTTTGTCTATGGATGCAAATCAGAGCCAAACACTGTTCAATAAAGAAAGCCCTTCTTAATGATGAAAGACCTCCGAACTTAAATCTGCAGCCTCTGATCTTCCCAGAAGCTCTTTGTACCACTTCCTAACAGAAATGAACACAGAAGAAAAAGCCTCAGGGACTCATGAAAATAGAGATTGTTTTACAGCAGATCCATGAAAACATCAGCAAGACACTTCCAGCTGGGAAAGTTCATCTGATGGAGCAATCTGTCCACAGATGTTTTATAACAGGTCTGAAAGTGACATTTTTTTAATTACCACAAAAAATGGTAATTAAATACCTCAGTTTGACTTAACACAATATCTCTGGGTTTCTGACTTAAAATGTCAAGCTGGAAGAGCTGTTATAAACCTATAGAAAAAGGGACAGGGTCTTTGAGGTAGGATAGCTCTGAACAAAGGCTAAGTCTTATCTCTATGTTACCTCATGAAATCCTATTAACCTCAGAGGTATTCAGTTGCCTTATCAGGAAAAATGAGCCATTCAGGAAGATGTCATAGCATTCTCTGAGAATTAGGTGAAGTGGTATATAAAAAGGGTTTTTGTCTACCAAAAGAAAAATTAGTAATACCTTAAAATTTTTGACATAGAAGGCAAGAGTACACCATGGAGAAAGGGAAGTCTCTTCAATATGTGGTGCTGGGAAAATACGACAACAAAGCGTGAGACTGGACCACCGTCTTACACCAAAAACAGAAATTAACTCGGAATGAATGGAAGACTTTAATGGAAGCCTGGAAACCATAGAACTCCTGGAAGAGAACATACACCGTAAACTCCATGACATCAATCTTGACAAATTTTTGGATTTGACACCAAACACAAGGCAACGAAGGCAAAAATAACCAAGTAGGACCCTTTGAAACTAAAAACCTTCTGCCAGGAACAAAATAAAAAGCAACTTACATTTTATGGGAGGAATAGGAGCAAATATTTTCAAATTATATGTGTGACAAGGGGTTGATATTCAAAATATGTAAACCACTCATACAAACAAAGAAAGGAAACAAACAAACACACAAAGGAAACAAAAAAAAAAAGGAAAGCAAGCAAAGAAAGGAAAAAAAAAAACGATGTAAAAAAGGGCAGAAGATTTGAATAGACATTTTCACCAAGAAGATATACAGATGGCCAACAGGTACATGAAAAGATATTCATTAACCATCAGGAACATGCACACCAAAACCACAAAGAGCTATCACCTTACACTGTAATAATGTCTATTTGTCAAAAAGACAAGAAATAATAAGTGCTGATGAGGATGTGGAGGAAAAGGAACTCTTGTGAACTGTTGATGGGAATACAAATTTGCATAGCCATTATGGAAAACAGTATGGAGTTTCCTCAGAAAATTAAAAAATAGAACTACTACATGATCCAACAGTTCTGGATAATCATTTGAAGAACACAAACCACCTACACAGAAAGATACACGCACATTATGTTCACCACAGCATTGTCTTCAGAGGGGCATGGGAAACTGGCGGGCGACGATGATTAGGTCACTGCGTACACTCGTCAAAACTCACGGCTCTGTGCATCCGCTCAGTTGTGGCCAACTCTGTGTGAACCCATGGACTGTAGCCCTCCAGGCTCCTCTGTCCACGTGATTCCAGACGAGAATACTGGAGTAGCTGCCATTTCCTTCTCCAGGGGATCTTCCTGATCCAGAGATCGAACCTGCATCTCCTGCATTGGCAGCTGGATTCTTTACAACTGAGCCACTTCAAAACTCATGGAACTGGACACTAAAAGGGATGGTATTTACTACATGTAGATTATGCCCTCATAAAAAATAAAAATAAATTACTATTCAAATTTCAAAACTTTGCCTTTCTATGAAATGTTCAAGCATATGAATATAACAAATCTGCTAGGAAAATTATTCTCCTAAAAACAGAAGCAGTGTTTTTAAAATAACATTCTGAGCAATTCTAGGAGTAAAATTTAGGAAGCAAATGCTAGGGAGTTTGGAAGGATAAAGAAAAGAATATAAATACAAAGTATAGTAAGAGCTAGCCCTTGTTAGTCTTTTTTCTTTAAATTTTATTGAAGTATAGCTGATTTACAGTGTTGTGTTTAATTTTGGCTGTACAGAAAAATGACTGTTATACATACATACTTTCTTTTTCATATTCTTTTCCATTCTGGTTTATCATAGGATATTGAGTATGGTTATCTGTGCTATACAGTAAAACCTTGATTTGTTTTGTTTTGTTTTGTTTTTTGGCCATGCCACATGGCGTGTGGGATCTTAGATCTCCAACCAGGGTGTGAACTGGTGCCTTCTGCATTGGAAGGTAAATTCTTAACCAGTGGACCGCCAGAGAAGTCTCAGGACCTTGTTTATCCATCCAATACATGCTAGTTAGAGCTAGACTTTGAAAGTCACCTCAAAGAAGATAAGGAATGCAAGTGTCCCTTTAAATCAATTGACTCTAAGTCTTGGAAATGTATTTAGATAATTCAGTGAAAACGATTCCATTCTTTAATTCTTTAATTTATCTTTAATAAATAGATAATAATGTCTGTGCCCTTAAAATACATGATTGTAGTATAGGAGCTGCAGGTTTCGTGTTGGCTTTAAAAACGGGAGAATGTGTAGTCACAGAAGTACAGTAAGAAGATAAGGATAATGGAGGGAAACGCTGCATGTTAGACCAGGACTATCTGATGTGCCCTCTCCCTTATCTGGTCCCTTCCCTGACACCACCCAAGCCAGGCCACATTACACACAGCATCAGTGCAAACAGAAGGTCAGGGCCAAGGATAGCAGACAACATATTCCTAAACAGGGAAAGGCAACCCTGCGTAATCAAAGAGCTTCATCTCCACCTAAAAAGGAACCATTATCCTGCCAGCCTCTCCCACTTTTATTGGCATTTCCAAGTCATTTATAACAATGGATTATTCAGAGTTTTCAAAAGAACAATGCTTAAAAAAGTATCCTCTGGGTGTAATATAAATACTACTCATACATTAGCAAAAAACAAGATCCAGAATTATATCTGCTATTCATGTTGAGAAATCAGGATGTAATATTTCACAGAGTCAAAAACTCACTGGAGAAAGAAAAAGAACTATGAGGAAATAAGTCAAGAGGCTCTTCTTTCTAAGGCACACTATTTATTATGTTCTTAAAGACTTCTGTATATTGCATAACCATGAGGCCTGAAATCAGAATTTGCCAGCAGCTCTACAGTTAAAAGAAGAAAATCTGGTGTTTCTCTAGCTCATGTTCAATTAATGGAAAAATTTTTTTATAGTGATTGAAATATTTTTCTACCACATTCTTTTACTTGAAGACTTACTTTTTTTCAGCAAAGTGTCAGCCAACACTCTGGTCAAGCAAGCATAACTCTCTGAATGACAGGCCATGGTGTTTGCTGGAACAAGCTCAGATGGTAGGCTTTTTACATCACCAACAGCAGTTCAAGTCCTCTGCCCCAGCTACCTTGGAGCTACCCACTAAATCTCCTTCAACTGATGCCCTGTGAAGGTGATTCAAAAATAGTAAATTTTCACACAAAGTTTCAATCAAATATCTTCTTGAAAAAAAAAACAAAACAGAATGTACTTATGTGGTGAAAGCACAATTTAGACATTCATCATTCACTCATTAATTCATTCAATTAATATTTATCTTGAGGACCTAATAATATATTCCAGGCACTATTCTAGGAACTGGAGAGAAGCAAACACAGGCCATGCCCTCTAGCAGGTGAGACAGATAAGAAAGAACACAAGATGAACAAATTAAAAAAGAATCCACAGAGACGATAAAGACAACCCCTGAGAGCTTGGAGCATCTAAGGGCAGCCCACCAGGAGTTCTGCGCCGGTGCAGAGCTAACCAGCTTCACTGTTCATGCTGCCATTAAAAGACACGCAGGGCTAACCAAAGGTATTCTGCCTACACCTCTTTCTTCAGTCACTGCGGAATTCAAATGAGATTCAAATGTGCTGACCTGTCGCACAGTTTACAACAAATCACTCTGAATTATTTTAATATTTCATCTGGAACTGCTAAAAATTCTGCTCTCTTCCATGCTCTTACATGCATATAGATAATAAATTAGATGATGTCCAGTGGGTCCCTTTTTGTGGTTTGGATTTAGCAGTGTGTGTTTGTCCTCCCACACCCTCTAACTGGTTTTCTGTGAACAAGAGAACCCCTAGCAAAACAGCCTGCTCTCAGAGCCTCATTGTTTCAGAACAGCAGAATTACAAGAGGATTAAATAACCGAAGCTGATCAATACACATCCCACTTCTGGCAACATCAAACGACCTGATGTGTTCACCCTTTTCCTCCCCGTCTAGGTCCAATTCCACAATCCAACCTTATCAAAGACAGGAGGTGAGAGGAAGGTTGCTTGCTTTCAATCAGATACCCAATTTGCGGCAGCCTCTTAAAGCAATCACAGAAATGCACGAGTTGACCAGGTCAAATTTTATTTGTCTTGCACTTTTATCACTCTCAAGCCTGGTGCAACGTGTTTGCCATTGAAATAAAGAAAACGAAAATGTACTGCCCCATTGCCTTTTCAGATTTAAAAAAAAAATAAAGTGGATTGATTTTATACCTTTGAAATAACCAGCTGACTTGAAGACTCTCCTACTTCCTCTGTTTTGAGATTCTTGTACTCTTTGGACTCAAAGAGAAGTATTAGGTTAAACAAATGTAGGACATAATTCTCTTTATGATTATAACAGAGGCTAACATTTACTGATCACCATGCACTAACTAGGCGGTGGGCTGATGCTACATGAGTTGCGCTCATTATCTCATTCACTGTGTGTGCACTCAGTCCTATCAGACTCTCTGAGACACTTTGGACTGTAGGCCATCTGGCTGCTTTGTCCATGGAATTTTCCAGGCAAAAATACTGGAGTGGGTTGTCATTTCCCCTTCCAGGGATCGAACCCAAGTCTTCTGTATCTGCTGCACTGCAGGCAGATTCTTTACTGGCTGAGTCATCAGGGAAGCCCATTTAAATAGTTGTTTTAATATTAAAAACAGCTATTATTATGACTTTTCCTTCCTGTTTGCTTATTAAATTGCTCTCACCCTCCTGAATCCTTCATTTTTTTCCCCCCAATCTATTGCCTTCTTTACTTCATTTTTTTTTTTTAAATGCGCTTGGTGATCTGTAACCTCCACTTGCTGCTTACCTAGAAAATCAAATAATTAACACAAGTGATACACCTGGGTACTAAACTCAGCTGATTTCCCACAGAGAGGCAGCCAGGTTCCATTGAGGATATGCTATCACCAAATTCAAATAGGAACACAGAATCGATTGGCAACTGTGGGCCATTCCTTTACCAACTCAACTTCTCATCCTCTGCAAAAACTTCAACCTTTTCTGTTCTTCTCAAATATCCACTCCTAATCCTTCCACTGCCCATTTCTCCCTTAATCTCGAAAGATGACTCTGCCCTTTACTTTGGTGAAAACAGTTGTAGTGACCAGATGGAAAAGCCCTCCCTACTTTCTACTAAAATTGTAGATGCTACAGCTTTCTTTGTCTTTGACCTACCTGACTCCTCATGTTACTGCAGTGGGAGGCTCTTCCCATCATCTGAGCCCATTCTTCCTTTCCTTTCGTATCACCCTCTTCCTTCTCATTAACTCTAATACTTCTTATTTCCTGTAAATTCAATCAATATTTCTTAACCAAATCATGCCCATCAAAATTTAAATATACTCTCATCTCTCCCCCTTTGAAAGAGTTCTTTCACCCCAAACTCCTTCATTCTCTCCTTCATTTCATAAACAAACTATTTGAAACAACTAACTCCAAATTAAATATTTATATCTTCCATCCATGGACTTGGTGGTCCAGTGTCCAATACTTGGTGCTCCTATCAGAAGGTCCAGGTTTGATCCCTGGTCAGGGAACTAGATTCCACATGTCACAACTAAAGATGCCACATGCCAGAATGAAGATCAAAGATCCTGCATGCCCCACTTAAGACCTGGTACAGTCAAATAAATTAAAAAAAAATATATCCACTATCCACTTAGTACTGGATTCTAATTCCAACTAAATGACCAAAGTTCCAGCTGGGGCACTGTGAAGCACCTGGAAATGATCATGTTATAGCTGAAGCAGTGGTGAAGCTGCGATTTGAATCCATATCAGTTTGATTTAGCACCAGGATCTTAACTAATAAATTAGACAACCTTAAAAATATTTTGTTCCGTTCCACTCAGGCACTCAGTCATGTCTGACTCTTTGTGAACCCATGAAGGGCAGCACACCAGGCCTCCCTGTCCATCACCAACTCCCTGAGTCCACCCAAACATGTGTCCATTGAGTCGGTTGTGCCATCCAAGCATCTCATCCTCTGTCATCCCCTTCTCCTCCTGATTTCAATCTTTCCCAGCATCAGGGTCTTTTCAAATGAGTCAGCTCTTCGCATCAGGTGGCCAAAGTACTGGAGTCTCAGCTTCAACAGTAGTCCTTCCAATGAACACCCAGGACTGATCTCCTTTAGGATGGACTGGTTGGATCTCCTTGCAAGGAACTCCAAGGAACTCTCAAGAGTCTTCTCCAACAACACAGTTCAAAAGCACCAATTCTTTGGAACTCAGCTTTCTTTATAGTCCAACTCTCACATCCATACATGACCACTGGAAAAACCATAGCCTTGACTAGATGGACCTTTGTTGACAAAGTAATAACTCAGTATTTTAATATGCTGTCTAGGTTGGTCATAACTTTCCCTCCAAGGAGTAAGCATCTTTTAATTTCATGGCTGCAATCACCATCTGAAGTGGTGAAAATAAAGCCAGCCACTGTTTCTACTCTTTCCCATCTGTTTGCCATGAAGTGATGGGACCAGATGCCATGATCTTCGTTTTCTGAATGTTGAGCTTTAAGCCAATTTTTTCACTCTCGTCTTTCACTTTCATCAAGAGTCTCTTCAGTTCTTCACTTTCTGCCATAAGGGTGGTGTCATCTGCATATCTGATGTTATTGATATTTCTCCCAGCAATCTTGATTCCAGATTGTGCTTCTTCAAGCCCAGCGTTCATCATGATTTACTCTGCATATAAGTTAAATAAGCAAGGTGACAATATACAGCCTTGATGTACTCCTTTTCCTATTTGGAACCAGTCTGTTGTTTCATGTACAGTTCTAACTGTTGCTTCCTGACCTGCATACAGGTTTCTCAAAAGGCAGGTCAGGTGGTCTGATATTCCATCTCTTTCAGAATTTTCCACAGTTTATTGTGATCCACACACTCAAAGACTTTGGCATAGTCAATAAAGCAGAAATAGATGGTTTTTTGGAACTCTCTTGATTTTTCGATGATCCAACAGATGTTGTCAATTTGATCTCTGGCTCCTCTGTCTTTTCTAAAACCAGCTTGAACATCTGGAAGTTCACGGTTCACATATTGCTGAAGTCTGGCTTGGAGAATTTTGAGCATTACTTTGCTAGTGTGTGAGATGAGTACAATTGTGCAATAGTTTGAGCATTCTTTGGCATTGCCTTTTTTTGGAATTGGAATGAAAACTGACCTTTTCCAGTCCTGTGGCCACTGCTGAGTTTTCCAAATTTGCTGGCATATTGAGTGCAGCACTTTCACAGCATCATCTTTCAGGATTTGAAACAGCTCAACTGCAATTCCATCACCTCCACTAGTTTTGTTCGTAGTGATGCTTCCTAAGGCCTGTTTGACTTTGCATTCCAGGATGTCTGGCTCTAGGTGAGTGATCACACCATCGTGATTATCTGGGTCATGAAGATCTTTTTTTGTACAGTTCTTCTGTGTATTCTTGCCACCTCTTCTTAATATCTTCTGCTTCTGTCAGGTCCATACCATTTCTGTCCTTTACCGAGCCCATCTTTGCATGAAATACTCCCTTGGTATCTCTAATTTTCTTGAAGAGATCTCTAGTCTTTCCCATTCTGCTCTTTTCCTCTATTTCTTTGCACTGATCACTGAGGAAGGCTGTCTTGCTAAAATATTTCCTTGCTAAAATATTAACCTACATCTACCCCAGTTACAAAGCCATCACCTTTTGACCTAACAATTTCAATCCTGGATATTTATCTTATAGGCATATTTACACAGTCAAACTGGCATACGTACTAGGTTATTGCTTATTCATAGCAAATATCTAAAAATCAATATGATGTCCATAAATAGAGGGTTGGACACATAGACTATGTTATATGGGTAAAATGGAATATTATCCAGCTGTACAAAAAATGAAGACACTATGTAGCTGTTGATTTAAAAGTAAGATGATATTTTGTGCACAGTTTGCATAAAAGTGAGGGAAAATGAGAAGAGTTTTGTTTGTTTGTTTTTACATAAAGGACATAAGAACATGCAAATAGGGAAGCAATCGCCTTGTGTAGGTGGATTTTCCAGAATGGGCAATAGAAGAAAGGAACAGGTGTGTGCCTCAGCATAGTATCCGACAAAAAAGGCCGCCACCGGCTGAGAGAGTCACTTCTGCCAATCCCAGTCCTAAGTATCACATTTAATAACATCTTTAATTTGCACCTATGAGGCAGGTGCTAACAGTATCTCTGCCCTACACATGAGAACACCGAGACACGGAGGCGTATAGTTTTGCCAGTGTGATGCAGCTAGCAGAACAGAGTGGCTGAGGCAGTTATCACAGCCTCCATGTACCTAAGATGCTTATTGTCTGTCCCTTTAAAAAAGAGGTTTCCTCATCCCTTATGTCGCAAATGCAAACTGTATTTGTGCCTCCAGGTCAAAAAATATCCCCCACCCTATGACATACAGAAGCAAGACATTCTTTTTCCTGACTCAATAATGTTACACCAGCTGTCCCTACAAGCCATCCACGGCATGTGTGCTTTTAAATGATCTTGTGTTTGTTTTGTTAAATCATGAAATGTGCATTATATTTCAAACTGCTCAAAGTCTTCCTCAGGTCTGGGGATAATTCGAAATTTAAGAGTGAAAATACTTGGTTCTGAAACATGACTGTTATCTGGGGACAGAATGCCAGGAAACTTCAACAAAATATTCTGATGAATATTTATGAGCATCCACCTGGCCTTCCTGTTTTCCACGCTTCTTCATTGTTAATGTATTTGTGTCTTCATGGAGGGGGTGTGTGTGTGTGTTGGGAAAGTGAAGGTGAGGGAGGACCATTCTGAGCCCACCTCTTGCAGAATGACCAAGTATGTTAAGTTCAAACTTTTACCTCCTTCCTCCCTTTCATGAACCCTGACTGTGGCTCATCTCTGGACCTTAACTATAGAACACTTTTCTGGATCTTACATATGCACTTTCTTCATTCACCCCTCTTTCCTGACATAATTTTTTCCATTTTTGTTCGATCATTTCCAGCAGCGCACAAGCATGCTGTTGTGACTCCCTCCAGTTCACACTCTTTACAAGAACCCTCATTGAAAGACCTTTCTACATTTGCCCTCTGCGATGACTCTCTTCCATTCTCTCCTGAATCCATTCCAGTCAGGCTGTTTGGCCCTGACTCCCCATCCCACTGAAACTGCTGTTTTCAAGTCACTGGCAAATTGGACATTCAGTTCTCAATGCTTACTCTACTCTACCCTTCAGCAAAATTTCTGGATGTCTATCAGTACCTTCTCTTTATAACACTTTCTTTGCATGATTACTGGGTTCCCAGTCTTTGCTGGTGTTCTTCCTAGATCCTTGCGTATTTCCTCTCAGCACCTCTGAGTGGTCCAGCCCCATCTCTGACATCTAGACATTACAGGCAAACATTTACTTTTATTCAACAGACTTCTTGTCTACCTGTTTTCTTCATCTACACTCACTTTCTAGGTGAGCTGATCTAGTATCATGATTTTATTGTATTCATTTTTCATAAAATTCTGGCTTGCAGGATCTTAGTTCCCTGACCAGGAATTGGACCCAGGCCCCTTGGAGCGGAAGGGTGGAGTCCCTATCCCACCAGGGAATTCTCACAGAGTATTTCTTAAAGACAGAAATAAAAGGAAAACATCCTGCTGGAGAAAATTCAAGCAGAACACTGTTGTCTCTGTCTCTAGATTCAGAGATAGCTCAAGAAAAGCCTCTACTTGGATTCATCGGCAGTGGCTGAGAGTCTGGCTGAATGCTCAGCGACTTGGAAAGAACAGAATTGCAAGGAGATCTAGGAAGAAGGTATGAATAAAGCTCTATGAGAAAGGTGCATGCAAAGACACTTCTGTCCTCTATGAAATATAACCAAATGCTGCCCGCAGCTGAGGAGGCCTGCCTGATCAGAAGGCAGGGGAGATGCGATCAGAAGGCAGGGGAGATGTGATCAGAAGGCAGGGGAGACATGATCAGAAGGCAGGGGAGATGCGCTCAGTGGATGCCAATCAGCCTCCTTCTCTAGCTGTTCTAGCACTTGCTGGTGTGTGTGTTTACGGCACCAGAGACTGAAGGTCCTCGTTTGATCAAAAGCACAGACTTTCCTCTTCTAAGCTGATATGGCTCTTACCATCACTGAGCAATAACCTGTGAGCATTAGTCACCACGCAGAGCCTCCTACAGGATGCCAATTGCAGGGAGACCAAGCAGCCATGTGCCGGAAGCCAACTCATGCAGTTGTTTCAGTTCCCAAGAGACAAAACGGTCAAGCTGGTGCAACAGGAGGCCCACTGGATTGGAAACTGGATCCTCCCACCCCAACGGAGGCAGCCACGTGTCTTCATAGGCATAAGCACTTGTCATGCTGATATGCATTTCCACTCTGCAATGCCTCTGAATAGGACCACCTCACACAGCATCACTTCTGACTAAAGAACTCATTCTGCAGCAAAAGCCCAGCCATGGCTTTGGACCTGTGGACTCCAAACCTACCACATATGTGTTAGTCGCTCAGTGGTTTCTGACTCTTTGTGACCCCATGGACTGTAGCCCACCAATCTCTTCTGTCCATGGAATTCTCCAGGCAAGAGTACTAGAGTGGGTTGCCATTTCCTTCTCAGGGGACCTTCCTGACCCAGGGATCAAACTCGGGCCTCCCACATTGCTGGCAGATGCTTTACCATCTGAGCTACTAGGGAAGCCCTTCCACATATACCATTATCTAGAAGGAGCTGATTCAGCAGATCAGTAGAATCACCTATTGAAGGCTCAGATATGACACCTGTTGGCCACAACACCCGAAAAACTCAGAGCATTTACGTACAAGATGAAGCATAGCTTTGAAACCAGGGACATGCTGTTTCTCTCATAGTCAGAATACCATGGTGAAAGGAAGAGTGAGTCCTATCACTGTCACAACTAATTTTCCACTCATAAGGTACTGGCTTTCTGTTCCTTCAAATGTTACCCTGCTTATTTAGTTGTTTCAATTCCTCAGGGAAGAGATGGTCAAGGCAATGCAACAAGAGGTCCACTGGATAGGAAACCAACACCATCACCAGCCCATTTGGGGCCATTGGTGCCACTGAAGCAGTAGGCAAAGGTGATGAAAGTATTGTTTAGGTAACCAATGTCATTTGCCCAGAGGAAGTCAAGTTGATGTTATATAAGGGGGGCAGGGAGGAGTGCATATAGAACCAAGGAGATTTTCTGAAATATCTCTTAGTCATTTCATATCCAATAGTATAACTTATTAGAAAACTATAGGAAAGCATGCAAGCACAGACACTGATCACTCAAAGTTTTCAAACCTTTCAGAGATGAAGGCCTAACTTAACCCAGGAACTGAGAAACTGTTGAGATGAAGGACTGGCTGATGAAATAAGAAATACGCAACCAATAGCAGAAGGAGGGTGCCAGATGTCAACAACAGCCTTGCTTCAAATGAAAGGCAAAGTCTGCACGTCGGCTTCACAGTCTGTACAAGCTCTGCATTCCAGAAACATCTCAGACCCTATGTCTGACCACGGTCCTCAGGCTCACTTTGCTGGGGTCAGCAGCTCCCAGGACACCCATCCCTACTGAGGGCCATTGTGCATGCTGTGACCTCTGCTTGACACACTCTTGCATTGCAATGTCGTTTTAATTTAAACATGCCTGATCAGAGGGTCTTTTCTGACCACTCACTCTAAACATCCCACGTCATTCCTCCATAATGCATACTTTCTATGTATTTTTCTTCTGATCACGTACCACCGCCACATGACAGCTCAAAAATTTATTGCCTATTTATCTATTTAATATTAATATTATTTTAAATACTTAAAATATTACTATTATTGATTTGTTACGCTTGCTGCTATAATATTATTTAATAACATTATTTATTTGCTTTTCCTCCCTCTTCAGGTTGTAAGATCCACAATGGCAAAGTTGTTCTTTTTGCTCACAACTGTATCTCCTTCCACTGCCTAATATGTCTAGTATATAGTACCACAACCAGGATACTTTTTATCTAGCACTACCTACCTACCCAATATTCATTTTTGAAGCAATCAAAGGATTTAATGCTATCATATGTTCAGTTCTGCCAAATATCTGACCTTGGTAAATGAACACATTATTAATTATAGCTCTGGATTCATCACTTAATTAGTGACACACAACTGCTCTCCCACAGCGCCAAATTTAGCCCCTGAATTTTTTTTTTTTTTTGCCTTTTAAAGGATTTATTTACTTACTAGCTCTTGGATCAGAACCCAGTGGAAAGGAATGAACAACTAGTGCCCCATCAGTGCTGAAAGTCCAAAGACTTCCTCTCAATATTGTCAGGTTGTCAAGTTCTGGTCTATATTTTTATCTCCTTGAGAAAATAGTCATCCTGCACTTCTGTTCCTAACTTGAGCAAAATCATGGGCTAGTCCTTGCCAGGGAACGAGGTTGTATCTGTAGGCACAGTTGGTACATCTGTTCTCTTGTGATGCTGTTTCCAACACAAAAGATGCCTATATACAGATTAAAGATCTCACTCTAATAACTCCACATGGCTATGTTCTGCAGAGATGAAACAAGGAGGCATTTGCTATCTCTGAGGACTACTGACACTATTTTCCAACTCAAGTATCATGAAAAGTTATTTAGAGAAGGAATGGACCTTGAACAAATTTAAGGATAAATAAGAGTTAATGATTTTTAGCACACGTTGCTGCTCCCAACAGCTGGTCTCTTTTTATTTGCCATTTGAATTGTGTTGATACATGATCATCAGAATAAAACTTCATTTTTCAGCCTGCCTTTGTAAGAAAATACTGCCACGTGACTACCTTCTAGCTAAGAGATGTGAGATGCAATGCGTCAACTTGTGACTTATTCTTAAGCCTTTATATGTGATGTAGTATATTTATAAATTACTTACTTTAGGTAATTACACACAACTGCTGTCCCACAGTGCCAAATTTAGCCTTTGAAATTTTCTTTTTGCCTTTTAAAGGATTTAATTACCTTTAAAAGGTGTTGCTGCTGCTGCTGCTGCTAAGTTGCTTCAGTCGTGTCCAACTCGGTGCGACCCCATAGACGGCAGCCCACCAGGCTCCCCCATCCCTGGGATTCTCCAGGCAAGAACACTGGAGCGGGTTGCCATTTCCTTCTCCAGTGTATGAAAGTGAAAAGTGAAAGTGAAGTCGCTCAGTCACGTCCAACTCTTTGCGACCCCATGGACTGTAGCCTACCAGGCTCCTGTAGTCCATGGGATTTTCCAGGCAAGAGTACTGGAGTGGAGTGCCATTGCCTTCTCTGACTTTTAAAAGGTAAACCTTTTATTTATTTATTTATTACCTTTCAAAGGTTACCGTAAGTAATCTTTAGAGTGAGGGTTAGGGTTAGTGCTATTATTCGGATGTCTCTTACAACTTTTGAATTGATATCCCACATGCCAAGAGTGATATCAGATGGAACACCGCATTCTGTGCTCACATGTGTGATACAGTGTAATCTTCAAGAGCACAGGCTCGGATCAATTTCTGAATGTGAGTCCTAGTCCACCATTTATTAGCGGAGGACTTTGTGCTTTCAGTAAAATTGGAACAGCAGTAGTGCTACCACTCAAACTTGCTAAATGCCATGACCTATTATTTCTAACAGGGTTAGAATATAACTTGGCAATCAACAGGCCTTATCTAATTTATTTATTTAGGAATGCCACAAACCCACTCATTCATTCATCCAAGTTCTTATCATGCAGCGAAATTTTCTTTTAGTCGTACGAGTTTCATTCTCTTTGCAGCTGGTGTGGCAATTCTTGCTTGAAAGAGAACTGAGAAAATGTCTCTACAAGCTCAGTTGAGCTAGGTGAGTTTTGTGAGGGTGCAAAGAGAGGCTGCTACTGCCAAAATTAAAAAAAAAAAAAAATACACTTGATTACTCTGAAGAGAGCCAGAGGGATGGTTTTTGGATGCCAGAAAGAAAGAAAGGAGGGAAGAGAGGAGGGAGAGAAACAAATGAAGACGAAGCAAATTAGAAAGGTGGTAAAGGCTGTGACTACTCAGTGAATTTACTCATGGTCAGGGAAACTGAAGCCATGCGATTAAGCAGTTTAGGAAAGTTATGAAGGAGCTAAATTTCCAATTCCAGTCAATATGAAATAAAACAGAAACTGAATAAGTAGGAGCACAGTTGAAGATGGAAGTTATCTGTACGGATGTAAACTCCTAGAAATTTGTTAACAACTTAAGTACTCACAACACTGGGGCCTGGGCAATTGAGTCAATTTCAGGTTCCCCCCGCCCCCCGACCTCTAGTGTCTGTCTGACTCTACATTCTCCCTGGAGTATCCATCATACCACATACACACCTCTTTTCTAATTGTTATTATGCTGTCTAGAGCGTTGCTATCTTTTTCTTAATATACCTTTCTCCCCTACTAGAATGTGAATTCCTAGTTCAGTTCAGTTCAGTTTCTCTGTCATGTCCAACTCTTTGTGACCCCGTGTACTGCGGCACGCCAGGCTTCCCTGTCCATCATGAATTACTGGAGCTTGCTCAAACTCATGGCCATCCAGTCAGTGATATCATCCAACCATCCTGTCTTCTGTTATCCCCTTCTCTTCCTGCCTTCAATCTTTCCCAGTATCAAGGTCTTTTTCACTAAGTCAGTTCTTTGCATCAGGTAGTCAAAGTTTTGGAGTTTTAGCTTCAGTATCAATCCTTCCAAAGAATATTCGGGACTGATTTCCTTTAGGATTGATTGGTTTGATTTCCTTGCAGTCCAAGGGATTATCAAGAGTCTTCTCCAGCAACACAGTTCAAAAACATCAATTCTTCTGTGCTCAGCTTTCTTTATAGTCCAACTCTCACATACATATATGACTACTGGAAAAACCATAGCTTTGACTAGATGGACCTTCATTGGCAAAGTAATGTCTTTGCTTTTTTTTTAAATTTACTGTCTAGGTTTGTCAGAGCTTTTCTTCCAAGAAGCAAGTGTCTTTTAATTTCATGCCTGTAGTCACCATCTGCAGTGATTTTAGTCCTTTGCCTTTTCTAAATCCAGCTTGAGCATCTGGAAGTTCACAGTTCATGTATTGTTGAAGCCTGGCTAGGAGAAGTTTGAGCATTCCTTTACTAGCGTGTGAGATGAGTGCAATTGTGTGGTAGTTTGAGCATTCTTTGGCATTGCCTTTCTTTGGGATTAGAATGAAAACTGACCTTTTCCAGTCCTGTGGCCGCTGCTGAGTTTTCCAAATTTGCTGGAATATTGAGTGCAGCACTTTCACAGCATCATCTTTTAGAACTTGAAATAGCTCAACTGGATTTTCATTACCTCCACTAGCTTTGTTTGTAGTGATGCCTCCTAAAACCCACTTGACTCCGCACCCCAGGAAGTCTGGCTCTAGGTGAGTGATCACATAGAGCCTGAATTCTTATAGCAGGTGTTATGTTTATGTCTATATGTTTAGCTTGCAAAAAAATGAAGTACTTACTGAATAAATGAGATAAAGTAACACCTTGATATCCGCTTTTCTATTCATACTCATGGATAAAGAAAAAAAGGAAGTGGGTTCAGCCACCTATGATGAGGGAAGGTCTTGAAAGACGAAAAACTACATCTATTCATCGCATGCCTATTATGATGATCACGGTAGCTTATCTACATGCTATATTCTGTCAAGCAAAACTGCCAGTGGCTAATCATTTTTATCAAGGCAGGATTATTCTACAGAGAAGGGCATAGAATTTACCCAAAACATCTACTATTTATGTACTTAGAGTAGCATCTTTCCTTTCACTGATCAACAGGAGCAGGTTATACCTTAGAACCCTATGGGGGTGGGGGGAATCTTTCGTGTTACTCTAATTCATTCCTTACACAGATCATGACTTTTCTACTTCCAAAAGCTTCCAGGTTCTCTTTATTTACTCAGTATTGAAAATCAGTGAAATCATACTTTACAAAAAATATAGCAACACATGGTAGTCATCTGGGAATGAGAAAAGTGGTGGGGGACATTTGGGGGAACATTTAAAGGATGTATAGGTAATAAGAATAGCCATCCTTCAGCAGTATTGATACTGTTACCCATAGTTCAGGGAATATGAATTTTGGAGAGATTAGAGTTTAATTAACATTTTGTGTTTCCAATTTTATCACTGATACATATGGATGAGGATTAATCTATTCGATTACATGTAAGTGGTGGGAATGCACACCAAAAAGAAAACAGGAGGAAGAATTAAGCAACATTTCAGAGCTTTGAGTTCTTCTGTGAATGAAGCTGGATTTCTTTTGACTTGCTGTGTCCCTGCCTCTGACAAATCCGTGTGAATATCGGTAGAATCTGTTAATTCAATAATTATCCAATGCATTAAACATGTTTTTTTTATTATTCTCATTTTGAAGTATTGCATTTTATGTTTTGAGTTTTAATATTCTTCACACAGGGAGTCCATCTGGGGCTTTTGATTTTAAAATCTGATAGAGTTCATCTACGACTGAGTGAATGCAAATAAAATTCAACCCAACTTGGGAAGGACAGTATGTGTGGCTTACGAGCAATGTATGGTGGAAGCAGAAAGCCCCAGTGTATTATGCACAGAAGAATCTCATTACTTTCTATTGATAGATAGCATTTCTTGGCAAAACTGTTTTTCTCTTTAATAAAATGAGCAGAAGTACCTCAAATCCAAAAAATTTAAGATGGCAGAGAAGGAGACTCGGAAGGCTACATGGTAAATGGATGGGAAACTGCAGTGGACACAGATGAAGGAGGTGGACAGAACTACATGAAGAACACAAGTACCTGTTCATTTAGCATGTATAGATTAAGTTTTAATTCACAGTGCAGCTTTTCATTTCTATCAGTCCTCTGCCTTTGAATTATAGCACTTTTAGGGTTGGCTTTAAAAACCACTTAGCCTTATTGACTCCATAGACCCTGCCCCAGTCACTGTCAGTTACATTTAGAATCATTAAAGATTTGCAAGACATTTCAAGGGCAGTAAGTAGAGGGGAAAAGGCATGAACAGAAGCTAAAGTGGAGGCAAGTAGGGCACAAAGGCTTGGAGGAGCAGGGTTAGCAGGACAAAGTGGGAAGTGTGGAGAAGCAGCTCATGCCACGGGAAGAGGGCTTCTGCAAAGGCACTGGCACCAGGAGGAAGCCAGCTTAGCTGAGATCCACATGGGTGTTTACTTAGGTTCTCTGATACACAAATCCCAAATTAGAACGATCAATTCACTGGATTTATGAAGCCCCACAATTGTTTTTTAACAGCTCAGTGCTTAAAGCAATATCAAAACCTACCCAAAGGATTAAGCTATAACATAGAATCTTAATCTGATGAGTTACTTTTAATCTTAATTATATTTGTCCAACAGTAACTCAAAGGATTAGAAGTGGGCTTTTATAAAATCCTGGTTAACCAGGTATTTGTTCTTGTTTTCCAGTTCAGCCAGATCTTTCTCATGACACAGTCTATTGGTAAAAACCATACCATGTGATGCTATCTTTCATATATGTCACTTTCAGGACACTTTGTCATTTTCTAGTCTTTAAACCTAGGTTTCCTCATCTATAAAATGCTAATAACAGCCTATATCTCATTGGCAATAAATGGAATTAAAGGCATGTTGAAAAAGTTTTGTTCATTGACAAACATAATTAGCACTAAATAAATGCTAGCTGTTGCTCCAACTATTAGTATCAGGTTCATTTCAGACACAATGAATCCAAAGAGACAATGATCCCACTTGAAAACAAACAGTAAAGAACAAGAAAATCCGTTCAAATGCCACACCCCAGAAGACAGAATTCCACACCCTCCCTCACCACACACATACACACAGAGCAAAACTAATCAAAAAACTATCAACTAACATTTACTTAATCCCTTTTCCCCAAATCCTGGATCATCTAAGGTGAGCCACTTTAATCTCTTGTTATTTGTATCTATCATATTTGAGTCTATAACATTGTGTACTTCATGGTATTGTCCTGATAATAATGAAGTAAAGACTTTAAATGGATTACAGAATACTAAGTATTTTTGCCAGACTAAATGATTTTGACCAAGAAATATATTTGGCAATTATGAATAGCTTGGATAAAATGGAGGATTATTTAGCACGATACTGCTAAAGATGTTCAGATTCTAGCCTACTTATTTTGATTAGTTCTAGTATCTCTATCTAAAATTGATAAACAGATTTAAAAAACATGCTTTCAAATGTTACATTGACACTAACAAAATATGTGAAATAAGCAGTGCAATAAATGCCAAGCACCTGTTTTAATGTAATAGGTTTTCATGTGACTTTTCATAAAATTGTCTGTCTTTCTTTGACTCTTTGGGAATTGTTCTTACCATGAAAACATAAATTCTAACATGTGCTAACAACAGATACTATTATGCATTTCTTTTTTGAAATATACACAAATGAAAAAAGTTTTAAAGGAACAGCCCTAGTTTTCTTTAAGCTTGATTTGCAGGAAATGCTAACACCTTCTCTCTAACCATCAAAGAAAAAGAACTCCAGGGGAGCCAAAAGGAAATCCATTTTTCAGCCTCAAACAAGGGAGAAACCATCTGTGCTAAATCATAAAACAAATGTACTGAGAGTTTATATCAATATACACATGGGAAAGAGGTTATTTACTCTGTGGAGAAAAAAATCCTCATTATATTTTATCATAACAATTCCATGGGCAAGTAGACTCCTGGACCATTTTTATGCTTAAAGAAAATACTTAAAATTTTCATCTTAAAGAAATATACTCAGTCCACTGTCAATTAAACTCCTCAAATAGAGCCAAGCTCAGAAACTTCCTTATCTCTATCCCAAAATGTTCAGGATTTAAATTCTGGAAAGGAGTATTAGAAAATGAGTCATTCAGTGAATCAAGGCTTTTCATGTTAATTCTTTCTCTCTAGCAATCTCTCACAGTACTTTTTTTCACATTAACTGATTCTGCCTGTGGACTCTCAAAGGTCTAACACCAGATTAGCCAAAGAAAAAAATGCAAAACACTGAGGTAAGAAAGTGGTAATTCTGGAGAGTATAATTGCTGCTGTTTTAAAATCAGGTTACTAATAAAACGTATTACAAATAGATTTGGGTATTCAAGCAATATTCAAAAAACAAAAACATTTCTATATTAGAGTTTGGAATGATGCTTGTCTTGAACCCATCCAAAGGAATTTATGCCTGGAAGTGATAAAGGGACCTCATTATAGCTCTGTCTCATAGCAGGAGGTCTACATTAGATCTCTGTGAAATACTAAACTTGGGATAGAAAAAGAAAATTAGAGACTTCCAGAAAAGCGATTGCAATAGAATCCTAAATATTTTGCTATATCTTGAAGATGAAGAGGCTGACTTTATAATTAATAAGTACTTAAGTTGAAGTTTTTACTATCAATATTTTTATCTAAAAAAGCGAAAGTGTTAGTCACTAAGTCATGCCTGAATCTTTTGTGACTCCATGCACTGTAGCCCACTAGGCTCCTCTGTCCATGGAAATCTCCAGGCAAGAACACTGGAGTGGGTTGCCATTTCCTCCTCTAGGGGATCTTCCCAACCCAGGAATTGAGCCCGGGTGCCCTGCATTCAAGCAGATTCTTTACCATTAGCTTAAATAGAAGTTTTGTTACCCTAGTGAGGGCAAAAATGGCTCTCTAACTTGAAAAGATTATGGAGTTTTCTTGGAAAGGAGCACTTCCTAGAATTGAAACATTTCTCTAAACAATTTAATGAATAACAGAATTTCTCTCAAACAATAAGAATAGCCCATCTTGTATAAATAGCCTAAGAGAAAAATGGAAAGACAGAGGCACAAAAGAAAATTGTAAATTTTGGTGTTTTTATTAAACATGGGCTAAATGTATTTTAAGAATTCTAATACACTGTACCATAAGATTCTGCATAAATAAGTCCATACCTGCGATCTACACTGTATTCATCAAAATCTGTTACACATGGAGATAAGTCTATAAAATATATTCATTCTTTGCACTTAAAATTTCACTTCATCTGAATAACTATTTCTCTACTAGCTTTTATGAATACTTTAATATTCATGTCCATTGTGTAAATGAAAAGCCAGCTTGTCATTTGCTTATATGCAAGATTCATAAAGTTTGATTTCTGAAACAACGTCACTTCTAAACTTCCCTTCCTCATGTATTGTCAGCTCAAGTATCTGGCGTTCTATCTCATCAAGTTTATGATCTTCAGATGAGAGCTTTCTGTATCTACCTTGACAGCGAAACACAAATTATCCAGGGAACTTTTCCCTTTTCACTCAAGTCTCAGGCAGTTACATATTGATTATCACCTGTGTGACCTCCTAGACTATAGCAGCTAGAATACAGCACTCAACATTCTGACTCAGTGGTTCCGTCCCTCTAAGAATATACGTTATAACAAGGACTGCCATGGTGCAGTCCATGGGCTCATAAAGAGTGAGACACAACTGAGCAAATGAAGAACAACCTGATGGATCAGAGGCTGTTAGAACATGTGCAGTCTGATTCATCCACTTGTCCAAGGTACTTTAAAATGAGCTTCATTTTAAATGAAGCTTTAAAATGAGCTTTGCATACTCCAAATCACTTTTACTGTCTTACAGACATCAGTCTGGCTGTTAAAAAGACAAACCATCAAAGATAAGGATTTTGTCTTAAGTGATATGAATACTCATAAAGTGGGTATGTGATGGGATTCCTGTAGAACTATTCAAAACCCTAAAGGATGACGCCATCAAGGTGTTGCCTTCAATTTGTCAGCAAATCTGGGAGACCCAGCAGTGACCCCAATTCCAATTGCACTCATCTCCCACGCCAGTAAGATCATGCTTAAAATCTTGCATGCTAGGCTTCAGCATTATACTAACCAAGAACTTCCAGATGTCCAAGCTGGGTTTAGAAAAGCAAGAGGAATCAGAGAGCCCTATGTTCGCTGGATCATACAGAAAGCTAGGGAATTCCAGAAAAACATCTACCTCTGTTGCATTGACTATGCCAAAGCCTTTGACTGTGTGGAGCATAAACTGTGGAAAGCTCTTAAAGAAATAGGAATACCAGACCATTAGCTGTCTTTTCAGAAACCTATATGTGAGTCAAGAAGCAACAGCTAGAACCCTGTATGGAATAACTGCTTGGTTCCAGATTGAGAAAGGAGTATGACAGGGCTGTCTGCTGTCATCATGAGAAATGTCGGGCTGTATGAGTTACAAGCTGGAATCAAGATAGGCGGGAGAAACATCAAGAACCTCAGATATGCAGATCTAATGGCAGAAAGCTAAAAGGAACTAAAGAGACAGCAGATGAGGGTGAAGGAGAGTGAAAGAGCCAGCTTAAGCCTAAATATTAAAAAAAACCCTGAGATCATGGCATCTGGCCCCATTACTTCATGGCCAATAGAGGGTGAAAGGTGGAAGTAGTGACAGATTTCCTCTTCCTGGGCTCTAAAATCACTGTGGATGATGACTGTAGTCATGAACTCAGAAGACAGTTGCTTTCTGGCAGGAAAGATACGACAAAACTAGACAGTGTGTTGAAAAGCAAAACTACTCTGCTGACAAAGGTCCATAGAGTCAAGGCTATGGTCTTCCCGGTGGGCATGCACAGTTGTGAGAGCTGGACTATAAAGAAGCTGGAGTGCCAAAGAACTGATGACTTTGAACTATGGTGCTGGAAAAGCCTCCTGAAAGTCCTCCCTTGGACAGCAAGGAGATCAAGCCAGTCAATCTTAGGGGAAATCAACTCTGAATACTGGCTGGAATGACTGATGCTGAAGCTGAAACTCCAGTATTTAGTCATCTGATGCGAACTGCTGACTCATTCGAAAACTCCCTGATGCTGGGAAAAACTGAGGGCAGAAGGAGAAGAGGGTGTCAGAGGATGAGATAGCTGGAGGGCATCAATGAGGCAATGGATATGAACTTGGGCAAACTTTGGCAGGTGGTGAGGGACAGGGAGGCCTGGTGTGCTACAGTCCATGGTCTTGCAAGTAGACAGAACTGGGCGACTAAACAACAACCACACCCATAAAATGACACTCGGGTTTTCAGAGTGCTTTCTTTTTTAAAGTATGTAATATTTATCTGTCTGTTTATTTTTGTCTGTGCTGGGTCTTGGTTGCCGCGTAGGCGCTTCTCTAGTGGCAGCAAGCGGGCCTGCTCTCCAGCCGCAGCGCTCAGGCCTCTCACTGCCACGGCTTCTCCTGTGCAGGGCACGGGCCCCTGGCAGGTGGGCCTCAGAGGCTGCTGCACACAGGCTCGGCAGTTGTGGCTCCAGGACTCCCAAGTACAGGCTCACAGTTCTGGTGCACCGGCTTAGTTGCTCCATGCCGTGTGGGATCTTCCCTGACCAGGAATCAAACCTATGTCCTCTGCACTGGCAGCTGGATTGCTTACGACTGAGCAATGTGCTGGTCAGAGTGCTTTTAAAAAAAAAAACAAAAACAAACTTCATTTCTTCAACTCTTTAATAAGGCTTTTGGTAACTTACTAAACTAAACACAACCTCTCTAAAGGAAAGGAGATGCTGCACTTTCCCTTCTGGATGCCTTTCTCCCCCTCAGCAAGGCTCTCGTTGTACGGACTCTCCAGACAGCACTGCAAGCACCGCCGTCAGCTAGCTAGCTGAAGAAATGAGACCTCTCTACCACGTTTCACAAGCGGGTAAGTTCCCTTCAATTGAGCTGACACAATTTTCTCTTTCTCCACAGAGACCAGCACATTGCTTTACATGGAAAAGATGCTCAAAAGACCACAGAAATAGAAATCCATAGAAGTCCTAGGAATGCGGAACTTGGAAAGAGACATGAAAACTCCTCTACTCCTAAGACCTTGAGTTATGAAGTTGGACCCAAGGGGATGGTGATTTCATTAAAATAACGAGTTTTTGCCTTGCTGTCCTATTTGTTTTTCATAATGTCTCCTGCACCTGCTGCTGCTGCTGCTGCTAAGTCACTTCAGTTGTGTCCAACTCTGTGCAACTCCATAGACGGCAGCCCGCCAGGCTCCCCCGTCCCTGGGATTCTCCAGGCAAGAACACTGGAGTGGGTTGCCATTTCCTTCTCCAATGCATGAAAGAGAAAAGTGAAAGTGAAGTCGCTCAGTTGTATCCGACTCTTAGCGACCCCATGGACTGCAGCCTACCAGGCTCCTCCGTCCATAGGATTTTCCAGGCAAGAGTACTGGAGTGGGGTGCCATTGCCTTCTCCTGCACCTAGAAACATCTAACTCTTAACTTTCCAAGATTCCATTAAAGGGCCCTTTCTTTTGCATTGTCAGCCCTAGTAGGAAGCAATGGCAGTTATCAGACTTGGCACTTCCGTGGCACCTTCCAGACCTTTACGCTCGTCTTGTGATTCTAATGATCTGCATGTGTCTCCTATTCCTTTAAACTATGAGTTTCTTATGTGATTACATCTTACTCATTTTTGTGCTTTAAGCCTCTAGACCAACACATGGCTCATGGCAGATCTCAACAAATATTTGTCGAAAGAATGAACACATGAATGAATGAATATATAAGCCATTGTATTTTCTTTTATTAAAAAAAATTGTTGCACAGTATGGCATGCTGCTGCTGCTGCTAAGTCGCTTCAGTCGTGTCGACTCTGTGCTACCCCACAGATGGCAGCCCACCAGGCTCCGCAGTCCCTGGGATTCTCCAGGCAAGAACACTGGAGTGGGTTGCCATTTTCTTCCCCAGTGCATGAAAGTGAAAAGTGAAAGTGAAGTCGCTCAGTCGTGTCTGACTCCCAGCGACCCCATGGACTGCAGCCCACCAGGCTCCTCCATCCATGGGATTTTCCAGGCAAGGGTACTGGAGTGGGGACAGTATGGCATAGGGGATCTTAATTCTCTGATCAGGGACTGAATTGAATACCCTGCATTAGAAGCACAGAGTCTTTACCACTGGACCACCAGGGAAGTCCCTATAAGCCATTTTCAGTGAGAAATAACCTGTACTTAAAAAGAATACAGTTAAGTTTATAACTCCAAATGCATTTCCCCCCAAAACAAATTTATATAACAATATACAAAACTATGTTGTATAACCACAGTCTGTAGCACTGGTTCAATACAGAAAAGGATGAAGTCAGGAAAGACTTTCTGGAGGAAGTGATACCTCCCTTGAGTTTACAGTTCAGGGAATCTTAAATGACTCCTTTTGTCCCCAGAAGAGAAACATCATTTAATTCAGAGAGTTTTCAAGGTCATTAAGTCCAAGGAAATAATAAGAGACCATGAGCCTGGAAGGAGGGAACAGTCCCCCAGGGGGACCGGGAAGAACAGAGGACCAGGGATAGTGGAAGAAGAGGGAAGACGACACTGCCCAGCGAGGCTCGAGGGCATGGATGCATCCAGGGTTCCATCTACACTCCAGCCACTTCCTTGACCCTAGTAGAATTACAGGGAAAACAATGAATGAAGCAAAATAAAAGAAATCAGGATGGTCCAGGCATGATGGAAACTTCAGGATAGACAGGGATTTTACAAAGAAAATAAGAGGAATTTAATGTCAGGATGCTGGACTGAATCAGAAATATGTGATTCTACTTGTGCTAACATTTTCCCATTAATATAACATTAAACATATAATGTTATAATATTTAATGCTTACTAAATATATTTAAACATACTGTTATTTAAATATTACAAATGTAATTTTAATGTAATAATCTTGTAAGTTAAATATTATAATATTATAACATTTAGTGCTTTCACCTATGTTATCATAGTTGGCAGAGAATAACAAGTCAAAATTTACAAATGATTTTCCCAGAATAAGGAAACAAGTAAATGGCAGTCCAGACACACATCAGGTCTTCTGACACTATATTCTCTGCTCCTGGTATAGCGTCAACCTTACAAGACATAATAGGAAAACTGGATGTTAAAGAGGAAATAGCAGTGTGTCAGGAGAGGTTACCTGGTCTAAATGTCTTAAATTTTCTTCTTCTTAAAAAAAAAAAAAAATCACTCTTTCTTCTTTCAGACATATGGAGTGTTTATATCCATTTAATCTCCCCTGAGAATAATTACAGAATTTTACCTATCTTGAAAAGAAAAAAAAAATCATCGCTTTTCTTTTTTAATCTTTTAAATGATTGCTATATTAGTGGGATGAGAAAGAACAAAATTTGCTACCCTGAGATGCACATATCATGTGACAAAGTTCTACCAAGTCAGTTTCCCAAGTTCTCAGTAATCTCATATCACTTATGGAAGATAAATGGCGGCCAGCTTCTCTACCTACACATCTCGTGTTGGATTCCTTTCATTTCCCAGGTTTCAAGAGTGAGTTTGTGTCTGTCCTCCTTAGACAGACGAAAGATGCCATGAGTATAAAATAAAATGAAAGGAACAGGAAGGCATTGAAAAAAACATTGAACGACAGGGTTAGAACAGGAATCTGTGTGATCTTTCATCCTTAATTGGCTGAGGATTTCCAGTGGCCTAGGTTTTATGGAACACATAGATTCACAGTGATTTAACCTATTAAGATAGGCTTCAGAACACTTAGCTCAACTTAAGGAAAGTTAGACGCCAAGAAAATAGAACAAAAATAGGGGCACTTTGAACAAATACAAATGCTAAAAATAGTATGCTGGATAGCAGGACGAAGAAAAAAAGCACGGTGCACTGGACGATCCTACGACAAATTTGGAATAAGGTTGCCACACATTTTAGGAGAGGAGAACATTTGCAAGTAATGTTTCTATAGTAAATAATTTTCACTAAGGCCCATAAGTTTTCTTGTATCACAATAATTTCATTATTGATAATTAGATATGACTAAAGTTCTTACTGTAAGAGCAAAACATACTTACTATAGAAATTTTTAAATAAAAAATATTATGTCTCTTTGTTAAATACGCATTGGTTTAGGAACCATCTCAGTGGTTTTGATTTTTCTGAAATTTTAAGAAGGCAGAACACATTGTTCCACATCATTTCAAGCATGAACTAGGAAAAAAGTCCTCAGTATTTACTAAGAACTTGGTTGCAAACATCATTCCATTGTGGCCAGAAGTGTGGTTTTGGAGCCAGGCTCTGGTATAAATCTGACTCTTCTTCAATGGCTCTAGGACTCTACGGGAGTTATTTGAACTCCCTGAGGTTCCATTTCCCCACTTTTTTAAAGAGAGAACAATAAAATTCACCTACCAGATTTGTATAAATGACTAAATGAGAGTATGTATCCAGAATGCTTAGCAAAGACCTCTGTTCTCAGAATCAAGGAAGACCTCTAGGCTCTGTGTGAGGCAGTCCCCTGCTTCTCCATACACCTCACCGCCAATATCTGTCCATAAGCTTCAGCCAGAGCCTCTGTCTTTTCCTGATCTTCAAACACCCTTAGCCTGTTCTGACTCTGCCATTTACTTTCTTTCTGGACAGCTTTTCTTTAGGGTTTTGCATCGCTGACTCTTTCCCTACATTTAGGTTTCAGAATTTTCTCTCAAGAGAAGTTCTTTCTCTCATTGTGCTCCTCAGAAGAGCTCCCTTCCTTTGGCTGTCTACCTTGAACCCCATTTCCTTTGGTCTTCTCTGCACTGAATTTGCCACTGTCTGTAATTCTTACCCACATGCCCACAAACATGTCTGCTGTCTGTGTGCTGAAACCGAATGGATGCTCCAGGCAAGTGAGAACCTACCTGACTGGTCTAGCATTGAGCACTTCTGGCAAAGACTGGTTTCATGGTCAATCACGTATTTTCCTTTTTTCAAGAAACGTGGCCACATTTCCCAGCTTTGCTCATGGCAGCATGACCACGTGACTGAGCGCCCAGCAAATGGGTTGGGGTGACAGCGACCTTTGCCCTCCCAGGCTAGACCCACAGAGACCTCCCAGCTGCAATTCTCTGTTCTCTCCTTAATTCTTGGTGAGCTGAATGCAGAGGGTCCTGGAGCAACTAGGTATAATTAGGTGATGAGGGTAGTGCCCTCATAATGGGATTGATACTCTTATAGCCAGGACATGGAAGCAACCCAAGTGCCCATCAGGGGATGGGTAAAGAAGATGTGGAATATATACACAACTCGGCCATTAAAAGGAACGAAACTGGGTCATTTGTAGAGGCTTGGTGAACCTACAATCTGTCACACAGAGCAAAGTTAGTCAGAAAGAGAAAAAATATCATATATTAACACATATATGTGGAATCTAGAAAAATGGTACAGATGAATGCAGTTCCAGCTCAGGAACAGAGATGTAGACACAGAGGACAAACTTGTGGAGAGGGCAGGGAAGGAAAGCCTGGGACAGATTGGGAGACTAGGTTTGACAATATATGCACTACCATGCACAAAACCGACAAGTAGCAGGAGGCTGCTGTCCAGCACAGGGAACTCAGCCTGGTGCTCTGTGAAGACCTGGAGGGGAGGGGAGGGAGTGGGGAGGGAGAGGGAGTGGGGAGGGAGAGATACTCAAGACGGAGGGGATGTATGTATGCAAACAGCCGGTTCACTTCACTGCAGGGCAGAAACTACGCAACACGTGAATCAATTATACTCCAAGATAAAAGAAGGGAAAGACCTCTCTCCTTCCTTGCCTCTCTCCCTCTCTCCCTCCATCCCTCCCTCCCTCTTTCTCCTCTGTTTCTCAGCAGTCATTAAGATAAAGCCATGTGACCACACAAGAAGAGAAGCTGGTTGTCTGCAAGCAAGCCCGGAAGACAGCTCTGACCAGAATCGAGCACCTGGCACCCTGATCTCAGACTTCCAACTCCAGCTTCCTGAGTGAAACGTAAACATCTGTTGTTCAAACCACCCAGCCTTTGGTATTTTGTTATAGCAGCTCAAGCCGACTAAGACAGTAGGTACACAGTAAGTGGGTCACAAGTATCAGGTAAACAAGAAAAATAATTGCATTAGTGAAATTCTGTGCATCCTGTAGGGTCTCTGTGCCTGCCTATATTGTCTCAAAGTGGGCTGAAGAAAACATCACTCTGCCATTAAAAGTTCCATTCAGATGATGCTAGAAGCGCTCAGAGGGGTGTACAACCTTAGTGGCTAAGGAAAGGACACCTCCGGGGCTTAGCGGTTTAGTGAAGATTAACACAAAAAAGAAGCCAAAAGAGGTTCTGTTGTGCAGTGTTGCCCATCCCCCACATGGACACTTCCTGTTTGGTGTCATAAAGGGAATATGAAGGCCACATAAAAACCTAAATGAATTGTGCAGTAAATGTTAACTGCCCTGCCAGCAGTCCGGAGGCAGCTCTAATGTAGGATTCCACGGGGGCATCTCTGTTGAGAGCAGCAAAGCCCAGTGCCATGGCCAAGAGTGGGCATTAAACAGAGCCCACCCCCACCTGAGGCTACACTCTCCTTCCTGCCACCAGCAGCTTGCTTGGGCAACTAAAGCTGTATTTTTGAAATGAAACAGAGCTCCTCCGCCATGAAAAGACTGCTTCGCTTCGTGAAATATTCCTGCGCATTTTCATTACCAAATCTCAAAGTGACAATCATCAGGCTGTAAGCTATCATCTTCCAAAATGAGTCAGAGTTCAAATGTGTGACCACACAAAGCCCACGATGCTTATCTACAGGTCTTGATTTAAGAAACTCATCATCTCAATTTAACAAGCACAAGGTGTGAGCTTCAGATCTATATTATAATCAACGCAAACTATCAATGAAGGAGAAAAAACAGTTGGTTACATTTTTAAGAAACCTTTTACCAGTGGAGTTTGAGGGTAGATTTGTTGAGTCATGAACCATTTCCATTTTTCATTCTTTTGTGCACATGCCTTTAAGAACTTTTATTACTTGTGGTGCCACGAGAACTAAAAGAATTCTAGTAATTGCTGTCACTGGCGTGCTGGTCTCTGCCAGACTGAGCACCGCCATCCAGGCCGCTCAGACTCGGCACCTTGGCTCCAAGTCCCTGCACACGACGGCTGCCAAATATCCTGGCACGTGAACCCCCTCAGATGTGATCATTAAGCTTTAGAGCGGTAATCCTTTTTTATGTGCCACTACAGAGCTGGGAAAAGGCAAGTACTAAGCTTTTAATTTTTAAGAAATATTTTTAAAATATGAGAAAACCCGTATATGCAAATACCGATGTCCATGTTGCCCAGCTTCAGAAATAGCGTATTACCAGGAGAGTAGAAGTCCCATGTATCTTCCCAAATGCTCCCCTCACATTCTGAATTTTGTAATTTTCCTGAGTTTATTTATGCTTTTCTATGATTCTGTCGTTCGCATTTATGAGTATTGTTTTTTTTACTAAAAGCTTGATTTATGAAACAGAGCTTAGAATCCTGAATATATAATGCCTGTTGAAAAACTTTTGCAGTGCTAAATTTGTAAGTATTTTGCTATGTTTTGTTTTGTTTCATTTATATCTGCTGATTTTAAAATATTTAACGTGACAAATCAGATAAGATAACACTGGTGAAAGAGTTTTGAAAATCTCTTCTATCTTAAAACATTAAAAGCTCTCAGGCAACAAACCCAAACAAATGCATTAGTTTTTAGCATCGTTAAGTGATGTTTCAGGTTAGGTGCAAACAGCTACAAAAAAATACCAATTTGCAGGAGATATAATTCCATTGCTTTTATGATGAAAATACAGTGAATTAAAATGGCAAATATCGCTTCAGTTACTGTGGTTTATAGTATCATTCTGTTTTTATTTAGGGAAGGAGCTAACTTCATTAGAAAATTATAAATGGTTGATAAACACTTCAAAAGATATTTGGCCTCTCCAGTGATGAAAGAAATGCAACAACAAAAAAAATAGCAACTTATTTTCACTTAGATTAACAAGAGTCTGATGGGCAATATTGGCTAGAGTATGGTAGGAAGGCAACCTTGCAGTCAACATAGTAAAAGAAAATATCATTAGTCACAGCAATCTGTTTCTCTGAACAATACTCAGGAAGCAATCTGGCAAATATATAGGGATATATGTACACACGCACCTGTGTACATGTGTGTATGTACAGATGCTCAGATATTCACTCTGAGGATAATAAAGAACAATGGGGATACCCTAAATGACCCCTAACAGGCAAGACTGAGATACTTCATATAAAGTCATGTTATCACATTTTATGCAACAATGAAAAGGAGACAGATTTCCTCTTCTATTCCTTTCCTATCTTTTCTTTTCTATTTCTAGCAAGGAAAGGATGGTCATGATACATTGCTAAGTGGGAAGTTAGGAACTGTAAGCATAACAAGCTTCCATCTCTGTTAAGTTTATTTTGACCTCAAGACAATTCCCGCAGGGATAACACCTCATGTTTTCCAAATTCCTTTATGGACTTGTCTGGGATAGAACTTGAGGTTCCAAGAGGACCTGAGTAAATGCATCCTTGTTCTTCCCAAGAGAACTTGCTGGTGGCTCCATAGATCATTCAGAGTAAGGCTGAGAAAAGAAGCTACTAGAATGGGGTACACAGCAACCCATTGCACTGAATGTGTGACCCCTCTCAACCATCCTTCAAAAGCCCAATGAAAAAATCCTAAAATAAATAAAATTTTACTTCTCTGTTCCAATTATCTTAGAAGAGGGATGGGGAAGAGAAGAGACAGCCATTGTCTGGCTTTTGATAAAGAAGAATTTCTCAAACAACATTAAAAAAGTACTACTTTAAAAAAAAAAGATTGATTAATTTTGCCACATTCAAATTAAGAACAGTGTTCAGCAAAAGATACCATAAAAAATGAAATAGAAGCATTAAAAAGAGAAGAAGCTATTTATACAATTATCAAAAGATTATCATCTAGTTACAGAAAGATATTTTACACATAACGAGGGGAAAAAATCTCAACAAGAAAGTAAAGGCAGCACAGTTTTTTCACACAAGAAGTAGAAGCAAGATTCATGTTGAAATGTAAGTTGGGGTACAACCGCCATCTGGTATTGCCTATGCAGCCTGAATACATCACACCCTACAACCCAGCAACTCTATGCCCTGGTATAGCAACAAATGTGCTCACTGTAGTAAAAACAAGAGAGAACCCATGTTTTCATCAACAGGGAAATGGATAATGGAATTGTATATTCAAACAATTTCATAATACAGCAATGAAACTGAATGAACTCTAGCAAATGACATTAAATGGATCTCAAAAACATAGTGTTGCACAAAAATTAAAACAAATTGCAAACACATGCAGTACGTTTCACATTTATATAAAGTTCAAAATTAGGCAATGATATGTTTAAGTACCTAAATGGGCAAAGCTATGAAAAAAGCAAGGAAATTCTTAAAATCTTGGATTATGGTTACTTCCAGGGTTACCAAGAAGATGAATTAAAGGAGCCTCAAAAATATTGGTTACATGCTGTTCCTGAAGCTAGCTGTTGGATTTAGAAATGCGCATTTTGTTACATGTTTTCTGATTATTTCTCCACTAATACTTAAATACACATCTATGTTTGTAGAGCTACTGAAGGAGAGAGAGCATTCACAACCGAAAAGCATCTGAAAGGACAAATGACTATCTTCTAGGCTTAGGAAAGAAAAAAGTTGGAATTTTCACTTTAAGACACATCCCAAAAGTTTGAATATTTATCCCCACGGTAGCTGTGCTAATCTTGTCATTGAAAAGAAAAGACCCAGCCTTAATGGGTCTTCATACATAAATGATGAGGGAGCTGCTCCAAGGAGCTGGGCTAATAACGCTAAAGCCATCCAAGTTCACTGCCTGTGATCAGGGCAAAGCTTCGCCTGAAGATCCAGCCTGGAATGTCCCTTCATAAAATGACTGATAACAGTTGCATTTCCTAAAAGGGTGAGGGGAACTCATCAGAGCATTTTGTTTTTAAGCTTAAAATCATTATTATTTGTCTTTTCCAGGGGGATTCGTTACATTGGAAGCCTATTTTTCCTTTGTGTCTTTCAAAGACTCAGTTGAACATGTTTATGTTTTAGGTGGCTCAGATGGGAAAGCATCTGCCTGCAATGTGGGAGACCAGTGTTTGACCAGGTCGGGAAGCTCCCCTGGAGAAGGAAATGGCACTCCAGTACTCTTGCCTGGAAAATCCCGTGGACAGAGGAGCCTGGTAGGTTACGGTCCATGGGGTCGCAAAGAGTTGGACACAACTGAGCGACTTCAGTTTCCTTTGCTCACATGAATGACAGAAAACAGACAAGTCTGGTGATTCCTCAGCCCCAGCACTCAGAATGCAAACCAAAACCTTTCCATCTCCTGTTCTTTTTTGTACCAATGGTACCATCTTTTTTTCCAGTAGTCATGTATGGATGTGAGAGTTGGACTATAAAGAAAGCTGAGCGCCAAAGAACTGATGCTTTTGAACTGTGGTGTTGGAGAAGACTCTTGAGAGTTTCTTGGACTGCAAGGAGATCCAATCAGTTCACCTAAAGGAGATCAGTCCTGGGTGTTCATTGGAAGGACTGATGTTGAAGCTGAAACTCCAATACTTTGGCTACCTGATGCGAAGAGCTGACTCATTAGAAAAGACCCTGATGCTGGGAAAGATTGAGGGCAGGAGGAGAAGAGGATGACAGAGGATGAGATGGTTGGATGGCATCACTGACTCAATGGACATGGGTTTGGGTGGACTCTGGAAGTTGGCAATGGATAGGGAGGCCTGGCGTGCTGCGGTTCATGGGGTCGCAAAAGAGTCTGAGCGACTGAACTGAAACTGAAACTGATCAGCTTTTTTTCCCATTACAATACTTAAATTTGTGGTCCTATTCCTTGTTATAAAGAGTTTAATCTCACTCCAGTGCTTATAATCAAATCTGAAAGAGGCCATGTTGTCAACTAAAATCTTCAAACGGACTTTTTTTCTATAACCAATTGATTTGTTGATGATTTTAAATTTTACTATTTACTGTGATACTGTATTGCATTTAATCAATTTCAATGTTAATTTTAAAACACATCAAAGCAAGGAATTGTGTTTTTAAAAAAATCAAACACACAAACCTGAGAGATGCTGGAGGTAAGTTTGGGCCTGAGATCCCACCCAGAGTCCACCAAGAGTCCCTCCAATGTCTGAGGAATTCCAAGCTCTGCCACAGGAGATATGGACCAAGCCCAGATGGATGGCTGAATCCATTGCCCAGAATGTCTGTTCTTGATGCTCAGAACTAAGTGGTGTCAAGACATGTGTTATGACGGTGGGGTAAGGGGGTTAGAAGAGAGGCGTGGCCACAGGAAAGAAGATCATGGCAGCTAGGACAGGTTGGGAACAGAATAAAGGACATAAAATACACCAGATGAAACCTCAGCTCTGGGAAATATCATGTGAAAAAATAAAGATCACGATGAAGAACCAGGAAGATCAGGATGCTCAGCTTTATCTGGAAAACACTGGCTTTGGGGAGAAAACCACTTGAAACACATGACATTTAGATCTTTGCGTCACTAGAATAAACAGACCCTGGGCCAAGTTATGATGCTGTCTTGGTCTTGATTTACTAAACAGGATATTCAATAGCCAAGGAAGGAGAGAGGTTGAGATCTCCAGGCAGACACATGTACCAGAGAGACTCTCCCTGATTCAAACCTTGAGTCCCAAGGTCTTAAAGAAGAAGCCATCCAAATAGTGCAAACTGGGAGCCTGGAAGCCCTCAATGATGCCCCAAAGTAACACTGATTTCTTTCCTACTTTAGTATTCAGTTCAGTTCAGCCTCTCAGTCATGTCTGACTCTTTGCGACCCCATGAATTGCAGCACGCCAGGCCTCCCTGTCCATCACCGACTTCTGGATTTCACTCAAACTCACATCCATCGAGTTGGTGATGCCATCCAGCCATTTCATCCTCTGCCGTCTCCGTCTCCTCCTGCCCCCAATCCCTCCCAGCATCAGAGTCTTTTCCAATGAGTCAGCTCTTCGTATGAGGTGGCCAAAGTACTGGAGTTTCAGCTTTACCATCATTCCTTCCAAAGAAATCCCAGGCTTGATCTCCTTCAGAATGGACTGGTTGGATCTCCTTGCAGTCCAAGGGACTCTCAAGAGTCTTCTCCAACACCACAGTTCAAAAGCATCAATTCTTCAGCGCTCAGCTTTCTTCACAGTCCAACTCTCACATCCATACATGACTACTGGAAAAACCATAGCCGTGACTAGATGGACCTTTGTTGGCAAAGTAATGTCTCTGCTTTTGAATATGCTATCTAGGTTAATCATAACTTTCCTTCCAAGGAGTAAGTGTCTTTTAATTTTATGGCTGCAGTCACCATCTGCAGTGATTTTGGAGCCCAGAAAAATAAAGTCTGACACTGTTTCCACTGTTTCCCCATCTATTTATAGCTTCTATTTATTAAGTGACTTATAAGGGATAAGCCTGCACTAAACAGCTATGTATGTATCTCATTAAATTCTCACAATGATCTCATAAAGTAGATTATAAGCTTCCTAGTCTATACAGAAGGAAATTGATTTAGAGGCTCAATAAGCTTGCCTGAGGTCATCAGCTACTAAGTGACAGAGCTGGGGTATGAACCCAAGCTAGTCTGATTCCTGAGTCCAAACATTTAGCTGTTTCCTCAACCTGCTGTGTTACAAGGATTCACATTTCATATTAATATTTGAGAACCACTGGTTTAGAACTTTGCTACCATTATCTAAGATCCATCTGTTTCCTCAGATCTCTTCCCTACTAGCTTTTAAGCATCTTGAAAATATAGACACTTTGTATTCTTCCTCCTTTTCTACCCTTCCTTCTATCACTATCGGATTCACCAGGATGTCTAGCTTACAGAATGTGCTCAATTCATGTTTACTGAATGAAAAGATGATCTCATTCAAAGCTTAAGATGTTGAGGGATCAAGGATGAGACACAACTGTTCTAGGCAGCATGCACAAACACTAGGCAACCAAAACTATATAGTCAGGAAGCAAGCACACTTAGCCCCTGAAGGATTATGCACAAGGAGGAAAGTTTAGTAAGGCCAAGAATACGTTCCAAGAGACATGTGCAAATGGCAGTCACCCACCAGCCTCACAGTGAAGTAGAAGCAGCACAGTTGATGTAAGCTTTGTTAGTGGAAGTGAGAAATAGATTTAAGGGCCTAGATCTGATAGATAGAGTGCCTGATGAACTATGGAATGAGGTTTGTGACACTGTACAGGAGACAGGGATCAAGACCATCTCCATGGAAAAGAAATGCAAAAAAGCAAAATGGCTGTCTGGGGAAGCCTTACAAATAGCTGTGAAAAGAAGAGAAGTGAAAAGCCAAGGAGAAAAGGAAAGATACAAGAATCTGAATGCAGAGTTCCAAAGAATAGCAAGAAGAGATAAGAAAGCCTTCTTCAGCGATCAATGCAAAGAAATAGAGGAAAACAACAGAATGGGAAAGACTAGAGATCTCTTCAAGAACATTAGAGATACCAAGGGAACATTTCATGCAAAGATGGGCTCAATAAAGGACAGAAGTCGTAAGGACCTAACAGAAGCAGAAGATATTAAGAAGAGATGGCAAGAATACACAGAAGAACTGTACAAAAAAGATCTTCATGACCCGGATAATTACGATGGTGTGATCACTCATCTAGAACCAAACATCTTGGAATGTGAAGTCAAGTGGGCCTTAGATAGCATCACTACGAACAAAGCTAGTGGAGGTGATGGAATTCCAGTTGAGCTCTTTCAAATCCTGAAAGATGATGCTGTGAAAGTGCTGCACTCAATATGCCAGCAAATTTGGAAAACTCAGCAGTGGCCACAAGACTGGAAAAGGTCAGTTTTCATTCCAATCCCAAAGAAAGGCAATGCCAAAGAATGCTCAAAGTACTGCACAATTGCACTCATCTCACACGCTAGTAAAGTAATGATCAAAATTCTCCAAGCTAGGCTTCAGCAATACGTGAACCGTGAACTTCCAGATGTTCAAGCTGGTTTTAGAAAAGGCAGAGGAACCAGAGATCAAATTGCCAACACCTGCTGGATTATCGAAAAAGCAAGAGAGTTCCAGAAAAACATCTATTTCTGCTTTATTGACTATGCCAAAGCCTTTGACTGTGTGGATCACAATAAAGTGTGGAAAATTCTGAAAGAGATGGGAATACCAGACCACCTGACCTGCCTCTTGAGAAATCTGTATGCAGGCCAGGAAGCAACAGTTAGAACTGGACATGGAACAACAGACTGGTTCCAAATAAGAAAAGGAGTACGTCAAGGCTGTATATTGTCACCCTGCTTATTTAACTTATATGCAGAGTACATCATGAGAAACACTGGACTGAAAGAAACACAAGGTGGAATCAAGATTGCCGGGAGAAATATCAATAACCTCATATATGCAGATGACAGCACCCTTATGGCAGAAAGTGAAGAGGAACTCAAAAGCCTCTTGATGAAAGTGAAAGAGGAGAGTGAAAGAGTTGGCTTAAAGCTCAACATTCAGAAAATGAAGATCATGGCATCCGGTCCCATCACTTCATGGGAAATAGATGGGGAAACAGTGGAAACAGTGTCAGACTTTATTTTTTGGGTTCCCAAATCACTGCAGATGGTGACTGCAGCCATGAAATTAAAAGACGCTTACTCCTTGGAAGGAAAGTTATGACCAACCTAGATAGCATATTCAAAAGCAGAGACATTACTTTGCCAACTAAGGTCCGTCTAGTCAAGGCTATGGTTTTTCCAGTAGTTATGTATGGATATGAGAGATGCACTGTGAAGGAGGCTGAGAGCTGAAAAATGGATGCTTTTGAACTGTGGTGTTGGAGAAGACTCTTGAGAGTCCCTTGGACTGCAAGGAGATCCAGCCAGTCCATTCTGAAGGAGATCAAGCCTGGGATTTCTTTGGAAGGAATGATGCTAAAGCTGAAACTCCAGTACTTTGGCCACCTCATGCGAAGAGTTGACTCATTGGAAAAGACTTTGATGCTGGGAGGGATTTGGGACAGGAGAAGAAGGGGACGACAGAGGATGAGATGGCTGGATGGCATCACTGACTCGATGGATGTGAGTCTCTGTGAACTCCGGGAGTTGGTGATGGACAGGCCTGGCACGCTGCAATTCATGGGGTCGCAAAGAGTCGCACATGACTGAGCTACTGAACTGAACTGAACCGAACTTTATACACTGTAATAAAGGCAGGAGTTTGCTTTCAATGTATTTTTTTTAGAGCTTTGTTCAAAGGAGACTTAATCTTCCAGGGAGATGCCTCAGGGCCTGCCAGGGGAGGTAAGATATCCTGAGTCTGGGCCTCTGTAGCAGACAGCGTTGATTGCTTTCCCAGTGGTCATTTTCCTCTTTCTCTGCAATAGAACCTTGACTTCATTTAGCCCCAGGGGGTGATATGCCTAGCCTCAGGGGATAAATTATAGCTTGTTTGAATGAATGAATGAAGTCGCTCATTAGTGTCTGACTCTTAGCTTGTTTAAATAGGTGCTTTTCAAACTTTTGTGTACATATAAAGTAGGGATGTAAATAAAATACAGATTCTTATTTCATAGGTGGAGATTGAAGCCCCCACGTGATGGTTTACCATGGGTCCCCAGACCTAAGTAGTCAGGTTCCAAGCCAATGATCCTCAACTATGATTGCAGTCACATTGGTAGGTTGGGAGTTAAGTTTGGGATTAGTTTTTTTTTTTTTTTTTTTGAAAAAAGAGATTCCCAGACTACTTGAGAATGCTCATGGTTTAGACCCATGTTGGGAAGTCTGTATTCCTTTGCCCTTACTAGTCTAAAATTGAATAGGAAGAGCAGTTCTGATCAATGAGATGCAAGGGCAAATCTACCAAAGGAATTTTAGGGAAGAGTTTCCTCCTCAACAAAACTGGTGCAACATGAAAGCCCCTGCTCACTTCCTTCCTGTGGTGACCCAAGTACAAAAGAGCAGATTGAACCAAGGAGGGGCTTGGAATGTTTGAATGGAAAAACCAGACCCTTATCATCCTTCCCTCCCCCCCATTGTAATATTAATGGAACAGTGTAACCTGTCTCCCCTCCTACCCCAGAGGGAAAAGGTATTTGCCCTACTCTTCCCCCACCCAGTATACATGCCTCATCCAATCAGCAAATGACCCATAAGACCCCCGTCCCACTCTTTGTCCCCTGGGTATAAAAGTGGACTGAGGACCCCCATTCAACGTTGGTTCTCCCTTGAGCTGGCCCGCTGTTTAACAGCATCTCCCACTCTAATAAACTTGATTTCCCTCTCATTCTGTCTCATGTCTAGAAATTCTTTTCCAACCCGTGCCGAGACACTTTTGGTGGCCCATAGGGGAACTTGGGGTCTCGTCCTCATCTCCTCACTTCTCCTTCCTCATAGGGACCCTCTGTGAACAGGCAAGTGCTGTGGAAGCAACTGAGGAACTCTGGCCAGGGTCACCCTCTGGCGTGCTCCAAAGGCCCACTGCACCCAGTAGCTGCCGGTGAGGGAGCTGGAATGGGTGAGGGTCTCTCCTTTGTCTTCTCCCAACTGAGGACTAGGCTAAACAAGTCCTCATTGTGTGGGCACAGGTCAGACACTTAAAGGCCATTAGGGCGCCTGCCGCATGAAGACTCCTGTGTGAGGATAAGGGGGACACGGAACGGATCGGTCCCCAAGGGCATCCGCCCCCAGCAAGACAACTTCCGTGCACCGTGTCAGGCACATAGTGGTTGAAGCAAAACAGAGACCTTCACCCCCTGGCCACCGCCTCCCCATAGGACTGTGAGGCAGATTCCTCAGCCTTCTTCCCTGTCACTTTCACTTCTTCCCTTTTCAGTCCGGATTGATTTACAGGAGCCTAGGTGTTGCTTCTGAGCCATCCCAAGAGTGCCCTCCACATTTCAGGAATCTCCAAATGTTGCTCCCTGTTGCTCCCAGGAATCTGTCTTTCTCTGCCTGGGTCATATGGTGCCCTAGCCACACGGTTCTCAGGGGTCACCTCTCGCTGTCAGACGTGACTGTTGGGAGGGTCGGCCATCTTTGTGCCATTAGTCGCATGGAGAGATGACTGGGACAAAAGGGACGCCTTTCTGTCAGCCAGTGCCTCTCGGTGCCCCCACTCTATGGTGGTAGGCTAAGACTGGGTTCTGGTACGTCCTGGGAACTTCTTTCAGACTCACCCCGTGGCTACATTCTCAGAAACTGGAAAATTTTGACCCTGCAAAAGGCTTGGCCCCGATACAAACTGGGGACCCCCAAAAATGGCCTCTGAATGGCATGCTAGCTTTTGCCAAAAGCAGGGAAAGGACTCAGAATTTCCTTACATTCAGTCCATCATGGCCCTCAGTTAGAATCCGGATTTGAGGGACTCATGCCTCATGTCTTTCAGTTGCCTGCCTATCTCCTGACCCCTCTGTCTCTCCCCATCAGATTTCCTTTTCACATCCACATGCTCTCTAGGAAAGGATTCGGAGGTTCCCTTTGGTCCAGGTCTTTGTCCTATATTCAAAAGCCGGAAGGATCAAAAGCTCTCCTAACATTATAAAGAATCCCCTTCTAACTAGACATCTCTCAGGTGGGGAGGGAACCAAGCTTTTCCCACTTCTGAACATCCTAAAGAATTCCCTTCTAACTACTCCTTTTTCTCAGGGTGGGGAAGGACCCAGCTTCCCTCACTCCTGCAAATCCCCTTAACCCTTCAGATTCTTCTGATGGGACAAAGACCTCACTTCTCACCAAAGGGACAATCCAAGATTTTTATAAGCTGATCTGCCCCTGATATCAGAGCTAATTTGAGCACTATTTGGTCTATATTTTAGCTATAAAACTATGACTACAGAAAGGAAAGATGACTTTTTGACAGAAGATGACCACGATATTCTTCAGACTCCGGAGAGAACTGGTTAAAATGAAAAAAATTTTTTTTTCTTGGAAATTGCAAAACCGGTTATTTTTGCATATGTAATTAAAAACAGCTATCTTGTTTAAAGGCCTGCCTAGGGAAAAGCTTGAAGTTAACCCTTTCCATGTTCTTGAAATACACAGTCCACTTTATCTGAGATACTAGCCTTGGGCAAATTAGAACTTCAAGCTTAAAAAAAAAAAGAGTCAAAGAGACATTTTAAATCTCAAGCAGAAAACTATGACATCTCTGTCTGTCTGTCTGTCTTGATTTATATATGTCTCAGTGTGTGTTTTTTGGTCTTTTTGATAATATTGCTGAAGTTGCAAATGAGTTCTACTTTAATTGTCCTAAAGAAAAGTAAGCACTTACAAATCAGACAGTTCTAAATACAAGAGAAATTAACCTAAATGAATTTCAGATTCATGTGAACTGGGAAATATTCAATGTTAAATATTGAGTATTAATGTTTGTTTGCTAATCTAATATAGGCATGTCTAAGAGTTGTTAACATTAAGCACAATATTTTCATTGTGCCAAGGTTTATTATAAGTTCAATATTGCTATATTATTATATCTGTTACAAGTTTGTCAGCAAGTACCTCAAGTGAAGAAACTTCAAAAAAATGTAAATGAGATATGAGCTTTTAGATAAACTCTATCAAGAATAATTATACTTTAGAAATGGTCTGTCTAAAATAGTCTTTTCAGATTTTGGTAACCTGAATTTCTATGGTTGTGCTAAACTAAGTGACGGAAATTTATTGAATAGCTAGGTCATTTCCAAATAAAATAAGATTGTGAAACATTCATTACTGAACACAAACTTCCTTTTACAGAGAAACTAGAGATTTTGGACTATTAATGAATACTGTTTGATGTCATCCTGACATGTTATCTAGAATTTTTTAAAGAAATTATCGCTGGTATTTATGTTCACCAATCTATAGAATGCTAATATAAAGGTCAGTTCTTGGTTGCTTAAGGAAAGTAGGATGTGTGCTTTCAGTAAAGAAGGTATGAGGAATGAAATTACATTTTATGAAGGGAAAAGGAAGTAGGTCTGACTTAAGGGTGGCTGTTTCAGGATGGGAGAACAAAGAAATGGGTGCAGAAAGTGATAAGAACTGTATGCAAAGGCAAGAGTTTTGTGCATAAATACAAGTTTTCTTGAGACGTTGAACAGCCTTTGATAATGGATTTTAAGTTTCTTTACTGCTGAAGTGATCTGTTCTATGTTCACCTTTGAAATCTTTTGTTAACTTTGGCTAAGCGAATGAATAACTATTGTTTCACAGTGACTTGTATGATCCGATTTGACTGGGTGTTATAAACCCTTTTGATATTTATCGAAAACACTTCCTAAACCATTTGACTTCTAGCTCACTTTGGGATGCTTCAGAGGGCCCTGAAACATCCCAAAGAGAGAGATTAAACTACCTGAGTTCATTTGACATGTTAAATTACATGGAAAGTATTGTTGGAGGAGCGATGAATCTTCTCAGGTTATAGTATATGGCTGATGTTACTTATATAGATGTCCTAGAAATTGCAAAAAAAGTAAGCCCTCATGGTTAGACTTTTGCTATCCTAAAGTCCTTAAAACATGGCAGCAGTCTACTCCTAAACTGAGGAATTAAAAATGGGTGAACAATAGCTGTAAATAGAGTCAGGGCTATGGGAAATCTGAGACAGCTGCTTGGACTTTACCCAGCTCCCTGACAAACCTCATTTGTTTTTTTTTTTTGGATGGGTTAAAGCCTTCCCTGGCTACAGGATTAATGCCCTCATAATGAAAAAAATCATGTTTCACTAAATATTAAGTTTTGTTAATTGTTAAACTAAGTTTCTAATTTTATTAATTAAGGGTCAGTGTTTACTAAGGCTCCTTTCTGAGATAGTTCCTTGTTGTTATGCTATATTGCTAAAAGATTTAATTAAGTTATTAAAAAAGACACTCTAAGTTTGTTTCTAAAGCTTATCTCAGTAACCAATCTTCAGATAAAAGATGCTCCCTGATGTACACCCAGGAGATTAACACTAGGCTATAGGCATTTAACAAGTGAAGTCAGATGACCTGGGGTATACTGGAAGTGAAGTGAAGTGAAGTCGCTCAGTCGTGTCCGGCTCTTTACGACCCCATGGACTGTAGCCTACCAGGCTCCTCAGTCCATGGGATTTTCAAGGCAAGAATACTGGAGTGGGTTGCCACTTCCTTCTCCAGGGGAGCTTCCCTGACCCAGGGATCAAACCCGGGCCTCCTGCATTGTAGGCAGACACTTTACTGTCTGAGCTACCAGAGAAGCCACCTAATGAAGGTTCTTGACTTAAATTTTTGCTTGTGACCTTACTAATAACTGCTCGCTATACTATTTTCTATGTCACTTGTTTCAGAAGATTGTTTCTTATGTTACCAAATGTGTGCCTGAGCCTGTGATAAAAGGCTGATATGCATCCACATGAGATCAATGACTGTAATAATATAACTCTAGATATGGGAAGAAGCAACAGTAATATTTTCCTGGACCAAGAGGCTAGTAAAACAGGTGTGGTCCAGAGACTTTTGCTACTCGCAATGCCTGGTCCGATAAGAGCACACAGAGTGGCCTGTCGATGGAATCTCCGTTAAACCTGGGAATGAGCCTTCCCAACACCGTGGACACAGTGGCCAAGAAATGCCCTCAAAGCATGGTCAAATATAGGGCTAGGAAGGGACTGGAAGTCAGCACTTGCCAGCTGCCTCTGCAAAGATTACATCATGACCACTGCAAGCTGCTGACCTTCAACACCCCCTGAAAGGAGCTCAGGGTGGAGATAAGAAATAAGGCACCATGTGCTCTGGGAAAAATCCCAGAAGAACCAGCCTTCGGATAGTCAGATGTTTTCAGGCAAAGATTTTATGAGCCCAGATTCTTGCGTCTTCTCGTGCCTAGAGAAACACTAACATCACGAACCAAGGTCTGGGCCTGGTTCTCCTGGCTAGCCCTGAGCAGCTTTTCTATTTCTATTCATCTTTGGGCTAAATATCTTTAACTTTCTTGTTAAGTTTGTTTCTCATAGAATACAACAAGTCTCCAAGTGATAGTTTGACAAGAATATTTCCTGGCCAACACCCAGACAATGCTGAAACAAGCCTCCTTATCATTGCATGGACTCTCATCTCCCTCCGTAAATGCATCCTGACAGAGAACAGGCAAAGGGAACCCAGAGCCCCACGGTGCCCCAGTACAGCCTAAAGAAGCCAGAGCGGTCATTGCCCCTTTTCCTTTGAGACTGGGTTCCCAAATGCCTGAGAAGGGAAATAAGTAGATAGTTAGAGATGAGCAGGGTATCAAAAGGGGCCAAAGAATTGGTCCTAAAAATAAAGAGAGAGAGGAATGTGGTAACCCAAGGACGAAAGAGCAGATTGAACCAAGGAGGGTCTTGGAATGCGGGAATGGAAAAACCAGACCCTTCTCATCCTTCCCTCCCCCATGCTGTAACTATTAATGGAACAGTGTAACCTGTCTCCCCTCCTACCCCATAGGGAGGAGGTGTCTGCCTTACTCCTCCTGCACCCAGTATACGTGCCTCATCCAATCAGCAGCGGCCCTCAAGACCCCGATCCCAGGCTTCATACCCTGGGTATAAAAGTGGACAAAGGACCCCTGCTCAACACCAGTTCTCCCTTGAGCTGGCCCGCTGTACTGACAGCGTCTCCCACTCTAATAAACTTTGTTTACCTCTCCGTCTCATGTCTGGAAATTCTTTTCCACCCCCCACCCCCCACCTGGACCACAACACCTCCTTTCGGAGAGGCTTCTGTATTAACATGACCTGTTTGGAATTGTGGATGCTGTCTTGTGCCTGAGGGTAGCAGAGAAGAAAGACAGAAAAAGCCTATGTCCTTAATGGTACTGACTGACTGCTGTACCAACTTGGAAACACCTCTTGTTCCAACTGCTATTTCTGAGCAACAAACCATTCAAGCTTCAGTGATGTAAAACTACAGCCATCTTGTTTTACATGAACTGAAAGTTCCAAATGTATAGCTGAATTTAGAAAACGCAGAAAAACCAAAGATCAAATCACCAAAATCCACTGAATCACAGAAAAAGCAAGGGAATTCCATAAAAACATCTACTTCTGTTTCACTGACTATGCTAAAGCCTTTGTTGTGTGGATCACAGCAACCTGGGGAAAATTCTTAAAAAGATGGGAATACCAGACCACCTTACCTGCCTCCTGAGAAACCTGTATGTGGGTCAAGAAGCAACAGTTAGAACTGACATGGAACAACTGACTGGTTCAAAATTGAGAAAGGAGTACGACAAGGCTGTGTATTGCCGCCCTGTTTAGTTAACACATATGCAGAGTACATCATGTAAAATGACAGGCTGGATGAACCAAAAGTCAAATCAAGATTGCCAAGAGAAATATCAACAACCTCAGATATGCAGACGATTCCACTCTAATGGCAGAAAGCAAAGAGGAACTAAAGAGCTTCTTGATGAGGGTGAAAAAGGAGAGTTAAAAAAAGCTGGCTTAAAACTCAACATTCAAAACTAAGATCATAGCATCTGGTCCCATCACTTCATGTCAAATAGATGAGGAAAAAGTGGAAACAGTGGCAGATTTTATATTCTTGGGTTCCAAAATCACTGTGGACAGTGAATGCAGCCACAAAATTAAAAGACATTTTCTTCTTAGAAGAAAACCTATGACAAACCTAGACAGAGAAATCATTTTGCCAACAAAGGTACATATAGTCAAAGCTATGGATTTTCCAGTAGTCACCCAGTGTGGATGTGAGAGTTGGACCAAAAAGTAGGCTGAGCACCAAATAATGGATGCTTTCACACTGTGATGCTGGAGAAGACTCTTGAGTGTCCCTTGGACTGCAAGGAGATAAATCAGTCAACCCTAAAGGAAATCAACCCTGAATATTTACTCATAGGACTGATGCTGAAGCTGAAGCTCCAATACTTTGGCTATCTGACGTGAAGAGCAGACTCATTAGAAAAGACCCTGATGCTGGAAAGAGTGAAGGCAGGAGGAGAAGGGGATGACAGAGGATGAGATGATTGGATGACATCAACAACTCAGTAGAAATGAGTTTGAGCAAACGTTGGGAGATGAAGGACAAAAAAGCCTGGCGTGCTGCCATTGATGGGGTTGCAGAGTCAGACAGACAGGGTGTCCTGAGAAAGGGCATTTAGAAACCAAGCTTTTTAAGGAAGCTAGGTAAAAGTGCATGCCCTTTTCTTTCCCAGCTGTACACACATATCCCTGGGCTAAAGGAAAAGAATAATCAATCTGGAAGGAGGCCACTTGATCTGGAAGTCCTGCAGCATCACTTCTGCCATGTTCTGTTGAGTAAAAGTGAGTCACAAAGGCCAGGTTCAAAGAGGGCACTTAGACCCCACTTCTTTGAGAATGGTAGTGTCACATTGAATAAAAGCATGTGGATGGATGTGTTATTGCACCATCTTGGTTCTATGTTATTGCACCATCTTGGTGCATACAAGCACACACATCTACTTCCAGACTTTGTGCTAAGACAGTCAATATGCACCTCTCCCTTTGAATTCACTGCCACTTGGATTCTCTGTTATCTACAGCAGGAGTATTCTAATTGATAAATATCTTTACCCCAACATCAATGAAGGTAACCATGTTATTATATGCTTTGCATATTTAGTCTTGTAGCAGATTTTATGAGTGTGGGGAGACTGATAGCCTTAGAAGTGATATAATGTGAAAACAAAACGGGGGTATAGAGATAGGCAATCTTTTGGCCTTTAGAAAAACTGGTCGAGGCCAGTGGGCTGAGTCCTGAGCTGTGAATAGCTTTGCTCACTGTTAACAACCTCCATGATATGAAAAAGAAAAAAAAATTAGTATTGAGTAGTGCTGCACTCAATATGCCAGCAAATTTGGAACACTCAGCAGTGGCCACAGGACTGGAAAAGGTCAGTTTTCCTTCCAACCCCAAAGAAAGGCAATGCCAAAGAATGCTCAAACTACTGCACAATTGCACTCATCTCACACGCTAGTAAAGTAATGCTCAAAATTCTCCAAGCTAGGCTTCAGCAATATGTGAACTGTGAACTTCCTGATGTTTAAGCTGGTTTTAGAAAAGGTAGAGGAACCAGAGATCAAATTGCCAACATCTGCTGGATCATCAAAAAAGCAAGAGAGTTCCAGAAAAACATCTATTTTCACTTTATTGACTACGCCAAAGCCTTTGACTGTGTGGATCACAATAAACTGGAAAATTCTGAAAGAGATGGGAATACCAGACCACCTAACCTGACTCTTGAGAAACAGGTCAGGCCAGGAAGCAACAGTTAGAACTGGACATGAAACAACAGACTGGTTCCAAATAGGAAAAGGAGTACATCAAGGCTGTGTATTGTCACCTTGCTTCTTTCACTTATATGTAAAGTACATCATGAGAAACGTTGGGCTGGAAGAAGCACAAGCTGGAATCAAGATTGCCAGGAGAAATATCAATAACCTCAGATATGCAGATGACACCACCCTTATGGGAGAAAGTGAAGAGGAACTAAAAAGCCTCTTGATGAAAGTGAAAGTGGTCAGTGAAAAAGTTGGCTTAAAGATCAACATTCAGAAAACGAAGATCATGGCATCTGGTCCCATCACTTCATGGGAAATAGATGGGGAAACAGCGGAAACAGTGTCAGACTTTATTTTGGGGGGCTCCAAAATCACTGCAGATGGTGACTGCAGCCATGAAATTAAAAGACACTTACTCCTTGAAAGAAAACTTATGACCAACCTTGATAGCATATTGAAAAGCAGAGACTTTACTTTGCCGACTAAGGTCCATCTAGTCAAGGCTATCGTTTTTCCAGTGGTCATGTATGGAATGTGAGAGTTGGACTATGAAGAAAGCTGAGCGTTGAAGAATTGATGCTTTTGAACTGTGGTGTTGGAAAAGACTCCTGAGAGTGCCTTGGACTGCAAGGAGACCCAACCAGTCCATTCTCAAGGAGATCAGTCCTGGGATTTCTTTGGAAGGAATGATGCTAAAGCTGAAACTCCAGTACTTTGGCCACCTCATGTGAAGGGCTGACTCATTGGAAAAGACTCTGATGCTGGGAGGGATTGGGGGCGGGAGGAGAAGGGGATGACAGAGGATGAGTTGGCTGGATGGCATCACTGACTCGATGGACGTGGGTCTGAGTGAACTCCAGGAATTGGTGATGGACCAGGAGGCCTGGTGTGCTGTGATTCATGGGGTCGCAAAGAGTCTGACACGACTGAGCGACTGAACTGAACTGAACTGAGTCGTCTTTAAACTCTGACATGTTCCCAGAAGAAATTTGAAAACTTCTGTACTCTTTTTCCCATTTTTAAGTTATCTAGAAGTTTCATTATGAGTTTAAATAAAATAGCACAGAGACACACACACAGCTGGGAAACACTAGAAGACCCCCTGCTTTAAGGAGATTGATTAATCATCACATGAGGAATCTCCTTCATTGGCACCCTCCTGGGAGGTCTTCACATCCTGAGGGAACAGACCAAAGTTAAGATTTATGTGCAATGAATATGCTATTTTTTAAGGCTGTGGTAGGGAGACCATAGAAAATATCTTCTCAACTTGAACACTTTTGAAAGCAAAGGGAACACTAATTAATAACAACTCTAAGAAATAAACATAAACCAGGAAAATCAGGCTAGATGGTGACCCAGCTATTGGAATATGGGTAATTTATAGGGCAATCTGTTTACAAAAGGAAGTCATGGAAGCTGAAGATCTGGTCATTATTTCACTGAAAACTGTCAATTTCCAGTACTCCTTGAAATGTTTTCCGTTTATGTCCAAAGTTGCTGGGTTGCCTTGAACACAAAGTCCTTGTGTAGGAGAGAGGAGACTTGGCACCTTTTCTAATGTCTTCTGTATAACTCCCAGAGAAATGCTTGTCTCTGTCCAGAGTGGGTCTGGGTTCAGGGAGCAACTAGTAAGACAACTGGGTGTCATGGGCATAGACAGAAAATAAATGCCTTCAATGTGAGCTAATGTCCTCTCTGAAAGGTTTGAAACCCTCATTTTATTTGACAACTTAATTCCTGATGGAAGGCAGTTGTTCCTGTATTTAGAAACAAAGTTTCCAGAGAGGGAATCTCCTGGAACCCTACTGATAACTAAAAGAGAGAATCCTCTAGCAGGCAGTGTTGTGGTCTCCACAACAGGCAGTGTTGTGGTCTCCCCTTTCCTGGCAGATTTTTTTTTTTTTTCCAGAAAAAGAACTCTAGGCCTAGGCTGCCCATATTTCCTCTCTTACCTGTCTGGTATTCTCTTGAAAGAGAGATAGGACCTTAGCAGAAACCTTCACAACTTCTGGGAAGCATCAGCCTCTGAGCACACAGCTGTTACTTTTTAATTTACTTTATCTCTTTTTTTCTTTAGCCCTTTCTGCATTGTCTCCATGACAATGGAGCTTGGTTGTACCTGGTCATACTGCCTTGTGGTTGGCACAAAGAATAATACACAGGCTCCAGGGCTCAGCAGTGAGGATCAGATACATCTCATCTACTTTTTGTCTTTTCCCACTTCCCTTCTCCTTCTCTCCATGTCCCCAGCATCACCCAAATGACACCATTCCAGGTGTGGGAAGAGAAAGGTGCAAGTGAGGAGCAGAGGCTGGGTCCTAGAGAGCTTGTGTGAAGGGCAGCCCAGTGAACCCCCTTCTTTTACTGTGAGCATGATCCCCAGCCACTTCATGGCTCTCTGGTGATAGGAAGTTGTTGGAAATTTGATGTAGTTCCCTGTGGCAAATCATAAAGCAAACAGGGTTATCACTCAACTGCAGACAAAAAGCATCAAATGAAAGATCAAAACCAGCACCTGAGTCAATATACTACTTGAACATTATTGGAATAAATTTACAAATGAAGTACAGTAGATATATTATGATTAAGTATGTAATATACATGATATATCATCAACATCCATAGTCAATAAAAAGAGTATGGTATATTTCATATAATTGTCAATTATATTATTATACTAGTTGAACATTTTGAATATTATTTTTTGCCGCTTTATATCTCAAGTTTAAGAGGCCACTCTAGATGTCTGGATATGTATTTTTTTCATTTGTATAATCTTTTCACTAGTGCTATGGATTACATACTAGTAGAGTTTCAATCATCCTGTCTTCACATTTTCTTCTAAGATATATATTAGAGTGGTTACCATCTCATTTTATAAGAAGAAAACCAGTGGATTCAGAACAAATATATGCCAGTGAGTGTTAATAATTATAAATTGTCATAGAATATGACAATTTTAGACCTTTATTATAAAAAAGATCTTTACGACCCAGATAATCATCATGATGTGATCACTCATACTCACCTACAGCCAGACCTCCTGGAATGTGAAGTCAAAAGGGCCTTAGGAAGCATCACTATGAACAAAGCTAATGGAGGTGATGGAATTGCAGTGGAGCTATTCAAATCCTAAAAGATGATGCTGTGTAAGTGCTGCACTCAATATACCAGCAAATTTGGAAAACTCAGCAGTGGCCACAGGACTGGAAAAAGTCAGTTTTCATTCCAATCCCAAAGAAAGGCAATGGCAAAGAATGCTCAAACTACCACACAATTGCACTCATCTCACATGCTAGTAAAGTAATGCTCAAAATTCTCCAAGCCAGGCTTCAGCAATATGTGAACTTTGAACTTCCAGATGTCCAAGCTGGTTTTAGAAAAGGCAGAGGAACCAGAGATCAAATTGCCAACATCCTCTGGATCATCGAAAAAGCAAGAGAGTTCCAGAAAAACATCTATTTCTGCTTTATTGACTATGCCAAAGCCTTTGATTGTGTGGATCATAATAAACTCTGGGAAATTCTGAAAGAGATAGGAATATTAGATCACCTGACCTGCCTCTTGAGAAACCTGTATGCAGGTCAGGAAGCAACAGTTAGAACTGGACATGAAACAACAGACTGGTTCCAAATCGGGAAAGCAGTATGTCAAGACTGTATATTGTGACCCTGCTTATTTAACTTATATGCAGAGTACATCATGAGAAATGCTGGGCTGGATGAAGCACAAGCTGGAATCAAGATTGCTGGGAGAAATATCAATAACCTCAGATATGCAGATGACACCACACGTATGGCAGCAAGTGAAGAAGAACTGAAGAGCCTCTTGATGAAAATGAAAGAGGAGGGTGAAAAAGTTGGCTTAAAGCTTTACATTCAGAAAAGTAAGATCATGGCCTCTGGTCCCATCACTTCATGGGAAATAGATGGGGAAACAGTGTCAGATTTTATTTTGGGGGGGCTCCAAAATCACTGCAGATGGTGATTGCAGCCATGAAATTAAAACAGGCTTACTCCTTGGAATGAGAGTTATGACCAACCTAGACAGCATATTCAAAAGCAGAGACATTCTTTTGCCAACAAAGGTCTGTCTAGTCAAAGCTATGGTTTTTCCAGTGGTCATGTATGGATGTGAGAGTTGGACTAAAAGAAACCTAAGTGCCAAAGAATTGGTGCTTTTGAACTGTGGTGTTGGAGAAGATTTTTGAGAGTCCCTTGGACTGCAAGGCGATCCAACCAGTCCATCCTAAAGGAGATCCTGGGTGTTCATAGGAAGGAATGATGCTAAAGCTGAAATTCCAATACTTTGGCCGCCCGATGCAAAGATCTGACTCATTTGAAAAGATGCTGGGAAAGATTCAGGACAGGAGGAGAAGGGGATGAAAGAGCATGAGATGGCTGGATGGCATCACTGACTCAATGGACATGGGTTTGGGTGGTTTCTGGGAGTTGTTGATGGAGAGGGAGGCCTGCAGCACTGCGGTTCATTGGGTCACAAAGAGTTGGCCACTACTGAACTGAACTGATCCCTAAAAAATCTCCTCTCACATTATATCCCTCAGTGAAATGTCTCATAAATTTCATGAAGCCCTGAATAATTACCTAATTACCTAATAGCCACTGAACCACTGAGGATGTGGTAGTTGAATAATAGTCCATCCACAAGTTCAAAACCTGACTCCTGGAAGATGTGTTACCTTATGTAGCAAAAGAACTTCGCAGGTGTCATTCAGTTAATGATTTTTGGGTGAGGAAATGATTGCATTATTTGGGTGGGCCATTAAGTGTAATCACAAGTATCTTTGTGAAAAAGAAGCTGAGAGAGATTTGACTACGGAAAAGGCAGAGTGAATATGAAGGAGAAATAGGTACAAAGATGCTATGATGCTGGTCTTAAAAATGAAAGAATAACGCAAGAGCCAAGGTATACAAGGAACATATTGCTAGAAGTTGGAAAAGGAAAGGGATAGATTTGCCCCTAGAAGCTCCAGAGGGAGTGCAGCCTTGCTAATACCTGATTTCAGATCAGGAAAACCCATTTCAGACTCCCAACCTCCAGAAGTGTAAGAAAATAATCCTGAGTTGTTTAAAGCCCTCATGCTTATGGTAATTAGTTACCACAGCCGTAGGAAAGGTGTAAAGTGTACAGAGGCTTTACTCAGTCAGGAAAAGGCCCGACTGTATTCTGAGGTTTCTATGGGCTACTGATAGCAAGCTAACTAGCCAGACACTCAGAGGGTATCAGAATTCCTCAGTAGCAGGGGAGTGAAGCAACTACCGACCACACAAACATTGCATTGGCTGACACCCTCCTAACCCCAGGAAACTGAAGAGCTGGAAATCTTCAATCAAACCAGAAACTTAGGAAAAAGGGCCAAACTCTCACAAGGCAGGCAGAACATTTACAGCTTCATTAAAGCCTACTAAATTATATGACTCAAGAAAATGATGGGCAGTCTCTTCAGACTGGAATTCCGTTTCTGTGGTTTGAACCACAAAACCCCTGTGGATCTTACACTGCGTGGCAGCTGTGGGATACACTGTCATATTTTGGAGCCCAAATAATTTCTCTAGTATTTTGATTGCAATAGGGACCCAAGTTAAAGTTAGGAGGCTGTCAACATTTTTGTATGTTGCCATCATAAGCTAGCTCTCCAAGTCTGCCTATATTGGTCATCTGGTTTATTATCAGATAACATCATTCCTTTTATACAGCAGTGGCTGAATTAAATGGGCACTGATCTTGGAGTCAAGAGTTCAATGCCATTTGATTAGGCAGGAGAGGAAAATGCAAAAGAAATGTTTAACTGTCGAAATAATGGGAGAATGTCAAGTAGGCTTTAAAATCGATCCTTAGAGTATCCTTGAAATCAGAAGTACAACACCTATGACTATTTTTTAAAGTACATTCTAATCTTTTGCTTCTACTTTCCATATTTGACTCACTTTACTCGCAGTGGTGTAACAAAAGAAAGTATCAGTTTCTGGATTTTGAAGCACAAAAAAGTGGCTAGACATCCTGTAATTATCCCAGTGGTTTCCAAGACAGAATAACACCTATTTTCTTTATTCCAAACTCCAGGCCTACAATGGAATGTCTTACAAGTATATCTCTAAGGAGTATTGAGGGGTGCGTGCATATTTAAATTAAATGATTAAAAAGAGTTGTGTCTGAGGTACAGTCACAGAATCATTCTCAACATGTAAATAAAGACACAGGACTCAATGACAAGGAATATAATACATATAAAATATAGGATAAGAATGCAGGTTGGAAACCTGCCTGCCCACATTTGAATCTCAAATTTCACGACTAGCTATGTAACTCTGGGCAAGATATTAATTTTCCTAGGCTTTATTTCACTAATCCTTAAAACAATAATAATACTACTAACTACATCTTGGGTCTATTTTGAATACATATATGTATATAACATGCATAAAGGTGCTCAACTCAGAGTTTGAAAAGTATTAAGTGCTTAGTGTCAGCTACTTACAGATGGCCTTGAGGCCAATAAGAGTATGACTTGAAATGCTGCATTAAATTATAATTTGTTATAATTTGGCTTGACAAATAATGACTGAAGGGAAAAGCTAATGAGACAATTTAGATAGGCAACCATTTACTAAAAAAATTTATTTAATATATATGCAACTTGTCTTTTGTTATTATGAAAACAAGTTGCATTTTTGAAGAGCCAACAAATCAAAGGATTTATAAGAAAATGTCATCCTCTTACTATAGGTCTTCAATTCCGTTTTACAGAAGTAAACTCACACACGTGTACACAGATATGCACACGTGCTCTTCTCTGTGTGTATATGTAATATTACCCTAATCTGACTTCCTGATTTCCTTCTTTTTCTGTTACCAGAAATTCTTCACTCAGCAGCCCAACTCAGTCCTAAAATATACTAAATCATGTAATTTAATTTCTTTGCTTCCAACACTACAAAGGTTTTCACCAGACTTAAATACAAACTCCCCCGTGCATTGCAGAGAGCCGCAGACCTGGTCGACCTGCCCCCCTTCCCTCCTCCGCAGACCAGCTCAGGGCGCACCGGCTCTCTCTGGGTAGAGGACATTCAGGCTCAGTCCTGCTTCCGATGCTCCGCTGTTTCCTGTGTTTGGAGGGCTCTGAGCTCTTCCTGGTGATCTCTGCACACTTAGAGCTCTTTTCTTTCTTTCTTTCTATGTTTAGCTAATAAATTTAATTAATACTAGGCACTTCATTTCATTTGGATACACATGCATACGGCAACTCTGCGTTTATTTCTTCAAGGAATTACCATACTGGTTTCCATTATGACTGGACCAATTTACCTTTCCACCAACAGTGTACAAAGGTTCCCTTTTCTCCACATTCTTGCTAACACTTACCTTTTCTCTTTTTGATAACAGCCATTCTAACAGGTGTGCAGTACTATCCCATTGTGATTTTGATTTGCATTTCCCTGATGACTGATGATGCTAAGTAACTTTTTCCTTTGTGTCTGTATGTGTGTGCTCAGTTGCTCAGTCTTGCACGACTCTTTGTGGCACCATGGACTATAACCCACCAGTCTCCTCTGTCCATGGAAATTTCCAAGCAATACTGGAGTGGGTTGCCATTTACTTCTCCAGAGGATCATCCTTGACCCAAGGATCAAACCCTCATCTCTTGTGTCTCCTGTGTTGGCAGGCGTTTCCTTTACCTCTAGTGGTACCTGGGAAGCCCCAACTTTTCCTCTATCTGTTGATTATTTTTATGTCTTATTTGGAGAAATGTCTATTCAGATCCATTGTCTATTTTTTAACCAGGGTTATTCACATTGTTTGAGTTCTTTATATATCCTGGACATTAACCCCTCATTAGATTATAATTTGAAAATCTTCCCTAATTTATTACGTTGTTTCTTCATTCTTTTGATTCTTTTTTTTCAGGGTCTTGCTTGTTTGTTTTTATATTTGTTTTTGTTTGCTTTGCACAAGCAGTTCAATTTGGGAAACCCCAGTTTTTTGTTTTAGCTTTGGTTGCCTGTGCTTTTGATGTTATATCCATGAAAGCAATGCCAAGACTAAAGTTAAATTTTATCTGGATCTCAGAGGAAACCTGGCTCCCAATTGACGACCTGCTGAAAATACAACTCATGGAGCCACCTTGTTCTTCTCCATCATTTCAACCTATTTCAAGTTTCCAAATAACACTGAACCTTGCTGTATTATTTTCCGGTTTGCTTCCTTTTATTAATTCATATGTCTATTTATGTAGTTGCCAGCTTCCCTATTCCCTAGAATGGAAGCCCCTTGAGATTAAGACTTTTTCTTTCACTTCTGAGCCTCTTTCAGCTAGAAGAATGATGGAATACAATGACTACGTAATCATGCTTCACACATTTTTGAAAGCATGGATGAATGAAAACGAATGAAGCTTGTTCAGGTTCTTTTTCCAAGTACTTGTAAAAAATATTGCAAGCATCATCCTTAGGAATACATCTTGTATATGTCCAGTGAAATGCTGAAAATTTAATTATTGAGTCAAAGCTATGTGCAATTTAAATTTTTATACTTTTTTCCAAATCATCTTATAACAAAGTTACACCAGTTTACATAATGAGTAAATTCATTGTGTCTTCCCTTAAGTGACTTTACATCATGATATTGGAGACAAATTATCTCAATTTGGAGTCCTGGGACACTTCATGATTCCATAACCTTGAAATGCAAAACGAAGAGCCAAAATGCTGAAGTCACAATGGCCCTTCTGAACACTGAAGAATTCATGTTTCCATTTACTGATGATTAAAGGAGTTATTGTGAGAAGCATATAGGATCTTTAATTTTTTTAAAATTAATTTCAATATTATATAAGTTTCAGGTATACAACATAGTGATTCAATAAATTATACTCCAAATAGGGCTTTCCTGATAGCTCACTTGGTAAAGAATCTGCCTGCAATGCAGGAAACCCTGGGTTGGGAAGATCCTCCAGAGAAGAGATAGGTTACCCAGGCAACTATTCCTGGGCTTCCCTTGTGGTTCAGCAGGTAAAGAATCCACCTGCAATGCAGCAGACCTGGATTCAATCCCTGGGTTGGGAAGATCGCCTGGAGAAGGGAACGGCTACCCACTCCAGTATTCTGTCCTGGAGAATTCTATGGACTGTAGAGTCAGAAATGACTGAGTGACTTTCACTTCACTTCACACTCCAAATAACGTTATTATAAAATAGTCAACATTCTTTGCTCTGTGTATTGCATCTTGTAACATTTCTTGCACACCTAGCAGTTTGTACCTCTTAATCCCCTTAAACTATCTTTCCTCTCCCCTAATCCCTCTCCTGTCTGACAGCCACTAGTTTCCTCTCTGTATCTGTGAGCTCGTTTCCATTTTATTGTTTTGATTCCACATATAAGCAAAAACATACAGTACTTGTCTTTCTTGGACCTATTTCACTAAGCATGACACTCTCCAAGTCTAGCTGTGTTATCACAAAGACAAACTTTTATTTTTTATGGATGAGTAATAATCCATTGTGGATATGTGTAAGTATATATATATCTCACAGGACAGGGAGGCCTGGCATGCTGCGAGTCTTGGGGTCGCAAAGAGTTGGAAACGACTGAGCGACTGAACTGAACTGATGTTAGTGAACAGTTGAGTTGTTGCCATATCTTAGCTATTGTAAATAAGGTTGATATGAACATTAGGGTGCATATGTTTTTTTCAAATTCACATTTTCCTTTTCTTTAGATAAATACCCAGGTATGATATGGCTGAATCATATGACAGTTTTATTTTTACTTTTTTGAAGAAACTTCACACAGTTTTCCATAGTGGTTGCACCAATTTACACTCTGGCCAACAGTGCACAAGATTTAGTTTTCTCCACATCTTTACCAACACTTGTTATTTTTGATGATGGCCATTCTGACAGGTGTGAAGTGATGGCTCATTGTAGTCTTGGATTGCATATATCTGATTATCTGTGATATTGAATACCTTTTCATGTTAACTATTATCCATCTGCATATATTCATTTTTTCCCCGCTTTGATCACACTATGCAGCATGTGAGATCTTAGTCCCCCAAACAGAGAAGGAACCTGTGCCCCCTGCGATGGAAGTACAGAACCCCCAGAGAATTCCATCTGCAAATGTTCTTTAGAAAAATGCCTATTCAGGCCTTCTGCCAAATTCTAAATCATGTTATTTTTGCATTGAGTAGTACGAGTTCTTTAAATATTTTGGATATTAACCCATAACAGACATATACTTTGCAAACATCTTCTCTCATTTGGTAGGTTGTCTTTTCATTTTGTTGATAATTTCTTCACTATGCAAAAGCCTTTTAGTTTCATGTAGTTTCATTTACTTAGTTTTGCTTTTGTTTCATTTGACTAAGTAGACATATGCACAAAATATTGTTAAGACCCATGTCAAAGAGCATACTACCTAGATTATCTTCTAGGATTTTTACAGTTTCAGGCCTTACATTTAAGTCTTTCATTTACTTTGAGTTTATTTTTGTATATGGTGTGAGAAAGAAGTGCAATTTCATTCTTTTGCATGTAGTTGTCCAGTTTTCCTAACACCACTTGTTAAAGAGATTGTCTTTTCCCCCATTGTGTATTCTTGCTTCCTTTGTCATATAGTAATTGACCATATGTGTGTGGGTTTATTCTGAATTCTTTATTCTTTTCCATTGATCAACACATCATTTTTCATGCCAAAACCATACTATTTTGATTATTGGAGGTTTGTAGTATAATCTGTTACAGAACATGACACCTGTAGCTTTGATTTTTTTCAAGATCACTTTGGTTCTTTGGGATCCTTTATGATTCCTTAGAAATTTTAGGATTATTAGTTATAATAAAATGAAATTTTTCACGGGTATTTTGTTAGGGATTACATTAATTCTGTAGTTGCTTGGGTAGTATAGACATGTTTACAGTATTAATACTTCCAATCCATGAACACAGTGTAACTTTTCATTTATTTGCATTGTTTTCAATTTCCTTTATCGATGTTTTAAAGTTTTCTCAGTACAAGTCTTTTACTTTCTTGGTTAAATGCATTCCTAGATATTTATTTATTTATGATGCATTTGTAAATGTGATTGTTTTCTTGATTTCTCTGATTATTCATTATTAGTGTATACAAATGCAAGAGATTTCTGTATAGTAATCATGTATCCTGCAACTTTACTGAATTCATAAATAGTTCTACTAGACTTTGGTGGAGACTTTAGGGTTTTATTACATATTTTTCATCTGCAAATAGTGAAAGTTTTTCTTCTTCTCTTCCAATTTAGATGCCTTTTATTTCTTTTTCTTGTCTGAATGATGTGGCTAGAACTTCCAATACTATGTTAAATAGAAATGGCAAGAGTGGACATCCTTTTCTTGTTCCTAATCCTAGAGGGAAATCCTTAAAACTTTTCACCATTGAGGATAATGTTAACTGTGACTTTGTCATGAATGGTCTTTATTATGGTGAGGTATGTTCCCTCTACAATAACTTTGTTGAGAGCTTTTATCATGAATGGATGTTTGAGTCTATCAAATGCTTTTTCTGTATCTAAGGAAATGGTCATGGGATTTTTACTCTTAGTTTTGTTAACATGGTATATTATATTGATTGATTTGTAAATAGTGAACTATCCTTACATCTCTCGAATACATCCCATTCCATCATGATGTACGATACTTTCTATAGATTGTTGAATTTGGTTTGCTACTATTTTGCTGAGGATTTTTATGTCTATGTGAGTCGGGGATATTGGCTTCTAAATTTATTTTTTTAGTGCTTTCGTCTCATTTTCATTTCAGAGTAATGCTGACCTTGTAGAATGAGTTTGGAAATGTTCAATCTTCTTCAATTTTTGGCACAAATTGAGAAAAAGAGATATTAACCCTTCTTTTAATTGTTTAGCAAAATTCCCCTCTGAAGCTCTTCAGTCCTGGACTTTGGTTTGTTGAAAGTTTTTTGATTACTGATTCAATGTCAAAACTAGTAAATAGCCTATTCTGTTTTTCTGTTGCTTCCAGAATCAGTTTTAGAATACTTTGGCTACCTGATGTGAGAGCTGACTCACTGGAAAGACATGATGCTGGAAAAGATTGATGGTAAAAGGAGAAGGAGGTGGCAGAGAATCAGATGATTATATGTAGCCTCATGAACTCAGTGGACACGAATCTGAGGAAACTCTGAGAGACAGTGAAGGACAGGGAGCGCTGGCATGCTGTAGCCCATGGGGTCACAGAGTCAGACACGGCAGAGCGACTGAACAGCAGTCTTAGAAAATTCTATATTTCTAGGAGTTTATCCATTTTCCTAGGTTGTCCAATATGGTGGAATATAATTGTTTATAATATTCTCTTATGATTGTTTGTATTTCTGTAAGTATGTTAAAACTATCACACAATTGCTCTCATTTCACATGCTAGCAAAGTAACGCTCAAAATTCTCCAAGCAAGGCGTCAACAATACGTGAACTGTGAACTTCCAGATGTTCAAGCTGGATTTAGAAAAGTCAGAGGAACCAGAGATTAAATTGCCAACATCCACTGGATCATAGAAAAAGTAAGAGAATTCCAGAAAAATATCTACTTCTGCTTGATTGACTACGCTAAAGCCTTTGACTGTGTGGATCACAACTATGAAAAAATTCTTCAAGAGATGGGAATATCAGACCACCTCACCTGCATCTTGAGAAACCTGTATGCAGGTCAAGAAGCAACAGTTAAAACCGGACATGGAACAATAGACTGGTTCCAAATTGGGAAAAGAGTACATCAAGGCTGTAATATTGTCACCCTGCTTATTTAACTACTGTCCAGAGTACATCATATGAAATGCCAGGATGGATGAAGCACAAGCTGGAAACAAGATTGCCAGGAGAAATATCAATAACCTCAGATATGCAGATGACACCACCTTTATGGCAAAAGCAAAGAGGAACTAAAGAACCTCTTGATAAAGGTGAAAGAGGAGAGTGAAAAAGCTGGCTTAAAACTCAACATTCAAAAAACTAAGATCATGGCATCCAGCCCCATCACTTCATGCAAGTAGATGACAGACTTTATATTTTGGGGCTCCAAAATCACTGCAGATGGTGACTGCAGCCATGAAATTAAAGGATGCTTGCCTTTTGGAAGAAAAGCTATGACCAACCTAGACAGCATATTAAAAAGCAGAGACATCACTTTGCCAATAAAGGTCTATATACTTAAAGCTATGCTTTTTTTCAATAGTCATGTATGGTTGTGAGAGCTGGACCATAAAGAAGACTGAGAGTCCAAGAATTTATATTTTTGAACTGCGGTGTTGGAGAAGACTCTTGAGAATCCCCAAAGGAAATTAATCCTGAATACTCTTTGGAAGGACCGAAGCTGAAGCTGAAGTTCCAATACTTTGTCCAGCTGATGCAAAGAGCTGATTCATTAGAAAGAGCCTGATTCTGGGAAAGACTGAAGGCAGTAAGAGAAAGGGACAATCCAACAAGATGTTTGGATGGGATTACTTACTAAATGGACATGAGTGTGAGCGGGTTTTGGGAGATGGTGGAGGACATGGAGGCCTGCCATGCTATAGTCCATGGAGTTGCTGAGTTGGACACAACTGAGCAACTGAACAACAACAATATTGCGTGTAAATTCTCTTCTTTCATATTTAATTTTATTTGGGCACTCACACATTTTTTCTTAATGAACCTGGATCATCAATTCTGTTTATATTTTCAAAAGACAGCTATTAGTTTAATTGATCTTTGCTTATTATTTTTGTCACTATTTTATTTGTTTCCTCTCTGATCTTTATTATCTTCTTGTTTCTTTTGAATTTGTGCTCTGACTGTTCTTTTTTTTGCTAATTCCTTTAGATGGAAAGTTCAGTTGTTTGCTTTGAATTTTCCTGATTTCTTGGGAATAGGTCTGTTTTGTTATAATCTTTATGTCTTAAACTGCTTTTCTGCATCCCATAGATTTTAGGAAGTTATGCTGTTATTGTCATTCATCTCAAGGTACATTTTGATTTCTTTCCTCTTTGATTTCTTCATGGCTCCATTGTTCTTAATTGCAAGATTTTTAGCCTCCACGTGTCTGTGTTGGTTTTCGCCCTCCCCCCCGCCCCCACTTTCTTCCTGCATTTGATTTCTAGTTTCCTACCCTTGTTTTTGGAAACAATGCTTGACATAATTTCAATCTTAAATTTATTGTGGATTATTGTGTTTTAGCATGTAATCTATCCTGAAGAACATTTCACTTACACTTGGAAAGAATGTATATTATGCTGTTTGGGGATAGAATATCCAGTAGATATCTATTAAGTTTGCCTTGTCTAATGTGTTACTGAAAGCCATCATTTCCTTATTGACTTTGTGTTTAGATGGTCTATCCCTGGTGGCTCAGAGGTTAAAGCGTCTGCCTCCAATGCAGGAGACCTGGGTTCAATCCCTGGGTCGGGAAGATCCCCTGGAGAAGGAAATGGCAACCCACTCCAGTATTCTTGCCTGGAGAATCCCATGGACGGAGGAGCCTGGTAGGCTACAGTCCACGGGGTCGCAAAGAGTTGGACAGGACTGAGTGACTTCATCTATCCATTCATGTAGGCTGAGCGTTAAAGTTCCTTACTATTATTGTGCTACAGTCAATTTTCCCCTTTGTGTCTGGTAATATTTGCTTTATATATTCTGTTTCTCCTGTATCAGGGGCATACATGTTTGTGAATGTGATAGACTCTTCTTGGATCAACCCCCGACTTTTCATTATACAATGCCCTTTTTGTCTTCTTACACACTTTGCTTTAAATTGTACTTGGCCTGATATGAGTGTTGTTACCCTAACTTTATTTTCTTTTCCATTTTATGGAATATCTTTTTCATACCTTCTTTGTGTCTGTAGCTCTGAAGTGAGCTTTTTTTCTCTTTCTTTTTTTCTTGTAGGCAGCATACAGATGGGACTTAGGTCTTTTCTGTGTTTGTTTGTTTGCATCCAATAAGCCACTCATGTCTTTTTTTGGATTATTTAGTACATTGACATTTAAAGTGATTATTGAGAGGTATGTGTTTATTGTAATATTATTACTTATTTTCTGGTGGTTTTGTAGTTCTTTTCTGTTCTTTTCTTCTTTTAGTTTCTCCCCTTCTGATTTGATGATTTTCTTCAGTTTTAGTTTGGGTTCTTTTCTCTTTATTTAGTTTTATATGCATTTATTGTATATTTTTGACTTGTAGTTAACATAAAGCTCATATATATTGGCATATAAGTATGCTTGTTTTAAACAGATATGACTTATTTTTAAAGGTCTCTCATTCACCAAGAGTCTTGTACTTATATTTTTAGCAGAAAACGGATGTCTTCCTAATCAGCATTCATCATAATTTTTCCAAGCATGTAAGTATAATTTACAACAACAAAGATCTTAGTGTATGAGAACTGGATTGAGACACAGAAAACAATGGCAAAAACAAGTATTCTGTTCTAAAAGGTTCTCAAATTCCATGAGCTTATTTCTCTTCACTAAATGTTTCTTTCTCTTGCCTTTTGAGTCATTTATGCCAAGAACCTCAGAGTTCTGTGTACAAGTAACTAGAAAATATCCTACTAATGAATTTATAACTGTTAGTATTTGTTTATACTAACCAGGCAAGTGATGGGATTGTCACTTTGAAAGACACCCTCTCCAGTACAAAAACAACAAACTAAATTCATAAGAAAAGCCGGGAGGAAGTCAGAAAATAAAGCCAGAGACCTATGTACATCAGCCTTCACACCAACACCATTCTGAAAACTCTGCCAACCAATTTCACCTAGAAATAACTTTAAATAAGACACAAATTTTCAGCAACGATCATCCAAGTGTGTCATTTAAATGCTTAATACATTCTCCATTTCTCATCACTTTTACTCAATAATAGCATATTCTTGTTATAGAAGAATTATAACATTGGAAATAGTGCTCACTTAATAGAGCGATACCAACTCTGGATTCAAAATGTACCTGCTTAAGCATCCAATCTACTAAATACAGAAAAATGGAGTACTTACAGCAGGGTGTCCAGTGCAGTAGGAATAGCTGGCGTGGGATTGATAGTGCAAGCTTGCTCTTGGAAAGGAGTATGTATTCCAGGCTGGTTGGCTGCTGTTCCATTGGGAGCTGAAGCCAGGGCTCATGGTCACTCGAGATTTACTGGTTTGATAGGCTCTCACTGTGGAGCTAGACTATCAAAAAGAAAGAAATGCAATGTAAAGACAGCTCTGTATAGAACCTAAGCCAGCAGTGTATAGCACTGTGCACTCCCATGCATAATCATGGCATAGGATTTGGCCGCTTAAAGGAAATGCCTGATTTCTTAAGGGGAGGCATAAAATAGTATTCTGACTGGGATAGAGGTATTTTCTCACTATTAGAATTTTGACTGGACTACAAAGCACAAAGGCTCATCGAAATTAATCTTATTGAAAACAGTTTTTCCTAGTCGTAACATGTAACTCCATCTTTCAAAAATAAGATACACTCTACTGGTGATAGCAATGATTATATTTTCAATTACATAAATGTCCTTTCATCTCAAGGTTCACCTTAGAAATTCACCATTAGTTTTATCTGAACGTGGTAAACAAATATCTTAGTTTACAAAGGTAGGAACAGGGCGCAGGTTGGTTCCTGACTCCAAATGGTCTTTAAATTCCATGAGTCTATTGCTGTCCTGTGGGAGATGTCAGCAGAAATCAGGACACATTCCAGCACGTTGCTATTATACTACCTAATGACAGCAAAATGATTAAGGATTTGAAATCATCATTTACCCCCAACTGGTCCAAAGTAATTAAAAGTAAAGGAACAGGAAAATATCAATCAAATTGCCAAATGTTAAACATATCCAATTGTTCATAATTGTATATGGGATAGAATGGACTCACTTGTGTCTTCTGTCCTTCTTCGTCCTCAGATGGCCAAGGCATATAAAGCATATGATGGTTCCTTTTCACAAAACACTTTCTATCATCAAATTGAAATAGCTACTTACCCAAGTAGCACAGTAACTTTCACAATAAATTCTATTTATAAATCTATGGGCACATGCCAACTCAGTCACTGGGAAATGTGCTAATCTCATTGCCATTATATTCAGGAAACCTAGTGGGGAAGACATTTTTACCCAAGACTGTATTTCCCATTGGATGAGGTTCTTATGTTATTAGATACTTAGAGGAGTAACATTTTTGAAGACAGGCTTGAGCATCTTAAAATTAAAAAAATAAATAAATAAGGACCTCAGCAATTTAAGGACAGTAGTCATAACTATTTCACAAAGGGTTCAAAATATCTGGCAAGGAAAAGAAAACTTAAATAAATAATTTATTTATAGATGATTTAAAATACGTAAAGCAAAAATTGGAGAACCAGTTAGCTTTTTTAAGATAGACATATATTTACCTCTCTGTTCCCAGTCTCATTCTAACCATCAGCCTAACCATGTGCGCTACCCAAGTGTTCAAAATGTAATAGGGAAGAACAGACTTGACTCCCTATTAGATCTGTTCCTTTTCCTGTGCTTAGTCATACTGACCCTGTACATTTTGTGAAAGAATGTTGCCCACAGCCTGAAATAAACTGGAGAGCCCATTCTCAGGGCTCCAATCTTTAAGATTTCATTCACGTAGAGATTAAAAATTTACAGAATAGAGAACAACATTTGCCTTGTTGGAGATTTACTGGAGAATCATGGCCTGACCTTTGTGGACATCTGTAAGGACAAAGGATTTGCACACCAAGAAATTTGTACAACTAGCCATGCCCCTCCCACATCTTGCTTTTAAAAGTGTCTTGCTGAAAACCTTTGAGGGTTTGGGGCTTTTGAAGTATGAACCATCTGTCATCTTGCATGGCCCTGCAATAAAATTTCTCTGCTCCAACTTCTGGCTTTTTGGTTTGTTTGGCCTTGAAAGATGGCAGAGAAGCAGCTGGATGTGGAGTACATCTCTCTCCATGGATGCATCAAGAATAAAACCAATACATTATTGTAAAGTAATTAACTTCCAATTAAAATAAATAAACATATTTAAAAAAAAGAACACATCTCCAGATGCAACAGTTCTCACAGAACACTGGCTGCTAGACCAGCAGAAAAGATTATAGAGATCCATGCATCACTAGGTAGATCAAAAGAAAGAAGGGAAAAGGAGGAAAGCAAGTGGGACAGGTTTGGTTGGGCCTCACTATGCAAGGGGCATACAACCTTGCATTCAGTAACAGATAGCTCAACGAGCTGGGTGCAGAAGCACAAAAGCATAGTCTAACGCACACCTCCTTAGGACAAACCCTTAAAGGAGCAGTAGTCCTGACGTTTATAAAATTAAGGTAGTTGTGCTTGGTTCTAGGTACAGATGCTCCATATTTACATAAAAATTCCCTGTTATTTTTACCACATATACAGCCACTTCAATGACTAAATGAGCCCACCAACAAAACTACCTTTGATCTGAAAATGTCTCGGTTTTGGCTCCATATCTGTGGACACTAGAATTAATCACTTTCACTGGCTCATTTGATTCTATAGGTAGCTCCTTCAAGACTAGACATGTTTAGCTACTTTATCAGTTTTCACATTTAGATTAGTTCTGGGATTTTTAAATTAAGAGAAGCAGGCAATATATGCATATGTAAGTGTGTAAATACCCTCATCTCTCAGTTTAATTAAACTCCCAAATAGCATAAGTCTCTACCCAGTGATTTTTATGCATGGGGTCTTCCTCCTGCATATTCATTTTTCTCTTTTGCAAAGCTCAAGCTCAAGTTACACCTGGACTTGGTCAAATTGCTCATGCCTGTGTCTTTTGCTGACGCCTTGTTTTCCTGCTCTCACATAGTGATCACAGTGTGGTCAAACACTGTAAGGTGGTTATGCTGTTTTTTATTGTTTCCTTTCTCTAAACTTCAGCTCTCCAACCTGGCTGACAGCCTAATGAGGTCAAGATCATGTGTTACCTTTTCTATAGCTCTAAGGACTTTTCATCCTCATTGGAGCCTCTAACCCATTTGATCTTTGAAGCCTCTAATCACGTTTATCCCCTCATCATCACATCATCTTTCCTTTTGACTTCACAACCCTTCACAGCCCTTCTAGCTGTACCTCATCTCAACCTCACTTCTCTTTCTCTTTGCCCTAAATGTGGTCTTTTGCCGGGGCTCAATTCTTCACTCTCTTAGCTTCCTTCCTTTGTGATCTTGTATATGGTCAACAGTTTAAAAAGATGATTCTCAGATATCGTTTAACAGTACCAACTCTCTACTACATTCTAGCTCCAGATCTTAAAATATTTGTTAGATATAAAGGTATAACTATTTGAAAATCACCACAAAGGGACTTAAAAGTTGAAATTACAGTGTTTAAATGAACTTATTGTTTTAATCTAAGATCTTTTATAATTTCTTAAATTTTGTTAATATTTTGGCAATATTTTGAAACCAACTGCCTTGAAGATTTAAAACAACATTGACTCATTTATCTGTTCCACAAGTTCCATCATCAGTGTCACCAAATCCTATTGAATCTCTACAGTAGTTCTTGAACTGATATTGCCTTATTCATTCCCATAAGCATTACACATTTTGGGGGTTTTCTCAGTTTATACCTGAATCACTAAAATTACATCAAGAACCTTCTACTTTTAGCTTTGATTAACTGTTCACAGCAGCACTGTTTTTTTTTTTTTTTCACCTACAAACCTACTTTATTGTGTTACTTTCTGCTGAAAAAAAGTGTTCAATGACTCTCTATTATCTGTGAGACAAACTCCAAAATTACTAGTGTTTCCTTTAAGACTCTTTCTAATTTGATCATAATCAACACTGCAAATCTTATTTTTGTCCCTTTTTATACACACTTAGGCTCCAATTCAGTTCAGTTCAGTTCAGTTGCTTAGTCGTGTCCGACTCTTTGCGACCCCATGAATAGCAGCACGCCAGGCCTCCCTGTCCATCACCAACTCCCGGAGTTCACTCAGATTCACGTTGATCGAGTCAGTGATGCCACCCAGAAATCTTATCCTCAGTCATCCCCTTCTCCTCCTGCCACCAATCCCTCCCAGCATCAAAGTCTTTTCCAATGAGTCAACTTTGCACATGAGGTGGACAAAGTTCTGGAGTTTCAGCTTTAGCATCATTCCTTCCAAAGAAATCCCAGGGCTGATCTCCTTCAGAATGGACTGGTTGGATCTCCTTGCAGTCAAAGGGACCCTCAAGAGTCTTCTCCAAAACCACAGTTCAAAAGCATCAATTTTTCGGCGCTCAGCCTTCTTCACAGTCCAACTCTCACATCCATACATGACAAGTGGAAAAACCATAGCCTTGACTAGATGAACCTTTGTCGGCAAAGTAATGTCTCTGCTTTTGAATATGCTATCTAGGTTGGTCATAACTTTTCTTACAAGGAGTAAGTGCCTTTTAATTTCATGGCTGCAGTCACCATCTGCAGTGATTTTGGAGCCCACAAAAATCAAGTCTGACACTGTTTCCACTGTTTCCCCATCTATTTCCCATGAAGTGATGGGACCAGATGCCATGACGTTTGTTTTCTGAGTGTTGAGCTTTAAGCCAACATTTTCACTCTCCTCTTTCACTTTCATCAAGAGGCTTTTTAGTTCCTCTTCACTCTCTGCCATCAGGGGGGTATCATCTGCATATCTGAGGTGATTGATATTTCTCCCAGCAATCTTAATTCCAGCTTGTGTTTCTTCCAGTCCAGCGTTTCTCATGATGTATTCTGCATATAAGTTAAATAAGCAGGGTGACAATATACAGCCTTGACGTACTCCTTTTCCTATTTGGAAGCAGTGTGTTGTTCCATGTCCATTTCTAACTGTTGCTTCCTGACCTGCATACAGATTTCTCAAGAGGCAGGTCAGATGGTCTGGTATTCCCATTGCTCTCAGAATTTTCCACAGTTTATTGTGATCCATACAGTCAAAGGCTTTGACATAGTCAATAAAGCGGAAATAGATGTTTTTCTGGAACTCTCTTGCTTTTTCCATGATCCAGCAGATGTGGGCAATTTGATCTCTGGTTCCTCTGCCTTTTCTAAAACCAGCTTAAACATCAGAAAGTTCATGGTTCATGTATTGCTGAAGCCTGGCTTGGAGAATTTTGAGCATTACTTTGCTAGCATGTGAAATGAGTGCAATTGTGTGGTAGTTTGAGCATTCTTTGGCATTGCCTTTCTTTGGGATTGGAATGAAAACTGACCTTTTCCAGTCTTGTGGCCACTGCTGAGTGTTCCAAATTTGCTTGCATATTGAGTGCAGCACTTTCACAGCATCACCTTTCAGGATTTGAAACAGCTCAACTGGAATTCCATCACCTCCACTAGCTTTGTTCGTAGTCATGCTTTCTAAGGCCCACTTGACTTCACATTCCAGGATGTCTGGCTCTAGGTGAGTGATCACACCATCGTGCTTATCCGGGTCATGAAGCCCTTTATTGTACAATTTTTCTGTGTATTCTTGCCACCTCTTCTTAATATTTTCTGCTTCTGTTAGGTCCATACCATTTCTGTCTTTTATCGAGCCCATCTTTGCATGAAACGTTCCCTTGGTATCTCTATTTTCTTGAAGAGATCTCTAGTCTTTCCCATTCTGTTGTTTTCCTCTATTTCTTTGCATTGATCACTAAAGAAGGCTTTTTTGTATCTCTTCTTGCTATTCTTTGGAACTCTGCATTCAGATCCTTGTATCTTTCCTTTTCTCCTTTGCTTTTCACTTCTCTTCTTTTCACTTCTCTTCTTTTCACAGCTATTTGTAAGCCCTCCTCAGACAGCCATTTTGCTTTTTTGCATTCCTTTTCCATGGGGATGGTCTTGATCCCTGTCTCCTGTACAATGTCACGAACCTCATTCCATAGTTCATCAGGTACTCTATCTATCAGATTTAGTCCCTTAAATCTATTTTTCACTTCCACTGTATAGTCATAAGGGGGTTGATTAAGGTCAAACCTGGATGGTCTAGCAGTTTTCCCTGCTTTCTTCAATTTGAGTCTGAATTTGGTAATAAGGAGTTCATGATCTGAGCCACAGTCAGCTCCTGGACTTGTTTTTGTTGACTGTATAGAGTTTCTCCATCTTTGGCTGCCAAGAATATAATCAGTCTGATTTCGGTGTTGACCATCTGGTGATATCTATGTGTAGAGTCTTCTCTTGTGTTGTTGGAAGAGGGTGTTTGCTATGACCAGTGCATTTTCTTGGCAAAACTCTATTAGTCTTTGCCCTGCTTCATTCTGCATTTCAAGGCCATATTTGCCTGTTCCTCCAGGTGTTTCTTGACTTCCCACTTTTGCACTCCAGTCCCCTATAATGAAAAGGACATCTTTTTTGGGTGTTAGTTCTAAAAGGTCTTGTAGGTCTTCATAGAACCGTTCAATTTCAGCTTCTTCAGCATTACTGGTTGGGGCATAGACTTGGATTACTGTGATATTGAACGGTTTGCCTTGGAGACGGACAGAGATCATTCTTAGGCTCCAAGTAGATTATAAATCCAAATATGATTTGTACAACCATGCCATTGTTGTTAACACACCTCTGTCCTAGAATGTCCTCCTCTCCTTTCAGCTCACATTTCCATGACCCTAGCAGATTCTACCTTTTCTAGAAAACCTATTCCAACCCTCAGTCACCAGCCTATAGGGACTTTTGCTTCTACTAGGCACTGACATGACTGACTTTCTGTCATATTTATCTGGTCGTTTTGAGTGGCTACCCATTAAGTCAGTGATATAACTTCTTAAGCACATCATCAACCCTTTAGTCTGACATATAATTCTTACGTCCTAATATGCATCTTTGGGGAAATTTGTCTCAGCTGTGTTTCCCTAGAAGCAGTCACAGTGCAAGAACTTGAGTACAAGTAGTTCATTTTGGAAGCGATCCTAGAGAAACTAAGTCACAGAATGGGAAATGTGACTGAAAAAGGAGGAGCTGATAAATTATCGCCATTGCCTAAGTGATTGCTGTAGAGAACTAAGGCTCAATTTCATTGACAGGCCCTAGGAACCAGTGTAGAGCACACTTCAGAGTTATTTTACCCAAAGTGCAAGAAAGATGATATATGTAACCTATAGTTCCAATTTGTCATTGAGTGAGGGTTGTTCTCAGAAACATTAATCCCCTGGCATTTCAGGCCTGACCCACACATAGGCCAAAAGAAAGTTCTCATGTATAGAGCTCCAGGATGTTGTTGACATGCTTTTGGAAAGTAAGTGACAAGAAAGCACACTGGCTGCTGAGTACAGCACTCCATGAATTCCTCTCTATCTGCCTGAGAAGCCCAGATGCCCATTTTCCTCTCAAACAACTGAGGGCAGGACACCAAAAATATTGGTCAAATTGATTAGACTAAGAAGACTCTCCACATGGACATCACCAGATGGTCCACACCGAAATCAGATTGTTATAACCTTTGCAGCCAAAGATGGAGAAGCTCTATACAGTCAGCAATAACAACACCGGGAGCTGACTGTGGCTCAGATCATGAACTCCTCACTGCCAAATTCAGATTTAGATTGAAGAAAGTGGGGAAAACCACTAGACCATTCAGATATGACCTAAATCAAATCCCTTATGATTATACAGTGGAAGTGAGAAACAGATTTAAGGGACTAGATCTGATAGATAGAGTGCCTGATGAACTATGGACGGAGGTTTGTGACATTGTACAGGAGACAGGGATCAAGACCATCTCCGTGGAAAAACTTCAAAAAAGCAAAATGGCTATCTGAGGAGGCCTTACAAATAGTTGAAAAAAGAGAAGTGAAAAACAAAGGAGAAAAAGAAAGATATAAGCATCTGAATGCAGAATTCCAAAGAATAGCAAGGAGAGATAAGAAAGCTTTCCTCAGTGATCAGTGCAAAGAAATAGAGGAAAAGAACAGAATGGGAAAGACTAGAGATCTCTTCAAGAAAATTAGGGATACCAATGTAATATTTCATGCAAAGATGGCCTTGATAAAGGACAGAAATAGTATGGACCTAACAGAAGCAGAAGATATTAAGAAGAGGTGGCAGGAATACACAGAAGAACTATACAAAAAAGGGCTTCAGAACCCAGATAATCACGATGGTGTGATTACTCACCTAGAGCCAAACATCCTGGAATGTGAAGTCAAGTGGGCCTTAGAAAGCATCACTATGAACAAAGCTAGTGGAAGTGATGGAATTCCAGTTGAGCTATTTCAAATCCTGAAAGATGATGCTGTGTAAGTGCTGCACTCAATATGCCAGCAAATTTGGAACACTCAGCAGTGGCCACAAGACTGGAAAAGGTCAGTTTTCATTCCAATCCCAAAGAAAGGCAATGCCAAAGAATGCTCAAACTACCACACAATTGCACTCATCTCACATGTTAGTAAAGTAATGCTCAAAATTCTCCAAGCCAGGCTTCAGCAGTATGTGAACTGTGAACACCCAGATGTTCAAGCTGGTTTTAGAAAAGCCAGAGGAACACGAGATCAAATTGCCAACATCTGCTGGATCATGGAAAAAGCAAGAGAATTCCAGAAAAACATCTATTTCTGCTTTATTGACTATGCCAAAGCCTTGACTGTGTGGATCACAATAAAGTGTGGAAAATTCTGAAAGAGATGGGAATACCAGACCACCTGACCTACCTCTTGAGAAACCTATATGCAGGTCAGGAAGCAACAGTTAGAAATGGACATGGAACAACACACTGCTTCCAGATAGGAAAAGGAGTACATCAAGCCTGTATATTGTTACCCTGCTTATTTAACTTATATGCAGAGTACATTATGAGAAACGCTGTGCTGGAAGAATCACAAGCTAGAATCCAGATTGCCGGGAGAAATATCACCAAACTCAGATATGCAGATGACACCACCCTTATGGCAGAGAGTGAAGAGGAACTAAAAAGCCTCTTGATGAAAGTGAAAGAGGAGAGTGAAAATGTTGGCTTAAAGCTCAACATTCAGAAAATGAAGATCATGGCATCTGGTCCCATCACTTCATGGGAAATAGATGGGGAAACAGTGGAAACAGTGTCAGACTTGATTTTTGTGGGCTCCAAAATCACTACAGATGGTGATTGCAGCCATGAAATTAAAAGACACTTACCCCTTGACATGAAAGTTATGACCAACCTAGATAGCATATTCAAAACCAGAGACATTACTTTGCCGACAAAGGTCCATCTAGTCAAGGCTATGGGTTTTTCCACTGGTCATGTATGGATGTGAGAGTTGGACTGTGAAGAAAGCTGAGCACTGAAGAATTGATGCTTTTGAACTGTGGTATTGGAGAAGACTCTTGAGAGTCCCTCGGACTGCAAGGAGATCCAACCAGTCCATCTTAAAGGAGATCAGTCCTGGGTGTTCACTGGAAGGACTGATGCTCAGGCTGAAACTCTAATACTTCGGCCACCTCATGCGAAGAGTTGACTCATTGGAAAAGATTCTGATGCTGGGAGGGATTGGGGGCAGGAGGAGAAGGGGACGATGGAGGATGAGATGGCTGGATGGCATCACCGACTTGATGGACATGGGTTTGGGTGAACTCAGGGAGTTGGTGATGGACAGGGAGGCATGGCGTGCTGTGATTCATGGAGTTGCAAAGAGTCGGACACGACTAAGCAACTGAACTGAACTGAACTGAAACTAGTATTAAACGCTTGAAAGGACAATGCACAAACATATGTTGGGGTAATGAGTAAGCATGGTAGAAGATGCTCCAAATCATTAATCATCAGGAAAATATATAAATAAAGCTGCATTATGATACCAGTTCATACCTACTAGAGTAGCTGAAACTAACAAGACTGACAACTCTAAGTGTTGGTGAGGTTATGGATGGTCTAGAACTTTCATACTTTGTCAGTGGCAGGGTAAAATGGTATAGCTATTGATTGTTAATTTCTCTTTAATACAATTAAATGCACTTCTAATATTTTAGGGCCCAGAAATTAACACCTAGTTATTTACTCCCAAGAAAATATTTTTACACAAAAAATGCTTTTATAAGGGTGACCCTGGGGACTTCCCTGGAGGTCCAGTGGTTAAGATTTCAGGCTTTCACTACAACAGATGGTGCAGGTTAGACACTTGGTCAGGAACTAAGATTCTGCATGCCATGCTGCACAGCATGGCCAAAAAAAAAAGAAGAGTGACCATGGCAACTATATTCAAAATAGCCCTGAGATGGAATTGACTCAAGTGTCTGTCCCCAGGTAAATGGACTTTTTAATAGTATAGTCATATAGTGGACACTACCCAGTGGTAAAAAGGAATAATCTTCCAATCCACACAACTACATGAATGATTCTCAAGATCATGCTAAATAAAAGGTACTTGTGACTTCCTGTATGTGAAGTTCAAGATAAGGAAAATATATATAGTAACAGGGATTGGCTTAAAAGAACAGTGGAGTACCACCTCACACAGGTCAGAGTAGCCATCATCAAAAGTCTCAAGTAACAAATGCTGGAGAGGGTGTGGAGAAAAGGGAACCATCCTATACTGGTGGGGATGTAAGTTGGTACAGCCACTATGGAGAACTCAGAATTACCTTATGATCCAACAGGCCCACTCCTGGGCATGTGTCCAGACAAAACTGTAATTCAAAAAAGTCCCTGCACACTTATGTTCATAGTATCACTATTCACAATAGCCAAGACATGGAAGCAACCTAAATGTCCACTGGTAGATGAATGGTACATATATACAATGGAATACTACTAAGCCTTAAAAAGAATAAAATATTGCCGTTTGCAGCAACACGGATGCAACTAGAGATTACCATACTAAGAGAAGTAAATTAGAAAGAGAAAGACAAATACCATATAATATACACATGGAATCTAAAATATGGCACAAATGAACTTATCTACAAAACAGAAACAGATTCACAGACATACAGAACAGACTTGTGGCTGCCAAGGGTGGGGGAGGGGCGTAGGGTAGAAATGGATTGGGAGTTTGGAATTAGCAGACACAAACTAGTATATACAGGATGTATAAACAATAAGGCCCTACAGTATAGTACCTGGAACTACATTCAATATCCTGTGATAATCCATAATGGAAAAGAATATTAAAAAATAATGCATGTAAGCGTACGACTGGGTCACTTTGCTGTACAGCAGAAATTAACACAAGATTGCAAAGCAATGATCTGTGATTTAAAAAAATAAATAAGAAAGTGGCTACTTGGGGAGTGGAGGGGAACTGATTAAAAAGGGGAATAAGGTAATTTTCTAGGGTGATAAGAAAGCCTTGCCATCTTATTTTGGAGGGTCATTATATGAATGCATACATTTGCCAAAACTCATCAAATTGAACACTTGATATCTGTGCATTTTATTATGTCCCAATTAGGTCTTAATCAATGACAAATACACTGCCATTGCAGAAGGCTCATTCTGAATTTTCTATGGTAATGGAAGGCAGAAATGGCCCAGAAAACTAAAGCCCAGTGATCCCCAAATCCTAATTCTCTAGATCCCATAATTGGCTAATCTGAGTTCTGCTATCTTTTCCCTCCTTGGCGCGCCCTTTGAGAGCAATGCCAGGGAACATCTGACAGCCAAAAGGCAGGCAGCCAGAAAGAGGAGCAAAGAGTCTGGATGAAGAGACTCTGACTAACCGGGAGCTGGCAGAATCATCTGGTGTCTGCGGCAGATCAGGGGGCTTGGCACAAAAGAAGGGCTCTCTGACATGCTTCCAGAAAGTACAGAACTCTGGGGAACACTTGCTCTTCTATGTATTCAGCACTAGCAAACAAAAGGAAGAGAAAGAAAGGAGCAGAAGGAGGTTGCACTAAGAAAACAGGCAATGAGAAAGTAGGGAATAAGCGATACTAAGATTTATAGGCATAACTGAATGAGTGCTGTGTGGAGATAGTAAGACTCAATGTTTACATGCACTGTCTCTCCCATGAGACACATTTTCAGTGTTTAGCATTTATACTGCTATGGTTCATGTATTACTGATAATGTTAGCAGATAGTTCCTACTGTTATCTGCATTTTATAGGTGAGGAAACTGAGGCAGAAAGAAATAAGTAAGTTAAAAATATAAGGCAACAGAACTACTAAGCAATCGGGTTGAGATTCAAATCCAGACAAGCGACTCCATAACCCATGATCTCAACTCCTTGACCCTTACACTGTCTTAGTTTGGATTGTCTCTGAAACAGATTCTAAGGCAAGGATTGTTTGCAGAATTGGGAGGAAAGAAGAAGTGAGATTGAGGCAGAAAATGAGAATAAAAAATCTGCATGAATGTGTGTTGCTGGGATGCATATTATAAAGTGAAAGGCACTGGATTCTGCTGAAACTACTGGGAAGGGTTCAAAATGCTCCTGAGAACTACACAGAGAAAGATGCTGGAGTGTTTGCGGATTGGCCTCTGTGCTACACTGGAAATCATCACCCCCAGCATCTTCAAGCTGTGTCTGGGCATAGCAGGCTGAGCTCTCTTGGCAGCAGAGAAGCAGAAGGTGGAGAGACACACAGATAAATAAGATAAAATAAATAAGGTAAATAAGACAGATAAGATGCTGTCAGTGTTTGGTGAGTAAAACTGTCCATCACAATTGCAGCTGAAATCAGAGATGAGCCAGGGATGGGTTTGTGGGGATCTGATTGGTCATCAGAGGAAGCTGCTATAACCACATCTCTAAGAATTGTAAGTACAAGGGAAATGATCACAATAGCTATGTTTATTGACACCTGCTGTTGTGTGTCTTTGATGCACTCTCTACTCAGCACAATCCAGTGACAAAGGTGTTGTTATCCCCGTTTTACTGATGAAGAAACTGGGATATACAGTGGTTAGACAGCTTCCCTAAGGACACACTGCTGGGAAGGATACAGAGATATGGGTGAAAAATTTGAAGAATGCAGAATTAGGGTTGGTTATGTGATTAACAACTTGTCATCTCCAAAGAATAAGGCTTAGGGATGAACCACTTACTCCATCTGAAAGCGAGATTAAGATAAATCATCATAGGTATCAGTTCAGTTCAGTTCAGTCATGTCCGACTCTTTGCGACCCCATGAATCACAGCACACCAGGCCTCCCTGTCCATCACCAACTCCCGCAGTTCACTCAAACTCACATCCATCGAGTCGGTGATGCCATCCAGCCATCTCATCCTCCGTCGTCCCCTTCTCCTCCTGCCCCCAATCCCTCCCAGCATCAGAGTCTTTTCCAATGACTCCACTCTTCTCATGAGGTGGCCAAAGTACTGGAGTTTCAGCTTCAGCATCATTCCCGCCAAAGAAATCCCAGGACTGATCTCCTTTAGGATGGACTGGTTGGATCTCCTTGCAGTGCAAGGGACGTGTCAAGAGTCTTCTCCAACACCACAGTTCAAAAGCATCAATTCTTCAGTGCTCAGCCCTCTTCACAGTCCAACTCTCACATCCCTACATGACTACTGGAAAAACCATAGCCTTGACTAGACGGACCTTAGTCGGCAAAAGTGATGTCTCTGCTTTTTAATATGCTATCTAGGTTGGTCATAACTTAAGTTAATTAAAATATACATAGACCGTCAACAATCCAAAAGAGCATGAAATTGTATAAGATACAGGCATGAGCACCACCCACTCTGGAATATAGCATCTCTCTGTTGGTGACATCATCATCATGTTAACTCAAGGCTCAGTTACCATGGTGACACAATAGCCAACTCAAATTGCCCACATCTAAAAGCTGCACAGTCTCCATCAATGAATGTGCTTCTCAACTAGAAGAAACTGCAAGGTCATTCTAGGAATACCATCAATAAATTTACCTGGAAATTACTTTTGGTATATTTCCATGGTAACCTAAAATATAGCTCAAGTTAGTCTGAAGGAGAATGCGTCCTTTATAATGAATACTATTAGAATATCTGGAATATACTGCATGAACTAGCGGATCAGAGAGGCCTATAATAATGACTGCAGCAGATGTGTTTCAGCAGCATGGCAGCCCAGCTGGTCTTCCCCTGGGTCCTGCTGAACACAGCATACGCCTGTGTAGATATGGTCATCACAGGTGACCTCCCCAGCCAGGGTCCGACTGAACCAGCTGTCACTTGACCCAATCTGGGTCAATCAGAAGACTTCTGGAAATGAGAAACTCCCATCCAGTGACTTGTGAATCTCCATCGGGCATTGAACTAAGCGACGTGAAGGAAGAACAGGAGTTTGGTTGTATGGATACAAAAACAGTCAAAGCCCATCTGGGAAGAGTGAAAGAAGCAACTGTGAAAGTGCGTGCAGGGCTAGGGGGGATGAAGGTTTACAGAGTGATGGGGAAAAGAGACCAGAGACACTCTTGCTTCAGGGAGGTGGAGGGATTGTTTCAGGGCTGAGTGACCTTCATAGCTTTTGGTGCCATTCTCTCAGAACCTGGCTGCACTCTGATCCTGTGTCCCTGGGTCCAGATAGTAAATCCTTCTTTCCTGTTTCGGTGATTTTGAGAAGAAACTGCTATTAAATGTTCACTGACCACACAAAGTGAAAGAAGCAGATGTGCGGAAAGAAGGAGAGTTGAGTGACCACCTGAGCCAGGTGGAGCGAGAAACCAAGAGCTGTCTGGGCCAAAATGCCAATAACGTGTCCCCATGAATCCACTGATAGCACCTCTGCCTTCACTCGTCTGGGCAATTTCTCTAACAACCGCATGGTTACTTTGAGCGCGTGGGCATGCTTTCCTTTCATCAGTACACCTTCAATTTCTCCTATAAAATGCATTTATTGTTTGTTTCCTCTGGCTTTTTAAGTCAGTATTTCCAGTTGACTTCAGAGATTCAGTGACCCTTCACTGAAGACTTCAAAGTTGCTTCAAACCGTAAAGCAAGAATCATACAAATGCAAATAAAAAGTGTGAACTGAAAATTACACATAATAATGACATTCCAGGTCAAGCAATTAACGTAAAACGCTACAAACCGCACATGAGAAAGACCCTTCAGCACGCTATTCAAGACTCGTTTCATTAAGGGACATCCCTGGTAGGTCAATGGCTGGGACTGTGTGTTCCCAAAGCAGTGCCCGGGATCCCTGGTCAGGGAACTAGATCCCACATGCCACACTTAAGTTGATGCAACTAAAAATTCCACATGCTACAGTTAAGACTGGAGATCCTGAGTGCTGCAACTAACACGAGGCTCTGCCAAATAAATAATAAGTAAAATAAATATTAAAAAGAGACACATTACCTATATCCAGTTTCTACTCCCAAAGGTATCCACACCTATATTTTTTGTGCTACTTCCCCCCCCCCATTGTTAATATTTTTAGCATCACATCATAAACACTGGTCCAGGAGGATTAGGAAATGTTCACACACGTAGACCTATCTGTGCATAAACACACACACAGATGTATATACACCCCCCCACACACATTTCCTAAGTACCACAATGAACTTTTTGGTGAGCAAATGTCAATCTGGAGTTCACAGAAAGGCTAAATGACTTCCTGTGCATGTTAATTTCCCTTACAACCCATGAGGAAGTCTAAAAAGAACAGTTTCTCCCCAACAGCTCTCAGGGTTTCAATAGGTTTTTCAAAGTCCTTTCCCCACCCCAGGCTCCAAACAAAGGATTCCTGCTGTGTGGTTCTAAAGATTCCACTTACAAGTTGCAGAAAACAGAGCCTGAATGGATAGCAAACCCAGCCCAAGGCCCTCTCTGCTCCCTGTGTGGGACAAGTGGTGACTTTGTTCATTTACAAAGGCTGAGACAGAGAGACAAACTGCCCTGCGGTCTAAAAAGCTGCTTTCACATCAATCCTTTTAAAGTGGATCTCAATTATGACACTCAAAGAAAGGAGGCTGCCCAAGGATGTGGGGAGAAACTTTTAAGTCCTTCCCACACCCTGCTACCCCAAAAGAACAGAAAATGTCCTCTTCTCTAATATCTTGGCTTTTGTCTGTTTGTTTGTTTTTTCAACGTGAAGTGAAGTGAAAGTTGCTCAGTCGTGCCCAACTCTGTAACCCCAAGGACATGGAGTTTTCCAAGACAGTGTACTGGAGTGGGTAGCCTTTCCCTTCTCCAGTAAGTCTTTCCAACCTAGGGATCGAACTCAGGTCTCCCACATTGCAGATGGATTCTTTACCAGCTGAACCTCAAGGGAAGCCCAGGAATACTTGAGTGGGTAGCTTGTCCCTTTCTCTAGCAGATCTTCCAGACCCAGGAATCGAACCAGGCTCTCTTGCATTGCAGGCGGATTCTTTACCAACTGAGCTATCAGAGAAGTTCTTTTTTAACATGGAGATGTACAAATAATATTTATTTTTTTAATTTTTTTGTCCATGTGAAGATACTTTATTTTTTTAATATAAATTGATTCAATTGGAGGTTAATTAGTTTACAATATTGTATTGGTTTTGCCATACAGCAACGTGAATCCGCCACAGGTTGTATATTAGAGCACAGTTGATTTGAAAAGCTGTGTTAGTTTCAGGTGTACAGCAAGGTGATGCAGTTGTATGTGTACATGTGTCTACACTTTTCCAGATTCTTCTCTCATATAGGTTATTATATGCTGAGTAGAGTTCCCTGTGCCATACGTAAGTCCCTATTGTTTATCTATTTTATATACAGAACTGTGTATATCTCCTAATGCATCCTTCCCCCTTACCTATCCCCTTTGGTAACCATAAATTTGCTTTTGAATTCTGAGTCTGTTTCTGCTTCATATGTGGAATCTGAAAAGATGATACAAGAGTATGTATTTGGCTTTTGTACCATTCCTCAAAGATGCCTCTGGCATCTCTTGCTCAGACTCGACAGACTTGCTACTCTGAGGAAATTGAGCTTTTTTTGGTGGTTTTGTTACTGTTGCTCCCCTGACATGGGGACTGTCTTTACTTTTCCAACACTTCTTTTTTCAGACTTGTCAATATCAAGTATCTGAGGGAGCTTTGCCTATCAGAGGCCCTTTTATAAAATGATCGTAAAACATAGTGCTTTCTAGTGCTTCATTCCACTGTTAGTGTCAAGCTGCAAGCCTTCAAAGGGTGGGATCTGACAGAACGTCCTGTGTGCTCTACAGGCTCGCATTAGGGCCCTTGCCAGCCACGCCGGGGCTTTCCCAGTTCCAACTGAGGGCCGTTCCTAGACTGTAAGTCAGAAGGACCGGAGGGGGCCTTCCTGGGGCAGACCCCTCCCCTATACACTCTGCTTTAGCTCCTCTGTGAAGTACCCAGATGATAGTATCTCATGCATATTTCCTGAGTGTTTTGGATGCTAAAAAACGCCACTTGGAAGAAATGAACTCCTTGATGATCGTGAACATGCAGCCCTAGACCTGCAGAAGCCTAAGGATTGATATATTAACCCCTGTGACCTCACCATCAACCAGTCAGAGAACTGTGCATGGGCTAATCACATATCCTGCAGCCCCCTGCCTCACCTGGCCTTTACAGATGCTTCGCTGAAACCCGGGGGAGAGTTCCAGGTTTGTGAGCACAAGCCACACATTCCCCTTGCTTGGCCCTGCAGTAAGCCTTTCTCTGCCCCACACTGCCGTGTTTTGAATTGTTTGGCCTCACTGTGCAACGCAAGCACGCAAAGATGCATTTGGCAACAACACCAGCAAGGATGGACCAGTGCCTCCTGGCTCACTTCTGTTCTGGGACCCACCCTGATCAGAGGCTCTCTCACAGACACTGAGAATCGCCGCTTCATGATGAGGAGGAAGCCTCTCAGGAGAATATAAGAAGAAGCACCATCCATGACAAAGTACTACTTACAATGACTCAGCACCTTGATGACGGAAAGAGGGTTTTTGTCATTGAGCCAGGAGGTAGATGCCTGCCCCTGCCACCTCATCCAGGGTAGATACTCCAAGAAAAGAATAGCACGATGATTGCGAGAGGAGGCTGGGCCCTGCCCAGACCACATATTTCTTATTTTTGAAGTCAGGAGACCTCCCAACTACAGGTGCACAGAAAGCTTCCTTGGAGGTCAAAAAGGGAGTGATGCTAAATGATGCTGACTACCCACAGGTCTTTGTGACAGAATCCATCTTGGCTGAGAGATGAGTGTGCACACATGGGAGGATCCTGAGATAAACCAAATACAGACTCAGAACCAGGAAAAGCAAGATGATTGGCCAAAGGAAATATGGAAGAAATGCCCCATTAAGTGATCTAAGCTATCGCGAGGGCACAGCTTTCTCTCTCAGTCTGCCAGTGTGTCTACTCACATGTACTTTTTCTTCCCTCCTAATAAACTCTTTACTTTTTCCCACTACTTTCTGTCTTTGTGGGATTTCTTTTTCTGCAAAACCGAACAGCCAGGGCCTCGTCACTGATCACTCGTCTAATGGTTAGGATTTGGTTCTCTCACTGCTGCGACCCAACCTCAATCTCTGACTGGAAACCAAAGCTCCACTTCAGGTTGCTGCAGGCCAAGGCCACCTGAGGTTAGCATGAGTGTGAACAGAGAAACTTCCACATTCTCTCACTCGTTTTCACACACTTGTTTGGGAAAGGAGCAGGTAAGCTGGAGCTGGGCTCAGCTCTCTCCCAGCTTTCTAACTTTTTACTCTTAGGATACTGGTATGTTGGTGCAATTCCTGCCCAGAGGAGAGACTGCTGCTACAAAGACTGTGCTTTTGTTTCTTTCTTGCTCACATCACCTCAGCTTTTAGATATCCCCCTACTTGATGGGGTGGCCATAGGACCAGGGCTGCAGCTAAAAGTGCTAGAAACATGGATGATTTCTAAGCAGGCAACTGGTGGCATGTGTGCATGCTTAGCTGTGTCTGACTCTTTGCGGCTCCATGGACTATAGAGCCTGCCAGGATCCTCTGTCCATGGGATTCCCAGGCAAATGTACTGGCGTGGGTTGCCATTTCCTCCTCCAGGGGATCTTTCTGATCCAGGGATCTGATCCATGTCTCCTACATTATTAGGTGGATTCTTTACCATTAGCGCCACCTAGGAAGCCCTTAGAAACTGCAACTATGTCTCTTTTTTTTTTTTTTTTTTACTGTATTGGTTTTGCCATACATCAACATGAATCCTCCACGGGAGTATATGTGTTCTCAATCCTGAACCCCCCTCCCACCTCCTTCCACATACCATCTCTCTGGGTCATCCCAGTGCACCAGCCCCAAGCATCCTGTATCCTGCATCAAACCTAGACTGGCAATTCATTTCTTATATGATATTATACATGCTTCAATGCCATTCTCCCAAATCATCCCACCCTCTCCCTCTCCCACAGAGTGCAAAAAAAAAAAAAAAAAAGAAAGAAACTGTGACTATGTCTTTTAACCTTTATGTAGGAATTTCTAAGGGCCTGATGGGGTGGGATGTGCCTCCCCCTCATTGGGAACATTTGGGGCAATAGCAGTAGTAATGTCTGATGGCGAAAGTGGCCCACCCTCTCTGCATCTCTGGGAACTCACCCTGTCTGAACGGGAGTGGACTGATAAGAATAAGCTGACAGATTTGCACTGCTGTCTTCAAACTAGTCCAGCAAGGTGGCTGAGCACAGTGTCCCTTCCAAAAGTGGAAAAACTTCGGCATAAATAGAGTAGAAAGCGTAGCAGTTAAGGGTAGAAGAATGAATCTAATACTACATTAATATGGCAGAAGAGGCTCAAAGCAAGGGAAGATACTATCTCTTAGATCAAGGACACAAAATGTCTCAAATTGTGAAGTTAGCTGAGACTACTTGTGTTCTCTGGAACCTGACAAGCTCAAATAGTGGCCTCCTCCAGGGAGACAGTTTTCATGCAATACGATGACGGATTGCACTAATTATTAATGACCAAATGAGAGTCTACAACATGGCGGGATCTTGTGAGTTGTAGATCATTTTGCTGTGAGGGGTCCATGGCCAGAGCCCAGACGGGTGGGGCTAGGGGAGGGGTTGCTCAATAATAGAAAATACATGTTAGTTTCTGCTCCCAATTCCTGACCAGGGCTCCTAAACCCCTTGGAATTTCCCAGGTGACAGCAGTGTCTCTTGTTCTAATGAGGTGACTCTGGGTGGGCTCCTAGATGAGGGTGGGTCACCAGAAAGACCAACGTGTGACGAGAGCCTTGGAACTTTCAGCTCCACCCCCATTCTCCAGAGAGGGGCTGGAAATGGAGTTAATGGTGGACCATGTGTGTGTGATGAAACCTCCATGACAAATCCCACAAATCCAGACCAGGAAGCTTCTGGGTGGGTGAACACGTGCAGATGCCAGGAGAGGGCGTGGAGACATTATGCCTCTCGCCACAGACTGCGCCCTGTACATCTCTTCCATCCAGATGTTCATTTGTATTTCTAAACTAAACCCTTTTATAATGAATCACTAACCTAGTATGTAAACTCTTTTCCTGAGTTCTACAAGCATCTCTATCAAATGAATGGAACTCGAGGGGCCACGGGCTCCTCTGACCTTCAGCAGTGGGTGAGAAGAACAGGTGACAATATGGACTTGTGACTGGTATCCTAAGTGTGTGATGGGGTGGGGGACGGGCTTGCAAGACTGAGCTTTTAACCCTGTGGAATCTGACATTATTTACAGGGACACAGTATCAGAACTGAGTTAAATATAGGACATCCAGTGGGTGTCACCAAATTGCTTGGATTGGGAAAAATTGTCACACATTTGGTGACCTGAAGTGTCCCAGGTAAAGTGTCCTGTGTGAGTGGTCAAGAAGGGACAGGGAGGGGAGCATGTTTGCCCTTCCTGTGCCTCAGCATCCTCCAAGGTCAAGTTGAACTTGTAACAGAAACCACCTCATAAAATTGTTATTGGTATTAAATAAGTTAATAGGGACTTTCCTGGTGGTCCAGTGATTAAAAATTTATCTTCCAATGGAGGGTTTGCGGGTTCAGTCCCTGGGACTAAGAGTCTGGGAGCTAAGAGCATCAGATTACTTGCAGCCAGAAAACCAAAACGCTAAACAGAAGCAATATTGCAACAAATTCAAAAGACTTTAAAAATGGTCCACATTAAAAAATGCAAAAAATAAACAGTTAAGTTAATAAAACATTCGATAGAGTGCCATGCTCTTTAGATGTTACTAGTAATTATTATTGAGGTAAAATCCTACTATTGGGAGTTCCCTAAGTAGCTCAGTGGTTAGGTTTCCATGCTTTTACTGCCTGGCCAATGTTCAATTCTTGGTCAAGGAACTGAGATCAGCAAGCCACACGACCAAAAAAAAAAAAAGAAGAAGAAGAAGAAAAAAAAATCCTACTATTTACTTTATTTTAAAAATAATACAAGCATATAGATTCAGGGAATGGAAATTATGAACGCCTTCTTTCTTTCCCTCTTTCCTTCCCTTTTTGCCCTCCTCCTCTCCCTTCTTTCTTCTCCCTTTCATCTTTTTCTCTCTTTTCCCCTAAATGAAAAAAAGTCTACCTAACAAAACCTAATTTTCTTTATATCTGAGTAACTGTGTCTCACACTTATCTTTCTTCTCCACTAAAAGTCACTTTACAGCTCATTCTTGGCTCAGCGCACAGCCAATGAGCCCACCCCTACTATTGCTCCTGCATGAGTGGGCTGGAGGCTGGAACCACATAGAACATCCCTGGAGGACTGTCCACAGCCCCAGAGTGACTGAGCCTGCAATGGGCTGATTCCCCAAAATGAAATTAGCCCATAAAAGTGACAATAAGACGAATGGAAAAGATTCTTACAACTCTTCTAATAGATGAACATCAAAAGGGAAGCTAGTTTGTCTGTTTGAAGAGGAATTTCCATGCCAGACAGTGAGTGATGCCAGGGCAGGAATTAACCATCTCTTTATCTCTGCAACTGGAACCACATCGAGCTCACAGTAACTGCCCATCATGAATCATCCATCCATCCATCCATTCATTACACTTATTTAATGAGGGCCAGGTACTCTGTAGAGGCTGGGGCCATAACAATGAGAAAATAATTAATAGAGATTAATAATTAGCAAGGGATATAAGCATTTGAATAAACACATAAATTACTGATTGTTTTAAAGGGGGAAGACATAATAAAATGAGAATATACAGCAGGGGCTTTATCATGACTTGGAGGAAGCAGAGGAAGCTGTTGGCTTTAAATTGGATGAACTGACTTTAAGATAAAATCTGGAAGACAGAAAGTAACGCCTGAGATGAAGAGAAGATGGAGACACTGAAAGAATGGCCCTCAGCATGTGCAACAGGGCATCTTAGGTGGGACGTTTCGTGTGACACCATATATGAAAACTAAACTAAACTAAAATGGACTACAGATCTAAAGGTAAGACCAGAAACCATAAAACTCCTAGAGGAAAACACAGGCAGATGCTCCTTGACAAAAATCCTAGCAATATTCTTTTTTGATCTGTCTCCTAAAACAAAGAAAATAAAAGCAAAAATACATGGATGGAATCTAATTAAACCTAAAAGCTTTTGCCCAGAAAAGGAAACCATCGAAAAAATGAAAGGATAACCTACTGAATTGAAGAAAATATTTTAAAAGGATACGACTGACAAATATATAAACAGTTTGTATAACTCAATATCAAAAAAGCAACACAATTAAAAATTGGGCAGAAGATCTAAAAATGCATTTTTCCTAAGAGGAAAACAGATGACCAATGGGCACATGAAAATATGCTCAATTGTTAACTGTCAGAGAAATTCAAATTAAAACCACAATGAGGTATCAACTCACATCTGTCAGAATGGTCACCATTAAAAAGAACACAAACAACAAATGTTGGTGAGGATGTGTGGAGAAAAGGGAAGCCTTCTGCACTGTTAGTGGCAATGCCAATTGATGCAGCCAATGTGAAAAATGACCCAAGATGGACCAGTCATGGTGGAAAGTTCTAACAAAATGTGGTCCACTGGAGAAGGGAATGGCAAACCACTTCAGTGTCCTTTCCTCGAGAACCACATAAACAGTATGAAAAGGCAAAAAGATAAGACACAGAAAGATGAACTCTCCAGGTCGGTAGGTGCCCAATAAGTTACTGGAGATCAGTAGAGAAATAACTCCAGAAAGAATGAAGAGACGGAGCCAAAGCAAAAACAACACCCAGTTGGAGATGCGATTGGTGATGGAAGCAAGGTCTGATGCTATAAAGAATAATATTGCATAGGAACCTGGAATGTTAGGTCCATGAATCAAGGCAAATTGGAAGTGGTCGAATAGGAGATGGCAAGAGTGAATATTGACATTTTAGGAACTGGTTAATTAAAATGGACTGGAATGGGTGAATTTAAATCAGATGACCATTATATCTACTACTATGGGCAAGAATCCCTTAGAAGGAATGGAGTCACCATCATAGTCAACAAGAAAGTCCAAGGCAGCACTTGGATGCAATCTCAAAAATGACAAAATGATCTCTGTTTGCTTTCAAGGCAAACCACTCAATACCACGGTAATCCAAGTCTATGCCCCGACAAGTACTGCTGAAGAAGCTGAAGTTGAACGGTTCTGTGAAGACCTACAAGACCTTTTAGAACTAACATCCAAAAAAGATGTCCTTTTCATTATAGGGGACTGGAATGCAAAAGTAGGAAGTCAAGAAACACCTGGAGTAACAGGCAAATTTGGCCTTGGCGTATGGAATGAAGCAGGACAAAGGCAAATAGAGTTTTGCCAAGAGAACGCACTGGTCATAGCAAACACCCTCTTCCAACAACACAGGAGAAGACTCTATACCTGGACATCTCCAGATGGTCAATACTGAAATCAGATTGATTATATTCTTTGCAGCCAAAGATGGAGAAACTCTATATGGTCAGCAAAAACAAGACCGGGAGCTGACTGTGGCTTAGACCATGAACTCCTTATTGCAAAATTTAGACTTAAATTGATGAAAGTAGGGAAAACCACTAGACCATTCAGGTATGACCTAAATCAAATCCCTTATGATTATACAGTGGAAGTGAGAAATAGATTTAAGGGCCTAGACCTGATAGATCTCATAGACTAGATCTGATAGACTTCCCTGTAGCCAAAATGGTAAAGAATCTGCCTATGAGGCAGGAGACCAGGGTTCGATCCCTGGGATAGGAAGGTACCCTGGAGAGGGGAATGGCAATCCACTCCAGTATTCTTGTCTGGAGAATTCCATGGACAGAGAAGTCTGGCAGGCTACACTCCGTGGGGTTGCAAAGAATCTGACATGACGGAGTGACTAACACACACACAGTCTGATAAACAGAGTGCCTGATGAACTATGGATGGAGGTTCGTGACATTGTACAGGACACAGGTATCGAGACCATCTCCAAGAAAAAGAAATGCAAAAAATCAAAATGGCTGTCTGAGGAGGCCTTACAAATGGCAAAAAGGAAAGGAAAAAAGGAAAGATATACCCATTTGAATGCAGAGTTCTGAGGAATAGCAAGGGGAGATAAGAAAGCCTTCCTCAGCTATCAGAGCAAAGAAATAGGGAAAACAATCAAAAGGGAATGACTAGAGATCTCTTCAAGAAAATTAGAGATACCAAGGGAACATTTCATGCAAAGCTGGACACGCTAAAGGACAGAAATGATATGGACCTAACAGAAGCAGAAGATATTAAGAAGAGGTGGCAAGAATACACAGAAGAACTATACAAAAAAGATCTTCAAAACCCAGATAATCACGATGATCTGATCAGTTACCTAGAGCCAGACATCCTGGAATGTGAAGTCAAGTGAGCCTTAGGAAGCATCACTACGAACAAAGCTAGTGGAGATGATGGAATTCCAGTTGAGCTGTTTCAAATTCTAAAAGATGATGCTGTGAAAGTGCTGGACTCAATATGCCAGCAAATTTGGAAAACTCAGCAGTGGCCACAGGACCAGTAAAGGTCAGTTTTCATTCCAATCCCAAAGAAAGGCAATGCCAAAGAATGCTCAAACTACTGCACGATTGCACTCATTTCACATGCTAGCAAAGTAATGCTCAAAATTCTTCAAGCCAGGCTTCAACAGTATGTGAAGCGTGAACTTACAGATGTTCAAGTTGGATTTAGAAAAGGCAGAGAAATCAGAGATCAAATTGCCAGCATCCACTGGATTATCGAAAAAGCTAGTAAGTTCCAGAAAAACATCTACTTCTGCTTTATTGACTACAACAAAGCCTTTGACTGTACGGATCACAACAAACTGTGGAAAATTCTTCGAGATGGGAATACCAGACCACCTGACCTGCCTCCTGAGAAATCTGTATGCAGGACAAGAATCAAAAGTTAGAACTGGACATGGAACAACAGACTGGTTCCAAATTGGGAAAGGAATATGTGAAGGCTGTGTATTGTTACCATGCTTATTTAACTTATAGGCAAAATAACTCAAGAGAAATGCTGGACTGGATGAAGCACAAGCTGGAATCAAGATTTCTGGGAGAAATATCAATAATCTCAGATATGCAGATGACACCACCCATATGGCAAAAGTGAAGAGGAACTAAAGAGCCCCTTGATGAAAGCGAAAGAGGAGAGTGAAAAAGTTGACTTAAAGCTCAATATTCAGAAAACTAAGATCATGGCATCCAGTCTCATCACTTCATGAGAAATAGATGGGGAAACAGTGAAAACAGTGGCAGACTTTATTTTCTTGGGCTCCAAAATCACTGCAGATGGTGACTGCAGCCATGAAATTAAAAGATGCTTACTCCTTGGCAGGAAGTTTATAACCAACGCAGACAGCATATTAAAATGTGGAGACATTACTTTGCCAAAAAAGTTTCGTCTATTGAAGGCTATGGTTTTTCCAGTGGTCATGTACAGATGTGAGAATTGGACTATATGGAAAGCTCAGCACTGAAGAATTGATGCTTTTGAACTGTGGTGTTGGAGAAGACTCTTTAGAGTCCCTTGGCCTGCAAGGAGATCCAACCAGTCCATCCTAAAGGAGATCAGTCCTGAGTGTTCACTGGAAGGACTGATGTCGGAGCTGAAACTCCAATACTTTGGCCACCTGAGGTGGAGAGCTGCCTCATTTGAAAAGACCCTGATGCTGGGAAAGATTGAAGGCAGGAGAAGAAGGGGATGACAGAGGATGATATGGTTGGATGGCATCACCGACTCAATGGGCATGAGTCTGAGTAAACTCTGGGAGTTGGTGATGGACAGGGAGGCTTAGCGTTCTGCAGTATATGGGGTCGCAAAGAGTTGGACTAATTTGAGCGACTATGTGAAAAAAGTCTAAAGGTTTCTCAACAAATGAAAAGCAGAATTACAATATGGCTCAGCAATTTCACTCCTATGTATACATCCAAAAAAAACCTCTCACTCATTCAAAAAGATACAAGCAACCCCTCATTCATTGCAGCATCATTACAATTGCCAAGATATGGAAGCCACCTAAGTGTTCATCAACAAATAAAAGAACACGTGGCTTTTGTATACAATGAAAGGTTACTCAGCCATAAAAAAAAGTATAAAATACTGCCATTCCAGCATCATAGGTGAACATAGAGAGTGCAATGTTTAGGGACATAAGTCATCGAAATACATTGTATTATATCACTTATCTGGGGAATCGGAAAAAATAACACAAAGAAATGTCAATGCAGAAGAGAAACAGACTCACAGATATAGGCAAAAGGTGTTCTGTGACAACCTAGAGGGACAGGGTAGGGAGGGAGGTTGGGGGGGGTGGTTCAGGATGAAGGGGACACATGTATACCTATGGCTGATTCATACTGATGTATGGAAAAATCCATCACAATACTGTAAAGTAATCACCCTCCAATTAAAATAAATAAATTAAAACACACACACACACACACACACACACACTGCTGGTTACCAAAGTAGAGAGAAAAGGGAGAAGAAGCATATTTGGGGAATGGGATTAAGAGATATAAACAATCATGTATAAAATAGATAACAAGGCTATTACACCAGAGAGCACAGGGAAATATTGCCATTATCTTATAATAACTTTATAATAGAGTACAAGCTATAAAAATACTGAGTTGATATGCTGTACACCTGAAATCAGTATAAAATTTCAAATCAACTATATTTCAATGAAAAAATGAGAAAAAAGTTTTTAGCAATTTGAAGCTGAGATGTCTATATGTCTACCATATGGAGAACTGTGGGTTTGGCATTCAGCAGAAAATTCTGGACTGGAGACTCAGAAGTCATGAGTAACTAACAGCATGCAAATGGACTGCTTTGCAAAGGCATAAATCTTAAAGCTATCATCAAAGTTATTAGGATAAGCTTAAGGTGATGAGCTAATTCAATTAGATCCAGTATCCCCCCCACCAAAAAAAAAAAAAACAGAAAGAATTCTCATCAGCCAAAGACATAAGGAGTAGTTTATTAGCGGAAAATTCTACAAAATTGCTGCTTCCATGCTGCAAAGTATGGCAAAGTACCAAGAGTCATTTATCGTTGGCATCAAGCTCATTCTAATATTAATACCACTCATTGAGTTCCCACTTCAAAGGACACAGATGATCGGTAGTTTTCATTCTAAGGAAAACAGTGGACTCTCTTACCAGCCATGAAAGTCATCACAGATGCAAAAGCTGGGCTTAAGTGTCAGAGAATGAAGGCTGCAGTAACAAACGAATCTTAGTAAAGAGCTGTAATCCTCACCCAGGAACATCACTTCAGTGGCAATGACCCTTCAATGCATACTTTCCAAGAAATCCCACCAGACTTGCTGCCGCCTCAGCACTTTTACCGAGTGTGCCGTAGAATGTTATTATCCATTTCTTACACACTCTTCCATCAGCTATTGAAATAACAGGTATTTACTGTTTATGTACCATGAGCAAGGCACTGTGCTAGGTCCTGTACAAGTCACGAGGAAGTGACTGATTCTCATGCTAGTTAGCTAGTTATGGTCTTATCTGTTTGAATATATCAGTAGACGTGTGTGCTCAGTCACTCAGGCCTATTCACCTCTTTGTGACCCCAAGGACTGTAGCCTGCCAGGCTCCTCTTTCCATAGAAACTTTCCAGGCAAGAATACTGGAGTAGGTTGCCATCCGCCAGAGGATATTCCCAACCCAGAGATCGAACCTGTATCTCTTATGCCTCCTGCATTGGCAGGTGGATTCTTTCCCACTGTGCCCACCTGGCAAGCCATATCAGTAGATATTCAGTAAATATTTATTGGGAAACAAACTGCCTCTGCTAATCTCTTGTCATTAAACTTACACTAATTTTCAAATTTTCCACTGAAACGTGAGCTGTTCTATGAAATGTTTCTCAGCGTGTAGCCAAGCAGCAAATATTAATTGCTCTTACATCTTTGTCATCACATCATTTTGGAACTAAAAGCTGTTTTTTTGGGGGGGGGGGTTGGTGGCATGTATGTCTCAAAAGTATTAGAATATATGCTTATTTAAACATTTATATCTTACCCTATTACAGACAGACAGACAGACACACACACAAAATACACATTCCATCATCTTTTAGGTCGGGAGCAGGCAAAGCTGTTTTTTGTTTTGTTTTCTGTTACAGGCCAGATAGTAAATATTATAGTCTTTTGGGCCATACAGTCTTGGTAGCAATCATCATTCGACTCCGCCATTGTAGGATAAAAGCAGTCATAGGCAATCTGGAAAAGAATGGACAGAGGTATGTGCAAATAAAACTTTATTTGCAAAGTCAGGCAGTGGGCAGGATGTGGCTTGCTATAATCTGCTGAACCTCAGATAGTCAATTGTTTTCATTATTTCTGTACTTTCCCTAACAACTAGCATAATGGTGTGAAACAGTACTGAAAGAAAGGGCTTTGAAGCAATTAATATATTAAAAAAATTTCATTGAAGTATAGTTGATTTACAATGTTGTGTTAATCTCTGCTATATAGCAAAGTGATTCAGGAATACATATGTACTCTTTCTCACATCCTTTTCCTTCGTGGTTTATCACATGATATTGAGTACAGTTCCTTGTGCTATACAGTAGGACTTTGTTGTCTGTCCATCCTATATAACATATTTCTTTGAGTAATTATACAAAGCAAATGATTTTTAAATTCACAGGGAGGAAACAATCACCAAGATGATGTATCTGTAAAAACAGTGGTATTGATGAGCTTGACAGAGAAAAAGAAAACATTGTTTTTGTGGAAAAATTAATATATCACGATTTGGTGGTGATTGAGTAACTCAGTCATGTCTGGCTCTTTTGTGTCCCCGTGGACTGTAGCGCACCAGGATCTTCTGTCCATGGGACTCTCCAGACAAGAATACTGGAGTGGGTTGCCATTCCTTCTCCAGGGGATCTTCCTGACCCAGGGTTTGAACCCAGGTCTCTTGCATTGCTGGTGGATTCTTTACCACTGAGTCACCAGGGAAGCCCATTTTCCTCCATACATCTATCCTACTGAAACAAAGATGAATAGGTCTAAACATAAAGTTGGGGAAATGTAGGCTAGAGTGGTATATTTGTGACCCTGGTGCAAAAGCAAAATCTTTGAGATTATTTTATAAGATCATATTCCTGAGAAACTAAGTTAATAAATAAATGAACATGATAGAAATAAAAAAGAATCAGAAGGCTGAGAACCTGGGGTCATTTTTAGGGAAAAGTCAGTTTTCAACTATGGGACTGCTCTGCATTGAATTGTTTCCATCCCAAATTTATATGTTGAAGCCCCAGTCCCCACTAACCACTGTATTTAGAGATGGGGCCGTTGAGAGATAATCAGATTCAGATGAGGTCAGGAGGGTGTGTTCCCCATGACGATATGAGTCTCTTCACAATATGAGATGCCAGAGAGCTTACTTCCTCTTTTTATCTGTACCAAGTGAGGAAACCACAAAAAGGCAGCTGTCTGCAAGCCAGGAAGAGGATCCTCATCAGGGAACAGAATTTGCCTGCATCCTGATCTTGGACTTCTCAGTCTCCAGCACTGTGGGAAATAAATTCCTGTTGTTTAAGCCACCCAGGCCAAGATGTCTTGTTATGGTAGCCTGAGCAGACTGATATAGGGATAGAGGAGAAAGTTAACATGAGCTAGTAAATTCACCTTTAAAGGAGCCTCACTATGTAAGTACAATTAAAATTTCTATAGGTGTTTCACAACTAGTCCTCAACAAAGGGAAAAAAAAATCCGAGTTTCTTGTTTTCTTTCTTTAGTACCGCCACAAATCCAATTCACACTAGAGACAATGCTTACAAATATGAGAAATGGAGTTTAAGGTTTAGGTGTATGCCTGTAAATTCACCTGCATGTGAAGATACACAGTATACTATGTATGTATATATGGAGTTGCAAAGAGTCAGACACAACTGGGGACTGAACTGAACTGATACAATTTTATTATTGTGACTGCAAATTAGGTCTGATTCACGCAGAGTTGAAGGCTGAGCATCTAAGGACTAATACTTTCGAACTGTGGTGCTAGAGAAGACTCTTGAGAGTCCCTTGGACAGCAAGGAGGTCAATCCAATCAATCCTAAAGGAAATCAACCCTGAATATTCACTGGAAGGACTAATGCTGAAGCTCCAATCCTTTGGCCATCTGATGTGAAGAGCCGACTTGTTAGAAAAGACTCTAATGCTAGGAAAGATTGAAGGCAGGAGGAGAAGGGGGTGACAGAAGGTGAGATGGTTAGATGGCATCATCAACTCAATGGACATGAGTTTGAGTGAACTCAGGGAAGCCTGGCGTGCTGCAGTCCATGGGTCAATAAGGAGTCAGACACAACTGAGCAACTCTACAGCAAACCCTGAGTTATGCATGGGACAGTTTCCTTCATCTCTTCTGTCCCTTCAGGTATAATATAGTGAGAGCTTGCTTATGAACCCTCATAGTCTCCAGGGAATAAGAAAGAAGTGAGTAGGCTCTTGGAAGACAAGAATATAAGAAAAAGAAGTAAGTAAACTCACAAAGAAGCACCATTCAGTTTATGTGTGTGTTTACACATACATGCATATCACATACATAGACAAACTTACAAAAATACACACAGAGGAAAAAGAGATGGTGAAAGTGAACATATTGTCATTGTCTAACATTCTGTAAACATTGTTAAATTCATCTCTATGACAACTGTTTTCGAGGTCATTGTTGAGGACTCTGAGGCTGGAGCCAGCAAGTAGTGAAACTAAGTTTTGTTTTTCAACAAGTTTTAAAAATTGTATTGGAGTAGAGTTGATTTACTGGAGAAGGCAATGGCACCCCACTCCAGTACTCTTGCCTGGAAAATCCCATGGACGGAGGAGCCTGGTGGGCTGCAGTCCGTGGGGTCGCTGAGAGTTGGACATGACTCACTGACTTCACTTTCACTTTTCACTTTCATGCATTGGAGAAGGAAATGGCAAACCCACTCCAGTGTTCCTGCCTGGAAAATCCCAGGGATGGTGGAATCTGGAGGGCTGCCATCTATGGGGTCACACAGAGTCAGACACGACTGAAGCGACTTAGCAGCAGCTGCAGAGTTGATTTACAAAATTGTGTTACTTTCAGGTGTACAGCAGAAGTATTTCAATTGTCCCTATATGTATCCATTTTCGTCCAGATTCTTTTCTCATATAAGTTATCACAGAATACTGCGTATAGTCCCCTGTGCTATACCATAGGTCCTTGTTATCCATGTTATCCATAGTTCTATGTGTGGGTTATCTCCAGCCCCATCACACATGTTCTTCACCCTCTTTGCTGTATTACCCCCAGCTCAATGGAGAAATCTCCAAATCAGAAGTAGGAGAAGTAACCGGAAGCATCAAGAAATACTGAACAAATGCGAGAAAGTGAGACAGAGAAAAAGAAAAATCGATGGGAAAGGGCCCTCATGAACCAAGTTCCCATCTGAGGATTTACTGTAAGGGAGCTGGTGGCTGCCTGTGACTGGACAGTGCCTATCAATCCTACTCATCCTGTGACGGCAGCTTCTTGGGGATACTCTGCGCTCACTGGGGGAGGAACTGTCGTTTTCTAACTCTCTGACACTTTGCCAGTCTATCCCCACCCCCAGTCTCCAACATTCCTACTGAAATAATGGGGAAGGCATTGTACTTGACAATGGAAGGCCATTCACCCTCTACTGGCACATTCATGGCCGATGGGAGGCAAGTAGCCACAGCTGCTTCCAGAATGGCTGCCTTGAGGTTGCAGGCATAGTTTTAAGAATCCTATTGAAATGTAGTTGATTTACAATGCTGTATTGGTTTGGGGTTTACAGCAGTGCATTTCAGTTCTATGTATTATATATGTGTGTATATGTTTTTGGAGTTTCCCCAGTGGCTCAGCCGCAAGGAATCTGCCTGCACTGTAGGAGTTTCAGGAGATGTGGGTTAAGCCCCTCAGTCTGGAAGATCCCCTGGAGGAGTGCATGGCAACCCATTCCAGTTTCTTGCCTGCAGAATCCCGTGGACTGAGGAGCCTGACGAGCTATAGTCCAGAGGGTCGCAAAGAGTTGGACGTGACTGAAGCAACTGAGCATATGTGTATATATATATATATACACATACACACACACACACATACCTATATGTATATTACCCTCTCTTCCATTACAGGTTATTATAAGATACTGAGTACAGTTCCCTGTGTTGTACAGTAGGTCCTTGTCGGCAGATATTAACATAAGGAAGGCTGGAGCTTCCAGGAGGAGCTTTCAAGGAGGAGACTGCTTCAAAAGTGAACTGGCAAACATTGGGGAGCTGGAATAAAACTGACAGAAGAGTTTCAGCAAAGCTCCTGTTTGCCGCACCTGCAGCAGATGGTGACTCTGCCAGCAAGAAGGGGACCTGGCAGACAAGAGACTCGAAGAGAAGGAGGAATGGTCAGATCTTAGAGCAGCCCTGAAACACCCGGGTAAGTGTCTGAGAAATGCCTGAAAATTCAGCACATCACTTCGAAAGTTGCTGTGTGAGTAGGAAAGATAAATGGGAACTATCTGTATCTCCATAGTCTGAGAACTGCCAGGACTATAAAATGATCTGCAGGTTATACATCAGCAACACTTTCAGGCAGAAACTGTGATTTGCTAATTTTATTTTGAAGATTTTTGCTTTTTATTCTTCTCTGGGATGGCTAAGCAGGTACAGAAGACAAGCAGGTACTGAAGATATTTACATCATAAAAGGGAATTTATGTCGCTCTATTAAAGAAGCTGTTCTCACATCTCCTGCCATATTGTAAGCCCCAACTTTGTAGGATCAAATCCATAAATTAAAAAAAAAAATCAAAATAATCTTCAGTAAATCATGGTTAAAATTAAGTAAGGCATGAATTTTATCTGCATAAATTGAAATTGCTACTGCTACTGCTAAGTCACTTCAGTCATGTCCGACTCTGTGTGACCCCACAGATGACAGCCCACCAGTCTCCTCTGTCCCTGGGATTCTCCAGGCAAGATTACTGGAGTGGGTTGCCATTTCCTTCTCTAATGCATGGAAGTGAAAAAGTGAAAGTGAAGTTGCTCAGTTGTGTCTGACTCTTAGCGACCCCATGGACTGCAGCCCACCAGGCTCCTCTGTCCATGGGATTTTCCAGGCAAGAGTACTGGAGTGGGTAAAAGTGGCATATATTTAGTCTAATTGAAAATGTCATTAAGTATTGTGAATATTATGGGTGTGTATGTGTGTATGTGCCCTGACATTTTTATTCCTTCTAGAAGCTTCAGTACAGGAAAACGTACAATTTTGGTTAATTGTTGTAAAACACTGAGCTTGTAAACTTCCTCGCTCCACACCGACATACGTAACTGCTTCCACCAAAGGCTATGAATCTTTGTCCTTTCTGTTCATCCACTAGTACTCAGGTTTAGGGTTCACAAATGTTTTCTAAATGTATCTCAACTTCAAATTGTTTTTTCAAAGACATACATTTAGTTATGGTATTACACAAGGAAACAAACAACAGTGTGGAGTAATAGCCACAGATCTTTTGATGCCCTCCAAGGCCCTCCTTGATCTTGACCTCCCAGGCTGACCTCCTCTCCCCCAACTCTCCCTCTTAGCCACTCTGCTCCAGCCATACTGGCCTCCCCGCTGTCTCTAAAGTATCCTCAGTATGTTCTTCCTTCAGAGAGTTGGCGCTGGCTGTCCCTTTATCCTAGAAAAAACTCTTCCTCCAGAAATCTTACAGTTGTGTTCAAATGTCACTTGCTAGCCTGTATAAAATGACACAATGCTCTCTCCACTGCCTTATTCTGTGTGGTGGGCATTATGCTAAGATGGTCTTCACGATCCCCATCTCTTGGTACACGTGACTGTGTGCCTCCCAGAGCTGTGCAAATGATGGATCTCACTTCTTTGATTAGGTTGTTCTATAGCACAGAGGATTGTAACTGAAGGAAGATTATCTGGGTGGACCTGACCTCTCCATGTGAGTCCTTTAAATCTGAGTCTAACAACGTCAAAGACAGAGAAAGAAAAAGCTTCACAGCAACACAGAGCTTCTCCTGCTGACTAGTTTTTTCACCATGCACCTTGTGAGATCTTAGTTCCCTGAGCAGGGATCGAACCTCTGTCCCCCTGCTTTGGGAGCTCAGAGTTCTAACCACTGGACTGCAAGGGAATTTTCTCCTGCTGATCTTAAAGAAGCAACTGCTAGGTTGTAAATGGGACTACATGGCAGGAAAGGGTGAGTGGCTTCTAGGAGCTGATGACAACCCGTGGTAGGCATACAGTGAAGAAACACTGATCTTAGTCCTATACATGAAATGAACTGAATTTAGTTAGCCAACAACCTGAACGAGCTTAGAAGAGGCTCCCACCTCTCCGATTCCAGAGCAGACACCTTGATTTGCCATGCTAGACTCCTGACCAAAGGAAAGGTGATAAATTTGTCTTATTTCAAGATGCTAGGTTAGTGATAATTTCTTACACAGCCACAGAGAATGAATACAACCTTTAAAAGTTTTCTCCAGAGCACCTATTTCCACCTGGTGAAATATCCATTGACTTTTTTTATGTATTATCTCTCTCCCTTCTCTAGAATATGGAGTCCATGAAGGCACAGATCTTGTTAGCTTTCTTCACTACGGCATCCTCACGTCCTAAACAATGTCTACAACATGGTGGCTCTTACTGACTATTTATTGAATAGATGAAGAAAACTGCATTTGAAGAGAGTGGATGCTTCCTTCAAAAGAGGCAAGGCAGAGTAGTGTGTGATGGCACTAGGAAAAAGAGGAAGGGTCCCTTTCTAGGAGCTGGCGATTGTCCCAACAGGCCTTTTGGCATCCCTCCTTTCTCCTCTCTTTGGAAATAAGGTAGAGCACACCCCTCCCAGGAACGAGACTCTCAGGTCTGCACAGCAGATGCCAGAAAGCAGTGCAGCATTGCTGAAGGAGCACAGGAAATCTTCAGAACCGAAATGAACCCCCAACCCAAATGCAAACCAAAACCATGCGAAGCTACTACTTCACACCCACTAGGATGGTTACTATCAAAAAACCCAAACAAACAAACAAAACCAGAAAGTCGCAAGGGCTGCTAAGGTTGTGAAGAAATTGAAACTCTTGTGTGCTACTGGTAGAAGTCTAAAATGGTACAGTTGCTATGGAAAACAATAGGTGGGTTCTCAAAAAATTAAAAATAGAATTTCCATAGGACCCAGCAATTTCACTTGAGAGTACATACTCAAAATAACTGAAAGCAGGCTGTCAAAGAAATATTTTCACGTCCATGTTTACGGCAGCATCATTCACAATAGCAAAACATAGAAGCCACCCAAGTGTCTATGGACAGATGAATGAATATGCAAAATATGGTTTAAACATAAATGGAATATTACTCAGCTTTCAAAAGGAAGGAAACTCTGATATATGCTAAATATGCATGGACTTTGAGGACATTACACAACAATACAAATGCGTCGAATACTGTTTAAAGATGGTAAACTTTATTTATATGTGCAGTACCACATACAGATGAAAAGGACCCTTCAGTTCACTTCAGTCAACCAGTCATGTCCAACTCTTTGCGACATGACTCACAGCACGCCAGGCCTCCCCGTCCATCATCAACTCCCGGAGCTCACTCAAACTCCTGTCCATCGAGTCAGTGATGCCATCCAGCCATCTCATCCTCTCTCGTCCCCTTCTCCTCCTGCCTCCAATCCCTCCCAGCATCAGGGTCTTTTCCAATGAGTCAAATCTTCGCATGAGGTGGCCAAAGTATTAGAGTTTCAGCTTTAGCATCATTCCTTCCAAAGAACACCCATGACTGATTTCCTTTAGAATGGACTGATTGGATCTCCTTGAAGTCCAAGGGACTCTCAAGAGTCTTCTCCAACACCACAGTTCAAAAGCATCAATTCTTTGCCGCTCAGCTTTCTTCACAGTCCAACTCTCACATCCATATATGACTACTGGAAAAACCATAGTCTTGACTAGACAGATCTTTGTTGACAAAGTAACATCTCTGCTTTTTAATATGCTGTCTAAGTTGGCTGTAACTTTCCTTCCAAGGAGTAAGCATCTTTTAATTTCATGGCTGCAATCACCATCTGCAGTGATTTTGGAAAAATCACTATATATATATACATATATATATATATGTATATATATATATAATATATATTTAATCATTTACCATGATGCTTGAAACTTAAAAACAAACAAAATACATCCCCAGAGAAGCAATGCTGTAGGGAATTCAAGGCTAAAATCAGCAAAATGGGGAAAACTGGATAGATATTTCGTATAGATCAAGGCATAACCTACCTAACAGATGGAACCTTAAAAACTTTAAGTATGTATTGACATGTATTTTAATAACAAAAATAAGTAAGATGAAAGGGAAAGTGGGCAAATGCACAGCTAGACCAGAAAATTTTAACTTGCTACCTAAGAAATCAACAGATCAAATAAGCCAAAAAATGGGAGTGCTATAGACTACTTAAATATAATAAAGAGGCTAGACTAACAAAGGCATGTATAATAATTTATGCTCCAAAAATAGAATATACATTTTTTCATAAGACATATATTTTATTGACTAAAAGGGACTTTGTCTTAGATCACCAAAAAGAAGAGGGCTTATAAGTTATTCTCAAATGTCACAGTGGAAAGAAAATGGAAATTCGTGTATAAAGATCTCTCCTCTGTCCCTGAAAATCAAGGAAACAAACTAAATAAAATAGAAGAAAGGAATTAATGAGAGAAAGTTGTGACACTCACACTCAATAAAAAGTGAAATTTATTAAAGCTGAAAGTCCGTTTTCTTAAAAGTTCACTAAGAGAGGCAAAAGAAAACTTGAAATTATGATTTCCTGAAGAAGAAATAAGGATGAAGACATCAACTTGAGGAAAAAAGAAAAAAGACATAACGAAGCCAAGTTTAAAGGGGGAAAGAAGCAAACAACTTGTAGAGGATTATTTGAATAAAACTTTTTATAAAGAAAGAAAGGAGGAAAAGAAAAAGTATTTTTAATTTTAAGCCAGTATATTAAACAAACAATATTACATGAGAAATATGTATTATATACTATGTATACTATTATTGGCTTGCAAAAAACAATAAAAAGAAGCAAAACTCTACCTTTCAAGGTCAATAGACCCACATAGATTTAGATACTATTTTCACCAAAACTTGAGTGATCATAGTATCTATTTCACATATATATCATTATATCCACATATACATAATCTTATAAAAGAGAGAAGAAAGAAAACTACACAACAGATTACATAGATTGGTTGCATAGGCAACTGAAATTCAATTCATTTATGAACATAAATTCAAAACTACTAAATGAAATATTAACAATTTAGTCCAGCTGTATTCTAAAAGAAGAGCACTTCAAGATAAAATAGGAGTTTCAGAATAATTGAAATTTAACTAATATAATCCACCCATTGTTACTAACCAACTTGGAGACAGAAATGGCAACCCACTCCAGTGTTCTTGCCTGGAGAATTCCAGGGACAGAGGAGCCTGGTGAGCTACAGTCCATGGGGTCACACAGAGTCGGATATGACTGAAGCGACTTAGCATCAGCAGCAGCAGCACTAACCAACTATGTAAATTTGAGCAAGTCATATGACAATTTTGTGTCCTAGTTTATTCATGGGTGAGACAATTGAGAAATAAATGAGATTACATGTAAATTACTTAGAATAGTCTCTGGCATAAAGAACTCAATACATGTTAGTCTTTGTTCATTACTGGCGATACATCAATAGCTGAAGAATATGTAATACCCTTACTGATGAGACACTCTCAGCAAATTGATATGGGTAGGAAACATACCGTATCTAATCAATGACATCTACCGGGAAACTAAAGATGAATCTGGACAACTCAAAGGCTGAAATATGCACATGCTACCACTCTAATGGCAGAAAGTGAAGAGGAACTAAGGAGTCTCTTGATGAGGGTGAAAGAGAGTGAAAAAGCTGGCTTAAAACTCAACATTCAAAAATTTATGATCAGGGCGTCTAGTCACATCACTTCATTGCAAACAGAAGGGGAAAAAGAAGAAGCAGGGACAGATTTTTTTCTTGGGCTCCTGAATCACTGCAGACAGAGACTGCAGCCATGAAAGTAAAAGATGCTTGCTCCTTGGAAGACAAGCTGTGACAAACTGAGATACTATGTTAAAAAGCAGAGACAGTACTTTGCCGGCAAAGGTCCATAGTCAAAGCTGTGATTTTTCCAATAGTCATGTACAGATGTGAGAGTTGGACCATAAAGAAGGCTGAGTGCCAAAGATGGCTGATTTCAATTTGTGGTCCTGGAGAAGGCTCTCAAGAGTCCCTTGGACACCAAGGAAACCAAACTAGTCAATCCTAAAGGAAACCAACCCTGAATATTCATTGAAAGGACTGCTGCTGAAATTGAAGCTCCAGTACTTTGGCCACCTTAGGAAAAGAGTTGACTCATTGGAAAAGACCTTGATGCTGGGGAAGACTGAAGGCAAAAGGAGAAAGGGGTGGCAGAGGATCAGATGTTAGATAGCATCCCTGACTCAATGGATATGAATTTGAGCAAACTCCAGGAGGTAGTGGAAGATACAGGAACCTGGCATGCTACAGTCCATGGTGTTGCAAAGTGTCAGACATGCCTTAAAGATTGAACAACAACAATATTATGGCTAAATAAAACAAGTGATCCCATTTTATTCTAGACCTAGATAAGAATTCTGCTACTTATTCATCACTGAATTGGATATCCCAGAAATTCCAATAAGACAAGAAAAAAGTTATAAAACAGATCAACCTCTATGTAAGGATAACATATCCATGCCCATAGAATTAACTTGAAAATTATAGATGTATGAATAGATTTTAGCAAGATGAATGGATTCAGACTCAAGTTACATAAATCACTAGTTTTCATATATACTCACCATGCGTGCTCAATTGCTCAGTTGTGTTGGACTTTTGGGACCCCATGAACTGTAACGTACCAGGCTCCATTTCCTACTCCAGGGGAATCTTCCCTAACCAGAGATTGAACCTGCCTCTCTTGTGTCTCCTGAAATAGTGGATGGATTCTTTACCAATGTGCCACCTGGGAAGCCACCATGTACTTACCATATTCAATCAGAAAACTTCTTGAGAAAAATAATCTTTTATAATAAGAAAAAGCAGAAAATCTCAGGGAATAAATCCATCAGGAAGTATGTAATACCTTAAAAAGGCAAATTAAAATGCTTTATTTTGGACTTCTCTGGTGGTCCTGGGGTTGGAATCTGCCTGCCAATGTGGGGAATGGAGATGGATCCATGGTCCCAGAAGATTCCACATGTTGCGAAGCAACAAAGTCTGTATAACTACTGAAGCCCACAAGCCGAGAGCCCATGCTCTGCAACAAGAGAAGGGAAGAAAAGAAGCCGCCACGATCAGAAGCCCGTGTACTGCGGCTAGAGAGCAGCTGCTGCTCACTGCAACTAGAGAGAGGTCACAGCGGCAGTGCAGGCCCGGTACAGCCAAAAACAAACAGGAATAAGCAAATACGTTTTAAGAAGCCGCAAAACTCTAAGAGGAAAATGGAAGAAATAATGGCCACACATTTTTCAAAATGTTTTATTTTCAATATATTTTGACAAAGTAATTACAATATTCAGATAGAAGGGGAAAGATGCAAGAACGTTTGAGCAATATTTACAAGAAATAATGAGCGGAAATTGTTTCTACTAAATAGAACATGACATAAGATTGGTGCAAAAGTAATTGCAGTTTCAGACTGCGAATTTTAAATTGTTGTAAGGCTGCTCAAACACATCTTTATTAAACAAAATAGGAACCATTACAATCAACACACTTTTGCCATGGCTACGTTTCATGGCAACGTTCACGTTGCTGTTGCATACAATAAGAGAAGATGACACTTCAAAGTGACAATTTTTTTTGGATTTGTGGTCAGTTCACGAGACACCCACTTACTGAGCTTTTTCACCTTTCCAATTTGCTTCAAATGCTGAATGACTGTAGAATGTTTGGCGCTGAGTGCTTTGGCAACTTCTCCCGTAATTGTAAGAGGATCAGCTTTGACGACTGCTCTCAATCAGTCGGTCAGCCACTATACTCCTCATTCTCAAGGCTCTCTTCTCCTTCCCCAAACTTCTGCACTTTGCACCTCTGTGTTAATCAGCAGTGTCTGGGCCAGACGCACTGTTGATGTTGTGTGTTGTCTCTGCTGCTTTACAACCCATTTTGAACTCAAATAAAAAATGTGCTCTAATTTGCTTTTTGTCTAACATCATTCCTATAGTCTAAAAATGAATATAAAATAAACAGCAAGTAATGTCATTAGTCAAATCATAAAGTGAGAAATTTGCATTAAAATGATGTACAACATAACCACAATTATTTAAGAATGTATTCCAATGCCAAATGGCAAAATTCAACAATGCAAAATTGAAATTAGTTTTGCACCAACTTAATTTAAAGGGTGATTAATTTTTAAACCTATATGACATAGTCACAAAAGTAGGAAAACAGGTTATAGGCTCAGACAAGAGTTTGAAGGAGCAGATGTGTACACAAATATTAAGATTATGGCAAAGATGCCATTTAAAAATTTAATGAAAATAATTTAACATTGAATAACTAGTGTGTAAACAAGTGCCTCTTTTGTGAAAAAAGTAAAAATAAGATTCTATTTTACCATTAAAAATATCCTGGTGAATTAAAGAAATAAATTCTGTATGTAAACACACACACACACACACACACACACACAAACAATAACAACAACAATTGAAGAAGGGGCTTCTGTCCTTCCAAGGTGGGGGAAGAATAGCCAAGTGTGACATGATAGCACTCAGCCTCCGCAACCTTGAAAATCCTTGAGCTAGGATCAGGACGTGACGGAGGCAGCTTGAATTTATCTCCTCTCTTGGACACACCGAATCTATAGCTACACACAGAGTAATTGCCTCCGAAAGACATTTAGAACTAGTGTGTGTGTCCTACACATCAGGTAAAGGACAACATACACACCTTGAACTGGGACTTGGCACAGGCTCCACTACTGGGAACCCTGTGAACAAGGACGGAGGCCTGAACATCCCCTAGGAAGTTCGGTTTGACATGTGAAACAGACATTGTGATATGCTGCTGGAAGGAAGATGAACTCTTACAACCATTTAAGAAACACTATGGCAGGTAAAATCAAACTGAAATATATCACATGCTATTGCATCAATTTCCCTTCTTTGTATTTCCATAAAAGACACAAACCCACAAATGAACATGGAAGCAGGTATAGTAGTTTTCACTCTTGCCCTATTTTTGATAGCAAAGATTAGATGTCATCTGTTAATGAACCTGGAAAATTAAATAACCACATTCTATGACAGACTGTCCAAGCTGCCCATCCACCAGTCAGCACCTTCTTCTTCCTTACAACCAGAACTGCTATATTTGCAGTGATACGTGGAGACTCAATGATCTATCGTTGTAGATCTAACCCAGCAAAAACCACGTGGCTCCCATTTGCTCGACATTCCTGTCCCCACATCCTTTGCAGCTGGTGTAGAACTGACCCAGTTCTGGTAAAGAAGATGTAAGGGTCCCGGCTTCCTGATAGAAGGAGAAACTACTTTGTCCTGGCCCTTTGCTCTTGCTCTTAAGTGCAGCGTGAGCAGATGCCAAGACTGAAGCAGTCACAAGCATGAGGGAAAAAGCTGATGCGTGAGGATGAGTAAGAAGAGGAAGAGTCCCTGGGTCCCAGGGTGATGCTGCAGAGCCTTTGAATCAGCTCTAAAAACAGCAACCTTCAGTATTCTTGTAAATGAAATTGAATGTGTCTATATCATTGAATCCAGTTAGAGGAGTTTTGTTTTCAGTACTCTCAGCCAGATGCCTCTGTTGGACATACCATGGAATATTATTTGATAGTTTTAAAGAAAACCATATTAATCTGTATTCACAAATATGTTAATTGTGAAAAGTAAGCTATCAAATATATATTTGTTGTTGTTCAGTCACTCAGTCATGTCTGACTCTTTGTGATCCATGGACTGCAGCATGCCAGGCTTCCCTCTCCTTCATTACTCGGAGAATTTGCTCAAACTCATGTCAACTGAGCTGGTGATACCATCCAACCATCTCATTCTCTGTCTTCCCCTTCTCCTCCTGCCCTCAATCCTTCCCAGCATCAGGGTCTTTTACAATGAGTTGGCTCTTTGCATCAGGTGGCCAAAGTATTAGAGCTTCAGCTTTAGCATCAGTCCTTTCATTGAATATTCAGGGTTGATTTCCTTTAGGATTGACTGGTTTGATCTCCTTGCTGTCCAAGAGACTTCTCCAGCACCACAGTTCAAAAGTATCAATTCTTCAGCACTCAGCCTTCTTTATGGTCCAGCTCTCACATCCGTACATTACTTTGGTACAGGCTGGGTAGAGGGACTGGAGGGGTAAACTGGAGATGGACAGTGGGTACGAGTTGAGAAAATATTTTAATAGTCGAGGCAAGAAAAGATTAGGGCTTGTGTTCACATATCCACTAGGTGCTCAAAGATATTTGCTGAATAAAAATAATCTGAAGGATTCTTCCACCCTTCACATATTGCAATAAAGGGAAGAGAAAAGAAGAGAGAGAAGGAGGGAAGAAAGAGGCACAAAAGGAGAAGAACCTGTCTGCAGCGCGGGAGTCCTATGCCAACTAAATGAATAAAAAGTGAGACAAAATACTTTAAAATGAAAAGTAGTAAAGAGGCAACATACGCACTGTCAAAGACCATTGCCAAAGTGCATCAAATGGTCACAAACTTGGAATAAATCATGGATGCAAAGTGCTTTCAGTCTCTACTCACATTTGAAGCCTGTCAGGGGTGTAAAAGATATAGTCATGTATCTTCAGCTCTCCTGTGGAAAGTAGATTTATCTGTACTAAACAATCAAAGATACTGGGAAAGACATGTTCTAAGCATTTATACACGCATGGGAAACACACGGTTCCACACACAGAAGGATGCATTTCTCATCAGGAGTTGCCATGAGAGGCCTGATGTTGCCCTGTGCTCGTGGCAAGTGTGTTGAAGGAGGACAGAACAGCTTTAATGTGTGAAGACTCTCCCACAGACGGTAACACACATTTTCCGGAATCCACCACCACAAGGTGGCAGATGGTAATGGTACCAATTACAGAAAATTGTTAAAAGGCATCGTATGTTGAATATATTAGCACATTTATTTTCAAAATTAATAATGGGGCAAGACAGACACTAGCTGATAGACAAGAGGAAAAGATATGTTCAAAATCAGACTCAAATGGGATAAAAAAAAAAAAAAACTCCAATGATAAATCACTGTTAAAACACAGAAAAATTCAATTTACAGGAGAAACAATGTGAGCTCTCTCTTAAACTCTGCAAGTCAATATGGAGGGTTGGATTCAACATTCACTGCTTGTCTGTTATGTGCAAAGACTGTGCTGGATACTTGAAATTAAAAAATGGAAGGTGCAACTTTTCTCTATGGAATTACCTTCTAGTTGTTGCAACCAAATAATGTCAGAGTGTGACAAATAGAATATCATTAACCAAGCAACACAGAGAGTGGCCAGGACAAGGAATCATTAGCTTTGCTGGGGAAAGGAGGAAATAAAGAAGTGGTGATATAGGACTTGGCCAGGTAGTGTGGGGAGCAATGGGACAACTTTGGGGAGCTGAGTGAGGTCAGCCTTTCCTGATGCGCTCGGGGGAAAGGCCAGTGTGGCCAGAGTCTGTTAGCAACAGAGCCAGGCTTTCAGGGCTGCTCATGCCAACGGAAAGTGCCTACCCCATGTCCACAGATGTTCGGATGCAACTGCAATGACGTGCCTAGATTGTACTTCAGAAATTTTAGATATGCTCCTTACTTTGGCACAAGCTGGGTAGAGGGCCCGGAGGGGCAAACTAGGGATGAATGATGGGGATGAACTGAGAAGACAGTTCAATAGTCGAGGCAAGAAAGGATTAGGGCTTATGTTCATGCGTCCACTCGCTACTCAAAGATATTTGCTAAATAAAAATAATCTAAAGGATTCTTCCACCCTTCACATACTGAAATAAAGGAAAGAGAAGAGGAGAGAGAGGAGGGAGGAAACAGGTAGAAAAGCAGAGCCTGTCTGCAGCACGGGATTTCCATGTCAGTAAAGTGTTAAATGTTGCAACTGAACAAGTTCCCAGTTTTCTCAGTACACACCATCTTTCCTCCTGGTTTCCAGATGCTGTTTTAATAGCTTTTCCCCCTTAATGCCTGTCCTGGAAATGTCTTCCTTTCAGTAGCCTGCTTCCTATATTCATGCCTACTTCAGATTCTCCTTTTATAGGAGCTCGTCCCACAATCACAATAACCTGTCTCTACTGCAAACAATAGCAGGCATCCTGGATTACATGACGCACTTTTGTCTTCCTGGCTATTTACGTGTGCTCCTTGCCTTCCTAACTGATGTTAGGCTTCCTAGACTTTGGGGCGTTCTCATAATCTGCATTTCAGTACCTAGAAAAATGTTGAGCCCAGAGAAGTATCAAATTTAAGAGTCTTAAGGGACCTAAAATCACCTTATAAAATCTATCCTATTATATATGAAGAAACTCTTACTCAGAAATATTAAGAGTCCTACTCAAGATTACATTGTTAGAGAAAGAATGAATTTATTCAGTCAAGCATTTTTCAAGAGCCTACTATGGACCAGGGCATTAGTCTCAAAAAGACAAAAAAATGATCGTGTGGAATTTCAGGCCAGATTGTGTTTCTAATAAGCTACTTATTTGACTGGAAAGATACGCAACTGGATTTTGCTGCAGAACCACTAGTCCATTAGGCAAATTGGAGTCCCTGGGCCCTGGCAAGATGCACCTTGCTAACAAAAGATGTAAGCGATATTGTACCTGAAAACTCCATCTCTTCCCTAATGATTGAGAAAAGACATGTGCTAGATGTACCCCAAAAGAAATGGATTCTGATTATTATATAAAAGTGGTCATGATCCAGCTCATGAAACTGAGAAAAGAGAGTCCATGGTGAATCTGAAAACACTCAAAGAAAATTCATTCTCTCTCTCTCTCCTGAAAGCAACAGTTAAACTAATTGCAAAGAACTTCAGGTCTTGCACTGAAATTAAATATTCATAGAACTCCATTTATGTGCTGCATTTAGAAGTTAAGAGACTTTAAAACCCCTTCTGCGTTCCCAGTAGTCAGCTAATCCATCAGAAATGTGATGCCCACGCTAACCTACAGTAACAGGAGGCCAGCTGAGCCTGGAGCTCTTTCATGAGCTGCAGGCGGAGGCTTGAGGATGCTGTCATCCCGGCGGCACTGCTCTGGCCCTTCTCCCTGGTGAGGTTTATCACTGAGCAGCTGAGTGAAAGAGCAGCACATGCTAGGGCGGGCAGCGTGTGGGGGGGACATTCACTGTGACAAAGACATTATTTTCTTATTTAATAATGGCAACTGAAGCATACGTGGCCCAGAGAGAAGAACATCTCGTACTCTAGGAATTTAAATATTTCTTTAAGTTGGACTAGCTTGTAAATGTGTTTATATAGAGAGGACTGGTTGTGGGGCAGACATGCGGCTTCTTTCGCATATTTATTCACTTTGCCTTTCATTAGACTAGAGATTAGTAAATTAGTAGATCAGGCTTGTGGGCCCTTTCAGGCTGCCACCTGGTTTTGTAATAGTAACAAAAAAAAGTTAATCAGAACACAACTATGTCTGTTTGTTTTCACACGGTCGAGTGTGTTCTGGAGCGGTTGCAACAGAGATGACGGTACAACCCAACCAGACAAAATATTTACTATTTGATCTTTTACAGAAAAAAATTGTGAACCTCTGATTTAGAAAGATACCAGTGTTATAAACAAAGTTAAAATCTGTACTTCAATTAACCCTCAAGGGACTTTACTGTACTTAACTATATTAATTAAACATCCATGTATACACACGCACATCAGCTCAGTTCAGTCGCTCAATTGTGTCTGACTCTTTGCGACCCCAAGGACTGCAACACTCCAGGCCTCCCTGTCCACTACCAACTCCAGGAGTTTACTCAACACAGGTCCACTGAGTCAGTGATGACAGCCAACCATCTCATCCTCTGCTGTCCCCTTCTCCTCCCGCCTTCAATCTTGCACAGCATCAGGGTTTTTTCAAATGAGTCAGTTCTTCACATCAGGTAGCGAAAGTATTGGATTTCAGCTTCAGCATCAGTTCTTCCAATGAACACCCAGGACTGATCTCCTTTAGGATGGACTGGTTGTATCTTCCAGCTGTCCAAGGGACTCTCAAGAGTCTTCTCCAACACCATAGTTTAAAAGCATCAACTGTTCAGCGCTCAGCTTTCTTTGTAGTCCAACTTTCACATCCATAACATGACCACTGGAAAAACCATAGCCTTGACTAGATGGACCTTTGTTGCTAATGTCTCTGCTTTGTAATATGCTATGTGGGTTGGTCATAACTTTTCCTCCAAAGAGTAAGCATCTTTTAATTTCATGGCTGAGTCACCATCTTCAGTGATTTTGGAGCCCCCAAAAATACAGTCTGTCACTGTTTCCACTGTTTCCCCATCTATTTGCCATGAAGTGATGGGACCAGATGCCATGATCTTAGTTTTAAGAATGTTGAGTTTTAAGCCAGCTTTTTCACTCTCCTCTTTTTAACCTTCATTAAGAGGCTCTTTAGTTCCTCTGTGCTTTTGGCCATAAAGGTGGTGTTATTTGCATACCTGAGGTTATTGATATTCCTCCTGGCAATCTTATTTCCAGCTTGTACTTCATCTATCCTAGCATTTCATATGATATACTCAGCATAGCAGCTAAATAAGCAGGGTGACAATATACAGCCTTGACGTACTCCTTTCCTGATTTGTAACCAGTCTGTTGTTCCATGTCCAATTTTAACTGTTGCTTCTTGACCTACACACAGGTTTCTCAAGAGGCAGGTGAGGTGGTCTGGCATTTCCATCTCTTTAAGAAATTTTCATAGTTTGCTGTGATCCACACAGTCAAAGGCTTTGGCATAGTCAATCAAGCAGAAAGATGTTTTCTGGAAATCTCTTGCTTTTTGGATGATCTAACAGATGTTGGCAATTTGATCACCAGTTCCTCTGCCTTTTCTAAAACCAGCTTGAACATCTGTAAGTTCACAGTTCACACACAGTGGAAGCCTGCCTTGGAGAACCTTGAGCACTACTTTACTAGCGTGTAAGATGAGTGCAATCGTGGGGTAGTTTGAGCATTCTTTCTAAGGGATTCTTGCCCACAGTAGTGGATATAATGGTCATCTGAGTTCAATTCACCCATTCCAGTCTATTTTAGTTCACTGATTCCTAAAATGTCAATGTTCACTCTTGCCATCTCCTGTTTGACCACTTCCAATTTACCTTGATTCATGGACTTAACATTCCAGGTTCCTATGCGATATTCCTCTTTACAGCATCAGACTTTACTTTCATCACCAGTCACATCCACAGCTGGGTGTAGTTTTTGCTTTGGCTCCATCTCTTCATTCTTTCTTGAGTTATTTCTCTACTGACCTCCAGTAGCATATTGGGCATCTACTGACCTGTGGATTTCATTATTCAGTGTCCTATCTTTTTACCTTTTCATACTGTTCATAGGACTCTCAAGGCAAGAATACTCAAGTGGTTTGCCATTCCCTCTTCCAGTGGGTCACGTTTTGTCAGAACTTTCCACTATGACCTGTCCATCTTGAGCGGCCCTAGATGGCATTGCTCATAGTTTATGGCTCATTTATTGTAAAAGTAATTTAAAAAAGTATATAACTCCCTTACTAACACTATCGAGGGGGGCACTCTCCATCCCCCCTCAGATGTCTGTGTCAGAAGCTTTCTCTGACCCTTTTCTTACTTTAATAAAACTCTGCTATACAACAGCTCTTGAGTGATTAAGCTGGTCCCCAGTCCCAAAGTTAAATCTTCTTCTAAAATCACGAATCCGACACTGTTCAACATAAGCTATCATCTTGGGGCTCATCCAGGATCTTTAGGACAAGCTTTTAGCTTTTCAACAGACATTACCGGGAGGTTAACTCCTAACCCAGCCTTTCAGTCAAACAAGCTACTGTTTGAGCCAGGAATTGAGATGCGCCTGAGAATCTAGGTGGGCTTGCTTCTGCTGACTCCAAAAGTCCTGAGTCTGCCGTTTGACCGTCAAGACACCTCCTTCCTGTCCTGGACTCATTCCTAGGCTGCATTCCACAATAGGTCTAATTGCTGAGTCTCTCCTTCTCATCAACTGAAGACTTCCCGTGGACAAGGGCAAAGAAGCCCCAGCAAGACGGTAGGCACTGGAGTGGTGTCTGCGTGGTGCTGGAGCGACTGTGAAGAGATATCCCACATCCAAGGGCAAAGGAGAAGCCTCAGCAAGATCGTAGAGGGGCAAAATCAAATCCCATACCTGCCAGAGACCCCACAGAGACTGAGACGGAACTGTGTTTGAGTGTCTCCTGAGGAGGTGCGGGTCAGCAGTGGCCTGCTGCAGGGGCAGGGGCTCTGGGTGCAGCAGACCTGGTGGCATGAGCCCTCTTGGAGGAGGTTGCCATTAACCCCACCATAGAGCCACCAGAACTCACACAGGACTAGGGGAACAGACTCTTGGAGGGCACAAACAGAACCTTGTGTGCACCAGGACCCAGGAGAAAGGAGCAGTGGCCTCACAAGAGACTGCCCCAGAACTTTCCCATGAGCGTCCAGGAGTCTCCAGAAGACGCGTGGCTTGGCAGTGGCCTGCCACAGCGTTAGGGGAACTGAGTGTAGCAGTGTGTGCATGGAACCTTTTGAAGGAGGTCACCATTATCTTCATTACCTCCACCGTAGTTTGGCCTCAGGTGAAATAACAGGGAGGGAACACAGCCTGGCCCATCAATAGAAAATTGGATTAAAGATTTACTGAGCATGGCCCCACCTATCAGAGCAAGACCCAGTTTACCCCTCAGTCAGTCTCTCCCATCAGGAAGCTTCCCTAAGCCTCTTACCCTTCTCCATCAGAGGGCAGACAGACTGAAAACCACAATTAGAGAAACTAAGCAATCTCATCACATGGACCACAGCCTTGTCTAACTCACACGCATATACATACACTATTAGGAATGTGAAATTGATGATTCAAGACTTAAGGGAATCCAGGGGAGTGAAACTTCTTACAAGCTGTTTCTTCTGAAAAGACACAACAGCAGAAAGTGAGCGTTACAACAAAACCATCCCTGAGTAACAGTGTTTTCTAACCTGTTTTCTTGAATTTCCTGCCATTTGTCAGCATTTTTCTGAACTTACTGGTGGAAAGCACATTTAACTCTCATGGTTCCTCTCACCTGAGGAGGGTTGGGAAGAACAAGTCATGGTGACTAAAGAACTGGCTTGGGTGAACTTTGTTATATAGCAGATGGGCTGGAAAGCTTCACGGAAACAATCCTTCATAAATTTTTGCTGTCTTCTGAATGCTTTATTATTTATTCAAAGTAAGTCTTCCATGGCACATAAGAAATACATATGTTGCTTCATTTATTTACCTGACATGTTGTTAGCAACTGGAGTTGGAAACCAGCTAAGAGTACAGATTCTTAGGAAAACACCAGGCAAGGAGACCAGAAAACTCAGGCCAGCATGGTGACTGGGTACATAATTCCGGGGTTTTTCAACTCAAATCTTGGAGGAAAAAGACATTAGGTAGAAATAAATACACTGGGACACTGAGGCTCACTGCATGTATGGATCTTCTCTTCTATGGCAGATGAATGACTAATCAGGCAAGCCAATAACATTCCCACCAGGCAAGAAAAAACTGATCAAGGAAACAAAATGGTATTTGTTCTCTTTCTTCTCTGGAGAGCTAACTTCTTAGATAATCTGACAAAAGCCACCTTGATCATCTCCTGGGCAGTGGGAATGTGACTCTTTATAAACAGTAAACTTATTTAACCTGACCCTGCTTTCCTTTAATCACAAACCAAAATTGTGCTTTCCATTGATCTTAAGATCACACATCACATTTCTAAATCTGACTCAGTTTGACATTTATCCATTTCCTGCTATATAACAGGATACTATGATTCCAAAGATGAATAAGATGTATACCCTACCATTCATACATTAATAGTTTAGCGGAGGACAGAGATATCCCAATATATTGAATATATATTCAACAGATTATTCAATATGTTAAACATACATTTCTCAGATCATTTCAAAATAATTTAAGACCTGAGAACAGGTTTAAAAATTTATATTCCTGCCTTTAATGATGTTGCTCCCTAACCAGGAAACAGGTACACAAAATAAATGAACTAAAGATATGCATTCAAATAATGCTTTTAGTCATTATTTGTTCTCACCATGAATATTGGCAAGACCCAAAACTCTAAATGCAAAGAGGAATAAATATTCCCTGGTGCCTCCTGAACACAGCTTTCCAGGAAAACGGTTCCCTCTTGACATTGCATCCTAGACGACTTCATGGATTCAGAGTTCCTAAAGAGCAAGGACTCTATGCTGGGGATCTTAGCACTTTTCACAGCATCCTTCTTAGTGTGAGGTGAACACAAGGAGATGCCCAAGGTCCCAGAGTGAACACATGGCAAAATGTGGGGCTGCTTCTCAAGACTGTGCCTTTAATCTCCACCACACTTAGGGCCAGTCCTGATGATTCAGGACAGACCTCCAGTTCCAGAGGGTGGGCAACCCAGGCATCTGACAGCTCCTACCCCTAGAGCTGCTATGCTTGATTTTGCTCAGCTTCTCCTGTAAGAGGAAGGAATGGTCTGTGCGTCGCTACCACCCAGCCCTGCAGAAAACCAAGAGCTTCTCACTACAGATCATTCCAGTGCCTCATACTGTCCACTGCAGTGGATTTGATTTATCTTTGGTCTTTTTATTTATTTACTTCTTTATTTAGCTTTTAACCAATTTTTTGAGCTATAATTCACATACAGACGTGTATAAGTTTAAGGTGTGCAGCGCGATGACTGAACTTGCATGTGCCATGAAATGATTATCACAGGAGCTATTTTATTTCTTGAAGAATGTTTAATTTTCATTTATTAATTTGGCTGCGCTAGGTCTTAGCTGCTGCATACAAACTCAAAGCGGCACCGTGTGGGATCTAGTTCTCTGACCAGGGATCGAACGTGAGCCCCATGCATTAGAAGGACAGATTCTCATCTGCTGGTCCACCAGGGAAGTCCTATTACACAAGTTTATGAACATTTATACAACATTAAGGAGATAGAAAAAAATGTTGTCGTTGTGATGAGAACTTGGGATTTACTGTGACAACATTCATATATAATATACAGTAGTGTTAACTGTATTTGTCACACTGTATTTTACATTCCTAGGACAGTTGAAAATTTACAATTTTTCAGAGCCTTCATCCAAGTCCTCTTCCCCACTCCCTGCCTTAATAACCACAGATCTGATCTCTTTCCCTATGAGGGTTTTTTGGTTATTGTTATTGAAGTATAACTGACCTAAAACTCTACATTAGTTCCTAGTACACAACAGTGATTTGATATTTTTATACATCTCAAAATGATCACCAGGATAAGTCTAGTTACCATCTGTCACCATACAAAGTAATTACATAATTATTGATGATATACCCCAGACTGTACACTTCATATCCACAATAATTTATTTTATAATTGGAAGTTTATGCCTCTCAATTTTCTTCAACGGTTTCTCTCCCTCCTGCCCTAATTCCCTCCCCTCTGGCAACCACCCCTTTGTTCTCTGAAGCTCTGACTCCATTCCTGTTTTATTATGTTCATTTGTTTTGATTTTTAGATTGCACATATAAGTGAAATCATACAGTGTTTGTTTTTCCCTGACTTATTTCACTAATATTCCCAATCCCATTCATGTCGTCATAAGTGACAAGTTTTCATTCTTTTTTTATGGCCGAGTAATATTCCATTTCATACCACATATTCTTTATCCACTCATCTATTATAACTTTGTATGGTGACAGATGGTAATGAGATTTACTGTGGTAATCATTGTATAATGCATACAGCTACTGAATCAGTATATTGCATGTCTGAACCTAATATAATCTTGTAAGTCAATTATACTTCAATGAAAAAGCAACCATAATAAAAGCTCAGAGTTCTCTTTTATTATGTTGTTTTAATAAAATAGGTACAAAGAATTATACTATAACATATACTTCCATCTTTTAATATTTTTAGCAACTCCTTTAGCTTTTTTCTCTCCCTTTCTTCTGCCCTCTCTCTTTATCTTATTGTATGTGCACATGTACTTTTGTTTTTTTTTAAAGAAATAAATTTGGGGGACTTCCCTAGTGGTCCAGTGGTTAAGAATCTGCCTTGCAATGCAAGGGACACAGGTTCAATCCCTGGTCAGGTAACTAAGCTCTCACAAGTGGCAGAGAATGTAAATCTGTGTGCCACAACTAAAGAGGCCGTGTGCCACAACAAAAGATCCCCACGAGGCAACAAAGACCCCTCGTGCTACAGCTAAGACCTGACAGAGCCAAAAAAAGAAACAAAACAAGATCAGTGCTTGCCCTGAGAATTTACACTGAACAGTACCACTTCTTAGTGTCCTTATCTGAATAATAAGAGATAATATTGAAAGGAGAAGAGTAAAAGAATGCAATGTATAAACATAAACAAAGCTGATTTAAACATTATGTTAGTTCTTACCAGTATAACAGGAATTTGATAAACCTTTAAAAATATACCAAGAAGTACTTGCAGGTCACATATATGATTTTTCCAAGTTTATGAATTCACAGCATTAATTTTATAACTTGTTGCTAGTGAACATTAAGATTTATTTTTAATCATCTGAATCCCTTTCAGTAGAAATGAAGATAAAGAAATAAGAATCCTGGGGTGAAAAGTTTAGGGTGGAAACTATCTTATTTGTTACTGCTCTTAGTATTCTTAGAGACTGACTGACTTTAACCTGACCAAGACTTAGCTTTATGAAAAAAGTGAATTATATTTGCTTTTCTCACCCAAATATTCACTCATAAAACTCACAGGTTTAAACAAATTAATTAAACAAAGGCACCGCTCAAAAACATTCTTCATATTTCCTCCCACTGGTCTTATATATCTGAAATTCTAAAAGATAGTATACTATAATTCAAATACTATTTTAGGATTTATAACACATAAATTGTTCTGATTTCAAGCTCTGCCTCAGCCAACAATAGAAACTGAAGCCTTATTGGCAGTTCAGATCTTATAAGAATGAAATGACTCTCTAGGAAATATTAATTTATTTTAAAAGAATGTAGTAACATTATCAGGTCGGTTATAGCTAACATGCCATGTTTTGGAGTTCATTTCCAGATAACTGAGTCGGAACAGAAAGCCAAGGAATGCAGAAGCAGCTAACACAGAGACTCAACAGCAGGCAGCCAGCCTAGGGGTCCCCACCTCCCAGGGGGCGTCTGGCAGTGTCTGAAGCGTTTGTGATGGCCACTGCGGAGGGGGCTGCTGCTCGCAGTCAGCAGAGAGAGGCCAGGGATGCTGCTGGGCGTCCTGCTACGCACAGCGTGGCCCACCACCCAGACCTGCCTGCCCTAACAGGTGAACAGAGCCCAGGCTAAGGACTTCTGTGCCTCCCCAGTGGTCCACAGTCTTTTAGGACCTGCCACACAAGTCTTTTCAAAACGTGCTTCTCGCCATGTGACATATATTCATCCTACAAATGAAAGTCAACAAAAGTTAATCTTCTTTGTACTGTTTTTGCAACACTCCTTAACACGACCCGAGACTCCACCTGGTATTGCCCACTTGACTCCTGATCCTCGCTCAGAGATGACCCAGTTAAAAGCAGGCATTTTGGCACTTCTCAAAAGTAAGGAAGGATGGCATTTTATTTCCCATTTCATTGCCAATTCCTCAAAAACCTGTGTAATATCATATTTCCAGAACAATCCAATTAATATAACCTAATATCAGATACATATTTAGAACACAATGATCAAGAAACAAAATGTGTAAAAGAAAGAATATAATATTTTCTTAAGAAGTGTTTTAAACTATAGTGGTAGATTTTCAGTCATATTTTTAAGTAAGACATGGATAAAGTTTTAATTTAAAAATATAAGAATAATTCAAATATTATATAAATTTATTCCTACTCCAAAATTATATAACTACTCTTTCTCCTCTAAAAATTTTCATTGACTTGTAGTTGATTTGCAATGTTGTATCAATTTCAAGTGTACAGTAAAGTTATTCAGTTATAAAAAAAATAATAATAAAAAAATTAAAAGTTTAGAATATTCACGCTCATAATCACTTAAATCAGAAAAAAATAGTTTTTCATCTCGAAGGAGGGAAAGAACATTTTATAAAGGTGAAAGTTTCTTAAACTTTTGATTTTATCTTCCTGGGGAATTTTCCACATTGAAAATTCTGGGGTTGAAGCAATGTATTAGGCTAACAAAGTGCTGCTTAATTTTAGCCTCATAAAGCAGAGAGCAGAGCAAAGGACCAAGAACGTGTCCTAATGTCAGGCCTCCGGCAGGACCTCTCGGAGACTGGGAACGTGAACGTGCCCCATGAATCTCCAGTGCCAGACCAATGTCTCACAGAGTCTCCTAAACCATGCTCACTACTTTTAAATATAACCCTTTATTTGGTTGCATTTTATGGGACTGGCATTCCATAGAGTATATTTGGAAAGTGTGGAATGGTAAACCTGGCTCCACCCCAAGGAACCTCTCTGCATATGGAATAAACTGTTCAGCTTATCTGATGGTTTTATTAGCTAGCTTGTCTCTCATTTAATTGAACCAAGTCAAGCCTTAGAAATGCAGTTCATTAGCCTGTCCTAATGGATACAGATTGGATTGTTCTCTCTTTAAGACCCTAAAGCCTTCCAGAGTATCTGGTCACGTTCTATAGAATACAAAGCACCCTAGGCATCTCTGAACCGGTGGATTTTCTGTTTTCTTCCTTATTTAAAGAAACACTGCCCATGTATTGCTCAATATATATTTAAAGCAATGAAGCCACAGAAAGAACAGGGATGTACGTTATCATTGCTTTCAAAATGGTGTTGCTTTTCTAAGTTGAAACGACCAGGGTTGTCTGTGTAAATATCTACATACATAGAGACGTACAAATGTCGGTGCAATAATGATGCAGATTTGCAGGGCTCAAAAACCAGTTTTCGTTGACCGGGATGGATTTTGTATCTATATCATATTGAGTAAATCACGAATATTTCTGAGTGAGTTCTCCTTCACCTACTCTACATCATCATTTATCCACATCCAAAGGATACAAGCTATAGGGCCCATTTTCAGTTGCAGGCAAGGATTTATTTTGATTTGTCAGTATTCTCTTTCCTGGGTCTTCTTATGAAGAGTGTGTGTTTGCTGGGCTGCTGTTCACATTTCAGCGTTACGTCTATTGCTGTCAGAGTAGCCAGTCCACGGTAAATTTTAAACAACAACCTCATTTTCTTTAACACGAGATTTTTACTGACTGAGTGGATCAGTCACATATAGGGAGATAACTTCATTATACTGAAGAGCATCGTTTTTTACAAAGTGTATGTGTCTGTACCCTAATATGGGTACATATTTAGAAACTAAAATGTGCCCACAAATCTGAGGCAATACCAAAGAAAAAGGAGAAGAGCAACATAATTGAATGACGTTCGATTCAACATTTTTGTTGTTGTTCAAAATATAAAAGTAATGGCACTTCCCTGGTGGTCCAGTGGCAAGATTCTACACTCCCAGTTCAGGGGGCCAGGGTTCAAACCCTGCTCATGCCTCAACCAAAGAGCTAGCATGCTTCAAAAAAAGAAAAAAAAGATGCTGCATAATAAACAAATAATTTTTAAAGTATCTGCTGCTGCTGCTGCTAAGGCACTTCAGTCGTGCCCGACTCTGTGCGACCCCATAGACGGCAGCCCACCAGGCTCCCCCGTCCCTGGGACTCTTCAGGTAAGAACACTGGAGTGGGTTGCCATTTCCTTCTCCAATGGGGACAAATAGACGATTTTTTCAAAGAGCTCACTTTATTTATTTTTCCTCTTTACTAATTATAAAATTATCTCCATTGTAAGTGGACTGACTCTTTCTTTCTCTCCAGCGCTCTTTCACGTCACTCACTCATTCACTCAGTCACTGTTGCTTGAAACCCCGCCAGGCATTCTATTAGGAGGAGTGTGTGCGTGCTTAGTCACTTCAGTCTTGTCTATATCTTTGAGACTCATGGGCTGTGGCCCGCCAGGCTCCTCTGTCCATGGGATTCTCCAGGCAAGAACACTGGAGTGGGTTGCCATGCCCTCCTCCAGGGCTATCTTCCTGACCCAGGGATCAATTCCGCATTTTTTGTCTCCTGCATTGGCAGGCCTGTTCTTTACCACTAGTGCCACTTGGAAAACCAGGCCAGAAAAGACATTAGAAAAGAGTGGTTTCAGGTCTGATTCATAAGAGATTATGGGTACCTCCCTGGTGGTTCCGTGGTTAAGGACTCTGGGCTCCCAATATCTGGGTTCACCCCTAGTTAGGGGACTGGATCCCACATGCTACAACAATGACCCGGCACAGCCAAATAAAAATAAATAAATAAGAATTAATTTAAAAAAATGAGAGCTTACAGAAGTAAATATAAAGGAGAGGAGTCTAAAAAAATACAACTCTTGGAAAGAAGCTATGCTTAAACTTAACGTTTTCAGTACTTCATTAAAACTACCCTTTTCATATATTTCAGAGGTCAACAAACTATATATTGCTCATGGATCAAAATCCAGTCAATTTTCTTTCTTTGGACTACTCACAGGCTAAGAATGTCTCTTTTTTCGAGAGGTTGGGAAAAAATCAAAACAATAATAATACTTTGTGATGTGAAAATTATATGAATTCCAGTTTCACAAATAGAGTTTCATTGGAACACGTCCGCCCCCATTAGTTGATATAATGTCTACAGCTACTTTGGTGTTATAACAGAACTCAATCATAGTGGAGACTTTATAGCCCACAAAAACTAACACATTTACTCTCTGGCCCTTTAAAGAAAAGGCTTATGAACTTCAGACATCATTGGGTCTGAGAAAAGCATTATGTGCCGATGCTGCAACTTCAAATTCTATTGTATTAAAAATAATCAGAACTTCCCTACCGGTTCAATCAATAGGAATCTGCCTGCCAATGCAGGGGACATGGGTTTGATCCTTGGTCCAGAAAGATTTCACAGGCCATGGGGCAACTAAGCCCATGAGCCACGCTACTGAGCCTGTGCACCTAGAGTCTGGGCTCTGCAAGAGAAGGGACTGCAACGAGAAGCCCATGTACCACAATGAAGAGTAGCCACTGTCTGCACAACTAGAGAAAGCCTGCGCACAGCAACAGACACAGTGCAGCCAAAAAGTGAGTAAATTTGAAAAATCTAAAACAATATAGAAAAGTCAATAAAAGAGTTATCTATTTATCTATTACATATTAATATATAAGGACTTCCCTGGTGGCTCAGTACTAAAGAATTCATCTGCCAAACAGGAGACGTGGGTTCGATCCCTGAGTCGGGAAGATCCCTGGAGAAGGAAATGGCAACCCACTCCAGTATTCTTGCCTGGGGAATTCCATGGACAGGGAAGCCTGGTGGGCTATATAGTCCATGAGGTCGCAAAAGAGTCAGACAGGACTTAGCAACTAAACAACAACTTTATGTTAATTTGTTAATACAAATTAACATATAAAGGAGCCTGGAAAAAATAGATGTTCTATCTAAGTCCATATGTAAGTATGTGAAGGAACAATAAAGGAATCACAGATGCCTATGGTTTTGTAGTGATTCTAGGATCTAAAAATAAAAATCCATCTACCCGTTCAAGTCAGCACTGCCTTGATCCTACTAAAATACTAAGTCTGGTTTAAATGAAGAGTTCAGAAAGAATTAAGAGAGAAATAAGGAAGTATAGAAGGCTAGCAATTAAAGTCGAAGGACAAAGATGAAAGAAATCAGAATAATTTAGTGGGGAGACAAGTGATTTACTACTAGACTTGAAAGGCAGAGGCAATGATCTTGAGCTATAGTTGAAGGTGCTGAGCTTTCTCATGAGGGAGGTTTCTGATAAAGCGTGTTATTAATCGTGAAACTGTGTTATCTAGAAAGACAATTGGTTCTTCCAGCCTGGAAGCTCTGAAAACACAAAGCTGACACTCACTCATGCTATCTCTTAGAGATACTGGTTTATGTACATAAAAACTGGTTTATGTACATAGGTGGTGTAGAATGACCTCTTAGGATACTTGTCTTTCTGAGTATTCTAAAACTATTTCTTCAAATCTAAAAATGTTAATACTTTTCTTTCTCATTTATTTATTTTTATTTGCAGATTTACTATTATTGTTGTTATTGGCCATTTCACCCACATGTGGGATCTTAGTTCCCTGACCTGGGAGCAAATCCAAGCCCCCTGCATTGGAAACACAGAGCCTTAACCACTGGACTACCAGAGAAATCCCTAAAAATGTTAATAATTTTCAACAGCAGTTGGGGGAAAGCAGTGAGAAGTGATAAGCACGTACATACAGATTACTGTGTCTGCTAGTTGTCCCTATAAAATAGGGGTGGATAGAGTAAAAGTCTCCCTATGAGTCTTTGCTGCATGAGCTCAAAACAACTCAGGTCAAGATTCTTCTTGCCAAAAGCAAAGCTTTCCAAGCAGTACTGATATTTTTGGCCTTGATTTATACTGATCAACAAGCATATGTCTGTAGGGATTAAATTAATTAGAGGAGATTTGCTGGATAATGTTCAAAGACAATAAAATTCCTCAAGGTTTACAGGCCATACAAGTTGGAGCACAAAATGGTACACCTTGGGGGAGGATTAAGAGGAACTAATTTTGGACCCAAAGGACTGTCATTTTCTATCTTTATGCAAAAGGGAGACTCTGCTTCAACACGTTTCCAATTGGAGAACTAGGTTAATTACTATAGAGTTACATGTGTTGGGAAATAGGTCCTGAAAAGATAAACTTAGGGAAAAAAGGATTATGTGAGGAAGCATGAAGGGTAAAAGGCAAATAGCCTCTTTCCAAAGCTTTATTCAAGTGTCCAAAGGAAAGGGAAAAGATATTAAGCTGTTAGTTTCCATTTTGTGTGCTCTAAAATCAGGATAAGAGAATGGTTTGCCTTAAATAAGCCATAGGATAAACTGACAGATGAAGAGGACTGTTAAATTTGGAATAAATTATTTTTAAAACTGTAGACTCTTTTAAAGTAGGATTATTTCCTAAGAAACAAATGAATCTATCTGAAAAACAAAAACGGACCCACAGACATAAGAGAACAGACTTATGTTCTGTCAAGGGGAGTTGGGTGTGAGAGGAATAGTCGGGGAGTTTGGGTTAAGTAAATACAAACTATTTCACATAGAATGGATAAACAAGGTCCTACTGCAAAGCACAAGGAAACAGACTCAGTGTCATGTGATAAATTATAACGGAAAAGAATATGAAAAAGAATGCATATATACATAGATATAACATATATACATAATAAACTCAATCACTGTTGTACAGCATGATTTAATATATTGTAGATCAAACAATACTTCAATAAAGTAAAAATAAAATAAGATCGTATTTTCTTGGAGTATATGTGCATGGGAGGCTGTGTGGGAGTATAGTCCTTCCACAAGGCAAGAGAAAGAGCTACCGAGTGTGACAGATTTCTTCCAGTCCCAAACAACCTGTGGAACAAGCCCCAGACAACAAAGCTGGGACAGGTGGCTGCCTGTCTCTATGACTCATGGATTGCTGAAAGGCTCCTGCATGAAGATATCTCCTTCAAGCTTCTGACCCGCTATCACCAGGATCTGTATTTCTACCAAGTTCCAACATGATGTTCTTACTGCTGGGAGGAGGACCACACTAGGAGAGGCACTAGTCTGAAGTCATCTATGTTTCATTCAACATCTCTCAGAGGGAAGACACCAAAGACCCAGCTCTCTGGCTAGCTCCTAGCTTTACACCCAAACACAAACACTTGTACATTAGGATCAATTGGCACTTTGTATAGGATTCATATCTAATTAGTTATGGACTCTACAATCACATTCAGTCATAGCTCATTCTACTAAAAAAACATTTAAAGCAGCCAATTTGTCCAGGTCCTGGGAAACAAACTTATAGGAAGATAAATATTTATTTGGTTGATTAAGAGCTAAAAGCTAAGATTCTATCTAGGTCCCCCAATACTTAGTGTCACAAAGTCAATAAAAATGGAATAAAATTAAAAAGCTTTTTCAGATTGCAGCTGACATTTAGTCTTCCATAGGCAATGCAAAGGAGAGCAGAGATGTAATCACACAAACAATTAGGAAGCTTGATTTAGAGACTTTAGTCTCAGGAATGTGAAATGTAAGAAACTCATTAGGACTTTGAACCAAGTATTTATGCCAATATGTGACTTTCAAATACTATTTTCCCCAGGGTTCATATATACCCAACAACAAATATCCTTAAGTTTACACTACGCTAATAATGACTGATTTTTAATGCTGTTGTTAAACCTATACAAAGGACCATATCTAAGGCTGATTGCTTTATCCAGTCAATATTCAAGGACTGGCTAAGAAGCATTTATTGCTCTTCAGCTGCTAAGTCATGTCTGACTTTTTGCAACCCTGCGGACTGCAGCACGCCATCCTTTCCTGTCCTCTGCTACCTCCCAGAGTTTGCTCAAACTTATGTCCATTGGGTTAGTGATGCACCTAACCATCTCATCCTTGCCGCCCCCATTCTCCTTTTACTTTCAGTCCTTCCCAGTATCAGCGTCTCTTCCAATGAGCTGGCTCTTCGCATCAGGTGGCCAAAGTACTGGGAGTGTCAGGTTCAGCATCAGTCCTTCCAATGAATATTCAGGTTGATTTTCTTTAGGATTGATTGGTTTAATCTCCTTGAAGTCCAAGGGACTTTCAAGAGTCTTTTCCAGCACCACAGTTCGAAAGCATTAATTCTTTGGTGCTCAGCTTTCTTTATGGTTCAACTCTCACATCCATACATGACTACTGCAAAAACCATAACTTTGACTATACAGATTCAGGTTGGCAAAGTGATATCTCAGCTTTTTAATATACTTTTTTATATAAGCATAACCTTATAGCAAAGATACTTTCTAAAAATATTTTGAGTTAATTGTGCATACATAAGTTGAATCATTTTACATAGAGTAAGTATCTTAGTCAAAGTAAACAAAAACAAATAATTTGATCAAGTTAATAATTTTAAGTTAAATAATTGACTCTGGTTAGCACTGGTAAGTTTTAGTTTTGATGTCACAAATGGCATGCAAGAAGCTGTGACACAACAATTTTATGCTCTTTGGTGAAGGGCAACCCTTACTTTCATGAAATTTGACCTCTTATTTTATATCTAACTTGAGTGAAAAAAGAATAAAAAAGAGACAGAGGAGATGAAAGAAAGGGGGTGGAGAGAAGAGAGAAAAGTGGAGGAGAGAGAGAGAATACATCTTTGTCTTTTAAAGGGAGGAGATTTTAAGCTCCACACTTTGAGATTGCTCTGTGAAGGATCAGCATAAATAACCACATAATAAAATGCCGAGAAGCTGGTGGATCCCAGCTAAGGCTCTGAAACATGCACAGTATCTGCAGTGCCCTGTAGGTACAACCAACCAGTTCTCGTTCTATGGATTTCAGTCAGTGACATGAGAAGGGGAAATATTAGGATTTAAATGAACTGTTTCATCTTGATGTTTTCAAAGCATCTGACTTCAAGTTCTTATAGATTTATCCATGTGAATACTTTGTGACCAAAATGCTCCAGAGCCCAGCTCATAAAACATATTTAAATGACTATACTTTCCAAAGGGAATTAAGAATTACTAAGAACTTTTAAAAAGCAAAGCTAGGTCTGACTTTTTCTAATTTTTATAACTCTGTAGCATAGCCACTTCAAATGCTTGCATACTCATAGAAGTTTAATAAATCTGCTGACTAGCACTGAGAATATTTCACATACAGTGAAAACAGACTGGCAGATAGTAACACATCCTGTTGTGAAATGCAGTTACTTTAGATCTCCATCTGTTCCCAGACATTAAAAGTCTGGGGGTTTTCTCAAAACCACCGCAAAAGATTTGCGTGTTGTACCAACAGAATGCAAACAGTTTATAAGCATTGGACTAGATAACCATTTTTAAATAAATCCCTATCCTTATAACCAAAAAAAAAAAAAAAAAATTAAAACAGTAAAATTGCTCCAACCTTCAACAAAATATCATCAGCCATTGATATCATGGGTCACTGTTTATCTTTCAGATGCATTGCTCATTTTATGAAAATAAAGTAATAAGCAAATAGCCAGTTTTCTCAGTCTGCAAGCATATTTTCAGAATTTTGCCCTTAAAAAGGGTAGATTCTTCTGTATTGTCTCAACGAACTCATTTCAATCACTTTCTTGTAATTTTCTGCAAGGGAACACCGCAAGGCAAATCTGAGTGATCTAACATCAGGCAAAGCTTCTTCCTTGATAATAAATGTGTTCGTTTGGAGCAGGCTCACAAGGAATCCAGACAGCCTGGTCTGGCCTTGTTCCAGCAGTGAAGCCTCTAGTGTGAGAGGAAAACCTTCAGCTGCCTCTCAGATGTGTTCTTCTATCTACCCCTGCTGTCTGCAGTGTGAAACAGAAGCAGTGGTCACAAAAGAGCTGTCTTCTGAGTACGGGGGTAAAACTCCTTTCTAAGCACAGTGCATAGTCAACTGAGAACATGCTACATTTACCAGGAGTTGATGTTTTGCAATTGTATGACATATGTCAGGGAAGATACTAGAGAATTAACAGACTTAGAGGCCAGCATTTGTCAGAATTAATAGTCAAAATTATAGCATTAGCATATAACCTCGAATTCTTCTTGAATTTACATCTAGCTCCTGGAGAATTTTGGTATGTGAGCCTGGCCCTTGACTAAGAATTTCTTTTGTATAAGTTGCATGATCACAGCTGAGCCAAAAGGAGGAAATAATTAAGCTTCTGCCATGACACCCTAATCGTATTCTGGAAATAGCAGGAAGTCAGTTAGTGGTTGGTGAGAGGGGATAAGCACATACCCTTATTCCAATGCCCGAAGAGCGAGTGGCATTCAGGATGGAACTTGTGATAGTTTTGCTTGAGCAGTTTCTGAAGAATGACTCAAATGTCACAAAAAGCTGACGAGGTTGAAAAGGAGACACAGTTCCCCAGGTACTAGGAGTACAAAGATTGAGTGCTATGCAGGCCCTGAGTCAGCAAGTGGGCTGAAGAAGCAGGAGCCACACGGCTGCATGTGGGTCCAGCCCTGAACCAAGCAGTGGTGCAAGAAACAAGCAGCTCAGCGATTTCCCTGGTGGTCCAGGGGCTACTTCTCCACGCTTCCAAGACAAGGGGTCCAGGTTCGACCCCTGGTCAGGGAATTAGATTCCACATGTTGCACCAAAGAGTTCACACACCCCAACTAAGGATTCTGCTGCATGCCACGGCGAGCATAGAAGATCCCACACGCTGCAGCTAAGACTTAGTGCAGCCAAATAAATAAATACTTTCTAAAAAAAAAAAAAACGTGTGGCCCACATGAGGGTCACGTAGCCAATGAGAAAGAAAACAACCAAGATGAACAGGGATCACAGAAGAAGGGGAGAAACCAGGGCCACTTAGGGCCTGAGACTGAGATTGATGCTAAACCAAGGCAGGAAGCAAGGAAACTTAAGCTAGAAACAAGGGAAGGTACCCATAAATTAAACACTCAAGCACTCACCACAAACTCAGACAACTGCAGGGCCAGGCTGATAACATGGACAGGGAAATCTGGTGGTGGAGAGTAAGACTCAAGGGAGTGGGGAAGGGACGCCCTGGTCAGCCCTAGAGAAAGAGGTGGCTGCTGTTACACGCTGACCGCTGAGTTGACCTACCAAGCTGTGTCTCACTTACCTTCACTGAGGTAAGTGAAGAAGCTAGGAAGACCAGAGGTCAGAAAGAGATCTGGTGGACTGGAGTTACCTGCTTGCAGATCAAGCCAAGGGAAACTCTACAGCACATCAGGTCATTTATTTATCAACCAAAAGTGCAGCTATAGAAAACAAGGCATTTACAACAAAATACGCACTTGTCTGTACTTGATGTGGCCTCTCATTTATGCTCTATCAGTTTATTGAGTTGGACTTGAGATCTTTAAACTCAGGAATAGGAGCTTTGAAGGTGAACCATGCAGCATTATAAATTACGTGCTGACTCAGAAGGGTGAACAGTTGCTGGAGCGCTGGGGAATGGAAGTGCTGACAAGCAGAGTGGGAGCAGGCAGGAAAAGGGTTAACAGTTTGGGTGAAGGTCAGCTTACAGGTAAAATAGCGATGTCCATGTCACAAAACTAGAAGATACAACAGGGTGTTATGAAACAGAATGGGCAGCAAGCAGGGCTGAGTGTGAACGTCCACAGAGTAACCAGTACACAGAGGGTGTCCTGGGCTCCTGCAGGGCTCCGATGATCAGAGGCCAGGCTTGGAATCCCAGTGACATCGCTAGCTGTGAGACCCTAACCAAGTCAGTCAACCTCTCTGTAGCTCACTTTTCTCCTCTGGAAAACAGAGATGATACTAAAAATGGGGACCTCTCACAGGGCTGTCAGGAGGCACTGAGGAGCACTCAGAACCTATCTAGCAGGTAGATAGGGAAGAACAGGGAAGAACAAACCTGACTCCACGCTGGATCAGTTCCTTTCATTTTAACATTCCTTTTCATCGCCTATGTTGCTACAATCACTACAATGATGCTGTGTATAGCTGTAAGCAGACATAATCACCTGCCTCCTGGAATCTGGTCCCTCTGCCTGAATGTTAAACTAAAGTGCCTTTGTTCAGCTACCAGGAAATACCCTGACCCTGCCAACCTGTGAATGGCTCCACGAAGGAAGAAATTAACTACATTCTCCCCAAGGCTGGCCAAGCCAAGAGATATTTTGCAAGACTTAATGGCCTTTATACTTCACTTCCTGACCACCCCCTACTCTTTATTTTATAAAAGAAACTGGCATCCAGACCCCCATTAACATGGTACTCTAGGACTCTAGTTCACCATCTTCTCTGACGCCTAGCATTCCAAATAAAGTTGCTTCTCCTTGTCTCAACACCTTATCTCCTGGATTGTTGCATAGTAAGCAGACCAAGAAAATGCAAGAGAAGACTCTGTATGTGGATACCACCAAATGGCCAATGCCAAAATCAGACTGATTATATTCTTTGCAGCTAAAGATGGAGAAGCTCTATACAGTCAGCAAAAATAAGGCCAGGAGTTGACTGTGGCTCAGATCATGGACTCTTTACTGCAAAATTCAGACTTAAATAGAAGAAAGTAGGGAAAACCACTAGACCATTCAAGTATGACCTAAATCAAATCCCTTAGCATCATACAGTGGAAGTGAGAAATAGATTCAAGGGATTAGATCTGATAGACAGAGTGCCTGAAGACCTATGGATGAGGTTTGTGACACTGTACAGGAGCCAGGGATCAAGACCATCCCCAAGAAAAAGAAACGCAAGAAGGCAAAATGGTTATCTGAGGAGGCCTTACAAATACTTTGAAAAGAAGAAAAGCAAAAGGCAAAGGAGAAAAGGAACGATATACCCATTTCAATGCAGAGTGCCAAAAAATAGCAAGGAGAGATAAGAAAGCCTTCCTCAGTGATCAGTGCAAAGAAATAGAGGAAAACAACAGAATGGGAAAGACTAGAGATCTCTTCAGGAAAATTAGAGACACCAAGGGAACACTTCATGCAAAGATGGGCTCAAGAAAGGACAGAAATGTTATGGAAGAACAGAAGCAGAAGATATTAAGAAGAGGTGGCAAGAATACACAGAAGAACTGTACAAAAAAGATCTTCATGGCCCAGATAATCATGATGGTGTGATCATTAATCTAGAGCCAGACATCCTGGAAGGTGAAGTCAAGTGGGGCTTAGGAAGAATCACTAGAAACAAAGCTAGTGGAGGTGATGGAATTCCAGTTGAGCGCTTTCAAATCCTGAAAGATGATGCTGTGAAAGTGCTGCAGTCAATATGCCAGCAAATTTGGAAAACTCAGCAGTGGCCACAGAAGTGGAAAAGTTCAGTTTTCGTTCTAATCCCAAAGAAAGGCAATGCCAAAGAATGTCCAAACTACTGCATAATTGCACTCATCTCACACGCTCGTAAAGTAATGCTCAAAATTCTCCAAGGCACGCTTCAACAGTAGGTGAACTGTGAACTTCCAGATGTTCAAGCTGGTTTTAGAGAAGTCAGAGAAACCAGAGATCAAATTGCCAACATCCGCTGGATCATCAAAAAAGCAAGAGAGTTCCAGAAAAACATCTATTTCTCCCTTATTGACTATGCCAAAGCCTTTGACTGTGTGGATCACAATAAACTGTGGAAAATTCTTCAAGAGATGGGAACACCAGACCATTTTACCTGTCTTCTAAGAAATCTGTATGCAGGTCAAGAAGCAACCTAGAGCCAGACATGTAACAACAGACTAGGACTTTCCTGGTGGCTCAGACGATAAAGCATCTGCCTACAATTCGGGAGAGCTGGGTTCAGTCTCTGGGTCGGGAAGATCCTCTGGAGAAGGAAACGGCAACCCACTCCAGTACTCTTGCCTGGAGAATCCCATGGACAGAGGAGCCTGGTAGGCTACAGTCCATGGGGTCGCAAAGAGTCGGACACGACTGAACGACTTCACTTTCACAACAACAGACTGATTCCAAATCGGGAAAGTAGTATATCAAGGCTGTATACTGTCACCTTGCTTGTTTAACTACTATGAAGAGTACATCAGGAGAAATGCTGGGGTGGATGAAGCACAAGCTGGAATCAAGATTGCTGGAAGAAACATCAATAACTCCATATATGCAGATGACATCACCCTTATGGCAGAAAGCAAAGAACTAAAGAGCCTCTAGATGAAAGTGAAAAAGGAGAGTGAAAAAGTAGGCTTAAACCTCAACATTCAAAAGACTAAGATAATGGCATCCGCTCCCATCACTGCATGGCAAATAGATGGGGAAATAGTGGAAACAGTGAGAGACTTAATTTCTTGGGCTCCAAAATCACTGCAGATTGTGATCACAACCAAGAAATTAAATGACACCTGCTCCTTGGAAGAAAAGCTATGACCAACCTAGACAGCATATTAAAAAGCAGAGACATTACTTTGCCAACAAAGGTCCGTCCAGTGAAAGCTATGGTTTTTCTAGTCATCATGTATGGATGTGAGAGTTGGACTATAAAGAAAGCTGAGTGCCAAAGAATTGATGCTTTGGAACTGTGTGTTGGAGAAGACTCTTGAGCGACCCTTGGACTGCAAGGAGATCCAATCAGTCCATCCTAAAGGAAATCAGTCCTGAATATTCATTGGAAGGATTGATGCTAAACCTGAAACTCCAATACTTTGGCCACCTGATGCAAAGAACTGACTCATTGGAAAAGACCCTGATGCTGGGAAAGATTGAAGGCAGGAGAAGAAGGGGATGACAGAGGGTGAGATGGTTGGATGGCATCATCGACTCGATGGACATGAGTTTCAGCAAACTTCGGGAGCTGGTGATGGATAAGGAAACCTGGTGTGCTGCAGTTCATGGGGTCTCAAAGAGTCAGACATGACAGAGAGACTGAACTGAACTGAACTGAAGCAGACCAAGCTTGGACTCAGTAAGTTTCACGTGTAAGTTTAAATATAGATGTACTGGGTACTTAACAAACATCATTTTATCACGTCCTACCAGCCACTTTGCAGTGCAGCATTATTTCCGGATGACACTTCATAGATAAGAAACTGAGGTTCAGATCCTACCTAAGGGTCGCATGGCTGAGAGCTGGCAGGGCCAAAGAAGGAGTCCCACCCATCTCTACTGTATCCACATCCCACCACAACCAGCTTCAAGGCACTGCGTACAAAGTCTCATTACAGAAGCCCCCCTGGCAGAAGCCGGGGGCACCGCGCCCATAGTCTCATTACAGAAGCCCCCCATTCTCTACTGTGGGGTCTCTGTTCTTAAGAATTACTTTCCCTGAATGCTTCTCACTTTTAAAAACCGGCCAGACCCTTCACCAAGACTGAGAAATCATTAAATCACACTTAACCATGTTGGGAATTAAAAGATAGGAAGAGAAATAGCTTTTCTCATGAATATGCAAATAAACTTTAAATAACATCTACATATTTAAAACAGGCATTAGAAAGAAATGTGAACCTCTGTCTAAGACAGAATGGATGCTGGATGCTGGATACCAGTTTGTGGTATCCATCACCTTACAAGTAAAATTATTTTATGATCTCACAATAGTAATGTAATTATTGTGAATTATACTATCAACATCTTTGAAATGTCTGGTCTAAATGTGAGCACTCTAAGCCATGTACTAGAATAAAAGTGAAAAATAAAAAGGCAGAGAAAGCCATGGAAATAGCTTTTTTTCCTAGTAATTATGAGAAACTAAGATCAGATTTGTTTTTGTAGGCAAACTGACTGCCCATGGCCCTAATATCACATCTGGAAATCCCAAGTTCTGGCATGCAGGAACCATGGACCAGCCTCTGGAAAAACCTCTTGCCAGGGAGAACTGTGGATTGTCAGCCATTCATGCCGAGCTTGGAATGTTACTGTCCCATTAAAGTTTCCAAGGCCTTTCCCCTAAGAAGCTTTACAGGCATCCTGGGCAGGCCTGGCTCAGAACCCGGGGACTCAGAAGAAATTTGAAATAGAAAGGTTTCGAAACAGGGAAAATAGAAGTATACGTTAAGAGATAGGAGGAAAGAAAAGTGATTTTAGAAAATTGTCTGGAGATGAACCTGAAAGGGCTTCTTGAAAACAAGGAAGACAGAGAATGAGAGAAAAACAGAGAAGCAAGGAAGGGAGAAGGAAAACATAAACAGAGCTGAGACAGGAAATAAGGAGGCAAATCGTGAACTGGGGAAAGGGATTTCACACCAGAGTCCTCGGCGTGTGTGGACAATGGCACTTTTCAGAAGAAATTCTTCACACCTCTTCCTTTCTGAGCTGGAAAGTCTAGTGAAGTGTGGATGAAGGGTGACGAGTAGAGAGAGGGTGGGGAGGCCTCAGTTTCCCTGCCCCCCACCCACTGCACAGGGCTTATAGTTTACTTGCAGCTCCCCAGGGTGAGGGTAGTAGACACAGGTAAGCAAGGCGTGGGCTTCCCTGATTGCCCAGACAGTAAAGAATCTGCCTGCAACGCAGGAGACTCCAGGTTTGATTCCTGGGTCCAGAAGATCCCTTGGAGGCGGGCATGGCAACCCACTCCAGTATTCTTGCCTGGAGGATCCCATGGACAGAGGAGCCTGGAGGGCTACAGTCCATGTGGTCACAAAGAGTCAGACACAACTAAGCAACCTTCACCAAGCACTTTCACCCAGAGTTCAAAGCAACCTGTACATCACTCAAGAGTCTGTTCCTGCCCCAACATCTAAAGCAGGGCAGGAATGGAAAAGTGGGTGTATCAGGGAGGAAGAAGCAGTGAGGCTCTAACCCAGTGCCATCTGGCCTTTGCACCCCTCACATGCCACAGCTGCAGCAGCCGAAGGCACTGACAATGCCCAGCTCTCTCCAGAGGGAACAGCTTCTCCCCAAGAATACACAGGGACAAGGTGTCTCCTCACACCCGGAACTAAGAAGGAGAGGAGCAAAAGAGTTTCCTGAGTCACCTGTCAGGAATTAACTGCCCCTATGTCTCAAGCCAGAGCCAGTGACCTGGACTGGATGCTGAAACTGTGGTTCCCAAGAAGTGTCCTGGCTGCAGCCCAGTGATGGGGTCCCCTCCCTCTGACTTCAAAGCCTGCCTGTTGGTGACATTAGCTATTGAGGAGATGAAAGCCCTGGGGAAATCAGTCTGCAGGGAGGGGAACGGGGTTGGCAGTTCTGTCTTTCATCCCAAACGAGAAGACCACAGCGAAAGATACAAAGGCTCATTGTACACTGAGCCAGACAGTCCTGACTTCAGAGAGAGAAGCTCAGTAAATGCACATTTTTCTCAAAAGAGTCTGTTTTGATGAAATGGGCAGATTCCATCAGCTCTCTCACATGTTTGCCCTCTGTATGTATTTATTTAAAAAGTGCAGTATTCCAGTGATGAGGGCAATTTTGGCTAAAGTTTCTACTGCATGAAAGATACAAAATTATTTATCAAATCCAGAGAAATACTGGGTTGACTTTCCCCATGTTCTAGCTTATTAGCTCTTAAACCCTGTTGAATAGCATGAAATTTAATTTTCAGTCCCATCATGGGAACTGAGAAGAATTAACATCCTCAACATGACCTCACATTCCATGAAAAATAAACTACTGAACCAAGTGGATGTATGAGCCAGCTCTATTTTAATGAAAAATGAAAGAAAACTCCAAATCCAACTAACTGAAACTGCAAAAGAGAAATCAATGCCTCTTGCAACTATAAAGTCCAAGGGGAAACTAACTTCAGGTACAGTTTGATCCAGAGCATTAAGGGTGAGACAAGAGCTGGTTTCTCTCTCCATCTCTTAACTAAGCCCACTGCAACCCATCTCTACACTAGCTGTTCTAACAATCAGCCTAATGATAACCAGTAAATTCTGGCTCACCCTTAGAAACCTAAGTCCAATGGAGGGAAGAAAAGAGTGAGCTCCTAGCAAAAGCCTCCTAGGTTTCCCTCTGATTAAACTGACCTTTGTCCCATCACCCCTGAACTAATCTCTGAGCTTAGGGACAAACTGAGGTCTGCACAGGCAGGCATGGATTACAAGTTAGCTTCTTTGAGGTCCATGCAAACCCATCAACTGAAAACAGAGTTTTTCAGAGGGAAACTCTGCTGATTTTATCCAGAGAAGGGTATATGGAATCTGGGCAGGCACAACAAAAGATGAGCACTAATGCATGACAGAATATTTCAGGGATTTGCTGCTAACATGGCAGTACCATTCCTCTAGCTGTACGCAAAGGCAAGCAGGTGGTAACAGACTACAAAGCATTTTTTAAAAAAAGTTGGAGATCAAGTTTAAAGTTGATAAAATTTTATTTTTCTGTAGGTTTTTGTTAGAGAAATCTGTTTGTGTTTGTGGCTTACCCCCTCTATTCTGTTTGCTAGACATCAAGAAGGAGGTGCTCATCTATCTCCTACAGGGGGCTGTCCAGGTGCTGCCCCCCACCCTCCAGCCAGCCAACATCCAATGACACAAAGGTGGGAGACACATTCACCGCTCCTGCCTGGACTCACTCCTTGGTGGAAACTGGGTGTGAAGTCCCTACAATGCACCAGATGCTATGTTATGTACTCTCAGCATAAAGTCTTTAACCCTCAAACCAACAAACTTTATATTATCTGCCCAAAGTCACATAGTTGGTAAATGGTGGAGCCATGATTAGGACCAAAATTTGTCAAATGGCTTTTTCTAGGTACATCTTCTTTTGTCCTTGGAGTTTAAACATGTTCACATTTTCCTGGTTTCAATCTTGAACCTACCTGCAAGTGTATAGCGCATTTTCCCTAAAGCTGTGCTTTGCCATGCCAGGCTGCCTTGAGTAAGATTTCAGGTTACTTAAGCTGGGGCTTTTCAACCTGGTGAGTGTGAATAAACTATGTGACCCATTGCTAACTCTCTCAAGCCAAATTAGATGACTTTTCCATTGCTTAATACAATATGTGCCCTTTCATTTCCATTCCCTTCTTCATGCGCTCACTTGGAAGTCCCTCCAAATGCCATCTATCTCTAGCCCATCTGTCTCCTCTCCATGAATCAAAATCTCACCCATTAAAGGTCTACTTTAACTCACTGGCACAGTCTTCTGGAATATAACTGTACAACACAACCTACATCAAAAGTCTTAGACTTCAGCATACTCTTTGATCCAACAATCCCACTTCTTAGAATTAACCTGGGGAAAATAGAGATGGCTGTATGGAACTAAATAAACAAACACACACATATGCACTCATATATTGGCATGTTAATTTTAAAGGCAAAAGATGGAAACATCCTAATGATTATATGGCGGGAAATTCACTGAATAATTTATAGTCGTCTATTTCATAGTATACAGTGATTAAAAATAACATCACAAAGAACTTTCCTGGTTGTCCAGGGGATGAGACTCTGTGATTCCAATACAGGGAACCTGAGTTTGACCCCTGGTCAGAGAACTAGATCCCACACGCCACACTAAAATATCCTGCAGGCCGTAAAGAAGATAGTGGATCCTGAGTGACGTAACCAAGACCTGGTGCAGCCAAATACAAATAACACATATTTTAAAAAATATAGGGGATTAGCTAATAACTATATAAAAATCACAATGGACAGGTTGCCAAACTACAGGTACAGATTGACCCAATCATGGAGAACAATCTAACTGGCCCTTCTGGGTTTGCTCAGGATCCTTCTTCATCTTGCTTTCTGATTTGTAAGCTCTACCCGCCCTGGGCCCTCCTGGTCTCTGTTTTCCAGCTGGGATCAGTCAATGAGAAGTCCCAGTGCGAGATCTGAGTGCAGGGGGAGGAGGTCAGAGTGTGCTCTCTGTACTCTCTCCTTGTGAAATTGCTTGGGCCGCTGAGTCTATTAAATGAAGGACGCTGCTCCTCTCAAGGTCATTTTCTCTACTCATTCTCCTTCCCAGTTTTAGTAACTGCATCCATTCCTGACCCCTTCACTAACAGCCTGGGGTTGGCAACAGCTCGTTTACTACGACTAGTCATGGGTTATCGCACCATACCCATGCTTCCCCTATGATTTACCCACTCAGAGAATTTAACTCTACTGCTTTCTGCTACAACCTTGACTAACGCAACACAAATACAAACACAAACAGTACTAACACAATACAAACACAAACAGACTCACTCATAAACGGGGGAAAAAACCTTACAACAAAATACCTCAAAACCCAACAATGCGTATCTTACTAGCTGGTGAGACTGTGAACAAGTTTGATTTTATTCTCCTTATTGCTTTTCTGTACTTTCCAATTTTATCCAATCAATATATAATACTTTCTGAAAACGAAATAACTACAGGTATTATGTTCTTACAAATCTGACTTATGACCAATGCTAGTTCTTCAGTAAATCTTTCTCTGATCACATACCCTCTAAACTTACCTCGCTTTAAACTGAATTTCTCCACCATTTATTTTCTGTGCCATCTATATGCGACACTTACAACATCCTGGTGGTGAGGTGAGTGTACGTATTTTCTTTACACCAGCCTTATTCCCAAAGCTATTTAAGAGAGCACGATTTGTACACAGCACTTTCCTTTTTGGAGATTAAAGTTTCTCAGAGGGCAGGGGCCATGCTTTATGTTTCCTCTATCCCCTACTGTACCTGTTACGCAGTGGACGATCAATAAACATGGATGGGATAAATGAAACCTATAGAAGAGATTTAAAATCTCATTTCTGTCATTACATGCTTCCTATCAACTCTCCTCCATAAGCAATAAAAATGAATTATTTGAATTCAATTTCTCAACAGATCCATCTTCTAGTGAAAGTGCAAATCAGGAATGAAATAGCTTGAGGCAAGCAGGCTGAAGGACAGGAGAGAAACAGGGTGGAAAAAGCCGCTATGAAACGGCAATAATGAGTTCCTGGATTATGGAGAGGTGACTAAGTTTTAAGCCTGGGCTTTCTCACTAATGACAAATCTTGATATTTTAGTTTCAGACTTCTAAAATTTATCACTAGAGAAAGAAAGCTGAATAATAGTATTTGGATTAATGGGGGTCATCATTATTCATTGTGCAGAAGAAAGCCAGTAGACTAGAATCAGTTTTACAGAAGATCAAATTGTGACCTGATTCCTCAAAGCATCATTTTTTACTTGCTATTTCTATTTTTCTCAATCTCCTACTATAAATAGACACAGTGAACCTAATAAGGTGTTTGAATAGCCACCAAATGCAATTGTCTAAGTTCAGCTTTAGCAATTGTTGGATAGGGTACCCTAAGACAGAAAAATGGTACCCTCAGCATCTGCAGGAGAGGCTGGCGAAAGTGAAAGCAAGTCTCCGCCATCCTTCTGAAGCTGTCCTCACTGTGGCCCCCACTTCTGAATATCCTATCCTATGGGGTGTGTTGCTACTTGCAAGGTGGTTGCACAGTTGCACATAAATGGGAAACCGAGACTGATATAGATGGTTCCATGTAGCTTTTATTATTAAATAACATTATCAAGAGGAAGAAGCCCCAGGCGCAAGGACAGGAGCAGAGTGTGCCTAGGTGCAACCAGAACCTCTGATCCACTGATTGGAGCTGCAGTGGTGTTCCCATCTCAGCCCTGTCATCTCATCTGTTTTCACACAATACTTGTTCTCTTGAATTCAGCAATTTAAAGAACCTATTTATTTCTACTAACTGAACAAACAACACAATGATTTCTCTGTAAATCATTTTAATAAATACACTCACTATACTCAGCTCTGAGCTACAAGATTCTCTGTTCTGGTACAATGAGGGTTTCCCTAACTATTCTAACACATTGCTACCAGCATCAGGAATATACCAAGCTACATAATTCTTCAGTGCCCTCCTCAGATGCAAAGCTCTCAAGTCTCTTGTTATTACAATCTGCTCTCAGAATCTCATCAGCTAATTCACCTTGAATTATGTATGGTTGGTTAAAAAATGGATCCTGTCTTTCTAGATTTTTCTATTCTAAAATATAAAATGCTTAAATTGAAAAAATCTCTCAGGGTAGAATTTCAGCAATAGTGGTAGGTGGTGTGTTCTAGGAGAGGGAGTGGGGTTTTTTTAGAGGAAACGTTCCTGGAATTTTATCAGTCCTAGGACACAGACTCAGGAAGGTCCCTGCTTACCTTGCCTCTGTGTCAGCCAGCCCTGTGTCATAACAAGAGCAGTCGTAACATGTTAGTAACAGTGTTCACTGTTATTAAAGCTACGGTTTTTCCGCTAGTCATGTGTGGATGTGAGAGCTGGACCACAAAGAAGGCTGAACGCCAAAGAATTGACACTTTTGAACTGTGGCATTGGAGAAGACTCTTGAGAGTCCCTTGGACTGCAAGGAGATCCAACCAGTCCATCCAAAAGGAAATCAACCCTGAATATTCATTGGAAGGACTGAGGCTGAAACTGAAGTTCCAATAGCTTAGCCTGATGCGAAAAGCCATTAGAAAAGACCCTGATGCTGAAAAAATTGAAGGCAGGTGGAGGAGACAACAGAGGACAAGTTAGTTGGGTGGCATCACAAACTCAATGGACATGAACTTGAGCAAGCTCCAGGAGATGGTGAAGGACAGGGAGGCCTGGCGGGCTGCAGTCTATGGGGTCACAAAGAGCTGGACACAGCTGAGCGACTGAACAACAAGAACAACAAATCACTGACGAAGTGCCCTTTCTCTAGGCTTGGGATATGAATCTTCACATTATTATTTCATGTTCACAATAATTCTATGGAATTGCCTTGCTACTCTCACTTGATAGTGAAGAAATATAAGCTGGTTACAACCACCCAATAAATAAACGGCATGGATTCTGTTGGGCGGTTTGGGATTTTTAACTCAAAGCTCTGGCATTCTAAGGCCAGTGGTCTGAACCATTATGGCCTGCTTTCTGGTGATCTCAAACTGATGCAACTTTCCAGCTATTCAATGGATAGACTGATTCTTTTCTCCATCATTTCTAGTTTGTTTTGCTCATCTTTCTCTGGTCAGTATCTATGGATCAGGTGATTCATTGCATTTGGACACCTTAAGTTTTTCAGTTGATCTAGTCACTTTTATACTCCCTGGAAAGCTTATTTGGGTTAGATTTTTCCATTAAGTTCTTTATTTTCCCCTAGCCCTTCCAACTCATAATAATATATTGAAGGTGCAGGGCACTTCCTTGGTAGTCCAATGGCTAAAAAAATTCTTTGCTTCCCGTGCAGGGGGCCTGGATTCTATCTCTGGTCAGGAAACTGGACCCTGCATGCTCAAGACCCTGCATGCTACAATGAAGACTGAAGATCCCAAGTGCTGCAACTAAGAACTGACCCAGCCAAATAAATAAATAAATATTTAAAACTCCATTAAAGGGGAAATTAAAATGTGGATTTGATTCAACCTTATTACTAATCAAAAAGAAAACAAATCAATGAAATGCTATTTTGTACCTAAGTTGATGATGTTATGGGAAAAGAGTGCTTTCAATCAATACTGTCAAGAGTACAAATTGGTAAGTCTTGTAGAATTATACAATATGACCCAGGAATTCCGCTTCTTAAAACTAGCTATAATTAAATAATCAGAGATGCATCCAATGACTTACGTATGAGGATATCTATCTTTGTATTGGGGGGAGCAGAGAAGAAAATAGCCTAGATACATAACAATCAGTTCAGATCAGTCGCTCAGTCGTGTCCAACACTTGCAACCCCATGAATCGCAGCACGCCAGGCCTCCTTGTCCATCACCAACTGCCTGAGTTCACTCAGACTCACGTCCATCGAGTCAGTGATGCCATCCAGCCATCTCATCCTCTGTCGTCCCCTTCTCCTCCTGCCCCCAATCCCTCCCAGCATCAGAATCTTTGCCAATGAGTCAACTCTTCGCATGAGGTGGCCAAAGTACTGGAGTTTCAGCTTTAGCATCATTCCTTCCAAAGAAATCCCGGGGCTGATCTCCTTTAGAATGGACTGGTTGGACCTCCTTGTAGTCCAAGGGACTCTCAAGAGTCTTCCCCAACACCACAGTTCAAAAGCATCAATTCTTCGGCACTCAGCTTTCTTCACAGTCCAACTCTCACATCCATACATGACTACTGGAAAAACCATAGCCTTGACTAGATGGACCTTTGTTGGCTAAGTAATGTCTCTGCTTTTGAAAATGCTATCTAGGTTGGTCATAACTTTTCTTCCAAGAAGTAAGCATCTTTTAATTTCATGGCTGCAGTCACCATCTGAAGGGATTTTGGAGCCCCCCCAAAATAACGTCTGACACTGTTTCCACTGTTTCCCCACCTATTTCCCATGAAGTGATGGGACCAGATGCCATGAACTTCATTTTCTGAATGTTGAGCCTTAAGCCAACTTCTTCACTTTCCTCTTTCACTTTCATCAAGAGGCTTTTTAGTTCCTCTTCACTTTCTGCCATAAGATGTCATCTGCATATCGAGGTGATTGATGTTTCTCCTGGCAATTTTGATTCCAGCTGTGCTTCATCCAGCCCGGCGTTTCTCATAATGTACTCTGCATATAAGTTAAATAAGCAGGGTGACAACATACAGCCTTGATGTACTCCTTTTCCTATTTGGAACCAGTCTTTTGTTCCATGTCGAGTTCTAACTGTTGCTTCCTGACCTGCATATAGGTTTCTCAAGAAGCTCAGGTCGTCTGGTATTCCCATCCCTTTCAGAATTTTCCACAGTTTATTGTGATCCACACAGTCAAAAGCTTTGGCATAGTCAATAAAACAGAAATAGATGTTTTTCTGGAACTCTCTTGCTTTTTCCATGATCCAGCGGATGTCAGCAATTTGATCTCTGGTTCCTCTGCCTTTTCTAAAACTAGCTTGAACATCTGGAAGTTCATGTTTCACGTATTGCTGAAGCCTGGCTTGGAGAATTTTGAGCATTACTTTACTAGCATTTGAGATGAGTGCATTAGGCAGTAGTTTGAGCATTCATTGGCATTGCCTTTCTTTGGATTGGAATGAAAACTGACCTTTTCCAGTCCTGTGGCCACTGCTGAGTGTTCCAAATTTGCTGGCATATTGAGTGCAGCACTTTCACAGCATCATCTTTCAGGATTTGAAATAGCTCAACTGGAATTCCATCACCTCCACTAGCTTTGTTCGTAGTCATGCTTTCTAAGGCCCACTTGACTTCACATTCCAGGATGTCTGGCTCTAGGTGAGTAATCACACCATCATGATTATCTGGGTTCTGAAGTCCTTTTTTGTACAGTTCTTCTGTGTATTCTTGCCACCTCTTCTTAATATCTTCTGCTTCTGTTAGGTCCATACCATTTCTGTCCTTTATCGAGCCCATCTTTGCATGAAATGTTCCCTTGGTGTCTCTAATTTTCTTGAAGAGATCTCTAGTCTTTTCCATTCTGTTCTTTTCCTCTATTTCTTTGCATTGATCCTGAGGAAGGCTTCCTTATCTCTTCTTGCTATTCTTTGGAACTCTGCATTCAGATGCTGATATCTTTCCTTTTCTCCTTTGCTTTTCATTTCTCTTCTTTTCACAGCTATTTGTAAGGCCTCCCCAGACAGCCATTTTGCTTTTTTGCATTTCTTTTCCATGGAGATGGTCTTGATCCCTGTCTCCTGTACAATGTCACGAACCTCATTCCATAGTTCATCAGGCACTCTATCTATCAGATCTAGGCCCTTAAATCTATTTCTCACTTCCACTGTATAATCATAAGGGATTTGATTTAGGTCATACCTGAATGGTCTAGTGGTTTTCCCTACTTTCTTCAATTTAAGTCTGAATTGGCAATAAGGAGTTCATGATCTGAGCCACAGTCAGCCCCTGGTCTTGTTTTTGTTGACTGTATAGATCTTCTCCATCTTTGGCTACAAAGAATATAATCAATCTGATTTCGGTGTTGACCATCTGGTGATGTCCATGTGTTGTTGGAAGAGGGTGTTTGCTATGACCAGTGCATTTTCTTGGCAAAACTCTATTAGTCTTTGCCCTGCTTCATTCTGCATTCCAAGGCCAAATTTGCCTGTTTCTCCAGGTGTTTCTTGACTTCCTACTTTTGCATTCCAGTCCCCTAGAATGAAAAGGACATCTTTTTTGGGTGTTAGTTCTAAAAGGTCTTGTAGGTATTCATAGAACTGTTCAACTTCAGCTTCTTCAGCGTTACTGGTTGGGGCATAGACTTGGATTACTGTGATATTGAATGGTTTGCCTTGGAGATGAACAGAGATCATTCTGTCCTTTTTAAGACTGCATCCAAGTACTGCATTTCGGACTCTTCTGTTGACCATGATGGCTACTCCATTTCTTCTGAGGGATTCCTGCCCGCAGTAGTAGATATAATGGTCATCTGAGTTAAATTCACCCATTCCAGTCCATTTTAGTTCTCTGATTCCTAGAATGTCGACGTTCACTCTTGCCATCTCCTGTTTGACCACTTCCAATTTGCCTTGATTCATGGACCTGACATTCCAGGTTCCTGTGCAATATTGCTCTTTACAGCATCGGACCTTGCTTCTATCACCAGTCACATCCACCACTGGGTATTGTTTTTGCTCTGGCTCCATCCCTTCATTCTTTCTGGAGTTATTTCTCCACTGATCTCCAGTAGCATATTGGGCACCTACTGACCTGGGGAGTTCCTCTTTCAGTATCCTATCATTCGGTATCCTACATAACAATAGAGAACAACTAAATAAAATTTGGTGCATTTGTATGACAGCAACCAGAAAGTTTTATAATAACCTTTAATGGAAAAGTTGTTAAAGACAGAATAGTAAGTGAAAAAAGAGAAACAAAACATACGCTTGAAATACATTTAAGTTTCTGAGAGTAACAGATATTACACCAAAAAATGCATTGGTGTTATAGCTAAGCGATGGGATTGTGGATAATGTAATTCATTATGCATTTTAAAATTTCCTTCAAATTTTCTAATAAAAAATTGTTACTTAGAATCAGAAGAAAAATAATTAATTTCTGAAACAGAACTCAAAGTAAAGTTTTTGCTTGTATGCAAAAGAATGATTGGGTCCTCTTTTTATTTTCAACCAACTGCTACCAATTGCTCAATTTCATAATTTGAGGTTGTTCTCTTAACATTCTACAACCATTTTAATATACAGTCCTAACAATTCAGTACTGAGCTGTATCCACTCATTCTGAGCTTTGTCACCAAGATACAGGAAAACTGTGTGTGAGCCTGTGCTGTCGCTTCAGTCCTTCCGACTCTTTGTGACCCTACGGTCTGCAGCCCACCAGGCTCCTCGTCCATGAGATTCTCTAGGCAAGAATACTGGAGTGGCTTGTCATGCCTTCCTCCAGGGGTACCTCCTGAACCAGGGATTGAACCTGCGTCTCTACATCTCCTGTATTGGCAGGTGGGTTCTTCACCACCGTCAGCACCTGGGAAGCCCCACAGGAAAATGAATACAATATAATTATATCATTCAAAGCCAATTCTATGAGGTTTGGATATATAATGTCAATACATATAAGTTTCATTAATCTCTTTCTTGTTACAAATTCTCTCTAGAAAAACAGAGTGATGATTAAATTGTGTGGAATGGTGACTAGAGTGGAGATCAGTCCAGTCATCAGTCATATCCGACTGTTTGCAACCCCATGGACTGCAGCATGCCAGACTTCCCTGTCTATCACCAGCTCCCAATGTGCTCAAATGCATGTCCACTGAGTCGGTGATTCCATCCAACCGTCTCATCCTCTGTCATCCCCTTTTCCTCCTGCATTTCCTGCGTTGGCAGGCAGATTCTTTACCACTGAGCCACCTGGGAAGCCCAATCAATGGCTGAATCAGGGCACGAAAAAATAAAGGTGTTTGGTTAAGTTAGCATAAAGGGGATGAGGTATGTTGAAGTGGGATGTCTGGAGTCACAGTCTTTGAAGCCGTTCAAAGGAGTATGACTTTTCTTGGAAATGAAATAGGTGATGTCACATTTAATTTCTAGGAAGACAGTCTCCAGGTCCTAAAAAGCAAGTAATCAATATTTATTTTTTGAAAAGTAAAAGGACCTATCATTTACTGAGTATTTACCATGTGACAAGTAGTATAACAAGAACCTTATTCAATTATCTATCAAATTCAAGAGATATATAATATCACTGTATTATCCCATTTGAAGATAAATACAGGCACATAAAGATTACATAGTATTTAATCCATCAGTCCCTCAGTCGTGTCTGACTCTTTGCGACCCATGGACTGTAGCCAGTCAGGCTCCTCTGTCAATGGGATTCTCCAGGTAAGAATACTGGAGTGGGTTGCCATTCCCTGCTCTATGGGATCTTCCCAACCCAGGGATCGAACAAATTTCTCCTGCACTGCAGGCAGATTCCTTACTCTCTGAGCCACCAAGGAAGCCAAATAATATGTAAGCCCACCTAACTAATTAATAATCCACAGCTTGTATGCAAGCTATCATTTAAAGACTGAAAGACGAGTCTGTAATGAAGTGCAAACTAACAACAAAAATCTTGCATCTAAGTAAATTAGGGAAGAACAATGGAAAGACTAAAAAGTCATACTGACAGGTACAGTCACCTCAGGATTTTGATGTTAAGCCATTGGTAAGACATCACAGAGTCAGAGTCATATTGGAGAAAGAAAATATAAGTCAGTTTTGTCCCACTGCCTTTACTATAAATGAGGAACTCTAGTCACCAGGAGTTGAAGTGACACAGAGTTAAACTCTGTATCTAGACACCCAGATACCCAAACACCTATGAAAGGAGTTTCCCACCCACTGCTCCAGCTCATGGGTCCTAGAAATCTTCCTTCTGATCAATAGGTCGATCAGGTGGGATTACAAAGTAAGTATGTTGGGCAATAGATACATTTCCAGTTTAAAGTATATTTTTTCCACTTTAGAACAAAGTGAGAAACCTTTGAAAGGTGAAGTATATATAAGGACATTAATGTGGCTTCTTTTTTGGCATCAAATCCCTCGGTCACGTCTCTTCATCCCTATCCTCTTACTGCTGTGTAAGTTGCTATCATCATTGCCATCAATATCTTCACGTTTCTTGTTTGTAGTTCAGCCTCTAAAATTCTCTACACATTCTCCAACTATTGTTAGCTCTGTTTGTAGTTTAACACATGAGTTCTCAGCTCATTAATGCCACTTACAAGCTGCAAAGACTTGGATGAGCTACCTAACTATCCAAGCACAAGTTTCCTCATCTTTGAAAGCAGACATAATAATGTCCAGTCCATAAAGTTGTCTTGAGAATTAAACCTAGGTAAAATATCTACCTCGTTGCCTAGGACAACAAGTATTTAAGCCTTAAATGACTTTTCCTTGCTTCCTTGGCATGAAGGTTTACATTTAATGGCTTCATCATTCTTCAGCTCTATCTTTTTTTTTTCTTCACTTGCCTTTTTTCTTGCCTCGGAAAACCTCCTGCTGCTTCTTCCGTTTTGACTTTCTAAATTTCACCACTGAGTGTTTTTCTAGTTCTCTGAGTCTTTAAAGAGGGAAAGGGAGGGAAGGGGAAAAAACAAAGAGTGAGCAGTTTAGTTGTCACGACAGTTTTTCCTTTTGTTTCAATCTTGTCTCTTCTATTGTTGCTTAAGATAAATTCTGTTTATTCTGTCATTAGAGTCTATGTTACTATCTGAGGTATACATTGAGAAGAGTGAATGATTTTTCTCTGACAATAATCTCTAGAAAGATCTGTTAGGATAACCAACTCTAGTCATGCTATTGACAGGAGAATGCCACCCAAAGATTACCAAAAAATAGCATTTTTTTAAAAAAAACTTGAAGTTGTAGTCATTTTGCGTAAGTGTGTGGCACAGAAATGATTAAATTTTCCAACCTCCTTCTTCCTTAAAATAATCAGCTCCCCAAACCTTTGGACTACAAATCATTTTAAAATTTCCAGTATTGAGCTATAGGGATGAAAGAGAGATCTTAGGGCTCAAGGAGAGAGAAGGACGTGTGTGAAAAGTCGGGGAGGGGGGTAGGTCAAAGAACCCAAAATAAAAGAGGCCAAATTAAAGAATAGGAGGGCAGCATCAGGGACTGAAGTTTTAAAAATAAACTTCACCCTCTATGAAACAATATCTTGTTCTAAGTGAGTCAAATTTTTATGTTCAACTCTGAGTCTCTAACATCACAGACACACGATTTTTATTCAGCTCTTAATTCATAATTTTGGTAGAATTTTAAACATACTTTTCATCCGGGTCTAAACAGCAATTTCCAGACAGTAAAATGTGCAGCCAGCCTAGTATGTATGTATGCATGTTAAGCTGCTTCAAGTCGTATCTGATTATTTGAGATCCCATAGACTGTGGCCCGCCAGGCTTCTCTTTCCATGGGATTCTCCAGTCAAGAATACTGGAGTAGGTGGCCATGCCCTCCTCCAGGGATCTTCCTAACCCATGTCTCTTATGTCTCCTGTATTGGGAGGCAGCCTGGGAAGCAGTCAGCCTTAAGGGTGTGAATAATCAACACAAGAGTGCTTTTCACTTATAGATCATCATAGTCCGGAACCCAAACTTCACAGAGGAGTCAGTCAGAGAGAAAATACTATGAAAGATTGGATTAGAGCCTTTTTAAAAATGATAACAAAGATAAACATTCATTGAAGTCATCTAAACCTCCTTGACAGAGGAGGACCAGGACTGTCCAGGACCACAGCTGGCCTGGAGTATATGGGATGAGAGTTAGGGTGTCAGGGTGACACACCCCCTTCCTGTTTGCAGGGTGGGGAGAGGGGAGAAGAGGCTGGGGAGGGAGGTCTCTGGTGGAGGGGTAATCTGGCAGCTCCTCACAGAGCAAGTGCACTAATGCAGCTAAAATGTTTGCTCCTTTCTGTTGCTGTTTGTGTCTTTGTAACTTGGAGATAACAGATAATCACTACATCTATGGGGCAGAAAAAGCAGGGCACATTGGGTGCTCTCCCTCATGCAGCTGATGTCCGCTCACGATGCTTTATTGGGCACTTACAGGAGTCGCCAGCTAGGTGGGGTGTTAGGTCCTAGAGATTTACAGACAGAACAAGAGATTCCAGCTGCCAAAAGGTACATGGTCAGGTTCAGTCTGCAGACTTAATAATAATCCCACGATGAGATAAATGCTAAGAGTTGTTTGTACAAAGTGCTTCCTCACCATCAAGATAATGCAAACAGTGCCATGATCCCTCCCACATTTCTAATATTTTAAGAAAAATTGCATTCGTTAGGTCCCAGACAGCTGCTGCATTTATGAGCTAGTGAAACAGATACTCTGGTAAACCAACATCAATCATTTTAAACAAAGAAAGCATTAGACACCATTATATTAGAACATAATGTCTACATTTTCTCTTCCCTGTTCTGATGGAAAAATGCATTTTAAAATGCATATAATAAATGAGCAAACCAAAGCTGTCATCAAAAAGTGTTATTTTCCATTACATGTGTTTGTGTTGGTAAAAATAACAAATTAGGCTATGGGAATAAAATGGTAAGGTAATAAGACTTAGATATCGCATATCAACTGTTGATCTACATTAAATGGTTGTTCTCAGAACCATAGATTTCCTGTAAATTGTTAAAGAGGATCAAATCATATTAGGTCAAATATGGTCTGTGGTACATCTCTGTTTATGAAATGTAAGTATTTATTAAAAATAAAATAATGAAATTCTGATTAAAATAAAGGTCATATAAATATAAAACAAAGGCCATTTATATGACCGTATAAAGGTCATATAAATAAATAAAAGATAATATAAATGCTTTTGCATTGGCTAGGTTGAGTTTTCTCCTGCAATTAAATGCCAACCCCCCCCCAAATTAAAAGTTGGTGTAGGGGAAATAAAAAGAAACAGTTCTGGGCTTCATGTTACTTTACAGTCAGCCCCATGTTCTCTAATCTTTGCACCTAAACAAGCAGTATGCACAGCTAGAATTGACCTTTTTAGGGAAGATCCCATAACCTCCCCAAAAAACAAAATTTTAATAGTGTTCCGTGTACTTATCATGAAAAAAAAGCCAATTACAGTTTCTCATCAGTTAGTTCTAAATGCCATTAACTGCATGACATATCATTATTTTATACATTATATCAAATAATTTAAAAGTTGCCAACTAAAAAAAAATGACAAAAGGTCTTATTATCACATAGAATCTTGGTTCTGCTTATTGAAAGAGCTAAGTTAGGTTTACTTAGACATGTAACTTTAACTTTATCACTTTTGTGAGATCATAAAAAGGAAAATATAAGTGAAATAAAAGGACTCATAATATTCTATCACATTTTGAGTTTATCACATTCCGAATTTTCCGTATCACTTTTCAACCCAGAGATGTCACAACCCATGTTTTCTGCGCAAATATCTTCCAAACCAACAAAGGATCAGCAACGCAGATTTTCTTAACAACATGTCCGTCTATCCGTATTTTTCTTTCAGATTTCAGATCCCAATTCTGCCACCCTTGATACGGACTCTTTCTAAATCTCAACAGTGTTTTTAGATGGTTTTAGGAAAACACCAGGCTTCATGTCCTCCACCGTCTCCTCCAGTAATCGCTGAAGGGTGAATGAGTGAAAGCTGAGAGCTGAAGGTGCCCGAAAGTACCACCGTGGAGCAAACCAAGTCCCTCAGGAGTAGGCTGTGCCCATGGTGCCCAGATGGCTGCCTGACCAGAGAGGGTGTAGGGTGTCACAGTCTGTGACACACAGCCCAAGTTCAGAGATGTTAGGATGTGAAAGCACACATCCTAAAATGAGCTAAACACAGGGATCCCCACATTAAACCATTCAGGAGAGCACACTTCTCCAATATACTCATTGCTGCTACTGCTAAGTCGCTTCAGTCGTGTCCGACTCTGTGCGACCCCATAGACCGCAGCCCACCAGGCTCCCCCGTCCCTGGGATTCTCCAGGCAAGAACACTGGAGCGGATTGCCATTTCCTTCTCCAATGCATGAAAGTGAAAAGTGAAAGTGAAGTCGCTCAGTCGTGTCCAACTCTTTGTGACCCAATAGACTGTAGCCCGCCAGGCTACTCTGTTCATGAGACTCTCCAGGCAAGAAGACTGGAGTTGGTTGCCATGCCCTCGTCCAGGGGGATCTTCCTGACCCAGGGATCTAACCTGCCTCTCTTAGTCTCCTGTATTGGCAGGCAGGTTGTTTACCATTAGTGACACCTGGGAAGCAGTATAATATACACTATATACTAAAATACTTTTATGTATGAAATTAAAGATCAATTATAACACAATAATGTATCACCAGATACTTTCTATAATGTTAGAAAAATCTGGATTTCTAGGCTTTGTTGCTGTTGTTTAGTTGCTAAGTTGTATCCAACTCTTTGCAACCCATGGACTATAACCGCCAGGCTCCTCTGTCTATAGGATCTCCCAGGCAAGAATACTGGAGTAGGTTGCCATTTCCTCCTCCAGGGGATCTTCCCAATACAGGTATCAATCCCATGTCTCTTGAATTGGCAGGGGGATTCTTTACCACTGATTCACCTGGGAAGCCCCTAGGCTTTGTCATGATAGACAGAAAGAGCAACAGTGATGTCTTTTTTAAATTGAAATATAATTGATTCACAGTGTTCTTCAGTTTCAGGTATACACCAAAATGATTCAGTTATACATATTATTTTCAGATTCTTTCCCTTATAGGTTATTACAGAATACTGAATAGAGTTCCCTATGCTATATATTAGGACTTTGTTGTTTTTCTGATTTATATATAGGAGTGTATCTATTAATCTAATAATCCTAATTTATCCCTCTCCCTCTTTCCTCTTTGGGAACCATAACTTTGTTTTCTACGTCTGTGGGTCTGTCGGTTTTGTAAATAAGTTCATTTGTATCATTTTTTCAGATTTCACATACGTGATATCATGTGATATTTGTCTTTCTCTGACGTACGTCACTTAGTATGATCATCTCTAGGTCTATCCACGTTGCTGCAAGTGGCGTTACTTCACTCTTTTTAAATGTTGAGTAATATTTCATTGTATGTGTGTACCACATCTTCTTTATTTGTGCTTTCATTTCTTGGCTATTGTAAATAGTATTGCCATGAATATTGGTTTGTATGTATCCTTTCCAAGTGCGGTTTTCCCTGGATATATGCCAAGGAGTAGGATTGCTGGATCATATGGTAGTTTTGTAGTTTTGTAGTTTTCTGAGGAACCTCTGTACCGTTCTCCATAGTGGCTGTACCAGTTTGCGTTCCTGCCAACAGTGTAGGAGGGTTTCCTTTTCTCCACACACTCTTTGGTATTTATAATTTGCAGACTTTTTGGTGGCGGTCATTCTGACCGGTGTGAGGTCACTCTACTTTTGATTTCTCTAACAGTTAGTGATGTTGGACATTTTCTCATGTGCCAGTTGGCTACCTGCATGTCTTCTTTGAAGAAATGTCTGTTTAGCTCTTCTGCTCATTTTTTGATTGTGTAGTTTGTTTTGATATTGAGCTGTATATGCCATTAGTATATTTTTAAAATTAATCCTTTATCAGCTGAATTATTTGCAAATATTTTCTCCCAATCTATAGGTTGTCTTTTCCTTTTGTTCATCGTTTCCTTTGCTGTGCAAAAGCTTTTAAGGTTAATTAGCTGTCTTAACAATGGTGCTTTTTCTAAGTGATCAATATGGCAATTATTAATAATATAAAGAATAACTGACTTGACTAAAATAAAAGTTTATATTATTTTTAATATAAGTTTATTTATTTTAATTGGAGGCTAATTACTTTACAATATTGTATTGGTTTCGCCATACATTGACATGATTAAAGACACATAAAATAGAAGTAGGAAAGAAAGAAAATCTGTCTCTCCCCATGCTTGACCAATAAAAATATTGAGAAATTTGGAATTGGAAAGTCAATAAAAATGAATTAAGCAAGGACTTTAGGGCAGAGAGGTTTGCTGCATTTGTTGCCAAATTTCTGTGAAACAGATATTTCCCTCCTTTTCAACTTTCTACGAAGAAACACCAATCGCTGAGCAACACATTAGAGAATTTATAGAAGGAAATACATCCATTTGGAACAATGGGGCAATTTAAAAGACGCATACTGGAGAGTTGTTCATAATGTACTTTAGGGACCCATCCTGTGTTTCAATTCCAAAGCACAAAGAAGAGTATATGGCCAAACTGGATTCTAATATGTTTCTTTGCTGACCAGCAGTACTCCTCTGGCATATGTACTAAGTAGATGATAGAACACAGAGGTTTTCACATGTTTAAAACCTCTAAACTATCTCAAGGGCAGCAGCTCTATCACTTTTAAATTCCAACATCACTGGTAATATGTGACACATAATTAACACTTAATGATACCGTCCATCATATTAACTTTGCAGGACCATAATGGGTATGTGCAGGAGTAAATGAAGGATGAGGTCAGAAAGATGAATTTAAATTGGGAGCAGAGTTATCAGCTCTCCTTAATAAATGTTAGCGAATGTGCCTAATGAATAACCCAAACCCTCATTAAAAATTCATTCGAGTGTTTTCTGAACTGATAGGGATTTTGTGGAACTTTCATTTTGTTCCAGCAAAGAATGCTTAGTATTTCAAAAGATTTTCAAATGTGGAGACGTAAGACAGCTAACAAACAAAGGGAGCTGACAAACATGGGAATGTGGCATCATATGTTGAAGTATATTAAATTTTCTTAGGTCAGTATGTGCACTATTATATACAATCTTATTTCTGTAACATAGAACACACAGGCTTGTCTTTTCAGGTACAATAATCCCTCAGGAGCCACAGGGCATTGGTGCCAGGACCAATCCACCAAAATCTGTGGATGCTTAAGTCCCTAGACAGCCCTCTGTATCCCCAGCTCCAGTGGAAAGCCAACTGTATATTTCTTGGAAAAATCCACGTGTAAGTGGACATGTGAATGAAGCTCCATGCTGTTCAAGAGTTAGGGAAATTAATCTTGTTTAGGCTTCAGAGACAAAGCAGAGCAGGCCCCTGACCTTAGTTCTAACCTCCCTGGACACTGCCCTGACTGTGAGTGACCGCCTGCTGTGAGGGCAAGACTTGAAGCGCCATAGATAAGAGGCGGGAGGAATCTTGAGAGACTGCTGAACCCTTCCAGGGTCTGGCCAGTCAAGACAGAGGCTTAACAACATTCCAAGTTTTAGAAGACAAACAAAGAGCGTCAACATGAAATCAGAACTGCAATTTTCTCACAGATTAGTGATGATATCAGTTTGCGTCGTGGGATTATAAACAGGAACCCGGGAATCCCAAACCGAAATTTTTGAAGTCTCACCCATGGAGCAGCGGGCTTCCTGGGACCTTTTCCCATGTGGGGCTCCAGATGTGCTGTGACATGGGACTTTCCAGTGCTGTTTAAGTCTGGATGTTGGTCAAAACCCAATTTGGTGATGCATCTCCTGCTCTTTCTATTTCTCTTTTCTTTTAATGTTAGTATATTGAAAGTAAGCTAGATAATTCTCTAACAAATATTGGTACTATTTATTTGTATATAACGAGTGGCTTATTTTATGAACAAATCCTTTGAACCTGAGACAAAAGTGAAAACTTTCTGCAAAATAAAGGGTCACTGTGTATCCCCATAGCCATTTACTCGCCTGTCTCTCATTGCGTGTAAATCACACAATGGAGTTAAAGCTTGTCCATGATGGGGCCACACTCATGCCCACTTCAGATGGTGATACTCTATGGCTTCTCGTACCCTGGACTCCAGCCACACAGCAGCCTCACTTGGAGCATTTGGAACTACTTGCCTCCCACCCATGTAGCTGCAGTTTCAGAGCATGAAGTTTTTACTATGCTCCTCTCTACTTGGAATGCCTCCTTGATAGCTGCCTAGCACCTCACCATCCATCAAACTTCACTGACTGATAAAAGAAATCCCCAGTGGGTGATGCATTACCTTGGAGCCACTGGGATGGGAGAGCTATCACGTGAGCAAAAGTGTTCTGTTCTATTTGCTCAGACATTAAAGAGGTGACTGCATTAGAAAACAAAACTGATCACGAGTGGGGAGGGGATATATGTATCCATATGACTGATCTGTGCTGTTGTACAGCAGAAACTAACACAACATTGTAAAGCAATTAGGTTCCAATAAGGAAACATGTGTATGTATTTTCTAAAGACGTGAGCTATGGTTTTACCATTCTGATGTAATATTTTTTAAATTTTAGCTTGGGATCTTCATGACTGTAGAGAAAGCAAACATTTGTAAATAGCTCCCCATATATATTTCCAGGCCAGTAATTCAAATCGTGAAAAATACATTGTAAAATTTTTTTAAACTATCAAAGAAAAATTTTATTCTCCTAGAGATCATTATTGATGGAATTGCTTTAAGAAAAAAAAAAAACAACTATCTTCGAGATTGATAAAATAGTTATCATAATTATTTTATGGCAAGAATAATCTTTTTTTTTTTGTAATGTGTTGTTTGGTTATTTATTTATTAACAAATCTTACCCGTGTGTCTGTGGAACAAAGTCCCTGCTCTGAATTAAAACTAATGTAAATTTATTTAAATAACAAATCTAGGATATAACATTTGCTAGAGTTAGCGTTAATAGAATATAAATTCCAGCAGTTGAACTGATAGAAATTGTGAAATGTGCTGATGAGTCAAACAATGCCAAATCAAGGTCAAGCGCAGGCTAGATCTCAAAAGAAAATCACATCAAAAAAGTATTATTTTGATTTAATATACTTTCCTTTTGCATTTAGATTTTAAGCTATAAAATTTATTATCATGGAAGCTTTTTGCTCCAGCAAAATATTTTAAAGATGTCAATAAGTATCACAAGGTGAACTCTTGTATTTAGAGGACTAAGTTCATATATACAAAGAACTTATTGGTGATTAGACTGTCCTCTCTAAATATTCTTGAAAATTTTATTAAAAATATGACACATGAATATATGCTCCCTAAAATGCAAGCATCTCAAAAATCTACATGTTCAAAAATAACATTTCTTTTTCACCTCCCTGTCCCTGTGCTGACCTATCTTATCTCCAAGTAACCACCAGTGGCAGTTTGAATGTAGCCTTGCAGGACTCTTGAAAGTATCTACATTGTATATATCAGTATCTGTATGTTTTTTTCTCTCTCTCATGTTATTCTGTAAACTGCTTTTGTCTCAAAAAAATAAAATAATTTGCAATTCAGATAAATCTGTTTGTAAGGTGTTGAGTCCCTGGTGCCTCATTAGTGTGAATGTCCCCATATTTGTCTGTTTGTCTACTGATTGAGAAGTAGTTTATTTCCTAATTTTAATTGTCATAAACAATTATTTTATTACTGTGCACTCCATCTCCCAACATTAGGATACAAACAATATTACAGTGAAGATAATTAAAAATATTTGATTACATGTTAATGTGGTGGCTTAGAGGTTAAAGCATCTGCCTGCAATGCGGAAGACCCGGGTGTGATCCCTGGGTTGGGAAGATCTCCTGGAGAAGGAAATGGCAACCCACTCTAGTACTCTTGCCTGGGGAATACCATGGACAGAGGAGCCTGGTAGGCTACAGTCCATGGGGTTGCAAAGAGTCGGACACGACTGAGCCACTTCACTTAAAGATATCAATCTTCTGCTAATAAAGTATGAAACATCACACTAAGGCCAGAAATAGAGTTTAACCTGGTGCCACGGACTGAGTGTTAGGGTCCCCCCAGAATTCATACACTGAAATCCTATTCCTAGTGGAATGGTGTTCGGAGGTGGACCTCTGGGAGGTAACTAGGTTGTAAGGATGGAACCCTCATGAATGGGGTTAGTGCCCTTGAAGCAGTGGCCCAAGGACACAGTGGGATGTGTCCATCTGCAGACCAAGCAGAGGGCGCTCATTGGGAACTTAAGCAGGACCTTGATTCTGTCTTCCTGGACTCCAGAACCACGAGAAATAAATTTCTGTTGTTTAAGTCACCTGGTAGGTGGTATTTTTGTTACAGCAGCCTGAGCTAAGACAGTCTGCCTGTATCTTCAGAAAAAAAATTTCAAACTATGAATTTGAGCATCTTTGAAAGACAAACTCTTGGGCTTTCTCTAGGTAAGAATCTAATAGAAGACACTAAGTAAACTCAGGAACCTAAAGGGCATACCCTTGGTTATAAAAATTAATTGGCCAGACATGTTCAGTTCTCCTAGGGAAATGAGAGGAACAAAAAAAATTCCTTTCTGGAAAAACATCCTTTCATCCTTGAAATATTTAAAACATTTTCCAAAATAAAAATGTAAAGGAAAATGAGCATCTTAGGCTTCTGGTTTCCAGTTCCACATGATAGGGTCTTAAAAGTCACCACTTTATTCTAACAAGTAAAGAGCTGAAAAAACGGAAAAATCCTCAATTCTTCTTGCATTTCTCTACACCAACAATAAACAGGGAATAAACTTTGAGTCAATATATACAAACACCAGCAATACAATGGGAGTGCAGCCTTCTGCAAAATGTTAGGGACAGCGGCTTGTGCCTTCACAAGGGCCACCTCAGTAGCAAATGGATACTGGGGGCACAATTTTCCTTTATCTCTTCCACAAAAAATAGTGATTCTTAGTTGTTACAGTAGTGAACCCTTTCTGGGTTTTGGTCTTTTGCCCTTCTTCCTCTTTTGTTATCATTACCTATATGTTTTCTTGTTGATGAAAACACCTGTGGAGTTTCTAAGGGCACTCCCTGATAGAGCTTCCTTGTACCTTTGAAAACCTCTAATGTATCCTAGTCAGCATCTGTCATGATCACTTTGGTTTGAAATAGTGTGAGAGCAAGTTTTTTCAGTGTTAAGCAAAATTTGCCTCACATTCAACATTAATCTGATCTTCCTGTATCGAAAAGACAGGTTTAAATGAAGAGCAGTGACTTATTATTTTCTAGATTCACTAGATACAATCTATATTTAGTAAAGTCAACTCTACTTCAATGTGGACCCAAATAATATGCGTATCTTTAAATGTATGTATGCACATATCTGTACGTCTATATTTTACATGCATGGTATATGTATTATCTGTTATCTGTGTTTAAATATTTACCACATTGTTTAAATATTTTCCTATTTTCTTTTAAATTTTTATATCAACTCTCCTTAGAAAGATAATATTTGACTTTAAGGGAAAATCTTATGTGATCTTTTCTTTTTTTCTTTCTTTATTGAATGAATCCAAAACCTGTGCATTTTTCTAGAAAATTGGAAAACTGGATGATTTCAGCATTTCTGCTAATACATCAAGCCATTTGAGCTTCCTACTTAAACCCAAATTTTTAATTTTCTGTGAGAACAGTTTCAGCTCTGAGGCCCAACAGAGATGTAAAAGAGTCCTTTGTCAAGAATAAAAAGATTACCTCATCAACTAACTATAAAATAATGGGAAGAATTTAACTCAGACAATGGGGACAGCTTTTTGAACAAGGTAAAAATGAACTTATAAAAGTGCAGAAAATAAAATATTTTAAAATTGTCACAGAAGTGGAGGTGGATGGAAAGGAATGAATCAGTTTTATTTTTGAATTGCTTTTCATTTTCTGCTGAAGGCTTTACCTCTCAAAGGGGAATCAGGGAGGGTCAATGACTTTCTCAATTTTTATTAATGCAGTAATATTTTCAACAAGGCTGATACATTTGGAAACAACTGCAAATTTCAAACACTTAGTATATTTAACAATGCAAAGTTAAGATTATGAGCACTGAGCATAAAGCTTCATTTTTTTTTAAAATAAGACAATTTATTTTAGACCAGCACTAGGTTCACATCAAAACTGAGGGGAAAGTATAGATATTTCCCCTACACTCCACCCCACACATATACAGCTCCCCCATTATCCACATCCACCCCCACCCTACCCCCACCTGCCCCACCCCCAACTGCAACCCATAAAGCGGTACATTTGTTTTACAACTGATGACTCTACATGGACACATTATAATCACCCAAAGTCCATAGTTTACCTTAGGGTTCACTCTTGGTATTGTATATTCTATGTATTTAGATAAATGAATAATGACATGTATCCATCATTATGGTATCATACAGAGTATTTCACTGTCCTAAAAATCTGTGCTCTACCTATTCATCCCTCTCCTACCCCCAACTGCTGGCAGCCATCAAAGTTTATACTGTCTCCAAAGTTTTGCCTTTTCTGGAATGTCAGACAGTTGTAATCATACAGCAAGCTGCCTTTTCAGATTGGTTTCTTTCACCTAGTAATGTGCATTTAAAGTTCTTCCTTGTCTTTTCAAGACTTGATAGCTCATTTTTTTCCCTCAAGGTAAGAACTTGAGATTTATTTAAATGAGGTAGGGAAGTCATCAGTGGGTTGAATTAGGAAAATGACATGGTCTGATTTATATAATTTTTAATTGGGGGATAATTGTTTTACAGTGTTCTCTTAGTTTCTGCTGTACAACGTGAATCAGCTCTAAGTATACACATATCTCCTTCCTTCTGAGCCTCCCTCCCACACCCCATCCCACCTCTCTAGGTCATCACACAGGGTAGCTCATTTCCTTTTAGCACTGAACCCTGGTGGCTCAACAGTAAAGAATCCGCCTGCAACGCAGGAGATACGGGTTTAACCCCTGGGTCAAGATGATCCCATGGAGAAGGAAATGGCAACCAACTCCAGTATTTTTGCCCGGGAAAGCCCATGGACAGAGGAGCCTGGTAGCCTAGTCCACAGGGTCACAAAAGAGTCAGACATGACATAGTGACTAAAACAACAACTATATTCAACTGTCTGTATGCACGACAGTCTATTTATCCACTCACTTACAGAAGGGCATCACGGCCACTTCCAAGTTTTGACAAAAGTGAACAAAGCTGCTATAAATGTTCATGTGCAGGTTTTTATGTGGACATAAGTTTTCAGCTCATTTGGGTGAACACAAAGGACTCCAACTGTTAGATCTTACAGTAAGACTGTTCTGTTTTGTCAGGAACTGCCAAACTGTCTTCCAAAGTGGCTATTACTATGAGTTCTTGTTGCTCTACATTCACACCAGCATTTGGTGATGTCAGTATTCTGGATTTTGCCATTCTACGTAGCATTCTAGTGGGTTGCAGTGATATCTCATTATTATTTCAATTTTCATTTGCCTGACGATATGTCATGCAGAATATATCTTCATATTCAGCCTGCCACCTGGGCACCTTCTTTGGTGAGCTGTATATTAAGGTCTTTGGTCTAACTGCATTGGTTACTTTCTTACTGCTGAGTTTTAAGAGTTCAACGTGTATTTTAGATAGTAGTCCTTTATGTATCTCCTGCAAATATCTTCTCCCAGCCCGTGGCTTATCTTCTCACTCTCTTGACAGTGTCTGACACAGAGTAGAAGTTTTTAATTTTAGTGAAATCCAGCTTATCAATTCTACCTTTCATAGATACTGCCTTTAGTGTTGTATCTCAATAGTCATTGCCATCATCAAGGTCATCCAAGATTTGCTTATGTTATCTTCTAGAAGTTTTACAATTTTGCATTTTACATTTAAGCCTATGATCCATTTTGAGTTAATTTTTGTGAAGGGTATAAGGTGTGTGTCTAAATTCATTGTTTTGCATGAAGATGTCCAGTTGCTCTGGTGCTGTTTGTTTAAAAGTCTACTTTATTCCACTGTGATACCTCTGTTAAAGATCAGTTGACTATATGTTTGCAGGTTTATTTCTGGGCTATATATTATTGCCATGGATCAATTTGTCTATTCTTTCACCAATACCACACTGTCTGTGTTACTGTAACTTTATAGTGAATCTTGACTCAGGTAGGATCAGTACTCTAACTTTGTTCTTATTCCATATTGTGTTGACTACTCTGGGCCTTTTGCCTCCACATAAACTTATAATCAGTTTATCGATATCCACAAAAAGACTTTCTGGATTTTTACTGGGATTGCATTGCCTCTGCAGACAAGTTGGGAAGAACTGACATCTTGACAATACTATTCTTGATCCATGAACCTGGAATATCTCCCCATTTATTCAGTTCTTAGATTTGTTTCATCAGAGTTTCAACATTTTCTTCATGTGGCTCAAACATATTTGTTAGATTTATATCTTAAGTATTTCACTTGGAGGATGCTAACGTAAATGGTGAGCTTTCCTGGTGGCTCAGTGGTAAAGAATCTGCCTGCCAAATGTAGGAGATGTGGGTTCAGTCACTGGGTCTGAAAGATTCTCTGGAGGAGGAAATAGCAATCTACTCTGGTATTCTTGCCTGGGAAATCCCATGGATAGAGGTGCCTGGTGGGATACAGTCCATGGGGTTGAAAAGACTTGGACATAACTTAGCAACTAAATAACAGCAATGTAAATGATAATGTGTTTTTAATTTCCAGTTGCATTTGTTCATTAGTGGTATATAGTAAAGTGACTGACTTTTATACATTAACCTTGTATCCTGCAACTTTGCTATCACTGTTTATAAGTTCCAGCAGTTTTTATTGTTAGTGTTGATTTCTCAGATTTTCTACATGGACGATCATGTCATCTATGAACAAAGGCAGTTCTATGTTTTCCTCCCCAATCTGTATATCTTTAACTTCCTTTACTAGTCTTACTGCATTAGCACCAGGGGTTCCAGCACAATATCAAAAAGCAGAGATGAGAGGGAATCTCCTTGCCTTGTATCTAATCTTAGTGGGAAAGCTTCCAGTTTCTCAACATTTAACATGATATCAGCAGGAGGCTTTCTGTAAATACACTTTATCAATTTCATAGTTCCATTTTTAATCTTCTTAAAAGTAAAGTAATGATCTAGTCTACATGAAAGAAGTTTCGTTTTTACCTTTACTTTTTTTGGCCTATGAAAGATTTTAAAAATTTAAGACCCCAAAATTCATACTATTTGAATTTTTAAGTTAATTTAATATGATTTCCTTAATTTGGAATTCTGCTGAATTCACATTATTTTGAGGATATACTTAAACAAGATTAAAATTAAATAAACTAAGATAAGCCATTATTTAATCTAGAGAAAGCAATGGGCTTATACTGTGGAAACTGGACCCCTGTCTAATCTGTATTATAAGAAGAAACTCAAGTTAGGGGGAAAAAAAAAAAAGCTTTTTATTCACTCTTCTGTCAAAGACATTCACCTACTACAATCAAAATCAGTTCAGTTCAATTCAGTCGCTCAGTTGTGTCCGACTCTTTGCAAACCCATGAATTGTAGCACGCCAGGCCTCCCTCTCCATTAACAACTCCCGGAGTTCACTCAGACTCACGCCCATTGAGTCGGTGATGCCAACCAGCCATCTCATCCTCTGTCATCCCCTTCTCCTCCTGCCCCCAATCCCTCCCAGCATCAGAATCTTTGCCAATGAGTCAACTCTTCGCATGAGGTGGCCAAAGTACTGGAGTTTCAGCTTTAGCATCAGTCCCGCCAATGAACACCCAGGACTGATCTCCTTTAGGACGGACTGGTTGGATCTCCTTGCAGTCCAAGGGACTCTCAAGCGTCTTCTCCAACACCACAGTTCAAAAGCATCAGTTCTTCGGCTCTCAGCTTTCTTCACAGTCCAACTCTCACATCCATACATGACCACGGGAAAAACCATAGCCTTGACTAGACGGCCCTTTGTTGGCAAAGCAATGTCTCTGCTTTTGAATATGCTATCTAGGTTGGTCATAACTTTCCTTCCAAGGAGTAAGCATCTTTTAATTTCATGGCTGCAGTCACCATCTGCAGTGATTTTGGAACCCCAAAAAATAAAGTCTGCCACTGTTTCCACTGTTTACCCATCTATTTCCTGTGAAGTGGTGGGACCAGATGCCATGTTCTTAGTTTTCTGAATGTTGAGCTTTAAGCCAACTTTTTCACTCTCCTCTATCACTTTCATCAAGAGGCTTTTTAGTTCCTCTTCACTTATCTATGCTATCTTAGAAATTAAAGAGGTCTGGAGTGTGATGCTAAAAGGCTGACTCTAGAGCCAGTGGGTAGAGTTTCAGACTTCAACCCACCTCTTACTAGCTGTGTAACTAGCCATTTAGTTCTCTGAGTGCCTCATCTTGTTATTTGTTAAGTGGGGTAATATCAATTTGAAAAGGTCATTATCAAGATTAAATTAATCGATACACACAGTTCTCAAAACAAAGTCTGTAACATAGCATATATTATAAGAGGATTGCTAGTGGGACTTCCCTGGTGGCCCAGTGGTTAAGAATCTGTCTTCCAATGCAGTGGATGCAGGTTTAACACGTGGTGATCAAAGATCCCACATGAAGTGAAGAGTTAATCATCTGTGTCTGACTCTTTGCGACCCAGTGGACTATAGGTCATCAGGTTCCTCTGTGCACCGAATTCTCCAGCCAAGAATACTGCAGTGGGTAGCCATTCCCTTCTCCAGGGGATCTTCCCAACTCAGAGATCAAACCTGGGTCTCCTGCATTTCAGGAGACTCTTTACCTACTGAGCCACCAGGAAAGCCCAAGATCCCACATGCTGTGAGGCAACCACTGAGGCTGCACAGTCTAGAGCCCACGCACCAGAACTAGAGAAACCCACATGCTGCAACGAAGAAATAAAAAGCAATGACAATGCTTTTTATCGTCAAAAAATCAAAATTTTAAAATAAACAGAAGAGTATCAGTACTACTATAAAGTGATGAGAAATGCAGAAAAGCACCTACATAAATAATTCAGGTGAAACAACTAAGTCACATAAATTATCAGACTCTACCACTGCATGTGAATGTCAGTATGACCAATACCAAAAGTAACTTCAAGGTGTTACTACGATGGGCTGAAGTGCCAACTTGTGTGTGTGGGAAAAGAAACCATACATGGATTTAAGCAGCTATGAGTTTATTTGTTTTTTCTACTCTTGGTGTCTTGGTGGACACCAAGAAGTAACAAATTTGAATATTGATTCATTTATTTTAACCTGTTACCAGCAAAAGCAAGACCAGAATCATTTCATTTATCTCGATAAGCTATAATTTTCCTTCAGGAAAGTTAATGAACTATTTAGGAAAGAGAAAGAAAATAAGAGACACATTGACCCCTGTTCCCAAATCAAAGTGTGTATGGAACATATTTTCTTCTGCTTAGCTCCACAGTGTTTCTGCTGCTATAGCTGGACACTTCTTTTATGAGGTACAATAGGAGGTTAATGGATCAAGTGAGCAGATGGCGATATTCTGGAAAATAATGATGACACTTATGCCACTGCCAGGGACTTGACCCTGCTGAGTGATATGGTAACTCAGCAGTGGGAAATTGTTCCTGGGGGTATACAATCTGTAGTGCTGCTTCCATTATGTGGCTGAGTGATCAGCTGCTAAACACACACACACAACTTACATCAGAACACACTGGGTAAAATACACTATTAAAAACAATTATTCTAAAGAATGCTCAGGGACCATTAATTCTTCAAATCAACAAATGTCTTAGGAAATGTCAGCTCCATGCTGGGCAATATTGCATAGCTTTTCTCAAAGTGTGTTATGCTTAAAATTAGAAATTCACAAAATAATCTTGAGCTTTATGTGCACAATTAAAAATATCTTGTGATTGCATTTATCACTGCATGCATGTGTATTTTATAATTTATTCTATATTTATGTCTCCTTAGATAATGTAGGAGTTATTTTGCATTATTTAAAAACATATAAATGGTGTCATACTGTATATATTTTAAAATTATGTTGTGTGCTTATTTTCTATGCATAAGGAAAACATAGTTACACAGAAAAAATATTATTTCACAAATATTGCTTAAAACAAAATGAAAATGAATTGGTAAGTTTTTAGAAAATGGCTTGGGGGAGTTAGACAAGTTCATTTAGATGCACTCCTTTCCAAAACTCCAATAAAATGGTAGCAAATAAAAAAAGTTTTAAAAGAATAAACCAACAAGGACAAAAGGAAGTGAAGAGGAGATAAAAGCAATGTAACTGATGGTGTGAAATCAGAATGACTAGGGGAAACACGTTTACCTGGTCCTGTAAAACCTGAAGGAAGAGAGAAAACAACCCCCTTTCCACTACAGAACTCCCACTAGTGAAAAGTAGGTAGTATGGAAACTTCTAGAAGAGGGAGTGACAGTAGGAAAAATATAAAATTGAAGAGTGTTCTGCAATTTTGCCCAAGAAGAACTTTGATGCCCCAATTTTTTTCTTACACTTTGCATAGCCAGGCAACTGCCTCACCCCGGCAGTTAGGAGAATTCCAGTCGAAAAAGAGTAAATAAACGGAAGGACTCATGCTGAAGCTGAAGCTCCAGTACTTTGGCCACCTCATGCAAAGAGCTGACTCATTGGAAAAGACTCTGATGCTGGGAGGGATTGGGGGCAGGAGGAGAAGGGGACAACAGAGGATGAGATGGCTGGATGGCATCACCGACTTGATGGATGTGAGTTTGAGTGAACTCCGGGAGTTGGTGATGGACAGGGAAGTCTGAAGTGCTATGATTCATGGGGTCGCAAAGAGTCAGACAGACTGAGCGACTGAACTGAACTGAATGAGCAATGAGGCAGAGCTAAGAGCAGAGAGATTCTGGAAACAAAAGTTTACGTATGAAAGCTAAGATTACTAAAGGCTGGACAACTCTTCTTGAGTGATTCTAACCAACCTGACTAAAAGGTAATGATCTTGAAAAAGTGAAACTGTCAGTCGCTCAGCCGTGTCCAACTCTTTGTGACACTTTGGACCTTAACCCGCCATGCTCCTCTGTCCACGGGATTCTCCAGGCAAGAATACTGGAGTGGATTATCTTTCCCTTCTCTGGGGGAATCTTCCTGACCCAGGGATCGAACCTGTGTCTCCTCATTATAGGTGGGTTCCTTCCAGTCTGAGTCACTGATCTTAAGGATGCTGTAATAAAATAACCGAGCCAACACACACTTGAAAACTATAATCTGCATATAAGAATTTTCAACCATCTCTGATACCACACTGTTAACTTTAAGCAGATAAGGAAGGATAGTCAGATATTTCAGGGGGAGAGAGCCATTAATATGCAAAACAGAAACTTAAAGACAGGAAAAAAAAATAAATCTAAGGTAAGTAGAGATGATGCATGAGAAGAAAATTTCAGAAATATTGTTAATATTTTTAGAGAATGGATAGTAAATATTTTATTCATGAATCAAGAACTGTATGATATAAAAAAACACTCGAAGAACAAAACTGAACTTTTAAAAATTAAAAGATATGCTAAAAGAAATTAAGACCTTAAAGACAAGGTAAAAGACAAACATATCTCCCAGAATACAGAAAAAAGATGGGAAAAGCAAAATATGAAAGAAAATATAAGATGTTTAAAGGAGGAATCCAGAAGATCGAACATCTGAATAAGAGTAGTTACAAAAGCAAAACCTGAGTTAAAGCAGAATGGGAAGAAAATATCAACCAAAAAATATAAAAATATTTTCAAAAACCAAGAATTTAGCATTCCAGATTTAAAGGAACACCAATTTTGCAGCACAAACAAATTATAATGTGAAAAAAAGAAAGATAAAGATCCTAATATTTTCCACAAGGAAAAAAAAAGTCAGCAAAGAGTGATCAAGAATCAAAATAGCATCAGATTTTTAAACAGAAGCACAGAAGCCCAAATACAATGGAGTCATAGCTTCAAATCCTACAGATACTTTATTTGCAACTTAGAATTTTTTTGTTCAACTAAACTATCAAACAAGTATGATGTAGAAAAAGATAATTTCAGATATACATTACTGCAAAAAGTTTACTTCACATGTGCTCTTTGCCACAAAGATAATGAAAGCCATATTCCTTAAAAATAAAGAGAGAAATTCACAATGGCAAAGGTCCAGAATCTCAGAAACAAGAGATTCATAACTATAGAAACATAAAGGAAATTCTCAAAATGATGGTATTGGGGAGCTTTCAGTAAAGAGCATGCAGTACAGAATGAAGCAGTAGAAAAACTCTGGGAGATATCTTAAACAAGATGAAATTAACACAGAGCCCAGTTGACGTAAATAACATATACCAAGGAGAGACCTCCCAACTAATGTCTTTGGGGAGCTGAGTCACTGGTATACAAATGATTAAGCAAGTAGTGAAGAAAACCCCATAATTATTAACTCTAGGAAAAGTAAATGATTGTATCTAAAAAATAAACAGTATAGGCTAAAGCTGTCAAAACAACACAAATGTTAAATAGACTCTGATCCAAAACAAAAGATGTCTACACTGGCACGATGGGAAGTGGCTCCTGTCTGACAGAGGTAGGTGGATATTTCCTGCACCTACAGGAAATAGGTGCCCCTCTGGTTCATGCTCTTTCTAAGACAACTTCAGAGCTGAGTTTCCTCTCCCCACATTGCAAAGACAAATGTCTAGCTGAACATTTGAGTTAAAGGGATTTTTGACTGGTGTTGAAGCACTGCGTGGATTAAATGAAAGAGTGAAATAGAATCTGCTTCTGTCACAAATCCCCCTTAGGAAATGTGTGGTAAAATGTTTTCAGCAACTTTCTGATCCATTTAAACTTCAAAATACTCTAGATTATACCTGCTTTCCACACTTCTGCCTGTTTCTGGCTTCCAAATTTTAATATGGTTTCCGTTTAAGTGAAAACTCAGCTTGCTCTCCTCATCAGCCGATTTACTGGGTATGGATGCCACATCACTACTTGGCTCCCTAAAGGTAATTTTGGAGATTGTACCTTTCTCCTTTTTAACATGTAAATTTGCTAATTTTGAGGAAATTGCTTCTGTTATCAAGGCAATATACACCAGAAAATCCCTTTCAAAGGCTGCTTTTATATTAGAAAAAGCGAAGTCACAAAAAGCCCTGTTGGAAATTCATTCATGGTGCTAAGAAGTGGTAACACAGAGTTGTTTATCAATAGGATGACATGTTATTAAACCTACGTTTTCCCAATTAACATATCTTTCCTATCTATGGATGATGAGAAACTGAAAGTTCAAACATTCAAACACGAATGATCAGGAAAGACAGAGGCTGCCCTCAGGATTCTGCATGTGGACCAGAGTGGGCAAAAACTGTGGTCTGCTGGCCAAACCCAGCCTGCCACTCATCCTTGTAAATCAAGGGTCACTGGGACACAGTCACACCTATTTCTTCATGGATTACCTGAGCAGCTTTTGCCCCTCAACAGAGATTTGAGCAGTTGCAAGAGAGACCATTGTGCCAATAAGGCCTGAAACATTTCCTTGTGACCCTCTATAGAGAGTGTCTGCCAGTCCCTGATAGGCAATGTAGACGGAAAAATGGGGCGGAGTGCAAAGGGGGTAAGTAGCCTTGAGGTTTTGTTTTGCCTATTTCTAAAATATGGGCTAAACTTTGTAAAAGGCAGTGACTCAACATCCTCATTTATCTTCAGTTCCTCCCAAAATTCTAATAAAATTAGAATGAAGATGGGCAAAATTTACCCATAATAGCATAAAAAAGGAAGAATGCAATCAGAAAGCAAGAAGTGTTGACAAATGTCTGCAAGAAAACAGTTCAATGGGTCGATGCATTGGTTAGATCAGAGGAAGAGGCACTGGAGGCGGGCACAGCGCCCCTTGGTGGAAGCCCCAAAGGCCGAGCAGGTATAGGAGTACAGGTAAACCGAGGCGGAAATAATAATTAGTTAAGGGTGCGCTGTGCCCAGGTGGGTTGGGGAGCTCCTTCAGTTTCATCGTTGTTCAGTCGATCGCAGCAATGAAGACCAAATGAAGCCTCAGGCAGGGCTTTCTAATGAGAAAGATTTGTTTGTAAAGAGTCTGCTAGTGTGTATTTTAGGCCTAGAGAAAGATACGCAGCAAGTACTGTGCCATGGGATCAGTGAGGTGAAAAAGGAAGGGACCAAGAGACAGCAGTGAACTCAGGTATGCTTTCCCACGTGGAGGATCTGGGACACTGAAAACTGCTCCTTCCTGAGCACTCTGCTTTGGATGGTTCCCCATATCGTGAGGTTTCCCAGTCTGCACTAGTAGTAAAGAATCCGCCTGCCAATGCAGGAGACCTAAGAGATGCAGGTTTGATCCCTGGGTTGGGAAGATCTCCTAGAGGAGGGCACAGCAACCCTCTCCAGTGTTCTTGCCTGGAGAATCCCACAGACAGAAGAGCCGGGCAGGCTACAGTCTAAGAGGTCTCAAAAGTCAGACATGATTGAACCTATTAACACGTACACCACATTGTGAATACTGTTTCTTGAGGTACACTTTTTAAAGCCCTATTGTTGCAACCAGAATGTAGACATATGACAGTTCCCCTAATCAGCTGTATCTACACAAGACTTCTGCTGGGTGTGACCTCCATGAGGCAGCCAGCGGGGCACAGGGGGCGTCCGTCCAGCTGCTAGGCGAAAGCACAGGGACAGTGCCCTTGGGCCAAGCAACTCCCTAATTAGGCCAGTTCTTCAATGAGCTTCTGGAAACTGTTTTTTGCTTTTTTTTTCCACCAGCCATTTCTTCCAGAAACTCTTTCAACAGTTGAGTGAGTTATTTAATGTTTCAATAAATACCTTCTTGATTAAACTAACTAAAGTGGATTCTTTGTTTTGCACCTAAAAATTCTAACCAATAAAATGTCAAAATAAAATGTTCTTTAGCTTCGTGGTGAACCTAGGTCTGCCTATATATTTCCTGTCCATATACCTTAAAGGGAAATATATACCAAGACAGGGCCCTTATCTTTGTATAGAATCAATTTTCCCTTTCAAAGCATAACAACTGTGGGACAACAGTTCAACAACCGTAAAAGAGATGCAGAGCACGCATCTACACTGATCAATGTGGTTCTTCAGTTGTAAATATGAATCACTGATTAATGCTCACTTGGTTTTTGAAGAAAATTCACAACTTCAAAGAAAAAGATCAAAATAGACAATAAAAACACTGACCCAGAAGACATAGGCATAATGTACATTCTCCTTTTGTAAAAATACTATTTCTTGTCCTCTGAAAATTTGAAGAAATAGGCATTCATAACAAGACGAGCAACTATTTTTTAAAAAGGATCAGTTAAATGGCAAAAAAGAGATCCTGGAAATAAATGATTGAAAAATAGAAGAGACGATGACTACAGAGACTAGATTAGGGGTCCCCAGTCCTCAGGATCTAACGCCTGATGATCTGAGGCAGAGGTGACATAATAATAATAGAAATAAAGTGCACATAAATGCAATGCGTGTGAGTCATCCTGAAGCTGTTCCCCACCCCAATCCCTGGTCCGTGGGAAAACTGTTTTCCACAAAACCAGTCCCTGGTGCCAAAAAGACCTTGCGCTACTGAACTAAATAACAGAATGGACACGGATCCTGGGAGCACCGATGCTAATGCGGAAGCTCCTGTCCTTTGACCATCTGATGCGAACAACATACGCACTGGAAAAGTCTCTGATGCTGGGAAAGATTGGGGGCAGGAGGAGAAGGGGGTGACAGCGGACGGGATGGTGGGATGGCATCACCGACTCGATGGACATGGGTTTGAGCAAACTCTGGAAGACAGTGAAGGACAGGGAAGCCTGGCATGCTGCAGTCCATGGCATTTAAAAGAGTTGATCATGACTTAAGTGACTGAATAACAATAATAATAATCATTAAAATAAATTCAAAGAAAACCTCTAGAACATAGTCCAAAAAGATAGAGATAGAAAATATTAAAAGAACATTAAGAGACATGGAAGATAGATTGAAGAATGCCCAAACCTAATCCAAAAATTGTACAAAGAGAACAAAAAAAAAGGAGGGGAGGATTAAAAAGGTAGAAGGAAATTTATCTTCAGTCTTCAGAGCCAATTAAAAAAGGTTTCAGGCATACACGTTTTGAAGAGATTCTGGCATTCCACTGGGAGCACATCATTAATCTTCCCCAAGAGAAAAGCATAACATCTACAAAGGAATAAGAATCAAAATGGCATGAAAATGCTTTCTCATGATCAACATTTCAAATAGAACATTAAAAAGTATCAATTAAGGATGATATAGAAGAGCTCTGGAAATTACCTTTTCTTTAAACAAAATAAAGCAAAGCAAAACAAAAAAGAATATTGAAAATCTATTCTAGCAAACTGTGAGAGAAATCCAAGAGGAAAAAAAATCACAATATCTTAGAAACAATGGATGACTTTGGGAGTAAAATTAAAGAAAAAGCAATAATCAGAAAATGGTAGTTAGGATGTGTGGGAAGAAAGTCTTCGAGAAGGACATAGAGTCCATTCCAAGTATGTGACAATAAGGTGAAGGCACGTGTTCTCTAGGAACCACAATCCCATGACTGTTAGAAACTGCACAAAAAGCTTGAAAGACAAGTGAACTTTTAAACAAAAATTAAGTGTCATTTTGAGTAAGTGATAGAGTATAAGAATAAAAAACATATTTATCATATACTCTTAGAATCAGACATTCTATTTTCCACTTTGATTATGAAGTAAATAATATTAATCAAGTACAGTTTTAACTATATTGATAAAAATTTAAAGTATAATATGAACTTATGGATAAAGCATTGAAGAATGCAATTATAGTCATAGGACAAAATGTAAAAGACACAAGCTTGACATGCTAAGCCTAGAGGTAGGCAAAGGAAAAGGAGGAGAGAAGAAGGTCAGAGAGACATAATATAGGGTTCAGTTCAGTTCAGTCGCTCAGTTATGTCCAACTATTTGCGACCCCATGAATCATAGCACGCCAGGCCTACCTATGCATCACCAACTCCCGGAGTTCATCCAAACTCATGTCCATCGAATCAGTGATGCCATCCAGCCATCTTATCCTATGTCATCCCCTTTTCCTCCTGTCCCCAATCCCTCTCAGCATCAGAGACTTTTCCAATGAGTCAGCTCTTCGCCTGAGGTGGACAAAGTACTGGAGTTTCAGCTTCAGTATCAGTCCTTCAAATGAACACCCAGGACTGATCTCCTTTAGAATGGACTGGTTGGATCTCCTTGCAGTCCAGGGGACTCTCAAGAGTCTTCTCCAACACCACACTTCAAAAGCATCAATTCTTCGGCACTAAGCTTTCTTCACAGTCCAACTCTCACATCCATACGTGACCACTGGAAAAACCATAGCCTTGACTAGACGGACCTTTGTTGGCAAAGCAATGTTTCTGCTTTTCAATATGCTATCTAGGTTGGTCATAACTTTCCTTCCAAGGAGTAAATGTCTTTTAATTTCATGGCTGCAATCACCATCTGCAGTGATTTTGGAGCCCCCCAAAATAAAGTCTGACATTGTTTCCACTGTTTCCCCATCTATTTCCCATTAAGTAATGGGACTAGATGCCATGATCTTCATTTTCTGAATGCTGAGCTTTAAGCCAACTTTTTCACTCTCCTATATCACTTTCATCAAGAGGCTTTTTAGCTCCTCTTCACTTTCTGCCATGAGGGTGGTGCCATAAGGGTGGTGTCATCTGCGTATCTGAGGTTATTGACATTTCTCTTGGCAATCTTGATTCCAGCTTGTGCTTCTTCCAGCCCAGCGTTTCTCATGATGTACTCTGCATATAAGTTAAAGAAGCAGGGTGACAATATACAGCCTTAACTTCTTCCTTTTCCTATTTGGAACCACTCTGTTGTTCCATGTCCAGTTCGGACTGTTGCTTCCTGACCTGCATATAGGTTTCTCAAGAGGCAGGTCAGGTGGTCTGGTATGCCCATCTCTTTCAGAATTTTCCACAGTTTATTGTGATCCACACAGTCAAAGGCTTTGGCATAGTCAATAAAGCAGAAATAGATGTTTTTCTGGAACTCTCCTGCTTTTTTGATGATCCAGAGGATGTTGGCAATTTGATCTCTGGTTCACGGTTCACGAATTGCTGAAGCTTGGCTTGGAGAATTTTGAGCATTACTTTACTAGCATGTGAGATGACTACAATTGTGCTGTAGTTTGACCATTCTTTGGCATTGCCTTTAACTATATCCTCATATTACTTAGTAGGACTCTTCAAAGTTTAAGATCAGGAAATAGAGGGATAAGTATGTTAATTAGAAACTTATTGACCAGAATGGTGTTAATACATCTTTTGTTACGTGAACATTATCGATTGGATTATTTCAATATTTGCTTACATAACAAACTGTTGGCAACAGGCATTACTTTCTGCAAAAATTCCCCCTGTCAGTAATGTGCTAAAATTATTACATAATAATATCACTAACAAAATCAAGAAGTAGAGAATATATCAGAATCATAACTGCAAAGCTCCTAGTTTTTCATAACAGGAGGTCAGCAGAAACTGTATGTCTTATTTCAATCTGCTATAACAAATTATCATACACTAAGTGACTTAAATGGCACAATTCCTTCTCATCTTGGTGAGGGCTTTTTCCTGGCTTACAGACAGCCACCTTTTTACTGCACCCTCACATGACAAAGAGAGGGAAGCAGTGTCTCTTCCTCCTCTTAAACAGACAGTAATCACATCATGGGGACTCGATCCTCATGACCTCATCTGAAGCTAATTATCTCCCAAAAGTCCCACCTCCAACTGCCATTACATTATAGGTTAGAATCTCAACAAATGAATTTTGAGAGGAAACAAGCACTTAGTCCATAAACTACATAAAGAAAAAGTTCATTTAAAAATTTACAAATTAGCACATTATTTTAATTAATTGAGTTAACAATCAAGGGGTATCTGGAAAGAGTAAAAGCCAACTGTCTCTAAGAAGTGGCATTAAAAGTGGAGAACTCAAACTAGGAAGACATTTTGGCTTTTAATTTCATAACTTTCTATTTTGTTGGAATATTTTAACATTATATTTTATAATTTAAATAATTTTTAAAATTTAAATTTGCTTTTAAGCAAATTTGTGAGGATTTCATTTCAGTTCACTCACTCAGTCATGTCCGACTCTTTGTGACCCCATGGACTGCATCACCTCAGGCTTCCCTGTCCATCAACATCTTCTGGAGCTTGCTCAGACTCATGTCCATCGAGTCAGTGATGCCATCTAACCATCTCATCCTCTGTCGTCCTTTTCTCCTCCTGCCTTCAATCTTTCCCAGTATCAGGATCTTTTCAAATCAGTCAGTTCTTTGCTTCAGGTGACCAAAGTATTGGAGTTTCAACTTTAGCATCAGTCCTTCCAATGAATATTTAGGACTGATCTTCTTTAGGATGGACTGGTTTGATCTCCCTGCAGTCAAAGGGATTCTTAATAGTCTTCTCCAACACCACAGTTCAAAAGCATCAATTCTTTGGTGCTCAGCTTTCTTTAGAGTCCAACACTCATATCCACACATGACTATTGGAAAAACCATAGCTTTGACTAGACAGACCTTTGTTAGTAATGTCTCTGCTTTTTAATATGCTGTCTAAGTTGGTCATAGCTTTTCTTCCAAGGGCAAGACTCTTAATTTCATGGCTGCAGTCACCATCTGCAGTGATTATGGAGCCAAAAAAATAAAGTTTGTCACTGTTTTCATTGTTTCCCTGTCTATTTTCCATGAAGTGATAGGGCCAGATGCCATGATCTATGTTTTTTAAATGCTGAGTTTTAAGTCAACTTTTTCACACTCCTCTTTCACTTTCATCAAGAAGCTCTTTAGTTCTTCTTTGCTTTCTGTGAGGATTTAGATACTCCAATTTTTAAGAATTATCAAAAGTAGCATGGTTAGGATGTATGCTACAAATCAAAAATTTACTTTTGTTATGCTTGGGCAACAGACAAATACATATTAATACATGTGTGTTAGTCACTCAGTCGTGTCCAACTCTTGTGACCCCATAGAATGTAGTTCGCCAAGCTCCTCTGTCCACAGAATTCTCCAGGCAAGAATACTGGGGTGGGGAGGGGTGGTCCTAAGATGGCAGAGGAATAGGACTAGAAGACCACTTTCTCCCCCACAAATCCATCAAAAGAACATTTCAATGCTGAGTAAATTCCACAAAACAACTTCTGAATGCCGGCAGAGGACATCAGGCATCCAGAAAAGCAGCTCATTGTTTTCAAAAACAGGTAGGAAAAAATATAAAAGACAAAAAAAGAGACAAAAGAGGTAGGGAGGGAGCTCCATGCCGGGAAGGGAGTCTTAAAAAGAGAGAAGTTTCCAAACACCAGGAAACACGCTCACTGCCGAGTCTGTGGCGAGCCTTGGAAGCACAGAGGGCAACATAACAGGGAGGGAAAATAAATAAATAATTAAAACCCACAGATTACGAGCCCAACGGTAAGTCCCCCAGCGGAGAAGCAGCACAGACAGCTGCATCCACCACTAGCAAGCGGGGGCTGGGCAGGGAGGTGCGGGCTGCATTGCATTTTAAGGATCAGGCCCAAATGCCCCGAGTGTAACCAGAGCGAGCTAACTTGGGCTAGCAAACCAGGCTGTGGGATAGCTACCATGCGAAAAGCTCTAACATAAGACACCGCCAGGACCGCGCACAGAACAAAGGACGGAGCAGAATTAGCCAGCTGCAGACCATTCCCCTCCAGTGACAGGCAGCCAGAGCCTGAAGGGCCGGAAGGGGGCAATAGCAGCCCCAGAGAGACATTAACTACCAAACTGCAAACAGGCTTCTTTGCTAACTAAGACTTCTTGGGGTTCTGGACAGTCACCATCCGCCTGAGAAGGGGCGCCAGCTGGACACCCAGAGAACCGAGAAGTAGGGAGGGGAGAGGCGATAAGTCACAGCGACCACACTCGCCAAACAGCTGAGCTGCTCGGACCTGCGAAGGGCACAAAACGCAGGCCCAACTGAGTCTGTGGCTCTGAGGACTACCTGAGTGCCTGAGCCTGAGCAGCTTAGACCTGGGAGGTGCATGCAGCTCAGGGCCGGCCTTGGACGGTTCCCAGTGGGGCAACCTAGAGCCCGAGCTGTGTGTGCCCTGAGCGGGGGCAGGCCCAGTGTGGCTGAGACACTGCGAGCACACACCAGTGTTATTTGTTTGCAGCGTCCCTCCCTCCTCACAGCACGACTGAACAAGTGAGCCTAAAAAAAGTGTCCACCACCGCCCCCTTGTGTCAGGGTGGAAATCAGACACTGAAGAGACCAGCAAACAGAAGAAGCTAGAACAGAGGGAACCGCCTTGGAAGTGACAGGTGCAATAGATTAAAACCCTGTCGTTAGTACCAACTACATAGGAAGGGGCCTATAGATCTTGAGAAATATAAGCCAGACCAAGGAACTGCCCAGAAATGAACTGACCCCACACTGCCCACACTACCACCAGAAAAAGTCCTAGATATATCTTTACTATTTTTATGATCATTCTTTTTTTTTTTTTTTTCGGTTGTTTTTTCTCTTCTTCTTTTTTTTCCTAACATTTTTAAATTTTTAAGTTCTCTATTTCTCCTTTAATTTTCATTTTTATAACCTACTATTACTTTTTTAAAAAGGCCCTATTTTTAAAGCAAACTTCATATGTATTTTTTTCTTTTTAATAATTCTTGTGACTTTTTCTTCTTCTGCTTTTCTTTAATATTGTGTTTTTGAAAATCCAACCTCTACTCTAGATTTTTAATCTTTCCTTTTTGGTATTTGTTATAAATTTTGTATCTTCAAAAACCCAATCTTTAGTACCCATTTTTATATGAGAGAGAGATTACTGGCTTGACTGCTCTCTCCTCCTTTGGACTCTCCTTTCTCTCCACTAGGTTGCCTCTGTCTCCTCCCTCCCCTTTCTCTTCTCTACCCAACTCTGAATCTCTGTGTGTTCCAGACGGTGGAGAACACTTAGGGAACTGATTAGTGGCTGGATCTGTCTCTCTCTTATTCATTCCCCTCTTTTATCCTCCTGACCACCTCTGTCTCCTTCCTCCCTCTCCTCTTCTCTGTATAACTCCGTGAACATCTCTGAGCGGTCCAGACTGTGGAGCGCACATAAGGAAGTGATTACTGGCTAGCTTGCTCTCTCTCCTTTTGATTCCACCTCATCTCATTCAGGTCACCTCTAACTCCCTCCTCCCTCTTCTCTTCTCCATGTAACTCTGTGAACCTCTCTGGGTGTCCCTCAATGTGGAAACTTTTCATCTTTAACCTAGACGTTTTTTATCAATGGTGTGGTATAGAAGGAGAAGTCTTGAGACTACTGTAAAAATAAAACTGAAAACCAGAAGCAGGAAGCTTAAGTCCAAATCCTGAGAACATCAGAGAACTCCTGACTCCAGGGAACATTAATCGATAGGAGCCCATAAAACGCCTCCATACCTATACTGAAACCAAGCACCACCCAAGGGCCAACAAGTTCCAGAGCAAGACATACCATGCAAATTCTCCAGCAACACAGGAACACACACCTGAGCTTCAATATACAGGCAGCTCAAAGTCACTCCAAAACCATTGACGTCTCATAACCCATTACTAGACACTTCATTGCACTCCAGAGAGAAGAAATCCAGCTCACCCAGCAGAACTCCAACACAAGCTTTCCTAACCAAGAAACCTTGACAAGCCACTGATACAACCCCACCCACAGCGAGGAAACTCCATAATAAAGAGAACTCCACAAACTGCCAGAATACAGAAAGGCCACCCCAAACGCAGCAATATAAATAAGATGAAGAGACAGAGGAATACCCAGCAGGTAAAGGAACAGCATAAATGCCCATCAAACCAAACAAAAGAGGAAGAGATAGGGAACCTACCTGATAAAGAATTCCGAATAATGATAGTGAAAATGATCCAAAATTTTGAAATCAAAATGGAATCACAGATAAATAGCCTGGAGACAAGGATTGAGAAGATGCAAGAAAGGTTTAACAAGGACCTAGAAAAAATAAAAAAGAGTCAGTATATAATGAATAATGCAATAAATGAGATTAGAAACATTCTGGAGGCAACAAATAGTAGAATAATGGAGGCAGAAGATAGGACTAGTGAAACAGAAGATAGAATGGTAGAAATAAATGAACCAGAGAGGAAAAACAGAAAAACGAATTAAAAGAAATGAGGACAATCTCAGAGACCTCCAGGACAATATGAAACGCTCCAACATTCAAATTATAGGAGTCCCAGAAGAAGACAAAAAGAAAGACCATGAGAAAATACTTGAGGAGATAAGAGTTGAAAACTTCCCTAAAATGGGGAAGGAAATAATCACCCAAGTCCAAGAAACCCAGAGAGTCCCAAACAGGATAAACCCAAGGCAAAACACCCCAAGACACATATTAATCAAATTAACAAAGATCAAACACAAAGAACAAATATTAAAAGCAGCAAGGGAAAAACAACAAATAACACACAAGGGGATTCCCATAAGGATAACAGTTGATCTTTCAATAGAAACTCTTCAGGCCAGGAGGGAATGGCAAGACATACTTAAAGTGATGAAAGAAAATAACCTACAGCCCAGATGACTGTACCCAGCAAGTATCTCATTCAAATATGAAAGAGAAATCAAAAGCTTTATAGACAAGCAAAAGCTGAGAGAATTCAGCACCACCAAACTAGCTCTTCAACAAATGCTAAAGGATATTTTCTAGACAGGAAACACAAAAAGGGCGTATAAACTCGAACCCAAAACAATAAAGTAAATGGCAACAGGATCATACTTATCAATAATTACCTTAAACGTAAATGGGTTGAATGCCCCAACCAAAAGACAAAGACTGGCTGAATGGATACAAAAACAAGAACCCTATATATGTTGTCTACAAGAGACCCACCTCAAAACAAGGGACACATACAGACTGAAAGTGAAGGGTTGGAAAAAGATATTCCACACAAATAGAGACCAAAAGAAAGCAGGATTAGCAATACTCATATCATATAAAATAGACTTTAAAACAAAGGCTGTGAAAAGAGACCAAGAAGGACACTACATAATGATCAAAGGATCAATCCAAGAAGAAGATATAACAATTATAAATATATATGCACACAACATAGGAACACCACAATATATAAGACAAATGCTAACAAGTATGAAAGGGGAAATTAACAATAACACAATAATAGTGGGAGACTTTAATACCCCACTCACACCTATGGACAGATCAACTAAACAGAAAATTAACAAAGAAACACAAACTTTAAATGATACAATAGACCAGTTAGACTTAATTGATATCTATAGGACATTTCACCCCAAAACAAAGAATCTCACCTTTTTCTCAAGTGCTCATGGAAACTTCTCCAGGATAGATCACATCCTGGGCCATAAATCTAGCCTTGATAAATTCAAAAAAATGGAAATCATTCCAAGCATCTTTTCTGACCGTAATGCACTAAGATTAGATCTCAATTACAGGAAAAAAACTATTAAAAATTCCAACATATGGAGGCTGAACAACACGCTTCTGAATAACCAACAAATCACAGAAGAAATCAAAAAAGAAATCAAAATATGCATAGAAATAAATGAAAATGAAAACACAACAACCCAAATCCTGTGGGACACTATAAAAGCAGTGCTAAGGGGAAAGTTCAAAGCAATACAGGCATACTCAAGAAACAAGAAAAAAAGGCAAATAAATAACCTAACTCTACACCTAAAGCAACTAGAAAAAGAAGAAATGGAGAACCCCAGGGTTAGTAGAAGGAAAGAAATCTTAAAAATTAAGGCAGAAATAAATGCAAAAGAAACAAAAGAGACCATAGCAAAAATCAACAAAACCAAAAGCTGGTTCTTTGAAAGGATAAATAAAATTGACAAACCATTAGCCAGACCCACCAAGAAACAAAGGGAGAAAAATCAAATCAATAAAATTATAAATGAGAATGGAGAGATCACAACAGACACATGGAAACACAAAGGATCATAAGAGACTACGATCAGCAATTATATGACAATAAAATGGACAACGTGGAAGAAATGGACAAATTCTTAGAAAAGTACAACTTTCCAAAATGGAACCAGGAAGAAATAGAAAATCTTAACAGACCCATCACAAGCACGGAAATTGAAACTGTAATCAGAAATCTTCCAACAAACAACAGCCCAGGTCCAGACAGCTTCACAGCTGAATTCTACCAAAAATTTAGAGAAGAGCTAACACATATCCAACTCAAACTCTTTCAGAAAATTGCAGAGAAAGGTAAACTTCCAAACTCATTCCATGAGGCCACCATCACCCTAATACCAAAACCTGACAAAGATGTCATAAAAAAAGAAAACTACAGGCCAATATCACTAATGAACATAGATGCAAAATTCCTTGACAAAATTCTAGCAATCAGAAGCCAACAACACATTAAAAAGATCATACACCATGACCAAGTGGGCTTTATCCCAGGGATGCAAGGATTCTTCAATATCCACAAATCAATCAATGTAGTTCACCACATTAACAAATTGAAAAATAAAAGCCATATGATTATCTAAATAGATGCAGAGAAAGTCTTTGACAAAATTCAACATCCATTTATGATAGAAACTCTCCAGAAAGCAGGAATAGAAGGAACATACCTCAACATAATAAAAGCTATATATGACATGCCCACAGCAAACATTATCCTCAATGGTGAAAAACTGAAAGCATTTCCCCTAAAGTTAGGAACAAGACAAGGGTGTCCACTTTCACTGCTACTATTCAACATAGTTCTGGAAGTTTTGGCCACAGCAATCAGAGCAGAAAAAGAAATAAAAGGAACCCAAACTGGAAAAGAAGAAGTAAAACTCTCACTGTTTGCAGATGACATGATCCTCTACATAGAAAACCCTTAAGACTCCACCAGAAAATTACTAGAGCTAATCAATGAACATAGTAAAGTTCCAGGATACAAAATCAACACACAGAAATCCCTTGCATTCCTATACACTAATAATGAGAAAGTAGAAAAAGACATTAAGGAAACAATTCCATTCACCATTGCAACAAAAAGAATAAAATACTTAGGAATATATCTACCTAAAGAAACTAAAGACCTGTCTATAGAAAACTATAAAACACTGGTGAAAGAAATCAAAGAGGACACTAATAGATGGAGAAATATACCATGTTCATGGATCAGAATAATCAATATACTGAAAATGAGTATACTACCCAAAGCAATCTACAGATTCAATGCAATCCCTATCAAGCTACCAACGGTATTTTTCATAGAGCTAGAATAAATAATTTCAAGATTTGTATGGAAATACAAAAAATCTCGAATAGCCAAAGCAATCTTGAGAAAGAAGAATGGAACTGGAGGAATCCACCTGCGTGACTTCAGGCTCTACTACAAAGCCACAGTCATCAAGACACTATGGTACTGGCACAAAGACAGAAATATACATCAATGGAACAAAATAGAAAGCCCAGAGATAAATCCACACACTAATGGACATCTTATCTTCGACAAAGGAGGCAAGAATATACAATGGAGAAAAGACAATCTCTTTAACAAGTGGTGCTGGGAAAACTGGTCAACCACTTGTAAAAGAATGAAACTAGAACACTTTCTAACACCATACACAAAAATAAACTCAAAATGGATTAAAGATCTAAATGTAAGACCAGAAAGTATAAAACTCCTAGAGGAGAACATAGGCAAAACACTCTCAGACATAAATCACAGCAGGATCCTCTATGACCCACCTCCCAGAGTAATGGAAATAAAATCAAAAATAAACAAATGGGATCTAATTAAAATTAAAAGCTTCTGCACAACAAAGGAAACTATGAGCAAGGTGAAAAGACAGCCTTCAGAATGGGAGAAAATAATAGCAAATGAAGCAACTGACAAACAACTAATCTCAGAAATATACAAGCAACTCCTGCAGCTCAATTCCAGAAAAATAAACGACCCAATCAAAAAAATGGGCCAAAGAACTAAACAGACATTTCTCCAAAGAAGACATACATATGGCTAACAAACACATGAAAAGATGCTCAACATCACTCATTATCAGAGAAATGCAAATCAAGACTACAATGTGGTACCACTTCACATCAGTCAGAATGGCTGTGATCCAAAAGTCTACAAGCAATAAATGCTGGAGAGGGTGTGGAGAAAAGGGAACCCTCTTACACTGTTGGTGGGAATGCAAACTAGTACAGCCACTATGGAGAACAGTGTGGAGATTCCTTAAAAAACTGGAAATAGAACTGCCATACGACCCAGCAATCCCACTGTTGGGCATATACACCAAAGAAACCAGAATTGAAAGAGACACGTGTACCCCAATGTTCATCACAGCACTATTTATAATAGCCAGGACATGGAAACAACCTAGATGTCCATCATCAGATGAATGGATAAGAAAGCTGTGGTACATACACACAATGGAATATTAACCATTAAAAAGAATACATTTAAATCAATTCTAATGAGGCGGATGAAACTGGAGCTGATTATACAGAGTGAAGTAAGCCAGAAAGAAAAACACCAGTACAGTATACTAACACATATATATGGAATTTAGAAAGATGGTAATGATAACCCTGCATGCGAGACATCAAAAGAGACACAGATGTATAGAACAGACTTTTGGACTCTGTGGGAGCGGGAGAGGGTGGGATGATTTGGGAGAATGGCATTGAAACATGTATAATATGTAAGAAATGAATCGCCAGTCTAGGTTCAATGTAGGATACAGGATGCTTGGGGCTGGTACACTGGGATGACCCAGAGAGATGGTATGGGGAGGGAGGTGGGAGGGGGGTTCAGGATTGGGAACTCATGTGCACCTGTGGCGGATTCATGTTGATGTATAGCAAAACCAATAAAGTATTGAAGTAAAAAAAAAAAAAAAAAAAAGAATACTGGAGTGGGTAACCATATCCTTCTCCAGGGGATCTTCCTGACCTAGGGATCAAACCTGGGTCTCCTGCATTGTAGGCAGATTCTTTACCTTCTGAGCCACCAGGGAAACCCTCATTCATATTAACATGTATGATAACAAATTTCAAAATAATATTTTATTCTCAGGCTCATGCACTTGAGTGTTTCCTTAGGTAACAACTATGCCCAGTATCTTCACAATATTATTTAAGTTTCATTTAGAAAAGATGGTAGCTTCCTATTTTCTAGATCATCTGCCCAAGTAGCCCTACCTCATCAATGTCTCAACACATTTATACCACATAGAAAGTGAAAGTGAAGTCACTCAGTCATGTCCGACTCTTTCCGACCCCATGGACTGTAGCCTACCAGGATTCTCCGTCAATGGGATTTTCCAGGCAGGAATACTGGAATGGGTTGCCATTTCCTTCTCCAGAAGATCTTCCTGGCCCAGGGATTGAACCCAGGTCTCCCACATTGTAGGCAGACGCTAATACCACATCCTTCTTCCGAACTCTCAGGCTGCTCCTCCCTGTGTTTACCTCCTGACTAAATTTAGAATAGGGTCGCAAAGAGTCAGACACAACTGAGCAACTTTCACTTTCCAGTTTAGAATACATTCATCACTGTTACGTTCACTCTCTGGTAAATACTCCCAGTCCCCCTCTGTCTGTCTACCACCTTCACGGTTTTCCCCCTTAATTCAGCAAAGACTTGGCTTCTGAGTTCTCTTTCTCTGTTCCTCAACATCTGCCATTGATGGAGACCTCATAGTCCTTAGGAATCACCGATCTCATGTGGCTTCTTTGATCCTTGGATTCCTTGTCTCCAGGGATTCTTCCTCATATCACTTCAGCTATTCCATGTTTCCCACAGTCAGATTCTCAACTTTTAACACTGGAAATTCCTCAGTCCCTGAAGGCATCCATTCTATCATCTACTCTCTGATAACAAACTTAAACAAGGAATGGATGTGTGCTTTGATTGGATGTGTGTTCCTTGTTGCTTCCTGATGGTTGGATAGGAACACCCTTTTGGACCAAGAAGTGGAAGTGAAATGATGGAGAAAACAGAGCATCGAACAGAGGAATCCAGATTCCTCTGTACCATCCTGGGCTTAATACCAAGTAATCCGAGAGAGAAACTTTATGCAAGTTACTAACATTTTGTGTCTAGGTCCACTGAAATCTGACTCCAATTTGCTGACATCATTAAGTTTCTTGGTTACCTGTTCAAGAGGCTACTGGGCACTGCTTGGCATTCTTCACACCATTTCCCGAATGAGTGAGGGTCTGCCACCCTCACTGCTTCAGATACCTGGACTGTCTCCTCCCCACTTCCCACCCTTTCTCTCTCAACGCCACACCAATTTCTTACTTCATACTTCTTTAAGACCCTAATTAATATTTTCATCAAATCTACTAACTTAAATCTTTATTTTTACTTTTTCCCTCCAATAAACTTGGAGGCTCCTGCCAGGCACTCCACATGCTCAGTCCTACATTCCTGGCTTCTTAGTCATCTTCCAACTTTCATTTTCAGTCCTCTTACCCTCCTGTATGCAATATCATTCTCAGTTCTCTAAAATCAGCATTTTAACTTGCTCGTACTGGTGTCAACTTAGAAAGAGCTCCATCCCTGCTTCCTCCTTTCTGGCCACTGTGCTCTCTTCCTCTACATGCAAGCTGCTCCTAAGTGTTATCTTTGCACACTCTGGGCACTCTATCATCTTCCATTAATTAATCAGCCCACTTCAAAAACACTTCTTTACCCTAAACCTGAGGATCCTGCTCTTGATAAGAAAATATGCACTTGAATTAGGAAAAAAAACAAACACACACACACACACACTCATTTAAAACAACTCTTGTGCTAATGCTGATATCACAAAATAATGCAAGGTCACCAACAGCCTCCAATTTTTTAATCTCAAACTTACTTGACCTTATGGCATCACACTTTCTCTTGATTTGGGGATAACAAATTCTCCTGGCTTTCCTCCTTCCTCCCAGGCCAGCCATGTTCCATTTCCTTTACCAATTCAGCTCCTTTATATTAGAAAAACCCACATTCTCAGCCTCATCAGTAACTTTGTTTTCTTGACCCTCTTGCCTGAAATACCCTCTTCACTTTGCAAGGCAAACTCTTACCCATCCTTCAGATGCCAATTATATATTATTATCTCACACAGGACTTATATAAATCCCATCTAAAATTGTGTGCCACATTGTTATTTTTAAATTTTTATTTTATATTAGAATATAGTTGGTTTACAATGTCACATTAGTTTCAGGTTTATGGCAAAGTGGTTCAGTTATACATATACATACATTCACTTTTTTTTCCCATACAGATTATTACAGATGACTGAGTAGAATTCCCCATGCTATATATATACCACATTGTATTTTAAAATCTCTACCTTTTTAAATTTTATACTCACTTTGATATTATTTATGTCAGGGCTTACACTCTATCATAATCTTTGTAAGTGTTGGGGCCACATCTGTCTATTCATTGCTTGAGCATCCTAACACAGGAATGAGGCTCTATAATTAACTGTTGGATAAATGAATGAATAACCTAGGACTAGGACAATTTTCAGTTACCTCTATTGTAACATGATTTCAGAGTAAGGAGATGGTAACAACACTGGGTATATTCATGTTTGATTCATTTTGCTGTTTTCTGCATCAAGGTCAACATATGTGTGAGAAAGTTGTATAGTATCATAGTGAAAGTCAGTCGCATCTGATTCTTTGTGATCCCATGGACTATGCAGTCCACGGAATTCTCGAGGCCAGAATACTGGAGTGGGTAGCCTTTACCTTCTCCAGAGGGTCTTCACAACCCAGGGATTGAACCCAGGTCTTCTGCATTGCAGGCAGATTCTTTACCAGTTGTATACTGTAGCTCAATTTTTCTGTAAATCCAAAAGTGTTCTAAAAATAAAGGTTATTAACTAAGAAAAAGAGGATGGGACCACAGTTTGGTGGTAAAACGCATGGGCTAGAAGTCACACTATTTAGTTTCAGTTCCACTGCTGTTACCTAATAGCTGTGTCATTTGGGGCAAGTTCCTTAAACTCTCTAAGGGGATAAGTGTTTCTGTTTGCTTAATTTTATTTTGTTTTAATGTTTTAGTCTGTACCCACAGCCCCTAGAACAATGCCTGGCATGTACTATGGACTCAATAACTACTAAATAAATAAATGTACTTTTAAAAATTAATTTTTATTGAAGTATATTTAATTTATAATCTTGTGTTGATTTCTGCTGTAGAGCAAAGTGAATCAGCTATATGTATATATATAGTCCCTCTTTTTTTGCTTTTCCTTCCCATTTAGGTAACTACAGAGCATTTATGAGAGTTCCTTACACAGTAGATTCTCATTAGTTACATGAAATATATAGGTAGCTCAGACAGTAAAAGAATCTGCTTGCAATGCAGGAAACCCAGGTTCAATTTTGGATTGGGAGGATCCCTGCAATTCACTTCAGTATTGTTGCCTGGAGAATTCCATGGACAGAGGAATCTGGCAGGCTACATTGCATGGGGTTGCAAAGAGCCAGACACGACTGAGCGACTATCACTTTCACTTCACTTTCTTTCTCACTGTATATCTGTCAATCCCAATCTCACAATCCATTACACCTCCTCCACCCCTCCTAGTATCCACTTTCTGCATCTGTGTCTCTATTTTTGCTTTGCAAATAATTTCATCGATATAAATGAATATGCTTTTCAAAAGCCAACAAGCAAGTCTCAAACTTTACCAACAAGTTTGTGGCCAAAGTGAGAGTTGTCTGTTGATAAAACTTACATTATTTCTTCATTTGCCAAACGGATAGATCATAGTATCAGTACCAAATGCTTATACACTAAGATTTTTCTCCAATTCACGTTTCTCAGTATTTAAAGTATTTCTGTTTCTGCCCCTGGGGAAAAATGCAAGTTTCCCATCCACTTAGAATTTTCAATAAGAAAGTACATCTTGTAAATAAAAATGAAAAGATGTTCTTCATGTCTTCATGGACAAATAAGCACTTCATTCTATTTGCTTGCTGTAATTAGGTGAAACAACAAACTCTAACAAACTCAAGGTGAGAGTCAGCCACTAAGATCCAGTTTCCAGCTTGCAAAAGCCCTTGGTACTACTCCAACTTAAATGTCTTAGGGAGAGAATCTACTGTCGCTGTCTAGTAATAATATCATGTGTATGACTCCCAGATGTGTAGGGAAAAATAATTAATGTCTGTCTCTAGAAATTAGAAGAAAGAGAATAGCTAATATACTAGAGATTGCCAAGATCAAAAGAATGTTCCACAAAACTTGGCAAAGGAATCAAAACATTTTTACTATGCAGGCTGGGATCATATTGAATTTATATCAACAAATCATAGTTCTCAAAGGACTAGCTCAGCAAATTTATGTTTGTTTAAGAATGAAAATCAATGTGTTCTGGATGGTATAGTTATATTAAATGCCTTCGACTCCATGTAGCATGTAGAGAACATTTGTCCTGGTATTTTGAAGTTGAACAGAGTTGTTTTCTATTGTTTCCAATATTATATTTCTAAAGTATACTTCCAGAGGGAGATACAATCCATCCTACTGAAAATGTTACCCTTTGTTGTGGAAGGAAAAGAAAATCACTCAGTGCCATCATAGTTAGAGCATGAAATGTGAGCCTTGTTTGTCCATCATTTGACTCATCATTAACAAATGCATAATGATTATATGTTATGTGCTGGACATTGTGCTAATCTAAAAAGACAAGTTTTCTTATCTATACTCAAAGATGTTAAAATATGATTGAAAGAAAATGAGTCAGCACTTGTCTGTTTATCCATTTATTCATTTCGCCCTTTATTCATTAATTCCATAGTCCTGATATTTGCCAAACACTGTGTCCAGTGTCTAGCATCTAGAAATCATTGTCATTGTAGACCAAATAGATATGGTCTCAGCCTTCATGGAGCCAGATTTTCTACTAGGTATTTTATGAATATTACCTCTCTTAATTTAAACCTCTATAAGTTTTGATTACCAAGAAATTAGTTTCCTCTGTGGCAAAGACAACGTGCCACTCACTAAATATCCACATTTGCCTATGTTTTCCAGCTCCTCCATCCCCATCCCCTTGTAGATATGTTTTAATTTCACTGTGTGACAATTTTAAACAACAGATGGAGATAAGAAGTAACAAGTGTCCCTTCAGACCAAAACCATTAAAGCTGATGTACCTCCTACGTCTCTAATCACCTGTTTACATGTGCCTGTGAGGAACACATCCTCAGACAGTTCTGATACAAAAGACAGAAGCTGCCTGGAGCCCTGAGTCACTAAATGGAAGACAGCATCCCTGGGGAAATGAACAGAACTTCTCTGCAACTTGCTTGAGCAAGAAAAATCATGCATTATGTTAAGTTGCTGAGATTTGTGTTTGTCCCCTCAGGAAACCCTGACTAATATACCTTCCCTCTTCTTAATTATGATCCTTAAGATTCTGAGTTAATGTAAATTAAGATAGAACTTCTTTGGCTCATGAATCCTCTAGGATCTCACTGGTGCCAACTAAAGATTGGCACTTGCCATATGGCTCTACAAGGATTAAATCACAAGCCCTTATGACCACTGATCTTCAACATCCCTGAAAGGAGTTCAGTGTGGAGATCAGGAATGAGGCACTCTGTTTTATGTAAAAACTGGCAGAACAGAAATTCAGATAGATATTTTTAGGAGAAGATTTTATGAGTTTTATGATTTTATGAGCATCTCCTCATGTTTAGAAAAGTATTTTTGCATCTATGTTCATCAGTAATATTGGCCTGTAGTTTTCCTTTTTTGTGACATCTTTGTCAGGTTTTGGTATTAGGGTGATGGTGGCCTCATAGAATGAGTTTGGCAGTTTACCTTCCTCTGCAATTTTCTGGAAGAGTTTGAGTAGGATAGGTGTTAGCTCTTCTCGAAATTTTTGGTAGAATTCAGCTGTGAAGCCGTCTGGACCTGGGCTTTTGTTTGCTGGAAGATTTCTGATTACTGTTTCAATTTCCGTGCTTGTGATGGGTCTGTTAAGATTTTCTATTTCTTCCTGGTTCAGTTTTGGAAAATTGTACTTTTCTAAGAATTTGTCCATTTCTTCCATGTTGTCCATTTTATTGGCATACAACTGCTGATAGTAGTCTCTTATGATCCTTTGTATTTCTGTGTTGTCTGTTGTGATCTCTCCATTTTCATTTCTAATTTTATTGATTTGATTTTTCTCTCTTTGCTTCTTGATGAGTCTGGCTAATGGTTTGTCAATTTTATTTATCCTTTCAAAGAACCAGCTTTTGGCTTTGTTGATTTTTGCTATGGTCTCTTTTGTTTCTTTGGCATTTATTTCTGCCCTAATTTTTAAGATTTCTTTCCTTCTACTAACTCTGGGGTTCTCCAACTCTTCCTTTTCTAGTTGCTTTAGTTGCAGAGTTAGGTTATTTATTTGACTTGTTTCTTGTTTCTTGAGGTATGCCTGTATTGCTATGAACTTTCCTCTTAGCACTGCTTTTATAGTGTCCCACAGGTTTTGGGTTGTTGTGTTTTCATTTTCATTAGTTTCTATGCATATTTTGATTTCTTTTTTGATTTCTTCTGTGATTTGTTGGTTATTCAGAAGTGTGTTGTTCAACCTCCGTATGTTGGAATTTTTAATAGTTTTTCTCCTGTAATTGAGATCTAATCTTAATGCATTATGGTCAGAAAAGATGCTTGGAATGATTTCGATTTTTTTTGAATTTATCAAGTTTAGATTTATGGCCCAGGATGTGATCTATCAAAGAAGACATACAGATGGCTAACAAACACATGAAAAGATGCTCAACATCACTCATTATTAGAGAAATGCAAATCAAAACCACAATGAGGTACCACTTCACACCAGTCAGAATGGCTGCGATCCAAAAATCTGCAAGCAATAAATGCTGGAGAGGGTGTGGAGAAAAGGGAACCCTCCTACACTGTTGGTGGGAATGCAAACTAGTACAGCCACTATGGAGAACAGTGTGGAGATTCCTTAAAAAATTGCAAATAGAACTACCTTATGACCCAGCAATCCCACTGCTGGGCATACACACTGAGGAAACCAGAATTGAAAGAGACACATGTACCCCAATGTTCATCGCAGCACTGTTTATAATAGCCAGGACATGGAAACAACCTAGATGTCCATCAGCAGATGAATGGATAAGAAAGCTGTGGTACATATACACAATGGAGTATTACTCAGCCGTTAAAAAGAATTCATTTGAATCAGTTCTGATGAGATGGATGAAACTGGAGCCAATTATACAGAGTGAAGTAAGCCAGAAAGAAAAATACCAATACAGTATACTAACACATATATATGGAATTTAGGAAGATGGCAATGACGACCCTGTATGCAAGACAGGAAAAAAGACACAGATGTGTATAACGGACTTTTGGACTCAGAGGGAGAGGGAGAGGGTGGGATGATTTGGGAGAATGGGAATTCTAACATGTATACTGTCATGTAAGAATTGAATCGCCAGTCCATGTCTGACGTAGGGTGCAGCTTGCTTGGGGCTGGTGCATGGGGATGACCCAGAGAGATGTTGTGGGGAGGGAGGTGGGAGGGGGGTTCATGTTTGGGAACGCTTGTAAGAATTAAAGATTTTATAATTTAAAAAAAATTAAAAAAGAAAAAAGAAAAAAAAGAAAAAAAAAAGAAATATACAGCACTCTCAGAATAATAAAACCAACAGAACCTAAAAAAAAAAAAAAGAAAAGTATTAAAAACTTTCAGGGTAATGTCTACTCCTTGTAACTAGCAGTAACCTTTACAAGACTAGTAGTAGCCTTCTGCAAAAACGTGTGCTTGATTGCATGCACCCTTCTTCACCAAAATCACATATATTATTGACCTCCCCACCCCTCGTTGAAATAGTTTCTTGGAGCTATCTTAAATGCTGTCTTCCAGGCTATAGTCCTCATTTTGCCCCAAATAAAAATTTAACTCAGAACTATCATATTGTACTTTTTTTTTTAGTTGACATTGGTGATGTCATCTCTAATGCCAAAGAAGTCCAGGAATATCAACTGGCCAAAGTCTGCGCAGGGTTGAAACAAAGTTTAGCAAGAGAAACAGCTGCTTATCTGAGGGGTTTCTGATTCTATCATGTCTCACAACTTTACCTCATAATTTAGCATTTCAAGTTGTCCATAATGTTTTTCGTGCTTTATGTCGAATTCCTAAATTTACATACCAAATGGAATTAAAAAACCATCCTTCATTATTTCCATGCATAAACCATTTCTACAGAAATTTAGGAAAAGTTCAGCATCTAGTCAAACTTGTTTATCAGAGATATTTTGATTCTAATTAACTAGAAAGACAAGATGAAATAAAAGCTAGTTTTTACCTGTTTGAAGGTCATATTACCCAATATATCGGAATACTGACAAGTAGAAAATTTACCTAAAACTCAGACATTATTCTGAATATCACTTTTCTATATGATTATTCACATTATAATTCAGTATTCAAAATACATTTTGAAGTACAAAGCATTGTTTCACAATTTACAGATAAGAAAACTGGGGCTTGATTAGTGTTACTTAAGTGGTGAATAGATAGAAATCCAGCTTTATCCGGTTCCTTTTCTAGGAAGGAAGGGAGCTTGTTTGATAAAATCCATGAGAATTCATTATATCAGCAATCAATATTTGTGCAAAAAATCACCCTAAAACCTGGGGTTTACAGAAAAGTACCACCTGTTGCTTCAGGACTGGCAGTTTAGGCTGGTCTCACTGGCGGTCAGAGAAGGCAATGGCACCCCACTCCAGTACTCTTGCCTGGAAAATCCCAGGGACGGTGGAGCCTGGTGGGCTGCCGTCTATGGGGTCACACAGAGTTGGACACGACTGAAGCACCTCAGCAGCAGCAGCAGCCCTGGCAGTCATTCGGCGGGCCGTGCCTTGGCTCCTGTGGCTGTCCTCAGCTGGCAACCTGACTGGGGCTAAATGTTACGAAGTAATCTTACCTACTCGTCAGGAGGGGGCTCAGCTCCTGTGAGGGTGCAAGTGCCCATCACAGCAGGAAAGTCATGGAATTTAGAGTTTTTTTAAAAGGAAATTTGTTGATGCGAGGATTTTTTGTTTTGTTTTGTAAGAGATGTGTGTGTGTGTGTGTGTGTGTGTGTGTGTGTTGCTTATTCACTAACTAGGATTAGGATGCCTATATAAAATGGAAGTCCAATGTGAAAACAAGCTCTGGCATTTAGTTACCACCAAGTGTTCTAAAGCTCCAGCTGACTTCACTCAGAATGAAAACTTCATCTTTCCTAAATATTCCATTTGATGCTCTATGAAGGGATTTACTAGCAGCCCGATGATGGTGCCATTGCTTCCGCTAATTTTACCTCACAAAACAAAATATTACATTTTGCTGGGGGAGAAGAAATGTAAATATAAAGATTAACATGGATAAAGCATGTTGCTGCTAAGCTTCTTGGAGTTAGGTTAAAATGCTGAAAATGCAGGGAAGGGCCACATACAAATTCTTTGTCATATAAAAAAGTAACATCCAGTATATCTGACACAAAAGCTAATATTTAGCCCCTAAGGCAAGTCTTGTTGAGCTATTTCAAATCCTGAAAGATGATGCTGTAAAAGTACTGCACTCAATATGCCAACAAATTTGGAAAGCTCAGCAGTGACCACAGGACTGGAAAAAGTCAGTTTCATTCCAATCCCAAAGAAAGGCAATGACAAAGAATGCTTAAACTATCGCACAATTGCACTCATCTCACACACTAGTAAAGTAATGCTCAAAATTCTCCAAGCTAGGCTTCAGCAATATGTGAACTTCCAGATGCTCAAGCTGGTTTTAGGAAAGGCAGAGGAACCAGAGATTAAATTGCCAACATCTGCTGGATCATCCAAAAAGCAAGAGAGTTCTAGAAAAACTTCTCTTTCTGCTTTATTGACTATGCCAAAGCCTTTGACTGTGTGGATCCCAATCAACTGTGGAAAATTCTGAAAGAGATGGGAATACCAGACCACCTGACCTGCCTCTTGAGAAACCTATATGCAGGTCAGGAAGCAACAGTTAGAACTGGATATGGAACAACAGACTGGTTCCAAATAGGAAAAGGAGTACGTTAAGGCTGTATATAGTCACCCTGCTTATTTAACTTACATGCAGAGTACATCATGAGAAACGTTGGGCTGGATGAATCACAAGCTGAAATCAAGATTGCCGGGAGAAATATCAATCACCTCAGATATGCAGATGACCCCACCCTTATGGCAGAAAGTAAAGAGGAACTAAAAATCCTTTTGATGAAAGTGAAACAGGAGAGTGAAAAGTTGGCTTAAAGCTCAACATTCAGAAAACTAAGATCATGGCATCCGGTCCCATCACTTCATGGGAAATAGATGGGGAAACAGTGGAAACAGTGTCAGACTTTATTTTTTGGGCTCCAAAATCACTGCAGATGGTGATTGCAGCCATGAAATTGAAAGATGCTTACTCCTTGGAAGGAAAGTTATGACCAGCCTAGATAGCATATTCAAAAGCAGAGATATTACTTTGCCAACAAAGGTCTGTCTATTCAAGGCTATGGTTTTTCCAGTGGTCATGTATGGATGTGAGAGTTGGACTAAGAAGAAAGCTGAGCACTGAAGAATTGATGCTTTTGAACTGTGGTGTTGGAGATTGAGAGTCCCTTGGACTGCAAGGAGGTCCAACCAGTCCATCCTAAAGGGGATCAATCTTGGGTGTTCATTGAAAAGACAGATGTGAAAAAGCTGAAATTCCAATACTTTGGCCACCTCACGCGAAGAGTTGACTCATTGGAAAAGACCCTGATGCTGGGAGGGATTGGGGTCAGGAGAAGAAGGGGACTACAGAGGATGAGATGGCTGGATGGCATCACCGACTTGATGGACATGAGTTTGAGTGAACTCTGGGAGTTGGTGATGGACAGGGAGGCCTGGCGTGCTGCAGTTAATGGGGTCGCAAAGAGTCGGACACGACTGAGAGACTGAACTGAACTGAAGGCAAGTCTGTGTTTGACTCCCTAGATTCCCATAATCAGAGATGCAGCAAGATTCTTATTTTTCCATTTCTTCCATCCAGGTCATCTTCCTTCCAACCACTAGCTTTGCATCTTCTAAATTATGTGATGTAAAAAAGAAGTAAGAACACAAGTTTTCCCAAATGCTTCCTCCTTTTTATCTCTAAAATCAATGCCATTGTCAGCTTTCTGGATGATGTAGGGCAAGGAGGGACCTTAAATCTGTTCCAAGACTATTCCAATTGGCTGGAAGGACAAGAATGTGTGACAGCTTTCAGACTGTCTTAACTAAGGAACCTGCCTTCATAATTTGACAAGACGATATTAATGGTTGCTTCTTAGCCTTCAGCTTGCAAGCTAGCACTTCTGATGTGTAAGAATTCATATGGAATCAGAATAAACTCAACCAAAAATGTCTAGGAAGTCAAACAACAGAAAATGTTTTTCAAAATGGCTTTAATTTTCATCAATGGGTGTGACAATGGGTCAGACGAAAAATCACTTTCCGATGCAAGATACTGGCAAGTATCATTTTTCCAAAACAATCTGTTTTTCCCTGGGAGCTTTACAAAAAGCCACTGAAATTCATCTGCCTACTAAACATTAAGGAAAATCATCTTTTGTTTAATATTATTTGTAAACATGATACAGTTTGAACAATGAGAGATAAAGCAAAAGTCGTAGGATGACCAATTGAACCATTCTCAACTCATTTTACAAAGTGTTTTAAGAGGGAAGTGGAAATTGTTGGAACTGCTACAATTTTTTTTAGAACAGAAACATTAAAATAATGTCATAGGGGTGTTCTCAAGGCAATAAAATGATCTTGCCATCAGAAAAGAGAAAATATTTTTCTTTTTTTTTAAACCTGATACACTTCGGTTGAATTAACTCCAACTTCAGACTGAGAGTTTAAATGCTGCTGCATGAAAGCTGAGTAGTTGGTGAATAAATCTAATGACAAACACAGAGGTACTGTGCCTGAAATAAGATGTAAAATTCACCTAGGGCTGTGCAGAAACACATTCTGTAAATGCTGTGCAAACTGAAATGACCTGAAGAGATCGCAGCACTTTCTACCCCTACTCTCTAGAAGAAATGGGTTAAAATAGCAGGGAGAAATATTCACTTCCACTAAGTTTCAGATGCTGTGACTATAAGGACCATCCTCTTTAACCCATTTCTTCATTTCTCATAGAGTGATGAAAAGAGCAGAATGTTGCCTAGGTTTGGTGTGGCAGTGAAATCAATGTGAAACACTCCCTGTGTTTAAATTCCATAAACAAAGGTTATAGTTTCTAGCTACAAGCCTGGGCAGGTACTGCCAGGGATAGTTTTTCATGGAGACAGAAACTGCTCCTTTCCCTTTGCAAGAAAGACCATTTTAAAGAGCACATTTAGCTACATATGAAAAAAATGGATAATGGGGGAAGATATTACATACTCATTACTTTCAGCAGTTTACTCATTGAATGTATTATAGGCTATGAAAATTCTACACCCAGTTCTTTATGTTTGCCTGACTATAACCAACTACTATTTCTCTCTGTCTCTCAAATGTATATGAATAAATACACACATGAACAAATATATATATATATACACACACACACATACGAACATAAAAGAAATTGTTTTCTTCTTATAACATTAAAGAGAGATTTTTTCTTCTTATAACCTCAGAAGAATGCAAGCCTTCTTACCCAATTTCACCTGATTCTCCAATTTAAACGTGTAAAAATATGACATTGGCACAGAGTACCAACAGGCTTCATCCTGTCTGCCAACTCTCTTCCATTGCTAGTGGCTGTCCAGAGTGAGCAGCTGAGAAAGATTCTAAGGCCAAATCTAAGTTCAGCCAAAAAGGATAATCAACTGGCCTCTCTGGGAAGGGGTGGGAAGCCACATATTTGCTCTTTGTTTCAGATCTCTCTCTCTAAATATTGTTTGCTTTAAAAGACATAGCAATACAGACTTCAGAAGACAAAACTGGCAGCTACCAAACCAATGGCTGTTCAGTCGGTGGGTATATTAGGCGCACAAGGGCAGAGGGGTATGGAGAAGCAGGTATGTATTGCTGAGACAGTCAGTATGAAGCAGCATCATTCAGTTACATATTTATTAGCTCAATTCATCACAAGTAAGCCTCTGCAACTACCACACAATTGCACTCATCTCACACGCTAGTAAAGTAATGCTCAAAATTCTCCAAGCCAGGCTTCAGCAATACGTGAACCATGAACTTTTAGATGCTCAAGCTGGTTTTAGGAAAGGCAGAGGAACCAGAGATCAAATTGCCAACATCTTCTGGACCATCCAAAAAGCAAGAGAGTTCCAGAAAAACATCTATTCTGCTTTATGGACTATGCCGAAGCCTTTGACTGTGTGGATCCCAATCAACTGTGGAAAATTCTGAAAGGGATGGGAATACCAGACCACCTGACCTGCCTCTTGAGAAACCTGTATGCAGGTCAGGAAGCAACAGTTAGAATTAGACATGGTAGAACAGACTGGTTCCAAATAGGAAAAGGAAAATGAGTGCGTCAAGACTGTATATTGTCTCCCTGCTTATTTAACATATAAGCAGAGTACATCATGAGAAATGCTGGGCTGGAAAAAGCACAAGCTGGAATCAAGATTGCCGGGAGAAATATCAATAACCTCAGATATGCAGATGTCATGACCCTTATGGCAGAAAGTGAAGAGGAAGTAAAAAGCCTCTTGATGGAAGTGAAAGAGGAGAGTGAAAAACCTGGCTTAAAGTTCAACATTCAGAAAACTAAGGTCATGGCATCTGGTCCCATCACTTCATGATAAATAGATTGGGAAACAGTGGAAACAATGTCAGACTTAATTTTGGGGGTTTCCAAAATCATTGCAGATGGTGATTGCAGGCATGAAATTAAAAGACGCTTACTCCTTGGAAGGAAAGTTATGACCAACCTAGATAGCATATTCAAAAGCAGAGACATTGCTGTGCCAACAAAGGTCTGTCTATTCAAGGCTATGGTTTTTCCTGTGGTCATGTATAGATGTGAGAGGTGGACTACAAAGCAAGCTGAGCACCAAAGAAGTGATGCTTTTGAACTGTGGTGTTGGAGAAGACTCTTGAGAGTCCCTTGGACTGGAAGGAGATCCAACCAGTCCATCCTAAAGGAGACCAGTCCTAGGTGTTCATTGGAAGGACTGACATTAAAGCTGAAAACTCCAATACTTTGGCCACTTCATGAGATGAGCTGACTCATTTGAAAAGACCCTGATGCTGGAAAAGATTGAGGGCAGGAAGAGAAGGGGATGACAGAGGATGAGATGGTTGGATGGCATCACCAACTCAATGGACATGGGTTTGGGTGGACTCGGAGTTGGAGATGGACAGGGAGGCCTGGCGTGCTGCAGTTCATGGGGTCGCAAAGAGTCAGACATGACTGAGCAACTGAACTGATCTGAACTGAAACTTCTGCATAAGACACAAGTACTCAGCATTGACGGGCTTCCCAGATGGCCCAGTGATAAAGAATCTGCCTGCCAATGCAAGAGACGCAGGAGACATAGGCTCAGTCCCTGGGTTGAGAAGATCCCCTGAAGAAGGAAATGGCAGCCCACTCCAGTGTTCTTGCCTGGTTAATGCCATGGACAGAGAAGCCTGGATGGGGTCACAAAAGAATCAACCGTGACAACGACTAAACACACCCACCCACACACTTAGCACTGGCAAACCCACTGTGATCGCAGCTAACAAGTAACATGGCTTAAGGAAGAAGTTACACTTTCTTTTTCCACACAGATGATGAATCCAGGCACCATCTCCAAGCCTGACAGGCCTTTTATCATCGAAAAGGAGCATCTCTGAAAACAGGTCAGGCATAGTTGGCCTGTGTATATTTCCTAAGGAGCATACACTCTCACTAAAGAGCACAACTTCAAGACTTCCCTGGTGATCTGACGGTTAGGATTTCACTTCCAATATAGTTGGTACTGGTTCAATCCCTGGTCAGGGAGCTAAAATCTCACAGAAGCAATATTACAACAAATTCAATAGATATTTTTTAAATGGGGGGAAAAAAGAGAAGGGCTTCAAGGGGCCAGCCTTTCGCTGTCTGGGGGATTATGTCCCACAGAAAGGAAGGAGGGGCCCCTTGGCTGCCTGGTTCCTTCTCTAATGCTCCACAGGGTCTGCAATATAGAAGGGCGCCAACCCTTCACAGCTTGCTCTGGAGGCCACCCATGTCCAGAAACTCTCAAAGAAGGTTAGCTGTTTACCCTACACTTAACCTGGTACTGTTCCCTAACTCCACGCTGTTCTCAAGGAAGGAAGGAATGAAAGCTGAGGGGAAAGGTACATAAAATCTCAAATTTTGTAACATGACAACACCATGCTTTAAAATCATGAGCTCTTACTAAGTTGCAAATTTGGTTCTTAATATTCAGGAAAAATCACAGGCACTTAATAATTGTATTTTGAATCCTAAAACTATTGACTATTACCACATTAAAAAACTAAGTGTTTGATAACAGCAGGGAGTGGATTTTGAACTCTGTCTTCCTTATATTTTCTGCAGGAGGGTTTCTGCATTGGTGGCATGGACCACTGTAACATGATTTAAAGTCAATAAAACATCATGTTTTGCGAAGACGTTAGTTATAAGGCAACCAACTTCAGAGTTTGGCTGACAGTAGATATCAAATAAATATTAGTAGTCCCTTTCATTTTATGAACTTTCATGCAAGGGCAGACGTGAAGCCGGGTCTTTACAGAGTTGCCTGATGAGCGTCTATGTCTTTAACTAGGTTTTGGTTCATACAGATTCATGTAGAAATTAAATCCAGTTTCTTTTTCATAATCTAATGGTATGGCTTAATTATTCTTCTAAGATAGTATCATTCCTCTTCTGATCTCTGTGCCTGGAATAATTGTTCATTCACTTGGTTAACTTCTACTTGTCCATGATCCACGACTCAGCCCAGACCTCATTTCTTCCAGGAAGCTCTTCCTTGTCATCCTCTTCCCATCATTCTCATCATCTTGGCCATAATGCAATCACAATATCTAACCTTGTTCTGTTATCATCCTTTGTTTTACTGTTTTCTCCCTCTATTCTGGATTCCTTAAAGGCAAGGACCTTGAATTTATATCCAAAGTGCCATACATGTTTAATAAATGTATACTGAGTGCCAATTTTATTTTAAACAATATAATCATATTTCTACTGAAGGGGAAGCTTTTTTGAACATTTGCTTAGCATCTTTATAAAAATAAAGAATAAAAGGTAAATTCTATGGGACTTCCTTGGTGGTCCAGTGATTAACACTTCACCTTCCAAAACCAGGGATGCAGGTCCAATCCCTGGCTGGGGAATTAAGATCTCAAATGCCTCACAGCCAAAAAACCAAAAGACATCAGATAGAAACAATGTTGTAACAAATTCAATAAAGAGGTGAAATCAACTGAGCCCTTAATTCTTGCCAACATATGCTAAGGAATTTATGTATAGAATCCCATTAAATCCTCTCAAAAACTCTATAGAAAATATTAAATCATGATCCCTATTTTAAAGGATAATTTGAGCCTCAGAGAGAAAAGCAATTTGCCTAAGTAGGAACACTCAGAAGTGGCCACAGGACTGGAAAAGGTCAGTTTTCATTCCAATCCCAAAGAAAGGCAATGCCAAAGAATGCTCAAACTACCACACAATTGCACTCATCTCACACGCTAATAAAGTAATGCTCAAAATTCTCCAAGCCAGGCTTCAGCAATACGTGAACCGTGAACTTCCTGATGTTCAAGCTGGTTTTAGAAAAGGCAGAGGAACCAGAGATCAAATTGCCAACATCCATCATCAAAAAAGCAAGAGTTCCAGAAAAACATCTATTTCTGCTTTCTTGATGATGTCAAAGCCTTTGACTGTGTGGATCACAATAAACTGTGGAAAATTCTGAAAGAGATGAGAATACCAAACCACCTGACATGTCTCTTGAGAAATCTGTATGCAGGTCAGGAAGCAACAGTTAGAACTGGACATGGAACAACAGAGTGGTTCCAAATAGGAAAAGGAGGATGTCAAGGCTATATATTGTCACCCTGCTTATTTAACTTATATGCAGAGTACATCATGAGAAATGCTGGACTGGAAGAAGCACAAGCTGGAATCAAGATTGCCGGGAGAAATATCAATAACCTCAGATATGCAGATGACACCACCCTTATGGCAGAAAGTAAAGAGGAACTAAAAAGCCTCTTGATGAAAGTGAAAGTGGAGAGTGAAACAGTTGGCTTAAAGCTCAACATTCAGAATACGAAGATCATGGCATCCGGTCCCATCACTTCATGGGAAATAGATGGGGAAACAGTGGAAACAGTGTCAGACTTTATTTTAGGGGGCCCCAAAATCACTATAGATGGTGACTGCAGCCGTGAAATTAAAAGACACTTACTCCTTGGAAGGAAAGTTATGACCAACCTAGACAGCATATTCAAAAGCAGAGATATTACTTTGCCGACTAAGATCTGTCTAGTCAAGGCTATGCTTTCTCCAGTAGTCATGTATGGATGTGAGAGTTGGACTGAGAAGAAGGCTGAGTGCCAGAGAATTGATGCTTTTGAACTGTGGTGTTGGAGAAGACTCTTGAGAGTCCCTTGGACTGCAAGGAGATCCAACCAGTCCATTCTGAAAGAGATCAGCCCTGGGATTTCTTTGGAAGGAATGATGCTAAAGCTGAAACTCCAGTACTCTGGCACCTCATGCAAAGAGTTGACTCATTGGAAAAGACTCTGATCCTGGGAGGGATTGGGGACAGGAGGAGAAGGGGATGACAGAGGATGCGATGGCTGGATGGCATCACTGACTCGATGGACGAGTCTGAGTGAACTCTGGGAGTTGGTGATGGACAGGGAGGCCTGGCGTGTTGTGATTGATGGGGTCGCAAAGAGTCGGACACAGCTGAGTGACTGAACTGGACTGAACTGAAGTAGGAACAATTAGTAAATGGGAAAGTCATAATTTACATGTACGTGTTCTCACCCCAAAATCCTACATTTAACCACTAAGTTATGCTGCCTTCTATAATATTCCCCAGTTTGCAATTAAAAACTTGTTTAAAGTCAACCTTAACAACCTTGTTGTGCATAAAACTACACCCTCACATATGCATACATATGCAAATAAAAATGCTAGATAATTAATCAATACATCATGATAACATTACCAATTTCAACATTGAGGCAACCATGACTATTTTCAGAACTTTTGAATTATACGGGCACCACAAAATCTAAAGTCAGGTAGAAGACAGGAACTGGGAAGGTTTCTGATGAGGCTAACTTGCTTCAATTTGATGGGAGGGGGTCGGAATCCTCCACACAGATTTTGTAAAGGAACTCAGGTGGACGCCAATATTTGGGTTCAGGAGGCAGACTGATGGCAAGTGAAATTAACTCTGGAAATGGAGAACTAATAACACATGGGCAAAAGCATCAGATCAACTTTCAGTGCCATATTGTGAATTTCTTTTAACCTTGATATAAAAAGTCATCTCACAGATTTCCCTGTCACAGAAGCAGAGCTTGTGACTGCAAGAGAGTCAATATCACAGGACGATAACTTTTTCCTTGTAATTTGAATCAGTCAACAGCTGGGCTGTTAAGAGACCAAAGATTCTACAGAGAAGATACTTTGCAGTTATTCTGGAGTTACTTTGATGATGTTCTTCACTGTGAAAAACCAATTTCCAGAAAGCAAACAGGATGCTAGGCAGAACGTTAAGAAGAGAGTCTTGATACACTGCCTGGGCCTTAGAACCAGGGATGAAACTGCACTAGTCAGGAAAGAAATCATCTCTCTATATAAAGAGTAATATTTGGACCAGAACACAAGGGCCATGAAGCAGAGCATAGGAAAATGCAGTCATACATTTAAATTTTATGAAGTGGCAAATATAATTAATATTTTAATTTGTTTTGATAGATGAGCCTGAGAAGTACTGTTTTAATGCTACAATGAGCTGGGGAGAGAGAAGGTCTGTTTTCTGTGCGATTGTCTTTTGCTTCCTCATGCAATTTTACAAAGCAAGAAGTAGAGTCACTGGGAGGTGATAGCAAGTAAACAAAATATATGAAAAGAAATCTATCTTCTGCACAGGACATAACTAGCTGTGACATTCAAGATCACTGAAGGTAACAGTGTTAAATGCTGTGGTTGGAGTTAAAAGAAGTTGGAAATTTTAAGATCCACAGGAATAATGACAGTGGGGTAGCTGAATGAGGTGTGATCAGACCCCAGGCCAAGATATGAATGAATAACCTTATTAGTGTTAAAAGGTTTCAGTTAGACTTGCATCAACCTTGAACTAGAAATCTGACTGGGCCAAGCCCTGCCTCCCCTGCCTTTATGAGCAGCTTCTTTATGATTCTTTATAGCATCACCTTCAACCTCAGAGAAATGACAAAGCAGGGGCATTCTCACCTTCCCACTAATCCAAAGATGTTCTTTCCTTATTGTTGACATACTTCTACAAACAGTGGTCTTACTTGTAAACATTTAATACTAGTTAAAGCCATTTATAACATAAATTTTTCAGGAGTAATTTAGAATTCAAAGAAATCTTTTTAGGGAAATATATGGAGTTTTCCACTCTATCTATCTATCTATCATCTATCCATCCATATCTATCTATCTACCTATCTATCTGCTTTTCACTGTATATTGACTTCTGATCAGTTAATCTTTCCTCTTTTAGAAACATAATTTTTTATACATAATTCTATTTTTAGTACCATGAAAGAATACTATTTGCTGCATATTTGGGTTTTAATATTACAAGAAGACATCTAGAAAGGTGGGTAGACTCATGCCCCAGTCCCCCCTCAAAGATGCCCATGTCCTAATTCTCAAAATCTGTGAGTATATTATTATCTCAAATAGCAAAGGGGACTTTGCAGACAGGATTAAGGGTGCTGAGATGGGGAGATTATCCTAGATGATCTGGGTGAAGCTGTGTGACCACAGGGGTCCTTATAAGAGGGAGGCAGTGGTGTCAGTGTCAGAGAAGGAGATGCGGCAGAAGCAAAGGCAAGAGGCGGACAGAAGAGGAGATTTGAAGATGCTGAGCACCTGGCTTTGAAGATAGAGGAAAGGACCATGTGTCAGGAAGGCATGCAGCCTCTCCAGGCTGCCAAGGGCAAAAGAGTGAATTCTCCCCTAGAGGCTCCAGGAGGAGTACTGTCCTGCTAACACTAGACACTTTGTTGTTTTAAACCCCTAAATACATGGCAAATTTTTACAGTAGCAATAGGAAACAGACACAGACTCAGGCACTGCAAGTGGGCTGCTGCTATTAAAAGCAAATGAAAATGTGGAAGTAGCTTTAGAACTGGGCAATAAGATGGAAAAATGCTGCTGACCAGGACAGGAAAAGTCTAGATCACCTTAAAAAGACTGTAGGTAAAAATGTGGATATTGACAACTTTGTTAGGGAGGACTTAAGTGAAAATGAGGAGTGCAGTGAAGAAAACCTACATTTTCTTAAAGAATAGTTAAGTAGGCTGATTCTTGTTGATGGATGACAGAAAACTACAAAATTCTGAAAAACAATTATCCTTCCATTTAAAAAAAAAAACTTAAAAAAAAAAAGAATAAGCAGAGTGCTGGTGGAAATGTGGGCTTTAGAGGCATTGCAAGCAAGGGGTCAGGACAGGAGGAATATGACTGAAATTGGAGGAAAGAGGACTCTTATACATAATGGCATAAAGCTTAATTGACACAGGTCTTTCAAACATGTGGAAAGTGGTCGCTCTAAGTGGTAACTTAGGATACTTAACAAGAGATTCCCAAGCAAACTGTTGAAGGTATGGCCTAGTTTCTTTTTGCTGTTTTTAATAAAGTGTAACAGGAAAGAAAAGATTTGAGGAAAGAAGTGTTAAGCAATTGAAGAAAACAAAAACCCAGGACTTGATGATTTTAGAAATCCTCAACCAATCCAGATGTTTTAAAACTCGTGATTTTAGGACTTCTCAACTCTAGAACTATAAGAGAATAAATTTATGTCATTTTAAGCCACTAAGTTTTCAGCATTTGTTACACTGGCAAAAAGAAGCTAATGCAGTATTCAAAATGAGAAGGCCCCAGTGGATAAAGAACACAGTCATTGGCAGGGAAAACATCTGAGAGGCAGGACTCAGCTGGCGACTCTCATGGACACTGATGCTTCCTGTTGCCCCATTTCATTTGCTTCTGTAGGGTCTGTGACAATTGTAGCATGAACAAAACAGCCCCAAACGTGGTGACCTACACACCCCAATATATAATCTGTCATAAGTCTAAGGGTCACCTGGCACCTCTGATGGGCTCACCTCTGGGATGCAGTCAGCTAGGAAGTCTGTTGGGTTCTGGCTGGTCTCATCTGACCTCAGCTGAGATGACTTGGCTCATCTCCACACTCTCCCTCTCCTGGAGGCTGGCCTGGCTTGTTCTCATGGCAGTGGCAACACTCCAGAAAAGAACCCAAGAGCATGCAAGGCCACTTGAGGCCAAGACTCCAAACAAACACACCATCCCTTCTGTTTCCCAAAGGAAGCCCCACAGTCAGCCCAGAGCAAAAGGTATGGAAACAGACAGACTCTGCCTCTGAAATGGAGGCACTGCAAAGCCCTGCTGACATAGGTTACAGGGATGGGTGAAAAAAAATGGACATATTTGTACATCAGTGTAATTCTGTGTTCATGATAGATTCTTCAAATGGGAGTTAGTCCCAGGAACCTAGATGGACCTGCAAAACTTCAGTTTCTTAAATCATTCAACTAATAGCATGGCATGGAGCCTGAAGATAGAGGGAAAGAGAAAAGAACCAAAAACTGACTCAGTGGTATACCCTTTGATGGCAGAGCCAGAAAAGAGACTACAAAGTGTGGCTTCCCTCTCCAGTGGGGATGAACTGAGACGTGGTTTACTACCACTGGGATGGCTTTTCCTGCAGTGTCACAAGCACAGAATCATCCTGATCGTCAACAACCTCAGATTTGCAGAAATCATCTTCTGACATATTGGTTATCATTCTTAGGTTTACTCTGAATCTATTAAAGAATGTTTCTTTTAAAAATACTGAACCTACATAATCAACTCTTAAACAGAAAAAAAAAGTATGCAATTAACCTGAAAGTCAGCCAAAACAGAGCAAAGATTGAAAATAAGGCCCATCACATTACATTTTTAATTCCTTAGAAACAATATTGCCTAGTTATCTAGAACAATAAAGAGCTGACTGGTACCACAAGATGTTTAATATGGAAACGTGTAAAATCAGAGGTATTTTTACCCAAAGAAACAGTTTGATGACTCATATCCCCTACTCCCATGAGGAGTTCATAAAGAATAACTCAAGATGTGTTGGCTAGATCAACATAAATAGACAATATTATAAAGATGCTTAGGTCAATCGTAGTATGATTGCTGAGTTCTACCTAAATTGATTCCAGTATTTTTTAAGATTTTTCTAGATTAAAAAAAAAGAAAAAGAAAAAAAGATATTTGAAATTTCCCTAGTACTCTAGTGGTTAAGACTCTGCACTCCCAGTTCAGGGGGCTGGGGTTCAAACACTTGTCAGGGAACTAGATCACCACATACCACAACTAAGAGTTTACATTCTGCAACTAATGATCACATGTGCTGAGATGAAGACCCATACACAGCAACAGAGACCCTGCCTGCCACTACTAAGACCCGGCACAGCCAAATACATTTAAAAAGTAACTCACTTTTAAAAAAAATGTTTGGAAGCTGAGCCTAAGCTATTTTAGACTAATAATATAAACACTTTCCTTTGCCAGCATTGGACAAGCATGTCATATATGTAAAGTATCTTCATAAAAGCCATGCAATTGAGTCTTCATTACCACCCTATCAGGGTCCCATTCAAAGTGATTCAACAGCTTATGCAAGGCTATGCCACAACCAAGCTGTAAGGTTGGAATTTGACCTGACATCAAAGGAAGCAATCCTGTTGCTGCTCTTCTTGCCTCCTATGACTTCCTATGTGAAAGTGAGAGTGATAGGCTAAAGAGTAAGCCTGGGATACTAAAGGCAAAGGTGTGTGCTCAGCGGTGATACTCAGACGTGTTCCAGGTCACAGTCATTAACAGGGTTTACCAGATCTCACTGGATCCCTACCTCTCCATGTAGAAGATTTGCACCCTTTTCCACTTGTGAGTGGATGGGATCAAGTGCCTAGATCTGGCTCCTGACATGAGAGAAGTGAAAGGTGAGTCATATCTGAGGCACACCTGGTCAAGAAGCAACCAAGTCTTCCTTTGTCTCTGGACCATGTGTCAGTTATGTTGAACATGCCTGGGGTCTCAAGTGAGGCCAGGAGAGCAGTGAGGGAGTCCTGTTGCCTGGGACAAGTGGACCCTGGGAGCCAGGACCCAAGCTTTGCTGATCTAAGCCTCTGATACGTGGGGGCTGTTGGCTACAGCAGTACAGTCTAGCACAAACTCACTGCTACATGCGATGCTCATGCTCCCCAAGAGAAGGTGCTCTGTGGCTTGCACCAAATGCATACACTAATCTACTTGCTAAGAGTAACCAACTAACTTCAACATCACAACAAAACACAGGGCTGGGGGGGGGGGTAGTTCAGAAGATGGTGGAGGAATAGGATGGGGAGACCACTTTCTCCCCCACAAAATCATCGAAAGATGATTTGAACGTGGAGCAAATTCCAGAAAACAACTTCTGAATGCTGGCAGAGGACACCAGGCACCCAGAAAGGCAGCCCATTGTCTTCAAAGGGAGGTAGGACAAAATATAAAAGATAAAAAGAGAGACAAGAGTTAGGGACTGAGACCCGTCCTGGGGAAGGAGTCGTGAAGGAGGAGAAGTTTCCAAACAATAGGAAACTCTCTCACTGGTGGGTCTGTGGGGAGTTTTTGAATCTTGGTGGGCAACATAACTAGGAGGGAAATAAAGAAAAAGAACCAACAGATTACGTGCCTAGCCGCGACTTCCAGTGGAGAGGTAACCCGGATGCTCCAGCCTGCCAGCAGCAATGGGGGCTGAATAGGAATGTGCAGGATGCGTGCTTAGTATGGGGACTGGGCCTGAATGCCCTGAGGACAATCTGAGGGAGCTAACATGACACAGCAACCCAAACTGTGTGATAGCCAGAGGAAAAACAAGAGAGAGGGAGAGAAATTTCCTGCTACAGCATGGCTTGATCACAGAACAAAGGATTGAGTGAATACCAGAGGAGAGCTAGCTGGCTGCAGACCAGCCCCTCTGCCCACTGGAGGCATAGAGGCAGGCGGGCGACAGCCAGAGCCAGAAGGTGAGGGGCAATCTCGACCCCAGAGATGGCATCCTCTATCAAACTGTGAGCAGGCTCCCAGTTACTAACGAATTATTCCTCCAATCCTGGATGGTTGACATCCACCAGGAAGGTCATAGTCAGAGATCAGCTCCCCAGAGGAGACATACGGCACACCTGAGAAGGCACTCCCACTGTGCACCCAGGAAACGGAGGGGCTGGGACCGGCGAAGTGATAAGACGCATCACCCATCTAAGGAGAGAGTGCTCACCAAACACCTGGTCACCTGAGCTACTCGGACCTGGGAAGGGCACAAAACACAGGCCCAACTGAGTTTGTGCCTTTGTTAAGTACCTGAGAACCTGAACCTGAGTGGCTTAGACCTGAGAAGTGCACACAAGCCAGGGCCTGCTTTGGAAAGAGTCCTTGCAGAGCAACCTGGAGCCTGAGCAGTATGGACCGGGAAAGCACACACGCCATGAACGGGGCAAACCCACTGTGGCCGAGACACTGTGAGCACTCCCCACACATGCCAGTGATATTTGTTTGCAGTGTTCCTCCCTCCCCACAGCACAACTGAACAAGTTAGCTTAAATAAGTGACCACCTTCACCCCCTTGTTGTCGGGGTGGAAATTAGACACTGAAGAGACTTGCAAACAGAGGAAGCCAAAATAAAGAAGAGGGACTGCTCTGGAAGTGACAGGTGCCACAGATTAAAACCCTGTAGTTAGCACCGACTACACTGGAAGGGGCCTGTAGACCTTGAGAAGAAGTATAAGCTGGAACAAGGAACTATCAGAACTGAACTGACCCCACACTGCCCTCAACAGCTCCATGGACAAGAGAAGAGGGAGGAGGGAGATAGAGATGACCAAGAGGAGAAGAGGCGGAATCAAAGAGGAGAGAACAATAGTATATTTTACTATTATCATTTTTAAATTTGTTCTTTATTATATAAAAAGTTCTTTATTACTCCTTTAATTTCCATTTTTATAACCTGCTGCTGCTAAGTTGCTTCAGTTGTGTCTGACTCTGTGTGACCCCACAGACAGCAGCCCACCAGGCTCCTACGTCCTGAGATTCCCCAGGCAAGAATATTGGAGTGGGTTGTCATTTCCTTTTCTAATGCATGCATGCATGCTAAGTCGCTTCAGTTGTGTTCGATTCTGTGCGACTCTATGCACAGCAGCCCACCAGGCTCCTCTGTCCACAGGATTCTCTAGGAAAGAATACTGGAGTGGATTGCCATTTCCTTCTCCTTTATAACCTATTATTACCTTGCCCCCCCCAAAAAAAGACCCTATTTTAAAAGCAAATTACATATGTATTTTTAAAAATATTTTTGTGATTTTGTTTTCTTAATATCGTATTTTTGAGAGTCTAACCTCTACTCTAGATTTTTAATCTTTGCTTTTCGGTTTTTGTTATCAATTTTGTACCTTTAAGAATCCAATCTTCAGTACCCATTTTTACTTAGGAGTGTGATTACTGGCTTGATTGCCTGTTCCCCATTTTGATGCTCCTTTTTCTCCCCCAGGTCACCTCTATCTCCTTCCTCCCCCTTCTCTTCTCTACCCAACTCTGTGAATCTTTTTGGGTGTTCCAAGCTGTGGAGAACACTTAGGGAACTGACTACTGGCTAGATTGGTCTCTCTCCTTTTGACTCCCCCTCCTCTCCTGGTCACCTCTATCTCCTTCCTCCCTCTTCTCTTCTCTGTGTAACACTGTGAACCTCTCTGAGGGTTCCAGCCTGTGGAGAGCACATAGGGAACTGATTACTGGCTAGACTGCTCTCTCCCCTTTTGATTCCCCCCTCTTCTCCTCTTGGTCACCTCTATCTCCCTCCTCCCTCTTCTCTTCTCCATGTAACTCTGTGAACCTCTCTGGGTGTCCCTCACTGTGGAGAATCTTTTCACCATTAACATAGATATTTTATCATTGGTGCTGTATGGATGGAGAAGTCTTGAGACTACTGTAAGAATAGATTGAAAGCTAGAGGCAGGAGGCTTAAATCCACAACTTGAGAACTCCAGAAAACTCCTGACTCCAGGGAACATTAACTGGCAAGAGCTCATCCCAAAGCCTCCATTCCTACACTGAAACCAAGCTCCACCCAAGAGCCAACAAGTTTCAGAGCAAGACATACCAAGCTAATTCTCCAACAACACAGGAACATAACCCTGAGCATTAAAATACAGGTGGCCAAAAGTCACACCAAACCCATAGACACCTCAAAACTCACTACTGGACAATCCATTGCACTCTAGAGAGAGGAGATCCAACTCCACCCATAAGAACTGACTCAAGCTTCCCTAACCAGGAAACCTTGACAAGCCAGTCATCCAACCCTACCCACAGGGAGGAACCTCCACAATAAAGAGGAACCACAAACTACCAGCATACAGAAAGGCCACCCGAAACACAGCAACCTAAACAAGATAAAGGAATATGATAAATGCCCACCAAACCAAACCAAAGAGGAGGAGATAGGAAGTCTACCTGAAAAAGAATTCAGAATACTGATAGTAAAAATGATACAAAATCTTGAAAACAAAATAGAGTTACAAATAAACAGTCTGGAGACAAGGACTGAAAAGATGCAAGAAAAGTTTAATAAGGACTTAGAAGAAATAAAAAAGAGTCAATCAGTAATGAATAATGCAATAATTTAGATCCAAAACACTCTGGAGGAAACCAACAGTAGAATAACTGAGGCAGAAGATACGGTAAGTCGGGTGGAAGATAGAATGGTGGAAATAAATGAAGCAGAGAGGAAGAAAGAAAAAGAATTAAAAGAAATGAGGACAACCTCAGAGACCTCAGGGACAATATCAAAAGCCCCAACATTCAAATCATACAAGTTCCAGAAGAAGACAAAAAGAAAGGCCATGATAAATACTTGAGGAGATAATAGTTGAAAACTTCGCTAAAATGGGGAAGGAAATAGCCGCCCAAGTCCAAGACACCTAGAGAGTCCCAAACAAGATAAACCCAAGACGAAACACCCCAAGATACATATTACTCAAATTAACAAAGATCAAACAGAAAGAACAAATATTAAAAGCAGCAAGGGAAAAACAACAAATGACACACAGGGGATTCCCATAAGGATAACAGCTGATCATTCAATAGAAACTCCTCAGGCCAGGAGGGAATGGCAGGACATACTTAAAGTGATGAAAGAGAAAAACCTACAGCCCAGATTACTGTCCCCAGCAAGGAGCTCATTCAAATATGGAGAAATCAAAAGCTTTACAGACAAGCAAAAGCTGAGAGAATTCAGCACCACCAAACCAGCTCTTCAACAAATGCTAAAGGATCTCTAGATAGGAAATGCAGAAAAGGTTTATAAATTTGAACCCGAAACAACAAAGTAAATGGCAATGGTAACATACTTATCAATAATTAACTTAAATGTAAATGGCTTGAATGCCCCAACCAAAAGACAAAGACTGGCTGAATGGATACAAAAATAAGACCCCTGTATATGCTGTCTACAAGAGACCCACCAGAAAACAGGGGACACATACAGACTGAAAGTGAAGGGCTGGAAAAAGAAATTTTATGAAATGGAGACTAAAAGAAAGCAGGAGTAGCAACACTCAAAACAGATAAAACAGACTTTGAAATAAAGGCTGTGAAAAGAGACAAAGACAGACATTACATAATGATCAAAGGATCAATCCAAGAAGAAGATATAACAATTATAAATATATTATGCACCCCATATAGGAGCACCACAATATGTAAGGAAAATATTAACAAGTACGAAAGGGGAGACAGTAACACGATAATAGTGAGAGACTTTAATACGCCACTCACACCTATGGATAGATCAACTAAACAGAACATTAGCAAGGAAACACAAACTTTAAACGATACAATGGAATAGTTATATCTAATTTATATCTATAGGCCATTTCACCCCAAAACAATGAATTTCACTTTTTTCTCAAGTGCACACAGAACCTTCTCTGGGACAGATCACATCCTGGGCTATAACTCTAGCCTTCGTAAATTAAAAAAAAAAAAAAAAAAAAAGAAAAAGAAATCATTCCAAGCATCTTTTCTGATCACAATGCAGTAAGATCAGATGTCAACTACAGGGAAAAAAAAAAAAAACCAACTATTAACAACACAAACACATGGAAGCTAAACAATATCTTATGAATAACCAATAAATCACAGAGGAAATAAAAAAAGAAATCAAAATATGCATAGAAATGAATGAAAATGAAAACATAATAACCCAAAACCTATGGGATTCAGTAAAAACAGTGCTAAGGGGAAGGTTCCTAGCAACACAAGCTTACCTCAAGAAACAAGAAAAAAATCAAATAAATAACCCAACTCTACACCTAAATAAACTAGAAAAAGAAGAAATTAAGAACCCCAGAGTTGGTAGAAGGAAAGAAATCATAAAAATTAGGGCAGAAATAAACGAAAAAGAAACAAAGGAGATCATAGCAAAAATCCACAAAGCTAAAAGCTGGTTCTTTGAGAAGATAAATAAAATAGACAAGCCATTAGCGAGATTCATCAAGAAAAAAAGGGAGAAAAATCAAATCAATAAAATTAGAAATGAGAATGGAGAGATCACAACAGACAACACAGAAATACAAAGGATCATAAGAGACTACTATCAGCAACTATATGCCAATAAAAAGGACAACTTGAAAGAAATGGACAAATTCTTAGAAAAGTATAACTTTCGAAAACTGAACCAGGAAGTAATAGAAAATCTTAACAGACCGATCACAAGCATGGAAATTGAAACTGTAATCAGAAATCTTCCAACGAACAAAAGCACAGGACCAGAAAGATTCACAGCTAAATTCTACCAAAAATTTAGAGAAGAGCTAACATCTGTGCTACTCAAACTCTTCCAGAAAATTGCAGAGGAAGGTTAACCTCCAAACTCATTCTATGAGGCCACCATCACCCTAATACCAAAACCTGACAAAGATGCCACAAAAAAAGAAAACTACAGGCCAATATTACTGATGAACATAGATGAAAAAATCTTTAACAAAATTCTAGCAAACAGAATCCAACAACATATTAAAAAGATCATACATCATGACCAAGTGGGCTTCATCCCAGGGATGCAAGGATTCTTCAACATTCACAAATCAATCAGTATGATACACCACGTTAACAAATTGAAAGATAAAAACCATATGATTATCTCAATAGATGCAGAGAAAGCCTTTGACAAAATCAACATCCATTTATGATAAAAAACCCTCCAGAAAGCAGGAATAGAAGGAACATACCGCAACATAATAAAAGCCATATATGACAAGTCCACAGCAAACATTATCCTCGATGGTGCAAAACTGAAAGCATTTCCCCTAAAGTCAGAAACAAGACAAGGGTGCCCACTCTCACCACTACTATTCAACATAGTTTTGGAAGTTTTAGCCACAGCAATCAGAGAAGAAAAAGAAATAAAAGGAATCCAGATTGGAAAAGAAGAAGTAAAACTCTCACTGCTTGCAGATGACATGATCCTCTACATACGAAACCCTAAAGACTCCACCAGAAAATTGCTAGAGCTAATCAATGAATATAGTAAAATTGCAGGATTTAAAATCAACACACAGAAATTCTTTGCATTCCTGCACACTAACAATGAGAAAACAGAAAGAGAAATTAAGGAAACAATTCCCTTTACCACTGCAATGAAAAGAATAAAATTCTTAAGAATAAATCTACCTAAAGAAACAAAAGATCTATATATAGAAAACTATAACACGCAGATGAAAGAAATCAAAGATGACAGAAATAGATGGAAAAATATACCATGTTCATGGATTGGAAGAATGCATACAGTGAAAATGAGTGTACTACTTAAAGCAATCTATAGATTCAAGGCAATCCCTATCAAGCTACCAATGGTATTTTTCAGAGAACTAGAACAAATAATTTCACAATTTGTATGGAAATACAAAAAACCTTGAATAGCCAAAGTAATCTTGAGAAAGAAGGATGGAACTGGAGGAATCAACCTCCCTGACTGCAGACTATACTACAAAGCTACAGTCTTCAAGACTGTATGGTACTGGCACAAAGACAGAAATAAAGATCAATGGAACAAAATAGAAAGCCCAGAGATAAATCCATGCACCTATGGACACCTAATCTTTGACAAAGAGGCAAGAATATACAACGGAGAAAAGACAATCTATTTAACAAGTGGTGCTGGGAAAACAGGTCAACTACTTGTGAAAGAATGAAACTAGAACACTTTCTAACACCACTCACAAAAATAAACTCAAAATGGATTAAAGATCTAAATGTGAACCCAGAAACTATAAAACTCCTAGAGGAAAACATAGACAAAACACTCTCTAACATAAATCACAGCAAGATCCTCTATGACCCACCTCCCAGAATAATGGAAATAAATGCAAAAATAAACAAAAGGGACATAATTAAACTTAAAAGCTTTTGCACAATGAAGGAAACTATAAGCAAGGTGAAAAGACAGCCTTCAGAATGGGAGAAAATAATAGCAAAAGAAGCAAGTAAAAAAGAATTAATCTCAAAAATATATAAGCAGCTCCTGCCGGTCAATTCCAGAAAAATAAATGACCCGATCGAAAAATGGGCCAAAGAACTAAACAGACATTACTCCAAAGAAGACATATAGATGGCTAACAAACACAAGACAAGATGCTCAATATCACTCATTATCAGAAAAATGCAAATCAAAACCACAATGAGGTACCATTTCACACCAGTCAGAATGGCTGCTATCCAAAACTCTTCAAACAATATGTGCTAGAGAGGGTGTGGAGAAAAGGGAACCCTCTTATGCTGTTGGTAGGAATGCAAACAAGTATGGCCACTATGGAGAACAGTATGGAGATTCCTTGAAAAAATGGAAATAGAACTGCCGTACGACCCAGCAATCCCTCTGCTGGGCATACAAAGCGAGGAAACCTGAATTGAAAGAGACACATGTATCCCAATGTTCATCACAGCACTGTTTACAACAGCCAGGACATGGAAGCAAACTAGGTGTCCATCGGCATAAGAATGGATAAGAAAGCTGGCTACATAAACACAATGGAATATTCAGTTCACTTCGGTCGCTCAGTTGTGTCCGACTCTTTGCGACCCCATGAATCGCAGCATACCACGCCTCCCTGTCCATCACTCCAACCCCCGGAGTTCACTCAGACTCATGTCCATTGAGTCAGTGATGCCATCCAGCCATCTCATCCTCTGTTGGCCCCTTCTCCTCCTGCCCCCAATCCCTCCCAGCATCAGGGTCTTTTACAATAAGTCAACTCTTCTCATGAGGTGGCCAAAGTATTGGAGTTTCAGCTTTAGCATCATTCCCTCGAAAGAAATCCCAGGGCTGAGCTCCTTCAGAATGGACTGGTTGGATCTCCTTGCAGTCCAAGGGACTCTCAAGAATCTTCTCCAACACCACAGCTCAAAAGCATCAATTCTTCGGCGCTCAGCCTTCTTCACAGTCCAACTCTCACATCCATACATGACCACTGGAAAAACCATAGCCTTGACTAGATGGACCTTAGTCGGCAAAGTCATGTCTCTGCTTTTGAATATGCTATCTAGGTTAGTCATAACTTTTCTTCCAAGGAGTAAGCGTCTTTTAATTTCATGGCTGCAGTCACCATCTGCAGTGATTTTGGAGCCCCCCAAAATAAAGTCTGACACTGTTTCCACTGTTTCCCCATCTATTTCCCATGAAGTGATGGGACCGGATGCCATGATCTTCGTTTTCTGAATGTTGAACTTTAAGCCAACTTTTCCGCTCTCCTCTTTCACTTTCATCAAGAGGCCTGTTAGTTCCTCTTCACTTTCTGCCATAAGGGTGGTGTCATCTGCATAGCTGAGGTTATTGATATTTCTCCCAGAAATCTTGATTCCAGCTTGTTTTCCTTCCATTCCAGCATTTCTCATGATATACTCTGCATATAAGTTAAATAAGCAAGGTGACAATATATAGCCTTGACGTACTCCTTTTCCTATTTGGAACCAGTCTGTGGTTCCATGTTCAGTTCTAATTGTTGCTTCCTGACTTGCATACAGATTTCTCAAGAGAGAGTCAGGTGGTCCAGTATTCCCATCTCTTTCAGAATTTTCCACAATTTATTGTGATCCACACAGTCAAAGGCTTTGGCATAGTCAATAAAGCAGAAATAGATGTTTTTCTGGAACTGTCTTGCTTTTCTCATGATCCAGTGGATGTTGGCAATTTGATCTCTGGTTCCTCTGCCTTTTCTAAAACCAGCTTAAACATCCGGAAGTTCACATTTCACGTATTGCTGAAGCCTGGCTTGGAGGCTGTCCTTTATTGAGCCATTTCTTTCCTTTATTGAGCCCATCTTTGCATGAAATGTTCCCTTGGTATCTCTAATTTTCTTGAAGAGATCTCTAGTCTTTCCCATTCTGTTCTTTTCTTCTATTTCTTTGCATTGATCACTGAGGAAGGCTTTCTTATCTCTTCTTGCTATTCTTTGGAACTCTACATTCAGATGCTTATATCTTTCCTTTTCGTCTTTGCTTTTCATTTCTCTTCTTTTCACAGCTATTTGTAAGGCCTCCTCAGACAGCCATTTTACTGTTTTGCATTTCTTTTACATGGGGATGGTCTTGATCCCTGTCTCCTGGAATATTACTCAGCTATTAAAAAGAATGGAATTGAATCAGTTCTAATGAGGTGGATGAAACTAGAGCCTATTATACAGAGTTAAGTAAGTCAGAAAGAAAAACACCAATTCAGTATATTAACACATGTATATGGAATTTAGAAAGATGGTAATGATGACCCTAATGTGAGACAGCAAAAGAGACACAGATATAAAGAACACACTTTTGGACTCTGTGGGAGAAGGCAAAGGTGGGATGATTTGAGAGAATAGCATTGAAACATGTATATTATCATATGTGAAACATATTCACCAGTATAGGTTCGATTCATGAGACAGGGTGCTCAGGGCTGGTGCACTGGGATGACCCTGAGGGATGGGATGGGGAGGGAGTTAGGAGGGGGGTTCAAGATGGGAACACATGTACACCCATGGCTGATTCATGTCAATGTAATGCAAAAACCACCACAATACTGTAAAGTAATTAGCCTCTAATTAAACTAAAACAAAACAAAACAAAACAAAAAAAACCACAGGGCTAACTTGGATATGAACAGAACTGACCTATGCATAAATGAAATAAGAGGTCATTTCCAAGTAATAAAAGAAGTATATACATTTTTTAAATGCAGAGTCTTAACCACTGAATTGCAGGGAAGCCTCCACTATAAGATATTTTATATTACTTTAAAAAATATTAATAGTGAAGTTGTGGGTTTTAAAAAAAATCTCTTGATTTATCATAGACCAATATGTGATCTCTCCATGTGAGTTCATATGATTCCTCTATTTTTTAGCTACTGAACTCCTATGATCCTCTTTGTGAATGTGCAAATTATTTTGTGCCATGTACATGGTTAAACTTCTCTAGAAGTTTCTAAAAGCTCACTTTCAATTTCTATACCTAAGTCATTTCAGACCAGTGTTACTTTGGCAGTTCAGGTAACCGTGCTTTTAGTAGCACTGCTTAACATAACAAAATTTCTTTGATTTGTGTTTAAAGTGAGCTTTACATTTGTACAACTGGAAATTCAGAATTTTCCATAATTGTTTAAAAAAACAAAAACGACCTAAGGAAACTGTGCTGGATAATACTGGGTAGAAATAAGATGCACAGTGTGAAGAGCATTAGCAGGACTTCGATGAAGAAATGAGCAATCTGGGTTCTGTGGATCAGAAACATCTCCTCAGCAAAACTTACTAAGTGTTCTACAAGTTCCTAATGGAAAAGAGTTGATTGTTAATACCAAGACATTTTGTATATTATAGTTCATTGCATAGAATCATTCCTAGAGACAGAGTAAACTATATATAGTTTCCACTCCCTAGAGACAGTCTGGTGTTCTCAGGTAATCTTTTTGTAGTTTAAAAAAAAATTACAGTATTGGATAGCTTAAAAAACTTGAATAGATAAATCTGGATCCAAGATTGATAACTCTTATGAGAATTCTAGTTACCAGTCTGAGCAGATGGAGCAAAAACAAATTAGATTAAAAAGGTGCCTTCACATAGTTTACTCTATCTGAGAATGCTACACATTAGAGTTTTATTTAAAACCCGTCTGTATGTATATACATACACAACACACAAATACTACATCTGTATATACACCATTGTTTCTCAACCATGGCACTTAATTACATAACAATGTAGGCCAGTAAACCATGTTGTGGGAACTCTTCTGTGCATGACAGAATGTTTATTGATTATTATTATTTGGGCTGCGATGTGAAGCATGCAGGATTTAGTTCCCCAACCAGGGATTGAACCTGCAGTCCCTGCATTGGAAACACAGTTTTAACCACTGGACCACAGATAAATCCCCATTATCAGATGTTTAGAAGCATCCATGGACTCTACCCACTAGATACTAGTAACATGGCCCCAGTTCTGACAATCAAAAACATCTTTGGATACTGCCAAGTGCATCACGGGGGAAAAGTTGTCCCTGATTGAGAATCAGTGATATATACTATGTACATATCTGTTTTAAGCTATTCAGACTGTTACAACAAAATATCATAATAGAATATCTTATAAAGAATAGAAATTTATTTCTTATAGTTCTCAAGGCCAGAGACCAAGCTCAAGGTGCCAGCATAGTCACGTTTTCCATGAGGTCCCTGGCTCACAGCCTTCTCATTGTGCCCCTCTTGTTGGGGAGGGGCTGAGAGAATCTGTCTGGAGCATCTTTTTCAATCAGTACTTCACCCTGGTGACCCGAGTACCTCCCAAATGCCCACCTCCTGACATTATTCTGGGTGTTAGGATTTCAATACATGAACTGGGGAAGGGAAGGATGGCACAAAAATTGAGTCCATAGCAATATCTTTCAACAGATAATCTTAATTTCTTGGGGAAACATGCATGAATCCATCATAATTCATTAAAAAAGCAAGCTGATGCATTCTTTTCATGAAAATAGGATGGGACAAAGTGTTAAGAAAAGTATTACTTAGTCAACATTTTTATGAAAGTGATTTAAAGATACTTAAATCATGTCTTGATTGGGTTTTAAACATACTGTATCAGATACTTGTCTCTGTGAGGGCAAAGTTTCAAATATCAACCAAAAGTAAATGTTAGATACAAAATACTCCCATTATTTGAAGTGGTTAGGAAGGACAAAATAATGTGGAGACATGTGGGTTCTGCACGTACATTCCAGTCTGTGGGAGGACCGGTCAGAAGACATTCTTTCACTTTCCTCCCAGGTCTGGATGATCCAGCTGGAGTAACCTGCCTCGCCCTCATGGAACAGGGAGGGTTCCGTCTAGTCAGGGTTTTGGCAGAGTTCTGGCAGCCTTGTCTGTGGGCAGGCGGCCTCCTCACATTTCTGTTACTTTATCCTTGAGAAAGTTGCCATGGAGACTAGCATGAAGATGGCAGTCAGCCAGGCAGAGAGGGAGAGTTTCAAGTAGAAAGAAACAGACAAGCTCACACACATTCATGCTCCCAAAATACAACCTTGTGTGTACATAACGACTTAAAAAAAAAAAAAACATGTGGTGTCATCACTTGTTTGGGTAGATGGTTTAACCATTGTTTCTTTTCTAACTTGCCCTAAAAAACAACACCAGCTAAGACCAGTTAATTAAGTAAGAAATAGTACCTATGAAAGTAATCTATCACAGCTCAAGAGCAGCCAGCTAATGGGCATCAGATGGCAAAATCTGTTTGCTTGGGAAAAAAAGAATCATAAGAAAGAAAAGTGAAATGATACAGTAAATGAAAAGTGCATTATTCTTTTGGTGAAAACAAATGTGATTTTGTCAAATTAAATATTATGAAAAACAATCCAGCAATTTTCACCTGCACATAAAAACTGTAAAAGGAACATAAGACTTTGCAGGTTTGGTTTTAATTTTGGAAGAATAGTGAATGAAGATTATCATTAGCATTCTTCACAGCCTCAGATTTTATCCAATATATGGTGTTTAGAGCACTTTGCACTACATCCTTTGACTCAAGGTATTTTTTCAAAAGTGATGAGAAAATTCTGAAGGATGTCTGAATTGCTATCACTTCATGGCAAATAGATGGGGAAACAGTGGCTGACTTTATTTTGGGGGGGGGCTCCAAAATCACTGCAGATGGTGACTGCAGCCATGAAATTAAAAGACGCTTACTCTTTGGAAGGAAGGTTATGACCAACCTAGACAGCATATTCAAAAGCAGAGACAATACTTTGTCAACAAAGGTCTGTCTAGTCAAAGCTATGGATTTTCCAGTAGTCATGTATGGATGTGAGAATTGGATTGTGAAGAAAGCTGAGCACAGAAGGATTGATGCTTTTGAACTGTGGTATTGGAGAAGACTCTTGAGAGTCCCTTGGACTGCAAGGACATCCAACCAGTCCATCCTAAAGGAAATCAGTCCTGGGTATTCATTGGAAGGACTGATGTTGAAGCTGAAACTTCAATATTTTGACCACCTGATGAGAAGAGCTGACTCATTTGAAAAGACCCTGATGTCGGGAAAGACTGAAGGCAAGAGGAGAAGGATGAGATGAGGATGAGATGGTTAGATGGCATCACCGACTCAATGGACATGAGTTTGGGTGAACTCCGGGAGTTGGTGATGGATAGGGAGGCCTGGGGTGCTGCGGTTCATGGGATCACAAAGAGTCGGACACGACTGAGCGACTGGACTGGTACTGAAATGATACATGCAGGAAAGTCGTAAGTCCTTCAGAATACCCTAAAAGGACATCAGAAACCTACATGCTATGTGTACATAAATCGATTAACATTTATTTGGACAGTGGACCTCTGTAAGCCAAATGCTCATAATAAAATCAGAGTTTCTATCAATATATGCTTTTATTCCCAGCATAAAGATATGCATATAAACAATATGTAGGAAAGCATCTCTGTGATTCAGATTATCGGAATGATGATGCTGCAAACAAGCCATCAAAGAGAAAGAAAAAACATGAGAGAAAAAAATCCATAGAAGATGAAACTTTCCTGTTTCTTATGAAACTGGTGTAGACTTTTCAAAGGCTGGTGGCGTCTAAGCATGACCAACTAACTCAGAGAGATAACTTGACAATTGTGAACTCTTTTCCTCTCTCCCCTAAAAACACACTCTCTTGGACATATTGCCACATGAGTTTCTGTGTTACCCCAACAAGCTAACCTAAAGCAGTTCACTTAAGGTTTAAGCTGAGGCTTTGTTTTCCAAGTTTGGGAAACACTGCAACATCTTACTCCAGAATAATTGCATATGTATCAAAATTTAGTGTCAGTGACCAAACATGCCTGGATTTTACATGGTTCTTTTGTCACTAGAGAAACAGGACCTGTTGAAATTGCCAAGAAACTATTCAGTCAGTCAAGTTGACGAGCATCATGCTGATACCATTCACATCAGCTTGTGGTCCACATGTCAGCAACATCAGCCGTCCAGTCGATTTCCTGATCCCCTTGCCTGATGAGCAACAGAGCAAAAGGCAGAAGTCTGTCTAGACAAAAGTAATTTACCCAAAGCATCTCTGCTGTAACCCACAGAAAGAGATACCACTATTTCCATGGTCACATATGTGTGACCATGGAAACTGACAGTAATTAAGATGAAATTTCACCATCTCATTAATGGCAATGCAATGCCTGAATGAAAATCAATTCATTGGTTTTGATTGAAAGGAAATCAATTAAAATGAATTTTTATTTTAAGGCAAAGGGAATGCTCTGAAATATAGGAGAGTTGGGTTTTTATTAGCGAATAAGAAAGTGAGTCCTCATGCTGTGAGACATCTCTGATTGTATTGAACTACAACACATTAATGGTACATCAATCTTTCAGAATTCTCACAAAGACATCTTGATAAACTTGTTTAAAAGTTGAGCTAAAACTTCCCCCACCCTCTACACATACTCCTGCAATGTTTTGGCAATATTTTCAGCGGGAATGAAGGCAAGAATGTTCAACAAGAGCTATGACTAATAATTTCTCACAGATGAAAGGAGCAATGTGCTTTCCAATCTCCACTAACACATCACTCTTTCACATTCCTTTGATTAAAAGATTTGCAAGTAAAAAGCTTATGAAGTTAGTTTAAAGGTATGCTAGGGAAAATACAAAATAAAAATCTGCCTGCCAATTCAGGGGACACAGGTTCGATCTTTGGTCCGAGAAGACTACACAAGCCGCAGAGCAACTAAGCCTGTGTACTACAACTACTGAGGCTGTGCTCCAGAGCCTGCAAGCTGCAGCTACTGAGCCCGCATGCTCTAAGGTCCACGAGCCCCTGTGCTGTGACTGCTGAAGGCCTTGCGACTAGAACCTGTGCTCTGCAACAAGAGAAGCCACTGAAATGAGACACCTGTGCACCATGGCTAGAGAGTAGCTCCTGCTCTCCAGGACTAGAGAAAGCCCACATGCACGTGAAAAATAGATAAATAAACAAAAGGGGAAGAGTATCTAAAGGAAAGTTTCAATTTAAAGAAATTTTTGAAGTGGTGTTTATTTTGAAAGGTAAGCAACCAATCATTTAAAAAATAAATCCTGTTTAGATAACCTAGTGTTATCTTGTCTGTCAGCATGCAGACATTGGCAGAATTGCATTGCATCACACACTGAGTGTGACAAGAACCTCCGTGTGCTGTGCCAGACAGACCCAAGCTACAGGGTCCTTGCTTCTGTGTGTACACCTCTAAGGATCTTCTATGTATTCTCATTTAGATATCTGACTGATTTAGTTTGTGAGGCAAGGCAGCCCAGTGAGCAGTGTGGTGAAAAAGTGTGTCTCCATGCTTAACAGCAGAGACTCAAAGAAAAGACCACTCAAGTAAATGCTGAAGGAAAGCCCTGATTTTGTCTGATATCCTTAATACCATACCATAAGTATACTTTTTTATTCATCAGAATGAAACACAAAGGCCTCCACATCAGATCTGTTATCATACTATAGAAGTACTTTTATGCCGAAGGGTGGAATTTTTTTGAGTCAGTTTTTCAAGATAGCAAAACTATGATTTAGATTAGGAAAGTAATGATTTTGTTTGATGTTAAATTACTGAGCATAAACCAAAACATTTTTCCCCCTGAATTAATATACTTGGGCAAGAAAACTGCCCCTTTGCTTTTCCCTTTGGTCAAGTTGAGAGAGGTTAAAAGTTCATAGCTGCAAAGAAGTGGAGATTTATATTGAAGTTCCTACTGAATAGGGTCATTTTTAAAACTACTATAGACCCCTCTCAACACACTGATTCTGGAAGCTGACCCTGATGCCCAATTTGCCTCACTTCCACGTGGACAGGTCTGGAATGAACTGTGAATTCAGAGGTAGCTTAAAGGCAGGACAAACGTGGACAAACAGGGGAATGGTTGTCACAAGACCTAGAAATAAAAGCAAGTACAAGAAATGGAGAAAAGCACTGGAGTCTTTCACTTGGGGCAGATCTCATCACATAGCAGGGTAAACTTGACTTATTCCAGCTCAAAAACTCTGTACATTCAACAGGTTGATTTACAGATTAGAGAGTAAGCAGAGCAGCAGGAATGGCATTATGGGATTAAGGGAATGGGAAACAGGCAGATGGTCACAAAGTAACTGCTAGAGTGCCCAGGACATTCCCTCAGCTGGAATGGGGGCTGTACAACCGCACAGATGAAACCCCAAACATGGGCAGTTCCTTCATACATCTGAGCTGCCTTGAGTCACAGGGCTAACATCAACATGTGTATTCTAGAAGACTGTCCAGGACTCCTGGAGATGAGAGATGTGAAATCAAAACACTGTCAATTTAATGCACATTTGAAAAGGTGATTAATCTCATGAGTCATTGGAAAAAGGCAAAATTACAATAATATATCTCAATGCACCAACTAAGTTGCTAAAATGAAAAAGACTGACAACCCAGTACTGCCAAGGATCTTGAAGAAATGGATCTCTCATACATTTCAGGTTGCTGAAAACCAACTGTAAACAGTGCTTGGCAATACTTATTACAGCTGAATGTATGCATCCCTATAACCCAATGATGCACTTTAGCATTCTTGCCTTGAGAACCCCATGAAAAGTCTAAAAAGACAAAAAGATATGACACTGAAAGATGAACTCCCCAGGTCAGTAGGTGCCCAATATGCTACTGAAGAAGGAAGGAGAAAAAGCGCCAGAAGGAATGAAGAGGCTCAGCCAAAGTGGAAACACCACCCAGGTATAGATGTGTCTGGTGGTGAAAGTAAAGTCTGATGCTGTAAAGAAAAACATTGCATAGGAACCTGGAATGTAGGTACATGAATCAAGGTAAATTGAAAGTGGTCAAACAGGAGATGACAAGAGTAAACACTGACATTTTAGGAATCAGTGAACTAAAATGAACCAGAATGGGTGAATTTAATTCAGATAACTATTATATATATATTACTGTGAGCAAGAAACTTTTAGAAGAAACAGCGTAGCCCTCATAGTCAATGAAAGAGTCCAAAATGTAGTACTTGGGTGCAATCTCAAAAGATAGAATGATCTCTGTTTCCAAGGCAAACCATTCAATATCACAGTAATCCAAGACTATGACCCCAATCACTAATGGGAAGAAGCTGAAGTTGAATAACCTATGAAGACCTACATGACCTTCTAGACCTAACACACAAAAAAGATTTCCTTTCCATCACAGGGGACTGGAATGCAAAAAGTAGGAAGTCAAGAGATACCTGGAGTAACAGGCAAGTTTGGCCTTGGAGTGCAAAATGAAGCAGGGAAAGGGGTAAGAGAGTTTGGCCAAGAGAACGCACTGGTCACAGCAAACACCCTCTTCCAACAACACAAGAGATGACTTTACACATGGACACCACCAGATGGTCAGTACCAAAATCAGACTGATTATATTTTTTGCAGCCAAAGATGGAGAAGCTCTATACAGTCAGCAAAAACAAGACTAGGAGCTGACTGTGGCTCAGATCATGAACTCATTATTGCAAAATGCAGATTCAAACTGAAGAAAGTAGGGAAAACCACTAGACCGTTCAGGCATGACCTAAATCAAATCCTTTACAATCATACAGTGGAAGTGACAAATAGATTTAAGGGACTAGATTTGATAGGGTGCCTAAAGATCTTTGGACAGAGGTTTATAACACTGTACAGGAAGTGGTAATCAAAACCATCCACAAGAAAAAGAAATGCAAAAAGGCAAAATGGTTGTCTGAGGGAGCCTTACAAATACCTACAAAAAGAGAAGTGAAAGGCAAAGGAGAAAAGGAAAGATATACCTATCTGAAAGCAGAGTTTCAAAGAATAGCAAGGAGAGATAAGAAAGCCTTCCTAAATGATCAATACAAAGAAATAGAGGAAAACAACAGAATGGGAAAGACTAGAGATATCTTCAATAAAGGTAGCACTACCAAAGGAACATTCCTGGAGGAGGAAATGGCAACCCACTCCAGTATTCTTGCCTGGAGAATTCCCGTGGACAAAGGAGCCTGGTAGGCTACAGTCCATGGGGTCATAAAGAGTTGGACATGATTGAGCAACTAAACACAAGGGAACATTTCATGCAAAGATGAGCACAATAAGGAACAGAAATGGTATGGACTTAACAGATGCAAAAGATATTGAGAGGTAGCAAGAATACACAGAAGAACTATACAAAAGAGATCTTAATGACCCAGATAACCATGATGGTGTGATCACTCACCTAGAACCAGACATCCTGGAGTGCAAAGTCAAGTGGATCTTAGGAAGCATCACTACAAACAAAACTAGTGGAGGGAATGGAATTCTAGCTGAGCTATTTCAAATGCTAAAAGATGATGGTTTTAAAGTGCTGCATTCAATATGCCAGCAAATATGGAAAACTCAGCAATGGCCACAGGACTGGAAAAGGTTAGTTTTCATTCCAATCTCAAAGAAAGTTAATGCCATGAATGTTCAAACTACTACAGAATTGCACTCATTTCACACGCTAGTAAAGTAATGCTCAAAATTCTCCAAGCCAGGCTACAGCAGTACCTGAACTTTCAGATGTTCAAGCTGGATTTAGAAAAAAGGCAGAGGAACCAGAGATCAAATTCCTAACATTCATTGGATCATAGAAAAAGCAAGAAAATTCCAGAAAAACATCTGCTTCTGCTTCATTGACAACGGTAAAACCTTTGACTGTGAGGATCACAACAAACTGTGGAAAATTATTAAAGTGATGGGAATACCAGACCACCTTACCTGCCTCCTGAGAAACCTGTATGCAGGTCAAGAGGCAACAGAACCAGACATGGAACAACAGGCTGGTTCCAAATTGGGAAAGGAGTATGTCAAGGCTGTATATTGTCACCCTGTTTAGTTTACTTATATGCAGAGTACATCATGTGAAATGCCGGGCTGGATGAAGCATAAGCTGGAATCAAGATTGCCAGGAGAAATATCAATAACCTCAGATATGCAGATGGCACCACCCTTACGGCAGAATGTGAAGGGGAACTAAAGAGCCTCTTGATGAAGATGAAATAGGAGAGTGAAAGAGCTGGCTTGCAACTCAACATTCAAAAAATGAAGATCATGGCATCCAGTCCCATCACTTCATGGCAAATATTTGGGGAAACAATGGATACAGTGACAGACTTTATTTTCTTTGGCTCCAAAATCACTGTAGATGGTGACTATAGCCATGAAATCAAAAGATGTTTGCTCCTTGGAAGAAAAACTATGACCAACCTAGAAAGCTTATTAAAAAGCAGAGACATCATTTTGCCAACAAAAGTCCACATACTTAAAGCTATGGTTTTTCTGGTAGTTGTGTATGAATGTGGTAGTTGGACCATAAAGAAGATGAGCCCTGAAGAATTGATGCTTTTGAACTGCGGTGTTGAAGAAGACACTTGAGAGTTCCTTGGACTGCAAAGAGATCAAACCAGTCAATCATAAAGGAAATCAATCCTGAATATTCATTGGAAGGACTGATGCTGAAGCTGAAATTCCAATACTTTGGCCACCTGATGTGAAGAGTCAACTCATCAGAAAAGACTCTGGTTCTTGGCATGATTAAAGGCAAGATGAGACGGGGACAACAGAGGACAAAATGGTTGGATGGCATCATTGACTCAATGGACATGAGTTTGAGCAAGCTCTAGGAGATGGTGAAGGACAGGGAAGCCTGGTGTGCTACAGTCCATGGGGTCACAAAGAATTGGACACAACTGATCAACTGAACGATAATAACAACCACTCCTAAATGTGTAACCAACTGAACTTCATTTATATCAGGAAATGTGTTCAAAAATGCTAAAGGCAGCATTCTTTGTAATAGTAAAAAATGAAAAAAGAACTGCCCTTTGAAAAAAATAAATGTAGCATACAATAAAATATTATATAGTAATGAAAACAGGCTGATGCTTAATGGAAAAACTTGCATGAATTTCATGAACAGAGTATTCAAAAAAGGCAAACACAAGGGAGTACATTCCCTATGATTCTACTTATCTAAAGATTAAACATAAGCAGAAAAATCCATATTGTTAGCAGTCAAGATCAGGATTTCCTTTGTGGTTGGTTACTTACTGGAAAGGGGCTAAGGAAGATGAGGAGGGCTTCTGGTGCTAAGGATGACCTTCTAGACTTTGGGTGTGACCTCATATAGCTGTGTCTACTTTGTGAAAATGTATTGGCTACAGAATCAGCAGTTGTTCATTTTTTAATAGTTGTTACTCTTCACCAAATTAAAAAAAAATGATGAAAAAACTATCAATAAATATCATAAGCAGATGGAATACAGTGTTCATTAAACAATGAGAGACAACAGCAGGGAGATTCCTATAAAAGAGGGAACCTGAATAGACAAACAGAGGTGATGTTAGCACCAGTTCTAGAAAAGCTGGCCAAGGGCACACTTGCTACCAGAAAATGGGTAGCCCTCTATGCCCATGTTTTCCCAGTTTCTCATGATCTGTGTTCTTGGACTAGTAATCGGAACTCTCTAACATCTGATTGTCTCATCTGTAACTTGGAAATGCCTTGAAACTTTATTAGAAACATCAAACGAGAAAAGGAAAATGTCTGGTAAAGTACCAAGAATTATTCTTGGTACATAGTTGATAAACAACAAATATGAATCCCTCTGTGACTTTCTGCCCTCATTCAGTTAGCCCACATGAGAAACCATTTGAGAACAGAAAAAGCTAGAAATACAATTTGTCCTGCTTTTGTGGTTATTCAGTCACTAAGTCATGCCCAACTCTGCAATGCCATGGACTGCAGCACACATGGCTTCCCTGAGATGATGAGCATTTAAAATCTAATACATGGAAAGCAAGGTGCCTGTGTGTGGCAATGTGGGCCTGGAATCCAGAGGGTCACAAAGGAAAGTGACCTATGACAGCCACCAGGATCCAGCAGTCCAGGCGCAGGGTGACAGGCACCTGGCTTTTGAGGACAGCTAGACCATACGACCGGAGAAGGCAATGGCAACCCATTCCAGTACTCTTGCCTGGAAAATCCCATGGATTGAGGAGCCTGGTGGGCTGCAGTCCACGGGGTGTCTGGGAGTCAGACAACAACTGAGCAACTTCACTTTCACTTTTCATTTTCATGCACTGGAGAAGGAAATGGCAACCCACTCCAGTGTTCTTGCCTGGAGAATCCCAGGGACGCAGGAGCCTGGTGGGGTGCCGTCTATGGGGTCGCACAGAGTTGGACACGACTGAAGCGACTTAGCAGCAACAGCAGCAGACCGTATGACTGTGCTGTGTTTCTAGGGTGGTAGGAGACCACAAGAGTCGCATACAGAATGACAATTTCTTGCCTTGCACCACTGCAATGACATGGTTCTGCTTTCTTGCTTTCTGGTGTTGCACATTTTCTAAGTAGCCAATCAATAATTTCCATAGTTGATTTGGCAGATTTTCCTCATCTTTCTCCTGAGTTGAACTCTAAGTACAGAAAGACACAGCTGTGTGTTTCCAGCTCATGGGCCAAATATGTTGCACCTACTTCTTTCTCTTCACTTACTAACTCACTGATTCAATTAGAAAAGTGTGACCAAACTTGTCTAGCCCAATTTGCGCTCTATAAACCAAGTTCATTATTGCTAATGTTCTGTTACTCCCACAACATGTACAGATTTTTTCCTCCCTATTTTGGTCTCATTAATAGAATTTGAAGCTATATTTAGTGGCTGGTAATTGACAAGACCACAGGTGTGACTTTCTGTTTTTATTGGTGTTTGTTTTCTTCTTACTCCTCTGTACAAACAAGGAGGAATAGGAGGAGGTATTGTTATAAAGCTTTTCTTAGGTATACATTCATTTATGATTGAATGCTGACAAATATGAAGACATTCATATGTCAGTTAGTAAAACAGAAACAAAGCATCAACAACACAGGAAATCACAAACACCCAGTCTCTTAAACACACCTTCTTCCTGCCTCCATGCAGACATCTCTTTTTCCCTTAATTCCTCCCTCCCTCTCACCCTCTCTCTTTCTTTCTTACTTTCTGTCTCTTCCTCTGATATGCTGAACAAGCAACCTACATTACTCTAGAAATGGAGAGGTAGAAAAAATAAAATCCATAGATGTCCTCCCAAGTCTTATTTTCATTAGAGCTTACTTGCACAGTAATCCTGTGGTATAATCGAAAAGACACAGAATTTGAAGCTAGAGAACCTACATATTTACCCCAGGCCAAGTTTACTTAGCCTCTATGAATGGCTGCACCTTCTTTGATAATATTAGATAAGAAGTCAGGCACAACAGGGGGAGGAGAAGGTTGAATGGATTGAGAGTAGCTCTGACGTGCATACACTGCCATGTGTGAAATAGATAGCTAGTGGGAAGCTGCTGTAGGAAGCTGCTGCATAGCACAGGCGGCTCAGCTCAGTGCTCTGTGATGACTTAGAGGGGTGGGATGGGGGAGAGGGACGCTCAAGAGGGAGAGGGTATGGTTGACTTGCACTGTTGGCAGAAACCAACACAACATTGTAAAGCAATTATCCTTCAATTAAAAATTAAAACCAAAAAGGGCAAAGAAAATCAGAGACTCTAAAGGGAAAAAAGAGGTCATTGAACAAGGTGGCTGAGGAAGAACTCTTGAAGTCAAGTTGCCTAAGTTACAAACCATTTACCACTAAGTACTATCATGTGACCTTGAGAAGATATTGGTATCAATTTCATCCTCTAGAAACAAAGGATGCTAATAGTCCAGCTTTATGGAATTACAAACATTAAATGAGTCAGGTTACTCAAATCACGGTGCCTCACATCAAGGAAGAACTCAATTGATAGTATTAGTAGTAGCAGTGAAGGGAAGTGAAAGTCGCTCGGTCATGTCCAACTCTTTGTGATCCCATGGACTACACAGTCCATGAATTCTCCAGGCCAGAATACTGGCTTGGGTAGCTGTTCCCTTCTCCAGGGGCATCTTCCCAACCCACAGATCAAACCCAGGTCTTCCACATTTTTTACCATCTGGGCAGATTCTTTACCATCTGAGCCATGAGGGAAGCGCAAAAATATTGGAGTGGGTAACCTATCCCTTCTCCAGTGGATCTTCCCAACCCAGGAATCAAACCGGGGTCTCCTGCATTGCAGGTGGATTCTTTACCAACTGAGCTACCAGGGAAGCATTAGTAGTAGTAGATTACTCATAAAATACTTTATGAAATGAAAGCACCATCACAATTTTCGTTCTGTTTAGAAATTATGGGAGATATGAAACATTCATACTGGACATATAAAGGGATAAAAGACATAGTCTTGTCCCTGCTCAAAAAATAATGCTTAATCTGATGATGAGACAGGATATATTAAAGTAAATATCAAGACCCAAGTACAGATCACAGGTCAAATCTGTACTTCTGACAAATTCATGTTGCAGAAGGTCAGATGACATTGAGGAGGGAATACACATGGGCAAGTTCTGAGGTTTATAGACTGGATGGATGAACGGGAATATTGGTACAGTTCAATAGTAGAAAGTGGGTTTCAGGAAGCTAGAAAGGACCAGATTTTAACTTTAGAGGCTCAGGAGGGCAGAAAGGAGGAAGAAGAAAGGATTCAATGTGGTATACTAGAATCATTAACTGGGCAGGGATATACGAAGGATAGACAGGTCCCAGGGACAGGGGAACAATTATGAAATGACCCAAGTGCTCCGACTTGCTTAGATTCAATTCACTATCTTCTGTAAATATGATCTAAGCCAACCGATGTGTGTGTGTGTGTGTGTGAGTATGTGTGTGCATACAATGTATGTTCCCAGATATGCTTGTTCTGTGGACCAGAATCTTTTCTCCTCTACACTCTAAAGAATATAGAATTAATATATGATAGCTGATGTCTGCATGGCTGGAAAGAGATGCTATTCTGACAACTGACTTCACCTGTACAAGTCTTATTTTCTCACCATGTGGATTCTCATAAAAATGAAAATGTCAAAGAGGAAAAATATCAGTAGAAGTTCTCTTATTTTAGCTACTATGATCATACTATACATTTTACATAAGAATAGCTAATATTTATCAAGAGTTAAGTAGGTGTTAGCCATGATTGCAAGTAAAGTAAAAAAAAAAAAAAAAAGTAACAGTGTCAGCTGCTCCGTCATGTCCAACTCTTTGCAACTATGGCCTGTAGCCCAGTCCACCAGGCTCTCTTGTCCATGGAATTCTCCAGGCAAAAATACTGAGTAGGTAGCCATTCCCTTCTCCAGGGGATCTTCCCAACCCAGGGATTGAATCTGGGTCTGCCTTTTATCTATTCCTTTATTTAATTTTCAAATGAACTTCAGAGGTATATCATATTATTATCCTATTTTATAAGTAAGGAAATTGAAGCAACCAGTGAATAACGGTGACACAGCTAAGAAATCATAGAGTTGGAATGGGCAACGAAGCTCTAGAGACCAAAGACTCCTCACTCACTTTACCAAAGGCACGTGACAACAACCTGTGAATCCCAGGAACTGTTTAAAACAGACTCTTGAGACCCACCTCTAGGAATTTTGATTCATTAAGTTGAGGGCAGGGGCCCAAGAATTCGCATGTCTAACAGGTTCCCTGGTGATGCTGATGCTGTGGCCTATGGATCACACTTTGAGTAGCATCACCCCATGTTACAATATTTCAATTGTTGGGTAAAAGGAAGTAAAATAATAATATGAAACAATTATCTTTTATTTTTAAGATGTCTAACTAGTTTGAAAGCAACATTCCAGAAAATTGATATGAATGTGTTCAGTTGGTAAGTTATGTCTAACTCTTTGCAACCCCAGGGACTATAGCACACCAGGCTTCCCTGTTTTTTACTGTCTCCCAGAGCTTGCTCAAATTCATGTCCATTGAGTTGGTGATGCTATCTAACCATCTCATCCTCTGCTGCCCCTTTCTCTCTTGCCTTCAATCTTTCCAAGCATCAGGGTCTTTTCCAATATAAATATTATAGATTCATTTCAAGAGCATAAGTTTGCTCATTAAGCACAATGATAGAACTAGCTGAATGTATACCAATATTTAGGACTCAAGCTAGCTTTATATACTCATTTTCTAAATTGTCCTGGTATTTCTTCTTTTTTGTATTGAGTAATAACTTATAGCTCAGCATACTAATTGAATTTTGTCAATATTGTAAAGTATTCCTTAAATTACAGGAGACCATCCATTTGGAAACGTTGAACAGCCTCTTTTAATGTTTTATTACAACGATCAGAATTCAACATGATAAAAAAAAAACGTGACTTAGATCCAAACTATCTTTAGTGTCAGTGGAAAGAGGAGGAAAGGAATGACAATGAACTTGGTAGAAAACAAATCTGCTCAGTTCTCTCATAAGATAATTTTTAAATGTTGATAAAAATGTATATATATTTCTCTTTCTTGGGGGATACAGTAGGCATATTCCCCTATTCTTCCTGTTGCTGCTGCTAAGTCGCTTCAGTCATGTCTGACTGTGCGACCCCATAGATGGCAGCCCACCAGGCTCCACCGTCCCTGGGATTCTCCAGGCAAGAACACTGGAGTGGGTTGCCATTTCCTTCTCCAATGCATGAAAGTGAAAAGTGAAAGTGAAGTCGTTCAGTTGTGTGTGACTCTTAGCAACCCCATGGACTGTAGCCCACCAGGCTCCTCCATCCATGGGATTTTCCAGGCAAGAGTACTGGAGTGGGGTGCCATTGCCTTCTCCAATTCTTCCTGTTAGGTATAACCAAAAACCTTTGTTGCTGTTCAGTCTCCAGGTCATGTCTGACTTATTGTGTCCCCATAGACTGTGCATACCAGGCTCCTCTGTCTTCCTCTGTCTCAGGAGTTTGTTCAAATTCATGTTCAATGAGTTGGTGATGCTATCTAGCCATCTCACCCTTTGCACCCCCTTCCCCTCCTGCTTTCTATCTTTCCCAGCATCAGGATCTTTGCCAATGAGTTGGCTCTTCGTATCAGGTGGCCAAGGTATTGGAATTTCGCTTCAGCATCAGTCCTTCGAATAAATATTCAGAGTTTATTTCCTTTAGCATTGACTGGTTTGATCTCATTGCTATCCAAGGGACTATCAAGAGTCTTTTCAAGCACCACAATTCGAAACCATCAGTTCTTTGGTGCTTAGCCTCTTTAAGGTCCAACTCTCACATCCAAACATGATTAATGGAAAATGATAGATTTGACTATGTGGGCCTTTTTCAGCAAAGTGATATCTTTGCTTTATAATATACTGTCATAGCTTTTCTTCCAAGGAACAACTGTCTTTTAATTTCATGGCTGCAGTCACCATCCCCAGTGATTTTGAAGCCTAAGAAAATAAAATCTGTCACTTTTGCCCCTTCCATTTACCATGAACTGATGGGACCAGACGCCATGACCTTAGTTGTTTGAATGTTGAGTTTCAAGCCTGCATTTTCACTCTCTTTGTTCACTCACAAGAAGCAGCTCTTTAGTTCCTCTTTACTTTCTGCCATTAGAGTAGTATCATCTATGCATGTAAGATCATTGGCATTTCTCTCGGCAATCTTGATTTCAGACTGTCATTCATCCAACCCAGTATTTCACATGACGTACTTTGCATATGACAAACCTAGACAATGAGTGGAAAAGCAAAGGTATCACTTTTTCAACAAAGATCCATATAGCCAAGGCAAGGGTCTTTCCAGTAGTCATGCACTGATATGAGTGCTGGACAGTGAAGAAGGCAGAACACCAGAGAATTGATGCTTTGGAACTTGGTGCTAGAGAAGGCTCTTGAGAGTCCATTGGAAAGCAAGGAGATCAAACTAGTCAATCTTAAAGGAAATCAACCCTGAATGCTCTTTGGAAGGACTAATGCTGAAGCTGAAGCTCCAATACTTTGGACACCTGATGCAAACAGCTGACTCATTGGAAAAGACCCTGATGCTGGGAAGATTGATGGCAGAAAGAGAAAAGGGCAACAGAGGATGACATTGTTGGGTGGCATCACCCACTCAATGGATTTGAATTTGAGCAAACTCTTGGAGATAGTGAGGGACAGGGAAGACTGGTGTGTTGCAGTCCATGGGGTCATGAAAAGTCAAACATGACTTGGTGACTGAATAACAACAACTCTGTATATAATTTTAATAAGCAGGGTGATAATGTACAGTCTTGTCATATTCCCAATTTTGAACCAAAAACCTTAACGGGATATAAAAAAAAAAAAATCATAAGATTGCAAACCAAGCAGTGATGTTGGGACTTTAGGAATGACACAGAGGTGAGTTCTCTAAAGTTAATTTCTGTTCATATAACAGAGACCTGGGACTGAAGGAGCCAGAAACTCACAAACACAGGAAAGTAGGGGAAAAAATGATAAAGAAATAAAAAGAACAAGTAGGACCAATTAAATTAGAAAGACTCTAAGCTCACCTCCCCAAGGAACACATCAAAATCACAAATACATAAACAGCAGCTCTCCCTGAGGATGACCAAAAAAAAAAAAAAAAAGAGCAGAAAGGAAAAAAACTTAAAACCTAGGATATTCTACCTAGTAAGGCTATCATTTAGAATAAAAGGACAGATATGGGCTTCCTTGGTGGCTCAAAGAATCTGTGCAATGCAGGAGAACTGGGTTCAATCCTTGGGTTCAGAAGCTCCCCTGGAGTAGGAAATGCTACCCACTCCAGTATTCTTGCCTGGAGAATTCCATGGACAGAGGAGCCTGGCAGGCTACAGTACATGGGATCACAAAGAGTTGGACATGACTGAGTGACAACACTTTCAAAGAGTTTTCCAGACAAGCAAAAACATGAAGAGTTCATCACCATTAAATCTACTGTACAAGAATGGTTAAAGTCTTCTTAAGGTTAAAAACAAAAGGCTTTAACAAGAAATAAGAATATTTAGGGCAAGAAAATCTTACTAGTTAAGGCAAATACATAGTAAAGGCAATGGACAAACCACTTAAATAAGGTAGTGAAATGGTTAACCACTTCATAGATCATAGCTCTGTTGTTGTGAAGGGGATTGGATAACTCAATGAAGCAATGAGCCATCCTGTGCAGGGCTACCCAAGAGGGAGGGTCCTGGTGAAGAGTTCTGACAAAACATGGTCCACTGGAGGGGGAAGTGGCAATGCACCCCAATATTCTTTCCATGAGAACCCCATTAACAGGATGAAATGGCAAAATGATATCACACTGGAAGATAAGCCCCCCAGGTTGGAAGGTGCCCAATATACTACATGGGAAGAACAGAGGGCAACTGCCAATAGCTCTAGAAAGAATAAAGTGGTTGGGCCAAAGTGAAAATAATCCTCAGTTATGGATGCATCTGGCGGTGAAAGTCAAGTCAAATGCTGTAAAGACCAATAATGTATCAGAACCTGAATGAATGCATACATCTATAAACAAAGGTAAATTGGACATGGTCACACAGGAGATGGGAAGATTGAACATTGACAATTTAAGAATCAATGAAATAAAATAGACATGAGTGGGAGAATTTAGTTCAGATGACCATTATATCTACTACTGTGGACCAGAATCCCTTAGAAGAGATGGAGTAGTTTTCAGAGTCAACACAAGAGTCCAAAATGCATTACTTAAGTGCAACCTCAAAAATAACAGAATTATCTGTTTGTTTTCATGGCAAACTATCCAACATCACAGTAATCACAAAAAAAACTGGAAAATTCTTAAACAGATGCGAATACCAGACCACCTTACCTGCCTCCTGAGAAACCTGTATGCAGGTCAAGAAGCAATAGTTAGAATTGGACATGGAACAACTGACTGGTTCCAAATTGGTTAAGGAGTATGTCAAGGCTGTATATTGGCACCCTGCTTATTTAACTTATATGCATAGTACATCACGAGAAATGCCAGGCTGGATGAAGCACAAGCTGGAATCAAGATTACCAGGAGAAATATCAATAGCCTCAGATATGTAGATGACATCACCCTTATGGCAGAAAACAAAGAACTAAAGAGCCTCTTGATGAAAGTGAAGTAGCAGAGTGAAAAAGTTGGCTTACAACTCAACATTCAAAAAACTAAGATCATGGCCTCTGGTCCCATCACTTCATGGCAAACAGATGGGGAAACAATGGAAACAGTGACAGACTTTATTTTGGGGGGCTCCAAAATCTCTGTATGGTGACTGCAGCCATAAAATTAAAAGATGCTTGCTCCTTGGAAGAAAAACTATAACCATCCTAGATAGCATATTAAAAAGCAGAGATATTACATTGCCAACAAAGGTCTGTCCAGTTGAAGCTGTTTTTCTTCACTAGTCATGTATGGATGTGAGAGTTTGACCATAAAGAAGACTGAGAGCTGAAGAATCACTGCTTTTGAACTGTGGTGCTGGAGAAGACTCTTGAGAGTCCCTTGGACTGCAAGGAGATCAAACTAGTCAACCCTAAAGGAGATCAGTCCTGAATATTCATTAGCAGGACTGATGCTGAAGCTGAAGCCCCAAGGCTTTGGCCACATGATACAAGGAGCCAATTCATCGGAAAAGATCCTGATTCTGGGAAAGATTGAAGGGAAAAGGAGATGGTGGCAGCATATGATGACATAGTTTGATAAAAATTACTGATTCAATGGACATGAATTTGAGCAAACTATGGCAGATAGTGCAGGACAGAGGAGTCTGACATGCTGTAGCTCAAGGGGTCGCAAACAGTTGGACACAACTTTGGGACTCAACAACAAAAACAAAGCTTAAAAGACAACAACTGTAAAATCAACTATAACTACAATGAACAATTAAGGGATGGCATGAAGATGTAAAATAGGACAGAAAAAATAAAAAATCGTAGGGGAGTAACAAAATGTAGAGCTTTCAGAATGTATCTCAACTTAACCTACACGCAACTTAAAAGAAGTAAATGTAGTTTTATGTTGATACTGTAACCGCACATCAAAAACCTGCAATAAATAAAGTTTAATGAGAAAGGAAACCAAACAAGTGTTTGGTGGAGCGAGGATTCACACTCAAGACACTGAGACTCCCAGTCCAAGGTCTCATCCATCCTGAACCTCATTCTAGCTCCATTTTCATCTCACTCTGATGATGAATTTTTCTTCATTCAGATTTTACTTTGAACTCTGTTTGATATTAGGTCATATATAACCACTGTAATCACAAACCAGAAAGTGATTCAGAATATACCAGATAATTTTCATTCCTCACTTGGTCATTAAGTAACATTAATTTCATTAAGTTACTCTATTATCTCTAATCAGAAATGTGGTGGAACTTCCCTGTTGGTCCAGTGGCTAAAACTCCACATTCACAATGCAGGGGAGTCCAGGTTTGATCCTTGGCCAGGGAAGTATTAAGAGATGTCACATACCACAACTAAGAGTTCACATGCAACACATAAGACCTAGGAGAGCTAGATAAATAAATATAAATATTAAAAGAAAAAGAAATACAGCAAAGTGAAGTTTCAGGACTGGGACTGGATTCATTTAGATAAAAAGGCTCTAGAATATGAACTTGGCTACTATGCTTCAGGAGTTGGCCCTAAATAATATCACTTGAAATCTTCTGGTAATGTTTCTTGTGCCCTAGTTGTACCACTGAATGCATCTCAACATAAGGCCACGGCCCTTCTTTACAGTATTTTCATACTCATCATTGTTCCCTTCATTTGTGGTGTCACAAATACTAATGGAATCTAGTTGGGCAATGATAATAAAAAGGCACAAATTCCCAACATGTTTATAGCAAAGAAGTAACAATTCCAGGTTTGTATTTTCCTGACCTGATAAATATGTGTCCTGGTGTTGGGACTAATTACAACCAAAAGAAAATAAAAAGATTTGTTCATCTTTTCCTTTAAAAAAAAAAAACAAATTAACCCAAGGTTATCCCCAAGTCATTTTTCTTGTGTGCTGTTATTACATCTTCTGGAGTGGGAAGGGAGGATTATGTTGGAGCTCCCACACAACCGCTATTCTGTGTCATCTCTGCTGCAGTCCATAGGGAGTGCGCTGCTAATAGTTATGAAAATTACAATTCATGGGCATGCTGACGAGTTGCGATTCTATAGTTAGTTCTGCTTTCTTTTTAATTTTCCGCATGGGTAATTTTTTAATAAGCAAGAGGCAAGGACAGATGAAGAAAGCTAGACTGTGCACCCACATCTTCAGTTACACCTGAGACGCGAGGATGGTGTGGAAATGTGTCAGTGACGACACAAGCATGATGGTCACCAAGCCAATGGCAGACAAAGGCAATGATAAAAACTTGGCATTCGCTTGGACTGCGGAGGAAGACATGTTTTCTAGGGGACATTACCCTGTTGAATTAATCCAACTGTCCTCTAAAAGATATTCGGCATTAACTAATTGTATTAAGGAGTAACTCATTTTTATAGACAAACACTGTTTGACTCCGATCATAAAAGATCCCTAGAATAGTCAGATTCACAGAGTCAGAAAAAACACTGGTAGATGCCAGGGGCCAGGGGGTTGAGGGGATGAGGAGTTAGTGAGTGTTAAATGGGAACAATTTCAATTTCAGTTCATTCAGTTGCTCAATTGTGTCCGACTTTTTGCGACTCCATGAATTGCAGCATGCCAGGCCTCCCTGGCCATCACCAACTCCCGGAGTTTACCCAAACCAAGGTCCATTGAGTCGATGATACCATCCAACCATCTCATCCTCTGTCATCCCCGTTTCCTCCTGCCCTCAATCTTTCACAGCAAATGAGTCGGTTCTTCACATCAGGTGGCCAAAGTATTGGAGTTTCAGCTTCAACATCAGTCCTTCCAGTGAACACCCAGGACTGGTCTCCTTTAGGATGGACTGGTTGGACCGCCTTGCAGTCCAAGGCACTCTCAAGAGTCTTCTCCAACACCACAGTTCAAAAGCATCTATTCTTCCATGCTCAGCTTTCTTTATATTCCAACTCTCACATCCATATATAGCTGCTGGAAAAACCATAGCCTTGACTAGATGGAACATTTGTTGGCAAAGTAATGTCTCTGCTTTTGAATATGCTGTCTAGGTTGGTCATAACGTTCCCTCCAAGGAGTAAGCGTCTTTTAATTTCATGGTTGCAATCACCATCTGCAGTGATTTTGGAGCCCCAAAAAATAAAGTCAGCTACTGTTTCCATTGTTTCCCCATCTATTTGCCATGAAGTGATGGGACCAGATGCCATGATCTTCATTTTCCGAATGTTGAGCTTTAAGCCAACTTTTTCACTCTCCTCTTTCACTTTCATCAAGAGGCTTTTTACTTCCTCTTCACTTTCTGCCATAAGGGTGGGGTCATCTGCATATCTGAGGTTATTGATATTTCTCCCAGAAATCTTGATTCCAGCTTGTGCTTCTTCTAGCCCAGCGTTTCTCATTATGTACTCTGCATATAAGTTAAAGAAGCAGGGTGACAATATACAGCCTTGACATACTCCTTTTCCTATTTGGAACCAGTCTGTTGTTCCATGTCCAGTTCTAACTGTTGCTTCCTGACCTGCATACAGATTTCTCAAGAGGCAGGTCAGGTGGTCTAGGTATTCCTATCTCTTTCAAAATTGTCCACAATTTATTGGGATCCACAGAGTCAAAGGCTTTGGCATAGTCAATAAAGCAGAAATAGATGTTTTTCTGGAACTCTCTTGCTTTTTCAATGATCCAGCGGATGTTGGAAATTTGATCTCTGGTTCCTCTGCCTTTTCTAAAACCAGCTTGAACATCAGGAAGTTCACGGTTCACGTATTGCTGAAGCCTGCCTTGGAGAATTTTGAGCATTACTTTACTAGCATGTGAGATGAGTGCAATTGGGTGGTAGTTTGAGCATTCTTTGGCATTGCCTTTCTTTGGGATTGGAATGAAAGCTGACCTTTTCCAGTCGTGTGGCCACTGCTGAGTTTTCCAGATTTGCTGACATATTGAGTGCAGCACTTTTATGGCATCACCTTTTAGGATCTGAAATAGCTCAACTGCAATTCCATCACCTTCACTAGCTTTGTTTGTAGTGATGCTTCCTAAGGCCCACTTGACTTCACATTCCAGGATGTCTGGTTCTAGATGAGTGATCACATCATCATGATTATCTGGGTTGTGAAGATCTTGTTTGTACAGTTCTTCTGTGTATTCTTGCCACCTCTTCTTAATATCTTCTGCTTCTGTTAGGTCCAGACCATTTCTGTCCTTTATTGAGACTATCTTTGCATGAAATGTTCCCTTGGTATCTCTAATTTTCTTGAAGAGATCTCTAGTCTTTCCCATTCTGTTGTTTTCCTCTATTTCTTTGCACTGATCTCTGAGAAGGCTTTCTTATCTGTCCTTGCTTTTCTTTGAAACTCTGCATTCAAATGGGTATATCTTTCCTTTTCTCCTTTTCGTTTCTCTTCTCTTCACAGCTATTTGTAAGCCTCCTCGGATAGCTGTTTTACCTTTTTGCATTTCTTTTTCTTGGGGTTGGTCTTGATCCCTGTCTCCAGTTTCAGTTTAGGAAGGTGAAACATTTGGGAGATGAATAAACATGGGAGTTGCACAATATGAAAGTACTTAGTGTCACTGAACTGTACAATTCAATATGGTCAAAATAGTATTTTTTACATTATGTGACTTGTACCACAGTAAAAAAAAAATCATAAAGTGAAAATAAATAAAAAGGAAGTAACCCCTCTTTGAAATCAGTAATGATTCCTTACCAGTAATAATTATTCAACCATTCCCAATTTATTAGTCAGGTTAAAACATCTTCTAAAGAAATATTTAACCTGGTCATTTCTATTTTACCTATTGGAAAGGAAAATTATCCATTTAGAAGTAGTTGCTCATGAACCAGTTGCTTAAAGTTATTCCATTAATATCTACTAAGCACTCACTCTGAGCACCAGATATCTGGTTTAGGATGAGCCCCAATGGGTGGAAGACTGAAACGGGGAAGGTATAGTAGATCAGAGTGAATTTTGAAAAATACACTCCAAGATTTAAAGTTTTAAGCATGGTGAGTAGAATAAAAAAATTAGGCAGTGTATGATTAAGTGTCACATGAATGGTATACAGTAAAACTGACAATAATTACTACACTATTAATATAGTAATTGCAAAAGTTAATTTAGCACAAAAGTAATGAAGTTTAAACTATAAGGCCCCTCACTTAGACATGACGCTCTAAATAAATATCCACTCCTTTAATTTTATATATGTAATTAAAAAATTTTTTTTTCTGTAAAAATCCCTTCAAATAGCATAAATTTCCATCCCCAAAAAATCTGGATCTGCCTGTGAATAGGGATTCAGAAACAAAGAGTAAGGATTTTCTCAGTATTTTTTCTTAGCAAAAGTTGAGATCTTTCCAGCTTCTGTGGATCTTTCTTTCCAACTCTGTATTTCCTATTTTGGCTATGGCTAGAGAGTCACGTTATTCTCTACACAGCTTCTGGTCTTTACAGTATCTAAAGTACTACTTTGAGAAACGCACACACCCCTCTAATTTTTTGAAAGAGAAACATAGGGCTGTTCTTCTTCTCTGAACATTCAGGGTAGCCCCAACTCACAGCTCTTTCAGAAAAAATAAAAAGTACTTACAAAAGAGCAGATGTTACTTGCAAAATCCAGAGCCCAATGCCTCCTGGAACCAGCAAGCGTTGTTGGTCATGAATCAACAGCAAATTTTGCTGGGAGATAAGGTGCAGAATTGAATCTCTACAATTCGATTAAATGCCCTGAAATGAACCAAGAGTAGTCCCAGAGCTGATGGCAGGACTGAAGCAGAAAGATGGTATTTCACGGTCCTTATTTCAAAGGTGAATACAGGGACAAAAATCTAACAGATCATTTATAAGTTATTAACATAAATCTCATATGTAAATATATAAATACATGTGTATATTTAAATAACTGAATTTATTCTTCTGTTTTATGGCTTCTTAACTTTGCATTTTTCTTAGAAAGACTTCACCTACACTACGGTAACCTAAATTTTTTTATTCTAAAATGTTACAGTTCAGATTATACATAATATGGTGATCTTAAAATGATTTTAGCATACAGTTTTAATAGATGTTCAGTTTTATTCCTTCTTTAGATGTCTGGTAGATCTTACCAAAAGAGTTTATTTAAAAATTTGTTTCCCATTGAGCTAAATGCAACTTTAAGACACACTAAATTTTCAAAAATATGTGGATATATTCCTAGAAAATGCTTTATTTCTTCTATTTACATTGCATTATCTATCCACACCTGGGAAAAAATTACTCTTAATATTGTAGTTTTAAAATATGTTTGAATATCTGTTATGGCTCTTCACTCACTATGCTGCTTTTCATAATTTTTTCTTATATTTCTTGACTATTTTTGTATGCTTCCATTTTACTTGAAGTTCTGACATGTGATGCATGCTTAACTTTTATACAACTAAATTTACAGGTACATATTTCTATTTTTTAATTATTAAGTCAAAAAATATACTTGCTTTCAAAACCTATTACCCATTTCTGACTTTTCTTTCAGGCTTTAAAAAAATCATCTGTCTAAATTTCTTAGAAAATCTTTATGATACATGTCACTATAATGCAAGCGTATTTATAAAGTGCCTACCCATCAAATTCATCTGCTATGATGAAGAGAGGCCCTTCCTCTGTGTTGTGAAAAGCTTAAAATGAAGGTGTCATTCTTGCCCCACAAAGCCAGGTTAATAACAGTCTCCTACTATTACAGAACACAACCAGCTTGGAGTCAGCTGTCTCCTTGAGAGTTTCATTACCTTTGGCTGTTTTCCTTCACACAAATTAATAAACTAAAAAGCAAACCTTTTCATAAATCAAAAAGAAGTGTTATGTTTTGCAAATAAAAAGGATTGCATGTATTTATTTTTATAAGAGATATAAGAGCTAAACTGCCATTAAAAAAGATTACTGTTAATAAGATATTGTGATGTTTTCGCCTGATCTTACAAGGTAAATATTTTAGTTTATCTAATAAATAATTATTTTATCTATATTCTTAACCTAAAAAGGATTTGATGCAAATGTATTTTACTTAAGGTTACTTTAAAAGGTGAATTAATGAAAAGCAAAAGTTTTACAGTATTTACTGTGAAGCTTACTTCTTATGTTTGTTCAAATCTGGGCAATGGATGAAAACAAAATTTCCTAGCTCTCTTGAGTCATAGCAGAATCAAAAAGCAGTATAAATATATGTATAAATATATATATATATGTGTGTATACACACACACACACACGTTTACACCAGAAACTAACACAACATTGTAAATCAACTGTACCTCATTATAAAAAAAGGAAGTATGCTCAGCATAGGGTAAAAATATGCTATTTGTTTATCCTTCTCATTAATTTCTGAACTAACTCTGCCACAAACATCAAAAAGATCCATTTGAAAACTATGACTTGAAATATAATAAACCAATTAAAACACACACACACACACTTACACATTTGTGCAGCTTCTAATGGTGCCAATAAATCAACTCAAAACTATAAAAAAGTAATTAGGGACAAAGAAATGACCTGTCTTGATGTTGCTTTTTTTTTTTAATATGAGTCTAATGTGATTATACATGCATATCTAATTACTACATCTGATGACCTATGGTCATAGCTTGACTTCTGTGTTACAAATGGCCTGACATTTAATTAGTTTATGTGATTAAATTATGGAATATCTACATAGTGATCAAATGATTAAAACTTTTTTGTGCCTCTAGTTTTTCTTAGCACTTGAGTTAATTATATCTGACCACATATACCATACGTGAAGAGACTCACACAGAAATCTTTACAAGTGGAAAGGAAATTACATTTTTGCAAATTAGGATGTAAAGAATCATTGCTGAGCACATCTCACAAGAGGTATATAGCAGGATGGCCCAGAACTTCAATCACTGCAAGAGATCCAAGTCTAAATAATAGTAAGGATGGAGCTCGTAAGCCAGGGTTCCTACTTCTCATTCACCTTCATTTCCTTCTCTAAGGAACTGATGGTCCCTGATGTATGTAATTGTCTTTTTATTATAAGAAATGATCAATTTATATAAAAATTTTTAGTTTAACTTTGGTTATTACAGTCATGATGTAAGCTTATTTCTGGTTTCTTGCATCCCAAGTCAACCAGGTATTCTTCACAGCTTGTCCTAAGTTGGAATGGCTCTACCCTCAAACTCTGGTACAAGTGTCAGTGAATTCAGGAATCTCCACAAAATATGAACTTGCTCTAAGTCCCAAGCAGCCCTGAAGAAAAGTTGTGAGAAAAGGATCCCTAATCCCATTTGTATAAGCAAGTTTACTGAAACAGGGAACAGAGCTAGAATGCCTCTTAAGACATGTCTCTATTAACAAAAGACATATTTTTGACATCCCAGAAACATGTTGCAAACACCTGTCTCATCCATCATTAACCATCCTTCTGATGTGAAGACAGTAAGTACAAAGGTTCTTAATTACTCACTGATAGGAATGCGAGACAAGGCAGAATGCTGAAGTCTACCAATAATCCCAAAGCCTTATACAGCCAATACATTCAATAACTGCCCCCATGAAAGCTTTTCTTCAATAACAGATAGCAGCGAACAAAGTTGGTTGATGTATGAATCTCATACGTACAGACCTGGTGGTTAGGAAAACAAGAAACGACTAATATTATTCCAATAGAAAGTTATTTCCTGAACAGCTAGCTATGATTACTTAGTAAGATTACATGACATATCTTAAAAATAGTTAAGTTACTTGATGAAACCTCCATATTCTCTAGAAAGTAAAGGCAGATAGGAAAGCATGAGCTATATACCTCTTCCTCTGCTCCTAATTTTATAAAAGTTGCTAGAATGTCTGAAATGAACAGTATGTAAAAACAAAGGATGTAAGTAACCTTGAAACTAATTAATCTTTAGGTAAAGTAATTGACTATACTAAAGCCTCTGACTGTGTGAATCACAACAAATTGTGGAATATTCCTAAAGAGAGGGATATACCAGGCCACATTACCTGTCTCCTGAGAAATCTGTATGCAGGTCAAGAAGGAACAGATCAAACTGGACATGAGACAAGTGACTGGCTCAAAATTGGGAAAGGAGTATGGCAGTGCTACTGTATATTGTCACCCTATTTATTTAACTCATATACAGAGTCCATGATGCAAAATGTCAGGGTGGATGAATCACAAGCTGGAATCAAGACTGCTGGAAGAAATATTAAGGACCTCAGATATGCATATAATACCACTCTAACTGCAGAAAGTGAAGAGGAACTAAAGAGCCTCTTGATGAGGGTAAAAGAAGAGAGTGAAAAAGCTGGCTTGAAACTCAACATTCATTCTGATCCCATCACTTCATGGTAAATAGAAGGGGGAAAAGAGGAAGCAGTGAGAGACTATTTTCTTGGGCTCCAAAATCATTGCAGATGGTGACTGCAGCCATGAAATTAAAAGATGCTTGCTCCTTGGAAGGAAAGCTATGGCAAACTTAAACACCATGTTAAAAAGCAAAAGCATCACTTTGCTGACAAAGTTATGGCTTTTCTAGCAGTCATGTACATGAGTGAGAGCTGGACCAAAAAGAAGGCTGAGAGCTGAAGGACTGATGCCTTTGAATTGTGGTGCTTTAGAAGATGCTTGAGAACCCTTTGGACTACAAGGAGATCAAGCCAGTCAATCCTAAAGGGACTGACCCTAAATATTCATTGGAAGGACTATTGCTGAAGCTCCAATACTTTGGTCACCTGATGCAAAGAGCTCACTCTCTGGAAATAACCCTGATGGTGGGAAACACTGAAAACAAAAGGAGAATAAAGAAGGTGGCAGAGGATGAGATGGTTGAATACCATCACCAACTCAGTGGACATGAATTTGAGCAAACTGTGAGATAGTGAGAGAGTAAATTCCTAGGCAGGTTGATATGAAGTCCAGGGGTCCTCAAAGAGAGAAGTGGCTGGGGGTTCTTGAGGAGGATGAAAGGACAATTTTTTTTTTCTCTACATTCCTTAGTCTTAGTCACATAAAATGTTTTTTGTTTTGTTTTGTTTTGTTTTGTTTTTATTTTTGCCGGGAACTGATGATTACACAGCAAACAACTCAGTTTAAACCCTGTACTAGGGGTTATATAACTACAATGTATCCTGCTTGAGGACAGTTTCTCCTTCTGAAAACCTTCTGACTAATCCTGATATCTTAGAATGTATATTATGGGAGTGGGTCTGGCAGGATCTTTCTATTGTTAAGTTCTAATCCTGTTACCCTAAAAATGTAAATTGTAGGAGTGGGTCTAGTAAGATCTTTACAACCTTGAGACAGTCTTTTGATTTATTGTAGTAACTAGTTTAAAAAGTATATAACTCCCTTGCTAACACTAGCAAGGGGGGCATTCTCTGTCCCCCTTCTGATGTCTTTGTCAGCAGCTTTTGTCAACTACAAATTGGCACTCACTAAGAGCAACAAAGGCGTTTGCCATCTGCCTCTACCAAGACTGAACCCCATGCTGCCATAGCTGTTGACCTTCAACAACCCCTTGACGGAGTTCAGGGTGGAGTGAGGCACTCTGTGCTCCAGGGAATCTGGTGCGACAGCTCTTTAGGTAGCTGGATCTTTTTAGGAACAGATTTTAGGATCTCAATCCTTGCATGTTCTCATATCTTGAGAAGCACTAAATCCTTTCATTGTGACATCAGATCCTCATGACTCACAAAAACCTTTTGTAAAATGAGTGCTTCATGGCACTGAACTCCCCCTTCACCAAAACCTTATATATCGACTCTCCCCCACTGCCACTTTGGAGCAGTCTCTCAGAGCTATCTTAGATGCTGCCTCCCAGGCTGCAGGCCTCATTGTGCCCCAAATAAAGCTTAACTCACAACTCTCAAGTTGTACATCTTTTTTCAGTTGACAGTTATGGCAACCACAAAGGGACCCACGGGGACTTCCTTCCTTTGACTGGACTCCAGGAGGAACCAGAGCTGTTGGTACCAGCAGTGGCCCCTTGTGCCCATCCACCTCCTCTGGGAGTGCAGGCGAATTTGGGTAAGTCTCTCCTAGTTCTTCAATCTCCCATGTTGGTTGAAATTCTGAGTTTTATTTGGCTGTGGAGCAGGTTACCTGCCCGCTCCTAGTAGAAAAGATACTGGCAAGGGGCATGGTGGGCAGGCTGGGTGAAACATCCAGGGCATACCCACTTACAGTCTAGACCATGAGCGGGACTCAGTTGAAACATACAGAGAAATTCCCAACCAGGCAAAAGATACTGGGTAGCAGCTGGCTGAAAGATGCAAGGAGAATTGCACCCCCAGTGGAAAAGTCCTGGGTAGAGGGCTCGATTGGGAAAAAAATGAGGAATACCTGGGTCTCGGCTGAAAGATGCCAAGGTTGCTCCGTCATAGGGGACCAAATGGTCTTGGCTGAGTGGTTAAGAGGCTGATATGACACTCTTCCTTAATTTGACTGCCCATTATAGAATTTGTCAGAATAAAAGTGAGGAAAATGCATGAGATCTTTGCTCTGAAGAAAAGGGACAAGACTCCTCCAAGCTGGTTTCAATTTTCTCAGGAGACTGAGAAATTTACAGGAGTGGTAGAAGCCTAGTCCTCATACGGTGCAGTGGTCCCATAGGCAAACCCACTCATTGATTAAAATACTTGCTCATTCGAGGGTTGCACATAAGAACTGGCCATTCAGCAACCTGAGCAGCCACGGTGGCCTTAGATTGCCGGGGGCAGAATCTGAGACATGTTAAGACAAGCTGAAATGACTCTGAGGTGACTCCTGGAGAAGTTAAGCTTATAAGCAGCACATGGGTCCACAACACAAGTTCACTAGTGATTTTTATCCCTGACAAATTCAACTTAAAATGGGAAACAGAATTTCTCAAAAACAGAAACAAAGGGGTGTCAGAAAGCCAACCTCTGACTAACACTCTAGCCAGATTTATGTACAATACGTACAGAGCTCATACTTGCAAGCGCCTAGTTAATTGAAGAAATTATACCAAAAGAGATCTCAACAAAAAATGGCCAAATTGGGGTTCTTTTGATATTGTAAAATCGATATTTTTGTGCAGACAATTAGAAAAACTGGCTGTGCTTTGACTGGTATCTTGAAGCTTCTAAAACAGGAAATGAAAGAGTAACCTCTTCTCAGAAAATCAGTAAGAAATTGCTTGAAACTATACCAAAACTAAAAAAAGGCTGCTAGCATTGACTTTGCCAGGTCACAGGTCTAGTCGAACTGGGAAGTCACGTTTGACATTTATGCCATTTGGTGTTTTATTTCTGAGCATCAGTTTACCATCTTTGGGGGGCACTCTTGCCACTTGGCTTTTGATTTCTGGGCATCTCTTTGCCTTTTGTTTCATTTGGAGTGTGACTCCTGGCTGGTGAAGTTCTGGTTTGGTTTTGTTGGTTTGGTTTGAGTGCTCAAGCTAGTGTGGGAATTGCTCACTGTACAGTCCCACACTCCACCTGGGAACCCACTGGGAAAAAACAAAAATTTTTTTTAACTGGTCAATCTATAGCTATGATTCAATGACAAGAAAATGGGCCTAAAACATTACATCTTTATTGACATAGAATAGGAAAATGGACTTAAGTTCCCTTATGTCTAGGACTTTCTCCTGTAATCCACAGCCTGAGGCTGATCAAACTAAAACCCCTACTTCCCCAGAGGCACAATCCCTGCTGGGACCGATCTGCCCTTGTTATCAGGACCAAGTTGAGCACTCAGTTCAGTTCAGTCTCTCAGTCCTGTCTGACTATTTGTGACCCCATGAATCGCAGCACGCCAGGCCTCCCTGTCCATCACCAACTCCTGGAGTTCACTCAGATTCACGACCACCAAGTCAGTGATGCCATCCAGCCATCTCATCCTCGGTCGTCCCCTTCTCCTCCTGCCTCCAATCCCTCCCAGTAACAGAGCCTTTTCTAATTAGTCAACTCTCCTCATGAGGTGACCAAAGTACTGGAGTTTCAGCTTTAGCATCATTCCTTCCAAAGAAATCCCAGGGCTGATCTCCTTCAGAATGGACTGGTTGGATCTCCTTGCAGTCCACGGGACTCTCAAGAGTCTTCTCCAACACCACAGTTCAAACGCATCAATTCTTCAGTGCTCAGCCTTCTTCACAGTCCAACTCTCACATCCATACATGACCACAGGAAAAACCATAGCCTTGACTAGACGGACCTTAGTCAGCACAGTAATGTCTCAGTTTTTGAATATGCTATCTAGGTTGGTCATAACTTTTCTTCCAAGGAATAGGCGTCTTTTAATTTCATGGCTGCAATCACCATCTGCAGTGATTTTGGAGCCCAAAAAAATAAAGTCTGACACTGTTTCCACTGTTTCCCCATCTATTTCACATGAAGTGATGGGACTGGATGCCATGATCTTTGTTTTCTGAATGTTGAGCTTTAAGCCAACTTTTTCACTCTCCTCTTTCACTTTGATCAAGAGGCTTTTTAGTTCCTCTTCACTTTCTGCCATAAGGGTGATGTCATCTGCATATCTGAGGTTATTGATATTTCTCCCAGCAATCTTGATTCCAGTTTGCGCTTCTTCTAGCCCAGCGTTTTTCATGATGTACTCTGCATATAAGCTAAATAAGCAGGGTGACAATATACAGCCTTGACGAACTCCTTTTGGAACCAGTCTGTTGTTCCATGTCCAGTTCTAACTGTTGCTTCCTGACCTGCATACAGGTTTCTCAAGAGGCAGTTCAGGTGATTTTATCCCCATCTCTCTCAGAATTTTCCACAGTTGATTGTCATCCACGCAGTCAAAGGCTTTGGCATAGTCAATAAAGCAGAAATAGATGTTTTTCTGGAACTCTCTTGCTTTTTCCATGATCCAGTGGATGTGGGCAATTTGATCTCTGGTTCCTCTGCCTTTTCTAAAACCAGCTTGAACATCAGGAAGTTCATGGTTCACGTGTTGCTGAAGCCTGCCTTGGAGAATTTTGAGTATTACTTTACTAGCATGTGAGATGAGTGCAATTGGGTGGTAGTTAGAGCATTCTTTGGCAGTGCCTTTCTTTGGGATTGGAATGAAAACTGACCTTTTTCAGTCCTGTGGCCACTGCTGAGTTTTCCAAATTTGCCAGCATATTGAGTGCAGCACTTTGACAGCATCATCTTTCAGGGTTTGAAATAGCTCAACTGGAATTCTATCACCTCCACTAGCTTTGTTTGTAGTGATGCTTTCTAAGGCCCACTTGACTTCACATTCCAGGATATCTGGCTCTAGGTGAGTAATCACACCATCGTGATTATCTTGGTCGTGAAGATCTTTTTTGTACAGTTCTTCCACGTATTCTTGCCACCTCTTCTTAATATCTTGTGCTTCTGTTAGGTCCAGACCATTTCTGTCCTTTATTGAGCCCATCTTTGCATGAAATGTTCCCTTGGTATCTCTAATTTTCTTGAAGAGATCTCTAGTCTTTCCCATTCTGTTCTTTTCCTCTATTTCTATACATTGATCACTGAAGAAGGCTTTCTTATCTCTTGTTATTCTATGGAACTCTGCTTTCAGATCCTTATATATTTCCTTTTCTCCTTTGCTTTTTGCTTTTCTTCTTTTCACAGCTATTTGTAAGGCCTCCTCAGACAGCCATTTTGCTTTTTTGCATTTCTTTTCCATGGGGATGTTCTTTATCCCTGTCTCCTGTACAATGTCACAAACCTCATTCCATAGTTCATCAGGTCCTCTATCTATCAGATCTAGGCCCTCATTCCATAGTTCATCAGGCCCTCTATTTATCAGATCCCTTAAATCTATTTCTCACTTCCACTGTATAATCATAAGGGATTTGATTTAGGTCATACCTGAATGGTCTAGCAGTTTTCCCTACTTTCTTCAATTTAAGTCTGAATTTGGTAATAAGGAGTTCATGATCTGAGCCACAGTCAGCTCCTGGTCTTGTTTTTGTTGACTGTATAGAGCTTCTCCATCTTTGGCTCCAAAGAATATAATCAATCTGATTTCAGTGTTGACCATCTGGTGATGTCCATATATAGAGTCTTCTTCTGTGTTGTTGGAAGAGGGTGTTTGCTATGACCAGTGCATTTTCTTGGCAAAACTCTATTAGTATTTGCCCTGCTTCATTCCACATTCCAAGGCCAAATTTGCCTGTTACTCCCAGTGTTTCTTGACTTCCTGCTTTAGCATTCCAGTCCCCTAGAATGAAAAGGACATCTTTTTTGGGTGTTAGTTCTAAAAGGTCTTGTAGGTCTTCATAGAACCATTCAACTTCAGCTTCTTCCACGTTACTGGTTGGGGCATAGACTTGGATAACTGTGATATTGAGTGGTTTGCCTTGGAAACAAACATAGATCATTCTTTCCTTTTTGAGACTGCATCCAAGTACTGCATTTTGGACTCTTTCTTGACCATGATGGCTACTCCATTTATTCTGAGGGATTCCTGCCCGTGGTAATAGATATAATGGTCATCTGAGTTAAATTCACCCATTCCAGTCCATTTTAGTTCTCTGATTCCTAGAATGTCAACGTTCACTCTTGCCATCTCGTTTGACCACTTTCAATTTGCCTTGATTCATGGACCTGGCATTCCAGGTTCCTGTGCAGTATTGCTCTTTACAGCATTGGACCTTGCTTCTATCACCAGTCACATCCACAGTTGGGTACTGTTTTTGCTTTGGCTCCATCCCTTCATTCTTTCTGGAGTTATTTCTCCACTGATCTCCAGTAGCATATTGGGCACCTAATGACCTGGGGAGTTTCTCTCAGTATCCTATCATTTTGCCTTTTCATACTGTTCATGGGGTTTTCAAGGCAAGAATACTGAAGTGGTTTGCCATTCCCTTCTCCAGTGGACCACATTCTGTCTGGTCTAAATTCTGGCTATAAACTACGGTCATACACACACACAAAATATGATTTTTGACTATGTGGTCACAATATTCTTTAGACTCCAGAGGAAGCTTGAAGAAAACAATTATCTCTTTATGAATTCTTGCCCTGAGAAAATAACTCCTTCTATACCTTTAGAACAGAGCTCTCTGGATCACTTATCTAGACCTAAGATAGATCATTTATCTATACCTAATTCTTGAAATCAAAAGGGAAAAATGGGGAACAGCGCCTTTTAAAATCTTATTCCAACAATTTTTTATTCATAACTAAGTTTGGAAAACGAAGCTACAGGATCTGTTGTGTCTATCTGGATATATGTATGTCTCAGTGTGTGTCTTTGTTTTTTGATAATATTGCTGATTGCTGAATCAGTTTGCAAATAAGCTAATTGGCCTTAAAAAAAAAAAAAAGGAAGCACTTACAAATCAAATATTTCTAAGTACAAGAGAAATTAACCTAAATGACTTTCAGGTTCACGTGAACCGGGAAAAACTCAGTGTTAAATACCTGATATTAACGTTTATTTGTTCTAAACAATATAGACATGTCTAAGAGTAATTAACATTAAGCAGAATATTTTCATCATACCTAGGTTTAATATAAGTTAAATATTATTATACATGTTACAAGTTTGTCAGCAAGGAAATTACCTCAAGTGAATAAACTTCCAAGAAAAAAACCATGTAAATGAGATATAAGCCTTTAGATAAACTCTATTAAGCATAATTATGCTTTAGGAATGTCTATCTAAAATAGTCTCTGCAGATTGGGGTAACGTGAACTTCTAAGGGTTGTGCTAAACTGTGTTGGAAGTCTATTGAATAGCTAAGTCATTTCCAAATAAAATCAGATTTTGGAACATTTACTACTAAACACTAATTACCTCTTACAGAGAAACTAAAGAGGTTTGGGATTAAAAATACGTTTGGTTTGATCCTAAATTGTTCTAAGAAACAAAGGTTTTAGAAATTATCACTGGTATTTATGCTCACCAATCTATAAAATGCTAATATAAAAGTCAGTTCTTGGTTGCTTAAGGGAAGTAGGAAGTGTGTTTTCAGTAAAGAAGGTATGAGGAATGGAACTGCATTTTGTGAAGGAAAAAGAAAGTAGCCCTGACTTACATGTGGCTTTTTAGGATGGAAGAACACAGTTGTGGGGACAGAAAGTGATAGGGTTTGTGAAAAGTGAACCATGAGGAAAGCGTTTTGTATACGGTTAGGACTAATTTTAAAATAAATTTAATTAAGTTTACCGCTTAAGTAAAGTGAAAGTGAAGTTGCTCAGTCGTGTCCGACTCTTTGCGACCCCGTGGACTGTAGCCCACCAGGCTCCTCCGTCCATGGGATTCTCCAGGCAAGAATACTGGAGTGGGTTGCCATTTCTTTCCCCAGGGGATCTTCCTGACCCAGGGATTGAACCCAGGTCTCCCACCTTGCAGGCAGACGCTTTAACCTCTGAGCCACCAGGGAAGCCGGTACAAAAACTTGAAATTAGCTTTTCTCTCTGATAAGAGGACACCTTTTCTTCAGATATTGACTGCCTTTGATAATAAGTTTCTTTATCTCTTAAATGATCTGTTCTAACATCCTTTATTGTTACTTTGGCTAAGTGAATAGTTATTGTTTCACAATGACCGATAATCCTATCTGACTGAGTATTATAAAACTTTTGATATTTGTTGACAAAGCTTCCTAACTCATTCTAATGAAGATTTCTAGTTAACTTTGGGATGCTTCAGAGGGCCCCTGAAACATCCCAAAGAGAGATACTACACTAATTAGGTTCATTTTGTAGACAGAATTACATGGCGGGGAGGGGGGTGGGTATCGTCAAGTGAGTAATATGTCTTGGGTTATATTGTATGGTAAATGTTACTAATATAGATATCCTAGAAACTATATGGAGTTCCTAAAATTCTGATATGTTTGAGTAAAATGTTATCAGGTATAATTCTAGTTACTATCTCAAAATATTGTCATAGCACTAACCATGTTTTGCCTCTTCAAAAAGATTTCTAAAAAGGACTTTTGGATAAATATCAGTTTCTGAAGTGGGTAAGGATTCTAATAGAAAACTGGATGACTTCACAAAGGTTAATAAAAGGACTGAATGACCTGGTGAATATGCTTTTAACTTTTATGGTTTCTATCTGGAAAATTACTGATTTGAATCTGCGTTTTCCAGGTGTAAGAAAAAACAAAAACATTCCCTTCAAACTAATTATTACAATAATTTGTTAAAATTATATTTTATAAACAAATTGAAACATTTATCTTTTCTCTCTATCTGAACCCTCCAGAGACTGGAAGCTCTTAGTTTCCAGTTGCTTTATCAGATAAATTATGAAGGTTATCTCAATAACAGGTACAGAAATCTCAAGGAATTTTGGAGACCTTGAGAAAGGAGGAATTTACTTAGATCTGTTAGGCAAAATCTGTGATAAGCCTTTGGCATGACTTTCCTGGCCATGAAAGATTTTATTTTAAAAGTTCAGTCTGAGACTATAAAAGTCTCAGCAAAGCAAAAATGTCTATGATTAATTCAGTTCAGTTCAGTTCAGTTACTCAGTCGTGTCCGACTCTTTGCAACCCCATGAATCGCAGCACACCAGGCCTCCCAGTCCATTACCAACTCCCAGAGTTTACCCAAACTCATGTCCATCAAGTAGGTGATGTCATCCAGCCATCTCATCCTCTGTCATCCCCTTTTCCTCCTGACCCCAATCCCTCCCAGGATCAGGGTCTTTTCCAATGAGTCAACTCTTCGCATGAGGTGGCCAAAGTACTGGAGTTTCAGCTTCAACATCAGTCCTGCCAATGAACACTCAGGACTGGTCTCCTTTAGGGTAGACTGGTCTGATCTCCTTGCAGTCCAAGGGACTCTCAAGAGTCTTCTCCAACACCACAGTTCAAAAGCATCAATTCTTCAGCGCTCAGCTTTTTTCACAGTCCAACTCTCACATCCATACATGACCACTGGAAAAACCATAGCCTTGACTAGATGGACCTTAGTCAGCACAGTAATGTCTCTGCTTTTGAATATGCTATCTAGGATAGTCATAACTTTTCTTCCAAGGAGTAAGTGTCTTTTAATTTCATGGCTGCAATCACCATCTGCAGTGATTCTGGAGCCCCCAAAAATAAAATCTGACACTGTTTCCACCGTTTCCCCATCTATTTCGCATGAGGTGATGGGACCAGATGCCATGATCTTTGTTTTCTGAATGTTGTGCTTTAAGCCAACTTTTTCACTCTCCTTTTTCACTTTCAGCAAGAGGCATTTTAGTTCCTCTTCACTTTCTGCCATAAGGGTGATGTCATCTGCATATCTGAGGTTATTGATATTTCTCTCGGCAATCTTGATTCCAGCTTATGCTTCATCCAGCCCAGCGTTTCTCATGATGTACTGTGCATATAAGTTAAATAAGCAGGGTGACAATATACAGCCTTGATGTACTCCTTTTCCTATTTGGAACCAGTCTGTTGTTCCATGTCCAGTTCTAACTGTTGCTTCCTGACCAGCATACAGATTTCTCAAGAGGCAGGTCAGGTGGTCTGGTATTCCCATCTCTTTCAGAATTTTCCACAGTTTATTGTGATCCACACAGTCAAAGGCTTTGGCATAGTCAATAAAGCAGAAATAGATGTTTTTTGGGAACTCTCTTGCTTTTTCCATGCTCCAGCAGATGTTGGCAATTTGATCTCTGGTTCCTCTGCCTTTTCTAAAACCAGCTTGAACATCTGGAAGTGTATGGTTCACATACTGCTGAAGCCTGGCTTGGAGAATTTTGAGCATTACTTTACTAGCATGTGAGATGAGTGCAATTGTGCGGTAGTTTGAGGATTTTGGGGCATTGCCTTTCTTTGGGATTGGAATGAAAACTGACCTTTCCCAGTCCTGTGGTCACTGCTGAGTTTTTCAAATTTGCTGGCATATTGAGTGCACCACTTTCACAGCATCATCTTTCAGGGTTTGAAATAGCTCTTCTGGATTTCCATCACCTCCATATCTTTGTTCGTAGTGATGCTTTCTAAGGCCCACTTGACTTCACATTTCAGGATGTCTGGCTCTAGGTGAGTTGTCATACCATCATGATTATCTTGGTCTTGAAGATCTTTTTTGTACAGTTCTTCTGTGTATTCTTGCCACCTCTTAATATCTTCTGCTTCTGTTAGGTCCATACAATTTCTGTCCTTTATGGAACCTATCTTTGCATGAAATGTTCCCTTGGTATCTCTAATTTTCTTGAAGACATCTCTAGTCTTTCCCATTCTTTTGTTTTCCTCTATTTCTTTGCTTTGATCACTGAAGAAGGCTTTCTTATCTCTTGCTATTCTTTGGAACTCTGCATTCAGATGCTTATATCTTTCCTTTTCTCCTTTGCTTTACGGTTATATAAATCATCAGGCCAAGTTTATTGAGACCAGACCTGTATTACAAACATATCTTAATTAGGTTATATTTGGTAAAATATGATATTGATTTTAGGGAGAAAGAGATGTTTCAATGAATGTTAAATCCCAATTTGTTAATGGAGGTATGTATCTACTAAGAATCATTTCTTGGATCATTCTTTGCTGTTAGGGCATATTAATGTAAACTTTAATTGAATTATTAAAGGACACTCTAGGGTTGTTTCTGAAGCTTATCTCAGTAATCTATCTTTGGAGGAAGGTCAGATGTCTCACACATGACTTGCAATCAAGACTGGAAGAAGATATAATTTAAGGAACTGTCTCCAACCTGGATGGAAGGACCTTTCTATCAGGTACTCTAAACTAACTCATACCCAGTGAAACTGAAGAGAAACTGACTCTTGGGAACTCCCACTTCCAAAGGCCCCTAAGCTGGACTGGTCCATAGAGAGGCCTGCTGACCTCAGACTCACCTTAAAGCAATGCTCAAACAGAGGAGGAGAAGAAGACAGCATCAGAAGTCGATAGCTTGCCCAAGATGCTGATCAGATTTGTATGATAATATATAATGTTTTCTTGATTCTTTGGACCTATGCCTTTCAATCAAATATTTTCTATAATGGACATGATTCTATGCTAGTTTAAAACGCAATCCAATTGTTGAGTTGTGGCCAATTACCTGTGTCTAGTATTTCTGGGTTACCTTGGTGGATTTCTGTCTAGGCCTCTGATTAGATACCCCCTAGGAAATTTATTTTAGATGGGTGTTCAGTCCTGTTCTATCTAGTCATGATATTACTAGATGGGATCCTGTCACCTGGCCAATTCATAATACCTGCTCTGTTGCTGGCCATAGATTTAAGTTTTCTCTTAGGGTCATTCACACTCAGAGTGATGAGCCAAGTCTCAGTAAAAAAATTAACCTTTCATCTATTAAAAGGAAAACTACCATAATTATGGGGTGGATCTACATGGTTAACACAAGACTATGGTCAATTAAGTTTAAAAGCTCCTCAACGTTGAAAAGGGTTAAGTCATACTAAAAATGATCAGCCTGGTAATTATGAGACAAGGCTGGGTACTTTATGAACTATGTCTATTATTACCCTTAGAGAGAGTGATTGGTATGGAACTCTGGGTTTGTGGCACTAATTTATGGCCTTCACATCTACAGGGATGGATACGAAGGTATAGCCTGGATCCCCATGAATTTAAGGTCATACATGTTAACAAATTAGAGGAACCCTAACCAATCTACCATTGGTATGATCCCAACAGGTCAAAGATCTGTATTCTACTGGCACGAGCATTTAGCAGTTGTCTCTGTGTGTGTGTGTGTGTGTGTGTGTGTGTGTGTGTGTGTGCATGCGTGCACCTTCATTGAGGTTAGGGGATGTAATTGGGCTGCATCGAAGCCTTAACTCTCATAATCTTTAAATGACAGTAATGTGACTATCAGTCTGTTGAATTCTGAGATCTCTATGATGAGAAAGGCAGTGCTATACAACTGTAAGGCCTTGACACCTTACAGCATCTCAGGGAGATATCTGTGAAATAATTCAAACTGAAGGCTATATTTTTATAGCTGATAAATCCTTTAATGTAACACATTTGAATCACAAGAAAAATTAGATTTCTGCTTTAAGTGATCCATTCCCTAGTCTTGATGATCTTAAAAAAAAAAAAAAAACTGGTTTGGGGTGGGAGGTTCATGGCTAAAATATTTATCTTTAATTCCATTAATGTTATTAACTATACCTTTTGTATTTTGCTTGTTTCACAAGATTATTATTTCTTGTATTACCAAAGTGTATGACTGAGCCTCCAATGGAAATGATGATTAGACTTGAAGCAGTTGATCAAATGTATAGCTCAATATATGATCAATGATTATAATAGTGTACCTCTAGGTGTGAAAAGTGGAGAAGGCAATGACAACTCACTCCAGTACTCTTGCTGGGAAGGTCCCATGGATGGAGGAGCCTGGTAGGCTGCAGTCCACGGGATCACTAGGAGTTGGACATGACTTCACTTTCACTTTTCACTTTCATGCATTGGAGAAGGAAATGGCAACCCACTCTAGTGTTGTTGCCTGGAGAATCCCAGAGACGGGAGAGCCGGGTGGGCTGCCGTCTATGGGGTCACACAGAGTCGGACACGACTGAAGTGACTTAGCAGGAGCAGCAGCAGGTATGAAAAGATGCAACACGAGGGAATACCTTCCTGGACCATAACTAGATGACAGGTGTCCAGAGATCTTTGACTATTAGAGATCTTTTGACTACTAGACCTAGTCCAGTAATAGCACATTGCATGTCTTATCAACAAAAACCTTCTTCAGAACTGGGAACGAGCCTTCCCAGCAATGTGGGACAAAATGGTCATGAAATGCTCCCCAAAGTATGGTCAGATTTATGACCACAAGGGGGCCATGTCAACTACAAATTGGCACGTACCAAGACCATCGCCAATGACGGAACAACAAAGGCGTTTGCCATCTGCCTCTACCGAGGTTGAGCCCCTGCTACAGCTGTTGACCTTCAGCAGCCCCAGAGGGAGTTCATGGTGGAGTGAGGCACTCTGTGCTCCAGGGAATCTGGTGGGACAGCTCTTTAGATAGTTGGATCTTTTCAAGAACAGATTTTATCATCTCAATCCTTTCATCTTCTTATATTTAGAGAAGCACTAAATCCCTTCATGGTGACATCAGATCCTTTTGTAAAATGAGTGCTTCGTGGCATTGCACTCTCCCTTCACCGAAACCTTGGAGCAGTCTCTCAGAGCTATCTGAGATGCTGCCTCCTGGGCTGCAGTCCTCATTTTGCCCCAAATAAAACTTAACTCACAACTCTCAAGTTGTACATTTTTTTTAGTTGGCACTTTCTCTGTCCTTTTTCTTACTTTAATAAAACTCTTCTATACAAAAGCTCTTAAGTGATCAAGCCTGGTCCCTGGTCCTGATGCTAAATCTTCTTCGGAGATCATGAATCCAACATGGTTCACCATAAGCTATCAATAGTGGAGGACGGAGGAACCTGGGGTGCTACAGTCTATGAGGGTGCAAAAAATGGGACATCACTTAGTGACTGAATAACAAAAACAAAGTCATGGCTCCACAGGAGAAAATGAAGAAGAACAAAAACAAAAAATCAAAAGTGAGTTATCAGTAAAAGCATAGAGAGAGAACAAATAACAATAAGAACTCTGGTGCAGGATACTTCTCTGGTGGTCCAGTGGTAAAGAATTTGCTTGCCAACACAGGGGACACAGGTTTGACCCCTGGTCTGGGACAGTCCCCCATGCTGTAGAGCAACTAAGCCCTTGTGCCACAACTACTGAGCCCATGTGCTCTGGACCCCATGCTCCACAGCAAAAGAAGCCCTGCCATAGGAAGCCCATGCATCACAAAGAAAAGGAACCCTGCTCACTGCAACTAGAGAAAGCAGGCAGGCAGCAGCAAAAGGCCCAGCACAGCCAAAAATACATTAACTTAAAAAACAAGAACCTTCGGAGCATAACAGAGGAAAACAAGTAATGATTTGACAAATTTATAGAATTAGAAGGTAGAAATGATTAAAAATATGTACTCAATGTAAACTCAATGAACTCAAAATTAAAGAAAAGAAGCTTCTAGTTCAAGCTGGCAGACTGAAAACCTACAAACACTGCTTCATGACACACACTGAGATGTATACAATATGTATATGTTTATACAGTATGTAAGAAAAAGCACATACAACGTAAAGGGATCGTCAGATAAGAACTGTTAACACATTTAAGCACGGGCAGGCAGGTTCTTTACCACTAGCACCACCTGGGAGTCGTAAAATACGTGAAGCAGTAAACCAGCGACCCACTTTAAACCAGAACTGACAGAGGAAGACCCAGCTAGGGCCAAACTGCGTGAGTCTGCTCCCATGCCTTGCTCTTAATCACTACACTCAATCTCCTTCATGGATCACAGCCTTTCCATGGCTAAGGTGCTTGCGTAACTCAATGAAGCTATGAGTCAGGCCATGCTACAGTCCATGAGGTCACAAAGAGTCAGACATGACTTAGCAACTCAACAACAGCAACACTATACTCAAAGGAAAAATACAGGACAGAGAATATGTGAGACATGGAGAAATAATCAGGAGCCTAAAATCACAACACCAGGAACTTATTTAAGAACAGGAAAACAAAATTTGAAAGAAACGAAATTATCAAAGAAATAAAATAATGTCCTTGAGGTATAAAAGAAAATGGGTTTGGGGGCTTAAAGGGCATCAGAACAGCTAAGAAGATGGTATAAAAAGTCCTAGACTCAGAAAAATTCTCATTAACTTGAAACTTCAAGTAGAGCAAGAGGATTCTTAAAATGTCTATAAAGAAAGAAAAATTCCAGGTAAGTAAATATGTTACCTATAAAAGCATCAAACACAGCAGAATTTTTTCACCTGTCTTTCTTCATGCTAGAAGAAAATGGATCAATGCTGTCAAAGCTATAAAACATTTTGTTTTAATTCCAGAACTCTGTAATTTACCAAAATATCAATCAAATGTGACAGTGGAATGAAGTCTCAGCTAAACACATAGAAACTCAGAAAATTTGTCTTGCTTTTGGGGGAATTATTGAAGTTATTGTTAGCAAAGCAACTAAGAACATAAGAAAGAGAAAAAAAATAAAGTTTCAGGAAATAAAGGTCCAACCTAGGATGGGAGCTAGGCAGGAGACTTAGAGAATACCCCATCCTGAATGAAGTAGGGTCTGAAGTGTTTTAGAAGAAATGTCTCTGGGGGAAAAAATGGAGAAATAACATAAAATATCACCAAAGTTCCCAGTTAACTTGAGAGTATACAAAAGACAATTAATTCCTTTTTATCAATACCAACAAAAACCAAAGGCAATTAGAAATCCTGGGGAAAGAGAAAGGAAAATATATGAAAATTATAATACAAAATGAAGTGTCTTTTTAAAATTTTCAAACATGTGGGCTTTCTTATAATTTTATGCTATTTGATTTCTAGCAAAAATGTTATTTTCATCAGAGAAAAATACTCTGAATGACCATCAGTTCAGTTCAGTTAAGTCGCTCAGTCGTGTCTGACTCTGCGACCCCATGAATCGCAGCACGCCAGGCCTCCCTGTCCATCACCATCTCCCAGAGTTCACTCAAACTCACATCCATTGAGTCAGTGATGCCATCCAGCCATCTCATCCTCTGTCGTCCCCTTCTCCTCCTGCCTCCAATCCCTCCCAGCATCAGAGTCTTTTCCAATGAGTCAACTCTTCTCATGAGGTGGCCAAAGGACTGGAGCTTCAGCTTTAGCACCATTCATTCCAAAGAAATCCCAGGGTTGATCTCCTTCAGAATGGACTGGTTGGATCTCCTTGCAGTCCAAGGGACTCTCAAGAGTCTTCTCCAACACCACACTTCAAAAGCATCAATTCTTCCACACTCAGCCTTCTTCACAGTCCAACTCTCACATCCATACATGACCACTGGAAAAACCATAGCCTTGACTAGACGGACCTTAGTCGGCAAAGTAATGTCATTCACAAATTTTTAAACTAATTTTTCAAATATATATATTTATTTCTTTGGCTGTAGCAGGTCTCAGATGCAGCGTGTGGGATCTTTAGTCTTCATTTCGGCATGTGAACTCTTAGTTGCAGCATGTAGGATCTAGTTCCCTGACCAGGGATCAAACCTGAGCCCTGTACATTGGTAGCACAGAATCTTAGCCACTGGACCACAAGGGAAGTCCAACAGCCATTTGATACTTTATGAGACTTGTGTTTGGATTCATTTACTGTCAATTTTCATAAAAGTTCCACATGTACTTAAAAAGAATGATGAATCTGCACTTGTGGGAACCTGGGAAATCTCCCCACTGGCATTAATCAAATACCCAAATTCCAAGAACAAGAAACTGATATAAAGAAGCCAGAAAACTCATATTGGTTTACAACCAAGTACAGCGCAAGAAGGCAGTAATTCTCACCATTAAATGCAAAGGCAAAATACACTCAGAAGGAGACAGTGTAGAAATGTTCAGGTAATGAGTATAGGCAAAAGCCCGAAACAGCCCCCCAGAGTTCCCAAGTGAAACCCTAGCCTTGGCAGTTAGATGAGGTCTATACACCCTCATATTCTAAACAGGTGGTAAAAGATTTTGAACAGCCCTAATCAGTTGCCCATCACCCTAAGCAACTTGAAAAAAATATGAATTATTTCCTGTAACCCAGACAGTAAAGAAAGTTGATGGCAGAGATCTAGACTTGCAGAAGCCCCATTAGAATAAAGAAATAAAAAGACAGTGGTCTGTAGGGATTGATGACCAAGGAACAGATGAAACCATGTTCATTTCAGCCATGCCAAAAGGGACAGATGTTAACCTAAAATAAGATTCACCCCTTCCTCCATGCTGTCAACATACTAAATAATCCCTCAAAAATTGGAAATAAAATAGGTGGTCTTGTAAAATGTAAAATGATGATCTTTCAAAATTGTAGAGAACTGTGCATGTCAACATACCTCCTTGGCTTGACCTGCCTTATCCCAAATGCCTGGGCTACGACAAAGTACCACAGACAGAGTCGCTTAAACAACAGGCAGGTTTTGTCACCCAGGACGGAAGCTCGAAATGCAGACGTGATCAGGTGTTGCTTTTCTTTCTGAGGCTGTGAGGGGTCACCTAGCTTCTGCTGATCTGCTGGCCATCTCTGGGGTGCGCTGGTTTTAGATTCGTCATCCTGATCTGATCTCTGCCTCCATTTCCACACGGCATGCACCCTGTGTCCATGTCTGTCTTTCTGTCTCTGTGTCTACATTTCCCCTTTTAATAAGGAAGGGCACCAGTCATACTGCACTCTGATGCCCTCATTTTAACTCAATTCCCTCAGTAAAGACCTTTTTCCAGATAATGCCACATTCTGAGGTCCTGGGGAGTTAGGACTTTCATCACTTTATCAGCTCAAAACTTGATCCATAACATCTACCAGGCTTCACTGTTACCCTTACCCCACTACACCTCATTGCTGGTCTCCACACCAGAAGTGGGGCATGTCATCAATTTGACATGTTCTGTAATAACAGAAAAACTGAAATTTTAAAGTTTTTTTAATTAAAAAAAATTTAATCACCGCATCTGGTCCTACCACTTCATGGCAAATAGATGGCGAAACAATGGAAACAGTGACAGACTTTATTTTCTTGAGCTCCAAAATCACTGCAGATGGTGACTGTGGTCATGAAATTAAAAGACACTTGCTCCTTGGAAGAAAAGTTATGACCAACCTAGACAGCATATTAAAAAGCAGAGACAGTCCTTTGCCAAAAAAGGTCCATCTAGTCAAAGCTATAGTTTTTCCAGTAGTCATGTATGGATGAGAAGAGTTGGACTATAAAGAAAGCTGAGCACCAAAGAATTGATGCTTTTGAACTGTGGTGTTGGAGAAGACTCTTGAGAGTCCCTTGGACTGCAAGGAGGTCCAACCAGTCTGTCTTAAAGGAAATTAGTCTTGAATATTCATTGGAAAGACTGATGCTGAAGCTGAAACCCCAATACCCTGGCCACCTGATACAAAGAACTGACTCATTTGAAAAGACCCTGATGCTGGGAAAGATTGAAGTCAGGAGGAGAAGGGGATGACTGAGGATGAGATGGCTGGATGGCATCACCGACTCAATGGACATAAATTTGAGCTTGAGCAAGCTTCAGGAGTTGGTAGTGGATAGGGAAGCCTGGCTTGCAGTCCATGGGATTGCAAAGAGTTGGACACTACAGCGACTGAACTGAACTATGTGATGCAGACAAGACAAGGACTGTAATATTCTATGATACCATTTCTTTACAAAATTTTTTAATTCAACTATAGTTGATTTTCAGCATTGTTTTAGATTCAGGTATACAGCAAGGTGTACATCCATTCTTTTTCAGATTCTTTTCCCTTATGAAAGTGAAAGTTGCTCACTCCTGTCCAACTTTGTGATCCCATGGACTGTAGCCTGCCACTCCCCTCTGTCCATGGGATTCTCCAGGCAAGAATACTGCAGTGGGTGGCCATGCCCTTCTCCAGGAGATCTTCCTGACCCAGGATTGAGCCTGAGTCTCCTGCATTGCAGGCACATTGTTTAAAGTCTGAGTCATAAGTTATTACAAAATATTGAGTACAGTTCTCTGTGCTACACTGCAGGCCACTGTTGTGACTTGCATTTTTATCTCATTTTTATTTTATTTTATTTTTTTACCTGAGCCAAGTGTAAGATAAGACAAAGTCTGCTGACATGCCAACACTTGGCCCGTGAGCCAGGATTTAATCTTATTTTTAATTTTATTGAAGTATGATTGGTTTTTTGGGATGGCAAAAAAGTTCATTTAGGCTTTTCTAGACCATCATATGCAAAAACCTGAATGAACTTTTTGGCCAACCCAATACAATGTTGTGTTAATTTCTATTGTACTGCACAGTGACTCAGTTGCTACACACACACACACACACACACACACACACACACATACACACATAAATATTGTTTTCCATTCTGGTTTAACACAGGACGTTGAATATAGTTCCCTGTGCTTTATAGTAGGACCTTGTTGTTTATCCATCTTATGTATACTAGTTTGCACAGGATACCATTTCCTGCCACCTGATGATCATTTAAAAGTTAAACACAGGTAGATTTTGAGTCTTCATACTGTTAAGGTTGTCAAGCTTGTATTTCCACCTTCCTTCATCAAAGACATTTAAAATGCTATAAAAGACCAACAACTTTCTTTGGGCCTTGATTTCCACTACTGTTGGTTATAACTGGGGAAAAAAAGAAAATATAAAGAATTAAGAAGAATGAGGGTTTTTTGCAATATTCACCAATAGGTTTCACTGGGATTAAAAAAGATGCTCACCTTTCAGCTTCTGCTTGAAAAATGAAGCTTGGTTAAATCATTTTAGGCTAAACTCCCCTAGGCCAAAAGCTGAATGCCCAGTATTTATAAAAAGAGAAACTAATTTTTCCAAATTGTGTTACATCTCTCAGTTTCATCCATAAGGGATGCAATTTTTCCTGTGTTCCTTGTTGAAGAAGAAAATCCTGACACATTTTTATACTTTCTTTGCCCTTTACAGTGCCTGTCTTGAAGTCTAGCACACAGTAGGGCTTTAATTGATCACATAAATAAACATATATATGCATGAATAAGTTTCCTATCATTTAAAATTTTGCCCCTTCCTCATTCTAATTCTTTAGGCTTGAATCTCTTAATTAGTTCTACTTCTGATATGATTTACTTCCTCTCTTTCCCAATTCAATTTTCACCATGTCTTCTTTTTGTAAAGAGGAAAAACTAACAAAACACATTTTAGAATTCAAGAGCAGAAAAGGACAAGGCGTAAGTAAGGGAGGTCTTATTTTTAACGTACTACTTCCCAAAAATACATATCTGCGTGTAGTGGGGAAAGTGCATACCGTTAAGTACATTAATTGTTAAAAGTGCAGGGCTGAACACAATCCTTGCGGTCTTGAAGAATCACAATTATGTAGAAGCATGCTGGTAAACAGATCAGCTAACATTCTTTACTGTAAATTTAATTCAACTAACAACTTCTACTTTCTAAGCCTCTGAATCTTTTCCATAGCATCTTTGGTAAACTGTTTCTGGAACAATAATCTTGGGCCTACATCCCAGGCTCCCAGATATTCTAGGCCAGGTGTCAGCAAACTATGATCTGTAGGCCAAATTCAGCAGCTGCTTTTTTTTTGTCAATAAACTTGGACTGGAAAGTGACATACCTATCTGTTTATCGATTCCCTATGGCTGCTTTGTGCTACAACAGCAGTTAGTACAGTAAGTCTCTCACATATAAATGAGTACTGTTCCAAGAGCATGTTCATAGTCTGATTTGTTTGTTAAGTCCAACAAAGTTAGCCTAGGTATCAAACTATGAACGGAGGTTCATAACACTGAACAGGAGGAGGTGACCAAAACAATCCCCAAGAGGGGGAAAAATGCAGCAAGGCAAAAGGAGGCCTTACAAATAGCTGAGCAGAGAAGAGAAGGGAAAGGCAAAGGAGAAAAGAAAAGATATCCATCTGAATTCAGAGTTTCAAAGAATAGCAAAAACAGATAAGAGTAAGTGAACAATGCAAAGAAATAGAGGAAAACAATGGAATGGAAAACAATAGAGATCTCTTCAAGAGATAGCAAGAGAACATTTCATGCAAAGACAGGCACAATAAAGGACAGAAACAGTATGGACCTTATAGAAGCGAGAGATATTAAGAAGAGGTGGCAAGAACACACAGAAGAACTATAAAAAAAAGGTCTTAATGACCCGGATAACCACAACGGTGTGTCCTAGAGCCGGACATCCTGGAGTGTGAATGCAAGTGGGCCTCAGGAAGCATTGTGCTGGTGCTTAGTCGCTCAGTTGTGTCCCATTCTTTGTGACCTCATGGACTGTTCCCTAATGCCGGAAGCCAGTGTGAGGAATCCCGCCCATGACAAGGTCATGAGGAAGGAAGCTGACATATGCAAGGTCGTGATCAGACTTCAGGGGTCCCCCTGGAATTTCCTGAGCATGTACCCCAACAAAAAACAAAAATAAAAATCTGCCGGCTTTTGTACTCTGCTTTTCCACTTTTCTGATATTCTCTGGAAAAAAGTCAACTCAGGGCTTTAGTCTGCATTTGAAAGGGATGTTTCAGTTAAACCCCTCTGATAGCTCTCTAGCTTGCCTAACAGGTCCCCCAGACCTCTTACAGCTTGTGAATTGCTTACAGCCCCCCAACTGCGAGAGGCACAAAGCTTAAAAGCATCTTAAAGATACAGAGCCTTTTCTAAAGAGTTAAAAATTATATTGGTAGAGGGTTTTCACTGTTGACTCAATGACTGCTGCCAGGCCTCCATATTCTTTATCTTTTAGGCACCTGGGAGGATGTTAATCAATGTAAATGGGATATGGAAAAAGATATATAGTAGTTCTGATGTTAGCAACACTAGACTTTCGAGTTAATTACTTCTCTTTGCACTCCTCTTGTGTCCTTGCTATGTAAGAATGTAACTTTATTTAGTGCTTTCTGAGAATGGCACCAGACTTTGGGAAGATCAACACAAATAAGTCTTCTGGTTGACAAACCCTTATCAGAAAAAAGGCTGTAAAATGTTAATTGGCCCTTTTTGGCCAGAAGATGATGTAAATCACCTAAGACTTGTGTATACAATTAGGTATGCAGAGAGAAAAGCCTGGTTTTGATGAGAGTTTGGACTGCTAATGCTGCATAATTTTGTATTACCCATTGATCTCTATGTACAAAAAAAGGTATAAAAGGCCTTTCTAGACAATAGAGGATGGAGCCAGTTGCTGGACTGGTTCCCCCCGCACCGTGTTTCTCTCTCTCTCTCCTTTTCTCCCTTTCCCTCCCTCTCCTCTTTACTTTGATTTCAGGCTGAATTCCCATCTGGGGCACAGAGGCTCGCCAAGTCTACTTACTTGTCGTGGCTGTTAAGACCCGTGTGAAAGGGAGCCTAAGGCGAGGCACCCTTAGATATTCAAGCAAATGCTGGTGGCCCAGCGTAGATGGTGCAAATTCCTTGTCTGGAATTTTATTGGTCTTCCACGTAATCCAAGTTATTCAGCCCTCTTTCTCCACTTAATTTTCCTACTACACTATTTCTTCCTAATCTATTCTTATATTAATAAATAAATAAGTTTTTTCCTCACCGACTCCATCCACCCTTCGAATTCCCTGGATCCACTGGGGCTGGACCCTGGCACCCTGCCAACTCCACTGTCCATGGGATTCTCCAGGCAAGAATATTGGAGTGGGTTGTTGCCATTTCCTTCTCCATAGAAAGCATTACTACAAAGCTAGCGGAGGTGATGGAATTCCAGCTGAGCTATTTCAAATCCTAAAAGATGATGCTGTGAAAGTGCTGCACTCAATATGCCAGCAAATTTGGAAAACTCAGCAGTGGCCACAGGACTGGAAAAGGTCAGTTTTATTCCAATCCCAAAGAAGAGAAATGCCAAAAAAAGAGGTCCAAACTACCATACAATTGTGCTCATTTCACATGCTAGCAAGGTAATTCTCAAAATTCTTCAACTGAGGCTTCAACAGTACGTGAACCAAGAACTTCCAGATGTACAAGCTGGAAAAGGCAGAGAAATCAGAGATCAAATTGCCAACATCCATTGGATCACAGAAAAAGCAAGGGAATTAGAGAGAAACATCTACGTCTGCTCCATTGACTATGCTAAAGCCTTTGACTGTGGATCATAACAAACTGTGGAAAATTCTTAAAGGGATGGGAATTCCAGACTACCTTTTCTGCCTCCTGAGAAACCTGTTTCCAGATCAAGAAGCAACAGTTAGAACCAGATATGGAATTAAAGAGCCTCTTGATGAAGGTCAAAGAATAGATTGAAAAAGTTGGGTTAAAACTCAACATTCAAAAAACTAACATCATGGCATCTGGTCCCATTACTTCATGGCAAATAGACAGGAAAACAATGGAAACAGTGACAGACTTTATTTTTGAGAGCTCTAAAATCACTGTGGGTGAAGACTGCAGCCATGAAATTAAAAGAGGCTTGCTCCCTGGAAGAAAAGCTATGACAAACCTAGACAGCATATTAAAAAGCAGAGACATTAGTTTGTCAACAAAGGTCCACAGAGTCAAAGCTATGGTTTCTCCAGTAGTCATGTCCTGGATGTGAGAGTTGGACTATAAAGAAAGTTGAGCACCAAAGAATTGATGTTTTTGAACTGTCATATTGGAGAAGACTCTTGAGAGTCCCTTGGACTGCAAGGAGATCCAACCAATCCATCCTAAAGGAAATCAACCCTGAATATTCATTGGAAGGACTGACTCTGAAGTTGAAGCTCCAATACTTTGGCCACCTGATGTGAAGAGCCAACTCATTAGAAATGACCCTGATGCTGGAAGAGATTGAAGGCAGGATGAAAAGGGGATGAGAGAAGATGAGATGGTTGGATGGCATCACCAACTCAATGCATGAGTTTGAGCAGGATCCAGGAGATGGTGAAGGACAGGGAAGCCTAGTGTGCTGCAGTCCATGGGGTTGCAAAAAGTCAGACACGACTGAGCAAATGAACAGCAACAACAAAAATGAAAAGTACAGTAGTACAGTACAACAGCTGTCACACGGGGTGTCGTCAAGCGAACAGGCAAGCAGAGTCACTGACTAGAGGAGGGAGCGGAGGGGAGAGATGACAAAGCTGAAGGATCGTCAGCAATAGGAGACTGAGGGCAAGCTGTAGTTTCACTCACACCTGATGTTGTTGGGATGCACATTCTTGTCTTTGAAAGGTAGTAAACTGAATATTTGTATGCAGGGGATTTACTGTGTTTGTGACAAACCCTGTGGCCTGTAAAGCCCCAAAATGTATATTATATGGCCGTTTGCAGAAGTTTGCCAACTTCTGCTATAAACAATAGCAGATGTACTGACCTGATTTCATTTTTTGTCTTTATAGACAAATGCAATCACCAAATGATTTTGTTTAAATATTTGTTTTGCTTGACCATATATAGGCCTGCAAAAAATCAGTTTTGATGAAACCGGTGAAGTGACACCACTGTTGGCTGCAGCTTGCTTTAGCTGCCTTTTGGAAAAAGGAATTAAGTTCCTACAAAGGCAAAGTACGACTTTATTAGAGGTCTCCGGTTCCACTCAAAAGAATCCTTCTTAGAAGCATGCTTGCCTTGGACAGCCACATCTATGTTCTCATTGCAAACAGAAGTATCATTATTCAAGGACATCTTAGGACTTCCATAGTGTCCAGTGGCTAAGACTCCACAGTGACACTTCAGGGGGCCCTGGTTCAACCCCTGGTTGGGGAATTAGATCCCACATGCTACAGCCAAGACTTGATAAAATCAAACAAATAAATAAAAATAAATATTACAAAAAGTCTTAGGACAACGGATTTATTTCACCCCACGTGAGGTTGAATATCAGAGTAGGGATCTCTTGCCTATGTCTTCCTCTTCCCTCTATTCTTTCAGTTTCCTCTTTATTACTATCTAGGTGTCAATACCAACTGTCCTCATTTTTCTTATAAAGTGTTCTCATCTATCCACTTCAGAATTAAAATTAACTTTGTCTCTCATTTCTTTATTAATGAGAATGGCTTTCTCCTGGCCTGTTTTTCCTCCTACACATTGAGACAGAAAGATTTGTTTTTACCCTTTTTAAAGCCATAAGATTAACAATTAATCCAGTCAACCGCCCTCAAATAATCTTTCATTTCAGGCTTCATGTATCAGCTTGTGATTCGTTCATCCACAGATAACTGCAAAATTGATTGTCTTCATTTTAATAGAACTGTAATCAGTGGAGGGGGTAGAGATAAATAGAAGTTTGGGATTAATAGATATACATTACTATATATAAAATAGGTTAAAAAAAAAGGATTTATATACTCAGTATCTTAAAATAACCTCTAAGGGAAAACAATTTTAAAAAGAAAATGTATATAAATGTAAATGAATCACTTTCTTGTACACTTGAAATTAACACACTTGAAATTTTAAAATGTTAACACAACATTTTAAATCAACTACACTTCAATGGTTCCAAATCGGGAAAGGAGCATGTCCAGGCTGTATATTGGCACCCTGCTTATTTAACTTCTATGTAGAGTATGTCATGTGAAATGCCAGGCTGGATGAAGGACAAGCTGGAATCAAGATTGCCGCGAGAAGTATCAGTAACCTCAGATAAGCAGATGACACCACCCTTATGGCAGAAAGTGAAGAAGAGCTAAAGAGTCTCTTGATGAAAGTGAAAGAGGAGTGTGAAAAAGTCGGCTTACAACTCAACATTCAGAAAACTAAGATCATGGCATCTGGTCCCATCACCTCATGGCAAATAAATGGGAAAACAATGGAAACTGTGACAGACTTTATTTTGGGGGGCTCCAAAATCATTGCAGATGGTGATTGCGGCCATGAAATTAAAAGACGCTTACTCCTTGGAAGAAAAGCTATGACCAACCCAGAGAGCATATTAAAAAGCAGAGACATTACTTTGCCAACAAAGGTCCATCTAGTCAAAGCTACAGTTTTTCCAGTAGTCGTGTACGGAGAGCTGAGACTATAAAGAAAGCTGAGTGCCAAAAAATGATGCTTTTGAGAACTGTGGTGTTGGGGAAGGCTCTTGAGAGTCTCTTGGATTATAAGGAGATCCAACCAGTCTGCTCTAAAGGAAATCAGTCCTCAATATTCATTGAAAGGACTGATGCTGAAGCTGAAACTCCAATACTTTGGCCATCTGATGTGAAGAACTGACTCACTGGAAAAGACCTTAACACTGGGAAAAATTGCAGGCAGAAGGAGAAGGGACAACAGAGGATGAGATGGTTGGATGGCATTACCAACTCAACAGACATGAATTTGAGTAAACTCCAGGAGCTGGTGATGGACAGGAAAGCCTGGCATGCTGCAGTCCATGGGTTTGCAAAGAGTCAGACACAACTGAGCAACTGAACTGAACTGAGAAGTCAATAAAAAATTAAAAACACTCTTGAATAAACAAAAAACATTTGAAAAGCACAAATATGTAGAAGGCTACATAATCTCAGTACAAAAAGTTAAAAAAAAACTTGAATGGGAGAAAAACAAAACATATTCAGTTATACTAGTGCTATGCAAGGTTTAAGACAGGTTCTATGGCACTCTCTTAAACTTTGGTTTGGAAATTTATTTTTTGTAATTATATTAAGAAAAAGTTTCTGGAATATCATCGGGCCACTTTGCAGAAGAGATAGACTCACCAAGGCCCACCGGGTGAGGTGTTGGCAGAGGAGATATGAAACGTGGCGGAGGGAAGCTGGCCACGTATCTCCTGCACACAGGACATAGATGTAGGGTGTGGCACTGTATCTTAAGCTGCAGACTTGGAGAGGAGAATGAGAGGGGTCTCTTGGGGCCCCAGAGCTCAGGAGACAAGTGACAGAAACTGTCAAGCTCCAAAGCACAGGGACAAACCTGACTAAAGAACTAATCCCTCCCCACCTTTTTCAGCACCCAAGCAAGAAGACACAATCTTTTTTATTTTTTGTTGGAGTGTAGTTGATTCCTGGGTTGGGAAGATCCCATGAAAAAGGGATAGGCTACCCACTCCAGTGTTCTTGGGCTTCCCTAGTGGTTCAGCTGATAAAGAATCTGCCTTCAATGAGGGAGACCTAAGTTGGATCCCTGGGTTGGGAAGATCCCCTGGAGAAGGGAAATTCTCCAGTACTCTGGCCTGGAGAATTCCATGGGCTGTAGAGTCCAAAGGGTGGCAAAGAGTTGGACATGATTGGGCAACTTTCTCTTTTTCATAGTTGATTTACAATGTTGTAGCTCTGATGTAACAGCAAAGTGACTCAGTTATACACATATACACACTTCTTAATATCCTTTTCCATTATGGTTTATCCCAGGAGATTGGATATAGTTTGCTGTGCCACGTCATAGGATCTTGCTGTTTACCCAAGTATATATAGCAAGTATATATATGTGTATATATATATGTGTGTGTGTGTATATATATATATGTGTGTGTATGTATATATATATACATACACACACACACACTAGTTTGCCTCTGCTAATTCTGAATTCCCCAGCCCATCCCTCCCACATTCCACTCCCACTTGGCAACCACGGGCAGAAGTCAACATCTTCAAGCGCTTTGGAGGGAAGCCCCCAAATGGTTGAGGCTGACTTTCTCTACTAGATTGGCAGGGGGTACTGTGGAGCAGAGTATGTATGATTTAGGAAAGAAAAAGAGAAGGGGAATGTCCCGGGCTAGAACTATGACTCTGTACTCTTTGAAAACCAAATGAGCTAAGTTTCATGCATGATTTGCACCAACGATGCAGTAATCTAATCTCATTTGGAAACACATAAAAACTATGCAATCAAACAGATTTTTAGCTTAGCCATCCAGAGACTTAGATCCAAATACATTACTCAATGAAAGTAATTACTTTTTTCAGATTTGTGGCGCTTTCTGTACTTAATCTCTTGGTTTCCCTTACACATTTGTTTGCTTTTTATCCTGAATTGTACTATTTTGTGGATTGTTTTGTTCACTTTATAATTTGCCTCAAATCCTGCTAGAAAGCTGAATGCACACGCTAAATGAAGGATTGCTTCAAGCTCCTTAGCTTCATGTTTCTTTAGAATTAATTTTCTTTAACTATTCTAATCCTATTATAATATAGAAAAAATGTTATACCCTCAAGGGGCTTCATGTAGCTCTCATTGAAAGGCTTTTTCATTGAAGTTAGTTCATGTAGTAGAAATGAAATTTATTTTGAAACTAAAGTCACTTTTTGAAAAACAGAATGGTTCAATTATGCAGATTGTCTAACCAAAGTAACACTAACACTATAATTTATCAAATTTATTCATTTGTGTCCCTTGAAAGCATGTTTTATTTTGAAATATTTCTGAGAAAAAAAATATAACTTAGGAGATACATGAGAGCTAACAGTATTTTGCTATTTTTTGTTTCAGCATTATTCTTTGTGAAAGAAAAAAAATATAAATGCAACTAAGGCTTCATTATACCCTTTTACTTCTATTCTCTTCTTTCCTTCAAAGTAGGCATTATACCCAAACTGGTATATAATATCTATACCTACATCTCTATACTTTCACTAGTTACATCTCTATCCACAATATATGACATTTATTTATTTAGACATAAATGGTGTCTTAATGTATATAGTATTCATTAAAACTTGCTTTTACAGATAATTAAAAATTCTTGAAAACTATTATGAATTATTTTAAGAATTAGATTCTGTGTATTTTTTCAAGAGTTAGGTGTATGATACATTTTTTTAAATTCAACTTTAACTTTGAGATAACCATAAATTCAATTAGGCTTGTCCCAAATAATACAGACACATCTTGTTCTATCACCATAAGGATACCTTGCATTGTCCCTTTGTAACAAACCTTCCTTTCTCTGCACGAACACTCTGGTCTCTAAGCCCTGCAACTATCCCCACTGTTCTCCGTTTCTATAGCTTTATCATCTCAAGAATGTTGTATAAATGGGATCGTACAATATATAACCTCTGGGATTGGATTTTTGTCATTCAGTTTGCCTTCCTATGGATTTCTTGGACATTTTCTAAACCCTTATTTATTTACCTGTTTGTTTATTATATTGTTGACTGTGTTACTTGGTGTAGTTCCTCAATGTTTTCTTTCGGATAGATACACATAATTAACTTCCCTGGTGGCTCAGATGGTAAAGTGTCTGACTACAATGCGGGAGGCCCAGGTTCAATCCCTGAGTTGGGAAGATCCCCTGGAGAAGGAAATGGCAACCCACTCCAGTACTCTTGCCTGGAAAACCTCACGGACAGAGGGGTGTGCAGTCCAAGGGGCTGCAAAGAGTCAGACAAGACTGAGCAACTTCACTTTCACTTTCACACATAATCACATCCCTGGATCAGAAGGATCCCTTGGAGAACGGCCTGGCAACCGACTCCAGTATGCTTGCCTGGAGAATGCTATGGACAGAAGAGCCCGGCAGGTTATAGTCCACGGGGTCACAAAAGAGTCAGACACAACTGAAGTGACTTAACACACACACACACACACACATACATACACATAATCACAATCTACTGGTAACATTTTACTACGGGAAACTTTCCACATAGATTCCCTTACCTGCCCCACTTTTTCTTTTTTTTAAGGAGATGAAATCCTTTTCTTTTTATTATTATTATTTTTTTTTTTCACTTTTTGGCTGCACCACAAAAAGGAGCTTAGTTCCCTGAGCAGGAATTGAACCCATGCCCCCTGCCTGGGAAGCATGGACTCAACCTCTGGATTTCCAGGGAAGTTCCTTGTCTCACTATTAAAGATCGTATTGTCTTGAGTAATGGGTCATCATCTTTGTTTCAATAATCAAATATGATTTACAAAATTCATGAAGAGAAAATCATTGTATTTACCCATATTTCTGCTCCTTTCCTTATTCTTTGTTACTTCTTAATGCTCCAAGAATTCTTCATCCACCTTCTCCTTTCTTTTTGAAAGATTTGCTTTAGTCATTCTCTGAGGGTAGATATGCCAGTGGAGAATCCTCTCCCTTTCCTTTCATTTGGGGCCTCTACCCCCTTCCCTCCTGAAGGACAGTGTCACGAGCTACAGAATGTGCAGTGTACACTCCTCACTGCCAGCACTTGGAACTGTTGTGTTGGGTCCTCTGGTCTCCACGGCTTCAGGAGAAATACACTGTCCTTTGAATTGGTCTCTCCCACAGGGAACCTGCTGCTTTTTTCTCACTGCTTTCAAGACATTTTTTCCCCTTAGATTTTAGAAGCCTAGTGATCATGTGTCTTGGCATGAGTTTCTCTGGGTTTATCTCATTGGATTTGCTCTCCACTTCTTGACTCTATAATCTGATGTCTTTGGTCAAGTGTGGAAGTTATTTCATCTACTCTCTCAGCCCCTCTCTCTCCTCGCCTTCTAGGGCATCAGTATGAACGTTGGGTCTGTTTTTATCATCCTGCAGGTCCTTGAGGCTCTGTTTATTTCCTTTTAGTCCACTTATCTCTGCTTTTCAGGTTGAGTAAATTTTGTGGATTTGTCCTCAAGTTCAACTTACTCCTTATTTTGAGTTCTTAATCTTTGTTATTATGTTTTTCAGTTCCCTAATTTTTAAAAATGACTTGTGTTTCTTGCTGTGATTTTTCTACGTCTTCCTTTTAGTTTCTTTCTATCGTTTAAGAACATCTGCCATTCCTGGTTGATGATGTTTGTGATGCTGCGTAGGTAATTGGAATATCTAATTCATCTTGGTACTGGCATCGACTGATTGTGTTTTCTCATTCACCTTGAAATCACTACGTGTCAGGCTATTTTCTATTATCTTGAATATTTTGGCTATTATTTAGAGACATGCGGGGTCCTATTTAAATCTTATTTTAGCAGGCAGTCACTTTGTTTACACTTTGACTTATTTTTGTGGACTTTGAATCCAATGACAACTGCATTTTCAGAGACTTTGTGCCGCTCTCTTGGTCTGACTGGGTACTTCTGGGGCTCTTAATGATTGCTTCTGATATGTCCTGAGAGGCCAGAGGTGCTCACGTGGCCCAGGAATCTCAGTGCCTGTAGGTGCTGAAAGAGAGGACAAAGTTCTTCCCGGACTGGGCCCCGGGGTGGGCCTCTCATCAGTGTCAGCTGCTGTCGAAGGGTTCTCCAGCCCAGAGAAGGCTGAGAACGACTCCAGGCCAGCTGCTTGCTGGTAGGTTCCCTCCATGGATGACCCCTGGCTGCCCCATGTCTAGGCGGGGAAGGGAGTCTCAGGTCTAGTGGGGAAAGAGAGGATCACCTCTGGTCGCTCGTTGTCAAGAGAGTCCCCAGCAGACCCTGAGCTTGCCTGTGCTGTCGCTGGGGCTCCCTTCTGCAACCCAGGGTGGGGGCGGGGTAGTGAGTCGAGCGGACCACCTTCTGCTGCTCAAGCAGAGATGGGAAGACACAGGGCACAGGCTTTGTGCTGTCGGGTAGAGGGTGATAGACTGTCCCGGGTGCTCTGTTTCTGCCCAACCCTAGATTCCCTCATCAGTTTCTCTTTCCACTTCTCACTCCGCTCCTTGGGTCGCCTCTTGCAACCCAGAATTTACAATCCATGAGAAGGAACAGGAGCTGTGTTATCCAGATGAAAAGTCAGGTTTACTTTTTATACTATAAAAGTTAATCTATAAATTATACTTTATCAAGGGAAGAATTTTGAAAATTTTATTTTTTTAATGGTTTAGTAGCTAAGTCATGTCTGACTCTTGTGACCCTATGGACTGTAGCCCACGAGGCTCCTCTGTCCATGGAGTTTTCCAGGCAAGATTGCTTGCAATTATTTAATAAAGATACAGTAAAAGCTAAAATTTAGGGACTCCCCTGGCGGTCCAGTGGTTAAGAATCTGCCTGCCAATGCAGGGACAAAGGTTCAATCTCTGCTTCTGAAAGAACCCATATGCCTCAGGGCAACTAAGCCACATGCCACAGCTACTGAGCCCACGTGATGCAACTGCTGAAGCCCACATGTGCTCTAGAGCCCATGCTCTGCATCAGAAGCCACGGCATCGAGAAGCCTGAGAACCACAACAAGTAACTCCCACCCACCGCACCTAGAGAAAGTCAGTGTGAAGCGATGAAGACTCAGTGTCGCCAAAAATTAACAAATAAATTTTAAAAAAGCTAAAATGTAGCAAATATTTCCTACTAATGCATTATTCTGAAATAAGTATTCTCATAATATTCTAAGTAAAATCTATGAAAACTGTTCAATACAGGAAGGTTAGTGCTCTGGCCGACATATTCATAGAAACACCCCGTTTGGGTTGATGGTCCAAGAGCGTTGTTCTGTTCACAACTTTCTGTGTGACAAATAGAGATGTCAACCCAACCCATGATAGTCCAATATTCTAGTGTTTTCCACATGTGTACACTTGTGCTTTTTATCATAAAAAGTAATTAAAAGGAAAACCTCCACTAAATTTACATAATATATGGCCAGCATCATATTTGCTTTGTAAAAAGATAAGATATTCAATAGAAAAGCATTAAAGAAAGCTTCACAACCCTTCTGTGTATCTAAAACTATCTAATGCAGTCTCTGTCTGACTCCCTATGCGTGTTCATGCTCAGTTGCTTTTCACTCTTTGCAACCCAATGGACTGTAGCCCACCAGGCTTCTCTGTCCACGGGATTCTCCAGGCAAGAATACTGGAGTGAGTTGCCATGCCCTCCTCCAGGGATCTTCCCGACCCAGGGATCGAACCAATGTCCCCTCACTGCTGGCAGCTTCTTTACTGCTGAGCCACAAGGGAAGCCCCTTAACTCCCTATATAGAAAAATAAACACCTGATGGATCAAAACTTTTGTATAAAATATAAAAACACAAAAGTGCTAAAAAATTAATTTCTAAAAAAAGGAAAAATATTACAGTTAAGGGGAAATGGGCAAAATATTTTAAAGATAATACAAAAACCAAATAAAATATTTATAAACCTCATTAGGTAAATAACAAAAAATCTATATAGCCAAAAAAGAATTCTAAAAAGCGTAAGAAAGTCAAAATCAATCACAAGCCAGAAAACTAAGTAAATAAATAATAATTTTTAAAAGATTATTTCGTCACTCTATGATTGGTCATAAAAATCAGTATGGAAATAAACAGAAATCAAAGAAAATAAGTAAAAAAATTAATCAGCAATTCAAAGATAAATACATATAACTTTACACATGACAAGATGCTTCAATCAATTATTTTTGAGAATTCTAATTAAACTACACAAGTAAGTAAATTATTAAAAAAACAAAATAGAGAATTCCCAGGAGGTCCATTGTCACAGGACATGGGTTCAGCTTGGTGAGGGAACTATGATCCCACAAGCCATGCAGCACGGCAAAGCAAATAAAGAAAAGCCAGAAAACTAAGTAGTTTAGTAGCAATAAATACTTGCGTAATAAATAATAATAATAAAACTATTCTAAAATTAAAAATTTATTTTAAGAAAATTTGCCTTTGGCTATAAGGAAGAACCTGAATGATTTGGGGATGTACCAGCTGGCTGTTCCTTTGGTAACAGCCAACAGAAGGACTCAAGCTAATGCATTAATAAGGCTTTTTCTCAACCAGAATTGAGAACTCAATTTACATTTTATTTTTGCTAAGGAAACAAAGGCCAGTTACCCTAGTTTGTGTTCTTTGAAGACACAGATAATGAAAGACAAAAAATGACTTTTTTTTATCACTAAGACAGAAAGAATTTATATGCGAAATTTTTAATTTTAAATGGTTAAATGTAACTTGACTAAATTCTTGTAACAGAGATGACACCAGAACATATCCAAAAATGTCACCAGGAAATAGAGGAAACTAAGATTCCTGGTTTAATGAAAATACCTGAGGAGAAGTCTTTTCTTTTTCCTAAGCTTAATGATAAAGAATCCATCATAATTACCTCAGTCACAGGGGGAAGAAAATTACAACGAAAATTACTGAGAAAGAGGAAAAAAAAAAAGCGATTTTCCTGAGGTGACAAGTGTTAGGTCAAGGCAAGCGCTGCAAACAGGCTACAAGGACACAATACTTAAGAGTACCAAGTTACCAAAGTACCAATCTTTATAACCAATATTTACAGTCAATCAAGGCCTTTCTATAAGTTCAAGTTCATAAACTGTGCCACAACCAGCTATCTACACTAGTGAACACATTCTTTTTGCTAGAACATTGAGAAGCTCATGACATAGGAAGAGCCACTCAGAACTTAAGACACAAGCTTAACTTAAGACCTAGATGGGTCCCAAGAGCCAATGCTCAGACTATACTGAGCCATCAACCCCATCTATTGCTCTCAGTTATCAACCAACCAGTGTTTCCTTTGGAATACCCTCAAATGCCATCAAGAAGTGTTTATTTTGACCCGTATTTACAGTAAGAACAATAATTTTATTTTTTCTCATTCATGGAGCAACAGTGGCTCTTGATGCACAAAGGATTACAACACAGGCTGCTGAGCTGAAATTTACCATGACTATTGGAGTGGTCCATGAATAGGGATACCCTGCTCTGTGAACAACAAATTGGTTCAGAGATGGACAATCTTCAGAGCTTTCTGGGGAATCAACTGATTTCTTATGTGTTTCTACAAACTTTACAAATCATCTTTAAAATTAAAAAAAAAAAATACAGGCTGAACCTGAAGTATAAGGATGTGATACTTGGACATACTTAATATGCAACTTACAAGGTGCCTGATATATGGGGCTGGTCACTTACTAAATTATAAAACTGAACTTTGGAACATATCAGCAAAGTGCCTGTGTTAAATATAAAAGTAAGTTCTGAGGTTCCAGACATTTCTTGAAAGCTTTGAAAACTTATTTCATGTTGCATGTAACACAATATACATTTTCTTTTTTTTTAATCATGTTTTTACTTCTATTTGTCCTGCCTTCCCTCCCTTCTTTCATCTCTCACTGTTTTTCTGTTTTCTTAAGGAATGTTTTTGTGACTTCCCTATGCTTACTTTAGAAAATACATTTTGCTCAAAATTCCTCTGATTATGCATAGGCTAATAATTTATCCTTTTAAAAGTAATGTTAAAAATAATAATATGCTGAAAAGTTTTAATATATTATGATGAAAATGGTAAGAGGGTAAACAGGAACATCTCAGCTATGAATAATTAAATAGATCAGAGCTTAGGATAAAGACTTTTTTTTTTTTTTTTTGCTATAGTAAAAGGATACTTGATTTGAGAAACCATCAGAGCCAACCCATTTGCAACGTAAAGTCAAGTTACTTTGTAAGAATTAATCATTCTCGCATCCCTATTCTAGGCCCTTTTACACATTAAGTCAAAAATTAGAATGTTCTTAACCTCATTTCTCTGTCACAGGAGAGCTTTAATCTGTGCAGAGAGCCGTCATGTGCACGAATGAAGGAAAAAGCCCTGCCTTCTACCTCTGCTTTCCTAGAGACAGGAAATAATAAATCTGTGAGCATTTTCCAAAGGCTGGAAGTGATAAGTTAATTCCTTTAAGTCAGACTTCCAAACACCAGTTGGGTTGTTACGAAAACAATGCTGCAATTCAGTGCCGGAAAACCATCTGTTGCTTCTCTGGGTTACACTCCCTGCCCTCTAACTTCAGAAAAGGAGCTATTTTCTCTTCTTTGAGCCTTCGTGTAGCCACACACTTAACTCTGAGACTCTGGAATAGCCACAATATCCAGTATTATTAGTATAGGATACTGTATCATACAGAGCACGACTCAGCATTTGCCTTTCAATATGCTCAGGGCAGTGGAGAACACTCAACTATTGTGACCTTTCTGGAAGTGTTGGATGTGCATTTGTGTGAGTATCACGTGATTAGCTTCTTGAAGATTCAGTGAGTTTCCTAATGAAGGGAACAAAAAAGAAGAAAATCCTTGAAAGTCACCCATGAGAAATGACTTCCAAAAGTAAATGTTTGGTGGAAAGATATACCCAGAACTCACTTGTTATTCCTGTGGCAGAGCAAACATTTTTTAAATTTATAAATTATCTATCTACATGAACCGAGAATCAGATGTCCAGATCCTGTTCCCGTTCAATATGACAAACTCCAGAAATGCTCACAATCCCCACAGTTTGTTAATTGTGACACAAGAGTTATCACATTAATGCAGCTAAGGTGCCAAGGAGGGTTTAAAGGAAGTTAAGTGAGTAAAGCACGCAAAATGCTTTTCATTGTTTGGGCTTGTGGATAGTCAGTGAGTTGTATAATTGGGATCTCTCGTGTCTTCAGCTCATTTAGTCTTTTACTGTATATTGCGTGAACTCAACATCTGCCAAAAAAAAAAAAAAAAGGGCAAAAAACAGTGCAACAGCTCAAAAGCAAAGATCCCCAATGCAAAAATAAAAGATAACGTTTCTTCCATGCAGAGTTTACAAAGTTCTCAGAAACTAGGTTTTTAAAAAATACATTTGTTTGCCTTTTTATTTTTATCCACCCACCACAATTGCTAGACAGCAAATTAAAAGGCAGAGACATCACTTTGCCAACAAAGGTTTGTATAGTCAAAGCTATGATTTTTCCAGTAGTCATGTATGGATGTGAGAGTTGGAATATAAAGAAAGCTGAGTGCTGAAGAATTGAGGCTTTTGAACTGTGGTGTTGGAGAAGACTCGTGAGAGTCCCTTGGACTGCAAGGAGATCCAACCAGTCCATCCTAAAGGAGATCAGTCCTGGGTGTTCATTGGAAGGACTGATGTTGAAGCTGAAAACTCCAATACTTTGGCCACCTGATGCGAAGAGTTGACTCATTTAAAAAGACCCTGATGCTGGAAAGATTGAGGGCAAGAGGAGAAGGGGACGACAGAGGATGAGATGGTTGGATGGCATCACTGACTCAATGGATGTGAGTTTGGGTGAACTCTGGGAGTTGGTGATGGACAGGGAGGCCTGGCATGCTGCGGCTGGGGAGCAAAGAGTTGGATATGACTGAGCGACTGAACTGAACTGAACCACAATTGCTAAATTTTTGCTAGTAAAAATATAGTCCACACGTCATCAGCCTCATCTGGGAACTTAAAGAAATGCAGACTCTTAGGCCTTCTCCACACCAACAGGTCAGAATCTGCATTTAACAAGACCCCTAGAAGATCTGCATGCACAGTAAAGTGCAACAGACTGACTAAAGAAATACCCACATGAAATCAGTGAAGAAAAAGACAGGCACAACTTTCTACTTCACAGTAGGTAACATGAGTCTTTTCGGTTCTTTGACAAACACTCTGAGTTTTTATAAGCTCCTTAAATCTCTCTGACTTTACTCTTATGGCTGCTAATTAAATGTGAACACACTTCACTACAGATATATTTGATTGTTAACTTCTCGCAAAATTGTAATAATAAAACAAAAATTAGGTAACTCATGAGCAAATGTCCTTTGGCCACTTTTTGTTGTTAGAAGAAATTTTTTTTTAATTTAAGAATATAGGTAGACTTTAAAAAAATTTTTTCACTTAAAAAATTTTTTTTCATTGCAGTATAGTTGTTTCACTATTAAAGTGTTAGTATTAATTGTAATATAGTGTATTACAACTGGTGTAATACAATTGTAATATAGTTGTGCTAGTTTCTTCTGTACAGAAAAGTGAATCTGCTATACATATACATATACCACCTCTTCTATGGATTTCCTTCCGATTTAGGCCACCACAGTGCATTAAGTAGAGTTTTCTGAGTTATACAGTTGGTTTTCATTAGTTATTTTATACATAGTAGTATATATATGTCAACTTCAACCTCCCAATTCATCCCACTCTTCCCTTCCCCATAAGGTTGTTCTCTACATCTGTGTCTCTGTTTCTGATTTGCAGACAGGTTTACCTGTATCATTTTTCTAGATTCCACATGTAAGCAGTATCGCACAGTATTTGTTTTTCTTTTTCTGACTTACTTTACCCTGTATGATAGTCTCTAGGTCTATCCACACCTCTGCAATTAGTACTATTTCATTCCCTTTTTACAGCTGAGTAACATTACATTGTGTATATGCACCACATTTTCTTTATCCACAACATAACTTTTTCTTGAGAGATTGTTTGGAACTTTACCAAGTGGTATCCTGGTACATGGTTAACAAATCTCTGTCCAGGAGAGGGGACAGCTCTGAGCGGAAGTATTTAGTGATCTCTGGTGTGAAAAGTCTAGCTACGGCCAAGTTAAAGTCAGAAAAGAGGTCGGAACCCAGATTTAGGGAGAAATGTGCACAGTTAGCTCTCACTGGCCAGTAGGAGGCAGCTCTGGCTTTCACGCACACACACAAACACACACACACATACACACACACACACACACACACACACACACAACTGGCCTCTCAGCTCTCCCTAGAACTTCGAGGCTTCAGAAGCCATGTGCAAAACTGCTTCAGTAAACAGCAAGAGAACCAAAGCAACCAAGCAGAACTGGCTTTTGTTTACCACTTGTAACTCCTTTCTTTGGTTCTAACACTTGTCCTGCTTACCTTGCCTGGCTTGTCCTGGGACCCTTTGCCTTGATCCCCATCCTGACGCTGGCGTCCTTCTGATGGGCTCAATTCTACACCAGTGGCTCTGAACTACTGACCACAGTCAGCATCTAAAGTGTTACAGCTCCTCATTATTTAACTACTGATAAAGTGAACAGGTTCACAAATGACTTCCTTTTCTGTATATATTAAAGTAATTGAAAGTTCTATTCCAAATCCATTCTACAAATATCCAGTGAACCCTCTATTGCTAGCACGGCTTTAAAAGAAGGAGAAAAGAGGCTGAAAAACTGCTAGGATGCTGTTTGACTGCTGGGTTTCACTCATGCAGGGATGCACTGGGAGGAAGCCAGGGCTCTCAGCTCTGTATCCCAGGTTTCCTGTTCTTCGTTCTACATGAAGGAAAGAAGTTCCCCACCCCAGGCCCCTTCCTCACGCTTGGAACCATCAGGGGACAAAGTTCCTGAAGCAGATTTCAATCCCATTTTCTTAAAATCCCTCCTCTACAATGATGGAGCCAATCAAAGAGAAACCAGCCCTGGGGTTTGTGATGGCTTTAGCACGGCTCATAGTAGGTAGATGTGGCCTGAGGGCAGACCCTGACAATAGGGTGCAAACAGGGTGCCTGGACTTCACTATCACCTTGCCTCCCACAAATGTTTTCTCACAGTGAGAAACCCTGGGAATGCATTCTTAGGTGCTCAAGACATAGACATGAACAGCTGTTAGCCTCAGGAGATGAAATTTGATACAAGACACAGAAACCTTTGCAGGCTAATGGCACCAGGCTCAAACTGAAGGTTTCATGTATTTGATCAGAGTAGCCTACAGTCACTTTTCATTTTGCTTTATCCTCCTCAATTTCTTTTCAGGGAATAAGTATACTCTACACAGCAATGGCAACTATAGTAACAGCAACCACACACATGTTCATGCTTTATTGCATATTGATACTGTCTTCTGTTTAGAGTTTCTATTTATGAAAAATAAAAGAAGATGTTGATGTTGAGTCTTTAAAATTCATCAATTTTGTTTATTTTGTAAAAATAAGTAAGAACATGCAACTAGGAAATTTGTGTGTTCTCTGAGTAAAATATACTATTAACTCCGATCTTATACAGTGGAAGTAAGAAATAGATTTAAGGGACTAGATAGACAGAGTGCCTGATGAACTATGGATGGAGGTTCGTGACATTGTATAGGAGACAGGTTTCAAGACCATCCCCATGGAAAAGAAATGCAAAAAAGAAAATGGCTGTCTGCGGAGGCCTTACAAATAGCTGTGAAAAGAAGAGAAGTGAAAAGCAAAGGAGAAAAGGAAAGATATACCCAATTGAATGTAGAGTTCCAAAGAATAGCAAGGTGAGATAAGAAAGCCTTCCTCAGTGATCAATGCAAAGAAATAGAGGAAAACAGAATTGGTAAGACAAGAGATCTCTTCAAAAGTAGAGATACCAAGGGAATAATTCATGCAAACATGGGTTCGATAAAGGACAGAAATGGTATGGACCTAACAGAAGCAGAAGATATTTAAGAAGAGGTGGCAAGAATACACAGAAGAACTGTACAAAAAAAGATCTTCACGACCCAGATAATCAGGATGGTGTGATCACTCACCTAGAGCCAGACATCCTGGAATGTGAAGTCAAGTGGGCCTTAGAAAGCATCACTATGAACAAAGCTAGGGGTGGTGATGGAATTCCAGTTGAGCTATTTCAAATCCTGAAAGATGATGCTGTGAAAGTGCTGCACTCAATATGCCAGCAAATTTGGAAAACTCAGCAGTGGCCACAGGACTGGAAAAGGTCAGTTTTCCTTCCAATCCCAAAGAAAGGCAATACCAAATATTGCTCAAACTACCACACAATTGCACTCATCTCACACGCTAGTCAAGTAATGCTCAAAATTCTCCAAGCCAGGCTTCAGCAATACATGAACCATGAACTTCTGGTTTTAGAAAAGGCAGAGGAACCAGAGATCAAATTGCCAACATCCACTGGATTATCGAAAAAGCAAGAGAGTTCTAGAAAAACTTCTATTTCTGCTTTATTGACTATGCCAAAGCCTTTGACTGTGTGGATCCCAAGAAACTGTGGAAAATTCTGAAAGAGATGGGAATACCAGACCACCTGACCTGCCTCTCGAGAAATCTATATGTAGGTCAGGAAGCAACAGTTAGAACTAGACATGGAACAACAGACTGGTTCCAAACAGGAAAAGGAGTACGTCAAGGCTGTATATTGTCACCCTGCTTATTTAACTTATATGCAGAGTACATCATGAGAAACGATGGGCTGGATGAAGCACAACTGGAATCAAGATTGCCAGGAGAAATGTCACTAACCTCAGAAATGTAGATACACCACCCTTATGGCAGAAGTAAAGAGGAACTAAAAAGCCTCTTGATGAAAGTGAAAGAGGAGAGTGAAAAAGTTGGCTTAAAGGTCAACAAGCAGAAAACAAAACTAAGATCATGGCACTGGGCCCATCACTTCATGGGAAATAGATGGGGAAACAGTGGAAACAGTGTCAAACTTTATTTTGGAGGGCTCCAAAATCACTGCAGATGGTGAGTGCAGCCACAAAATTAAAAGACGCTTATTCCTTGGAAGGAAAGTTATGACCAACCTCTGTTCAGTTCAGTTCAGTCACTCAGTCGTGTCCAACTCTTTGCGATCCCATAAATTGCAGCACGCCAGGTCTCCCTGTCCATCACCAACTCCAGGAGTTCACTCAAACTCATGTCCATCGAGTCAGTGATGCCATCCAGCCATCTCATCCTCTGTCGTCCTCTTCTCCTCCTGCCCCCAATCCCTCTCAGTATCAGGGTCTTTTCCAATGAGTCAACTCTTCACATGAGGTGGCCAAGGTATTGGAGTTTCAGCTTTAGCATCAGTACTCCAAAGAACACCCAGGACTGATCTCCTCTAGAATGGACTGGTTGGATCTGCTTGCAGACCAACATAGATAGCATATTAAAAAGCAGAGACATTACTTTGCCAACAAAGGTCCATCTAGTGAAGGTATGGTTTTTCCAGTGGTCATGTATGGATGTTAGAATTGGACTATAAAGAAAGCTGAGCACCAAAGAATTGATGCTTTTGAACTGTGGTGTTGGAGAAGACTCTTGAAATTCCCTTGGACTGCAAGGAGATCCAACCAATCCATCTAGAGGAGATCAGTCCTGGGTGTTCTTTGGAAGGACTGATGCTGAAGCTGAAACTCCAATACAACTCATTCACTTATTTCAATTTGAATGCCTAAGTTAACCTCAGGAGAAAACAGTATATTTTACTTATAAATATGGAGAAGAATGAACATTGTAACTCAGAGTAAAAGCCAGTTAGCAGTCTACAGAAAGTGTAAGAAACCATTTGCCATGGTCTCAAGCAATGTGGCAATTTCATTTAACTGGATGTTTTCTATTTTAGATTTGTGCTCTAGAGATATTTTTAACATTAAAATAGTGAATATATGAAAAGCAAAAGAAACTGAGGTGGATATTCACAAAAAGCATTAAAGCAGCATTCTTTATCCAAAAAATCCATTATTGTGACTTGTGGTAGGAGAATTTTAAAACCATGTTCACTGCCCCACCACACACAAACATAGCTTTGTAAACCTCTTTTGTAACAGACTTACAAGGGGATGTGCATGAGTCTAACGGTACTGATAGAGGATAAGAAGCAGTGTCCACTAACCACACAAGTATTCAAGATACTAAACTAGACAAGAAAATTTATAAAATTTATTTGAGAAACCCCCCTTCATTTATGTTAAACCATTTACATATTAACAAATAATAAATATCACCAACAGATACGGAGAAACAAAAGCCCTTGCACCATTTTTGACAATCATTCTTGCTCTGTCTTCCATCAACACCTACATTCTCCTGGAGCCCCGAGATGCAGTGCAGCCTTCAATACGAAATCCCAGCTTCTCTCTATCCCTGCAGAGCTATTTTCATACTGGAAGCAAGTTAAACAGTGGCAGCTTCTCATACGTGCTGAAAAATGTTCCCTTTGACCAGGCACAGTGAAAAGAGGCTGCGGATTCAATACGACCCTGGGATACAGCAGAGAGACAGCGAGCCTAGCACTATAGAACCCAAAGTTCTGCCAACAACAAAAGAAAGGCCAGGTCTCCAGGGCCAATAACACCATGTAGAGATGTGTTTATATTCTTTCCCTTCCCAGTTGGAAGGAAAATATATAGTAAACTTTTAATGTTCAAGGTATTCTATTCCTTACACTTTAAAATACTCCTTTTCTTTGTCTTCAATTTCTGTACTTTTCCTACATTTTATTATACTACTTTTAAGTTTTGTCTAGGGCTCAGGTCTCAGAACTGCTTTACATTTTTTTTTTCAAAATCACTGAGGATCTCAGAGCTAAAGCCCCTGTGGGTTACAATGTACCAACAGTTAGTATTCAAAATTAAAGTTGAGAATTTTTTAAAAACACGAGTATGCACAAGCACATACTCGACTAGTTAACAGAGCAATGACCTCACATGTTATGTAACCATGGAAAGCTTAACTGCACACTTATGAGAAAATGAAGAAATGGAAAAAAATTGGGGTTTTATCATGAAGAGTCTGCAACTTGTGGACCAGGAGACCTCTAGGGGATCCCTGGATAGCAAATTAAATACTGCTGTTCAAGGAACTTCCCTGCTGGGGCAGTGGTTAAGATTCTGCACTTCCCCTGCAGAGGGCACAGGGTTCGATCCCTGGTCAGGGAACTAAGATCTTGCATGCCATGGCGTGTGACCAGGAAACAAAACCCTCCTGCTTAAGATAAATAGCAAGCCAACAATTAGACTCGTTCTTATCTTTTTCTTATCAATTTCTACTCTTCCTTTAAATGTTAAAAGAAGAACAATGTTGAACAGTCGAACTTACACTATTTGGCTTCATGAATTATAGTGCGCTGGTACTCCAGACCAGGCGGTGTTTAGATATATTAGAAGACTAAAACGAAGAGAATCATAAAAACTGTTGGTGCATACGTGAAGGAACTGGAGTGCTCACAGTCCTAGTAAGAACATGACATGACCAACAGGCAAAGAGCTGGCAGTTTCCTTAAAAACTACACACATACGTACCACGCAATATGGCTATTGTGCTGCTAGGTCTTTCACAAGAAAAATAAGAGCAAATGTCCACACAGAACCTTGTCATGACCACTATGGCACTTTCAGTTGCAATATTCAAAAACTGAAAATAACTAAAACCCCATCAGCAAGTAAGCTGATAAGCAAATTATGGTACACGCATACAGCTGCATGCTACTCAACAATAAGAATTAATGAGCTATTGACATAAGCAACACCACGATTCAGTGTCAAAATAAATTTGCTTAGAGAAAGAAGTAAGTCCAAAATAGTACGATACTAAGGGACTGAAAAGACAAATCTCACACCTCAATAAAATCTTTGCAAAACACAGTTTAGATAAAATATCTGCATACAAAATATACAGAAAATTTTTAAATTCAATAATAAGGAAAAATACAACTCCACTAAAAAGTAGGCAAAATATGAACAGACACCTCTCAAAAGAAGATATACAGATGGAAAATGAGCATATGAAAATATGAAAGATAGTAAAAGTATTAGTTGTTCAGTCATGTCTGACTCTTTGCGACCCCATGGGATGCTTCAGGCAAAAATACTGTAGTGGGTTGCCATTCCCTTCTCCAGGAGATCTTCCTGACCCAAGGAGTGAACCTGGGTCTCCTGTGTTCCAGGCAGAATCTTTACTTTCTGAGCCACCAGGAAAGCTTGATCAACATCAATATTATTAGGGAAAAACAAATTAAAATACGACTACCACTGTATATTTACTAGAGGGCCAAAATCCAAAACACTGACAACACCAAATACTGGAGAAGATGTGGAGAAACAGGAACTCTTACTCATTGCTGATGGGAATGCAGAATGGCAGAGTCTGTCTGGAAGACAAAACCACACATACACTTAACCATATGATCCAACAATCAGGATTCTCAGCATTTACCCAAAGGATATGAAAGCATATGTCTACATAAACATCTATATAAACATAGTGTTTATATCAGCTTTATTCATAACTGATGAAACTTGGAAGCAATCAAGATGATTTTCAGTAGGTGAATGAATAATCAAACTGTGGTACATCTACACATAGAAATAAAAAGAAATGAGCTATCAAGCCCTAAAAAGACATGGAGGAAACTTAAATGCATCATTCTAAGTGAACGAAGCCAATCTGAAAAGCCTACAAACCATATAATTCCAAATAGGGGACCTTCTGGAAAAGGCGGAACCATGAGGACAGTAAAAAGACAAATGGTTTCCAGGGAGAAGGCAGGAAAGGAAGGAGGTTGGGTTCAGGGTTTGTTTGTTTTTTCTTCTTTTTAGGGCAGTAAAACTGTGATTCTAAAGGGCCCTCAGCTCCTTGCTCTGTGATATCCTAGAGGGTAGCAGGGAGGTCCAAGAGGGCGGGGATGTATGTGTACATATAGCTGATGCACTTAACCAGCTGAGTCAGCTACTTGTACAGCAGAAACTAACACAATATTGAAAGCAATCATACTTCCCCCTACGACAAAAACTGATTCTAAATGATGATATTGTAATGGCAACTCTTTGAGACATCACAGACTGAATCCTGCCAGGCTCCTCTGTCTATGGAGATTCTCCAGGCAAGAATACTGGAGTGTGTTGCCTTGCCCACTTCCAGGGGATCTTCCCAACCCAGGGACTGAACCTAGATCTCCCGCATTGCAGGCAGATTTTTTACTGTCTGAGCCACCAGGGAAGCCCAATGGTGGATACATGTCACTATGGATCCATATGGTTTTTGTTAAAATCCATATGATGCACTGCATAAATACTGAGCGGTAATGAAACTGTGAAACTTTAATTAATAATCAAATCTTAATATCTGCTCACTCCCTGTAGCAAATGTACCACAATAATGTTTGATGACAAAAATAATGGACACTGGGTGAGGCTGGGTGAGTGGATGGGTAGGGAAATCTTTACACTTTTTGCCCAAGTTTTTCTATAAACTGAAAACTGCTCAGAAAGTCTATGGATTTTTTTAAAGTACACATTCTATGATTACATTTATATAAAATTCTAGAACATCAAAATACCTTATATGACAGCAGAGGATCAATGGTTGCAAAAGATGATGAGGAGGAGAAGTCAGTTCAGTCACTCAGTCGTGTCCAACTGTTTGTGAACCCATGGACTGCAGCACGCCAGCCTCCCTGTCCGTCACCAACTCCCGGAGTTCACTCAAACTCATGTCCATTGAGTTGGTGATGCCATCCATCTCATCCTCTGTCGTCCCCTTATCCTCCTGCCCCCAATCCCTCCCAGCATCAGAGTCTTTTCAAATCAGTCAGTTCTTTGCATCAGGTGGTCAAAGTATTGGAGATTCAGCTTCAGTAGCAGTCTTTCCAATGAATATTCAGGACTGATTTCCTTTAGGATTGACTAATTGGATCTTCTTGCAGTCCAAGGGACTCTCAAGAGTCTTCTCCAACACCACAGTTCAAAAGCATCAATTTTTCAGCTCTCAGTCTTCTTTATGGTCCAACTCTCACATTCATACATAACTACTGGAAAAACCATAGCTTTGACTAGATGGACTTTGTTGGCAAAGTAATGCATTTGCTTTTTAATATGCTGTTTGGATTGGTCATAGTTTATCCTCCAAGAAGCAACCGTCTTTTAATTTCATGGCTACAGAAACCATCTTCAGGGATTTTGGAATTCCCCCCCCCCCAGAAAAAAAAACAGTCTGTCACTTTTTCCACTGTTTCCCATCTATTTGCCATGAAGTGATGGGACCAGATGCCATGATCTTAGTTTTCTGAATGTTGAGTTTTAAGCCAACTTTTCACTCTCCTCTTTCACCTTCATCAAAAGGCTTCTTAGCTTTTCTTCACTTTCAGCCATAAGTGTGGTGTCATCTGCATATCTGAGGTTATTGATATTTCTCCTGGCAATCTTGATTCTAATGTGCTTCTTCCAGCCCAGTCTTTCTCATGATATAAATTAAATACGCAGGGTGACAATATACAGCCTTGACGTACTCCTTTTCCTATTTGGAACCAGTCTGTTGTTCCACGTCCAGTTCTAACTGTTGCTTCCTGACCTGACCTGTGTCTCAAGAGGCAGGTAAGATGGTCTGGCATTCCCATCTCTTTCAGAATTTTCCACAGCTTATTGTGATCCATGCAGTCAAAGGCTTTGGCATTATCAATAAAGCAGAAAGTGATGTTTTTCTGGAACTCTCTTGCTTTTTTGATGATCCAACAGATTTTGGCAATTTGATCTCTGGTTCCTCTTCCTTTTCTAAATTGAGCTTGAACATCTGGAAGTTCATGGTTCATGTACTGTTGAAGCCTCACTTGGAGAATTTTGAGCATTACTTTACTAGTGTGTAAGATGAGTGCAATTGTGCAGTAGTTTGAGCATTCTTTGGCATTGCCTTTCTTTGGAATTGGAATGAAAACTGACCTTTTCCAATCTTGTAGCCACTCCTGAGTTTTCCAAATTTGCTGGCATATTGAATGCAGCACTTTCACAGCATCATCTTTTAGGATTTGAAATAACTCAATTGGAAATCCATCATCTCCATAAGCGTTGTTCATAGTGATGCTTCTTAAGGCCCATTTGACTTCGCATTTGAGGATGTTTGGCTCTAGGTGAGTGATAACATCATCGTGATTATCTGGGTCATGAAGATCTTTTTTTGTATAGTTCTTCTGTGTATTCTTGCCACCTCTTAATATCTTCTGCTTCTGTTAGATCCATACCATTTCTGTTTTTTACTGTGCTCATCTTTGCATGAAAATTTCCCTTGGTATCTCCAATTTTCTTGAAGAGATCTCTAGTCTTTCCCATTTTATTGTTTTCCTCTATTTTTTGCACTGATCACTGAAGAAGGCATTTTTATCTCTCCTTGTTATTCTTTGGCAATCTGCATTCAAATGGGTATATCTTTCCTTTTCTCCTTTGCCTTTTGCTTCTCTTCTTTTCATAGCTAATTGTAAGGCCTCCTCAGACAGCCATTTTGCCTTTTTGCATTTCTTTTTCTGGGGGATGGTCTTGATCATTGCTTCCTGTACAATGTCAGGAACTTCCATCCATAGTTCTTCAGGCACTTTGTCTATCAAATCTAATCCCTTGAATCTATTTGCGACTTCCACTGCATAATCATAAGGGATTTGATTTAGGTCATACCTGAATGATCTAGTGGTTTTCCCTACTTTCTTCAATTTAAGTCTGAATTTGGCAATAAGGAGTTCATGATCTGAGCCACAGTCAGCTCCCAGTCTTGTTTTTGCTGACTGTATACAGCTGCTTCATCTTTGACCTGCAAAGAATATAATCAATCTGATATTGGTATTGACCATCTGGTGACATCAATATGTAGAGTCTTCTCTTGTGTGGTTGGAAGAGGGTGTTTGCTATGACCAGTTTGGTCTCTTGGCAAAACCGTATTAGCCTTTGCCCTGCTTCATTCTGTAATCCAAGGCCAGATTTGCCTGTTACTGCAGGTATCTCTTGACTTCCTACTTTTGCATTCCAGTCCTCTATAATGAAAATGTCATCTTTTCTGGGTGTTAGTTCTAGAAGTAGTTCCTACTTTTGCATTCCAGTCCCCTATAATGAAAATGTCATCTTTTCTGGGTATTAGTTCTAGAAGGTCTTGTAGGTCTTCATACAACTGTTCAATTTCAGCTTCTTCAGCCTTCATGGTCGGGGCACAGACTTGGATTTCTGTGATATTGAGTGGTTTGCCTTGGAAATGAACAGAGATCATTTATCATTTTTGAGACTGCATCCAAGTACTGCATTTTGGACTCTTCTGTTGACTATGATGGCTACTCCATTTCTTCTAAGGGATTCTTGCCCACAGTAGTAGATATAATGGTCATCTGAGTTAAATTCACCCATTCCAGTCCATTTTAGTTTGTTGGTTCCTAAACTGTCAATGTTTACTCTTGCCATCTCCTGTTTGACCACTTCCAATTTGGCTCAGTTCATGGACCTAACATTCCAAGTTCCTACAGTACTGTTCAGGGGAATTTCAAGAGTTAACAAGCACATTCGTTATTCTGATTGTGATGACGATTTACTGGGGGCACACATATAACCAGGAGTATTAGAGTTTATGCTGTGTATATGCATGGCTTACTCATGTTGATTTCCATCTCTAACTATTTCCCAGATGTATGAGTGAAGAAAGAAGGCTTTGATCTCTAAGGTCCCCATTAACTTCAAGAACCTCGCTTCCACGCTACCCATTTTTAGTCCCATAAGGATTATTTCTAACTTGATGTTCTGAAAAGTAGTTTGGGCAGCACCTTGTAGAGCAGAACCTCAGATCATCCTCCAAAGGTCTGAACATAATGATTGGGACTTACTGGATAAACCTTTGTTTGGCTAATAAAACTCTATTCAGTATATCAAAAGTTATATGATCAGCCATCGGAATTCTAATCATTTGTGGTTTCAACTACCCAAGAACTACTGTGTCCCTAACTAAATTCCTCAATCAATGCAAATCAGGCCTTTTTAAGCCAAGTCTGAAGACAAAGATACTTTTATAAAATAATACATGTGTAATTGATTTAACAAACATGTCACCAGTCCAGCAAAGAATAGAAAGTTCAGTCCAAGAGTATTTCATGGCATTTGCTATTTTAATGTGATTTTAAATTTAGGTGCAAAAATTCAATTATATGGAATTCACAACCGCATTTATATTCTGATTTCATAGAGCTGTATTATTTTGCATAAACAATTTATTGGAATCAATTATCAATGAAAACACAAAGTTCCTTTCATGACCACCAAATTGATGCCTTTATTAAAAAAAATAATAATGATTTCAGCAGGTAGTTTTAGCACTCTGAGAACTACATGCTCAAATTCTAATGAGGTTCTAACTCATCCATTCTACTTTTAAGTTTGTTCCAACTAAATGCCACAAAGGTGAGAAAGACAGTGTGTGGAAGGGGCCTTCATGAGCAGAAGCCCAAATTATACCCAAAGCTGGTCCTGTGAACATATTACTGACCTTGTCTCCTCAAGGGAGAGGCAGGCTTTTCTTTCAGACAACTCTGTTCCTAGTTCTCCACATCACATAGCTCAGATTTAACCTGCCTAGCAGGGCCCCCCTGTGCCACCCCAGGGCTGCTAACTGACTGGGTTCAGAAGACCTGTGTTCCACAGACAGGCTGCATGGCACACACACAGTGGAGAGAACAGAAGAAGGTCAGGAACCCAGGTTCTTGTCTACACCTACCCTTTGGAACTGGTTTCACTTTATGGTCAAACAAAGATGATAATCTGGCCTGCATTCACTTTTGGGGTGTGGTATTCTGATTTTCTTAGAAATAAACCTTTAAAAACTGTTACTGTGATAAACCATAATGGAAACCATAGACACCCATGACCTACTAGCTGTAGCATTCTTTCAGCAAACCTAGCAGCTACTTGCAATGGACTTGAGTCCACATAAAGCTTGAAACTTATATGACACCTGCCCCAAAGTATGAAACATAGCTCTCAAAAGCTTACACTACTGGTATAAACTGGGCTGTGCAGAGTACGATAGTTCTGGTCAAAGTCAGAACTTGAACCTAGGCTAGGACAGTTAGTAGAGAGCTACAGGAGGAATCCTGGGATAAGATAAAGCTATACACCCTAACCTGGCCAGTTAGCCTGGCAACAGTAGAGGTGACAGAGTGGGAGGGAGTAGGGTGATATCAAGAATAAAGTTGAAAAATCTACAAACCATAAACGCTGGAGAGGCTGTAGAGAAAAGGGAACACTTTTGCACCGTTGAAGGGTAAAGTCGCTCAGTCGCGTCCGACTCTTTGCGACCCCATGGACTGTAGCCTACTAGGCTTCTCCATCCATGGGATTCTCCAGGCAAGAATACTGGAGTGGATTGCCATTTCCTTCTCCAGGGGATCTTCCCCGACCTAAGGATCGAACCCGGGTCTCTCGCATTGGAGGCAGATGCTTTAACCTCTGAGCCACCAGGGAAGCCCCTTTGCACTGTTGGTGGAACGTAAATTGATACAGCCACTATGGAAAACAGTATGGAGGCTCCTTTAAAAACTAAAAACACTACTACCATATGATCTAGCAATCACACTCCTGGGCATATACCCTAAGAAAACCATAATTCAAAAAGACACATGTACCCTAATATTCATAGCAGCACTACAATAGCCAGGACATGGGAACCCCCTTCATCTGTCCCCTGGAAGATGAAGGGATAAGGAAGATGTGGTACATTCATACAATGGAATATTACTCAGCCATGAAAAGGAACAAAACTGGGTCTTTTGAAATGATGTGGATATACCTAGAGTCTGTCAGAGTGAAATAAGTCAGAAAAAAATTATTGCATATAAATGTGTGGGTGTGTATATATATACTGTATCTGAAAAAATGGAACAGATGAACCCATTTGCAGAGCAGATATACACAGTGGACATGTGGACAAGGAGGGAGGAAGGGGAGGGCAAGATGAATTGGGAGAATAAGACTGTCGTATATATACTATCACGTAAAGCATATAGTGAGTTCTGCAGGATAGCATAGCACAGAGAGCTCAGCTTGGTGCTCTGTGATGACCTATAGAGGTGGGATGGGGGCAAGGGAGGCTCAAGAGGGAGGGAGTGTATGTGTACATACAGCTGATTCACTTCACTGTACAGCAGAAACTAATATAACATTGTAAAGCAACTATACTGCCATTGAAAAAGAATAAAATTGAGATTGCCGCTGCTGCTAAGTCACTTCAGTCGTGTCCAACTCTTCGTGACCCCATAGACAGCAGTCCACCAGGCTCCCCAGTCCCTGGGATTCTCCAGGCAAGAACACTGGAGTGGGCTGCCATTTCCTTCTCCAACGCATGAAAGTGAAAAGGGAAAGTGAAGTCGCTCAGTCGTGTCCGACTCTTAGCGACCCCATGGACTGCAGCCTACCAGGCTCCTCCGTCCATGGGATTTTCCAGGCAAGAGTACAGGAGTGGGGTGCCATTGCCTTCTTCTAAAATTGAGATTAGGGACAAGAAATTCAAAGGAAACAGAGGGAGTCTGAGGTAGAAAGTACAGTCTGTACATGAAAGCAGGCATCAGAGGGTCAATCAAAGTGATGTGATTTACCTGGATCTCAGCTTTAGTTTCCAGTAAAGCTGGCATTAGAAAAACATTTCCCTTACACATTATACTGCGTTCTTTCATGGTTATTGTTGGGCTAGTGGCCCAGGGAAAGAGGGGAGTTTCCTATTTATATTTCAAAGCGTATCATTTAGGGGTTTCACCAGGGAAAAGAACAGGATGTGATGCTTTTGACTGAAATTAAATTGCAATAGAACTCCATGTCTCTCAGTTCTGCTTAAAATGCTCACTCGCAACTCCTGCTTCTGATGAAGTCCAGTGAAGCACAAAACTCCCAGGGAGATCTAGCAAAGGCAGATAACGAAACAAAACATCTGGATGAAGTTAGTGGGACCTGCCAAGGGAAGCGGGACCACAGAGGCCAAGAAAAGAGAAAGCAAGCTCCTTAAGCCAGGCCCAGCACTATGCACACTGCTTTCCCAGGTCACTTTCATTCCTGGTACAGAAGGAGATTCTAAGAGGTCTGGCAAATGCCAACCCTGACCCAGCAGAGGAGCCAGCAGGGCCCTGCCACTCATGGTGCTGCTGAAACAAAAACGGCCTGCTGCTGCTGCTGCTAAGTCACTTCAGTCGTGTCCAACTCTGCGTGACCCCATGGACGGCAGCCCACCAGGCTCCCCCGTCCCTGGGATTCTCCAGGCAAGAACACTGGAGTGGGTTGCCATTTCCTTCTCCAATGCATGAGAGTGAAAAGTGAAAGGGAAGTCGCTCAGTCGTGTCCGACTCTTAGCGACCCCATGGACTGCAGCCCGCCAGGCTTCTCCGTCCACGGGATTTTCCAGGCAAGAGGACTGGAGTGGGGTGCCATGGCCTTCTCCGAAAAACGGCCTGAGGCGCTGCCAAATGAGAAGATGCCAAGGGGCCAAGGACGGAAACAGAAGGGACTTCAACACTCAGCATGAGTTTCGACTTGAGATGTGTACCGATTCTTAAATTACACTGGACAAAACACTAAGAAGCCACTTAAGAAGAAAGAAAAGAACAGAAAAGCATAAGGAGTTATTAATATTCATCCGGTACAAGGAAGCTAATAGAAACTAAAAACTACTGATGGAAAAAGCACTCCTAAATATCCCAGGTGCTCCAGTGGCATACCTGAAACACTAAGAGATGGGAGGAACTGAAGCTAAGGTAAATTAAGTGGGTAAACCTGTAACCCGGCTTTCCTCAGCCCCTGGCTAAGGGAATGTCTCTCTGCCCAAATCCAAGCATCAACCAATGGACAATATCGTCCTGAGCCCCTCCCCACACTGTTCCTTACATGTGCTAAACATCAAAAAACCACTGCTAAGGATTAAACAATAGATTCAGGAGGCGAAAAAAAAAAAGACATCAGATTGAGATATGAATGCCAGGAAAGATATATGATGCCAAAATAACTTATGAAAGTGTCAAGAAAATCAATACTCATGACTGCAAAAATTTCACTATAGAACTGGAATCTGGCAAAAAGAAACAAGCAGAAATCCTAAACACGGAAAATAAAATAGAGAGGCATCTACCAGTCAAGTAATGCCAAGGATTTCCAACAACTATGAGAGAGGAGACATCCTTTTCACAAGGCTTCAGAGTCAGATATGTATTTTGCAGTTATAGTACATCTCAATTCAATTAAAAATTCAGATGTTCAGTCTAGTATTAGCCATATTTAAAACAGTCAATAAGCACATGTGGTTTTTGACTACCATATAGCATATTGGACAATATAATTCTCTCTACAGAGGTAGGTAGATACATGTATTGTTGGATGGATGGATGGAAGGATGGATGGAAGCATAGATAGATAAATAGATGGATGGATGGATGGATAGATAGACGGACAGGTGAATGGATGGATGGATGGATAGATGTATTGTTGGATGAATGGATGGATGGATGATGGACAGATAGCTGAAAGAAAGAGAGAAAGGCATAGGTATGCATAGAAATATGCATTACTCTCTTTGACATACATTGCTGAACAAAAGCAGAAAAAGAAGTCAGATTTAAAAGAAGATCATGTTAACGATCCCTTATACAAATTTCAAGTAAAGGCAAAACTAACAGATGATCACAGAAGTCAAAATAGTAATTACATCATGTGAGAATGGCTTCGACAGGATGCGGCATGAGGGAATGTTTTTGGAGTAATACTCCGTATCTTGACCTGGGAGTGGGGTATACGTAAGTAAAAACCATCAAGTTGTATGTTTAATTGTGCCCTGTGGGGCAATTTAATGTAATGTATGTTATATCTTGTGCTGTGCTGATAAGCTGGCTTTCCAGGGAAGAGAAGTATTCCTGGTCTGTAGAATCTGCCCATTTCCATGTGAGTTACATATTCTAACAATGGGCAATTTCAAGCTACTAACAGGATACCACTGAATATGAAACTGAAAGAGATATGTAAAATCAGCTCTTGAGAAAAGCTGCCAGCCAGCTCTAGTACACGCACCTTCATAAGAAAGAAAAAGGAAAATATGTGTGCAAAACTGAGGATTTGCACACAAGCCGTTTGCATATAGAGCTCACACTTTTGATGACTCTCTCTATACTGCAGAGAAGGGAAGGACAGCTTTTCCCCAAGACTTCTGTGATGTTCAAAGCGAACACTGGTGAAGATGCAACTGAGTGATACACAGAATAGTGAGGCCTCCTCCACCTCCTCCTGGAACCTATGCGTGCACCCTCCCAGTCAGCAGAGCTTACTCTCAGCAGCCCCAAAGAGAGCTGACAGGTGACAACCCAGGCACACAGCATGGCGCTTTCTCCTCACACCGTACAGTGCCAAATATGCTGTCAAATTCAGGAAATAGTACAATTTAAGGTAATGAAGTATATTAAACAACAATACCAAAAGCAATATTGAAGTGTCAAGAAAAAACTGTACCACAGTAAAATAAGGCATCTGTTCCCAGGCACCCAGCTTGTTCGGAGGAGAATGTATATTCAAGCAGAAATACACAGCATGTGCTTGACTGGGTCTCTAAATCTTCATGTTTACTCTGCAAGAAGAGTCATGCTGAGAGTTGCTGTTTGCACTTTCTAACCTTTGCTAGGACTCTGTGGCCTTAGTGACACAGGGTTGCAACCATTTGAAATTAATTTCCCAGTTGCATTAGCTCAAAGAGATGCTGTCCTTTAAAGGTTATCAATTACTGAAAATTCTAATTCAATGTTAACATGGGGTCATAAAAGACGTAGATTCTGTACAAGGTGGCCTATTCCAGAGGGCGGTATGACATTTGCCCCAAGGCCTAGTATGACATACAAGAAAGGGAAAACAATGGTAATAAGGCCCTTTTCAATAATCTAAGACCATAAAACAGTGTCACTGAGAAAAAGATTCTAATTCCAATGGTACAGTGTGGCCCAAGCATCATAACCTGAGGTTGAATTCTCCTTGTGTCAAATATCAGCTACACAGCCTTGAGCAAGCTTCTTAACTTCTTTGTGCTTTAGTTTCCTCATTAGTGAAATGCGAATAACTATCATACATACATATGTAATCTCACAGATATATATATATAATGAATAAATAAACACTACATTTTAAAGCTAGAAGACACCACAGATAGAGGGCACCAACCATAGTGACTGCCAAAGTGTGGTCCCAAGACTAGAAATATCAGCATCAGCTGGGACCATGCTAGAAACACATATTCCTCATCCAACCCCAGATCTACTGAATCAGAAATTTGGGCCTGAGAGCCCACAAATCTGGATTTGAACAATGAATGCAGAGTTGTAAATAATAGCAAGGAAAGATAAGAAAGGCTTCCTCAGCCATCAATGCAAAGAAATAGAGGAAAACAACAGAATGGGAAAGATTAGAGATCTCTTCAAGAAAATTAGAGATACCAAGGGAACATTTCATGCAAAGACAAGCTCAATAAAGGACAGAAACGGTATGGACCTAACAGAAGCAGAAGATATTAAGAAGAGGTGGCAAGAATACACAGAAGAACTATACAAAAAGAAGATCTTCATGACCCAGATAATCACGATGGTGTGATCACTCACCTAGAGTCAGACATCCTGGAATGTGAAGTCAAGTGGGCCTTAGGAAGCATCACTATGAACAAAGCTAGTGGAGGTGATGGAATTCCAGATGAGCTATCTGAAATCCTGAAAGATGATGCTGTGAAACTATGAAACTCAATATGCCAGCAAATTTGGAAAATTCAGGAGTGGCTACAGGATTGGAAAAGTTCAGTTTTCATTCCAATCCCAAAGAAAGACAATGCCAAAGAATGCTCAAACTACCACACAATTGTACTCATCTCACACACTAGTAAAGTAATGCTCAAAATTCTCCAAGCCAGCAATATGTGAACTGTGAACATCCAGATGTTCAAGCTGGTTTTAGAAAAGCCAGAGGAACCAGAGATCAAATTGCCAACATCCACCAGATCATCAAAAAAGCAAGAGAGTTCCAGAAAAACATCTACTTCTGCTTTATTGACTATGCCAAAGCCTTTGACTGTGTGGATCACAATAAACTGTGGAAAATTGTGAAAGAGATGGGACTACCAGACCACCTGACCTGCCTCTTGAGAAATCTGTATGCAGATCAGGATGCAACAGTTAGAACTGGACATGGAACAACAGACTGGTTCCAAATAGGAAAAGGAGTATGTCAAGGGCTGCTGTCTACAGGATTGTGCAGAGTCGGACACAACTGAAGCGAATTAGCAGCAGCAGTAGCAGCAAGGGTGTGTATTGTCACCCTGCTTATTTAGCTTATATGCAGAGTACATCATGAGAAACGCGGGGCTGGATGAAGCACAAGTGGGAATCAAGATTGCCGGGAGAAATATCAATAACCTCAGATATGCAGATGACACCACCCTTATGGCAGAAGTGAAGAGGAACTAAAAAGCCTCTTGATGAAAGTGAAAGAGGAGAGTGAAAATGTTGGCTTAAAGCTCAACATTCAGAAAACGAAGATCATGGCATCTGGTCCCATCATTTCATGGCATATAGATGGGGAAACAGTGGAAACAGTGGCTGACTTCATTTTTCTGGGCTCCAAAATCACTGCAGATGGTGATTGCAGCCATGAAATTAAAAGACGCTTACTCCTTGGAAGGAAAGTTATGACCAACCTAGACAGCATATTAAAAAGCAGAGACAGTACTTTGCCAACAAAGTTCCATCTAGTCAAAGCTATGGTTTTTCCAGTAGTTATGTATGTATGTGAGAGTGGGACTGTAAAGAAAGCTGAGCGCTGAAGTATTGATACTTTTGAAATGTGGTGTTGGAGAAGACTCTTGAGAGTCCCCTGGACTACAAGGAGATCCAGTCCATCCTAAAGGAGACCAGTTCTGGGTGTTCATTGGAAGGACTGATGTTGAAGCTGAAACTCCAATACCTTGGCCACCTGATGCAAAGAACTGACTCATTTGAAAAGACCATGAATGCTGGGAAAGATTGAGGGCAGGAGGAGAAGGGGACAACAGAGGATGAGACGGTTGGATGGCATCACCGATTCAATGGACATGAGTTTGGGTAAACTCCAGGAGTTGGTGATGGACAGGGAGGCCTGGTGTGCTGCGGTTCATGGGGTCGCAAAGAGTTGGACGTGACTAAGCAACTGAACTGAACTGAACTCTAATGCAGTTTAGAACACAGTTTAGAGTCACTGACCTAGACAAGTCTTTCTTTCCTAAGTGAGGGAAAGTGAGCACGACAAAACTAAATGACCAAGATGTGACACATCAGTGGCTCTCTGGAAGCACACTATGGTCACAGGTAGCTCTGACTGGGTTTTTCCTCAAATTGAAAAAAAACTGTTAAAATTATTTTCTTTTCCATTAGAAGTCATATATTTATTTTTTTCAGAAATCACTTCTTGATACTGTAATAAGATATACAAGGGCAGACACATGCATACACACACACAATTTTAAACAAAAAAAATTATATGAAAATCAAGTGATTGTGCACTTTCTCCAACTTCTGTTTGGCAACTTCCTAGCATTAGACTGATATACTGAAAATAAAGATCTGGTAGGACACAGGCCCTGGCTTATCAGAATGGGTCCAGCTCTAAATAATTGGCATGGTCATGCATGCTATTCTGAGGCAGGAGATAAACAGGCTTACAACCAGCGCCCTGTTTATAGTTCAAGATAGAAATAATAACAGGAATAGGATGAATAGCTGGACTCTGTCTCCTGTGGACACTTTAAGAAGACAGTAATGCTGGGGCAGGGAGGGGCCAAAGCACTGCTTAGGCAAAAAATAAGGAGGGCACATATTTCTTATCCTTGGAGGCAAGGAGACTTTGACTGCACACGAGGAGAAAGGCTCTTTGGGGGTCAAAGTGGGGGAATTATCCCATCATAGGTGACGTCAGTCTCCCAGAGAAGCCTTACACTGGGATCCGTCTTGGCAAAAAGATGTGCATGCATACCGAGGAGGGCTCTGGGTTCAATCAGATGTGAGAAATGAAGAAAAGTAACTGGCCAGACGAAAAAAGACCCAGAAGACCTGCCCCCATAATGAGTGATTAACTCCATCCCAAAGGCTGCAGCTCACGCTTTCTCTCTCTCTCTCAGCCCACCGATGCTTTCTCTACCTTGCACCTTTTGTCATAACAGACACTTTATTTGCTTCAACACTCTTCATCTCTTTGCTGAATTCCTTCTTCAAAGTAGACAAGAGCTAGGCCAGCACCACAGCTACCCTACTTCCTGGTTGCCTGTAAACCCTACCTGCCTCAAACCTGCAGCTAATTACAAACCCAGGTTACCAGGTTTATTAGAACTCTCTCAAAATACAGGGTCTTAGGGAGCAGTTCACTGGTGTCCTTGGTGTAGCATCCTGATTTCGAAACCCCCCTTCAGACTGTCCACAAGGTTTTGTGCTTCTTCCAAGTTTTTGCTCTTTCCTGGAGTTTAAATTGAAAGAGTGTGATCTAGAGAAGTCAGGTGCTATTGTATCTAGATTTAAATAAAATGTTGAAGATATTTTGGAATTTCAAACTCATTCTAAAAATAACATTAAATCTCTACTCTGCAAAAGCCATCTCTGGAGATGGTGGGAAAACTCTAGCCTGTCTTATCCTGACTGTTCTTCCATCTTTGATGTATCTCCACTATCTCATCTTTTGGTGAAAAGGGACTGAAGTAAAGCTAGGATTTCATTTTAATGTTGTCTTTTCCCAACTGTCCAGGAACAAAGTGTGCTGGGTAGGTTGAAAGAGGTAGAAAAATTATTTCTTTACCATGCAACGCATCCTCCCATTGTAATTCGTAAACCGAGTTCTTTGTTTCTGTTTAAAGACATAGTTCTACATAAGTAATAAAAATAGTCCTTTGTTGTTGTTTAAAAAAAACCGTGAAATTTCAGATGTTTAAGCTGGTTTTAGAAAAGGCAGAGGAACCAGAGATCAAATTGCCAACATTCTCTGGATCATCAAAAATGCAAGAGAGTTCTAGAAAAACATCTATTTCTGCTTTATTGACTATGCCAAAGCCTTTGACTGTGTGGATCACAAGAAACTGTGGAAAATTCTGAAAGAGATGGGAATACCAGACCACCTGACCTGCCTCTTGAATAACCTGTATGCAGGTCAGGAAGCAACAGTTAGAACTGGACATGGAACAACAGACTGGTTCTAAATTGGGAAAGGAGTACGTCAAGGCTGTATATTGTCACCCTGCTTCTTTAACTTATATGCAGAGTACATCATGAGAAATGCTGGGCTGGATGAAGCACAAGCTGGAATCAAGGTTGCTGGGAGAAATATCAATAACCTCAGATATGCAGATGACACAACCCTTATGGCAGAAAATGAAGAACTAAAGAGTCTCTTGATGAAAGTGAAAGAGGAGGCTGAGAAAGTTGGCGCAAAGCTCAACAATCAGAAAAGTAAGATCATGGCATCTGGTCCCATCACTTCATGGCAAATAGATGGGGAAACAGTGGAAACCGTGGCTGACTCTATTTTCAGGGGCTCCCAAATCACTACAGATGGTGATTGCAGCCATGAAATTAAAAGACGCTTATTCCTTGGAAGAAAAGTTATGTCCAACCTAGATAGCATATTAAAAAGCAGAGACAGTACTTTGCCAACAAAGTTCTGTCTAGTCAAGGCTATGGTTTTTCCAGTGGTCACGTATGGATGTGAGAGTTGGACTGTGAAGAAAGCTGAGTGCCAAAGGATTGATGCTTTTGAACTGTGGTGTTGGAGAAGACTCTTGAGAGTCCCTTGGACTGCAAGGAGATCCAACCAGTGCATTCTAAAGGAGATCAGTCCTTGGTGTTCGTTGGAAGGACTGATGTTGAAGCTGAAACTCCAATACTTTGGCTACCTGATGTGAGGAGCTGACTCGGTGAAAAAGATCCAGATGCTGGGAAAGGTTGAGGGTAGGAGGAGAAGGGGACAACAGAGGATGAGATGGATGGATGGCATCACCTACTCGATGGACATGGGTCTGGGGGGACTCCAGGAGTTGGTGATGGACAGGGTGGCCTGGCTTGCTGCGGTTTTTGGGGTCAAAAGAGTCAGACACGACTCAGTGACTGAACTGAACTGTAGGGACTGAGGACATTTTTCAAATAATATGTAAGCTTTTCCATGCTTTAGCCACTAGTGTGGTTTTAAATAATGCTCAAAATTCGCCAAGCCAGGTTTCAACATACAGGAACTGTGAACTTCCAGATGCTCAAGCTGGATTTAGAAAAGGCAGAGGACCAGAGATCAAAATGCCAACATCCGCTGGATCATCAAAACAGTAAGAGTTCCAGAAAAACATCTACTTTTGCTTTATTGACTACACCAAAGCCTTTGTCTGTATGGATCAAAACAAACTGTGGAAAATTCTTCGAGATGAGAATACCAGACTACCTGACCTGCCTCCTGAGAAATCTGTATGCAGGTCAAGAATCAACACTTAGAACTCGACATGGAACAACAGACTGGTTCTAAATCAGGAAAGTAGTTCATCATGGCTGTATACTGTCATCCTGCTTATTTAATTTATATGCAGAGTACATCATGGGAAATGCCAGGCTGGATGAAGCACAAGCTGGAATCAAGATTGCCGGGAGAAATATCAATAAACTCAGATACGCAGATGACACCACCCTTATGGCAGAAAGTGAAGAAGAACTAAACAGCTCCTTGATGAAAGTGAAAGAGGAGAGTGGAGAAAGTTGGCTTAAAGCTCAACGTTCAGAAAACTAAGATCATGATATCTGGTCCCATCATTTCATGGCAAATAGACAGGAAACAATGGAAACAGTGACTGACTTTATTTTGTGGGGCTCCAAAATCCCTGCAGATGGTGACTGCAGCCATGGAATTTAAAAATGCTTGCTCCTTGGAAGAAAAGCTATGACCAACCTAGACAGCATATTAAAAAGCAGAGACATTACTTTACCAACAAAGGTCTGCATAGTCAAAGCTATGGTTTTTCCAGTAATCAGGTATGGATATGAGAGTTGGACTATCAAGAAAGCTGAGTGCCAAAGAATTAATTATTTTGAACTGTGGTGTTGGAGAAGACTCTTGAGAGTTCCTTGGACTGCAAGGAGATCCAACCAGTCAATCCTAAAGGAAATCAATCCTGAATATTCATTGGAAGGACAGATGCTAACGCTGAAACTCCAGTACTTTTGCCACCTGATGCAAAGATCTGATTCAGTGGAAAAGACCCTGATGCTGGGAAAGATTGAATGTGGGAGGGGAAGGGGATGACAGAGGATGAGATGGCTGGATGGCATCACTGACACAATGGACATGAGTTTGACTAGGCTCTGGGAGTTGATGATGGACAGGGAAGCCTGGTGTACAGCAGTCCATAGGGTTGCAAAGAGTTGGACACGACTGAGTGACTGAACTGAACAGATGGTTTTAAGAAAACATACATGCTAAAGATCAGCCTTATATTGAAATATTGTTAATGCTTAAGGAAAAGACAAAAAGAAATGTTCAACCATGCTTAACCCTACACCACAGGGATAGCCAGCATTAAAATACTGTCATACATTTAATATAAAATATAATATACACATTATTTTGAACCAAACAAGATTATTCTTTACATACTATCTTGTAGCCTGCTTTTTCATTAATACAGTATCTCTCAGTGTCAATAAATATAGATCTAAGCTGTTATTTTAATAATATAGAATATACAGTTTTTGCAAGCATAATTATTTATCTAAATGTAACTGGTGAACAGTTGTATTTTCAAATGACTTCTGGCATCCAGAACTATGAAAGAATAAGTTTGTGTTGCATTAAGCCATCAAGTTTGTAGTAATTTGACATGGAAACTAAAATAGTAAATTACCATCACCCAGTTCAAAAAACAGGATCCTCATACCTCATTCTTGTCTTCTCATCAGCACAGGATAAACACTGTCCTGACTTCCAATACCATAGATAGAATTTATGACCTTGAAACTTAATTAAATGGAATCAAACAGTTAAAAAACAGAATAAAGGAAATAAAACCAAAAAGAAACAAGTAAGACTTAACTAAACTCAAAAGCTTTTGCACAGCAAAGGAAACCATAAACAAAATGAAAAGACAACCTCACAGAATAGGAGGAAAATATTTGCAGATGATGTGACTGATAAGGGATTAATCTCAAAAATCTACAAAACAAATCATGCAGGTTAATATCAAGAAAACAAAAAACCCAAATAAAAAATGGCCAGAAGACCTAAATAGACATTTCTCCAAAGAAGACATACAGATGGCCAAAAGGCACATGAAAAGAAGCTCAACATTGCTAATTATTAGAGAAATGCAAATGAAAACTATAATGAGATATTACTTCATACTGATCAGAATGGCCATCATCAAAAATCTACAAACAATAAATTCTTTAGAGGATGTGGAGAAAAGGGTAACTTCCTACACTGTTGTTGGGAATGTAAACTGGAAACAGCCACTATGGAGAAGAGTGAGGAAGTTCGGTAAAAAACTAAAAGTAGGGTTACCATATGATCTAGCAATCCCATTCCTGGGCATATATCTGAAGGAAATTGTAGTTTGAAAGGATGCATGCACCTCAGTGTTCGTTGCTAGGAATATATACGCACTACTATAATTAAAATAGAACAGATAACCTATAAGGACCTACTGAATAGCACAGGGGCTTCCCAGGTGGCGCAAGTGGTAAGTGACTTGCTGCCAACGTAGGAGACATAAGAGGCCGGGTTCAATCCCTGTGTTGGAAAGATTCCTTGGAGGAGGAAATGGCAACCCACTCCAGTATTCTTGCTGGAGAATCCCATGGATAGAGGACCCTGGTGGGCTACAGTGCATGGGGTCACAAAGAATCAGACTCAACTGAAATGACTCAGCATGCATATAGCACAGGGAACTCTGCTCAATATTCTGTAATAACCTAAATAGGGAAAGAACTTGAAAAAGAATATATATATAGTATACATATATGTATAACTGAATCACTTCGTTGTACACTTGAAACTAACGCAACATTGTAAATCAACTATATTCTAATACAAAATAGTTTTTTAAAATATATATTGCACATGCTTTCATCTCTATCTTTCTACATTATTTCATTATTTCCCTTAGGAAAATACCTAGAAGCAGAATAGATGAATTAAAAATAGGTACATTTTAAATTATTTTGAACACATATTTCCAAAACTCATTCTAGAAAATTATAAATATACACATTTCTAGCCCTCAAGTAAACTCAAATATGTATATATCTTAGTATATTTATTTGGTTTTCATTGTGGGTTTCATCCCACCTTATTACAAAAGAGTTTCAGGCAGCTTTTAAAGATATATACAAGGTTAAAAATATGATCAAATGGAAACTAAGGATAAGAAAAAATAAGATGAGGACAGGTGTGACATTAACATGTAAATGCTCTGAGATTCTTTGCAGCTGAGCACTTTGAGTAAGAAACTATATTCAAGCTTTATAAATATCCAGACAAATACTTGATTAAGCAAGGTGATGACTGAATGAATCACTTCCAATTTCTTTTGAAAGTTGGCATAGTATGCATAATAAATGACTGAGTTAATGACAGTAATAAAAAGTCATGTCGATAGTCCATGAGACAGATATGAATAATTAGGTGATGATTGTATTAGTAAAATAAAAATAATTTTCACTCAGATGGACATGAAACTATAAAGTCCAATGAAGTCTTCAATCCAAAAAGGAGATTTATTATTCAAATAATTGTTAAAATCTCCTATTCCTTTTTTCTTTCCTGTCAGAAGATTTTAATCAATATCCATGTCCTCCTTTACCCAAATATTCACTATGCATCCAAAAGTGATGAACTTAGTCTTGTTTATACTGCACAATACTATTTCTTTAAAAATTAGCAGACTTTTAGACAATACTTCTATAGAAAAATGAGGAGGTAACCTCCAGAACCAATCATTAACAATGGTAAAAACAAACCAATGAAACCAGGAACCATTCAGTGCTTCTAGAGATGTCTGTCCAATATGCTAGCCCCTAGACACAAACGTCTAGTAAAATTTAAATGAAAACTAATTAACATTAAGTAAAATTTTTAAAGTCAATTCTTCAGCCTGACTACCAAGCTTCAAATGCTCAGTAGCCATATATGGCTGGTGGCAACCAGTCTGGACAGTACATATACGGATAGTACAGATATAGAATATTCTTATCATCACAGAAAGTGCTATTGGGTAGTACTACTTGCAGAATATAAAGTGTCTTTGATCAATAAAAAGATAGCACACTTAAAGGTGTATATATAAGCTGACTGACTAGAGGTCAAAATGTATTTTCCAATAAAATCATGAGTACAGATTATTTCTAGGTGAGTCTGTAAAAGTCTCCTTGATAAATAACAAGCATTGGCAAAGGTGTGGAGAAGCTGGAACTCACCTCCATTCCTGGTAGGAATGTAAAATGGTGCAATCCCTATGGAAAATAGTTTGGAGGTTCCTCAAAAAATTAAGACTTACCATATGAGCCAGCAACGCCATTTGTAGTTTATATCAAGGGAATTTAAAAGAAGGATTTAAATAGATACCTGAGTGCCAGGGTTCACTGTAGCATTATTCACAGTAGCCAGAAAATGGAAACAACCCAAGTGACCATCAGCAGATGAACGGATAAACAAAATGTGGCTCACACATTCAATATAATAATATTCAGCCATTAAAAGAAGTAAAGATCTAATAGATGCTACAAAACATGGATGAACCCTAAAATACAGCAAGATGAATACTGTAGGAAATATATGAACATATAAAATATCGGAAAGTGAAAGTGTTAGTTGCTCAGTAGGGTCTGACTCTTTACTACCCCCATACACTGTAGCCCGCCAGGCTCCTCTGTCCACGGGATTCTCCAGGCAAGGACACTGGAGTGGGTAGCCATGCCCTCTCCAGGTGATCTTCCTGACCCAGGGGTCAAGCCTGGGTTTCTTGCATTGCAAGCAGACTCTGTACCATCTTAGCTACCAGAGGAGCCCATTTAGCATGCTAGCATAGTAATGCTCACAATCCTTCAAGCTAGGCTTCAACAGTTCATAAACCTCAAAAGTACAAGCTGCACTTAGAAAAGGCAGAGGAACCAGTGATCAAATTGCCAATATTTGTTAGATTACAGAAAAAGCAAGAGAATCCCAGAAAATCATCTACTTCTGCTTCACTAACTACACTAAAGCTTTGACTGTGTGGATCACAACAAACTGGAAAATTTTTAAAGGAGAGGGGAATACCAGACCACCCTACTTGTCTCCTGAGAAACCCATATGCAAGTCAAGAAGTAACAGGACCAGACATGGAACAATGGACTGGTTCAAAATTGGGAAAGGAGTACATCAAGGCTATATACTGTTACCTTGCTTATTTAACTTATATGAAGAGTATATCATGCAAGATGCCAGGCTAGATGAATCACAAGCTGGAATCAAGACTGCCGAGAGAAATATCAACAACCTCAGATATGCAGATGATACCACTCTAATGACAGAAAGCAAAGAGGAACTAAAGAGCCTCTTGATGAAGCTTGAAAGATGTCCTTGAAAGAGGACAGTGAGAAAGCTAAAGACTCAACACTGAAAAAATGAAGATCAGAGCATCTGGTCCCATCACTCCATGGCAAATAGATGGGGAAAAACTGAAAACAGTGACAGATTTAATTTTCTTGGGCTCCAAAATCACTGTGGATGGTGGCCACAGCCATGAAATTAAGACACTGGCTCCTGGAAGGAAAGCTATGACAATCTAGAAGGTGTATTAAAAAGCAGAGACATCACTTTTCCGACAAAGGTCTGTATAGTCAGAGCTATGGTTTTTCCATTAGTCATGTATGGATGTGAGAGTTGGACTATAAAGAAAGCTAAATGCCGAAGAATTAATTATTTTGAACTGTGGTGTTGGAGAAGACTCTTGAGAGTCCCTTGGATAGCAAGGAGATCTAAACAGTCAATTCTACTGGAAATCAATCCTGAATATTCATTGGAAGGACTGATGCTAAGGCTCTAATATTTGGGCCACCTGATGCAAAGAACTGACTCATTAGAAAAGATTCTGATGTTGGGAAAGATTGAGGGCAGGAGGAGAAGAGGGCGACAGAGGATGAGATAGTTGGATGGCCCACCGACTCAATGGACATGAGTTTGAGCAAACTCTGAGAGATAGTGAAGGACAGGGAAGCCTACTGTGCTGCAGTCCATGGGGTCACAAAGAGTGGGACATGACTTAGTGACTGAAAAACAAGAATATAAAATATCTGGAACAGGCAAGTTCACAGGAGCAAGACGTAGATCAGTGTTTACCAGGGGCTGGAGGGAGGCAGAATGGCAGTCACTGCTTGATAAGCACAGAGTATGTGTCTGGGTGATGGAAAAGTTTTGAAAACAGTAGTAGTGTTTACAAAACATTGTGAATAGTTTATGCCACTAACTGTACACTTAAAATGGTTAAAATGAAATATTTTGCATTATATTTGCTTTACCACACTAAAAATACCCTTAAAAAGTACTCAGTGAAAGACTGACCAATGTAAACACTAAAAATAAAATATATTTAGAAGTTAATGTCACTGGAATCCTGCAAATTAACAATGCAACATAGTTGTAAATAATTCTATTATACACTTGTAATCAAACATACAGGTAAACAATTGCATTGCTGAAAACTAGTGCTTTACTTCCTAGGAATGCTGGAGTTGAGGAATAACAAGCTTAATTAGAGGAGGAGGTATCCATCTGAGCAGGAAATACTGTGACAATTCATTACACATCTTCTCAGCTTTTCCATCAACATCGGAGGTGGCTAGTAAGTCATTCTATATTACAATTTGATTTAAAAATCACACCATGGAGCTTTTTCTTTTCCTTGACATGAGGATATCACTGTCACTAAATTTACAGTGGTCAGTCTAGGTATTTATGTTTTGCCTTCATAAATAAAATTTTTAAAGAGAAAGGGGATGGGGAAAGTAAACAATCTTTCAATGAAGTAAGAGTAGAGGTTTGCAGGTAATATTTGTTTGCGCTAAACACTTTATATACATTATCTCATTAAAGTGCTTGCAGACACAACTGAGAAAATACAGAGACTAAAAACAAACTGAACTGCACACAGAAGATCAGAAGAGTGCACCAGAAATTAACACCACCTTGTAAATCAACTACACTTCACTAAAAAAAGAAAGAAAATGACAGCAGAAAGAAATTAAGAGATTATAAGTAGATATAATTACATTGAAGACTTCCCAGTTGGCTCAGTGGTAAAGATACCACCTGACAGTTCAGGAGATGTGGGTTCAATCACTGGGTTGGAAGAATCCCAGAGATTGGAAGAAGGAAATGGCAGCCTTCTCCAGTATTTTTGTCTGGAGAATCCCAAGGACAGAAGAGCCTGGTGGGTTACAGCCTATGGGATCACAAAGAATAGGACATGACCGCATGACTGAACATACACACAGACACTACATAATTATATTGAGACCGGGAAAAATATGTGATAGAACAGACATAATACTTAGCTACTCAAAGTGTGGTCTGCGTCCAGCAGCAATGGCATCACTTAAGGGTTTAGAGCTACCATTTCAGAATCTGTGTTTCAGCAAGATACACACATTAATGATTGATGAGAGGGCAGAACAGAGGAAACCTCTGAAGGAGGTCAATTCAGTCGTTCCCTAGATGGCATCAGGGAAGAAAGTAGGGAAAACCACTAGTCCATTCAAGTATGACCTAAAACAAATCCCTTATGATTATACAGTGGAAGTGAGAAACAGATTTGAGGGACTAGATCTGATAGACAGAGTGCCTGATGAACTATGGACAGAGGTTCGTGACATTGTACAGGAGACAGGGATCAAGACCATCCCCATGGAAAAGAAATGCAAAAAAGCAAAATGGCTGTCTGAGGAGGCCTTACAAACAACTGTGAAAAGAAGAGAGGCGAAAAGCAAAGGAGAAAAGGAAAGATATAAGCATCTGAATGCAGAGTTCCAAAGAACAGCAAGAAGAGATAAGAAAGCCTTCCTCAGCGATCAGTGCAAAGAAATAGAGGAAAACAACAAAATAGGAAAGATTAGAGATCTCTTTAAGAAAATCAGAGATACCAAGGGAACACTTCATGCAAAGATGGGCTCAATAAAGGACAGAAATGGTATGGACCTAACAGAAGCAGAAGATATTAAGAAGAGGTGGCAAGAATACAAGAAGAACTGTACAAAAAAGAGCTTCATGACCCAGATAATCATGATGGTGTGATCACTCACCTAGAGCCAGACATCCTGAGAAGTCAAGTGGGCCTTAGAAAGCATCACTACGAACAAAGCTAGTGGAGGTGATGGAATTCCAGTTGAGCTATTTCAAATCCTAAAAGATGATGCTGTGAAAGTGCTGCACTCAATATGCCAGTAAATCTGGAAAACTCAGCAGTGGCCACAGGACTGGAAAAGGTCAGTTTTCATTCCAATCCCAAAGAAAGGCAATACCAAAGAATATTCAAACTACTGCACAATTGCACTCATCTCACACACTAGTAAAGTAATGCTCAAAATTCTCCAAGCCAGGCTTCAGCAATATGTGAACCGTGAAATTCCAAATGTTCAAGCTGGTTTTAGAAAAGGCAGAGGAACCAGAGATCAAATTGCCAACATCTGATGGATCATGGAAAAAGCAAGAGTTCCAGAAAAACATCTACTTCTGCTTTATTGACTATGCCAAAGCCTTTGACTGTGTGGATCACAATAAACTGTGGAAAATTCTTAAAGAGATGCGAATACCGGCCCACCTGACCTGCCTCTTGAGAAATCTGTATGCAGGTCAGGAAGCAACAGTGAGAACTGGACATGGAACAACAGACTGGTTCCAAATAGGAAAAAGAGCACATCAAGGCTGTATATTGTCACCCTGCTTATTTAACTTATATGCAGAGTAGTACATCGTGAGAAACGCTGGGCTGGATGAAGCACAACTGGAATCAAGATTGCCAGGAGAAATATCAGTAACCTCAGATATGCAGATGACATCACCCTTATGGCACCACCCTTATGGCAGAAAGTGAAGAGGAACTAAAAAGCCTCTTGATGAAAGTGAAAGAGGAGAGTGAAATAGTTGGCTTAAAGCTCAACATTCAGAAAATGAAGATCATGGCATCTGGTCCCATCACTTCATGGCAAATAGATGGGGAAACAGTGGAAACAGTGGCTGACTTTATTTTGGGGGGCTCCAAAATCACTGCAGATGGTGACTGCAGCCATGGAATTTAAAAATGCTTGCTCCTTGGAAGAAAAGCTATGACCAACCTAGACAGCATATTAAAAAGCAGAGCTATTACTTTGCCAACAAAGGTCCATCTAGTCAAGGCTATGGTTTTTCCAGTGGTCATGTATGGATGTGAGAGTTGGACTGTGAAGAAAGCTGAGCACCAAAGAATTGACAGTTTTGAACTGTGGTGTTGGAGAAGACTCTTGAGAGTCCCTTGAACTGCAAGGAGATCCAACCAGTCCATTTTAAAGGCGATCAGTCCTGGGTGTTCACTGGAAGGACTGATGCTAAAGCTGAAACTCCAATACTTTGGCCACCTCATGTGAAGAGCTGACTTGTTGAAAAATCGCTCCCTGATGCTGGGAGGGATTGGGGGCAGGAGGAGATGGGGACGACAGAGGATGAGATGGCTGGATGGCATCACTGACTTGATGGACGTGAGTTTGAGTGAAATCCGGGAGTTGGTGATGGACAGGGAGGCCTGGCATGCTGCGATTCATGAGGTCGCAAAGAGTCGGACACAACTTGAGTGACTGAACTGAACTGAGATGGCATCAGACACTGTCAGTGACCTACCCATCAGCCATTCTCAAATCCTTCTCTATTGCCTGCCTTCCAATAACAACACTAAATCAGCCAGCAGCTTCTCTGCCTCTCTTCCCCTAAGAGTAGCAATGACCACCCAGAGGGACAATGAGACATGATGAAATGTTTACTGGGCAGCTTCTGGTAAAGAGTTTCCCATTTGAGCAAAGTAGAGATGGTACAGTAAGATTTTTTTTTTCTTTTTTTTGCTACATTCTAATTTCCTTTCTTCTAAGATTCCTATTGTAAAGTTACAATGTTCATAACTGGGACAGCTATTTCCTTGCTAATAAGAGCAGACATCACTAACATAGATACTAAGAACACATATATGGGGTTGCTGCTGCTAAGTCGCTTCAGTCGTGTCTGACTCCATGCGACCCCATAGATGGCAGCCCACCAGGCTCCCCCGTTCCTGGGATTCTCCAGGCAAGAACACTGGAGTAGGTTGCCATTTCCTTCTCCAATGCATGAAAGTGAAAAGAGAAAGTGAAGTCACTCAGTCGTGTCCGACTCTTAGCGACCCGATGGACTGTAGCCCACCAGGCTCCTCCGTCCATGGGATTTTCCAGAAAGAGCACTGGAGTGGGGTGCCATTGCCTTCTCCAATATATGGGGTTAAAAAGAGTCTTATGATATCACTGAGCCGCTGCACCAACTGCACTGTCCACCTTTGAACTTCTTGTGTTTTGTGAGATAATGACATGTCCCTTTGTCTAAGTCACTGTTCTTTTCTTAGGGCTTTTAAAAAATTTTTAATTTCATACTGGAGTATATTTGATTCCCAGTGCCGTTAGTTTCACAGGGACAGCAGAGGGACTCAGCCATACACATGCATGCATCCATTCTCCCCCAAGCTCCCCTCCCAGCCCGTTTGCCACATAACATCGAGCAGAATTTCCTGTGCTGTAGGGTGGGTCCTTGTTGCTCACCAGTTTTAAGTTTGGCATTGTGTTGTCACTGTTCTATTGCTTGCATCTGAGAGCATTTCTAATATTCATTAGGGTCAGCAGAGTGAGAAGAAAAGAGAAAGAGAGAATCATCTATCCCATGTGTAGAAAGAAAGCTCATACGTAGGGGGCACAAAAAAAACCTCTGAAGGACTCAGAAATTTTTAGTCATATTGTAGACTTGATTAATTCAGTTATTTACATCTCAAAGAGTTGTGTGTCTTAGTGTTTTTTTCCCATAAAAACTGATAGCTGGTAAGTCTGTAATTCAAGTGAATTTTCTTTATAGACATAGAATGTGAATAACATTTGAATTTCAGTATTCTATTAAAAACTATTTATGAAAGTCAGTGATTAAAATTGACAAGCTTTGTACAGCAGAAATTAGCCCAACACTGTAAATCAACTACACTTGAATAAAATAAATTTTGAAAAATGACAAGCTTTGCTACTTTTTTGTTAACTAGGTTACTTTTAAACCTTATTATTTCATGATGTGTATTGTTGCTACACATTCACTGTGTACCTCCTCAAATCTGCTGAAATATAGAATTTCAGTCCATAGGGAGTAGATTTCAAAGTGATATAAGAAGTAAACAGGTTATATTTTCCCCGAACTTCTCATGACTAAAAAAATTTAATCAAAGAGTATTCCCTCCCATTTCCTTTCCTTTTCTCTGAATCAACAAAGTCTTGTTTGGAAGAAAAATGGAAATTTCAGCATCTATTTCTGTATGGAATTGAAATGTTCCATGACACTTCTATCACACCCTACCACTATAAGCCAGGGCTGCTGCCACTTCTGTTACAACAAAAAGAAAGTGCAGTAAAGGATATGAATTACCAGAATTTGCAGGGATTAGGATTTAAATCTTCTCATTATTGAGTATGATGAAAGACTAAATTTAAACACTTGTGAATGAAAATCTGTTATAAATCTATAAATGCATTTCCTATAACAGTAACATAATACATCTTTAGATCATTGTGAACTTCCATGGATCTCACAGTAATCAATGATGTTCAAACTATGGAAAGGTTAAAATGAAAGATGAATTGCTTGAACTTACTGTATCCTAGAACATACCTTGGAGATATATATGGCAATTGTTTCTGGATTCTTTTTTTTAATCATTTGGTTTTGGCTCAGACTTTTTTATACTTTTGCAGGGGACTTGTTTGTCATTAATCTCTTCTCTCAAAAAGATTACAAGATTATGCCCAAGAAATAATGTGGGTTTTCAAAGTTTTATTATTTTTAAATATATTTTTACAGTATATGTATTCAAACTTAATGTATACTTAACAAAATAATTCTCAGACCCCAATGTGCATGGGAATCACCTGGGGTCTTACTGAAATGCAGTCTCAAATTCAGTAGATCTGGTGCTGGGCCTGAGACTCTGTATTTCTCACAACGTGAACCTGGCACTGTGGGTTCCCACACCATTCTTTTGGTAGCAGGGCCTTGCATCTTATTCTTCACAAAGTGCATTCATTCATGTGATTCTCCTATAATTCTCACCCTCCCCCCACCATATCGATGCCTAAGAAAAATTAAGTTGCTGAGAACTTAGGGGTCTTTTCAAGACCGTACACAATACAACCCTCCAACCCACACAAACAGACACAAATCTAATTTTCTTTCTACTTCAGAAGAGGGCTTTCCCCTGCACCTCTGCCAGGATAGACATCCAGTCCTTTGGATAAAATCAGAACAAGTCCTGCAGTCTGTGAGTCCATTTAGACTGTATAATTCTCTGGGCTTCCCTGGCGGCTCAGTCAGTAAAGAATCTGCCTGCAATGCAGGAGATCTAGGTTCCATCTCTGAGTTGGGGAGATCGCCTGGAGAAGGAAATGGCAATCCACTCCAGTATTCCTGCCTGGAAAATCCCGTGGACAGAGAAGCCTGGCAGGCTACAGTAGCCAATGTGTGAGCAAAATAAGTCAACTCCAGACTACAATTCAGTCTACAATAGGAGGATTTATTTGGCATTATTTATATATCAGAATGCACTGCCATTTTGACTTCAATTAGACATTAGAATTGGAGAAGGCAATGGCACCCCACTCCAGTACTCTTGCCTGGAAAATCCTATGGATGGCAGAGCCTGGTAGGCTGCAGTCCATGGGGTCGCTAAGAGTTGGGCACGACTGAGCGACTTCCCTTTCACTTTTCACTTTCACGCATTGGAGAAGGAAATGGAGACCCGCTCCAGTGTTGCCTGGAGAATCCCAGGGACGGGGGAGCCTGGTGGGCTGCCGTCTATGGGGTCGCACAGAGTCGGACACGACTGAAGCGACTTAGCAGCAAAAGCAGACCTTAGAATGGTATACAGAGAGGAATGTCCCTTTACATACACTGTGTGTCATTAACATGCCAGCTTTCAATAAAGCAGAGGTTAGTTAATATTCAGATGGGAGAAGGATGAGTGATAAACAGACATTCAGAAGACACTGGTCCCAGTCCAGAGGAAAACAGAATAAGGGCTTGGTTCTCTTTCCACTTTTGTCTTCCTTTCCTCTCTTTCTCTACCCTCCTCCTTCCTTCTCTGCCACAGCATACATCTCTACAGAACCCTTAAGGATCTGGTTCCACTTTCCATGAGGGAACTAACTGAAAAAGCTAAAATGCTTGTGAGGGTCTGAGAGCAGCAGAAAGCCTGGTTATTTGGAGTTCTGTAGGCCAGCTCATAGTATTAACACTTAAGGAAGCCTTCTGCAACATCACCCAGAATGAGCATATGGCAGACCTCCATAAGCAACCATCACTAACTATTCAGTCATGTTCATTATGTTTGAATTAACAGTGACAGGACACATCCTGTTTATTAGATGATGTTTCTATTTAATTCCCTATTATCTATTAAAATCTCTCAGTTCTTGCAGAAAGGATGCACAGAAAAGTCATGCACAGAGCTCAAGGACCACCCGTATATTACTTTTCCCATTCTTTTCAAAATACAGTTCAAAAGAGTGGACTCTAAAAATCAGCACCACCACATTAGTACAGCACCGTGACCTCACAGTTCTGGTTCTGACTAGGGTGTTGCAAGGAGAAATGCACTGTTGGTTTTATCCCTGGCTGGGAGCCAAGTTACCCTCATTCCTGGGGAGCAAAGTGGAAGTGACACTGAATTGCACAGTTGCTAGGTGAAAAGATGGTTTCAATATACTGTTGGTGGTATTGTCATGGAAGCTATACTGCACTACATTCTCTGAACCTACACATCTGCCAGTGGGTCAGTGTGCTAGCATCACAAGACTGGAAATGAAGGCATGGACCTACTTAACGATCACTGCTTCCATCACATATGTCCCCAGTACTGCTCAACTGACATGATGTGGGAGGGCTGTGAAGATTAACTGCAAGGCAGCCATTCAGGAGGGGTCTGAGCTAAGACCTTGGTCCTGTGGGTTAGCTCAAGTCAGGCATCTATGGAGCTTCCTATTGGGATTTTCCGAGATCTGATAGCTTATCACCACCTCTCAGTCTCTCATCCCAAGTGACCACTATGCTGATTGGACATAGCCAGCACTGGGATCGCCACACATAGACTCCAATCTCTCTTAATTTTTGTTTGAAGGGTGTTCTTCTAATGTTGTAGGTTACCCACCTGCTGCAAAACAGCTACAACCACTCTAGAGCTTTCATTCCCATGTACAGACTTCTCTGTTCCCCTACTCTGATTTGATTAGAGAAAAAACAAAAAAATGCCTGCAGAGTTAATCCTTGAGTTCATCATGTCACAGCATGAGAATCAAGCACTCTATATACCTGAAACTATCTAACAAGAGTAAGATGTTTATTTTTGTGGGGTTTCTGATTTTTGAGGTTTATGTAAAAATGGTCATCTCTTGGTGAAGACGGGAAAAATAACACAGTGACTCAGAGTGGGCCTTGGGCAGAATGTGTAGACATGGCTGAGTGTCCTCATGCCACTTAGATTTCATTAGCTCTAAGTTAGTCCTGTTTTCAGGACTGATTATTCTTTACTGAAAAAGGAATCACAAAATTTTTCTGAGCAGAAAAACTGACACAAAGTCTTATTAGTAGCCTAAAGACTAAAAATTCATTTACTGAGTGCATTTTGTTTAAATTAAAGTAGCATATAATCTATTCAATGTCTGAGTTCATTCGTAAATAAATGCCTATCCCTGCTAATAACAATAATAACATGCTGCATGTGTTACAATTTTTATACTTTTAAACACTTTCAATATGAAGTGAACCACTTTTAATTTCAATAAACATCCATAAAATTTGCACATTGATTTAATTGTCAATGTTCCACCAAAAAGAGATATTGAAATCCTAAACTTCGGTACCTCAGAATGTGACTTACTTGGAAAAAATCAGGTTAAAATGAGGTCATTAAGGTAGACCCCACTCCAATATGACAGTATCTTTATTAAAAAGAGGAAAGTTAGACACAGACAGGCTCAGAAGGAAGATGATGTGAGGAGACAGCAAAGAGACAGTATGAATCAAGCCAGGGAATATCTGAGACCTCCAGAAGCCAATTTTCTTCTGCTTACCTGGAATCAGTCACTTCAAATATTGTTTTCTTTAACAAGGCTTCTCTTGGAGGATCTGACATGGAAGCTGATGGGTTCTACTTCCTAGATGAATGAACTATGGTTACAAAAGTGCTGAATTTATAAATTTACATAATGAGGGTTCAAGTAATATGATTGTGTACTGTGGAAAAATAATTTCAGGGAGCAAGTTCTTTCTTTCTAAGTGAGGGCCTGTAATTTCATTGCATAAATGTCCTAGTATATTCAGCATATATTTATGAAGTACTTATTATGTGCCTGGTACAGTATGAGACAGAGGATCATTCATGAAACACAATTAAACTGAGATGTCATTATAAGTAGATCTGGCAAAAGAATGACAACAGTTTCCTAAACACTCTGGGTGGAGCCAGGAAAAAAGGAGTCCCCACCCCCTCCTTGGAAAGCTTGAGCTAAGTTTGATACTATCATGGAAGAACTTGGTATATTCTCCATTAAAATAGAGATATTTTTGTTGGGCTTAATAAATAGTATTAACAAGCTTTATTGTTCAATTAAGGTGATTGAATCAAATGAGATTATTAGCAATTCTCAGGGTAGCAATGCCTAATCTTTGCTTACCAGTATCACTATGCTCAAAATTGTCAAGCACTCTCTTCTTTGATCTTTTCAACCACTTTATTGGGTAGGTACTACAGTACTACCTCACTTTGAAGATGAATAAACCCATACATAGAGGAGCAAATAACATACTTATTAGGTCACAGATGTAATAAAAAGTACAGTTACATTGCAAAACCATGATTGTCTGTTTCAAGAACTGACATAAGAAGCAAAGGACACTCACTTTCTAAATAGCACATCCACTAACTAGGTGAAACTTTGAGTAAAGGGACTTCCTTGGTGATCCAGGGGTTAGGATTCCAAGCTTCCAGTGGGGAACATGAGAGGAGAAGTGCTTGATTCCTGGATCAAGGAACTGGTATCTCACACACTGAGTGGAATGGCCAAAAAATTTAAACAGAAAGAAAAAAACAAGAACTTTGGGTAAAAATTCACCTCTGAATCTCATGAAATAATAATAGCCTTTGATTCACAGTTATGCAAAAATCCTCCCTTCATTTTTACAAAGTCTAGTCTAAGAGAGTAACAGTACTCTAAGAAAAGAAAATACTATAAAAACTACAGAGAGCAGGGTTTACAGATCCCTCAGAATGTGAATTCCATTTGTTGAATAAATCACTCCGGAATACAAATTAGTATTTCAGAAGAGGAAAAAGTGCGTACAGATGATCATTGGAGTAAAGGAGTAACAGATGGCAAGTGGAACCTTTAAAAATCCAATATCGGTGAATCAGACACATGAGATTGGAAAATAGCCTTTTGTTTCTACCTTCAACAATTCTCTTCCCAAATAAAAATTCTCCTGTCAGCTATAGAGTTTCTATCAAATCCACCACAAGTGTTCAAAGCAAAGAGAAATCATGGTGGTGTTAAATGACAGAATTGGAAATGGCCTTAGAGACTATGTGTAACCCTCATACAGAGGTTGAAATCTCAGCACAGAGAGTTTAAAGTTGGTAACAACTGTAGATGGAAATCCTATGGCTAAAATGCATTCATTGTTAATGTGGGAATCATAACAGTGTATGTCCAAAGTATTCTTTCTTCTCTGTGTATTCTTCTGGAGGTGAGGTCTGACAGGTTTATTAGTTCAAACAGTTTGTAACTCTGTTAAGAACATCCAGTGCTCATATATTTTCTAAAGCTGACTTATCACCAGTAAGGTATTTCATTTTCACAAGAACCTTCTCACACATGGGCCACACGCCAATGCAGCATTTTCCCCTCATAATCTTGAATGGTGAGGCAGCTTTGACTCCATCCTTCTTCCAGAGCATGTGGGCAGAGTATCAGCCACAACAACAGTGAGGAGGGTGACTTCACTGAGTTCTGGTCCATGATACATAGGTGGGAGAGGAAATTATTTTAAAACATGCTTCACATCCCCCAGCCTCTCTTCTCCTTGCATGGTGGCACTGGTAGTCTTTTGTTCCACATGACATGACCTCAGTATGGAAACATCCCAGGTTCCTGGGTCATCACTTGAAAGAAAGCCACCCAGGAGAGCTGCCCGACCTCCACTGTACTACAGTATGGCTGACAAATAATCATTCTCTTGCAGCACGGAGGATTCAAGATGTGCTTGTTACCACGCATCACCTAACCCCTCCTGACTATCATAGGCAAGAGCTCTCTGTAACGACCACTCCTACAATCGTGCTTATTCAGAACTGAGAGCATCCTGAACACGTGCACACAGCTTTCCATGTCTTGATGGTGTTGATAGCAAATCAAAAATCTAAAAGAAAGTAATAATACAGCTGGCTCTATTTTCTCTCTCTCTGGGCCTCTCACTTCTGTTTCTCATTGTCCACCTACTCTGGGGATCAGTCCATATCTCTGAGATGCCAACACCAGGCTTGCCAGCTCCACACTACTGGATCAGCCTTCTCCATGTCAACACTCTAACAATTTCAGGCTCCACATCTTTGGTATCTGATTTGTTTTATTCACTGGGTTCATTTTTACATAACTGATTCAATCCATGTCAACATCTACTCAGGTTAGTATCTAACTTATTAGGGTCTGTTACAAACACAGACTGTGGCCGGTATCCCTGCGTATATGATAAGGATGTGGAATCAAATATCCTTTAGTTGGTATACTTTCTATTTCTTCTCCAGGTTTAGGCACCATTATAGTTAACAAGGGCTTCCCTGGTGGCTCAGATGGTAAAGAATCCACCTGCAATACAGGAGACCTGGGTTTGATCCCTGGGTTGGGAAGACCCCCTGGAGGAGGGCATGGCAACACACTCCAGTATTCTTACCCGGACAATTCCAGGGACAGAGAAACCTGGAGGGCTACAGTTCATGGGGTTGCAAAGACGTGGACACGACTAAGTGACTAAGCCCAGCACAGCACAACACATGGCCAAAAACACCCTTCACATTTGTTGGTTAGATAGGACTACCAGAAAATAACATTTTTTCACTTTTACCTTTTCCCTTGATAAGTAGTTTTAGATAAATATATTATTCACCTTATCTATGTTGGGAGACATGAGTGATTCCATTAACAACAAAATGTTAACAACAGCAGATATATCTAAATCTTTCCCCTATTATGGGAATGTAAAGATCTCATGAAACTTCTAAGGAGAGGATTCCCTTCAATTGAGTTGGATGTTGGAAACATTTCTCCTAGCTTTCTGATATGATATGAGACAGTTGCAACAGTGATGGAGAGGGAAAGGGCATGATTTTGGAGGAGACCTTGAAATGATGAATTGAGAAGAGAGGAATTTGAGACTAGTCTGCTCCTCTGAAACTGGCAGGAATCACCAAGTCAGTAAAGCCTCCAAACATCTGAAGACAGACTCATATTTATCGTCTTACTTTCCTTTTCTAAAGAGGAAAATCACTACATGGGGGAAAAAGAGTGAGAATATTTGCATCAACAAGAAACAACCTAAACCAGAGATAAGCACCTGCAAAGGACACCTGCTTTGCTATAAGAGACACCGAAAAGAGATTGTCTTTGAAGATATACAAAGAATTGCCTGAAGGACTGGAAGCTTTTATCCAGAGAAAAAAAACGGGAGGAGAAGGCAAAGCTGAAAGAATTGTCAGAAAACACAAGAATATGCCCAAACCATGCCCAACCGTGAGTGAGGAGGAGCTCAGTCACTTAAGGACTGTGCAGCGGCTCCGAACACCAACAGCAAAGGGCATGCACCTCACCCGCTTCACTCGCAACTTACTGGCTCTTGGTCAACAATTTTAACCCATTGTCATAAGTCAACAACCCTAATCCCTAACCTGATGTCCAGTATTAATAGTGTCTGCCATGGTATCTTCACTTGACCCATTCTGATTGGTGATACAGGACACAGGTCATCACTCTGTGATTGCGGCACCTATTTCTCTAGCTTTCTAGAAACTGGGACCTAGTCAATATGTTTTAATTTGCTTATTTTCTGCTTAAACCACTAATGATTGATTTCTCCTGTTTGTAACCATATCCCTGGAGTGGACATTTTCCATGCTCTGCTCAGATCCTCTGATTCCACTCTTCAGTGCTGTGAGGTTTCCCCCCAGATCTCCCCGCTGTGTACTCTTGGTTGTAAAATTAACTCTTGCAACTTTCTTTGAAAGGACTACCCTCAGAGTATAAAAGTGTTTTGTACACAAGCCCACAGAGCTGCAAATGCTTGAAAACTGACACCCTCCTTAGGCAGTATTTGACAAATGATCAGCAGGTTAGGGATACGAAAACTCCTGTATCAGCTGGCTAGGGCTGCTATAACAAAGTACCACAGCCTGGATGCCATCAACAATAGAAATGTATTTTCTCACAACCCTGGAGGCTAGGAGCCGAAAATCAAAATGTCATTAGAGCTGGTTCTTCTGAGGCTGATCTCCTTGGTTTCCCTTCTTCCTGTGTCTTCTTCACGTGGTCTTTGTTTCGTGTGTGTGTGTTCTGATCTCTTCTTAGGAGGACACTGGTCATATCGGATTGGGGCCCTCCCATGTGACCTCATCTTAACTGTTTTTTCTTTTTAATTGGAGGGTAATTCCTTTAAACTGTTGTGTTGGTTTCTGCTGTACAACAGCACAAACCAGTCATAAGTACACAGACATGCCTTCCCTCTTGAGGCTCTCTCCCACTCTAACCAACAGTGCACCACTCCAGGTCACCACAGAGTGCTGGGTAGAGACCCCTGCATACAGCAGCCTCCCGCTGTCTCCTTTATACATGGTGGTGTGTATAAGTCAATGCTAGTCTTCCAGTTCGTCCCACCCTCTCCTTACCCCATTGTGTCCATCCTCTACGGTGGTGTAACTATCCCTGCCCTATCCATAGGTTCACCAGTACCATTTTTCTAGAATCCATACATACTCATTAATTTGGTTTTCTTTCTCTGACGTCTCACGCTGTATAACAGGTTCTAGGTTCATTCACCACATTACAACTGATTCAAATTCATTCCTTGTTATGGCTGAGTAATATTACACTGTGGGCTTCCCAGGTGGCTCAGTGGTAAAGAATCCACCTGCAGTGCAAGAGACATGGGTTTGATCCCTGGGTTGGGAAGATCCCCTGGAGGAGAATATGGCAACCCACTCCAGCATTCTTGCCTGGGAAATTCCATGGACAGAGAAGCCTGGAGGGCTACAGTCCATGGGGTCACAAAGAGTCAGACACGACTTAGTGACTAAACAACAACAATATTCCATGGTATATATGTACCATAACTTCCTTACCCATTCATCTATCAATGGACATCCAGGTTGATTCCATGTCCTGGCCAGTATAAATAGGGCTGTGATGAACATGGGGAGCAGGGTATATGTATCTTTTTAAATTATGGTTTTCTCAGGGTATATGCCCAGTAGCAGGATTGCTGGGTCCTAATGGGCTTCCCAGGTGGTGCTAGTGGTAAAGAACCCACCCACCAATGCACGAGACGTAAGAGACATGGGTTTGATCCCTGGGTCAGGAAGGTCCCCTGGAAGACAGCATGACAACCCACACCAATGTTCTTGACTGGAGAATCCCATGGACAGAGAGAACTGGTGGGCTACAGTCCATGGGGTCACAAAGAGTTGGACACAACTGAAGCAATTTAGTAGGCACACATGCACAGCACATGGTAAGTAAAGACATTAACTCCAAATAGAGTCACATTCTGAGGTACTGAGAAGTTAAGACTTCAGTATCTGAATTTTTAGGGGAACACAATTCAGCTTATATCAACGACCTCCCTTGTCTCAAGGAGATATAAACAGTGAGACATGGTATAGTCCAGAGAGGCTCTGAAAGATGAAGCTGAGGCTGGGACATGGTCTAAAATCACACTCTTTTCTGAGTTTCTTGCCCTTGTTTGGCCAGTTCCACTCAGCATTTCAGTGGTTTCTCCTGGGAGCCCTTCCTTAACAAATTACTTGAACAGGAATTCTCATCTCTGGCTCTGCTTCCTGGAAAGCTGAACCATTAGATTATCCTGAATAATACACCTTCCTTTGCTCAGATGGTATTCCAGCAGAAAAAGCTTCAAGAGGATAGGCAGCTTTATCCTCTGTAAAGCATCAGGAAGTGCTGCCAGTGAGACAGAGAACTGAGGACTCTGAAAACCCTCTCCTCTACAGAAGCACTGAGGACACGGGGGACGTTGTCAGAAATCACCTCTTCAGAGCTCTGGAAATCAACCAAAGGCTTGCAACACTCTAGAAAACACACATCCAAGAAAAATGGCTGAATCTCAGTAGGAACAGAGAACTTGCAGGATTTCAACTTGTCTACTTCTATCCCCCTTTTCCAGCACTGCAGTAACCTTGAAAAACCAACACCCTCACAATCAGTGAAAACTAACATTCTAGCAGCCTCTGAAAGTGTCATAACAAGGATGAAGCTATTCCAGTGCCCAAGTCCCAGAGAACTGCCGTTATCTGACCTGCCTGTCCATTCCCTGGAAAGGAACTCTCATAGAATCAGCTTTCATTTGACCTAATTCAGAATTCTTCCAGGGAAAACAGCTTTTCAATACACTGTAATCAAACTATCAAATGTGAAAGCAACAAGAGATTCTTGAAAGCTGCAAGAAAGATGTACTCATTACATACAAGGGCTCCTCAATAAGATTAATAACTAATTTCTCATCAGAAATCATAAAGACCATAGGTAGTGAACAGATACATTCAAAGTGCTGAAATAAAAACACTATCAACCAAGAGCTGAAGCAGCAATTCTATGGAACCAAGACTTTTACATTCAGTAAAATTATCCTTTGAAAGCTAAGGAGAAATTAAGGTATTTCTATATAAACAAAAATGGAGAGAAGTGGTCATTAAAATACCAGCTCTACAATAAATACTAAAGGAAGAAATGAAGGAACACTAGACAGTAACTTAAATCCACATAAATAAATAAATTACAGCAGTTCAGTTCAGTTCAGTCGCTCAGTCGTGTCCGACTCTGCGACCCCATGAATCGCAGCACGCCAGGCCTCCCTGTCCATCACCATCTCCCGGAGTTCACTCAGACGCACATCCACTGAGTTGGTGATGCCATCCAGCCATCTCATCCTCTGTCGTCCCCTTCTCCTCCTGCCCCCAATCCCTCCCAGCATCAGAGTCTTTTCCAACGAGTCAACTCTTCGCATGAGGTGGCCAAAGTACTGGAGCTTCAGCTTTAGCATCATTCCTTCCAAAGAAATCCCAGGGCTAATGCTGATCTCCTTTAGAATGGACTGGTTGGATCTCCTTGCAGTCCAAGAGACTCTCAAGAGTCTTCTCCAACACCACAGTTCAAAAGCATCAATTCTTCAGTGCTCAGCCCTCTTCACAGTCCAATTCTCACATCCATACATGACCACTGGAAAAACCATAGCCTTGACTAGACGGACCTTAGTCGGCAAAGTAACGTCTCTGCTTTTGAATATGCTATCTAGGTTGGTCATAAATTACAGCAGTAGAGAGAGCTAAATAGATAAATATAAAAGCTTCTATAATGTATGTATTATTTATAGTACTTTTTCTTCCTAACTGATGAAAAGAAAACCGCATAAAGCAATAATTATGAATCTGTGTAGATGAGCCTATAAAGAAAGAAGATGCAATTTGCATGACAATAATAGCAGCAAGGAGGATGGAGAAACTAGGGCCATTTAGGAACAAAGGTTTTTAAACTACTGACATTAAGTTTGTGTTAATATAATTAGACTGTATAAATTAATATATTGATCATAATTCCTAGGGCAGTCTCTAGGAAAATGATATATACAATAAAATAAATGATAAAAGAATTAAAGTGATACACTAGAAAATCAGAACACAAAAGAAGGCAGTAGAAGAGGCAACGCAGAACAACAAGAACAAAACAGACATGAGGCACAGAGAAAATAAATAGAAAAAAGGAAAACATAAGTATCACCACATAGCAACTTCATTAAATGTAAATGGAATAAACACTCCAGTTAAAAGGCACTGCTTGGTAGAATGGATTAAAAAAAAAAAAGAAAAAAAAATCATGATCTGACTACATGTACATCAAACCCACAGTGAGACACCACAATATTCTAAGGTATTATTTGTTCTTCCTTCTCTTGTTTTGAAGAAAACACTGAATCATACCTCACCTCTGTGTACACACACGTACCCACACACCCTAGCGTATTTTTATGTCTCAGTTCTACATGCTAAAATGGAGGAAATGCAATAGATAAGGGCCAAGTAATGATATTCATAGAACTTAATGCTGTGTCAACAACATGCCCACATCTATCCAAATGTAGGATTTCCAAAACATTTTAAAAACAAAATTTATACTCACAAAATATGCCCCATACATGCAAATTGGGCCAGAGAGCCTTGCAGAATCAGAAGGGACTATTCTGCAAATGTACTATCTCACTTTATCTCCATTGCAACCGTGTGATATAAATATTAACAGGTATTTTAATCTCCACTTAAAAAATAAGGACTTAGATGTCAGGAAGATACATTATTTGCAGACGCTATACAGTTAATTTGTGGCAGAAACAGTATGAAAACATACCCTGATTCTTTCCTCTCATCATACAAACAGCCCATTGAAGCAGCAAGTGAAATTGTTCTGACTTTAGTTAAAATGCCTGAGAGAACTTTAAAGTAGGTGATGAGATTTTGCTATCCCATAACTTAATTTACAAAGAGGAGTGAAAGAAGTTGTGCTGAGAATGGGCTGCAAGTCTTTAACGGCATATTTGCTTAAAATACTGTAGAGGGAATTGCCCATGAGCTGCTTATTGAAATCAAATAAATTTCCTTAAATCACTGTCTTTTTCTTTTCATTAACAAAGTCTGCACTGGCAATGAGTTTGCAGTCATCACAGTGATAAAATGCAGCCTGTCAACCTGCCTAGAGGAAGTCAATAGCACATTGAACTAAGCCCCCTACCTTCAGCATGTACACACACACATGCAATATCCTCATTTTATGGCCTGAAGTATTTTTCTATTCTACTGTGCGCTTTTCGAAAAGTGGCAATGCCTTGGAAGCAAAAGGAGGACACTCGAGCCACTTTGAAATAAATTCAATATCTGTTCCTGTTACAGAAAATTGTCATAAACCACAAGGCATCGTATTTTGGTTAAACTATCAGCCAGTCACCCTTTATGGAACTGTCTTTACTACCTACTGCATTTCTTGAAATTGCCCACGCTGCTCATAAATGTCAAACAAGGTTCGCATACTTACCTGGGCTTTTCTATTTAGCAAGTGACAGCAAAGTGCCCTCCCAGCAGAATGCTATCCATGTAATTCAGCTGAGGGAGTAAAACTGAGAACGAAGATGTCTCTTGCCCCACTGTGGCTGCACTGCTGACAAGAAAATGCCCCTTACCCTCACTGAGAAGCACCACCGAGAGGGAGCATAGAGCATGTCTGGGTGATGCAACCAGCTGTGCATGGAATGAACCCTTGATTAAAAAGTACTTAACAGCAATACAACTAGAGTCACCACCATCATTTTAATTTCAGTGGAACTGAAAGACAATGCTCTGCCAGCACTAAGCCACTCTGTTTCATTTCTATCTCCTTCTCTAGGATGGTACAGCCAACACAGTAGAGGTCTCCAACGCTACAAGAAGAGATTAGGTGGGAAGGCAATCAAAGACTACTTCAAGGCACAGAAAAATCCCTACAACACCTATGATGTTCCTCTCCCTTCTTATAAAAAAGGATTTGGCTCCCTGTTTCTTCATTTTAAAATAGTAATAAGAATACCTGAGCAAGAAAACTGTTGTTAAAACAGAATGAAAAAAAAGTGTGTATCAAAATCTTCGGGTTAAGATGATACCAAAAGTCTGCATGGAAACCCCAACCAAAGTCACCTCTAGCCAAGCTAACCAAGAATAAAAGACAACACAAATTGCTAATGTCAAAAATGGATGACATACCATCACAAGTGATCCCATAGATATTAAAATGGTAACAGGGGAATAGTTACTACAAAAAACCCTATGGTCACAACTTTGGCCATTTAGATAAAACAGATGAACTCATATAAGGAGAAATAAATAAGCTAAATAGCCCTATATGTACTTTTTATCTGAATCAATATTTAATAGCTTTCCAAAAAAAAAAAAAAAAAGTATCAGGCTTAAATGACTTCACTGGCAAATTCTACCAAACACTTAAAAAGAAATTATACCAATTCTTTCTCAAAAAATAGACATAAGAAGTAATTCTATGAGGTCAACATTATCCTAAAACTAAAACCAGATAAATATTACAAGGAAACAAATGACTAGTATCCAAATAATTAAGATCATAAACATATATGTGAACTTCCTTATGAATATTAGCAAACGACTCAAAAACTGAGTAAAAAGAATTCTATAGCACAGCCAAGCAGGATTTATTCTAGGCATGCAAGTTTGGTTCAACATTCAAAAATCCATCAATGTAATCGACCTTATTAACAGAAGATTCTAGATAACTTAAAATAAACAGAAGATAAAACTTTAAGGATCAGAAGCAAAATAACAATAATCATAGCCACAGAACAACAACTGAAATCACTCACTGAGTCCTTAAAGAAGCGCCCTTTCTGCTCACTGCCATACCAGTTCAGTCTTGTCCTACCAGGAACAAACAGAAAAAGGGCAAAAGGCAAGGCCAGAACTGAGGGGCTTTCTTTCTCCTTTACCCGAGAGTCTGAATGAAGATCTTGAAATATAGCTGTTTATATACCCATTTCACAGAACAGAGAAAATCAATACTCAAAAGACGACATAACCTGCTTTGGAACAACCAGTGCTTGAGTAACAGACCAGGAAATGATGCCAGGTGTGATAGCAAGGCAGTAGCCACGGAAGCACCCTCGGTCTTAGAAACAGCAAGAAGGAAGCTCCTGAGCGCTAACAGAGGAGCCATTTGGGAAATCCCTTTGGCGAAAGGGGCCTGGATTAAGATAAAAGGAAGTGAGTCTGCACCATAGTAGCAAACAAGCAAATCACCCTCTTCCCTCTCTGCTACTTGATTCATGGAGAGAGGGACACTGGAGCACATGGAGCCCAAGGACAGAGGGAGAAGCAGACAGGTAGGAAAAAAGGTATCTGCAACACTGCGGGTGTAGACAGGGGTACACTGCAGTGTTGGGGGTATGCCTTACCTGGGTGACTCACAGAAGGCTTCACATTGAAGGGAAGAAGTGAAACTGAAAGCAAAAGTCACTCCGTCCTGTCCGACTCTTTGCGACCCGATGGACTGTACAGTCCATGGGATTCTCCAGGCCAGAATACTGGAGTGGGTTCTCCAGGGGATCCTCCCAATCCAGGGATCGAATCCAGGTCTCCCACATTGCTGATGGGTTCTTTACTAGCTGAGCCACAAGGGAAGCCCAAGAATACTGGAGTGGGTAGCCTATCCCTTCTCCAGGCGATCTTCCTGACCCAAGAATGGGACCGGGGTCTCCTGCATGGCAGGTGGATTCTTTACCAACTGAGCTATGAGGGAAGCCTCTTATAAGGGGAAGCGTCTTAAAAATGAATGGACATCAAAGACCTTAACTGTTCCATAGAAGAGTTAGTTAACTCTTCTATTAACTAACTGTGTGAGCCTAAGTAAGTTATATAACTTCTCTGGACTTTGCAATGTTTCTTCTAAAAAATGACAGAGGAAGATGAGAGTTTTTAAGCATTCTTTTAGTTCCATCAGTCAAGAATTATATGAATTTGTAACAGAATGGAAATATGTCTGACTTTCCCCCATCATCTCTCATGAATGCTGTGTTTTTCCTTTCCCTTCTGCTTGCCTTGCCAACCCACACTACCCTACTACACCCCTACCACCACCACCAAAAAGAGAGGAAGTGAAATGCAAGTTTTAAAATGGCAAGTGCCTTTACTCTTGGCTAAGTTTAACATGCATTTAGTCACCTGTGGTGGGTTATTTTGGCTTTAGACTCTATTTATTCTGTCAGTGAGTAAAAAAAGGTACCACTCAACACACCACCACCACAGCATATGTGCAGACTCTAGCATAGAAAGAGGACTCTTTTCTGTGGAATTTTAGAAAAGCCATTAGCTTTATAGCATTTCACTAATATTTTTGGCATTTCAACATACGACTTCAAATCTTAAGCATATGGAATCTCTAGGAAGTCTATTACATGTGAATGAACTGTAATATTTTATTGTTAAAGGTATATTTTTAGATAAACTATAGAGAAAAAAACTGATGAAAATGCTGAGTCATTATAGAAACAGAAGGAAAAAGAGAAAAGTACAGAGGAATTAGTACAGATATAACCCTTGGATTCTGACGGGTTCTAAAGGGCAGAGATGACTTGAACTAACATAGGAAGATCCAATTCTTCAAAACCTTCTTTCCATTATCAGCAAGGAAAATCAGCATCCCTGTGGCCATGTTCTGTCATATAGCTGAGCTGAAATGGCAGAGCCTAGCCTTTGAGTGAGTAGACCCAGCTTCTGAGTGCTGTGTGACTTTGGAGAAACTCTTTAACCTCTCTGAATTTCAGTGCCCCCATGTGCAAAATGAAGTCTTTTGTGAGGAGAATAGAAAGTGGAGAAAACATGTTAGGTCATACAATCTGGGCTCATCCATTCACCTATTCTTTACTACATCCTTACCAGGCATAAAGCACTAAGGATCTTCCGGTGAGTAAAAACAAACAGAAAGCTGTGAAAATATATTTAAACCAATAAACATAAAGATGCACTTGTGAGGTGGCCAGAGAAAAGATGTGCGACCCTAGAACTATGATAGGAGCTGAGTTGTTCATGTGATGAAAATAAAAGGTTTGGAATTTGGAAGAGAAGATTCTGGGCCTGGCCTTGAGGAATTGCAAACTAGAATTAACTAATCAAGGAGGACAAGCCTCCAAGACAAATAAAGGGAAGGAGAGAAAGGAGGACTTTGGGATATTAACATTGCTGAGACCAGAACAGGTCTCTCAAGAGGCAGCCTGTGGTTGATCCATATGAGCCTGGTGACAACGAGTGAGGAGGCAGGGCCATCTCTACCTCTTTTAGCCTGGTGACTGTCAACAAGTCTTGTGGCCAGTTTGAGTCTCAACTTCCCCAGCTGTGAAAAAATAATGGAGCTAACCATATCTCATTTAGAGAGAATACCACAGTATTTGACAGAGTACATGGTCACAAAATATTCCCCTGTATGTACAAGATTCATGCAAGAAAATTTTTCATGGCATTAATTCAGATTTAACACACCTTCAAATTTGTCTTGGTAAGGTTAATCAGAATAACTATTATGAAATTGACTCCTACAGTCAAATATGCTAAAATTGACAACTTTTAGGTAACAATCTACATAGAAGTATAAATATGGAAGCAAATAAAACCAAAGTTAAAAGATCATTAGTAGGGAATTCAGAAGGACTGTATAACAGAGGTCTATTACATGGTTCAGTTACAGTGTTGACAGCACAGTTGTCATCATTTAAAATTTCTCTTCCACATCAAGACTAAACCAGTCTTACAACTCCCAAGAAGATACCACACTGACTACCCCATTCTTTTGCAAGAATTAGAACAAAACCCTCACCTGTTGACATTCCTCAGCAAATGCACAGCATCTACAAAGCACAGGGCACTCCCCTCTTGCTCTCCTTTCTCTGTGCAGGGTTACCTTTTATTTCACGCTTGTTATGTTCAAATGACCAGGTTACATGCTTCACACACTTCACCTCCACTAATGAGTGAGTAAAGTCGCTCAGTCGTGTCCGACTCTTTGCGACCCCATGAACTGTAGCCCACCAGGCTCCTCCATCCATGGGATTTTCCAGGCAAGAATACTGGAGTGGGTTACCATTTCCTTCTCCAGGAGATCTTCCTGACCCAGGGATTGAACCGAGGTCTCCCGCATTGTAGGCAGATGCTTTACAGTCTGAGCCACCAGGGAAGTCAACCCTAAGCACCTAGCAAACCCACCAGGTAATTATGACCAGTCCCAACAGGGGGTGAGACTGAGGCTCACTGAAGTTAAATGACTTACAATTACAAGGCTCATACATGGAAGAGCCAGGATCTGAAATCAAATCACTCTTGTTCTAAAGCCTAAGATTTTGTTATACCAATTTTTTCCCCAAACTCAATGGCTCAGTGGGGTAATAATATGAAAGGTGGGGAGGGAGGGAAGGGCAGGAGTCCAGTGATAATACTGGCAGTGAAGGAGAATATTATCTGTAGATGGTGCTGTCAGATTTAGCGTATAAAAATACAGAACATTAACTCTGAATTTGCAATAACCTTTTTTTTTTCAAAGCACACCCCCATGTAATATTTGGGACCTATCCACACTAAAAAAAAAAATTGTTTGATATTTAACTGAAATTCAAATTTATTTAGGCATCCTGTATTTCACCTGGTAAATCTATTTGTAATTTTAAAACAACAGTAAAACTATCTAAAACTATCTTACGGAGGTGCCTCCATAACATAAAGAGCAACATATAATCTAGAAATCCCACTCCTGAGCACGTATCTGTAAAAAACTATAATTCAAAAAGATACACGTGGCCGATTCCATTGCAGCATTACTTACAATAGCAAAGATACGGAGGCAACCAAAATGTCCATCAACAGATGAATGGATAAAGATGCGGTACACACATATGATGGAATATTATTCAATCATAAAAAATAAAGAAAAATGTTATCTGTAGCAACATAGATGGACCTAGAGAACATCATACTGAGTGAAATAAGTCAGAAAGAGAAAGACAAGTACCACATGATCTATTGCTTGTATGTGGAATCTTTTAAAAATGATACAAGTGAACTTATGTACTAAACAGAAATAGACACACAGACGTAGAAAATGATGAGTTAAGGGCTGGTATACACACACTATATAAAATAAATAACCAAGAAAGAAATACTGTATAGCACAGGAAACTATATGAATATTTTGTAATAATCTAAAAGGGAAAAGAATCTGGTAAAGGATACACACACACACAACTATACAGTTGTTCATTTTCTAAGTCATGTCTGACTCTTTGTGACCCATGGACTGTAGCATTCCAGGCTTCCCTGTCCTTCACTATCTCCCAGAGTTTGCTCAAATTCATGTCCATTTTAGTCATTGATGCTATCTAACCATCTCATTCTCTGCCAGCCCCTTCTTCTTTGCCCTCCATCTTTCCCAACATCAGGGTCTTTTCCAGTGAGATGGCTCTTCACATCAGGTGGCCTAAGTATCGGAGCTTCAGCTTCAGCATCAGTCCTTCCAACGAACATTCAGGGTTGGTTTCTTAGGATGGACTGGTTTCATCTCCTTGCAGGGTGGCCCTACATGGCTTAACTCATGGTTTCATTGAGTTAGCCATGCCCCTTCACCACAACAAGGCTGTGATCCATGAAGGGGATATATGTACATATCCTGAATCACTTTCCTGTACACGTGGAACCAGCACAACACTGCAAACCTAATAGACTTTAATACCAGGGTCTAACCCCTCTCTCCTTGGATGACTGGTCTAGTACCTTGCCCAACCCAGAAGGTTTAGCAGAGTGATGTCATGATACTAAGCCTGAATATTAGAAGCCTTGGCACTTCCTTCCAGGTCTCTTGTGATGTTCATTTCCTCCCTGTGGGAACACTCTGTCACAGAATTCTGATGAGAACCCCAAGACATGCAGCCAGGACGTGGGCAAGAACTCTTGTTGGCATTCACCACTGAGTTCCCAGCCAGCAACTACCGATCATAAATGTCCAGTCAGGTAACCCTGCAGGTACTCAGAACCCCAGTCTCTTCTGACTGAACCTGCACGAGAGACCTCAAGCAAGAATCACCCAGCTCAGTCAAGCACAAGCTGCGAGAGACAGTCATAAATTGTTCTGCATCAGGGGCTTGTGCATCACACAGCCGTAGACAACTGAAAGTGAAGTGAAGTGAAGGTTGCTCAGTCATGTCTGACTCTGCGACCCCATGGACCATACCGTCCATGGAATCCTCTAGGTCAGAATACTGGAGTGGGTAGCCGTTCCCTTCTCCAGGGCATCTTCCCAATCCAGGGATCAAATCCAAGTCTCCCACATTGCAGGCGGATTCTTCACTAGCTGAGCCACAAGGGAAGCCCAAGAATACTGGAGTGGGCAGCCCTTCACTTCTCCAGCAGATCTTCCAGACCCAGGAATTGAACCGGGGTCTCCTGCTTTGCAGATGGATCCAACAGAGGATGGAGAAGCATAATTTATGGCATTAAAAAAGGAAGTTCCACATAAATATTTGGGAAACATTGAAATTATGTTTTCCTCTTGGAGATTCACAGTATCATATCAACAGTTCTGGAAATATGCAAGAAAAAAGGATTTAATTTTATTCAACTCCATGTTTCTTAAATAGTCACATAATTCATTCTGTATAAAACTAACTAACATTTTGGGAAACAGCATCTAGGAAAGCTCAGTTTAGGAAACCTTGCACCATTCCAAGCTATGTTCCATCAAAACAAACAAATCCTGATGTTAATAAAATGGTGGACTCTAAGAGAAAACTAAGATGTAGAAATGTTATTTAGATTACACAACATATATGGTAACTATGTTCTCTGAACAAATAGGGATATATGTTCTAATGAAGAAGAATACACACAGAGAGAATGGGAGGGAATATTTGAAATTGAGACGAATTGATTGTTTGAGATCTATTCCAGGGGACCTGGGATGCAAAACATCTGAAGCAAAGTCTTTATTGTTAATAGAAAGTTCTCAGTTAAGACGCCTTCTATCTTAACACAAGCTAGAGATTTCAACTCAAAGTTTCACCTCACAGTTTAAATTACACAGCTTGTCCACAGCAGACAATCTAATTCAGATCTGCACTTTAAGCTGTGCTATATAGATAGGATTTTACTAGTAAAATAAATCATGAAGTACAAGGAATATTTGTCTCCACCCATTTGTCTGAAAAAGATCTCAAGTCATAAAAACTGTAATTCTCTACCATTTCTTGACATCTATATACCAGTTGACATATTTTCTCTCTTTAGTTCATGATAGTAGGTGGAAAGATATTTTTTAACTTCTCATTTATCTACTTTTAATAAATCATAAAGATAGCATATTCTTTTGCAGGTTTTCTTAAATATGAGTGTTTTTAAAGTCAACTGCTTGAAGGAAAAGACATTTTTATTTATGGATTCCACTGAGATGAAAGAAAGTAAACAGCTGTATAAATAAATTGCTACAAACATCTTTATTTTAATGCAGTTATCAAAGTACAACAGGTATTTACGATGAAATACTGCATAGAGAGAAGGCAAACACATGAAATCAACCAAGAGAGATGTTGGTAAGAAGAATCTGTGATCTTGCTATTTTATTTGTGAAGCTTGAAGATATTAATGAATGGAAAGCTGGGTCAGCTCAGCATAAGCCACTAACGCAGAAGGAGTTGCTCTTCACAAAACGCTCTTGTTTCATTTTATCTAGTTCATTTTGCAAAGAGGAGACTCCAGCTTAGAAAAAAGCCCTCACCTGCCCTGGGTGTGGGCAGTGGCATGTTCTCCAAAAGTAGCACCGTTTCAAAAATGTTCACATACCACTGTTATCATATATTTTAAAGAAGAGAAAAACATATTAGATGAAGCGGAATGAAGTATACTACAAAATCATCAACCATCAAACCTCAGGAAGGACAGTAATCAAAGAGTTTTTGGTGAGTGTGTCTGTTTTTTAAATGTGTTGTCTCACCTCTACTAACAATGAAACAGGCTCCATCTCTGAAGAAGACACATGGCCCTGTTCTGGGAGTTTTATTCTCATTGAAATATATAGAAATGGCACCCCTGGAAATGGACAGGACAGACATGGGCCCTAGAGAGAAGCTCTGCCTACCTCTCTCCTCTCTACTGGCTCTGCTGGCAGGTTGCTGGACCTGACCATTTCCATATAGCAAACGAGTTCTTCATGTTCATATATCCTTCCATGCAAGAGTGGCCCACCCAAAGCATATACCTAGTCCCTCTGATTTTAAGTCCCGTTAAGGTTTTTAGTTACCCCGGAACAAGAGAATTAACACCCTAAGGATATGGTAAATAGATCTAGGTTGTCATCAAGTGGGAAAAAGTAACTTAATTACAGGTGTGTAAGAGTAGAAGCAAAGTAAGTGAAACAGTCCAAATGAGTTTGCGCAACATGCGAGTTCTTAAAATGCTGACTCAGGATGTCTTCCCAAATGTTTGTTAGAGAGACTGAGAAGTAATCTGAAAAGACCAACGTACTCAAGAGATACCTTAGGTTCTCTTGGAAGAAGAAATATTAACAAATTCATACACACACACAGAATCACAGCTGTGGGCATAGGGTTACTAGAATCAGTTGCAGGAAAGCTTCCTGCCATTTAAACTTTTGCAAAACCTCTATAAATAAGCCAGTCCCATGGAAGTCAAAAGTTCACTTCTTTGACCTGAGCGCTCCTTGCCAGAGTTTTGAATTTACCTTTTTTCATGTAATAATTGTACTTGAAAGTTTATTATAGCATTTACACTCCCATGCTCTTTTTCCAATTTAATTCTCTTGACAATCCAGAGAAACTGGACCCAGTTATACAAGAAACCCAAGGACAATAGACTTCGGTGAGTTTCTAGTGACACAGCTACATAGGAGAGAGGCAAAAAAGGTTGGGACTTGAAACATTTTTATTTTCTTTTTTAACTATTAACTACTCTTTCTCTAATGACTGATTCTCCATTTATATCTCTCCTGTTCCCTTGCACCATTTCTTTATTCAATTTTATGGCACTATCAGGTAACTCTCAGAGTTATCTGAGATCATTACAGGAAGGTAACAAGAAAAATCAGGGTTTCCAAGACTAAATTCAGGCCAGGAAAAAAGAATCTCTATATATAACGGATGAAACAGCACTACAGTGGTAGGAGACACAGGCGCTGACCTAAGTAACTCTGGAGACGAGAGGAGACTATGAAGTTAGAGATAAAATGAACTGAACACAGGCAGAGCATTGTAATTGATAAAGGTGTTTCTCGTGGGAGTTGCTGTTTAGTCAGTAAGTTGTGTCTGCCTCTTTGTGACCTCATGGACTGTAGCCCACTAGGCTCCTCTGTCCATGGCATTTCCCAGGCAAGAATACCGGAGTGGGTTGCCATCTCCTTCTCCAAGTTATCTTCCTGATCCAGGGATCAAGCCCACGTCTCCTGAATTGGTAGGCAGACTCTTTACCACTGAGCCACCAACAAAGCCCTTCTCATTAGAGTGAAAGTGAAAGTTACGTCACTCAGTCCTGTCCGACTCTTTGCAACCCTACAGACTGTAGCCTACCAGGTTCCTCCATTCATGGGATTTTCCAGGCAAGAGTACTGGAGTGGGGTGCCATCACCTTCCCCATCTCATAAGAGTAGAGGCTACCAATTTTGAAACCACTTCATGTGTATACTGGAACTAACCATATGGGTAAATGGATAGTGGGCAGTAGGAGCTAGGTTTCTCATTATTACACTGGGAGGTTACAGATAAATAAGCAAGGAGGTTAGAATGAAGAATGTGATACAGGCTAGACTTGGAGACATCAGGATTAACTCACATTTAACTTAATAGAGACACAGATGGATAAAACATAGAAATGATTGCTGATGCATATATACACAGGTTAGTAAATGTATATATATGGGTGTGTATATATTTCTAAATTCAGTTTGCTTTAAGCAATGACATCCCAGTAGCAATGAAACACCTAGCACCCAGATCTTGGTTTACAACACAATTCTCCAGTACAAGGAAAAATGGCTGACTCTAGGGCGAAGGCAGAGAATACACAAAGTGAGCCTGTATGCCACAGTGCCAGAAAGTAAGGAAATGCCCGAAAAACAAAATGATGAGCATGTCAGAGGGACACAAGAGTCAACTGAAGTGTTCAATGACCAAAGCTGGAACAATTAGAGCAACAAAATAAATGACATACTACTGGGCTATCGCCTAATATATAGAGTATATATCAATGAATCCATGCTGATACTAAACGTTATTAAACACATAAATAAATAAGGAAGAACAGGCCAATCTCCTATATAGAAGAACTCTAAATAATTTGTGTATATCCTTCCACTCATAAGTAAAGCATAGCATGCCCCTCATCCCAAGTGCAGGGATAGTAACTTCTTTTTAAAGAGTACAGTATGGAAAGGGAGGGGAGGAGTAACTTTACAGCGTGAAAACTATTTCAACCACATGATCAAGAGTTTAACATCACTGGTAAAGAGTCCTGTTGATAGCATGTACTCTTTTTTTTTTTAATTGAAGTATAGTGAATTTACAGTATTCTATTAGTTTGAAGTGTATAGTATAGTGATTCAGTATTTTTGAAAATGCTCGGTGTAATTTCCTGTGTGATCCAGTATGTCTTTGTCGCTTATCTATTTTATATATAGTAGTTTGCCTCTGTTAGTCCTACATCCTAAATTTGCCCTTCACCACTCCCTCTGCTCTTTGGTAACTACAAAGCTGTTCTCTGTCCCTGAGTCTGTTTCTGTTGTGCATATACATTCTTTTGCAGTACTTTTTAGATTCCACATATAAATAATACTGTCTTTCTCTATGACTTGTTTCACTAAGCATAATATTCTCTAGGCTCATATGCTGCTAATGCTGTTGCTAAGTCGCTTCAGTCGTATCTGACTCTGTGCGACCCCATAGACGGCAGCCCACCAGGCTCCCCTGTCCCTGGGATTCTCCAGGCAAGAACACTGGAGTGGGTTGCCATTTCCTTCTCCAATGCATGAAAGTGAAAAGTGACAGTAAAGTCACTCAATCGTGTCCAACTCTCAGCGACCCCATGGACTGCAGCCCACCAGGCTCCTCCGTCCATGGGATTCTCCAGGCAAGAATACCGGAGTGCGGTGCCATTGCCTTCTCCGCTAGGCCCATATATGTTGCTATAAGTGGCAGAATCTCATTCTTTTTTTAACCTGAGTAATATTCCATTGTATATATGCCACTTCTTATTAATCCAGTCATGTATTGACAGACACTTGGCTGTTTCCGTGTCTTGGTAGATAGTTGTAAGTAGTGCTGTTTTGAACACTATGGTGCATATCCAAGGTATCTTTTCAAATTAGTATTTTCATTTTTTCCCTGGATTTATACCCAGGAGTGAAATTACTGTATCATACAATGGCTCTGGGCTTCTCTTGTGGCTCAGCTGGTAAAGAATCCACCTGCAGTGCAGGAGACCTGGGTTCAATCCCTGGGTTGGGAAGATCCTCTGGAGACTACCCACTCCAATATTCTGGCCTGGAGAATTCCATGGACCACAGTCCATGGGATCACAAAGAGTCGGACACGACTGAATGACATTCACTCACTTTCATAATGGTTCTGTTTAGTTTTTTGAGGAAAGTCGTGCTATTTTCTATAATGGCTGCACCAGTTTACATTCCTACCAATAGTGTATGAGGGTCCCTTTGCTCCACATGTTGTTGTTGTTGAGTCACCAAGGTATGTCCAACTTTGGGGGACCCCATAGACTGTAGCAGAGCAGGGCTCTGTCACTCACTATCTCCTGGAGTTTTCCCAAATTCATGTCCATTGAACTGTTGATGCCATCCAACCATCTCATCTTCTGTTGCCCTCTTCTCCTTCTGCCTTCAATCTTTCCCAACATCAGGGTGTTTTCCAATGAGTCAGCCATTCGCACCAGGTGGCCAAAGTATTGGAGCTTCAGCTTCACATCAGTCCTTTCAAAGAGTATTCAGGGTTGATTTCCTTTAAGATTGACTGGTTGGATCTCCTTGCTTTCCAACGGACTCTCAAGAGTCTTCTCCATCACCACAGTCGAAAAGCATCAGTTCTTCACACTCTGCCTTCTTTATTGTCCTACTCTCACATTTGTACATGACCTCTCCAACATTTGTTATTTACAGACTTTTTGATGATGGCCATTCTGAGTCAGGAGAAGGCAATGGCAACCCGCTCCAGTACTCTTGCCTGGCAAATCCCATGGACGAAGGAGCCTGGTAGGCTGCAGTCCATGGGGTCGCTAGGAGTTGGGACACGACTGAGCGATTTCACTTTCACTTTTCACTTTCCTGAATTGGAGAAAGAAATGGCAACCCACTCCAGTGTTCTTGCCTGGAGAATCCCAGGGATGGGGGAGCCTGGTGGGCTGCTGTCTCTGGGGTTGCACAGAGTTGGACACGACTGAAGCAACTTAGCAGCAGCAGCATTCTGAGGTAACATCTCATTGTAGTTTTGATTTGCATTTCTCTAATGATTAGCCAGTCCATTCTAAAGGAGATCAGTCCCGGGTGTTCTTTGGAAAGAATGATGCTGAGGCTGAAACTCCAATACTTTGGCCACCTCATGTGAAGAGCTGACTCATTGGAAAAGACTCTGATGCTGGGAGGGATTGGGGGCAGGAGGAGAACAGGACGACAGAGGATGAGATGGCTGGATGGCATCACCAACTCGATGGACATGAGTTTGGGTGAACTCTGGGAGTTGGTGATGGACAGGGAGGCCTGGCATGCTGCAGTTCACGGGGTCACAAAGAGTCGGACACGACTGAGCAACTGAACTGAACTGAACTGAACTGAATGATTAGCGATGTTGAGTATCTTTTCATGTTCATGTTAGCCATCTGCATGCCTCCTTGGAAAAATGCCAATGCAGGTTTTCTGTCCATTGGTTGAGTAGGTTGTTTGTTTTAATACTGAATTATGTGAGTTGTTTATATAGTTGTATATGTAGTCTGGATATGAACTCCTTGTTCTCATGTAACTCATGTATGTTACATCTTTGTAAATATTTTTAGCCATTCTGTAAATTGTATTTTCATTTTGTCAATTGTTTCCTTTGCTGTGTAAAACTTTTTAAGTTTAATTATGCTTCATTTATTTATTTTTGCTCATATTTCTTTTCCTTTAGGAGACTGATTCAAAATACACTGCTACAATTTATGTCAAACAAGTACCTATGTACATATGCCTATGTAATTTTCTAAGAATTTAAGTTTCCATTCTTACAGTTAGGTCTTTAAACGGTTTTTACTTTATTTTGTATATGATATGAGGGAGTGTTCTGATGTCATTGTTTTACTTGTACTTGTCCAGTTTTCCCAGGACCACCTATGAATATTTTTTATCCATGGTATATTCTTGCCTCCTTTGGCATTGATTAGTTGACCATAGGTACATGATTTATTTCCGGGTTCTCAGGTCTGTTTCATTCATCTGAGTGTTTTTGTGCCATTACCTTATAGTTCTGATTATTGTAGCTTTATAGTACAGTCAGAAATCTGGGAGGGCAATACTTCCAGCTTTCTTCTTCTTTCTCAAGATTGCCTCATCAGTTTGAGGTCTTTTGTGGTTCTAGTTGAATTTTGATATTCTTTCTAGTTCTATGAAAATAAATGTCATGGGTACTTTGATAGGTACTGCATTTAATCTGTAGATTGCTTTGGGGAGTATGGCCATTTTAACAATACTAAGTCTTTCAATCCAAGAGCATTAAATATCTTTCCATTTGTTTGTATAATCTTTAATTTCCTTCATCAGTGTTTTACAGTTATCAGAACACAGGCCTTTTGTCTCCTTGGACAACTTTATTCCTAGGTATTTTATTCTTGTTGATTCAATTTTTAATGGAATTTTTCATTTTCTTCTGATATTTCATTATTAATGTACATAAATATAACAGATTTCTGTATACTAATCTTGTATCTTTTAACCTTACTGAATTCATTTATTAGTTTTAACATTTTGGGGGCAGAAACCTTAGGGTTTTCTATGTAAAGTCATTCAATTCATTTGCAAATAGGACAGTTTTACCTCTTCTCTCCCAGTCTGAGTACATTTATTTCCTTTTCTTGTCTGAATGCTGTCGCTAGGCCTTTCAGTTCTATGCTAAATAGAAGCAGGGAGAGTGGACATCTTTGTCTTCTTCTTGAATTTAGCAAGAACGCTTTCAGCTTTTTATCATTAAGTATGATGTTGGCTGTGGGTTTGCCACAAATGTCCTTTATTATGTTGATATATGTTCCCTGGGTACCCACTTTGATGAAAGTTTTTACCATGAATGGATATTGCTGCTGCTGCTGCTGCTGCTAAGTCGCTTCAGTTGTGTCCAACTCTGTGCGACCCCATAGATGGCAGCCCACCAGGCTCCTCCATCCCTGGGATTCTCTAGGCAAGAACACTGCAGCGGGTTGCCATTTTAAATTCTGTCAAATATTATTTATTTTTCTGCATCTATTGAGATGATGATGTGATTTTCCACATTTGTTGATTTACAAATGTTAAATCTCCATCATAATCCTGATATAAATCCAACTTGATCATAGTGTATGGACCTTTTTATATATGGTTGAAATTGATTTGTGAATATTTTTACATCTATATTCATCAAAGATATTGGCCATTAAAGATTTTGCTTTATATTGTCTTGGCATGCTTTTGCTATCAGAGTAATGGCCTCATAGAATGATTTGGGGGAATAGGTATGATAGGAATTGGTTCTTCTCTATTTGTACATAGGATTCCCCCTTGAAGTTATCTAATCTTGGACTATTCGTTTCTGGGAGCTACTTTTTTTATTACAAATTCAATTTCACTTCTAGTGATCAGTCTGCTCAAACTGTGTTTCCTCTTGACTCGGTTCTGGCAGGCTGTATATTTCTAATATTCTCTTCTAGGCTGTCCAGTCTGTTGCTCAGAGTATTCTCTTACAATTTTATGTGTCGCTGTGTTATCAGTTATTACTTCTCCTCTTTCATTTATTGTTTTGTTCATTTGAATCCTCTTTTCTTCCTGGTGAACCTAGCTAAGGGCTTATCGACTTTGTTGATCCTTTTTAAAGAACCAGCTCTTAGTTTCATTGATCTTTTCTATTCTTTGCTGTTGTTGATATTTATTTATTTTTTCTCTCTGAGCTTTATTATTTCCTTCTTCTGCTGTTTTGGGATTTGTTTCCTCTTCCTTTTCCATTTCTTTTAGGTCATATGTTTAGATTGTTTATTTGCTACTTCTCTTGTTTCTTGAGGAAGGAACATACATATCGCTATAAACCTCCCTCTTAAAACTGCCTTTGATGAATCCCGTAGATTTGGGAAAGTTGTGCTTTCATTTTTATTTGTCTTGAGGTATTTTCTGATACCTTCTTTGGTTTCGTCACTAATCCATTTCTTAAAGGTATTTATTCACTTATTTACTTGGATGCACTGGGTTTAGTAACAGCAGGCAGGATTTTCATTCTTTGTGGTTTCTGCATGCAGCATCTTTGACCCTCATTGCAGCACATGTGGTCGTTAGCTGTAGCATGCAAAGTCTTAGCTGAGGCATGTAGCATCTATAATAGTTTCCAACCAGGGATCAAATCCAGGCCTCCTTCACTGGGAGTGCAGAGTGTTGGCTACTGGGTCACCAGGGAAGTGCCAACCAATTGATCTTTTAGTAGCATGCTGTTTAGTCTCCATGTGGTTTTTCTTTTCCCATTTTTCTTTTTGTAGCTAATTTCTAGTTTTATACCATTGTGGTTGGAAAAAATGCTTGATATAATTTCTACCCCCTTAAATTTGTTGAGGCTTGTCTTGTGGTCTAATATGTGATTGATCTTGAAGAACATTCCAAGCACACTTGGAAAGAATGTGTATTCTGGGTGGTTTTTTTTTTTTTTTTGGATGTAGTGTCCCGTAGATCTCAAATAAGTCCAGCTTGTCTAGTGTGTCATTTAGGACCTCTGTTGCTTTACTGATTTTCTGCCTGGATTATCTGTCCACTGATGTCTGTGGGTTTTAAAGTCCACTACCATTACTGTATTATTGTCAGCTTCTTCTTTCATACTTAATACTATCAATACTCCTGTATTGAGTGAACATGTCAACAAGTGTAATGCCCTCTTCTTGTATTGATCCCTTTGTCATTATAGAATGTCCTTCTTAGTCTTTTGTTACAGTATTTCTTTTAAAGTTCATTTTGTCTGATGTAAGTATTGCTATCCCCACTTTCTAGCCATTTCTACTTGCATGAAATATTCCTTCACTTTCAATCTCTGTGCCTTTGGCCTTGAAAAGAGTCTCCTGTAGATGGCACATTGAAGAGTCTTACTCTGTTTCCCATTAGCCACTGATCTGATTGGAGCATTTAGTCCACTAACATTTAAAGTAATTATTGACAAATATGTATTTTGGCCATTTTATTATTTATTTTCCAGTTATTTTTGTAGTTCTCTATTCTTCTTTTTGTTCCTCTCATTGTGGTTTGACAGTTTTCTTTAGTAGTATTATTTGTTCTTTCCTTTTAGTTCATTTGAGTCCTCTCTCTTTTCTTCTTGGTGAGCCTCAGTTCAGTACAGTCACTCAGTCATGTCGGACTCTTTGCGACCCCATGAACTGCAGCACGCCAGTCCTCCCTGTCCATCACCATCTCCTGGAGTTCACTCAGACTCACGTCCATCGAGTCTGTGATGCCATCCAGCCATCTCATCCTCTGTCCTCCCCTTCTCCTCCTGCCCCCAATCTCTCCCAGCATCAGAGTCTTTTCCAATGAGTCAACTCTTCGCATGAGGTGGCCAAAGGACTGGAGCTTCAGCTTTAGCATCATTCCTTCCAAAGAAATCCCAGGGCTGATCTCCTTCAGAATGGACTGGTTGGATCTCCTTGCAGTCCAAGGGACTCTCAAGAGTCTTCTCCAACACCACAGTTCAAAAGCATCAATTCTTCGGCGCTCAGCCTTCTTCACAGTCCAACTCTCACATCCATACATGACCACAGGAAAAACCATAGCCTTGACTAGACAGACCTTAGTCGGCAAAGTAATGTCTCTGCTTTTGAAAATGCTATCTAGGTTGGTCATAACTTTTCTTCCAAGGAGTAAGTGTCTTTTAATTTCATGGCTGCAGTCACCATCTGCAGTGATTTTGGAGCCCCCCAAAATAAAGTCTGACACTGCTTCCACTGTTTCCCCATCTATTTCCCATGAAGTGATGGGACCAGATGCCATGATCTTCATTTTCTGAATGTTGAGCTTTAAGCCAACTTTTTCACTCTTCTCTTTCACTTTCATCAAGAGGCTTTTTAGTTCCTCTTCACTTTCTGCCATAAGGGTGATGTCATCTGCATATCTGAGGTGATTGATATTTCTCCCGGCAATCTTGATTCCAGCTTGTGCTTCTTCCAGCCCAGCGTTTCTCATGATGTACTCTGCATATAAGTTAAATAAGCAGGGTGACAATATACAGCCTTGACGTACTCCTTTTCCTATTTGGTGAGCCTAGCTAAAGGCTTATCAATTTTGTTTATCTTTTTACTTTTTTACTTATACAATAGTGTATCTATGGTATGTTTTTGATTTGTGGTTACCACAGAGTTCATATATGCTGATCCATAATTATATTTACGTGTTTTAAACGGACATGTCATTTAAGTTTAAATGCATTCTAAAAGATCTTTGTTCTTTACTCCCTTCTCCCACATTTTGTGTTTTTGATGTCATATTTTACATCTTCATGCTTATCCTTTAGCTGCTTATTATAGCTATTGTTGCTTTTATAATTTTTTGTCTTTTAATCTGTATACTAACTTATTTAAAAATCTTCAATCTTTACTATATATCCAACTTTTCTACTGTGATTTCCCTTTACTACAAATTCTTTCTTCCACTTAGCAAAGACTCTTAAGCATTTGTTTTAGGGTAGGTTTAGTATTGCTTAATCCTAGTTTTTGCTTGTCTGAGTTCTTATCTCCCCTTCTATTTTAAATAATAATCTTGCGAGGTAGAGTATCCTAGGTTGCATGTTTCCCCCTTTTTGCAGTTTAAATATATCATGTCACTCTATTCTGGCCTGCAAAGCTTCTGCAGCTAAATCAGCTGATAACTTTATGGCAGTTCCCTTGTATATAACATTTTGTTTTTCTCTTGCTACCTTTAGAATAATCTCTAACTTTTGCCATTTTAATTATTGTATATCTTGCCTTGTGTCTGTTTGAGTTTACCTTGTTTGGGACCCTCTGTGCTTCCTATTCCTGAGTATCATTAAAACATTTACCAAGTGAAGGGAAAAGCAATGCCATGAATATTCCAAGACACAAGATATTTAAAATTATCTTTATATTTGCTTTGAAAGAAACAGGCAATCTCTTTCTTCTCTTACCTGATTTCTCTTCTTTATGAGATTTTTCTTGGGCTTATACTAATGTTATTCAGCATGTTGTAGTTAGCAGTTGGCAGTGGGAGGCAGTGGTTTGACACAATGGGTAGGGGAGTCTAAGACTCAAGTATTTACAGAAGATAGGCTTGCAAAGTGGACAAGCCATGTGTGGATAAGGAGGAGTTAGTCAGATGCTCGAAGTTTTCATTAATTCTAGACTCAAGAATCCAAAGTGAAACTGGTCTTTTAAATAGAGTACCTTAACAGAAAATTAAAGCACTAATTAGAGGGCTTCTCTCAACTTGGTCAAAAATTCAGAAGACCTGGGAAGCTTTAATTTCTTTTCTACTTCAATTCTAAGCAGCATAGAGAGTTAATATAATGGACAAGCTGAACCCAGCATGGCGCAAAGTGAATCTCTTTCATGAATGGAATAAGGGGGAGGGGGAGGGAGATGCGACAGCAGTAGGGAGGGAGGGACTTGAAACTACACTTTATATTCCAGTCACTGTAAGAATCATGAAGGTTCCGACCTCCTCACTATTAATTTTTTTTCTATTCCTAAAGAGAACAAACAAAGCAAAAGAAAACAGCTTCAGGCCTCAAAACAGCAAGTTTCAAATGTTGAGAATCATGATGCATACAACACCTTATGGCAACCCACTGTGCATGATTTCAGAGCAACAGCAACAAGTAGCAAAGGGATACAGGGACATGGTTCACTCCCGCATTACCTGCTAAAAGCTATTACCAATCCCAGCCCAGTGACGCTGCCCGGGAGCCTTGGGAAGCTGGAAATTCTAAATACTAATGAAAAACCGAACTGAATGCTCTTGATCTTGATCTCCATTCAGGAAACCCCAAGCAAGTCTGTAAAATTTCTCCTTGAATATATTCGCTGAGCATTTGTGATGCTCTAGTCTGGGGTGCATTTGAACATTTCAATGGGAAGATTTCTCTAAATGAGATGGATCCATAGAATCTTGCTCTAGTTCCAAATTAATTACAGTTTCTGGCTAATTCACCAGATCCTTTCCCCAGGGCCACCTCCTCTTGAAATTCCTGGGAATTATGTTTTCTCCTCTGGGGGCAGCCCAAAGCTGATGACTGGTTCATGGGTACCATTGTTGGTTCCCTTCTCTTAGAGTGGGACAACTTTTAGTGATTTATCTTCCGGAGCTCCCCATGGCCATCAGGCTGAAGTCAGACCTCAGCTGAAACCACAACATTGACTAAATTCTTACTTGTCCTATTCACATTCTCTCACTTCCTTACAGGTTTTACCTGCGAGTAATCCCTCTAGAAAAACTTGTGCCAGAATCCCTTTCTCAGGTTTCTGCTTGTAGACAGTCTGATCTAAGCCAACCCCAATAAAAAATTATAATGATGATGGCACTGGTGACATTATCAGTAACTGCAAACACAATAGAAACTTTCATATACTGAGTGCTTACTATAGTCAGGCACTGTTTTAAGGGTTTTACTGAATAAATCATCTCTTTTAAGCCTCACAAAATCCATGAGGTAGGTACTGTTAATATCCTCATTTTGTAGAAGAAAAGTTTTGGAGGGGTTAAAAATACTTGCCCAAGGTCACATAGCCAGTAAAAGGTGAATCCCAGGCAGTTACCCTCACTCCTAATCTATTTTACAACCACAAAATTCTTAACTCATTTCCGACTAGGGAATTTTTGCACAAACTAATGCTGTGGCCAGTGATTTTTACTTTGGCCAGCCAAACATTAATTGTTATTTCTCTAATACTCTGAGGGTTATTACACTTGGTAGTTACACCTGACACAGCTGCAAAACCTTCTAATTTTTGTGAGATGTTGTCTCCAACCCACTCTTCTGTAGAAGCACAGAAGCATCTCCAGCACCATGAGCTTCACTTTCACTTTCCCTATCAGAATCAATCACTGAGAGCTTTTTGTCTTTTTTTTTTAATCTAAGAGTCACATCATCTGAATCAAAACTATATTCTGAAGAACCTGAATAAAATTCAGCAAAAAATTCTTCACTAAAAATTTTGTGATGCATCATTTTTGAAAATTTTATAATATACAAAAGGTTGGAACAAAAATTCAATGGAACAAAATATGAATGATAATGAACTCAATCAATTTTAAGTTCTAACAACTTCCCTGGTGATGTTCATTGTATCACTCTCTAAAAACATACTGATACATCTTTAGTCATTGATATATTAAAATCAACCCATTTGTTATAAAGTTTCTTATCTTCAGAACTCAAAAATGTATCTTTGACAACCTGCTGCTTCTGCTGCTAAGTTGCTCAGTCCTGTCTGACTCTTTGTGACCCCATGGACTGCAGCCTACCAGGCTCCTCCATCCATGGGATTTTCCAGGCAAGAGTACTGGAGTGGGGTGCCACTGCCTTCTCCCTAGAGGGATGAGATTTGGGGGCAGGTAGGAGGGATGTTCAAGTGGGAGGGGACAAGGGTAGAACTATGGCTGATTCATGCTCATATTTGGTAGAAACTAATGCAATACTGTAAAGCAATTAATCTTCAATTAAAAATAAATAAATAATATATATATATATTAAATGAACAAAAAAATATCTTTAATCAGCTACTTTGGCCCTGGGATCTAAAGAAAGTGTGAAGAATTGAGGCCTGAAAATACAAATAGGCCAGCTACTGATTAGTAGGGTGTTGGGGACACCATTGAGAGGAAGGGGCCCTATCACCTCCTCTTCAGTAAAGCTCAGGTCACACAAAGTCAAAATCCAGATTCCTTCTGTATTATAGACTAATTTAAGGAAAATGAATACTGAAGCTCCAATACTTTGGCTACCTAATGCGAAGAGCCAACTCATTGGAAAAGACCCTAATGCTGGGAAAGACTGAAGGCAGGAGGAGAAGGGGTTGACAACGCGTGAGATGGTTGGATAGCATCAATTACTAAATGGACATAAGTTTGAGCAAACGCTGGGAGATTAGCGAAGGACAGGGAAGCCTCGTGTGCTGCAGTCCACAGAGTCAGACATGACTGAGCAACTGAATAGCAAGGAAAATCAGGTGAAGGATCCATAGCAGCTGCTATCCTATACTTTGGGTTCATGACTCCTGGCTTGTGAAAGCCCAAACCAGCTGTAAGAACCAAGAAAAAGAGTTATTATAACTAAGAGCCTATTCTTTTCTCATTCCCGAGAGTAGCTACACATATGCCCTCAACACAGAGCCTCAGGAGGGCTGTTATGGTTACAGCAACCAGTGAGAAAGGAAAAGGCCAGCAGTGTCCTGCCAGAGACTTACTGTGCCCTGGACCACTTCCCACATAAACAATGTGGGGATGCCTTTAAAGAAAGGATGCCCTTGGCTTTTTGAGGGTTAGAGTGATCATCCTACAAAACCACAACCTTTCCCTGGCCTTGAGTTCCTTGTTTGCAAAATATAAGTATCTGTGGTTTTACTTCTGCATAACCCTTTTTAGCAAACCCACAAGAATTTTTGAGTTCCAGTGTAAGTGATTTGCCAATTACTCCAGTTAGGCATAATTAGAAAAAATAGAAACCAAGGTTTTCAGAGGAAGAAGGCGGTAACTCAGAAGGCAGAATCAGAGTAGGAAATTTGACAATAAAACCCAGAAAGAGAAAGAGAGGGAAAACAAGGTTAACTCGGGGCCAGATGAAGACTTTTAGGCACTTATCTTGGGTGAAAAAAATTGTTTCTCTCTATATATGTGATTCAACATAAAGTTTTAGACTGTATACAGTCTTATGCCACTTTACACTTATGCCAAAATTAAACCAGTTTCTCCTAGGTTTTGTTTGTTTGTTTATTTCTAATTAAAAACTTCTGGAGAAGTCCTTAGCAGCAGGACCCCTCCTATCTTTGGAACCTTTGCTTGGCCAGCCTCTTAAGATACTTGTTGACAAAACAGCATGAGGTAAAGTGAAGCCTAGGTCTTAAAAACTAAATTCTAGTGCTTATTGGGAAGAAGGAAACTGTGATTTGTGTAGTAGTTGCTAATGTCTAAGTTTGCCGTAATGGATAGAAACAAATCTGAATGCCTAGATGTTTCTGCATTTTGGAGGCCAAGGGTGAATGCTAGAGATGGGATATAGGTAGATGGAGGCAATATTTTTGTGCTAAAAATTCCAACACTCTCTATGGCATTGAATGTTTAGGAGAAATCCTACTCAGAGGAGAGAGAAATATCTTGAGGTGTGCTCATGATTGACAACAAAGTAAAGCAACTCTACTGCTGCTGCTGCTGCTGCTAAGTCGCTTCAGTCGTGTCCAACTCTGTGCAACCCCAGAGATGGCAGCCCACCAGGCTCCACTGTCCCTGGGATTCTCCAGGCAAGAACACTGGAGTGGGTTGCCATTTCCTTCTCCAATGCATGAAAGTGAAAAGTGAAAGTGAAGTTGCTCAGTCGTGTCCGACTCTTTGCGACCCCATGGACTGCAGCCTACCAGGCTCCTCCGTCCATGGGATTTTCCAGGCAAGAGTACTGGACTGGGTTGCCGTTGCCTTCTCCGGAGCAACTCTACAGACACAACCAAATTCACCTGGAACAGGGTAGTTTTTTGGAGGAGGAAATGGCAACCCACTCCAGTATTCTTGCCTGGAAAATCCCACGGACAAAGGAACCTGGCGGGCTACCGTCCATGAGGGTCACACAGAGTCAGCCACGCCTGAGCACATAGGCACAGGGTGGTTTCACGATACTCACTGTTAAACCACTGAAACACACCTTCCTGGTTGTTAAATGGCTGTTGTCCTCAGCAACCTTGGCTCCTCCATCCCTCCCCAGGGATCACAGGATTCCCAGGACCCAGTAACTAAAGGATTAACACCTATATTAACAAAAGGTCCGTATAGTCAAAGCTATGGTTTTTCCAGTAGTCATGTATGGGTGTGAGTGTTGGACCATAAGGAAGGCTGAGCACTGAAGAATCGATGCTTTTGAATTGTGGTACATCCAAAAGATGCTTTAGAGTGCCCTGGACTGCAAGGAGATCAAACCAGTCAATCTGAAAGGATCAAGCTTGAATATTCATTGGAAGGACTGATGCTGAAGCTGAAGCTCCAAAACCGTGGCCTCCTGATGCAAAGAGTTGACTCATTGGAAAAGACACAGCTGCTTGGAAAGATTAAAGGCAAAAGGAAAAGAGGGTGGCAGAGGATGAGATGGTTAGATAGCATCACTGTCTCAATGAACATGAATTTGAGCAAACTCAAGGAGATAGTGAAGAACAGGTTAAAAGAGTCGGACTCAACTTGGCGACTGAACAACACCTAGACAGGCTGAGAGGAGTGTCCACCCTAAATGGTTACTCCAATCTGTCTGATGGCAGACCAATCTGTCAACATGACATTGAAACCACATGATGGGAGATCATGAAATTGTATTAGTAAATGAGAGCTGAAAAATGGAAATGAAGAATATACCTATTACAATTCATTTATAATAAATAAAACAATATATTTTCAAGGAAATTCTCATTTTTTGTTAATTAAAGTTTCTCAACCATTACTTTTCCCACTGAAGGAGTCTTTGGGCCTAGAAAAGAAAACAACAGTCTCAAAGGCCCTTGTTCAATCATCTAACTTAGGAGAAAACAGAACTTTAGGTCCTGCCCTGATGCTCCAGGCCTGTTGCATCTATCTGGGACTTATCACCCCCTGTCCAGAAACCTTCCCCCCTCTACAGCTGCCCAGAAGACTTATCACCCCCTGCCCAACTGCAAATGCCATCTCAGCTGAAGATGAGACAAAACATCCCGCCTGATTAACATTTCCCTTATCGCTTCCCTGGTGGCTCAGAGGTTAAAGCGTCTGCCTGGAATGCGGGAGACCCGGGTTCGATCCCTGGGTTGGGAAGATCCCCTGCAGAAGGAAATGGCAACCCACTCCAGTACTCTTGCCTGGAGAATGCCATGGACAGAGGAGCCTGGTAGGCTACAGTCCATGGGATCACAAAGAGTCAGACACGACTGAGCGACTTTACTTCACTTATCGCTTCCACAAACCTCCCTATAAATATGGAGCCTCCCTGATCCCTCTCCATGCTCAGCCTGGTCATTAGGCCGACTGTCACCCCTCCTTGCCTGAATAAAGGTAATCTACTTCTGTTGAGGTCGTCTTTCCTTTTCTGCCTCAGCCCCATCTATACCTTACACCCACTATGGTATTTAAGACTCTAAGCTTTAGAGTTGGAAAGACAGGTTACTATATCTAAAATGCGTTGTTGTGGGTGAGTAAAAACCTCTGAGCACCTATTGACCTTTCATCACACTGAGCCACTTACATGGGGCTGAGCAGGCACCCAGGACAATGGCCTGCCTACGACTCCCCAGTCAGAACCCACAGATCAGCCACCAGTCCTGTCACACTGTGTCCTGTTTAGAATGGTTTATACTTTTGTTTTTTAAATTAGTTTGTTTACTTTAATTGGAGGCTAATCACAATATTCTGGTGGGTTTTGCTGTACACTGACATGGATCAGCCACGGGTGTACCTGTGTGTCCATCCCAAACCCCCTTTCTGCCTCCCTCCCCATCCTGTTTCTCTGGGTCATCCCAGTGCACCGGCTTTGAGAGCCCAGTTTCATGCTTCAAACCTGGACTGGCGATCTGTTTCATATATGGTAATACACATGTTTCAATGCTAATCTCTCAAGTCATCCCACCCTTGCCTTCTTCCAGAGTCCAAAAGTCTATTCTTTATATCTGTGTCTCTTTTGCTGTCTCCCATATAGGGTCGTTGTTACCGTCTTTCTAAATTCCATATATATGCATTAATATACTGTATTGGTGTTTTTCTTTCTGACTTACTTCACTCTGTATAATAGGCTCCAGTTTCATCTACCTCATTAGAACCAAATTCAAATGCATTCTTTTTAATAGCTGAGTAACATTCTATTGTGGGCTTCCCTGGTGGCTCAGTGGGTAAAGCATCTGCCTCCAATGCAGGAGACCTGGGTTCGATCCCTGGGTTGGGAAGGTCCCCTGGAGAAAGAAATGGCAACCCACTCCAGTACTCTTGCCTGGAAAATCCCATGGATGGAGGAGCCTGGTGGGCCGCAGTCCATGGGGTCGCTAAGAGTCGGACACGACTGAGCGACTTCACTTTCATTTTTCACTTTCATGCATCGGAGAAGGAAATAGCAACCCACTCCAGTGTTCTTGCCTGGAGAATCCCAGGGATGGGGGAGCCTCATGGGCTGCCATCTATGGGGTCACACAGAATCGGACACGACTGAAGCGACTTAGCAGCAGCAGCAGCAACATTCTATTGTGTATATATACAACTTTCTTATTCATTCGTCTGCTGATGGACACCTAGGTTGCTTCCATGTCCTGGCTGTTGTAAACGGTGCTGCGATTGGGGTACACATGTCTCTTTCGATTCTGGTTTCCTCGGTGTGTATGCCCAGCAGTGGGATTGCTGGGTCACAAGGCAGTTCTATGTCCAGTTTTTAAAGGAATCTCCACACTGTTCTCCATAGTGGCTGTACTAGTTTGCATTCCCACCAACAGTGTAAGAGAGTTCCCTTTTCTCCACACCCTCTCCAGCATTTGTTGTTTGTAGTCTTTTTGATAGCAGCCATTCTGACTGGCGTGAGATGGCACCTCACTGTGGTTTTGATTTGCATTTCTCTGATAATGAGTGATGTTGAGCATCTTTTCATGTGTTTGTTAGCCATGTGTACATCTACTTTGGAGAAATGTCTGTTTAGTTCTTGGGCCCATTTTTTGATTGGGTCTTTTATTTTTGTGGCATTGAGATACATGAGCTGCTTGTATATTTTTGAAATTAATTCTAATAAAAGTAAAAATAAACAATAAACAAATGAGACCTAATTAAACTTAAAAGCTTTTGCACAATGAAGGAAACGCTAAGCAAGGTGAAAAGACGGCCTTCAGAATGGGAGAAAATAAAAGCAAATGAAGCAACTGACAAAGAATTAATCTCAAAAATGATTCATACTTTTAAAAAGCTGTTTCATTTCACTATTCCACACTCACATAGGTGAGACTTTTTTGGAGGATAGTTGTCTGGGAAACTTTCCTATATTTTTTTCCAGCCAAGAGCAAACTCTAGCCTGTTGTGCCTCTTGGATCCCTTAGCTATCAAACAAGCTGTGGACACTGAATAAGTCTGAGGAGCACGCCAGTGAATTACAGCTGGGAGCAAAACAGCAACAAAGATGTAGTTGCATCCAGGAAGAAAGTTCTCCGATGTGTGTTTCATTGTCTCTGCTTTTCTCTTCCTTCCTTCCTTCCTTTCTCCTTCTTCTCCGTCCTTCCCTCTCCCCTTTCCCCTCTCTTTCCCTCTTATCTATGATCTATTTAGAAAGGTCAAGAGAAAAGGAAGGAGGGGAGAAAGAGAGAGAGGGAGGGGGAGAGAAGGAAAGAAAGAGGAAGGAAGGGCCAGCTTCTGCCTGAAAGGTTGGTTAAATCACAGCCCAACAAGTCTTAACATAAAATTGAGAGATGGCCTCCTGCTTCAAGCTGAGGAACTGAAGTCCTTTTTCCATACATTCCATTTAACAAAGGACCATTCCTCTTTCAATTCAGTATCTGCCTTAAGACCCTCCTCACTGCCAGCTGCCAAGACAATATCTCTTAAGAAATCGCCTGCTTGGTAATACCTTGTTGAGTTTTTTCCCCCCCTAAAACTACACTTTGGAGATAAGATGGTAGACTTTTAAGAGATATTACAAAATTAAGAATTCTGCCTGTTGCAGTTTCTCCGAACGAAAGCTGATCCTCATCAAATTATACTAATTTACTGTACAATGTTTAATTAAATCTTACCCCAAGCAATCTACTTCCAGCGTTTATTTTTATAGCTTAGAACTTTCAAACACAGAAATGCCTTTCAATTTAAATTTTAAAAAAAGAAACTATTCACTGGGGAAACTATTCACTATTTCATGAGGAAAAGAAATGTACTTTAGCTCCTAGGCTTACTCCCACCGTTAGTCTCTTTCTTTCCTGCTCCCATTCATCGTCTCTTTCTCTTTTCAGGAAAACAAAACGCTCCTTGGAAACTCCCTTCTTTATTCTGATTTCTCTCTGAAGTGGCACTTTCTTGAACAGGCCATTTTCCCTGGCAGATTGTGTTTGACTCAAAGTAATCACAAGCGACTGGAGATGAGATGAGATCTCTTCCATCAGAGGATGTCACCACTGACCTTGGAGGGTTTCAGGATCTCTAGACCCTCAGGCTCACTGTGTGGCGAAGAACAGGCTGACCTGTAGCAGCCGCCCCACCTTGTTCCCACAGACTGATGTCCGGGTGGAGGTGCTCTCTGCTCCGCCCCAGCCCTGCATGCAGCTCCCAACTGAACCCTCTGTCAGCTGTGCTTCCTAAACCTTCCCTTCTAGAAACCCCTCCACTGCCAAGCCCACTGAGCTGCTGCTGCTAAACGTTCAGTCAAGAATACTAAACGAGAACCAGCAGATTCGGCATTTCACTCCAGTCAGGCATATTTTGTTCTTCTGCACAAAACATTACATCTGAATGTTACGACATTAGCCTCAATTCTTGATTTTAATAGTCTGATGCTTTCAAATTGCTTTCCAGAGAGTACTTATATCTTTATAAGGTTCCATCCGTTCTTGGATTTAAGTTAAAACAGGAAGCACTGACCTCTAACATCTGAGTGTCACACACAATTTAAAGTAGACATGGCATCACTGAGGTCCTGGCCTTTTCCTACCAAAAGTCTCTACACCAGGACAGTCTTTTACCTTTGCTGTGTGACCTCTGCCCTTTCCAATGTAAGTCCCAAGGAGGAGGAACAATCTCCCACATAAAACACCCACTCCGCCTCCTTGGAGCACTTGCATAGGCAGCTTCCAAGGTGGTGTCAGTGATGTCTGCCTCTTGGCCTTCCCATCCTGGGTACCCGCTCCTGCATGGTGCCAGGTTGGATGGTCAGTTTGATACAGTCCGGTCAATTGCAGACTTCAGCTGTAAATTATGACGTCACCTATCGTGGATGCTCTCTCCTGCTCTCTCCTCTGCACACCTGGCCTGGGAGAATTCCTTTGTGCCATGCAGCACACAGGTGGCCCACAGAGAAGCCCAGGTGGCAGGGAGTCTCATCCATCACCTGTCCAGCAACCACATGGATGAGCCTGAGAGCAGATCCTCCTCCAGCTGAGCCTTCAGATGAGCCTTCAGCTCCTGCTAACGTTATGACTGCACTCTTATGAAACATTAAACCAGATTCCTGACTCACAGAAACCATCAAATACATTTTTGTTGTTTGATGCCACTAAGTTTCAGGGCAATTCATTACATAATAATTGGCAACTAATATAGCAATGTTGACTGTCCTATCCTTTCCTCTTCTGGTCTCTTCTCGTATCTCTTTAAAAGCCTTATTATGAAAGAAATCACTCAGTTATTTTGAACAAAGGGAATCTCAATGCAGAGAGCTGGTTATATAGGTTTCAGAAATGCTGAGTACTCAGAGACAACAGTGAGACAATCCAGAGGTTGACAGCATCAAGCAGTCGCTACCACCCCCTGACCAGAATGGCAAAGAGAGAGGGTGGTGTTGCCAGAGGCCATGGGGCAGATCACTCTACAGTGCAGTACTATTGAATAGGACCTTCTGAGATAAAGGAAATGGCCTGTAAATTGCACCATCCAATATGGTAGCCACCAGAGACATGTGGCTATTTAGTCCTTGAAATGTGGCTAATGCAATTGAAATTTTTTTAAAAATTTTATTTAAAGTTAATGAATTTAAACGTATATAGCTGGATACACGGTTGTGGCCATCATGTTGCACAGTGATGCTCTAGAAGCTGAAACCACAATAGGCCATTCCCTTGGGAAGTGGAGCTTTGAAGGACATGCAGATGCCTCCTAAGATGCTACCAGAGCTAGAAAAGGACCAGGAGGTGGTCCCTGACATCTCTCATCTTCAGCGTCACTCTCCCCTCTCCAATTTCTTGCCAAGGCTTCCTATTGGTGGGATCTAGCAAGCAGCAGATCTGAGGAGCCAGTTTCCCTGTGGGACATAGGCAGAGCAGGAAAAGAGGTGCCAGCTTCAAGGGAGCATGTTCCTAGGAGGGAGGAACTCAAAATACTAATGAGCTCTAGACTCTAGTATGTTGGACAGTGCAACAGTCCTCTCCCTAAAAGGGATCTGAGCAAGTCAATGTCTCTCTACCCTTATTTATGTGGCACGAGGACTGGCATTTTGCACAGTGAGCTGTAAACAGCTGTTATTAGTTTTGCATAAAAAAATGCCCCATATTTAGTGGCTTAAAAAAACATGTTTATACCTTCTTACAGTTTTCCTAGGACAAGCGTCCAGGGAGAACTTAGCTGGGTCCTCTGCTTAGGATCTCACATGCTATAATCAAAGTGTTGCCCAGGGCTACAGGCTTGATAGAGAGGAATCCACTTCCATCTTTACCCAGGTGGATGGAAAAATCCATGTCTCCACAGCATTGTGGCTGGGGGACCCAGCTTGTTACTGGCAGCTATAGGGAGGCTGTCCTCTAGTCCGAGAGGCCCCCATGGTTCCCTCATACGTAACATTCCCCATAAGCAGGTCAGAGCATGGCTGTCGGCTTCTTCAGGGCCAGCAGGATATGCTCATGCTCAGACTGCTACAAAGAAGCCTCATAAAGCAAAATGCACTCGTGGGCACAGCACCCCATCTCCCCTGACATCTAGCATAACCTCATCAAGGACCTGTCATTTCATCACCTTTTCTAGGTCATGGATTCCAACTGTCCCAAGGGGAAGGGGTTATACAAGGACATTAGTCATTGGAGGTTCACCTTGGGTAGGTCCTCCATGCTGTTCGAGAACAAAGTCTATGTCCTACTAATACTTGATGTTTATACTCTTAATAAACACCATTGCAATTAGCACACAAGAGCTGCATAATAACAGTTTCCTGGGTTAGAAAATCATATTTCCAAGGAATTATTTCTCAGGAATATGTTGACACCTGACATGCAGCGAGATGGAAATGCACAGGAAATAAGCTACTCCTGGAGGTCCACCATCTGCTTGGCTAGAAGACAGTGAGATATCGCAGCCTTAGGTGTGACAGCACAGGCTCACCCTCCTACAAGGGTACAGATACCAGGATTTGCACCGTTCAAGAACATTGTCTAAGACAGAAGTCACACATGCGTCGCTGCGTCACAGGACAGGAAGCAGATGGAATGTATTTGGCTCACATGTCATTTTTTTTAATTGAATTAATTGCTAACATTTTCAAATCAGGAAATTTCACACCTAAGTTCAGATTTTTTTTTCTTCTCCTGAAATTGTGTTAATCAGCAGGATATACTTGCAGTCACCCTTTTTAAATGGGGCATGCACTTCCAGTCCATCTCAATCCTTACCCAGCTTTCTTTTCAGAAGCCATATGAGTTTGTAACCTCTGACCTAAGATAATGTCCTAGTAGGCATAACAAGTTCAACACCTGGGAACAGAGGAAATGACTAACCCCCAGAGATCCAACCAGTGAGCATACGCTAGTGGACTCTGTGAAGAAGGGAGTCAGACTGGAGTTACAGAAAGGAGACTGCACACCACGGTCTTTACAAAGAAACTCAGGACATGGACCAGAAAGAAGGTCAGTTCTGTGGAGGTCAGCTAACAAAGCACTCATGTGCTGTAGAATCCCATGAAACTGGGCTGTAGCCGTACAGTGAGAAACACACGGTATGCAAAGATGCCTGGTGAGCCCTAGGACCCTCATTCCCAGGACAGTGTACCTGGAAAAGGAGCCCAATGCGCCTCTTTCACCAGAATGCAGGGACTGAAAGCAGAGCTCCATCCCTCAAAGAGAACTGGCTCAGAAAGTAGAGAAGAGAAATAAACCTACAACTGGGAGTAAATTCCTTGAAAAGACAGGGAGAGAGGCTGGGGTTAATAGATTTCACTTAATTCTTCTTCAATTATAAGAATCAAAAGTTGTTTTAAGAACTATTTGTCTGGTTTTCTTCAGAATGAAGTTATTAAAGTCTTCTGTTTTCTTTAAAAATAATAAAATATCATCACAGAATCTGACATACTTAAAAATCATGGATTTTAATGAGTCTAGAACAATTAACAAAAAGTTTCCATTCCAAAGGTAAATTGCTGTTTTTATGAATTTTTCCAAAGATAAAAGAAGTTACTCTTCTCTGAAATTTTCTTTTCTTGCCATTTTCTCCTTCCACATTTCCTCTTTCTTAGCCATCCACTACATACAAGGGTACAGAAGGATCAACTTCCTCCTGAGAAATTTCTGAGTACTTAACTGTTACCCAGTTCTAATGCTTTGTACAGTCACTGGTTCCCATGGTGATTAGTTGAAAGTAACTACCACCTGCTGACACCCACAGACTTGCCCACCATGCCAAGCAGCCACCCTAATTCTTCGTTCACAGAGGATCCACGTAGTGAATCTGTTGTGCCCCCAGAATCAACCTTGGAAGTGGTGGGCATCGCTGGAAACTGGGCAAAGTGTCAGTAGTCAGGTATATTTCATGGGAGGTGATGCGGAGCAGTGGACGGCCCTCCAAGGTCAATGCCACCCATTTCAAGGTTGGCTTCAGATGCCAAGAGTGGTGTAGCAACAGTGCTCAGGCATGCCCATCCTACAAAGAACAAAATATAACTTCCCCAGGATATATCAAGGGAATATTTCATGCAAAGATGTGCACAATAAAGGACAGAAATGGCGAGGACTTAACAGAAGCAGCAGCCATTAAGAGGAGGTGGCAAGAATATACAGAACTATATGAAAAAGGTCTCAATGACCCAGATAACTACAATGGTGTGGCTGCTCACCTAGAGCCAAACATCTTGAAGTCAAGTGAGTCTTAGGAAGCATTACTAGGAACAGAGCTAGTGGAGTGATGGAATTCCAGTTGAGCTATTTCAAATTCTAAAAGATGATGCTGTGAAAGTGCTCCACTCAATATGCCAGCAGATTTGGAAAACTAAGCAATGGCCACAGGACTGAAAAAGGTCTGTTTTCATTCCAGTGCCAAAGAATGTTTACACTACCATACAACTGCACTCATTTCATATGCTAGCAAGGTAATACTCAAAATCCTTCAAGCTAGGCTTCAACAACATGTGAATCGAGAACTTCCACATGTACAAGCTGGATTTAGAAAAGGCAGAGGAACCAGAGATCAAACTGCCAACATCTCTTGGATCACAGAAAAAGCAAGATAATTCCAAAAAAACACATAAACTTCTGTTTCATTGACTATGCTAAAGCCTTTGGCCGTGTAGATCACAACAAACTGTGGAAAATTTCAACAGATGGAAATACCAGACCACCTTACCTGCTGCTTGAGAAACCTGTATATGGGCCAAGAAGCAACAGTTAGAAGCACACTTGGAAAAATGGACTGGTTCAAATTGATAAAGGAGTACATCAAGGTTGTATATTGTCACCCTGCTTATTTAATTTATATGCAGAGTACATCATGAGAAATGCTAAGCTGAATGAATCACAAGCTGGAATCAAAGTTGCCAGGAGAAATATCAACAACCTCAGATATGTAGAGGATACCTGGCCCCATCATTTCATGGCAGATAGATGGGGAAAAGTTGTAATAGTGACAGACTTTATTTTCTTGGGTTCCAAAATCACTGCAGATGGTGAGTGCAGCCAGGAAACTAAAAGATGCTTGCTCTTTGGAAGAAAAGCTATGACAAACCTAGACAGTGTATTAAAAAGCAGAGATATCACTTTGCCAACAAAGATCTGAATAGTCAAAGTTATGGTTTTTCCTGTAGTCATGTATGGATGTGAGAGCTAGACCATAAAGAAGTCTGAATGCTGAAGAACTGATGCTTTTCAACTGTGGTGCTGAAGACTCCTGAGAGTCCCTTGGACTGCAAAGAGATCAAACCAGTCAATCCTAATGGAAATCAATCCTGAATATTTATTGGAAGGACTGATGCTGAAGCTGAAGCTCCAAATTTGGCCACCAGATGTGAAGAGCTGACTCACTGGAAAAGGCCCTGACGTTGGGAAAGACTGAAGGCAGGAGAAAGGGGCAACAGAGGATGAGATGGTTGGATGACATCCCCAACTCAAAGGACATGAGTTTGAGCAAACTCTGTAAGACAGTGAAAGACAGGGAAGCGTGGCATGCTGTAGTTCATGGTGCCACAGCGTCAGACACAACTTAGAGACTGCACAACAGCAAAGAAGCATATAGCCTGGAATTACGAAGGAGGTGATGCAACCGTGAGAGAAGGAACAGGAGGAACTGAGTGGGTGGGTGTGAGACACTGCAGCAGACTGAGCCCCGCCCTCCCATTCTCAGTGCGGTTAAAGGAACACGCAGTCCCCAGTTCTTTCCGTGGACTCTTGCTGTCACTTCTCTTTCCCCAGCTCCCCACCCCCTACCTGGAAGTTTCTTTTATGATATGAGTAAGTCCTTCATTTTTGTTTTCTTTCAGTCTTTCTGAGTAAAACAGTTGAATACTCACTAATTTAAACATGTACCCAGCTACAGTCTTTAAATCATGGCTCAAGGACTATTTGCTCATAAGGGCACCAGGCAAGTGTTCTGTGTTTTCTGTGAAAGGAGAATGTGCATTTATTGTGCTCCCAGGAAGGCAGGGCTTCCCCTTCTGACTGTTACACCCTAAGGGAGGGGGCAGGGTGGAAATGTGTCCATGAAGGAGGACTTTATTGATTCTCCACGGGGCAAAGCCTTAACTGTAAAATGAACCTCCAGGTACTAGAAGCTTGGTACAAAACCTCCTCGGAATCACTGCACATCTCTCACCACCAGGGCTCCCCTGAGAACCTGCTAAGTAACCAAGCATGTCTGGTCCTTGATGATTCTCTTTTTAGGGAAGCTAAGTTTTAACTCATAAGGATGACTGGAATTCGGTTGTAAACATACCCCCAAAAGTTATGAAGTGATGCTGAGACACAAGGAGAAATCACGTTAGCCAGGCTCATCCTTTCCATCTGGGGTAGAGCCGGACTGATGGACCACAGTGAACTGTTGCAGGTTTAAGTGAGAAAGCTTGAGAGAAGAAGGGTGAAGTTGAAAAGAGATTTATTTTTATACACTAGGCAAAGGAAAGGAGGTCAAGATGGCTACCAATCATTGGGAACAATGTCTCCTAACCTTCTGCAACCACCTGAGCTGTGTGCCCTGCCTTTCAGGAATGGGCAGGACCTGACAAACACACCACCTGTGGCAGGCGTAATACTGTGCCCAGATCACAGCTCAGGGTCTCAAATCTCACTTTCATCAGATGCATTTTCAGTCTATATGGGAAAATGAACGACACAGTAGAGGAATAACTTATGGTTTCTCACACCCTCTGTGGCTCGAACAATGAAGAATCTGCCTGCAATGTAAGAGACCCGGCTTAGACCCCTGGGTCAGGAAGAGCCCCTGGAGAAGGGAATGGCAACCCACTCCAGGATCGTTGCCTGGAGAATTCCAGGGACAGCAGAGCCTTGTGGAATACAGTCCATGGGATCACAAAGAGTTGGACACAACTGAGAGACTAACACACACACATATAATATATAGTTATAGTTATATACAACGATGTTATATATATATAACATATATATATAGTTTTATTTTGTGTTTTTTACTTTTGTCTTTCTAGAAATTAAAGCATACTGTATATATTGTTCTGCAGTTAGCTTTTTTTAAACTTTTTCCTTAACCTAGAAAGTGTTTTGTTAGTAATTATTGATTCAAGTCAATATTTTAAGTGCAAATTATTCATTGTTTTAATTTGTGAAAAATACATGCAGTTACTTAAGTAATCAAAAGTAAATACATTAACATATTAAGAACAAAAGACACTCTACAAAACCATCCTAGAATCAATGTCCTTGGCACAGTGATGATTACAATGCATCATCTGGACAATTGATCAGTGTCCATTCAAATCAGCCACCAATACTTCTTCCTCTTCTACTCCACAATCTATGCAACACATTTTGACACTTATTCTAAAGTTTGAAATTGCATATCTTTGCTCCCCAATGAAACAAGAAAGTTATTGAAGGCAAGAATCTTGTCTCATAGATAAATACAAAGATACATAGATACGCTGATATATACACAGATACATAAACACTAATACATAGATTTTTATTTCCTGCCTTCCTACTGTCCAGTTAATTGCACATAATAAATATTTGAGAAATATTAGTTGAATTTCACTCTAAATCTCCTTTTTAAGCTAAAAATGTGATTGCTGTAAATGTTTAAAAGGATAGAGGCTAGAGACATACGGGGACACTAACACCTTCTCTAATGAACATCCTTTGCTCCGTGGATCTCAGGACTAGGAAGGAGGAGGGAGAAGCTCACTTTCACAGGCAGGATTTTTGGTCTGTAACTGACCAACACTGTTCTCTTTATTTGCTGTGGCCTGTGTCACTTTAAAAACTGTCTCACGACTAGAAAACAACTATACTTCCATAGAATAAATCAACCATACGTCAATAAAATAAATTTTGAAAAATCAAAAAAATAAAAAATAAAAACTGTCTCAAAATAGTGCATTACTGAGTCTTCTAGAGTGGAGGCAGAGTAAGTATGACAAAGCAAACTCTGAGGTGGCCTCCCTAGGTATGGGCTTTCCAGGTGGTGCGGGGGTAAAGAATCTGCCCGCCAGTGCAGAAGACACAAGAGAGGCAGGTTCGACCCCTGGGCTGGGAAGATCCCCTGGAGGAGGACACGGCAACCCACTCCAGTGTTCTTGCCCGGAGAATCCCATGGACAGAGGAGCCTGGTGGGCTACAGTTCATGGGGCTGCAAAGAGTTGTACCCAACTGAGCGACTGGGCATATACTCAAAGAAAACCTCTGAGGTATATGGATAAAGTTAGAGATACAAAGAAATTTGTTATAGTGTTACAGTAAAGCAAAATTCAGAAACTAAACATCAAAAGTAAAAATATTTAAAGAAATTAAGTTCTACTCCCACATCAGAAAATGCTGCAAAGTCATGTTTCCAAGGCCTAATTCAATACAGTAAGTTAAATCTCTATTTTTAAGTGTCCTCCACCATCAATTTCTACAGATATGAAGAGCTGCAATTAAGAACTGGGAAACCTTATGCTCTCCTTAGAAATCAAGCAAAGGTGTTATCTAAAAGCCAGACATTTTAAGTAATTAGCAGTAAGATCCAGTACAAAGGAGACTAGATTGAGCAAAGAAACAGGACAATAAATTTACACCTGAGAAGTCACAGACAATTCCAAACAAAACCTGGAGTTTATCTTCCCTTTTGCCCTCCAAGAAGAAAAGACACAAAATTTTTTTCAATTTACCAGAGAGAAAACAAATTTCTCAATTTACAATTTACTTTCTCATCTTACAAGAGAGGCATCAATTTCTTTGTTCAGTTCTGATTTAAACTCTTTTTAAAAAAATTTAAAGATGACCATTAGGATTTTCTGGATGGCCAGGCATGGAAGTATTTAGAGAAATTAAGAGCCAAAAGCACAATGTTCTCACAACGTTCCTTAACCTACACATGAAAGGCAACTGAACTGAACATTCAAGGCTCAGGGCCTGAGCCTTGTCCCACAGTCTTAAGTACTGTGTGTGGCCAAAACAGAAGGCAGAAGTGGTTCCTCCTCCAGCCTGTTACCTCGAGTCCCCCAAATTCTCACAAACCTGCATTCACCAGGAGGATGAGTGGGTGATGGATGTAATGCCAGTGAACATTCTGGTCCATTGTGTCTGGCTATCTAAAGATGCTTATTCCTGGAAAGCCACAAGATTATGTTCTCAAAACATCCTCAGAACATTACAGATGTTCTACCGCATGCCAAGGCTCAGCCTTACAGAGAATTGCCAAGTTGTATTCATTGGCAGTCTGTGTCTTCTAAAGGTCTCCATCATCTTATTTCTTAATGATCTACATGGGCATAAAATGTCTATCATTATTCCCATCACTGCTTTATCATGCTTAATAAGACAAAGTACATAATATTACTAACTAGAATTTTCTCTCATTAAAAGTTGTCCCTTTTCTTCAGCACCATTTTTCTAGATTCCGTATATATGTGTTAGAATACGATATTTATCTTTCTCTTTCTGACTCATTTCACTCTGTGTAATAGGTTCTAGGTTAATCCACCTCATCAGAACTGACTCAAATGTGTTCCTTTTTATGGCTGAGTAATATTCCATTGCGTATATATACCATGACTTCTTTATCCATTCACCTGGCAACAGATATCTAGGTTGCTTCCATGTTCTAGCTATTGTAAATAATGCTGCAATGAACAATGCGATACATATGTCTCTTTCAATTTTGGTTTCCTCAGGGTATTTGCCTAGGAGTGGGATTGGTGGGTCATATGGTGGTTTTATTCCTAGTGTTTTAAGGAATCTCCATACCGTCTTCCATAGTGGCTGTATCACTTTACATTCCCACTAACCATGTAAGAGTGTTCCCTTTTCTCCATACACTTTCCAGCATTTGTGGTTTGTAGTATTTATTGTTTGATGATATTATGACCAGTGTGAGGTGATACCTCATGGTAGTTTTGATTTGCATTTCTCTAATAATGAGCGATGTTAAGCATCTTTTCATGTGTTTGTTAGCCATCTGTATGTCTTCTTTGGAGAAATGTCTGTTTAGGTCTTTTCCCCACTTTTTGATTGGGTTGTTTGTTTCTCTGGTAAAGAAACAGACATAGAGAATAGACTTATGGACATGGGGAGAGGGGAGGAGAGGGTGAGGTGTATGGAAAGAGTAACATGGAAATTTACATTATCGTATGTAAAATAGATAGCCAATGGGAATTTGCTGTATGGCTCAGGAAACTCAAACAGGGGCTCTGTATCAACCTAGAGGGGTGGGATGGGGAGGGAGTGAGTTTCAAAAGGCAGGGGATATATGTATACCTACGGCTGATTCATGTTGAGGTTTGAAAGAAAACACCAAAATTCTGTAAAGCAATTATCTGTCAATAAAAAATTAATAAACTTTAAAAAATACAAAAAAGTTGTCACTTTTCCTTTCCTGTAATAGTAAATCAGTAAAAAAAAAAAAAGAGAGATACTAAATTTTATTATTATATTATGGGAAAATTCATTAGCAATAATAAAAATATACTTTGAGTAATTCAGTGAAAATAGAGGTAAAGGGAAGAATGGACATGGTTTGTTTAAATTGATATGATGTAAATGTTGAGATCATGTCATCAAAGAGTATGGGAAATTTATAATACTCAAACAGTAGATCCTCAATTTTGTTTAAATCAGAAGAAAATGTTCATGTGTATTTTCATGTAAGTTTGTTTGTATACGAGTGTGTTTACATATATGCGTGTGTATATATACACACGATATTTATCTTTTTTTTCTGACTCATTTCACTCTGTATAACAGGTTCTAGGTTAATCCACATGTGTGTGTATATATACACACACATATACACACAGATTGACAAAAGATATTTCCAATATTCATAATCTCTAGATACTGAAATTACCTATAATTCATTTTCTTTAATCTGTTGAAAGTTTCCTATAATCAGCACCTTTTAATAAACACAAAGTGATATGTTAAATTAAAAACCTTAACATAGTCAATAAAAAATGAAGAGACAAATTTGTTTTACTTGTAATAGACTAGAATTATAAATTCAAAAGCAGAGAAAACAGAACCTAAAGGCAAGTCAATGTTCAATACAAAATGAAGACATTTTCAGTATTTACTATAACCAATTTCATTTGCTAAGTAAAGCTTTTACTACATAATTATTCAATTCGCAATTCAAGTGAATATTTTTTATAAACAAGAATACCTCATAAGGTTACATCAGTCAACCAGTCAATATTATACTACACAGGTATTTTTTTGGTTTTCTGGGGTCTTTTGTTTTGTTTTTAGCACATAATGAAAAGTGTCCTGAACTTAAAATCAGAGACTGGAACTCAAGAATGGGTCTGACATTTTCCAACTGTATGATTTGGGGCTGTCACTTCACATCTCAGAAACTCCCAGTGTCTACATACTACACAGGTTGTAATGCATCTCATGTCACAGGATTCCCATGATGAAATGATAGAATTTTGGCACCTTGTGTAAGACTGTGTAAAGACAACTGCATTCATTTAATGAGGTGGAATCTGCTTCTGGCACAGTCATCTGTAATTGCTAATGGCAAATCACAGTTGTTGCTGTTGTTGTTTTTAAAAAAAAAAAAAAAACCTTTAAATTTAATGAGGGAATTGAAAACATCTCTCAACCTATCATCCAACATGCCAAATAACTGATAGAATCGTGGCACAAAGTATGAGACTAATATGATTCACTTGTACTACTTACATATGGCCAAGTGCAAGAAATGAGTTCCATGGATAAGTTTGTGGTGTATATCATAACCAATACAGGTTAAGTCATGAAAAATGGCTTGGCTTTAAATGACTAATATTTTGAAAGTTAAGAGATTAGCCATCAGAGAATCTATCACCAAGATACAGACAACTAAGATGGATGCAAAAAGAGCCTCATACAGTCTCTATCCAGCCAAGGTTATGTAGCTCAAAATGTAATTGGCGGTAGTTCATTTTTATGAGACAAAATTTTTAAAACAATCTTTGATTGAAAATAGGATGATTGCAATGCAGCATAACCGAATATAGTCATGATAGTAAATGAAATCTGACAAGTTAAAATACTTGGACAAATTTTGGCACCAGGTATAATTATGATGATAAAATTATGTATAAAAATAATTTTAAAGAGTAAGCACGTATTTGTCAATAGTCTGTATATGTGTATATATAGACACACATTGAAAAGAATGTGTCTAAGTCTAAAAACATTGACAAGAATAACTACATAGGACACGAGAGGAAAACAATTAATGAAGGCAAATACTTAATCAAAATATGCATAATGCATCAGAATTTGTATGTAACAATTTTATATAATATAAAAATAAAGATGAAAGCAGAAAAAAATACATGTGGACAATGACAGTTGTGCCAATTACTGGAATTTCTGCTTATAAATAGTTATTATAATTATACCCAGTTATATGGGATCCTATCATATTTTAATGACAGTTGGAGGACTGCTTGCCAAACCTGATCCTTTCAATTTAAAAATGGCTATCCTAATAATTAAGTATTAAAATGTATATAACACCAAAATATATTTTCTTATTTTTAATAGCTCCCTCAAAACTACATAACAAAATAATATTACCAATATCACCCTCACACTAGGAATTTAGATGAGATATTTTTAATTGAGTCTTGATTTTGTTGAGTTTTTGTAATAATTAGGACATATTTACTCCCAATCACAACCAAGATGGATACTAGAGTTAAAAAAATAAAATAACAAACTCTAATGGAAAGAAACATATCCAAAACATGTAAGAATTTATTCAAGGAATAAATGGCATTTAAACTCATAGAGAGATGGAATTCATCAATATAACAGTCTGCTCAATGCACAAGCTCTAACTGATGTTCATGGTATCTATTTAGAAGAATGCCTGCCATGTACTCAACAATCAATAAAAATTTTGTTGAGTAATTCAGTGAGAAGAAATTTTAAAAATATTTATTGGTTTTCACCCACATAGATATTTAAGATGTTGTTATAAGGGAAAAAAAGAAAAAATATTTTTAAATGGCAATTATCTCAATTCAGTTTTGTGTAAGCCATACTAAGCAAAACAAAACGAAACAAAAACACAAGGAGAAAGAAGACATCATGGGAAAGATGGATAGACTCACAAACATAACAATAAAAACTCTGTTGGTGTTGCTCAGTCCCTAAGTCATGGCTGACTCTTTGTGACCACATGGACAGCCGCATGCCAAGCCTCCTTGTCCTTCACTGTCTCCTGGAGTTTGCTCAGATTAACGTCCATGGAGTCGGTTAAGCTCTCTACCTACCTCATCTCATCTCCTCAGTCACCCTATTCTTTTGCCTTCAACCTTTCCCAGAATCAGGGTCTTTTCCAATAAGTCAGTTATTTGCATCACATGGCCAAAGTACTGTGGCTTAAGCTTCAGCATCAGTTCTTCCAGTGAATACTCAGGGTTGTTTTCCTGTAGGATTGGCTGCGTTGATTTCCTTGCAGTCCAAGGGACTCTCAAGAGTCTTCTCCAACACCACAATTTGAAAGCATCAATTCTTTGGCACTCAGCCTTCTCTATGATCCAATTCTCACATCTGTATATGACTACTGGAAAAGCCATAGCTTTGACTATCCAGACCTTTTTTGGCAAAGTGATGTCTCTGTGTTTTAATATGCTGTCTAGGTTTGTCTTAGCCTTCCTTCTAAGGAGCAAGTATCTTTTAATTCCCTGGCTTCAGTCACCGTCTACAGTGATTTTAGAGCCCAAGAAAATAAAATCTGTCACTGCTTCCACTTTTTCCCCGTCTAGTTGCCACAACATGATGGGACCAAATGCCACGATCTTCGTTTTTTGAATGCTGAGTTTTAAGCCAACTTTTTCACTCTCCTCCTTCACCCTCATCAAGATGCTCTTTAGTTCCTCTTCACTTTCTGCTGTTAGAGTAATATTATCTGTGCGTCTGAAATTGTTAATATTTCCCCTAGCAGTCTTGACTCCAGCTTGTGATGTATTCAACCCAGCATTTCACATGATGTACTCTGCATGTAAGTTAAATAGACAGGGTGACAATATACAGCCTTGTCATACTCCTTTCCCAATTTTAAACCAGTCAGTTGTTCTATGTAAGGTTCTAACTGTTACTTCTTGACCCACATACATGTTTCTCAAGGTGATCTTGTATTCTCATCTCTGGAAGAATTTTCCAGTTTGTTGTGATCCACATAGTCAAAGGTTTTGGCATAGTCAGTGAAGCAAAAGTAGATATTTTTCCAGAATTCCCTTGCTTTCTCTCGGATCCAACAAATGATGGCAATTTGATCTCTGGTTCCTTTGCCTTTTCTAAGCCCAGCTTGTACATAATTTCTAGAGCCTAGCTTGGAGGATTTTGAGCATAACCTTACTAGCATGCTAAATGAGCACAACACCAGAGTAATTTGTACATACTTTGGCACTGCTCTTCTTTGGGATTGGAATGAAAACTGACCTTTACCAGTCCTGTGGCCACTGCTGAGTATCTTTTCAGATGTGAAATAGTTCAGCTGGAATTCTATCACCTACACTAGCCACAGAAAAAACTCTATTTGAAAGAATAAATACAAATAAAGAAAAATGGTAACGTGGGGAAATGTATGCCATACAGATCACAAAAGGTGATTAGAATTTGACAAATCAGAAGGAAAAGTAATTCTAAGAAAAACTGGCCAAGAATAGCATAGTTAAATCACAAAATACAAACAAATGATCAATAATCCTGAAAAATACTCGAGCTTACTAGTAATGAAGTGAACACAAATGAATAGTGTGATGAAATGCCATTTTAAACTAAAGAATCTCAGTGATTAAACTAAAAGCTAATAACCAAGATGGAACCTTTCTGAAAGGCAACCAGAGAGTACAGATGAAAAGATCGTGAATGCACAGTATATGTTTACCTAATATTCCATATTTATCTCTAATCAGTTGTCAAACATGCACATTAACACTGATAGACAAGAAGGCTTTCTATGATATTCACAATAGAAAAGACTGAGACTCTACATGCCTACAGCAGATGTCATTAATTCCTCCCATGCTCCATTTTCTCCTTTTCCACTTTGTCAAACACCACCACTCTCCTCCCCAGGTTTTATCAGACTGTACTGTTATAAGAAAGTATAAACGGCAAGGACATGGAGCTCATGAAGTAATTCCAGGCACACAGAAGAGGAGGACTGCCTTGGCCAAGATAGAGAGACAGCACAGGAGAAATCTGGATTTCCAGGGGCTCCCAGAACGAAGTGCCCATCGCAGTGAGAACACTTGCCTCTCTCTCAGCTGTCGATGCTCAAACTGAACGGCCAAAGCTCAGGTCTCTGTCACATCTGCTTAGCCTCTACCCTGGTTAATTCAATACCTAACAATACAGAACTGCCTACGTGTATCGTACCATATTGTTCATTTGGTGCAACACTGTTCAGCTACTGAAAATCTGCCTTGAAAAAACAATGTAAGAAACAGGGAAATGTTCATGACATGGAGATTATTTACCAATCTGGAAAAAGCATATGAGTAAATAATAGATGTAGTAAACATATCAGAATCATAATTTAGAGATAAAGAAAAAGATGGGTTTAAAAAGAACAAGAGTAAAATGGTAACTAGATAATGGAAACACAGATAATTTGCTTTTCTAATTTTCTATGATCACTGTGTACTCTTGATAGAATGTAATAAACCAGGGGAAATGTACCAGAAAAGCATAAAATATGACAGAGGAATGCCATTGCCACAGTTAAACAAAGAGGTGTCCTACCTGAGTATTTAAAGCTCTCCCTGCCCCAGAGGAGTGGGACAGTTACATTAAACTGTGTATACAAGGAACTTGTGTGTGTGTGTGTGTGTGTGTGTGTGTGTGTGTGCACGCGCGTGCGCGCGCGCGTGCGCATGCTCAGTTGTGTCTGACTCTTTGCAACCCATGGGAGTGTAGCCCTCCAGGCTCCTCTGTCTATGGGATTTCCCAGGCAACAATGCTGGAGTGAGTTGCCATACCCTCCCCCAGGGGATCTTCCCGACCCAAGGATCAAGCCGCGTCTCCTGTGTCTCCTGCATTGCAGGCGAATTCTTTACCCACTGTGCCATCAGGGAAGCCCCACAGGGAGCTTAATACATGATTATTAAATTGGACCAAAGCAAACACATTTTCCATGAAACCATTCAGTAGTATTTTAATCAATTAATTTAAAAGCATGTTAAAGTTTAGGGCGAATTTTAAAAATTGCTACTATTGACAACATACTCAACAATATTTCAGCAAAAGCTAAGGGAATATTAAGTGTTTTTTTCACATTTAATAGTTCAAGTAATAATTCAAGTAAAATTCACATTTAATAATTCAAGTAAATGTATTTATCTTTTTGTATGGCTTGCAAGCTGATGTGATATTCAAAGGTGCTGTTAGTCATTCAGCTTGTTTGGGCAGAAGATTGAACTTATTGGTCATGGAAACCTGAACAGTAAACACAAATGTAAAATGAGAATTCACAACTTTGTAGGTGATATAGAACTACAAATTTTAAAACATGGGATAATCAGCTTTTCATGCTGATTTCTTTACTGCTATGTAATACTTTCCTATCGAGTTGTTTTTTTTTTTTTAATGTAGGCAAAGGATAGAAAATAGTAGGCATTTTCAGAATTTATGTTTCCATCTAAACTTCCCAACCCACTTGAGCATAAACACTGTAAAATATACTTTTTAGTTGTTAACCTATGTCAAGTCCAAGGAAACTTTGTTTTTCTCCATGGCTTTCATTAAACTTTCATTAATAAATGCCCTGATTTTTTTGAGTGATTTTTAGGATGATCACAGAAGCTGGAATGAATAAATTTGTGCTGTCCTGAACTCATGACCAAAGGTCAGGGTGACCTCAGCCTTTATCCATGGACCTGTCAGCTCAGTTCTTAAGGAGTCAATCCAGACAAAAATAGATGAGTCGAGCATTTCCAAGTAGAAAGAGATCCAATTAAAGATCACTCTAAACTTAGCAGGGAGACTTTTGAGATTTAACGCATCCATCTCAACGTCCACATTTACTTAAAAACAAATGCCTTGAGGTGACAGTTTGTCTGCTGGTAGATATAAAGTGACTGTCACAGAAAAAGATTCTTCTGGAGCATCCTTCTTCTCCCTGCATCCCAAGTGTGTGTGTGCATCCTCAGCCACTTCAGTTGTGTCTGACTCTTTGCAACCCCATGGAATGTAGCCCACCAAGCTCCTCTGCTCATGGGATTTCCCAGGCAAGAATACTGGAATGGGGTACCATTGCCTACTCCAGGGGATCTTCCCAACCCAGGACCCAACCTGCGTCTCTTGCATTAGCAGCTGGATTCTTTACCACAAGCACCACCTGGGAAGTGCCTCCTTCATCCCATATTTTCGATAAATGAAGACTGTCTTCCCTCGTCTAACAACTTTATATCCTCCACTGAACTCCATGGAAAATAGAACTATTTCAATCTTGTTCACTGTTTTGTCCCCAGCAAATAGCACTATGCCTGAAAAATGGCACTCAACTGTCACATTACTGAAATGCATGCATGGATGAATGAATGAACAAATAATGTGAGAGAAATGAAAGGGCAAGACAGGTCTACCATTTATTCACCTGCCCACGGGCCCAGGATCCCATGTTTCTTTCAGGATTGAGGAGTGGTTATGTTATAGCCATCTCTCACTGAGCCTCACTCCTCACTGAAAACCAGTTATTACCTCTGCAGTAAACTCCCAAACTCTTCCTCTGCATCACATGCCCCAGTCTTGCTTAAGACTTTTTGAGCAATAAGGGAAACAAAAGATACAAGAGTACTTCTTGCCAATTCTCTGAAGGGGCATCAACCTGGACTGTAAAAAGACTTTATTTTCTTGGCTATGTTGCAGCTCTATCTGCTAAAATCGGTGCACATTTAGTATAGATGAAATATTTCAGTATATTATGCATATAAGAATATGCAGTAATATAGTCATATTATTTTCTGAATGTCAGGGTTATCATCATATAATCAACCTGCTGAGGTAAATTAAGACAGTCATTTGAGATAATAAAATGAGAGTCAAGTCGAAGGTGGGTGGACACAGTTGCAGATTTGAACCGTGACTGTTCCCATCACTTTTCACATCCACCAGCTGGGTTCCCTGAAGTCAGGAAATCTAGTAGAACGGGTAAGATGCACCGGGGCTCAAATATCAAGAGTTGCCTTTGGCTCCATCACAGGACTGAGATCATAAATTTGAACTGCTCATCCAATTTCCCCATTATGAAATTTACAGACTATTTCTTCTTTATATTCCAAACACTTTGCCACCCGGCTGTGGTCCCCATCTGGCTATAGCTTTCTCCGTATCAGTCCTGATTTTCTGGTTGATGATTCTACTATGGAAACTCTTTTTGAACAAAATGTTACAGAAAACAGTCTCAGCTGCTGAAGAAGTCAGTTCTAAAATATCCTGTTTTAATCTGTTAACCTTAAAAATCTAGAAAACCAGAAACTTAATTTTGAGTCTCTGAGAAGAATCAAGATAATTACTTCTTAAAATAACAACTGAGGTGTTATACAAAATTCAGCTTAATTTTTTTAAGAGGTGGGAAGGAGGCAGAACAATGACGTTTATATTTAATGTTTAGTGTTAATGGTTTATTGTCATTCTAATTTCTGCACAGTTTCTATCATTCCTAAAAATGGCTGCCATTGAAGGGATGTGAACGTTTGCTAACAGTGCTAAGCCAAGTATGCACATTTTAAAAATCTTTTTAAAATATTTAAAATATTTCATAACATCTTACAAAACCCAAATGAACTTTTTGGCTAACCCAGTATTTTTATAAGAGACCCCAAAGAAAAAGATCTTATTACATTCTATGAGATAATTGAAACTTCAAATATATTGGAACCTTATTGGTTGCAGAATCTCTAAAAAAAAAACCAAGGCGATGCCTGCACACAAAAAGAGAAGTAGAAAATTGAGACAATTACTAAGAGCTTTCAGGATAAGAGAAGCATCTTAACCTTTTACATTCACTCACTGAAGCAAATGCTTGCTTTTTTGTGAAAGACAAAAATAATTGTTGAAAGCCCCTATTTCTTGCTTTCTGTGGGAAGGGGCAGATCAGGAGAGCAGGGGCTCTCTCTCTCTTGCTTCCTTGTCACTGAAGCCCTTATGAAGCTCTAGGCTAAGATGTCCCAGGAAGGCCAAAGCAGGAGACCTTGCCAGGCGCCTGGGGCAGCAGCTGTGGGAGATGCAGGTACTAGCAAAGTGCTTTACATTCGGGCACCCCTGTGTTCACCGTGCCAGTGGTCTCTAACCTCCTACGTGGTAGTGACAAGCACCCAGCACAGGACCCAGAGATAGCAGGGGCTTTGTAAACAGGAGCTATTGGTCTCAATTAATTTGCGATGAACTCTTAACAGTTCTTGTCCTATATATGCATAACTAAGTGCATTTTCATGGTCCTAAAGGGCAAATACCTCAGTTTCAGGACCAAGTAAGCCTGTATCATAAAAACAGGGCTGGCTGAAGCCCCTCTGTCAGCACTCCTACACAAAGAAACCTCATTCCCTTATATTTACAGCTGAATAGCCACACCCAACACAAAATACGCTTTTGTCTATTTTGAAACAATTGAATTTTTATTGTCTAAAGTGTGAATTGAAGTGTGAATTTAGGTCTGATTTGATTCCTCAGCAACCATCAATATCTTCTTATGATCTGAGTTATCTGATTTATCGTTTTCTAAATGTGATACAATGTCTATCCCAATAAATTTAATGATTTCTGCAGATGAGGACCATCCCTGAGAAAGAAATCATTGACTGCTTGTCCAAGACTTTAAATTCCAGCTCCAGCACTTTCAAGCTGGGTGACCTGTATCAATGGCCTCTTTGAGCCTATTCTATGAAATAACATCACTGTTTCCACATCCTTCATCCATGCGTTGTGATGCTTACATGAGAAAGTATATGTGTAGGTACTTGGTAATGTGTGAAAAAATTAATACTTGGAGAAACAAATGGAACAAAAGCAGCAGTAGCAGCCTCAAAACCATATCCAGACTCTTTTTTTCCTCATTTTTCCATATCCTGTGTAGTAAGTATGAACACAGAACATCCTGGGTGAGGGCAAGGGATGTAATAAGACCCCATATCTACTTAGGAAAGGAGCAGATCCAATGGCTTTCAGCCCAGCTTGGGAAGTGTGGCACAGAGAGGTCTACACATCGTTTGGTGACAACATTCCTTTCTTATGCAGAGATACAAACCTCAGGAAACAGGGGATTCTTATGATGAGAACCCACCGTCCAGCAGCCATTCACACAGAGCATGGGTGGGCCCCACAAGTGGCCTGCTCTGACTCCCTGGAATCTTCTGTGGCTTTCATCAGAGTTTATGACAGTGAAACGAGGCCAGACATCTTTCCAGGGCCAAAATGGTTTGGAAACAAAAATATGCTGTACCGCAAACCCACCTAAGCTGAGGCAGCTGAATAAGCACCCAGCACACAGCACAGGAAACCAGGCTGCCCTGTAAATAAAATTAACGTAATGAAACTCTGTCGCCATCCCATGTCTGAGCTAAAACATGACTTCTGCCAAGTCCTGCATCCAATCAGATAATTGTGTCTCTGAATAAGCATGAGACTTTTGGCTAGAGACTTTCCAGTGGAAATTTGGAGCACCCACACAGCAAAATTACTATTTGTTTATTTTTTACAATCCATCTCCCTAAAGAATTATAGCATAGAAAGAACTTCTCTTATTCTGTGATTTTAGAAGCCAATTAATGACACCAAATTCTATTTTAACTGAGAAAGGGATATAAGAGTGAATATGTAAGAAACAGGAAGAGAGGGAGGGAGAGATCAAGAGAAAGAGAAGGAGAGGGACAGGTTTTCACTAAAGTATTTTTCCTATGGTCCCCAAGCTAATAAAGAACTAACGACTTATGGAGAAGGAAATGGCAACCACTCCGGTATTCTTGCCTGGGAAATCCCACAGACAGAGGAGCGTGGTGGGCTACAGTCCATGAGGTCACAAAGAGTTGGACACAACTCAGTGACTAAATAACAATAACAAACATACCAGTTATGAAAAAAGATATTTTATATTTTTTATTTTATATATTATATATATATCAACAACATATTTTACTTAAGGTTTTTTAAAAAAGTATAAAAAAATTAAAATTACCCATTCTGGATTTGCCATTTGCTATCTTAAGCTGTTCTCCTCCCCCTAAGAAAATTCACTCTGCTGGTGAGGAAAGCCTTGCAATTATTGGGAGAATAAAGTTGAGTTGACCCTTAAACAAAAAGAAAAAAACTAATGACTTAGATATATCTCTGGCCCCTTTGTAATAGGGTACCCAATTAGACTCTCAAAGGGTTTATCCATGAGGAAAGCAAATCAGTCATATAAACAAGAAAAGGAAAGAAAATTGCTACAGATACGTCACAGCCTTATCTCAGTAGCTTGGCTGTGTATTCAGATACTTGGCTGAATTAATATATCCCACTAAGCAACCTTGCTGTCTCCTGTCGCCTGCTCAGTGAACAAGAGAAAGGCAATCAACAGCAGGTGATGATATTGTATATGGCCCTTGTTGCTGAAATCAATGACTAATCTTGCATGGCTGGAACGAATGAAAAATGTAGGGAGTCTGCTCTGACTGAATAATGCCTTTTATAATATTTGCATTGAAAACCTTAAATAACACACTCAGCCATGGTCATCAATGTTCCATAGAAATACAACAGATTAGCTAGTTGACCCCTACAGTGTGATCAATTTATCCCTGATCCATGTATATCCTTCTGAATGTGTGCTTGCACGACTTTGTGTTTCAGTAAGCTGAAAATCTTCTCTTCCCTGGGTTACTCTCCATGGCAACTAGGTCATGACTCTACCCGTTGTAGACTCCATCCAGACTGACTATTGTAGGTGAAACTTGGAGACACTTTTAGGGAAGATGATGACTGGAACACTGCATAGTTTAAAATGACCTGAGTGCAAAAATCTCACAAACTACACTTTGGAAGCAGGCCTAAATGTTTAGAACTAAAATTTGTAAATAGGCTGGGTATAAGAAATAATTAGACAAAAAGCCAAAGCTTGTTTATTTTTTTCATGCATATCAAAAAGTAGGGGGGAGGGGTCAGTTTAAAGAAAGTTTCAGAAGTGTTTGCTCCTGAGTGGCTGAAGTGGGTGAGTGGAATGAAACTGCAGATTCTTGTGTATGCAAAATAAATCTTGCTATACTATGGTGATAACATGGTCCAAACCAGCTCTCAGTCACCATAAACTATAGCTTACAATCTCTAAATAGTAGTCTCCCCATCCATAAGACAGGAGTGTTACTTATCAGAATTTTTGTAAGGATTAAACAAGATAAAGCATATAAAGTGACCATAAGTATGTCCAGCAAAGGATAAAATATACAACAAACATGGCAATAACTATAGCATTAATGTAGAGTGTAAATGTGCCTAGGCTATGAAAGTTTACACTAACAATCGTGTGCCACTTAGAATTACAATTCAATTCAAATACAGAACTCTTGTTCCAGTTCTTTAAAAACATACTGAAAAGTAATGATTTAAAGTTCTTATTTATTGCTAGAGCTAACTCTGAGGGGAGTTAAAAGAAAGATTGGAATATGCGAAGAGTGACAGTGCTGAATACAAGCAAAAAGTAACAACCAAGAGTAGAGACAGAACCCGGCACATATATATGCCATGGTTACTGTCAGTCTCAGCTAAGGCCTATCAAAGAACAGCAAGCCAAACGCAGTGTGTCTCTTCCCAATGGATTCTGTTCACTATCTTTAGTGAGGCATCTTGTAATATAAGGGTGATTTTAAGATATTAAGTTAGCCTCTGGAGTTAAAAAGCAAACAGAATTATAAGCTCCGACCACCTCCAAGTTAGAAGTCTTTAGATTACCATTTAACTTTCACTCCAAATAAAAATCCCCACCTGGAAAGCTGTCAGTTACACATCTGAATACTAGCAACCATGGGAGCTCAGGGCCTCCTAAGGCTTTCTACCCCAGTTTCACAGTTCTAATAATTAATAAGTTCTTTGTGATGAATTGCATTCCACAATCTTATTATGATTTCTACCATCTACTAGAATAATGCAAAATTATTCTTTGCTCTATATAAAAGCCCTTTATAAATAAAAATTGTTATCAGAGCAGCCCTAAATCTTTCTCCCTTAAGCCAAATAACCAGAGTACTGTCAGAGAAGTTTTGGTTTTTGTTTTAATTTCAGGGAAAGTCTCTCATCACTCTCCTCTTGGCTTATCACTGAAGCAACAACTAGATATTAATACCATTCTCTGGTGTGAACTGGGAAGCCCAGCATGCAGGAAAGGATCATCCCTTGGACTTCATGTTAACCTGCTACTGATGCCATCCAAAGAGTAATCAGAATTATTAGCAGCTACATCCTTCTGTTCCCTTACAGGAGACTTGATTTGCATAAAAATCTGTTCATGTATATGCTGACAGCAGCCCAGATAGGTCGCCTCACCTCTGTTCTTCCTTGTTTTCTAACCCTAACAATTGTACCTGAATTTAATCATGATAAGTGGCGTTGTCTTGGTTCGGGCTGTTTGTTCCAACCTGCCTAAACCATCTTGAGCTCCACATCTGCTATGCTATGTGATCTTTGGTTTTCAGTCATTTGCACACCTTTTCAATCCAAATTTGCCTTTACAAAAGGGTCAGGGACTAGCGTAGGGCATGGAGGCTGGGCATCCCTTGGCCACCCTGAGAAAAATGCCTCATGACCACATTCTTTACTGACAGTGTAGCAATTTGTCAACAGGAAATCAGTGAAAACTGTTAAATGTCTTGCTGAAATTAATAAAGACCTTGATTTTTTTAAAAATCACCTGATCTAGAAGTCTATCAAAAAAGAAATCAATAGTAAATTTTTATGGATGGCCTAAAGACCTAAATATAAGGCATGGTACCATAAAACTCCTAGAAGAGGACATAAGCAAAACATTCTCTGACATAACTTGTACCAATGTTTTATTGGTTCAGTCTCCCAAGGCAACAGAAATAAAAGCAAAAATAAACAAATGGGATTTAACCAACTTATTTGTTCTTCAATCAACTTATTTAATCAACTTATATGTTTTTGGACAGCAAAGGACACCATAAATAAAGCAAAAGGACAGCCTATAGAAGGGGAGAAAATATCTGCAAACAGTGTCATCAACCAGGGCTTAATTTCCAAAATACACAGTCGATGCACACCATCAACAACATCAAAACAACCCTATCAAAAAATTGTCAGCAGACCTAAACAGACATTTTTCCAAAGACGACATACAGATGGACAATACATACATGAAAAGATGTTCATTGTCACTCATTACTAGAGAAATGAGATTCCCCTGGTGGCTCAGCTGGTAAAGAATCTGCCTGCAATGCAGGAGACCCCAGTTCGATTCCAGGGGTGGAAAGATCCACTACAGAAGGGATAGGCTACCCACTCCAGTATTCTTGGGCTTCCACAGCGGCTCAGCTGGTAGAGAATCTGCCAGCAATGTGGGACACCTGGGTTCAATTCCTGGGTTGGGAAGATCCCCTGGAGAATGGCTACCCACTCCAGTATTCTGGCCTGAAGAAATCCATGGACTGTATAGTCCTTGGGGTCACAAAGAGTTGGAGACAACTGAGTAACTTTCATTAGAGAAATACAAATCAAAACTACAATGAAGTATCACCTCACACAGATCAGAACAGCCATCATCAAAAAGTCCTTGATTATTCCTCATGAAAAAAATATCTTAGGAAAACTCATAATATTTATAGCACTATTTGTGACATTTTCACCTTTGTGTTTTATCCATCCCTCTTTGCTCTAGCATATTAGAGGATGTGATTTTCCTTACCCTTAACTTAATACATGTAATTTTTCATGTATAGATAGAGAAGCAGAGAGAGAGTGTCATCACTGTTTGCTAACCAGACAAGATATTACATAAAAACTGCATAATGATTTTAAAACCGGTATCAGCAGCATCTCTACATAGCACATCAATACCTTTGCTCATTTAGACAATTCACAAATCACCTGGCCAGAAATGCATTTTGGTGTTTCTTCTGTACCCCTTGAGCCATATGTAATTTTACATTATTTGTCCACAGAAGCACATTCCAAGATCCAAGGAAGATGGACCATGTCTGTTACATGTCACATCTAGTAGCCTTACCTAGCACACCACTGGGCTCATGGTTCATGCTCAAAATCTACTGTTTGACTGGAATCTTACTCTGAATAAAACATAAATATCTACTTTAATGCCATGACACCAGTCAGCTGATTATGCTCAAGTCATTAGATTCTGGTAGAGCCATGGAAAGAGGTGAGAGTTCTAGAGAGGAAGAATACAGTTTCTTCCCTCAAAAAAGAGGGAAACAAACAAGCAAACTAAAAATTGAGATAGATGCTGGAGCAGCGTAGATCATGTGCTGGTAACAGAAACCCACTTCCCTGGTGGCTCAGATGGTAAAGCGTCTGCCTGCAATGTGGGAGACCTGGGTTCAATCCCCGGGTCGGGAAGATCCCCTGGAGAAGGAAACGACAACCCACTCCAGTATTCTTGTCTAGAAAATCCCGTGGGTGGAGGAGCCTGGCGGGCTACAGTCCATGGGGTTGCAAAGAGTCAGACACGACTAAGCAGCTTCACTTTAATGTTACTGAAAGTAACATTGAAGAAAGAAACTGAAAGAAATGTTGCTCTCTGGGGGTAAGGATTCTGAAAAAATTATTTTATTAAGTCAGATTTCTCTAACTGCATAGGCAAAAAGAATCAACTTTTGGAGTTTCAAAATAGTTTCATCTTAATGAATTTTCTCCAGTCTAAATAATACTGTTGCCATATATTGTTTCCATTTTACAGAAAGCAGCAAGAATACCAGTCATACAAATAGAATACACAATCACAAACCAGAAGACACAACTGTCACAAACGCCCAGAGGATATGGCGGAGAAGGCGATGGCACCCCACTCCAGTCCTCTTGCCTGGAACATCCCATGTTTGGAGGAGCCTGGTGGGCTGCAGTCCATGGTGTTGCTAAGAGTCGGACACGACTGAGCGACTTCACTTTCACTTTTCACTTTCATGCATTGGAGAAGGAAATGGCAAGAGAATCCCAGGGATCGTGGAGCCTGGTGGGCTGCCGTCCATGGGGTCACACAGAGTCGGACACGACTGAAGCGACTTAGCAGCAGCAGCAGCCCAGAGGATATGGAGTTGCAAACAAACAATTCCCAACAGAAATGGGCTTCGATGTCAGATACACGTCAGGACCGACCAGCAAAGACACGCAAATGACACTCAATGCTCATGAAGGGTTCTTAATAGCAGGGACACATCAGAACCAATTGGCAAAAATGCCCATATAGCACTTCGCCTTAGAGGTTAGCTGGATGTACACCGGAGGATTTACTGGGTCTTGGACCTCGTCACCTTGTCCAGAGGAATCTGTCCGTTTGACCAAGGTTAAACGCAGGCTGGCACTCAGTGCTGAGCAGGGGAGAAACAGGGAGGATCTCCAAAATAAATGGTTTTGGCAGCTGCTGGGAACGACCCCCAAAGCCCCCCTCAGGGCCAGTAAGCCAGGAACTGCGGTTCCTCACAGCCTCCCAGCCGCACCATCAAGGCGACAGCTCCACTTGGTAGCCCCGCCCGCAGCCAGTCATCGCGAGAGCACAGCCTCACGTGGGCGCCAAAATCTGTTCGCGATAGTGGGCTCAGGAGCTTGAGGCTCCAAAGCTAATGAGGCAAAGTTAGTGGAAAGGAGGGTTTGCTTTATTTCCAAGGCCTGCAACCTAGAGAGGAACTTCCGTCCAAAGGCTGACTCCACCCCCACCAATCAGTAAGCAAGAGCTTTTCAGGATGAGGGAAGGGGGTTACATGCAGAAACTTCACAGTCAGCTCTGATGGTCATCCTGAAATTGGTCATCAGTGGTCTGATCGGTGTCATCTTGACTGTTTTAAGTACAGCCTTCAGTTCCAGGGTCAGTCTGTTCCCGTTTCTTTGGAGCCAGTTCTCAGAATTGTGACAGCTTGTCATGGCTACTGATTTCCCCGGTGGCTCAGACAATAAAGTGCCTGTCTGCAATGAAGGAGACCCGGGATCGATCCCTGGGTTGGGAAGATCCCCTGGAGAAGGAAATAGCAGCCCACCCCAGTACTCTTGCCTGGAAAATCCCATGGACAGAGGAGCCTGGTAGGCTACAGTCCATGGGGTTGCAGTGTGGTCATCATGTAGTTAACTTCTTCCACCTGCAGAGGTTTCAGTATCTATAAGAGAGCTCACAGGACATGTCTCTGAATATTATCTATAGCCCTTGTAGAACTAAAAGTCCTTGACTTTGCTTTGTAACTAAACTGTTACTATTTGGTCATGTTGGACTGGTTTCCTATGTCTCTGCATTTTCTTGCTTCTCTGATTAAATTTATTGTTTGGCTAAAGTTTCTCCACAGACAAAAGGAAGGCTAAGGACATGGGAGGAAGGACCATAGGGTCCAGATCCATTAGCAACAGGGCCTGGCAGAAAACGGCCAGGAAAGGAAACTCTAGTGATAATCCTAAATGGAGACGCCAGGTTTAATACTCTTTAGAGCTGCAAAAACATCCATGACAGTTCCTTTTCAGTCTTTATCATGCACACTTGAAAAGCTCATAATCCTGTTTTTTGACCCAGAAAACTCACCTTATCTGTTCTCCCTATTATGATGAAATTCAGAATATATTTGTTTCCCTCAATGCCAAAAAGAGTATTTTAGCACATCATAAGAGGTTGTTACATGCTCACAAAATATAATACGTACTAAGGCAAGAGAACCATCTTTCAAGTGGTCTTTGTTTTTGATCTGTAGAGGATTCATAGCTGAATTTAGGGAAACGTTCTTTCTCCAAATAATTACAATATCTATCTAATTCTAGCTGAAACAAGCTCTCGTCCTTCTGCTTATTCACACACCTACATGAGCAAATGCAATTTCCTTGAGATAAAGTATATTGCCTGGATTGGTGAGAAAGAAATAGGGAAAGTAATTATTCAAAAAAACACAGAAAACAAAAGAACCCTGGGCTTGCTTATTAGTTCTCTGGCACAGAGCCATGATTCGAGGCGGGGGCTTGTGTAAGTGCACATCTCATGCTTGGCTTGGAAATAAATAAGGACCAAATGCACAGCTTATGGAGGTATAGGTACAGGAGATTTGATGATCAATTACTGCACATATTATGGCAGCCTTACATATGCTGCTGCTGCTGCTGCTGCTGAAGTCGCTTCAGTCGTGTCCGACTCTGTGCGACCCCAGAGACGGCAGCCCACCAGGCTCCCCCGTCCCTGGGATTCTCCAGGCAAGAACACTGGAGTGGGTTGCCATTTCCTTCTCCAGTGCATGAAAGTGAAAAGTGAAAGTGAAGACGCTCAGTCGTGTCTGACTCTTCGCAACCCCATGGACTGTGGCCTACCAGGCTCCTCCGTCCATGGGATTTTCCAGGCAAGAGTACTGGAGTGGGGTGCCATTGCCTTCTCCTAGCCTTACATATCTCCATCCATAAATATGAAATGATACTATATCAACTTGCTTTTTACTGATGTTGTTGCTGTTCAGTCATGAAGATGTGTCTGATTCTTTTGTTTGTTTGTTTTTTTAACTGACAGGCATAACAAATTTCCCTGATGATTCAGTTGGTGAAGAGTCTGCCTGCATTGTGGGAGACAATCCCTGGGTGGGGAGACCCCCTGGAGAAGGAAATGGAAACCCATTCTAGTATTCTTGCCTGGAGAATTCCATGGACAGAAGAGCCTGGTGGGCTACAGTCCATGGGATCACAAAGAGTTGGACATGATTGAGTGACTAACACTTTCATAAGAAAATCAGCAAAGATGAAGATGATACCTTCCACTGTCTGCAACAAGTGGTCTTGGCTGGCCAGTGTCTGAAATCCCTTGCTACCTTTGGAGAATTCACCTCACTTTATAAATTTTATATTTATATATATATATATATATGGGAAAAAGAGACCTACTCCAATTTTAGGAGCTGCCCAAGACTCACTCCCCAGCTCCCTTTGCAGTAAGAGAGAAAGGATGAGACCTACATTCTATCAAACCAGCGCAGGTGGCAGAGGCTTTGAGTCCAGAGCGGATCGATGGGCAGCACCAAGGGCTGGTGGTTGTAACAGCTGAGGACAGTGCTGATATTCAGTGGGGACAGCCACGCCGTCCTCAGCAGATGGACTCTGTGGAAGGATTTGGTCTGGCATTTTTCACTTCCATTTTCTGCTGTTTTGCCAACTAGTTTTCTATTCCTCCAAGCATTTCAGTAATCTACCTAATGGGGTCTTACAAAGTTCCTCTTCAGTTTAAAGGACCCACAAATGATTTCTGTTGCTTACCACCAAGAACCTCATTAACATAATGGTCTTATCAATGATTCTCCTCCCTAATGCTAATGTCTGGGCTTCTATTATTGTGTCCACCTCATACTATGGCGATTCATATTTTATATACCTGATTCTTTCCTGTGAAGTCCTTGAGGGTAGGCATCTCTTTGATTTTTTTCTACCCATAACTTCAGTCAATAGCACAGTTCCTCACATATAGCAGGCACTTCAAAATGTGTGCAGAAGTGAATGGTGCCATTAAAATCCTTTTATTGTTTCCCAGGTAGGTAATTCACCTCACCCTTCGAAACTGAAATGACCGTATACTCTTTCATGCCTATTCTGGGAGAGATTTTCTTATGTGCTTATGAATTTGTCTTCTTTACTAGATGATTAGCTTTGGTGCAAAGACTGAGTCTTAATCAAATTTGGATCCAGTAACCCATGAATAGATTACTGGTGAATAGGGACACAGCTAAGGAAGCATAGCGCCATGGTGAGGAGTTATATCTACCGGCTCTTGCCCCAGCCACCTTCAATGCTCTGAAGCAACATCACACCTAGAATGGAAGTCCATTCTTTTTTAAGTTATGTTTATATCACCCATTTGGCCTATTGGCACACAAACAATCCTCATATAAAACATTTGTTCCAGCTCCTTGATGTAACCAAACAGGCCCCAGGGGGTGAAGGAAGCCTAGAATATCTAATTTTAGAAAAATCAGTTGAAATTCTAGCATGCATAGAATCTGTATCAAATAATTCTAGTTATGCCTAGTATTTTATAGCATGCGTAGCTATCATTTAAATTATGTTGTCCACATACTTGAAGAAAATAATAAAAATTTCTATCATCCCAACGCACACATTGAAACATCCACTACAATCTCCCCCTTAAACCATACTCCTAAGACCAATTGGCCTTTCAAGTAGTCGAGATACTCAAGTTGTTCTATAGGGATTACAAGGAACATAATTTTTTATTCTATATCTCTCTTGAGCTAATAGTGTCTGCCCAGCTGTCTTACATGTTTATTCAGCCTGTCTGTACGGTGGCCCAGTGGAGGGCCACTTTTGCTGCTAAAAAAATCTAGGTTTGAATCTAGGCTACCCCCCTTAGTCCCTGGGCAAGTTACAAATTTCACTTCCCCTCAGTTCAGTTCAGTTCAGTCACTCAGTCGTGTCTGACTCTTTGCGACCCCATGAACCGCAGCACGCCAGGCCTCCCTGTCCATCACCATCTCCTGGAGTTCACTCAGACTCATGTCCATCGAGTCCGTGATGCCATCCAGCCATCTCATCCTTGTTTGTCCCCTTCTCTTCCTGCCCCCAATCCCTCCCAGCATCAGAGTCTTTTCCAATGAGTCAACTCTTCGCATGAGGTGGCCAAAGTACTGGAGTTTCAGCTTCAGCATCATTCCGTCCAAAGAAATCCCAGGGTGATCTCCTTCAAAATGGACTGGTTGGATCTCCTTGCAGTCCAAGGGACTCTCAAGAGTCTTCTCCAACACCATGGTTCAAAAGCATCAATTCCTCGGCACTCAGCCTTCTTCACAGTCCAACTCTCACATCCATACATGACCACAGGAAAAACCATAGCCTTGACTAGATGGACCTTAGTTGACAAAGTAATGTCCCTGCTTTTGAATATGCTATCAGTTTCCTACAAAGATGAGTGTGGTACCTTGCAGAGGTTTGTTAAACTTTAGTGGAAGATTGTATATGATTTTATACCTATAGGCACCCAGCAAGTGGTCACAGAAGTGAATGTTGTTATTATTACTGTGGTTGTTTTCAGGTATTAGGCTCAGTATTTTAATCCACATTACTTTTATAAAAATGTTTATTTTATTTTTTGCTGTACTGCACAGCATGTGAGATCTTAGTTCCCCAACCAAGGATAGAACCCATGCTGCCTGCAGCAGAAGCATGGATCTTAAGCACTGGACCGCCAGGAAGCACCAATATTTCACTGAATTTTAGTTGATTTACAATGTTGAGTAAATTTCTGCTGGACAGCTAAGTGATTCAGTTACACATTATTTTGTTGATTACATACCACAGGTTTTACGTAAGGCACTGTTCTCATTCCCATTTTACTGACAGGGAAGTCGAGGCTCAGAGAAGTTGAATAGCCTGTCCTGAATCTCCCTGTTCTTCCAGGATCCACACGCACCTCTCTTCACTCCCGAGACCTCCTGCCCTGTGGCTCCTGCTACTTCCTTTCCCATCACACGCTTCCTGCCCCCTCACCAGGTTCTCACTTCTAGATGGATGGGGCCACCGTGTTGCAGATCATGAAGTCACCTCCAGCCTGTCACTGCATTACGCAGGTGCTCAATCACAGGCCTGAGCCTCACCTCACCCCTTCCTCTGCCCACACGGTCCTGATGGTACACTGAGCCCCAGCACAGGCTCCCTCGGCTTTGAGAAGAGAATGACAGACCCTCCCAGTTTATTTATCAGAAGAGCCCTAAGCCTTTAATAAATGACCACTTCAGAAACACAATTTCAGCGATCTCAGACAGGGCTATAACTGGAGATGGGATTGTCACTGGTGCTGATGGAGGGCTGACTGTATTTGCTGCTCCATCCTCTTGTGTTCCCTTCAGAGACCACAGAAATACAATTAAAAAATAACTTAGCCATGCTGAGATCTCCACCAGAGTAAGCATTTCTGTGTCATTCCCTGCAACAAGGCTGAGGCCATCCTTAAAATGGAAATGCCTCCTGCAATGACCCACTGGTGGCTTCCTAATGACCTGTTTCATTGTTAAATGTCTCCTTTTACCTGATAAATTATTGAACCATAGCATCAATTGTGTGCGAGGCTAAAAAAAACACAGTGCTGCTGATCTTTCCAGAAACAGCTCTACCCTTCACACAGTGCTTGTTCTTTATTCTGCATTCTGGATTAGGTAATGTGCCTGCTGACTCCAAGCTCCTTAGGGGAGGAACTTTCTGTTCTTTGCACGACACACTTCATTATCTGAGAAAGCTCTGTGTACCTCGAGAGTAGCACATAAATAAAACTACTTGGGAGCTAAAATAAAAGAGAGTAGAGAAAAACGTCATGTTTTGAGAAGTGAATGATACCATGGCTTCATGAATCTGAACATCACATTCATTTTAAATTAAAACAAAGGTATATTATCATACAGAGTGAAGTAAGTCAGAAAGCAAAACACAGAGATTGCATACTAAGGCATATATGTGGAATCTAGAAAAACGATATAGATGATCTTATCTGCAAATTAGAAATAGAGATGCAGATATAGAGAACAAATATATGGATGCCAAGGGGGAAATAGGAAGGGGAAAAGTCGGGAGATTGGGATTGACACGGATCCACTATTGATACTATGTATAAAATAGGTGACTAATGAGAATTAGTTGTGTGTTAATTCTGTAAACAGAATTATATACTGTATAGCACAGGGAACTCTGCTCAATGCTCCATGGCGACATGAATGGGAAGGAAGTCCAAAAAGGAGGGGATAAATGTATACCTACGGCTGATTCACTCTCCGGTACACATGAAACTAACACAACATTGTGAAGCAACTATACTCAAATAAAAATTAATGTAACAAATCAACCATATTTTTAAACTCTGATAATTCACTCCAGGAAAGGCACTGGAAAAAAAGCTTTGCATTGACAAACAAAACTAGATGTAAAATAATAACTTACATGAAAAGAATGTCTTCAAAATTAGAGTACTCAGCTTTTGAATGGAGGTATTGTGGAGCAATAAAATGATCCTTATGGAAACTATATAATGACATGGGGCAGAAAGCAGTACATAAAATATTACCTGTTCTTGAAATTATGGCCACTCTTTATAGAAAAATGCAAATAAGATTTCCTAGATTTAAAGGACCTTACACTAACCATGTGGAGTGGAAGCAGCAGCTGCACGGTGCTGGAGCAGCTGTGAGGAGATACCCCACGTCCAAGGTCAGGAGCAGCAGCCATGAGGAGATACCCCATGTCCAAGGTCAGGAGCAGCAGCTGTGAGGAGATACCCCATGTCCAAGGTCAGAGAAACCCCAGTAAGACAGTAGGTGCTGAGAGAGGGCATCAGAGGGCAGACAGACTGAAACCACAATCACAGAAAACTAACCAATCTAATCACATGGACCGCAGCCTTGTCTAACTCAATGAAACTATCAGCCATGCCGTGCAGGGCCACCCAAGACAGACGTGTCATGGTGGAGAGTTCTGACAAAATGTGGTCCACTGGAAAAGGAAATGGTAAATCACTTCAATATTCTTGCCTTGAGAACCCCATGAACTATATGAAAAGGCAAGAGGACAGGACACCGAAAGATGAACTCACAAGGTCAGCAGGTGCCCAACATGCTACTGGAATCAGTGGAGAAACAACTCCAGAAAGAATGAAGAGTCAGAGCCAAAGCAAAAACGACACCCAGCTGTGGATGTGATGGTGATGGAAGCAAGGTCCGATGCTGTAAAAAGCAATATTGCCTAGGAACCTGGAATGTTAAGTCCATGAATCAAGGCAAATTGGGAGTGGTCAAACAGGAGATGGCAAGAGTGAATGTTGACATTTTAGGAATCAACAAGATAAAATGGACTGGAATGGGTGATTTTAACTCAGATGACCATTATATCTATTACTGTGGGAAATAATTCTTTGGAAGAAATGGAATAGCCATCATAGTCATCAAGAGTCCAAAATGCAGTACTTGGATGCAATCTCAAAAATGACAGAATGATCTCTGTTCATTTCCAAGGCAAACCATTCAATATCACAGTAATCCAACTTGATGCCCCAACCACAATGCTGAAGAAGCTGAAGTTGAACACTTCTATGAAGATCTACAAGACTTTTTAGAACTAATACTCAAATAAGATATCCTTTTCATTATAGAGGACTGGAATGCAAAAGTAGGAAGTCAAGAAACACCTAGAGAACAGGTAAATTTGGCCTTGGAATACAGAATGAAGCAGGGCAAAGGCTAATACATCTTTGCCAAGAGAATGCACTGGTCACAGCAAACACTCCCTTCCAACAACACAAGAGAAGACTCTACACATGGACATCTCCAGAGTGTCAACACTGAATTCAGATGGATTATATTCTTTGTAGGCCAAAGATGGAGAAGGTCTATTCAGTCACCAAAAACAAGACCGGGAGCTGACTGTGGTTCAGATCAAGAACTCCTTATTGCCAAAGTCAGATTGAAATTGAAGAAAACAGGGAAAACCACTAGACCATTCAGGTATGACCTAAATCAAATCCCTTATGATTATACAGTGGAAGTGAGAAATAGATTTAAGGGCTAGATCTGATAGACAGAGTGCCTGAAGAACTATGGACGGAGGTTCGTGACATTGTACAAAAGACAGGGATCAAGAGCATCCCCAAGAAAAAAGAAATGCAAAAAGGCAAAATGGCTGTCAGAGGAGGACTTCCAAATAGCTGTGAAAACAAGAGAAGCAAAAAGTAAAGGAGAAAAGGAAAGGTATACCCATCTGAATGCAGAGTTCCAAAGAATAGCAAGGAGAGATAAGAAAGCCTTCCTCAGTGATCAGTGCAAAGAAATAGAGGAAAACAATAGAATGGGAAAGACTAGAGATCTCTTCAAGAAAATTAGAGATACCAAGGGAACATTTGATGCAAAGATGGGCACAATAAAGGACAGAAATGGTATGGACCTAAAAGAAGCAGAAGCTATTAAGAAGAGGTAGCAAGAATACACAGAAGAACTGTACAAAAAATATCTTCATGACCCAGATAATTATGATGGTGTAATCACTCATCTAGAGCCAGACATGCTGGAATGTAAAGTCAAGTGGGTCTCAGGAAGCATCACTATGATCAAAGCTAGTGGAGGTGATGGAATTCCAGTGGAGCTATTTCAAATCCTAAAAAATGATGCTGTGAAAGTGCTGTACTCAATATGCCAGCAAATTTGGAAACATCTATTTCTGCTTTATTGACTATGCCAAAGCCTTTGACTGTGTGGAACACAATAAACTGTGGAAAATTCTTCAAGAGACAGGAATACCAGACCACCTGACCTGCCTCTTGAGAAATCTGTATACAGCTCAAGAAGCAATGGTTAGAATTGAACATGGAACAACAGACTGGTTCCAAATAGGAAAAGGAGTACGTCAAGGCTGCATATTGTCACCCTGCTTATTTAACTTGTATGCAGAGTACATCATGAGAAACACTGGACTGGAGGAAACATAAGCTGGAATCAAGATTGCTGGGAGAAATATCAATAACCTCAGATATGCAGGTTTTGAGTTCTTCACTTCACGGTGAAGAACTCAAAAGCCTCTTGATGAAAGCGAAAGAGGAGAGTGAAAAAGTTGGCCTAAAGCTCAACATTCAGAAAACAAAGATCATGGCGTCTGGTCCCATCATTTCATGGGAAATAGATGGGGAAACAGTGGAAACAGTGGCAGACTTTATTTTTTGGGCTCCAAAATCACTGCAGATGGTGACTGCAGCCATGAAATTAAAAGACGCTTACTCCTTGGAAGCAAAGTTATGACCAATCTAGACAGCACATTAAAAAACAGAGACATTACTTTGCCAACAAAAGTCTCTCTAGTCAAGGTTATGGTTTTTCCAATAGTCATGTATGGATGTGAGAGTTGGACATAAAGAAATCTGAGCACCGAAGAATTGATGCTTTTGAACTGTGGTGTTGGAGAAGATTCCTGAGAGTCCCTTGGACTGCAAGGAGATCCAACCAGTCCATCCGAAGGGAGATCAGTTCTGGGTGTTCACTGAAGGAGTGATGCTGACTCTGAAACTTCACTACTTTGGCAACCTGATGTGAAGAATTAACTCATTTGAAAAGACCCTGATGCTGGGAAAGAGTGAGGGTGGGAGGAGAAGGGGACGACAGAGGATAACATGGTTGGATGGCATCACGACTCAATGGACATGAGTTTGAGTAGACTCTGGAAGTTGGTGACGGACAGGGAGGCCTGGCGTTCTGCAGTCCATGGGGTCACAAAGAGTCGGACACAATTGAGCGACTGAACCGAATGACTGACTGACTGACACTAGCCATGAGGCAAAAAGAAATTAGGGAGCATTTGGATACCAGGAGCTACAGTTTCCCTTTTTAATCACAAGCTGACTTCCCTTATTATCCTCCAGTATAGGATAGGTTGTGCTGCAGTAATAAAACAGCCCCCGTAGCTCTGACCACACAGACATTGTTCCTTAACCCAAGTCCTCTCCAGTCCCAGTGTCTGCCAAGGTAGTGCCTTCCAAGAGCCATGGTTCAGCACTCATATCCCTTTCATCTGGAACAGCTGTTCCACCCGGGCACAGAGCTTCCGGGGTTGATCAGGCAAGTTGGACGATGACCCAGAAGATGTGCCCTGCTTTACAGATCCAACTGTGTCTCCTCAAAATTCACATGTTGAAGCCCTAGCATCCCTGTGACTGTATCTGGAGGCAGGACCTTTATTTTGACTAATATGAAACGAGGTCCTAAGGATGGGCCCACCTCTGATGAAGATGGTGCCCTGATAAGGAGCAGAAACAGCATGAGGATTCTTGCTGGCTCTCCTGCTCTGCCCACCTGTGGGCACAGTGAGGCCACAGCAAGCAGGTGACCAGCTACAGCCAGGAGGACAGCTCTCTTCCAAAACCCAGTTTGCCAGCTCCTTTTACCACGACTGTGAGGAAACAGACGTTTATTGCTTTGTTTTGTATTGTTTTTAATGTCCCACACTTTTTTTTTAATGTGGATGATTTATACAGTCTTTACTTAATGTGCTACAATACCTCTTCTGTTTTAGGTTTTCTTTTTTTTTTTTTTTTGGCCACAAGGTATGTGGGATCTCAGCTCCCCAGCCAGGGATTGAACCCTCACCCCTGCAGTGGTAGGTGGCGTCTTACCCACTGGACCACCAGGGAAGTTTCAGAAGGCTGTGGTATTTTGTCCTGGTGGCCTGAGCTAACTGATGACACAACTGCCTCAGCTCCAGGATGACAGACAATGTATCTGACCCCAGACCATCCATGGGAACTAGTGATCTGGCTCTGCCTCACTGCACTGAGGCCAGAAGTTGTGTTGCTCATTCATCCAAAAGGGAAAAGGGAGCAAGTATCAGTGAGCACTGAGAGGGCCGCCCACACCTCCACACACTCCTCAGTGAGCCCCGAACTCGCTCTGAGCCGGGGAGAAAACAAACAGGATTTCAGGAAAATAAGAAAGAGCAGGAACCCGTAAGGACTTTGGGTCACTTCCAATCCTCTTGGATTTAGACCCCAGGTACAGGAAGTATGTGAAATGAGTCTTGAAATTGTGGGTACTTCTGAAAATAGATGGCTTGATTGTGAATATACTCTGAGGTTTTTGAACACAGGAATTTCCCAAGGTCCCAGGCATGATCAGGACATGAGGAAGCCACACTGGGGCATATGAGGAACTGATCTCTAGGCGCTTACAGGGATTTGGGTAGAAGACTGAAGTAGAACATTCAAAAATCAGTAACACCCCAAGACGGAACATAAAAATAAGCTCAGGACAGAGTAAGCAGGTGGACACTGCATTCATGAGGGGAACTCTAGCGTGTTTTCCAGGCTCCCTGGTGCTGGGTCCTGCAGGACAACATTAACAGTAGAAGATGCTGACAAGGGCTGGGATTTATAGCTTCAATAAGGACAGTGGGATCCATGATTGCAGAGGCCATGTGGCATTACTTAACAGACAGAGGCAAGATGGATGAAATTACTGTGAGGAAAAACAAAGCCAAAGTAGCGACCAGGGAGTCTTGACCCGTGAAGATCTGTGACTACAGAGCACAGACTACAGTATCTCAGGAACAGGGTCTGGCACGGCAGGACAGCCTCCCCTAAGCAGAGAAGACATCGCTGCCCTTATTCCTTAGCTCTAAAAATGATGTACAGCATTTGGTGAGTCTCTGTGAATTTTACAGGCAACTCATACCACACTTGGGAATATTGCTCTGAGCCATTTATCAGGTGATGCAGAAAGGGGTGCTCAGAGCAAAAGAAGATTGTGCAGCCGTTCCAGGGTGTAGGGCGAGCTGTCCTGCCACTGAGGCCATAAGACTAACAGATGTCATGGTGTTAGGGACACGCTTGCTTAATAAGAATGCAGTGTATCATCCCTGACAAGCCTCAATAGAAGAGTCGAGTGCGTATACCTTGGATTCTAGAATAAGGCCATGGTTTTAGGAGAAACTGTTGGAAAACAGTTCCTAGAGTGATAAGAAGCCCTAAATGGGAAAGTGTGAGTCACTCAGTCATGCCTGACTCTTTGTGATCCCATGAACTGTAGCCCCCAAGGCTCCTCTGTCCATGGGATTCTCCAGGCAAGAATACTAGAGTGGGTTGCCATTTCCTACTCCAGGGGATCTTCCCAACCCAGGGATTGAACCCAGGTCTCCTGTACTGAAGGCAGATTCTGAAGCCCTGGGAGAATCTTGACAGCCTGACCGGAGAACACCAGGAAAGCATGTGTCTGGGTTGCTCATTATGAACTGATACTATCAGATCCATCAAACCATAATGAGTAGCTGCGGCAGTCCTTCATATGATGAAAACGGTGCCTCCAGGATCAGGCACAGATGGGTCTTAGAGGCACAAAGAACTTACAGAGGAGGTGGCCCATCTCTCAACTCATGTGTTACGTCCTCAGGGGGACACTGATCCTAGAAGGAGACACGTGGGTCAGGTCCCTGACAGTTGGGCTCTGGGTATTGGTGCTGATGCTGCTGCCCTACAGAAGGCTGGTCTGAGGTGACCTGGAGGGAAATCCTCCCAGTGGACAAAAGTAAGAACAGGAAATGTGGTCTTTGCTTTGTATGGAGAAAGAAATGACTCGAGTTGAAATGTACAATAATATCCAATTCTGAGCATTGCTGAATGTCTCTTCTTATTGGTCAGCTGCCAGGAAAGAGTGAGACTAGAAGAGCAGAAACAGACATGGGGGTGAACTTGTTGCAAAGGACGCAAAACAAGCTCATTTGGATTTTGTGCTGGAGCTCACTCTAACGTGACCATTGCCGCAGAGCCTGGGCAGAGGGCCCAGGAAGAGAGTTGTTATGTGATGGTAACAGCAGGGGAGGTGGTGCGTGGGTCCCACAGCAAGGAGCCCCTCTGACCACAGTCACCATTGAATACTCAGCCTGCCGCGAGCAGGGTTTGATACACTGGCTCCTGACGAGAGCTGCCAGCCACTTCCTGGTAGACTGATTTATTAGACGACTCCTATCTAGAATTTTACTTACTGGAATTGATACCTACTCCAGACATGAAATCGTCTTCCTGGCCTGGTCCCTCTGCTGGAACCTGACAAGTCAGCCTTTGGGCTTGCCAGGTGGTGCAGGTGGTAAACAGCCTGCCTGCCATTACAGGAGACAGAGAGACATGGGTTTGACCCATGGGTCAGGAAGATTCCATAGAGGAGGGCATGGCAACCTGCTCCACTTTTTTTGCCTAGAGAGTCCCATGGACAACGGGGCCTGGTAGGCTATGGTCCTTAGGTCACAAAGAGTCAGATACAACTGAAGTGACTTAGCGCACACACAGCACATTTAAAATATTACTTCCTGGAATCAATACCACTTCCAGACACGGGATTGCCTTCCTGGCCTACAGTCCCTCTGTTGGAATCATGCACAGACTTACAGAACAGCTTTACAGCTGCCTATGATACCTATCATCGCCAACTAAAAGACACTTTTTATGGTGATGGGCATTTGATCACTTGATCCACCATATATCACATTACTCAGAAGCAATCGGCCTGACAGCATTGGAGTGGCTCTCTGAAGTCTCCCATAAGGCCTGCCTCAGGGACAACAGCCTGGGAGTCTTGGCCACCGTGCTCTGAGGCTTGGTGCTGAAGCCGTGGCTGATACTCATGATGCTATGCCCCCAAAAGCCAGGGTCAGTGGCCTGGATGGCACAAGGGCCGCAAGCCAGGTAGAGAACACTTCCCACGCCCTGTTTCTAGTTTCTGAAATGTGTTCTTCTTGCTGGGTAGGATTCCACATAACCTTAACCTACGGCTACCACCTTGCCATTTGGGGGCTCCTCATTATAGCAGAACATCAAGGGAGAAAAGGCATTATTAAGTTGGCAGTCCTAACTGATCCCATTACCACATAGGGGAAGGATGTTGTTACACAATGACGAGCAGGAAGGAGCACAGCACGATACCTCGGGGCTCCCCTGGGGCATCGTTCAGTGCTTTTGTGCTCCGTAATAACTGTAAATGGGAAACTGCAGAAACCACAGTTCAGGAAAGGTAAAACAATTGAGGACTTACATCCCTCAGAGATGAAGCTCTGAGCTACCCTACCAAGCAAGCAACTTGTCTGCACTGAAGTGCTGACTAAAGGTGAAGGAAATAAATGATGAGCGAGAGAGAGAGAGAGAGAGAGAGAGAGAGAGAGGCAATGAATGTTGATTGCAGCTCCAGAAGGAGCTGCAGAAATAACAGCTGGAGCTGATTCCACAGATCCTCAGGTTTAAGCATTTTGTAGACTTGGAGGGGTGACCACAGCTTTGAAATCTCTGTGAATGTTAAAGACGGTGGAAAGCATGAGGAGATTGAGGTACTTCTGTGGACACACTATATTGAGTAGCTTTGTACCCTAATTCACATCTTCCATCAAACCATTTACCCCAGCCATTGATGCAACAACAGGCTTCTACCTGGAAGCTTTACCTGCCAGACACATAACTGCACGTCACTTCAGCTGCCCAGATGCTCCCCGGAATGCAGTACAGACCAGCTGCAAGAACTCACTTGGGACTTGCACATGGAAATCCTGAAAGTGCAGGGGACCTAATGCTTTACGAGGAAACATGAGAGGCTGGGGATGGGAAGTGTGGCTAGAAGAATACTCCTCTCTCTGTCCTTTGGTGGACAATTCTGAAACACCTGATCCTTCAAAGGGATGTGGCAGCATTCATCGCTGATAGACTGAAGAATGCACACTTCCATGGTATCATCAGGTTCTGATGATTCAGTGATCAAAAGACAAATAATTGAAAAATAGAGGAAGGGTCTGAATGGACATTTTCTCCAAAGATATACTAATGGTCAATAAGCACACAAAAGGTGTTCACTATCATTAGCCAGGAAAGGCAAACCAAAGCCTCAGTGTGATATCAATTCACATCTCCTACAACAGACAAAACAAAAAAAACAGACAATAACAAGCATTGCTGAGAATGTAGGGAAATGGAAACCCTCATTCATCGCATGTTAGAATGTAAAATGGTATACCCATTTTGAAAAACAGGCCAGAAGTTCCTCAGAAGGTTAAACATAGAGTTACCATATGACCCAGCAAGGCCACTCCTAGGAATACACCCAAGAAAATTGAAAACACAGGTTCACACAAAACCTTATATACTGTACCCAAGTTCCTGGCATCCTTATAATAGCCAAAAAGTAGCCACAACACTAATGCTCACCAGCTGGTGAATGAATAATTAAAATGCGGTTTGTTCATACAAAGCAATGTTATTTGACAATTAAAAGATGCGCAGGGCTGACACATTCTGAAACATGGCTGAACCTTGAAAACGTGCTCAGTGAAAGGCAGGTCTCATGTGCTTCCCCCTACATGGAACAGGCCAACGCATGGAGACAGAAAGTAGACGGGTGGTTACCAGGACCCGGGAGAAGGGACTAGTAAGGGAAACAAGGCTTCTGTTGGGACACTGAAAATGTTCTAAAATCTGACTGTGGCGAAGGCTGCACACCTGTTAGAGAAATTAAATAAATAGCCCTATTTAGGCAGCGGAGGCAAAGCAGAGCAGGCCTCCGGCCTCGCCTCTAACCTGCACTGTGAGTGCCCTGCCTGCCTGCTGTGAGAGCACATGGATAAGACAGGGAGGAATCTTGAGACTGTTGAGATTCTGGAGGGGGTCTGGCCAACCAAGCCCCAGGATTCACATTCCAAATTTTACAGGACAGAACAAACTGCATTAACATGAAACCAGAGCGGCAGTTTGCTCACAGATTGATGATGATATCACATTGCACCCTGGGAGGGTAAGCAGGGACCCTGAACTGCAGTTCTAAAAGTCTCACCCACGGTGCGGATGGGCTGCCTGGGACCTTTCCAAAATTGCCGACTCCAGATATGCTGTGACGCAGGACTTCCCAGCACTGTTTGAGTCTGGATTTTGGTCAAAACCCAATTTGGTGATGTATCCTCTGCTGTTTCTATTTCTGTTTTCTTTTAATGTTCATATATTGACAGTAAGCCAGATAATTCTCTAATAAATATTGGTATTACTTGTATATAACAAGTGGCTTATTTTTTTAACAAATCCTTTGAACCTGAGATGAAAGTGAAAACTTTCTGCCAAACAACAACTTTGACACAAAAACAATGAAATTATACATTTCAAATGGAGGAACTTTATGTTATGTGGATTATATCTCCAAAAAAAAGGCATTTTTTATTGTAAGAATGACGACACTAAAGAATTGCACCCTTGTCTTGGTTTTTTCCTCTAATACTCTCTCTCTCTCTCTCTCTCTCTCTCTCTCTCTCTCTCTCTCTCTCATGCAAGCCCTGATTCAGATGTTGCTTTCTGGGAAGAAGGCAGGATGGACATAGGTGTCTGTGAGCGAGTACATTTCTCCTTGGAGAAAAAAGTGAACAGGTGGTCCCACTACCAACATAGTCACCCAGGGAGACACTCAAGGTTTTTGCTTGTTTTACTTTCTTGTATCAATGGGATAAAGAGCAAACCTCATATCCATTCCTATTTTCTCACAGCTTTTCCTCTCGAAGACTTTATGAACCCAGGCAAATACAATATCACTTATATGTGCAGTCTAAAATATGACACAAATTAACTTATCTACCAAAAAAATAAATAAATAAACCAGACTTAGATCATAGAGAAGAGAGTTGTGCTTACCAAAGGGGAGCAGGAGGTGAGGGAGGGATGGACTGGGAGTTTGGGATTAGCAGATGCCAACTAGTATATATAGGATGGCTAAACAAGGTCCTACTGTATAGCTGCTGCTGCTGCTGCTAAGTCACTTCAGTCGTGTCTGACTCTGTGTGACCCCATAGACAGCAGCCCATGGGGCTCCCCTGTCCCTGGGATTCTCCAGGCAAGAACACTGGAGTGGGTTGCCACTTCCTTCTCCAATGCATGAAAGTGAAAAGTGAAAGTGAAGCTATTCAGTCGTGTCCAACCCTCAGCGACCCCCCTTCCAGGCTCCTCCATCCATGGGATTTTCCAGGCAAGAGTACTGGAGTGGGATGCCATTGCCTTCTCCATACTGTATAGCACAGGGGACTATATTCAATATCCCATGAGAAACCATAACAGAAAATATGAAAATGAATATATATATATATATATACTCACATATATATATAACTGAATTACTTTGCTATACGGCAGAAATTAACACAGCACTGCAAATCAACTATGTGCTATGTCGCTTCAGTTGTGTCTGACCCTTTGCGTCCCTATAGACTGTAGCCCACCAGGTTCCTCTCTCCCTGGGACTCTCCAGGCAAGAACACTGGAGTGGGTTGCTATTTCCTTCTCCAGGGGATCTTCCCGACCCAGGGATCGCACCCTCGTCTCTTACATCTCTGCAGGGGCAGGTGGGTTCTTTACCACTAGCACCACCTGGGAAGCCCTTCAGTAAAATTAAAAATAAAAAAGAATTAGGGTAAGAAAATGTACTGACATTAATTTAGAGTTTGTTTGTTTGTTTTTCTTTTTTTTAATCCTGGGATAGGAATAAATAAGAGATACTTTTCCCTTCCTCATCTCTACAAGTCTTGAGTTCTGAGCCTGAGTAACGTACCCCATTTTAAGGATACATTACTTTTCTGTTGCAGAGTTCTCAGGCATTCAACCACCAGTTACCAAAGTTTTCCTTAGGGAAAGTACAGATGGAAGATAGAATCTATTCCAGGGAGGACTAGGGGAAGGGGCCTGTCTGATTCTGGAGCTAAGACATGCAGAATGCACTCACCTCCTGCAGAGTCTAGAGCAGGAATCTATATACATTTTCTGCAGAACAGTTTCTTCATTTTGACTTTGTGGGCCACAAAGTCTCTGTCACAACTACTCATGTCTGTCCTTGGAGTGGGAAGGCAGCCAAAAGCTGCTGTAGACAACAAAATGGAATGAGCATGGCTGTGTTCCAATAAAACTTTATTTATGGAAACTGCCTTTCCTAGCATGGAGATTTTAATTCCTTATCATTTTCACGTGCCATGAAACATTATTCCTGTTTTGATCTGTTTCAGCCATTTAAAACCAAAAGCACTCTCCACTTGCAGGCCAAATGAAACTGATAGTGAGAGAACTTTCAGGAGGAAGTACGTGTCACTACCCTTAGCCAAGCTACAAACTGGGGACCAAAGATAGGGCCTCTTGCTCATGCCTGGCATGGAGCAGGATGCTCACTCCATATGGACAGGGGAGCCTGGGACAGGGCCCTGACTTGGGTACTTATGTCTATGCTGGGGGCTGGGTATCATCCAGAGGCCCATGCCATGAACCCCTGGTTTTACTAAGACCCCCAGTGAAGGGAAACATCACCTAGGCTGACTTTGAATTATTTTCCTCCATGAAGACAACAGGTTTAAAGTATATTTAATTTCCTTAATTTATTTTAGATTTTATTGAACTGTACTTGATATTGGGCTTCTGAGGTGGTGCTAGTGGTAAAGAACCCACCTGCCAATGCAGGAGACTTAAGAGACATCAGTTCAGTCCTTGGGTCTGGAAGATTCCCTGGAGGAGGGCATGGCAACCCACTCCAGTATTCTTGCCTGGAGAATCCCATGAACAGAGAAGCCTGGCAGGCTATAACCCATGGGTCGGCAAGGACTCAGACACGACTCAGTGACTTAGCATACATGCGTAACTGATATACAATGTTGTGTCAATTTCTTCTGTACAGCAAAGTGGGTCAGTTATATAGTTACATACATTCTTTTTCGTATTCTTTTCCATTACGGTTTGTCATAGGATATTGAATACATTTCGCTGCGCCACTATTATATGTGTGTGTGTGTGTATATATATATATATATATTTTTTTTTAATTTGAAGTTTATACCATCCAGTTCTAAAAAACAGTAAGGTCAAGTTTCTATATATCCTCAGAAAAAGGCCGATGTACCTGGTCCTGAAGGAATATCAGGTCAGGGAGAAACTAGAATGTGAACCCAGAAACAAAAACTCACAGCTCAAGAAAGTATTTAATATCGACATAAAGTGACCTCTTTTTCTTCCTCAGCTAAATCCTGTCATTGCCAGAGGACAGCCAACGTGCACCCTCTGAGACTGGAAGCACAGCTTAAAGCTGCTTACCGCAAGGGCAGACTTGCTTTGAAATCTACAGCTTTATTTAGGAATGCATATCAATTTGTATTCCCCTCCAGAGCTTAGCTGTGTGTGTGTGTTTTAATATAAAAATTGCATGTTAAACTGTTTACCAGCAAAGAAAACTGGTGCTCCTGGAAGATGTATGGTGTTTACCCTGTAGCTTTCAGGACCCCCGGGCAAACCACCTTATTCCCCAAGTATTCCCCAAGGGCACACACCCTGTATCTGAGGCGCAATAAAGCACATCAGGCTGCAGATTTCAGTCAGGCCCTGGAGACTCAGTTTTTATTAACAGAGCATGACTGATGTGGGTTTCGAGACCCCATCTTCTGGGACAGGACACCGGTTCTCGAAGCCTGGCCCCAGGATCAGCTGCAGCATCACCGGGAGACTTAAGAGAAGTTGGTTCAATGGAAATGCAGTCTCGACTGCTCCACAAGACCCCTAGATCATCAGGTCTGAGGGTGGGGCCCAGCATCCCCCTCCAGGGGACTGTGATGCCCCTTCAAGCCTGAGAACTGCTTCTGCAGTGGAAGAAGTTGGAAAGAGCCATAAAAACCTTTTAAAATTTCATTACTTCACCACTCAGCCACGAAAAACAAGGAAAATGTTCCATTTGCAGCAACATAGATGGACCTAGACATGATCATACTCAGTGAAGCTAGTCAGAGAAAGAGAAATCATATCGATACCACTTACACGTGGAATCTAAAGGATGATGTAAGCAGAGCTCCTTACAAAACAGAAACAGAGTCATAGACAAAGAAAACAAACAAACTTATGGTAACCAAAGGGGACAGCCAGGGAGGATGTTAGATAAATTAGGAGTATGGGATTATCAGATACACAGTACTATATACAAAATAGATAAGTGACAAGGACTTGGTGTATAACCCAAGGAACTATATTTAATACCTTGTAATAAGCTACAAAGGAAAAGAATCTGAAAAATCTGTGTGTATATACACACACACACACACACATGCACGTGCACACACACACACATATATACATACATATGTACCCTGGTGGCTCAGTGGTAAAGAATATGCCTACCAATGCAAAACATGCAGCTTCAATCCCTGGCTCAGGAAGATCCCCTGCAGAAGGAAATGGCAACCCTCTCCAGTATTCTTGCCTGGGAAATCCCATGAACAGCAGAGCCTGGCGGGCTACAGCTCAGTCAGTTCAGTTCAGCTGCTCAGTAGTGTCCGATTCTTTGTGACCCCATAAACTGCGGCACACCAGGCCTCCCTGTCCATCACCAACTCCTGGAGTTTAGCCAAACTCATGTCCATTGAGTTGTTGATGTCATCCAACCATCTCATCCTCTGTCGTCCCCTTCTTCTCCTGCCCTCAAACTTTCCCAGCATCAGGGGCTTTTCAAATGAGTCAGTTCTTCACATCAGGTTGCCAGAGTATTGGAGTTTCAGCTTTAGCATCAGTCCTTCCAATGAACACCCAGGGCTGATCTCCTTTAGGATGGACTGGTTGGATCTCCTTGCAGTCCACGGGACTCTCAAGACGCATGGGATTGTAAAAGAGATGGACACGACTTAGCAACTATAATAACAACTAAAACTGTTATATATTTGTGTGCGTGCATGTTCAGTTGTGTCTGACTCTGAGACCCATCAGACTGTAGTCCACCAGGCTCCTCTGTCCATGGGATTCTCCAGGCAAGCATACTAGAGTGGGTTGCCATTCCCTTCTCCAGGGGATCTTCCCAACACAGGGATCGAACCTAGGTCTCCTGCAATGCAGGCAGATTCTTTACCATCTGAGCCACCAGGGAAGATATAGATATAGATATATCTGAATCACATTGCTATACACCTGAAACCAACACAACACTGTAAACTGTTATTGTTCAGTAACTCAGTCATGTCTGACTCTTTGTGACTCCATGGATTGCAGCACATCAGGCTTCCTTGTCCTTCCCCACCTCCTGGAGCTTGCTCAAACTCATGTCCATTGCGTCAGTGATGCCATCCAACCAGCTTATCCTCTGCTGTCCACTTTTCCTCCTGCCTTCCATCTTTCCCAGCATCAGAGCCTTTTCCAGTGAATCAGCTATTCACATCAGGAGGCAAAGTATTGGAGCTTCAGCCTCAGCATCAGTGCCTCCAATGAATATTCAGGGTTGATTTCCTTTAGGATTGACAGGTTTGATCTTCTTGTGGTCCAAGGGACTCTCAAGAGTCTTCTCTAACACCACAGTTCAAAAACATCAATTCTTCACCACTCAGCCTTCTTCACGGTCCAGCTCTCATATCCATACATGACTACTAGAAAAACCATAGCTCTGACTATACAGACCTTTGTTGGCAAAGAAACAGCAATTGAAAATTGACCACACTTCTATTTTAAAATGGTTATTAAAAGACCTTCATTGTGAATGACTCCCTCCAGCCTCTCTGCCTCACCTTTCCCATCAGTAGAATCAGGGTATCACCTTGCTCTCAAGATTGCCTTGAGAATTAAATCAGATCTGCCCAGACATCCAGAAAACACCAAATACAGCACCTGATGATCAGAAGCCTCAGCATGAATGTTGTTTTCCTCCTTTTCCAACTGGAATCACATATTAAATTTGAGGTATATAAGTACAACTGCAAGTAATGATCTATTTCCATGAGATGTTACGAGAGATGCGGCTGAAACATTTCCCCAGGAGACACCTTCACCACATCCATCCCTCCCATCTACATTATTTGCATATTCCTGATGTTCCACAAATGAAATTTAAATCAAGTCATTATCAAAGTTGAAAAATATTTAGGCTAAAATGTACTGATGACAAATCAATTTTCCAGCAGCATATTTTTTCTTTGATTTTAAGAGTTCCTTTGGGAGCATTCATTTATAAATTATCCAATTTAAAGCACAAAAAAATATTCTCTGAAATACCAGCTTCAAAGAATAGCAAATTGTAAAGGGCACCATTTGCTTATACATCCCGAATTGAGAAAAATCTTTTAAAGTTGCCTTCTGGTTTCTCACAAATTCAAGCTATATCCACTTGTCTTTATTCTCACTCTTCTTTCCTCATTTATTCAGCCAAACTGTTCAAATAAACTTTGAATAGCTATCACAAAACAATTCAGATATACAGAGAAAACAAATATGAAAACTGACAAATTAGAAAAAAATTATGCATAGGGAGTTACATAAATGTGTTTCTCCAGTTTTCCTCTTTTTAATAAGAATACTTTTGTATGGAATGTGGCGATCTACATGACATACGCATGAGAATGCATACATATGCATTCCTACGCCTGCTCTCACTGACAAACACACACACACAAACTCTACTTTCTGTATAACAGATAGAGTAAACCTTAAGACCACAGGCTCTCAAACGTTGAATTTTAAATTACTTGGGAAAGAATGAAATGGAAACTTATGGATAAAAACTTGGCTCTGAAAATAAATGAAATAACCCAGATAATTTTGAGGTTATAACCTAGGGGATAATTTGAGGTATGGGCCTATTTTTACTTTACTTAACAGTATAACCTGTTTTCAATTTTTTTTTTTTAATTTTCTAATTTTTTCAGTACCACTACACCCTGGAGTAGAAACTGTTTATAAATTATCGGTGAATTGGTTAATTCTGAGTCCTTCCTTTAGAACAGGCTCTCAAAGGGCCTTCATGAGGCAACATTTTGCTGACCTGCTTCTGATGACTGTACACTCCTGTACAGAACTTGGCCCCTGCATTATTTTTCATGTGGACCATTTTTAAAGTCTTTATTTATTGAATTGGTTACAGTGATGCTTCTGTTCTGCATTTTGTGTTTTTGGCACCGAGGCATGTGGGATCTTAGCTTCCTGACTGGGGTTTGAACTCACAGCCTTGCAGTGGAAGCAGAGTCCTTAACCGCTGGGTCACCAGGGAAGTCCCTGGACTCTGCATTTATAAAGCATTACCTTATGTCATTTTGTCTCTCTTTGACTAAATTTTCTCCATGTCTCAATCTACATGAGATTATGATATTTCAGAAGCAAAGTTCAGTTCAGTTCAATTCAGTTCAGTTGCTTAGTCATGTCCAACTCTTTGCCACCCTATGGACTGCAGCATGCCAGGCTTCCCTGTCCTTCACTATCTCCTGGAGTTTTCTCAAACTCATGTCCATTGGGTCGATGATGTCATCCAACCATCTCGTCCTGTTTTGCTCCCTTCTCCTCCTGCCCTCAATCTTTCCCAGCATCAAGGTCTTTTCCAACGAGTCAGCTCTTCACATCAGGTGGCCAAAGCATTGGAGCTTCAGCCTCAGCATCAGTCCTTCCAATGAGTATTCAGGGTTGATATCCTTTAGCATTGGCTGGTTTGATCTCCTTGCTGTCCAAGAGACTCTCAAGAGTTTTCTTTAGGACCACAGTTTGAAAGCATCATTTCTTTGGTGCTCAGCCTGCTTTACGGTCCAGCTGTCACATGTGACTACTGGCAAAACCATAGCATTGACCAAATGGACCTGTTGGGCAAAATGATGTCTCTGCTTTTTAATACACTGTCTATATTTTTCATGGCTTTTCTTCCAAGGAGTAAGCCTCATCTATGAAGTCAGGGCAAAATAGTACTCTTTGATATGATGTATGTGTGTGTGTGTTAGTTGCCAGTCATGTCCAACTCTTTGTAACCTCGTGGACTGTATAGACAGGCTCCTCTGTCTATGCGATTCTCCAGGCAAGAATACTAGAGCGGGTTGCCAGCTCCTTCTCCAGGGGATCTTCTTGACCCAGGATCAAACCTGAATCTCCCACATTGAGGCAGATTCTTTACCACTGTCTGCGCCACCGGGGAAGCCCTGATATGATAGTTATGAGGATTATATTAAATCATGCGTCCATATGTATTACTTAATAAATGTAAGACATTATTAGAAATAGCTTTCCTGCTGTTGATGGATACAGTTTGTCATTTTTCTATCTCTCCCAAGAGAAATTAAGATTCTAGGTTGACAATTGATACAAACATTGCCCGACACTGATTCATGCATTCAACAATTTGTGTTTGTGGAGTGCCTATCGGGCACCCAGTCTGGTAGAACTCATAGTCTAATGGGGAACACAGACACACAGGTAATTAACAGTTCGTGTTGGGAGGAGAATAAATAAGGCATAACGAGAAACAGAAATGGTTTATTTCACAGAGGAATTGGGGCTGTTGAGGTAGATAATTTTTTAGGAATCTGAGATAAGGTGAGCTCAGCTATAAATAAGAGACACTCAGGTAAAATGTTCTGGGAATATCCTCATGGTTATATTTCCTGCCCAATTAGCAAATATTTTTGAGAACTTTCTTTTTGCTAAGAACTGCAGATACATGCATTTCTGCTCTAACATTAAATACAGTTTACTAAAAAACTTTGCATCCTCTATTATGGGAAAAAAATAGGAGTGGGGGAAATTCAATCAAAACTTAAGAAATTTTAGAATAGAACTTTTACACACACACTAATAATCTTAATAAAAGCTATTAGTGGAAGTAAATCCCCAGCATCACTTGAACTTATCCTCTCTCCCAAGCCCTGTACCTTGGAGTTTGTTCTCCTCCCCCACATCCTCTTCAGAGATGTAGGGCCTAAAAACATTTAAGAGGACAGTTTAATCAAAATTAAAACTAGAGTTTGGGCCCTGGGCTTGCAGTGGTGCCCAGGGCTACCCAAGGGTGGTGGGAGCAAGAGCAGGAGCCGCGGTGGGGTTCAGGCCTGCTCTCAATCCACATCCATGCATCCCTGCGCAGCCTGGCACACCCCCACCCTCAGCCTGCAGGATGCACCCTGTGTTGAGGACCTGGGCTTTGGGGACCATCCCTGACCTAACCACCGAGGTCTTTTCATGGCCCTGGGCACCAGCATGATGGTGCTCAGGCCCCTGCTGCTCTGCGTGAAGCTGCTCATCAGATGGGTCGTGACCTCCCCACCACTGGGACCAGTGTGCTGGGGAGGAAGGTCCTCTGCCCTCCAAACTTCTTCACCTATGCCGAGGACACTGCAAGTGGACGGGAAGATAGGCTCTTCTAAGGCCTGAGCCTTTTGCTGAGACATCTACCAGCCTCTCCACTGACCTGGGCAGCATGAAGGTTTTTCCTCCAGCTGAGATGGAGAAGGTGTCCAACAAGGATGACTCGGGGACTTCTCTGAAGAGGGGAGAGGAGACCTCCTAGACGATACTGATACAGACCATGTCCTGTGTGTCGTCCCACCCCGTGGGTGTCATCTCAACAGCTGCTTGGTCCATTTCATGGGGCTAGAGGCCAAGTGCAGCAGAGAGCTGAGCTCCATTGGCAATATTTTCAAAGAAGGCTGCTGAGATTCTCTGTCAGCTTTGTCCCTCACCTCCTGGGAGACTCGGTTTTCCTGCGAGACTCTAACCTGCTGGCCCCTCCCTCAGAGCCCCTCCCCATCCACCATCCCTGGTGGATGATCGCTCCAGTGGGGCCAACCGTCGGGAGCCAACCCAAATTTGTGATGGGGATGCCAGCGAGCATGCTGACTTCTCTCTTCTTGCTGGTAGGTGGATCTCATGGCTGTGAACAACCGTGAGCCATAGGCGGGGCCTCCCCTCTCACTCCACAGGGTTCAAGTCCGGATCCACAGCTGGAGGACCTGAAGGGGTGGGGCCAGCATTTTTGCAGCACCCCCCTCCCCCACACCTTTCTACCACCAAGTGTCATCAGAATCCTGCTTTGCCCAGAATAACGTGAACCACCTGAAAAAACACGGCAGCCCCTAAACAGTAATGACCTCCAATAAAGCACAGGGAACTAATTCAATATCTTGTAATAAACTATAATGGAAAACAGTCTGAAAAAGAATACATACATAGATATAATCGAACCACTTTGCTATACACTTGAAACGTAACATTGTAAATTGACTCTATTTCATGTCTTTGTTCGTTCGTTCGTTTGTTTTTAAATACACATACAGACAAACCCACACTGTCTCAGCCTGGCCGCCACGGATGAGGTCTGATCATCTCTGAGCACCTTTAAGACCTCCAGCCCAGTTGGTCTCCAGGTTCCACATTTGCCCTGTGCCTGCACAGAAGCAGGGGCTGGGTGGCGGTTAACCTGAGCTCAAGTGCCTTGGCCACCATTACACCTGGGGAAGCGAGTAGGGCTGGGGAGCTGGGGCAGAATCCCCTTCAGTTCAGTTCAGTTGCTCAGTCTTGTCCAACTCTTTGCAACCACGTAGACTGCAGCTCGCCAGGCTACCCTGTCCATCACCAACTCCCAGAGCTTGCTCAAATTCATGACCATTGAGTTGGCGATGTCATCCAATCATCTCATCCTCTGTCATCCCCTTCTTCTCCTGCCTTCAATCTCTCCCAGCATCAGGGTTTTTTCCAGTGAGTCAGTTCTTTGCATCAGGTGGCCAAAGTAGTGGAGTTTCAACTTCAGCATCAGTCCTTCCAATGAATATTCAGGACTGATTTCCTTTAGGACTGACAGGTTTGATTTTCTTGCAGTCCAAGGGACTCTGAAGAGTCTTTTCCAACACCACAGTACAAAAGCATCAATTCTTCAGTGCTCAGCTTTCTTTATGGTTCAACTCTCATATCTATACATGACTACTAGAAAGACCATAGCTTTGACAATACAGACCTTTGTTGGTAAACTCAAGTCTCTGATTTTTAATATGTTGTCTAAGTTGGTCATAGCTTTTCTTCCAAGGAGCAAGTGTCTTTTAATTTCATGACTGCAGTCACCATCTGCAGAGCCCAAGAAAATAAAGTCACTCACTGTTTCCATTGTTTCCCCGTTTATCTGCCCTGGGACCAGATGCCATGATCTTTGTTTTTTGAATGTTGAGTTTTAAGCCAGCTTTTTTCACTCTCCTCTTCCATCCTCATAAAGAGGCTCTTTAGTTCCTCTTTGCTTTCTGCCATAAGGGTGGTATTCACCAGCATATCTAAGGTTATTAATATTTCTCCCGGAAATCTTGATTCCAGCTGTGCTTCATCAAGCCCAGCATTTGGCATGATGTACTCTGCATATAAGTTAAATAAACAAGGTGACAATATACAGTCTTGATGTACTCCTTTCCCAACTTGGAACTAGTCTGTTGTTCCTTTTCTGGTGCTAACTGTTACTTCTTGACCTGCATACAGATTTCTCAGGAGTCAGGTCAGGTGGTCTGATATTCCCATCTCTCTCAGAACTTTACACAGTTTGTTGTAATCCACACAGTCAAAGGCTTTAGCGTAGTCAATAAAGCAGATTTTTTTCTGGAATTCTCTTGCTTTTTCTATGATCCAACAAATTTTGGCAATTTCATCTCTAGTTCTTCTGCCTTTTCTAAATCCAGCTTGAACATCTGGCAGTTCTCTGTTCACATACTGTTGAAGCCTGGCTTGGAGAATTTTAAGCATTACTTTGCTAGCGTGTGAGATGAGTGCAATTGTGCAGTAATTTGAACATTCTTTGACATTGCATTTCTTTGGGATTGGAATGAAAACTGACCTTTTCCAGTCCTGTGGCCACTGTTGAGTTTTCTACTTATCTGATGGTTAAAAAAATAATCTGCCTGCAATGTGGGAGACCCAGGTTTGATCCCTGGGTTGGGAAGACCCCCTGCAGGAAATGGCTACCCATTCCAGTATTCTTGCTTGGAGAATTGCCTGAATTGAGGAGCCCAGCAGTCTACAGTCCATGGAGTCACAAAGAGTCAGACACAACTGAATGACTAACACTTTCACTTTCCCCTTATTTGAAGATTTTTACTGAGTCTGCCTCGTGCGGGGGCAGGTCTGGTCAGGCAAAAACTCATGGGATCAGGTGCCATGATCCCATTCAAACCCCTCCAGCCAGTCCTGGCTCTCATCCTACAGCTTGGCTGGGAATGTTGCTCTCCTGCTTTGTAAATAGCGCATGACCCGCTTTTAAGAGCCACCATCATGTCCGGGCTTGTGCTGAAGTTCTGGTCAGACTCTGCCTGCATTCTTCTCAACACTACTTTTCTGATAAGAAAAATGCAGCACTTTCTGAATGGGACATCATTTGAATGCTCAGAACATCCTCCATTCATTGTTTTAATGATGACACCTCACGTGCAGGACTTGGTCTCCCATGCAGCTGTAAATACCCAGATATTAGGCAGATCAAGCTCTCTGGTCCTACCCAATTTAAAAGTTCCTAATAAGATTTGGATCTTTTCTCCCTCAAATAACTGTAGTGGTGGTGATTTGGGGGGAAAATCCTTACACTCTGAAGGGGATCAGAACATGCCAGCCCCAAATTGCCACCCTGCCATGTGGATGATTTTGACCTGCAAGTACTTGACAAACAGCAGATGTGGGAAGGGCTCTCTGATCAACCTCATTCTACCTAAAAATAGGACATAGGATTTCCTGTGAGCAAAGTGCCCACCATGCACTAAAAAGAAGAGAATATTCTTCTGTCCAGACATGAAATGTGAATGCCACAATGAATCTGTGCAAACAAACCTACTAAAATAAACCTTACCTCTCATTAACCCCACATGACCTCAGACGTGCAGATGACACCACCCTTATGGCAGAAAGTGAAGAGGAACTAAAAAGCCTCTTGATGAAAGTGAAAGAGGAGAGTGAAAAAGTTGGCTTAAAGCTCAACATTCAGAAAACGAAGATCATGGCATCTGGTCCCATCACTTCATGGCAAATAGATGGGGAAACAGTGAAAACAGTGTCAGACTTTATCTTTTTGGGTTCCAGAATCACTGCAGATGGTGACTGTAGCCATGAAATTAAAAGACGCTTACTCCTTGGAAGAAAAGTTATGACCAACCTAGATAGTATATTCAAAAGCAGAGACATGACTTTGCCGACTAAGGTCCATCTAGCCAAGGCTGTGGTTTTTCCTGTGGTCATGTATGGATGTGAGAGTTGGACTGTGAAGAAGGTTGAGCGCCGAAGAGTTGATGCTTTTGAACTGTGGTGTTGGAGAAGACTCTTGAGAGTCCCTTGGACTGCAAGGAGATCCAACCAGTCCATTCTGAAGGAGATCAGCCCTGGGATTTCTTTGGAAGGAATGATGCTGAAGCTGAAACTCCAGTACTTTGGCCACCTCAAGCGAAAAGTTGACTCATTGGAGAAGACTCTGATGCTGGAAGGGATTGGGGGCAGGAGGAGAAGAGGACAGCAGAGCATGAGATGGCTGGATGGCATCACGGACTCGATGGACGTGAGTCTGATTGAACTCCGGAGTTGGTGATGGACAGGGAGGCCTGGCGTGCTGCGATTCATGGGGTCGCAAAGAGTCAGACATGACTGAGTGACTGAACTGAACTGAACCCCACATATTTCCTAACTTTCCCAAAATTTAGCATCCCCAGCCCAGCCCCTTCGTCATGTATGATCTCCATAGTGAACTGTTCTTTGTTAACATGGCATGGAAGTTCCCAGGTCTATCCCATTCCTACACCATTTTTCTTCTCTATGAAGGCTTTCAGGCTACATAAAATATTAACATCAAGTTAAATGTGCATGTATTTCTCCTGTTGGTCTGTCTTTTGTAGGTTTAATTTGCAGGCCTCTGCACACAATCTACAGGATAGATGAAAAGTCTTAAGCTTCACTAAAAACCGAATAGTATCAGAAATTCTGCACTCACAATTTTTTTTAAAAGATGGGAAAATATCTTTGTAACATCTTTATCTACACTTGAAATCTCTCCTTTGAATAAAGATAAAGATAGAGAGATTGCTTTGTTCTCAAGCAATAGATAGATTCTTCACTTGATTTTTAAAATTTGCTTTTAATTAGAGGATAATTGCTTTATAATATTGTGTTGGCTTGTGCCATACAACAACATAAATGAACCACAATTACACATATGTCTCCTCCTTCCTGAACCTCCCCTGACTCTCCACCCCATCCCACCGCTCTAGGTTGTCACAGAGCACCCGGCTGAGCTCCCTCTGCTCAATCAGCAGCTTCCCACTGGCCACCAGTTTACACATGACAGTGTATATATGTCAATGCTATCCTCTCAATTCATTCCACCCTTTCCTTCCCCCACTGTGTCCAAAGTCTGTTCTCTATGTCTGCATCTCTATTCCCGCCCTGCAAATAGGTTCATCAGTACCATTATTCTACATTCTGTATATATGTGTTAATATACGAAATTTGTTCTTCTCTTTCTGACTTACTTCACTCTGTGTAACAGGTTCTGGGTTCATCCATCTCACTGGAACTGACTCATATCATTTTTATGGCTGAGTAATATTCCATTGTAGATATGTGTTGCAGCTTCTCATAGGCAAAACACTCTTTGATATAAGTCACAGTAATATCTTCTTTGACTCACCTCCTAGAGTCATGGAAATTAAAACAAAAATATACAAGTGGGACCTAATTAAACTAAGAGCTTTTGCACAGCAAAGGAAACCATAAACAAGATGAAAACACAACCCTCAGAATGGGAGAAAATAATTGCAAATGAGAAAGGAACGCGTTTGAGTAGTTCTGATGAGGTGGATGAAACTAGAATCTGTTATACAGGGTGAAGTAAGGCTGAAAGAGAGAAAAACATCATATATTACCGCATGTATATATGGAATCGGTAAAGATGGTACTGATGATCCTTTTTGCAGGGCAGCAAAGGAGACACAAACATAGCAGACTCTGGTCACAGCAGGGGAAGGAGCAAGAGAAAGAATAGCATTGAAACATACACATTAGCATATGCAAAGCAGACAGCCAGCAGAAATATGCCGTATCATGCAGGGAACCCAAATCCGGGGCTCTGTGACAATGCAGCGGGGTAGGAAGCGGTGGGAGGTGGGAGAGAGACTCAAGAGGGAGGGGATATATGTATACCTATGGTTGATTCATGTTGGTATATGGTAGAAAACAACACAATATTGTAAAGTAATTATCCTCCAAACAAAAATAAAATTAAATTTAGAGAACAATAATTGCCAATGAGACAACTGACAAAGGATTAATCTCCAAAATATACAAGCAGCTTATGCAGCTCAATATCAGAAAAACAAACAACCCAACCAAAAAGTGGGAGGAAGACCCAAACAGATACTTCCCTTGATTGTCTGTTTGTTCTCTTTTTAAAATTTTTTACTGGAGTATAGCTGCTGTACAACGTTGTTAGTTTCTACTGAACAGCAACGTGAATCAGCAATACCTACACATATTTACCCCTGTGTTTTAGATCTCCTTCCTATTTAGGTCACCACAGATCACTCAGTAGAGTTCCTCGTGCTGTACGATAGATGCTCATCAGTTATCTATTTTACATTATACATAGTAGTATATATATGTCATACTCAATCTCCAAATTCATCCCACCCCAGAAAAACACAGATGTAGAGAGCAAATGTATGGATCTCTTAATAACTTAACAGAGCAGAAAGTTAGCAGTTCCTGAAGCCACTCAATCATCTGTTTTATGGTAAAGAAAGGTACATTGGCCAAAGTTTTGGGTGTTTTTCTTACATGCAGCTAAATTTTGTTCTTTAATTATAAGAAAGCTTATCTCTGATCACTTCAAAACATGAACATTCTGGGCCAACTCACATAGGAATCAACAGAAATTCCTCTTAAATGCTATCTTTGCTTAATTTACCAACCACTTTAAGAAACACACATTGCTTCTGAACAAATCCTGTCCCAAATTGCAAATAATTCGCAGTTTAGTAGGAAAGGTAGACACAGTTAAATTGTACTGTCTTAAAGTAATGACTTTATTAGAGAAGGAAGGGCTAGAAGTGATGAAATTTCTGGTGCTAATTTTGAAAGGTTTCTCAAGTTGTTTGTAACAGAAGAAACACCAAAAAAAGAAGGAGGAGGAGGAAGGGGAGGAGCTGAAGAAATGGGTTTCTAGGTAGAAAGGAGTCTGGGAATGCATTTCAGGGAGAACAAACTTGAGATGTAAAGATGTAAAGTCCCTCCTTAGAGTACAAAAGAAGGCCACCTTGTCTCTCAAGTCCCAACAAATTCTTAATATTTTACCCCTTACTCCTCTGGTTCTAATAATCACTGAGAAACTGTGGCCAGGCCTTCTTGAATCAAACTCAACTTTTCTGCTTTGCTGAAAAGATGTTTGGGGGAATGCAAACAAGCTAGAATGAAGAAAATGGTCCCCAAGGCTGGATTTGGCCATTCTCTTAGGTGAGAACTGTAAACAATTTGTCACCAGAGTGAGTGCAGGACTAGATGTAAGGAGGAGACCTCTTTATTTGAGAAATTATCGCTACTGGTGTAGAAGATGGCTGTGGGCCTGTGGGCTGGCAGGAACAGAGACCACAAAAGCTGAGTGATAAAATCCTCACCAAGAGACAAGGAGGATTTTAATATAGCCCACAGAGGATCCAGGAAGATGCTGAGGTTCCTGCTCCTAGTGCTATAGGATAAAGTGGTGCTGGGGGGAAAAAAAGTGTTTTGATAGAGGTTTTTCGTTTGTTCATTTTTAATACTCTAGTTATTTCTCCTATATCATCTAATGTAGCCCTTCCCCATAAACCTACAACATCCAATAAAACTCTTGATTTGTAGTTACTTTGGAGGGAGGATTAGGAGATATGCCACGTGGAAGATGAAAAATTCCCATTTCCACATAATAGAAATAGAATAAGAGAGAATACCTGGGCTTCCCGGGCAGCACGAGAAGTAAAGAAACCAGCTGCCAATGCAGGAGATGTAAGAGAGGCAGGTTCCCTCCCTGTGTCGGAGAGATCCCCTGGAGGAGGAGATGGGAACCCACTCCAGTATTCTTGCCTGGGGAATACCCTGGACAGAGAAGCCTGGTGGGCTGCAGTTCATGCAGTCACAGAGAGTCAGATACGACTGAGCGATGAAGCAGCAGCAGCAAGAGAGAACGCTTAAGAAGAGCTTTAGTGGGATGACAGATTTAAATTCCCGAAAGAAAAAAAAAGAAAGGATCAAGAAAGGATCCTATATCAAACAAAAGTATTCTTTGAAATTAAAAAAAAATTTTCAATGTGAAAGGAAAAGAACTTTGAACGTTTTAAAAACCACGAACTTAGGTGTTGGGGTCAATCTCCTCTAGATTTTAAGAACTAGGAGACTCCAGATAACATGACATGGAGTTAAACTTGTGATCTTTGTTTATGTTCACTTTTAATATTCTATGTGTGTCCCTCCTGGCAGCAACGTTATGCCCTTTTAACATAAATATATTGACTTTCGGATGTATTCCTTAGACAACCAATTGCCCCAAAGCAACTACAGGAGTCGATATATGTTTAATATGTGTTCCAGGGAGAAGACCTTCTGCCTTCAGGTAACAGTGATAAAGAAAGAAGCGAGCGGTCCCTATCCGTTCTCAAAGGGAAGGTACTTGAAGCTCAAGTTCACAGCTTGTATATTTTTGCATTTTTGGCGTTTAGTCCATTTCCTAGCTCCTAGCTTACAGTAGCAGTTTTAGTTCATGTGATTGTGGAATGTAGCAAGTTCAAAATGTGCAAAGGAGGGCTGCTGCTGCTGCTAAGTCACTTCAGTTGTGTCCAACTCTGTGTGACCCCATAGACGGCAGCCCATCAGGCTCCCCCATCCCTGGGATTCTCCAGGCAAGAACACTGGAGTGGGCTGCCATTTCTAGCCTGCAAACCCACGGAGGAGCTGATGCTTCATTCTGAGTCTAAAGGTTTCTCCTAGCAGAATTCTCTCCTTTGTTTTAAAAACACTTTTAAAAAACTTTTTTTTTTTAATGAAGTATAGTTTATTTACAATGTTGTGTTAGCTTCTGGTGGCTCACACAGTAAAGAATCTGCCTGCAATGCAGGTTTGATCCCTGGGTTATGAAGATCCCCTGGAGAAGGGAATAGCAACCCACTCCAGTATTCTAGCCTGGGAAATCCTATGGACAGAGCAGCCTGATGGACTATAGTCTATGGGTCGCAAGGAGTCAGACACTTTGAGTGACAATCACATTAATATAGCATAGATATTATACACATATATGAATATATTATATGTTTATATTAATGTGTTTATATATAATACATTTTTATTTATAAATGTATAAAATAGATAATTTACCTTACAGCAATATATATCACTATATTATATAATATATAGTAATTTTTAAGATATTTCATAAATACAGATTTGTTATATATAAATATATTAATATAAACATATAATGTATAAGTGTATTAATATATTAATATATAAGTAAATTAATATATTGATATTAAATGTATTTATTTTAACAAACATAATTATGGTTAATATATAATAGATTCATATATTATAGTTACATAACAATAATGTATATAATATACAAATATATATTTATACATAATAAATTTATATTTATGAAATATGGAAAATATGTAATATAATTTATATTACATAACATCTTATGGAAAAGCCCAAATGAACATCTTGGTCAACACAATATATAATACATATTTGCATATACAATATGCTATATATTATACAATTATATATATAAACTAACACTATTACATATAAATTAATATACAATTATATATATTTGAAATAGCTCATCTCACTCTTTTGTTTATGTAAATTTCAATGCCTGAAATTAATACTATTCTTATTGTAAAAGGCAGTAAGCAGTGAGACAATTTCTCATCAAGAGACAGCTGAGAGAGAGATCAGAAAACAGGTCGTAGGGCAGCAACGAAGGGAAAGGACACTACTGCTCACGTCAGCATCGGCAGTATTCACACCCACCAGTGGCTTCACTAAGCTCCCTCGTTTCACAGCCCACAGAACCAAAATCAGGGCATTCTCAGGTGGATCCACATATTCTTTCTGATGCTTTTCCAAAAGACTGAAGGAAAGGGAAACACCCCCCAAGACATGCTATGCAGCCACCATCACTCTGATAACCAAAATCAGACAAAGATAACACCACCAAAAAAGGTATCACCAATAGAGAAAATTACAGGCCAGTGCCTTTGATGAATATAGATGCAAAAATTCTTAACAAGTTGTTGGCAAACCAAATACAACAACACATAAAAGAGATCATACATCATGACCATGTTGAGTTTATCTCAGGGTCATAAAGATGTTTCAGTACATGCAAATCAATCAATGTGATACACCACATCAACAACAAAAAAGACAAGAATGACATGACCATCTCAGATGCAGAAAAACGGTTTAATAAATTTCAACATCCACTCGTGATGAAAACTGTTACTAAAGTGACTACAGAGGGAACATATCTCAGCATACTAAAAGCTACTTATGACAAACCCACAGCCAATATGATACTTAACAGTGAAAAGCACTTTGCCTTCTTTCTAAATCTAGAACAAGACAAGGATGTCCATTCACACCACTTCTGTTCAAAATAGTATTGAAAGTTTAGTTCAGTTCAGTTCAGTCGCTCTTTGCAACCCCGTGAATCGCAGCACTTCAGGCCTCCCTGTCCATCACCAACTCCCAGAGTTCACTCAGACTCACACACAGCAATTAGACAAGAAAGAAAGAAAATGTATCCAAGTTTCAATGGAAGAGGTAAACTGTCAGATGACTTGAGCCCTAAAGACTCCACACACAAACTAAGAGCTGATAAACAGACTCAGCAAGATAGCAGGATCCAAAAACCAACCAAACAAACAAAAAAAGTAAAGGTAAATGGTCTGTCAGATTTTGAATCCCAGCCATATGTCACCAAAGACCAGTGCTGTGAACCCATGACATTAAACTGCCCTGCCTGGCTTCTTACGTGTGGTTGTAAAACACGAATGAAGCCTTGGCTCACTCCACTGGAAAGTTGTGAGTGCTTCGGCTAATTTATGACCTAGCTGTGCCAGGGAGGAAAGGCATTCTCTCCTCACTGTATTTCCAGAGAGACAGCTGTACAGTGATCTTCGTGTGACCTTCCTAGCTCTAGCTCCCTCCTAGGGTTTTAATATATGCTTCCTGGATAAACTGAAAAACATAGGAATGAATGAATGCCTACATGCAAAGAAAAAAACCTGAATGCTAATATTAGCTTCTGCTAAAGATACCACAAGTGTCACAATAGGCTTCTCCGCATACCAGGTATTGTGAAGTCATTCAGAGTTCACATGTCCACGAAGACATCAAATGAATTATTTTAAGCTGTCACTTCTGAGACTAAGCTCTGTGCTGACGAAAATAAGTGAGTAAAACAGCAGTAATGAAACACGCCCTGGATCCTGACATGGGTTGTGCCTGCGGAACAGAGCAGGAAGTTTTAACAGCTGGGAGGAGGTACAGAAGGAAGCTAGCTTCAATCCTTTTGACTTCAGCAAAGAGAGGCCAGGAAAACACTAGCAAATGAACCTTGCAAGGCACAGATAACACCTCATTTAGCCCATCCCAACAATGTCACAGCAGCTTCCCTGGTGGCTCAGATGGTAAAGAATCTGCCTGCGGTGCAGGAGAGCCCGATTCGATCTCTGGGTCCAGAAGATCCCCTGGAGAAGGGAATGGCAATCCACTCCAGTATTCTTGCCTGGAGAATTCCATGGGCAGAGGAGCCTAGCGGCTACAGTCCATGCAATCACAACGAGTCGGACATGACTGAGTGAGTTTCACTCCACTTCAACAATGTCACACATGTATATTTTGGTGTGTAAGCCCTAGAGGTTTTGTAGAGCATAATTACACAACCAGGGCCCCAGTGCAGCAAAACTCAGTGAAACGGTGTGGCACAGTGATGCTGAGAAGGGCTGAGGTCCTCACCTGTCTGTAGAAACTAGTGTCATTAAGGCTCAAGCAAGCTATAATGAAACAGCCATTTGAGTAACTAAGGATCATGTTAAAAATTAAGAGGATCCCTGGGGGTGGGGATACCTCAGAGCATTTTGATGCCATCTCTATTTTGATAACATTCTTGCTCTGTCACCTAGAAAAAGTTATCCATTTACTCTGTATCTCAATTTAGCCAGCCATAAAATGAAGATGATATTCCTTTTTAATCTATAAGCCATATAAAATTATCTAATTCCAGTAATAGGCTAGAGGTCATAGGTCAATAATTCCTCAAAGGTATTTTAAAACTCAAAATGCTGGGAAAACTTTTTTTTTCATAAGGCATTTTACAGCAAGAATGTATCTGACATGAACAGATTTAGTGGTGAAAACTGACCTGGCATAATCTGAAGCTTTTTATTTATTTAGCCCCATGCTAATGCAATTGATTAAGGACATTGTTCAAGACTCTTTTAGGACTGTTATAAAGTATATGGAATATAAGCTGTTTTAACGTTCTAAAAGTAAAAAAATGTTTGAATTTTAAAGTATCAATACATCTGGTCATAGGGATTAATATTCAACAAATATAAATAGCTCTTACAACTCAACATCAAAAAAAAATTAAAAATGGGCAGAAGATCTGAAAAAATATTTTTCCATAGAGGAAATCTAGATGGCCAACAGGCACATGAAAAGATGCTCAACATCAATAATGATCAAAGAAATGCACATCAACTCAAAATCACAATGACATATCACCTCACACCTGTTAAAATGGTCAAAATCATCAAAAAGAACACAAATAACATATGCTGGAGAGGGTGTGCAGAGAAGGGACTCCTCCTACACTGTCGGTGGGAGTGTCAATTGGTACAGTCACTGTGAAGGACTGTATGGAGGTTTCTCAAAAACTAAAACAGAACTACCATATGACCTAGCAATTCCATTCCTGGGCATCTATCTGAAAAAACAAAAAAACAAACAAACAAACAAACACACTACTAAAAAGATGTATGTAGCCCAGTGTTCATAGCAGCATTATTTACAATTGCCAACATATAGAAACAACTTCAGTGTCCTTCGATAGATGAATGGGTAAAGCAGTGGCATAGCTAGACAGACAGGTAGACAGACAGACAGACACAATGGAGTACTACTAACCCATAAAACCGGAAATTTTGCCATTTGTAGCAACATGGATGGACTTCTATGAAGGTAAGTCAGACAGACAAAGAACAAATACTGTATGATGTTATTTATGTGTGGAATCTAAAAAGTATAACACACTCAGTTCAGTTCAATTCAGTTCAGTCGCTCAGTCGTGTCTGACTCTGCGACCCCGTGAATCGCAGCACGCCAGGCCTCCCTGTCCATCACCATGGCTAGTGAATATTAAAAAAAAAAGAAGCAGACCCACAGATATAGAGAACAGACTAGTGGTTACCAGTGAGGAGTGGGGGAGGAGTAACGCCTAGATGTATTTTTTTCATGGTTCAAACTGCTGTAACCTCCAATAATACCAAATCTACAAAATGTAGACCACAAATATCAATAAAACTTAACACCAGCTGTTTCATCACTGGTTGAATTTAGTATTTATAAAATATCCTTGTATTTGAAAATAATTTAGATTCCATTTTTCTCACTTTGCAAGGATGCTCATGCGTGCACAGTAATTGAGAAATGAGAGATCCTTAGAAATTGTATTTGTTCTTGTAGTGAAATGATTTCAGAGCAAAGTAATAAAAATTCTTCCAAATGTTTATAGAAAAAGAACATGGTTAGTATGAGATGGAAATCCAATTTAACATATTTTATATAAATTAGAACTTATAATAGTCATAATGTTCATGTTGGCCACAAAGAAAAGTGTCAAGTCTGTCAATATAAGCTTGAAAGAAGATGATAAATATTGATGTGGAGAGTTCTTCTCTAGGTATGCTCAGCATCAACTAAATCTTTTAGTCTCCTTAACAGTCTGCATTTTTCTGTCCTCAGTTTCAGAGATGAGCATCACCAGACATTCACCAGTCAGAAGACACACTCTGGAAAGTGACTGTCATACTAAGTGTCTAGTTAAGCTAACCTGTGGCTCAAAAGAATTCATCACTTGGATTAATAAACTGATTCCAACCCAATCTCAAATAGGAACAAGTGAATGAGTGTCTAAGTCTCAGATGGTCTATGCAGAAACGCTAGTTCTACAGGCATGAGCTATGGCTCATACAACAACCCTCAAGCACGGAAATACCATTCACTGCCAAATTGTGGAAATGGCTTAGCTATCGTCACGGCAAGCTTCACATAGAAAACTGAAATTCTAAGGGTTTTGCTGGCTGAACATTTAATACTCATAACCCTCTATGAGTTAACTGCAATCATTTCCTCCATTTTACAGATACGAAAGCAAGTGCTAAGAGATTCAGAGACATCCCAAGATCAAACTAGTGACAGATTTTGGATAGGAATCTAGCTTTGCATGTCTCAGGGTCCCACTTCTTAACCATTATTGTTGTGAGAACTCCTTGCCTTTACCACCCAAAACAACAAGCCCAACCATCTCATCATTTTCTTTCTCCCCCCAGTATGCAAGATGTTAAATATACACACACCCTATAAAACAAAAAGCTCTCTCATCTTATAGAGCCATATCTCACTATGGAACCAAAGGCTTTTCATACTAATCATATCATTCTGAGGTCAAGTCTTGTATCTTTTCCCCCAAATTCCAAAGAGACATACTCTGAGAGTCTGCAGTCCTAAAAGAGATCAACAGGGTATCATGCTCCATTAAGAAGGTAACAGCAGGGACTTCCCTGGTGGTCCAGTTGGCTAAGACTTTGCATTCCCAATGCAAGATGCCTGCGTTCAACCCCTCATCAGGAAATTATATTCCACACGCCACAGTTAAGAGTTTGCATGACACAAGTAGGACCCTGTGCAGCCAAATAAATAAATAATTAAGTTATTTATTTATTAAAAAATTTATAAATTTATAAATTTTATAAAATTTATAAATTTTTTTATAAAAAATAATTTTTTCAGTTGTATTTATTACTTTACAATCTTGTATTGGTTTTGTCATACATCGACATGAATCTGCCATGGGTGTACATGTGTTCCCCATCCTGAACCCCCCTCCCACCTCCCTCCCCATCCCATCCCTCAGGGTCATCCCAGTGCACCAGCCCTGAGCAGCCTGTATCACTCATTGAACCTGCACTGGCGATTCATTTCACATGTGATAATTTACATGTTTCAGTGCCATTCTCCCAATATCATCCTGCCAAAATCCAGGACAACATTGATGACAGAAATTAAAGACAAAAAGAAAAAAGGAAGCAATTTCAGTGACGGAGCAGAGACTGCACTGTGGCAGAGCAAAGCCAGTGAAGCCACTGTCGGGCTTCCACACAGCAATCAGTAACCAGAGAAGAAAGACACCCAGTCCATCTCCACTGAACCACATGTCACTAAGAACAACTACCTGGGTTTTAGTGTCTTATTTTCCAGCTTTTTCCCTGCTAACATCAGGCAGAGGCTTCTGTCCTTCAGGAATTCATATCTAATTTGCTAATGGGCATTTAATTTGCTGAGACAAAAGCCGAGGCTCCAGTACTTTCCCACCTGATGCGAAGAGCTGACTCATTGGAAAAGACCCTGATGCTGGGAAAGATTGAAGGAGGAGGAGAAGGCGATGACAGAGGACGAGATGGTTGGATGGCATCACTGCCTCAATGGACATGAGTTTGAGCAAGCTGTGGGAGATGGCGAAGGACAGGGAAGCCTGGCGTGCTGCAGCTCATGGGGTCACAAGGAGCAGGACACGACTGAGCGACTGAATATCAGCAACAATGGGCTCAACAATACTGATGAGTGGATCTGTAGAGAAGTAAGATCACCAACTTATTTCATATTCCACAGTCCCCAAAACATCAAGATGTCTCTCCATTTATTCCATGGAGAATCCCCCAAAGGCTGAAATGAACCACTGAGGTAGCCATGCTTCCCTGCGGTGGAAGTGACGAAGTCACGTGCTCCAGGGGAGAGTCCATCACACATGTGGGCGTGTCAACATCTGATGGACACAGAATCTCTTCTCGCTCTGCTCATGGCTTTTTCCCACAGCAAACATTTATTCATAAAAGAATAAACGGTTTAAATTTGTATTTATATCACATGGTCTCTAACACCGACTCATGCTCCAGTAACAGCCCCATTCACAGCTGATCTAGTAACAGACACTGTAGGATCTGTTTTTGGGAGGAAATGAACAGTAATAATATAGAAAGGATATGAGGGCCTCATTGCTTTCAAGCCTCTTTTTTCATTTCTGTATTAATGATGCATCATAAAACTTGTGCAGGAATCTTATTCCTTTCTTTGACACAAAATGATCAAGAAGGAATCTAAGCTTACTCCTTAAAACAAAATAGTTGATTCTTTGACTGCTAAAGGAATACAGCTCCTTCAATAACTTTTGTCTTCCACAGTAACTATTTTCAAAGAACTCACAGGAGTTTTGGCCCATGTGGGTTCTTTTAATTGAATATGTTTATACTGAAGTGAGTGGAGACTTCCCTTAACAGTTCCATAGACAGTAGAAGGCAAAACTGAACGTCATCAAAACTACCCTTGAAATTCCCTTTGGAAATCATCACATTGGATATCAATACATATTTCTCAATACATTCAACACCTTGAATGTGAGACCAGGAAGGAAGTTTTAGAGTGGATGAAACTAAGCTAGATCCAGAGGTAAGCCCAAGAGATCCTCAGAGTTCAAGCTCAGGTTTATCTTGGTAGGTATAGTAATTAGGGGAGAAGGTACAGTTGAGCCAGGGCACCCATCAGAGAGAAGTCCAAGGTGACAGATGGGAATGCAGAGAGCAGCGAGAGTGCACCATAGTCCCTGGACATATGTTTATAAATGACCAGTGTCTATTCCTGGGAATCCAGACAGGAGTCTTGGTGGGAACCCTGCCAAGAGTAAGCTAAGCCGTGAGGGCTAAGTGTCAGAACAGGAGAAATTATAATTCCTCGTTCTGAAATCAAGCACATTTGTGTTGGATTCTGGTTCTGCTGCTCATAAGTAATAGCAAATGATCACAATGGTAACACTAACCAGACAGGCCAGCAGTCAGAATGATCCAGAAGGATTTTTTTTTTTAAGTATTTATTTGACTGCACCAGGTCTTAGTTGGACATCTGGGATTGTTTGTTGCAATGCCCAGGCTCCTCTCTAGTTGTGGTGTGTGAAGCCTCCCTCAGCAGTTGTGGCATGCAGGCTTAACTACCCTGCAGCATGTTGGGTCCTATCTAGTTCCCCAAGCAGGGATCAAACCCACATCCCCTGAATTGGAAGGTGGATTCTTAACCACTGGACCACCAGGGAAGTCCCTATTGAGAAAGACTGAGGATAAATTGACCATACGTACAGCAGAGGGTCAAGTACAGGAACCCATCCTGAAACTGTCAACCCGGGGACTTGGGTAAGGGGGCAGGGGTAGCGGGCCCAGGGCTGGCTTCGCAGCTGAGTCTCCTTTGCTGCTACCATTGAATCAAGGGCACCACACTTGGCTTAAAGATTTGCTGTCACCATCTTGAAATTCTCAATGATATTTTAACATTTTGCACCGGGCCCCAGGAATTATGTGGCCATTATGTGTTGGCCATTATGGATGCCAAAGACATTTTGAACACTGAAGATGTTAGGATAAGGCTCCATTGATTAGGATTGGTTTAGACCTGTTGGAAAACAGTAAAAAAAAAGAGACAAATTTGACAGAGGAATGGGCCCATCTGTTTAATAACAGTGATAACTATATAATTTTCTCTCCAGCAGTTATGAATGAGAAGGTAAGTGGGTGCTAATAGTAAGATACAACACACAGGCGTGAGCTGTGACTCTCCCGGTCAGACTGGAAGAAAAGGTCCCCCTCTAAATAAGCTATTCTAGCAAAATAGTTTAAAGTTATTCTTCAAGGGCAAAGCTGGAAATAAATGAGGAAGATGACTACAAAGCACATGTGTTCAAAGAAAATTCAGGTCTATTTTTGGAGGTGGAGGGAAAAAGTAGTTATTTTCTGATATTTGAAAGGGCAATCAATCAGAATAAAATTTTGTGTAGCCAAAAACTCTCTTTGAAAAACTGCCCACATGTTGATCACTGCTCAGGTACATGGAGTTTATTTCACTGTTCTCTCTACTCTCATGAATTTGGAAATTTTGTAATAACCATTTGTAAAAGTAAAAAAAAAAAATAACTTAGATGTTTTTGTTGGCATTATATTAATTGAATAAATATTTAAATCCTTTAGAATATTATTTTATTAATAATCTGCCATAAAGTTACTCTGAAAAATAAAAAGGATAACAACTTGATTTGAGAATGATTTGCCTGTCAAGTGTTCTCCAATCACCCACGTAAATAAACAGTGTTGTTGCCAGAATTTCTAATTTGAGGGCTTTAGGGATATGAATCTAATTGGAGAAATAATCAAAAAGTCTGTCTTGAAGATCTGTTTACATAGAAATCACATTATTTTTATTTAGATTTCAAGTTGATTTTGAAGGCTTGGATGGTTGTGATGGAGAGCTTATGGGACATTAAAGCCTCCCATATTACTCCCAAGAGATGAGACTGTACTGCAGATTCAAAGAAACCTCAAATCACAATGGCTTAAGAATAATTAAGGGTTTGTTTCTGGCTTGTGCTACTGTCTATTGAGAGTTAACAAGGTGCTCTGCCCCTCTCACTGAAAGATCCAGATCATGGGGACCCCACTACTTGTAACTGAGACATGTGGTCCCTGTGTCCTGTGTTGGGAGATGGAAGCTGCAAGGTCACACAGCCTCCAAATATAAGTGACATGCCATTTCCACCAGTACCTCAACTGAAATCTGTCTTGTGGTACCATCCAATGGCGCAGGGAAGAGCAATGCAGGGAAGCAAGTGGAATATTTGGTTAGTATCACTGTCTCCCAAACATACCCTATGGACAATACTGCAAAAAAGTAAGGCTCGTGATTTTTGGGGTCTTAAGTCCTAAGAGTCTGAGCTGAGCGCCAAATGAGAATTAAAATGGCATTGATCAGTTTCGGACATATTTGTTCGCCAATGAATAATAAAAAGAAGATTGCAGGGTGAAATTTTAACTTTGTAAATCACTTTAGTGATTTTACCTTTTAGTGTTTTATTTCCATATAAGAGGCGTGATTAATCAAATGAATGTTAACAGAATTCATTCAAACCAGCAGAGCTGATTTTTGTAACTGCCAACACTTTCCCAGCCATTGCCACGGACAACAGTCATGTTTGCTGTAACAGCAGTGATGACTTTAGCTACCTTTTGCATGCGTGCGCGCTCAGTCGCTGTCAAGTCCAGCTCTTTGCAACCCTCCATGTGCTTAGCCAGCCAGGCTCCTCTGTCTATGGGATTTCCCAGGCAAGGATATTGAAGTGGGTTGCCAATTCCTTCTCCCAGGGATCGAACATACACGTCTTCTGACCCAGGGATCGAGCCAGAAGATGATCCAGGCATCTTCTGCATTGGCAGGTGGATTATTTACCACTGAGCCACCCGGGAAGCATTAGCTACCTTTGCCTGCACAGCTAACTACCTGCCTGGCTCAGCTGGGTGGTTTCAGGTAGGGTCTTTCCCTGCGATTAGATGGTGGCAAGAGTTAGATCATCTGAGGGCATCTTTTCTCCCAGGTTCACTACTTCTGCAGGACACTGGGATCAGGTGGCGATTGCCTGGCCATCTCTATCTTTTCATGCCTCTTCACAAGGTGAATCCAGGCTCCACAGAGTCTGTAATCTTAGGGTAATGGGGCCTCTGCGTGGCAGACAGCTTCTTCTAGGGTAAGCATTCCAAAACGCCCAGACTGCAAGGTTTCTTAGCGCCTCGGCTGGCAAGCCCCAGTGTCACTGCATGGCACCCCACTGGTCAAAGGTGCAAGAGAGGGCCAGCTGAGCTCAAGAGAGGAAGGAAGGCAGAGTGTGAGGACTGGGAGGCTCGATTCACTGGGGGCCATGCTGAGAGACAAGCCATCATTCACCAGACCTTTTAACTAGTCAGACCCTAACTTCCCATACTCTAAACAGTTCATTTTCAAATGCAAGTCCACGTTTGTAAGGTTTATATTAGTCAAGTTTGTTTTCCCACAGTTTTGTCCTTATCCTTTAAAGAAACTGTGAATGGCCGTGACAGTTTGCAAATACATAAGAACTGGTATCAGGTTCCCTGATCTCTGGATTTAAAATGCTAGGATGTCAACTCTAGTTAAGAACATCACTTTGCTATTCTGGCCAGATAGTCAAATATCTGAATGCAAGTATCAGGATGAATGGAAGGATCAGAGAGGGTAGCTCAAGGTTTCTACCTCACATGTACAATCAAACAAATAATGGGGTTGGGGTGGGTGTGGGTGGTTGGGTGTGTGTGTGAATATGGAAGTGGGTGTGTACAGGGGAGTGTGTGCGAGTGTGGGTGTATGTAGGGGGTATATGCGTATGTGTGAGTGTGAGTATGTGTCTGTCTGTAGGTACATGTAACACAACCATCTAACGTTCACAGCTCAGCATTAGCTGCAAGGCCAATGAGCTCCTTACTTAGCAAAAACAACTCAGATTAGACAAGGTTCCTCTGTAACCATTACTGAATAAGACAAAAACAAGATGACTCCATAATTAAATCTAAGCATAGAGGAAAATAAAAACCATTATCCACATCAGAAAAAGGACCAAACATTCCCCAAACAACATAACCTCACCTCCCAGCAGCACTCAATCCAGAGCAAACCCACCTCCTCGTCTCTGACCAAAACCTCCCAACGCAACACCACAGCTCACTGTGAGCCCCACCCAAGAGCAAGTTTCTTTTACCCCAGCACCTCATCCCCTACATCATGGATTTCCTGGTCCATCATGAGGATAACATCAGCATACAACATCAGAATGACCAGGATGGGAGTGTGGGTTCCCCTGGTCCCTGGCCATCTCTTCTCCCACCACACTGATAAAAACCAACACCAGGGATGAAGAGAAATGTGTTTTACCCCATTTATCAGCTCTGATGAGCCTCAGGGAAGGGGAAGGTGGAAACTAATGACTGAGAGCTTCCTTCCAGCATTTCGTATAGTGTGTCCATTCATTCATGCTGTAGACATTTCAGGAGCTGATTAGCACAGGGCGTTTTGTAGGCAGGTATGAAAACAATACATAATCCAGGAAAAACACTCACTGTAGCCATTTATCAGCAGACCTCTTCCTTCTCTTACGACAAAACACAGTAAAAGAAATGCTTCTTTCCTCCTTCCTGTAACACCAGTCTCTTCAGATCATTCAGACGTCTGCTCTCACCCTTAAATGCTGTCAGTTTTATCTGCCACTAAAAATGACAAGCCTGGGATACCTGGTTGAATTCTCAACTGTTACTTCCTAACCTATCTTTTTGTTTTGATTCACTGGTTTTCCATATTAAGGAGATTAACTGTAAGGTTCTCACCTACCACGGTTTACTAAAGACCGAGTTTATGAAAGGGTTATCTGTGTGCATGCTAAATTGCTTCATTCGTATCTGACTCTTTGTGAACCCATGGACTGTAGCCCACCAGGCTCCTCTGTCCATGGGATTATCCAGGCAAGGATACTGGAGTGAGTTGCCATGCCCTCCTCCAGGGGATCTTCCTGACCCAGAGATCGAAACTGTGTCTCCTCAAACTCCTGCATGGCAGGCTGATTCTTTACCTTTGAGCCACTGAGGAAGTCCATGAAAGGGCTAGTTCTGAATAGTTGCTCAGTCATAACTGACTCCTTGTGACCCCATGGACTGTAGCAAGACAGGCTTCCCTGTCCATCACCAACTCCCGGAGCTTGCTCAAGCTCATGTCCATCAAGTCGGTGAAGCCATCAAACCATCTTATCCTCTGTTGTCTCCCTCTCCTCCTGCCTTCAATCTCTCCCAGCATCAGGGTCTTTTCCAATGAATCAACTCTTCACATCAGGTGGCCAAAGCATTGGAGTTTCAGCTTCAGCATCAGTCCTTCCAGTGAATATTCAGGACTGGTTTCCTTTAGGATTGACAGGTTTGATCTCCTTGCAGTCCAAGGGACTTTCAAGAGTCTTCTTCAACACCACAGTACAAAAGCATCAATTCTTCAGTGCTCAGCTTTCTTTAACTCTTACATCCATACATGATTGCTGGAAAATCCACAGCTTTGACTAGACGGACCTTTGTCGGCAAAGTAATATCTTTGCTTTTTTAAAGTTATTTTTTTATTGAAGGATAATTGCTTTATAAACTTTTATTGTTTTCTGTCAAACCTCAGCATGAATCAACCATAGGTATACATATATCCCCTCCCTTCTGAACCTCCCTCCCATCTTCCTCCCCATCCCACCCCTCTAGGTTGATACAGAGCCCTTGTTTGAGTTTCCTGGTCCATATAGCAAATTCCTGTTGGCTATCTGTTTTACATATGGTAATGTAAGTTTCCATGTTACTCTTTCCATACATCTCACCCTCTGCTCCCCACTCTCCATGTCCATAAGTCTATTCTCTGTCTATTTCTCTACTGCTGTCTTGTAAATAAATTCTTCAGTACCATTTTTCTAGATTCCATATATATGTGTTAAAATACAATATGTATCTTTCTCTTTCTGACTCTCTTCATTCTGTATAATAGGTTCCAGGTTCATCTACCTCATCAGAACTGACTTAAATGCATTCCTTTTTATGGTTTAATATTCCATTGTATATATGTACCACAGCTTTTTTATCCATTCATCCATCAATGGACATCTAGGTTGTTTCCATGTTCTAGCTGTTGTAAATAGTGCTGCAGTGAACAATGGGATACATGTGTCTTTTTCAACCCTGGTTCCCTCAGGGTATATGCCTAGGAGTGGGATTGTTGGGCATATGGTAGTTTTATTCATAGTTTTTTTTTAAGGAATCTCCATACCATCTTCCACAGTGACTGTATCAATTTACATTTCCACCAATAGTACAAGAGTGTTCCCTTTTCTCCACATCCTTTCTAGCATTTATTGTTTGTAGACTTTTTGATAATGGCCATTCTCACAGGTGTGAGCTGATATCTCATTGTAATTTATATTTGCGTTTCTCTAATAATGAGCAATGTTGAACATCTTTTCATGTATTTGTTAGCCATCTGTATGTCTTCTTTGGAGAAATGTCTGTTTAAGTCTTTTTCCCACTTTTTGATTGGGTTGTTTGTTTTTCTGACATTGAGTTGTATGAGCTACTTATGTATTTTGGAAATTAATCCTTTGTCAGTTGTTTCATTTGCTATTATTTTCTCCCATTCTGAGGGTTGTCTTTTCACCTTGCTTACAGTTTCCTTTGCTGTGCAAAAGCTTTTAAGTTTAATCAGGTCCCACTTGTTTACTTTAGTTTTTATTTCCATTACTCTAGGAGGTGGGTCATAGAGGATTTTGCTTTGATTCATGTTATTCTGCCTATGTTTTTCTCTAAGAGTTTTATAGTTTCAGGTCTTACATTTAGGTCTTTAATGCATTTTGAGTTTGTCTTTGTGTATGGCATTAGGAAGTGTTCTAATTTCCTTCTTTTACATGTAGCTGTCCAGTTTTCCCAGTACCATTTATTGAAGAGGCTGTCTTTGCCCCATCATATATTCCTGCCTCCTTTGTCAAAAATAAGGTACGCATAGGTGCCTGGGCTTATTTCTGGACTTTCTACCTTTGTATAGAAAGTTCCATTGGTGTATATTTCTGTTTTTGTGCCAGCACCATACTGTCTTAAGGACTGTAGCTTCGTACTATAATCTGAAGTCAGGAAGGTTGATTCCTCCAGCTCCATTCTTCTTTTTCAAGATTGTTTTGGCTGTTTAGGGTCTCTTTAGTTTCCATATGAACTGAGAAATTTTTTGTTCTAGTTTGGTGAAAAATGCAGTTAGTAATCTGATAGCTTGCCTGGAAAATCCCATGGACGGAGAAGCCTGGTGGGCTGCAGTCCATGGGGTCGTGAAGAGTCAGACATGACTGAGCGACTTCACTTTCACTTTTCACTTTCATGCATTGGAGAAGGCAATGGCAACCCACTCCAGTACTCTTGCCTGGAGAATCCCAGGGACAGGAGCCTGGTGGGCTGCCGTCTATGGGGTCGCACAGAGTCGGATATGACTGAAGTGACTTAGCAGCAGGGATCACACTGAATCTGTAGATTGCATTCGGTAGTATAGTCATTTTCACAATATTGATTCTTCCTACCCAGGAACATGGAATATCTCTCCATCTGTTTATGTCGTCTTTGACTTCTTTCATAGTGTCTTATAATTTTCTGTACACAGTTCTTTTGTCTCCCTAGGTAAGTTTATTCCTAGATATTTCATTCTTTTTGCTGCAATGGTGAATGGGATTGATTCCTTAATTTCTCTCTCTGATTTTTCATTCTTAGTGTATAGAAATTCAAGTGATTTCTGTGTGTTGATTTTGTATCCTGCAAGTTTGCAAAATTCTCTGATTAGCTCTAGTAATTTTCTGATACTATATTTAGAGTTTTCTATGTACAGTATTATGTCATCTGCAAACAGAGACAGATTTACATCTTTTTTTTCGATATGGATTCCTTTTATTTATTTTTCTTCTCTGATTGCTACAGCTAGGACTTCCAGAATTATGTTGAATAATAGTGGTGAAAGTGGACACCCAAGTCTTGCTCCTGGTCTTAGGGGGCATGCTTTCAGTTTCTTGCCATTGAGAATAATGTTTGCTTTAGGCTTATCATATATGGCCTTTACTGTGTTGCGGTAGGTTCCTTCTATGCCCACTATTGAAGAGTTTTAATCACAAATGGGTGCTGCATTTTGTCCAAGACTTTTTCTGCATCTATTGAGACAATCATATGCTTTTTAAGTTTCAATTTGTTAATATAGTGTATCACATTGATTGATTTGTGTATATTGAAAAATCCTTGCATTCCTGGATTAAACCCAACTTGATCATAGTGTATGAGCTTTTTGATGTGTTGCTGAATTCTGTTTGCTAAAATTCTGCTGAGGACTTTTACATCTATGTTCATCAGTGACACTGGCCTGTAGTTTTCTTTTGTGTTGTCTTTGTCTGGTTTTGGTATCAGGATGATGATGGACTCATAGAATGAGTTTGGAAGTGTTCCTTCCTCTGTAATTTTTTGAAAGAGTTTTAGAAGAATAGGCATTAGCTCTTCTCTAAACGTTTGATAGAATTCTCCAGTAAAACCATCTGGTCCTGGCCTTCTGTTTTTTGGGAGATTTTTGATCACAGCCTCAATTTCACTTTGTGTAACTGAATTGTTCATAATTTCTATTTCTTCCTAGTTCACTCTTGGAAGACTGAACTTTTCTAAGACTATGTCCATTTCTTCCAAGTTATCCATTTTACTACCATATAGTTGTTCATAATGGTCTCTTATAATCCTTCGTGTTTCTTCATTGTCTGTTGTCACCTCTCCTTTTTCATTTCTAATTTTGTTGATTTGATTCTTTTCTCTTTTTTTCTTGACAAGTCTGGCTAAAGACCTGTAAATTTTGTTTATCTTCTCAAAGAACCAGCTTTTAGTTTTATTAAGCTTTACTATTGTTTCTTTCATTTCCTTTTCATTTATTTCTGCTCAGATATTTATGATTTCTTTCTTTGTACTAACTTTGGGGGTTTTTTTTGTTTTTCTTTTTCCAGTTGTTTTAGGTATAAAGTTAGCTTGTTTATTCAATGTTTTTCTTGTTTCTTGAGGTAGGACTGTATCTCTATAAACTTCCCTCTTAGAACGGCTTTCACTGCATCCCATAGGTTTTGAATTGTTGTGTTTTCATAGTCATTTGTTTCTAGAAATTTTTTGATTTCCCTTTTGATTTCTTCAGCAACCTGTTGGTTATTTAGAAACGTGTTGTTTAGTCTCCATGTGTTTGTGTTTCTTATAGTTTTTGATACCTAGTCTCATAGTGTTGTGGTCAGAGAAGATGCTTGATATGATTTCAATTTTCTTAAATTTTCTGAGGTTTGATCTGTGACCCAAGATATGGTCTATCCTGGAGAATGTTCCATGTGCACTGGAGAAGAAGGTGTATTCTTCTGCATTTGAATGGAATGTCCTGAAGATATCAATGAAATCCATCTCGTCTAATGCATCATTTAAGACTTGTGTTTCCTTATAATTTTCTGTTTTGATGATCTATCAATTGCTGTGAGTGGGGTGTTAAAGTCTCCTACTATTATTGTGTTACTGTTAATTTCTCCTTTTATGCCTGTTAGTGTTTGTCTTATGTATTGAGGTGTTCCTATGTTGGATGCATAGATATTTACAATTGTTATGTCTTCCTCTTGGATGGATCCCTTGATCATTATGTAGTGTCCTTCTTTACCTCTTGTAATACTCTTTATTTTAAGGTTTATTTTGTCTGATATGAAGATTGCTACTCCATCTTTCTTTTGCTTCCCATGTGCATGGAATATATTTTTCCATCCTCTCGCTTTCAGTCTATATGTGTCTTTAGCTCTGAAGTGGGTTTCTTGTAGACAGCATATATATGGGTCTTGTTTTTGTATCCGTTCAGACAGTTGGTGTCTTTTGGTTGGAGCATTTAATCCATTTATTTTAAAGTAATTATTGATATATATGTTCCTATTGCCATTTTTCTAATTGTTTGAGGTTGATTTTGTAAATCTTTTTTCTTATCTTGTATTTCTTGACTACATAACATAAATGTTACAACATTTGTTGTAAAGCTGGTTTGGTGGAACTGAATTCTCTTAGCTTTTGCTTGTCTGAAAAGCTTTTTATTTCTCCATCAGTTTTGAATGAGATCCTTGCCGGGTACAGAAATCTTGGTTGTAGATTTTCCCCTTTCAGTACTTTAAATATATCCTGCCATTCCCTTCTGGCCTGCAGAGTTTCTGCTGAAAGATCAGCTGTCAAACTATGGGGTTTCCCTCGTATGTTACTTGCTGCTTTTCTTTTGCTGCTTTTAATATTCTTTCTTTGTGTTTAGTCTTAGTTAGTTTGATTAATATGTGTCTTGGTGTGTTTCTCCTTGGGCTTATCCTCGATAGGACTTTTTATGCCTCTTGGACTTGATTGACTATTTCCTTTCCCATGTTGGGGAAATTTCGACTATAATCTCTTCAAAAACCTTCTCATACCCTTTCTTTTTCTCTTCTTCTTCTAGGACCCCTATAATTCGAATGTTGGTGTGTCTGATATTGTCCTAGATGTCCCTGAGACTATCCTCAGTTCTTTTTATTCTGCACTTTATTTTGCTCTTCAGAAGTTATTTCCGCCATTTTATCTTCCAGCTCACTGTATTCTTCTGCTTCAGATATTCTGCTATTGATTCCTTCTAGAGTATTTTTAATTCCAGTGATTGTGTTGTTTGTTTCTGTATGTTTATCTTTAATTCTTCTAGGTCTTTGTTAATTGACTCTTGCATTGTCTCCATTTTGTTTTCAAGGTTTTTGATCATCGTTACCATCATTATTCTAAATTCTTTTCCAGGTAGTTTGCCTATTTCCTCTTCATTTATTTGGACTTCTGTGTTTCTAGTTTGTTTCTTCATTTGTGTAGTATTTCTCTGCCTTTTCATTACTTTTTTTTAACTTACTATGTTTGAGGTCTCCTTTTCTCAGGCTTTAGGGTTGAATTCTTTCTTCCTTTTGGTTTCTACCCTCCTAAGGTGGGTCCGGTGGTTTGTTTAAGCTTGTACAGGGTAAGACTTGTGCTGAGTTTCTGTTTGCTCGTTTGTTTGTTTTTGCTCTGCTGGGCAAGGCTGAGCGAGGTGGCAATCCTGTCTGCTGAAGACTGAGTTCGTCTTTTTAATTAATTGTTGTTTAGATGATGCACTCTGCACAGGGTGCTACTGGTGGTTTGGTGATGCTGGGTCTTGTATTCAAGTGGTTTCCTTTAGGTGAGTTCTCACTATTTGATACCCCCTAGGGTTAGTTCTCTGGTAGTCTATGGTCTTGGAGTCAGTGTTCCCACTCCAAAGGCTCAAGGCTTGATCTCAGGTCAGGAACAAAGAATCCACAAGCGGTTTGTTATGTCATTAAGTGATACTAAAACAAATATCCAAAAATGAGAAACCAAAGATGAACACCACAGAAATGGCCGTTACAAAATCAGATAAATAGTAATTAAAATGATGGAATATACACAACTACATATACATCCATGAGCAAAGTGAAAACAGTCCAACAAAAATAAAGTACAGCAACTCATCCGACACGCAAAGTATATAAAAAATTGCATTTACAAGTTAAGAACAAAACTAATTAAAGCACAAACTGGAAAACAAAACTAAAGCAAGGGGCCAAGCGGGGAGTAAAGCAATGAAAACCAAACTAACAAATATGTTGAGAGAAAAGGACAGAAAGGAAAGAATAGATATGCAAAGTCAAAGAGAGCTACATGAAGATTTGTATACATTAAAGATTAACTGCAATGGGGAAAGAACAGTAGGAAAGGGAAAGGAAGGAATAAACACAGAAAAAAATATAATGGGTTTAAAACAATTAAAATTGTAGAAAAGAAAAAAAAAAAGAAGGAGAAATAAAAGAGGAAAAACAAAAACAAAATCCACAGAACTGCAAAAGTCCAACACAGAGGCAGATTTGTCTCTGCTTTAAAATATGCCATCTAGGTTGTCATAACTTTTCTTACAAGGAGCAAGTGTCTTTTCATTTCATGGCTGAAGTCACTATCTACAGTTATTTTGGAGCTAAAAACATAGTTTCCAACTGTTTTCATTGCTTCCACATGTATTTGACATGAATGATGGGACTGGTTGCTATGATATTCATTTTTTGAATGTTGAGTTTTAAGCCAGCTTTTTCACTCACCTCTTTCACTTTCATCAAGAGGCTCTTTAATTCTTCTTTCCTTTCTGCCATAAGGATGATGCTATCTGCATATCTGAGGTTATTGATATTTCTCCTGGCAGTCCTGATTCCAGCTTGTGCTTCATCCAGCCCAGCATTTCACATGATGTACTCTGCATATAAGGTAAATAAGCCAGGTGACAACACACAGCCTTGATGTACTCCTTTCCCAATTTGGAACCAGTCTGTTGTTCCATGTCCAGTTCTAACTGTTGCTTCTTGACCTGTATACAGATTTCTCAGGAGGCAGGTAGGACAGTCTGGCATATTCATCTCTTGAATAATTTTCCATAGTTTGTTGTGATCCACAAAGTCAAAGATTTGGCGTAATCAGGAAAGCAGAAGTAGATGTTTTTTGGGGATTCTCTTGCTTTTTTGATGATCCAGTGGATGTTGGCAACTTGATCTCTGTCCTCTGTCTTTTCTAAATCCAAATTGAACATCTGGAAGTTCATGGTTTCCTGTATGCTAAAGCCTGGCTTGGAGATTTTTGAGCATTACTTTACTAGCATATGAGATGAGTGCAATTGCGTGGTAGTTTGAATATTCTTTGGCATTGCCTTTCTTTGAAATTGGAATGAAAACTGATATTTTCCAGTCCTGTGGCCACTGCTGAGTTTTCCAAATTCGCTGGCATATTGAGTGTAGCACTTTCACAGCATCATCTTTTAGGGTTTGAAATAGCTCATCTGGAATTCTATCACCTCCATTAGCTTTGTTCATAGTGATGCTTCCTAAGGCCCACTTGATATTCCAGGATGTCTGGCTCTAGATGATTGATCACAGGGTCATGGTTATCTGGGTCATGAAGATCTTTTTTGTACAGTTCTTCTGTGTGCTCTTGCTACGTCTTCTCAATATCTTCTGCTTCTATAGGTCCATACCATTTCTGTCCTTTATTGTGCCCACCTTTGCATGAAATGTTCCCTTGGTATCTCTAGTTTTCTTGAAGAGATCTCTAGTCTTTCCCCATTCTATTGTTTTCCTCTATTTCTTTACACTGATCCCTGAGGAAGGCTTTCTTATCTCTCCTTGCTATTCTTTGGAACTCTGCATTCAAATGAGTGTATCTTTTCTCTTCTCCTTTGCCTTTAGCTTCTGTTCCTTTCTCAGCTATTTGCAAGGCCTCCTCAGACAACCATTTTGCCTTTTGCATTTCTTTTTCTTGGGGATGGTCTTGATCCCTGCCTCCTGTACAATGTCATGAATCTCTGTCCATACTTCTTCAGGCACTCTTTCTATCAGATCTAATCCCTTGAATCTATCTGTCACTTCCACTGTATAATCCTAAGGGATTTGATTTAGGTCATACTTGAATGGTCTAGTGAAGAGTGAAGTCACTCAGTCATGTTCAACTCTTTGTGACCCCATGGACTGTAGCCTACCAGGCTTCTCCATCCATGGAATTTTCTAGGCAAGGGTACTGGAGTGGGTTGGCATTTCCTTCTCCAGGTGATCTTCCTGACCCGGGGATCTAAACCAGGTCTCTCCCGCATTGTAGGCAGATGCTTCACTGTCTGAGCTACCAGGGAAGGTGGTCTAGTGAAGGAGGTCGCCTTATCTTCATTACCTCCACCATAGTTTGGTCTCAGGTCAAACAACAGGGAGGGAACACAGCCCCACCCATCAACAGAAAATTGGATTAAAGATTTACTGAGCATGGCCCTGTCCATCAGAACAAGACCCAGTTTCCCCCACAGTCAGTCTCTCCCATTAGGAAGCTTCCATAAGCCTCTTATCCTTCTCCATTAGAGGGCAGACAGAATGAAAACCACAATCACAGACAACTAATGAAACTGATCACATGGACCAGGCCTTGTCTCACTCAATGGAACTATGAGCAATGCCATGTAGGGCCACCCAAGGTGGACGAGTCATTGTGGAGAGTTCTGCCGAAATATGGTCCATCTACTGGAGAAGGGAATGGGAAAACACTTCTGTATTCTTGCCTTGAGAACCCCATGAATAGTATGAAGAGGCAAAAACATATGACACTGAAAGATGAATTCCCCAGGTCAGTAGGTGCCCAATATGCTACTGGAGAAAAGGGGAGAAATAACTCCAGAAAGAATGAAGAGATGGAGCCAAAGCAAAAACAACACTCATTTGTGGATGTGACTGGTGATGGAAGTAAAGTCCGATGCTGTAAAGAGTAACATTGCATACGAACCTGGATTAATAGGTCCATGAATCAAGGTAAATTGGAAGTGGCCAAACAGGAGATGGCAAGAGTGAACATTGACATTTTAAGAATCAGTGAATTAAAATGGACTGGAATGGGTGAATGTAATTCAGATGACCATTTTATCTACTACTGTGGGCAAAATCCTTTAGAAGAAATGGAGTAGTCCTCATAGTCAACAAAAGAGTCCAAAATGCAGTACTTGGGTACAATCTCAAAAATGACAGAATGATCTCTGCTCGTTTCCAAGGCAAACCATTCAATATCACAGTAATCCAACTTGATGCCGCAACCACTGATGCTGAAGAAGCTGAAGTTGAACAGTTTTATGAAGACCTATAAGACCTTCTAGAACTAACACCCAAAGAGATGTCTTTCTCATCATAGGGGACTAGGAGACAAAAGCACGAAGTCAATAGACATGTGGAGTAGCAGGCAAATTTGGCCTTGGAGTTCAAACTGAAGCAGGGCAAAGGCTAACAGAGTTTTGCCAAGAGAATGCACTGGTCATAGCAAATGCCTTCTTCCAACAACACAAGAGAAGACTCTATACATGGACATCACCAGATGGTCAATACCAAAAATAGATGGATTATATTCTTTGCAGCCAAAGATGGAGAAGCTCTATAAAGTCAGCAAAAACAAGACCAGGAGATGATTGTGTCTCAGATCATGAACTCCTTATAGCCAAATTCAGACTGAAATTGAAGAAAATAGGGAAAACCACTAGACCATTCAGGTATGACCTAAATCAAGTCCCTTATGATTATACAGTGGAAGTGACAAATAGCTTCAAGGGATTAGATCTGATAGAGTGCCTGAAGAACTATGGATGAAGGTTCGTGACAGTGTACAAGAGGCAGTGATCAAGACCATCCCCGAGAAAAAGAAATGAATAAAGGCAAAATGGTTGTCTGAGGAGGCCTTGCAAATAGCTGAGCAATGAAGAGGAACTAAAGACAAATGACAAATGAAAATACATACCCATTTGAATGCAGAATTCCAAAGAGTAGCAAGGAGAGATAAGAAAGCCTTCCTCAGTGATCAATGTAAAGAATGAAGGAAAACAATAGAATGGGGAAGACTAGAGAGCTCTTCAAGAAAATTAGATATGAAGGGAACATTTCATGCAAAGGAGGGCACAATAAAGCACAGAAATGGTATGGACTTTACAGAAGCAGAAGATGTTAAGAAAAGGTGGAAAGAATACACAGAAGAGCTATACAAAGAAGGTCTCCATGACTGAGATAACCACTATGGTATGATCGCTCACCTAGAGCCAGACATCCTGGAAATGTGAAGTCAAGTGGGCCTTAGGAAGCATGACTATGAACAAAGCTAGTGGAGGCGATGGAATTCCGGTTGACTTATTTTAAGTCGTAAAAGATGATGCTGTTAAGGTGCTGCACTCAATATGCTAGCAAATTTGGAAAACTCAGCAGCAGCTACAGGACTGGAAAAGGTCAGTTTTCATTCCAACTTCAAAGAAAGGCAGTGTCAAAGAATATTCAAACTACCACACAATTGCACTCATCTCACATGCTAGCGAAGTAATGCTCAAAATTCTCCAAGCCAGGCTTTAGCATACAAGAAACCATGAACTTCCAGATGTTCAATTTGGATTTAGAAAATGCAGAAGAAGCAGAAATCAAATTGCCAGCATCCACTGGATCATTGAAAAAGCAAGAGAATTCCAGAACAACATCTACTTGTGCTTTCTTGATTAAACCAAACCTTTGACTTTGTGGATCACAACAAACTATGGAAAATTCTTCAATAGATGGGAATGCCAGAATATCTTACCTGCCTCCTGAGAAATCGGTATGCAGGTCAAGAAGCAACAGTTAGAGCTGGACATGGAACAACAGACTGGTTCCAAATTGGGAATGGAGTACATCAAGGCGGTATGTTGTCACCCTGCTTATTTACCTTATATGCAGAGTACATCATGTGAAATGCTGAGCTGGATGAAGCACAAGCTGGAATCAGGACTGCCAGGAGAAATATCAATAACCTCAGATACACAGATGACACCAACCTTATGGCAGAAAGTGAAGAGGAACTAAAGAGCCTCTTGATGAAAGTGAAAGAGGAGAGTGAAAAAGCTGGCTTAAAACTCAACATTCTAAAAATGAACATCATGACTTCTGGTCCCATCACTTCATGGCAAATAGATGGGGGAAACAATGGAAACAGAGAGAGACTGTATTTGGGGGGCTCTGAAATCACTGCAGATGGTGACTGCAGCCATGAAATTCAAAGACACATACTCCTTGGAAAAAAAGCTGTGATCAACCTAGACAGCATATTAAAATGCAAAGACATTACTTTGCTCACAAAGGTCCATCTAGTCAAAGCAGTTTTTCCAGCAGTTATGTATGGATATGAGAGTTGGGACTATAAATAAAGCTGAGCACTGAAGAATTGATATTTTTGAACTGTGGTGTTGGAAAAGACCCTTGAAAGTCTCTTGTACTGCAAGGAGATCAAACCAGTCAATCCTAAAGGAAATCAGTCCTGCATATTCATTGGAAGGACTGATGCTGAAGCTGAAACTCCACTACTTTGGCCACCTGATGTGAAGAACTGACTCACTGGAAAAGACCCTGATGGTGGGAAAGATTGAAGGCAGGAGGAGAGGGAGACGACAGAGGATGAGATGGTTGGATGGCATCACTGACTCAAGGAACATGAGTTTGAGCAAGCTCCAGGTATTGGTGATGGACAGGGAAGCCTGTCTTGCTGCAGTCCATGGGGTCACAAAGAATCAGACAGGACTGAGTGACTGTACTGAACTAAGCATATCCAGCCCATCAGAACAAGACCCAGTTTCCCCCACAGTCAGTCTCTCAGGAAGCTTCCTTAAGCCTCTTACCCTAATCCATCAGAGGACAGACAGGATGAAAACCACAAACACAGAATACTAATGAAAGGGCTAAGGTATCATCAGTTCATCAATTGATCATTCTTCCCAAAACTTCACACTGACGTTTTTTAAGACAGAATGCTTGGATTTGTGACAATTACCCAAAGAAAAAAACTTTCTATTTCTAAATCATAGGCAGATAGCTGTTTGATATTTAGAAGAAACGTTCTGAATGCGAGAGGGAAAATTAAATGGGAGGGTTGAAATTTTTCTAAAGAGAAGTTCACAATACACATTTAAAAAATGATCACACTTCCAGTTTATCACTTCGTATTCCAGATTTGAAGACAGTCACCATTCTCATTTGTCTGTTTCCTTTATTCAAAGTGCAATATACAATGATTTCTATTTGGTAGATATTTTCAAAGCATGTAAAACTTTATGTGTGTTCCTTACAAACTGCAAAGCAATGGGAAAATTCACTTCCTTCTTACAAATATGTTTTCAGATTATTCCAAATGAAAGATGAAATGGTGCATTTTTAACTAAAAAGACACATATTTTATGGTCTATGCTTTATATGTTACCTATTTGCAAATAGTGGACATAAGATCCTATTTAAACAACAACAACAACAAAAAGCCCTTAACCATGCAAAATCATTTCAAAGGAGAAATAGTACCTAGAGGCCGAAAAGTTGTGTTCGGCTCAGCTCAAAATGGAACTATTGTTAAAATGCTTTTCAATTGCCTTAAATTAGTTTAAATACATTAGAAATAGTACTGCCCACCAGTACTAGGATCCTGGAATCTGATGAAACTAGCCCTATGTTACTGGATAAGTTAATTAAAGTTTCAGGCTGTCTGTCCCCTCATTTGTAAAATACTGCATTCTATCCTAGAGATAGTGAAAGTTTTAATGAAATAGTACATGTAAATAAATTAGCAGACACCACATAGTGAGTGCTCAATAAATGTTGAGTGTGATGATAAAAATTATGAAGGAAAGGTGATGATATTAATTTTCAAATGAGTAGGTGTCTTGTCATGTGTACTGATTTACCCATTACTGTATCTATGTGTGTGTCTATCTCAGGTTTGCAAATAGTGTTTTGAGAACAAATAGGAAATGATCCATTTGATTCAGAGCAAATATTAATATAAATACATGACTCAGTATTTTTTCTGAATGTTCTGCTGACACCAAACATCAGAGAAAGATACAAGGCTGGAATCCAGGAGTGAGCTGCAATTATATCCTCTACATCAGGCTGAGAACTGGTGGAAGTGAAGTGAAGTGAAGTGAAGTCGCTCAGTAGTGTCCGACTCTTTGCGACCCGATGAACTGTAGCCCGCCAGGCTCCTCTGTCCATGGGATTCTCCAGGCAAGAATACTGGAGTGGGTTGCCATTTCCTTCTCCAGAGGATCTTCCCAACCCAGGGATTGAACCGGGGTCTCCCGCATTGGAGGCAGATGCTTTAATCTCTGAGCCAGAGGGACTTTCAAAGACAGAAGCCAATAAGCTAATTATAATGCAAACAGAAAAGACAAAGGTTTTTGTAATAAACACAGGTTGAAAGGAAAGGATTAGAGGATGAGTAACAAAGAAGAGAAGTAATTATCCTGAGTGGGCTAAGGGTGTAAAAGGATTACCACCCACCAGGCCAACTCAAGAGAATAAATCTCACAGCTTTCAGCAGGTGATCCTGTAAATATTCACATAATATTTCTAAAATGAAATGCTGCTGTTAGAGAAACAAAAGGATGAAATGGGTCGGGCCATGTAGGTGTATCTGTCAGAAAACAGTCAGAAAACCTGCTGGAAACCAGGACTCGAATGAGGCAGTCCAACAGAAGGTATTTAAATACAGAGCACTACTTATAAGGGTGTTGGTAGAACTAAAACAGAGCAAATCAAACAGGGGAAGGTGAGAGAGCTGCTAGCCCTCAGGGCTGCGGAGGATGGGGGTGTGTCTGAAGCAAAACTGGGAGTCAAATCCACACAAGGGCTCAGATGTGGAGAGAAACTGCCTGAAGCAAACACAAATCCTGTCTCTAGTTCACCAAAATGCCTGCCATTGGGAGAACCTATATAGCAGTTAGTTAGCAAGGGAGCCTGGGAGAATAGGCATCAAGACAAAGGCATGGAGTAGATTTGAAAGCAAATGATCAGATGACCAGCACAACAATCAATCACCAAGGACACCTATGAAATAGAGAAAAAGAGACCACTCCTTTCACTTAAAGTTAAAGGGAACCCTCAACTCAAAAGAGATGACATCAACATTAGTTTTCCCAAGTACCATTTGGAAATAAGGGTGGGTTATGTCCCTCATCAAAAAGGCACCATAAATATTGGAAGTCTCCCACATAATCAGACTTCTTTCTGCATGCAAGAGGGTCAAAGGAAATCCATTTTTAGTTGTTAATCTATTCTTAGGTTTTACAGCTCTCAAAGAATTCAAGGAAAAAACAGGGAAATGTGTGCAGAATGGTCTCAACTTTAATTTTCCTAAGATATTATAACTTATACAAATACCATCTAGCAATTTCCTAATTTTATAAAATAAGGATATTGTAATACCAAAAATACTAAGTCCTATCCTGACTGCCTTGTCTTTACTTTTCTCATTTTGTTGCAGCCTCTGAAAAGTGTTCAGATCCTGTACAGAATCATAGGATAACGCTACCTTATCTCAAAGGGAGGCTCCCAAAAGGATCATATTGACTTGTAAAACTGAATGAGCTCTGCAGGGGAAAACACAGAATCCTGGACCAACTAAATCTGTACAAGCTTGGTCAATGTCATCTCTGGGTCCCACTTCCCCTAGGCTGTGAAAATTAGGTTAGACCAGCTCTCTATCCTCAGGGCGAGCACAGAGATGTAAGCGCCGACTTGCTCAGCTCAGTCTCACTGAAGTGTAAGAAGAAGGGAACCACCAAACCCAGTTCCTGACCCAGTGTGCATGCTCAGGTCTTACCCACCAAGTGGGTGGTAGAGGACCCCTGAGCACTCAAAGCAGCTCCCCTGACAGTCCTTCAGCCCTCTCTCTCTGTGCCACCATTTTCCTCACTCACATTCACGAAGCAATATATCCTCCAAACTGACCAGAAAAGATCTCATCCACCCATGATGCTCATGAGGGTGGAGCCAGCACCTCACCATTTTTCTTTCCACCAACTAGTTTAATATAAAAATGGCATGGTGATAAAAGATAGCCTAATAGAAGATTTTATTCTTCTCTTATTAAGTTTAATCATTTTATTGACAAACGTCAATCTGTAGTTGCAAAGAAAACAAAAGATGGAAAGAAAAAGACATAAAGAGTTATCTCATTATACTGATGCTGGATTAAATTATCACCAATACTAAATTTCTATGGAAAATTAACAAAATGGGGTGGGATGGGGTAGCATGAATATAAACCATTCATAACATGCCCCTCATATAATCACTGCAACAAACCCAAGTGACCTGAAAAGTCCAACAGAGAACTCTGATCAATAAAGTAAAAGACAAGTGGGGTTTATTTATCTTTGGCTTCTTAACTAATAGGTAATTTAAATGCAAGTCCTGCTCAGAGAGGCTTCAAAAAGAAGCCCATGTGGTCACAAGGTGTCACCAACAGCAAAGGTCCTGCTTTGTTTACACACAGGGCCGTGACAGCACCTGCTGGCTTCATCGCCTCAGAGAGGTTAAATGGTGCTCAGTACTGCTTGGCCTGAAGCGAGGTTGGTTATCACCCTGAGTAAGGAGGCAAAAAATACAACAAAGTGATTCTTTGCAGTATTAACGCATCCTCTGACATATCAAGCTGCATGCTCAGAGTCCTGTGTCCAGGTACACACACAGGGAGCGTACCCAATTTCCTGGAATAAAAGGGCAGAAGGGATAAATCTTGGGTTGAAGAAAAAAGGCACAATTCACTTCCAACGGTTCCTAGATTGATTCCATCAGCTTCCACTGAGAAGAGCTTTGCAACACTTTTCTGTCACTGTCAAAGCCCTGACCCAAAACTTGAAGTCTAGAAAACTGACCAGTGAGGAACCACACAGCCCTTTTTCGAGGAAGCCACCTGCAAGGTGCACCAGGACAACAGCCTGAACCATCCACGCTTGCCCAGAGACAGCACAACTGCAAGTCTGAGCACACCTCCAGGGAAACCAATGTGTAAAGGTTCTTAGAAAGAGCATCTTACCTGATGCGGCTGTGAGCTGGACCATCTGCTATAGGAAGGGACACTGGGCGGCTTGCTGGCTGCGGTTCTCTAAAGGGGGAAAGAGAAGAAAAATTTCATCCTGTCACACAGACTGAATACACTTTATATTTATATTTCTTTAAATGAAATGAATGGTTTATAGTTCTGCACTTAGTGCATGGCTACCCCACGTCTGAGGTCAGAGGCAGTGGCCGAGAGTGCCAGGCTGTGACGGTGCAGGAACGGCAGAGGGGAGCTACCCAAGTCCGAGGTCAGGGGCGGCGGCTGGCTGGGAGGAGCTACCCCACATCCGAGGCCAGGGGCAGCAGCTGGGAGGAGCCACCCCACGTCCAAGGAGTGGTGGCTGAATGGGCGCAGGAGGGCCTAGAGGAGCTATCCCATGTTCAAGGTCAGGAGGAGCGGCAGTGAGCAGATACCCCTTGTCCAAGGTATGCGTTTTGCTGGAACAGCTGTAAAGAGATACCCCACGTCCAAAGTAAGAGAAACCCAAGTAAGATGGTAGGTGTTGCAAGAGAGCATCAGAGGGCAGACACACTGAAACCATACTCACAGAAAACTAGTCAAATTAATCACACTAGGACCACAGCCTTGTCTAACACAATGAAACTAAGCCATGCCCGCGGGGCAACCCAAGATGGGCAGGTCATGGTGGAGAGGTCTGACAGATTGTGGTCCACTGGAGAAAGGAATGGCAAACCACTTCAGTATTCTTGCCTTGAGAACCCCATGAACAGTATGAAAAGGCAAAATGATAGGATACTGAAAGAGGAACTCCCCAGGTCATTAGGTGCCCAATATGGTACTGGAGATCAGTGGAGAAATAACTCCAGAAAGAATGAAGGGATGGAGCCAAAGCAAAAACAATACCCAGCTGTGGATGTGACTGGTGATAGAAGCAAGGTCCAATGCTCTAAAGAGTAATATTACATAGGAACCTGGAATGTCAGGTCCATGAATCTTGGCAAATTGGAAGTGGTCAAACAAGAGATGGCAAGGGTGAACGTTGACATTCTAGGAATCAGCGAACTAAAATGGACTGGAATGGGTGAATTTAACTCAGATGACCATTATATCTACTACTGTGGGCAGGAATCCCTCAGAAGAAATGGAGTAGCCATCATGGTCAACAAAAGAGTCCGAAATGCAGTACTTGGATGCAATCTCAAAAATGACAGAATGATCTCTGCTCGTTTCCAAGGCAAACCATTCAATATCACAGTAATCCAAGTCTATACCCCAACCAGTAATGCTGAAGAAGCTGAAGTTGAATGGTTCTATGAAGACCTACAAGACCTTTTAGAACTAACACCCAAAAAAGATGTCCTTTTCATTCTAGGGGACTGGAATGCAAAAGTAGGAAGTCAAGAAACACCTGGAGTAACAGGCAAATTTGGCCTTGGAATACGGAATGAAGCAGGGCAAAGACCAATAGAGTTTTGCCAAGAAAATGCACTGGTCATAGCAAACACCCTCTTCCAAAAACACAAGAGAAGACTCTACACATGGACATCACCAGATGGTCAACACCAAAATCAGACTGATTATATTCTTTGCAGCCAAAGATGGAGAAGCTCTATACAGTCAACAAAAACAAGACTAGGAGCTGACTGTGGCTCAGATCATTAACTTCTTACTACCAAATTCAGACTTAAATTGAAGAAAGTAGGGCAAACCGCTAGATCATTCAGGTATGACATAAAACAAATCCCTTATGATTATACAGTGGAAATAGATTTAAGGGCCTAGATCTGATAGATAGAGTGCCTGATGAACTATGGAATGAGGTTCGTGATATTGTACAGGAGACAGGGATCAAGACCATCCCCATGGAAAAGGAATGCAAAAAAGCAAAATGGCTGTCTGGGGGAGGCCTTAAAAATAGCTGTGAAAAGAAGAGAAGCGAAAAGCAAAGGATAAAAGGAAAGATACAAGCATCCGAATGCAGAGTTCCAAAGAATAAGCAAGAAGAGATAAGAAAGCCTTCCGCAGCGATCAGTGCAAAGAAATAGAGGAAAAGAACACCATGGGAAAGACTAGAGATCCCTTCAAGAAAATTAGAGATACCAAGGGAACATTTCATGCAAAGATGGGCTCAATAAAGGACAGAAATGGTATGGACCTAACAGAAGCAGAAGATATTAAGAAGAGGTGGCAAGAATACACAGAAGAACTGCACAAAAAAGATCTTCATGACCCAGATAATCAAGATGATGTGATCATTCACCTAGAGCCAGACATCCTGGAATGTGAAGTCAAGTGGGCCTTAGAAAGAAAGCATCACTATGAACAAAGCTAGTGGAGGTGATGGAATTCCAGATGAGCTATCTGAAATCCTGAAAGATGATGCTGTGAAAGTGCTGCACTCAATATGCCAACAGGTTTGGAAAACTCAGCAGTGGCCACAGGACTGGAAAATATCAGTTTTCATTCCAATCCCAAAGAAAGGCACTGCCAAAGAATGCTCAAACTACCACACAATTGCACTCATCTCACATGCTAATTAAGTAATGCTCAAAATTCTCCAAGCCAGGCTTCAGCAATACGTGAACCATGAACTTCCTGATGTTCAAGCTGGTTTTAGAAAAGGCAGAGGAACCAGAGATCAAATTGCCAACATCCGCTGGATCATGGAAAAAGCAATAGAGTTCCAGAGAAACATCTATTTCTGCTTTATTGACTATGCCAAAGCCTTTGACTGTGTAGATCCCAATAAACTGTGGGAAATTCTGAAAGAGATAGGAATACCAGACTACCTAACCTGCCTCTTGAGAAATCTGTATGCAGGTCAGGAAGCAACAGTTAGAACTGGACATGGAACAACAGACTGGTTCCAAATAGGAAAAGGAGTACGTCAAGGCTGTATATTGTCACCCTGCTCATTTAATTTATATGCAGAGTACATCATGAGAAATGCTGGGCTGGAAGAAGCACAAGCTGGAATCAAGATTTCTGGGAGAAATATCAATAACCTCAGCTATGCAGATGACACCACCCTTATGGCAGAAAGTGAAGAGGAGCTAAAAAGCCTCTTGATGCAAGTGAAAGAGGAGAGTGAAAAAGTTGGCTTAAAGCTCAACATTCAGAAAACAAAGATTATGGCATCTGGTCCCATCACTTCATAGGAAATAGATGGGGAAACAGTGGAAATAGTGTCAGACTTTATTTTTGGGGGGCTCCAAAATCACTGCAGATGATGACTGCAGCCATGAAAGTAAAAGACGCTTACTCCTTGGAAGAAAAGTTATGACCAACCTAGATAGCATATTCAAAAGCAGAGACATTGCTTTTCTAACAAATGTTCATCTAATCAAGGCTATGGTTTTTCCTGTGGTCACGTATGGATGTGAGTTGGACTGTGAAGAACGTTTAGCACCGAAGAATTGATGTTTTTGAACTGTGGTGTTGGAGAAGACTCTTGAGAGTCCCTTGGACTGCAAGGAGATCCAACCAGTCCATTCTGAAGGAGATCAGCCCTGGGATTTCTTTGGAAGGAATGATGCTAAAGCTGAAACTCCAGTACTTTGGCCACCTCATGCGAAGAGTTGACTCATTGGAAAAGACTCTGATGCTGGGAGGCATTGGGGGCAGGAAGAGAAGGGAGCGACAGAGGATAGATGGCTGGATGGCATCACGGACTTGATGGACGCATGAGTCTGAGTGAACTCCAGGGAGCTTGGTGATGGACAGGGAGGCCTGGCGTGCTGCGATTCATGGGGTCGCAAAGAGTCGGACACGACTGAGAGACTGAACTGACTGACTGACTGACAGTTCCCAAAATTAGCACATCTTAGAGTCTATCCTGAAGATTTATTGGAAGGACTAAAGCTGAAACTGAAGCTCCAATGTTTTGGCCGCGTGATGTGAAGAGCTGCCTCACTGGGTTAGATCCTCATGCTGGGGAAAGGGAAGGCAGGAGCATAACGGAGGGACAGAGGCTGAAACGGTGGATGGCATCATCGCCTTGAGTTTGAGCAAATTCCAGGAGACTGTGAAGGTCAGAGAAGCCTGGCGTGCTGCAGTCCATGGGGTCACAAAGAGTCGGACACAACTGAGTGATGGAGCAACAGCAAAGAGTCTATGTGAACTAAGTCTGTTCCATTTCTTCTGAAACATAGTCCCCTCCTCAACAAGTATAAATATATGGACATTGAAGTCAAGTTATCTGGAGCCAAGTCCCAGCTGGTACCAGTTATTTAACTTGGTACAAGTTACCCACCTGCTCTCTGGCTTGGCTTTCTCTTCTATGAACCCAGAATGATCATTTTTGTTTTGCAGGCTTCCCATGAGGGTCACATATGATAACAGTTGTGAAGCACTTTGTATAGTAAAGAACTATGAAAATATAAGTCATCCATTCAACAAGCGGAAAATAAGACTTTGCTATCCATTTCTGTCTGAAGCAAAACTGGTTTACAAACACCCAAGTTAATAAATGAGGTCATGGGACAGTTGTTTATTCTTTTTTAAATTAAAAAAGTTTAATTGGAAGATAATTGCTTTACAATGGTGTATTAGTTTCTACTGTACAGCAATGTGAATCAGCTATACGTATATCCCCTCCCTCTTGAGCTTCCCTCACAGCCCTCCATCCCACCCCTCTAGATCATCACAGAGCATCGGGCTGAGCTCCCTGCTCTCTACAGCAGCTTCCCACATGCCAGTGTATGCATGACAATTCTGCTCCCTCAATTCAGTTATCCTTGTTATAAAAAGGCCCTTTATCTTACAAGATGACCACACCACTGCTGGTCAACCTGGGCTCACAAAAATGACCCAAGCTCACCATAGAGAAGCTCATGCAAAACCCATTCTCATCACCGCTTCCTTTGCTTACTTCTACCATGGAGGCCAGAAAAGCTACAAGCTCACTCTGAGTAATTCTTCTCATCAATACTGGCCCATGAGACGTGACCGTGATTCTGCTGTGGGCAGGGTGATACGGGAGTTCTGGGAAACGTTTTGCTTTTCTGACAAAAGGGGAAAGATAAGGCTTATGCCTTCTGCATCCCTCTTCTTTCTCGCTACATGCAGATATGCTACATGGGGGCTGCAGCAACCATTTTGTAACCAAGAAGAAAAGGCTGAACCGCTATCTTTGATCTTGTTAAGCAGCTGAACCATGACTTACGGCTACTGTGACGTGCTCAGTCGCTCGGTTGTGGCCTTCTTTGTGACCCAACAGACTGTAGCCCTCCAGTCTCCTCTGTCCATGGAAATGTCCAGGCAAGGATACTGGAGTGGACTGCCGTTTTCTTCTCCATTCCAGGACTACTTTTGCCTAAACCCTCCTTGTGTTGTTGACAATAATCATGTTTGTCTGCTAACTGCAAGGTGTAATGCAATGCTCTATTAGCTCATTCAGATGAAGAGTCAAATTATACGATTTTAATTCTGCAGAAGTTTGTGGATGTTTCAGGCAGAAAGAACAAATAGACAGAGGCATGAAGATGTGAAAGTGATTGATACACTTGAAAAATGATCAATAGATCAATATAGTATGGCCAACTCCTGCTTCCGCCATTTCTGTATTCCATCTGCTTTTCAGGACCACTGTGTGATGCTGGGCCAATCTTTGCTGATTACAACAGCTGCCCTGCCTCTCTGCAATGGCGAGCCTGGAGTGCTGGGTGCTGCTGTGTCCTGCCTGCTCTGATCAGCTTCCCTCTGCACCTGCCTCTCTGTGGGCGCAGGGCTGGGACCAGTTCTCAGGCCCTTCCAGTCTCTCCTGGCCCACTGAGGTTCATGAGATCAGACCCAAGAGCAAGTATGAGAGAAGCATCTCTGTTTTCAGCTTAGATGGAAGGAGAGCGTCAAGGAGGAGCTAGAAGTTGAACCAAAATCTTCATTATATTTCCTCAGGGAGAAGTAACAGGAATGATCTTACCACTGAAGGACCATGTGTATTCTCTGATGTTCACTTTCCTAATTGTGAAATAAGGTCTCCATGCTGCCTTCCCCTCTAGCCCCAAATCCACGCAATTCAATGATTCTAATATATTCACATTTAGAGGATATAAATGATTATCTTTTATAGTGGCAACACCGGCTTTCCATGAAAAGATCTGATTCCTTTCAATACTATGAGCTTAAACTTCTCAAATCTCAATTAACTAGATAAGGTTCATAATCTAAAATAACTTTTTGCCTGGATATTTTAACAGAGTCCATCTTCTCTACACTTTTAGGAACAAGCTGTCAGCTCATTTTCCAGCCCAACAGTTTGGGCTTCAGTGAAGTCCCTTTATGTCTCTTTAAATGATAGATTTTAGAATTCACCACGAGACTAATTTTGGAAGTATCATGTCTTAAGAACACAATTCATCATTGTTTAAAGTCACAATATGGGTTTCTAAAATTGTAACAAGGAATTTTATGTTTATTATCAAAAAATTGATCTTTGAATTTTTTGATTGAGATATAATTGACACATAACATTAAGTTTAAGGTCTATAGCTTGTTGATTTGATACATTTATATACTGCCATATGATGATAACTGTAGTGCAACACCTCTGTCAGATTACACAGTTACCCTTTCTTTTTTGTGGTTAGAACAATTAAGATCTGGTCTATGAGTAACTTTGAAGTTTATTACAGAGTGTTATTGACTGTGATCACAATGCTGCGCATTAGATATCTGAAACTGCTTTATCTACTAGTTGCAAGTTGGTATCCTTAAACAATGCCTTCCTCCCCCCAGCTCTTGCTAACCACCATTCTACTCTCTGTTATTATGATCTTGACTTTTTAAAATATTTATTGATTTGGCTGTACCAGGTCCCAGCTATAGCATGTGGGATCTTTGATCCTTGTCTCAACATGTGGGATTTTTAGTTGTGGCATGTGAACTTCTAGTCAGGGCATGTGGGATCTAGTTCCCCAACCAGGGATTGAACCTGGGCCCTACATTGGGAGCACAGAGTCCTAGCCACCGGACCAAAACTGGACACATTAGCATAATGCCTTCCGAGTCTAGCCGTGTAGTCACAAGTGGCAGGATTTCCTTTCTTGAGGTTGAATAGCATTCTGTTGTATATACATCTTTTATATCATAAGTGTTGATGAACACTTACTAGGTTGCTTCCATGTCTTGGCTCTTGTGAATAAACACGCCTTAGGCTTGACAGCACAGACATCTAGGCAATACCCTGTTTCCATTCTCTTTGTATACACACCCAGCAGCGGGAGTGCTGATCATACAGTGCTTCTAGTTTTAATCTTCTGAGTAGCTCCCATGCTCTTCTCTGTAGTTCAGCTCAGTCGCTCAGTCGTGTCCGACTCTTTGCGACCCCATGAATCGCAGCACGCCAGGCCTCCCTGTCTATCACCAACTCCTGGAGTTCACTCAGACTTGCGTCCATCAAGTCAGTGATGCCATCCAGCCATCTCATCCTCTGTTATCCCCTTCTCCTGCCCCCAATCCCTCCCAGCATCAGAGTCTTTTCCAATGAGTCAACTCTTCGCATGAGGTGGCCAAAGTACTGGAGTTTCAGCTTTAGCATCAGTCCTTCCAAAGAAATCCCAGGGTTGATCTCCTTCAGAATGGACTGGCTGGATCTCCTTGCAGTCCAAGGGACTCTCAAGAGTCTTCTCCAACCCCACACCCATTTATCTTCCTACCAATAGCATAGGAAGATTTCCTTTTCTCTACATTTTGGTCAGCACTTATTTTCCTGAAATCTTCAGTTTTTACAAATAAAATTTAAATTGTGATAATCAAACTATAAGCACAGACATTCAAAATATATTTTAAAGAAAAGTGTAATGAGTGACCTGCAGCATATGACTCAGATTCTTAAGGAACCTTGAAGCAGTGAGGGCCGAAGGTGGGCACTTGTGGAGCTGAATGCACTATGAAGTGGCCTCTGCCTCCTCCGGGTAGGTATCGCAATGCTTCCACGCCCACGCTGTGCTTTTCTCTAAAGGGCACACCGCACGTCAGCGCTGACATAAGCATGATTAACTTCATATTGGTAACTGCGGTCTTGTGATTTACATGCTTCACATCCTTCCGGTGCTAAGATGCTCAGAATAAATGTAAAAGGCAAGAGAGACAACAAAGCGCCTGGGCAACCTGGGCAACATTAAGTACAAATTTAAAAGTCATAACAACGTTTGGGACTTCCCTGATGGTCCAGGGGTAAAGGATCTGTCTTCCAGTGCAGTGGGTGTGGGTTTTGATCTCTAGTCAGGAAACTTAATATTCCACATGCCTCGGGGAAACTCAGCCTGCATGCCACAACTAGAGAAGCCTGAGCACCCAGCACAGACCAAAAATAAAAAAATCATAATAACATTCATAATCACAAAATAGCTTCTGACGGATGTGGCTGTAGTTGAAAATCAGTCTCAGCAAAAAACATGAAATCTGGTTGGGCTTCCTTCATGTGCTTTTAAATAAAGCAGTCATAATGTGTGGTTTCGATTCCAGCTTAGATGGAAATAAACTCACCAGACAAACCAGATAACTAACCATTCATACCCTCACCCTGCTCCTGTTAGCGCCCTGAGCAACCAGTCCCAGATGAGAACAAAGAAGCTTGTTGGTGTCAATGCAAATTCTCTGATTCAGGGAATTCACAAGTCTCTGAGAGTGGGATCCAGCAATTTGCATTTTTAAGAGGCTCTTCAATGGATTCACATTAGATCTTACAAGCAAAAAAAAAAAAAAAAGAATGCAGAATAATCCTAGCATGCCCTTCTCCTGCTGCAGGCATCCACGGAAAGACAAGAACTATGAAGAGCAGAGGCAAGAAGACCCAAGGATATTATTGAGCAGTTTTCTCTCAACAGATAAAACAATCTCTCAGACTCCAGAGAAATATTTCTGGAAACTGTGGGCAGACGTTTGGGGAAAAAGAATCTAATTTTTAATCTACAGATATGGATTAAACTTTGACCCACCAAACATGGAATTAAATGGGCAGGCAAGGGTTTCAGTTTGGATATCCGCTCCCACCCCACACACCCTGCCCTTGGAAAACCTTTCCTAAATAACCAAGAATAGACTCTGCCCTTTGGGTATGTTTCTGACCTACTCCTTATCTTGTAATTGCCTTCTCAACACAGCTTTCTCTTCCCTGGTTGTCCAGTGGCTAAGACTTCATGCTCCAATGCAAGGGGCCTGGGTTCAATTCCTGGTCAGGGAACTAGATCCCACATGCTCCAACTAAGATCCAGTGCAGTCAAATGAATGAGTAAGTAAGTATTTAAACACAGCTTTCCCTTATACACTGTACATCCCACAAGGTTAAAGGGATGGGCAGGGGGAGTAAGTTGGGGCTAGATCTTATTCACTTACATAACCAGGAATGCCTGTACCTAGCAAATAATAAGTGCTCAGTAAACATGAAGTCAAACTTAACCCTATCACCTGTATGGAGACACTGGTGGTGAAAGTGATGTTTTTAAGGGCAAATATCCATAAAAATAGGTATGATTCAGGACTTCCCAGGTGGTCCAGCAGCTGAGATGCCATACTCCTAATGTGGGGAGCTGGGGTGGGGGGAGGGAAGGTGGGGGCTGTCTTTGATCCCTGGTCAGGAAACTAGATGCCACATGCCCCAACTAAAGATCCTGCGTACTGCAGCTGAGACCCAGTGCAGCCAAATAAACATATTTAAAAAAAAAAAAAGGATTTAAGAGCCCCAGTGGTACTTGAACTTCTTAAAAACATACCACTGTCGCCTTAGACTTCAAGATATTAGGATGGAGAATTTTCTTAATATGGTTTCAAAGAAAACATCCCTCAAGTAACTAGGGCAAGAAATAAGGAGAATGGTAGACACCACTTTGAACTTGAGAGTCCTGGGTGTGGGTTAACCCACATGAAAAGTCTCAGGAACGCATACTGTGAGGCACACTTTGAAAGAATTAGATGACCTGTCGAAGCAGACTGAAGTTAGAAGTCCAGAAGACATTGAGACTCACATATTTATTCTTTTTTATATCTTTTCTTTCTCCCTTCCCCAGGCTGGTGAGGCTCACCAGAATGTAGGTTACTCACATCACAGAAGTATTCAGGAGGAAAAGAATGTAGAACATTTTAGTGACAAAAGCATCAGACAATGCTACTAAGAGGCTTCCTTTTTAACAGTGTTCTATTAAACCAAGCAAAAGGAGTGCTATGCAGAAACCTGGAACGCAGACCAAGTTCAAGGGCAGCTCATAATTGAGGAAAGCTGCCAGATGCCGCAACAAGAGAGCCAGCCAGCCAGACAGCCACGTTGCTCCATCCTACAACTGCCTCCAAGGCTAATTGCCCATCACCAGAAGACAAGGAACCTGGGAACATGGGCATTTTCCAGTAGCTGGAGTATTCCCGCATTAAGCTTTGGGTCTCTATGAAGCATGAAGAAATGAAAAACCAATAGATAGTGTTGGAAGATGCCAATTGGATGTGTGAATTTAACATCTTAACACAAAAAGTCATTGACAAAGAGGATCCAGGAATCCACATAGGTTACTGGGACAGACTGAACTCTGGATAACAGACAAAACTTCTGGGATTTTCATTTTGGATGGAAAAACAATGTTTCCAGCTTCAACAAGATGACTCATGCAAGAAACAAGACCAAAAAACCAAATAACCTAGACAACAGTAACGTTTTTAATAAGCACAGTATAGAAAGCTGACTCAAAAAGCCTTCTTCCAGAGCAAGAAACTTTGTAAAGTACAAATGGCAAAGCCTCTACCCAGACACACCTTAACAAGTAGCAACAACAATAACAACAACAACAAAAAAACCCACCAATTCACAAATAAGGACACAGAGCAGGCAAGCCAAGAAAAGAGAATTGATTTTTGTTTTGTTTTTCACAGCTTTGTTCCAATAACATTTTTTAAATTTATTTTTAATTGAAGGATAATTGCTTTACAATTTTGGTTTGATTTCTGCCATACATCAACATGAATTAACCATAGGTGTACATATGTCCCCTCCTTCTTGAATCTCCCTCCCGCCTCCCACTCTTTCCCTTCCCTCCAGGTTATTACAGGGCCCCAATTTGAACTCCCTGAGTCATACAGCAAGTTTCCGTTGGCTATCTATTTTACATATGGCAGTGTATAATGAGAATGATTTAAAAGAAAAAAACGCATGAACTGAAGCTCTGAAATCTAACAATTTTTCTATTGAAAGGGCCACGTAGTTTCCTCATTACAGTTGTGATGTTCTAGAACACACATTCCAATACGTCCTGCTTCACTGGCTCATCATTTACTAAACACCTACACAGCCAGTGTCCATGAGATGGTTAAGAGACAGTCTCTAAACAACTTGTTCTTTATAAACACAATCACAAACTGATCACCCTCACTTTAACAAGGAAGTGTTGGGCTCAAACAGGGAATCACAGAACTCTGCCTCTAACTCAGTCAAGGAGCATCAGCGCATTCCTAATGCTACCGAGAATCCTGAGTTGGGTAAGGGATGCTACCTAAGAGCTGACCTAAATCTTTCCAGTTTCAATAAACCTCTGATCATTAAGATACATGACAAGCAGCTCCCAGATTCTCCCTTTCGTCTTCGTGCCAACCATCCTTTGATATTCTTTTTTCCATTACAGTGATCAATTTTCTTTAACATTTCTCTATGTGCCATCTATCCAGGCTTTCAGTCATGTTATTGTCCTCCTTAGCCACCCCCAGCACCTCCAAACTCCTCCTTCTGAAGCTGTGAAACCTGAAATTGGATGAGATATTACTCCTTGGGTCCTCATTCCACGACAACATGCAAAATAAAATAAATCTAAGCTAGCCTCCCTGTCGTCTCTGGTGGTTCAGACAGTAAAGAATCTGCCTGCAATTCAGGAGGTGTGGGTTTGATCTCTGGGTTGGGAAGATCCCCTGGAGAAGGAAATGGCAACCCACTCCAGTATTCTTGCCTGGAGAATCCCATGGACAGAGGAGCCTGCCAGGCTACAGTCTATGGGGTCTCAAATAGTCCGACATGACTGAGCAACTAACACACTCGGTAGCTTCAGTGCAAAAACTGAGAGAAAATCTCAATACAATTAAGCACTAAAGATGGCTTTATTAACTGTATTCAATAAGCTTTGCCTCTTAGTTTTATTTACTTTTGAGGAATGGAAGGGAAATAGCTGAGTCTGGTTTAAAGAGACCTAACCAGGTCTTTGCATTTGCTTACCCAAAGTAGATGTAAAAATAATGCAGATTCCATCATTCTCTAAGATTTAAAACACCATGTGATTTCCTGAAATCAAAATGATGCTCCCAGGATTTCTGTTTGTTCATCCTCCCTACCTCTACTCACCCACGTACTTTAACCTGACAAGCAGTTTTTTGCACACCTAGTATCTGCAGAGCATTCTATTAGCAACAGGGCTTACGAAGATGGAGGAGATTCTCCCCAGAGATGCTTTTCTTCTTCCTAAGCCAGCGCAAAGGACCAGACGCAAGCCCACACAACGTCACTCTTTATCCCTGCATTGGGAAGATCCCCTGCAGAAGGGCATTGCATCCCACTCCAGTATTCTTGCTGGAGAATCCCCATGGACAGAGGAGCCTGGCAGCTATAGACTATGGGGTTGCAAAGAGTTAGACACGACTGAACAACTAAGCACAACAGCTTTACTGGCAGAAATAGTAAAGTGTCTTACTGAACAAATTGAGGACAATTTCCCAACAAGTCAAAGTAAAATATCTTAGGAATTTTATTTATCTTAGGTACTTAATTCTTAGCTACAAAAAGGCACCCTGTAGGTTACAATGGTCTCCTACTGGCAAGTCCCTTGCCTTGGGTTTTGAGTCCCAGGCCAGAGGGAGGGACTGAGGATGGAGAAGTTTTTTCACCAAGAGATGCTGCTTTAAGTGACCAGAGCATGGTCTCCAGGCTCCAGGTGGCCTCAGATGACCCCTGGGTCCTGGCAGCCACACCATTTTGAAGCTCCCTCCACAATGTAGCAGGACTGGTATGTTTAACACACAGACCATGGAAGAGATGAGGGTGGTCCCCCACCAGGTTAGGTTCTAATCTGGCTGCTTCTTCACTCTTGGATCACTTCCCGAGGGAGGAGCCAGATCACACGCCATTCTATGGAGAGTCCTACCTGCTGCTGCTAAGTCACTTCAGTTGTGTCCAACTCTTCACAACCCCATGGACTGCAGCCTACCAGGCTCCTCTGTCCATGAGATTCTCCAGGCATGAGTACTGGAATGGGTTCCCATTGTCTTCTCTGAGTCCCACCTGATGAGAAGTCAAAATAGCCGCAGACAGCCATGCGGGTAAACTCAAAGGCCGACCCTGCAATCCCAGGCAAGTCTGCAGAGGCTCCAGACCTGGCTAAAGACTTGACTGTAACTTCAAGAGAGACTCTGTAGAGACGTGGATGAACCCAGAGTCTATCATACAGAGTGAAGTGAGTCAGAAAGAAAAAAACAAATATTGGGTACTAATGCATATATATGGAATCTAGAAAGATGGTACTGATGAACCTAGTTCCAGGGAAGAAATACAGACACAGAGAATGGATGTGTGGGTACGTGGGGTGAGGGATATGGGAGGGTAGGATGAATGGTGTTAGTAGCACTGATCTATATATACCGCCCTGTGTAAAATAGCTAGTTAGTAGGAAGCTGCTATACAGCACGGGGAGCTTGGCTTTGCTCTCTGTGATGACCCAGAGGGCTGGGATGTGGGGGTGAGAGGTGGGCAGGACAGGAGGCAAGCTCAGAAGGGAAGGGATATATGCATATATCACATTGTTGTACAACAGAAATTAACACATCGTCAAGCAATTATACTCCAATTTAAAAATAAATAGAGACTGACCCACATCCACCCAGCTAGCCAGATCACATACCCCTCCATCAGAAACTGCACAAGGTAATCCATGTTTGTTACTGAGCTGCTAAATTTGGGGGTAATTTGTTACACAGCAATAGGTAACTAATTTACCTTATTAGCAGAGAGGCTATTCACCTCTTACACATAAAAGTGTGTAGAAAGCATTAAATAACCTATGAATCATAGCTAAGGGGGAAGAAAACATTACTCTTGTGACTGATGGAAAAAAGAAGTTTCAGGAATTTGTTTTCCCCTTTAGGCTTTTTTAAAAATGTAAGTCCCTGAATTTTCACACTGTGATTTAACATGTCTTGCAGTCACTTTCTTCAAGGAGAGAGAACTGCTAATTCCCCAAAGACAGGAACACAAGGTAACCTCCAGTTCCCATCCTGCACAAGACTAAAAACAGCAAACAGGATGCTCAGTAAATAAATGATAAGCTTCCTATTGTCAGGCAGCTTTGTCTGTAGCTCAACTTGATCTCACTGTATCTTAAAAAAAAGAACAGATTCACTCGAGCTCCTGGGCTCATCTGCCACTCCATGTCTCAGAGACACAGAAACGCTGTACTCACAGCTGCCTAACAGGACGGGGCAGGGAGTCCTGCTTTCAAGGTTCTAAGGGGAGGAGAGGCATGCACAGACTCCGTGTTCCCCAGAGTGTGTGACTGGCAGAAACCAGATCTGCAAAGCAACCTACTGAAAACTGGTTCTTTGGTCAGTTTGGTGAAGTTTTCTTACCAAACTGATCCAGCCCAGGGGTCAGCATAGTTTTTTTGATAATGGGTTGTACAGAAAGTATTATACAACCACTCAACTGTTGTGGACTGTGACAGCAGCCATAAGTAATACAATGGTTGCAACTGGGTTCCAATAAAACTTTATTTGCAAAAACAGGCTTCAGTTAGACTTGGTCCATAGGCTGGGATTTGTATAGAGTTCCTGTCCCCGCTAGACTATCTAAACACCAGGAAAGCAGGAAAGTAAGCACAGAGGACATCGCTCCAATCTCTCTCTTGAAGAATCACTGCACATTTTGACACACAAAAGATATTATAAGAAGAATTTCTGCTCCAAAGGCTTATCTGTGGGTCAATTTGTTCAATCCCATTTACCAACAATTATTTGTCCAAAGAACCTATTCACTGGGGCTTCCTTGGCCATCCAGTAGTTAGGACTTCTCCTTCTACTTCGGGGGCAGAGGTCGTAGGTTCCATCCCTGGTCTGGGAACTAAGATCCTACATGCTATGTGATGTGGCCAACAACAGTAAAGAAAAAAGACAGCTATGAACCTATTTATTTACTTAACTCGTTCTCTCCTACACTCTCCCTCATCCCTTCTCTCCTCTCTCTCATTTTATTCTTTTATTTATGTTTTTAACGGAAGTATAGTTGATTTAAATGTTCCATTAATTTCTGCTGTACAGCAAAGTGATTAAGTTATACACACACACACACACACATTCTTTTCCATTATTGTTTATCACAGGATATTAAATATATTTCCCTGTGCTATATGGTAGGACGGACTTCTGTGTTAATTATATTTATATATATATATATATATATATATATATATATATATATATAAAATAGCTTACATCTTTCAACTTGTCTTCTAATTGAATACCTATGAATAACCCAGGGATCTAGTCTTCCACAGAACGTCCCTAAGGAAATAAAGAGTTACCTAATTTGCACGGTATATCAGCCTGAGTGAACAATTTGACCAACTGCTGAGTACTGGCTTGGAATGTGGACTGTCAATGAATGCTTTGAGCAACGCCTTGGCTTTTGTACACAGGATAGCCCCAAAGCCAGAAACGTGCAGACGCGTTTGGTTCCGTTCCCAAGATGGCAGCATAGCAAGATGCTGGGCTTGCTTCCTCTCACAGGCACGTCAAAATTACAGCTATTTTATGGGATAACTGTCAATGAAAAAATACTGGAACCTACCAGAAATGCCCTTCCATGACTAAAGACATAAAGAAGGGACCACAAGACTGGTAGAAGGGGCAGAGTCATGGTGGAGTCAAGACCCACACCCAAGAGAAGGGGACCCAGAAGTGGGAGGATCGTTACAGCTGCAGAGGTTCTCTCCAAGGAGCAAGGGGTCTGAGCCCCACGCTGGGCTCCCCAGCGTGAAGGTCCTGGACTGGGATGATGAGCCCCCAGAACTTCCGTCTATGAAGGCCGCTGAGGTGCATGTTGAGGAGTCTCACAGAACTGGGAAAAATACAGACTCATTTTCTTTTCACTGATTAATGAATTTACTCTCTTAAAAAAAAAAAAAAAACTTTTCTATTTTATATCAGAGTATAGCCAATTAACGCTATTGTGGTAGCTTCAATGAACAGCAGAGTGACTCTATCGTACTTATGCATATGTCCACCCTTCCCCAAACTCCCTTCCCATCTGGGCTGCCATGAAACACTCAGTAGAGTTCCCTGTGCTACGCAGGTCCTTGGTGGTTAGTCACTTTTTTAAGAAAAATTTCAAGTCACTTTATTTTGTTTTTTAGTTTATTTTTAATTGGAGGATAATTGCTTTACAATGTTGGGTTGGCCTCTGCCATACAACAACAGAGATCAGCCACACACATACATATGTCTCCTCTCTCTTGAACCTCCCCTCCTGTCCCCCACCCCATCCCATGCCTACAGGCCGTCACAGAGCCCTGGGTTGGGCTCCCTGTGTTTTACAGCAACGGCTCATTAGCTATGTATCTTACATTTGGTAATGTGTATGTTTCCATGCTACTCTCTCAATTTGTCCCATCCTCTCTTTCCCTGCTGTATCCAAAGTCTATTTCCCTATGTTTGTGTCTCTATCCCTGCCCAATATAGCAGTACGTGGCATGTTGATTTTAAACTGCCTAACCATCCTTTTCCCTCACCTCTCTCTCCCCTGGTAACCATAAGTCCCTTCTCTAAGTCTATGAGTCTGTTTCTGTTTTGTACATAAGTTCATTTATTGTTGTTGTTGTTCAGTTGCTCAGTCCTGTCCAACTCTTTTCGACCCCATGGACTGCAGCATACCAGGCTTCCCTGTCCTTCATCACCTGCTGGAGCTTGCTCAAACTCATGTCCATTGAGTCACTCATGCCATCCAACCATCTCAGCCTCTGTCATCCCCTTTTCCTCCTGCCTTCAATCTTTCCCAGCATCAGGGGCTTTTCTAATAAGTCAGCTCTTCACATCAGGTGGCCAAAGTAATGGAGCTTCAGCCTCAGCATCACAACTTCCAATGAATATTCAGGATTGATTTCCTTTAGGATTGACTGGTTTGATTTCCTTGCAGTCCAAGGGACTCTCAAGAGTCTTCTCCAACACCACAGTTCAAAAGCATCAATTCTTCAGTGCTCAGCCTTCTTTATGGCCCAACGCTCACATCCATACATAACTACTGGAAAAACCATAGCTTTGACTAGATGGACCTTTGTCAGCAAAGGAATGTCTGTTCTTTAATATGCTGTCCAGGTTTGTCATAGCTTTTCTTCCAAGGAGCGTCTTTTAATTTCATGGCTGCAGTCACCATCTGCAATGATTATGGAGCCCAAGAAAGTGAAGTCTGTCACTTTTCCCATTGTTTCCTCATTTTTTGTCATGAAGTGATAGGACTGGATGCCATGATCTTTGTCTTTTGAATGTTGAGTTTTAAGCCAGCTCTTTCACTCTCCTGTTTCACCTTCATCAATTTCATTTGTAGCATTTCTTTTTAGATTCTGCATATAAGGGATGCCATACAGTACTTCTCTTTCTTTAAGACCCTATTCTTAAAGGAGGCACACAAAATCTCACACACTCTGGGGCCCAGGGAAGAAATAATTTGAAAATAGACCCACAGGCTGATCTTGGAGAGTCTCCCAGAATGGCAGGAGGCAACTAGGGGTCACCCTGGAGACACAGACGCTGGTGGCACCATGTTTGAAATCTCCTTCTCCTGTGCTGAAGAAACCACTGTGGAATCCTCCCCCTAGCATACTAGCCTGAGGGCCATCCCACCCTTTCCCACTAGCCCACAGGCACCAGTACTGGGACACCTCAGGTCAGGCAACTAGCTGGGTGAGGAAACAGAAGTGACCACCAGAGGACAGACGGCCATGAGAACTTCTGAGCCCACAAGCACCCCTGGACATAGCTCTGACCACCAGGAGACTTGCGACTCACACTTACACAACCATGCATACATGCTAGACCTAGGATTCCCAGAGATCTGCTTTCAGTGACTCCAGGACCAGCTCCACATACCTGCAAGCCTGCTTGGGACAAAGCTTCAATCACCCACATGATGACATCAGTCCCAGGACAAAGACAGCCTGCAGCCTGCTATGTCAGGACCCAGCCACCCCCCGGCAACCATCATCAGCCCAGGGATCAGCTGTGTCCCACCCCTACCCAAAAGCACGCCAGCACAAGCTTCGGAATACCCAGAACCCTACATTCAGCTGTGTCAGGCACAGGCCAGGCCCACAAGTGGGTCAACATTAGCTCTGGGACCCCAGGCACTGCAGTCAGATGCCAGGACATGGCTCTGCCTGCCAGTGGGCCAGCACCAGCCCCAGGACCTGGCTGCACAAACTGGTCAGCAGGCACCAGCCCCAGGACCCTCTGGCCCTGACTGCCCACCAGGGAGCCAGCACTAGCCCCACAGCCACTCAGAGAACAGCAAACAGCTGTCTCATGACCCGGTCTAGCCAACTCAAGACTTGTATCTTCTGCACAAGGCAGGGCCTGGCCACCAACTGACCATGGAGCCAGTAGTCCCTGTCAGTCTTCCCAGAGCTCTTCCCTAATAGCTCAGTTGGTAAAGAATCCACCTGCAATGCAGGAGACCCTGGTTTGATCTCTGGGTTGGAAAGATGCCATGGAGAAGGGGAAGGCTACCTACTCCAGTATTCTGGCCTGGAGAATTCCATGGACTATGTAGTCCATGGGGTTGCAAAGAGTTGGACATGCAAAGAGTCCCACCCACCATGACTAAAGGACCCATGCAGCCCACATAGGGGACACTCCTAAAGCATACAGCTTTACTGACCTGAGGGGAGTATGCTGCTGGGAAGCATGGGACATTGTCTACAAAAGGCCACATTGCCAAGGTTTAGAAATGTAACTGACCTACCAGACACACTATCTGAATTCAGACTATACTACAAAGCCACAGTAATCAGAACAGTATGGTACCAGTACAAAAGCAGACACATAAATCAGTGGAACAGAAAAGAGAGCCCAGAAGGAAACTCACACACTTATGGTCAATTAATCTATGACAAAGGAGGAAAGAATATACAGTGGAGAAAAGATAGTCTCTTTAATAAGTGGAGTTGGGAAAATTGGACAGTTACATGTAAAAGAATAAAATTAGAATATTTACTCACACCATATATGGAAACAAACACTAAATGGATTAAAGACCTAAGTCTAAGTCCAGATACTCTAAAACTTCTAGAGGAAAACTTAGGCAGAACACTCTTTGATATAAATTGCAGCAATATTTTTTGGATCTGTCTCCTAAAGCTAATGAAAGAAAGTAAAAATAAACAAAAGAGACTGATCAAACTTAAAAGCTTTTAGTGGCAAAGAAAAGCACTGACAAAATGAAAAGACAACCTACTGAATGGGAGAAAATAATAGCAAACCATGTGACTGATAAGGAACTACAAACTTCCAGATGTACAAGCTGGTTTTAGAAAAGGCAGAGGAACCAGAGATCAAAGTGCCAACATCTGTTGGATCATGAAAAAGCAAGAGAGTTCCAGAAAAATATCTATTTCTGCTTTATTGACTATGCCAAAACCTTTGACTGTGTGGATCACAACAAACTCTGGAAAATTCTGAAAGAGATGGGAATACCAGACTACCTGACCTGCCTCTTGAGGAATTTGTATGCAGGTCAGGAAGCAACAGTTAGAACTGGACATGGAACAACAGACTGGTTCCAAATCAGGAAAGGAGTATGTCAAGGCTGTATATTGTCACTCTGCTTATTTAACTTACATGCAGAGTACATCATGAGAAACACTGGGCTGGATGAAGCACAAGCTGGAATCAAGATTTCCGGGAGAAATATCAACCTCAGATATGCAGATGACTCCACCCTTGTGGCAGAAAGTGAAGAACTGAAGAGCCTCTTGATGAAACACAACATTCGGAAAACTAAGATCATGGCATCTGGTCCCATCAGTTCATGGAAAATAGATGGGGAAACAGTAGAAACAGTGGCAGACTTTATTTTGGGGGGCTCCAAAATCACTGCAGGTGGTGACTGCAGCCCTGAAATAAAAAGACGCTTGCTCCTTGGAAGAAAAGCTATGACCAACTTAGACAGCATATTAAAAAGCAGAGACAGTCCTTTGCCAACAAAGGTCCATCTAGTCAAAGATATGGTTTTTCCAGGAGTCATGTATTGATGTGAGAGTTGGACTATAAAGAAAGCTGAGCACCAAAAAAATGGTGCTTTTGAACTGTGGTGTTGGAGAAGACTCTTGAGAGTCCCTTGGACTGCAAGGAGATCCAACCAGTCCATCCTAAAGGAAATCAGCCCTGAATACTCATTGGAAGGACCGATGCTGAAGCTGAAACTCCAATACTTTGGCTATCTGATGCAAAGAAGTGACTCATTTGAAAAGACCCTGATGCCAGAAAAGACTGGGGACAGAAGGGGACAACAGAGGATGAGATGGTTGGATGGCATCACTGACTCAATGGAACTGAGTTTGAGTAGACTCTGGGAGATGGTGATGGACAGGGAAGCCTGGCGTGCTGTGGTCCATAGCGTCACAAAGAGTCATATACAACTGAGCGACTGAACTGAACTAACTGGTAAGGGGTTAATGTGCAAAATAAATAAACAGCTCATACAACTCAACATAGACAAAACACATATCCCAATTTAAAAAAGGAAGAAGACGTAAATAGACATTTTCCCAAAGAAGACATGTAGATGACCAACAGACACATGAAAAGATGCTCAACATGGAAAGTCATCAGAGAAATGCGATTAAAACAATGAGCTATCACCTCACACCTGTCGGAACGGCCATCATCGAAAAGAGCACAAATAACAAATGTTAGCAAGGGTGTGAAGAAAATGGAACACTGTTATTTCAAATGTAAACTGATGCAATTACTACAGAGAACAGCATGTTTTCCTTTAAAAAGTAAAAATAGTTCTACCACATGATCCAGGAACTTCATTCCTGGGTATAGAGGCAAAGAAAATGAAAATATTCATTTGAAAAGATACATGCACCCCGATGTTCATAGCAGCAGTATTTATAATAGCCAGGATAAGGAAGAAATCTAAGTGTCCATCAACAGATGGATACATCAAGAAGATGTGATGTATATACACAATGGAATATTACTGAGTCAAAAACAGGAACAAAAATCTGCCATTTGTGGCAACACTGATAGACCGGAAAGGCATTAAGCTTAGTGAAATAAGACGGAGAAAGACAAGCACTTACGTTATCATTTACGTGGAATCTAAACAATAAAACAAGTGAATGAATATACTGTAATAAAACAGAAACAGACTTATACATATCAAAATAGTAGTTACCAGTTGGGAAAGGGAAGTGAGAAAGGGCCTAATGTGGTAGGGGCTTAAGCAGTACATACTACTGTGGATAAAATATTTAAGATACTCTCAGTGCAGACAGGACCCAGGTTCAATCCTTGATCAGGGAACTAACTGTTCCCACAAAACTCCTACTAACCCTACTAACATAAACTCTTACAAGAGTATGCATGCCACAGTTAAAAAGATACAGCATGCTTCAATTAAGACCCAGGACAGCTAAATAAATAAAAGAAAATTAAAATAAGTAATTAATTAAGATACCATGATTTGGGGTTTCCCTGGTGGCTCAGATGGTAAAGAATCTGCCTGCAATGCAGGAGACTTGGATTTGATCCCTGCATCCAGAAGACCCCCTGGGGAGGTAATGGCAACCCACTCCAGTATTCTTGCCTGGAGAATGCCATGGACAGAGGAGCCTGGCAGGCTACAGGCCATAGGCTTGCAAAGAGTCAGATATGACTGAGTGACTTGCACTTCACTTCACTTCACCGTGATATTAATTCAAAAAGACAAATGTACCCAAACGTGTTGCAGCACTATTTACAACAGCCAGGACATGGAAGCAATCTAAATGTGCATCAACAGATGAATGGATAAAGAAGTTGTGGTACAGATATGCAATGAAATATTAGACACAAACAAGGACAAAAGTTTGGGTCATTTGTAGGGATGTGAATAGTAATGTGTCATATAGAGTGAAGTTAAGTCAGAAAGAGGAAAACAAGTACATATATATGGAAAGGTTTCCCTGGTGGCTCAGATGGTAAAGAAACTGCCTGCAATGTAGAAGACCTGGGTTCGATCCCTGGTTTGGGAAGATCCCCCAGAGGTGGGCATGGCAACCCTCTCCAGTATTCTCGCCTGGAGAATGCTATGGATGGAGGAGCCTGGCAGGCTATGGTCCAGGGAGTTGCAAAGAGTCAGAGATGAATGAAGTGACTTAGTATGCCCACATAAATGGAGTATATGCTATAAAAATATTGAATTATTATGCTGCACACATGCAACTAATGGAAACCAATATTGTAAATCAACTACATCTAAATTAAAAAAAAAAAGTGGTTTCTGTGTGTGTTTGTTTCGTGAAACTTGCTCTATTGATGTCATGCCACATTCTTCTGCATCCCCATATTCGCCAACACCACCCCAGAAGTGACTGTTACTTTTGGAACTTAGAGTGTGAAAACCATCCTATTAGGAAGTTATGGATTTGGTTATCACCTCTAGACCTAGAACTTAAAACTCAAAGTTGATTTCACTGGCCAAATTTGCAAACTGAAGATTTTCTGGCAAAAGATGTTAGAAACTGACAACACACATAGTGGTGTCAGGTATGGTCCGAGTTCTTTTAAACGAAAGAAACCTTGAATTTCCTTTTTATTGGCCTTATGATTATTGACCAAACAAGCCAATCCTGGCTCAATGTAGGAGTGGACAGCGTGTGAATTCCAAGAAAGTGGGATCCCTGGAGGTGTTTTGGAGGTGGCCTGCCATGTAAGGTCTGTGGGAAAAAACTGGGAAGTGAATTTTTTATCTCCTGAATCTGATACCAAATCTGCAGCATTATCCAAGTCATTTCTGCTAATCTATAAATTGAGGAGACTGAACTAAAAGCAGGCTTTCAGTAAAAATATGTCCATGAATATGAATACATTTTTTAATACATTTTCAATGCATTTTCATGTTAATGATACCACATGGTAGACAATGCTGAGGGAGAAGGCGGGGAGAAGGCTGGCTAGAAGCCAATGTTCCTGAACGAGGCTGCCTCGAACTGGGCTTCCAACCTAATTATTTCTTCATCAAAGCTCTGAGGATCCCCGGGAGAGTCAGACTTCCTTGAGCTCGTTGTTCTTTTGTCTCGTCGCTCAGTCGTGTCTGACTCTTTGTGACCCCACAGACTGTAGCCCACCAGGCTCCTCTGTCCATGGGATTCTGCAGGCAACAGCGCTGGGGTGGGTTGCCATTTCCTTCTCCAGGGGATCTTCCCGACCCAGGGATCAAAGCCATGTCTGCTGCATTGGCAGAGGATTCTTCACCAGCGGAACCACCAGGGATGCCCTGAGCTTAGGCCCCACCAAGGCACCATAATCCACCAGCCCTTCCAGAGTTTGAACTTTCCAAAATCTGAGAAGAGTGTTAGCAGCTTCTGAATTTCAGGAGAGGTTAAACTGCCCCCTCACCTCATCAAATTAGAGACCCCTTTCTATCTCCCAGACTTTCCTTCATCCCAGAGACACGAGTGACTCTCAGAAATTCTCCCTCGTAAAAGCATGTCTTGGGACATGGCCCTGTCCTCATTTTCATCCTGGGCTTTCCTCTCCTCTCTCTCTCTCTCTCTCTTTATTTTCATTGTGGACCAGAGTGGGAGGACCATGCTCACTACAAAACTATCACTAGAGGCCGCAGCTGTATGGGCCTGTCAGCCGTGGACACTCGTGACCCTGTGACTATGAACAGTGGCTCGAGCAGAGCCACAGCTCTCATCGTTTATCCTTGGTGCTAATCACCATACACCAAGTGCCCTTGGCATGCGCTCTTTCTAGGATGAGTGTGTTTTACAAGTGGAAAATATCTGAAGTCTCTGCTCTGTGACCAAACAGAATATGTCAGAGAGAATGCATTTATGACACTTTCTGAAAATTATCATGTGGCTGATCCTCCTTGTAGGCCTTAAAGTAGAAAACTACACTTTAGTTTTTTTTTTCTTCTAGGAAACTAAAGACTTCACAATTCTTAAAATAAGGAATAAACTATGAAGTCTAAAACCTTATGCAAAAAGAAGCAACTGTATCCTATGAAAATGCTCATAAATTGAGGATTATGTTAATTCCTCTATACACAACTATCTATTTAGAATAGTTTTGTTGCCATCTACATTATTTGAAACTTAGTAAAAAAAATATATAGGAAGAGAGAGGTAAGGTGGAGAATTGAGCCTAATTATAAGAGAGTGAGATTTAGGGTCAGCATGGGTAAAAGCACTCACAAGTGTTAAATTACAAAAGAAATTAACTACCCCATGCAATGTATACTTAAGTGCAGTAAATTCTAAGAAATTGTGGAAAGGCTGCCCTCTTCAGACACAGTACTTTTTCTTTTTAAGCTGCTATCGATAGTTTTTTTCTCTATAAGCTTCTCCAGGGGAAAATGGAGAATGGGATAAAATAGTTATAAATCAGAGCTTTGCTCTAAGAAATAAATGTCATAGAAGGACATGGGGAAAATGTTCTTTAGTACCTAGTTTGCCTGACTGGACTTGCCTAGAATATATAAGTATTCCACGTGGCTCTTGAAGCATCTAATAAGCAAGCTTTAGAATCCTGAGCAGTCATTAACTAATGCACCTGTCACGGCCGAAATGTTTACCTCGAATGTCACATATCTCAGTGCATTCGGAATAACCACCTCAAGTCACAGTAATTGGCTCTCACGTCATTAGAATTGTTAATAGCCATGATGAACTCTACTCTTTTCACACCCAACTCTTGTCTTCTGCTTTATTCCTGTCATTGTGAACAAGTGGAAATGACAATGAAGAGAGTCCTGTCCCCCAGGAAGGCACTCACCTGGTTGTCAGCAGTTTCTTTAGGAAACTCTACAGACGGGTCTTAGGGAGAACCAAGTGGAAACTTTCATTTCAAACTCAACTTATTTTTCTACATTTCCTGACATGGATCTTTTGTCCCCTAGTATTTACTTTTTCAATGATCAGATGTAAAATATGAGTCTCATATAATGAGGAGTCCAAGAACCATACTCAAAAATCAATTCAATTCCTTATGTTCAGTCCAGAACAAATCAGAGCAAAAAAAATATTACCAATGAAACAGAAAATACCCCATGTATCACCTTCCATGAGAAGGACAGGAAGGAATCTAGTTCACAAGGTGGCCTCTTTTGCTTCGTAACTACGATGGAAATAGAAGGCACGTTATATACTCAGTTAAACAGAGGTCATTCTAAACCTTTTCAAGCAACAGTGCTTTACGGAAATTGAATTGGAGTCTGTAGGAAAATGGTGTGCACAGCAGTCATAAGCTGTCATTTACATAAGATCTGACATGTGTAATATACACGTCCATATTTGCAGAAGAGCATAAACACAGAACTAACTTGTTTATAATGGGAGGTGACTGGCAGAAAGGAAACGTGGGTCGGTTTGCTTCTCCTCCGGTTTGAGTAGTCAGTTTCATGTATAATTGATATATTACCATTCTTATGAGGAGTAAAATAAGAGTAAATCAATTATGAGAATTTAAAATATCATCCATTAGCTAGGAATACTCAGGTTTTCTTTGAATGGACACTCAGCAGCTGCCATTCCTGACGGCATTTCTAGCAGATCAGCATTTCTTTGACTTCTTGGTTCCCAAATTACTTGGGTCCAAAATTAAGACTGGTAGACAACCAGACTGCAGACAAGACCGAGGCCTCATATTTATGCAGAGCTTAAATTCTTAGCATTTGGGCAGGGAAGCCAGCATCACGCTAAATTCTGAGCTCAGATTATACCTATTTTCAGGGATAAAGTGAGGAAATTCCTAATGGAACCATCAGAAGGCACTTTCTACTCAAGAGCAAAGCCTTGAAGTCAAGAAAACCTAGTCACATCTGCCATAATGTCTGGGATTTAAAATATAGGTATATATGCTTATGTAACTAAAATTCTGTAAAATTACATTTTGAGGGACTTCCCTGGTGGCCCAGTGGTTAAGCATTTCCCTTGCAATACAAGGGACGCAGGTTCAATCCTTGGTCAGGGAACCAAGACCCCACATGCTGTACAGCAACTAAGCCCACACACCACAGCTACTGAGCCCACGTGCCACAACTAGAGAGTCCATGTTGCCACAGCAAAAGATCCCGCGTGGTAGGAAGAAGATGCCATGTACTGCACTGAGACTCAACCTAGTCAAGGAAAATTACACTTGACTGTGCATCCAACTATGCATGGACACGTATATACATTTTTAAACTTGCACAGTTCATGTGTATACACAATGTAGACATTATGTATTCTGGGTAATATAGTATCTGTTGTATATTATAAATGTGTTCATGTGCATTATTTATATATTGATTATTTTACTTTGTATATTATAAATATATGAATATCACCTTGTATGTTACTACATAAGTATATGCAATATACTATTTACAATGAATTATACAGTACATTATATATATATATATGAGGTATATTACGTAATACATAGTATGCATGTGTTATATATTGTGAGATATATAACATGAGATATAAATTATATATAATATGCTAATGTTAAATATAAAGATTATATATGGCACATTATATGCACAAGTTATATAATATATGGGCTTCCCAGGTGGTGCTAATGGTAAAGAAACTGCCTGCCAATGCAGGAGATGCAAGAGGTGCCGGTGCAGTCCCTGGGCTGGACGATCCCCTGGAGGAGGGCATGGCAACCCACTCCAGTATTCTTGCCTGGAGAATCCCTATGGACAGAGGAGCCTGGCAGGCAAGAGTCCATGGGGTCTGAAAGAGTCGAATATGATTGAAGCAACTTATCAGGCACACATAAAATATATATTTCCAATACTTTGGCTACATGATGCAAAGAGCCAACTCACTGGAAAAGATCCTGATGCTGGGTAAGACTGAAGGCAGAAGAAGGGGGCAGCAGAGGATGAGATGGTTAGATAGCATCACCCACTCAATGGACATGAATTTGAGCAAACTCCAGGAGATAGTGAAGAACAGGGAAAACTGGTGTACTGCAGTCCATGGGGTTGCAAAGAGTTGGACACAATTTAGTGACTGAACAACAAAAGGGATATTACATATTTTGTACACTATATACGGTACTGTTGCATAAATGTGTCTATAAAACTATAGATACTGAACTTACTTTGAAATTTAATACATTTTCAAGGGTAATCTTAAATGTGTACAAGTTCTAACTTCTACAGAGTTTAGAAGAAAATAACCCTTCACAGAGAAGACACCACTATCAAAGTGTTAGTCACTCAGTTGTGTCCGATTCTTTGTGACCCCATGGACGGTAGCCCACCAGGCTCCTCTGTCCATGGGATTCTCCTGGCAAGAATACAGGAGTGGGCAGCCATTCCCTTCTCCAGGGGATTATCCTGACCCAGGAATGGAACCTGGGTCTCCTGCACTGCAGGCAGACTCTGCACCATCTGATTCATCACTGTATCTGTTCCCAGCAGAGCACTTCATAAGCTTTCCTCCCTCTACAGACACAGGCGTCTTCAATATTTAGAGTCTTATAAAGTTCACGGATGCTATCCAATTTCAGATCTAAAACCAATTCATTTTCTGAGTTGGTGTTGGCTAGCCTGGCCTCAGTCATCTGGCTATTTTAAATAAAATCACCAATTTCAAAGAAAGACAATGTCAAAGAATGCTCAAACTACCGCACAATTGCACTCATCTCACATGCTAGTAAAGTAATGCTCAAAATTCTCCAAGCCAGGCTTCGGCAATACGTGAACCGTGAACTTCCTGATGTTCAAGCTGGTTTTAGAAAAGGCAGAGGAACCAGAGATCAAATTGCCAACATCCGCTGGATCATACAAAAAGCAAGAGAGTTCCAGAAAAACATCTATTTCTGCTTTATTGACTATGCCAAAGCCTTTGACTGTGTGATCAAAATAAACTGTGGACAATTCTGAAAGAGATGGGAATACCAGACCACCTGACCTGCCTCTTGAGAAATCTGTATGCAGGTCAGGAAGCAACAGTTAGAACTGGACATGGAACAACAGACTGGTTCCAAATAGGAAAAGGAGTGCGTCAAGGCTGTATATTGTCACTCTGCCTATTTAACTTATATGCAGAGTACATCATGAGAAACGGTGGGCTGGAAGAAACACAAGCTGGAATCAAGATTGCTGGGAGAAATATCAATAACCTCAGATATGCAGATGACACCACCCTTATGGCAGAAAGTGAAGAGGAGCTAAAAAGCCTCTTGATGAAAGTGAAAGTGGAGAGCGAAAAATTTGGCCTAAAGCTCAACATTCAGAAAATGAAGATCATGGCATCCGGTCCCATCACTTCATGGGAAATAGATGGGGAAACAGTGGAAACAGTGTCAGACTTTATTTTGGGGGGCTCCAAAATCACTGCAGATGGTGACTGCAGCCATGAAATTAAAAGACGCTTACTCCTTGGAAGAAAAGTTATGACCAACCTAGATAGTATATTAAAAAGCAGAGACATTACTTTGCCAACTAAGGTCCATGTAGTCAAGGCTATGGTTTTTCCTGTGGTCATGTATGGATGTGAGAGTTCGACTGTGAAGAAGGCTGAGCGCCGAAGAATTGAGGCTTTTGAACCGTGGTGTTGGAGAAGACTCTTGAGAATCCCTTGGACTGCAAGGAGATCCAACCAGTCCATTCTGAAGGAGATCAGCCCTGGGATTTCTTTGGAAGGAATGATGCTAAAGCTGAAACTCCAGTACTTTGGCCACCTCATGCGAAGAGTTGACTCATTGGAAAAGACTCTGATGCTGGGAGGGATTGGGGGCAGGAGGAGAAGAGGACGGCAGAGGATGAGATGGCTGGATGGCATCACGGACTCGATGGACGTGAGTCTGACTGAACTCCGGAGTTGGTGATGGACAGGGAGGCCTGGCATGCTGCGATTCATGGGGTCGCAAAGAGTCAGACACGACTGAGCGACTGACCTGAACTGAACTGAACCTTAAACACAACTCTGCAGAATGATCTTGGTATCTTCACTGTAGTGAAAGAAATATCAAGCCCCCCAAGCTTTGTGAAAAGGTGAGTCTGTGGCCAGTGTTGGGCCAAGATGGCTGAATGGGCAGGTCCGTAGCCTGGAAGGCGGTGCAGCCTTCCAGCCTCCATGCTTTGCTTTGCAAACATGATGCTCCATGTATCAGCACAGTCATTTAAAGGGCTTTGGAAACCCCTGCCTCCCCAACACACACATGAAACACACCAGCAGTCACATCAATTCCATTTAGATGCAGTATCACCAGGTCCATTGCCATGGCCGGGACACAGGCCAGGTAAAAGCCCTGCACAGAGGAGTCCTCCTGTGGTTAACACGTGGGGTCAAAGGGGACAGACTGCCGTCAGACACTTGTCCCCACAAACACAGTATGCATATAACCCAACGGGTATGGAGCACACTTGGTACATGGCAGATCTGCTCATGCGTCATAAACAATCACCCCTAAAACTGGGGTTGGAAGGAAAAGCTGCCCAGGGTGTCACCGCCCCATGCTCCGCTCCCCCTCCCCCAGCATGGCCTGGGACAAGCTGCCCTCTCTCCACAGAAACCTCGCAGCTCCTGGTCTGGGAGCCACAGCAGCTCTGAAAGGGACACCTGAGATCATACGGCAAACTGCTCAGGTCTGGACCTGAAGGAGCACCCTGCAGCTGCGGTGGTGGTGGAGGGACCACCCTCGCCCCCAGCCTCCTAGCTCGAGACTCTCCATCACTGCACGGTGCAGGGTCCCCGCCTGCTGCAGGAAGGGTGGGGGCTGGGAATCTCTCACCTCTGAAAAGAGCATCTGTCAATGTGCTGGCCCTGGTCCCTTTCCCACAATATCTTTTGTACACTGTTGTTGTTCAGGCGCCAAGTCCTTTCTCTTTTGCAACTCCATGGCCTGTAGTCCACCAGGCCCCCTTGTCTACGGATTTACCCGGCAAGAATACCAGAGGGGGCTGCCATTTCTTTCTCCAGGGGGTCTTCCCGACCGAGGGATCGAATCTGTGGCTTCTGCATTGGCAGGTGGATTCTTTACCAACTGAGCCACCAGGGGCACCCTTTTTTTTTTTTTTTTTTTAATAAATAACAACAGTCTATTCCTTTGAGAACTCCTCCACTCCCACTGCAGGCCTCCAGGGGTCTCGGCCTCCAGGTGACCCAAGTCTTCCAGCAGTTTCTTTACCCAGAATTTGGCTCTTGAGTGAAATGGCTCAAGGGCAACTGAGAAGCACTTTCTTGGATGGAGAAGCCCTGGAGAGACCTTTTATTAGTTTCTATAACTGTCCTGGATCCCCGGACCTTCCCTCCTTGTTACCTTTCCTAAATCCCATAGATTCAATTTTTCCTTTTTTAAATTTATGATCTATCCTCTATCCTGCCAATAAATTCTTTTTTTGCTTAAATTAGCCAGGGTTAGTTTCTGCTGGCTTGAAACCAAAATACCATAACTGATAGAGACCCCTGCCAGTGACCTTGTTTTCAAGTTCTTTTCTGCTTTGCACTACATCTAGCTGACAGATTTTATTTTCTTGGACTCCAAAAATCACTGAGGATGGGGACTGAAGCCACTTGCTCCTTGGAAGGAAAACTATGACAAACTTGGACAGCATATTAAAAAGCAGAGACATTACTTTGCCTACAAAGGTCCATATGGTCAAAGCTACGGTTTTTCTAGTAGTCATGTACATATGTGAGAGCTGGACAATAAAAAAGGCTGAATGCTGAAGAATTAATGCCTTCCAACTGCGGTGCTGGAAAAGACTCTTGGGAGTCCCTTGGACAGTCAGGAGATCAAACCAATCAATCCTAAAGGAAATCAGCCCTGAATATTCATTGGAAGGACTGATGCTGAAGCGGAAGCTCCATTACTTTGGCCACCTGATGGGAAGAGCCAACTCACTGGAAAAGACCCTGATGCTGGGAAAGACTGAAGGCAGGGAAGGGGATGACAGAAGATGGTTGGATGGCCTTGCCAATGGACATGAGTCTGAGCAAACTTCAAGAGACAGTGAAGGATAGGGAAGCCTGGCATGCTGCAGTCCATGGGTTACAGAGTTGGACACGACTGAGTGACTGAACAGCAACAAGTTATGGAGTTCTGTTCATCATAAATATACCATTTTCTCTCTAGATATAATATATAACAGTATATCTTACTATAATACACTCACATACTATGCCATCTTTTTCTCATCCTTAAAATGCCCTTATGATATACATATTAATACTGCAACTACACTGAGGATGAGGCAATAACTGGGTTCAAGCAAGTTAAATCAGCCGTGCTTTGGGATACTCTGAGGCCTTGAAAAATCAGACCAGGACCTGAGTGCTGACTCAGTGAGTCTGAAAGGGGCCCAGGGGGTCACTTTCTTAACAAGCATCTGGGAGGATGGTGTGGCTGGCCAGGGGCACATTTGGAGCACCAGACTCAGTCCATATTCTCAGACTCTAACGTGCCTAGAGACCACGTGGGGAGCAGACTCTGACTCAGCAGGGCTGAGGCAGGGCCTGGGACTCTGCATTTCCCATTGCCTCCGGTGCAGCTGCTGCTGCCAGACTACCCTGAGCAATGAGCATTATGCGGCTGTCCCAGATGGCGTAGGCAGTCACTGCCCTGGGCTGGACTTGACTTTGGGCTTTTGTCTGCTCTTATTCACTCTTGCCTTCTGGAAGAAAGCCTGGTCTCTACAGGGGAGGATACTGAAACCTAGAAGGAGCAGCTGTTATGGCTGGTTAGTTAAATGGTCAGCAGGACGCAACCTCCCAGGGTGCTTGGGGGGTGGAGGTGCTCCAGTGACCATGAAGTAAATTCTGCATGAAACTCTGATTTTAAAAAAATAATAATAATAGCCAGGACATGGAAACAACCTAGATGTCCATCAGCAGATGAATGGATAAGAAAGCGGTGGTACATATACACAATGGAGTATTACTCAGCCATTAAAAAGAATACATCTGGATCAGTTCTAATAAGGTGGATGAAACTGGAGCCTATTATACAGAGTGAAGTAAGCCAGAAAGAAAAACACCAATACAGTATACTAACACATATATATGGAATTTAGAAAGATGGTAATGATGACCCTGTATGCGAGACAGCAAAAGAGACACAGATGTATAGAACAGACTTTTGGACTGTGTGGGAGAGGGAGAGGGTGGGATGATTTGGGAGAATGGCATTGAAACATGTATACTATCATGTAAGAAACGAGTTGCCAGTCTATGTTTGATACAGGATACAGGATGCTTGGGGCTGGTGCACGGGGATGATCCAGAGAGATGATATGGGGTGGGAGGTAGGAGGGGGGCTCAGGATTGGGAACTCATGTACACCTGTGGCAGATTCATGTCAATGTATGGCAAAACCAATACAGTATTGTAAAGCAAAAAAAGTAAAAATTAAAATTAAAAAAAAATGAAGTAAACGGCCAGGCCAGCATCTTGTCACATGTCACTGGTGGGGCAGGCAACTGAGATCTGAGTGAACAAACCACTCACTCAGTTAAAAGATGCCAAAGCCTGACTGAATGCCAAGCATCATGCTCCCACTACCTAAGACAGCCCCCTCTCGAGAAGGCAAGACACATCCTTCCTCTAAAACAAGAGACGGGGGGACGCCGACCCTAGAGACCAGACAGCAAAACCAGTGATCCACTGGCCCACCTGGCCCACCGTGGATCTTCTCTGGCCTGCAGAGAGTCCGGTGTGTTGGCTGTTTACTCAGTTGCATGTTTAAATATTGGGAAAATGTACACTATCATCCAGAATGGAAATATTGAAATTTCAACAACACAGAGCCCCAGTTCACACCTTCCAAGAATCAGCTCTGGCTGTGAGGGGAGGAACATAGGGTCTGGCGGTCACTCAAGTAGCCACATTCCCCACCTATGGACTCCTGAGACACACACTGAGCCTGGGTCTTCAGTGCCCACTGTGCCCCTAACCCCATCATCCTGCAGTCAGGACACCCTGAACCATCTGGGTTCGGATGACTGCCAAAAAAACTGGAGATTCCTGGCCCAGGGCAGTTCACTGGGATAGTAGACAGGAAGGAGCTGGTTTGAGTCGTCTCACTAGGAAATGATTGCATCTATTCAAGTGCCAGAAAATAAACCCAGGAATGCATGTCCCTGACCCTGCTGTAGCAGCAAGGTGGCTCTTGGTTGGTGATAGTTTGCTGATTTCTGAAAAACTCTGCCTTAAAAAAGAATAATAACATTTTCTCTCCCCTCATGGATTAGTGGTCCCTGCTGCACACAGCCAAAGATGTTTCTGAAGGAGACCGAGGATCCAGCTGGCAAAACCTTGCTTTAGCATGATTTCAAATCACCAAATCTCAGAGTCAACATAATGCCACACTTCTGTTGAAATTACAGGTCAATTAGGACTACGTGGGGTGTGAGTAAGCACTCTGTACACAGCCTGTATTTCTTGTTATCAAAGGGCAACAAGAAAGCATATCCAGAAGTAGATTGGGGCAGTTTCAGGGAAATCAAATTTCTGCAAGGAATTTAAACACTGACACTTGCTCTGTTGAAGACAAAAGGTTTGCCCGTAATTCATTAGACCTTTAAGACCATAGCCACATGTGAGCATGCGCGCGCGCGCACACACACACACACACACACACACACACACACACACAGAGCTATATATTTGAGTCAGCCTTGAGAGGAAGCAGCCCCCTCCTCTACTGTTCTGTTGTTTCCTTGCAGCCTGAAGGTAGAAATAATGAGCCTGCAGAAGGGAGTGACAGATTTTATCTTCGAGACACTGACCCGAATGACTCCATTAGCATCGTTCCAAGGAAGAGTCACCCTCCCTGGATGGGGAGTCGGAGAGTGGGGGTGCTGTGGGGAGACAGGAGGCACCGAGATGTTCAGCTCCCATTTGGAACCAGACCCTCCCTGACCACGAAGGACATGTATGCCCTGACCCCTGCCTCCCACAAAAGCCAGCCCTTGTCATTGCTGTGCTCCTTGCCTGCAAGAGCACAAGAGCTTCTCCAGCCAAGAAGCACCTCCCCACTCCCGGCTCTCGCCAGAAGCCATCAGCCCGTTCAGCCCACATCAGCGAGGGCCAGGCAGCCCATTGTGACGGATCCCCTCAGCCCAGCCTTGCGGTTTATCATTCACATGATTTCCCTTCTGGGATCCTTTTCTTGAGGATGATCAAAGCCACATGTCCTCCCCAGAGATCTGACTACCCAGAGAAAACCATCCTTTCCAGCTCCAAATGAGGGAAGGGAAGAGAGCTGAAGTGGGGAGGGGAACGCTGGAGGGGTAGGTGGGGGTATTACACACATATACACACACAGCGTCACTCCAGGCAAAAACATCTCCTTTAACAATGTGAAGACCTACTAAATCTGCGATGAGATCGTTGGACTTTCACATTTTGAGCACCAGATATTTTTTAATCCAGAAGTGCTGCCAATGGTTAAGTCTGCGTTTAAAAGTATGCAAATAATAAACGCTGGAGAGGTTGTGAAGAAAAAGGAATCCTTTCGCACTGCTGGTGGAATGATACAGCCACTATAGAGAACAGTATAGAGGTTCCTTCAAATACTAAACACAGAACTGCCATATGACAGAGCAATCACACCACTGGGCATGCACCCAGAGAAAACCCTAATTCCAAAAGACACATGCAACCCAATGGTAATCATAGTACTATCCACAATAGCTAGGACATGGCAACCTAAGTGTCCATCAACAGAGGAATGACAAAGAAGATATGGTATATATATGCAAGAGAATATTACTTAACCATAAAAAATGAAATTGGGTCAATGGACTTCGAGTCTGTCATACAGAATGAAGTAAGTCAGAAAGAGAAAAATATGCAATAATGCATATATGTGGAATCTAGAAAAATGGTACAAATAAACTTATTTGCAAAGCAGAAATAGAGTTACAGACGTAGAGAACGAACTTATGGTTATCAAGGGAGGAGTGGGGTGGGAGGGATTGGGATATTGGGATTGACACATATGTATATACTATTGGTACTATTATAAATGAGATAACTACTGAGAACCTATTGTATAGCACAGGGAACTTTACATAGTGCTCTGACCTAACTGGGAAGGAAATACAAAAAAGAGGGGATTCAGGTATAAGTATAGCTGATTCACTCTGCTGTACAGCAGAAACCAATGCCAGAGAAGGCAATGGCAACCCACTCCAGTGTTCTTGCCTGGAAAATCCCATGGACGGAGGAGCCTGGTAGGCTACCATCCATGGGGTCGCACAGAGTTGGACACGACTGAAGCGACTTAGCAGCAGCAGCAGAAACCAATACAACACTGTAAATCAACTACACTTCAATAAGAATTAATTTAAAAAATAAGTTTGGGGTGCAACATGCTGTGATTCCAGAATCTGACCCCTTACTTGCTGTGGGACCTTGTGCATGTTTATGTAGCTTGGTTGACTACTTCTGATGGACTTGATTCTTCACCAGAATTAAGATATTAGTTCCTCCTTTGCAAAATTGTCTTAAAACTAAACGAAAACGCAATTGTGCACCTCGAATAGTGTTTGGTACATACAAGAAGTTCAATAAATGTGGCTTAATCATAACCATAGAAATACCAATAATATTTGAGTAAGTCTTGTGAATGCGCATGCAGAGGTAGCCCTAACCAGGCAAGGATTACAGATGAGTCCGTCCTGCCTTCCAACCATGTTGCCAAAGGAAAGTTTTCTTACGCTATATTGCTTCCCAGGGACATTTGGAGGAAGCCCCCCCACTGCTAGACTAGGCTTTGGTCATGACTGAACTTGAGCTTGAGGTGCCTGAGTCAGAGTTCTCTGAGGGGCTGGCTAGGAGACACATCTTAGGTAGCTCGCCAAGTAGTCAAGCCAGCTCCTCACTCAGGGGAGAGTCTCGGTATGTTAGAACTTGCTGGAAAACACAAAGCAAAAATAGCACCTCTTCCTGGATGGTTAAAACTTGAAATGTCATCTTAAAATTATAACAAATATGGATATAAATAAAGTAAAAGTTGGGGGAGGGTAAGATTTTTAACTTAAAGTATATAACTTCAAGGGAAATTCAGGAGACTGGTATTTCAGGGTCTTAGATTGGGAGCAGGGATTAGGCAGGCTTTCTGCTTTGCCCTTTGAGTGGTTGGGAAACATCCAGTCCCCATTCAAGCTCAAGACAACAGCAAGAGTGGGTGTTATTATTGCCATTTCATTGGTGAGGAATCAGGCACAACTAATCTGCAGTGACAGAAGACAGATTGGTGATTTCCCAGGTCCAGGATCAGAGGAACTGACCACAAAAGGGCATGAAGGAACATTCTGGGGTGACAAATACTCTACCTTGATAGCAGTGGTGGTTACGTATACCTGCACACATTTGTCCAAAAAACAAACTCTACAATTTAAATAGGTATAGTTTACTGTGTGGATAGCAAATTAGAATTGATTTTTTTTTTAAGCCTTCAGTTTTTAATTGAGAAGGCTGTTGACTCTGAATCCAATTGCAGGAAAAAAAATAGACCCCATTAGACAGTAGAAGAACATTACGGGGATGAGAGGAATACAGATAAAATGGTGGGTAGGTGGCACCAGTGCTGAGCCATAATTAGCGACTTAGATATTCAAGGAAAGTACAAAGGAACTTTACATCTAGGGTAAGAGAGACTAGCAGGTAAGAGAAAGAAATTGTCAGGTGCTAGCAGAAGGACGGGAAAGAGGTGAAATGCACGGGGCGGGGCGGGGCGTGTGGGGGGCGGGGCGGAGCGCATCGAGGGCGGGGCTAGCAGGGAGCTCGGCAGAAGACTTTGAGGGCAGGGGAGCCTCTGGTTCCACAAGCTATGCAGGTAATAGACTCTAAATGTCACCTCCATAGGCCAGGTTCCAGTTGCCCCCATTAGTGCTGCCAAACTCTAGCAGAGGTTTCAGGTCCCTGAATATGCAAGCTGTCCCTCTTTCTTTGGCTCTGCTGGGAGCCATTCTCCCTGATTCCCTTTACAGAGATATTCAACTGCCAAGTGTGTCCGCACCAAGGGGTTCCATACTCAAAAAAAAAAAAAAAGAAAAAGAAAAAAAGGACTTATTTTTAGCTCCCGAAAAATCACTAGGGTTTTTCAGTACAGAGGAAAGATGAGTGACTAGGCTTCTTTTGGTTTCAGAGACTGGGGCAAGGGGATGGAAAAGAAAAAAAAAAAAAAAACCTGAAGTTTGTTGCAGTGTCGCTCTCCATTTTTCAGTGTTAATTTGGAAATTAGCTTCAACTTGGTGTGAACCTTTGCACAGAAATATATTACACTGAACACTGAAGTGTTTTAAAAATACTGGTGCACTCCGGTAACCGTCTGTCAGTCTTTGCGGCACATAGCAATTTAAAATTATAGGAGCTCTTAAATTAAGTGCTTAAATTTGAAGGTGATCACCACTCTGAGCATGTGGATTGCACAGCTATCTCAACTATAACAGTGCTTCAATTTTCTTTAAGCAGGTCATTTTGGAGAGCGATAAGGGAGTCTGATTGCCCAGCATGCATTGATTTAAAACTACTGGAGTCGTCAATTCATTTCTACAAGTACTTCTGTTTGGGTGCAGTCTTGCTCTGATGGCTTAAATTGGGCCAAATTAGCCTATACCACACATGCTGAAAAAGCTAATGTATTTTGGTAATCTACCTTTTGGGGGGCAAAATTAACAATCATTTCAGCTAAGGCAAAAACAGGACTCTAGAAGACGTATTTGCCTTTCAAAAATACAAGGTCATGTAGGTGGGATTTTTCTGTGTGTCAAATGTCAGAAAAGTTACAAAGGGAATATATGTATTGGTTTTTCAGAGACACTTGGACCAATATAAGATATTTGATTTCTCAAAAATAATATGAATTTTATCTGAAGGTAAAATTTTTGTAGAATTCTGTGTCCTTGCTAGAACCTACAACTTAACATTTTATTGCATTGGAAATACTAAGGCACAAGTTTTAATTACCTGGCTGTACACAGGGAATAAAATATCTTTAAAAATTTTTTTGTTGTTGAAGTATAGTTGAATTACAATGCTGTATTAATTATTGCTGCTGTTGTTCTGTCTCCAAGTCGTGTCCAACTTTTTGTGACCCCATGGACTGCAGCACGCCAGGCCTCCCTGTCCCTCACTATGTCCCAAAGTTTGCCCAAGTTCATGTTCATCGCATTGGTAATGCCATCCAGCTATCTCATCCGCTGATGCCCTCTTCTCCTTCTGCCCTCAATCTTTCCCAGCATCAGGAACTTTTCCAATGAGTCATCTGTTCACATCAGATGATCAAAATGCTGGAGCTTCAGCTTCAGCATCAGTCCTTCCAGTGGATATTCAGAGTTGGTCTCCCTTAAGATTGACTGGTTTGGTCTTCTAGCATAGCCAGTTATTGCTGTAGAGCCAAGCAATAAGTTACACATATACACACATTCTATTTTATTTTTGTTTCCATTGCGGTTTATCACAGGATATTGAATATAGTTACCTGTGCTCTACAGTAGAAACTTCTTGTTGTAAAATACCTTTTTTTCAAAGTAAATATGCCCTTGTCTTGTTACAAGAGAAAGTAAAAAAGTAAATTAAGTTAACTAAAGAAAGTTAAGAAGAAAAACAGCCAATGGACAAGATGTCTCACATAACAGATCTCAAAATATCCTACTATCAGGTAGTCTGAGAAAAAAAGATTCGCTCTTAAAAATAAGTGGGAAAATGCTGACTCAGTTATACCAAAAATAGTAATAACAGCTAACATGTATTGAACACTAGGTATTAATCTCTTGTCACCCTTATAGCAACTCCCAGAGGTAACAGTTACAGCCCCTCTCCCTCTTACTATCATATAGAACTTGTTTTTCTTTATTGGGAACAGATTACCATATCTACAGAAAAACATTTTAAGGGGATATCAGAGTAAGAAAATACAACACAAACACATACATTCTCAAAGGGTTTCTTTGCAGCTCTAATGAGGTATAACATACATACCATAAAATTCAGGCACTATGAATTCAAATACACAATTCAATATACACAATTCAAATAGCATGTCATAATTGTATGCTTATACCACCATCTCCACAGTCCAATACCAGAATATTTCCATTACCCTGAAAAGTTCCCTTATGTGCATCTAGTCTGCAGTCAATCCCCATTACTACCCCAAAGCCCCAAGCCACCTCTGATCTGAGAATTTCATAGAAAGGGGATCATATACTATGTGTCTTTTGCACTTGCCTTCTTTCACATAGTGTAGGATTTTTGAGGTCCATGTTGTAGCACCTATTAGTAGCCCTTTTTATTACAGAATAGTGTTCCCTTGTATGGTTATACTACAATTGACAGACATTTGGCTTGCCTCCGGTTTTATGCCATTATAACTAAGGCTGCTAAACCTAGGGGAACTGGTGATTCATAAGATAAGTCTGGGTTTAACTTTATGGGGAACTGCTGCCAATCTATTTTCCAAAGTGGCTGCACCATTTTACATATTCACCTTTCCACCAGCAATGAATAAAATACCATTTTCCTGGAAGAAAGTGAAATCGCTCAGTCGTATCCGACTCTTTGAGACCCCATGGACTGTAGCCTACCAGGCTCCTCCGTCCATGGGATTTCCAGGCAAGAGTACTGGAGTGGGGTGCCATTTCCTTCTCCAGGGGATCTTCCCAACCCAAGGCTTGAACCCAGGTCTCCCGCATTGCAGGCAGATGCTTTCCTGTCCCAGCCACCAGGGAGACCAAGGGAGGATCAGTTAGGTATTCCCCAAGACTGCACAGCCAGTAACCAGAGCGCAGGGGTCTGCAGCTGAATGCCTGACTCTTGGCTATCCTTGTTTCTAAACTTCTCAAATTTTCATAGATTATTTGAGGTTAAACAAATGTCCCTGCCATAGGACTTAAGAGGATGCAAGACCCTGGTCATTTTATGGAACTTTCAAGAGGAGTTAATAACGTGCGGTGTTTTCCCATACCTTTTGTCCCCTGGACACTTGCTCATCAAAGTATATGTCTTCCTTTGAACTCCCTAGCAGCAGAGCCTGAGACAAGGAAGGGTAGAGATGACTTGCTGCAGAAACAAATGTGTCATGGAACTAGGGAAGCAGGCTAGAAAGGAAAGAGGGACTCAAGAATGAAGCTTCAGGAAGAGTTCATCTTTTACCTTACTGGAGCTCAGAACAAGCACTGGACCATAAGTTGAAGAACAGAGTAGTCTTGCCCAGGGTTCCTCAAGTCAGTGGGTCACTGACTGTGGGCTGCCTCTATTCTCGGGTCACGGGAGCGGAGGGGGGCTATGACCTTCTCTCCTTGGTGCCTCCAGGTGGTAGAGAGCAATGGTCCAGAGCAGTGGCTACTGGGAGCCTCAGCAACCAGCTCACTGAGTGCACAGCCCTGGCAGCAGCACCTTAGGAAGGTGGCCACAACACCCATTACAGGAAGCATCTCACCCTCTCCTAGAGGCTGACCCACCAAGCTCTTCCGCACCTCCGGGGTTTTGCACTTACTGTTCTAATTTGAGGGTCTTACCCTGACACAAACAAAAAGCACACTGGCTTCTTCTCATCCCTTGAGCGGGTATTACTTCAAATGTCAATATGAAAAAAAAGCTGAAAAAGAAAGGGTGACTGTGGTCATCAAAACTGGTTATACATCCTCTACACAATTTAAGGCTGCTCTGGACTCTTACACTCCCAACATCACATGACCAAGAAAACAGCAGAGCTCATCACCGAGGAGGCACATCCTTCTGCTTTACCTCAGTTTCCCCAGGAGTGCAGGCCTCAGGAGCATATGTATCAGGACAGGCCAGGACTGGGAGTGCTATAGTAACAAACAGCCCCCAGATCTCAGTGGCTGAAAACGAAGATGAGCTATTGGGTTGGCCAAAAAGTTTGGGAATCTCTTACGGAAGTGAACTTTGGGGCCAATCCAATATTTCTTGCTGGTACTACACATCCACTAGGGACCAGCCCAGGTGGCAGGTATGTGTGGGGGAATGAAGGTACTATGCTGTGAGTACCTTCAGAGTACACTCAGAGCCCCCAGGGGATCAGCCGTCAGTCTGAGGGCTTCTAGTCACTAACGGCCAAACCACAGGGAAAGAGTTCCCGAGACTCTAGCAGTAGTAAATACACGCACCAGCCCAGAAGCAGCACATATACTCAGGGACTCACTGTTAGAACTGCCCACAGGGCCTGAGAAGTGCTATCCCCATGAACTAAGAGGCCAGTGGAGGCGTGTGTGGCCTTCCTTTAAGGCTTGACTTCATCTGATGATGAACAGTATGGTTCTGATCACTGTTTCCTGTCAAGGAAGTAACTCCTTTCCTGATGGCCTCCCATATTAAACTAGGTTTGAAAAGAATAGAACCTCCAGTGGTGTAGAGATAAAGAGTAATTAAGTTGACCATGAGCAGTGGTTAATGAGCTAGCAAACCCTTCCAAGAGAACACTAGCTCAATCCCAAGTCACCGGCCAAGGAAGTCTGCACTATTTCAAAATGCTCAGAGCTTTTCTATGTTTACTTTGAGGAAGAGAATGTTGGCTTGCTTCTATTGCTAAGGTCACTGAAGGTCAAGAGGCTATAAAACTTATTTTAAGACCAAACCAGGACAGTGATCTGACAGGGTTATGGAGCACAAAGCCTTAATTAAAGTTCCCAAGCAAAGGGAAAGAATTTAACTATGTGCTTATATTATTCTCTGTGTAAAGAAAGTCTTTCAAACTTCTGTATCAAGAAAAAAAAAAAAAGTCTTTGCAATTAACTTAAAATAAGTCATCTTTTTCAAGGAACTTAGATTGATGATGCAAAGGTAGCTTTTAACTTAATTGTTATTTTTCCCCAGGACCTTCCACATACAACAGGCAATTAGGAGAGCCGTCTTTTTCTATTCAGCGTGTGGGTAACTGCTGCAGTGTACTTTAGAGACTTTCTCTTGAAATTAGCTAAATTTAGGACACTTCCCTACTTGCCTGTGAGTTGCCTAGAAGGACAATAAATTCTAAATATTGGGTGGGAGGGGAAGGAGACGTAAGAGATCATGGTCTGTGGCAGAGAACTGAGGGAGTGTACATGTCAGCCACACAAAATTGTCCCCAAGGTTTAAATTAAGAGGAATCAGCTCGCTTGAAAAATCACAATTTTTATGTAGAAGAAAATCATCTATTTATGCAGAAGACCCAAAAAGACATTTCTCCAAAGAAGTCTACAAGTGGCCAACAGGCACATGAAAAGATGCTCAACATTGCTAATTATTAAAGAAACTCAAATCAAAACTAAATGAGGTACCACCTCATCCCAGTCAGAATGGCCATCATCAAAAAGTCTACAAATAACAAATGCTAGAGGGTATGGAGGAAAGGGAATCCTCCTACAGTGTTGGTGGGAATGTAATTGGTGCAGCCACTATGAAGAACAGTATGAAGATTCTTCAAAAAACTAAAAATAGAGTTACCATTTAGTCCAGCAATTCCACTCTTAGGCATATACCTAGATAAAACTATAATTGGAAAAGATACATGAACATATATGTTCATCACAGCACCATTTACAAGAGCCAAAACAGAGAAACAACCTAAGTGTCCTTTGACAGAGGCTTGGACGAAAAAGGTGTGGTACATATAGATGGTGGAATACTACTCAGCCATCAAAAAGAGTGAATTAATGACACGTGCAGCAACAGAGATGGGCCTAGAGGTTATCGTGCTAAGCAAAGCATTAATAAATCAAAAGAGCAGGCAAACACGATATGATGCCACTCACATGTGGAACCTAACAGCCAACACAAACCAACTTATCTATGAAACAGAAACAGACTCACAGGTATAGGGAACAGACTTGTTGCCAAGGGAGATGGGGGCGAGGGAGGTAAGGAGTGAGAGTTTGGGATTAGCAGAGGCAAACTGTGTAGGGTGGATAAACAACGGTGTCCTACTGTACATCACAGGGATAATATTCAATGTTTTGTGACAAATCCTAACGGAAAAGATGGAAAAATATATCTATGTATAATTGAGTCACTTTGCTAGACAAATAACACAATATTGCGAATCAAATATATGTCAATACAATTTTAAAAATTAATCAACAATTAAAAGGGACCACATAAATGGCCTATGTGCTTGCACAGATAGAGGAGAAATTCAAGAACTGTGATTATCCACCCCAAAGTCAAATCTCAGAATGTCTGATTTTGCTTATATTTGCACTTATACTTGCTCTTCAGTGCAAGTGAGTGAATATTTGAAGTAGGAAATAACTCCCTCAGTTACTTGGGTTGCTGACCACTTCTCATCAGTTCTTTATCAGCGCACACCCAACCCAGCAACAAGATGAAACAAACATGTGCCCAGGCTGAGGAGGAAGGCCATGCCCAGGCTCTCCCTACCTGTTGGGGAGGGAGGGTCATTTGCACGCGTCTGTTGGAGCATTAATGGGATCTAATAACATGCTGTTTTTCAGAGGGATCTATTCCCTCAGCCCCTCTAGTCTGGGTTCCCTGCTTTCCCTCAAACACATCACACCCACTGAAATCTGCATTATGTCACATATAAAATGAAGGTTTTAACTCACAGAATCAGAACATCTGGAAACAGTGAGCCTCCAGGCTACCTGGGCCACTGAGGTGGGTGATGAGCAGCAGCTGCACACAACCCTCCTGGGATGTGCGCTCTAGTCCGTAGCAGGGCCGGTAGGGACTGCTGGGAGAGAAGGACCCCCAACTGTGTCATGTGCCAGTTGCAATGGCATAAATACCCCCACCATATTGATGTCAAGCAACCACTTGCTGGGCAGCCAGCTTACACATTTCCTATAATTGAATACCTGGCACTGATCAGCTGGTATAATCATATGCAACAATGTTTCCAGAATACCCTATTCAGTACCTGACACTCCATGCCCAGGTAAGGTGGTACATGAATTAAAATTAGACCTGCTTCACACACTATGTTACCCACCTAGGCTCCGCGGGTATCCACACCAACCACCATGAGAGGAGATACTTCTGAATCTTTCCAGCTACAGCTCTAGATAATTCCAAGGCTCATGGGGGACTTCTCAGAGGACACTTACTATGCTAATACCAGGATAGGCTGATATTGCCTCACTATGTTCAGATCTAGAAAGGGCTGCTAGAAGATTGAACGTCTTATCTGGATTCAGATTTGACACTACAATCTCCACCGCCTTATCTATGAATTATCGTGAACAGGTTCTGCCTAGTCTCTACCACCCTAGTCTCAGCCTTCTTCAGTCCTTTCTGTAGCTAGCTGGCCACCAGAATAACTGTCCTCCAACAGCTGTGAGAAGGAAGCCGCCCATCACCGTTTTCATTTCTCACTTCCTTATTAGGCAAGCCTTCAAAGCTTCCTGTGGCTTTTCATATCTAATCAAAGCCTTCAGCTCAGCATTCAAACCTGTCCGCCCATAAGCAAGAGCAATAATCCTGGGCTTTTGTGGCCTCTCATAACACCAACCGAGGTCCCTGAAATCCCTACAGACCCTCCACATTGCATCTCAATGTCCTTATTCACAGAAGACAGCAATAACTCTCACTCCCATCTTTCATCAGACTTGCTGGAATTACAGAGCATCTAGTAAGCATGCTGTCTGCATACTAAGTTCCAGGGACGCTCCGCCTGCTCCTTTCTCTCACACACACATCCCCGATAAATCATACAAGCCTTGTGAAAACAGCCACCATGGAAAGGGTGCACACTTCGTCGTCACCCTCTCAGGGCTCTCAGAGAGCAGGTCCTTAGTCCTCCTGGTGTTTTCAGAGAGATGACAGCTCCTCTCTCCTCCTTCTACTTGGAGAAAGACGCTGGGCAGAGACTGTCCTAGAAGCCGGGCCCTTTTGTGTGTCCTACTTATCATGCACCAGGATAGGGGACCCATTCCTCAACATCACAGGCTATGAACTGAGGACTCAGGAGTCTCAGACAGGCTATAAGAGGTAGTGCTGGTGTCTCATCCTTGAGGAACAGACTTTACTGAGAACGGAGGAGACACAGAGGCAGACGCTGTTGGCATGGCACCTTAGTAGCCCTCTTGGCACCTACATGCACCCCCAGCTGGGGCAGACAGTTTTCAGCTGCTAAGGGTTACCCCCCTGCCATCTCCCAACTCTGCTGAGGCTTGCCTCCCGAGTGCCTTGAGCATGCTGGGTAGCCAAGAGATACAAGCAGCAAGTGCAGGGCAGTCTATGTCCCCAGGGGCAGCCTCAGTGGATTGGAGGAGGAGTAAGTGGAGAATGCTCGCTTCTGTTCTTGGGTGGGAGTACATTCACATCTCTCCGCAGAAGGTCCCAGACGCACTGAGCCTCATTCATCCACAGCAGCAATCGACTCTCTATACATCTGATTTGACTGTGTGGATCACAATAAACTGTGGAAAATTCTGAAAGAGATGGGAATACCAGACCACCTGTCCTGCCTCTTGAGAAATCTGTATGCAGGTCAGGAAGCAACAGTTAGAACTGGACATGGAACAACAGACTGGTTCCAAATAGGGAAAGGAATACGTCAAGGCTGTATACTGTCACCCTGCTTATTTAACTTATATGTAGAGTACACCATGAGAAACAATGAGCTGGAAGAAGCACAAGCTGGAATCAAGATTGCCAGGAGAAATATCAATCACCTCAGATATGCAGATGACACCACCCTTATGGCAGAAAGTGAAGAGGAACTAAAGAGCCTCTTGATGAAAGTGAAAGAGGAGAGTGAAAAAGTTGGCTTAAAGCTCAACATTCAGATAACGAAGATCATGGCATCTGGTCCCATCACTTCATGGGAAATAGATGGGGAAACAGGGGAAACAGTGTCCGACTTTTATTTTGGCGGGCTCCATAATCACTGCAGATGGTGACTGCAGCCATGAAATTAAAAGACGCTTACTCCTTGCAAGGAAAGTTATGACCAACCTAGTTAGCATATTAAAAAGCAGAGACATTACTTTGCCAAGAAAGGTCCGTCTAGCCAAGGCTATGGTTTTTCCAGTGCTCATGTATGGATGTGAGAGTTGGACTGTGAAGAAGGCTGAGCGCCGAAGAATTGATGCTTTTGAACTGCGGTGTTGGAGAAGACTCTTGAGAGTCCCTTGGACTGCAAGGAGATCCAACCAGTCCATCCTAAAGAAGATCAGTCCTGGGTGTTCTTTGGAAGGAATGATGCTAAAGCTGAAACTCCAGTACTTTGGCCACATCATGTGAAGAGTTGACTCATTGGAAAAGACCCTGATGCTGAGAGGGATTGGCGGCAGGAGGAGAAGGGGATGACAGAGGATGAGATGGCTGGATGGCATCACCGACTTGATGCACATGAGTTTGGGTGAACTCTGGGAGTTGGTGATGGACAGGGAGGCCTGGCATGCTGCAATTCATGGGGTCGCAAAGAGTCGGACATGACTGAGCGACTGAACTGAACTGAACTGACACATCTTATTGACTCTTCTCTGTTTCCAGTCTCACCTTCTAACTTGTGTTTGCTTGTTGTCTGGACCCACACCTTGGGCTCTGCCATTGGAAAATAAGAATGGAGGTCTGGGGCATGAAAGAGGAGCAGGCATACCTGGCAGTGCCCCCAGGCGCCCACTCTCCCTGGCACGTATCTGCCAGGCCCTGGGAGGCCACCTGTCATGGGGCTGTGGAGTTTGACCCCCATCCATGCTGAGTGTCCCTTCTTACAGGCCAGCGGTACCCCACTAGGGCCACTTTTCAGCCCTGGGACATTTGGTTAAATATGAAGATGATGTTGCTCGTCACAACTGAAGATGAGCACTGCTACCAGCAACTAGTGCGTGGAGGCCCGGAGGCTGCAGAGGCACAGGACAGCTTCCTATAACAAAGGATTATGTGCGGCGAAATGTCAGTAAAGAGGTTGAGAACTCTTGTCACAAAAGCAAGCATGAGGACAGCTCTGTCCCTGGCAAGCAATCAGACCATTTGTGTACCAGAGTAGGTGTGGGGATCAGCCATTTGCAGGAGGCCATCCGGCCAGCACCTGGAGCGCTGGAGCCCTGGAAAGAAGGGACCAGACTTCCCATGGGAAGCTGAGCTGAGGTGGCCCCTGGCTGGGAGAGGACAAATTCTGGTCTGAATAATACTTGTCTAGGCAATGAAGACAGTGTCCCTGGGGTCATTTTTCACTCTTGTACCACAGAAAGAAGGTACCAGCTTGCCCCCTATCATTTCTTTCTAAAGGGAATATTCTTAAGAACCTTCTCTAGACCTGCAATAACATAAAAACACAAGTAAATGTGTTAGTCGCTCAGTCGTGTCTGACTCTGTGACCCTAAGGACTGTAGCCCGGCAGGCTCCTCTGTCCATGGATTTTTCCAGGCAAGAAATATTGGAGTAGATTGTCATGTCCTCCTCCAGGGGATCTTCCCAACCCAGGGATCGAACCCGGGTCTCCTGCTTTGGCAGGCAGATTCTTTACCATCTGAACCATCCTATCCAAAGAGGAAGCCGCCTGCCCCCACAGTGCTCCCCATCTCCACACACCTAAGGAACTCACAAGGTGCGAGGGAAAACTGGATGGGGAGGTTAGCCCACTGCCACCTTGGCTGATCCAAAAATGAGTAGGATTGGCTCAAAATTCTCCAGGCACAAAGAACGTTTTCTTTAAAGGATCTAACTCTCAAAGATAACACCATGAGTTTCACCAGAAGCACAAGAGCAGGATCCACGGTCAGAGTAAAATCACTGGTGTCCCAAGTGAAGAGACATCAGACAGGACAGTGATCCAGCTGAGCTACCTGCCTGGAAGGACCAGGATGTAGAGATGCTGCCTGGCCCCAGTGCACCTGGAAAGCGCTGCTTGAGAATTCCGGCCAAAGACACAGACAGGGCTCACTCGTCCCTGAGTCAGCACCTGTCTCCCTGAACAGCTCCCTGGGCTGTGTCATTTATCAGCCCCACTCCCCTAGGTGGCTTCCTGCTGAGCTATGGAAATGGCGACTCCGTCCTAGTCCTAATTTTAGTCTCACATTAAAGCCTCCTGTGCTCTGGGGCAACTTTGCAAGTCACTGATTTTTTTTTTTTTTTTTTTTTTTTTTTTGGAGGTGGGGGGATAGAGAAACAGAGAAGTAAGGCAGCTCACCGAGGACAGAAATCCACAAACCTGGCTGTCAGCTCCAGCCCAGAAAACAAAAGGGTCTTTGGTTCACCTGTCAAGCCTGTGCCCTTCCTCGGCCTCTTCCCTGGATGGTTATCTGGTTTTTTTGAGCCAGGTGTGATGGAGCAAAAAGCACTGAATCATCACCCAGGGTGAGTGGCTGGCTGGTTCCGAGGCCGCCAGGGAGACCGGGCAGAAGATGCTGCTCTCAGCAGAGGCTGCAGCTGCCCAGGCGACAGTGGGTTTCTCTCTTCTAACCTGGCAGCTCAGAGAAAGAAGGAAGGAGTTAAGGGTCAGGGCTGTCCCCTGGGCATTGCTGTATGTACCCACTGACCTTGCTGCTTTCCTCCAAAAGGTCCCTCCAAGAAATGAAAGAATCTTTCAAAGCTATGAGGAAGCCAGACTTAATCAGGTAGAATCTTCAGGGTTTTTTACGTTATTTTCATCCACATATTTTCAGTGACCCACTGCTTGTTCATTAGCACATTATTCAGTCTCCATGTGTTTGCGTTTTTTGCAGGTTTTTTCTGACAGTTGATTTCTAGTCCCACAGCATTCTAGCTAGAAAAGACTCTTGATATGAGTTCAGTCTTCTTAAACTTACTAAGACATGTTTTGCAGGCAAGTATGTGATCTATTCTGGAGAATGTTTCATTGCACTTGGAAAGATTCTGCTGCTTGGAAATATTCGGGAAACTTGGAAATATTCTGCTGCTTTGGGATGGAATGTTTATGAAATTCCCGCCTGCCTTCAATTCCCTCCTGCCCCTCCATGAGGCTCTCCAAGATGAGCAAGGGGGTCTGACACAGGCTACTTTCAAATTACTGCTTCTGACCTGGGTCCTAGAATGTGTGGGTTGTTGTGTACAGCCTTTAGGAATGGAGTCTCTGTTTCTTACAAACTTCTGGCACAAAAGTAGTGTTCTTGCCTGGAGAGTCCCAGGGACGGGGGAGCCTGATGGGCTGCCGTCTCTGGGGTCGCACAGAGTTGGGCACGACTGAAGCGACTTAGCAGCAGCAATTGCAGTTTTGGACCATGAATTTTAAATCACTATAACTAGGCTCAAACACATCTTTATTAACTAAAATATGAACCATTACAATCAACACATTTTTGCCAATGAGAAATAATTTTTTTAATTCCTATAGCATAAAAGGGCTTCCCTGGTAGCTCAGATGGTAAAGAATCCGCCTGCAGTACAGGTGACCTGGGTTTGATCCCTGGGTTGGAAAGATCCCCTGAAGAAGGGCATGACAACCCACTCCAGTATTCTTGCCTGGAGAATCCCCATGGACAGAGGAGCCTGGTGGGCTACAGTCCATTGGATCGCAAAGAATTGGACACAACTGAGCAACTAAGCACATATAGCATAAAAATCTGTGCTTCTGACATATGGAGATTCCTTAAAATTCCAGGAATAAAACCACCATATGACCCAGCAATACCACTTCCAGGCATATACCCTGAAGAACCAAAACTGAAAAAGACACATGTGTCCCAATGTTCATTGCAGCACTATTTACAACAGCCAAGACATGGAAGCAACCGAGATGTCCATCGACAGATGAATGGATAAAGAAACTGCGGGACATATATACAATAAAACACTACACAGCCATAAAAAGGAATGCATTTGTGTCAGTTCTAATGAGGTGGATGAACCTAGAGCCTGTTATACAGAGGGAAGTAAGTCAGAAAGAGAAAAACAAATACCATCTATTAATGCATATATATGGAATCAAGTCAGTTCATGGAGCAGCAAAGGGGACACAAACATAGGGAAGAGACTTCTGGACAAGGCTGGGGAAGAAGAGAGAGAGGGTGAGATAAATGGAGAGAACAGCACGGATACATATACACTAGCAAACATAAACAGCCAATGGGAATTTGCTGTATGACTCAGGGAACTTGAGTGGGGGCTCTGTAATAACCTAGAGGGGCGGGAATGGGCAGGAGGCGGGAGGGAAATTCAAGAGGGAGGGGACATATGTACACCTATGATTAGCTCATGCTGATGTGTGACAGAAAGCAAACCAATATTGTAAACCAATCATCAACCAATTAAAAATAAATAAATATTTTAAAAAACAGAAAGGGAAGGTACTTAGGAAAAAAAAAATCTGTGCTTCAGGATTCAACAAACTCTTGGAAAGCATTTTTTTCTCTCCTACTGGTTGTGGAAGCATTTTCCCTACAAAAAGTTGTGGAGATGCTTGAAGAAGTGGTCGTTGGCTGGCGAGAGGTCAGGTGAGTATGGCAGATGAGACAAAGCTTTGTAACCCCATTTGTTCAACTTCTGAAGCACTGGTTGTGTGATGTGCAGTCAGCATCACTGTGGAGAAGGATTGGGCCCTTTCTATGGACCAATGCCATCAGCAGGCACTGCAGTTTTTGGAGCATCTCATTGATTTGCTGAGCATACTTCTCAGACGTAACGGTTTCCCTGGGATTCAGAAGGCTGTAGTGGATCAAACCAGCAGCAGACGACCAAATAGTCACCATGACCATTTTTTGGCCCAAGTTTGGCTTTGAGAAGTGATTTGGAAATTCTTCTTGGTACAACCACTGAGCCAGTCATTGCTGGCTGTTGTATAAAATCCACTTTACATCACACATCACAATCTGATTGAGAAATGATCCATTGTTTTTGCATAAAATAAGAGAAGACAACTTCAAAAAAATATCTTTTTTTAAATTTTTGGTCATCTTATGAGGCACCGCCTTATCAGGTTTTTTCACCTTTCCAATTTGCTTCAAATGCCAAATAACCATAGAATGGTTGATGTGGAGTTCTTCAGCAACTTGCAGTTTTAAGAGGATCAGATTTTAAGATTGCTCTCAATTGGTCATTGTCAACTTCCAATGGCTGGCTACTATGCTCTTCATCTTCAAGACTGGCATCTCCTTTGCAAACTGTCTTGAGCCAGCACTGCACTGTACGTTTGTTACCAGTTCCTGGGCCAAATGTATTGTTGATGTTGTGAGTTCTCTCCAATGCTTTACGACCCATTTTGAACTAGAAATGGAAAATCACTCAGATTTGCTTTTTGTCTAACATCATTTCCATAGTGTAAAATACAAGTAAAACAAACAGCTAGTAACATGTCCGTAGCAAAAAACATAAAGTGAGAAATGCACTTTAAAATGAAGTATAACATAATCACATTCATTTAGAATATATTATAATATTGAATGACAAATGTCAATAATGCAAAAATTGCAAAAAATAAAATCACAAATGTCACAATTACTTTTGCACCAACCTAATGGCTCTCCTGAAAGCAATGGATATCTCAAAATATATCTCACCTAGTGTGTCACTAAGGCCAGTGTTTCCTTACGATGCTCTGTCTGGATGAGCTGTCCCTCGATGTAAGAGGGTAGAGTCCACAGCTACGACTGTGTTGCTGTCGACTGCTCTTTCTGTTTGATCATGCTTGTTCCGTGTATTTAGGTGCCCCCAGGTAGGATGCAGATGTATTGTAACTATCATATCTTCTTCTTGGAGCTATCCTTTGATCGTTTTGTGATGTCCTTTGTCTCTGGTTACAGTCTTTGTTTAAATTCTATTTTTTTCTGATATAAATATTCTTACCTAGGCTTTCTTTTCATTTCCATTTGCATGGAGAAACTTTTTCCATCCCATCACTTTCAGTTTGTATGTTCTTAGATTTGAAGTAAGTCTCCTATAGGCATAGATCTTGTCCTTGGGTCTTACACTTGACTCTATTTAGCTACTCTATGTCTTTTGATTTGAACATTTAATACATCTATATTTAAAATAATTAACACATATGTAATTATTGCCTTTTTGTTAATTTTTGTGTGGTAATTTTATAGTTCATTTTTGTGTCTTTATTTCTCTATTCTCTTCCCTTTTGATTTGATGACTATCTTTAGTGTTACATTTAGATATCTTTAATGTGTGTGTGTATTCCATAAACCAAAAACTTATAGTAGATAAGTTTATATATATAGCAATATATATATGTATACACATAAAATATATGGTTATATTAAATTGATCTCTTAATTTCAAAGGCATTTTAACAATCCTTCATTTTACTCCCTCGCACATGTTTACTTTTTTACATCTTTTTTTTTTACATCTCTTCATTTTCTGTAGCCCTTAACTGCTTATTGTGAATATAGATGATTTTACTACTTTTGTCTTTTAACATTCCTATTTAACTTATATGCAAACTACATCATGAGAAACGCTGGGCTGGAAGAAGCACAAGCTGGAATCAAGATTACCAGGAGAAATATCAATAACCTCAGATATGCAGATGACACCACCCTTATGGCAGAAAGTGAAGAGGAGCTAAAAAGCCTCTTGATGAAAGTGAAAGAGGAGAGTGAAAAAGTTGGCTTAAAGCTCAACATTCAGATAACGAAGATCATGGCATCTGGTCCCATCACTTCATGGGAAATAGACGGGGAAACAGTGGAAATAGTGTCAGACTTTATTTTTGGGGGCTCCAAAATCACTGCAGATGGTGATTGCAGCTATGAAATTAAAAGATGCTTACTCCTTAGTAGGAAAGTTATGACCAACCTACATAGCATATTCAAAAGCAGAGACATTACTTTGCCAACAAACTTCCGTCTAGTCAAGGCTATGGTTTTTCCATTAGTCATGTATGAATGTGAGAGTTGGACTGTGAAGAAAGCTGAGTGCCAAAGAATTGATGCTTTTGAACTGTGGTGTTGGAGAAGACTCTTGAGAGTCCCTTGGACTGCAAGGAGATCCAACCAGTCCATTCTAAAGGAGATCTGTCCTGGGTGTTCTTTGGAAGGACTGATGCTGAGGCTGAAACTCCAGTATTTTGGCCACCTCATGCAAAGAGTTGACTCATTAGAAAAGACTCTGATGCTGGGAGGGATTGGGGACAGAAGGAGAAGGGGACGACAGAGGATAGATGGCTGGATGGCATCACTGACTCGATGCACATGAGTTTGGGTGAACTCCAGGAGTTGGTGATGGACCGGGAGGCCTGGCGTGCTGCAATTCATGGGGTCGCAAAGAGTCAGATACGACTGAGCAACTGAACTGAACTGAACTGAACTGAACTGAACCAGCTTATAAGTGGTTGATCTACCTTTGTTGTGTGTTTTCCTTTATCAATGAGAAATTTTCTCTCATAATGTTCACATTTATAGGTATGTCTTTTCTTTTATGCCTAGAGAAGTCCCTTTAACATTTCCTGTAGAGCCAGCTTAGTAGTACTGAACTCTTTTAGCTTTATTTATCTGTGAAACTCTGTATCTCTCCTTTAAATCTGAATAATAGCATTGTTGAGTAGGGTATTTTTGGTTGTTGGTCTTTCTCTTTCATCAATTTAGATATATCATGCTACCACCTTCTGGCCTGCAGAATTTCTACTTAAAAGTTACTTGATAGCTTGTAGTTCTTGTTGCTTTCCGCTTGCTGCTTTTAATATTCTCTCTTCATCTTTAATTTTTGCCATTTTAATTACAGTGTGTCTTGGTGTGTATTTCTTTTGGTTGGTCTTGTTTGGGACTCTTTGTGCTTCCTGAGTGAAAAAGATGGCTTAAAACTCAACATTCAGAAAACTAAGATCATGGCATCTGGTTCCATCACTTCATGGCAAATAGGTGGGGAAGCAGTGGAAACTGTGGCTGACTTTATTTTCTTGGGCTGCAAAATCACTGTGGATGGTGACTGCAGCCATGAAATAAAAAAACGCTTACTCCTTGGAAAAAAAGTTATGACCACCTAGACAGCAGATTTGGAGAAGGAAATGGCAACCCACTCCAGTGTTCTTGCCTGGAGAATCCCAGGGACAGGGGAGCCTGGCGGGCTGCCATCTATGAGGCCGCACAGAGTCGGACAATACTGAAGTGACTTAGCAGCAGCAGCAGCAGCAGACAGCATATTAAAAAGGAGAGATGGTGATTACTGCCATGAAATTAAAAGACACTTACTCCTTGGAAGAAAAGTTATGACCAACATAGATAGCATACTCAAAAGCAGAGACATTACTTTGCCAACAAAGGCCCATCTAGTCAAGGCTATGGTTTTTCCAGTAGTCATGTATTGATGTGAGAGTTGGACTAGAAAGAAAGCTGAGCGCCAAAGAATTGATGGTTTTGAACTGTGCTATTGGCGAAGACTCTTGAGAGTCCCTTGGAGACTGCAAGGAGATCCAACCAGTCAATCCTAAAGGAAATCAGTGCTGAATATTCACTGGAAGGATTGTTACTGAAGCTGAAACTCCTATACTTTGGCCACCTGATGCAAAGAACTAACTCATTGGAAAAGACCCTGATGCTGCGAAAGACTGAGGGTGGGAGGAGAAGGGGATGACAGGATGAGATGGTTGAATGGTATCACCGACTCAATGGACATGAGTTTGAGTAGACTCCAGGAGTTGGTGATGGACAGGGAGGCCTGGCATGCTGCAGTCCATGGGGCTGCAAAGAGCTGGACATGACTGAGTGACTGAAGTGAACTGAACTGGCGCTTCCTGGACCTAGATGTCTGTTTTCTTCCCCAGGTTAGGGAAGTTTTTAGCTATTATGTCTTCAAATATGTTCTCTTTCCCTTTCTCTCTCTCTTCTCCTTCTAGGATCCCTATAATAGTATACTTGCGATTGTTCCAGTAATCTCCTAAACTGTGCTTACTTTTGAAAATTATTTTTCCTCTTGAGTGATTTCCACTGCTCTGTCTTCCATTTCACTAATCTGTTCCTCTGTATCATCTAAACTACTGTTGATTCCTTCTGGTGTGTTTTTTATTTCCATTATTGTATTCTTCAGCTCTGTTTGGTTCTTCTTTATATTTTCTAAGTCTTTTTTAATATCCTCACTGTGATTGATTCTTCTCCCAAGCTTGTTGAGCATCTTTATCATTTTGAATTCTTTATTAGGTAGAATGCTTATCTTCACTTCACTTAGCTCTTCTTTAGAATTTTTATCTTGTTAGTCAATTTTCAAAATATTCCCCTGTTGTCTTACTTTGCTTGATTCTCTGCTTTATTTCCATGTAACAGGAGGTCAGTTATATTTTCCATTCTTGGAGAAATGGTATTATAAGGTGTCTTATGGGGTCCAGCAGCACAAGGCCCTGTGTTCACCAGAGCTATAGGCTCTGGGGTGCTCATTATGTGGGCCGGGTACCCTTGTGTTGTGGCAGTGCTGACCACTGTGGGCATGCTGGCAGGCATGACTGGTTCCCAACCCAATTGGTCGCAAGCCCTTACCTAGCTCAGAGGCTGCTCGCTTTTGGCGGATTCGGCCAGATCCTGGAATGACCGGTTGCAAGGGCTAGGGAGTCCTAGTTCTGGTACTGACCCACTGGTGGTTGGGGGGGAGGGATTCCAATTGATGCTTGCCAGCACCGTCATCCTCATGGTGGAACAGACTTCAGAAATGACTGCCAGTGTCTGCATCTCCCACATGAAGCCCAGTTGCCCCCTGCCTCCCCCTGAGGCTCTCCAAGAGCAGCAAGTGGGTCTGACATGGGCTACTTTCAAATTATTGCTTCTGATCTGGACCCTATAATATGTAAGTGTCCATGTGAACATCTTAGGAGTGGGGTCTCTGTTTCTCATAAACTTTGGCTCTCCCAAAAGCAAGCCCTGTTGACCTTCAAAGCCAAGTATTCTGAAGGCTTGTACTCTCAGTGCAGGCCCTCTGGAATGGGGTGCCCACTGTGGCACTCAGACTTCTCATTCTTTGGGGAAGTAAAAAAAAATATGTCCACAGTTTACACTTTCACTCATTTTGACAAGCATGTGTACTATTGGGATTTTTCTAGAGAAACAGGTTTCAAAGTATAATTCCTGGGACAGGAAGCAGCAGGGAATTTTTTTGAAATGCATATTCTCAGCCAATACCCAAACCTCTTGAGTCAGAAGCTCTGGGGGGTGGGCTCAGCACTCTGCTTTTAGAAGGCCCCAAGGTGACTCTAATGCCTTCTAAAATTTGTGAGCAAGGACTGGAATTTCTTTCCAGTCCCAGGCATCACAGGTGATACCAGCTTCAAGAGAGCTCAAACCTGGCAAATGCATTCCTTCCATTTAGCCTTCTTCACTGATATCAGATGGTCAATACAGACATCAGATTGATTATATTCTTTGCAGCTGAAGATTGCGAAGCTCTATACAGTCAAAAACAAGACTGGGAGCTGACTGTGGCACAGATCACAAACTCCTTATTGCCAAATTCAGACTTAAACTGAAGAAAGTAGGGAAAACCACTAGTCCATTCAGATACGACCTAAATAAAATCCCTTATGATTATACAGTGGAAGTAACAAATAGTTCAAGGGATTGGATGATTAGATCTGATAGACAGAGTGTTTGAAAAACCATGGAGAGAGGTTCATAACATTGTATAGGAGGCAGTGATCAAAGCCATCCTCAAGAAACAGAAATGCAAAAAGTCAAATGTTTGTTTGAGGAGGCCTCACAAATATTTGAGAAAAGAAGAGAACTGAAGGGCAAAGGAGAAAAGGAAAGATTTACCCATTTGAATGCAAAGTTTCAAAGAGTAGCAAGAAGAGATAAGAAAACCTTCCAAAGAGATCAGTGCAAGAAATAGAGGAAAACAATAGAATAAGAAAGCCTAGAGAACTCTTCAAGAAAATTAGAAATTCCAAGGGAACATTTGGGCACAATAAAGGACGGAAATGGTATGGACCTAACAGAAGGACAAGATATTAAGAAGAGGTGGCAAGAATACACAGAAGAACTATACAAAATAGATGTTAATGACCCAGATAATCATGATGATGTGATCACTCACCTAGAGCCAGTTATCTTGGAGTGTGAAGTTAAATGGGCCTTATGAAGCATCACTACAAACAAAGCTAGTGGAGGTGATGGAATTCCATCCTAAAAGACGATGCTGTTAAGGTGCTGCACTCAATATGCCAGCAAACTTGGAAAACTCAGCAGTGGCCACAGGACTAGAAAAGGTCAGTTTTCAATCCAGTCCCAAAGAGGGGTGATGCCAAAGAATGTTCAAACTACTGCACAATTGCACTCATTTCACATGTTAGCAAAGTAATGCTCAAAATCCTCCAAGCTAGCCTTCAACAGTACATGAACCGAGAATTTCCAGATGTTCAAGTTGGATTTAGAAAAGGCAGAAGAGCCAGAGATCAAATTGCCAACATCTGCTGGATCATAGAAAAAGAAAAAGAATTTCAGAAAACATCTACTTCTGTTTCATTGACTACGCTAAAGCCTTTGACTGTGTGGATCACAACAAACTGTGGAAAATTCTTAGAGAAGGGAATACCAGACCACCTTACCTACCTCCTGAGAAATCTGTATGCAGGCCAAGAAGAAACAGTTTGAACTGTACATAGAAAGAAACTGGTTCAAAATCAGGAAAGGAGTACATCAAGACTGTATGTTGCCATCCTGCTTATTTAACTTATATGCAGAATATATCATAAGAAATGCCAGGCTGTATGAAGCACAAACTGGAATCAAGATTTCTGGAAGAAGTATCAATAACCTCAGATATCCAGAGGACACCACACTTACGGCAGAAAGTGAAGAGGAACTAAAGAGCTTCTTGATGAGGATGAAAGAGGAGAGTGAAAAAGTTGGCTTAAAACACAACATTCAAAAAACAAAGATCATGGCATCCAGTTTCATCACTGCATGGCAAATAGATGGGGAAACAATGGAAACAGTGACAGACTTTATTTTGGGGGGGGGCTCCAAAATCATTGCAGATGGTGACTGCAGCCATGAAATTAAGATGCTTGCTCCCTGGAAGATAAGCTATGACAAACCTAGACAGCATATTAAAAAGCAGAGACATCATTTTGCTGACAAAGGTCTATCTAGTCAAAGCTATGGTTTTTCCAGTTGTCATGCATGGATTTGAGAGTTGGACCATAAAGAAGTCTGAGCAATGAAGAATTGGGTGCTTTGAACTGTGCTGTTGGAGAAGACTCTTGAGAGTCCCTTGGATACCAAGGAAATCAACCAGTCAGTCCTAAAGGAAATCAATCCTGAATACTCATTGGAAGGAATGATGCTAAAGTGAAGCTCCAATACTTTGGCCGCCTGATGTGAAAAGCCAACTCACTGGAAAAGACCCTGACACTGGCAGAAGGAGAAGGGGGCAGCAGACGATGAGATGGTTACATGGCATCACTGACTCAATGGACACGAACATGAGCAAATTTCAGGAGACAGTGAAGGACAGGGAAGCTTGGTGCACTGCAGTCCACGGGGTCACAGGCAGGACTTAACAAATGAACACCACCAATTGATATTGCTGTGGCATGGCCACCCCTCTCCCCAAAATATTATTTACTGACTTCAAGCTTTTCAAAATTTGCAATTTAAACTTCTCCTTAGAGTGTGAGTGTTACATTAGCATAAGTTTCTCATAGAATGCAAATATCGCTAGTCGGATGCATTTCAAAGCTGAAAAGCTCTCACACCTGTCATGCCATTAGTAAACTGCTTTTACTCGAATACAAGCAATCCTATATGAACCCCATTAGCATTTTAAAAACAAAACAGTTACTTGTCTAAAAATGATTGCATGGAGAGGAGGAGTAGGGGGTGAAGAAAAGAAAGTATCTATGTAAATATGTGTGTAAGGTAAATATCTGTCATTGACAAATAATACTATCTCACCCAGATTATTAAGACTACTTTATTTCTACTGAATAATGTCACTCCTTTCTAAAATGCTTATGATAACATCACAACACTTCCCCATGACTTTCATGGTTCCCTGGAATCACTCCCCAATACAGCCCTCTACATTCTGTTTTTAAGCCATCCAGAAGAGGACCCCTCCTGCCTTTTCCACACGGCCATGGGCTTCTGACCTGTCTGCTTTGCTCTTGTGTACCTCTTCTGTGAAGATTCCCCCTTCCCTCAGTCAGAATAAAGTCCCCCTACTCAATTGGCAAAGATGAAATAAAATGTTAGTACTCATGTGATGAGAGGAACATTTCCACATACTTCTCATGGGATGTAAATGGGAGCAACGTTTCAGAACTATTGTGTAGTACATCCTAACCCTAACCCAGTAAGTCTACTTCTAAGACTTTATCCAAAAGAAATGTTAGGAAAATTATATTCTTTTTTTTTTTAAGGGAATCTGTCCAATCCACAGACCAGTATCCTCTGCTCTTTGGTAACTGGTTTCTGTGTGTACTAGTGATTTGACATACAGGTTGAGAGCAGATTTTGGAGCTGCCCACCTGGATTTGAAATCTGGTTCTGAAGCATGCGACTTCCCTGGTGGCTCAGATGGTAAAGCGTCTGTCTACGATGTGGGAGACCTGGGTTCAATCCGTGGGTTGGGAAGATCCCTTGGAGAAGGAAATAGCAATCCATTCCAGTACTATTGCCTGGAAAAATCCATGGACAGAGAAGCCTGGTAGGCTACAGTCCATGGGGTCGCAAAGAGTCGGACACGACTGAGCGACTTCACATTCACGTTCACGTTCTGAAGCATGATACCTGTGTCACACTGGGCAAGCAACTTAACATCTCTGAGCTGCGATGTCCCCGCCCACTTAAAATAAGAACATCTGTGCTCTGTCTCCCATGCAAAGGTGGTGTGAGATGCCCCATGGGGAGTACTTGGCCTGGTGCTGGCATCCAGCTCCCATGCAGGACTGTGAGCTAGCGGAGCTGCATGCCTCTAGCCCTCTCTGCAACCAGCTGAACCAAGGGGATGCATACAACATAAGCTGGGTCTATCAGACTGCTCCGGGAATTTGGAATTGTGATTGAGAGTCAGCTAGAGAGTCTGTGTACTATGGAAGCATAACATTAAACATATTCTTCCATGTGGACTAAGAATCTGTGAAGACTCTTTGGAGAATGAGAATTTTCACAGCCCAGCAATCATAACAGCAGAAGCAAAAAACAGTGAGTGCCCTGGGGGCTTCCTAAGCCTTGGTTCTGCTCTCCACTGGAAGCCTGTCTTTATCTCCGTCCTTAGGTTTTAGGAAACACTCGATTTTTCTCCCGCATAGACTAGCATGGTGATTATTATCTATACAGCCCTGTCTTTGTCTTCTTCCGCCTTCCTCTCTGTGCCTTGAGGACTGACAATGAGATTGTCAACACCCAGGATCACTTGACCTTGTGCCCACACCCTGTTACCTTGTGATCTCATCTTTGAATTTTTTTTTTAAGTTAAAATCTCAATCCTAGCATAGGATAAGGCACACGCATGGGATTCCCTTTTATTCCCTGAGATACAGTGCTCTTCTAGACTAGGCTCTTTGTCTTTTTCATTTTATGTTTTCTCCTCTGTGGTGTATTTGCAGCTGCCAAGGAGTTCTCTTTTTCATTTCATGGTTATCATGAAACACTTATCCAGAAATCAGTTCCTTTCCACTAGGACCTATTTGTTTCTCTCTAAGCAACAAATGGGTATTCCCAGTCCTAGCCAGTTGTTTCTTTTTAATTTTGTTTTTGCTTTTGCTTGGGTGGACCTCGCGAGCTCAAGCGGAGCAGCTGAAAGAGAAGAACAGAGGGGCCTTCCTTGCGGCTGGGAGCGGCCCTCCTCAGACGGGACCTCCAGTGTTTCCAGATTTTGGCAGATGGCTGCTTACACGCTGCTTGCGGCAGCGCTGTAGTGGTGGCGTGTCCTGCGGCCTCGGCAGACAATCCAAGAGCTCTGCATCCCTGTGGGAGCCTGGAACCTTTCCTCCCTCGGGGGGCTCCTCCTCGCTTGTGCATTTCTTAAGTAATTCTTCCACTGCTCCAGTCAAAAGCGAGAGAAAGGAACAAGTCCTGTGCTTCACTTGTCTCCAATTTGAGGATGGTGAATGGGAATTTTAGGGCTTCTGTAGACTCCCTGTGATTGCGAGGCTATAGCTGCCAAACGTCCCTTCCCCCTGGGCACAGTGACTACACCTCCCAGCCTCACTTGCAGTTAAGGAGGCCCTGTCTCAGAGCTCTTCTGACCAAGCCAGCCATGTCCAAGCTGACTCAATAGGTTATTTGCGATTTTCTAACTTTCCTCTCCTTCATGGAGAGGACCCTGAGGACCTGGAGGAAGAAGGATCCATAGATGGAAAAAGCCTGGGAGAACTTCCGTGGAGTAACCATGTTGATGTGTAATGAGTAAGAAGGAAACACGTAATGCATTAAACACTGAGGTTGTTACATTGCATTTTCAACAATTACCCTACCCTGAATAATTTACTCACCAGTATTGCTCCTTAAATCTTGGAGCTGTGGTTCAGATACATGCCATATCACACTACAGTATTTTAATTCTTTTCTTGCAGCCACATGGGGAAATCTAGGGCATTTGACTATTTTCCCTTTCCATATTTTATTCTACTAGTGATCTATGTTTTGTTTAGTTGCTAGTTTTTACTAGTTTCTGTTCATTTTTTTAGAGATACACCGATGTCAGGCAGATATTGTTACCTGAAAGTGACTCAGCATATTTTTTAAAAAATCTACTCTAACCATTTTTCCATTCTATTTTGCACTACATGTAGGTACTTACAAGCCTGTTTCTTTTCTAGACTGTAAGTTTCATGGCTTCAAGAAAGATGACCTAGTTTTCCGGTGACTCTTGTGGGGACCACAGCATCTGGGTCATAGTGGTGGGGGCTTAGTCACTAAGTCATGTCCAACTCTTGCAACCCCATGGACTGTAGCCTGCTAGGCTCCTCTGTCCCCGGGATCCTCCAGACGAGAATACTGGAGTGGGCTGCCATTTCCTTCTCCCCGGTTCACAGTAGGCACCCAGTATTTCTTGACTAATAGGTATACTTGTCACCTGTGGGACAGGATGACTGAATCTGGAATTCTGTCTGCAAGTTGCAGCTGGAGGTAAATATAACTGGGCTCAGCATTTGGGAAAAATATTAAGTAAAAGCTGTAAATCTTTCATTGGGCATACAGATGACTCTGTCAAAAAAGCTCAACAATTCATCATTTTAACTGCAATAAGGGAAAGTAAGCACAATCTATTGAAGTGCCAGATTCCTTGTGAATTATATAGAAGCAATCAACAAATCTAATTTTGAGAATATCAACAGAAACTCAGTAAAAGTTTTAGAACGGTTAATGTTCAAACACAGGTAGGTCAGCTTTGTTGTCTATTGACATACACACAGTATGAGACAAGTTTCTCAATAAACCTTCAATGATATAATCCAAATTTTCCTTTACAGGCTGAAACTTTATTACCTTAGAAGTTCATTGATAGTTTCAAGCACTTAACTGAAAATTCTAAAAACCAACAGACCCCTAGAGGAATAATGAGATGTGTAAATGGGACCAAATGCCGGATTGCCATTTTTGGCCTTTTCCTGGGCTTCCTGAGATAGTCCATCCAAAATCCCCATCCAGGAACAGAAGTTCAAGGCCATGGATGGTAGTCACTGGAATCTAAAGTTCAGGCTGGATATAAAGCAAGATCTGCCTTCATTTCTCTTTCCTATCTATATATCTATCACTCCATTGAATGAAACATGTTGTCTTCTTCCAGCTGTTATTCCCAAATCCATGTCTTCTCTGAGCTCTAGATCCAGCTGAACACTACATGTCACCAGGGGATGCCCCATAGGCACCAAAGTGATGTGCAAAAGATAAAACTCTTATCTGCCACCATTCTCACCCTACCTTAAGCCTGCCAGGGTGATCCTCACCATGTCAGTTTGTGTCCCATGCCTCATCATGTTGCAATACCAGAAATCACCTTTGATTCCGTACTTTCTTTAAAAATCCTGTCATCACTGCCTCTAAGGTATATTTCTCTACATCTCTTCTTCCCAGAATAATCTTGGTCATCACTGCCCCTCACCTTAACCCGAGCAACAGCCTCCTAATCAGTTCCCTTCTTCTGCATTGTTCACCACCAGTCCACAGCCAATCCAGTTAAAAAACACACACACACACATATCAAATCAAATTTGCCTCTCCTCGTGAAAGCCCAAAGGCACTAAATTAATTCATCCATATTGCTCTCCATCCACATCCCACAGCATTTTTCCTTCTTTGACATTTCCTTTTAGTGATAATTGTCATCCTTTTAGTTTCCCCTACATGCCAAGCTCTTTTTCCTTGCATTTGTCTTTTGCACATGACATTTACCTCCTGTTAGATGTTTCCCCCAGTTTGAAATGGCTAGTTCCTTATTCTTCACATCTTACTTTAAATGTCACCTCCTCAGAGAAGCCTTCCCAGATTGCCCTCCTTGGTCTTTTCCATCTGGGACATTGGTTCACTCAGTGTCTTGGATAATACTTGACACTTAGTGCTTATTAAATACAATTTAAATAAATTAGTGAATGAATTATTATAAGAATTTCTGTACTTAAGAGAACCACTGTAATTGAGATGATACTTTTACACACTTGTTGCTTATAAATTTGTAAGTCAACTGTTACCTAAGATTTATAGTGAAATAGGGTGGAGTTCCTAATGAAGCAAAGAGTTATTTTTGTTGTTCCCCAAAGGGAGGAAAAAAATCAGGATTAATTCTGGTAGAGAAAGTGCTGGTAAGTAAGGTCAAGGAAGAGAATAGAAACAGCTAACAGGAGGGGTTGTTTTATCTAATGTGGAATAGACATGAACTCCTCCTTGGTTCTTCCTGTAAAATCTACCTTGCTCACTAAGTGATTTTGAGACTATTGTTGCTAAATCTTGTATGTAGATTAGCAGAGACTAAGCCAGTGCTCGGGGCCATATGTGCAGCCTGCTCTCATAGACAAAGGAACCAGAGAATGAGGAAGGAAGCCACATGAAAGGAAAGCATTTTTAGAATAAGGTACAAAATGCAAAAAATATAAAAGAAAATTTGATACCTTTGAATACATTGAAATTAAAATTACTTTAAAAATCCACGTGAACAGGGGCAGGGGAGGGATAAATTGGGAGACTGGGATTGACATATACACACTACTATATATGAAACAGATAACTAGCCAGGAACTACTACATAGTACAGAGAACTCTACTCAATATTGTATAATAACCCGTATTGGAAAAGAATCTAAAAAACGGTGGACGTATGTATATGCGCAACTGATTCACATTGCTGTACACCTGAAACTAACACAACATTGTGAATCAACTATACTCCAGTAAAAAGTTTAAAAAACTAAGAAATAAAAGCCACATGAACAAAAGGAAAAGTCAAGCCACAGACTGGAAAATGCATTTGCTGTGTGTATCACCAACAAGTTTCAGTACCCAGAGTCTATGAAGAACACCAACATTTTTCCTCGGAGAACAATTCAGCAATATCTAGCAAAGTTGGAGATAGTCATATCCAGAAATTTAGCAATTCCACTGTAGTCTGACCCTCTGAAGAATCTTTCTATGTGGCAAAATGGATAAGACAACATCTGTGACTGTGAAAAACTGAAAACATCCTAAGAAAACAGACAAACAGATTGTGGCGAAATCAGACAACAGAAAACTATATTTAAAAAATTTTAAAACACGCCTGCCAAAACTATGTACGATCGGTGGACACAAGTGTATTAAAAATATAAAAATATGCATGAGAATTGGAGAAGGAAATGGCAACCCACTCCAGTACTCTTGCCTGGAGAATCCCGTGGACAGAGGAGACTGGTGGGCTGCTGTCGTCCATAGGGTCGCACAGAGTCAGACACAACTGAAGAGAATTAGCGTGCATTCATGAGAACAAAAACATCACATCATGAGAATGGTTCTTTCTGGAAAGGAAGGCACAGGGATGGAATCAGCAAATCTGCATGGGAAATCATGATTTATGAGTGGAAGGAGGATCCATGGGGCTTATGTTTGCATTAAAGTAATTTGTATATGTGTAAAATCTCTAAAAATTACACGAAAAATGTTAAAACTTAGGAAATACAGAGAAAAAAAGAAGTGGAATAATGTAAGATGAAACCTGGGATAAGATTAGTAAGCAAAACCCATACTGTACATGATCAATCACTCAGCAAAAATTATTCTAACTCTACAACATCTATTGAAACAATCATTTAAACTGTGTTCTAAATTTTAGGAAGTAAGTCCTCTCATGCAGATCATGGTGTTGTATTCAAAAATTTCATAACCTCCCAACTTTGGGGATTTCAGCAATGATTGCAAGCCCATCCCTTATCCAAAGAAGAGTGGCAGCCACGCCTCGGCCTCTGTGTCCTGCCTGCAGGGTAGACGGCAAGAGGGGTGAAGCTGCTTGTCTGGCTGACGTACTTCTGAGTTAGTCTGACAGAGGAGGCATAAAGTGCGTCTCTGAAAGCAAATGGAATTATATTGTCGTAAATAGGTAAAAGCTCTGGTTGGGGCACAGCAAGCACCCCACCCAATGAATCACTCCAGGCTGCTCTCCGTGCCAGAAATAATGCAGGGCCTTTTGTGTCAAAGGAAGCCACGACTTTTTCTACTCCCAAGCAGCAAGAGCACGCCTCTGCTCTGTTGGCTGTGAGGAAACTTCCTAAGATAGAGGAAAGAGGGGGGAAAAATAGAGCAAGCATGTGGACTCTGAGGAGAAAAAAATATGGGTCATGTTATTGTCTCCTTCTGCTCATCTTTGGAGAAATGAAATCCACTTTGAATCAACTAGGGATTTAACCTCCTTCTAAGGAGGCCAAGATTTTATCATAATATAAAACCTGACGCAATTGCAGTTGAATTTAAACCAGAGCTGCCGTTGGTCTTTATTTTTCCAGGAAGCTCTGACAGACGCCAGTGCCCATAAGCAATGAGCAATATAAAAAAGGTATTCTTTCTTTGCAGTAGGTCAGGATGCTTTGCTTCCTCATCTTTTCCCAATAGCCAGTAGGCTTGGCAATGGTTGTGCAGTGAGGTCTTACCGTAGGGGTACCCCAACCCTCAAGGAAGAGGTTCAGACTCACAAATCTCCCTTGCTCAATTCCTGACATCCAGGGTAAATGGGACCTGGGTCCTCAAGGAAGTGTTGCCACCACCTCAGCTTCCAGAGTCTAGAGATAGGAAGCTTTCTCCTCTGTGGGCCCTGTCACACACCCCCTCCTCCTTCCACAGAGAGTGGAGGGAGCGATATCTCCATTTAGAAACAAGCCACCCAGATTGTGAAGACATACATTTACATCCCAAACTCCTTCCAGCCTAGCTTGTGTAACAAAAATGAATGTGACACCCTCGGGGAGGATTGTTCCTGCTGCGAGGACTCTCCGGAAGTAGTTGAGAGTGAAAGCTGGTCGCTCAGCCATGTGCCAGTCTTTGCAATCCCATGGACTTACAGCCCGTCGGGCAACTCTGACCATGGAATTCTCCAGGCGAGAATACTGGAGTGGGTTGCCAATTCTTTCTCCAGGGGATCTTCCTGACCCAGGGATTGAACACAGGTTTCCTGCATAGCAGGCAAATTCTTTACCATTTGAGACACAAGACAAGCCCTCCAGAGGTAGTTGACATTTATTCAGAAGACCACACATATCAGAGATGGCATGCACAAGGATTCACTGGCTTGACCACTGATCAACCCACAAGTGTGCTAATGAGCATAATGAATAATACAAATGGATTGTCATTGGTGAACTCAACGTCTTGTTAACCAGCATGATGGACATTAGACATGAGCTTTCCTTGGTGAAAATGATGGTCTTCAGATACAAGGGTGGGCAAGAATATGGCAGATATATCCTTATTCTTACATGAACAGAGAGTTTTTTAAAATCTAGCATACCTTCTACCCTCTTTAATTCCTATTTGGTCCCAGGATACTGGTTTAGAAGATTCTTGATCATTTCATTCTAAAACGAAAAATGGTGGGAAAAAATGTATGCCATAGAATTTTTGCCTTAAGTGAAATTCTCATTCAGGGTGATTTGGGAGTGGACAAAAGAACCGAGAACCAGGATTTCACTGACTTTATGGAACTTTGGGCTTGCTTGCCTTAGATTTTAGATTTATGGAAGAACGCTGTCTGAATCTTGTTTCCTTCTATCTCACAGAGATCTGGGGAAGGAAACAGCAAATCTTACCACAGCTAATACTAAAAGGAAGCCAGCTGTGCACAGCGAATTAAGTTTAAGTAAGCTTTTAGCATAAGGACAAAGGCAGACTCAAATGATGGCTCAGGGAGAAAATAAAATTGGAAAAGAATGAAGATATAGGAGAAGGCAATGGTAACCCACTCCAGTACGCTTGCCTGGAAAATCCCATGGATGGAGGAGCCTGGTAGGCTGCAGTCCATGGGGTCGCACAGAGTCGGACATGACTGAAGCGACCTAGCAGCAGCAGCGGCAGCGTAACTGGTCAATAAATGACTAATGGGAAAAGAGCCAAACAGACGGGCTTAGAGGAACAAAGAAAAGTGAAAAATTAAAAATAACTGAAGGTACCAACCCAGAATGGGAATGATAGGAACCACTGAAAACAAATAGGTAATATGAAGATATACATTCAAACTTTGAGAATAAGATAAAATCATGACCACATGTCCTTTCAATGTCAGAGGAATATTATCTGTTCCCAGAATCATTTAATTTTCTAGGAGAAGGTAACTATGTTTGATTAATGATTTCTCTTGATTAGGAATTGTAATTTTTGAAGTTAAATGTTAACTTTAGGTTTTCTCTGATACAAACGTAAACAATATCTGAACACTGGAAATGGTTTTGCCAAAAGGGCCATTTTTATTATTTGTATTTTTACCATTTTACCAGTTTTATTGCCCTGTAGGAAGTAGACAGATTTTATACCTAAATTTAGCAACCTATTCTAGCAGTAATTCTTTCTGGGCCTATATATAATGAGATTTTCAAATTCTCTTTGAATCAGCTTTAACATCCTGCTGGTTCCCTCATTAACGAGTTAAATAAATCTTTGACATGATAGTCATGTTTTAATTTTTTTGAATTATACTTTGGTAAAAAGTTGGAAAAGTTGCCAACACATTTATGTGTAGCTTCCAATGGCGCAGAGTCAGGAGACAGATTGTTGTCCTATTATTACTGCTCTCCAAATACCTACAAGGAGAGATGCAACGTGTTCTCTTTGGGTGAAAATATTTTCATTGCCATTTCACAAAGAAGAAAATTGAGCTTGAAGAGGTGAAGTAAATTTGCCCTCATTAAAAGCATCAGAGTGTGTATTCAAAAGGATGCTGGAGTCTTTTCCCCAAGTTACACAACCTTCAGATTCCATGAATAGAATTAGAAAATGAAATTAAGGAGTCACCACAAAAACACACTTCCGTCTGAAGCGGCCCTTCAATGCTCTGTGTTGCTCCAGGCGCTTTGCGGAAATGTCTAGCGCAGTCTGGCCAAGGCTTCTGCAGCCTGAGGCTCAGCCTCACTGTGAGACATCTGCACTCTTACAGGCTCTTCCTGCAGCCCTCTCCTAATAGTGGGATAAAATCGTCTTGGCTTTGGTTCTAACTAGGGCGTCTGTGGGGTCGCACAGAGTCGGACACATGACTGAAGTGACTTAGCAGCAGCAGCAGCGGGGCATTTAGGGGAACCGTGCAATTATTATTGCAATTTTTGAGTTGTCAGAAAAGGAAAGAAAATACATTTAAGAAGATCAAAATAGTCTAAAACCAACATTCTCCCTATTTTGAGACCAAGGTTTTAAAGTTACATATTCCTCCTTTTTTTCACTTTCTTTCTTCCTTTAAAACAGGAAGATTAATTCTGATGGACAGAAAGAGGACTGGGAAGTAAGAATTTGAACAAGACTCCTAAAGAAGAGATGCTGAGAAAGGACTTGTCGGTTGTCAAGTCATCCTTTTTCTTATATTTTCTGGGCACCCTCCCAGATACATCCATTTATGAGATTCAGGGTCTATTTAAAAAGACAGTGTGAACACGGAGGAAACAGTTCAATAGAGGCAGATGCTAAATGCTATGGAAATTCAGGAAGATGTGAGTGGGGTGGGGGGAGTGGGGGGATGGGTAGCGGAAACCAGGGGGTCTGTTGATACAGATAAGAGTGAATGAAGAGGTCAGAGTCCATAGGCGTCTCCAGGAATTTGTAAGGTTGCTGAGCAGGGAGTAAAGATTTCCAAATACAAGGAGACCTGTTTGCAGAGTATATGTTATAAAACAATAATAATAAAGTCATAGTTATTGTGTTCTTACTTTTTTCCAGGTATAATGAGTAACAATTCACACATATGCCGTGTGTGTTTAATTTCATTAGGCCCTCAGTCTGTGAGATAGATAAAATTATACCCATTTCACAGATGAGAAGATGGACATGCCACCCAAGACTTTAACCAAGAGTTACTGAGTTCACTCCTTGTGTGTGTTCATATGAAGGTCGGGACAGTATATCTGTGCCCAGGCAGAGGTGGGGCAACCACGTGGTGAAGTTGCAAGTCACTGAGAAACAACAGGCTTTAGAGGATGACTTTAGACTTGTTTTTTTTTGGGGGGGGGTACATGGCATGATGAAATCAGGATGCAGGATAGAAAAGCAGAGAGAGGAAAAGCAGGGCCTAGATTATAATACACATTTCTTTTCAAAAGATTAACTCCTTCTATTTAAAAAATGTATCTTATCTGCCTTCATATAGTTATATTCTTTATAATTTTTGATAAAATGTAAACCAATCATAAAGAGCCATTTTGGAAATTGCTTTACAATTTTTAAAGCATTTTAAATACTTCGGTCCTAGGAATGCTGTGAGACGGGAGAGCAGGGATCGCTTCCTCCTTTGTACAGAGGAGGGAAATAGGCAGGAAGTTCCATATTCCTCCTTCTCCGTCTTCAGCAGCCAGAAACAATACCATTGCTTGTCCACTAGAGACAAGCCAAACATGTAAAACTCATCTTTCATACATAAAATAGGTAACTAACAAGGACCTAGCGCATGGCACAGGAAACTCTACTCAATACTCTGTAATGGTCTATATGGGAAAAGACTCTAAAAGAGAGTGGATATGTGTATATGTATAACTGATTTACTTTGTTGTACAGCAGAAACTAATGCAACATTGTAAATGAACTATATTACAATAAAAATGTTACGATAAAAACAAAAATCATCCTTGAGTCCTCTCTTTTCCATATGGCTTCACTCCAATCAGCAACCATGACAAACCACTGTTCATCATTTTAATAACTCTGAAACACAACGCCTCCACCCTCTGTCTAGATCATACCTGAGGCTCCCATCACTCACCTCCAACAACCTGAAACTGACCAGCCTTGCCTCCAGCCTCACTGACCCCCAATTCCTTTCATAACTCCCACCCCACCGTGGGAGTTTTATGAGGTCTCTGGGGCCAGCAGGAAGTATCTGGTGCATCATACATTCACGCTGGATGCCAAATCTCCTAGACACATCAAACACCTTTGCTGGCCCCACAGAGCTTGTGTGGGAAATCCCCACGTGCTGTTTTGTGTGCCTGGAATACTCTTCCTCCTTGTCCACATGGGTCTTTGGATTTCACTTGCTATGCCTCCTTCCCCAGAAAGCCTTTCCAAGTCCCCCTAGACTCGAGTCAGGCGATTTTCTGCGTACACTTAGCTTAGCGTGACACAGAACTCACCACTCTCACATCACACACTTTCCTGCTTGTCAGTGGCATCAGTAGGCTACAAAGATATTGGATTTTTCCCTCTGTCACCAATTCCTTTCACACCTCATAAGATACATATACATATTGTACATTAAAAGAGCTTTACAGGGACTTCTCTGGTAGCCTGGTGGTTAAGACTTTGCTTCCCAATGCAAGTGGTGAGGGTTTGATCTCTGGGACCTAAGATCCCACATGCCTCACATGGCCAAATATCCAAAAAACACAAGCAATCCTGTAACAAATGCCATAAGGGCTTTTAAACTGGTCCACACCAAAAAATCTTGGGGAAAAAAAAAAAGAGGACTTGACAGGGTAGAGTCTTCAGCTGGGCTCTAGGGAACATATGAAATATAAAATGTTTCTTGTCCTTGAGGGAGATTTCTAGGAACCTTGAAAAAAAAATTAAATTCAAGGAAAAATAACACATGCTAAATGGCCAAATGTAACAAGCTGAATGATGGCTCTTCAAAAGACATATCTACTCAGAACTTCTCAATGCATCTTATTTGAAAAAGAAAGGGTCTGTAGGGATGCAATAAAGTTAAAGATCTTGAGATGAGAACATCCTGGTTGACCTGAACAGGCCCTAAATCCAATGCAAGTGTCCTTATCGGTGAAGAAGATGCTAAGAGAAAAGGAGAGAGAGAGGACGGCAATGTGGAAACAGAGGCAGCGGCTGGAGTGAAGGATAAGCTGAGGGTCATCCGCTACCCCAGAGGCCAGGAGAGAGATGGGGACAAGTTCTCACCCAGAGTTTCCAGGAGAACCAGCACCACTGACACTTCTATCTTGGACGTCTGGTTTCCAGAACTAAGCGGGGATACTTTGTTCTTTGAAAGTCACCAAGTTTGTGATGAATGTGTCACAGGAGCCCTAGGAAACGAATGCATCAGATAATAACAGTAATAAGAATAGCAAGATCTCACTTGTTTTCAGTGCTTTTGCTCATGTTAACTTAACTCCAACAACCTCAGTTGTTATCTCTTCCTTTTTCTTGTACTCATTTTCCAATTGTCAGACTTAACTGTAGTGATGAGCATGTAGAGATTGTTAAGTACTTGGTAAACGCTGATTGACAGGTAACTACATTTTGTATAAGAGAGAAATTCTACCACAAACAGAGCAAAAGTGAAAACACAGACAGAAATGTGTGCCCCTCTGTTACTTCAAAAAGGGGAAAAAAAACATCTGTCAGCAATAGGAAAGAACAGTCAAAAGTACACAATATCGAGGACAAAAATGAAGAAATAAGTTGTTTCATGACAATGTAAATATATAAATTTTTCAAGTTAGAAAATAAATGACTACCATCTCATCCAAGTTACAGGAGCTCCTCTGAACATTTTAATTATGCTTTATCAGTTCAGTCGCTCAGTTGTGTCCAACTCTTTGCAACCCCATGAACTGCAGCACGCCAGGCCTCCCTGTCCATCACCAACTCCCGGAGTTTACCCAAACTCAAGTCCATCGAGCCAGTGATGCCACCCAGCCATCTCATCCTCTGTCGTCCCCTTTTCCTCCTACCCCCAATCGCTCCCAGCATCAGAGTCTTTTCCAATAAGTCAACTCCTCACATGAGGTGGCCAAAGTACTGGAGTTTCAGCTTTAGCATCATTCCTTCCAAAGAACTCCCATAGTGATCTCCAATTCAAGAAAGATATATTGTGAGCTAAGTTGCTTCAGTCATGTCTGACTCTTTGAGACTCCATGGACAGTAGCCCAACAGGCTCCTCTATCCATGGGATTCTCCAGGCAAGAATACTGGAGTGGGCTGTCATACCCTCCTCCAAGGGATGTTCCTGACCCAGGGGTTGAACCTGCATCTTCTGCAGCTTCTGCATTGCAAGCAGATTCTTTACTACTGAGCCACCAGGGAAGCCTGTTGGTTACATTGGTAATCAAAATATTCAGAGCTACACTGGAGAAAAGAGTTTCTCTCCCCCACCCCCCCATCACCAAAAAAAAAAAAAAAGAAGAAGAAGAAAAAATATATGATAAACATAATCAGCTGGAACTGAAGAGTGTCAGTAAAAAGGAAGAGTCAATTTTTTCTCCTTTTGTGGTTTGAAATTTGAACCTACACCCTTAGCGCCAAATGCTGTCCTTCCTGGTGAGGGACACAGTCCCTGAGCTCAGAGAACTTACCTTACCTTCTCCCACATCTCACCCTACATCACTAAAGTCTGCTCACAGCAGTTCCTCTCACCTAGCACATCATGGCCAGCTAACAAGAAAAAAATGATAAGACACACAAAAAGGAAAAAAAAACACAATCTGAAGACACGGAGCAAACTAAGAACCAGACATAATAGGGATGCTCGAAATATCAGACAGGGAGTTTTAAGCAACAATGATTAATATGCTAAGGTCTCCAATGGATAGACAGGAGGCAAGAACAGATGTGCAAGGCTAGCAGAGAGATGGAAATTCTAACGAAGAACCAAAAAAAAAAAAAAAAAAACTCAATAGATTAAAAAAAAAAAAAAAAAAACCTTTGTAAGAGAAGTAAAGAATGTCTTTGACAGGCTTATTGGTAAATTGGACGTGGCTGAGGAGAGACTCACTGAGCTAGAGGATATTTCAATAGAAACCTCAGAACCTGAAAAGCAAAGGGGACATAGAACTAAAAAAACAGAACAAAATTCCAGGGACCATGGACAACTACAAAGTGTGTAATATATGTGTAATGGGACTACCAGGAGGAAAAGAAAGGGAGAAAGGCAGAGAAGAGATATTTGTAACAGTAAAGATTAAGAACTTCCCCCAAATTAATGCCAGACACTATATATAGACCCTGCTATATATAGCAGAGAACACCAAGGAGGATAAATGTCAAAATCTACACCTAGGAATACTACCCTCAACTACAGAAAACAATGATACAGGAAAAAAAAAAAAATCCTCAAAAAAGCCCAGAAGGAAAACATATTACCTACAGAGGAACAAAAATCAGAACTCCATCCAACTTTGCCTCCAACAAGAAGACAGCACAGTGAAATGTTTCAAGTCTTAAGAGAAAAGCAGTGAAGGTGAAATAAGACATTTCACAGTGAATATCAACTAACGAATTTGTAAGTACACAAGCTTTTATGTTTTACATTTTTTATGTATTATGTGGATGTTTATGTATTACCTCAGTGTTTTACTTTCTGAAAAATTCATCAATCTATATACTGAACATAGTAAAAATTTATTTTTATAAAAGGTCTACAGAATGAGGAGGGGAGATGATCAACAGTGAAGCTTTAATGACCACCTCCAGTTTCTCCTGCTACACTGATCACCAGTTCCTGGCTTGAGTTTTAGATGAGAAAAAAAAAATTAACTTCAAATCATGTTCACTATTTTGCTGATTACAAAGACTGGACCTTTTGACTACTGGACTTTTAATTACCTAAAAGTAACCAGAAAGTGCACTGGGTTCCTGAACTTTTATGCAGGGTGAATGTTTTAAGAACTAGGCAATTTACAAAGCGTTGCCTTTACAATATTTTGCAAACCTTCCTGAGATGGTCTGCTTGTTCCTTGTTTGTGTCAAAGGCAGAGGATGTTGTGAAGGACTTGAGTCCTTCCAAGGAAATCCAAGGAATCCAAGGAAATCCTCTGTGGACCTCCTGTGAATGAGACAAGCCTTCACAATATTCCAAGGCTGCTTGTTACAGCGTTTAGCCTCACCTAGCTAACATACTGCTCTTAGAAGCTCCAGGTAAATGAAGTCCCAAAGGCCAAGGGTGAAAGGCAGAGGGACAGAGAATGCAATTTATGCTCAACAAATACTGCATTGTGCAAACCTCTCTGTTGACAGTAACCACAATGTCTCAAACATCTATCACCAGCCCTGTTCAATGTTAACTTCTTTACATACATTTTTTTTTCATTTTATTCCTACAACTATCTTTTCAAGTGAGTATGACTATCACCATTTGTGGGTAAAAGGAAATGAGGCTCAGACTCACATTTAAAAAGTAGCGATCTTTCCATAGTGCACTCCGTTCTAGATTCAAAATAGGTCCGTCTCAGACCCAGAGCCCTTCAATTCCAGTAGGCCAGCATTTCCCATGCTGAGAGATCTGATGACTGATTTCTCAAGGAACCCTATGACTTAGAAAGTTACTGAATCTCTCCAAGCCTCTGTTTTCTCACCCATAATTCTGAAATAAAGATAGTAAAACTAGGATTGTCCTAAAGGATAGTTACAAAGTGTTTGGAATAGCCCAGGTGCATGGAGGTTGTCTAACACTGATTAGCTATTGTTTTATTAATGTGGGTATAATTATTGGATAAACAGATGATCTAACCAAAGTTTTAAAAGGTGGGGGAGGCTCATGATTAAATACATTTGGTTAATCCTGGAGAAGCAAAATCCAACAGGTCTTGTACGCAGGACAATGACATTCCAAGTAGGAAAGGTAAGCAATACAGTGTTTCCAGCACTTATTTGCAGAGAAATAAAAACTTTTTTTTTCGGAACATATTCATTAACATCATTAATTTACCGAACAGACATTTATTGCACTGATATAATGACAAAAACAATTTGCATAGTTCGTCTCTCATGAAGCTGGTAGACAGCAGGGGAAAGATACAAAATCAAGTGAAAAACAAATTTAAAAGTTACAAACCATGAAGGACTCTATGAGGTGGAACTTGAGAGTCCCTTTGAATGCTGGAAAGCATAGAGGGAAAGGAAGTGTTACAGGGGAGGGACAGGGTGCTAGGGACAGGAAGACAACCCATGGAAATTTTTCATGGAAATCAGAATGAATCTCAAGCTAACAGCTTTCTCCCTATTTGTTGTTTTCAAAGACTGACACTTAATCCCAACAGAAGCCATGCCCATTTAGGACAATTATGTCATTTGTCCAATTACCCTATTGTTGCTATGATAATCAAAACACAGAATGGTGCAAATAGAGAAATTAGAGACTTTGGTACAAACATGAATTATGCAGATGAGGAAACGGAAGCCAGGGGAGGTTAACTGACTAGAGCCCCTCCTCTGGCTGCCTGGACCCACACTAGTGTCGTTACATCACTGTCAGCCCCATCATTCATCAGTTTCTGAACTAGAAAAAAGCAAATATTTATTAACCTTGGCACAACACACGGTGCTCAGGGGACTACCGTGAGCAACAGCCCACTCTCTCCCTCTTTTGGTTGATCCCTCCACTGTTCACTTGAAACTGTCACAACATTGTTAATTGGCTATACCCCAATACAAAAGGTTTTTGATGTTTAAAAAATAAATAAAATGAAATTTAAAGAATCTCTCCCGCTAGGGTCCTTAGAGTCCTGTTGGGGGACCTGGTTCAAATACAGGAAAATAAAAACAATCAAGTTGAAATAGGAGCTCAGGGGAGCAATGGAATAGAAAAAAAACAGATCTTATTGAAAAACAAAAGCAAGACCTCCTCTCGGGCACCATTTGGAAATTTGATTATAAACGATGGGTCTCAGGTACTTTGCTAAAACACTTCGCATGCTTTTAAACCCACAATACCAAGTGCTGGGAAAGACTAAGACAAATGGAACCCTTAAGCATCACTGCTGAGAGTACATGATAGTATACCACTTTGGAAAACAGGTTGACAATTTCCTATAAAGTTAAAAATAGGCTTACCTATGACCCACCAATTCCACTCCTAGGTATCTGCCCAAGGGAAATGAATCCTATATTGTCCTAAAAATTTGCACAAAATATTTATAGCAGCTTTATGCATGATCATCAAAAATTAGAAGCAATTCAGGAGGGTCCTTCAACTGGTGAAAGGATTAGCAAACAGGTATTTCCCCATAAGGGAACACTCCTCAACAGTAAAATGGAACAAACTGCTGACATACAACATGAAGGAATCTCAAATGCACTTTCTGAAGGAGCAAAGTGCTGTTCTAGTGAAGCGAAAAGGTCAGCAAACACTAAACAAAAGATGCAGGAAACTGCACAGTGATAAACCATATAAAATAACACAGGAGAGGAACGAGATGGGGAGTGCTGAGGATGTGACTAAGATAGGCCAGTTGGAAGAGCAAGGCCCTATTTCCAGCCATATTCTACAGGGACTGGATCCTTCAGTATGGGGCAAAGGCATTCCTGGAAGGGCCAAAAAAGCCCAGTCTGCAAGAATTAGCCTTAGGACCCCTTAATGAGACAGGGCAAGAGCTCTGTGACCTCAACTAGGTAAGGTCTACCAGTCCCTTGCCAGCCTGAAGAAGCTTCAGAAGACAGACCTTCATCTTCCCAATAAAGCTTTCTTGGGATCTATGATTCTCAGGGGAGATTTGAGACAGGAGGTAGACAGGCCCCCCAGGGTAAGCAACTGAAGTTCATTCCTTATGGAAGAAATTTCAAAATAATAGCAGGACAATCAAGGGAGGAGGCTGGGGCCTGCCCAGAGAAGAGATAAGGGAGCACATCTCATTCTCGAAGTCGGGAAACCTTTCCGACTAGAAAGCTCCTTAAAGGGAGTGATGTCAAAGCTACCCAAAGCTCTCTTTGCTGGAATCCATCTTGGCTGAGAGATGCATGCACACACGTGGGAGGATCCTGAAATATACCAAATATGAACTCTAAACCAGACAAACCAAAAGGATTGGCCAAAGGAAACCCAGAAAAAAATGTCTTACAAAAGTGATTCAAATCGCCATGAGGGTGTGACTCTCTCTGAGCCCACCCTTGTGTGTATCCACAAGTACTGGACTCTTTTCCTCCTAAGAAACGCCTTGTTTCACTGCTCTCCTTCTTTGTGGGAATTCTCTTCTACAAAGCTGAAAGGCCAGGTCCTTGTCACTGACCACTAGTCTAGTGGCTAGGATTCAGCTCTCACTGCCACGACCCAACCTTAATCTCTGGCTGGGAACTGAAACCCTGCTTCAAGCCACTACAGGCTAAGGCCATCTGATATAAGATGGACTTGCAAGTGCAAATGGGGGGGGTCGGATGAGGACGCTCTAAGAAGATGACACTTGAGCAAAGACCTGATGGGCATGAGGGGTGAGACCTTGTCATATGAGGGAAGAGTCTGGAGTGTACAGGAAGTGCATGAGAAAATCCTTGGAAGGATTTCCTAAGAAAGATCATAAATGCACTTCTACCTTAACTGACCACTCCGGCTGCTAATTAGAAAATAGATCCTTGCAGCTGAAGAAAAGAAACAGGAAGGAGAGAGGGTACCACCCACATAGCTCAGATGGAAGGAAGATGACGACTGAGGGGAAAATTCTTTCTGATGACTCCATGGAGACACACACACACACACACACACACACACATTTTTGAAAGGGGACATTCTCTCCCTGAAGGAAACAGAGCTAGAGCAGCTCCAGGAGGCATGATGTAGCTTGAGCAAACTGCTAATTATGCCAGCAACAAAAGTAGTAAAAGGAGAAAAATGCTGGCTCTTAATGTCAGCGAGACAAATGTTTACTGTCTCCTGGGAAGACGGGCAATGGAAAATGAACAGAGCTCAGTCTGGTTAGCACTGATCAGTCTTCCCCAAGCATGTGTTGTTGAGAAGGCTGTCAGACACAACTAAGGGGAAGAGGGGACAACAAGGAGTCTAAATGGCTTTAAAAGACCCCCATCTGTCCAGAATGCCCCTCTGTGAGTCCTACCCAAACCACCTCCTCAAAACTTTGAAACCTGAGCTGCTGCCTAATGTGATTATATAACCAGTACTTCTGGACAGGAACTGAAAAAACCAGGCCCTACCCAGGATCAACAGAGAGTAATAGACATATATTCTTTGTGCCGGCCTTCAGTTCAGTTCAGTTCAGTTCAGTTCAGTGGCTCAGTCTTGTCTGACTCTTCACGAACCCATGGACTGCAGCAGCATGCCAGGCCTCCCTGTCCATCACCAACTCCTGGAGTTTACTCAAACTCATGTCCATCGAGTCGGTGATGCCATGCAACCATCTCATCCTCTGTCGTCCCCTTCTCCTCCTGCCTTCAATCTTTCCCAGCAGCAGGGTCTTTTCCAGTGAGTCAGTTCTTCACATCAGGTGGCCAAAGTATTGGAGCTTCAGTTTCAACATCAGCCCTTACAATGAATATTCAGGAGTGATTTTCTTTAGGATGGACTGGTTTGATCTCCTTGCAGTCCAAGGAACTCTGAAGACTCTTCAATACCACAATTCAAAAGCATCAATTGTATGGCACTCAATTTTCTTTATGGTCCAACTCTCACATCCATAAATGACTACTGGAAAAACTATAGCTTGGACCAGTCGGACCTTTGTCAGCAAAGTAATGTCTCTGCTTCTTAATATGCTGTCTAGGTTGGTCATAGCTTTTCTTCCGCGGAGCAAGCGCCTTTTAATTTCATGGCTGCAACCACCATCTGCAGTGATTTTGGAACCCAAGAAAATAAAGTCTGTCACTGTTTCCATTGTTTTCCCATCTGCTTCCCATGAAGTGATCAGACCTGAGGCCTTGATCTTAGTTTTATGAATGTTGAGTTTTAAGCCAACTTTTTCACTCTCCTCTTTCACCTCTTTACTGGCCTTAGTCTGGGTTTTCCTAGAAATCAACTCTAAGTACAGATTCAAGTGCAAGCATTTATTTGGGGGATGCAGGAAGCTTTATTAAGAAGTGGGAAAGTGACACAGGAAGAGAAGCCAGCCCATCAAGCCAGGCTTTCTTGTAGAGAAATGGAGCTTGATTCTTTGTGCAAATTCAGATGCTGTGTAAAATAATACCTAGGAGTTACTTCACCCAAGGAAACACAGGAGCTGGGGTATTGATACACCACCTGCTAGTTATCACTGGCCAAGGGCTGCTGAGGAGCAGGGAATGAGTAATTTTCCAAGTGCTGACAGCCTCCTAAGGCAGAAACTTTAGAAAAACGTCTCCAGGGACCTCCCTGGCTGGTGCTCCAATGGCTGACACTACACACTCCCAATGCAGGGGACCTGGCTTCCGTCATTGTTCAGGGAGCTAGATCTCACATGCTGCAGCTAACCGTTCACATGCCGTAACTGAAGATTCCGCACGATATAACAAAGGTAAGATCCTGTGTGCCGCAACCAAGACTCAGCACAGCCAAATACACACATACACACATAGAGTGTTTTTAAAATTTAAAAAAAAAAAGAAAAAGCCTTCAGGAAAAGAGATGTAGATACAAGCATTTGGATGTCAAAGGGAGCTTTCAGAAAACCTGAGACCCAAGGGCAGAACAAAACACCACAGATTGTGCTTCACTGCAGGCTTCCACACATGGTGTCAAGAGCAAGGCATTTCTTTGCCTCTGCAGAGGAAATGATTTCAACAAATTGCAAAAAAGGAGAAACTCTTCCCGCTATCCATTTTTCTCAAAGCACCCCTCATTGATTTATCCATTACATTATTGTTATAAATTAATAAAGTAAGGCACACGTTAATTTACTTTATTGGTTTCTCAGCCACTGATTTCCTATTATCCCTTTCTATTACCCGACTCACCGACTCCTGCAGATAAACTGTCTGCAACACAAATGCATCCCAGACTCTTGGATTTTATTAAGTATATAAAAGGTGTGTGATTTGTATTAACAACTCAGCTCATCACCCCATATTCAAAACTTAGCCAATTAAGCTCAAGTGCATATTAAAATAGGAAAGAGAGTCCCAATTTCTTATTAACATTCTTATTGCCTAATGAATGGTTCATTCTTTCTAATTCTAGTGTCATTTGCTTAATTTTCTTTTAATTTCTTAAATGTAAGAAAAACATGTCTAATTTTCTAGATGTGTGAAAATACACTAGCTTAATATTGCTTGTGAAAACTTCCTAGAACATTGAAGAAAAGTGCAATCATGAGTTATCAGTAATTTATATACCATCTGACACAGTGCCAGATAAACAGCAGGCACTCAATAAATGCTTGGTGAATGGATGAATGTGCCTACAGTTATAGGACCACTGCGTAGGCACAAATCAGGAGACCAGTTCTGTTGTGACTACAGCAGCTTGCTTATCTGTTAGTCTGTTGTGTCCTCCCAGGTTTTGGTGAGCCCTGTAAAGTGAATATATGTTTGTATCATAGTATTTCTTAGGGTTAATTGGAAAGCTTATTTCTAGACTTCTTTGATACAGTAATAGATTTCAATAAGAACAGAAGCCATTATTTCATTCTTTATTCATTCAGAATATTTACTAAATGCTAACTATGCTTCACTCCTTTATTCATTAAAGTATTTACTAAATGCTAACTATGGGGGGGCTTCCCTGGTGGTCCAGTGGCTAAGACTCTGTATTACCAATGCAGGGGCCTTGGGTTCAATCCCTGGCCAGGGAACTAGACCCCATCTGCCACAGCTGAAGATTCTGCATGCTGCAATGAGCCTGAAGTGCTGCAACCAAGGCCTGGCACAGCCAAATAAATAAATACTGTTTAAAAGATTAAAAAACGCTAACTATAGGCCAGGATTTATAAACAATTTTATAATGCAGATAAAGTTAGAATAATGACTAGAACATTATCTGTGGTAAACAGTTTTTAATGCAACATAGTGTGGCCCACAGAACAAGGAAACTGATACCAGAGGAAGTCTAGAAAGTTTCATGCAACATGGGATATTTGAGATGCGCCTTCTTTTGGCTCAAGAGGCTCCTGGAGGGTGAAAAAGTAGGCAAAGGCATTTGGGGTGAAGAGTCAACATATGCAGAGTTGTAGCCTTTAAAAATATTACTTTTTTTTTTTTTTAGGAAACTTGGTTGTAGTGTTACTGTATTAGTCATAGTTCTCCAGAAAAAAAAAAACATTAATAGGTTCTAGAAAGAGAGAGAGAAGAGAAAGAAAGAAGATTTATTTTAAGAAATTGACTCATATGACCATGGGGGCTGGCAAGTCTGAAATCTGTAGAGCAGGCAGGCAGGCTGGAAATTCACCCACAAGTTGACGTTCCATCCAGTTTTCAGACCAACAGTCTGTAAATTCAGTCAGGATTTCTACGTTCCAACCCTGAGACATAATCCCTCCTTCTAGAAACCTAGTCTTTTCTGTCAAGGCCTTCAACTGATCAGATGAAGCTCACCCACAGTATGGAGGGTAGTCTGCTCTGCTCAAAGATTATTGTGCGTGTCTGTATGCTAGGTCAGTCAGTCGTGTCCGACTCTTTGTGACCCCATGGACTGTAGCCCACCAGGCTCCTCTGTCCATGGGATTCTCCAGGCAAGAACACTGGAGTGGGTTGCCATGCCCTTCAAGGCTCAAACCCACATCTCTTAACATCTCCTGCATGGGCAGGTGGGTTCTTTATCACTAGCGCCACCTGGGAAGTCCAAAGTTTACTGAGTTAGGTGCCAATCACAGCAATATCTCAATCAAACAGCAGAGGGCCATGGTCTGGCCAAGTAGACACATGGAGGAAACACTCCACAATCATGGAAGCAGGGGTCCTCAAGGTGAGACCTCAGCCAGCACAGCCATATGACCTGGGAACCCGACAGAAACACAAGCTCCTGGGCCTTCACCAGACTTCCTGAAGCAGAAGCTCTCAGGTTGGGGCCCATCAAGAGGATGCTAACCAGCCCTTCAAGTGCTCCTGGTGCATGACAGGGTCAGAACCACTAGACTACTAGCTTGAGTTCTAGTGTCTAGGTCAGAAAGAAAAGTACTAACACAGAAGCAGGTTATTATTGCCTTTCTGTTCCTGGGCTTCAGTCACTTGATAGATTCCACGCTTAAATGGCATACCTGCTAGAGGAACAACAGAAGAGAGCACTATCGATTGTTTATAAATCTTTACTCAGAGATGCTGTGTAACGCATCCACTGACATCCTCCTCCATCACCAGCTCCAGCTCCTTAGCTACAGACTCTGCTGAGCTGGCTTCCATCTCCTTGACGAAGGTCAGTCAGATCTACATCAGAACTTGCCTCCAGACTCTTCGATCGCCCTTCTGTTGGTATTGATCCTGCAGTGGGGACCCTCTGTGAACTGCTTCACAGAGTTCCAGAGACAATAAGTCAAGATAAGAAACGGGGATGGGTACTGTTTGAACTCCTCTCAGCGATTTAAATACCCTAATCATTCACTGCCCACAAGGCTCCTCTCGGCTGAAACAATGCTGCGTAACAGACGAGCACACAACCTCAGTGACTGCAATGATGTGTGCTTACCGTCTGTGCATCTTAGGCAGGCCACTCTTCCAGTCCAGGCTAGACCCATCACATGTCTAAAGATGGGATGGCTGTATATGACCCTACAATCCCACTCCTGGGCACATATCCAGAAAAAATCATAATTCAAAAAGATACATGCACCTCTACGTTCACAGCAGTACTATTCACAACAGTCAAGACACAGAAGCAACCTAAATGTCCATCGATGGACGGGTAAAGAAGACGTGGTACATACATTCAGTGAAATATTACTCATCCATGAGGAAGAATGAAACAATACCATCTGCAGCAACATGGGTGGAGATGACCCTACTAAGGGAAGTAAGTCAGAAAGAGAAAGCCAAATACCATATGACACCACTTATATATGGAATCTACAATACACACAACACAAGTGAACATACCTGTGAAACAGATCCACAGACACGAAGGGCAGACTCATGCTTGCCAAGGGGAGGGAGGAGGAGGAGGATGGATTGGGAATTTGAAATTAGGAGATGTTGTTTGGATAAACAACAAAGTCCTTCTGTATAGCAGAGGAAACTGTATTCAATATTCTCTGATGAACCATAATAGAAAAGAAGATGAAAAAGAATGTATATATATATGTGTAACTGAGGGACAGGGAAGCCCAGTGGGCTACAGTCCATGGGGTCACAAAGAGTCAGATATGACTTAGTGACTGGACAACAACAATGTGGAGCTGAACTGCTTGGCTGTACAGCGGAAATGAAGAGAACACTGTAAATCCACTATACTGCAATAAAATCAGTTTCAAAGAGAAGACTGGCTGGCTGTGGTTGACCTTGGACAGCCAACAGCAGAGCAGCTGGGCCGGTGGCCCTGGCTCTCAGCCTCCGGCACCCTCACCACTCAGGCTCTTGTGCTGAGGCAGGGCACGGGGAGACCACCAGCAGGACCGAAACACCACCTACTCAAGCCCCCGTGGGCACCATGCCCACTAAAATCTCATTGGCCAGAGCAAGTCACACGGCTGAGCCAGACCTGGGGATGGGCCAGTGCAGACTTGGCCAAGGGCCTGACTCATCTCTCCCCAGAAGGAAAGAGCTGAGGTCTCATTAAATGTCTACTTCACCCCGATCGGGAAACTCCTGCCCCCCTGCACCCTTTCCACCTGGCTCCCTCCAACTCCCATTCTGGGGGTTCCCAGGGGTCACTTTCTTAGGAAACCTCTGTTGACTCCTCAGATGCCCGCCTCATGAGGCTCCCTCGGGGCACCAGGATCCCCATTACTGTCCATTATGACATGGACACGACACAGCAGATTCAAGAGAGCCGACTGAGACAGATGCTGACTTGTATTTGGAAAAGCATGTGGCAGTGTTGGCCATCCACATCCATGGGTTCCACATCCAACGATTCAACTGACAGTGAGTCAAGAATATATATTTTTTTAATCTGCTGAGTCCCATTTTCCTTTTCATTATAGGGGACTGGAATGCAAAAATAGGAAGTCAAGAGATACCGAGAGTCCCAGGCAAATTTGGCCTTGGAATACAAAATGAAGCAGGGCAAAGTCTAACAAAGTTTTGCCAAGAGAACGCACTGGTCATAGCCAACACCCTCTTCCAACCACACAAGAGAAGACTCTACACATGGACATCACCAGATGATCAATACTGAAATCAGATTGATTATATTCTTTGAAGCCAAAGACGGAGAAACTCTATACAGTCAGCAAAAATAAGACCGAGATCTGACTGTAGCTCAGATCATTATTGCAAAATACAGACTTAAACTGAAGAAAGTAGGGAAAACCACTAGACCATTAAGGTATGACCTAAATCAAACCCCTTACGACTGTACAGTAATACTGACACATAGATTCAAGGGACTAAATATGACAGACAGAGTCCCTGAAGACCTATGGACAGAGGTTCATGACATCGTACAGGAGGCAGTGATCAAGACCATCCCCGAGAAAAAGAAATGCAGAGAGGCAAAATGGTTGTCTGAGGAAGCCTTACAAATATTTGAGAAAAGAGAAACAAAAGGCAAAGGAGAAAAGGAATGATATACCCATCTGAATGCAGAGTTCCAAAGAATAGCAAGGAGGGATAGGAAAGCCTTCCTTGGTGATCTATGCAAAGAAATAGAGGAAAACCATAAAAGGGAAAGACTAGAGATCTCTTCAAGAAACTTAGAGACACCAAGGGAACATTTCATGCAAAGATGGACTCAATAAAGGACAGAAATGGTATGGACCTAACACAAGCAGAAGATATTAAGAAGAGGTGGCAAGAATACACAGAAGAACTATATAAAAAAGATCTTCATGACCCAGATAACCACGATGGTGTGATCACTCACCTAGAGCCAGACATCCTGGAATGTGAAGTCAAGTGGGCCTTAGGAAGCATCACTATGAACAAAGCTAGTGGAGGTGATGAAATTCCAGTGGAGCTATTTCAGTCCTAAAATATGATGCGTCAAGGTGCTGCACTCAGTACGCCAGCAAACTTGGAAAACTCAGAAGTTGTCACAGGACTAGAAAAGATAAGTTTTCATTCCAATCCCAAATAAGGGCAATGCCAAAGAATATTCAAACTACCACAGAATTTCACTCATCTCACATGCTAGCAAAGTAATGTTCAAAATTCTCCAAGCCAGGCTTCAACAGTATATGAACCAAGAACTTCCAGATGTTCAAGATGGATTTAGAAAAGGCAGAGGAACCAGAGATCATTGTGCCAACATCCACTGGATTATCAAAAAAGCAAGAGAGTTCCAGAAAAACATCTACTTTTGCTTTATTGACTACACCAAAGCCTTTGACTGTGTGGATCACAACAAACTGGAAAATTCAAGAGGTAGAAATACCAGGCCACCTTACTTGCCTCCTGAGAAATCTGTATGCAGGTTAAGAAGCAACAGTTAGAGCTGGACATGGAGCAACAGACTGGTTCCAAATTGGGAAGAGAGCATATCAAGGCTGTATATTGTCACCCTGCTTATTTAACTTATATGCAGAGTACATCATGAGAAATGCAGATATGCAGATGACACCATCCTTATGGCAGAAAGTGAAGAAGAACTAAAGAGTCTCTTGATGAAAGCGAGAGAGTGAAAAAGTTGGCTTAAAAGTCAACTTTCAAAAAACACAGATCATGACATCTGGTTCCATCACTTCATGCGAAATAGATGGGGAAACAATGGAAACAGTGAGAGACTTCATTTTAGGGGGCTCCAAAATCACTGCAGATGGTGACTTCAGCCATGAAATTAAAAGGCGCTTGCTCCTTGGAAGGAAAGCTGTGACCAACCTAGACAGCATATTAAGAAGCAGAGACATTATGTTGCCAACAAAGGTCCATCTAGTCCAAGCTATGGTTTTTCCAGTGGTCACGTATGGATGTGACAGTTGGACCATAAAGAAAGCTGAGTGCCAAAGAATTGAGGCTTTTGAACTGTGGTGTTGGAGAAGACTCTTGAGAGTCCCTTGGACTGCAAGGAGATCAAACCAGCCAATCCAAAAGGAAATCAGTCCTGAATATTCATTGAAAGGGCAGATGCTGAAACTCCAATACTTTGGCCACCTGATGCAAAGAACTGACTCACTGGAAAAGACTCCAATGATGCTGGGAAAGATTGAGGGCAGGAGGAGAAGGGGACGACAGAGGATGAGATGGTTGGATGGCATCACCAACTTGCTGGACATGAGTTTGCACAAGCTCCGGGAGGTGGTGATAGACAGGGAAGCCTGGTGTGCTGCGGTACATGGGGTTGCAAAGAGTTGGACACAACTGAGCAACTGAAGTGACTAAGTTCTAAAAAGCAAAACTTTAACGTGTCACATGCTAGCAAGTATTTTGATTCCGTTGAGGAGGGCATGGCAACCCACTTCAATATTCCTGCCTGGAGAATCCCACAGACAGAGGAGCCTGGTAGGCTACAGTCTATCGGGTTGCCAAGAATCAGGCTTGACTTAAGTGACTTAGCGGGCAGGCACAGCAAGTATTTATGTGGCATGTTCACTGTATTAGGTATTATAAGTAATCTAGAGATGGTTTCAAGTACACAGGATGTTATATGCAAATACTACAGCATTTTATATAACAGACCTGAGCATCTACATATTTTGATGTTTTTTATTATCCTGAAATTAACCTCCCATGAATACAGAGGGACCACTGACTTTGATTACTAAATGATTGAAAGACTACATTAAAGCGATACTGTTTTTCTGAGAGTTTAACTCCTAGAACAGGTGACATAAAAATCTGTTTATTATGAAAACTGATTTTCCTGATCAAGATCCACACACATCACTGTGCTTTCTCCATACGCTGTCCCTTCCACCTGTCACCTTGCTATGCTGGCCAAACAAAATCCTCCACCTCTTTCAAGGATCCACCAGACTCAGGTAGTAGCTACCTGATAAGTCCTGAGCAACGCACTTGCATTTGTCTGGGTTCTAATGACCCTGTTTTAGAATTGATGGTCTGAAGACAACAGACTGTTTACATTTGCTAATGAGAAGAGGCTATAAAGGAACCAAATTTGTCACCCCAAATTGTGTCTTTGTTACATGAAGATGAATGTAGGCTGATTATTTTTAAGAAACAGAAGACTTAAAAAATGTTTCTTGTTTTGTTCCCCCTAATTGCGTGGAAGAATTTAGATAGAAGCTCCATCCTCGGAATAAAGCTACCGCCAGAGATGCCTGGAGAGAATACGGGCAGGGTGTGGTGGGCAGATTTGGCCGGCCCTAGAGATCACAACCCCCACTGCGTCCAGTTGTCTCTGCTGGTCCAGACAGCAGAGACAGAAAACATTTATTTTCCAAACACTTGCTTTCCCATCTCCACGTGCATTTCCCTCCTCCCCTTTGAAGTCCCAAAACCCCACTCTCAATATCCTCCTTTTGTCTTTTTTTTTTTAACTGGGGTATAGTTGCTTTACAATGTTGTGCCAGTTTCTTCTGTACAATGAAGTGAATCAGCTTTATGCATACATATATCCCCTCCCCTTAAGCCTCCCTCTCACCCACCCCACCCTGCTGTGCACCTGTCTACCTTCTACATCTGCGTCTCTATTTCTGCCCTAGAAATAGGTTCACCTGTACCATTTTCCTAGATTTCACATCTATGCACTGATACCAGCATTTGCTTTTCTCTTTCTCTCTTACTTCACTCTAAATGACAGACTCTAGGTTCATCTACACTTCTATAAACGACCCAACTTCCTTCTTCTTCATTCCTGAGTAATATTCCATTGTATATATATACCACCTCTTCTTTATCCATTACATTCTCTTATGTCTTTAGCTGAAGATGGCATTTAAAGTGAGAATTTGAGCCACTTGGGTGACTTAGTTTGCCTGGGCTCTCCCATATACTCATATTATTCAATTTTGTTTTATTTTCTCCTATTAAGCTGTCCCATGTCAATGTCATTCTTAGGCCAGCCAGAAGAATCTAGACGCGTAGAGGCAAATTCCTTCCTCCCAAACAAGGCTTCTAGGACACTGCCCTCAACTGTGCAGAGACGGGATGGAGACTTACACCAGTGTGCCCAGGCAGGACTGGAACCATGAAGGTGTGAGCAGCAGGCAACAGCCTCACCTCTAACCCCACCTTTCAGTGCCAGTGAGCTTAATCAATCAGCCTTCTCTCAGGCTCTGGTTCCCAGTTTCCTTTCCATCACTACCGCCTCACTGAAAATTCTAGCTTGAGCCCTAAACTCTCAAGTATGGTCATTTCTATTCCCAGGTCACTGGCCTCTGCTTTCCATGTAGTTCCCTGAACTACAATTCAAACAGTGCAGCAACTCTAGGGCCCCTACTCTGCTGTGCACCCACAGACCCAGGATTTTGCATGGCAAACCCTGAATCCTCACCTCCAAAGGCTACTTTTCTTATAGTGCTTTCTTGTCTCCACTTATTCCCACTGAGGCTCCAGCATCCTGCTCAGTTGACAACAAATTTTTCAGTTGCTCTTCTCCCTCCTTCCATTTCATTCTTTCTCTGTCTTCTCCATCTCTTCTATAACATATTCATTTCCCATAATGTTTTAGTTCCCCAGATTTGTGTCTTCCATCTCCATTTTCTCTCAGGGAGTTCCAGCAACTGAAGAAACATGACCTGCCTGCTTACCTGCCAGCCTGAAGAGGAAAACTAGATGATGGAATCTTGGGAAAAAACAAAAGACTGACTCAGCAGCAAGTACACATCATTAGCAGGAAGTGCGTCGGTCCCAGGAGTGGTGATTAGGCATTTTCGGAAGTCATAAGGAAGGGAAGCCTATAAACGGTAATGCAAAACACCGAAAATAATTACTGACTGGCCACTTTTATGAAATCAATGACTTGCAAGCAGTTTGATTCATAACATAAAAGAGCCTTTAAAAAAAATTAGCAGATAACATGCCAGCAGCTCCTAGTCATCCTCCAAGGGGGCAGTGGGGGCCTAATCAGGAGACTGTCTACAGTGGACACTGGAGGTCCTCGGGGCTCTGTCCTTACATTACATGCTCTTCCTGGGAGATGATGGATTGCAGCCCACTTTGATGGATTGCATTTCTACTTGAAGCCATTGACTCCTCACTTTAACCCAAACGATCTCTCTGAGCTCCAGACACACAAAGGCAATAGCTCACTGTATGTTTCCCCTCGATGTCTTGGAGGCACTTTGTGCTGGTCAATTTTCATCTGTCACTACAAACACACTCTCTACTTTTCTTCACTCTGCTCTGAGCACCAGAAGATTGTCTCTGTGAACCTCATAAACTATTTCCTTGGCCTTCTGAATTCTAGGGGCTTTTAATCAGTCCCCGGCAAGTGGTCAGAGGAGGAGAGAGGTTGCAATCTCTCATCGCCCCGCACATTCCCTCTTGCCTGCCGCCCCACCTGACTCTCCTGCAGCCCATCATCCACCCTCTAGGACTGTGCAGGAGCCTGGGCATCCTAGTGACTTCTCATCTCACCCACTACAGCACCAACATCAACTCACAGCTCTGCCATTCCTTCCATCCCAGCCCAACCCAGTATCACCTCAGACCACGTTTCTGCGGCAACCTCCCAAATGTCCTCCATGACCCTGATCAACCCACTCCAGTCCACTCCACCACATCTAAGTTCAAATCTGGGGAAGTCTCCCATCTCTGCAAACCCTTCTGCACTCCCTATTGGCTTTGAGATCAAGTTGAAATTTGTAGTTAGGGTTAGAGTTAGGGTTAGGGGTTAGTCAGACTTAAGGACCTTCATTACTGGCTTCCAGTTACCTCTGCAGCCTCTTTCACCATTTACTTCGGCCTCTCCTTTCTCCCTGAAACTGTATTATTGAATTAAAAAGGTCACCTTGTCTCTCACCTCTGGACTTTCTCATGTGTTGATTCTCTAACAAGGATGATGTTCCTTTGTCCCTGCCTAGCCAACAGCTGCTCATAACCAGACTTTGTGCTCAGCTAGGACAGGGACATGCCACTGTATCCTGAGCACCTCATCCAGGGCCTGGGACCTACCACTCCAGTGCCACCCGACACACATGAGTCTACATTGAAATGTGCTGTGAGTGTAAAACACATACTTCCTTTTCAAAGACTTGGCACAGTGAAGCATAAACTGTCAATATTTTTACATTTATTGCACATTCAAGTATCTTAGCTAAGTATATTAAATTAACTAAAACTCTACTAAAATGAATTTCAATTGTTTTTAATTTTGTTTAATGGTAGTCAGTTTCACATTGGAATTATTGTGTGTGTGTATTCAGTTGCTTAGTCATGGCTCACTTTGCAACTCCATGGACTGTAGACTGTCAGGCTCCTCTGTCCATGGGATTTTCCAGGCAAGAATACTGATATGGGTTGCCAATTCCTACTCCAGGGGATCTTCCCGACTCGGATCAAACTGGTGTCTCTGGCATCTGCGCTGGCAGGTGGATTCTTTACCACTGTGTCATTTGGGAAGCCCTAGAAAATTACATATGATGCATGCAGCTCCCATGATATTTCTGCTGGAAAGGACTGTCTGATAATTATCTGCTGAATGAGTAAAGGAGAAACATCAAATAAACGAAGACGTTTCCAAATAACCTCCAGTTTCCACATTTGCCTTTCCTTTCCTTTCCTTTGAAATTTTCTCCAAATCCCCTAAGTTTGGGTTTGGTGGCCTTTTATGTGCTCTCAAGCTCCTGCAAGTCCTCCAATTACGACAGCCCCCATTATGACAGTTGTTACATGGACTCACATGGTGTTTTTCATGAATGCAGGCCCTCCACCTGTCTCGTTCAGCTCTGGATCGCAGTGCCTGGCATGATGCGGACCTTGTAGTAAATGCTCATCAAATGTCTGATGAGTGAGGGCAGTAGGAAGTGAGCAGTCATGTGGCGAGAGGAGAGACCCGTGGCCACAAGGAGGTGGTGATGGCATGGACTCAGCATGTGCTCCTTGGGGACAGACCCCCACGTCCCTCAGGACGGGCCCTACAGGAAGCCCCGGGTCTGCAAGATGACACCCCAGGCAGGTGGGTCACTGCCTCACTCCTTGGCACCTCTGGTTCAGGAAAGCATCTGGCCCAGGCCTGGAGATCCGAGGCGCATCAACAAGGGCCATGATGCTGCCTGAGGGCACGTTGCTGGTCCCTCTTCTGTGCAGGGCTATGAGGCACAAGGTGGGCAGAGAACGTGGAGCCTGGCCCCGTCCTGATGAGCCTGAGTAGAGAACTGCTGCCGCTTCAGACACCTAGGCAGGCTGGAGGTGGGCATGGGGGTGGGCAGTGGACACGTCCCCTCCCCACTCTCTTCATAACGCGGTAACTGCACCCCCTCTGCTGAGGCCATTCAGCAGTAAGTGAGGGACTTCCCTGGTGGTCCAGTGGCTAAGACTCTGTGCTCCCAATGAAGGGTGCCAGGGTTCAATCCCTGGTCAGGGAACTAGAGCATGCTTGCTGCAACTAAAGAGATGAGTGTTGCAAAAACGATTGGAGATCCTGTGTGCTGCAATTAAGACCAGCTCAGAACAATAAAGAAATATATTTTTTAAAGGAGTAAAGGAGAAACAGCTCTTTCTGGACTTGAGGAGTGCTGACCTCTCTTGCCTGCCTCCTAAGTATTGGGACCTCCTCCTGTGTCCTTTAAACAAGTCACCTCCCTGTGTTTGCCCAGATTCCCCCAGCATCTCACCTTCCATATTAACTGACAGTTGACATTTGTCAAGATGATGGCCATCTGGAGTGTTAGCTTTCATCCTCACAGGATTTGGCTATATGTCACCCTCATTTGGGTAAAAGGGGAAATGAGCTCAAAACTCATGAGCAAATGGTTTAGGGTCACATGGTAGGAAAGTGACATCATGGGAGTCCAACTTTGGGGGCTCCGTGGCCACGCTCTTCCCATCTCTGCCTCTCTGGGGGTCTACTACCAGGAGAGATGGATCTGGTGGTTAGTCTTGTCCATACCAAGAGTCAGTGAAGCAACTGACAGAGAAGAAGCCATGGCTGACTTTCCCGCGTGCAGCCAACTTTTCACAAGCAGCTGAATTGAAGGTTAAAAAGGCTGCTCACAGGGGCAAGATTCCACAACTCATAATGGAGTCCCAACTCTCCAGATGTTCTGAGCAAATTCACAATGGTCAATTATGCCTATATATTCTTTTTCATATTCTACTCCATTATGTTTTATAGGCTATTGACTATAGTTCCTTGTGCTATAGAATAAGACCTTGTTGTTTATTCATCCTATATATACTAGTTTGAATTTGCTGATACTGAAGTCTCAGCTCATCCCTCCCCTACCCGCACCCCTTGGCAATAACTGAGTCACTTCACCATACAGTAGAAACGAACACAACACTATAAACCAGCTATGGGCTTCCCAGGTGGCTCAGTGATGAAGAATCAGCCTGCCAATGCAAGAGATGCAGGCTGGATCCCTGGGTCGAGAAGATCCCTTGGAGAAGGATACAGCAACTCACTTCAGTGTTCTCGCCTGGAGAATCCCATGGACAGAGGAGTCCAGTGGGCTACAGTCCATGGTGTCACACTAGAGTTGGACATGATTTAGCAACTAAACATCAATGACAATAATGTATCAACTATAGTTCAATAATTTTTTTTTTTTTAAATCAGATGGAAAACTGCACAATGGCCAACCCTGTATCCACATCCTTGGGGCTTTCCACTTGCCTGAACTGCGGCTTTCACCAGAAACTCTGAACCACGCGTTCAACTCTGAAAATTCCTGCTGTGCTAACTTACCAGGTGGTCTTTTCAAAATATGACTTTCTCTTTGGTGCCCTCTTCATGCCCTCCTGATTCTGGAACCTCAGTCCAACCCTACTTTCAGCTGGTAGTGTCTTTCTTATTTCCACGTCATCAAGTTCTCAAACTGGTTTGAGGTCCTTCCATAAGAAGGAAAGAAATGTCTTGATTACAAAAGACCTTTCCCGTAGCTTCTCTGCACAAAAGAGAACAGCAGGGTCTAGGGGAAGAGAGAAAGAGCCCTTCCTGAGGCTGATGTACGAGGAAGGGAGGCTGCCATGCCCCTGAGTCTGGCTGGGACACGGTGACATCCTTCATAACTCATGACCCCCCATCACACCTGCTTGCCTGTGGAGAGGTTTGCATTTCAGATGAAGTCAGTATAACTACCCATCTCTTGTTGCTCCAAACATATTTCTCCCATAGCCGCCTCATCTATAAAGGAGAGAAAAGACATTAAAATGTCTATTTTGTGGTGCTGATGTAAGGAAGAAGGGAAACTCTGGGTATAGTCTCCTGGTATGCCACCCAGCACAGGGAAAGACTCAGTGCACACTAGTTAGATCACACACTCATGTGGTTCAAGACATCTCTTGAGATCCATTTTGTGGAAATTCCCTGATGGTCCAAAGGCTAGGACTTGGCACTTTCACAGCCAGGGCTTGAGTTCAGCCCCTTGTCAGGGAACTAAGATCCCACAAGTTTCCAGGCACAGTCAAGAGAAAAAAAAAAAAAAAAAAACCAACCCCAAACAAAAAGAGAAATCCATTTCACCAGGAACTTCTGAGAGAAGCCAAACCTGCTGGTATGGGCACCATCAAAATAATAAGAGGGAAAAATCAAAACAAAAAGGGAAAAAAGAGGTTTGAATTACACTTTGTCATGAAAAATTCTTTTTTTTTTTTAATTTTTATTTTTACTTTATTTTACTTTACAATACTGTATTGGTTGTCATGAAAAATTCTTGACACTAGATGGGCCATTCTATGTAAATCACATGCAGGTATTCTTCATAAGAGAGGCCAAGCTGGTTTCAGTTTGAGGTCAAAAGAGAAAGAGATTTACATCTTATTCTGCCCAAAGGCTTGAATTAAGTGCTGAGAGGCAGTAAAGTAACTTTGGAGACATTCACAAGGGAGAATTCAGAGGGAAAATATGGAGGAGGCCTTGGTGTTGGACGGGAGAAGGGACAAGTGCGTGCCTGGCTCACGGTGAGGAACAGCTAGAAGGAAATGGAAGGGCATCTCTATGCCAAATATACGGAGGTTATTTCACTGAGCAGTTTAAACTTTTCAGGAGTGTCAGTGTGATATTGGACTTTACAGGTGACTTAGTCTCCTTTAAGGAATCAGTTCCAGTACCGAAAGGTTAACAACAACAACAACACACAAATGCATACATTGCATCTCAGTTAGACCCAAGTGTGTTTGTTAAAGTTCATCTGAAGACCAAAGTTGACAGAAGTGAGAAAAGATTTAATATTTAAAGGAAAGATACATGACTATGTGGATAGACATAGACCCGCATACTGTCTGTTTTCTGAACCCCATGCATTTTGTGAGACCTTAAAAAGATGACAAAAAGTCATTTGTATATCACAATAATAATTTTAGGAGGGGAAGGCCTTCTCAGAGCTTCCTGAGCTCTAACTATGGACCTGGCACCATTCACCACTTGACATACATTTTTCAGGTGATGCTTCCACAAAGGCTATGAAAGGAACATGCTACGATGATTTCCATGATGGTAATACAGACCCTGAGGCCCCCATAGGGTTAGGGCTTGGGAGATTAGAAAGAGTTGAGATTCACAGCAGGACCAACAGGAGGTAGGGAAGAGCTGGGATGAAAGAGGGAACAGAAAGTGTGTCAGTATGGCAGCGGGGTACATGGGGTGAAATGAGAAGGGAAAGAAACATCCTAACCGTTCACAGAGACAGGAAGACAGGCAGAAATGAGCAGAGTGAAGGCAAGGAGGTGGCACTGCGCCCCCGGGAGCGGGAAGGGCAGCTCTGACAGAGGACGCTTGTGGGCCTTTCCTTAGAGCTCATGGAAAGCACAAGGAGGGGCTTCCCTGGGGGAACAGTGGTGAAGACTGCATTTCCAGTGCATGAGGCATGGCTTCAATCCCTGGTGGGGGAACTAAGATCCCACACGACAAGGTCAAAAAAGAAAAAAACAATTAAATAAAACGAAAGCACAACTGCATGGGAATCGGATGCAAACTTTGTTACCAGGTCTTCCTTAATAGTTTCTGGAAATGCTTTTCCTTCTAAAAGCTAAATAGCTTCAAACTGGTTAGAGGTAGTGGAAGGGAATATTGAAATTGAAATTTCTCAGAGGGAGAATAGATTTCTACCCAGAAGATGGGCAGAAATAGTCTCTTTAGTGTCCCCTGGAGAGAAAAGGTAGAGAGAACTCACAGGTAAAGGAGCCAAGAAGACTCTTAAGGATGGTCCTTGCAAGTGCCTGCTCAGCGGAGGTTGGAGCTGAAGGTTCCAGGTCTAAATCACACCCCTATGGGACGCGTAGACTTGCCACCCACATCGAGAAGCAATCACTTCTGGGACTCTGCTGGTGGCCCAGGGGTTGGGAGTCTGCCTGACACTGCAGGGGACAGGGTTCAATCCCTGGTCTGGGAGGATCCCATATGTTTCAGAGCAATTAAACCCATGCACCACAGCTACTGAGGTAGAGCTGTGCTGAACCAGAGCCCTGCTGAAGCCCACGTGCCACCAGCTAGAGATTAGCCCCTGCTCCCCACATCTAGAGAAAGACCACCTGCAGCAAGGAAGTCCCAGCACAGCCAAAAATAAATAAATAAAACAAATGAAAAGAACAGCTGTTAAAAAAAAAAAAAAAAAAAGAGGGACTGGTTACTTCTCACTGCACATTGGTGCCACTGCTTTGAAGAGTAACGGGAATATCCATCATGACATTAAGAATTAGCAATTCCAGCTGTTCATAAAAAAGAATGAAATCATGCCATTTGCAGCAATGAGGGTGAAATTAGAGGTGATCATACTAAGTGAAGTTAGTCAGAAAGAGAAAGACTAACATCATACGATTCACTTATATGTGGAATCTAAAATATGACACAAAGGAGCCTGTGAGACAGAAGCGGAATCACAGGCATACAGGACAGACTGACGGTTGCCAAGGGGTGGACGGATTGAGAGAGCAACGGATTGAGAGTTTGGGATTAGTAGATGCAAACTATCGTATACAGTACGGATAGACAACAAGGTCCTATGTATAACACAGGGAACTCGATTCTATATCCTAGGATAAATCATAATGGAAAATAATACATTTCTAAAAAGAATGTAAAAAGAATTAGCAAAGCCAATTTAACAATGTTGCCTGTGAGATACATAGATACACAGGGAAGTAAATATGAGGGTGTGTGCTGTGGCCCCATTCATAAAATTGAAATATGGACAGTCTAAATGGTCATCAGTGAGACATTAAAATAATGATGAAATATGATGCACTTCTTAATATATTTTTGGCAATACAGAAAGATCTCCAAATATATTTATTAAAAATAACAACATATAACATGAATAAGCTCATTTGTATTAAATTAATTTATACATATACTTTTTGTGTGCATAAAAACATCTAGAAAGATTCATTAAAAGAGTTATTTTCATAAAGGGGTAAAGTTAGGGCATATCTGAGATGGGAGAACTTCTACTTTTCATTGTGTATCCTTCTGTACTATCTGCATTTTAAAATCATGAATATAGTTTCTTTTTTTTAAAAAAATACTTGAAAAGTTGAAAAGATAGTTCTCAGTGAAGAAGTATAGTTTAAAAAAAAAAAAAACTCTTTAAAATTTAGATACAAAACCCTGACTGAGAACTACAGTAAAATGGAGTTGATATTTAAATAAATTTTTTTATCCTTTATGACCAACGAGAGTCTATCCCAAGGATGTAATAGAGGTTTAATATTAGAGAACCTATTAACAAAATGTATTACTTCATTAGACCAAGGAAGAAGAACTGCATAATCATCTTATGGATGCCAAAGGACATCTGGTAAATAGCAAAAACTGATTAAAAAGGGAAAAATTATTTACAAATAGTTGACTGTCATAATGGATAAACAGTAAGATCTAAAAACAGTAGTCAACATCATAATTGAAATTATGGAGACATTCCAATTATGCATTTATACTTTTGAACTTTTAAAATGATGTCCATATCTGAGTTTTACACTATATATATGTTTTATATATATTATATATATGTTTCTATATTATATTTTTATATGTTTATATATATTTAACGGAGAAGGCAATGGCACCCCACTCCAGTACTCTTGCCTGGAAAATCCCATGGACGGAGGAGCCTGGTGGGTTGCAGTCCATGGGGTCGCAAAGAGTCGGACATGACTAAGCGACTTCACTTTCACTTTTCACTTTCATGCATTGGAGAAGGAAATGGCAACCCACTCCAGTGTTCTTGCCTGGAGAATCGCAGGGACAGGGGAGCCTGGTGGGCTGCCGTCTATGGGGTCGCACAGAGTTGGACATGACCGAAGTGACTTAGCAGCAACATATATATTTAAATTTTAAAATTTATAAATAAATATGTATATTTATGTTGCAGAATCTGCCTGGAATATTCATCTAAGAAAAGTGATAAGGATCTATACACGTACACACACACATATATATATATACGAACCTCAGAAAGCATCAGTACTAAAAATGACCAAACTCACTCAGCTTTAAGTCAACAGCCCAAACCAGTTTCAAAATGTAATTGACACCACCACCATGTTTGAGAACCCAGAAACTCGTCTTGTGTATGAGCCTATACTATCTTAACAGGGTGCTTTCCTTCAAAATCAACAAGAAACTAGCACTTTCTCTGGAATCAAGGCTGCGCCAGGTCTGAGATTCATAAAACAGAAAAATAATAACAAGTGGGAAAGCTCCCTTTGTACTGTGCAGTATACCGTGCTGAGACGCTGAGTCATGTCCAACCCTTTTGTGACCCCGTGCATTGTAGCCCGCCAGGCTCCTCTGTCCATGGAATTCTCCAGGCAAGAATACTGGAGTGAGTAGCCATTTCCTCCAGCAGATCCTCTCGACCCAGGGATCTAACCCAGCTCTCCTGTGTCTCCTGCATCAGCAGGTGGATTCTCTACCACTGAGCCACCTGGGGAGCCCAGGAAAGATCCCAGGGAGTATCAAAATTCAAGGTGAAGCCGTGGATTGTAAACAGTGTCCAGGTGAGGGGGATGCTCTTAGCGGATGACTGAGAAGGGGAGGGGGTGTCGATGGAAGTTGATACCATCTTCTGTGGTTACTTTAGTGTGTGGTATTGTGAAGGTGGCAACTGGGAGCCAGGAAACATGGGAGGTTCCCAGGAAAATGCAGCAAGGCAAGAAGTTGGTTCCTGGAAAAGCACACGGATGCAGAGAGTAGTTCAGACAAATGCGAAAATACAGGGCCACTTGGTCACAGTGGGACACAGCCTCAAGACATGGAAAGGAGACGAAATAGTGGGTTTTAGGGCATGAGTGGATTGAAAGGTGACTTTTCATTCCATGACTGCTGCTGCTGCTGCTAAGTCGCTTCAGTCGTGTCGAACTCTGTGCGACCCCATAGACAGCAGCCCACTAGGCTCCCCCATCCCTGGGATTCTCCAGGCAAGAACGCTGGAGTGGGTTGCCATTTCCTTCTCCAATGCATGAAAGTGAAAAGTGAAAGTGAAGTTGCTCACTTGTGTTCGACTCCTGGCAACCCCATGGACTGCAGCCTACCAGGCTCCTCCATCCACCATGACTAAGAATCCTCTAAACCAGGAGACTCATTGGAAATGAAAATCTTCACTCCCCTCTGCCACAGTGATGTCACATTTCCCCATGGACATTGACTCTCGTGCTTTGTTAATAACGAACCCAAGATGTGGACTGAGGTCTGCTGACTGTGCATCTGGCAGTCCTCACTTCCTCCACTTCCGCCTCATTTGCCCATGGTTATCAGGCCCTTTCCACGTGCAGGAAACCATGAAGTCTGTAATGGGAAGAAATAGGGCCCAGCCCTGCTCCCCCAAAATATGGTGCATGGCTAAGAAGAGCTAAGAAGGGGCTTCTCTGGCAGTCCAGTGGTTAAGACTTCACCTTCAATGCAGGGGGTATGGGTTTGATTCCCGGCTAAGATCCCATGTGCCTCACAGCCAAAACACCAGAACATAAACAACAGAAGAAATACTGTAAAAAGTTCAATATGGACTTTAAAATGGTCCATATTAAAAAAAAAATCTTAAAAAGAAAAGAAGAGCTAAGAAATGTTAGAGCATCAGATCCACCTGGAAGACTCATTCTGCCATCGTGCCATCCTGCCAAGTCACTTCAATTGTGTCTGATTGTTTTGCGACCCCATGGACTATAACCTGGAAGGCTCCTCTGTCCATGGTATTCGCCAGTCAAGAATACTGGAGTGGGTTGCCATGCCCTTCTCCAGGGGATCTTCCCGACCCAGGGATTGAACTCGCATCTCTTATATTTCCTGCATTGGCAGATGGGTTCTTTATCACTAACAGGAAGATTCATTAGAGTATTTTTTAAAAAGAATGCATGTGTAGGTATAACTGAATCACTTTGCCGCACAGCAGAAACTAACACATCATTGTAAATCAACTCTACTTCAATAAAACAAACAAAAACCCACTTAGATTGCTGGGCCACACACAGGAGGTCCCAGGAGGGCTGGAGGGGATCTTGAGACTTTGCATTTCTAACAAGTTCCCAGAAAAGGCTGATGCTGCTGGTCCACACTTTGAGGATGACTGACTTATGAGAAACAGTTAATTATAGATGCCATGGGACTTCAGACTACAGGGATGGTCATTTATGGAGACTAAAATTGTACCACGAATAAGCCTTTGATAAGTTACCAGAGTTAAGGCTTTTAGGTTGGGACTTCCCTGATGGTCTAGCAGCTAAGACTCCCCACTCCCTCTGTAAGGGGCCTGGGTTCAGTCTCTGGTCAGGGAAGATCCCATATGCCACAACTGAAAAAACGAAAGGAAAAAATCCCTTGCACCTCAACTAAAAATCTCACATGCTGCAACAAAGACCCAGTGCAACAAAATAAATTTCTTTTTAAAAAAGAGTTTAGATGTTCTCTGAAAAAATGCATGTGGCTAATGTACTTCTTGTAAAAGAAGAGTCGAGTTCTAAGCAAGTTCCAAGATGGGTCACACGCACAGCCTGATTCAGCCCTACTCAAGCATCAGAAGCCAGGGCCTGAGGATGCTGCGGGCGTCCCAGGTGGCACTAGTGGTAAAGAACCCACCTGCAAACGCAGGATACATAAGAGATGCGGGTTCAATCCCTGGATTGGGAAGATCCCCTGGAGTAGGGCCTGGCAACCCACTCCAGTATTCTTGCCTGGAGAATCCATGGACAGAGGAGCCTGGAGGGCTACAGACCACGGGGTCACAAAGAGTCAGGCATGACTGAAGCGACTTAGCACGCACACACACACGAGGACGCTGTCTCTACAAGAGCAGATAGATCCTGCAGTCCTAGACTCATGACACAAGCGCCTGGTCACTGCGTGTGCGGATCAGGCTGGACCGCAGGAAACACCTCTCCTACTCAGCCTTTCCTGGGAAAACCCACATCATAACCACAAGAGCTGCAGTTTCATAGCAGATGTACGTTTATAAATACTTTACCATCACGAGGGACAAACTGAGACACATATGAAAGTGTGCTATAAATTGTAGCATCTACTTAAGTTATCATCATAACGTGATCCTTACAGATTCCCAAGGATTGCTATCTTTTACCTAAGAATAAAGTGAAACCATGGTCAGTAAGTGAAGCGAAATTTGCTCACTTGTGTCAGACTCTTTGTGACCCCACGGAAATTCTATGAAATTCTCTAGGCCAGAATACTGGAGTGGGTAGCCTTTCCCTTCTCTAGGGGATCTTCCCAACCCAGGGACTGAACCCAGGTCTCCAGCATTGCAGGCAGATTCTTTACCCACTGAACCGGAAGGGAAGTCCAAGTAACAGAGATATGATTGAAATTGAGATTTAGAATTTTGGTTCCAAATTCTGTGCTGTAGTAGACAGAAGATGCACCAGAAATGTCACCTTTTGTACTTGCCCCATTCACGGTCACCAAGGAAGAGATCGCCCTGGGGAAACTGTTTTATATCAGGTCATTCTCTTCTTACTGTCTTATCTCTCTTCCCAATCCCAGCGGCACTTCACAACACAGTAGATAAGAGGTGAGGAACTGATCCAGAGAGTAATCAACGGGGCTTAGACGGTGGTCCCCAAACTTACATGTACATCAAAATCACCTGGAGGTCGTTAAAAAGAGATGGTCGGGCCCTACTCCAGAGTTCCTGACTCAGAAGAGCTGAAGTAGGGCCTGAGGGTTTGCACCTCTAATGAGTTTCTAGATGCCACTGATTCTGCGGGTTGGGGGACCACACTTTAAGAACCTCTAAATTACACGATAGCAAGTCCCACTGGACTCCCTTTCTTTAAAATTTGAACCAGGACTCTCTGAGAGCCTGAGGGACTTAGCAGTAGTGGAGGGAGATGAAAGGAAACACAGAGAAAGGATTAATGACAAAGCCATGAGGAACTGTAGCAAACCAGTCTTATAAATAATGTCAAAACAACATCTCTGCTGGACTTCCCTGGTGGTTCAATGGTTAAAAACCCTGCCAATGCAGGGGACACAGGTTCGATCCCTGGTTGGGGAAGACTCCACATGTCACGGGGCAACTAAGCCCGTGCACCAGAGTTATTGAACCTTCATTCTAGAGCCCGCGCTCCACACCAAGAGCAGCCACCGCAGTGAGAAGCCCATGTACCACAACTAGAGAGTGGTCCCTGCAGCTAGAGAAAGCCCATGGGCAGCAAAAAAGATCCAGCACAGCTGAAAAAAGAATCCCTGTTACAGTAATGGGGCAAAGAAATTTTTCAGAACAGAAAGAAAGAATGGGGCAGCTGACGGCAGAACAGACAGAAGCAACCATGCGAAACACACTTGTGCTGAGCAGGCTTCACAACAGGACAGAAAAGAACCCCCAAAACCTCCCTACAGGGCACCCAGCATCACCAAGGAGAAAACTCTGCTTTCTCTTCTTTTGGAGCCTAGGTTCTCTGCTTCTGGACACCCTCTCAACCTTCCCTCCCAGAGTAGACACGGAACCTTGAGTGTCTCTGTCCTATCAAAATACTCCATTGATCAAGAGGGAAAGTGGGGGCATTCTTTAATAATCCACCCTGTGTAGAACCCCCAAGCTAGTCCCAAGATTTGGAAACATGCTCTTCACTAACATTATTCCGCAAAGCAAAGTGGCTGCAGAGTGACCCCGGTCACCAGGTTCCTCAGTTCAAGGCCATTCCCTATCCTCAGGTGCCCTCAAGGTGACGCTGACCTGCAGCAGCACCCATCCTGCATTTTTGCTTGACCAATCCTTGGCGCATGTTTATCCCCCCATCGTATGTCTCCTCCAGAAAGAATTTCCAGCACAACCTCCCAGCCTTGTAGAAGAAAATGAAAAAATAACCAGTGACTCAAAAAATACACAATCTGGTTCCTAATACTTTCAATAACTGGTTTCATACTTTGGGGTCTTTACTTTCTTTTAAAAAAAATGATGACTGGAAGATTTATCTTTAAGGTGAAAAGTGTGTTTAAATCATAGATCTATATCGTATACATTGGAAGTGACTCCCTGGAGTGCTGCCTTGAGAAAGATGACAAGCCTGTACCCGTCAAGTATGTCACGACTGGTTAATAATTGTCCCCGCATGAGAAGGGGAAGTGACCATGTGAATGCTGTATCTTTGCCCTCCCTGATCCAAATGCTTCAATGGGGACTTCCACTTCTTGATTGTATGATTCTATGCTTTTATCCTTAATGTGACTGTACCAAGCATGTATTTACCTCTGAGATGTTACCTCTATTTCTGGTGAAAAACCATCTTTCTGGGTCCATTTCCCCTCAGCTCAACATCATAACACTGTAGCTCTCAACTTTAAAAGTACACAGCAAATGCATAATAATATAGTGTCTGCTAAACACTTCATAAAAAGTGGTATTAGTAACCTGAACCACATTCCTGCTTCCTCAGAAAAACCTGCATGGGGCAAATAAATTCAAAATCTCAGCAGGAGGGATTCTGTCCTGCTGACCACAGGTCTTAGATCCAGATTAAGCAGAGGTAAGAAGAGACCTTTGATGAAAACTACCTTGGTTTCCCCTGTTTCTTCTCCTCTGGAGCCTCTTGAAGTGTGGTGTCAAATTATCCCAATGCACTGTGGCCTTGTTTCTGTAGAAACTATTATCAGCATAAAATTACACAGGAGAGAAAGTCATTAGGTCTAACCAGTCTTCCCAAGTGCATTAGAAAGACAGCACCATTTACCTCATGCTGTTGGTGTCAACAGACCACCTCCAGCCTGAGCTTCAGTTTCCTCATCTGTCCAAAGGGGTTACAACAGATGACATCTCAGCTCCTTTCCAGCTGTGATGTCATATGAAGTCCATGACCTTCTCTGCAAACAATTGCTACACGAAATTGGGAAGCTGAAGGTAATCTTTAAAAAGGAACTGGTCTGTGTAGTTATAATTAACCATTCCAGTTATTCTCTACCATTGAGAATCTCATTTTCTAAAACTTCAATTGGTTAAATACTGGCTACCTTCACTATGGAGAACAGTATGGAGGTTCTGTAAAAAACTAAAAATAGCTGCCATATAATCCAGCAATCCCACTCATGGGCATTTGTCTGCATAAAATTCTAATTTGAAAAGATATATGTACCCCAATGTTCATATCCAGGACATGGAAACAAAAGACATGGAAACCTGAATGTCCATCAACAGAAGACTGGACAAAGAAGATGTGGTATGTATAAATTAATTAATTTATATATATATTAATTTTTATATATAGTATATATATTTATATATTATACTCAGCCATAAAAAGAATGAAGTAATGCCATCTGCAGCAACATGGCTGGACCTAGACACGATCACACTAAGTCAGTCAGAGAAAGACAAATATCCTATGATATCACTTACATGTGGGGTCTAACAAAATGATACAAACGAACTTATTTATACAACAGAAGAAGACTCGCAGACACAGAGAACAAACTCATGGTTACCAAAGGGGAAAGAAGGGGAAATTAGGAGTTTACTATTAACATATATACACCACTATATATAAAACAGATAATCAAAAAGGACCCACTGGATAGCACGGGGACTCATTATCCTGTAATAACATAAATGGGGAGAAGAATTTGAAAAGGAAAGTTGTTTCAGCTCTTAAGTCACGTCTGACTCTTTGCGATTCCATAGACTGCAGCATGCCAGGCTTCCCTGTCCTTCACTGTCTCCTGGAGTTTGCTCAAACTCATATCCACTGAGTCAGTGATGCTATCTATCCGTCTGCCACCCCCTTCTCCTCTTGCCTTCAATCTCTTCCAGCATCAAGAACCACCCCTGGTTCTCAACTTGGGGGTGAAGAACACCCAAGGGAAATTTGGGAAAATCTGGAGATATCGTGGGTGCCAAACTTGGGTCAGTGAGGGCGTGTCACTGGCATCTAGTAAGTCAAGCCCATAATGAGCTTTCACAGGGCATTTCACATGATGCCGTTCACAGGGAAGTGCCGCAGCAAAGGAGACGGGTCAACATCAACAGAACTGAAGTCAGGGAACTCCGCGCCACTCCACGGCATGGCAACAATGTTCACAAAGATGCTCAGAGTGAGAACAAGCTCTTCAATCTAATACAAAAACATAAAAAACATGTTTCAATGGACGCAAATCAAGGTACTGTGTGGTTTATGTCACAGGCACCAGTCCAAATTAGCCACTACAACACAGCTAAAATATTCTGGGTTTCCAATATCCTTCAATGATGACAAACTATTCATGCTTGGCAGAATCTGAGTCAATGAGTGCTACTTGAAGCAAGCCATTTTCCTATAGTAACATGCTTTGCGTGTATGAATTTCAATCTCTCATAATTTTGTTTTTAACTTTTTCCAGAAAAAGATGAACTAGCCTCTTTAATTATCACTAAATGTGATAAATGAAACAGTTTTCTATTTCCCAGCCTCATTCAGTTAAAATACTAGAATGGAAAAACTTGCCAAAATGAACGTGCCTTCTCTTTTGGATGGTAACCAGAAGTACCTTCCTATATCCAGTGCTCAGACTGCCAAAGCAGAAGCCAGCACAAAAACATATTTTTGCAGCTCTGCTAAATTTAATTTTTTTCATGTCAACTCTCTTTAGAGGATTGGAAAGATTCCCACAGAACAGCCTTAAAGTCACTACCTGCTTTCCTAATGGACCAAAGAGCAAAGGAATGGCAATGGAATATTACTCAGCCATAAAAAGGAATGAAATTGGGTCATTTGCAGAGGTGTGGATGAACCCAGAGATTGTCATCCAGAGTGAAATAAGTCAGAAAGAGAAAGACAAATATTTTATATTAACACATACATGTGGAATCTAGAAAAATGATACTTTCTGTTGTTTTTAGTTGCTAAATGGTGTCCAACTCTGCAATTCCACGGGCTGTAGCCAACCAGGCTCCTCTGCTCACGGGATTTCCCAGGCAAGGGTACTGAAGTAGGTTTCCATTCCCTTCCTCAGGGGATCTTCCCAACCCAGGGATTGAACCTGTGTCTCCTGCATTGGCGGGTGGATTCTTTACCACTGCACCACCAGGGAAGCCCGGGAAAATGGTGTAGATGATCTTATTTGCAAAGCAGAAATCTAGACACAGACATAGAGAGCAAATGTGTGGATGCCAAGGAGGGAGGAGGAGGAGAGGAGCTGGGAGACTGGGGTTGACATACATGCACTGTTGAGCCTATGTGTAAAACAGATAACGGATGAGAACCTACTGTCTAGCACGGGAAACTCGACTTAATGCTCTGTAGTGACCTGAATGGGAAGGGAATCCCTAAAAGGAGGATGGATACATACAGATAATTCAGTCTGCTGTGCAGTAGGAACTAACACAACTTCGTAAAGCAACTATAGTCCAATAAAAATTAATTTAAAATACAAACAGGAAAATAACATTTCCTTGCACTAAATCCTTGAGGTTGGAAGACGACTGTTGCAGTGTACAACCTAGCCCATCCTGACGAATCCACTCATCTAAGACATCACGTCCATCTCTCGAGGACAGGCCCATAAGCATGAGGTCCACACTGCCTCAGGAGAATGAGGATACCAGAGACCTTCAGTAATCTAGGGCTTCCCTGGAGGCTCAGCTGGTAAAGAATCTGCCTGCAATGTGGGAGACCTGGGTTTGATCCCTGGGCTGAGAAGATTCCTTGGAGAAGGGGACGGCTACCTACTCCAGTATTCTTGCCTGGAGAATTTCATGGACTGTACAGCCCACGGAGTCACAAAGAGTTGGACACAACTGAGAGACTTACTTTCCAGTAATCTAACTCTTAATCGCAACATGTAAATCCCAGATGCCACTCTTTCTATGCACCCAATGCCTCTCTGTTCTACATTAAACAGGGTCTGAGACCCTCCAAAAACAGGGTCTCCAATCAGCACAAACTTTAGTCCCAGTGACTAAGCATCTCAAAAAGTACATTTCTCTGCTAAGTGATGGAGAGTCTACCCTTGAAGGGCTCCTGCTCTCCACCTGGATTCATCCCAAAGTACAAATTTTCCTCAACAAATCTTCCCTTTGTTTGACAAAGATGCTAATACCAAGTATATCTGACCATGGTCAGGGACCATCTATACTTTCTATTCTTGTGATACTTTATGTGCAGAGTTTTCTTATGCAGTTGGGGAATTTGAGGAATGATTTGACTTCATCTCTGACAACATCATTTTGTTGTTTCAAGTACTATCTTGATGGCAGTCTTTCTGTGGTCCTCGGAGCAACACAAAACCTTCACAGGAAAGCTGAGCCATTCATCCAGACTCCTCCATCTGAATCTCAATTATCCAAATAAATCGCCTGACTCCCCTCTCAACTGCCTGAGTGAATACCAAGATGTCCATTTTCTTTTCTCAGTGGAAAGCTGATTTATGATTTCTCAAACTTTTGATGTCATTCCTCAAAGGTCAGCTTAAAATAGTGTGATAGTATGTACAATAGTATGTTCTTAAAATAGTATGAGTACTGTGTGGGTCACAATAAACTGTGGAAAATTCTGAAAGAGATGGGAATACCAGACCACCTGACCTGCCTCCTGAGAAACCTGTATGCAGGTCAGGAACCAACAGTCAGAACTGGACTTGGAACAACAGACTGGGTCCAAATAGCAAAAGGAGAACGTCAAGGCTGTATATTGTCACCCTGCTTATTTAACTTACATGCAAAGTACATCATGAGAAACGCTGGTCTGGAAGAAGCACAGCTGGAATCAAGATCGCTGGGAGAAATATCAATAACCTAAGATATGCACATGACACCACCCTTATGGCAGAAAGGGAAGAGGAACTAAAAAGCCTCTTGATGAAAGTGAAAGAGGAGAGTGAAGAAATTGGCTTAAAGCTCAACATTCAGAAAACGAAGATCATGGCATCTGGTCCCATCATTTCATGGGAAATAGATGGGGAAACAGTGGAAACAGTGTCAGACTTTATTTTTTGGCCTCCAAAATCACTGCAGATGGTGACTGCAGCCATGAAATTAAAAGATGCTTACTTCTTGGAAGGAAAGTTATGACCAACCTAGATAGCATATTAAAGAGCAGAGACATTACTTTGCCGACTAAGGTCCATCTAGTCAAGGCTATGGTTTTTCCAGTGGTCATGTATGGATGAGAGTTGGACTGTGAAGAAAGCTGAGTGCTATCACGTAAGAATCGAATCGCCAGTCTATGTCCGACGCAGGAAACAGCATGCTTGTGGCTGGTGAACGGTGATGACCCAGAGAGATGTTATGGGGAGGGAGGTGGGAGGGGGGTTCATGTTTGGGAACGCATGTACACCTGTGGTGGATTCATGTCAACGTATGGCAAAACCAATACAGTATTGTAAATTAAAATAAAGTAAAAAAGAAAGAAAGCTGAGTGCTGAAGAATTGATGCTTTTGAACTGTGGTGTTGGAGAAGACTCTTGAGAGTCCCTTGGACTGCAAGGAGTTACAACCAGTCCATCCTAAAGGAGACCAGTCCTGGGTGTTCATTGGAAGGACTGATGCTGAGGCTGAAACTCCAGTACTTTGGACACCTCATGTGAAGAGCTGACTCACTGGAAAAGACCCTGATGCTGGGAGGGACTGGGGACAGGAGGAGAAGGGGACAACAGAGGATGAGATGGCTGGATGGCATCACTGACTTAATGGATGTGAGTCTGAGTGAACTCCGGGAGTTGGTGATGGACAGGGAGGCCTGGCGTGCTGTGATTCATGGGGTCTCAAAGAGTTGAACACAACTGAGCGACTGAACTGAATTTCTTAAAATAGTATGAGATTTTTTCAAAAAAAAAAAAAAAAAAACCTGTGATAGTTTTATACTTTGCTGTGGAAGAACTTCTAAAATCTAGTATTATGTCCTAACCTAGAGGAATTAGAATGCAACAGATGTGGCAGAGACAGCAGACAAGAGCCGCATGTCCTGGAAGATTCAGGATGTCTTACCAGAGCAAACGGCAAGCTGGAATTGCTCAGGTCTCTGAAACCCCTCTCTGTTCTCAAATCGTCCCATTAAAAAAAACAAGGGTGATGGGATGTATAATAATCACCTGTTTACTTGTGACAGAAGGTAGTAATTTATCTATTTACAAGCCTGTTTCTCCTAGACTGGAACGTGAGCTCTTGAGGGCAGGGAATGCTTCCCATTTATCACCTCAAGGCCCAGAACAGCACATGACACCCAGCAGATATCTGATTGATTGAGTAAATAGTTGAATGAACACTGGTTTTTCAAGCTGATTTATCTGGCCTAGATGCACTGCTTTGCTCTCCCTCTTAGATTGATTTCTGCATTAAGGAACTATCCCTAGAAATCAAGAACTTCAGAAAAATTTTCCTTCCCCAAGGAGAACGCCCCCCTCTCAACTCTATTGATTGTGTAAATGGTGGTCTTCAGAAGATGCTGGCCCTTGCCTTCTACACCCTTGTAAGACTGAACAAGAACAAATGGCTGGGGGACTTTCCTGGTGGCCCAGGGGTAAAGAATCTGCCATGGAATGCAGGGGACATGGGTTCAATACCTGGTCAGGGAACTAAGACCCCACATGCCACAAAGCAACTAAGCCTGCATACCACAACAAGAGAGCCTGTTCGCCACAATGAAAGATCCTGCCTACTTCAACTAAGACACAGCCCGATAAATAATACAAATATATATAAAAAAGAAGTGGCAGGTGGTAGGGTTGCACAGGAAGAGAACTGATCTGCCACAGTGACAAAACATTGAAACGGGGATGCTAAAGAACATTCCAGAGTCTCCAGAACCTTTCCTCCTGGGGAGTCCAAAGCGAAAGCCCCCAACAATTTTTTCTACCGCATGACTTCTCAAAGGCCCTTCTGGCTCTAGGATAATAGTGAAGGTATGATAATAAGAAGAGAGTGTGACCACCCTTACTCTGCTATGAAACAAAAAGTAAAAATACCAAACTACTCCTAGAAAAATAAAAATAAAGGAGAATGTAAAGCACTTTGCAAAGATAAAGGAGTCTATCAATGCTCAATAATAACTGCAATGTCTTCCAACAAAGCCACTGCATTTGAAAGGATTATCTGGAAATAACAAGTAGGGGTCTAGTCTGCCTAACGGAATTAACAGCTGTTATGAGTGCCCTGGAAATCCAGAAAGTCTGGATCTTCTAACACAAGGCTTTTCTCTCTTTCTCTCCCTCGCCCCCACCTTCTCTCATTCCTTCCCTCTCTCTGTGTCTTTTCTCTCTCCCTCCCTCCCTTTCTCTTTTGTAATCTTATTTCTAGGAGTATATAATGACAGCAATTCACCTACAGTAAAGAAAATAGCACCCAATTTACTTAAGACACAGAGAAAAATCTCACAAAGACGTTTATAGTTTTTAGTAGCGGAAATTTTTCTAAAGCAAGCTTCAGTTATTGAAAACCAAATTGCTCCCTAATATGCTTCCCAATAGGAATCAGGGAGACTGACTGCAGTCATGACCCAGTTCATGGCCGTGCTATGTCCTCTCCCACTGCAAGGTGACTTTGCAGCTCCTCCCACTGACAGGGGAATGTATTTCTTTACTCCTTCAGTCTGGACTTGCTTTATACACTAAAACATGGCAAAAGAGAGGTGCGTCCATCTCAGGCATAGGCCTTAGGCCCTTCACGTGTTAGACTCTCCAGCTCAGATCTCTACCACTGTCATACAGAGAGACCATATGGAAAGATCTTCATTGTCCTGGCCGAGAGCACTATCAATGACCAGACAGTCATGAACCAACTCCTCAAATAAGGGACAGAAGCCAGTCGATGTCCACAGAATGGCTGACCCAACATGGAACTCACCTCAGACACACGGCCTGATTCATCTGAGATGAGAAGAACCATTCAGCTGAACCAAAGACTTGTACTCAATAATAAATATTTTTGGTTTTATGCTCTTAAGGTGTAGAGTGTTTGTTACGCAGCCATAGCTAACTGATACAGGCCTCATCTTCATCTCCTCACCACATATTCATTGGTCTATCTGACATTTATTAACCTCAGTGGAGTTGACACACACCGACTCTGGACATGTACTCTGTGCCTGCTATATTATGATAGATGATTGATGTGTGGAACATGACCTAAGGTGCCTAAATGGTGTCCTGACATTTAGAGGGGTGTTTGTGATGATCACAATTCCTATTTACATGGAACCCCTCTACTGTTATTAATATTAAAGCAGTCATGTTCAAGCCTGGGCAAAACTGTGAAGGATGCAAATTATTAACATCATCTCATCTGTGATTAAGTCCTCTTCCCCTTATAATTCTTGCTCTAGTTCAAGATTTTATCAGACAATCTCTGTTACTCATTGTATGGAAAAGAGCGAAAATCTCTATCGAGACCAGAGATTTTAAACAGAGACTATTGTTCCTACAAGAGCAATGGAAATAAATCTAGAGAACCCTTGAAATTGTGTGCAATCATTTGCATGCATCTTTATTTATGTATTTTTTTAAACTGGAAAAACTGTCCAGTGTCTTCTGTTAGTAAGAGAGAATTTCTAGGCAGAAACTCAGCACGGATATAGAATATCAAAATAACACAATTAACTAACAGAATCAATAGAATATTCCATCCAATAGTAAGAGAAAAAACTTTTTTTTTCAAGTGTACATAGATAATTCACTAAGATAAGCCATACCAGGGTCATAAACAACCTCAAAAACTTTTAAAGAATTGAAATTATGCAGAAAGTGTTTGCTGAACGTAATGCAGTCAAACTAGAAATCAGTACAGAAAGACAACAGTAAAATCCCTAAATTCATGAAAAATAAACCATGGAAAAATCCATGAGTCAAAGAAAAAGTCTCAAAAAGTGAAAAAAAAAAAAAAGAAACAATAAAAACAAGATAAAACATGTATTTTATGGGTTTCAATTAATGCATTGCAGAGAGGGACACATATATTACTACATACTTACAACAGACCTAAAGAAAAATCTTAAATCAATAAACTAAGTCCTCTACCTCAAAAAATTAGGAAAAGAAATATGAAATAAGTTCAAAGCCAGAAGAAAGAAAAAAATTATGAAGGTAAGAATAAAATTCAGTGACACAAAACAGTAAAACAATAAAGAAAATCAACAACAACAAAAAGCTGGCTCTTCAGAGAAAAATAATAAAACTGATGAACACTTACAAAGAATAAGAAAGCTTTCTTCCCTTGAAATAGAGATGAGGCACAAGTCATCAGTATCAGGAATGAATTAAGGAATACGGCGGCTGATCCTGCATCGTTTAAAAGGTAATACACGAAAATCACAGACAACGCTGGACTTCCCAGGTGGTGCTAATGGTGAAGAATCTGCCTGCCAATGCAGGAGGTGCAAGAGATGCCGGTTGGGCCCCGGGTTGGAAAGATGGCGACCCATTCCAATTTTCTTGCCTAGAAAATTCCATGGACAGAGGAGCCTGGCAAGCTATAGTCCATGGTGTCACAAAGAGTCAGACATGACTAGGCAACTACATGAATGACCAAACAACTTTATGCTCATAAGTTTGACAATTAGAAGAAACGAATCAATTGCTTGAAAACCACTAATGACAAAACTTCAACTAATAGTCGATAGACAATCTGAACGGATCTATAACCATCAAAGAAAAGGAATGTGTCATTTAAAAGTTCCTTAATAAGAACTCTTCAGGGCCAGGATTCTACTAAACAAAGAAGAATTAACAACAATTTTACATAATCTCTTTTTTCCAGAAAAGAGAGGACACATTTCCCAACTCATTTTCTGAGGCCATAATTTTCTTGATATTGAAACCAAAGACAGTTCAAAAGAGAGAAAGGGAGAGGGAGAAAAGCAAAAAGAGGAGGAGAGGAGAGAGCAAAGGAGGGAGGGACGGTGAAACCCTGCCCCTGCCGGGGTCAGGCCGGGTCCCCCAAACGAGGAGGCCTTTGCTCCCCAGGGGCTTCACTCCCCTTTCTCTCCCACAGTGTATCAGGGGACAGGGAAAGGGGGATAGGTCAGAGAAGAGGCCTCCACTCCTGCTCAAGTGGATGATAAGAGGCTAAGAAAGCCATAGCTTGGGCTGGGAAGGATGGGACGATGCCCCCACCTCCCTGTGCTTCTCAGCCCAGCCCTCCTGCTGCCAGAGAGGAATCTGTGTTCAGTGCATATTCATTTTATTTTTGTCTCCTTAGTAATTTTGAAGGCAATGGCAACCCACTCCAGTACTCTTGCCTGGAGAATCCCATGGACGGAGGAGCCTGGTGGGCTACAGTCCATGGGGTGGCAAATAGTCGGACACGACTGAGCGACTTCATTTAGTGATTTTTCCTATGGAGAAATGTCCCCCTAAACCTGGTGGGCCTGCCAATCACACAACACTGACTCCCCAGGCAAGAGGGTAAGTGCATGACATGGCAGGGCCAAACTGCACCACCCTCTAGATACAGGTATTGACCCAGGAAGACAGCCCTTCTCTTTCTGAGGCAGGAGACTCCAGAAGTGTCTGGAAGCCTGGAGTCAGCAGAAGCCATCTCTGCTGCCACATGAGAACAATCTTAAGAGGCACACCTTCATAGCAGAGAGTAAAGCCCCAACATGGAGACAGTCAAAGCCCCCATGGTGGGTGGTACCTCTCAGCTCCACAGTCCCTCATGTGGCCAACTCTGGGCTATCCCACTTATCAAGGCCAATAAATCCCTTTGTTGCTTAAGCCAGTTTGATACACATTTCTGTTACTGGAAACCAGACATCTTCTAATATATGATGCTCTCCAGATCCACTCAAAATAACCTCATCTTTTGAGATTTAAACAAAATGTACTTGTATCTCCTACCCTCTGTTCCATAGTAATTCATTTCCCTTTCCCCAGATTTCTGCAAGTTTTCCAGGACTTACAGCTTCACTTCCTACATTTAGCTCTAGGTTCTTAGCTTGTGTCTAGTGATGGCTGATGGTCCCAGGTGGATGTGTTTCTTGGCATGTCACACTGATTCAGCTATGGGAGTTAGCCCTCTCACACTGACATTGCCAAAACCTACTCACAAAGAGAGAGAGAGAGAGAGTGTGTATGTGTGTACAAAGAGACAGATAAGCTGGGCTTACTGTTAGATGCATCATCTCTGTAAAGCTATGTAGAGTCCCCACCTCTGGAAGGAATCTCCCACAAGTCTCTTTGCTCAGCCTTTTCTGATCTCATACTATTTGCTCAGCACTCTTCCTCTTCCTCTAGACTCTCTACATGTTGTCTAGTTTTCTTAGTTTCTTGGTCTCTCAGATTTGGGTTTCTTCAACCAGAAAGCCAACCCCTCATTCTATTCCACTGAACAAGGTAACCTCTCCCAGGCCTCCCAGCGCTCATTGACACTCGCTGATGTCTTCAGATAAACGAAAGGGCCATCTGGTCCTCACCTTCAGAAACCTTGGACTGACAGGCTTCACAGCTGCAGGCTCACTGGGTTCTTTCCTCTGTCTTTCTGTGAAAGGAAGATGGCTTATCACGATTTACTTTCCCAGGGATAAGAGTTAACCAGTCGTTTTCTAGTCCCCGGCCCCCCTTCTGTGAGCAGGAAAGGCAGCTACAGTCAGTTGGGTTTCAAATCACAATGTCCTGTACTGACTACCCGTGTTTTGATTGAGGATCCCAATGAGCACCTCTGTTTCACTGTGGAGATAGCTTCACACGCATAGCCAATATGTAGCGAGGCTGACGAAAGCCTAAGAAAAATCCCCTTTAACTGAAACGACCTGAAGTTAGTAAGATGTTCGCATTAGTCTTGAGGTTGGGAGCGGGCAGACAGCCTGCAGAAATGGCAAATGACAACGTTTTTCTCTGGGGCAGGGCTTCTCAACCTTGGTGTTTTGGGACATCTCGGACTAGGAACTCTTTGTTGAAGGGGACACTATTGTGCACTGTAGGATATTTAGAAGCATTCCTGGCCTCTCCCCACTAGATACTAGTACCTTACTTTTCCCTCTCTTCTCCATCAGGACAACCAAAAAGATAGGTATGGTGCTAAGTGGAATAAGTTAGAAAGACAAATACTGTATGACATTGCTTATATAGGAATACAAAAAATACAATGAGCTAGAGAATATAGCAAAAAAGAAGCAGACTCACACATATAGAGAACAAACTAGTGGCTACCTACCAGTGGGAGGCCAAACAGGGATGGGTGATTAAGAGGTATAAACAGTCAGGTTTAAAATAAGTGACAAGTATGTATTGTATAGCATGAGAAATATAATCAATATTTTATAATAACCACAAATGGAGTACAACCTTTGAAACTGTGAATCACTATACTGTACACCTGTAACTTACATAACATTTTACAGCAACTATACTTCTAAGTAAACAGATAAGCAAATAAATAAATACACTCTAAAAATATGTCCCCAGACATTGCCAATCTCCCATGAAAACCAAAATTTCTGCTGATTGAGCATCTCTTCTCTAGGGGGTCACTCTGTAGGAATATACAACAGAAAAGAAATGGGCATTGCCCATACCATTATGAAATGTCTATACAAACCTACTCTATCCCAACCCCAAAAATAAAACTCTAATTGCCTTGATTCTGTAGTTTTACTTGTTACTCCCCAAATTCAATTTAACTATTAAGGTAAAAACAGAATGCTTATTCACTATACTAATTTGTTTTAAAAATAACCCAGTCTGACACACACCTCTGGTAATGATACATACTTCAAAGCACACTGGGGAAATGAGCGCTGAGAAAGTGCTTTGAAGATAAGACCATATTAAAATTATTTGTGCAGCTTTTAAAACATATATTGTTTTAAAAATGGATTTTGCTAAGAGATATTTGGAATTTCTAAACATAAAACAAACCTCTACTCATTTCTCCCTAATTACTTGTTAGTGTATTTTACAGATGCAGGACTCGCTGTATGCTATTTTTATTGGTCCCTAACATTTAGTAGTCATAACATTTTTGTTTGCAGAAGGTGACCCGTTATATTACACTGTTGTAACTGGTTCAGATTTTTCCCCAAACCATTGCTGGACTTAACTGAAGGGCATAAGGGAAAGGGAAGAAAGAGACTGGGTGCAGCTGAAGCCAGAGGACCAAGTTCCAGGGCACTAAGAGGTTTGAATCCAGAATCCATGCCACCCTCTATATGTGAGATTGGGCGAGGAAGCAGGGCTATGATTCTGGGAGATTTGTACAATTCAGAGAGCATCTCCAGGAGTGAAAGAATACATAAGAGTAGACCCAAAGTGAAGAAATTACAGTGAAGTATGGGTTTGGTGGGCACCTTTTCAAGCTCACCGGTAACAGGGGTCAGAAAAGCAAGATTAACTCCTATCCTGCTATTGAGAATAAAGCTTCTGATACATCCCAGGAAGTCAGGTCCAATTCACAAAGCAGGAAGAAGTAAGGCCTCTGTATGTACAGAGTGCGCTGGAGACAGCAACCTTACGCATTCGTTAAGACAGGAAAGTTGGATTTCCCTGGTGGCCAGTGGCTAAGACTCCACACTCCCAATGCAGGGAGCCTGAGTCTGATCCCTGGTCGTGGGACTAGAATCCCACATGCCAGAACTAAGATTCCCTCATGCTGAAATGGAGACTCAAAGCAGTCAAATAAGTAAAACAGTTTTTAATAAACAAAACATTGGTAACCAACAAAGACCACTGTATAACACAGGGAGGTCTACTCAATATTCTGCAATAACTATATGAGAAAAGCACCTAAAAGAGAATGGATATACGTGCGTGTGTGTGTGTGTGTGTGTGTGTGTGTGTGTGTGTGTCTGAATCACTTTGCTGTACATGTGAAATTAACACAACGTTGTAGATCAATTGTACTCCAATATTTTTTTTTAATTAAACATTTCAAAAAAGGTATTCTTGCACCCCATGGGTCCATGGGATGGTTCTTAGTACTCTGAAACAGGACTCTGGAGACTGACTTGTCCAAGAGGATCTTGACTCCTACCAAGAAAGTAAAACAAGAGACTACTCCTAACTACAAATTAAAAGCCTTTCTTTAGAGGCAAGTTCCTATCATTCAGAGATGGAGAGAGGGCATGGTAAGAGCTAGGCGGGAAGGGAAAGAGCATGTATCTGTCAGTACAGAAAAACAAAATTAAAGTCATATGTAGAACTGCTGGATGATATGATAAAACCATTCCTCAAATATTCTCCCTTTCAACCTGATATTATTCAACCAGATTTGGATTTATAGCTGTGCTCTGAAGTTTCTGGGAGAATAACATTTTATATAGTTAAGAAACAGTCTGGCAAACATTTTCCAAGCATAGTATTTGAGTTTTTTCATAATTCTTGTACGGATGTCACCTAACCACAATTACTTACTGGTAGGCTTTATGGATTAGATCAAGAATATCCTGCGAGTTTGGCTGAAGTGCTTCTTAAATGAAGGAGCAATTATGGAGAAGATTGTGGCAATGAATGACAGTGATTGGCTAGTGGGCTGTCAAGAGAAAGAAAACTTGTATTCTTTGCTTACAGCTTTGAGGCTCAAAACAAGAGCTGAAATGTCATGGCCACAGGCCAAATCCAGCTGTAGATGTACGGCTGCCCTCTCGAAGGCTGACCCACGGACTGTCTTCAAGGTTTTGAGTTGGTTGCCATTTAAAAGTCAGACAATGCCACAGAAGAAACCCACATTCTGGTTTACTTGAAAAAACATAAAAATATTTGCCCACATGTCTCAGAAAAAATAAAGAAACGAGAGCTAAAGAGTGGCATGCCCTTGGGTTCACCAGAGGCACCACCACTCTGTGTTACATTCACTATATTGTAGCCACATACCAGGCGCCACTTACTTTACCAGTTGAGATTCTTAATTTTAATACAATTGCTTAAACTCATGTGTACCATCTCCATGTCTCTGCTGGTATTTGGATTTGATTTCCTGAGTTAGAATGAGATTCCCTGGGTAAGCTCACAGAGACACAGATTTTCACCTGCTAATAAGCACGAGCTCCCCAGACATACATCGATTGCTATGGATGATAACAAGGTCACTGACACTGAGGATTTCCAAGGGAAGCTAGCTCACCATGTGGCACCAACTCTACAGAGGGAATCCAAGCTTTGGATGATAATCCTCAAAATCCCTCCCCTGAGATTTTACTGGAGTTTCGACTGTGACCTTATAGAGCCATAGACTGTTCTCACTCATTTCTGAATTGAGCACAGGAAATAGAATACAGCTGAAGTACGTAAACATATGCTATGTCAGATAATACTTTGATTCACTAACTACTCCTCACTTTAAGGCCATGATGGCTAAAACAACTTATTTTTTAATCTGGGAAAAATGATATATTAAGTATCACTGTTCATCAATAAATCAATAATCTTACTTAGTCAAATAGAATGAGCTCTCATGAGACTCAAAATAAGTAGTTTGAAAAATTCTGATAAGATCAGAGAAGTTTCTGAATAATGTTTATACCCTTTAAAGTTTTGAAAGGGCTTTACTTCAGTGAGTGACACAGCAGAGTTAGTCACTTCTAGGAAAAAAAATGAAAGGTACAGACTACGTTGGGCTCAGAAAAAGACAACAGAGAATGTAACTAATGGTGCAAAAACTTTAGAGTGTGACTACCTCTCAGTCTTTGATTAAAAATAGTGGCTTATAAAATAGTTGACTTAGTTTAGCAGTTATATGTTTTGTGTATATTACATACATACCATTCCTAAAAAGGGATAAAAAAAGTTGACTGCCTTTATGAAGGGTTCAAGACAGGGTTTTGTCCATCCGTAAGAGGGTATGCTGACATGGGACACAGACCAGGATTCACTGGTTGGCTTTATGGGCAGAGCATGAAGCAGTGGTGTGATCATAGAAGCTACAGTCTTACAGGCAAAAAGCTAAGAACTGTAGGATCCACAGAGTCTAGACGCGTTGGATTTTCTGTATTTACAGACTTTCCCTTTTCTGAAAGCTTTTCTATGTCCCTGGTAGTCAGGTCTTGAGCATCCATGCGATGTTTATCTTTGAGTTCATTCTTTCCCTCCTCTTCCTGCCGTAGGATCCGTAAGATATAAAGGGCCAAGGTAAGTTTGTGGCCAATGTGGGGAGAAGCCAAGATGGCAACTTAACTAACTCTTGATCTAGATCACAGTGTAAAGGGAATCTCTGAGGTCTCATCATAGTCCAGCTTACCCAACCCAGAGCTTCCAAACAACAGTTTGGAGTCAACTCGTTAGGGCAGTAAACCATCTGCTTGCTTCTTCTTCTTCACTGAAACTCCATTTCCACAGAGCACGTCTGCACTTTATATTAATGTTTTCTCATCATGCTTAGATTAAAATCAAAAGGCTCTACTATAGTCTACAAGGCCCAGTACGATCTGACTCCCATCTTGTACTTCACTCTCATTTCATACAACTTTCATCTACGATCCTCGGTCCCACTGGCCTTCCAGCACTTCCTCAAGCATACCAAGCTCACTCCCGACTGATGGCCTCTCACAAGCTGATCCTCAGTTTACAACCCTTTCCCCCAATCCTCCACCTCACTGGCTTTTTCTCATTCTTCTGGTCTCAGACGAAATTTCAACAGCTCAGAGGAACTTGCCCTGACAATATACATCTCATACCCAAGACTCCCTGGAACATCATTTTGCTGCTTTTCTCCTTAGTACAGATCACAGCCCATGTTAATTTATTTCTTACCTTTCTCTCTCTTCTAGAACATAAACCCTCTGAAAGCCTGAACTGAGTGCAACTCCAATGCCCAGAACAGTGCCTGGCCAAGAAAAAGCTCTCAAATGTGTATGTGATTGTAACAGCATGCAACGCCAGGAGTGTCCACCTCAACATTTCCCATATAGATGCACAGCAAGATTTGAGAGTTTAGGAGATAACAAAGACTCATCACAACCACCAGGTACACGCACAAGTCAGAAGGGAAGACTCCAGAAAGTGATGTAAAAGTGGAGAGGGGGGAAGGTTGTATTGGTATCAGTTGAGGTAAATTAAGCAACCATTTATAGAAAAGTAGCATTTCTTATGAATCTTTAAAAACTGTATTGGAGGGACTTCCCTGGTGGTCCAGTGATTAAGAATCCGCTTTCCAACATGGAACTCTGTTCAATGTTACTTGGCAGCCAGGGTGGGAGAGGAGTCCAGGGGAGAATGGATACATGTGTACATATGGCTGAATCCCTTCTCTCTTCACCTGAAACTATCACCTTGTTTGTGGACTGGTTATACCCCAATACAAAATAAAAAGTCTAAAAAAAAAAAAAAAAGAAAGAATCTGCTTTTCAGCACTGGGGCTGAGGGTTCAATCCTTGGTCAAGGAACTGAGGCCCCACATGCTACAAGGAAACTAAACCTGAGAACCACAAACTGCAGGCCACGAGCTCTGGAGTGCACGCACCACAACTAGAGAGAAGCTCGTGAGCCACAGTGAAGACCCTGCGTGCCAGCACAGAGACCCGGCGAGCCAAAACAAACAAATTCCAAAATGTGTTGGACTCCACTGTGTAAACAAAAGAGAAGAGGGCATAAAGAAAGTGGCAAAACACAAACCAAAGGTTACAATAAGCATGTGTTTAGAGATTAACATTACACCAATGCAGTGAGAGGGTTCACAAGCTAAGAGTGAAAGTGAGAAGCCAGTCAGGGCTGTCCCAGGAACCCAGCAAGGCAGGTGAAAGGCTCTGACCACATAACTGCAGTCATGAAAGATTTCAGGTTAGGGCAACACTGTGATCAGTGATGTGATCTTCAGCAAGATTTTTGCTGCGGTGATATCTGAGATGGATTGTAGTGGAGAGAGACTGAAAATCAGTTAAGAGGCTTAAACAATCAGTTGAATGTTGGGAGCCTGAGGTCCAGTTTTGTCAGTAGAAGATGAAATAAAAATATCGATGGCAGAGAGACACCCTGGGGGCTGAATCTCGTGGATGTCTGGGGTGATAAAAGGAGGGTTAGTGAAGCAAATAACATGGCTCATCTTCAGAGAGAAGAAGAAAATAAAGATAAACTGGGTTTGAAAGAGGAAGCACTGGGTCCTGCTGCAGGCAGGTGATCTGAGTTTCTGGCATGACATCTGGATAAAGACGTCCTACAGTCAGCTGGAAATGAAGACTGGATGAGGGGCGGTGGTTGGCTGGACTGCGAAATCATCTCCGCTAGAGATAACTTCAAGTGTGAAGAAAATTTCACTGACAGAAAAATACAGAGGTCAAGGAACTGAAAGACTGAACCTTGAGGCACATCTCTATTTCAGGGGTCAGGAAGAGGAAAAGGGAGACAAAGGAGTTCTGTCAGGGAGTTCCAAAACAGACTGAGCACCTGCACTGTGTGTCAGAAGTTCAAGTTCCCAACAATAGCATCAATTTATGCACCTATTTATCTTCCAGGATGACTCTTCCTGCAGGACTGCAAATGTCTTATTAATGTCACCCACAACATCCATTTATCATAGCTGTTTATTATTCATTTCAAAGTGACAGGATCCCTGGCACTCACTTAAACACTTAGGCAGAGAGACTTCCTGCTACAATAGATGTCAGGTAAAAGGAGGCAAGGTGTACACTTTTACCTCAAAACGAAATCAGGATTTAGGATCTGGGTTTAGAGACAAAATTCCTTTGTTGTGTGAATTCTTTCCCCCTTCCCAAGAATTTGGGGAGAGAAAGTTGGTTGTTTTTTTGTTTTTATGGAGAAAATAATTTTCTACATGAATTATGGAAATTCTGTTCTTTATGGAGGTTTGCATACCTCTCTGCACTTTAGTCTCCATATGAGATCTACAACTGATAAACAGCCAGTTGCCTGAAGAAACTAGTGCCAAGGAGTAGCAGACAGACTTGGTTGGCTATGCAAGATTCACAAGGATAATTAAATTTTTATAACCCAAGGATCTATCTTTCTAGAAGTTTGGTTTAACTTATTTTTCAGCTTGATTAATAGCCTCAAAGATCAAAGTCCCAAAGACTAGTTCTACCTGGCCAACAAAGCTCACTTTATGTTCTTAGACTTTATATCCTCAGAATGTGATCTTTATCTTAGATCAAGGACTTCCCAGGTGGCTCAGACGGTAAAGTGTCTGCCTGAAATGCGGGAGACCAGGGTTCAATCCCTGGGTCGGGAAGATCCCCTGGAGAAGGAAATGGCAATCCACTCTAGTACTCTTGCCTGGAAAATTCCATGGATGGAGGAACCTGGTGGGCTACAGTCCATGGGGTCGCAAGGAGTCGAACATGACTGAGCGACTTCACTTTCACCTTACATCAATGATAAAAATTCCAAGGATTAGTCCATCGCCCAGAGGACAAAAATCTCAATTCTCAACCTCATTAGCACATTCCATTTACAGATGAGAAGTTTAATCTTTCTACTGTATTTCATAGCTACCTCCACTTGTATTCTCTCTCACGTTTGTCAAGAAAAGAATTCCAAGACAGTGATCAATAAAACTTACAAGGTGAAGAACTGGAAAAGGAAGATGATTACAATTTGAGCTGACAGACCAAGAGGGCCTGGTATAGAAAATAAATGTTTACAACTCATATTAGTTTAAAAGGTGGAACAGGTAATAATATTAGCACTCTCTTATTAGAAAATAACAATAAAACTTTTGATCTTAAAATAGGCATTTTCCAGCATTTCTGTTACAGTGGCCAAAAGCAGCATTAGTTTATCTATCTCCACATCCATGGTGCTAAGACTGATGCGATCCTAGCGCTACTCTCTATTAATAGGAATCAGAGGCTAAAAGCTTAGCTAACAGTAGAGAAAAATCAATATGGGTATGGAACATCTTGTTGCCTTTAAGCAAGAGACTTTCAAAAACGCCTCAGGAAGACAAAGGAGGCAGTTTAATGGGGTGTACACATTGCAATAATTCGAGCAACATGGATAATTACAGTCCATTGGAACAATATGACTATGAAAAGCCTTGATGCATAATAGTACTCAACAGTGAAAATGTGTGATGTGCACAGAGAGGTCATTGGAAAGCAAAAATAAGGGCATATTTATTTTTCAAAAATATGTTTGGTAAGTAGGCTGGAGAATTTATATAGATAGATAGATATAATATAGATGTTCTATTTCTTTTATTTGATCTTTCTAGAGTTGAATTTAAGTCCGACAACTCAAGGAAAGTTGGAGATTTTTCTTGGTTGCCCAGAGGGATCACTCCCTTGTGGTCACATTTAACAGCCAGTAGGAAGTCCCGCCATGCAACAGGGGCTGATGCATGAGGCAGCATCCACCGAAAAGAGTCTGCTGCCCAGACTCCCCTTTCACCCCTTTGATGACAAAACCACTGGGTGTTTATATTCCAAAAATACTGAAAAACTAAGACATTACGAAGAAAAGGCTCGCTGCCCAGGACTAAAAACCCGATGGACATGGGAGCTCTTGGTGAGGAGGAGGGGGGCTCCACGTTGCTAACAAAAGGGCTTCTGATGGCTTGCTGCCATAGCAATAGAATCTTGACTCTAAGACAAAACTCAAGCCAGAAAACATCAGCTCATCAACTTTGAAGGGACCCACTAAGATACCATACGCCAACCAAAAATAAGTGACTGATAACCCAGAATCTGTAGATTCAGCTGGTCTGACACGGCCTTCTGAATTACACAGCTCTAGGACAGTATAACCACCGCATAAGTACAGTGTAAGTACAAAATACAGGGAATGGATAAAACAAGTTTATAAGTTTAAGGAAGAGAAATCAAAACTATAGTATAAATATTTCTTGATCACTTAAAGGTAGGTATAATATATTTTGAATCCTACTGTGATTACTTATGTGTGTTTATGCACGTATGGGCATGTTGTCTGTTTTTGAATTTTGTGAAGTTTTTCAATGAAATTGAGAGAGATTTTATAAAAATATTTAAGAGGCTCCATTCACTTAAATTTGTAATCAGCAATTAAAGACTTAAGATGATTTGATTCCTAAGGTATGTTTTGATTTAGTTGTTCAGTCACCTAGTCATGTTCAACTCTGTGCGACCCTATGGACTACAGCACACCAGGCTTCCCTGTCCTTCAGTATCTCCTAGAGTTTGCTCAGAGTCATGTCCATTGAATCAGTGATGCTGTCCAACCATTTCGTCCTCCGTTGTTCCCTTCTCCTCCTGCCTTCAATCTTTCCCAGCATCTGGAAAGATTGTTTTGATTTGTTTAGTAGCAAAAGTAGTATTTGAACAATGAGGAAAACTTTTAATAATGAATAAGATTACAAATATGAGCAAGTAACAAGTTACTAATACTAACAAGTACTTTCCCTTCATAAAAGATCCTTGGTTGCTAAAGATCCTAGGAGAAGTGTTATTCTCTGATTTTTTTCTTAGCAGGAATTTTGCCTTTCAACCTCAGATAATACACCCAAGAATCACACTCTGGATTTTCCTTCCTCCCTGCAAAAAGCACAGGGTCGCATTGGCTTAAACTCAGATTCAGTAGGAAATCTATAAACTAATTATTTTCCATTATCTACTTCAGTTATCCTGAGTGAAGGTGGAATAGTTACCAATCATGAAGGAAGCCCTGACCTTAGGCATACACTGAAAACAAAGAAGCATATAAAACAGCCCCAGCCTCCCAGCCCTCAGCGGACAGCGAGAAGCGACAAGGCAGGCTCTGGTGCAGTCATAATTCCGTTTACATGCCTGATACAGTACACACCAAGTCTTCACTGGGAACCCCACAGAGCAGGGGCCCCCAGCTATGGCATCTACTGCCTGATGAGCTGAGGTGGGGCTGATGTAATAATAATAGAAATAAAGTACACAATCAGTGTAACGCAACTGAATCACCCCACCCACCCACCCCCGTGAAAAAATTGTCTTCCATGACAGTAGTCCCCGGTGCCTAAAAGGTTGGGGGCCTCTGCGAGGAAACGTGGGTCTTTGTGTCCTGTGCTCAACATCAACAACTAAACAAAGGAAGTGTGAGACGCCTCTAACAGATTCCAGCACATTCTCTCACTGTATAGGGTCTCTATTTTTATGTTTATCCTGACAAGAAGTCCTGGGTCAGCCTGACATGCTTTTTAGAGCTTTGTAACTTGAACTTAGAGAACTGGTTTGAGTTGATCACAATAAAGGCAAAGATGAAACCCCATTTACAAAACTGTGGTGCCAGAAGCAAGCAGACCTCTTGTCTAACAGGCCTGATCAATGCATTAGCCACTCCACACAATGTTCAATACTCCCACAAAAAGGTTACCGGCACAGCAAAGGCCTGGACGGCGCATCTTGGAGTCCCTTGTAATGGGATTTGACAAGAGCCAGGCACTCTGGGCAGGCTCCGTCAGTGTTAATGGAAGCAGAAGGGGCTCAAGGGCAAACAGGAGTCCTTGAGGGGTGATGGGGCGGGGAGTGGGGGGAACCTGGGGGTTGCGACCTGTTCCTTTTCCCATCACTCCCTTGTATTTAGTTACTCGTTCTAGCCAGTGAATTGTAATTTTATGTGCCGTCACGTGACTCTGGCCTGGTCTCCTGGTCTCCCGGTTAGTTGAGTCTTGCACCGAAAGGAAAAATATCCTGTAGCCTGTGGCAGGGCCCCCTTTACAGGAAGGAAATCGCCCTCTGGCAAGTGTCTCCCATTGGTAGGGTTTCCGTTCCTCACCTTGCAGAGGAATTTGTACTTGTGTGCAAATTAGCTACTTACTGGGGAGGCAGTCCCAGGGAGCGCTGGCTGAGATGTCAGGCGGGGCACAAGGCAGCCGACAGGGGAACAGAGGACACGGGCACAGACAATGGCCACGTGGACGCAGCGGGGAGAGGAGTTTGGGCCGGACTGAGACAGCAGCAGGGACATGTACACAGCACCACGGGCAGAGCAGCTGTGGGGACCCTGCGCAGCTCAGTCTGGCGCTCTGTGATGGCCCAGAGGGGTGGGGTGGGGTGGGGAGGGGAGGGAGGGAGGGCATACACGCGAACATAGAGCTGACGCACTTCACTGTATGGCAGAAGCTAACTAACACAGCATTGTACAACAGTTATCCTTCAATTAAAATTTTTTAAAAGTGGGTTCAAAAGCTAGTTCCCACTGTGGGCCACCAGACTGTCACCTCACTGGGGACCTCAGATCAGCTTAGAACATACCTCAGTCCATCCATCCAAAAGGTGAGGGAGCTGGGGTGTTTAAACATTTAACACTCCTCCTGGTTGAGGGCTAGACTAAGTGGGGAGGGGAATAAGGCCCCAGAACCTCTGACCTGGGATGCACACAGTCTCCTCTGCCCAAAAAAGCCCTCAGAAACAGGGACAAGGTGCCAACTGCATCTGTTAAAATCTGCCTACAAATATATAAACTGCTTTCTATGCCAGTGGTCCTTCAAACAGACAGACAATAACACCACCTCCTGGATAAGCTGCTGGAGGTAACCAGGAACAGATGACTTCCGCCTGACTTGATGCTGTCCGTTTGATAGACTTTAGGAATGAAGGTCAGAGTCAGCATCATTTTGCTGAAGAATCTTAACATGGTTGCTGGCCGTGGAGAGTGTCTGTTCACTGACCCTGACCCTTGACACAGCTCCAGGGCCCGACACTCCCACCTGCGAGGCTCTCCCTTGGGTGCAGGGTTCTGGAACTTCAGAAGGCTAAAAAGAGCTCAAATTCAGCACAAGGTGGGCTGATCTGGACTCCACTCAAAAGTATGTGTTTTTTAACTTAAAAAGGGTAATTTTACAAATAAAACTTCAGTGTTTCATATTGACTTGCAGTTGGTTGGCAAACATTTGTCAAGCTTAGACAATAATACTGGGAAGCAGTCAGGAGGTTCCAAGTTATAAGGAAGGACACGGAAATTCCCAAGAGGAGGTTTGAAGTCAAAAGCCAGTGAAGCGGATGGGTGCTGGGACCCATTTATTTATTATTTATTGTCACTTTAATGACTCCCAGGAAGCAAGTAGGCAATGCTCTTTCTACTCTGCAGGGCTTGCAGTCCAAGGTAATATCTGAGGGAGTATAATGCATGCCACGGCAATCAGAGGAAACTCCATCTGCCGCCCCACACAGACCAAGTTATCATATCTCTGATCCATGCATCACATTTGAAACCTCAGGAGTGGAGGCAGAGAGCACTGGGGTTTTCTTGAAAGTGCTTTCTATTAAACTGGCAGATCCAATCTGATGTGGCCTGGGCGAATTCTTACCCATGGTGAATGAGACCTCTGCGTATCATAGTTAGAGGGACTGGCCGGCTCTGGGATGGCCTGGGCCTGCTGGTGAAAAGGCATTTCACACACATAAGTGCATGTCAATTTCACTTTATGTAAAGGCAGTGGTGTTGCCCTCAGAGGAAGTATAGCCCTGCCCTGTCCTGCAGGAGGGACCCAGATGTCTGTATACAAGGTCAAGGCAGGGGCACAGTCCCCTTCCTGACTTCTGCCCCACGAATCTCCACCTCTTCCTCTAAAGGCTTTCAACAAGAAGGCCAAGAAGACATTCAGAGGCTACTTGGTGTTCTCAGCCAAGACCAGCTCTAAGGAATTCAAATGTTCTTTCAATTCTTTATGAAGAAATAAAATTGTCTTGTTTATGGTTTCCTTTGCTGTGCAAAAGCTTTCAAGTTTAATTAGGTCCCATTGGATTATTTTTGTTTTTATTTTCATTACTCTAGGGACGGGGTCAAAAAAGATCTTAGCCACTAAAAGGAATGAAACAGGGTCATCTGTAGAGACTCGAATGGACCTACAGACTATCATAGAGCGTGAATTAAGTCAGAAAGAGAAAAATAAATATCGTATATTAGCGCATATATGTGGAATCTAGAAAAACAGTACTGACGATTTCCAAGGCAGGAATAGAGACACCGGAATAGAGAACAGACATATGGGTACAGGGTGGGGAGTGGAGAGGAAGAGGAAGGTGGGACAAATCGGGAAAGGACTGATTGAGATGCACGGACATTTACACACTGCCATGGGTAACACAGATAGCTAGTGGGAGGCTGCTATACAGCACAGGAGCTCAGCTCAGCGCTCTGTGATGACCTGGGGGGGAGGATGGGGGAAGAGAGGCTCAAGAGGGAGGGGATATATGTACATATATATGTACGGCCAATTCACTTTGTTGTACAGCAGAAACTAACACAACATTGTAAAGCAATAATCCACCAATAAAGAAAAACAGAGAGAGAGATTAAATGTCTACCACGTATTGGGGGCAGCCCCAGCCCAGCATGTGTCCAATGTGTGAGGCCCCACCAGTAGACAACCCTGGATAAGTGCCAGCACCGCATCCAGCTGAGATCCCAGGCAGGGTGGCCACTCGCACACCTACCCTGGACCTTCTCACAAAGCCGATGAGGACACAGGACTGCAGGAAATGGACAGAGACCTTGTCGCTGAGTCAACGAAGGTGTTTTATTGCGAGGTGGGCACAGTTACAGAGCACGAGTCAGAAACACCACAGTCTCCGCAAACGCAAACACAGAAGCGGGCCTCCTTCTCCGATCCCTCCAGATGGAGCAAGGTCAACAGGCAGGGTGTGGGGAGTGGTCTCCAGTCCCTGCTCTGCCTTAGAGAATCAGCCACTTACTCTTGGTTAGTTTACATCTGAAGTATTTGAAGCCACTTCCAATATTTATACTTTCTCCACCATTCTAGCTGCGGGATCAAACAGGAATTACATTTCCACCTACAATGTTTGTATTTCTTTGTGGGGTAGCATAAACCCCAAAGAGCATGCAAGAGCCCCAGGTATAATATGTTTGATTATATTTCAACTCCAAGCAATGCCGCACTGAGATTGCTTCAGTAGCAAGGCAAGTGGGACTCGGCCCATTACTTGGATCCAGATATGAAAATGCATTTTTAATCTCAAGATCAGGAATACACACATCAAACCATGCAGACCCATTTACTAGGTAACCCAGATGACAATTCAGAAATCCCTAGGGACAATATTGGTTCATAAACAAGGTTAATTTCAGCCACAGAATTATATTTTCCAAAGCAATTGTTTTCTTACACAATCCCCAAGGCCAAGAAAAAATAACGAAAGACAGACGGAAAAAAAAAAAAAAAAAAAGACCAGCCAACCATTCAAAATCATCTAGAACTGTGAGCCAATAGGGTGATGGCAAAGCAAAGACCGTCCAATCAGGAACCGCGGCTCAGGGCGCTCAGATCTGCCGGCTTTGCATCTGGCTCCGGGCGCTTCTTGGTTCCAGCTGCTCTGCTCTGTCCTGGGGACCAGCTTGCTCCCCATCATGGTCCTTCAGCAGTTCCCAGGACACCTGAGAAGGCGGTGCATCCTCCGGCTAAAAAGTCGAGCCTGTGGAAGGACACACAGGAGAAGACCCGTCAGGCCAAGGCCAGAACCATCTGACAGCTAAACGCTGATTGAGTCGAGGGCAGAGGAAGAGAGACTTTCCTCACCTCCTGCAGCCCGGCTTCCGGCCACCTCTCTGGGAGGGTGGCTTCGTTCTTGGGAGCAGCCAGCGGCGTGGCATCTTTGAGATACTGTCGTGAGTGCATCAGGGTACCCATCATCTCGCAGGCCACGATCTCTGTTGACAAGAACATGAGTCAATTCCCCCGCGTCACTGGTCTGTGGAACCTTGAGGAGGAGGAGACACAACAGAGCCAGACAGACACACGGAAAGGAAGGGGTGTGGGGGAGGACAGGAGACAAGAAACTCGGAAAGGATACTCTACCTGCCCCCTGTCCCTGAGGTTCCCCTGGGCAGCCGTGTGCCGACAGAAGGCGTGAAGTGCTTTCTAAGTGCGCCCAGAGGTCTGAGAGGTCGGGAAGCATCATTCCACTGCCAGGCAGGCGCCTGAGTCCAAGCTCCTCGAGGACCTCAGCCAGCCTCGCCCCAGCTCTCCCGAGTGGGTCCTGCCACTGAGATACTACATAACAGAGAGCAAACCGCAGCGCAGATTAGCAGGGTGGGCACCTTCTTCCTCCGCCCTGGAGGAGCAGTTCGGGAGAGGGTGGGGTACAGGGCAGGAGGGGCATCAGCCGCCACCCGGGCTGCTCTTTAGCGCGTTCAGTCAGCTGCCAAATCTCCACTTCCCACCAGGTGTCAAGTCTCTAAGAGTGTCCCCCAGGCCCGTGTCCTCACTTTGGTTCTCGAAAGCAGCCTCGGGCTCCGGAAGGGAATGTCTGTCGCAGGCAGGCCCCCTGTCTGGGCAGCGGAGCCCAGCCCTGGAGCCAGACGGATGCTGGCTCCACGCCTCCCCCTGCTTCCCCAGCACCCAGGGCCACCCCTTTGTCCTGCCCAGCACCTGTCTCCCCAGAACACTGGGTACGCAGCCATGAGGAAGGACAGGGCTGAGAACCATTGGGACTTGAAGAGCTTCCAAGAACGCAGGGAGAGGAAGGCATTCCTGAGACACAGCCACACAAGCTGAGTTGTCAGGGGGTAGGGGCTGGCAGGAGTGGGCACATGTAATAAGGAGGGCATGCTGTCTGCAGAAAAAGTAATAAAACTAAGAACCAGTCTAGTTTTCGCTGTGACCATGCACTCCTTGGCAACTCTAAGCAGTATGTCTGGTAAAACACGACTTCCTACCCAGACAGATCCCCCACCCCTTGGCTTCATCCTGCCAGCATCTTTGCTTGTGCCCCTCCCTCCTCCAGGATTCTGCTGCCCCCAGACCCTCCTGCCACATCCCACCTACTTCCAAGCTCCATTTAAATGCTGCCTCTTCAAGGAAGACTCTCACGACGCCCATGACTGGAGTCATCCCTTCCCTCTCTTAACTCTGAGGACAGTGTATCTATGTCTTTCACTTGCACCCTATATTAAACATGCAAAAGTGTTATCTTCCCTACTGATTGCCATCAAGATGCAGTGGAAAGCGTATGGGATTTGGGATCTGGCCTGGGTCAGAAGCCCAGCCCTCACTCTGAATTAGCTGTGTGATGCTTGGCTGGTTATTAAACTTCTGTAGCTTGTCTCCACGTCTATACACAGGGAGACACGCCCCTCTTTCAGAGGGCTGTGCATTCAGTTAGAAAATGCACAGAAAACACTGAGCCTGAGCTCATACACCCTCGGCAGCTATTAGTTTCTCTACTCTCCTTGCAGTCTTTTTCTTTTGTCCTCCTTCCCCACTCCTGCAGGACTCACCAAAATTTCATAACATGTGGGAGGTATAGAAATGAGGAGGGTGTTGAGAATGAGGGTGTAGAACACCTACCATACGGGCCTATTCGGAGGCTAAACGGGGTTAAATACTTGTTAGACTCTCAGATCAGAATCTGGCACATGATGTAATAGAAATGGATGTGAAATAAAATAATCTTGTGAGTTCACGAACAATTCCTTGACTCCGTGAAGACTCCAGATATAGATTATCAAGATGTTCCTTCCTGCTTCAAACTCCCTCCCACCCTCCCCAAATGAAAACATCAGGGGTAAACACCTTCTGTCCTCACAGGCTGCGCATCTGCAGGCCAGTCACTTCACCTCTCTGTGCCTGAGTTGCCGCTTCTCTCCAATAGGGATAGTCAGGCAGCTCCTCATACAGTTCTGAGGAAGGTTAGATAAGACACTCCCAGTAATGTCCTTAGCATGGTACCCGGCATGTGTGTTCTCAGTACACGATAGTTCCCTCAAGGGGGAAATGTCCATTAGTACTAACATTATGTGATTTTCTAAACACCACACCAAGCACAGAAATATGCAGTTCTGTTGGTCTGGGTCTTTGTTTCCTTATGAAGGCTCCATGCCACATGAAACATACATGACATAAACATGTATGCCTTTTCCTTGTTAATCTGTTCTTGTCACTTCAATGTTCAGGTCCAGCCTGGGACCCTCTGTGGGTTGGGGGAAATGCTCTTCTCCTGCACAAGTCTTCCTACTAATTCTTCCTGCTAAAGTAACCTTGCAGTTTCCGTCTCCTAACCCAACCCAGCCTGAGACACCCTTTCCTCTCCCTCTTCCAGAGACAAACTACGCCACCCCACACACGAGGATGTATGGACATGTATACTTTTTCCCCATGTAAAAACTATCAATAAATGATCTACATATCTTGGCATTTCTATGCTAAATCATCTCTGCCCAGCGTCTAAATACAGGACAGAAAAAGAAGTCGAATGCATGAAATCATATAACTTGACAGATGAGCAAGTAATCAAGCCCACCTTCATGGGTGGAGATCACACTGGGGGCTCCTTGCAGGGGTGTGAGCCGGAGCCTGGGGCACAGCGACCTTGTCGAGGGACCGGAGTCCTGGCTTCAGCGTCACCCCCTTCAATTCAGGTCACGCTGTGGTGCCCTGACCCTGGACAGTCCTCACTGCCAACTCTCCAGGGAGGGCGCACAGAGATAACAGGGTACCAGAGGAAACTGTCCTACAGCACATCCATATCAGAGGCACGACCACAGCCAACCTGGCCCACTTCCTCGGAGCTCAGTCTCATCCTTCCTAGACACAGAAGGACACCCAGGCCAAGTCCCCAGCGCTCAGTGACCACCCCGCCTCCCCACCCAGCTGAGAGGCAAGGAGGACGCGTGGCTCCATCCCCCACCACATCCCACTCTGGCCCTTTTGTGACGGTGCCTGTGGATGAACCAGGGCTTCATGCGGCAGAGGCAGTGGGGATCCTACGATCCGTGTGCGGCCCGCCCACCCACCAGCCCCAGAGCGGCCAATGAGTCCTGATGGAGCAGCCACCAACCACATCCTCCTCAAACTGCCTCTCACCCTTCGGCTGCTTCAGCCGGGAGCCTGGACCCCTTCCGCCAGTGGCTGGGCCCCACACACCCTTGAGAAATCTGCAGAGAGAGAGTCCTGGCTCCAGTGTCAACCCCGTCAACTCAGGGCTCCGTGGGCAGTCTCCTCAATGTCCCCTCTCCTCCCCTTTCCAGGCCACCATGCACATCAGTACCTGTAAAACTGCCTCATCCCTCAGGCCTCGCCCAGGCCAACCTCCAACTTAGCTAATGAACTAGCTTTAGTTGTCTCTCTTCACAGGAGGGTTTTCTCCAAAAATCATTTGGGCACAGCAGTTCAGGAATTTCTAGGTGTCCTGACGGGCATCCTCAATCAGTGACCGATGGGGCCCAGGGTGGTTTTGAAGTGCGTGATTCTCAGCTGCTCCCCAGAGCCTGTGCCACACACAGCCAGCCCAGCAACGTCCCTCTACTGGCTGCTGTCCTTCCCTGTCCTCCCACTGGTGTTTCCAATGTGGCCCCAATCAACTACTAGCTCTCAAATTATAAGGGACACTCCCGGGAAAGTGAAACTTGGTAGAAAACTTCATTTTTCCAGTTCCAGTCACTTCAGCCACTTTAGCAAATGCTTCAATTCTATGTACATATAGATATGTGTATATATAAACATGTGTAATTATAAACCTATGTAAATATAAACATGTATACATATAGACCTGTGTATATATAAACATGTGTAATTATAAAGCTATGTATATATAAGCATGTGTACATATAGATCTGTGTATATGTAAACACGTAATTATAAGCCTGGGGATTCCCTGGTGGCTCAGATAGTAAAGCGTCTGCCTGCAATGCGAGAGACCCGGGTTCAATCCCTGGGTCAGGAAGATCCCCTGGAGAAGGAAATGACAACCCACTCCAGAACTCTTGCTTAGAAAATTCCATGGATGGAGGAGCCTGGTGGGCTAAAGTTCATGGGGTTGCAAAGAGTCAGACATGACTGAGCTACTTCACTTCACTTCAGTTATAAATCTATATATATATAAGCATGTGTACATATAGATCCATGTATATAGAAACATGTATAATTATAAAGCTATGTATATATAAACGTGTACATATAGATCTGTGTATATATAAACATGTACATATAGACCTATGTGTATATAAATGTGTATATATAGATCTATGTACACATATATACATATCAGTTCAGTTCAGTTGAGTCACTCAGTCGTGTCCGACTCTTTGCAACCCCATGAATCGCAGCATGCCAGGCCTCCCTGTCCATCACCAACTCTCGGAGCTCACTCCAACTCATGTCCATCGAGTCGGTGATGCCATCCAGCCATCTCATCCTCTGTCGTCCCCTTCTCCTTCTGCCCCCAATCCCTCCCAGCATCAGGGTCTTTTCCAATGAGTCAACTCTTTGCATGAGGTAGCCAAAGTATTGGAGTTTCAGCCTCAGCTTCAGTTCCTCCAATGAACACCCAGGACTGATCTCCTTTAGGATGGACTGGTTGGATCTCCTTGCAGTCCAATGGACTCTCAAGAGTCTTCTCCAACACCACAGTTCAAAAGCATCAATTCTTCAGCACTCAGCTTTCTTCACAGTCCAACTCTCACATCCATACATGACCACAGGAAAAACCATAGCCTTGAATGGATGGACCTTGTTGGCGAAGTAATATCTCTGCTTTTACTAGATGGACCTTTGTTGGCAAGGTAATATCTTTGCTTTTCAATATGCTCTCTAGGTTGGTCATAATTTTCCTTCCAAGGAGTAAGCATCTTTTAATTTCATGGCTACAATCACCATCTGCATTGATTTTGGAGCCCCCAAAAATAAAGTCTTGACAGTTTCCCCATCTATCTGCCATGAAGTGATGGGACCAGATGCCATGATCTTAGTTTTCTGAGTGTTGAGCTTTAAGCCAACTTTTTCACTCTCCTCTTTCACTTTCATCAAGAGGCTTTTTAGCTCCTCTTCACTTTCTGCCATAGGGTGGTGTCATCTGCATATCTAAGGTTATTGGTATTTCTCCCGGCATAAACACATGTACACATAGGTCTATATGTATATAAACACATATATTGAACACATAGATCTGTGCATACATAAGCAGGCACCCCCAGGCTATGTTAATCGGATTTGTAAATAAAGAACGGCAGGTAAGCATCTGGCTGACATTTGCGCTCCCATGTATTTTGCATTGTGCTGGTTCTGTCTCTCCTGTAAGCTGATAAGACGTGCAAAGGCCAGGAGTGCGTCACGTCCTTCTTTGATGATTTTTCACAATTCCTGGCATGACGCTCTGCAGAGTGAATATTTAATCAGGGCCGACAGACAGGAGGCCACAGAGGTCAGGTCTATTTGTCCTCCAGGCTTGTCAAGGGTGAGAAAGCTCCTCAGAGAAAGGAACTGTGATGCTATTTTCAGCTCTTTGAAGGATGAGTCTGAAAGCCCAGAAAGGAAGCTGGCAGTGAGACAGGGCACGAGTCAGGAGAGCAGAGCCAAGTGGTGCCTACCACGCCCTCCAGGCCAGCAGGATGGGAGATGCTGAGGGCTTGAATGTGCTCTCTCAACCTGTTTCGGACTGAGAGAGTCATCCAGGCCAACTGAGACTGGGGGGCTGGACAGACCAAGTTCCTTCCCCGGAAGGAGAAGGAAAATCCTGGGTGTTTTCTTGCTGGCAATCATTGTGCGTGTGTGTGTTAAGCCACTTCAGTTGTGTCGATTCTTTGTGACCCTATGGACTGTAAGCCACCAGCTCCTCTGTCCGTGGGATTCTCTAGGCAAGAATACTGGAGTGGGTTGCCATTTCCTTCTCCGGAAAACACTAGCCATCTGATTTATTAAGCACCTCAAAGTGCTCAGACAGTAAATAATCTGCCTGCCATCCAGGAGACCCAGGTCCAATCTCTGGGTCAGGAAGATCCCCTGGAGGAGGAAACGGCAACCCATTCCAGTATTCTTGCCTGGAGAATCCCATGGACAGAGGAGCCTGGTGGGCTACAGTCTATAGTGTCACAAAGAGTCTGATACAACTGACACGCTTTCACTTTACTTCTTCAAAGTGTATTACAGAACTGGGTGCTAACAGTGAGAGGCCAAAACAGAGAAAGGAAGCCTTACCTGGACCCACCTTAGACCCCAGAACCAGGGAAGACTGGGGGACAATGATCAGAGGCAGACAGAGCTGAGCACTCACACCCCGACTACAAACAACCACCTTGCCTGGGGCTCTCACCCTTCTCCTGGCTCTACTATTTCCCTTCCTAACTAAAATAAAGGCTGGTTTATCAGCCATTCTAGACCCAGAATCCTTATTAACTAGCTCTCCATGGATGAAAGGATTCTAAAGGACCTTCTGAATCAAAGAGAGGTGAAATGACACTCAGTGTTATTTCAGAACTGAGTACTCTGTTGAATTATTTTCTAAGCCTTTTACAACCAACAATTGAGATAAAGTATTGATTAAACAGATCACTCACATTCCCAGCTTGGCTGCTAGCAGAGGTCACTGTCACATCCTTTCAGCCCTTCCTGGCTGAGGCTGGAGCCTCAAGACCCAAGGCCGCTGGAAAGCCCTACACTCAGCCCATCAAAGCGGTTCTGCACCCCTGCAGGCAGCGGGCAGCCTGCCCACAGGATGTATTGCGCACCCGCTCCAGGAGCCTGAAAGACGATTCCTAAGGCTTTATCTGGGGAAATCACACCAACATATGGCTTCACATAGATCCTGCTGATTGAAGAAAGTTAAATTCTATAGCAGCTTTCTAAAAATAACTCTCTTTGAACAGAAAGTCGGGTCCTTTAATGGGCCCAGACTGGTTTACTCTGTTCACCCCATTGCTGGGAGCTTAAAGAAACCGCAACAGTGACAAGCAGAGAGGTAATTCAAGGGTAATCCATCCGGGAATGAACAATAAATAGCCGTCACAATGGCTGGGAAGAAGGCAGAATTATAAAGGGTGAGGAGGGACGCATGTGACAAGCAGAGACCTCTACACAGCAAATGTGAAGGCATCCAGCCGGCCTCCTCTACCTGCTGCCCCTTCTGCAGACAGAGGCTCCCTCTGATAGCCAGACCAATTCACGTAGCAAACAAACCATCATGCACATGAGATGCACCAAAGACACACGCAGCAGGCGGAGTAACTGGGTCTCAGGGAAGGTCTAGATGAGCTGATCAATGTACAAGGATTCTTCACACTCTTTATGGGACATAACTGCTAACTTTTCATGCCTGAGAAACAGTGCCCATGCGAGGTTTAATTCCCTTGAGAGCTACAAATCTGCTGAATGAGAACCGTGGCAAAAGGGAAAAAGGAAGCACATTTCCAACAGGGCTTATTTACTCTCTGGGTTCTCTGCATGCATGCTTTGTGGCCATCACAGCCTGAGGATGGTATCACATGTTGCCAACAATTTTACCCTCAAGGAAGAAAAACTTGGGCACTTCCTTAAGAGTTATGTGAAAAATATGCCATACTATCCCGAACTGTGCTCAAGTTTGCACTGAACTTTTCACTGGCCATTTAAACTGTAGGGAAGTTACCATTTGAAGCCCTTGGTAATCCTGTTAATGATGAAAGTAGCTGGGTATGGGCTTCCCAGATGGTGCAGTTGTAAAGAATCCACCTGCAATGCAGGAGACATAGATTTGAACCCTGGGCCAGGAAGATCTTCAGAGGAGGAAATGGCAGCCCACTCCAATATTCTTGCCTGGAAAATCCCATGGACGGACGAGCATGGCAGCCTACAGTCCATGAGGTTGCAGAGCCAGACATGACTGAGAGACTGGGCATGAATGAGAGGCTTATTTGAAGTCAGTTCTAATTCTGCCTCTTATTGAGGCAGTTTAACATCTCCTGTCAGCGGCGGGCCGGCGCACTAAGCACGGCCGAAAGCTAGCCCACGTCCGAGGTCAGGGGCAGTGGCCTAGAGTGCCAGGTTGCGACGGCGCAGGTAAGGTCAAGAGGAGCTACCCCGCGTCCGAGGTCAGGGGCAGCGGCCGAGAGGAGCTACCCCACGTCCGAGGTCAGGGGCGATGGCCAGGAGGAGATACCCCGCCTCTGAGGCCAGGGGCGGCGCCCGAGGCCAAGAGTGGCAGCAGGAAGGAGCAACCCCATGCCCAAGGCCAGGGCAGCGACCAGGAGCAGCAACCGCTAGGGGCCGCTAGGGGCGGCGGCCGGGAGGGGCAACCCCACGTCCAAGGAATGGTGGCTGTATGGGCAAAGGAGGGCCTAGAGGAGCCAGCCCACGTTGAAGGTCAGGAAGGGCAGCGGGAGGAAATACCCCTCATCCAAGGTAAGGAGCAGCAGCTGTGCTTTGCTGGAGCAGCCGTGAAGAGATACCCCATGCCCAAGGTAAGAAATTCAAATAAGATGGTAGGTGTTCTAAGAGGGCATCAGAGGGCAGACACACTGAAACCATACTCACAGAAATCTAGTCAATCTAATCACACTAGGACCACAGCCTTGTCTAACTCAATGAAACTAAGCCATGCCCATTGGGCAACCCAAGATGGGTGGGTCATGGTGGAGAGGTGTGACAGACTGTGGTCCACTGCAGAAGGGAATGGCAAACCACTTCAGTATTCTTGCCTTGAGAACCCCATGAACAGTATAAAAAAGGCAAAATGATAGGATACTGAAAGAGGTACTCCCTAGGTCAGTAGGTGCCCAATATAGGTCAGTGGAGAAATAACTCCAGAAAGAATGAAGGGCTGAAGCTAAAGCAAAAACAATACCCAGTTGTGGATGTGACTGGTGATAGAAACAAGGTCCGATGCTGTAAAGAGCAATATTACATAGGAACCTGGAATGTCAGGTCCATGAATCAAGGCAAATTGGAAGTGGTCAAACAGGAGATGGCAAGAGTGAATGTCGACATTCTAGGAAACCGTGAACTAAAATGGACTGGAATGGGAGAATTTAACTCAGATGACCATTATATCTACTACTGCAGGCAAGAATCCCTTAGAAGAAACGGAGTAGCCATCATGGTCAACAGAAGAGTCCAAAATGCAGTACTTGGATACAATCTGAAAAACAACAGAATGATCTCTGTTCGTTTCCAAGGCAAACCATTCAATATCACAGTAATCCAAGTCTATGCCCCAACCAGTAACGCTGCAGAAGCTGAAGTTGAACGGTTCTATGAAGACCTATAAGATCTTTTAGAACTAACACCCAAAAAAGATGTCCTTTTCATTCTAGGGGACTGGAATGCAAAAGTAGGAAGTCAAGAAACACCTGGAGTTAACAGGCAAATTTGGCTTTGGAATATGGAATGAAGCAGGGCAAAGACTAACAGAGTTTTGCCAAGAAAATGCACTGGTCATAGCAAACACCCTCTTCCAACAACACAAGACTCTACACATGGACATCACCAGATGGTCAATACCGAAATCAGATTGATTATATTCTCTGCAGCCCAAGATGGAGAAGCTCTATACAGTCAACAAAAACAAGACCAGGAGCTGACTGTGGCTCAGATCATGAACTCCTTATTACCAAATTCAGATTAAATTGAAGAAAGTAGGGAAAACCACTAGATCATTCAGGTATGACCTAAATCAAATCCCTTATGATTATACAGTGGAAGTGAGAAATAGATTTAAGGGCCTAGATCTGATAGAGTGCCTGATGAACTATGGAATGACATTCGTGACATTGTACAGGAGACAGGGATCAAGACCATCCCCATGGAAAAGAAATGCAAAAAAGCAAAATGGCTGTCTGGGGAGGCCTTACAAATAGCTGTGAAAAGGAAAGAGGCAAAAAGCAAATAAGAAAAGGAAAGATATAAGCATCTGAATGCAGAGTTCCAAAGAATAGCAAGAAGAGATAAGAAGGCCTTCTTAAGCGATCAATGCAAAGAAATGGAGGAAAACAACAGAATGGGAAAGACTAGAGATCTCTTCAAGAAAATTAGAGATACCAAGGGAACATTTCAGGCAAAGATAGGCTCGATAAAGGACAGAAATGGTCTGGACCTAATAGAAGCAGAAGATATTAAGAAGAGATGGTAAGAATACACGGAAGAACTGTACAAAAAGGATCTTCATGACCTAGATAATCACGATGGTGTGATCACTCATCTAGAGCCAGACATCCTGGAATGTGAAGTCAAGTGGGCCTTAGGAAGCATCACTACGAACAAAGCTAGTGGAGGTGATGGAATTCCAGTTGAGCTGTTTCAAATCCTGAAAGATGATGCTGTGAAAGTGCTACACTCAATATGCCAGCAAATTTGGAAGACTCAGCAGTGGCCACAGGACTGGAAAATACCAGTTTTCCTTCCAATCCCAAAGAAAAGCAATGCCACAGAATGGTCAAACTACCACACAATTGCACTCATCTCACAAGCTAGGAAAGTAATGCTCAAAATTCTCCAAGCCAGGCTTCAGCAATACATGAACCGTGAACTTCCTGATGTTCAAGCTGGTTTTAGAAAAGGCAGAGGAACCAGAAATCAAATTGCCAACATCCGCTGGATCATGGAAAAAGCAAGAGAGTTCCAGAAAAACATCTATTTCTGCTTTATTGACTATGCCAAAGCCTTTGACTGTGTGGATCACAATAAAGTGTGGAAAATTCTGAAAGAGATGGGAATACCAGACCACCTAACCTGCCTCTTGAGAAATCTATATGCAGGCCAGGAAGCAATAATTAGAACTGGACATGGAACAACAGACTGGTTCCAAATAGGAAAAGGAGTACGTCAAGGCTGTATATTGTCACCCTGCTTCTTAACTTATATGCAGAGTACATCATGAGAAACACTGGACTGGAAGAAACACAAACTGGAATCAAGATTGCCAGGAGAAATATCAATAACCTCAGATATGCAGATGACACCACCCTTATGGCAGAAAGTGAAGAGGAGCTAAAAAGCCTCTTGATGAAAGTGAAAGAGGAGAGTAAAAAAGTTGGCTTAAAGCTCAACATTCAGAAAACGAAGATCATGGCATCCGGTCCCATCACTTCATGGGAAATAGATGGGGAAACAGTGGAAACAGTGTCAGACTTTATGTTTTTGGCCTCCAAAATCACTGCAGATGGTGACTGCAGCCATGAAATTAAAAGATGCTTACTCCTTGGAAGAAAAGTTATGACCAACCTAGATAGTATATTCGAAAGCAGAGACATTACTTTGCCGACTAAGGTCCGTCTAGTCAAGGCTATGGTTTTTCCAGTGGTCATGTATGGATGTGAGAGTTGGACTGTGAAGGAGGCTGAGCGCCGAAGAATTGATGCTTTTGAACTGTGGTGTTGGAGAAGACTCTTGAGAGTCCATTGGACTGCAAGGAGATCCAACCAGTCCATCCTAAACGAGATCAACCCTGGGATTTCTTTGGAAGGAATGATGCTAAAGCTGAAGCTCCAGTACTTTGGCCACCTCATGCGAAGAGTTGACTCATTGGAAAAGACTCTGATGCTGGGAGGGATAGGGGGCAGGAGGAGAAGGGCACGACCGAGGATGAGATGGCTGGATGGCATCACTGACTCAATGGACGTGAATCTGAGTGAACTCCGGGAGTTGGTGATGGACAGGGAGGCCTGGCATGCTGCGATTCATGGGGTCGTGAAGAGTTGGACATGACTGAGCAACTGAACTGAACTGACTGAACCCTAGTTATAGAGCAGTTCTTTGCCTTCACTCCTAAACTGCACCTGTCCTCAACATTCTCTGGGTATTAGGAACCAGGAATGGGCAGGGAGTGTTTTTATTAATTGTGTGGAGTGTTTTTATGATGCTGATGGCCAGTGACTCAAAGAAGCCAAAATACTATTTGAACATTTTATACAGTCTTGACTTAAGCAACTAGAGTATAAACTTCCTGAAGGCTGAGGCTTCTTATGCATTTTCCTTTTGTCTCCTGAGGCCTAGTAGGGAGCTGGACATTAAGTTAAGGTGATTATATTTCCTAATAAAAATAAAACTCAACAACTAATGTAATAGGACATATCTTTTATTTCCCCTGCTCTACAGTAGGTCCTGGTTATCTATTTTACGTATAGTGATATGTGTCAGTCCTAACCTCCTAATTTATCCTTCCTCCTAACCCTTCCCTTTGGTAGCCATAAGTTCATTTTCTAAGTCTGTGAGTCTGTTTCTGTTTTGTAAATAAGTTCATTTGTATCATCTTTATAGATTCCACGCATAAGGGATGTCACATTATATTTCTCCTTCTCTGTCTGATTTACTTCACTCAGTATGACAATCTCTAGGTCTATCCATGTTGCTGCAAATGGCATTATTTCATTCTTTTTTATGGCTGAGTAATAGTCCACTGTGGGCTTCCTCAGTGGCTCAGCAGTAAAGAATCTGCCTGCAACACAGGAGATGTGGGTTTGATCCCTGGGGCAGAAAGATCCCCTGGAGAAGGAAATGGTAACCCATTCCAGTATTCTTGCCTGGGAAATCCCATGGACAGGGGAGACTGGTGGGCTACAGTCCACAGGGTCTCAAAAAGTCCGACACGACTTAGTGATTAAACAGCAACAACAACAACACTCCATTGTCTGTATGTACCACCTCTTGCCCATTCCTCTGCTGACAGACATTTAAGTTGCTTCCATGTCTTGGCTATTAAACAGTGATTCAATGAACACTGGAGTACACGTATCTTTCTAAATTATGGTCTTCTCTGGATATATGCCCAGGAGTGGGATTGCAGGGTCATCTGGTAGCTCTGTTCTTAGGTTTTTAAGAAACCTTCATACTGTTCTCCATAGTGGCTGCATCAATTTACATGCCCATCAAAAGCACAGTAGGTTTCCCCTTTCTCCATATCCTCTCCAGTATTTATTGTTTGTAGGCTTTTTAATGATAGCCATTCTGACCAGTGAGAGGTGGTACCTCATTGTAGTTTTGATGTGCATTTCTCTAATGATTAGCAACATCAAGCATCTTTTCCTGTGGTTTTTGGCCATCTGTGTGTCTTCTGTAATCAGAGCTATCTTGCAGTGCTGCCAGACTTGAGTTAGGCTTCCCTCAGTCTCCCAAGGGTAGTCCCAGAGGAGTGTTCTTAATGAGGATGGTCCCAACAAGCCTCCTCCCAGAGGGCTCCCCATTTTTTCTCACTTATATCTCTCCCACTTCTCCCTCTAATCCACTGATTAGAGATAGAGGCTGAAAAGGAGATCGTCAATGTCAGAAAGTCACGTGTGCAGCTCCCTGAGGTCAATACTACAAAGACTCTACCGCATCACAAGGGGAAAGAGGCCCTCGGAAGCGTCAGTGGCCACCCCCAGGGAAGGCAGAGAGGAGACTCAGGAGTGTTCAGCCTTCTAAGCCAGATCCCTTCCCTCTTGGTCCTTGCACACCACGGCTTCCAAGATACAGAAGACAGGTAGGTGATGTGCCTCCTCAGGAATTCTAGAAGTGGAGCTAGCTGACTTACCTGGGAGAGGTACCCAGGAAGCAAGAGGGAATTCTACCCATTATTGAGGTTCTGGTGACACATCCGGGAACTTACCTAGATAATGGAACCTTAGACCATTCTCTGTTTTGATTGCCTCATCATACTGAAAGGGAATAATGAATGTCTTAACAACACAGGACACCTTGTATCCAGAAGTGATGTTCATGCAATTGCTCTAATCCACGAATGAGAAAGGCTTCTTTGCTGTTGCCCAACGAAGGTTATTAAGGTCAGCTCCCAAAACGGGTTCAAGTGAGTTTCTGCCTCCAAGTCTACACCAGTAAATTTCCCATCTATCAATCTTTCCAAAGCTGTGACCCAAAGGAATCAAGTTGCCAGGCAGGAAATGAATACAAACACAGTTCACATTTGTCTGTGTGTGGTCCACCCAGATGCAAACAGATTACTCAACCAGAGTAAACACACAAGGTGCCAGTACCAAACCCAAAGAGTGACAGGGCCAATTACTACTGGGCTCATCATCCTGACTTTGAAATGTCACTGATGCTGGAGAAATGCTCTGTCTATAAAAGCTTCACAGAAGAGGAATCACACCACTATGCCTGGCATTCCCATGGATGCCCAGAGCAGGAGGCTAGGTGGAAGGGGCCACGTGCTACAGTATACAGCAAACCTGTCAATGGCTTGATTCTAAAGACGAAACCTTTCATTTAATCCAGAAGCCACAAACTCAGGTTAACTCTAAGGCCTTGGAAGTGATTAAGAAAAAAAAAGGGGGTGGGAGGGGCCTATAAAACCTAGGATCACCTGCCTCCATTTCACTGGTCACTGGTCAATGGCCATGGCAGGATTAGGGTCAGGAGATGCTTCATTTTTCAAAAGAAGCCAGAAATCTAGATTACTTATGGGAAGCTTCCTCAAATTACAATGTTGGCCATTACAACATATTTTAATCCCATGCAGGCAGACAAGACATGTGGAGAGGTCAGCTTTGGTTTGCAAATTGCCAAAATTCCTAGGTTTCCTCTACAGATAAAATTACAGATGTAGAGAGTCAAACTGCGATGTTCAGTGTAAACATATTTATAACCAATAAACAGTCTTTAAACCCTAAATTTTACTGATGTGCACACAGAGACCCAGAGGAAAAGGCAGTGTGGTCACATCCCTGCTGGTGGGCAGCAAAGTCAAAATCAAAAGGAGGTTTCCTGGTTCCTGCCCAGGAAACTTTTCCATGAAGCTCTAGTTCATCTTTTAGGATTTGAAATAGCTCAACTGGAATCCCATCACCTCCACTAGCTTTGTTCGTAGCAATGGTTCCTAATGCCCACTTGACTTCATATTCCAGGATGGCTGGCTCTAGGTGAGTGATAACACCATCATGGTTATCTGGGTCATGAAGAACTTTTTTGTACAGTTCTTTTATGTATTCTTGCCTCTGTTTCTTAATATCCTCTGCTTCTGTTAAGTCCCTACCATCTCTGTCCTTTATTGAGCCCATCTTTGCATGAAATGTTCCCTTAGTATCACTAATTTTCTTGAAGAGATCTCTAGTCTTTCCCATTCTATTGTTTTCCTCTATTTCTTTGCACTGATCACTGAGGAAGGCTTTCTTAGCTCTCCTTGCTATTCTTTATAATTCTGCATTCAAATGGGTATATCTTTCCTTTTCTCCTTTGCCTTTCACTTCTCTTCTTTTCTCAGCTATTTGTAAGGCCTCCTCAGACAACCATTCTGCCTTTTTGCATTTCTCTTTTTTTTCTTACGGATGGTCTTGATCACTGCCTCCTGTACAATGTCACAAACCTCTGTCCATAGTTCTTCAGGCAGTCTGTCTATCATATCTAATCCCTTGCATCTATTTCTCACTTCCACTGTATAATCGTAAGGGATCTGATTTAGGTCATACCTGAGTGGTCTAGTGGTTTTCCCTATTTTCTTCAATTTAAATTTGACTTTGGCAATGAGTTCATGATTTGAGCCACAGTCAGTTCCTGGTCTTATTTTTGCTGACTGTATAGAGCTTCTCCATCTTTGGCTGCAAAGAATATAATCAATCTGATTTCAGTGTTGACCATCCATATGTAGAGTCTTCTCTTGTGCTGTTGGAAGAGGTTGTTTGCTTTCTCTTAGCAAAACTCTGTTACACTCTGCCCTGCTTCATTTTGTACTCCAAGGCCAAATTTGCCTGTTACTCCAGGTATACCTTGACTTCCTACTTTTGAATTCCAATCTCCTATAATGAAAAGGACATCTATTTTTGGGTGTTAGTTCTAGAAGGCCTGGTAGATCTTCCTAGAATCATTCAACTTCAGCTTCTTCAGCATTACTGGTTGGGGCATAGACTTGTATTACTGTGATACTGAATGGTTTGCCTTGGAACCAAAGAGAGATCATTCTGTCATTTTTGAATTTGTACCCAAGTACTGCATTTTGGACTGTTTTGTTGACTATGAAGGCTACTCCATTTCTTCTAAGCGATTCTTGCCTGCAGTAGTGGATATAATGGTCATCTGAGTTAAATTCACCCAAACCCTCAAAGGCAGGTCTGGCTCAGTCTCTGTGGGGTCTCCTGGTGCACACCAGGTTTGTTTGAGCCCTCTGAGCATCTCTGGCGGGTATGGGGTTTGATTCTAAAGACAATTTTGCCCCTCCTACCGTCTTCTGGGGCTTCTTCTTTGCCTTTGGACGTGGGGTATCTTGCTTCGGTGGGTTCAACATTCTCCTGTCGATGGCTGTTCAGCAGCGAGTTGTAATTCTGGAGTTCTCATAGAAGATGATGAATGAACTAACCTGTAGCCTGGTGCTATTCTGTGGTTGTTAATGACTGATGAAGTTAATATGACCTTGTCTTAATTTACTGATTAAAAGGGAAAGAGACAAGAAGAAAAGACTTTCTCTCTTATATAAAATCCAAAAGATAATTTATACTTTTCAACAAAACCCAAAAGATCCACTGATTTTCTTTTCTTTTTTATTTTAAAGAAACCTACATGGAGGGTGGTCCAGTGGTTAAGAATCTGCCTTGCAATGCACGGGACATGGGTTCAATATCAGGTCAGGGAACTAAGACCCCACATACCATGGAGCAACTAGTCCATGTGGCCAATGAAAGATCCTGATGATGCAACAAAGATCTTGAGTGCAGCAGCTAAGACCTACACAGTCAAATAAATACATATTTAAAAAAAGAAATGTACATGGTGTACTGAAGAAAGAGTAAATGGAAATAAATGTGAGGAGGCTCCCTTTCTTTTTTTATCAATTCAGGAATGGAAATATCTCAAAATATAAGTAGGGAAAATGCTGAGCCTCTGGAAAAAGATTGAGTTTCAAGCGATCAATAAATAAAATAGATAAAAGTAAAAACAAACAAGAAACACACAAAAAATCTACATGAAATGCCCTGCACTGATTCACTGTCTAAAATTAGAGCTAGATTTTCTTTTCTTGTGACAGTCTTGAAATCAAGGGTCATCAGGGTCACCAACAGTATAGTCTGATGTCTTCAAGGACAGAATGCTACTTAGGTAGACAAACACAATTATCCAAAGTCATGGTGTGGGTAAACAGGGCTTAGGACATCAACACTGTCAAGGTAAAACACTCAAGAGACCAATATTATCTTCCACAAAAGCACAGCTGCATGCAAATGTTTGGAATCCAAGGTAAGAGTCAGTATTGTAATGACTCAACAACACTGATGGCCCTCAAGCATGAGTTTCCCTCTGATGTAGGCCGGAAAGGGGCCCTATGTGTGTATTGCCCACTTTCTTTCATCTGCACTTCCTCTGCTTTGTTCCTGTCTGTCCTTCACATCTTGCCCCCTTTTAGGACCTGATGGTCTAGAATCCCACTCCTTTCTCAGGTTCCCATCTCAGTTCCAAGGCACCATACTGAGATGAGCCTCTTCAGAACGTCTGTGTGAACTACGCTCAGCATCGCCACTGGACAAGCCTCTGAGAACATCCTTCTTTCAGGAAGTTCCCTCCTCTGCTTCCTCAAGCTTCTCACTTGCTTAAAGACTTAATGAATACTCTCAGGGTTAAACATTGACACTAACTGTTCAGGACCGTTCATCCAATAAATGGTCATCTTGGGTGGCCTCTGTCATCTCTAAGTAGAGTTTTATCTTTAAAAGTGCAGAAATAGCAACAGTCATGACTTTAAGCACTCAAGGCTTACCTCAAATCATCTTCTCGGTCTACATAAACCTTATTCTATCAAAGACAGCTAATCTCTCCTTGGTAGTATGGTCCTTTGTTCCAGTTTATTTTCACTAATATTAAATGTGTATTATTACCTTCTAAGCTACATTTTAAGCTCTTCAAGAGATCAAGCACTGTTGGCATTTGGACACATTTTCTCCAGTAAAGACCTACTAAAATATCCTGTACTTAGTAGGTGTTGTTGTAATAACGTGCCTGATGAAATCAGGCCTGAATTCATGTCTGGTCATCACTTGAAAACACTTCACCCTTTGAAGACTCTTCTCGGTGCTCTCAAGGAGAAAGGGGGAATGAATTCATTACTAGACCGGGCAACATGAAAAGCCAAGCGGGATCTTCCTGGTGTTCCAAGTTTGTTACACAACTGGAATGTGAAGCTCATGAGATATCACATCCATCCAGGTGGGTAGATTCATCGGGACCCCGTGAGGATGTTAACACATGAGCCGGGCAGATGGGAGTAGACATTTCCATTTGAGGTAACTGCAGAGAAGGGACCTGTCACATCACAGGGCCCATTTGTCTGCTCACAAACAGGGTTCAATTAAAACAATTATTTATACATGTTCTGTAGACCTTAAAGAGCCTCCCAGGTGGCTCAGGGGTAAAGAATCTACATGCCATGCCAGAGACATGGGTTCAATCTCTGGGTTGGGACGATCCTCTGGAGAAGGAAACTGCAACTCCAATTTTCTTGCCTGGGAAATCCCATGGACAGAGAAGCCTGGTGGGCTACAGTCTATGGGGTCACAAACAGTTGGACACGACTGTGCTACTGGGCACACACAGAGAGCTTGAAAGACTCCATTCTTCACACCTCTTTGGAGTTCTGGAAAAGAGTATGCCCATTTTTGCAGGTGAAGCAGAGTAACTCAGTGATAATCCCAGATCCCTTAGAGATGTAAGCTCTGCCTCTGAGCTCAGATAATGAAATGTTTAGGCCACAGATTTAAAGATAAATATACTTTGGCAGGTTTATCTGTCCCTAATCACAGTGTAAGAGCTAATGACAATGATGCTTACTGTCATTTTCTAGACACAGCTTCACAGAATGAGGCTATTTATGTCTTCCTAAATACAGATTATGATGTAGATATTCAGTAGTGGTGTAACAATGATTTCTTAGGCTAAAACACATATAAATAGCACAATAAACCCACTTAGGTAAGGTTTGCTTTTTTCCCCCTCCTAAAGTAGACATGTTTATTTAAATAATTATCTCTGGGGTTTTTTTTAATATATTTATTTACTTATTTATTTACTTGCTGCATCTGGTCTTAGTTGCAGCGCTCAGCATCTTTCACTATGGCGCTCAGCTTCTCCAGGCGTGGTGTGCAGGCTTAGCTGCTCTATGGCATCTGGGATCTTAGTTTCCCAGCCAAGGATGGAACCTGAGTCCCCTGCATTGCAAGATGGATTCTTAACCACTGGACCACAAGGGAAATCCCTATCTTTCTTTGCACTGAGTCTAACAATATACACAGCAATAGCAAAAGACATTCAAACACTTAGTCCCATTAGATGCCCTATTTACAAATGTAACACTGCTAGGAGTCACTACTTACGCTAAGTGTGATCACAAGCAAACCTGAGTAGGCCTCCTGCTGCCTAAGTTTCTTGTCTCCTTGTGTATGCGTGTCGGTGTATACCTACATGTGTCTGTGTTTTGAGTGGAGCTCTTTGCTCAAGATCATCTACCCAGAATCATGAGAGTCTCACTCCATGTGGCCTTTCTTCATATTGAAGTCTTAACTTTCTCTAACACTGAAATTAACAGAAGCATATAACGCTCCTGCTGCTGCTGCTAAGTCGCTTCAGTCGTGTCCGACTCTGTGCAACCCCATACACAGCAGCCCACCAGGCTCCCCCGTCCTGGGATTCTCCAGGCAAGAACACTGGAGTGGGTTGCCATTTCCTTCTCCAATGCATGAAAGTGAAAAGTGAAAGTGAAATCACTCAGTCGTGTCTGACTCTTGGCGACCCCATGGACTGCAGCCCACCAGGCTCCTCCGTCCTTGGGATTTTCCAGGCAAGAGTACTGGAGTGGGGTGCCACTGCCTTCTCCAAGAACACTGCTGACTACCACACAACTCAGCACAGAATATCTCCCTTTCCCCTTTCCAGATTTCCTGGTTCCTCTTCTTAGCATGGCTTTGGCAAAAAGGATAAAACAGGCGGCCTAGAGATATGACCAATTTTGTGAACCCTCTTATAGTTTATTTCTAATTTTAAAAATCGTTCTAAATAAATTAAGCAGTCACTCTGTGTTACTCAAGGTTTATCCTTCAGCCCTCTGTAGTTGTTCACAGATACTACACTATTTTAAGAGGACTTGGAATTACTTAAATACCAACCTATTTCAGAACTTTCTGAGGAGTGGGAGGGAGGTCCCAGAGGGAGGGGATGTATGTATACACACAGTTCATTCACTTCATTGTACAGTAGAAATGAACAAATATTGTAAAGCAATCATACTCCAATAACAATAGATAAATAAAATTTATAATTCCCCATTGGGGAAAAAACTTGTAAACAAAATATTTTCTTATACATATACACCACATGCAAGCACACACAGTATTTAAGGGCCTAGAGGAACTACACTGTATTAGATGATCTTTTTTTTCCTAGCAAATTACAGTAAAATAGGCGTAACTGCAAGGGATAGACAGGCAATGGGCACGCAGCACACACTACCTCCATCACCAGAGCCTTTAGGACAGTGAAGTGCCTGTTTCATACACCACAGTCCCAGGGCTTCTGAGCTGAGGAGCAAAGTGAGGTGTAGAAGTGAGGAACATGTTCGAATATCTAGTGACACTCATTTCCACCAGGCTAAGGAGGCTGCAAAACCATAGCTCTAAGCTTGTCGTCCAAAACAAACAGAGCCACAACATCATGGCTTGAGAAATTGAAAAGGGAGATGGCTCAAAGGAAGCAAGAGATGATTAAAGGGAAAAATTCTACTAATACTATCATGAAATCCAAGTGAGATCCGTTGGATCATCGAAAAAGCAAGAGAGTTCCAAAAAACCATCTACTTCTGCTTTATCTACTATGCCAAAGCTTTTGACTGTGTGGATCACCACAAGCTGTGGAAAATTCTTCAAGAAATGAGAATACCAGACCACCTGACCTGCCTCCTGAGAAATCTGTATGCAGGTCAGGAAGCAACACTTAGAACTGGACATGGAACAACAGACTGGTTCCAAATAGGAAAAGGAGTCTGTCAAGGCTATATATTGTCACCCTGCTTATTTAACTTCTATGCAGAGTACATCATGATAAACGCTGGGTTGGATGAAGCACAAGCTGGAATCAAGATTGCTGGGAGAAATATCAATAACCTCAGATATGCAGATGACACCACCCTTATGACAGAAAGGGAAGAGGAACTAAAAAGCCTGTTGATGAAAGTGAAAGAGGAGAGTGAAAAAGTTGGCTTAAAGCTCAACATTCAGAAAACGAAGATCATGGCATCTGGTCCCATCACTTCATGGGAAATAGATGGGGAAACAGTGTCAGACTTTATTTTGGGGGGCTCCAAAATCACTGCAGATGGTGACTGCAGCCATGAAATTAAAAAACACTTACTCCTTGGAAGAACAGTTATGACCAACCTAGACAGCATATTAAGAAGCAGAGACATCACTTTGCCAACAAAGGTCCATCTAGTCAAAGCTATGGTTTTTCTAGTAGTCATGTATGGATGTGAGATTTAGACTATAAAGAAAGCTGAGTGCCAAAGAATTGATGCCTTTGAACTGGGGTGTTGGAGAAGACTCTTGAGAGTCCCTTGGACTGCAAGGAGATCCAACCTGTCCATCCTAAAGGAGATCAGTCCTGAGTATTCATTGGAAGGTCTGATACTGAAGCTGAAACTCCAATATTTTGGCCACCTGATATGGAGAGCTGATTCCTTTGAAAAGACCCCGATGCTGGGAAAGATTGAAGGCAGAAGGAGAAGGGGATGAGAGAGGATGAGTTGGTGATGCCCTCCAACCAGCGGGCATGAGTTTGAGTAAACTCCAGGAGTTGGCAATGGACGGGGAGGCCTGGCATGCTGCAGCCCATGGGGTCGCAAAGAGTGGGACATGACTGAGTGACTAAATTGAACTGACTGAGTGGTTGCCCAAAGAGCTCTGATGAGCTTACACTTCTGTAGGATGAGAATCAACAAAGGAAGCATGGATGATGTGCAGGACACACCGGGTTAGAAAGGCTGAGAAAGAACCAAGCAGTATTTAGAAAAATATAAAGAAACACAAGCACCTTTTTCTTCTAGGAGACCTACTTATTCACTCAAGACGAAAAGGAAAACAAAGCTAGGGCCACTCCAGCTACCTATAGCAGAACAAATGTTCACAGCAGACAAGGAGCAGAACAAATTTTTTGCTGTCCTTTTCTCTAACAAGATGGTTTTCAAACCAAAAGTGTCAAGCATGGCAAAGAGAAAACTTACTTATTTAGTTTCGTACCAGCGGATTGATTGTTTACTAAGTCACTCCCACATGCCAGGAATTGTTCAATCTGGAATTTCTGCAAACTTTGGGGAAGACAACAACATGGTCTTTACCTGCATGGAACCTGCACGCTGGTGACATGAATACTGAAAGGAAACTGGAAGCTTCTTTGATACAAGCACACAGAACCTCCAAGGTTAGCAAGAAAGTTATCCATCACTCGTCTGCCAACTGTGGAATATGGAAGATTCGCTTTACTGATGGAGCTATCAGATTGCTTTACAATGTCTAAGAGATGAGGAAGAGAGAGTCATGAACCACCTGACTGAGCTTGAGACTCTAGAAAACAATAAATTAGATCCTAAAATACTGCAAGGCTTTATACGATAATTGTAGAACACTCAGGAAATCTCATCCATTAATGCTTTTAAGAATGTTAAAACCTTTGAAAGTATTAAACACCATTTTAAAACAAGTCTAACAATACAGAGAGAGAATCCAGAAGACGAAGATGTGGGATTACAGCAAGCTTGCAGTCAAGGTCCTGTGCACACAGCTTAGAGTGTGGTGTGCCGGAGCACGACATATGATCGTGTGCATCTTTTCCCAAGTCGGCATGTTCTCAGTTTGAACTTGGCCTTGGTGGGAGTTTTGACAGCATGGAAACTGGCAAGTGCTACAAATGAGGGATTTTCATCCTTCTTTCTCTTTCTTTCCTCACTTTCCTTCTTCCCTTTCTTTCTTTCTTTTTCTTGAGAGCCAGTAGTTAAACATTTGCCAGGACACCAATGTCTTGACTTAATACACTGTGACTTCGACAGAACTGTGTTTCTCAGTGGGTTTACTGGGGGTGTATTGTAATGCCGGCAACTGTAGGAGTGGGCAGGAGCGGGGCAGACATCTGTCGAAAGGCTGATTACCACCCCAACAAGCAGGGGCTGAGAGTTTTTACAGGCAGATTTTACAGACAGATTGAGCCCAGGTTCAATCCCTGGGTTGGGAAAATCCCTAAAGGAGGAAATGGCCATGGACAGAGCAGCCTGGCAGGGATCCCAAAGAGCAGAGGACATGACTGAGTGATTCACTTTCACTTTCAGCTGAAAGGCTAGAACATTTTATTTCAGTGTTATTTTAATTTGCGCCATCAGATTACAAATGAGGTGAGTGACATTTGTGTAAGTTATTGGCAATTTGCCTTCTTTCTTCTATGACCAGCCTGTCCGTAGACTTTGCCCACTTTTTATATCAGTTGGTATGATCATACTGATTATATTAACTTTTGTCCTGCCCTGTGTTATGTAGACTTTTTCCCAAGTTTACTTTTGATCTTTAAGTTCTGCCTTTGGTATCTTTTGTTAAACGCTTTGTGTTGACCCACGTGTCTCTCTTTTCTCTGTAACTCTTGGTTTGGTTGTTTTACATAAGCAGTGCCTTCCCCCGCCCAGGCGCAATGTTCTGTAAGTTCACGCTTTCCCCAGAGCTTGTATGTTGAGATCCTAGTGCCCAGTGTGACGGTCTGAGGGGGTGGAGCCTTTGGGAAGCGACCAAGTCTATAAAACCAGGAGAAATAAATTCTGCTGCTAATGAACCACCCAGTCCGTGGTATTTTGTTATAGGAGCCAGTATAGACCAAGACACCCAGGCTTCAAGGAAAGTCATATCATCAGGTAACTAGACCGTGCTCTATCCCCAGACCTTCATCTCGGTTCCAACTCAGCCACTCTGGATGCCAATCTGCTCGAAGTATCTGTCATCCCAATTATAAATTGGGGGTGGGGGTGGGGAGAAAAGCCAGTAACACATTCGTAGAGAAATGTTGATGAGAAAGTATTGAGCCATATGCTGTGAAATTCACTGCTGGTCACTGTCCTTCTCCATCTGAAATGCTCAGTTTTCATTTGGTTCTGCTACTCCATCCAGCACGTTCACCCGGAGAGTGTAAGAACAGTGGCGGCTTGAGACTGTGCGTGTCTTCTGCCTGGCTGGCGAGTGAGATCTCAGTGGTCTCCTGGCATGTCACTGCCTTCCAGCTTCACTGGTCTCAGGCTAGCGCTGCTCTGGATCTCTTCCCCAACTGGAAAATGTAGTCTTTCTCTCTTGACTCTTAGAAAAATGCCTTTGTCTCCTTGTGCTTCCAGAATTTCACCAGGAGATAGAGATTGTACATACATTCCATGTATTCTACCTACATACAGCCCTGTGCATGTGTAGACTTTATTTGCACATAGTACTAAATATCAGTATATAAAATACACACCCATCTGTATTCATGGATGCGTTCACATGAGTGTATATATTAATGTGTGTATAAACAGGTGTAGATATATGTGAGTGTGAACATATGCATGTGTGGAAATATGTATGGATATGTATACACATACTTTAGTTTTTTCATGAAACTAGGCTGGACATGGATCATATTTTTCAAACATTTTCTTTATCTGAAGGTAACTTTAAAAAAAAATCATCATTTCTCCTCCATCTATTCCTTCCTCCTCCTAGAAAATTTTTATTTGCAAATTAAATATCTTGGAACTGCCTTCTACGTCTCATATTTTCACTCAGTATATTCATTTTTTTGTATTTTTGCTCTGTGTTGTGAAATAATCATTATACAATGTTCTAAGAATTATATTTGATTATCATGAGACTATTCTTTCCAAAAAAAAATTTTTTTGGAAAGCATTTTTTCTTAATTCTAGAATTTGGAGATTCTAATCTGGCATCACATGAAATATGACTGTCCCTTAAAGCCCTGCTCTGAAGTTACACATCTCATGTTCCTCATTTAATGGCATAAGCAAGTCACATGGACCTTCACATGGGCAGGAAGTAGAACCCACGATGTGTCTGGAAAGAGAGAGGACTGAAATGTGCATGGATGGCCAAGTGATCAATTGGAGAGGTTTTCCTACTGATGTAGAGGTAATGGAATTGACCGATGCAAACTTTATCAGAGCAGGGCTTTAAGGGACAGTCACACTTTGCACCAGTGCGCACTGCTACTCCAGAGAGCAGATTTTTATCACCTGAGTTTCACAGGAAGAACAAGGATGCAGTGGAGAAGAGCCCTTCAACCAGGCTTCAGTGAACATAGAAGGTGGGAGAAAATTAAGCTTATTTTAAGCCATGTAAGGGCTTCCCTCATATCTCAGTCAGTAAAGAATCTGTCTGCAATGCTGGAGATCCAGGTTTGATTCCTGGGTCAGGAAGATCCTCTGGAGAAGGAAATGGCAACCCAGTCCAGTATTCTTGCCTGGAGAATCCCATGAATGGAGAAGCTTGGCAGGTTACAGTCCACGGGGTTGCAAGAGTCAGACACGACTTAGCAACTCAACCACCACCAAGCCACTTAGTTTGAGGGTCTTTTGTTATTGTCACAAAGTCTCACATATCCTACTGTACAGCCTGCTTAGTCTTCCTCTCTGATAAAGTGTGCCTTTCTAGTCACTAATAACACATTAATCAGTATCTTTATACCCAAACATTATTGAGCAGAGATGTAGCAATACGTTTTTAGAGAGTGATACAATTAAACATTCCTGTGCGAAGTCGGTAGGGCTCAAAATTGACTGAGCATTCATTACACAACTTATGATTATTGTTATCATTCACATTTTGCTCTGTTAGGTCTTCCTTCCAACCCTTGTGCATATTATAAACATAACATTTTCAAAAATGATTCAATGCAAAATTTTGAGTGAAGAATTTTTTGGTGAGTTTTATGCAGACTTTCTCAGACCGTTCAAGCAACATGTATACTAGTCTCTCAGAAGATGATAGTTCTTCAGAATATAGTTCTGATTCAGATGATGGGAATACTAGCCCAACAGAAAGACAACAAACTTTAGTGACTGATTCCGATACAGAAAGTGAGAATGAAACCACAGTGCTGGCGAATGTTCCTTTGCTTCTATAGACGAGTGGATTGAGGACAACATTTCACGAAAATTAGAAGGCTTTACAGGTGTGTCCTGTGTAACTACTGCAAGTAACGATCTGCAAAGTGTTAGTGAAATACCAGAATTAATTTTTGCCAGCCAAAATAAAAACCTCCAGCCACAGGTCCTAGTTCCTAAAAAAAATCCCGTGGTCAATAACGAGTTATGTGACTTGTGCAGATGAAGATGTTGGATGTTCTCATGCAGTGAGGGTGAGTAGAAAGTGCTGTTTCTTACACTAATAGGCCAGCTCTGAATGAGCTGGTTCTTCTCCTCAGATGTGACGAGTCCTTTCTGATCTCAAGTTCTCACATTTGTCTTGTACTTATGCAGACTGGGAGGTGCTCAGCTTCCCCGTGGAATAAAACACTGTGTTTAAGTGGAGTCAGCTTTTGGGGACCCTTCAAAGAGTAGAAGCCACAGGTGGGAAGAGCTGGGTTCCCCACAAACCCCAGAAGTCAGCATCTTGACCAACCCCAACACTTATGGTGAAGTAAAGTACCTTCTCTGTTGCTTGTCCCTTTCCTCTGCCCAGTGACTCTGAGACTCCATGACAGTTCTCTTGGGAACCTCTGGGGATGTGGGGTCACAGACCACCCTCAGGGTCCTCCAGTCTTCTTCCTCTGGTTGCTGTAATGCCCCAGAAGAGGAGTTAACAGGGACAGGTGGGCAAATGAATGACCGGGCAGTCAGCTTCACGGATTTCACCCTGAAGATTAAGATGAAAAGGAGAGATGCCAGGTACCCAGAAAGAAATATCCTGATTTACAAAAGGAGTGGGATGAGTGATGAGGGGATAAAACAGACTCCAGAAATTGGTGAGCTTGATATAAAGCCTTAATTAAATTCTAATATGCATGTACTAACCTCAAACTACTATATAGAAAGTGGATAAATAACAAGGTACTCCTGTGTAGCACAGGGAACTCTATTCAATACCCTATAATAAACCATAATGGAAAAGAATATTAAAAAAGTGTATATTTCTCTATAACTGAGCCACTCTCCTGCAAGCAGAAATTAACACAACAGTGTAAATAAACTATGTGAAGTGAAAGTGAAAAGTGAAAGTGTTAGTTGCTCAGTCGTGTCTGACTCTTTGCAACCCCATGGTCTGTCCATGGAATTCTCCAGGTAAGAATACTGGAGTGGGTTGCTATTCTTTTCTCCAGGAGATCATCCCAACTTGGGGCTTGAACCCAGGTCTCCTTCACTGCAGGCAGATTCTTTACCATCTGAGCTACCAGGAAGGGAGAAATCAACTATGCTTCAATAAAAAATAAATTTTAAAAGGTCTACTGTGTATATTAAATAAACTGTGGCTCTTTCGAAAGAACACATGATTGCCAAGAATTAATATCTGTTTACCTAGATAAGATTACCAAATCTGGCTGATTCAGGGATATAAAATGACAAGCTCAGCAAAAAACTTTACCATTTCAAGATATCCTTTTAAAAAAAATGGAGAAATGACTAGGAATGAGATGGATTAACTGTTGTTTGAAAACAATATTCCCAAAGAGTGTTGATTAATGACTTCAAGTCGATGTGGAAGAAAGTCTGTATAAGCTGCAAAAAGTTTTTATCCTTTTCAATGACATATATCAGTGTCAGATACAAAAGAAGGAATCTGGCTGAACAGAAGCTCCCATGAAGAGACCCAGGGACTTTCAGCAGCCACAAGGTCAAAATGATGCTTGAATGATATGCTTGCCCAAACACAGTAGGACATTTTAGGCAGTGTTTTAAAGATGTACAGAGTCTAGGAGGTGGGCAAGGTGAGAAGGGGTCAGAGTCGGTATTGGCATGCCATACCATGCCTTTCTGCTGATGAGAAAATGGAGGTCCTGCCTCTGTGAGGATGCAGCCCACAGCCAGAGCACATGACTGAGCAGGCGGAAGGCAGGCTGGAACCGGGCCTCCCCCTACCACCTCTGCAGCATCACTGCACAGCTGGATGGCAGCCTTGGCAATACACTGCTATCAAGAGCACTGCTCAGACCTCACTCCGCAGATTTTGCTCTGAATGGCGTGACCCTTTAAATTTTTTTTTTTAATTGAAGTATAGTTGATTTACAATGTGTTAGTTTCAGGTATACAACAAATTTATTCAGTTTTATATATATATATATATATATATATATACACACACACATATATATATAAACACACACACATATATATTCTTTTTCAGATTCTTTACCCTTTATAAAATATTATGAAACATTAAGTGGAGTTCTCTGTGCTATACAGCAGGTCCTATATCTATTTTATATATAATCATGTATATATTGATCCCAAACTCCTAATTTATCTCTCCCTGCTACATCCCCCTTTGGTAACTCTTTGCTTTCTATTTCTATGAATCTGTTTCTCTTTTCTAAATAAACTCCCTTGTGTAATATTTTAGATTCCACATATAAGTGATATCATATGATATTTGTCTTCCTATGACTTATTTAGTATGATAATCTCCAGGTCCATTCATGTTTCTGCAAATGGCATTATTTCACTCTTTTCACATCTGCGTAATATTCCATTGTATATGCACCGCATCTTTATCCATTCTTCCGTTGACGGTCATTAAGGCTGCTTCCATGTTCAGGCTATTGTAAACAGTGCTGCAAAAAACACTGGGATGCATGAATATTTTCAAATTTTCTCTGGATAAACGTCCAGAAGTGGAATTGCAGGATCATATGGTAGCTCTATTTGTAGATTTTTTTTTAAAGAAACCTCCATACTATTCTCTGTAGCAGCTACACCAATTTACATTCCCACCACCAGCGTAGGAATGTTCCCTTTTCTCCACATTCTCTCCCAAAGTTACTGCTTGTAGACTTTTTAATGACGGCCATTCTGACTGGTGTGAGGGTATCCTTTTTTAAGAAAGACTTTCAAAGGGAGATAATTTCAAAGATGAACAGATTGGCAATTAAGCCTAGAAAGTAAGTCTCATGAGAAGAATTTGAAGCCCTGGTAAAGCCAAGGCTTTATAAGAGCAAACTCAGTAGCCCATGACAGCAGACTTCAGCTACTTGAAAAGAAGGGGATGAGGTTTGTTCTGGGAAGATTCAGTAAGGCAAGTGATTAGTGGGTGGATTCACCATGCCCTGTATTGGCAAGCATTCAAGAAATATGTTAGATCAAATCATAGCTATAACAAGGTGCAGTTTTCATTCAAGCTAAAAAAGGGATGTTTTCCCATACATAGAGCAATTAAAATATTGGATGGCTTCTTTTGTAAGTTTCTCCTGAGTGGAGAGTTCCACCATCAAGAATTTTACAGAAGAAGCTCTACTGAGCATCGAGTGAACTAGTAAAATCTTCCAAAATTCCACACAATTTCCCAGCACAGCGTTTCACTGTTGCACAACATATGTCGCAAGAGACACAAACATAAATAACAGGGACGTCACTGGTGGGCCAGTGATTAAGAATCCACCTGCCAATGCGGGGACACAGGTCCGACCCCTGGACTGGGAAGGTTCCACATGCCAAGGGGAACTAAGCTCCTGTGCCATCACCACTAGGCCCATGCTCCAGAGGTGGCAAGCCGCAGTTACTGAAGCCTCTGCACCCTCTAGCCTGCGCTCCGCAACAGGAGGAGCCACAGCCGTGACGAGTCCACACAGCGCAGCTAGAGAAAAGCCTGCACAGTAACGAAGACCCAGTGCATCCACAAGTAAATAAATATTCTAAACAACATAAGCAACAAGCACTTTCTGCTGGGAAGCTGTTCTTCATCTAGTTACAAAGACAGACATGCACACAGACATCGTGTTAAGCCATAAACAATTATTTCCTGAGGGCAGCCAGTATACAGTGCAAACCAATACAATAGAAACCACACATCTCATCTGTATTCTCACCTGCCAGACTGAAGTCTGAACAACCCCAAAATTTGCTATCCATGTTTATTCACTTGTCCTTCAATGTGTAACCCTAACAGAAATACTAAGAAGCATGGATTCGAAATATCCCACTAAAGTCTGTTCTTAGGTATCAGAAAAGAGAACCAAACACAGTGCCCTCTGCACAATCTCATTCACATTTCAATCTTTATATATGTATAGATAATTTTTATTTATTTCCTTATTTTTGGTTGCACTGAGCCTTGTTGTTAGGCACAGACTTTCTCTCGCCACAGCAAGCGGGGCTACTCTTCTTGGAGGCGTGCAGGCTCCGCGTTGTGGTGGCTTCTCTCGCTGTGGCCCTAGGGTGCACAGGCTGCGGCGGCCGTGGCAGGGAGGTTCAGTAGTCGCAGCTCCCATGCTCTGGAGCGCAGGCTCAACAGCTGCGGCACACAGACTCAGTTGCTCCGCAGAATGTGGACTCTTCCTGGACCAGGGATCAAACCCATGTCCCCTGCATTGGCAGGTGGATTCTTATCCACTGAGCCACCAGGGAAGTCCCTCACATTTCAGTCTTATTTAAACCACAGTTATCCATGCTTGCTAAGAAGCCCAGACATCCGGTTTGCCCGGAAGGGTCATGGCTTATACCTGCTGTCCCCGCATATATTTCTAATACTGTTCCTTTGCTCTCAATCTGTCTGGTTTGGTCTATAAATTATATGGTCACCTGGTGCTAACCTACCTTCTAAATGCAATATGCTTCACTTTGTGGAATACAAAGAAGCATAAAAAACATCATCTTGGTATTTTTTGTAAATGTATTAAAGTATAGTTGATTTACAATGTTCTGTTAATTTCTACTATGACAGCAAAGCGACGCAGCTATACAGCTATAGATTCTTTTGCATATTCTTTTCCATTATGGTTTATCACAGGAGATTCAACAGAGTGCCCTCTGCTATACAGCAGGACCTTGCTGTCTGTCCATTCTATGTGTCATAGTTTGCATCTGCTAACTCAAATTCCCAAACAATCCCTCTCCCACACCCCTCCTTCTTGGTAACCAGAAGTCTGCTCTGTGTCTGTGAGTCTGTTTCTGTTTCATAGATAAGTCCGTCTGTGCCATCTTTTAAATTTCACATATAACTCATATCATATGGTAACTGTCTTTTTCTGACTTAGCATGATCATCTCTAGGTCCGTTCATGTTGCTGCAAATGGCATCACCTCACTCTCTTTTATGGGTGGATATATCTTTATCCGACTTCCCCGGTGGTTCAGACGGTAAAGCCACGGAAGGAAAAAAAGAGTAAATGGGTTTTCCCAGGTCTTTTCCCTGGGTTGGGAAGTACCCTGGAGAAGGAAATGGCAACCCACTCCAGCACTCTTTCCTGGAGAATCCCAGGGATGGAGCAGCCGGGTAGACTACAGTCCACGGGGTCGCAGAGAGTCCGACACAACTGAGCAACTTCGCTTTCCCTATACTTTTATCCATTCATTTGCCAAAGGACATTTAGGTTGTTTCCATATCTGGGTAGTTTTTAAATTGAACAAGGTCCTTTCTAGCGCCACTAACACTACTTAAATACCTTGAGTAGAAAGCAGATTAAAATAGTTACCTAAACAAAATACAGACCTGTAGGGCAGTGTGGTTTAGAGAGAGCCCCGCCCACCACGGCGGGGAGCCTCTGAGAAACTGGGCGCGTCCTCAACCCTGAGCCGCAGGCAGGGCCTCCTGTCAGCAGAAGGGCCTCCGTGCTGGGACACGGCAGCGCTGTCGCTCACGTTTATTCAGTCACCCCTTTACTCATCTAACAAATAAGAACATGAGTGAAATTGGTTCCAGGAATACTGCATAATGGAGGTAATAAAATAAGGAAATGGAAATATTGGGTTAGTCATTAGAATATCTCTTCCTGTATCAACATTCCTTTTTGGTTGTTGTTAGCAACAGAAATTGAAACGGAAGGAAAATAAGAGTAAATGGGTTTTCCCAGGTCTTTTGCATATTATTGTTAGCAAATGTGGTTCTGTGTAACCATCTTAAATGGTAATAGTCTGTCCCACAGTGGTTTTCTTCATAGAAGTCATTTTTTTCTCTTTCTCCTGCCTGCGGATTTATGATTTAACAGGCAGTAATAGGCAAGATAAAGCCATTCATCATGCAGGCTTAATGCGGGAAAGTAAATTTAACTTGGTGAGCATGATATATAAATATTGGCCTTTTGGGGAACACACAGAGTGTGTTTACTTGAGTGTACAATCCAGGCTACATACTATGTCCAACAAATTTCTCAGGTCTGAGGTTTAAGGAAGTGTCTCTTTAGGTGATAGAGACCAGTGAGGATATGGCTGTGGGGGGATGGGGAGGAAGAGGCTACGTGTTCCCCAACCCTTCTCTCCTTTCCGTGGAATTTTAATAACCGTACATTTTCCTGAGTATTTACATCTATACTTACATTTAAAGGACAAAGGAAATGAGCCTCTTGTCACCTGGATATTTGAGGGTGCATCTGTTCTTGGTGGATTTATTCTCAGAGATGTATGGAATGTCCCTGACCACAGCAGGGCAAATGAAAAATCACATTTTATGAGTTTTAACACCATGTCACAACATTGTTCATAAGCCACCACTAACATCATGTTCCAAATAGGCTTTGGGCAGTAAACGTGGGGACCATCACCAGACAGGGGTGATGGAGGCTGGGTATCCACCAGTCAATGTAGAGAAATACTGTCGGGCTGATCAGTCAAATGACTTCACATTTATTCTCTTTTGGCCAATGAGTCTAGCATTCTCTAGATAAAGCTGAGATTCAGACTTGGAAATGTGGAAATGCAGGCACACACCTCCATGTGAAGATTTCATCAGAAGAGCCATGCTTGCAGCTCTCAGTTGGATCTGCCCCTTTCATAGGATTTAAAGTATCTTGGGATAGTTGTCATTTTATTTTAAAATATTTAAATTAAGCTGGGAGGCTGTGTACATGAATAATGCAACTCTCATTAGAATGGGTGATTAAGTCAAGCCACCATCAATAGCCTAGGGTTTTGCCAATGCCAAAACAGAAGCCATCTCAGCTAGGACAGCTTCAGTAACATGCAAATAATGTTCAGAAGCCAAGTCATCAAGGAAGGCTATGAAATATATTTCCATAGCCTTTTCACAGGCATATGAAATATGATTCTTTCTCAATATCTTTAAAACGGGCATGTATATCCAGGTACTAGAGATAATTCAGCTTAGCTCAACACACAGTGTGGAGTGCCTACAACATGGTAGCATCTGGGTGCTGAAGACGGTAAAGTGTCCGCCTGCAGTGCGGGAGACCCAGGTTCCATCCCTGGGTCGGGAAGCTCCCCTGGAGAAGGAAATGGCAACCCACTCCAGTATTCTTGCCTGGAAAACCCCATGGATGGAGCCTGGCAGGCTACAGTCCATGGCGTCACAGAGAGGTGGACACGACTGAGCGACTTCAGTTTACTTTACTGTGGTCTTTGTCCTCAACAAGCTTATAATCTTCCGGTTTAGGGTATCAGGCGCACATAAAAGTAAAGAGATGGACTCAGATTAATAACTTTCAATTTGCCCAACTGCTTCAACTATATATAAACACATACTGGATAAGGAAGTGATGTGCACAACTGCGGTAGGAACCTGCCTTTGAGAAGCTCAGAAGTGAGAATTTGGATTACAACAGAACAGAAAAACAACAGGAAAAGACAGTCCAGTCCGGGTGCTAAGAACACAGTTTTAGTTCAGCCAAGGTGGTCCCTAAGCTGATCGGGGAAGGCTTCACAGAAAGGGTAGGACCTGTAGGTGTACTGGATTCGGGAGGACAGAAGCATTTCAGGAGCAGCAAAGACAGCTGCAAATTTTCTAGAGACTGAAGTGCGGCAGGAAAAGTGAGGAGACAGATGCTATGGCTCAGTTAATGGGACAAAGGACTTGAATGTTAAGGCCAAAAATACGTATGGTGGCCTACAGTAACTCAGCATCAGGGGGCAGGGAAAGAGTCAAGAATCAGCATTGCATAGCCTTTCAACGAATCTCTGATGCATACGCCAGGCCATTCACGGTTGTGACGGGTGACCTCATCCCCGCTGAGAGATGATGCTGAATGGCAGTTACTCTGAGAAATGCACCCAGAAACAAAATACCCTGTACACCAGGAGGAAAGCCTTCAGTACCTAGGGGATCCAATCATACATTCACTATTCTGTGCAGGAAAATAAAATCCCGGCTTGTCTTGAAAACAGAGTTTGAATGTGCAACTAACTCACTATAAACTGACTTGTCACCCCAAGGAGATTAGTTCTTTCCATCAATTTTAAGTACATTAGAGCTTTCAAGCAGCAAAACACATCCTGTGTTATCAAGGACATCATTAGTCAAGTGTGTCAAGCCCTGAAATGTCAAAATTGATTCTAACATTCTCTTAGACTGTTCAAAGTCCTGGAAGTCACACAAGTACCACTTTGTTTACTGAGAATGGTAAAGAACAGTGGGGAAAATACAAACTAAAGAGGTGAACATATAAATTACGATCTGTGTTTATTTCATTTAGGGCTTGAAGGTACTACCCCAGGTGAGAACATGAGCACATGCGCACTAAGCTTTTGGTATAATTCTGATAAACGACACCAGAATAAGACTCGGGGGTCTCCGAATGTCTAGTTGAATGGGTTAAGAAAGGCACACAATTCAGGAAAATCATCTGGCTTCAAAATATATGGTTCTTATAATTGTTCCCGTACAGATAATGATATACAAAATAACATGCTCAAGTTACATTTGGAAGAGCAATTTTCATTCTCAGCTTCTTAGCTGAAAATCTAATTGTGTTTAAAAGCCTGAGAAAGTGCTCTCTGGCCCCAGTTGTTCCGTCTTTTAAAATATCCTTCTATAAATAAGGCTAATGGCTTCATTTTCTTCACAATAATGGGATTAACTATTTCTGGGCATAACGACAGGTCAAAAACCAATCTCCATTATTTGCCAGATGAAAACAATTCAGTAACTGCTTCTGGCTTCTTCTTTTAATGTGCTGGATATAACACAACATTATTTGAGATAGTTATTGACCTTTGTCAGAATACTATCAGCACCAACCTGTCCTGAAACTAACAGGAGGATGAGATGCAGCTCCTGCAAATTCAAGGAGCTGGAGGACTGGGGCAGTGAGTGGAGCCTTGACCATGGGTGCTGCCGGTGGTGGAAGACGCTTTATGACGTCAGCATAACGGCTTCTGTGCTCCTTCTCTAATATTGTCCGTTCCTTCAAGGAAAAGGGCCCTATGGTACAGTTAGCTACTGCTAGCCATCGGTGAGACATGAACTGTTTGCCACTGTTAAGACTGATGAACCTATTTGCAAGACGGGAATAGAGACACAGACATAGAGAACGGACTTATGAATGCAGCGGGGGAAGGAGAGAGTGGGATGAGCTGAGAAGCACTGACGTGTTAACATGCACACTTCCACCTGTAAAATAGGCAGGGGAAGTTGCTACGGCCCAGGGAGCTCAGCCCGGCGCGCTGTCTCTGTGATGACCTAGAGAGCCGAGATGAGGGGGTGGGAGGGAGGCTCTAGAGGGAGGGATATATGTATACATATAGCTGATACACTCATCAGCAGAGACTATTAATAATACAACATTGTAAAGCAATTATACTCCAATTAAACAAATAAATATAATACCAAAATGTTTTTATAAATGTGCTTTCTATTAAAATAACATTGACAAAGATAAAATTATAGGAATCATTAATAGATTATTTTAGTCATTCTAAACTTCACTGAAAGTTCTTCTTAGAAGTGCTCTCATCATCAAGTTGAGAGGTTTATGCTGTTTCCCTCATTTTACCTAGAAGACCCATCCAACTTCCAAAAAACTGTGGGGCCAGCATTCTGAGCTACAGAAAAGAGTTTCTGGCCAGCACTGTATTTTTGTCTGCCTGTTGATCCTCTCTCTGTGCCTCCTTTCCCAACCCAGCGTCGTCAGTAACTCACCCCACAGCTGGCTCAGAAGGAATTACCTGGCTCTTCACCATCACCCTGCCCTTCCTTCCCTTGTCCCCCCAGGGTCCTCCCTACACCATAATATGCCACTGAGAGAATTCATTTCATTTTTACCAAAACCCTGTGAAGCATTTCGGTACCTCCTTATGGGTACCAGTCTATTAAACCATCTTTACTTTGCTGGAACTAACAGAGGGTGAGTCTCTACACTACCCAATCCAATAAAATCAAATGCCAACACCGAGCTCATAACCTGTCTGAATTACGGTCATTCACACAACATGTGACTTACTGGGGACATCACAGGCAGCAGTTGCTCCCAGGACTGTAGTCCATTTCCTATTTCATCTCTATGCCACTCTAGGAAGCTGGTGGTTCAGTGAGTCAAGATGAATTCGGGGACTCCTCTTCTACACAATGTGTGCGTGAGATTAACAAGATTTGGAGATACAAGTGCTAACTGCACGTCATCAAATCACATTACATACAGATTGCTAAGCAAATACAGTATGTTTCTCAGTTAATTGGAAGCACAAAATGGAAGTGTTGCTTTGCTTTTCATCATCAATCCTTCCCTATTGGAGAGATGATAAAAGTCAGAAAATCCTAAGTTGTTAGATCTAGAGATCACTCCTGGATCATTAGCCTTCAGCCACCTTTGAAGCAAACCTACAGCCTAAGCAGGCCCCTCCCACACGCCTAAAACGTACAGAGGACGAGGGAAGACCCCTCTCTCTGACCTCCACTCCCTTTCCTTCACCCCCTCCTCTTCCTCTGCTTCCTGACCAGTTCCATTTGCCTCAAGCCATGTTTCATTTCCTCCTGGTTTCCTGCCTTCTTGCCCGTTTCTTGCACCTACTCTCACGACCACATTTTCCCATTTGGAAATGAGTTTCCCTGTACTTGGCCCCTTCCACTCTACTCTTAGCCTTCCAGAAAAATCGTGTATCATTCATGGTTTATTTCTTATATAACCCTGAGATGTCTTTCTGCTCTAATTTATTAAATAGAAAGAGCAATTATTTCTCACTTTCACTTTTTCTAATGAGAAAAGACTGATTTCCTGGGACAAGATCTCTAGAAAGACTATTGCTTCAGGACAACAAGAAAATTTCTTTTGACAGTGTTTTTGATTTATTCCCCTCTCCCCACTACCACTTTTCAATATTTCTCTCACAGCTAATACAAAGTGGCAGTACTTCAACTGATGCTATTCACATCTATGGAAAAAGTGAAACTGAAAGTGGCTTATTCAGTTGTGCCCCACTCTTTGTGTATAGTCCATGGAATTCTCCAGGCCAGAATACTGGAGAGGGCGGCCCTTCCCTTCTCCAGGGGATCTTCCCAACCCAGGGATCGAACTCAAGACTCCCACATTGCAGACAGATTCTTTACCAGCTGAGCCACACCTGGGAAGCCCCATTCGCATTTCTAAGGACTTCTACTCTTAATATGGCTGACTATTTTTTATCTTTACTTCTTTGCTGAAGTATAGTTGATTTACAATATTATACCAGTTTCAGTTCATATGTTACCAAGTCCAAGCTCAATTTGCTTGCTGCATAAAAGGTCGATAAATCCAAGAGATGAGGTGTGGAGGCAAGGAATATGACTATTTGGAAACCTGGCTGACAGGGAAGATGGCAGGCTAATGTCTTAAAATAACCATCTTATCAGGGTCTGGATGCCAGTTTCTTTTAGAGAACAAGACGGAGGTGGTGAGGAAGTAAAGTAAAAAGGCCATTAATCTCCTAAAATGGCCAACTTTGGGGAAAGTGAAAGTCACTCAGTTGTGTCTGACTCTTTGCGACCCCATGGACTATATAGTCCATGGAATTCTCTAGGCCAGAATACTGGAGTGGGTAGCCTTTCCCTTCTCCAGGGGATCTTCCCAACCCAGGGATCAAACCCAGGTCTCCCGCATTACAGGCAGATTCTTTACCAGCTGAGCCTCAGGGAAGCCCAAGAATACTGGAGTAGGTAGCCCATCCCTTTTTCAGCAGATCTTCCTGACCCAGGAATTGAACTGGGGTCTCCTGCAATGCAGGCAGATTCTTTACATAAAACTGAGCTGCGAGGGAAGCTCAACCTTGGAGAGGGGACTAGTTAATTTCTTCCTTCCAGTAGCTAATTCACAGGTGGACTGGGTTCTGAACAAAGGGGTTTTTGTTTAACATTCAGGCAGAGGGGCAGGGTTCCCCAAGGCAGGCCATTATGTATAAACAGTATCCTTTTAGTGAACAAAAGCAATTGGAAGCAAAGGTGAAAAAAAAAGAAATAGATCCAACATGGAGTCATAATTGGGTTTTCCCGGAACACAAAGAGATTCAGTATTTTTACAGATTTTACTCCATGAGTTATTACAAAATCCTAAAAGATGATGCTGTGAAAGTGCTGAATCAATATGCCAGCAAATTTGGAAAACTAAGCAGTGGTCACAGGACTGGAAAAGGTCAGTTTTCATTCCAATCCCAAAGGCAATGCCAAAGAATGCTCAAAGTATTGCATAACTGCACTCATCTCACACGCTAGCAAAGTAATGCTCCAAATTCTCCAAGCCAGGCTTCAACTGTGAACCATGAACTTCCAGATGTTCAAACTGGTTTTAGAAAAGGCAGAGGAACTAGAGATCAAATTGCCAACATCCGCTGGATTATTGAAAAAGCAAGAGAGTTCCAGTTTCTGCTTTGTTGACTATGCCAAAGCCTTTGACTGTGTGGATCACCACAAGCTGTGGAAAATTCTGAAAGAGATGGGAATACCAGACCACCTGCTCTGCCTCTTGAGAAACCTGTATGCAAGTCAGGGAGCAACAGTTAGAACTGGACATGGAACAATAGACTGGTTCCAAATAGGAAAAGGAGTCCATCAAGGCTGTATATTATCACCCTGCTTATATGCAGAGTACATCATGAGAAATGCTGGGCTGGATGAAGCACAAGCTGGAATCAAGATTGCTGGGAGAAATATCAAGAACCTCAGATATGCAGATGACACCATCCTTATGGAAGAAAGTGAAGAACTAAAGAGCCTCTTGATGAAAGTGAAAGAGGAGAGTGAAAAAGCTGGCTTAAAGCTCAATAGTCAGAAAACTAAGATCATGGCATCTGGTCCCAACACTTCATGGCAAATAGATGGGGAAACAGTGGAAGCAGTAACAGACTTTATTTTTGGGGGCTCCAAAATCACTGCAAATTGTGACTGCACCCATGAAATTAAAAGACGCTTATTCCTTGGAAGAAAAGTTATGACTAGCCTAGATAGCACATTAAAAAGCAGAGACATTACTTTGCCAACAAACGTCTATCTAGTCAAGGCTATGGTTTTTCCAGTGGTCATGTATGGATGTGAGAGTTGGACTATAAAGAAAGCTGAGCACTGAAGAATGGATGCTTTTGAACTGTGGTGTTGGAGAAGACTCTTGAGAGCCCCTTGGACTACAAGGAGATCCACCCAGTCCATCCGAAAAGAATTCAGTCCTGAATATTCATTGGAAGGACTGATGCTGAACCTGAAACTCCAATACTTTGGCCACCTGATGCAAAGGACTGACTCATTTGGAAAAACCCTGATCCTGGGGACAACAAAAGGTGGGAGGAGAAGGGGACGACAGTTGTAAGATGGCTGCATGGCGTAACTGACTCAATGGACATGAGTTTGAGTAAGCTCTGGGAGTTGGTGGAGTTGATGGACAGGGAGGCCTGGCATGCTGCAGTCCATGGGGTCGCAAAGAGTCGGACATGACTGAGCAACTGAACTGAACTGACCTGATGGCTGTAATTCCCTGAGCTGTATAATATATCCTTGTAGCTTATCTACTTTATACATAACAGTATGTATCTCTTAATCCCAGAGCACTAATTTGCCCCCCAACCACCCCAGTTGCCACTAGTGTGGTTGACTGCTCTTAGAACCAATGGTTGTCCCATCTACCTGATGACCCAGCCAGCTCATGGGCTCACTCATCATTATTAACTCAGAAACTGCCCAAGGTGTCCTGCCTAAGATATGATGAGATTGATCAACATCTCCTGCAGCCCCTATACATGGCCGGTACTAACCAAAAGCTATTGACTGACTGAAAGTGAGGAAAGCACTCCAATTAAACTATTCATATTGTTGGGGTTCAGTCGCTAAGTCATGTCCAACTCTTTGCGACCCCATGGACTTCACTGTCCTTCACTATCTCCCTCTCCCAATTTGCTCAAATTCAGGGCTGTTGAGTCTGTGATGCTATCTAACCATCTCATCCTGTCACCCCCTTCTCCTCTTGGTCCTTAGTCTTTCCCAGCATCAGGGTCTTTTCCAGTGAATCAGCTCTTCACATCAGGTGGCCAAAGTATTAGAGCTTTAGTTTCAGCAGCAATCCTTTCAATGAATGTTCAGGACTGATTTCCTTTAGGATTGACTGGTTGGATCTCCTTGCTGTCCAAACTCTCAAGGGTCTTCTCCAAAACCACAATTCGAAAGCATCTGTTCTTTGGCACTCAGTCTTCTTCACGGTCCAAATCTCACATCCACACATGACTATTGGAGAAGCCATAGCATTGACTATACAGACTTTTGTTGGCAAAGTAACGTCTCTGCTTTTTAATATGTTGTCTAGGTTTGTCATAGCTTTCCTTCCAAGGAGCAAATGTCTTAGATTCAAGGGATTAGATCTGGTAGACAGACTGCCTGAAGAACTCATAGTAATATGTGAATTAATGTTAACTCCTTATTATTTTAACAACTGTTGTACAAGTTGAAAAGATCAAACTTGCTAAACTCAAATTTCAACATTTTTGAGACACAGTTCAGTTCAGTCACTCAGTCATGTCCAACTCTTTGTGACCCAGGGTCCTATGAATTGGTGAGCCAGATCTGTCAAAAACGAATTTCCAAGACAGCTGTATTCCTGGTTTCAGTCTTTTATGAATCCCCAGAATTCTAAAAAGCTTTGCATTTTTGCACAATTGCTTTCCTCCCAGGGCTCCAGCAGCAGGTAAGACACATATACAGATTCTGATGGTCAGTTTGTGAGACGAGATTGCCAACTGTACCTTGGTCCATGTATGTGTAACAATAACATTGTGAAACTGCTCCCTCAAACATCCATCAACCTTCCATCATCCAAGTGTGACTGTTATTTCACTGAAGGATCACAAAGAGAGCACCTGTTTTATGTTTTGTTGCCTCAACAGTTTGAGAGACGCACCCAGATTCAGCTTTTGGTTTCAGAGGGAGAGGGAACAGATAGGAAAGTGACCAACATTTATGAAAATGTCTCTTAGGGCCAACCAGTCTGCTGTATATTCTATTTACATCCTAAAATATATAATCTGGCCTATTTTTGGTAATTAATTAATTCACTCATTCATTCACTGCATGTTTATGGATTATCTATGATACATCAGGCTCTGTGCTTGACACTGTAGATAAAAGGGTAAATAAGACAGAAGTGGGAGGAAGTGCATATGTTAGTACCACACATGTTAAGACAGAGTTATTATCCTCACTTTTCAGATAAAGAAACAAGGCTCACAGAGCTTAAATAATTTGTCCAAATCACACAAATTTCAAGTCATCATAAGCCTCAGAGGGAGAATTCAAATCACCTAGGCCTCAACCCTTTTATGCTACCACTCACCTTCCCCTTCATTGAGCAATTTCTACTCAAAATATGGTCCTCAGACAAGCATCACCAGCATGACTCTTAGGCCTTTCCCCCACTAGACCTATTGAACCAGAAACTGCACTTTGCTTTTTACTCAACTATAGCTGATTTACAGCGTTATGTTAGTTTCAGGTGGTACAGCAAAGTGATTTGGTTATACATGTATATGTATTTAGGCTTCCCTGCTGGCTCAGACAGTAAAGAATCTGCCTGCAATGCAGGAGACCCAGGTTTGCCAGGAGCCAGCGTGAGGAATCCCGCCCATGGCAAAGATCATGAGGAAGGAAGCCCAACAAAACACAAAGGCATGATCTGGCTTTGGGGGTTCCCCCTGAGTTTTCCTGAACATCTACCCCCCAAAACCAGAGTCTGCCTGCTTTATTACTGTCCTTTTCACTCTTCTGACATTCTCTGGAAAAAAGTGAATTCAGGGCTCCAGTCTCCTGCATCAGTTTAAACCCCTTTGATGGCTAACTTGCCCAATAGTTGGGGACTTTTACAAACTTGTGAATTGTTTACGGCCCCCAACCTCAAGAGGCACGAAGCTTAAAGCATCTTGAAGATACAGAGCCTTTTCTAAAAAGCTAAAAATCATACTGGTGATGGGTTTTCACTGTTGAGTCAATGACTGCTGCCAGGCCTCCATATTCTTTATCTTTTAGGCACCTGAAGGATATTAATCAATGTAATTGGGATATAGAAATAGGAATATAGTAGTTTTGATGTTAGCAACACTAGACTTTTGAGTTAATTACTTTTCTTTGTTATATATCACTGCACTCCTTTTGTGTCCTTGATATGTAAGCATGTAACTTTATTTAGTGCTTTCTGAGAGTGGCACCAGACTTTGGGAAGAACAACATTCTAAGACAAATAAGTCTTCTGGTTGACAAACGCGTATCAGAAAAAGGGCTGTAAAATGTTAATTGGCCTTCTGGCCAGAAGATGATGTAAATCACCTAAGACTTGTGTACACAACTAAGTATGCAGAGGAAAAGCCTGGTCTCAATAAGAGTCAGGGCTGCTGACGCTGCATAATTTTATATTATCCATTGATCTCTATGTACAAAAAGAGGTATAAAAAGCCTTTACAACAATAGAGGTTGGGCCAGTCATTGGAAAGACTGGTTTCCCCCATGTCTTCCCTTTACTCTAATTTCTGGCTGAATTCCCATCTGGGGCATGGAGGCTCGCCATGTATACTTACTTGCCCTGGCTTCTAAGATCCGTGAGAGAGGAGCCCAAGGCGGGGCACCCTCCGATATACAAACGGACACTGGCGGCCTAACTTAGATGGTGCAAACTTCTTGTTCTGAAGTTTTATCGGTTTTCCACGTAAACCAAGTTATTCAGCCTCTTTTCGCCACTAAATTTCCCACTATACTATTTCCTCTCAATTTCTTTTATATTTCTAATTAAATAAATAAGTTTTTCCTCGCCCACACCATCCCCGCTTCAAATTACCCTGGATCCACCGGGGCTGGACCCCGGCACAGGTTCAATCCCAGGGTTGGGAAGATCCCCTGGAGAAGGGGATGGCAACCCACTCCAGTATTCTTGCCTGGGATATTCCATGGGCAGAGGAGCCTGGCGGGCTACAGTCTATGGGATCGAAAGAGTCAGACACAACCAAGTGACTAACTCTTTCAGTTTCCATATAGGTATATATCTATGTTCTTTTTATATTCTTTTCCATTATAGGTTATTACAATATACTGAATATAGTTTCCTGTGCTATACAGTAGGTCCTAGTTCATTATCTGCTTTATACATAGAAGTGTGCATCTGTAATCCCAAATTCCTAATTTATTCCTCCCCATTTTCGTCTTTGCTAACTATAAGTTTGTGTTCTATGTCTGTGAGTCTGTTTCTGTTTTGTAAGTAAGTACATTTGTACCATTTTTTAGATGCCACATATAAGTGGTAGAAGATTGCATTCTGAATCATCCTCAAGTGATTTGTGTATACATCAAAATCCATACAGATCTAGGTCAAGAAATCCTATGGTGAGGTAAGGGAAGGAAGACAAAGAATTACAGCATTTTGTTAAAACTGTAGTAAAGTTGCTGTAATTTCACTAATGTGGGCTGTCCTTTGAGATAACAGATGGAGGCTAAGCCTTCAAGTTGATAACCTAACTTGGCAAACAGCTTATGCACTTACACTTAAAGAAATGCACAAGACACAAAATCAAAAGTTGCCCTGAGACCCTCCAAACACACACCAGCTCCTGGAAAGCTTTGACTGGAATATGCCAGTTTGCTAACAGTCTTCAGGGTACACCAGACTTAGACCACTTCTGTCATCATTCAGAAAATCCTCTTAATTAGAATGACCTTATATTGCCTCCAAGTTACCAAGCTAACCTATATTTCCTTCAAGACACGAGTTAACTACTACTTCCTCAGGCATCCACTTATCGAATTATGGAAAGTCCCTTGCAACTGAGAAAGGTCACTCGCAGGAAGGCTTTCAAAAGATGTCACTCACTTGCAAAACTTCTCTGCAGGAACTTTTCCTACCCGCTAGCCAAAACCCTCTCTCCATCCCGCTCCTTTGGACCTGACCTGCTTCTTCCTGTTTGTCTCGGGTTCTCCGCTTTGATTGTGATGATGTCTTCTGAGCTGTGTGACTGAGACAGCCCAGCGCGTGGCCTTCTGCCATCACTCTGCAATGCCCCACTGCCTTTCCATAGCCACTTAAAACTTCCCATCTAGAAACAGCTAACCAACAAAACAATAAGGAAGCCCTCTGAACACTGTATGAATCTTGGTCCTCAGACACGGCTTCCTCCAGCGTCAGAAGTCATCCATAAACTCTACATCATCAAGTCTAATGATTGCTTTTGGCAGGTCACAGTATTTTAAGGCATTCTTCACATGGAATTCCCTCCTCAGAACTTCTGAGCCTCCTTCTAGAATAAGAATGAGTCACTTTGGGGGAACCTGAAAACAGACTGCAAAACTACATCACTGCATGTTCAAAAGCTACAAAGTCAAAAGCTACAAACCACGGGCAGAACTGAGCATAAGAGGAAGGAGAGGAAGAGCAGGAAGGCGTGAGACTCAGAGGCCAACATCCTCCCTGAAGCACGCAGCACCTGTGGCCAGAATCTGGGGCTTTGAGAGGCCAGTACCTGGCCATCTCTTCCTTGATGCCACCAAGGACACAGGAGGCCTGCTGATGTCCCTCAATGATGACATCCGTTTGGTCCTGTAACTTTGCTCCTGACCCCCTCTTCCCACTCCACGTATATAACCCCTTGTTTAATAATTAGAACACTCATTAACCCCTCCAGATTGAAGGATTCTTGAACATAGGAGGAGACGGTGGGAGCATGATGAGAAAATCTGCACATTTAAAGAAAGCAGGATCAGATGGAACCAGTTCAAGATTTCCTCTTCCATCGGGACCATGTTGTAATTCACATCCAGTCTTCTTTTCCCAGACTGGTTACTCTTGAATATAACTTTATTGGCCATTGTTGTTGTTCAGTCACTAAGTTGTGCCCGACTCTCTGCAACCCCATGGACTGCAGCTTACCACGCTCCTCTGTCCTCCACCATCTCTTGGCATTTCCTCAGATTCATGTCCATTGAGTCGGTGACGCTTTCTAACCATCTTATCCTCTATTGCCCTCTGTCCCTTTTGCCCTCAGTCTTTCCCTGCATCAGGATCTTTTCCAGTAAGTTCACTGTTCACATCAGGTGGCCAAAATATTGGAGCTCTGGCCATCAACCTTTCTGAAAACATTCTCTCTCACTCAAGAATCTACATGAACTCAATGATCACTCCTCTCCCATTAAGGACTTCCCTGGCGGCTCAGACAGTAAAGTGTCTGCCTACAATGTGGGAGACCCAGGCTCGATCCCTGGGTTGGGACGATCCCCTGGAGAAGAAAATGGCAACCCACTCCAGTACTCTAGCCTGGGAAATCCCACAGATGGGGGATCCTGGCAGGCTACAGTCCATGGGGTCACAAAGAGTCGGACACGACTGAGGGACTTCACTTTCTTTCTTTCTTTTCTTTCAACCATTAAAGGTCCCTTCTGAAGCGCTGACCACTTATGCATCATTTCACATCCTACACAGCTTCTCCCAAGGTTTCCATTCATGGTCTTCTGTTATCTGCTTACCTCCACAGAGGCTCTTTCTCCTAAAGCCTCCCCTTTGTCAATAGAGTATGAGTTCTCCCAATTCTTCAGTTCTGGGTCTTTCATTCCAAAGTCTCCCCTCCTTTGTGTGTTGTGTGTTTCAACAGTGATTCTTGATTAATTTAAAGGTCACATTTGAACAATTTAAGATGGAGGTCAAAAGAAGCAAGCAAGTAGATGGATAAATAAACATGAACTCTACACTGAACACACTTACACTTTAGGAACAGACCTCAACTGCATAAAACCACATGCAAAATTCCAACAGACTGAACCTTCAGTGGTAAGATACACTGGAAAACTGGAGTAATTGAGAGTAATTTAGTAAAAGCAATAAATAAAGTCCAGTAACAGGGGGAGCATTAAAAAAAAAAAAGGCATCCAGTCTGCATTGATCAAATTGATGAGAAAACTGCTCAGTTCTCCATTTCACATTTCCTGGTAAACCCAGTGCAAGACAACCAGATGACTGAGCAATTTCATAAAGCAACTAAAGTATATACATTATACTCGGGTCTTAATGCCAGGAATGTGTGCACAAACGCTTTGTGTGAACCACCATGGAGAGATGAATCTGTGTTCACATAACGACCTCCACCAACAGTGGCTCTGTAGGTAGTATTATTTCAAAGAATACAAAATGATCAACTCTGTATGTCTCTCTTAGATGCTGAAAGCTGGATTAGGCTCTCCTTGGGGACTTTCTAGGTACAGTAGACAGTACAGAATTTTCTAAAGGCAGCCTTATATCTCTTTCAGGCAATATAACTAAATTTTCCCCAATCAAAATAGATATTTGGAGACCATGTAGATCATAGACATTCTAAGCTTTGCAGGCTGCAGTTTCTGCTGTGAGCACTCAATCCAGCCACTGCAGCATGAAGGCAAGACACAAGCCAATGGCACATCTGTGTGCCCCGTGTGTGTGCTCAGTCCTGTCTGATTCTTTGTGGCCCCATGGACTGCAGCCCACCAGCCTCCGCTGTCCGTGGGATTCTCCAGGCAAGACCACTGCAGTGAGCTGCCATTTCCCACTCCAGGACATCTTTCCCCACCCAGGGATCCAACCGGCATCTCTTGCATCTTCTGCACTGGCAGGCGGATTCTTTACCACTAGCACCACCTGGAGAGCCCAGCTCTGTGTGCCAGAAAAACATGATCACAGAAACTGGGGGAAAGACCAGACTGGATCTCTTGGTCACAGTTTCTGGTTCAGATTCTAGGGTATAAAACAGACAGAGAAACAGTCACTCACTCATCATCCTACTCAGTGTATTCCTCATTGTAACCCTTGTAATCCTCATTCTCACTTTATAGACAAGGAAAGGCCGAGAGAGACGCTTACAAAGCCACTTCCAGTGTTTGGACGGGGACCTTGATGACCTGTTCTCAAGTCTAATTTTCCTTCCAGGTGAACACACTTTATTTTCTATATAACATAAAATGAAGCATTCTAAATGAAGTATAAAAATAACAAAAGAAAAAATTAAACATTGTATTAGTATTCAGTTCCAGAGTAGAAGAAATGGCAAAAGAAAGTGGTGGGGAAAAACTAGATTTAAAGGACTTTAATGAAAAGAATGTAAATTAATTGTGCACATCAATAACAGGAGTTCACTGGAAAGAGACACAGCTGTCAGAAGGAATTCTCACCTGTCTACTATGAACCGCATTCATTTACCTCTTACTGGAGCTTCTTTCATTGTCTGTACTTCATCACGAACTTGGCTTTTTAGAGTTTTATAGTTCATAATTAGAACTGTCATGGTACAGATGATCTTATTTTCAAAACAGAAATAGACACAGACTAGAGAACACCAGGTGGGGGAAAGGGGTATGGGAAGAACTGGGAGATAGAGACTGACATATATACATTACGGATACTATTATAAAATAGATAACTAATGAGAACCTACTGCACAGCACAGGGAACTCTACTCAGTGCTCTGTGGGGACCTAAATGGGGAGGAAATCCGGAAAAGAGGGGATGTATGGATACGTACAGCTGATTCACTTTGCTCTACAGTAGAAAGTAACACAACATTTTAAAGCAACTATTCTCCATTAAAAATTAATTAAAAAAACAGGGACTTTCCTGGTGGTCTAGTGTTAAGACCTCACCTTCCAATGCAGGGGGTACAGTTTTGATTCCTGGTCAGGGAGCTAAGACTCCACATATCTCACGGACAAAAAACCAAAACATAAAAATACGAGCAATAGAAGCAAAATAACAAATTCAAGACTCTTTGCAACCCCATGGACTACAGCCCACCAGGCTCCTCTGTCCATGGGGATTCTCCAGGCAAGTTTACTGCAGTGAGTTGCCATGCCCTCCTCCAGGGGATCTTTCCAACTCAGGGATCAAACCCAGGTCTCCCATAATGCAGGAGGATTCTTTGCCATCTGAGCCATCAGGGAAGCCCAACAAATTCAATAAAGACATTAAAAAAATAAAAAAAAAAAACAAATACACAATAGAACAAAAATAAAGCCCATTAAAAAAGCATGCTACATTTACTAAGTTAAACATCTTAAGTTCGAATGATGCTATAGACGTGTCAACACAGGTATTATCAGTACACAAGCTGGAATCAAGATTGCCGGGAGAAATATCAATAACTTCAGATATGCAGATGACACCACCCTTATGGCAGGAAGTGAAGAGGAACTAAAACGCCTCTTGATGAAAGTGAAAGAGGAGAGTGAAAAAGTTGGCTTAAAGCTCAACATTCAGAAAACTAAGATCATGGCATCTGGTCCCATCACTTCATGGGAAATAGATGGGGAAACAGTGGAAACAGTGGCAGACTTTATGCTTTTGGGCTCCAAAATCACTGCAGATGGTGACTGCAGCCATGAAATTAAAAGATACTTTCTCCTTGGAAGAAAAGTTATGACCAACCTAGATAGCATATTCAAAAGCAGAGACATTACTTTGCTAACAAAGGTCCGTCTAGTCAAGGCTATGGTTTTTCCAATGGTCATGTATAGATGCGAGACTTGGACTGTGAAGAAGGCTGAGCGCCGAAGAATTGATGCTTTTGAACTGTGGTGTTGGAGAAGACTCTTGAGAGTCCATTGGACTGCAAGGAGATCCAACCAGTCCATTCTAAAGGAGATCAGCCCTGAGTGTACTTTGGAAGGAATGATGCTAAAGCTGGAACTCCAATACTTTGGCCACCTCATGCAAAGAGTTGACTCACTGGAAAAGACTCTGATGCTGGGAGGGATAGGGGGCAGGAGGAGAAGGGGACGACTGAGGATGAGATTGGCTGGATGGCAGCACTGACTCGATGGACATGAGTTTGAGTGAACTCCAGGAGTTCGTGATGGACAGGGAGGCCTGTCTCGCTGCAGTTCATGGGGTCGCAAAGAGTCGGACACGACTGAGTGACTGAACTGAACTGAAGCCTTATTTTGAAAGTATGATGAAATAAAGTGCCAAAACCATAAAAAAGAAGTATCAGAGTAATGGATATACAATCTTAGTGTCACACAGGGTCAGCTTCTTTTGAGCACCTGTTTCCCAAGTTTACTCATAGACTTCATCCATGAGTCTACCTAAGCACATGGCAGGTGAAGAACAGCTCACAGAAGCAGGTACAAATATTCAGGATAATTTTAGTGATGCTGTTTTGTTGTCTGAGCACAGATATTTGAGTCAGTTCATTGACAAAATATAACAAGTTCAAGAGAATATTTTTCCTCAGTTCTCATAGACATTTGTTCAAAAAAAATAATTCGTGTTGTCAGACAAGACATGCGGATTTAAACAGAAATATTTTTTCTTTCTCTAAAGCATTTGACTCAAACCCCCTCAAATTTTCATTAGTTACTACTATTTATTCTAGTAGCACTTAGATTTAGCAAAATAGTGTTTCTTTTGAGATTGCTTCGTTCAAAGTGAATGGATTGGTGAAAAGCAAACACACCTCTTGAATTTTTAAGCCACATGTTAGATTGATTAAAATTAAAATATACTGATTAGCTCTAGTAATTTTCTGATGGAGTCTTTAGGGTTTTCTACATAGAGGATCATGTCATCTGCAAACAGTGAGAGTTTTACTTCTTCTTTTCCAGTTTGGATTCCTTTTATTTCTTTTTCTGCTCTGATTGCTGTGGCCAAAACTTCCAGAACTATGTTGAATAGTAGTGGTGAAAGTGAGCACCCTTGTCTTGTTCCTGACTTTAGGGGAAAAGCTTTCAATTTTTCACTATTGAGGCTAATGTTTGCTGTGGCTTTGTCATATATAGCTTTTATTATGTTGAGGTATGTTCCTTCAATTCCTGCTTTCTGGAGAGTTTTTATCATAAATGGATGTTGAATTTTGTCAAAGGCTTTCTCTGAATCTATTGAGATAACCATATGGCTTTTATGTTTCAATCTGTTAATGTGGTGAATTACACTGATTGATATGTGGATACTGAAGAATCCTTGCATCCCTGGGATAAAGCCCACTTGGTCATGGTGTATGATCTTTTTAATGTGTTGTTGGATTCTGATTGTTAGAATTTTGTTAAGGATTTTTGCATCTATGTTCATCAGTGATATTGGCCTGTAGTTTTCTTTTTTTGTGGCATCTTTGTCAGGTTTTGGTATTAGGGTGATGGTGGCCTCATAGAATGAGTTTGGTAGTTTATCTTCCTCTGCAATTTTCTGGAAGAGTATACACTAATAATGAGAAAGTAGAAAAAGAAATTAAGGAAACAATTCCATTCACCATTGCAACAAAAAGAATAAAATACTTAGGAATATATCTACCTAAAGAAACTAAAGACCTATATATAGAAAATTATAAAACACTGATGAAAGAAATCAAAGAGGACACTAATAGATGGAGAAATATACCATGCTCATGGATTGGAAGAATCAATATAGTGAAAATGAGTATATTACCCAAAGCAATCTATAGATTCAATGCAATCCCTATCAAGCTACCAGCAGTATTTTTTCACAGGGCTAGAACAAATAATTTCACAATTTGTATGGAAATACAAAAAAAACTAGAATAGCCAAAGCAATCTTGAGAAAGAAGAATGGAACTGGAAGAATCAACCTGCCTGACTTTAGGCTCTACTACAAAGCCACAGTCATCAAGACAGTATGGTACTGGCACAAAGACAGAAAAATAGTCAATGGAACAAAACAGAAAGCCCAAAGATAAATCCACACACCTATGGACACCTTATCTTCAACAAAGAAGGCAAGAATATACAATGGAGGAAAGACAATCTCTTTAACAAGTGGTGCTGGGAAAACTGGTTAACCACTTGTAAAAGAATGAAAATAGAACTCTTTCTAACACCATTCACAAAAATAAACTCAAAATGGATTAAAGATCTAAACGTAAGACCAGAAACTATAAAACTCCTAGAGGAGAACATAGGCAAAACACTCTCATAAAATCACAGCAGGGTCCTCTATGATCCACCTCCTAGAATACTGGAAATAAAAGCAAAAATAAACAAATGGGATCTAATTAAAATTAAAAGCTTCTGCACAACAAAGGAAACTATAAGCAAGGTGAAAAGACACCCTTCGGAATGGGAGAAAATAACAGCAAATGAAGCAACTGACAAACAACTAATCTCAAAAATATACAAACTTATGCAGCTCAATTCCAGAAAAATAAATGACCCAATCAAAAAATGGGCCAAAGAACTAAATAGACACTTCTCCAAAGAAGACATACAGATGGCTAACAAACACATGAAAAGATGCTCAACATCACTCATTATCAGAAAAATGCAAATCAAAACCACAATGGGGTACCATTTCATGCCAGTCAGAATGGCTGCGATCCAAAAGTCCACAAGCAATAAATGCTGGAGAGGGTGTGGAGAAAAGGGAACCCTCCTACACTGTTGGTGGGAATGCAAACTAGTACAACCACTATGGAGAACAGTGTGGAGATTCCTAAAAAAACTGCAAATAGAACTGCCTTATGACCCAGCAATCCCACTTCTGGGCATACACACCAAGGAAACCAGAATTGAAAGAGACACGTGTACTCCAATGTTCATCGCAGCACTGTTTATAATAGCCAGGACATGGAAGCAACCTAGATGTCCATCAGCAGACGAATGGATAAGAAATCTGTGGTACATATACACAATGGAGTATTACTCAGCTATTAGAATACATTTGAATCAGTTCTAATGAGGTGGATGAAACTAGAGCTGATTATACAGAGTGAAGTAAGCCAGAAAGAAAAACACCAATACAGTATACTAACACATATATATGGAATTTAGGAAGATGGCAATGATAACCCTGTATGCGAGACAGCAAAAGAGACACAGATATAAAGAACAGACGTTTGGACTCTGTGGGAGAGGGAGAGGGTGGAATGATTTGAGAGAATGGCATTGAAACGTGTATACTATCATGTAAGAAATGAATTGCTAGTCTAGGTTCAATACAGGATACGGGATGCTTGGGGCTGGTGCACTGGGATGACCCAGAGAGATGATATGGGGAGGGTGGTAGGAGGGGGTTTCAGGGTTGGGAACTCATGTACACCTGTGATGGATTCAGCTCAATGTAGGGCAAAACCAATACAGTATTGTAAAGTAAAAAAAATACAATTAAATAAAAATTAAAAATTAAAAAAAATAAAATTAAATAAAATTAAAATACAAATCAATCGTGTTTTCAAAGACCACACTTACTGCGTTTGCCTTTCCCTTCTCTCTGAGCGATAGGGTACATACTGTGATGTGTCTGCCCCCCTGACTTCTTGGGCACCGAGAAGCCCTCCCTCCAGACTCCCTGTAGCCGATCAAGGTGACCAGTTTTCACCAACAAAACATGAGCAGATGGGAGACATGTCACCTCAAAGCCCCAGCTTGGCCCCCTAGCCTTGTTGCCCAGTCTTGGCAAATATGGAGGAAGTTTATAGAGCCACAGACTAAGGCTGCTTGAATCACTGGGTTACCCAGGAGAAGAAAGCTTCTTGGAGAGACCCATGGACCCTCTGTCCCCAGGGCCAGCTTCACCGGCACACCAAGGCTATCACAGAAAACCTCACACTGTGTACTGGGCTTAATGTCCTGCTGTTAATGTTCTGAAATTCTGAATAATTGTTAGAAAGGGGGGCCGATGTTTTCATTTTGCACCAGGCCTCACAAATCAATACCCAGTCCCATTCATGGAGCAGACTTTGGATGTGGGGTGTGTGTGTGTGTGTGTGTGTGTGTGACAGAGAGAGAGAGAGAGAGAGAGAGAGAGAGAGACAGAGAGAGAGAGAGAGAGAGAGAGAGAGAGAGAGAGAGAGAGAAGCACTGAGATTTTGAAGCTATTTTTGCATCATATCCCTCTCCTATGCTGACTAACATAACCATGAAGCACTTCAAGCCTCTCTAAGTACAACCCTAAGCCAATGTTCCCTAAATGCCCCTTCCCCTTCCTAGACAGACGCCTTCACCTATTGGAGATAATACGTCTTCTACATTTGAACCTTCAAGTTGTGAACTTTCAAAGATGCAAACATGTGCTCGCCTGTCCAGTCCTGTAAGTAAGCTCATGTGTCTGGCGTACACTGTCACATGTGTGCATCCTCTCCAGGTGGCTGTGCTTCTGTGCACTTTGCTGTACAGAGAACAGTAGGACAGGGTCTGTATTTCTAGGCCAGGATGTTTGGAAGCAAGCGTAAACACAATGGTGAGGTAGCTGGTACTACTGTACTTTTCAGTACTCACTGTACTGTAAGATTAAAACGCTTCCTTTTTGTGTTTGTTTTTTTATGTATTTTTTGCAAAAAGTGTTACAAACTTATCACAGTACAGTACCCTACAGCCAATTGTGCTAGCTCGATACCAAAGCTAACTTTGTTGGACTTATGAACAAATTGGACTTACGCATGTACTCTCAGAACAGAACTCACTCATGTGTAGGGGGCTTACTGCACCTTGGTTTCATTTTCACCACATACATGTCAGTCTTTCTAGTCTAACTTCCTACCTGGCAGAAACTGTAAAACCAAAAACTACATTTCCCAGATGACTTTGTAGGCTAGATGGCCACTGTGGCGTAGACTTCGCCAAGAAGATGCACTCTGCAGACCTTTGGAATGAAGAAAGCAACACAAGGCTGCTGATGCTCTTGAGGAGATGGGCATTCCCAGCTTGGTGTCGGGGTTCTCTCCTGTGGCAATGATGGCAGAGGTCTTGGCTGATGTCATGAGCAAGGCTATGGATGGGTTCCCACCCCTTCCAGCTCTCACACTTGGCTATGGGGCATCCGAATGGGGTTCCCAGGGCTTTCCTAAGACCTTGTCAGCTACCTAACACCCTCAATAAACCTTTTTTTTTTCCTTAGAGTACACTCTGCTGTCTGAACAACAATGTAAACTTAGAGTGTAAGGTCTTTGAGGGTAAGAACCGAGTCATCTATTCTCAAAACCACCTTCCTTTTCTGCCTCCCAGGACCAGCTGAGTGGTTTGATATTTTAGAAAGAAAGGCAGACAAGTAGACAAGCAGGAAGGGCTGAAGGAAGAGAACATTCTTTCGGAACATTTATAGACCTGGAATACAAATCTGTTCATAAATGACCCTCTTAGTTTACATAGATTATCAGTGTAATACATTGCTCTGATACCTACAGCTTCAAAAACCCTTGCAGCGACAGAAAAACTGAGCATCTCAAAAGCCCTGGTGGGTGGATCTTTCTATTTGCTCTGGTGTAAAGGTAAAGGTGAGCATCTGTTCCATCTGAGTGTCTGTCAAGTGTCTATTTGACAAGCTCTTTGCTGCCATTCTGCTTCCCAGATAGTGAAATTCTTAAAAAGCAAAAATTATATCAATGCAAAAAACTCTGTGATTTTCCAAGACTTGAAAGCCAGGTTTCTAACAGGCACAGGTGTGGGGTGTGGCCTGTAGGGGGGTGACCTCCACCCTGGGGGCCTCCCTTTATCCAGGTTCCTAAGACCTTTGCTCGCAGTCCTCAAGGTAGCTCCTTTGGTGGGAGCAATACCTTGGACTGCCCCACATTTTTCTAAAGATCTGAAGTCAACATATTCGGCAAATAAGAATCAGGGCCACCCAAGCAAATGCACTCTCTGCTCCCTCGTACACGCCCCTCAGCGTGGAATCCAGCACTACTTCATCCAGTCTCAGCTGCCTATTTGTCATCATACAGTCACTGCAAACTAGGTCAAGACACATCGGCGCTTTCCTGTTTCCCCCGTACTCTATGCCAGCCATGAAAGCTGAGACTTATCGGGGCTGGAGGACAGGAGAGGAGGGAAAAACAAGCAGAGGGGAAGAAGAAATGCAATCTATTTCCCACCAAGCCCCTTCATAAATCTTCATCTTCTTTCCAGCAAGAGCCAGGAAAATCACAGCTTCACGAAGACAGGGATGCTCATTAGCCAAGTTCAAAACCTATGAAAAATAACAGTAGAAAAATCATTCACAACTGATTTATGGTGAAATGGAAAGAAGTGGAAGTGTTGGACCAATTGCCTGCTTTGTAAATATCCTTCAATCTCAAGCTCACTCTAGAGCTTGGCTCCAATCTGCTTCTATAATTAGAGCACCAAAATGTGAGGCATTAATACCTCCAAGAGATCATTAATCATCCCAGCTTGCTCATGATGAAGGCCCAGCCACAGGCCAGAGGGAGGGCTGAGCAAACAAAATAGACATTGATCGCTATTTGAAGACCCTAGCAAGACCGTTTACTCCATGTGTGTTTGCTGGCATCTATCACACCGGAATTGCTACACAGTCCATCAATAACAACGTGGTTTCAACTCAGACTGAAACAGAGAAATGATGCAAGCTTCCTGGTAATAAGCAAACTAAGATCCATTTGAGGTGCTTACATTTGGGTTGCACTTGGTCCCTAGTAGGTGATTAAACAGCAATGTCATCATCTCTCATTACCTCAGTACTGAGACAATAATCGATAAATTGATGAATATGAAATAAAAGAGTCCACAGTCTTCTGGAATCCTTCATGAATCAATGTCTTTTCTCAGAGCAGTAAAACCTCATTAATATGAATAGTGTAGAGTACACCTTCTGAACAATGGGAGAAGTGGTCATTGTTGCTGTTGTTGAGTCATTAAGTCATGTCTGACTCTTTGAGAACCCATGGACTACAGCACGCCAGGCTTCTCTGTCTTTCACTGTCTCCCAGACTCTCCTCAAATTCATGTCTATTGAGCCAGTGATGCTATCTATCTCATCCTCTGCTGCCCTCTTCTCCTCCTGCCCTCAATCTTTCCCAGCATCAGGGTCTTTTCCAATGAGCCAGCTCTTTGCATCTTGTGGCCAAAGTATTGGAGTTTCAGCTTCAGCACCTGTCCTTCCAATTAATATTCAGGACTGATTTCCTCTAGGATGGACTGGTTTGATCTCCTTGCACTCCAAGGGACTCTCAAGAGTCTTCAACACCACAGTTCAAAAGCATCAGTTCTTCGGCACTAGTCTTCTTTATGGTCTAAATCTTACATCCATACATGACTATGAAAAAACCTTAGTTTTGACTAAACAGACTTTTGTCAGCGAAGTGATGTCTTTGCTTTTTAACATGCTATCTAGGTTTGTCACAGCTTTCCTTCCAAGGAGCAAGCGTCTTTTAATTTCATGGGTGCAGTCACCATCTGCAGTGATTTTAGAGCCCAAGGAAATAAAATCTGTCACTACTTCTACATTTTCCCCTTCTGTTTGCCATGCGGTGATAGGACTGGATGCCATAATCTTAGTCTTTTGAATATTGAGTTTTAAGCCAGCTTTTTCACTTTCCTTTTTCATTTTCATCAACAGGCTCTTTAGTTCCTCTTCACTTTCTGAAATTAGAGTAGTATCATCCACATCTGAGATTGTTGGTATTTTTCCCAGCAATCTTGCTTCCAGCCTGTGATTCATCCAGCCCAGCATTTTATATGATGTACTCTGCATATAAGTTAAATAAACAGAATGACAATACACAGCTTTGTCGCACTCCTTTCCCAATTTTGAACCAGGGAGCATTCTATACCTACTTAATTCCAACATTGCTTCATTCAGGAATCTTTACCTGGTCATAACACTTGGGAAAGGATCCTTCCTATGAAGACCCAAGACACTTGCACTTTCTTAATTTAAATATCTTCTTCCTCTCATTAGATCTTCGATATCCTGTTTCCCATTGCACCCCAAGCATTTACACCTAACACACAGTATAAACTCATGGAACAAGCAATGAATGAGTGAATTAGTGAGTCATGAGGGCTTGATCTGTTCCAGCCAGCAAGTATTCACATTCTGGTCCATTTAGGAACTGGGTCAAAGCCATGCACATCACAATTCCGAAAACCTATCAATAAGGTTACATTACACAGAAGAATCAAGGTAGAGATGGAATTAAGTTTGCTAATGAGCTGACCTTAAAATAGGAAATGCCAAAGAATGCTCAAATTACCGCACATTTGCACTCATCTCACATGCTAGTAAAGTAATGCTCAAAATTCTCCAAGCCAGGCTTCAGCAATACGTGAACTGTGAACTTCCAGATGTTCAAGCTGGTTTTAGAAAAGGCAGAGGAACCAGAAATCAAATTGCCAACATCTGCTGGATCACAGAAACAGCGAGAGAGTTCCAGAAAAACATCTATTTCTGCTTTATTGACTATGCCAAAACCTTTGACTGTGTGGATCATAATAAACTGTGGAAAATTCTGAAAGAGATGGGAATACCAGACCACCTGACCTGCCTCTTGAGAAACCTATATCCAGGTCAGGAAGCAACAGTTAGAACTGGACATGGAACAACAGACTGGTTCCAAATAGGAAAAGGAGTACGTCAAGGCTGTATATTGTCACCCTGCTTATTTAACTTATATGCAGAGTACATCATGAGAAACGCTGGACTGGAAGAAACACAGCTGGAATGAAGACTGCCGGGAGAAATATCAATCACCTCAGCTATGCAGATGATACCACCCTTATGGCAGAAAGTGAAGAGGAACTAAAAAGCCTCTTGATGAAAGTGAAAGAGGAGAGTGAAAAAGTTGGCTTAAAGCTCAACATTCAGAAAACGAAGATCATGACATCTGGTCCCATCACTTCATGGGAAATAGATGGGAAAACAGTGGAAACAGTGTCAGACTTTATTTTGGGGGGCTCCAAAATCCTTGCAGATGGTGACTGCAGCCATGAAATTTAAAGATGCTTACTCCTTGGAAGGAAAGTTATGACCAACCTAGATAGCATATTCAAAAGCAGAGACATTACTTTGCTAACTAAGGTCCATCTAGTCAAGGCTATGGTTTTTCCTGTAGTCATGTAGGAATGTGAGAGTTGGACTGTGAAGAAAGCTTAACGCCGAAGAATTGATGCTTTTGAACTGTGGTGTTGAAGAAGACTCTTGAGAGTCCCTTGGACTGCAAGGAGATCCAACCAGTCCATTCTGAAGGAGATCAGTCCTGGGTGTTCTTTGGAAGTAATGATGCTGAAGCTGAAACTCCAATACTTTGGCCACCTCATGCAAAGAGTTGACTCATTGGAAAAGACCCTGATGCTGGGAGGGATTGGGGGCAGGAGGACAAGGGGACGACAGAGGATGAGATGGTTGGAAAGAATCACCGACTTGATGGACGTGAGTCTGAGTGAACTCCGGGAACTGGTGATGGACAGGGAGGCCTGGCGTGCTGCAGTTCATGGGGTTGCAAAGAGTCAGACACAACTGAGCGACTGGACTGAACTGAACTGAACTAACTAAAATAGGGAATTAATCTTGAAATATCAGGATGCGCCCAGTGTAATCATAGGGGTCCTTAAAAGGGAAGACGCGTTGGAGAGCCAGAGAGAGACGAGCCACAGAAGGAGGTTGCAGCAATACAGTGTAAGGAGGACGGGGCTCACAGATGCTGCTTAGAAAAGAAAGGAGGGGGCCATAACCCAGGGATTGTGGGCGGCTCCAGGGTCTGGAAAAGGCAGGAGGCACCTTTTTCACCAGGGACTCCAGAAAGGAACACAGCCCTGCTCACTGACCTCTTGATTTCAGCCCAGTGACACCTGTGGCAGACTTTTAACCAACAAAAGTATAATATTAATTTTTTTTTATTTTAAGCCAATAAATCTGTGGTAATCTGTTTTAGCAACAATACAAAACAACTGACCTGGGTAGTTTAAAAAAAATATGAATGCCTGGATCCCACCTCCAAAAGATTCAGGTTTGGTTAATCTGGGATGCTGAGACAGTAGGATTTTTAAGAGCACAGCTGGTCAGATGTGAAGCAAACCTTAAGAATCATTCAGTTATCCAACAGTGTTTGGAGATTCTCTCTCTCTGTATCTCTCCCTCTCACAGACACACACACTTGCCCAGGACAAAACATCAACCAATTTCCATGCTCAGCTTGAGAGAAAAAGTAGAACAAGGAAATTTTATTCCATTACAACACTCCAGGTAAATCAGTAGGGGAAAAGCAACAGTCTAGTTCGTATAGGAGAGAGATATGAAGACAGGTGCTGAGACATTCAGTGGACTTTCCAATCTGAGAGTTAGTAAGTGAAGAGCCCATCCTGAGAACACTTAGTGGCCAGGATCTTAAAAATCAAAGTGCCTTCAAAGAAAGAAATACAGATCAATGGAACAAAATAGAAAGCCTAGAGATAAATCAACACACCTGTGGACACCTTATCTTTGACAAAGGAGGCAAGAATATACAATGGAAAAAACAATCTCTTTAACAAGTGGTGCTGAGAAAACTGGTCAGTTCAGTTCAGTTCAGTTGCTCAGTCATGTCCGACTCTTTGCGACCCCATGAATCACAGCACGCCAGGCCTCCCTGTCCATCACCAACTTCTGGAGCTCACTCAGACTCATGTCCATCGAGTCAGTGATTCCATCCAGCCATCGCATCCTCTGTCGTCCCCTTCTCCTCCTGCCCCTAATCCCTTGTAGCATCAGAGTCTTTTCCAATGAGTCAACACTTTGCATGATGTGGCCAAAGTATTGGAGCTTCAGATTTAGCATCATTCCTTCCAAACAACACCCAGGGCTGATCTCCTTCAGAATGGACTGGTTGGATCTCCTTGCAGTCCAACGGACTCTTAAAAGTCTTCTCCAACACCACAGTTCAAAAGCATCAATTCTTTGGCGCTCAGCTTTCTTCACAGTCCAACTCTCACATTCATACATGACCCCTGGAAAAACCACAGCCTTGACTAGATGGACCTTTGTTGGCAAAGTAATGTCTCTGCTTTTCAATATGCTATCTAGGTTGGTCATAATTTTTCTTCCAAGGACAACCACCTGTAAAAGAATGAAACTAGAACACATTCTAACACCATACACAAAAATAAATTCTAAATGGATTAAAGATCTAAATGTAAGACCAGAAACTTAAAACTCCTAGAGGAGAACATAGGCAAAACACTCTCTGACATAAATCACAGCAGGATCCTCTATGACCTACCTCCCAGAGAAATGGAAATAAAAGCAAAAATAAACAAATGGGACCTAATTAAACTTAAAACCTTTGCACAATGAAGAAAACTGTAAGCAAGATGAAAAGACAGCCTTCAGAATGGGAGAAAATAATAGCAAATGAAAGTGAAGTCGCTCAGTCGTGTCCGACTCTTCGTGACCCCATGGACTGCAGCCCACCAGGCTCATCCATCCATGGGACTTTCCAGGCAAGAGTACTGGAGTGGGTTGCCATTGCCTTCTCCGAATAGCAAATGAAGCAAATGACAAAGAATTAATCTCAAAAATATACAAGCAGCTTATGCAGCTCAATTCCAGAAAAAATAAAAGACCCAATCAAAAAATTGGCCAAAGAGCTAAACAAGACATTTCTCCAAAGAAGACATACAGATGGCTAACAAACACATGAAAAGATGCTCAACATCACTCATTATCAGAGAAACGCAAATCAAAACCACAATGGGGTACCATCTCATGCCAGTCAGAATGGCTGCTATCCAAAAATCCAAAAACAATAAGTGGTGGAGAGGGTGTGGTGCATTCCCCCTTACACCATTGGTGCGAATGCAAACTAGTACAACCACTATGGAGAACAGTGTGGAGATTCCTTAAAAAACTGGAAATAGAACTGCCATACGACCCAGCAATCCCACTGCTGGGCATACACACCAAGGAAACCAGAATTGAAAGAGGCACGTGTACCCCAATGTTTATCACAGCAGTATTTATAATAGCCAGGACATGGAAGCAACCTAGATGTCCATCAGCAGATGAATGGATAAGAAAGCTGTGGTACATATACACAATGGAATATTACTCAGCTATTAAAAATAATGCATTTTAATCAGTTCTAATGAGGTGGATGAAACTGAAGCCTATTATACAGAGTTAAATAAGCCAAAAAGAAAAACACCAGTACAATATATTAATGCATATATATGGAATTTAGACAGATGAGAATGATGACCCTATACGTGAGACAGCAAAAGAGACACAGATATAAAGAACAGACTGTTGAACTCTGTGGGAGAAGGCGAGGGTGGGATGACTTGAGAGAATAGCTTTGAAACATGTATATTACCATATGTGAAATAGATTGCCAGTCCAGGTTCGATGCATAAGACAGGGTGCTCAGGGCCAGTGTACTGGGATGACCCTGAGGGGATGGAATAGGGAGGGAGGTTGGAGGGGGGTTCAGGATGGGGGACAGATATACACCTATGGCTCATTCATGTCAATGTATGGCAAAAACCACTACAACACTGTAAAATAATTAGCCTCCAATTAAAATAACTAAATTAACTTTTTTTAAAAATCAAAGTACCTTAAACCCTCCAAATTAGGAACCCTCTCTTCATTGAACACTCCTATGCACCACACTCAGGAGTAATTAAATAAGGAAAAAAATGGTATAAGTGTAAATCATGAAAACCGTTTCCACATCTGTTAAAGTTGTGGTACATATACATAATGGAATACTACACAGCTATGAAAAAGAATGAAATAATGTCATTTGGAGAAACATGGATGGGCCTGGAGATGATCATACTAAATGAAAGACAAACATCATATGATCTAACACGTGGAATCTAAAAATTGATACAAATGAACCTACCTATGAAACAGAAATGGATTCATGAACACAAAGATCAGATTTGTGGTTGCCAAGTTGGGGATCTAGGGAGGGATGGATTAAGAGTTTATATACACATACTTTTTTATATTCTTTTCCATTATGGTTTATTACAGGATACTGAATATAGTTGCCTGTGTTATATACAGTAGGATCTTTTTGTTTATCCATCCTATATGTAATAGTTTGCATCAGGTAATCCCAAACTCCTAATCTACCCGTCCCCTCAGCCCCAATTTGGCAGCCATAAATCTGATCTCTGTGTTCATATTCTATTTCTATTTCATAGGTAGGTTCATTTGTATCCATCTATATATAGACAGGGAGAAGGCAGTGGCACCCCACTCCAGTACTCTTGCCTGGAGAATCCCATGGCCGGAGGAGCCTGGTGGGCTGCAGTCCATGGGGTCGCTGGGAGTCAGACACGACTGAAGTGACTTAGCAGCAGCAGCATATATAGACAGAGAGAGAGAGAGGCTTCACACAGTAAAGAATCTGCCTGCAATGTGAGAGACCTGGGTTCAATCCCTGGGTTGGGAAGATCCCCTGGAGTAGGGCATGGCAATCCACTCCCGTATTCTTGCCTGGAGAATCCCCAGGGACAGAGGAGCCTGGCAGGCTACAGTCCATGGGGTCGGAAAGAGTAAGACACGACTGGGCAACTAAGCACAGCACAGCATATGTATTACTGAATCACTCTGCTATACAGTAGAAATTAACACAACATTGTAAATCAACTATTGCTGTTGTTCAGTCACTCAGTTGTGTCCGCTCTTTGTGACCCCGTGGACTGCAGCACGCCAGGCTTCCCTGTTTCACCATCTCTCAGAGTTTGCTCAAACTCATGTACATTGAGTCGCTGATGCCATCCAACCATCTCATCCTCTGTCGTCCCCTCCTCCTCCTGCCTTCAATCTTTCCCAGCATCAGAGTCTTTTCCAATGAGTTGGTTCTTCTCATCAGGTGGCCAAAATATTGTACCTTCAGCTTCAGCATCAGTCCTTCCAATGAATATTTAGGGTTCATTTCCTAAAGGATTTTCCTAAAGGATTGACTGGTTTGATCTTGCTGTCTAAGGGACCTCAAGGGTCTTCTCCAGCACATTTTGAAGGCATCAGTTTTTTGGCACTCAGCTGACACATCCGTACATGACTACAGAAAAAACCATAACTTTGACTATATTTCAATCCAAAAAAAAAAAAAACCACAAAACTATTTTCACATTCTTGACTTTGAAATTGTGTCTCCCTTGCCATGGCTTGAATCTAGTAACATATTCCTGATTCAGTTCATGAGTAGTGCATCACTGGAATTTAGTTTTATCTCTTAGATCCATGTTAGCAAAACACAGGCCATAGGCCCAATCTGACTCACTTTTGTTTTTATAAGTAAAGTTTTACTGAAACTCCACCATGATTATTTACTTTCATATTCTCTATGGCTTCTTCCTTGCTACAACAGCTGAGCTGAGTAGTTGTGACAGTTGTGACAGAGACTATATGGCTCACAGTACTGAAGACATTTTTACTGCAAGGCCTTTTACAGAAAGAGTTTGCCAAGCCCTGACTCAGATTAAGTATGGGTCCTTCCCTCTCCCATTGCCACCATGGTTATGCTTCAGTCTCTCAGACTCGGAAGGACAACTTAAAGAGCCTGGTAGATGCATCCAACAGCAACAGCTCATGAATGTACACAGAAATACCTGATGATTTTTTTGATGATAGTTTTGATTTACCCAATGATTTAGTTCAAAGAAACTCAATATTCTTTGAACATTATATCTCATTCTTTCTGACAGTTTTTATCAGCAAAAAATAATGGGGATAACCAATACATTAAAAACATGATTTTAATCATGTAAGATACTATCAGTTCCCTAGTGCTTTCTCCCACTGTCAGTGTTTTGAAAATTAATTGCTCATTTGTGCATAACACTGTACAATGCAATCTAAAAAGACATGCATTTGTCTTCTGAGAGCTTACACAATCTAAGGCAGACAAGGATGGCAGAAAAACATTGCTCCTCAGGTAAGATGCCAAACAATCGGTAGACAAACAAATAATCCGTAGTGTGATGCACTCACAAAACTTGAGTTCAGATTTAATGGGAAGCCAATAAACAAATGTTCATAAAGTGACCCAACTCTCCTAACAAACTCTTCAGTTATTTGATGGACGGTTTCTTGGAGATGAAGTTGCAGATGGAGCGATCAAGGTGACCTCAGAAATAATTCTAGCAATATGGCTTGAAAGAAAGTGAAAGTGAAAATGTTAATTGCTCAGTCATGTCTGACTCTTTGTGACCCCATGGACTGTAGCCCACAAGAGCTCCAGGCCTGCCTCCCTCTTAGGCCCCCAAATGTTTACAGGACACACCTATGCAGTCTTGACCCCACCAAAGTAAAAGTCGCTCAGTCATGTCCAACTCTACAACTCCACGGATATAGCCTACCAGGCTCCTCTGTCCATCGGATTCTCCTGGCAAGAATACTGAAGTGGGTTGCCATTCTCTTCTTCAGGGGATCTTCCCAACCCAGGTATCAAACCTGGGTCTCCTGCACTACAGGCAGACTCTTTATCATCTGACTACCAGGGAAGCCTAGTAATATGGCTTACTTACACTTAAAAGGGATAATCTGATGTAAGCATGGGCAGAGAAATTCACCCAGGAAGACTGAGAGTCAAAAGCATGCTAACACCCACCACCGGAAAAAAAGACCAGGCTCTACACATGGGATGGAAAACACGGTTCCTGAGGGTGCCTCCCCCACCCCCAACCCCGCCAAGTGTCTAATCTCACATGGCAACTGCCTCCAACTGACCACAGCCTCTTCCAGGCCAGGCACAGATACAGTCTTAAATTCTTTTCATCTCAGAACTCTAAGGAGACTTCATACTGACAAATGATCAGAAGCAGTCTTTAAATTTAAAAAGGAAAGATATCATCTCTACTTTAAGTCTTTGTTCACTGGACAATGAGAGACAAATAATCAGTTGCCCTGTTCTCTCTCCCCCAACCCAAGAAAGAAAGAAAAGAAAGAAAGTGAAGTCGGTCAGTCATGTCCGACTCTTTGCAACCCCATGGACTGTAGCCTATCAGGCTTCTCCATCCAAGGGATTCTCCAGGCAGGAATACTGGAGTGGGTTGTCATTTCCTTCCCCAGGAGATCTTCCAAACCCAGGTTTTGAACCCGGGTCTCCTACACTGTAGGCAGACACTTTACCATTTGAGCCACCAGGGAAAGGGTTGACCAATAATAAATGGTAACTATACAGAGTCCTTAGACACCAACTCAGAAGGCACATCATAGGGATTATGGGTCCCCAGAGGATAAAGGGGCTGCTAATCAGAGTGAAACCCAGTGCTGTTGAGAGAGTCACTTCCTAGGCAGGCTGATAAGAAGTCTAGGGGTCCCCAAGGAGAGAGGGGTCTGGAATTCTCAAGGAGGAATAAAGGACAAACTTTTTTTCACTCTACATTCCTTAGGATTATATAACAGTAATATATCCTGCCTGAAGACAGTCTCTGGATTAAACCTTCCACTAATCCTGTTATCTTAAAATGTAAATTATGGGAGTAGGTCTGGTGAGGTCTTTACAACCTCCAGACATTCTTTTGATTCATTGGAGAGTACTCATTTTGCAGATGAGTACAAAAGAAACTCAGAAAAGCTAAGTGACTTGTCCCTGGTCACAGACCTAACTGAAGAATTCAGAATTAATGGAACATTACTCAGCCATAAAAAAGAATGAAATCATGCCACTGGCAGCAACATGAATGGACCCAGAAATGAGCATACTTAGTGAAGTCAGTCAGGCAGAGAAAGAGAAATATCACAAGATATCACTTATATGTGGAATCTATCCAGAGAGATGATATGGGGTGGGAGCTGGGAGGGGGGGTTCAGGATTGGGAACTCATGTACACCCGTGGCTGATTCTTGTCAATGTATAGCAAAACCAATACAGTATTGTAAAGCAAAATACAGTAAAAATAAAAATTAAAAAAAAATAAAATAAAAAGTGATACAAATGAACTTATTTAAAAAATGAACTAGACATAGAAAATAAAGTTCTGGTTACCAAGGAAAAGTGGGGAGGAATTTTTTAAAGTCAGTGTTAAAACCCAGGTCTGTCTCAGTGTCCAGCCCATCATGTTTCTCCAACCCCAGAAAAAGTTAGTTCTAGTGGAATTCTATGAATCTCATATTTATAATAGCATATTTATAATGTATTTTAAACACTTATAAACCAGATATTTTCTGCCTCTTAAATCTTTGCAAAATTTTTAGGAGATAGATACCATTATTATTATTTTTATTTTACAAAAGACAAAGAGAGACATGGAAAGACAGAAAAAACATCCCCAAAGTTGCACAGCTAGTAAGAGAAAAAGCAGAATTTAAACCTGGCCATCTGACTCCAGTGTCCTTGGGTCACCCACCAGAAGCTGGGGTAAAGGAATGGGGGTTGCATAGAGCCCCTTCAAATAAATAATGAATCAAAATTGCTCTTGAGTTTGTAACTTGAAATCTCAGAGGTACAAGATGGTGCCATCCACTGGGGTGAAGAAACTGGAATTATGGAAGAACTGTGGATGGAGATGAAATAAGTACTTTTGCCCAGGTAATTTTGAGTAGATGATAAAAATAGTGTTACGTTTCATATTAAGGTGGTGTTTAATATTTTCAAAGGATTTCTCCTATGTTACAAAATTTCTATTTTATATGATCATATACATGATTCATACCTGACTGGGTTAAGCCAGTCATTTAGGAGTGGCCAGAAAAAAAAAAAAAAAAAAAGGAGTGGCCAGGAGACAGGCAAAAGAAGAGGGTGACAGAGAATGAGACGGTTAGAAGGCATCACTGACTCCATGGACATGAATCTGAGAAAACTCCAGGCGGTGGTGAAGGACAGAGGAGCATATATGCTGTAGCCCAAGGTGTCGCAGAGAGTCAGACACGACTTCGCGACTGAATAACAACCAGGAGATACGGGCATCACGGAAGCACGATCAATAGGCAAACCCAGAGGAGCAGATCTGGGGAGTGATGGATGTCCCTCCAACCACGGGACAGCAGATGGGACAGAGGAGCCCCCCTCCGGCTGGTGGGGGAGGCAGCTGCTAGAAGACATTTCGCCTGCGCCTGGAATATCCACTGATAAACAACATTCTCCATAAATATTCAGAAGCAGTTCTCACTTATTCCTTCAAAGGCTTTCTTCCAAGACAAGTCTGGGGTTGTTCCCCTCCCAAGCCTGTACCTTCATCACCACAAAGGAATACCAGTTGGGAGCTGCAACTGAACTTGCCCTAGGCCGCCCTTCAAGCTGCTCTGGAACCTGGTTTCTTTGTTGCAGAGACTCTGAGTGGGTGGCCCTCTGTCTGGCCTCTGACACTTCAGTGGAACAAAGGCGGCGACACCCCATGAGAAGCTGCGTTGCCACTGGCTCCCTCGGTTCAGCATCAGTGTGTTCTCCTTCTCTCTCAGAGATTCCTTACTCTGGGGCTACAAACTGTCTCCTCCTCTTCTTGCCCTCCTCGGGGTGGGGGCCTCAAGCCCAGGACTCTCCCCCTAACAACTGCTGCTCCTCCTCTGCACTGGGACTGGTCTTCTCACCCTCACTTTATGGCCCTTCAGCGCTAGCCCTTCCCTTAGACTCACAGGCCCCAGCTTAACCCATCCTTTGGTCCAGAAAGATAACAGACACCTCAGCTTCACCCAGATCCTACCATCCTGAGAGCTGGAGAAAGACCTCCATCGCGTTTACCGTGAGACCTGACTCAGAGCAGTCCAGTGACTCGCTGCCCTATCACCAGAGCTACAATGGCCCAGACAGCCCGGCTCCTGCTCTGTCAGCTGCTGGACCAAGGCCCACTTCCCCTTAAGGATGGCAGTAAATACGTTCTCATCCTTATTCAGGACCACACCCTCTCTAGGAGCAAACAGCTTGACCTGCTTGAGCAGTGGCATCTGGTAAGATCTCTCTATGTGCACATCCACAGCACAAATCCATTATCAAGCATTGCTGGCAAAGAAGCACCAGTGCCTTCTGAGTACAAAACGCTGTGCCCTGCTTCTGCTGAGTCACCCATGACGAATGAGACAGGCTTCTCGGGTCTGGTTTCGAAGATGAAGTCACCAAGTGGTTAGAGGCATCTCTGGCTCTGGTTGTCTCTGGTCTCCGTGCCATACCAAGTTCAGGCACTTACTCCAACTGCACAGGAGCAGCTGCCTGCTCACTGGGCGGTCCATCCGCCCAGTCCCAGTCCTTCGCAGCTGTTCAGATGAAGACGGACTGAAATGGGAGACAGGCTGGTCCCAAGGTCCCTGCTGATGGGAAGAGTAGGGATCAACCTGGGGTCACCTTTCAGAACTAGTGTTTCAGAGGAAATTGCCAAATAATGAGCTTCCTATTAGATTAGAAAAGGGATATGTGTATGCATGCTCAGCTGCTAAGCCATGTTCAATTCTTTGTGAAACCATGGACTATAGCCCTCCAGAGACAGACTATAGCCTGTCCATGAGATTTCCCAGCAAGAATAATGGAGTGGGTTGCCATTTCCTTCTCCAAGGGATCTTCCCGATCCAGAAATCAAACACATCTCCTGCACTGGCAGGTGGGTTCCTTACCCCTGAGCCACCTGCGAAGTCCATAGGAAAGGGATGGGAAGTCTCAAAATATGGAAGTTGAGGGTTAGGGGAATCTTCAAAGAGAAGATTATAATAAGACAAAAATCATTGTCTTTGAGGTGAGTGACCACGACTTGGTGTGGCCACTGATTTACTCTGAAAACTAGGTAAAGTAGCCACAAAGTGTACCTTCTGCTGAAAGGCCTAGAGGCTAACTTACAAAAAAAAAAAAAAATTACCATTCTACTGTAAATTATATTGAAGAGAAAATAGACCCTAGCCTTAACCACTCTCTTTCCACACTCCCAGGGACCCCACCACTCACACACACTCCCACCACATGTCCAGAAAAGCCCCTGGATCCTCAGCTGAAGTGTGGAGGAGAGCAAACAGCAGAATGGATGAGCAGGTACCCAAAGGAATCAGGACAAAACCAGTATCTGGGAACCAAATCAAACAGGTCCAGCACCTCCTGCATCTTAAATCACCCCAGCATTTAGGTTAACATCAGCCAGCACACTGGGACCTTGTTGAGTTGAAACAAAAATCAATGTGTTTTGCAGAACATTTTCCAGAAAACAATGAATCTGTAACAACAATCACTCATGGGAAAGATGATGAGGGGACGTGAGAAGTCTTTGGCTCTGCAGAGAGAAACCAAACGAACATGGAATTAGTCTCACGTTTAATATTTACGAGAAGCTGAAGAAACTAAACTTGCTTATTCTTTATAAAACAGTACTCCAGTATATGGGGCATGATAGATAGTCCCATATAAATCCCGGAAAGTAAACAATGCTGAAGAAAGAAAAGACTCCCTCTACCAATACTGGCTTTAAGACAAGAAAACGGCTGAGGCAGACAAAAGATTCTCCCTGCAGAACCACTCGTATTCCTGCTTCTTCCACTAAAACCAAACAAGGCTGTCGGTCACAGGGGTAGGTGTGTGGCTCCCCATCCAGGAAATCAGGAGGCCTCGGAGGTCTCAGATCTGCTTTACCCCCGCCCCCGACCAGGCTGATGTTCAGGTAATCAACATCACCCCGACCCAGTAGACACCAGAATGTGAAAGTGAAAGTGTTAGCCATTCAGTCATGTCCGACTCTTTGTGACCCTATGAATAGCAGCCCACCAGACTCCACTGTTCATGGGGTTCTCCTGGTAAGAAAACTGAAGTGAACTGCCATGCCCTTCTCCAGGGGATCATCCTGACCCAGGAATCGAACCTGGGTCTCCCGCACTACAGGCAGATTCTTTAATGTCTGAATACTTCAGAGCAAAACAAACCTTCTAACCTAGTTGGAAAATGGCTATAATCCTGAATCTCTCTCTTCATGGCCCCCAACCTGACCGTCCGTGGTCTATCTTTGGGAACTTTCTGGAACCTCCCCACGATCCAGCATCTAGACGCTAACAGCAGGACTTCCCTGGTGGCTCAGTGGCTGAGAATCCGCTGCCAGGGCAGGGGGCACGGGTTCGGTCCCCGGTCCAGGAAGAGTCCACGTGCCCCAGCGCAGCTGAGTCCGTGTGCCCCAGCTAGTGAGCCCGTGCTCTGCAGTCAGAGAGACCAGCCTGTGCGCCGCAGCGAGAGAGCAGCCGACGCGCTGCAACTGCAGACGCATGTGCAGCAGCGAAGACCCAGCACAGGCAAGAAAAATAAATAAAAAATTAAAAACAGTGAAAAAATAATAATAATAATTGCTAATAGCAGCCACATCTGGGGTCTCCAAGAGCCTGCTTCAGGCTTAAGGCCAGGATGGTTAGGGTGAGTGGTCCCCATGCCTTACCACTTAGTGAATATTAGCATCTCTCCATCCTCTTTCCTCTCCTTGTGGTTCTCAAGCAAGAGGGTTTACTTCAGGGTTACTTCTTCCCAGGCAAAAACCGTCAGTGCCCATCCCCATATCAGCCCTGCAGAGAGATGGTTTCCAAAGCACCCTTTGAAGCAGCGCCTTTCCTTTCTCCCTGAGAAGGCAATACATAGCACTTCAAGAGTGCAGAAAGCTTGGACTTGGCCTCAGAGAAAGCTGGGTTTAAACAAAGCTCTTCCCCTAGTTCCATGGCCATCATGCAGCCAAGCTCCCGAGCCTCAGTTTTTCCACCTACAACACTAAAGTTCAACCACGGACTCTGCGGGGCTTGGAGGGATTGAGGGTAATGTGCACACGGTGCCAGGCATAGCACTGGGCATCTGCTGGGAACTTAATGAAATGTTCAAAGGCGATGCTCACCCTAGGACAGGCAGTAGGTAGGACCCCTGGAGTGAATATTCGTGTCTGTCTCTGCACTCAAGATATGCTCCTTTCAATTCCTGAAATTTCTGTCTACTTTCTATTTTATGCAATAACGATCACCATCCTGCTCTCAGAGCCCACCTGGGTCCAGTCCAGGGGTCACCAGTGCACCCGTATCTCTTGTCTCCATGACAGGACACCCCAGGACCTCAACGACTATGGACCAGCCATAACTACCTTCTCACATGTGCAAAGGACTGGAGTAACACCCAAGACACACTCAGCTGACTTTGGCTTTGGAATTCCTGATCCTGGGACCCCACTGGATTAACATCTTGCCCCAAGAACGGGCAGCCACGGAACACCGAGGTCGAGCAAGACCCCCACCCCCGAAGCAGAGGGCCTGGGGCTCGCTGGGTCCTGCCGGCAAGGCCAGCCCCGTGGCTCTGGCTCCCAGGCCCTCCGCAATGCTGCCGTCAGGGCCAACGCCCTGAACTGTCTCTAAGAGGCCAGGGTATGATGAAGTGCTGACAGCTTCCCCTTGTCTAGACAAGCACAAGGCCAGGCCAACACATACTGAATTTTGAAACATGGTAAGTTTGAGAGTCAGGATATGCACTGATATAAAAACGTCCTCAATGAGAGCGGCTACCGCGCACTGAGCGCGTTTGGGGCGCCATGCACTGTGCTCAAGAGTCTCCACGCCATCTGCAACCATCCCGAAACAAAGGCACTCCCTCGGTTACACATCTGGGGCCGCTCAGGCCCAGAGAAGTAAAACCATTTGCCCTGAGTCACACAGCTAAGAGAAAAGCAGGACGCAAACAGGTCTGCTTTTCCCCCAAAGCCCCGGTATCCTTCAGGGTGCCGTGCCTCCCACGCATATTTAATTCTGACACTGGGGTGGAAATCATCATTCCATTTTGCAAGTGAGGAACCGGAAATGTAGAAAGATCTACACTAGGGTAGAGACAGTATAAAAACCCAGTCACACTGTTTCCCTTTGTCTAAAATGCACGCAAGTGTCCAGACACTAAAAGTAGAAGTCAGCATTTATTTCTTTAAAAAAATAAAGCAATGGGGGGTACTTTCCTGGTGGTCCAGTGGTTAAGACTTTGCCTTCCAATGCAGGGGATGCAGGTTCAATCCTTGCAGGGAAATAAGATCCCACATGCCTTGTGGTCAGAAAACCAAAACATAAAACAGAAACAATATTGTAACAAATTCAAAAAAGACTTTAAAAATGGTCCACATCAAAAAGTCAGAAATAAAAACCAAAAAATGTGAGGCAGTCTTGGGGATGGGTGGAGAGAGAAAATGAGTGAAGACGATTCAGGACTGAAGGTGAGCCAGGCCGCCTGCATGAGGTCTATCAGCTCCACCTTCCCTGGAGACCTTCTCCACCTCCAGGGAAATAGTAACCTGGGCCTGTGTGCTAAGTCCCTTCAGTCGTGTCCGACTCTGGGTGACCCCATGGACTGTAGCCTGCCAGGCTCCTCTTCCTGGAGAATTCCATGGGATTCTCCAGGCAAGAATACAGGAGTGGGTTGCCACTCCCTTTTCCAGGGAATCTTCCCAACTCAGGGATGGAACCCATGTCTTTCACATCTCCATCTCGTGCACTGGCAGGAGGGTTCTCTACCACAAGTGCCACCTGGGAAGCTCAAGTAACCCATGGGTTTCCCCAAAATCAAGTTTGGCCTGTCTTTTTTTTTTTTTAGCATCCAAAATCTTTTCCACAGCAAGGTAGAACCTAGGGTTAGTTTTGTAGCCACAGCTGGCTCCTAGGCATCTGGTGAACTTGAACTGCTAGCCCTCGGAGCTTACACAGTATTTGGTGTGGCTCTTCGGGGTTCATGTACAAAATGCCTTGTACACCTCTCAGCCTTCAAGAGGACCAGAAAGGACAGTGCCAAAGTCCTTGGGGAAGTCCGGAGACAGCTGGTCGAAGGTGAGGACCTTGCCCCCAGCCTTGAGGATGCAACTCTGGCTGCAGCTGCTCACTCACAGGGCACATACCTTCAATTTGGGCTCCTCCTGGACACACACTTGGCCTCCCTGGTGGCCCAGACGATAAAGAATCTGCTTTCAATGCAGGAGACTCAGGTTCAATACCTGATTGGGAAAATTTCCTGGAGAAGGAAATGGCAACCCACTCCAATATGCTTACCTGGAAAATTCCATGGACAGAGAAGCCTGGTGGGCTACTCTGGGGTCGCAAAGAGTCAGACAGGGCTGAGCAACTAACACTCTCATTTTCTGGACACATGCGCATCACTGGTTACCATCCCCACAACTGCAGCTGTTTTGCCTTCCCCTGCAGGAATCTTCATCTTCAGCACGATCCGGGAAAGGGCAGAGGCAGCCAGTTGGTGCCACTCCTGAACAATCTCTTCAGAACAACTTGACTGAAGGTGTAGTTGGTTTGTCTGACCAAAAACCTGCACAGCTTGACCAACAGCCTTAGGTAGACGTCCTGGCTCTTAGGCTTCTTGCCTCAAACTTTCCACTCCTTGCTGTGGCGGACGTCAACTCCCATGACGGTGCCTCCTACTTAGCCAGGTCCAGAAACAGCTTGCCCTCAGTCTTTTTTTTTTAAAGCAGGCCTCACATTCCCAGCTCAACAGTGTGGTGGAATAAGTGTATCTGTCACCTCCCAGCAGGGCTGCCCAACTTCAGATCATCTCCTGTTCTCCTGCCTTCAGGGACTTGAACCCAGATCTTGTGATTTATTTTAATCGTGCAAAGTGCTCTCTTCCCTTGCTTTCTCGTCTGATGAGTTCAACGAGTTTCCTCTCGTCAGCCCAAAAGGTGACCTGTCTCATCTGACAGGAACTGTTGATATTTGGCAAAAGGCGAACATGTGACCTGAACAGTCAAGGAGAAGCTGAAACTGCAGTTAGCAAGTGCTGCCTGCTACAGGTGCCCCGCAGAGAGCTCACCGGGGCTCGAGTTCAATGCCTTTGTCTCAAGCTAGCAGCACAAGCGCCACTGCTGGAGAATATTGAGAGTAAATGATGACACCTTTACAGACTTGGCAGGCTCACGCAAGGGGCTTTAGCATAACCACTGTGAAACCATCCCAGGCAGAGCGAAAGGAAACAAAACCCCTGCTCTGACCAGCAAAACACATCTGCAGGCAGTCCTCCCAGGGCATTTCCGCAGAAGCTAATATGATGTAAAATTTTAAAAAGGGGAAAAAGCACGAGACAAAACTTCCTTCAAGATTAAAAATTTCACAGACAGATAAGGTGCTGGAACAGCTCCGCTGGTTCACATGGTTGAGGACTTCTCTGCCTGGGCTGTGATGGGAGACACAGGCTCTGGGCCCACATGACCTTGGCATTCCAGCTCTCACCCACAAGGGCAAGTGTACAGAACACAGTTCAGAGCTTTGCCACCCCTTAGATGTTGTAGCCCTTCTGAGCCCCTCTTAAGAGTGGCTGCCTTAACTAAATGGGGCTCTGAGAGCAATTTCTAGAAAAAGTGTATAATCTTACACCTTCAGAGATGATCAAGTTCATCTGCCTCTGTGCTTCAAATAGAAAAACAGGTAGGCACGTGCGGGGAACAACTTGCAAAGGTGCTCTTGGAAAGTTTTAAAAGATCAGTTTAATAACTATGAGGCAGCTCAGAGTGAACCAGAGTGTTCAGAGAAAAAAACAATTAGATTTTCCCCCATCTTCTTAATGAAAGGAGCCTTCCTCAATCAGGGAGATCTTTAATAGGCCTTGATAAATATTAAAATGAACTTCTGCCTAATTAGAAAGTGGAAGTATTAGTCGCTCAGTCGTGTTCGACTCTTGTGACCCCAGGGACCACAGCTGGCCAGGCTCCTCTGTCCACAGGATCCTCCAGGCAGGAAGACTGGAGTGGGTTGCCATTTCCTCCTCCAGGGGATTTTCCCAACCCAGAGGCTGAATCCAGGTCGCCTGCATTACAGGCAGATACTTTACCATCTGAGCACCAGGGAAGCCCATCCGCCTAACTAGGTACTTGATGGTTTTCAAATTGCACCGCAATACCCACTTCCACCAATATTCATCTCAGAAAGCACAGACCCCTACTGGGCCCCTACACTCTCCCATTTCGAGGGACTGGAGACATGGGAGACACTGTCTTTCCCATTCCTTCAACGGAAGCGCATGACCAGGGCCTTCCCAACCATCCCGTGTAGCTGACTGGCGGTCTCTGGGCCAGGCACCGTCCTCCTCCCCGCAGTCTATCCGGCCCTCACTCGGCCTTCCTCATCACAGAAGGGGCCCACCATCATCCCAGCTGTTCAGTCAGGAACAGCAGCAACACGTCCACTCCCCATCCTTCCAGTAACATGCTTCCAATTACCTCCGACCCAAAAAACAGATCAAAACTCTGTTAGTACCAGTTGCAGCCTGTGTATATATGCTTTGAATGAAGACTGACGTAAGTAGCTTGTGTTTGGGGCTATAATTTTATGCTCATTTAGCTGCTCTGGACACTGTACCCGCTCCCATCATATTTATAAGTGTGCTGTATGGAGCTTGCTAAAAGGAAAACCACCTCTGGAAAAGTAGTCTAGTGGTAGTAGTGGTACTAATAAATTTAATAATAATTCATAATCATATCAATTCATATTTATTGAGCTCACTAATTGCCAAGTACTTTCCTAATTGCTTTATATATTTTAATTCACTCAATCTTAACAATGATCTTATGAGGAAAGCACTACTGTTACTGTGCTAATTATGCAGATGCATAAACTGAGGCACAGAGAGGTTAAAACAGTAAACCGTTAGAGTGAAACAGTTAATTAAAAATTAAATTAAATGCTGTTAAAAACAATGATGCCTTAAAATAATTTATGACCAACGACATATAAGTCCATCAATTATACTCTGTGACTTGCTGAAATATTTAGAATGATAGCAAAAAAAAAAATAAAAGGACAGATTTTTAAAAAGTGAAAAAGCCAATGGCAGAAGCAAGAAGAAGGTTGAAACAGCACTTGTACACATACAGTCATGAGCTAGAAGAATCATGACTTAGAAGAAATACTTTCATTGTTCAAGATGGAAAAATATCACCACAATACTGTTTTTTGAGAAAATCTTCACCTCATATAATTAATGGCAAAATTAATTTAAATGTTAAAACTGTTGGTGGCCTGCATACCGTGTGTCCTTGACGTGCATGGTGCACAGGGAAGGGTTGCTATGTGGATGACTCAGAACAGAGCCTCTTGGGGGTCTAGGAGATGGGTGCTCCCTTCAGCACATTCTTGGGGACACCCTGAAGGGAGCTGACAGTGGAGCCTGTTTTTGCCTGAATTTCCGGGAATTTGCATGGTTCAGAGAGACCTGGGAGTGAGAGCCCCAGGGAACGTGGCAGGAAGGAGGCAGAGCCAGCACAGCAGCCACCAGGTGCCACCAGATCAATACCACTCAGACTGCGCCCGGGCACGGAGCAAAAACGCATCTCCAGGCTTCAGTCTCCCTCTGCACAAAGCTATTCCCACAGGGCAGGGTGCGCCCACGATCCCAGGCTGAGCATGTGGTCCTCAGGGCAGCCCCTGCCTCTGTGTCAACAAGGAGGTCTTGGGACAGGCCAGGCACAGTCGGGGGGCCACCCGGGTGGAGCCAGGAGAGTCCACACCAAGGAGGTCACAGCAGCAGTAGCTGGAGGAAAAGCTGAAGCCCAGAGGGTGTGACACGCACGCGGGGTTCTGGGGAAGGCGTGGCAGGGTGTGCGTGTCGTTGGCTGAATCCTGGGGCCCAGAGGGGACTGAGGAGTAGGCCCCCTGCAGCCTGGAGGCATGCATGCTCCAGGAGGCTTCCCATGGCTTGCCTGTATCACCTACTCAGATGAAACACGGAAAGCGAGCTCGGGGCCATTCAGACATCACAAAACTGGAAAAGATAACTCACAGACTGAATGAGTGAGCCAAAGTTCTAAAGATCTGGACAGGCTAGAATGATGGCTGACAATGAGTCAGATGAAATTTAATAAAGGAAGGAGATGGCTTGATGGGGCTCCTTGGCCGGATGAATCACCAGGAGGAATGAACATTTATTTGAAGGAAAAAAAATCATGACAAGAGAATTTTCTAATTCTTTCTCCTGAGGGGCTGGGCAGAGGCACCAGAGCACACACAGCACAGCATCATCAACCAATGTCCACAAGCCAGGCTGTTCCTCCTCCAGACACCAATTCCCTGGTCTCCGCACTCCATCCAGGTCGTGAACAGGAATGGCTTGTTGGGCTTGCTTTCCATGTTTTTGTTTTGAAAGTGCTCAAACATAGAAACTAGGGCTTCCCTGGTGGCTCAGCAATAAAGAACCTGCCTGCAACGCAGAAGACGGGGGTTCGATCCCTGGGCTGGGAAGATCCCCTGGAGGAGGGCAACCCACTCCAATGTTCTTGCCTAGAGAATCCCACGGACAGAGAAGCTTGGCCGGATCTAGTCCATGGGGTTGCAAACAGTCGGACATGACTGAAGCAGAAAAATTACAAGAAGACTACAATGAACTCCCACAGCCCTGTCACCTAGATTTGAATTATTAACCTATTGCCATGTTTTATGTATGTGTTTGTGTGTGTGCTTATCCCAAGCATTTGAAAGTAATTCAAAACACATTAGCATACATCATGTGATCATATGTCATGATCACATTGCCAACTAGCAACAATTCTCTCATAATACCCAATGTCCAGCCTAGATTCAAAGTGCCCCAACCTGCTCCTAACATCTTTTATAGGTTTCCTTGTTCACACCAAACTCAGTCAAGGTTCCCGCGTCAAATATGGTTGTCCTAATAATCCAGAAGAATCTCGCCATGTTGCTGGTTTTTAGACTCATCTGGTTGCTTACTCTTTGTGTCATTCTTCTTCCTGTATTCTCAGTATTTCCTGCAAACTGGAAGTCACATCTGTGTCATAATTAATTTCACCTTGTGCATCTCCAACAAGGAGGTTTCCTAGATGGTGGTTTTCCAAAGCCTTGCACCATCTTATGAGGCACCCCGCACCCACCTGTCTCACTTTTAATGATAAATCTGACTACACGGATAAGCTGTTATCACAGCACCTCTCCCTTATGAACACTGTATGTTTCTTTTTACAATTAGCAAGTAATTTGTGGCATCATGTTTTCACAATGCATGAGTATACTTTTCCCCACCAACACTTTCCATAAAGACTTTAATATCCATTCATGATCCTTGTCTGGGTTGGTAGTTTCACAGGAATTGTCAAAATGGGGATTTTCTAATCCTGTCATTACTTCTTTATTAGCTGCCATTCTTCATGAAAGAATTCATCCCTCAACAACTGCACATAAACTACAGTTCCTCCTAAAACTTCACACTGGATGTGTACATCCTCCTCGTATATGAGAATTCCAACCAAGCAGTGCATGCTCTGTAACAAGGACTGGCAAACTTTCCTGGAAAGAGTTCACAATTTTATGCTTTATAGGCCATGTGGTCTTTGTGGCAAACAGTCAGCTCTGCCATCGCATGGAAGCAGCCACGGATCCGCAGGGGGCACTGGCGACCCCACTCCAGCACTCTAGCCGGGAGAATCCCAGGGATTGGGGAGCCTGGGGGGCTGCAGGCCATGGGGTCGCACAGAGTCGGACACGACTGAGCGACTTCACTTTCACTTTGCACTTTCATGCACTGGAGAAGGCAATGGCATCCCATGCCAGTGTTCTTGCCGGGAGAATCCCAGGGACAGGGGAGCCTGGTGGGCTGCCATCTATGGGGTCGCACAGAGTCGGACACGACTGACGTGACTTAGCAGCAGCAGCAGCAGCCATGGACCATCCATAAATAACTGAATGCAGCTGTCATCTGACAAAACTTTATTTACAAAAGCAAGTAGAGAGCTGGTTTACCCTTAGGCCATCAATTGCTTACCCTGAGCTACACAGTATCATTTACTTTTGCTGCCTTTTCTTTGCTCCACTGAGTGGCTTTCAAGGACTTCCCAGGTGGTGCTAGCAGTAAAGAACCGCCTGCCAATGCAGGAGATGTAAGAGGCATGGCTTTGATTCCTGATTCTGGAAGATCCCCTGGAAAAGGGAATGGCAACCCACTCCAGTGTTCATGTCTAGAGAACCCCATGGACAGAGGAGCATGGTGGGCTACAGTCCATAAGGCTGCAAAGAGTCGGACGCGACTGATGCAAATTAGCACACACGTGCGCAGTTGGCTTTTATAGCCCTTCTGCATCTGTTACGCGGTATGTCCCTCACAGCAACCCTGGAGCCTGGGAGAACCACACACACAATTGCTGCAGGCAGAGGACGGGAGGCCCAGGAAGATTCCGTGGGGCTTGGTCTAGTGTCCCAGCTCCACGCCTGATGTTCTCATCTCTACTGTCTTTCATTCTGTGATGGAAGTGAAAGTGAGTCACTCAGTCGTGTCTCACTTTTTGTAATCCCATGGACTATACAGTCCATGGAATTCTCCAGGCCAGAATACTGGAGTGGGTAGCCTTTCCCTTCTCCAAGGGCTCTTCCCAACCCAGGCATCAAACCCAGGTCTCCTGAATTGCAGGTGGATTCTTTACCAGCTGAGCCACAGGGGAAGTCCAAGAATCCTGGAGGGGGTAGCCTATCCCTTCTGCAGTGAATCTTCCTGATCCAGGAATCAAACCGGGTCTCCTGCATTGTGGGCAGATTCTTTACCAACTGCACTATCAGGGAAGCTCCCTGTGGATGGACACAGACCCCAAACCCACCATCAGGAACAACAAATGCAATGCCCCAAAGACTTCTGAAAAATGACAGGTCAAACATGCTAATCACCAAAGTATGCCTTCCTCAGGAAGTCAGCCACTTATTTGCTAGGATGAAAAATAAACCATTACAGCATAAATATACTCTGAAGACTAACAGTTATATTTTCATTTCCATGGAAAGAAAACAAAATTTTAAATGTTCTGAAATGTATAACCCAGATGTAAATTAATATCTGGGCCTATGTTTGTTAATAGAATATCAAAGTACACAGAAGTGAAAAGCCTTCATCTTGCAACTAAATCTATGAAAATATCAGAAGCCACAGTAGTGAAATACGCACAAGCACATGTGCACACACACACACACACACACACACTGAAAATTATAAGGTTAATATACCCCCTAGTAAGTTAATACCATTGTTGTCACTGCTATTGTTACAGACAGAAATGATCCTTAAATGATTAGGTAAATGCCTATTTTTGCCTAACCATGTAGCTTGCATCTAAGCTGGGAAAAGAAGATGAGTTAAATTCACAGGAACAATCTCCAAATCTGTCAGCACACAATCTCACCAGCACACAATCTTAGTGAAAACAGAACACTGAAGGAATCAAATTCCTTTTTTTCTTTAATGCAGAACATGCCTTGAACTCCATGGGGAAAGACCAGATGCTTAAAGCTGGAAAAATCGTAGCCATCATTTTCCAGTCCCTCCTTCGCAGAAAGCTGACAAAGTTTCAGAGACACAGCTGTCCTTTCACCATGAAAGACAAACAGGTCAAGGAAGAGGAAGGAAGCTGGGTTTTAACAGGCAGCTTGTACAACCCAAGAGTTACATTAAAGGTCTAACCCTAACATTTTCAGGGAGAGGAATATATGCCCTAGGTTTAATATCTTAAAGTGAGATATAAAGCTAATACATAGTTAAGTATAATATACTCTGTTCTCTGACCTTGAAGACTACTTCATAAAGTTTTCAAATGTGTGTAAAGTCATGGTTTTTATATAACTGAAAGTCAGCAAACTACCGAAGACAAGTGAACTTGCTGTTGTGCACACCTGGCGTCCTGCGGATGAGCAGTGATGAGCTAACACCAGGAGCCCACTGAGCCCCCAACTATGAAGAGAAGCAAGACAATGGATGCTCAGCGCTACTCAAAGTAGCACCCTCCTATATAAACTGTTGCACCCTTGCTGAGACGAGGGCTTTACAATTCAATTAGTCTCTTGTTTTCCCTAAGTGCTTCTGCTGCTCAATCCTCCCCGCTCCAGAGCAGCACCTGACCCTCGGGGCCCAGCCCACAAACCCTCCCAGCATCGGCTGCAGGCATCTCATCCTTTGTTGGTGACACTGGGCAGGAGACAGGAGACAGCCTGTTCCTGGGGGCCGAGCAGTATTGGCAGTCGGGATGGTGGGTGTTCAACTGCTCTGTAGAGTGCTGAATGTTGAGAAGGAGGAAGGATGGGTGAGATGAATAAATACAACTTAAATAGGACATTGACATTTTAAGTGTTTAAGGGGATAACACCAAGACTTGTAAAAACTTTAAGTGGGATTGTTTTATTAGAAATAAGAAAGTGGGTTTTGAGAGAGCAAATTGGTGGCAGTTGTTGAACAAAACAAAGGCACTTCAGGCTGATGCTCAAGCGTTCCAACAACAGGAATTTTTAAACACGTTCCTCAAGCCACAGTTGGTGGAAAGGTGCTAAGACTACATCATCACACACAGAGCAGTCAGCTGCGCCCCTAGAGGGCCCCCTTATAGCCAGCCCAGGGACGGCAGGCCTGTTTGCCCCCTCCCCCAGCTGCCTGGATTACAACAGGTAGCAATGCTGTCTGATGGGCAAAGGCATTTATGGTCAGCAGAAAGTCTGATGGATTGTTTGCAGATTATCCACATTGGCAGCTGGGATCTCCTTCCCCCCAGACTGCAGAGAACAGACGACTGCAGTCTGAACTTTTCTCTTTGAACCTTCTTCTTGCTTCTCAACCTCGTGGTTGCCCAGTAACAGTGATCACCTTTGGAGGGGAGATCAGAAATCTTGCAGGAGAGGGGTCTGTTCTTCCAAATGAGACCGTAAAGATGGGGGTGTTTTTTTCATAAAGCTGTTTTTCTTCTGATCTCTTCATTTTGCAGCTAAAATCTTTCAGCTCTTGGGATGAAAGAAGGACTGCAGAATATTGATTTTTTTTTCCTTCCCCCTATAAATTAATGACAAATGGGGAACAAAAGCTTACCTGGAAGTGCGGATGTCTAATTAAAATTTTATTCTCAAGTGAAAACTTCTCTAGAAAAGGGGGGGGAGGAATGCTCCACTTCCACAGTCCTCCTGCGTCTCCATCCTCCTGGAGACATGTCCCAGGGGGCTCAAGAAACTAATCATGAAGATAACTTAAGTGTGTGTGTATGTGCAAATGCACGAGTGCTAAAAGTGAGACTCTGTTCCTATGGGTCAAACAGGAAATAACGTGGCACCTGCCGGGAGGATGGCGGGGTTTTGCCGATTTGGTAGCGATGGGGGTCCAGTCCTGTGGAGGGCCAGGGGAGGCCTAGAAAGGTGAGCTCTGCATGAATGAAAGAAGTCAGAAAACACCTGGAGAATGAATGGGAGCCACCCTCAACTAGGCCCATTTCATACAGGTCTAGTGTTTATTTTTTTCTTTATGCGGACCATTTTTAAGGTTTTTATTGAATTTGTTACAATATTGCTTCTGTTTTTTGTCTTGGTTTTTTGGCTGCAAGGCATGTGGAATCTTAGCTCCCCAACCGGGGATCGAACCCACAACCCCTGCACTGGAAACAAAGGCTTAACCACTAGACCTCCAGGCAAGCCCCAAGGCTTAGTGTTTAAATTAGTTCTTTGCTCACTTTTTGGTCCTTGCCTCCGATTCTCTCTTCCCGTCTCATAGCATCCCTGCCCACAACTGTGCTGGATGAGTTTTCTCCACTGCTGTCTCTGTGCCCTTTCTCCAGTCACCACTTGAAACTATTGCTGGAAAGGTTTTTGAAAAATCAGTAATAATAAACACTGCTAATTACGGAAACTGGTGATGAAATATTGGCATGATGAGTGATGCTGCACCCCAAAACAGAAAGATAACCACCTAGATACACACAGATGCATAGACATTCACACTCATGTACCTGTGTGTGCACAGCACCTATACATACACATGCTCGAGGCTCTCACGCATGTGCATGTGTGCACACACAGGTGCACACACCTATGCGTGTACACGTGCATACACATGGTTCTAAAAGAGCCTGCCATCCTGCACCTCCCAGGGCTCCCTGTGTCACCCTAAACCCTACCGCACTGTTCCACTGAATAACTGCAGCAGCACTCTAAAGATCGTCCAGCGTTAACCTGGTCACCCTTTGTTGGGAGAGCCAAAGAATGCCTTGGAGTGATGATTTGGAGGCATAAACATAAAGCCAAATCCTAACTTCCTCACCCAGGTTCAGCTCCGGGAGACCCACAGGCTTCTCAGGTTCCATGCTTCCTGTCTTCCCCACATGTCATGCTAAACGAAAAGGAAGGCATCTAACATCCCATAAAATTATCTCTAAAGGGATCCTGGTGTTTTGAGCCAAATACATGATTCTCAAAACTCTGGCTTTACTGTGAATGTGTGCTAAGTTGCTTCAGTCATGTCCGATTCATTGCAACCCTGTGGACCATACCTGCCAGACTCCTCGGTCCCTGAGATTCTAGAGGCAAGAATACTGGAGTTCATTGCCATGCCCTCCTCCAGGGGGTCTTCCTGACCCAGGGATTGAACCCCTGTCTCTTATGTCTCCTGCACTGGCAGGTGGGTTCTTCACCACTAGCGTCAGCTGGGAAGCCCTTTACTGTGGATGAAGACCTATCATACAAGATGTACGGCTCAGCTCCTCATGTCACAGACATGGTTTTATTAACTCCAGAATCAAAATGCCTGAGAAGGGAGTTTTAATAGACACATATTTTGAACTTATCTGACCAAGCAGATAAGTGGGTGGGGGTGCTGATTGGCTCCTCAGCACAAATTTCAAAAATGGACTTTGAATACGTTCACTGACAGATAAATCAGTTTACAAGGCCTTAGAAAAACGCTACATGGGAGGTGCTCTTTCCTGCTCTCCTAAGCTTCCCCAGCAAGCCCCAAGCATTCTGAAACCTCCTTCTCTCATTCATCCCTCCACTGATCCATCTAACAAATGTTACCAAATGACTATCCTGTGCCAGGCGCTGCTGTGTATCAGGGACTCAGCATATACCAAAACAGAGAGCCCCTTACTTCATGGACTTCACACACCAAGAGAAGGTAACGTTCTGTAATGAAATTATCCTTCAATTAAAACAGAAATTTAAAATAAAACAAAAAGAGAAGATAACAGTTATTCAAAAAGGAGAAACACAAATAAATATCACAAAATATTCTGCTAAAGACTATAAAGGGAAAAAAAAAAATCTCTGCAAGAGAATAAGCAAGAATACAACCCTCGTGCAGTTAGGCAGGGCTTCTCTGAAGAAGTGGCAATGTTGTTGAAAACAAAAGGATGTACAGGTACTAACTGGTGAAGATAGAGGAGAAAGAGGAAGGGTCCCAGGAGAGCGAGCAGAGACCGTGTGAGCCGGAGGCAAGAGAGAGTAGGAAGTGTGGTCAGCTACCGAAGGAGGCAGGTGAGACGGCAGAATGGTGAGGGGCGCATGGATGGGGCTGGGACGGCCAGGCTCCCACATCCGGCAGCTTTGTGAGCCCAAATGTGCAGGGCCCCCAGTCTGGGGAGAACTTGGGGTACCAAAAGGGGAGTGACAGCATCTAACTCAGTTTTTAAGAGACCACTCCAGCATCCTCCTGGATATGGTAAAGAGACTGTTTAGGATACAGGTTCCCAACGTGAGGTCTGAGGACCAGTGTCACCAGCATCACCTGGGAGCTTAGCACATTCAGGCTTACTAAGCCAGGAACTCTGCGATGGGGCCCAGCAATCTGTGTTTTAACAAGTCCTCCATCAAAGCCTGCAACCACTAGTTTAGGAGGTTACCATATAGTCCTGGCAAGAAACTGCAGTGACTTATAACAGACTAGTGGTGGTAGAGATGAAGACTAGTTAGTATCCAGGAAAAATTCTTAGGTATTAAAGAGTGTTCCTTGCCAAATTGGCAGAGGTGAATAAACAGAACTCCTGTGCAGCTGAAATCAGCCAAGCACACCAACAGCCTGCATTCAAAAAGAAGCACCAATCGTATGCATGTGCTTTCTTCTTTAATGGTAAGTTTAGAAGGGAAACTGAACTGTTAAGAGGGAGAATTTTGTGAAAGGAGGTCCCAGATGCCTGGATGCAGAATGTTACATTGTGGCGAGGACACCTGCGGCCGCCAAATGTAACCTTCGCTGAGGATGCCGGGGCTCCTCTGAGGTCCACCAGCCACAGCACCTGACACTGGGGGGCCCGGCCACCTCTCCTAGGTCTCTTCTTCCCCAACACCCATTCCAAAGACTCATTATGCTGGGTGCTGCTCATTTATACAAAAATGTAACATAAATTTCATTTAATGACTGTGAAATAGCACGTAGCAGAATCTCCCAGCTAAGAGTCAGTCTGTTCAAATAGCTCTCAAACGTTCCAGCTAAGACTCTATTCCATGTCCTCAGCCAGAATCCTCCTATCAGTGCGGATGTGCTCACAGGCTGTGAACAAAATCATTAGAGGGATTAGAGACACTTACAAGCGCAGGAGAGGGGCAGAGTGACCAGGAGAGGCCCCCTCCTTAGCAACATCAATCAGGCACGCCAAACTGCCCAGTAAAGCAACGTCTCGCTCCAGATAGAATGGAGATGGAACAAACACACGGCAAACATCAGGAAAGAAGCAGTAGCTCCAGTAATATCTTCATCCAAAAACAAACCCCAAACCTTACCATCAGTCAATGTTCTTTCCTTTTATTATTTTCTCAAATAAACCTGAGAGAGTGGGAGTTTTGCTGGGGACAAATGATTTCTTTGATTTTGTTCTTTAAAGTTTATTTGTTCTGGTCATTTTCTCTCATTTGTTCTTAACAGATCAATAGCTGCCTTCACTTCCTCCCCCACAATTTAGCAATCTGGAAGGGAATGAGTTTCTGCAGAAAAACAGTGACTCAGTGAAGGGTTTGGATTAGGGCATCCACACAGATTTCAGTTTGGGGAAACCTTTCTGTTCAGAATTGATGTCAGCACCTCAGCTGGGTTTAAGATCAAATATTTAGTTAGGGGAAAATATAATTACTTTTTAATTAAGGAACCTTAGACATGAATAAAATAACAATTAAAAAAAGATGCTTTCTATTCAGTCCCTAAAATAACCTATGACGGGAAACAACTTCCCATGAAGATGGGGAGCTCACAGTCACTCACCTCGGTCACTCCAGGAGTGGCAGGTGACCCAGACGGGCTATGCTACGGCTCTGAGGGGGCTGAGGGAATGTGGCTGCAGGGGAACCTCTTTAATACACAGGCTTTCGGTACCTGCTTTGCCCAGAGACACAAAGAGACACAGTGAGAGATCATGTAAAGAGACGGACATACAGAGTTGGAACAGAGAGAGGCGTGCAAAGATGCAGTGAACACACACCCGCTTCAGCTCTGTGGTCTCCGCGCCCCAACCCTGGAATTCTCATAATCCACTTGTGTCCTTAAGTCAGGCCTCCCACAGCCAGGGCACACTGGAGGAGAATAACCCCTCGTTCCGGTGACTTTGGAGGCACAGACTTCCTCTGTTAATCAGTCAACAACTACGCTAACCTACATGAAGCGTGCATACATGCTAAGTCACTTCAGTCGTGTCCGACTCTTTACGACTCCACGGACTGTAGCCCACCAGGATCCTCTGTCCGTGGGATTCTCCAGGCAAGAATACTGGAGAGGGTTGCCATGCCCTCCTCCAGGGGATCTTTCCAACCCAGGGATCAAACCTGCATCTCTCATGTCTCCTGCATTGGCAGGCAGGTTCTTTACCACTAGCGCCACCTGGGAAGCCCAATCTACATGATAAGTACTCATCATTCAATTCACAGGTATTCAACCCACAAAGTGAGCAAATGCAGTCACGTGACTCTCTCCCTAAAGCCCACTGGTGCCCTCCACTTCTCTGAGGACACAGGTCAGTGTCTCCAACCTGCTTTACCTTCCTGGCACTTGCTCTCACCTCACCCGCCTCACAGAGACATTTACACAAACCCACCAGGGGCCCCTCTCTTCTCCAAGCCCCTTCTTGAGACCTCTACCTTCCCTGCAAGTTCCCACACTGCCTTTTACAATGGTTCCTTTACCAGTCTAAGCCCTGGGTCTCAGCATTCACAGGGCTGCTGCTGCTGCGGCTGCTGCTAAGTCGCTTCAGTCGTGTCCGACTTTGTGCGACCCCATAGACGGCAGCCCACCAGGCTCTGCCATCCCTGGGATTCTCCAGGCAAGAACACTGGAGTGGGTTGCCATTTCCTTCTCCAGACATCTCTAAAGCCTCTCCTCTCTGTGTGTCCCCACAGGACAGTGCAGCCACCCCACGCACAGCGTGTCTGGACTCTTCCTCTGCCTTCAGGACCTGGCTGTACTTTGCATGCTCACTGCTATATCCCTACCTCCCAACACGGAGGACAGTGTTTCAAGACTGTCAATTTAGGGTCTCTGTGGGCCAAAACAGTCTTCATTTTCTTTGAGCATAACAAAAAGGAATTTTCACTAAGAGGTATCAGTGAAAGAACTGCATCCTGCCAGGACTCCTTATGCAGGTCCAGGCTAAGCAACCCTGCGGTCGTGAGCACAGCCTCAACTCACTGCCAGATGTGGGATTTTAAGATTCAGCACAGCCCTGGGCCAGTATGGCTTGTTGGTAATGCAGATGAGTGCTGAGGAATTTTGCCTCAATTTTCAGCCAGCCCACTGCACAGATGAGCAGACTATTTGTCTGAGGTTGGGGTTCCCTGGGAAACAGACTCTGAGATGTCTGTGCAGGCTTACGGGGGTGCTCTCGGGATCCCACCTGGAGGGACAGGAAGCAACAAGATGAGACAGAGGGAGGGAGGTTGGGTTCCCTGGGAAGCAGACTCTGAGATGTCTGTGCAGGCTTACCGTGGGTGCTCTCGGGATCCCGCCTGGAGGGACGGGAAGGAACAAGATGAGACAGAGGGAGGGGCTGACCCCTGATGTACCTCTATACCCAGGGGAGGTGGAGGCCTGAATGCCTCTTAGAGACTGTCCTGAATTGAGGCAAGGGGGCCAGGCACTTGGGCTCTAGAGGGTAAGTCACTGGATGCTGGGATGGATCATGACCCTGGGCAGCAAGCAGTTGGCATAGAGAATGAAAACTGGGAGCTCTCCACACTCGCTGCAGCTGGAGAACAGGGCCTGAGCTCAAGCCACACTAGATCTTAGAGGAGGGGGAAAGAGGTTCTGATGTTTCATCACTTTCCATTGGTCAGAACCCATGGGCCCAGGACAGCTGAAACTACAACTTGACTTCAATCAGTTGAAAATATGACAGGACAGATTTCTCCCCAACATTCTTACAAGAATATAGCTAAAGAACTAGAAAGTGCTTTTCATATGAAAACACAGCTCTCTCAAGAGACTTGTGGTAGTACAGGTGTGCAGCTTTGGGTGAAGAGGGAAAACACGGAAATCTTGAGGGGACCTCAACTGAGAACAAGAAGCAGCAGCTACACTTTATTCCTTCCACAGGCTTCCCATGAGATGGGCACGGGATCAGAATCAATCTAGATCAATCATGAAGGTCCGGACCCTCAATGGGAATGTTCCTGAGGACCTACGAGAGCACAGATAGAAACTGGATGCCTATTTGTTTAACTGAACTGAAGGAAATCTTACACAAAATCATAGCACTCAGACTTTTATTCTGAAACAGAGAAGGTTTTAGTTCTAAAATATGCTAAGTCAGTCTTTCAAAGGTAAATTAATAAAGATGTCCCAGGGCTTGGGGATGATAATAGGAAGCAAAAGGAATATCAAAAAAGGAAAGGGGTTCTTATAGGAAGAGAGGGGGAAGTGAAATGGAACCTTCTACTGAATTCTGGCCATGTCTGAACAAAGGAAGAAAATCACAAAGGTGTCTACGGGGGCTGGCAGATGTGGGCCCCAGAAAGGCAGGAATCAATAATTCTGAGTCAGAAACCAAGAAGGCACTGGACAATTAGATGGTGAAGCACAAACAGGAGAAAACCAATCTTGGGTTATGAACACTATCTGCAAAAATAAACAAGCTACTTGTCACAACTATTGAGAACAGAGGCTTGACCTGGCTACCCACTAAAACCATGTAAACGCTCACTAATGTTACCCAAGTGTACTGAACGTAAAATTTTACAAGCTTTCATAGACTCATTAGGACTTGCTATTGCCTACCCTTATTTCAAGTGTGATGTCCTGGGATGTGAATTTTAATGCCTAATCTCTGTGGTTAGATAGAAGTCACTTTATCTATACACATTTTATTAATTGACACATACATGTCTAGTTGCAGTTTACCGAATGTCCACAAAGTCAAGGAACTTAACAAGGAGGATGTGGTCCCAGCTCTGGCAGTTAGCAGCCTCAAGATCTTGGAAATCCTCTTAAGACATGGCTTTCTCATCTCTTAAATAATGTAGGGATGAATATGAACCAGGCCCTATGGATCTTGCAAGAATATCTGATTCAAATGAGATTTTACATTAAAATACCTTGTAAACTTTAAGATACAAAACAAACATAAGAAATCCTATGACACATCAGGAGTATAGGAGCCTATTACAGAAACAGCACAGAAAATGCCTAGTAAGATTGGTAGAAAAAATATTTTAGATATGTTCATTTATATTTAGCCATTTTTCACCTCAGTGATAAAAGCTACCACAGCATGAGTTAATTTCTTCATAGTTACTGTAGCAATGCATTACAAAATAGCTACATCTAGTATGATTTTTAAAAAATGTCAATATTTACCAAGCACACTTAATATGGGCTGCCACTGTTCTAAGGCTTTTATATGGATGAACTCATTTATACCCCATTACAACGATCAGAGGAAGGTACTTTTATTACATCCACTTTCAGTTCAGTTCAGTTCAGTTGCTCAGTCGTGTCCAACTCTTTGCGACCCCATGAATCGCAGCACGCCAGGCCTCCCTGTCCATCAACAACTCCCAGAGTTCACTCAGACTCACTTCCATCAAGTCAGTGATGCCATCCAGCCATCTTGTCCTCGGTCGTCCCCTTCTTATCCTGCCCCCAATCCCTCCCAGCATCAAAGTCTTTTCCAATGAGTCAACTCTTCGCATGAGGTGGCCAAAGTACTGGAGTTTCAGCTTTAGCATCATTCCTTCCAAACAACACCCAAGACTGATCTCCTTCAGAATGGACTGGTTGGATCTCCTTGCAGTCCAAGGGACTCTCAAGAGTCTTCTCCAACACCACAGTTCAAAAGCATCAATTCTTCGGTGCTCAGCCTTCTTCACAGTCCAACTCTCACATCCATACATGACTACTGGAAAAGCCATAGCCTTGACTAGATGGACCTTAGTCAGCAAAGTAATCTCTCTACTTTTGAATATGCTATCTAGGTTGGTCATAACTTTTCTTCCAAGGAGTAAGCGTCTTTTAATTTCATGGCTGCAATCACCATCTGCAGTGATTTTGGAGCCCCCCAAAAATAAAGTCTGACACTGTTTCCACTGTTTCTCCACCTATTTCCCATGGAGTGATGGGACCGGGTGCCATGATCTTCGTTTTCTGAATGTTGAGCTTTAAGCCAACTCTTTCACTCTCCTCTTTCACTTGCATCAAGAGGCTTTTTAGTTCCTCTTCACTTTCTGCCATAGGGTGGTGTCATCTGCATATCTGAGGTTATTCATATTTCTCCCAGCAATCTTGATTCCAGCTTGTGTTTCTTCCAGTCCAGTGTTTCTCATGATGTACTCTGCATGTAAGTTAAATAAGCAGGGTGACAATATACAGCCTTGACGTACTCCTTTTCCTATTTGGAACCAGTCTGTTTTTCCATGTCCAGTTCTAACTGTTGCTTCCTGACCTGCATAAAGATTTCTCAAGAGGCAGGCTAGGTGGTCTTGTATTCCCATCTTTTTCAGAATTTTCCACAGTTTATTGTGATCCACACAGTCAAAGGCTTTGGCATAGTCAATAAAGCAGAAATAGATGTTGAGAAATCTGAGGCTCTGAGTAGTTAAGTTACTAACCTCAACCCCAGATCCCAGATATAGGAAGTGGGAATCCTGAGAGGCAGTCCACCAGTCTGGCTCCTAAGCACAACCAGTGACCCATCAGGTGACAGAGAGTATCAACATTAACCTTGAAAAGTCATAACCATATGGAGGGAGGAAGACCAGGTCAGGGGAAATGGCATTTTTTGAATGTTATTATATTTAATGTTTTTACTTCTAAGTATATAAAATGATGTGATTAAAATAAAAACCCTAGCCCACAACAATCTATTTCTCATTGTCCACAGTATTTCACATTGTCCACGTTGTCTCTGCCTGATCTCACGCTGACCTACCGCATTCCCAATCTTTAATGATCAACAATCAACAATTCAACTTGAACCAGGGTAAACTGACATGCCTTCAGTCATGGCTTCAGTCTGCTACCAAAACTTCTGTGGTAACTACACTAGAAAAAGGAAGTGACCTTGTAGCTTGGATCACCTCCTATCGTACAGAAAAAGAGTGCTAGAAAGCACCAGCGGGCCACACTTTGGGCCAGAGATCTGTAAGAATAGCCCTGTTCTCCCACAGGTACGGGCACAATGCCCCACCATTCAGAGCAGACTGGGCAGATCAGAGGTCCTTTGAGCTGATGTAACCACAGGAAAGCGTGGTCATTTTGAATTGCCTGGTTTCTGCCAGGAAAGCTTCATTCACTTCTCAAACACAAGCACCTTTCTAATTTAGGGGAGTTTGGGGGAGAATGGATACATGTATATGTATGGCTGAGTCCCTTTGCTATCCACATGAACCTATCATAACATTATGAATCAGCTATACTCAAATATAACATAAAGTTTAAAAATATATATTTACTTATTAATCCTTTATTCACATCTATCTTAATATAGGTTTTACTACAATCTTTAACACAGACTTGGTAATAGACCTCAATAAAATGTTTGACTACATTTCAATCTTACCTTTGTAGCTCAACTGGCTCAAAAACTAACCCCCTACAATACGCATTACCATCTATCCTTACTTCCTTGTTTAATATCATCTAATACTTCCAAACAAACAAACTTAAAAACCAGAAGCACCTTCTCAGGGCCAGGTACTGAGTCAGACTCCAGGACACAGAGTAAGAATGACCCAGTCCCAGCCCTGAGGAGTTCAGAACACCGCAGGGCAAGGTCGATACATAAATCACCACCAGTGATTAGAGATTAGGCTACAAGAGAAATGGGAAGAGAGGATAACAAGAACACAGAGGAAGGTGAGAACAGAAGGGGATGCATATACAGGAATCATTTTTTAATAGGATGGACGGGGTCGGGGTGTCCAACCAGGTGAGGTGGAAGAGAAAGATGGCGAGCTCCCAGACCAGCTCAGATAAGCATAAAGGGATTCGTTCTAAACAGCTGCCACGTCTGCTCAGTTGCGTCTGACTTTGTGACCCCGTGGACTGTAGCCCGCCAGGCTCCTCTGTCCATAGAATTCTCCAGGCAAGAATACTGGAGTGGGTAGCCAGGCCCTTCTCCAGGGGATCTTCCCCACCCAGGGACTGAACCCGGGTCTCCTGCATGGCGGGCACATTCTGCACTGTCTGAGCCACTGGGGAAGCCCAGGAAGCTGTACGCAAGTCATTTTTTAAAAAGCCCACAGTCTTAGCCTTGCTATTAGTGCTGCCCGTCGGCCAGAGTAGAAGCTGGCATGAAGTGGGCAGGCATTAAGCTTTACCTAATAAACTCTGAAAGTTTCAAAGTGGAAGATCACCTGAATATGATGACATCCTTAACCTTGAAGAGGAGAAAGGACAATGGTTAAAAGGATCCAAGCTCTGCACAGACATAGAGAACAGATTCGTGGTGGCCAGAGGGAAATAGGGGCAGGGAGGGAAGGACTGGGAGTTCGGGGTTAGCAGATGCAAATTATTACACATAGGATAGATTAAACAGAAAGGTCTTACTGTATAGCACAGGGAACTACCGTCAGTACTCTGTGATAAAACATAATGGAAAAGAATATTAAAAAGAATGTACATATGCCTGTACATATATATTTATAACTGAATCACTTTACTGTGCACTGAAACTAACACAGGTTTGTAAATCAGCTACTGTTGTAGTTTAGCCGCTAAGTCATATCTGACTCTTTGGGACCCCAAGGACTGTAACCCACCAGACTCTTCTGTCCATGGGATTTCTCAGGCAAGAATACTGGAGTGGGTTGCCATTTCCTTCCCCAGGGTATCTTCCCAGCCCAGATCAAACCCAAATCTCTTGCACTGGCAGACGGTCTCTTTACCTCTGAGCTACTATACTTCAATAAAATAAGCTAATCCAGTAACAATGTATGAGTTCAGCAATTAGGCTGTAAAAAGAAATAAAAGGCATACAAATTGGAAAGGAAGAAGTAAATCTGTCACTGTTTGTAAATAACATAATTTTATCAATTTTATGAATATAAAACACTGAAGACCCACAAAAAACTACTAGAAATGGTAAACGAATACAATAAACTTATAGGATACTAAATCAACTTACAAAATTCTGTTGCATTTCTATAGGCTAACAATGAGCTAACAGAAAGAGAAATTAAGAGAACAATCCCATTTATAATCACACACACACAAAATCTAAGAATAAATGTAACCAAGGGGGTAAGAGACCTGTACACAGAAAATCAAAAGATGCTGAAACAAGTGAAGAAAACACAAATAAAGCGGAAAGATACTCTGTGCTCATGGACTGGAAGAATTAACATTGTTAAAAGGTCCATGTTGCCTAAAAGAATCTACAGATTCAATGCAATCCCTATCAAAGTATAAAGGATCTTTTCCACAGAACTAGAACAAAAAATTCTAAAATTTATATGGAACCCAAAAAGACCATGAATAGCCAAAGCAATCTTGACAAAGAATAACAAAGCTGAAGGTTTCACCTCTCCTGATTTCAAAATACATTACAAAACTATAAAGTAACCAAAACAGCATGGAATTGGTAGAAAGACACGTGGATCAATGGAACACAACTAGAACCCAGAAATAAGCCCACACATATATGGACAATTAATTTACAACAAAAGAGCAAAGAACACATGATGGAGAAATGGTAGTTTCTTTAATAAATGGTGTTCAGAACACTGGACACCCACACACAAAAAATGAGACCAGACCACTGGCTCACACCATACAGCAAAAACCAACTCAAAGTGGATTAAAGGCTTGAATGTAAAGTCTTACGTTCAAGACCTGAAACCATAAAATTCCTGAAAGAAAACATAGGCAGTACATTCTTTGACATCGATCTCAGCAATACCTTTCTGGACCTCCCCAGGCAAGGGAAACAAGAGCAGAAATAAATGAGCTGGACTATATCAAACTAAAATACTTCCGCAAAGCAAAGAAAGTCAACCAAACAAAAAGACAACCTACTGAGTGGGAGACTATATTTTCAAATCATATGCTTGATAAAAGGATAATATTCAAAATACATAAAGAACTCATACAACACAATGACGACAATAACCCAATTTTAAAAATAAGCACAGAAACCAAACAGATGCTTTCCCAAAGAAGACATACAATGGCCAACAGTCACATGAAAAGATGCTCAGTATCACTAATTATCAAGAAAATGCAAATCAAAACGAAAATAAGATAATGCCTGTTAGAATGGCTATTATGCAAAAGGCAAGAAATACTTGTTAGAGAGGATGTGGAGCAAAGGGCACCCTTGTGCACTGTTGGTGGTAATGTAAGTTGGTGCCGCCACCTTCGAAAAGGGTGTGAAGATTTCTCGATAAATTAAAAGAAGAAATGCCGTACGTTCCAGCTATTCCACTTTTGGTTATTTATCTGAAGAATCCTACAATACTGGTTGAAAAAGATATGCATACCCCTATGTTCATAGCAACATTATTCACAAGAGCCAGCTGGACTTCCCATGTGGCACTAGTGGTAAAGAATCCACCTGCTAATGCAGGAAATACTGGAGTCACAGGTTCAATCCCTGGGTCAGGAAGATCCCCTTCAGTAGGAAATGGCAACCTGCTCTAGTATTCCTGCCTAGAAAATTTCATGGACAGAGGAACCTGGTTGGCTACAGCCCATGGGGTCACAAAGAGTTGGACACAAATAAGCCTGAGTGTGCGTGCACACACACACACACACACGATGTGGAAGCAACCTAAGTGCCCACCAACAGAAACAGACAGGAAAGATGTGGTATACACACACACACACACACACACACACACACACACACACACACACACACACACACACACACACACACACACACACACACACACAATGGAATGCTACACAGCCATAGCAAACATGAAACCCTGCCGTCTGCAACACCATGGATGGGATGGGAGGGTGTCATGCTAGATGAAACGTCAGACAGAGACAGCATTGCGTGATTTCAGTCACACATGGGATCCAGAAACCAAGCAAAAGCACCAGAAATGAACTAACCAAGTCAAATAAAAGCAAACATGTAAATATCAAGAACAGAGTAGCGGTTATGACGGGAAGGAGTTTGGGGGCAGGGTATGGTTGGAAACAAAATTTTTGGTGATGAGGACTCTACACTGTATACAGAACTAGAAATTGTTACTTGTGCTTATTTAAAGTTGTACACATGAAACTTATATAATGTTATAAACCAATGTCCACCACAATAAAGGAGACAATAAAAACAAAACAAAACAAAATTTAATAAGTATATGAGTTCTAAGGCCAGACTGCCTTGGGAGTAAATCAGTGGTACATGATCTTCGTCAGGTCGTTTATCTTATCTAACACTCAGATTTATTCAAATCTAAACTAAAAATAAAATAGTAACTGTGTCAGAGAGCTGTTTTGTGGATTATAATGTGTACAGCATGAACAAGAGCTCCAATACATTGCGTGTGGAATACAAACTGACAGCACCATTTTTGAAAATTGACTGTCAGCATCTGTTAGTGCTGAACACACATACGTCTCATGCTGCAGCAGCCTCACTCTCAGGAATTCATCCAACAGGAGTGTGTACACATGGGCTCTGAATGATGCATTGGACAGCTGCATAGTTTTTCTACGTGTAATAACAAAAAACTGCAAATATTCAATAATACAGATTTCCAGCCACAGGAAAATGGATACATAAATTGTGGTGTTCATATGATGAAAACCTATACAGTAATAAGCACAAGTAATAACAACAACATACAAAGAGATGAATGAATCTCACAAACATAATACTGAGAAAAGACGCCAGACGCCAAACAGTACATATTATATGACTCCACTTAAATTATCTAGAGAAATAGGCTAAACTAACAAATGTTGTTAAGTCAAAATAATGACTGTCCTTGGGCAGAGGGTTAGTCACTGGAAGGAGCACTAAGAAAGCACAAAAGATGCTGCTGATTTGGTTTGGGTGCTGCTAAACCTGAATGTATTCATTTTATAAAAATTTACAAGGCTATACAGTATCACTTGAGCATTTTTCTATATTTATACTATGCGTCACTAAAAATTTACTTAAAATACAATTTTAAGAGTGATACTATCCCTGTAAAACTCTCACACGTCACCCAGTTTCAAGGTTTACTACAAAGCTATAGTAATGGAGACAGCGTGGGAGCAAAGTATAGACACAGTTCCGCGGAAGAGCCCAGAGGGTCCAGAAAGACCCACACAAATACGGTCACTGAGCTTTTGCAAATGGCCAAAGGCGATTACATGGAGAAAGAGTGGTCTTTTCAACAAACGACTCTGCAATAACTGGATATCCATGTGAAGGAAAAAAAAAAGGCCTAGGCACACAGACACATACCTACACCTTTCCAAAAATAAAGTCAAAATGGATCCTAGACCTACGTGTAAAATGCAAAATGATAAAACTTTTAGAAGAAAGCTTAAAAGCACGATCCAAGAAAGATAAAAATGTTAAGTTTAACTTTATTAAAACTAAAAATTTATCTGCCAAAGATGCTGCTAGTAGAATGAAAAGACAAGCTATATACTGAAAGATTATTTATAAAATACATATTAAAGAAAAGGTCGTTTATGTAAAATATGTGAAGAACTCTTAAAATTCAACAATTAAAAATGAACAACCCACTTTAACAAGTGGGCAAAGGTTTAAACAGACACCTCACCTAAGAACACATACAGTTGGCAAATGTGTTGCTCCACATCACACATCCTTAAGGAATCACAGGTTTAAAAAAACTGAGATACAATTGCATATCTACCAGACTAACTAAAACCCATAAAACTGTTACTAGTAATAGCTTGTGAGGATGCTGAGCAACAGGAACTCTTCTCATTGCTGATGGGGTGCAAAAGGGTACAACCACTCTGGAAGACAGTTTGTCAGTAATTTTTTTTTCATATTCAGCACTCCCATTTCATTTAGTTTATGTTCTCCAATTTCTCCATCTCTTTTTAAAAATTAATTTATTTTTCAATTGAAGAGTAATTGCTTTACAGAATTTTGTTGTTTTCTGTCAAACCTCAGTTTGACAATTTGTCAGTTCTTTACAAATTTATTGCTGTTGATCAGTTGTTCAGTCACGTCTGACTCTGCAGCCCCATGGACTGCAGCATGCCAGGTCTCCCTGTTGCTCACTCTCCCTGTTGGGGTTTGCCAAATGAAGTTCTTTTCCATTGAGTCGGTGATGCTATCCAACCATCTCACCCTCTGCTGCCTACTTCTCCTTTTGCCTTCAATCTTTCCCAGCATCAGGGTCTTTGCCAATGAGTCAGCTCTTCGAATCAGGTAGCCAAAGTACTGGAGCTTCAGCTTCAGCCTCAGTCCTTCCAATGAGTATTCAGGGTTGATTTCCCTTAGGGTTGACTGGCTTGACCTCTTTGTTGTCCAAGGGACTCTCAAGAGTCTTCTCCAGCACCACAACTTGAAAGCATCAATTCTCTGACACTCGGCCTCTCCTTGATACAACGGGGACATCCGTACATGACTACTGGAAAAGCTATAGCTTTGACTACATGGAATTTTGTTGGCAAAGTGATTTCTTTCCTTTTTAACACCCTGTCTTGGTTTGTCCTAGCTTTCCTTCCAAGAAGCAAGCGTCTTCTAATTTCAAGGCTACAGTTACCATCCGCAGTGATTCTGGAGCCCAAGATGAGAATATTTGCCACCGCTTCCATTTTTTCCCCTCTATTTGCCAGGAAGTAATGGGAACGGATGGCATGATCTTGGTTTGGGGGATGTTGAGCTTTAAGTCAGCTTTTCCACTCTCCTCCTTTACCCTCATCAATAGGCTCTTTAGTTCCTCCTCATTTTCTGTCATTAGAGTGGTATCATCTGCCTGTATGAGGTTGTTGATATTTTGCCCAGCAATCTTGATTGCACCCTGTAACTCATCCAAGCTGGCATTTCACATGATGTACTCTGCATTTAAGTTAAATAAGCAGAGTGACAATATACAGCCTTGTACTCCTTTCGCAGTTTTGAACCAGTCATTTGTTCCATGTAAGGTTCTAACTGTTGCTTCTTGACCTGCACACAGGTTTCTCAGAAGGCAAGTAAGGTGGCCTGGTACTCCCATCTCTTTAATAATTTTCCAGTTTGTTGTGATCCACACAGTTAAAGACTTTCACACAGTCAATGAAGCAGAAATAGATGTTTTACTGGAATTCACTTGCTTTCTCATGATCCAACAAATGTCAAAAGTTGTCAAATTGATCTCTGGTTCCTCTGCCTTTTCTAAACCCAAGTTATTCATCTGGAAATAAATGGACTTCAAGGACTGCTGAAGCCTAGCTTGAAGGATTTTGAGCATAGCCTTACTAGCATGGGAAATCAGCACAACTGCCCAGTAGGTTTGAACATTCTTTGGCATGGCCCTTCTTTGGGGTTAGGATGAAAACTGACCTTTTCCAGTCTGTGGCCACTACTGGGTTTTCCAAATTTGCTGACATACTGAGTGCAGCACTTCAACAGCATCGTCTTTTAGGATCTGAAATAGCTCAGCTGGAATTCCATCACCTCCACTAGCTTTGTTGGTAGTAATGTTTTCTAAAGCCCACTTGACTTCACACTCCAGGATGTCTGGCTATAGGTGAATGACCACATCATTGTGGTTACCCTGTTCATTAAGACCTTTTTTTATTATAGTTCTTCTGCGAATTCTTGCCACCTCTTCCAAATCACTTCTGCCTCTGTTAGGTCCATACCATTTCTGTCTTTTAGCATGCCTGTCCTTGCATGAGTTATTCCTTTGATATCTCCAATTTTCTTGAGGAGATCTTTAGTCTTTCCCTAGACAATTCTATTGTTTTCCTCTATTTCTTTTCATGGTTCATTGACGAAGGCCTTATTATCTCTCCTTGCGATTCTCTGGAATTCTGCATTCAGTCAGGTATATACATCATTTCCTTTCTCCTGTGCTTGTCACGTCTCTTCTTCCCTCAGCTATTTGCACAGCCTCCTCAGACAACCACTTTGCCTTCCTGCATTTCTTTTTCTTTGTGGTGGTTTTGGTCACTGCCTCTTGTACAATGTAACAAACCTCTGTCCATAGTTTCTTCAGACACTCTGTCTACCAGATCTAATCCCTTGAATCTATTCATCACCTCCACTGCATAATGATAAGGGATTTGACTTCAGTCATACAGATGGCCTTGTGGTTTTCCCCACTTTCTTTAGTTTAAGCCTAAATTTTGCAATAAGGAGCTGATGACCTGAGTCACAGTCAGCTTCAGGTCTTGTTTTTGTTAACTGTATAGAGCTTCTCCATCTTTGGCTGCATAGAATGTAATCAATCTGATTTCAGTATCGAACATTAGGTGATGTCCATGTGTAGAATCATCTCTTGTGTTGTTGGAAAAGGGTGTTTGCTATGACCAGTGTGTTCTCTTGGCAAAACTCTGCTAGCCTTTGCCCTGCTTCATTTCATTACAAAGTTAAATATAGCCTTATTATATGATTCACCAATTGTGCCCATAGGTATTCACCTGATTTCAAAATTATATCCATAAGTACAAACACCTGCACAAAAATTTTTGTAGCATCTTTATTCAGAATTGGAGAGAACTACAAGCAACCAAAATGTCCTTTATTAGGTGAATGAATAAACTGTGGTGTATCCACACAGTGGCATATTATAAAACAATAAAAAAATAAACTCTCAAGGCATAGATGGAAATATATATAGATCTATATGTGAATATATATAGATATAGAATGATATATATCAAGGCATAGATAAGTGTGCATTATTAATGAAAAAACAAAAGCCAATCTGAGAAGGCTACATACTAAGACTCAAGTTATATGACATTCTTGAAGAGTCAAAAGTATGGCGACAGTAAAAAGATATGTGGTTACCAGGGTGATGGAAAGGGCATATTGAGTAGAAACAGCACAAAGGAATTTTTATCCTAGAAAATCTACTCTGTACAGGAATGTAGTAGTAGATACATGTCACTATGCCTTTGTCAAAACCTATACAACTTTACAGCACATAATGTTCCTTTAACGCACAGAAATTGTTAACAGACTATTTAGGGGGTTAGGAGATCCCAGGATGGCCTGCGAAAAGTGATAAAGCAATCCACCTGTATTACAAATGTTCAAAACAGTCTCACTGCAGGTGGGAAAAGGCAGTGCTAATCTAAGTCTTCTTGGAAAGAGCTAGGAACTGTAAGACTAAAGACTCAACTGTACATACGCACTACGCTCGAGTTGACAATGATGCTCCCATAGGGTACAGATTAACAACTTTGATAGCACTATAAATCTTTACTGACACTGAAAAATTAAGAACATGAAGGGCAGAGGGTGGGACCAGATTTCTAACTGTTGAAGTAGGAGGTTAGTCAGCAAGAGAAGCAAAAATGACCCACGTATGAAGGAATTACAGTCGGAGACTTCAGTGTGAACTTCTGTTTAATTTATGTACAAACAGTTACACACAGAGATATTAGGTATACTTGGGTTTGTATACAAACATACATCCCTGCTCTGTCAGCTGGGATATATGCATATGTACAACTGATTCACTTCACTGTACAGCAGAAACTAAGGCAACATTGTAAAGCAATTATACTCCAACAAAAAAAGAAATGAGACCCCAGTAGCAAAGATCACATCCAGCCCTCCGACACTGGTTTCTAACACCATCCTCCACTAAAAGGAACCACTGCTTCTTAGAGAAATGGCTGGTTCTAAGACTGTGGTTCAGTTCACTTCAGTTCAGTCACTCAGTTGTGTCCGACTCTTTGCGACCCCATGAACCGCAGCAAGACAGGCCTCCCTGTCCATCACCAACTCCTGGAGTTCACTCAAACTCATGTCCATCGAGTCGGTGATGCCATCCAGCCATCTCATCCTCTGTCGTCCCCTTCTCCTCCTGCCCTCAATCTTTCCCAGCATCAGGGTCTTTTCAAATGAGTCAGCTCTTCACATCAGGTGGCCAAGGTACTGGAGTTTCAGCTTCAACATCGGTCCTTCCAATGAATACCCAGGACTGATCTCCTTTAGGATAGACTGGTTGGATCTCCTTGCAGTCCAAGGGACTCTCAAGAGCCTTGTCCAATACCACAGTTCAAAAGCATCAATTCTTCAGTCACTCAGCTTTCTTCACAGTCCAACTCTCACATCCATACATGACCACTGGAAAAACCATAGCCTTGATTAGATGGACCTTTGTTGGCAAAGTGATGTTTCTGCTTTTTAATATGCTGTCTAGGTTGGTCATAATTTTCCTTCCAAAGAGTAAGTGTCTTAATTTCATGGTTGCAATCACCATCTGCAGTGATTTTGGAGGCTCCAAAAAATAAAGTCAGCCACTGTTCCCACTGTTTCCCCATCTATTTGCCATGAAAGACCGTGGTAGGAAATATATAAGATGAGCATGGAGCATTTTGTACTACTAGAAACTAAGGAGGTGCTCCAAAAAGAGTTTTTAAAAACATTCAGTCATGCGAGTGTCAAAGGGCAACAGGAGCCAACTGCAAGCTGGAACAATCTGAGCACAAAATAAAGTAGCATTGGATTATGACCAGGGGCTTCCCTGGTAGCTCAGACGGTAAAGCCTGCCTGCAATGGAGGAGACCTGGATTCAATCCCTGGGTTGGGAAGATCCCCTGGAGAAGAGAATGGCAACCCACTCTGGTATTTTTGCCTGGAGAATCCCATGGACAGAGTAGTCTGGTGGGCTATAGTCCATGGGGTTGCAAAGATAAAATAAGTAACCATGAGTCCATACTGATGTAACTAAATGGCTGGATAATAAATAGGAGAGAAAAGCTGTATCTCCTTTGTGAAAGATTGCAAATAATTTATGTAGATACTTCATGCTCCAGAAGAGGGAGCATAACACCCCACTCATGAAGAAGTGACTTCCTTCCAAAGGGCACAGTATGGAAAGAGGGAAAAGGGTGACTTTACAGTGGAGAATCCTGACAAACACCCCCTCAGCCAGGTGGCCAAAGTTAACATCAACAACACATCATGCTAATAATACTCACCTTTAATATGAGGTGAGGAATGGGATTTGCTTCTGTGGTCTTCCTCTCCAAAACCCAAAATGAGGAAAATATCATACAAGCCCCACCTGAGGGGCTCTCTACAGAATACCTGACCAGCATTCCTCAAGGGTGTCCAAACCAAGGAAGGGCTAAAAAACCGCCACAGCTCTGAGGAGCCTAAGGAGACATGACTAACAAATGTAATGTGGTATCCCAGGTGAAATCTTGAAACAGGAAAAGGTAAAAATGAAGGAAATCAATCCTTAAAAAAACGATATCCTGCTTTTACAGCTCTCAGCACAGAACCTGGTTTGTAACAAGTGAACTGAAAGTGTTAGTCGCTCAGTCGTGTTCGACTCTTTGCAGCCCCATAGACTGTAGCTCGTCAGGCTCCTCTGTCCATGAGATTCTCCAGCCAAGAAGACTAGAGTGGGCTGCCATTCTCTTCTCCGGATCTTCCTGACTCAGGGATCGAACCCAGGCCTCCTGCATTGCAGGCAGACTCTTTACCGTCTGAGCCACCAGGGAGGATACCCTTGTAGCAAGTATCCTCTGTATAGGGATTAGAACATCACATGCATGAGGAAGAGGAGGAAGAACTGAGCAGAAGAGCCGCTAGGGGAGAGGGCTGGGCTTGTAAACTGTGCTTCACTCAGAGTTATCAGGCCAACAGTTACTGAGGTCCTAGCGCGGTATACAATTGCTAAAGACAGCTCCTAAGTACAGAAACTGGGAAACAAAGAAGGCAGACACAAGGCAGACAGGGAGGGAATAATTTGGAAAAGAGACTTATTGGGAGAGGGGATGAGAAGCAAAACTAGGAGCATGGTTCAAAAGTGAAGGAAATAGAGTCTCCCGGGAAGGATAATGTCAAGAGTTTTAAGGCTACGTAAGATTGGGACAGATTAAAAATGTACAGAGATTTGTCTGTGACCCCAGCTAGGGGTTCTGGAAGAGCTGAACTGAGAACAGAACTTGAAGGTGTAAAAACAGTGAAACAAGAACCCGTGGGGCATTGAAGGTACGGAAAGAAACGTGACACTGTGTCAAGATGCAGTAGGTAATGGCAGCGTCATTACTACAGTATTTAAGATGAGTACTTTGGAAGGAAAACAATAGAAGATACAGGAAAGATGGGGTAACTGGCAGAGCAAAGTCTGTGAGGGGGCATGAGAGGAAATGATCCAGTTCCCAACCGAGGCAGTGAGCCTTAGAGAAAAGAGTGACCTATCTCCCTCTAAGAAAGAAACAAGGATGAGTACGAATGTCGCCTGCTAATGACTGCCTTGATGGCAACAACAATGGCGATGGTGGTAGCGATGGCGATGGCAGGGGTGATAACGGCAATGATGGTTTTGATAACGGTGATAATGGTGACGGTAATGATGATGATGGTGGTGGTGACGACGATGCCAGTGGTGACGGTAACTGTGGCTCCATTTATTGAGCTATTCTTGTGTGCTTTGTACTGGATGTCTCACTCATAACATCACCCCAGGAGGCATGTACTATTGTTACTTTCACTGGATTTAGCTAAATTAAATAACTTGCCCAAACTGGTAAGTGGCAGAACTTCGTGACTCCTTCCAACAACTCTCCTCAAAATATTTCAGATCTTGTCCCCTCTTGATGGCAAGCAATGTTTTACATTCTCTCCCAGCACACAAACTTGGGAAGTAAAGGGCACTCTGGCCCACGGCTGTAGAGCTGTGGAGTCTGCTTTAGGCACATGCTGTCTCTGAGACTCGGTCTCTCATCTGTAGAAAGAATGACTGGAATGAGATGAATTGGTTCCGACTGTTTCTACCTCCAACATTCTTTGATCCCTTTTAGAGACCTCGAAAGACTGAAAGAGTGAATGTATCTCCTAGACAGAAAATTGTTCATAGTTTTTAAAGTAAAGAATGTGGCTCATTCAACTCAGGGGTCAATAAATTTTTTATTTGAAGAGCCAGAGAGTGAATATCTTAGCTCTCTCTGGCCAAGTAGTATCTGCCATCTCAACTCAGTCCTGCAATCAGGGGAGTGAAAGAAGTCACAGACGATACACAAATAAATGAATGTGCTTGTGTTCCAATAAAGTTTTATTTACAAAAACAGGCTGTGAGCTGGATTTGGCCCATGAGCTGCAGTTTGCCAATTTCTACAATCTGGGGGCCGCCTTAATACCATGAATACTCCCTCTCTCCTGTTACTCAGAGTGTAACTTCAGATAAGTCAGTCAAACTTGCCTCAAATGTGTAAGCTACAGACCACAGACAGGAAAACAAAACAAGGGCATTTACCTCTCAGTGACGTCAGACAGCAAAGTTGCTCAAAGTCTCAGTAAAACGATGGGAACAGACTTAGGGATGTCACAGAGGATGGCGAGGCCAACCAGTCTTCCCTTCCAGTGACTATCAAATAAGTGGAATGAAACTGCAACAAGAGTTACTGAAGAAAGAATGAAAACAATGAACAATTTTGCCTATGAAACACCATGCTGTCCTCTGAAGTGGAAGATTTGACTTCCCTGTGTATCTTCAAGAATTAAATAGATAATGATGTGTTGACAATCAGTAGAAACAAGTCCAGACAGGAACCGATGGAAGGAAGCAAATGTGGAGCCCTCTTTCCTCAGCCTGTGAAACTGACGTGGCCCTTCACTGCAGCGCATCTGCAACACATCCAGAGTGTCCATTCAGCCCCCCTGACACCCCTCCTTACATAGGGAGACGTTGATTTGGGGGTTGCTAGGTGGTTCAGTGGGTAAAGAATCCACCTGCAATGCAGGAGGTTCAGGGGACATGAGTTTGACCCCTGGGTCAAGAAGATCTCCTGGAGGAAGAAATGGCAAGCCACTCCAGTTTTCTTGCCTGGAGAATTCATGGACAGAGGAAACTGGTGGGTACAGTACATAGGGTCGCAGACCCTGACATGACTGAAGGGACTGAGCAAAACCAAGCAAAGCTGATTTTATTCTTGCTGCTAGGGAAACTGTGATCTGGTCTAAGCTAGTCAAATGAGATGATCAGAATGAATCTTGGGCTGATCCGGGAATGAAGCTGATCCAGGAATGAAGAAACACGGGCACAGGTGCCCTCTCTGGACAGGGCCAGGAGCGGACAGGGTGCCTGGAGCCACTGCAACCATTTGAGAGGGGCCAGGCCAAAGGGCATGGAAGCACCAGGGTGGGTGTGCGGCCCAGGATAGCCCTATGCAACAAAGTCAAGGTCCCCATGACACCACAGCTTCCAGACCAAGTGTCACCTGAAGCCCGCTCTACCTTTGGCCTGGGAGAGTTACATGGCTGGTATCCCCTCTGTTGTCTGAGCCAGTCCGAGCTGATCTCACTGTTATTTTCCAAGATTCCATTCTGTTACATATTCTCTCCCTGATTTGTATTTACAATATGCCTAAGGCAAGGAGATGAAATGAATGTTTAAAATGGTCCTAACACTTTTATCTGCTTCTAAAGTACTTTCCCAAACTTTAAATTGTTTTTTAAGCACAATAGCCAAATGATCACCTTCTTGTCACTGTGGTTCCAACTTGTCAGCAACTCATTTCTTCCAGTTTCCAAAAGCAAAACACAGACTAGCTTGAAGTCCCCTACCCTTTCATCTGATCAGAAAAGAATGATCATAATTCAGAGTCCTGTCCTCATGAGAGAATTGCCTCTTGCAAATCAGTCCTGTCTTCCAGTCTCTAAGCTCCCACTTCAGAGAGCCTCTGAGCGGAAACATGGTGTCTAGTCCCCAGAGAACCTCATCCATCAGGAAGAAACAGGACACTAGGAATCCTTATGTCTTAGGGTATCAGAAAAAAGATCTCTGATGTAGAATGAGGGGAAAAGGCTAGAAAATGCCGGGTTGTGTTATGTTTTGTTCATTCCCTGCCTTCTATTTTCAGTTTCCTCCAGGAACTGAAAGACCGCAGGCAACAATTAGTGTTCTGCATACTGGCTACTTTACATGAACCTAAAAACAAGCACGGGACAGCCTACTGGCCATCGTAACATTTCTCCCTTGCTGGCCAGAAGCAAAACAAAGCTAATGTACGAACCAGCCTCTTCAACCCATTCATCTTCTCGAGATACGCCAGATTTTCAACCTGGAAAGATGCACGATGGTGAACATCCGTCTTTTAAATGTCACTGAAACAAGTCTCCTACTTGAAACACAAAGTCATTTTTCCCTTTGCTATTACTAAGAAAAACTTTTTCCAAATGGCACGCCCTCCTGAAAACTCAAATATAGACAGAACAGGCCCACTACAAAAATACACATGTCTGTACGTGCCCAGAATATAAAGGGAATCAAGTGGGCCGAGTGGGAAGCGCACAGGAAGCCAATGGAAAGCAGACACAGGGACCTCAAAGATGAACCTGGCTTCTTAAGTTCTGTTTCACGTGGGCTTTCTCGAGATTCTGTGCTTGTGAGAGAATGTAAGACACTGGAAAAGGGGGTCAAATAGTCTCGAAGCATAAAATGGTCCCCAGTAGGTCTCTCCGACTCTGACTGTAGCTTCTGCTTCTACCTGTTCTGATCGAGCCATCTTCCTCCCACCACACTACCTTTCCTTCACCTCCGCCAGGCTCATCTGCAAACGGCCCTGTCCTCTGGTGCCCGTGGGGCCTGAAACTTCCTTAGCACTATGTTTTTAGGGAATTTTTACTGGAGTATACTTATTTTACACAATACACACTGAAACCATACTCACAGAAAACTAGTCAATCTAATCACACTAGGACCACAGCCTTGTCTAACTCAATGAAACCAAGCCATGCCCGCGGGGCAACCCAAGACGGGCGGGTCATGGTAGAGAGGTCTGACAGACGTGGTCCACTGGAGAAAGGAATGGCAAACCACTTCAGTATTCTTGCCTTGAGAACCCCATGAACAGTATGAAAAGGCAAAATGATAGGATACCGAAAGAGAACTCCCCAGGTCATTAGGTGCCCAATATGCTACTGGAGATCAGTGGAGAACTAACTCCAGAAAGAATGAAGGGAAGGAGCCAAAGCAAAAACAATACCAGTTGTGCATGTGACTGGTAACAGAAGCAAGATCAGATGATGTAAAGAGCAATATTGCATAGGAACCTGGAATCTCAGGTTCATGAATCAGGCAAATTGGAAGTGGTCAAACAAGAGAGGGCAAGGGTGAACGTCGACATTCTAGGAATCAGCGAACTAAAATGGACGGGAATGGGTGAATTGAACTCAGATGACCATTATATCTACTACTGCGGGCAGGAATCTCTCAGAAGAAATGGAGTAGCCATCATGGTCAACAAAAGAGTCTGAAATGCAGTACTTGGATGCAATCTAAAATACGACAGAATGATCTCTGTTCGTCTCCAAGGCAAACCATTCAATATCACAGTAATCCAAGTCTATGCCCCAACCAGAATGCTGAAGAAGCTGAAGTTGAACGGTTTTATGAAGACCTACAACCTTTTAGAACTAATACCCAAAAAAGATGTCCTTTTCATTATAGGGGACTGGAATGCAAAAGTAGGAAGTCAAGAAACACCTGGAGTAACAGGCAAATTTGGCCTGGGAATACGGAATGAAGCAGGGCAAAGACTAATAGAGTTTTGCCAAGAAAACGCACTGGTCATAGCAAACACCCTCTTCCAACAACACAAGAGAAGACTCTACACATGGACATCACCAGATGGTCAACACGGAAATCAGATTGATTATATTCTCTGCAGCCCAAGATGCAGAAGCTCTGTAAGTCAGCAAAAACAAGACCAGAGCTGACTGTGGCTCAGATCATGAACTCCTTATTACCAAATTCAGATTAAACTGAAGAAAGTAGGGAAAACCGCTAGACCATTCAGGTATGACCTAAATCAAATTCCTTATGATTATACAGTGAAAGTGAGAAATAGATTTAAGGGCCTAGATCTGATAGATAGAGTGCCTGATGAACTATGGAATGACATTCGTGACACTGTACAGGAGACAGGGATCAAGACCATCCCCATGGAAAAGAAATGCAAAAAAGCAAAATGGCTGTCTGGGGAGGCCTTACAAATAACCGTGAAAAGGAGAGAGGCAAAAAGCAAACAAGAAAAGGAAAGATATAAGCATCTGAATGCAGAGTTCCAAAGAATAGCAAGAAGAGATAAGAAAGCCTTCTTCAGCGATCAACGCAAAGAAATAAAGGAAGAGAACAGAATGGGAAAGACTAGAGATCTCTTCAAGAAAATTAGAGACACCAAGGGAACATTTCATGCAAAGATGGGCTCAAGAAAGGACAGAAATGGTCCTGACCTAACAGAAACAGAAGATATTAAGAAGAGGTGGCAAGAATACCCAGAAAAACTGTACAAAATAGATCTTCATGACCCAGATAATCATGATGATGTGATCATTCATCTAGAGCCAGACATCCTGGAATGTGAAGTCAAGTGGGCCTTAGGAAGCATCACTACGAACAAAGCTAGTGGAGATGATGGAATTCCAGTAGAGCTAAGATGATGCTGTGAAAGTGCTGCACCCAATATGCCAGCAAATTTGGAAAACTTGGCCACAGGACTGGAAAATATCAGTTTTCATTCCAATCCCAAAGAAAGGCAATGCCAAAGAATGCTCAAACTACCACACAATTGCACTCATCTCACATGATAGGAAAGTAATGCTCAAAATTCTCCAAGCCAGGCTTCAGCAATACATGAACCGTGAACTCCCTGATGTTCAAGCTGGTTTCAGAAAAGGCAGAGGAACCAGAGATCGAATTGCCAACATCTGCTGGATCATGGAAAAAGCAAGAGTTCCAGAAAAACATCTACTTCTGCTTTATTGACTATGCCAAAGCCTTTGACTGTGTGGATCACAATGAACTGTGGAAAATTCAGAAAGAGATGGGAATACCAGACCACCTAACCTGCCTCTTGAGAAATCTGTATGCAGGTCAGGAAGCAACAGTTAGAACTGGACATGGAACAACAGACTGGTTCCAAATAGAAAAAGGTGTACATCAAGGCTGTATATTGTCACCCTGCTTATTTAACTTCTATGCAGAGTACATCATGAGAAACGCTGGACTGGAAGAAACACAAGCTGGAATCAAGATTGCCAGGAGAAATATCAATAACCTCAGATATGCAGATGACACCACCCTTATGGCAGAAAGTGAAGAGGAACTAAAAAGCCTCTTGATGAAAGTGAAAGAGGAGAGCGAAAAAGTTGGCTTAAAGCTCAACATTCAGAAAACGAAGATCACGGCATCTGGTCCCATCACTTCATGGGAAATAGATGGGGAAACAGTGGAAATAGTGTCAGACTTTATTTTTTTGGCCTCCAAAATCACTGCAGATGGTGACTGCAACCATGAAATTAAAAGACACTTACTCCTTGGAAGAAAAGTTATGACCAACCTAGATAGCATATTCAAAAGCAGGGACATGACTTTGCCGACCAAGGTCCGTCTAGTCAAGGCTGTGGTTTTTCCAGTGGTCATGTATGGATGTGAGAGTTGGACTGTGAAGAAGGCTGAACACTGAAGAATTGATGCTTTTGAACTGTGGTGTTGGAGAAGACTCTTGAGAGTCCCTTAGACTGCAAGGAGATCCAACCAGTCCATTCTGAGGGAGATCAGCCCTGGGATTTCTTTGGAGGGAATGATGCTGAAGCTGAAACTCCAGTACTTTGGCCACCTCATGCGAAGAGTTGACCCATTGGAAAAGACTCTGATGCTGGGAGGGATTGGGGTCAGGAGGAGAAGGGGACAACCGAGGATGAGATGGCTGGATGGCATCACGGACTCGATGGACATGAGTCTGAGTGAGCTCCGGGAGTTGTTGATGGACAGGGAGGCCTGGCGTGCTGCGATTCATGGGGTTGCAAAGAGTCAGACACGACTGAGCGACTGAACTGAACTGAACAAATAGTTATTTTATAATGTCGCATTCTGCTCTACAGTAAAGTGAATACATATATACATAGCCACTTTTTTTTTAGATTTACTTTCCATTTAGGTCACCACAAATTATTGGGTAGAGTTCCCTGTGCTAAACAGTAGGTGCTCATTAGTTATCTGCTTTATACATGGTGATGTATATATGTCAACCCCAATCTCCCAGTTTGTCCCATCACCACCCTTCCTTTATCAGTAACCACATATAAATTTGTTCCCTATGTCTGTGACTCTATTTCTTATGTGCCAGTAAGTTCACCTGTGCCATTTTTCTAGATTCCACATATAAGAGATATTATACTAGCTGCTAGGAAAATTGGACAGCCACAAGTAAAAGAATGAAATTACAATACTCTCTAATACCATAGACAAAAATAAATGCAAAATGGATTAAAGACTGGAATGTAAGGCTGGACACTAAAAAACTCTTAGAAGAAAACATAGGCAAAATTCTCCTTGATATAAATCATAGCAAGATCTTTTCTGATCTACCTACTAGAGTAATAAAAATAAAAACAAAAATAAACAAATAGGATCTAATTAAACTTATAAGCTTTTGTACAGCAAAGGAAACAATAAACAAAACAAAAAGACAACCCTCTTCAGAATGGAAGAAAATATTTGCTAATGAAGCAACCCACAAGGAATTAATCTCCAACAAGGGAATAATCTTTGTGCATACAAACAGCTCATGTAGCTCAATATAAAAAAATATAAATAACCCAACCAAAAAACGGGTAGAAGACCTAACTGGACGTTTCTCTAAAGAAGACATACAGGTGATCAACAAGCACATGAACAGATGCCCAACATCACTAATTAATCAGAGATGCAAATCAAAACTACAATAACGTATTACATGGTCAGAATGGCCATCATCCTAAAGTTTACAAACAATAAATGCTAGAGAGGGTAGGGAGAAAAGGGAACCCTCCTACACTGTTGGTGAGAATGTAAACTGATACAGCCACTATCAGAACAGCATAGAGATTCTTTTAAAAAAACAACAACAAATACATAGAACTACCATATGACCCAGCAATCCCACCACGGGGCATGGATCTAGAGAAAACCATAATTGCAAAAGATACATGCAGCCCAGTGTTCACTGCAGCACTACTTACAATAGCCAAGACGTGGAAACAACCATTAGCATTATTCTTCTATTGCTTTTTCTTTCCTATTGGACCACAGGGAAGTGATGTTATAGTGAATATTCTAAGCAGGGAAGGCCAAAGGTCATGGTCCCTTTTGTTCAATATATCAGCATGCTTGCTTTAAGAAAGAAGAAATGACATTTGCAAATATCCTGCTGGAAATTCTTTGTATAAGAATCCCTCATGCTTTATCTTTATTTCTTCCTAAACAGTTTAGAGAAGAAATATCCCTGCCAGAAATAAAAAAAAAAAAATCGTTCGAGGACATCATGGGTCAAACTCACAATTCGATTATGGTTAAAATTATTTCCAAGAGCCCATAACTCTGACACCAAAAATAAAAATATAAAAGGTCCCTTGGAATTATTGAAAAGACCCACCTACAGAAGAAAGCTAAAAGAATTTGGAGGATTAAACAAATACTCTGTATTATCCTCAGCTGTGAATAAAGGACCATGTGTAATTGTTCACAGCCCTGAAACTTTCATTCACCCTGAAATTAAGAGAATCAAAGAATGTTCTGGTTCAGCAAGTGATGCCAACTCTGGATTGGCTTGTAACTCATCAGGCTAACGCCTCTCTGATTACCAGGTCTCTAGCTCCAGCTCTGCTAATGATCACACATTTATACTTCTGTAGAGTCTACAGCGGTCTGGGACAGAGAACAAAGCCTGTTCATCCACTTCAATCTGTGTCTGTGCCTAGTTTTAGAAACTCTTTGTAAGATCAAATTAACGATTACACTAATCCTTTCTCAATGGAGAAAAAATAATATGCAATACTACACATTTTAGAATCTTCTTACAAGCAACAGTTAATGAAAATGATGAAAACAGAGATAATGATCACGTTAAATTCTATTAGCCTTACCTCAAAACTTGCAGGACCAGCCTACCTTAAACTCTAAATAGATTAATATTATAATACAGTTATGCATCTGGTACCATCACTTCATGGGAAATAGATGGGGAAACAGTGGAAACAGTGTCAGACTTTATTTTCGGGGGCTTCAAAATCACTGCAGATGGTGATTACCGCCATGAAATTAAAAGACACTTACTCCTTGGAAGAAAAGTTATGACCAACATAGATAGCATATTCAAAAGCAGAGACATTACTTTGCCAACAAAGGGCCATCTAGTCAAGGCTATGGTTTTTCCAGTGGTCATGTATGGATGTGAGAGTTGGACTGTGAAGAAAGCTGAGTGCTGAAGAATTGATGCTTTTGAACTGTGGTGTTGGAGAAGACTCTTAAGAGTCCCTTGGATTGCAAGGAGAGCCAACCAGTCTGTTCTAAAGGAGATCAGCCCTGGGATTTCTTTGGAAGAAATTATGCTAAAGTTGAAACTCCAATACAATGGCCACCTCATGCAAAGAGTTGACTCACTGGAAAAGACTCTGATGCTGGGAAGGATTGGGGGCAGAAGAATAGGGTATGACAGAGGATGAGATGGTTGGATAGCATCACGACTCGATGGACGTGAGTTTGAGTGAACTCCGGGAGTTGGTGATGGACAGGGAGGCCTGGCATGCTGAGATTCATGGGGTCGCAAAGAGTCAGACACGACTGAGTGACTGGACTGAACTGAACTGAACTGAACTGATGCACCACTAAGCAAACTCTGATCCTCACAGTCAAAGGTTTTGGCATGGTCAATAAAGCAGAAACAGATGTTTTTCTGGAACTCTCTTGATTTTTCGATGATCTAGTGGATGTTGCCAATTTGATCTCTGGTTCTTCTGCCTTTTCTAAAACCAGCTTGTACATCTGGGAGTTCATGGTTCACGTATTGCTGAAGCCTGGCTTGGAGAATTTTGAGCATCACTTTACTAGCATGTGAGATGAGTGCAACTGTGTGGTAGTCTGAGCATTCTTTGGCATTGCCTTTCTTTGGGATTGGAATGAAAACTGACCTTTTCCAGTCCTGAGGCCACTGCTGAATTTTCTGAATTTGACGGCATATTGACTGCAGCTCTTTCACAGCATCATCTTTTAGGATTTGAAATAGTTCAACTGAAATTACATCACTTCCACTAGCTTTGTTCATAGTGATGCTTCCTAAGGCCCACTTTACTTCACATTCCAGGATGTCTGGCTCTAGGTAAGTGATCACACCATCATGATTATCTGGGTCATGAAGATCTTTTTTGTACAGTTCTTCTGGGTATTCTTGCCACCTCTTCTTAATATCTTCTGCTTCTGTTAGGTCCATACCATTTCTGTCCTTTATTGTGCCCATTATTGCATGAAATGTTCCTTTGGTATCTCAAATTTTCTTGAAGAGATCTCTAGTCTTTCCCATTCTATTATTTTCCTATATTTCTTTGCACTGATCACTGAGGAAGGCTTTCCTATCCCTCCTTGCTATTCTTTGGAACTCTGCATTCAAAAGGGTATATCTTTCCTTTTCTCCTTTGCTTTTTGCTTTTCTTCTTTTCACAGCTATTTGTAAAGCCTCCTCAGACAGCCATTTTGCTTTTTTGCATATCTTTTTCTTGGGGATGGTCTTGATCCCTGTCTCCTGTATAATGTCATGAACCTCATTCCATAGTTCATCAGGCACTCTGTCTATCAGATCTAATCCCTTAAATTTATTTCTCACTTCCATTGTATAATCATAAGGGATTTCATTTAGGTCATAGTTGAATGGTCTCATGATTTTCCCTACTTTCTTCAATTTAAGTCTGAATTTGACAATATGGAATTCATGATCTGAGCCACAGCCAGTTCCTGGTCTTATTTTTGCTGACTGTATAGAGCTTCTCCGTCTTTGGCTGCAAAGAATATAATCAATCTGGTTTTGGTGTGGACCATCTGGTGATGTCCATGTGTAGAGTCTTCTCTTGTGTTGTTGGAAGAGGGTGTTTGCTATGACCAGTGAATTCTCTTGGCAAAACTCTATTAGCCTTTGCCCTGCTTCATTCTGTACTCCAAGGTCAAATTTGCCTGTTATTTCAGGTGTTTCTTGACTTCCTACTTTTGCATTCCAGTCCCTTGTAATGAAAAAGACATCTTTTTGGTGTTAGTTCTAGAAGGTCTTGTAAGTCTTCATAGAACTGTTCAACTTCAGCTTCTTCAGCATTACCAATCATGGCACAGACTTGGAATACTGTGATATTGAATGGTTTCCCTTAGAAATGAACAGATATCATTCTGTTGTTTTTGAGATTGCATTCAAGTATTGCATTTCAGACTCTTTTGTTAACTATTACGGCTACTCCATTTCTTCTAAGGGATTCTTGCCCACAGTAGTAGATATAATGGTCACCTGGTTTAAATTCACCCATTCAAGTCCATTTTAGTTCGCTGATTCCTAAAATGTCAATGTTTATACTCTTTGACTGTGTGGATCACAATAAACTGAGGAAAATTCTGAAAGAGATGGGAATACCAGACCACCTGACCTGCCCCTTGAGAAATCTGTATGCAGGTAAGGAAGCAAAGTTAGAACTGGACATGGAACAACAGACTGGTTCCAAATAGGAAAAGGAGTCCATCAAGACTGTATATTATCACCCTGCTTATTTAACTTATATGCAGAGTACATCATGAGAAACGCTGGACTGGAAGAAACACAAGCTGGAATCAAGATTTCTGGGAGAAACATCAATAGCCTCAGATATGCAGATGACACCACCCTATGGCAGAAAGTGACAAGGAACTAAAAAGCCTCTTGATGAAAATGAAAGAGGAGAATGAGAAAGTTGGCTGAAAGCTCAACATTCAGAAAATGAAGATCATGGCATCTGGTCCCATCACTTCATGGGAAATAGATGGGGAAACAGTGGAAACAGTGTCAGACTTTATCTTTTTGGGCTCCAAAGTCCCTGCAGATGGTGACTGCAGCCATGAAATTAAAAGACGCTTACTCCTGGGAAGAAAAGTTATGACCAACCTAGACAGCACAATAAAAAGCAGAGACATTACTTTGCCAACAAAGGTCCATCTAGTCAAGGTTATGGTTTTTCCAGAAGTCATGTATGGATGTGAAAGTTGGACTGTGAAGAAAGCTGAGCACCAAAGAATTGATGCTGTTGAAGTGTGGTATTGGAGAAGACTCTTGAGAGTCCCTAGGACTGCAAGGAGATCCAACCAGTCAATCCTAAAGGAAATCAGTTCTGAATATTCATTGGAAGGACTGACTTTGAAGCTAAACTCCAATACTTTGGCCACCTGATGCCAAGAGCTGACTCATTTGAAAAGACCCTGATGCTGAGAAAGACTGAAGATGGAGGAAAAGGGGACGACAGAGGATGAGAAGGTTAGATGGCATCACCAACTCAATGGACATGAGTTTGAATAAACTCTGGGAGTTGGTGATTGTTAGGACCAAACTGGAGCCAGGATAGGCTCTAAGGGGCAGGCTAGGCCTGAGGTTTAGTCTCTAGGAAAGCTGAGGCACTGGGAACTCCCGCAGGCAGTGTAGCTAGACCAATCAGAAAAATCCCCGTAGCCCCCGGCCCGCCAGACCCAAGCCAATCCAGATAGGGATGCGAGGTTTAAAAGTCCCGTGCGCGTACGGTTTAACCAATCAGCTATGCTGTTACAGAAACAAAGAACCGTCTGTATAAAAGTAGATGTGATTCAGAGCTTGGGGCTCTTGTTGGATTCCACTGTGCTGGATCCAACTCGAGCTAGCAATAAATCCCTTTATGCTTTTGCATTGCTGTAGACATCTTATTCTCTCAGTTTTGGGGACTCGGACTCTGGGCATAACAGTGATGGACAGGGAAGCCTGGCGTGCTGCAGTCCATGGGGTTCGCAAAGAGTCAGACACAACTGAGCGATTGAACTGAACTGAACTGAAGCAAACTGTGCTAGTGGCATGACTGACTGTATAGACTTGGAAGGTTCCTCTTGCAGTTGGATGGCTAATTTCCCAAAGATCTGCAAAGAACCATCAAAACCATAAATTGAGGAAGGGATCTGTAGACAGGCTCTGAAATGCAGCCACATTGAATATTAAGCAAGGATACAAGCAATATTATTTGGAGCGTTCCCCTGCTGGGCAGCAGGGAAAAATGGGAAAGGACTTTCCATTACTATGAAAACCACATGGATCAGAGAGAAGGGACACATTCCAGATGGGGAATCACCTCGAATGACGATCTTGGACTCAGTTGAGAGAGGCCAGTTCCTTAGACAATAGGATTTGATCTGAATTTGAAATAGCAAGACGGAAGATGAGAAAAGAACTCCTTCTTAGTCTCTACCATTTACCTGTTTCCCTCCAAAACAGCCTTTACCATCTCTGCTCAGATAGCTGGAAATTAAACATTTAACTGTCAAGTACAATGACTTTTATTTTTTTGTAGCTCTTACATATTTCAATTTATCTATGGTTTTATATTTCAAACACATCTCTTAAAGATTATACATAGCTTTATCCTTCTCCTGTTCTCCCTAGTCTGATAATCTCTATCTTTTATTTAGAGGGCATGGTTCACTTACATTTAATGTAATTACGGAGATTACGTTTTTCCACCATATTGCTCAAGTTGAAAATCCCCCTTCTATTCCTAATTAACAGTGGGTTTTTTTTTCATATCATGAATACCTTTTGAACTTTGTCAAATGCTTTTTCTGCCCCTATTGATGTAATCATATGTTTTTTGTTCTTTATTCTACTGATATCGTGTATCACATTAATTGGCTTTCACATATTTAACCAGTCTTGCACCACTGGGGGTGCTTCCATGATAGCTCAGTTGGTAAAGAATCTTCCTGCAATGCAGGAGACCTCGGTTCAATTCCTGGGTCAGGAAGATCCCCCGGAGAAGGGATAGGCTACTCACTCCAGTTTTCTTGGGCTTCCCTTGTGGCTCGGCTGGTAAAGAATCTGCCCGCAATGCGGGAGACCTGGGTTCGATCCCTGTGTTGGGAAGATCCCCTGGAGAAGGGATGCTACTTCCTTTCTCCACTGGGATGCTACTTAGCTACAGTGTTAGATTCTTTTTTTTTTGTATATTGCTAGATTCAATTTGCTAGTATTTTTCTTGAAGATTTTTACATTTCTATTCACAAAAGCTACTGGCCTATGAGGTATTTTTTTCTTGTGATATCTTCATCCAGTTTTTAAAAATTAATTTATTGTTTTATTGAAGGATAATTGCTTTACAGAATTTTGTTGTTTTCTGTAAAACCTCACCATGAATCAGCCATAGGTATACATATAATCCCTCCCTTTTGAACTACTCTTATTTTAAGCCTTTAAAATAACAAACTCTAAGTGATTTCAGACAAGCACATGTGAATCACATCAATGGTATCTTCAATTCTTTTTCCTTGGCCCTTTTTTATCACTGGACACAGCTTTACTAAACATTTACACATACGTTTCCATATAAATATTCCATTAATATATCTGCCATTCTACAACTTTCTGTCCTTAAAGACACAGAGATTATGCATGGCAACCATCCTATGTACACACAAAAACAGAAAGACTTATCTGCATATGCAATATAACCCTTCTTCTCCTTACAAGGAACAAAGCAACTTTAAATGGAAAGCTGAAGGTAATGTGAAACGATGACTTTTTCTCTTCCCAGCCTGCATCTCTGCATCCTCAAATAAACAAAGCATCGAAGTTGGTTTCTTTACTTGCTCTCAAGTAAGAAAGACAAAATGGTATAAGTGCAGAGCTCCAATGTTAGAACCTCTAAGAAGATCTTCTAAAGAATATTAATAGCTGGGCCCCACTCCAGATTCGCATGTAACTGGTTGAGTAGAAGGTGCCTTAAATTTAGAGACAGATGGGCCTGTATTTGAGCCCCTTTTCAATCACTGTTTACAAACTGACACCACCTTCTCAATTTATGGTTTTGATGGCTTTGTAGATCTTTGGGAAATTAGCTATCCAACTGCAAGAGGAGCCTCCCAGGTCTCAAATGGTCAGGCATGCCACTAGCACAGTTTGCTTAGAGGTGTTCTACACTATGAGCCCCTTCTCGATCACTATGAGTTCTACGCTAAATCACTGAAATTCTCTGCCTCAGTTTTCTAACCTCTACAATGGGAATGATATTGCCAAGAGAAGCAGAGCTATTACACACAAAATCCCCAGCTCACTCTGGCAAATGGTACCTCTCCAAGAAGGGCAGTTTATTGTTATTAGTATTCGCTATTCTTCAGGTTTCTGATAGTAAAACAGAAACCAAAGTAAGAGAGAAGGCTATGCAGGCTTCAGGGATTCAAACATGCTTTAAATGTCATGCTGTTTAGCAACTATGTCCATGAAACATTGCACAGGATCTCAAAATACTATGGGACATTTTAAAAAGGTAACAAAATGCCATACTGGGCAATAATGTATTCTGACTTTTATCACAAACTCCTTTTTATTAAGTGATATAATTTAACACAAATATATTAACTGCCTGGGTTTTTATATGACCAATGTTTTTAAACTACAACTGAGTATAATAGAAGGCTCTTTAATGTTTATTTAACAGTAGAGCATTACTTGTGTGTAAATGAAGCCTGAAATTAGTGGTCTGCTGTATAATGGTGCTGTTCCTTATTTTTATTTTCTAAGTCACGTATGAATTTATGCTGAAACGAATCTGAGTAGATACAAGCTGGACATACTACCGAGATGTTATTAAGCTGTCACGGCCTGATAGTTCTCAGCGCCATGTCCTTTGTGCAATGCCTTGCTCCCAAATGCCACCAACGCAAACTGTGCAACTATAAAAACCAAGTGCAAACAGGAAGAAAGCAAACACGTGCACACGTAGGGGGAAGTCATTTCCTTTTGTACACTGACTTGAATCACAAACTGAGGTTTTCACTAAAGCAACCCCACATGCCTATAAATACACCAGAAGAACACCAGAGAAAACCACGCAAGCAGAGGCGCCCGGGCTGCACCATGGCTCCTGACTTTCACACATCCTTCCCCCATTCACAAAAAGTCCCAGCCCTGTTGCTAAAAACAAAGATGAACAGGGCATGAGGAGAGTGGGCGTAGGACCTGAGGCACCGCCCCAAACACTTTCAATCACTATTCTGAACATTTCAAGAATGTCAAAAATATGCTATGCTGAACACTTTTCAATAGGTATCAACCAAAAGCACATTTTTTTTTTCCCCACAAATGAACGGGGAAAAAAGTCCCAACTCTGGCATCTTTGTGTCTCCTGGTTCTTTTCTCTGGGAAAATATATCACTTTTAATTCATGTTTGTTCTTATAATGGACTTGAGTCTTTGAGGTCTTTCCTGCTTAGAGTGCTCTTAATGTACAGTCAATATACATGGAAAGTTCACACTAATTATATACAGCTCAAAGGATTTCAAAATGTCTCCCCGAAAGCTTTGCCTTTCTCCTCAAAATTCCCAGATGAGTTGCCTAGAGGGTGATTTTTCAACAGATCAAAACAGCCTCCTCTCGGAAATGGATTTCCCACAAAAGTGGGCAACGTGAAAGGATGTGAGGTGATGGCTCTGGTTCCACAGATGCCGTGCGGGGAACACAAGCAGTCTCTGCCTCAAGGCACGAGGGACCACCCTCCCTCTACCCTGTGCTTCCCTGACCGCCTTTTCCTCTGCTTTCATTGTTTGTGTTGGGCTGTGCTTACTTCAGAGGTCCTAGGCCTTCTCATTTGGAATTTCTACTGAAGTCAGCAGATGCACTTGGCTTGCAGCTCCCTTGTACCTCTTCAGTGTTTGATGGAGTTCACTCTTTCTTTTGCAGAGCCCTTATTGCTACTTTTATTTTTTTAATTAAATTTTTGCTTTAGGTTATAGTACAGTTGATATACAATGTTGTGTTAGTTTCAGGTGTACAGAGAAGTGATTCAGTTACACATACACATATATCTTTTCTTTTTTCAGATTCTTTTCTCATTTAGGTTATTGTAGAATACTGAGTAGGGTTCCCTGCTATACAGGAGGTCCTTGTTGATTATCTGTTTTACATATGGTAGTGAGGGTATGTTATGATGGGATTAATTCTTAAATGTGTGCTCACACCAACTCAATGCCACACGTATCTCAGTCTCTCTGGGGTCTTTTCCTTACACCCTCACATGTGGGGTCTGCACCAGCCTTCTCCCATCTCAACCAACATGAAGAATGACTAAAATGCAGGATCAGGGATGCAGGAGAAGTGGCCAAAATTGGAGGAGCAGGAAGTCCCGGAGCTCACCTCCTCCCTCAGGCCCCCAAACCACACCTACCTAGAGAGCAACTATTGTTGGGACTTATCTGAAGACCAGCGGAAAAGAGTTTCCACAGCAAAAACAGGAGGCAGGGCCTCGCAGCCAACCAGCCAAGGACAAGCAACCTACCACATGTCTACAGTAGCTGCCCACCATCAGAGAAGGACCCGTGCAGCCCACACAGATGTCACTCTCTATCACGTCACTCTGATGACAAGAGGGGCATTTGCTGCTGGATCCCCACAAAACGTATCCTACATGAGGCTACTTCTCCAAGACTGGGAAATGTGACTAACCTAGACACAAAGAATTAGGCAAAATGAGGTGACAAAGGAATATGTCCTAAATAAAGAAACAACATAAAACCCTAGAGGAAGAACTAAGTGAAAAGGAGATAAGCAATCTACCCAATAAAGAATTTAAGGCAAAGATTGTAGAGATGCTCTAAGAACTTGGGAAGAAGAATGAATGAACACAGTCAAAAGTTTAACAAAAGGTTATAAAATATAAAGAAGAACCAAAGAGATCTGAAGAAATAAAATTGAAATAAAAAATACACTAGAAGAAAACAATAATAGATTGGATAAAATAGAAGAATGGATCCGCAAACTAAAAGAAAACTAATGGAAATTAACCAAACTGAATTGAAATTCTCTTTCTTTATTTTAATTAGGACAGTTGAAGAGGATCTCTGAGACAACATCAACCATACTAACATTTTGTATTATAGGGGTCCCAGAAGAAAATGTAAGGAAAGGGCAAAGAATGTATTTGAAGCAATAGTAGCTGAAAACTTCCCTAACTCAGAAACTGAAATAGACATCCAGGTCCAGGAAGCATTAGCATAGTATCAGTTCAGTCGCTCACTCATGTCCGACTCTGTGACCCCATGGACTGTAGCACCTCAGGCTTCCCTGTCCATCACCAACTCCCAGAGCTTGTTCAAACTCATATCCATTGAGTTGGTGATGCCATCCAACCATCTCATCCTCTGTCATCCCCTTCTCCTCCTGCCTTCAATCTTTCCCAACATAAGGGTTTTTTTTCAAATGAGTCAGCTCTTTGCATCAGGTGGCCAAAGTACTGGAGCTTCTGCTTCAACATCAATCCTTCCAATGAATTCAGGACTGATTTCCTTTAGGATGGACTGGTTGGATCTCCTTGCTGTCCAAGGGACTCTCAAGAGTCTTCTTCAACAAGACAGTTCAAAAGCATCAATTCTTCAGTGTTCAGCTTTCTTTATGGTCCAACTCTCACATCCATAAATGACTGCTGGAAAAACCATAGCTTTGATTAGACAGACCTTTGTTGGCAAAGTAATGTCTCTGCTTTTGAATATACTGTCTAGGTTTATCATAGTTTTTCTTACAAGGAGCAAGCATTTTCTAATTTCATGGCTGCAGTCACCATCTGCAGTGATTTTGGAGCCCAAAAAACTAAAGTCTCCCACTATTTCCATTGTTTCCTCATTTATTTGCCATGAAGTGATGGGACCGGATGCCATGATCTTCATTTTATGAATGTTGAGTTTTAAGCCAGCGTTTTGACTCTCCTGTTTCACTTTCATCAAGAGGCTCTTTAGTTCCTCTTCACTCTCTGCCATAAGGGTGATGTCATCTGCATATCTGAGGTTATTGGTATTTCTCCCGGCAATCTTGCTTCCAGCTAATGATTCATCCAGCCCATCATTTCATATGATGTACTCTGCATATAAGGTAAATAAGCAGGGTGACAGTATACAGCCTTGACATACTCCTTTTCCTATTTGGAACCAGTCTATTGTTCCATGTCTGGTTCTATCTATTGCTTCTTTACCTGCATACAGATTTCTCAGGAGGCAGGTAAGGTGATCTGGTATAGAAATCATAGAGGAAGCATAGAGAGTCCCAAACAAGATCAACCAAAAAAGATATACATGAAGACGCATTATAATTAAAACAGCCACAATGAAAGATGAAGAGAATATTAAAAGCAGCAAGTGAAAAGCAACAAGTTACATGCACGGGAACTCCTATAAGATCATCAGGTTGCTTTGGCAGAAATTTTGCAGGCCAGAAGGAAATGTCACAATATATTTAAAATGATGAGAGGAAAAATAAACTAAAAGAAGAATACTCCGTAAGGCTGCCATTCAGATTTGAAGGACAGATAAAGAAATTTACAGAAAAGCAAAAGCTAAGAGTTCAGCAGAACTAAGCCAGCTCTATAAGAAATGTTAAACGGATTTATCTAGGTGAAAAGGAAAAGACAACTAAAGTAAGAAAATTATGAAAGAAAAATTCTGATTGGTAAAAGCAAACCTCATTTTTGAGGCAAATCTCAAAAGTAAAACTAGCAGATCGACCACTTATAGAGCTGGTAGGAAGGTTACAAGACAAAAGTAGTAAAATCATCCATATCCACAGTATGTAGTTAAGGGCTACCCTGACAATGGCACCAACTGCCTCATTAGGGATGTGTGTTGTCATGGTGACGCAAGGTAAGAGCATGGAGATGGGAGGTGCAATAGCTGTACCGCTTGGAAATGTTTACTTCTTCAAGATGGATTTAAGACACTGTGTAGCCTACAACCATGGGACAGCAGTCTGCTCCACCTTGAAGTTAGTACGTGATGTTCAAGTTTTGCAAACCAGACTATCATCCCTAGAGAAACCACAGGGAGGGCTCAAGGCCCACAAGTGGGGATGAGGCCAGAGTAGAGCTGCAATCCAGGGGAGTGAGGGTCAGAATGGACTCGATCTGGCTTTCAGTCCAAGCCACGTTGATTCTGGTGGTGAAAAGCTGGAAGATGGACCTCAGTTCTTGTCTTCTTTGCAGAAAGAATTCAGCAAAGACACCAAGATTGTGAAAGAGATAAAATCATTTATTAGAAGCACATAACCTGTGAAAAATCATATGGCCAACTTGGAGTGAGTTCAGCACTGTAAGGACAACTTAGGTTGTTTATATAGGGGCAATTTTCTGTTTGTTTGTTTCCCCCCTAGCCAGCCATCTCTACGGGTGTGCATCTCTCAACCACCATGGATTCTAGTTGGCCTCCTCTCCCTCCTTTTGCCCTCACCCTGGGCTGAGGGCCTTCTCTGTGCGTGTCTGGCAGGGACATCCACAAGAACACAGGCAGTCTCATCCCAGCGCTCCTGCCAGTATCCCATCTCGAAGCATCAGCAGGAGGTCAACCAGCTGCAACTGACCAGCCTGGAGCCTGTCCACCTCCCACCTCAGTGTCGTGGGCCACGTTGCCTCCTGTGCTCAGTAAGAGCCACACTGCTCTTCATTTACTGCCCGCCCTATCTTGGAACTCATCACTTCGTTTGACATGTTTTTGAGAATGCCTCCCACGGACACAGCATTGTGCCAGGTGCCACAGGAGAGAGCAGAGAATCAGGCACCTGCCCTCAAAAACTGAGTTAATCTGTGGAACATTGAGATTGCTGGCTTGTATGAGCCTCTGAGTTGTATCTGGGTCAGGAGATCTATGGTGAAGCCCTGACTAGAGAACTGTGCCTTTCATATCTGCCTTCACTGGTCCTTTTTAAATCTTTATCTATAGTTGCATGCCCAGAAATGCTTTAGAGATGCCTAGTTCATCATTATTTCGTTATAAAAAAACTGTATACCAGAATCAGATCAAGTTTTACTGGCTTTTTGTGACCCCAGGCCTTCCAGAAAATTAATAAAATCTCACTCGTAAGCCCTCCAAAATGTGAATCTTGGAACTTGATACAGAATCTGCAGTTTTAAAGGAAGGTGCCATGACCATTATCATCCCCAAAAGAAGTCTACCCACCACGACTTCCCTGGTAGTCCAGGGGCTAAGACTCCAGGCTCCCGATGCAGGGGCCCAGGTTGGATCCCTGGTCAAGGAGCCAGATCCCACGTGCAGCAGCTAAGTGTTGCATGCTGCAGATCCCACGGGCGGTAACTAAGAACTGTTGTAGCCAAATAAACAAATATTTTTAAAAGATTACCCACCAAGTAAATGAGGGCACATCTGAAGGGAGTAGTTATTAGAACATTCCAAACCAATATGTACAAGATGGAGAAATGTTAGCTAAAAACCATTTTGAACCAGACAGAGTAGCGTGGGTGAAAAATGAGTGGGAACACATCAAATCGGAACTTGTGGAGTGATTGCCCAGTCCAAGGCCAGCATCTGGACATCTGTAATGGGTCAGCACCACGCTGCCATTTACATGAAAGGTACTGCTCAGGGATCAGATCAGTACACCCAAATCTCCTTAGGAGGAGGTGGTTCAGAGCTCTCTCTCATGAACATGTCCAGAGATGGGGCACAACAGAAGGCAAAGGTACAAGATGTGGCTATGATGACCAGAGAAAAGCGTAAAATAATACTCATCAATTAAAGAAATGAGAAGAGTATGCAGTGAGGGCTACGTCTACAGAGAAACTATGCAAAGCAAGAGTTTGAGGAGGTCAGTATTCTCATTTAACAGCTACTAAGTCCACCCATCAGAGACGAGATTTCTCCTTCAAAAGAGGAAAAAAAAAAAAAAAAAACCCACTAGCAGCGTGTTGTGGACATGGCAGATCTGAGTGCCAGACAACAGAGACTCTTCCTGAAGGGACATGCTGGCAGAGAGGAGACCTGGGATCTCCTGGGTGGAACCGCCACCAGGAGGTTATGTGAACCCCTAGGGAGAGTGAGAGAGAAGAAAATTCTGAATGGTCCCTACCTGTCATCTTGTTTTGAGATGCAGAGGGAGAGTAAAACAAACAAATCCAATTTCCAATAATGGTTTTGAATGATGACATCACAGCCTTACGTTTGAAATGCTAAGTAGTTGCTCCCAGCATGCCAATAGAGAATTGATACCATTTTTCAAGTTAACTCACAAAACAGAAAAATTGACCAGTTCCTAAAAGATACAGAAAGAAATGCTAGGAAGAAAAACTTACTTTCAATGTGTTTGTATATTAAAGTAATTAAATAAAAACTATGGGGCAGGGACAAAAGGATTCAAGGACTAAAAACTGCCTTCTCAGAAAGCTCACCAGGCAGTATCATACAATGAGGAACTTAAAGGGACTTAACCTTTCTGCTTGACCCGTGGCAGAATTAAATTATATCTTCCCAACCTGATTTCTCCCATGAAATCTATTCTGTTTAGGATGAAGGTCAAGTACCAAGTGAGAATGATTTAGCGCTGCCCTTCAAATCCAATTCCATAGTCACAGTCTTGTCTCAAAATACCAGCCGGACATCAAAGATGAAAAGAAAAAAAATTGACACCAAAAAATGCAGCCACACTCTCAAGAAAATTATGAAGCTAGAAAAGGACCATTTCAAATTCTATCATCTTCACATACAAACAGCATTTTCATTCATCAAACACTAAGCAAATACAGAGTTCCTAGCTGGTCCCACTGTTTGCAGCGTCTCACCTTTCACACCGAGCAGCAGAACCTGACTTCTTTTGAAAAGCTGCAGTGCTTACATTAAATTCTTTTCTTTCCCTTTCTGCCCATGCATAATAGCCACTTGACTCCACAGAAAGGAAAATTCGACAACCAGGGCATTACTGAAAATTCTTCAAAAACAGGCAGGACCAAAATAGCACAGAGGAGAAGCATAGCACTCTTTGGTCTATAATACAAACCTATAAGAAGCGTGGAATGGAGAAAATAGTCTTTATCATCACCTGTGCAATAATGAACCAGGAGAGTTTTCGAGGAAGAAGATGTCATTTAAATAGAAGTCGTAAAACAAGTGAGCTGGCAAGACAGCTGTACGTTAAAGGAATTCTTCCCCTGCTCTTTCTTCTAAAGCACTGTTGAGGCATGCCAGAGATTAAAATTATTCTTCATGGATAAAAAAAAGGGTTTTAATTACATAGTCTTATAAAGATGAATTAACCAATATAAGTTAATTGAGTACCAATTATGTGCTCTGCTTTCTACTACATCTTTACAAAGTAACAGAGGAAGCATTGTTCAATTTCAGAAAGCTACAGTCTGATTAGAGCCATCAGACACCTTGGTGTCAAAAGCTAAATTTCAGGGCAAAACAGCAAAATGTAAGTTGTCTCCAGTAGTACATGACGTAACTCATGGTTGTGTAATCAGACATGGCATGAACTTAAGGGGACAGGATGGCACCATGAACTTGGCAGACTGAAATGGGCCTTGACATGAGGTTACAATTCCTTGCATCTTTGCAGGAGAAGAAAGAACAGAAGAACCGGAGAAGTCACAGGTATGGAGGCTGAAGGCAGAAAGGCTCGAATTCTCCGGGGAAGCAGACGAGAGCAGCGGGCTCGGCAGCTCCCTGAGGCCAGTTCACAGCTGCTCAGGTCTAGGCCCAGGACTTTTTATATATTAGGATGATTATATCTACGGTCACATTATACATCTATGGGAACATCTGCCTAATACCCTTCTTCTCAGGCTCGTGGCAATGGACAAGTTGACCCACCTCTTCCCCTTTTTTTTTTCTTTTCTTTTTGCTGCTTGCAATGGACCCTCCCAGTCATTTTTAAGTGTACATGTCAGTGGTATTAAGTACATTCATATTATTGTACAAACACCACCACCATTCATCTCCAGATTCCTTTCATCTTGCAAAACTGAAATTTTGTTCCCATTCAGCAATAACTCTCACCCCCCTCCACCCAGCCACTGGCAACCACCATTCCACTTTCTTTCTCCTTTACAACAAAACGTTTCCCATTTCTCCCCTGTGTCCCAGCCTCTAGGAACCACCATTCTACTCTCTGTTACTGTGACTTTGGCCTTTCTTTCCTTTTTTCGGTAAAACTTTAGTTATAAGTTCATGCAATATTTGTCTTTCTCTGTCTGGTTTATTTCACTGGGTATAATGTCCTCCAGGTTCATCCATGTTGTCACTAATGGAACAATTTTCTTCTGCTGCTAACTCACTTCAGTCGTGCCCAACTCTGTGCGACCCCACAGATGGCAGCCCACCAGGCTCCCCCGTCCATGGGATTCTCCAGGCAAGAACACTGGAGTGGGTTGCCATTTCCTTCTCCAAATTTTCTTCTAAGACTACAATATCCCACTGTGTGTGTGTCTGTGTGTGATACCATATTGTCTTTATATGTTCATCCATTGACTGACAGATTGTTTCCATATCTTGGCTACTGTCAATAATGCTGCAATGGACATGTGAGAGCAGACATTTCTTTGAGGTAGTGATTTTATTTCCTCTGGATATAGACCCAGAAGTAGAATTGCTAGATTGTATGGCAGTTCTTTTAATTTAAAAGACACTTACTGCATGGAAGGAAAGTCATGACCAACCTAGATAGCATATTCAAAAGCAGAGATATTACTTTGCCAACAAAGGTCCATCTAGTCAAGGATATGGTTTTTCCAGTAGTCATGTATGGATGTGAGAGTTGGACTGTGAAGAAGGCTGAGTGCTGAAGAATTGATGCTTTTGAACTGTGGTGTTGGAGAAGATTTGAGAGTCCCTTGGACTGCAAGGAGAGCCAACCAGTCCGTTCTAAAGGAGATCAGTCCTGGGTGTTCTTTGGAAGGAATGATGCTAAAGCTGAAGCTCCAGTACTTTGGCCACCTCATGTGAAGAGTTGACTCATTGGAAAAGACTCTGATGCTGGGAGGGATTGGGGGCAGGAGGAGAAGGGGATGACAGAGGATGAGACAGATGGCTGGATGACATCACAGACTCAATGGATGTGAGTCTGAGTGAACTCTGGGAGTTGGTGATGGACAGGGAGGCCTGGCATGCTGCGGTTCATGGGGTCACAAAGAATCGGACACAACTGAGCGACTGATCTGATCTGATCTGATGGCAGTTTTTTAAAAAAATTTTTTTTTGCAGAACCTCCATACTGTTTCTCATTGGTAACTTATTCACACTGCTTCTACCAATTCACATTCTCATCAACACCGCAAAAGGGATTCTTTTTTCTATCCTTGCCAAGACTTGTTATTTCTAGTCTTTTTGATAAATGCCATCCTAAAAGGTGTGATTTGTATTTCCTTGATGATTAATGGTGTTGAGCACCTTTTTTTGTATCTGTTAGCCAACTGTATCTCTTCTTTGGGAAAAGTCTAATCACATCCTTTGCCTATTTTTTAATTGAGTTTTGGTTTTTGTTTGTTTTTGCTATTTAGGTGTAAGAGTAATATTAACATTTTATCAGATACATGGTTTCAAACATTTTCTCCCATTCCATAGGTTGCCTTTTCATCTTGACTGATTCTTTTGCTATGTAGAAACATTTCCATTTCATGTAGTCCCACTTGTTTATTTTTGCTTTTGTTGCCTGTGTTTTGGGTGTTACATCTAAACAAATCATTGCCAAGACCAATGTCAAGGAGATTTTCCCCAATGTTTTCTTCCAAGCGTTTTATAAATTCAGAGCCTACATTTAAGTCTTTTAATCCATTTTGAGTTGACTTTTTTGTGTATGGTGTGAAATGAAGGTCCAATTTTATTTTTTTACCTGTGGGTATTCAGCTTTCCAACACTATTTACTGAAGAGATTATTTTTCATATTGTGTACTCCTGATAATTTTGTTGAAAGTCAGTTGACTGTATCTGCATGGGTATACATCTGGGCTCTTGATTCTGTTTCCATGATCTATGTGTCTGTTTTTGTGACAGTACCATACTGTCTCGATTACTACAGACCTCTAATACAGTTTGAAATCAGGACATGTGATACTCCAGCTTTGTTCTTAAGATTGCTTTAGCTATTTGGAGTATTTTTGTGGTTCTGTATAAATCTTAAAGACATTTTCCTATTTCTGTGAAAAATGCAATTAGAATTTTGATAGAGGTTGAGTTGAATCTGCAAATCACTCTGGGCAGTATGGACATTTTAACAATATTAATTCTTCCAAACCATGAGTATGTGATAGCTTTTTCTTTCTTTGTGCTTTCTTGTTGTTGTTGTTGTTGTTTTCCTGTCAACATTTTGCTTTCTTCAGGCACAGAGAGCACTGCCTGCCTTCAGACCAATCTGCTACCTCAGACTGAGTACACCTCAGGGCTGGAGCGGTGCATTAACTCTGAAACTCCTCATCGGTCACTGCCTTCTCAGCTGCCGTCTGCTCTTCCCTTTCAGTCTCTTCAGGATCTCTGTAGAAGCAGAGATCAGGCATGACCTTCAGTGGGTGCTCATGAGAGATGGTGCCACACATGTGCAGAACTTCCCAGGTGAGCACCCACCACATCAGCCCCACTGAGGGCGCTCCCTTGTTGTTGCACGGGATGGCCATGTCCAGGGAGTGCCGAGGAAAGTCGGAGTTACACAGTAGTAGGTAGGCAAGCTAACATGGAGGTTTCTGTGAGAGGCTGGTGGACAGCCCTGGGATTAGTAACTACCAGAAGTCTTGGCTCCTGGTAGGCTGTCTGAATCTGGTTAGTGAAGGTTCTGGCAGTGAAGCAGCCAGCAAAAGGAGTAGCTCCAGCGGCAGCAGCATCCTGGAGGATATGACACGGCATCAGCTGGACCTTCAGCGGCAAAAATGGCACAAGCTGCCAACAGAAGCTTCTCCCAGGTTCTCTTCAGATTCATGATGGAGAGGCCACCATGCTCCCTTTGTTGACGCACTGTTCCCTTTGGGAGTCAAGGTAGGTGCCACAAAAGTGGGTTCCTGCTGCAAGGAATCTGAGGACATCCTGTTCCTTCATTTGCAGGACATCAAGGACTCCCTCCCCTTTAAGTTACAACGGGAATCCAGAATAATTCTGTATGGACCCCTGTCTGGGTAGCATGGAAAGGTGGGAATGACTATTACTTTAGCTAATTAATAATGTCTTTTCAGCAGCACATCAAAAGATCATATATCATAACCAAATGGGATTTATCCCTGGGATGGAAGGATGTTTCAACATATACAAATGAATAAATGTTGATACAATACATTAACAAAGTGAAGGATAAAAATCACATAATCACAATCAGTGCAGAGAAAGTATTTGGCAAAATTGAGCATCATTTTGTAGTAAAAATTCTCAATGAATTAGATAAAAAGGGATTGTACCACAACTTAACAAAAGAAATGTAATGATAGGCCCACATATAACACACTCGATGGTGAAAAGCTCAAAGCTTTTCCTTTAAGATCATAACTTGATCTCAGGGTGCCTGATCTCTTTATTTCTATTCACTATGGTAGAGAAAGTCGTAGACAGAACAATTAGGCAAGAAAAATAAATAAAAAGGTATTCATTTCAGAAAGGAAGAATTACAATTGTCTCTTGGCTGTAGAATACATGATCTCATATATAGAAAACCCTGAAGACACCACTAAATATTGGTTAAAACTAACAAACTCAGTCAAGTTGCAGGATGCATAATCAACATATAGAAATCAGTTGTGTTTCTATACACTGAAAACAAGCTATCTGAAAAAGAAATTAAGAAAGCAATCCCATTTATAGTAATATCAAAAAGAATAAAATATTTAAGAATAAATTTAACCAAGTAGGTGAAAGAGACAGGAGAAAGAAGCAACTCTGCTAACCACACAAACACATCTCTTCTTGTCTTGAACATGTACATGAACCTTGGACTTTGTTGGCAGCAATCTTATGATGAAGAGAAAACAAGCAAGAATATGAAAAGCCCATATAGGGGAGACAGAATGAGAAGACAGAAGGCCACTAATGCTGTCTTTGAAATAAAGGTTCAACCCTAACTCCAGATTTTTGCTGTAATAGTAAGTAAGTGTGAAGCCTCCATTAGTTTATATTACTATGTCACCTGCAGCCAAAAGCATTCCTAACTAACTCACCTGCCTCCATAACACCAAGTCTATAAGGATGCCTCAGGAAAAGCTATGTTCTTCATGCCTTGACCCTCAGGCTACTGTTAACTGTTCAAATTCCTTCCTGGGATTTTTTAAACTGAATCTAGAAAGGAAAATCAGTCCTCTCACATGGCTAAAGTCTTACAAATGTTAAACCTGGGTCACCAACAGCATTGATTTTTGCACTGAGTCATGTCTACAGTCAGAAACGTAACTGTCAATGTGCAAAGAAAGGAAGCGTGGAGGTACGTTCCGGGGGCCCCAGTTCCCTGGTGCCAGCAGCTCCCGAGCCCAGGTGCATGGCTGCCCTTCCGACAGTTTGCGGGGCTAACCATTCCTCAAAAGTGAAAGTGAGAGTCATTCAGTCGTATCCAACTTTTGGGGACCCCATGGACTGTAGTCTGCCAGGTTCCTCTGTCCATGGGATTCTCCAGGCAGGAATGCTGAAGTGGGTTGTCATTCCCTTCTCCAGGGAATCTTCCCGACCCCAGGATCAAACCCAGATCTCCTGCATTGCAGGCAGATTCTTTACTGTCTGAGCCACTCTTTAAGTTCCCATAAATCCCTCCTTTGACTAAATTAGTTTTAAGTTAGTCCCAGAATGCAAGCTATGTATTTCAAATTCTTCCCGGAAGAACTTTCTTATAAGTTTTCCATTATGCTAATATGAGAAGTAAGTGCAAATTTTCCACAGTTTTCCATAAGAAAAAGGTACAGCTCATCTTTTCCCTTAAATCAGCCTGGGAAATGCCATGATTATTTTGCACTCAAATTCTAGCTCTAATCTTAGCAGTGTAGTGACCTTGGGTAAGTTATAGAACCTCTCTGGGCCTCATTTTACTTATCTATAAAGTAAGGATGACATGGATTTCCCTAGGGTACCAGTGGCTAAGACTCCATACTCCCAATGCAAGGGACCTGGGTTTGATTCCTGGTTGGGAAATTAGATCCCACGTGCTCCAACCAAGAATTTGCATGTTACAACTAAAAAAAAAAAAAATCCCATATACTGCAACTAAGACCCACCCAGTCCTGCCAAATAAATAAATAATGAATATTTTAAAAGTTGTTCATTGAAACAAATAAGGATAATAAACTGTAACTAACTCAGAGTGTTTCTGAGAATTAAACAAATCAACACCTATAAAAATTTAGAATGACATAAAGTAACAAATGTGAACTAATACTCTTGGGCCTACATCAAAATCCTGAAAATAATGAGATACATGATCCATGAAAAATAATAAGTGACCTTTCAGCTATAGGTCCAACAAATTAATCTTTTAAGAATCTACTGTTTTTGTAGCACTTCACAGTGCTTAAGTAGCTTATAACTATAATCGGAGGCTTCCCTGGTGGCCCAGATGGTAAAGAATCTGCTTGCAATGTGGGAGACCTGGGTTCAATCCCTGGGTCAGGAAGATCCAACTGTAATCAACCTGTGCTGTGCTATGCTTAGTCGCTCAGTTGTTTCCAACTCTTTGTGATCCCATGGAGCCCGCCAGGCTCCTCTGTCCATGAGGATTCTCCAGGTAAGAATACTGGAGTGGGTTGCCTTGGCCTCTTCCAGGGTATCTTCCCCAACCCAGGGATCAAACCCAGGTCTCCCATATTGCAGGCGGTTTCTTTACCATCTGAGCCACCAAGGATGCCATGCTGCTGCTGCTAAGTTGCTTCAGTCGTGTCCGACTCTGTGTGACCCCATAGACAGCAGCCCACCAGGCTCCCCGTCCCTGGGATTCTCCAGGCAAGAACACTGGAAGGGGGTTGCCATTGCCTTTTCCAATGCATGCATGCATGCTAAGTCGCTTCAGTCGTGTCTGACTCCGTGTGACCCCATAGACGGCAGCCCACCAGGCTCCCCTGTCCCTGGGATTCTCCAGGCAGGAATACTGGAGTGGGGTGCCATTTCCATAGAGGCAAGTAAGTCAAAGATTCAGGAAATTTGTATCATCTGTCCACTAGGGTATAATTAGAAGTTGAACCCAAGGTTGTATGAATTACAAGACTCAACTTCTTTCATAATACCACACAGCCACAGAATAAGGAAACATTCAATCTTTTGGTTCTGGGTAGTAAACTAAGATGATTACAGTAGACAAATAAGGCCTAAGATGATATTTTAAAACAAAAATTAAGCCCAGACAAAATGACCCTTGAAGAATCTCTTAACTCATCTATAAACTTCTTGCACTTACTTCCTTGAAAGCACAGAAGCCAAGAATTGATTCTTTTAGGTTTCATTTTGCTTTGTGATCTAAAAATCTTTGAAGGAGGGCATACATGGAACCCCACGGGGCAAAGGGGCATCTTCTGTAAGTTCTTCTTCTGCTCAGTTGGTACAGCTGAATTTGTACCAGAATAACATGGAATATTACTTCATGGCGACCACTGCTTACGACGGCACGGACTTCACTGAAGAGGGTGGCTGCCCACTCAGGATACAATCATTCAGCTTCCCTCCAACCTTCAGGAAGGACGAAACAGCCAGCTCAAGGTCAAAGACAGAACAAAAGAGGAAAGTACAAATGTTCAGATACTTCTGTTTCCGCAAAAGTTAAGTGATTACATATTTGCCTTCTCACCCAATGGACTGCCTTCACACACCTTTATATTTGAATAAATTTTGAGATTCTAGCTAATACTGCCTATGGAACACATAGGTTTTTTAATCCCCACTCTGGCTCAAAATCCCCCAAATCATAACAGGAGAAAAAGATTTAAGGCAAACAAAACCAAAGACGAGAAGAACAACAATTAAATTTTGAAAGCTGGAGAGGAACAGAAATGAGCAGACCAGAGGAAATGTTTCAGCAGTGAGGAAACCTTCTCCAAGAGGACTGTATCATGAGCTCCCAAATGACTCAGGATGGGGGACAATGGTTATGAATGAAAGATGTTGGTAGGCAGAGAATAAGGAAATGGCTGAAATCCAAAAAACAACCAGATCACCCAGGCTTCCTTCATCAAATCTTTTATGCTTTCACCTTATCTCATACACCCAAGGGCATTTTCTTGGCAGGAGTAACAAGAGCTCCAGGCCTACCCACCTCTTGGAGCCCCAAATGTTCACAGAACACAGCTATGCAGTCTTAACCCTACCAAAGTGAAACTCAGCCAGTCGTGTCCAACTCCTTACGACCCCATAGACTGTAGGCCACCAGGCTCCTCTGTCCATGGGATTTTTCAGGCAAGAATACTGAAGTGGGTTGCCATTCACTTCTTCAGGGGATTTTTCTGACCCAGGGATCAAACCCAGATCTCCCACACTGAGGGCAGATTTTATATCATCTGAGCCACCAGGGAAGTCCAGACCCCATCAAACCTGGGCTTTATCCTCCCATTTAATTGGATCTTTACTTTCTCACTGCAGCTCCCCTGGAAACATTTTATTCTTCACTGCCCTGCACAGCTGGTCTGCAGACACTCATTTCAGTCTTATAGCTGATGTAGAATTTCCTGTCTTTTGCTACCTAGCAACTTGGGTGAAACAGAATTTAATATCCTATCACACTTACATAATCAAATATTATAAGGCTAAATACTGGTTCTTAGAAACATCATGACACACCTGTAATAGGGGAAGTGTCTGACTTGGGGTGAAGGAAAGAGCTAAATCCTTATTTTCCAAGGGAGAACATCAATAGATAATGAAAGTGTTACTCACTCAGTCAACGCCTGGCTCTTTGTGACCCTATGGATTGTAGCCCTCTAGGCTCCTCTGTCCATGGGATTCTCCAGGCAAGAATACTGGAGTGGGTTGTCATTTCCTTCTCCAGAGGATCTTTCCACCCCAGAGAGCAAACCTGAGTCTCCTGCATTGCAGGAAGATTCTTTATTGTCTAAGCCACCAGGGAAGTCCAAATATATATTTATTTGGCTGCAACAGGTCTTGGTTGCAGTATGTGGGATCTAGTTCCCTGACCAGGGATCAAACTCAGGCCCTCTGCATTGGGAGCTCACAATCTCAGCCACTGGACCAACAGGAAATCCCTCAATCGATAATGCCCAAAACGAAAAAATACATCAAGAGATGGGAGTGTACACCGAAAGATGAATGGATAAAGATGCGGTACACACACACACACACACACACACACACACACACACACACACATATACACACACACACACTGGAATACTATTCAGTCATAAAAAGAAAGAAGGCCATTTGCAGCAACATAGATGGACCTATGATCATATTAAATGAAGTGAGTTAGATAAAGACAAATGCCGTATGATATCACTTACATGTGGGATCTAGAATGTGACACAAACCCATCAGCGCCCAGAAACAGATACACAGGCACAGAGAACAGAGTTGTGGTCGAAGGGAAGGACTGGGAGTTTGGGATTAGCAGATGCAAACTGTTATGTATAGGATGGATAAACAACAAGGTCCTACTCTATAGCGCAGGGAACTATATTCAACATCCTGTGATAAGCCATAACAGAAAAGAATATTTTGAAAAGAAGGTATGTGTATATATATATGTTTGCATGCATGCTAAGTTGCTTCAGTTCTATCTGAAATAAGCACAATGTTGAAAATCAACTCTACTTCAGTGGTATTTTAAAAAAGAAATGGGAGTACAAACTTGATTTTTGGAAATATAGAGGTAAAACAGAAGAAACAGCTCCAAAAGCTGGAACCAGTTGCACAATGGAACTGTTTGCACAATGAGTTCCATACAACTGAGTGACTTATACATGTAACCTTGAAAAAATAAAAAATCAGACAAAAATAAAATACATAGGGAGGAATCTGTTCCCTCTCCTAAACTGCTAACTCCATGTTCAGTTTTGCTTTCACTTTATAAGGGTAAGTCACGTCATGATGTCAGAGTTCAGTTCAGTTCAGTTCGGTCACTCAGTCATATCCGACTCTTTGCCATGAATCGCAGCACGCCAGGCCTCCCTGTCCACCACCAACTCCTGGAGTTCACTCAAACTCATGTCCGTTGAGTCAGTGATGCCATCCAGCCATCTCATCCTCTGTCATCCCCTTCTCCTCCTGCCCTCAATCCCTCCCAGCATGAGAGTCTTTTCCAATGAGTCAACTCTTCGCAAGAGGTGGCCAATGTATTGGAGTTTCAGCTTCAGCATCAGTCCTTCCAATGAACACCCAAGACTGATCTCCTTTAGAATGGACTGGTTGGCTCTCCTTGCAGTCCAAGGGACTCAAGAGTCTTCTCCAACACCACAGTTCAAAAGCATCAATTCTTTGGCGCTCAGTTTTCTTTACAGTCCAACTCTCACATTCATACATGACCACTGGAAAAACCATAGCCTTGACTAGATGGACCTTTGTTGGCAAAGTGATATTTCTGCTTTTCAATATGTTGTCTAGGTTAGTTATAACTTTTCTTTCAAGGAATAAGCATCTTTTAATTTCATGGCTGCAATCACCATCTGCAGTGATTTTGGAGCCCCCTAAAATAAAGTCTGACACTGTTTCCCGATCTATTTACCATGAAGTGATGGGACCGGATGCCATGATCTTCGTTTTCTGAATGTTGAGCTTTAAGCCAACTTTTTCACTCTCCTCTTTCACTTTCATCAAAAGGCTCTTTAGTTCCTCTTCACTTTCTGCCATAAGGGTGGTATCCTCTGCACATCTGAGGTTATTGATATTTCTCCCGGCAATCTTGATTCCAGCTTGTGCTTCTTCCAGCCCAGCGTTTTTCATGATGTACTCTGCATAAGTTAAACAAGCATTTCTGCTTTATTGACTATGCCAAAACCTTTGACTGTGTGGATCACAATAAACTGTGGAAAATTCTGAAAGAGATGGGAGTACCAGACCACCTGACCTGCCTCTTGAGAAACCTATTTGCAGGTCACAAAGCAACAGTTAGAACTGGACATGGAACAATAGACTGCTTCCAAATGGGAAAAGGAGTACGTCAAGGCTGTTTATTGTCACCCTGCTTATTTAACTTATATGCAGAGATGTCAGAGTGGTTAACCACAAATGCACATTTTAAACAGGTTTGAGAAATCCACACAGAAACATTATAAACTAAGAGATGACACATCAGTCCATAAAGTCTTTCCCAAATGGATTCTTTCACACAGTGAGATCCTCTAATAGATCTAAACCGATTCAACCAATTTGTGGTTGAATACACTGCTTTATAGCAATATATTCATCGAAGGTAGAAAAGGAGGTGTTCGAACTGCAGCTCCCACACTATCACACTGGAGAGGATGAAATTATGTGAGATAACCACCTTAAGAAACTTGAAACAGTCACTGCTTATACTTCAATCAATATACACTTTTCAGTATTTTTTTGAATGAGGCGATCAATCCATTATGACACCCCTTAAAGCTTATGAGTTAAAATGAGTACTTTGTGAATGGTTTCTCACCTTTAGAGCAGTTCTGAAACACAGATTCACAAGCATTATCAGAAGTGTGATCAAACTCCCTGAGGACTATGGCAAATAAAGGGCTTTAGTGAAGCTGACTGTTGAAACCTGTGTTCACTGTCAACATTCAGCTATTTCCCCCATATCCACAGAGACTGTCCTCAGATCACGCCTTGTTTGATAACTTCCACCACCCAGGATGTGCTGGAGTTGTTCCAAACACTCAGATTTGTTTTTCATTACATCACAGTGGTTTTGGCTTCCTGTGTTTAACTGTTTAATGCATCATAGGTTTCAAATGATATTTTTTTCACCACAAAGGAACACGTGTCTACAAGTTCACTGCATGCACTCACAAGATTTCCCATGTACATTTTCATAGATTTATGGAGATGCCTGGAACTACTGAAATCTCTGGGTATACATCAACCATGGACACCAAATTTCTACTATGAACTCAGCTTAAAATTCAGAACTGCACACAGACTAGTTTACAGAAAGTTCTAAATCCTGTCATCCAATTTTATTCTTTTTATACTTCTAAAAAGGTAAATCATGTAATATTTAAATCTAGTTTTCATAAAATTATATCCAGCCTCAGATAGTGATTGAAATAGAAATTATCATTTTTAAATTTAACTATAATTAACCTTTTTCAGATCGTGCCAGTATGGATTAGCATGATAGCACATTCATTGTCAAGTACCAATGGCTCTATTCAGATACACTGTGTGTGTGCTCAGTTGCTCAGTCGTGTCCAACTCGGTGACCCCATGGAACATGGCCCACCAGGCTCTTCTGTGCATGGAATTTTTCAGACGAGAATACTGCAGTGGGTTGCCATTCCCTACCCTAGGGGAGTCGCCCCAGCCCCAGGGACCAAACTCACATCTCTTGCATCCCTTGCATTGGAAGGTGGATTTTTAACCACTGTGCCACCTGGACAGCCCCCATTCAGATATATTACAATTTTATCTCCATATCAGTGAATTCTAAACACTAACAACAGAAATAGTTTTCTAAGGCTTTTGCATTATCCCATACATGTTTGAGACTGTACAAGAAACATACTGTTTTTTTTCCTTATATCTTTATCCAAGTGTAGTGTGCTGTCCCACACATACATATAGGCTTATAAAATCATTCTCCTAATCAGTGATGAAAATTAATAAAATCAATTAATACACTGTGAATCAATTACACTTCAACAAAAAATAAATGAATAACAACAAAAGAAGGAATGGAGCAAAACCAAATCAAATCAACAATGAATGATACATCATCATCATCAACAATACTGAAGCCAGGCACTGGTCCCACGTTTCCAGCATAAACCTGAAGCCACGTGTGTCAGTCGTGTCTGACTCTGTGCAAGCCCATGGACTGTAGCCCTCCAGGCTCCTCTGTCCATGGAATTCTCTAGGCAAGAATACTGCAGTGGGTTGCCATTCCCTTCTCCAGAGGAACATCCCAATCCAGGGATTGAATCCTGGTCTCCTGCCTCACAGGCAGATTCTTTACCGTTTGAGCTACAGGTAAGTCCCAGTACCATAAATGATCTCCTTGGAGCTAAAAGAAGATAGCAACATGGGTCATGAACTTAGCTTCCAAGGAAGGGGTGCAGTGTAACCAGAATTTGAGGAAGTGCTAAAATGCGTCACCAGCATCTCTCAAGTATAAGGCTCCAGTGAGAAAGTGAGTAAGGAAGTCCCAAGAAAGATAGGAAACCCCACTTGGAATCACGTCATCCCTCCTTCCATCCACAGCATTCGGGCCGTAGATCCTTAATCAGGAAACACACTCCAGGTGCCATCAATGAACCTGGGGACAATGAGCTTCGCGAACAGCCAGCGGGGCAAGGATGCAGTGCGTGGTCCCTCTTCCATAAGTCCCAAGCCTAGAGCATCGCTGCACCTCCCTTCTCACACACAGGAGGCCTATACACTCCAAATGAGGAGAAGCCTTGGAAACCCAAAGGGCAAGGAAGGCAAGGATGACTCATGAACAGGATCCCTCAGGTGCATAAATCAAGTGATAGAAATGATATGATAACACAAACAGATGCCCCAAAGGCACCTGATAAAATTCAGCAGTCATTCTCAATTAAAATACTTTTCAAATTGTAATAGTTGCTATTTCTTAATACTGAGAGTTTAAAGAAACCTGATTGAAAGGAAGATTGGGAAAAAAAGAAAGATGAAGGTTAGAAGTGTTAGGCAATTCAGAATAAGAAAATGAAGTAAGTGGCAAACACGCTTTGGAGGTTGTTGGCAACACATATCAAAAGGCCTTTAACTAAACATTTCCATGTCTAAGATTTTATCCTCTGAGATAAGCCACCAGAGGTGTTAACATACATCTAAGGGCCTATCAAAATGGTAGATGAGACAGGTGTAAACACAGAACAAAAGCAACTGTAAAGGAATGTATGTGTGTGTGCCAGCTACGTGTTAACAGTAAGCAGCCATTAAAAATGCCACCCAATGCAAAAGAAATTGACTGCAAAGGGGCAGAGTATATTTCAATGATGGAAAAGTTCTATATCTTGATTGTGGTGGTAGTTATACAACTGTGTACATTAAACACACTGATAAGCTATACATTCTTAAATGAGTGAATTTCATTGTATATAAATTATAACTTTATAAAGCTGATTTTTCAAAAGGACTCTAGGTATAGATAGGGCTTCCCATTAGAGTGACAAGTGGAAAGTTGCATGGAAAAGTTTGTAGATGCAAGCAAAGGTGAAGAATTGGAGTAATTAATGAAATCAACCTACTGTATTAGGTTTGATTATAATAGAACCTACCCACTGCTGGAGCTTTAAAAATTGCCATTAATAAATAATCTGTTGCTTCAAAATAAATGTCACCCAAACTACATAAGGATATGAATTAATGATTACTATACTTTAAGTAAAATAAACTGAATAATACTATGCTCTTTATTCTGGTTAAAAAAAAAAAACACATCCATCTATGCACAGACATGCATAAAACAATGTGCCTAACTTTTCACTTTCATGCCTTGGAGAAGGAAATGGCACCCCACTCCAATGTTCTTGCCTGGAGAATCCCAGGGACGGGGGAGCCTGGTGGGCTGCTGTCTATGGGGTCACAGAGAGTCAGACATGACTGAAGTGACTTAGCAGCAGCGGCAGCAGTATAAAATTATAAGCAATTTCCAACCTTTATATTACATACGTATTGTCCAATATTTATCTAGAATAAACACATATTCCTCCTAAATTCTAAAGAAATAATAAATTTGAAGTGTTTTGGAAGTGTCCCAGTAGGGGATCTGTCCCAAGCTCAAGAGGCACGCTAGAATCTGGTCAAGTGTCAATGAAAAGCCTTCCTCCAAGTGACACAACTGATACAGGGGCAAAAATCAGATTGTATTGAGGACCAAGTGCTTGGAAATTCTTGGTAAACCAGGAGGGAATCATTGGAAAACACACAAATACAGAATAATAGCTAGATCATGTTGCCAGCAAAGAAAGACTGTTACGGTATCTATCAAAAAGGGAGTGGGAAGCAACCTGAAAGTACACCACCAGATAAACTGATAAAGATGTGGTACATATATACAATGGAATATTACCCAGACATAAACAAAGAATGAAACAATGCCATTTGCAGCAACATGGATGCAGCTAGAGATGATCACACTATGCGAAGTAAGTGAGGCATAAAGACAAGCATCACATATCATGTATATGTGGAATCTAACAAAATAATGCAAGTGAGCTTATTTAGACAAAGGAAACAGACTCACAGAAACAAATTTATGGCTGCCAAAGGGGAAAGTGGAGGGAGGGATAAATTAGTGAGTTGGGATTAATGTATACACACCACTAGAGATAATCAACAAGAAAGAAGTACGTCAAGGCTGTATATTGTCATCCTCTATATATGTCAAGGCTGTATATTGCCCCATATATTTAACTTATATGCAGAGTATATCATGAAAAATGCTGAGCTGGATGAAGCGCAAGCTGGAATCTAGACTGCTGGGAGAAATATCAGTAACCTCAGATATGTAGATGACACCACCCTTATGGCAGAAAGTGAAGAAGAACTAAAGAGCCTCTTGATGAAAGTGAAAGAGGAGTGTGAAAAAGTTGACTTAAAGCTCAACATTCAGAAAACTAAGATCATGGCATCCGGTCACATCACCTCATGGCAAATAGACGGGGAAACAATGGAAACAGTGACACACTTTATTTTGGGCTCCAAAATCCCTGCAGATGGTAACTGCAGCCATGAAATTAAAAGATGCTTGCCTCTTGTGACCAACCGAGACAGCATATTAAAAATCAGAGACATTGCTTTGTTAACAAAGGTCCATCTAATCAAGGCTATAGTTTTTCCAGTAGTCATATATGGATGTGAAATTGGACTATAAAGAAAGCTGAGCACCAAAGAATTGATGCTTTTGAACCATGGTGTTGAAGAAGACTCTTGAGAGTCCCTTGGACAGCAAGGAGATCCAACCAGTCCATCATAAAGTAAATCAGACCTGAATATTCATTGGAAGGACTGATGCTGAAGCTCAAACTCTAATACTGTGGCCACCTGATGCAAAGGACTCATTTGAAAAGACCCTGGGATGCTAGGAAAGACTGAAGGCAGGAGAAGAAGGAGACGACAGAGGATGAGATGGTTGGATGGCATCACCAACTCAATGGACCTGAGTTTTTGCAAGCTCCAGGAGTTGGTGATGGACAGGGAAGCCTGGCATGCTGCAGTCCATGGGGTCGCAAAGAGACAGACACAACTGAACAACTGAACTGAACTGAACTGCAGTGTACAGAGAACACCATACTCTGTAACAGCGTATTCATTTTTAAATGGGTGACTTTTATTGTATATAAATGATAACTCTATAAAGCTGATTTTTCAAAAGGAGTCTAGGTATAGATAGGGTGACAAGTAGAAAGTTGCATGGAAGATTGTGTAGATGCAGGCAAAGGTGAAGAATTGGAGTAATTAATGAAATCAACCTACTGCATTAGGTTTGATTATAATAGAACCTACCCATTGCTAGAGCTTAAAAAATTAACATTAATAAAGATCTGTTGTTTCAAAATAAGTGTTACCCAAACTACCTAAGGATATGAATTAATGATTACTATATTTTTAGTAAAATAAGCTGAATAACACTATGCTGTTTATTCTGGTAAAAAAAAAAATCCACATCCATCTGTGCACAGATATGCATAAAACGAGCTATAATTTTTAACAGGCAGAAGTTTTAATGGGCAAAAGAATCTGAAAAAAAACAGATATATCTATACATATAACTGACTCACTTGGTGTATATCTGAGACTAACACAACACTGTAAATCAGTTATAATCTAATAAAAAATTAAATGTAAAGAAAGAGGGTGTGATGGCCATCCCAGATTTAACAGTTTCCAAAAACCAGCAGGAAGGATGGCTTGGCAGACCATCCCACACCTTAGCCTATTGACCAGGGCCACCTCACTGGTCCAAACATGCTCAGCACAGACAAGACGGTGAAGGGCAAGGCCCCCAGAGGCAGGCACCAGGGCAGTGGTGGTGTCTTCTGCACTCACGCATCCGGCTGCAGGCCTTGGCAGAACTACAGCTAGAAACCTAGTGGCAGGGGCCCGAACAAGGGCATGTCCAAATGATCCTTGATCACCTTCAGAAAGCAGAGCACGGCCGTCCACGGTGAAGTTCAACACTCACACATCATGAGCCAGAACCCTACAGATTATAAGCCTTACCTATTGGGAGAAGAAAAGGATGCTTCCAGTGGGCATGCCTCTCTGTGCACAGAGAACAAGGCACTCCAGGCAGAGGAGACATGTAAGAAAGTGCGTTTTTAGAAGCTAGACAGTGCAGTGTGAGAAAAAATGAAGAGAGAGGTTTAAACAAAAGGTGCAAACTGCTCCCAAAGGCCTCTTGTCCAGAAAACAGACTGGATTGTTCAGAAAGGCTCCTAGGAATTTCATGAAGATCTAAAGCGTAAGACATTTACTGACTCAGCAAAAAATATATGCATACTTTAAAACTTCCTAGTCCCCAGTTCATCTCTTGTTCATGAGTTCTAAGAATAGCGTTCCAAGAATAGAGGTGAAACTCTTGAGATCAAAAAACTGGGGCCAAAAGTCTAACATGATTTCAAACAAGTGAGTTATATTTTCTAGTTTATAAAAAGGAAGTGATCTGGTTTTTTTTTTTTTTTTTTTTTTGGCATGCTGATGTACAGTTATCAGCTTCACAGGTGGCCCGGTGGTAAAAAAAATCTGCCTGTCAAGCAGGAGACGCGGGTTTGACCCCTGGGTTGGAAAGGTCCCCTGGAGGAGGACAGGGCAACCCTCTCCAGTATTCTTGCCTGGAGAATCGCACGGACAGAGGAGCCTCACCGACCACAGTGCATGGGGTCACAAGCAGACACGGCCGGGTGACAGAGTACACAGGCGCGCATGTCAAAAGTAAGTTTCAGCTTGCGCCAGCAAGTTAGCCTTCTTCTACGTATTCCTCCCTCCATTCAACGCTGAAGTCCTCATGTATTTACACTGCCCATCAGAGCGCTTTCTTTTGCAATGATCTAGGACAGACATAGAGGAAAACAACAGAATGGGAAAGACTAGAGATCTCTTCAAGACAACTAGAGACACCAAGGGAACATTTCATGCAAAGATGGGCTCAATAAAGGACAGAAATGGTACAGACCTAACAGAAGCAGAAGATATTAAGAAGAGGTGGCAAGAATACACAGAAGAACTGTACAAAAAAGATCTTCACAACCCGGATAATCATGATGGTGTGATCACTCACCTGGAGCCAGACATCCTGGAATGTGAAGTCAAGTGGGCCTTAGGAAGCATCACTACGAACAAAGCTAGTGGAGGTGATGGAATTCCAGTTGAGCTGTTTCAAATCCTGAAAGATGATGCTGTGAAAGTGCTGCACTCAATATGCCAGCAAATTTGGAAAACTCAGCAGAGGCCACAGGACTGGAAAAGGTCACTTTTCATTCCAATCCCAAAGAAAGGCAATGCCAAAGAATGCTCAAACTACCACACAATTGCACTCATCTCACACGCTAGTAAAGGAATGCTCAAAATTCTCCAACCCAGGCTTCAGCAGTACATGAACCATGAACTTCCAGATGTTCAAGCTGGTTTTAGTTAAGGCAGAGGAACCAGAGGTCAAATTGCCAACATCTGCTGGATCATGGAAAAAAGGAAGAGAGTTCCAGAAAAACATCTATTTCTGCTTTATTGACTATGCCAAAGCCTTTGACTGTGTGGATCACAATAAACTGTGGAAAATTCTGAAAGAGATGGGAATATCAGAACACCTGACTGCCTCTTGAGAAACCTATATGCATGTCAGGAAGCAACAGTTAGAACTGGACATGGAACAAAAGAGCGGTTCCAAATAGGAAAAGGAGTACGTCAAGGCTGTATATTGTCACCCTGCTTATTTAACTTATATGCAGAGTTATATCATGAGAAATGTTGGGCTGGAAGAAGCACAAGCTGGAATCAAGATTGCCAGGAGAAATATCAATAACCTCAGATATGCAGATGACACCACCCTTATGGCAGAAAGTGAAGAGGAACTAAAGAGCTTCTTGATGAAAGTGAAAGAAGAGAGCGAAAAAGTTGGCTTAGAGCTCAACATTCAGAAAACGAAGATCATGGCATCTGGTCCCATCACTTCATGGGAAATAGATAAGAAAACAGTGGAAACTGTCAGACTTTATTTTGGGGGGCTCCAAAATCACTTCAGATGGTGATTGCAGCCATGAAATTAAAAGACGCTTATTCCTTGGAAGGAAAGTTATGACCAACCTAGACAGCATATTGAAAAGCAGAGGTATCACTTTGCCAACAAAGGTCCATCTAGTCAAGGCTATGATTTTTCCAGTGGTTGTGAGATGTTCCAGTGTTATGGATGTGAGAGTTGGACTGTGAAGAAGGCTGAGCGCTGAAGAATTGACGCTTTTGAACTGTGGTGTTGGAGAAGACTCTTGAGAGTACCTTGGACTGCAAGGAGATCCAACCAGTCCATCCTAATGGAGATCAGTCCCGGGTGTGTTCATTGGAAGGACTGATGCTAAAGCTGAAACTCCAATACTTTGGCCATCTCATGGGAAGAGTTGACTCATTGGAAAAGACTCTGATGCTGGGAGGGACTGGAGACAGGAGGAAAAGGAGACGACAGAGGATGAGATGGCTGGATGGCATCACTGACTTGATGGACGTGAGTGTGAGTGAACTCCAGGAGTTGGTGATGGACAGGGAGGCCTGACGTGCTGTGGTTCATGGGGTCGCAAAGAGTCGGACACGACTGAGTGACTGAACTGAGCTTAACTGAACTGAACTGAGCAGGACAGACAGGCTTCTCCACCCTGGCACTGTGGCATTTGGGCTCGCTAACTCCTTGTTGTGGGCAATGTTCCTGTCCATCATATGACGTTTACGAGCATCCCAGGCCCCACCTTCTACATTCCACCAGCAGCCTCCAGTCCTGCAGCTATGGCCACCAGAAATGTGTAAGGACGAGGGCAAACCACCCCACCCACATTTAAGAACCACATACTTTGCAGCATTTTGACCACACATGGGATATTTCAAAGTCTGGATATTATAGACTGTCACTGGGGACTTCATAAACCTCAGTGAACTTGCTTAGAATTGAATTTAAAGAGAATAACGACATGCTTTTTAGTTGTCTGCTGTGATTTAACCTAATTTGAGGAAAATGTAAAATTTACCAGAGGGTGTGTTGAAGGGTAAGTCTTTTATCATAAAAATAAGACCATCTCATAAATTTTACAGAAAGTTTCAGTCATTCCTTTGTGTTTCCACAGCTGGCAAGAAAAGTAGGACTAGGCTAGAAGGCAGAAGTGTAAAATCCTGTTACCAACACAAACCACTGCACAATTAGCAGATGTAGGTTATGTTAGAATGAGCGTACCTATATATCATCAATGGATTCTCCATTATAAGCACCTAAGAGTGCTCTGTTTGGTGAAAACAGCCACTAAGTGTGAATAAAGGGGTTACTGCCCCAAAATTATTCCATGGAAATATATTTAAATCTTGATTCTCTTGCTCTAATCTCTATCCATCTCTTTTTTTTTTTTTTTTTGAATAATTTTTTCAGCTCTAACATACACTTTAGACCCTAAGCACCTTCTGAGACTTTTGCCTTCAGACCTTTACATCATTCAGGGGCATTTTTCAAGATGCTAAAAAATTGTATTCCTTCACAAATCACGTTCCCTTGATTTTTATACGCTAAACATCTAATCCTCACCTATCAAAATCTTTCAGTTTAAATTATAATATTCATCATCAGTTATTATTAATTACTATTGATTCAGAGAAACTTTGGAGAAGGCAATGGCACCCGACTCCAGTACCCTTGCCTGGAAAATCCAATGGACGGAGGAGCCTGGTAGGCTGCAGTCCATGAGGTTGCCAAGAGTTGGACACAACTGAGCGACTTCACTTTCACTTTTCACTTTCATGCATTGGAGAAGGAAATGGCAACCCACTCCAATGTTCTTGCCTAGAGAATCCCAGGGACAGGGGAGCCTGGTGGGCTGCCGTCTATGGGGTCGCATAGCGTCGGACACGACTGAAGCAACGCAGCAGCAGCAGCAGCAGAGAAACTTTTAGCTATTTGGGTTACTTGTCAAATTTTTTTCTCTCCCTCTTTCTAAAGCCTGAATTTTTATTTTCCACCCTGTACTCTTCTTTTTTTTATTTGACTTTTTCAAATTTATTATCTTTTCATTTATTTTAAAATTTTATTGAATTGGAGGGTTTATTTATAAATTTAACTAATAAAGTAATAAATGTAATTTATTTTAACCGGAGGATAATTACTTTACACTATTGTGATGGCCTCTGCCATACATCACCATGAACCCGCCACAGGCATACTTGCGTCCTCCCCTCCTGAAACCCCCTCCCACCGCCCTCCCAACTCCCTCGCTGCAGGTGGCCACAGAGCGCGGTTTATCTTTTAAAGGAAGCATAACTGATTGACAATGTTGTGTCCGTTTCGGCCTCACAACAATGTAAATCAGCTGTATGTATGCATATACGCCCTCCCTTGGGAGGAGTCCCCTCTCACTGTCCCCGTCCCACCCCTCGAGGTCATCGCAGAGCACTCAGCTGAGCCCCCGTGCTGGCAGCTGCCTCCCCCAGCTTCTAGTTTACACACGGGCGTGTGTATGTGAGTGCTACTCTCCCAACTCATCCCCCACCCCCATATTCACAAACCTGTTCTCTGTGTCTGCGCCTCTATTCCTGCTCTGCAGGGGAGTTCCGTCACACCCTGTGCTCCTCTTTTCCCACACGCGCCTCTCTCAGAAAACTTCCACACACTCGCAGTAAAAGCACTCCTCAGGCAAACATTTTTAATGGAGTCCATCCTGAGAGCACAGCCCCATACCAGGCGCTGTGGTGCAGGAGGTGAGCAGACACGCAGGTTCTGCCCTGAAGCCTGGAACGTAGGTTCATTCAAAATGTCAGACGCTGGAAATAAGCACAGGGGTACCTTAGCGGAGCCATCCCCATGCTCCACACAGAGCCCCTCCTCTGAGCAGGAACGTCCAGACAGCTCGACACTAGGCAGGGTGCGTGGGCTCCTGGTCCAGACCTTGGCTCCATCATTGACTATGGAGCGTGTTGGGTGTGTTACCACATGTCTCTTAGACTGAGCCTTATTAAACAGCCGGTTTATGGCTACTCTGACCTACAGAATCATTACAGCAACCTCACATTTAATAAATAATGGGGACATGGTCATATCAACATTTCCAGGATCACTGGAAGGTTCAAGTGAATTAATGAAAGTCAAACACTTAAATCATGCAATACAAATTTATTATCATCATGAACGTTTTCTGATACTCATGTCCCTCCATGAATTTGAACTTCCTATGGAGAGGCCTCTTTCTCACTCACTTCTGAGTTTACCCATTTCTCTAACTCCTGGAACAGTTCTGGGTGCCTAGTAAATAATTCATACATGCGTGTAGATGAATGAACAAACGAAGTGTAGCTGCAGAGTGAGCCTGAAGGTTGGAAGGATTTGCACAAAGCAGATGGCCCATGAAATCAGCAAGACTCAAACGTGTAGAAAGGACCAGGGACGAGCGTGTTAAATGATGTGAGGGAGTGACTTGTACAAAGAATGGGAAGAATTCTATGCAGGCCAGCCAGGGCCCCGGCCCTACAGGATGACCTGTGAGTGGGGGAAAAAAGGTCCTCTCTGGGCCTCTGCAGACAACAGCCTTCCCTTGCTTAGGATCAAGAGCCTTGGGCAGTTCACACCCTACACAGCCATCCAGAGTGGCCCTGAGGTGGTTCCCTGAGAGGCAGAAGAGGATTTCATCTTCCCAGCAGGGAAGACTCAGGACCTGAGTCTCCCTGGTAAACTGCCTGCTCATCAGCAAATACTCTCCTCAAGGTTCCAGGCTTCCTCTCTGCCTCCAGACCCCAGCTAACAGAGCAGTACCCCAGAGGGTTTGAATCTCAACTGTGCTGCTTATGTGACCTGGAGTAAGTGAAACCTAACCTCTCTGTGCTTTGGTTCCTTCACCTGGAAAAATGGAATGCTGACACGCACCACACTGCTGCCACAAGGAGCAGGCTGAGATGCAGGCTGTGAGACCCTCAGCCCAGGCCAGGCCCCGCAACACCCAGGGAGGGGCTCTGAGCACCACAGACACGGCTGATGATGTTCCCTGCATTTCCGATATGAGGCATTTGGAAAGCTAGCTGTCTGAAATGAAAATAGCTCTTTATGCTCCTTAGAGATGGAGAATTGTACATTCTCACACTTTAAATGACCTGTTTTATCAAGTACAGGAAGTTGGTGCTACGTTTTTAGCTAATAGACACTAATATTAGAACATTTTTGAGGAGCAGAAACTAGGAGAAAGCATTTCAATCTTATGTATGTTCACAATGGCACAGCCTCTTATCCTTGAGAAGGATTCCAGAAGATGGTTAGGATTCCTTTGCTCAACTTACAAATGGAGCAACTGAGGCTCAGAAAGACAGAGAGGCTGGCTGCAGGGCACGCAGAAATAGCAGTAGACCTGACTGAAGCAAGTCAGGTATTGAGGAATCTGGAGCTCATATAGTAAGTGACAACCAAGAACAAGAATTCAATGTTTCGAACACAGAAGGAGGTATAGTATGTTGGAAGGACAGGACTCTTGCATGTGAGCAGATCTGAAGCTTTAACTTTATTCCCTGTAAGACTGCTCCTCCTTTGGCTGGGATTAGATGTGACCTACTGCATTCAAGGGCTTTCCACGTGGTACAGTGGTAAAGAATGCTCCTGCCAAAGCAGGAGATGCAAGAGACGCAAGTTCGATTCCTGAGTCAGGAAGATTCTCTGGAAACGGCAACCCATTCCAGGATTCATGCCTGGAAAATTCAATGGACAGAGGAGCGTGGTGGGCTATAGTCCATGGAATCACAGAAGAGTGGGACATGACTGATTGGCATTCAAATACCATGTTGTGAAGTGTGTGTGGCCTGTGCTCCGTGCTTACAGACCATAATTCTGGAAATATCCACCCACTCTCATGCTCCCCAGTCTCCCAACACCAGGAGCCCTGATGGTCAGTTTTATATGTCAACTTGTCTGGGCTGCCGTACTCAGTCATTGAATCAAACTGTACTTTATTTTGGTGTTGCTGGGGAGGTATTAAGTAGATGTGGTGAGCTTAGAGGGTATCACCCTCGATGTGCGTGTGTTAGTCACCCAGTCGTGTCCAACTTTTTGCGACCCCGTGAACGGTAGCCCACCAGCTTCCTTTGTCCAAGGAATTCTCCAGGCAAGAATGCTGGAGCGGGTTGCCATTCCCTTCTCCAGAGGATCTTCCCAACCCAGGGATCGAACTTGGGTCTCCTGCATTGTAGGTGGATTCTTTACCGTCTGACCCACCAGGGAAGCCCCATGATGCAGATGGACCTCATCCAATCAGTTGAAGGACTTAGGAGCAGAAATGGGGACTCTCTAGACATCAATTCTGCCTCAAAACTGTAACACAGAAATCCTGCCTGAATTTGCAACCTGCAGGCCTGCTCTATGGAGCTCTATGGATTTCACACTTACCAGCCCCACAACTGCATGACCCAATTCCTTAAAATAAATCATATATCTGTGTATTTATACACGTGTGTGTATATAATCTTTCCCATATGCACAAATGTATGTACTTATAAATGTTACATAAATATTCAGTGTAAGCCATTAAAAAGAATACATTTGAATCAGTTCTAAATAAGGTGGATGAAACTGGAGCCTATTATACAGAGCGAAGTAAGCCAGAAAGAAAAACACCAGTACAGTATACTAACACATATATATGGAATTTAGAAAGATGGTAACGATAACCCTGTATGAGAGACAGCAAAAGAGACACAGATGTATAGAACAGTCTTTTGGACTCTGTGGGAGAGGGAGAGGGTGGGATGATTTGAGAGAATGGCATTGAAACATGTATAATATATATGAAATGAATCTCCAGTCCATGTGCAATGCATGATACAGGATGCTCGGGGCTGGTGCACTGAGACAACCCAGAGGGATGATATGGGGAGGGAGGAGGGAGGGGGTTTCAGGGTGGGGAACACGTGTACACCCGTGGCGGATTCATGTTGATGTATGGCAAAGCCAATACAATACTGTAAAGTAATTAGCCTCCAATTAAAATAAATACATTTAAATTTTAAAAGATAATAATAATGAAAAACATTCAGTATACACACACAAACACATGCGCATACATATGTACACCTCCTTGCCCCTGTCTCCCTGGAGAACCCTGCCTCTTACCCTGGGTCCCTCCTCCTCATGGGGTGGGTCTAGTTAACTCTTCACTGCTCTGCAGTTTGGGGTGATACACAGCACAGCATGGGGCCAGCTCCCGGAAGAGATTCTGGGATTCTGTTCTATGAGCAAGTATCCCTGGTCCTTTCTCATCACACCTTTTCTCATAGAGTCCCCTCCATCACCCCTTAGCCTTATGATTCCCAGTCTCCCAGGACTATGACTGCACTCACCCAACAGAGCGTATGCGGAGGGCCTGGTGGGACTTACTGTAAAATACAATGATCTGGGTCATTGCCTTGCACGCCTTCCAGTAATCCAGAGGTCTGGAACTCTCAGCGGGAGCTGGATCCCATTGTGAAAGTGCTTTATCTGTCCTATATTTCTTTAAAGGAATTCAAGCCAACATTTAGGAGCTTCCCTGGTGGCTCAGACAGTAAAGAATCTGCCTGCAATGCAGGAGACGAAAGTTCAATTCCTGGGTCAGGAAGATTCCCCTGGAGGAGGGCCTGGCTACCTACTCCAGCATTCTTGCCTGGGGAATTCCTCGGACAGAGGAGCCTGGTTAGGCTACAGACTATGGGGTTGCAAAGAGTCAGACACGACTGAGCAGCTAATACTTTCACTTTCACATGACAACATTTAAAAATTCATTACATTTCACATCAAAAACTAGCTCTTCCAGTTTCCTCTGAAAATCCTGAAATATCCAGAAACACCCCGGAGGTATTGGAGAAGGAAATGGCAACCCACTCCAGTGTTCTTTCCTGGAGAATTCCAGGGACGGAGGAGCCTGGGCTGCCATCTGTGGGGTGGCACAGAGTTGGACATGACTGCGCGACTTAGCAGCAGCAGCGCCCCACAGGCGGGGCTGGCCACTGCTTCTTTTAGGAGCGAGCGTCCACCTGTCCTCATCTCCACCACATCCTTCACTGCACCAGCTTCCTTCTTGTGTTAAGGGATTTTAAAAGCGGCTCTGAAATCCCACCACCAGCCACGAGAGAAGTAAGGATAGTTGTGTGAAGCTCTCGGCCACAGGCTGGGTGGGCCCCGAGCAGGCAGGAGCTGACCGAGGGCCTGCCGATGTTCACCCTCCTGCCCTCCAGCCCAGACATTGGTCACTAAAGCCAAAGCGGAGATACAGGGAAAAAATACAAACAAACTCTTCGTGTTTTCTAATCAGCAGTTCTCAAAACAGATTCCATGGCTCAGGAATTGAAAGATCTTGGCAATTCAGGATTATGTGAGGCCTTCACTTTTCAATTTCTTCCAGGTCACCTATGTACAGTAGGAGCTAATAAATTCATCATTAGTAGGAGATGCTTTAAAGTTAATATTCTGGTAGAGAGGAAAGGACTGCCATGAGTTATCCATATGATTATGAAGCCACTTGAAAATAACAGCCAACCACTCTGAAATGTAGACTGCACTGGGGGTGGGTGACAAGAGGAAGCTGCTGTTTGCACTATGACAGGTCGTTATTTGGGACAACAGGCCTAATGAAACAAGGAACTCATTTGTTCTTCTTCCACTGCGTCAGCTGTTGGTAGTCATGAGACAGGGTGACGAAATCCTGAATTTACTACCATGGCCACTAGCAGACTATGTGGTGCCTGTTCACAAATTAGACACAGCATCCCCCCACAACTGGCCCCTGAGCAGAAAAGTGAGGAGCGAGGAACCTGTTGGCGGGGGGAGGGGGCTGCTGGGGGTTCATACACAGCGGAGTAAAGCCCCACAGACACTGGGAGTGGCCAGAAAAGGCAGCCCCACCTCTGATTAAACAGAGCTCCCTGCCTTGGCTTAGTGAGTCAGACTGAAACTCGGAGCCAAGCCGTCCTCGTCTGGACGAATCTATGCAAACTGTGCAAAAGTAAACCTGCACCCGTGTCTTCAGCAGTCATGCCTGGGGGATCAAATGTTATAGTTTCTTGTCTACAAATAAAATACAGGAAAAGGAAGGAGAGGGAGATGTCAGTTCTTCTTAATTTTTTTCTTAATTGCATTGAAGTACAAATTGATTTACAAAGCTGTGTTTCTTTCTGCTGTAGGGCAATGTGACTCAGCTATACAAATAAATATTCTTTTCCATCACGGTTTAATCACAGGATGTGGAATACAGTGCCCTGTGCTATACAGTAGGACCTTGTTGTTTATCCATCCTATGTATACTAGTTTGCCTCCGCTAATCCCAAACTCCCGATCCACCCCTCCCCTATACTCCTCCCCCTGGGCAGTCACAAGTCTGCTCCCTACGTTTGTCAGTCTGCTTCTGTGTGGTGGACATGTTCACTTTGTGTCTTATTTTAGGCTCCACACACATGTGACACCATATGGTGTCTGTCTTTCTCTTTCTGACTTCGCTTAGTACGATCATCTCCAGTTGCATTCTTGTTGCTTCACATAGCATTCTTTCGTTCTTTTTCATGGCTGAGTAGTATTCCATGGTATATATGTTTGTAACATCTTCTTTATCCACTCATCTGTTGATTGACATTTAGGTTGTTTCCATGTCTTGGTAATTCTAAATAGTGCTGCTATACACATAGGGGTGAATGTATCTTTTTGAATTATAGTTTTGTCTGGGAGTGGGATTGTAGGATCATACGTAACTCTGTAGTTTTTAGAGGAACCTCAATACTGTTTTATTGACTGGCTGCACCAATTTATATTCCCACCAACAGGGTAAGAAGGTTCCCTTTTCTCCACACCCTCTCCAACATTTATGATTTGTAGACTTTTTAACGATGACCAGTCTGACCAGTGTGAGGTTGTACTTCATTGGAGTTTTGATTTGCATTCCTCTAATAATTAGCGATCTTGAATATCTTTTCATAAGCTTATTGGTCATTTATATGTCTTCTTTGGAGAAATGTCTATTTAGGTCTTCTGGCCCTTTTTTGACTAGATTGTTGGGTTTTCTGTTACTGAGTTATATGAAATGTTCGTATATTTTGGAGACTAAGGCCTTGTTGGCTGTATCATTTGCAACATTTTCTCCCAGTCCATAGGTTGTCCTTTCATTTTGTTTATGGTTTTCTTCACTGTGCAAAAGCTTATAAGTTTGATTAGGTCCCATTTGTTTATTTTTGTTTTTATTTTTATTGCTTTGGGAGATTGACCTAAGAAAACATTGGTGCAATTTATGTCAGAGAGAGAAATCAGTGCTTAAGTGAGTAGAAGTTAAATGTATCTTATGACAGACTCAGACACTAAAGTCATTTACTCATTTGTTTATTCAAAAATGATTGAGCAGTTAATATGTGCCAGTTAATGAGGATTCAAGGGCATCTCAGAAAACAGTGCCTCAAGGTGCCAAGGAGAAGGATGTGCCAACAAGCACTTAGCAGGTGAAATGATTTCAGAAGAATGCCAGAAGGTTGAGATTACTGGTGGGTGGGAAGGCTACTGATAGCTAGGCCTATGAATTCTTGACCTCATACTCACAGGCATGTCTGCAGGCCCTATCTATATTTTACCCTTGGACAGAGCAACACTGAAAAACGGGAATTAAAATAAACAGACCCACTTTTGCAGTCACCCATTTCCTTAGAAAGCCCAGAAGAAGAAAAGCGATAGGCATCAGAGTCCAAATTTGCATGATGAAAAATGTTCCCTACAATTAGTGCAACTGGCTCTGTTAATAAACAGAAAAGGTTCATCTCTTCATGCAACATAGCAAGCCAGGTAAGGATGGCTTGACTTGAAAGTGTGAATGCAAAGGTAGAAACATTTTGCAAGGATATCTTTGAGTATAACTGAAAGTGCTGTATTTCTACTTACTGAAGGTAATCTCATGAGCAAGAAACTGGCTTCCTGTTAACTGCTTTGAAAAATCCTTCAGTTTTCAAGTGGTCACCAGCCCAAATTAAGTTCTATACTCCTTTTCAAAGTATAATCCTGTGAGGATTCTGAGGGATATTATTAACAATGTGTGTGTGCTTAGTCACTCAGTCATGCCCAACTCTCTGCAACCCCACGGACTGCAACCTGCTGGGCTCCTCTGTCCATGGGATTCTCCAGAAAAGAATACTGGAATTGGTAGCCATTCCTTTTTCCAAGGGATCTTCCCAACCCAGGGATCGAACCCAGGTCTCCCACATTGCAGGCAGCTTCTTTACAATCTGAGCCACCAGGAAAGCCCCTTAATAACTATATACAATAGTTGTCCCTTACTATATGTCCAGCTCTCTTATGGCTCTTTGGACATATTAACTCTCCTAACACTTGCAACATTTCATTTTCCCTGATAAGGAAAATAAGATACAAACTGTGTAAGTAATTTGCCCAGAGACACAAAGATAATTAGCAGTGTGCCTGGGATATGAGCCAAGGCTGTCCGGCTCCAGCATCTGGACTGTCAACCACTGTGCTTCACTCCTCCTGTGATAGCCGTCACCTCTCTATTTCACTTGCCATACTGAATTACAAAGACCGGCTTAGATGCGTAAGCTCCCCAGGGCACCATGTGTTCCTTGAAGACAAAGACTCTCCACTCACTTGCACAGGGCCTGCCAGCAAATGTTTGCTAAATAAATCAATGACATACATATGCTTACGGTTCTGTCTTAAACTCTGCACAGCCCCTACCAAAAGAACTTAACCACATATATCGTGGGAAACAGGCAAGCCTAAACGAAACACAGGAGCTGGGAGAAAAGAGATCCGAAATACACAAACGCAGGTGGCTGAAGAGTTCTGTCAAGATTTTCTGAGCAGTCAAAAACATCTCCTAGGACGCTGGGAATGAGATCATAAGAGGCGAGAAAGGATCTGACTTTACAACTGCTTTGAGAGAGAGAGAGAAAGAGAGAGCGAGAGCGAGAGAGAGAGAGTGTGTTTAGAGGTGGGGAGGTGGAGGCAGGGAAAATGAATATCAGCCTTATAAAATGTGGGCTGTAAATGATTGTGGCTGAAACACTACAAATAGAACATGAAAGTTAACCATGGTGCCTGGACCAAGAAACCCAAAGGAACAATCCAGAGCCATACAGAGAACACAGTCAACAGCAATTAGCCAGTCACAGCACAATCACAAGCTGCTTAGACTTATGCCTGATTTTCCCTGTTTGAATCTCTTAGAAGCCCGATAGAAAAATATACCCCCAAACTAGGGTTTATCCTTGACTGTCTGAAGAGAGGGTAGACTATAGCTTTTAAAACTGTAGAAAGTTTAAAATGTAGAAAATGAGACATTAACCCCCAAAGAAATGCAATGTGCTCTTGGTGTCAAATCCAGCTGATGCACCAGAGGTTTCATGAAACCTAATTCCAATCTTCATGGGCTCCCCTGCCAACTCTAGCATGGCTTCAAACCAGACCTGAGTCCAGTGACTTCCTCAGAGTTCCACTGGAAGATACCAGAACAGCACTCAGCCACAGTTTTCTGTTTGACGACCTGCCCATCACTGCAATACCCACTGCCAACTACTCCCTCTCCAAACAATGGCCAGAGTGATTTTTTTAAATCACACATTAGATTACAGCATCCTTGTTTAAACATTCCTGTTGCATCTGTAATGAAACCATTGCCACGTGTCTACAAGGCCACATACAAACCCCTCGCCTTAATCCCTGCCAGTCGGCCTGCAGGGGCCCTTCTGTGACGCAAACACTGGTGCACAGGAAGTCTGCACCAGCTTACTCTTCCTCACAAAAGGCATTTCCCTGCATCACTTCCTTGTTCTCTTCTTCTTAGCATTCAAACTTCTCCTCCAATCTGTTATCAACTGACTGTTTTCTTTTTAGTATTTTATTTTCACCATCTATTGCTTGCTTTGTTTTATCCATTTGGGTCCAAGCAGGAGACAGATACTACAAAACAAATCAGGCAGCTGAAGCGTCAGTTACCAAAGGGGCTTCTTCCACAGGCAGAGGCAGAGTGCGGGAAACCGCAGCACGGCGCGGTCCCCAGGCCAAGGGACAGGGGGGCGCAGATGGTGGCTCTTGGAAGAGAAAAGGGTTTTGCATTCTGAGGACCACCTGGCAGGAGCTGTGACCTTCAGAAGCTGGTTCAGCCTACCCACAGAGATTCAAGGAGGGACAGGCAGGGAGTAACACCCCAAAGCCCACCCTCCTCTGCCCCTGACCTCCAGCAGCTGCTCCCCATTGGCCATGCTCAACAAGAACAAGAGGGCAAGGAATCTTAGGGTGAAAGCGAGGGATCAGCCTTTTTTTTCAATAATGGGTCAGATAGTAGATGCTATAGGTTTTTTGGGCCAAAGGGTTTCTCTCAGTTCTGCTGTCTCAGGGTAGAAAGCAGCCATGGCCAAAAGTATACAGATGAGACTTTACCTACAGACACGGAAATGGTAGTCTCACGTCACTTTCACATATCATAACAATATTCTTTAGATTTTTTTCATGCTGCTGGGACCCCACAAGGACTTGACACAGAAGGGCTGGCTGTTTGAGTGGGTCCATGCCACAGCCCTGTCTGACCAGTAAGCTGCTAACAGCCTCCTCCAAACTGCACTCAAGGTCCTGATTTTTCCTCTGATGGCACTGGCCAGTTACACCACTGTCCTATAGAGATGGAAAAGTCTGAGCTGTAGACCCTAAGTTAACGATGCAATGCTGTTCTGTTGTGGCATCCACGTCTTGTTCCAGATTTTAGGAAAAATGCTTTCAGCTTTTCTCCACCAGCTATGATGCTAGCTGTGGGTTTGTCATAGATGAGTATTTAATTTTGTTAAACGCTCTTTCTGTGTCTTTTGAGATAATTACATGATTTTTATTTTTCCATTTATTGATGTGCTGTCTTATGTGGGTTGGTCTGAGAATACTGAACCATCCTTGAATCATTGGAATAGAAAAATCCTTCTTGATCATGGTGTATGATCCTTCTATATACTGTTGAGTTTGATTTGCTAATATTTTGTTGAGGAATTTTTGCATATATAGTCATCAGAGATATTGGTCTCTAGTTTTTGTAGTGTCTTTGTCTGGCTTTGGTATCAGGGAGACAGCAGTCTCCTAAAACAAATCTTTCCCCCCTCTTCAATTATTTGGAATAGTTTGCGAAGGATAGGTATTAGCTCTTCTTTAAATCTTTGGTAAAATTCCCCCGTGAAACTGGTCTTGGACAGAATTATTATTTTTTTTTATTACTAATACAAGTGCACTATTAGTGATTGGTCTGTTCGGGTTGCCTACTTCTTCCTAATTCAGTCTTAAAAGGTTATTTTTTCCCAGACATTTTCCCATTTCTTTGGGGCTGTACAATCTGTTGGCATAAAATGGTTAACAGTATTCTCTGATGATTGTCTTTCTATGATATCGATTGTAATTTCTTCTTATTTCTTATTTATTTGGGTCTCTCCTTTTTTTCTCTTAAGAAGCCTAGCTAAAGGCTTATCAACTTTTAAAAATATTTCCAACAAAAAAGCTCTTGGTTTCTTTGATCTCTATTGTTTGTTTGCTGACCTGTAAATTTATCTATGTTTTAAACAGGGAGTCCTTTAAGTTCAAGCAAGTTCCAAAAGATCTACATTTTTACTCCCTTCCCACATAATTTGTGTTTTTGATGTCATGTTTTACATCTTCATGTTTACCCTTTTACAGATTATTTTAGTTATACCTGACTTATAAATTTTTTGTCTTTTAAACTTCATATTAGCTTCTTTAAGTAGTTGATCTTCAGGCTTTACATACTTTTATATGTTTATAAAAAATTTTTTATATATTTATATATTTTTCCTTTACTGGTATGATTTTTCCTTTTCTTTCCACTTAGAGAAGACCCTTCAGTTTTTCTTTTAGGATTTATTTAGCATTGATGAACTCTTAGTTTTTGCCTGCCTGAGAAGTTCTTTCTCTTTCCTTCTATTCTAAGTAATAACCTTGCTGGGTAGAGTATCCTAGGTTGACAGTGCTTCCCTTTCAGCACTTTAAATATATCATATCACTACTCCCTTCTGGCCTTCAGGGTTTCTGCAAAGAAGTCAGCTGATAGCTTTATAAGGGTTCCCTTGTATATGACTCTGTGTTTCTACTGCTGCCTTTAGAATCCTCTTTAACTTTTGCTGTGTTAATTATAATATGTCTTGGTGTGGGTCTGTTTGGGTTCATCTTGTCTGGGGTTCTCTGTACTTCCTGTAACTGCATGTCTATCTCCTTCTTCAGGTTTAGGATTTTTTTCAGTCATAATTTCATTAAATACATTTTCCACCTCCTCTCTCTCTCCTCTCCCTCTGGACTCCCTATGAGTGTTGGTATATACAATGCTACCCTAGAGAATCCTTAAATTTCCTTTTTTTTCCTTTCTGCTGTTCTGATTGGGTGATTTCCATTACTCTATCTTCCATATCATGTATGCATTTTTCTGCTTCACTTAATCTGCTGTTCACTTCTGTGTATTTTTCATTTTAGTTATTGCATTATTCAGTTCTGACCGGCTCTTTTTTATATTTTCTAGTTCCTTGCTAATATTCTCACTGTGTTCATCTACTCTTTGACCTAACTAGGTTGGCATCCTTATTATTAATTCTTTGAATTCTTTAGCTAGTAAATTGTTGGCTTTTAAATTGTTTCATTAGTTGTTTATTCAGAAGTTTTCTCTTGCCCTTTCAATTGGGGAAAATTCCTCTGTCTCCTCATTTGCTTATCTTTCCCTGTCTCTATAAAATCAAGGGAAAACAGACCGCTTCTGGTTGTTGAGGTATGCCCTTGTGTGGGAGCATCTCTATGCAGTCTGCATGAACCCAGTGGCTTTGGTGGGAGGGCTAGATCTAACGTGAACACAAGTCATATCAGGTGTGCTCCTACCTCAGTAGCAGGTGGAACTGGAGACAGAGGGGCTGGAGCCAGGTGTAAGTCAGGGCTTCCTCTGTGTTCAGTTCAGCTCAATCACTCAGTTGTGTCCGACTCTTTGTGACCCCATGGACTGCAGCAAGTCAGGCTTCCCTGTCTATCACCAACACCTGGAGCTTGCTCAAACTCATGTCTATCAAGTCGGTGATGCTGTCCAACCATCTCATCCTCTGTCAACTCCTTCTCCTCCCGCTTTCAATCTTTCCCAGGATCAGGGTCTTTTCAAATGAGTCAGTCCTTCACATCAGGTTGCCGAAGGATTGGAGTTTCAGCGTCAGCATCAGTCCTTTCAATGAATACTCAGGACTGACTTCCTTTAGGATGGACTGGTTGGATCTCCTTGCAGTCCAAGGGACTCTTAAGAGTCTTCTCCAACACCACAATTCAAAAGCATCAATTCTTTGGTGCTCAGCTTTCACTTCTTTCACATCTGTACATGACCACTGGAAAAGCCACAGGTTTGACTATATGGACCTTTGTTGGCAAAGTAATGTCTCTGCTTTTAAATATGCTATCTAAGTTGGTCATAGCTTTTCTTTCAAGGAGCAAGCATCTTTTAATCTCCTGTGTTCAGTAGCCAACATCACTCTACTGAAGGCAGGGGCAGGTGTCAAATTGCTAGAATAGAAGCCCTGAGGGTTGGGTGCAAGCTGGCACAGTTCTCTTTAAGTGTGTGCTCTTCCCCTCCCAGCACCCTTACTCTCATTCCCAGAGGGGAGTGGTGCTGGCGTGGGTATTTGGTGAGGGTCAGGCTACTGGATGTGGCAAAGTGTCCACAGTCAGAGAGGCAATCCACCTCTGATGCACTGTCTGTGAAATCCTCAGTAACGGTTGCCCCCTCTCTGCTCAGACACCCATTAGGGTTTGAGCCACCATGGCGGCTCACGTCCACACTCTTTCCCTGGCAGCCCTCGCTCCTATGTGGAACTGTGACGTGAGACAAGGAGTCCGAGTTAAGAAGGCCCACTTGGTTCAGGCCGGGGTGCACACCAGGGTGGCTGTAGGAAACCAGCGAACCAGCCTGCTGGTCAGTCCACCATCTCCATTCTGCTGCAGGAGTGAACCAGCATTTGTGGGGTCCTCTCAGTAGAATTCAGGCTTCCCACAGCCCTCCTGTCAGTCCTATCAGCCAAGGGGGGGCTTGTCTTCCCTGTGTCAGACCCAAGACTGGGATGCCTGATATGCGACTCCAACCACTCACTCCTAAGGGAAGGTCTCTACCTGCATCATCTCCCTTCTCCTCTCAGGCCCCTCCTGGGCCACAGGTCCTGACCCAACGGCTCCTTGTCCCTTCTAACTGATCACACGAGTATCTTTTCACAGCCTCGGTTGTGCAGGAGTCCCTCTGCCTGTCTCCAGTTAGTTTTCAGTGAGAACTGTTCTTCACGTAGATGTATTTTTGGTGCGTTTGTGGAGGGAGGTGAGCTTTGTGTCCTCCTACTCCACCATCTTGATCCAAGTCCAGGATACATACTTATTTTAACAAAAAAAAGCAGATTTGCATTTAGTTTAATATATAAATAAATGTGGCATAGTCATTTTTGTACTAGGGACATATCCTGTTCCTTCTTAACATGACAAGCCTAAGACATTTAGGAAAAATATATATATAGATAGCTGAAGTTCCATATTAATAGGAATTTGTTCTTTATATCGCTTCTGCAAAATTCACTTGTATAATTATTTTGGAAAGCTTCCTGTCACTGAGGTCAGGCCTCCGTTCTAGAATAAGCTTCTTTCTGTAGTGCTCTGCCTCCTTGAGTTTCCTAAAACAGTGCCCCTTGACCCCAGCTCTCAGGGGTCTCTGATAACAGCAGCCCCTGAAGAGTCTGGATTTGTGGCAACTCTTCCCCATCAACCCAGTCAGATGGATGACTCCCTATGAGACTTTTTAAATGTAGCAGACAGCTTTAAAAACAAAGTCAACCATGACATATCCTAAGAGTGAAAAATATCTTCCCACCCAAATGATCACATCTTCTTCCCTTCTCCACCCAAAGATTCTCCCTTCATTATCGTGCTTTGTCCCACCTCTTAATTGCCCTCTTATTCACCTTGCTGCTCCAATAACAAGTACTTAAATGTCCTGAGTATTGTACTGGGGTTACAGAAATTATGACAATTCTGACTCACAAGGAGAAAACAAAGAAATGAATGTTGTTACTGACGGGCAGAGATATATACTGTGTGTGTGTTAGTCGCCCAGTCGTGTCCGACTCTTTGCGACCCCACGGACTGTAGCCCACCCAGCTCCTTTGTCCATGGGATTCTCGAGGCAAGAATAGTGGAGTGGGTTGTCATTTTCTTCTCCAAAAGATATATATTAATATACATTAAATAATTTTGACCCAAATAATGCATTTTGTGGCATTTTTATTATGTGCTTTTAACAAGCAATCTTTCATTATAACACAGTGACTTTGTTTTCATAAGCATATAGCACCTTATGCCAAATAAAAAATAATTTGAGAATTAGCAGAATCCAAAGTGCTTTCACTGTTCCCACTTGAAACAATAGGAGAGCAAGAAGAAAATTCAACATGGAGGTAACAACCATGGTAGCATGGCTGAGCCCCAAAACAAAGAAGAGTAGTATATTTATAAAATAATTTTAACAGCCCCATACACTGACTCATCTTCAGGTTCATAACCATGAAGCCCACTTGGTCCATGACCATGAATTCACTCCAGTGTTTTATCTAAGATCTGAAATTTCCAGTTCTTGTGGGGAGTCAGCATCTGATTTTATCACAAAGACTCAAACTAAATATGACAACTGACTTTAAGTATACAATTTACAAAGAGTTCTGAGATTTGGCATTGGGAATTTTGCTTTTTAGCATGGGAAACACAGTTCCCTAAAAGAGAAACAAAGTTGTGAATCAACAGGCTTGAGACCAGATTATCAATTAAAGAGACTCTAAAAACATCCAAATCAACGCTAAACATATCTACACAGATGGTCTCATTCAGTCCAAAACTCTCAAGAGAGAAAACTCAAGCCCATTCAGGAAATTGTATCTCCTACCAAGGGATGGGGACATGGCACTGAATGCAGCCGGGCTTTTAAAAGGAGCAGCACCGATATTTGTGTGAAGCGGCTAAAGGAAGCTGTGTTAGAAGCTAGTCTGAATGCAGCTGTGGCAATAAGATTTTGAAATATACAAAATTCTACAATCTTTTATTGGCAAAATCACAGTATTCTTGACTTGTGTGAGTACAAAATATCCATCATTATCTCTGAAAATGTAATCTTTCCCAAGCAAGACTCCCATTGACTTCCATGGAACTTCTAAATTTGAAATAACCTCAGGGATGCATTCATGTATGATTTTAACAAACTCACCAAAAGACAGTCATGCCTTTAAAAAATTTTCCCTGAACAGCAGCATATATTCATTGCAATTTTCTCTCAGGGATCACTATTATGGGAGATGCTAGGAAAGTTTCTTTTCAATCATTCATACAATTTCATATCTGTATCATATTTAAATCTTTCATTTTAAGACTATATAAAAACCTGTGCCAACTGACAGTTGTTGAAACATAAAATTTCATTGGTAAAATTAAAACAGGTACTCTGCAAATATATGTATGATTAAAACACATTTCCAGTAAATGTCTTGTTTATGCACAAATGAGGGCCACTTTGTACAATAATGAATATTTCCCTCGGAAATATTCTCTGTCTGTAAAGTTTGCCATGTGGGACAAGAAGTGAATTTGGCTGGGCTGTTTGCTGATTATTCCAGAGGGCTTGCAAATAACTTCTCATGTTTGATTAGCCAATTCTTCCTCCATTAACAGGTGTGACAGGAGGAGAGATTTGGGAAAGAAAAGCAACAGGACTGTCACATGATTATAGAGCTTTCATTTTTGGAAACGGCACGCCTCCAAGAACCAGGTAGCTCTCCACACGGGAGCATTTGCTTTCTTTCCTGTTCTGCTAGTCTTCACTCTCTCTCTCTCTATTACCCACGTGCAGGTAGCTGACAAATTAACAGCAGAAAATTTGCCTGGAAGAAATTTGGCAAGGACGTCTTTTTTTTTTTTTTTTTAAAGCACAAGAAAACAAACCTTCCAAATCAATGGAGAAGAAATTAAAATTTCAACCAACACTGTCTAAAAATTCATTAATTTGGTAAAAGAAAATCAAATTAGAATCTCACCTTATACCACAGACCCAAAGAAATTCCAAATAGATTGAAGAAATAATGTATAGATGATAGAGCATAGGCAAATATTTAACTTATTTCAGAGAAAGATTTTCTAAGAAAATATACAAAGGAAAAGGTAGGAGGAAAAAGATCTTAAATTATTTTCTTAAAGAATGTAGTTCTAAAGTTCTTTTATGACTCAGGTATAAATGCAATTATGATAATTTTTCTACTTATAAAAATTTTACACCCTCACATCTAAAAATTCAGAAGCCACAAAAGGAGTAAAAACAAAAGAAAAAATGCTGAAATCACTTACAATACCAGTGCCAGAGATGGCCATCATTCATGTATTCTTATGTCCTTTTATTTATCTATTTAATATTTTATATTAAAAAGAGAGGGACAAATTAAGGGTATAAGATTAAGAGATACAAACTGCCATATGCAAAATAGATAAGCAACAAGGATATACTATATAGCACAAAGAATTATACCCATGATCTTCTAATAACCTTTAATGGAATATAATCTGCAAAAAATGCTACATCACTTTGCTATACTTCCTGAAACAAGCACAATATTATATATCAAATATACTTCAATAAAAAATAAATCAAAACAACTATCTTTTTTTAAAAAAAGAATACTGTATGTACACTGGGCCAATAGGAATATGCTTTGGGTAGTCTGGGAATGAATACACCTCCAGACCCCAGGCATGAGGCACACAACCTAGATCCAAGCCAATTAATCTGACCTGCTTGGTGGCCACAGCAAATCACCCAGGGAAGGGCACACGGCCCATGCAGAGCCAGTTAGACTGCCGGGACTTCCAAAAACGGAAGCTCACTCCTCCTGACTGGCTCAGGGCCACACTTGGCAGCCATCCGTGGCCAGGAAGGGAGACTCTGTGAGAACAGAGCAGAGGCGCTAGAAGCAGAGCCAAGAAATAAGGAGAAACTCAATTCTAATTTGAGCCTGAAGCCAATCGAGCCTGAAGCCAGTCTTGCCCCAGAAGTGCCGAGCTACGTGAGCCAATGTACTTCATTCCTCTTGAATTGATCATGTTGGGTTTTCCAACATTAGCATCTGAAAGTACTCCCAGATTCGTTTGCGGGCAAGGGATGAAAATAACCATAAAGAAAAGGGAACCCTCCTACAGGGCTGGTGGGAAAGTAAATTGGTAACAGCCACTATGGAGAACAGTTTGGATGTTCCTTAAAGACTAAAAATAGAGCTACCACACGATCCAGCAATCCCACTCCTGGGCATATATATGGATAAAACCATAATTTGATAAGATACATGCACTCCAGTGTTCACAGCAGCACTATTCACAATAACCAAGACATGGAAGCAACCTAAATGCCCATCAACAGATGAACAGATAAAGATGTGGTACAGATATACAATGGAGTATCACTCAGCCATAAAAAGAATGAAATAATGCCATTTGCAAGACTTGGAGATTATCATACTGAGTGAAGGAAGTTAGAAAGAGAAAGACAAATGTTGTATGATACCACATATGTGGAATCTAAAAATGTGATTAAAATCAACTTATTTTTAAAACATAAACAGAGTCACAGACTTCAAAAACAAACTTATGTTACCAAAGGGGACAGTGAGGTAGAGAGATAAATTAGGAATTGGGGATTAACAGATACACACCACTATATATAAAGTAGATAAACAACGAGGTCCTACTGTATAGCACAGGAAACTATATTCAATGTCTTATAATAACCTATATGGGAAAAGAATCTGAAGAAGGTTATATATACATATAAAAGACTCAGTTCAGTTCAGTCGCTCAGCTGTATCCGACTCTTTGTGACCCCAAGAATCAGCACGCCAGGCCTCCCTGTCCATCACCATCTCCTGGAGTTCACCCAAACTCCTGTCCATCGAGCTGGTGATGCCATCCAGCCATCTCATCCTCTGTTGTCCCCTTCTCCTCCTGCCCCCAATCCCTCCCAGCATCAGGGTCTTTTCCAGTGAGTCAACTCTTCGCATGAGGTGGCCAAAGTATCGGAGTTTCAGCTTCAGCATCAGTCCTTCCAATGAACACCCAGGACTGATCTCCTTTAGGATGGACTGGTTGGATCTCCTTGCAGTCCAAGGGACTCTCTATGAATAAGATTATATTTATATAAGATTATATATGTGTATAATCATATGTAATTACAATTCTATATCACTTATTAGTATCATATTAATTATATTAATAATTGATCATAATTATTAATCACTTTGCTGTATACCTGAAACTGACACAAGATGGTAAATCAACTCCACTTCAATAAAAATAGATTTTAAAAAATTAAAAATAACCTCCATGAAGTCAGTTTTCCAATAATCAATATCTCTTTTTCACTAGTAGTTTCCATTTTCTTAGCTTGAACCTATGAGGGACCCATTTCTGGAGATGTGGATTCACACAGTATTGCCTGAAAATTAGCACAAGAGTTCCTGAAGAAAAATCATGAGGAAAGGGAAACAGCTGATGGACTAGAAAACCACAGAAATGCTCCACAGTTCCTAACCAAAGTCTGGGAATGTGCGCAGGAATTCCTGCCGTAGTGGAGGGTCTGGCCTGTTTCCCTTGGACGGTGGTACTGTTTGGACCTGACCGTGTAACAGAACCTGTGTCAGAAGACACAGGTTTGCCTCATATTCTCCTCAGACTCTCCTATGCGCACGGCTCTGGCTAAATGAGTCTAAAAACGGCACTCTCTTCCAGAGGAAAAGAAACAAAGGAACAGCTCTCACCACATTAAGGGATTTCAAAGCTCCTGTGACCAACTGGAGCCCAATCACTGCCTTGAAGGATGAATAATTATACTCTAAGGCGCCTTACCCATCCATTGGCAACACAGATTTACTGACCTTCTAGTTTATGCCTAGCATCATGCAAAGTGCTCTCTGAATTATCAAGCGTATTGACACTGTACTGAAATGTCAAAGCTATCTCTGCAGCCCAAAATGACATGTAGGAAACCATGCCGGGCTCCACCGTGTCCACAGACCGCACAGTCGTGTGCAATGCCAGCCATGGGCACTGACTTACACAGGCAGCAATCAGATTCCGTTGCTAGAAAGAAAAAAAAACACCTCCATGACAGCTTTACAGTCAAAGCTATGGTTCTTCCAGTAGTCATGTATGGATGTGGGAGTTGGACCATAAAGCTGAGTGCCGAAGAACTGATGCCTTCAAATTGTGGTGCTGGAGAGGACTCTTGGGAGTCCCTCGGACTGCAAGGAGATCCAACCAGTCTATGCTAAAGGAAATCAACCCTGAATATTCATTGGAAGGACTGATGCTGAAGCTCCAATACTTCGGCCAGCTGATGCAAAGAGATGATTGACTGGAAAAGACTCTGGTGCTGGGAAATATTAAGGGCAGAAGGAGAAGGGGATGACAGAGGATGAGGTGGTTGGATAGAATCACCAACTCACTGGACATTAACTTGGGTAAATTCCAGGGGATAGTGAAGGACAGAGAAGCCTGGTATGCTGCTGTCCATAGGGTCTCAAAGAGTGGAACACGACTCAGTGACTGAATAACAGTGACAGTTTTATAATTGTGTCACGGTATGTATATGTGTGTCTGTATTAAAGGTAACTGTAAAATGCAAAAAATAAGAAAAGAGGGCTAAGATTAAGGTACTAACAGTGCATACAGACCATTATGAACCATGTTTTATTCTGTTTTACAGATTTAAACTGCAGCATCCTCCATACCTAATGGCTCTGCATCTGCAGATTCAACCAAGTACAGATTGAAAATATTTGAAAAGAATAATTCCAGAAAGTTTCAAAAAGCAAAACTTGACTAAGCTGTGCACCAGCAACTGTTTACATTACACTTACATTATGTTAGGTGTTATAAGTAACCTGTAGATGATTTAACACATTTAAGCAGATGTGTATAGGTTGTATGCAAATACCTAACCATTTAACATGACACTTGAGCATCTTTGGATGTTAGTACCCACCCAGGGTCCCTGGAGGTTAGTACTGGCCCTGCAGATACCTAGGAATGACTGTAATTTGTTCTTTCTTGTCTCTCTTCTTGCTCTGGGGGCATATAAGAGGCAGAGAACAGAAACACTATAAGGAAAAAGATCACCATTCCACTGAGAAATTTTCAACAGCTGCTGAGATTATAGCCCACCATAAGGAGGTCAAGCTTTGGAACACCAAAGCACCAGAGACATGGCAGTTGGCTGTGCCACTGAGGAAGTTCCAACCCCATGGAAGGAAGCACATTGAATGAGACTATCAGGATTATTGAGAATCCAAGGAAAATCGGGACAACTGGAAGCAGCTGTTAGCAGCTGTTGTTTCTAAGTGAAAACTGCATCTGCGGTAGATACTTTGGCTACTGAGCACCCAGATGTACTCTTCCATCTTGGTAGAATGACAAAGCCAGGCACATCCCAACTCATCCCAAAAGCCAGTCACGTAATCAAGCTTCAGCTATTGCAGGGTGTTCCCAACCCTGAGGCCATGAGCCGGTCCTGGGACGTGGCCTTTTAGGAAACATCCTGCACAGCAGGGATGAGAGGGACCAAGCAAAGCCTCATCTGTATTTACAGCCGCTCCCCGTAGTGCTCACACTCCTGCCTGAGCTCTGCCTCCTGTCAGGTCAGCAGCAGTGTTAGATTCTCACAGAGCTCAAACCCTACTGCACCTGAATCATTCCCAAACCATCACCTACCTCCAACCGTGGAAAAACTGTCTTCTATGAAACTGGCTCCTGGTGCCAAGAAAGGCTGGGGACTGCTGAGCTACTGCACACTTTACTGTGACTCAATCTCAGCAACATGGCCCAAGATGGCAAATGACGGCTCAGTGAAGTAGACCCTGCCACTGGACGCCCGCAACTGCCTGCTCCTCACCTGTCACCAAGCATCATCCCTCAAGTCTACCTTCCATTCTGCCGTCCATTCAGTATCCCGCCCCTAAATGCCCTTTTCAAACTTTACCTTGGACAGGATCAGGATCTGTTGCTCACTGAAAAGTTTCTTAACTGAATAAGCGTCCATCTGCACCTCAGTGTTTGCATTTCTTTGACTCTTACTCTAAGATGTGAGGCATTCTTTTAAAGGTAATTGGTAGCCAAGCCGAACAGTTGCTACCAGCTCAATAACAGATATGATCAAAATTAGGAGCATTTGTAGGGTATGGACCCATTATCCAGATTGTGGTGGCTCAGAGTAATAATTGGTTTTTTGACTAAAAATATTAGCCATGATCCATACATATCATCATGATCTGTGAGTTACTTTTATAATCACAAAACTTCAAGCCCAAACCTCCAACCAACCTAACCCATTTCCTTCTAAGAAGGAAAGACAAATGAAAGAAGGTTAAGACAGGGAAGGGAAGGGGAAAAGAGCAGAAAAGGGAGAGGAGGAGGGAAGAAACAAAAGAAGGAAGAAAGGAAGGGATCATTGTATCTTTTAATACTACTTTGCAGAGACAATGTATACATGTTCTTGACTATTTTTAGCAATCTTTCAGTCCTGTGATTTCAAAAAGTTCTACTTTTTATCTAAATAATTCTACTAATTAGTGTCCCCTTTATCTTCATTTATCCTGGTAACGTCTCAATTCATTTTTTTTTTCTGGGAAAGACACTATTAGGTTCCTAATGGCACAAACTATATAGTAAGATCATGACCATGAGTATTAAAAGAGAGGTTTTGTTAACGGGCTTTCCTGGTGGCTCAGACAGTAAAGAATCTGCTTGCAAAGCAGAAGACCACCGTTCAATCCTGAGTCAGGAAGACCCCCTGGAGAAGGAAATGGAAACCCACTCCAGTATTCCCGCCTGGAAAATCCCATGGACAGAGGAGCCTAGCAGGCTACAGTCCAGGGGGTCGCAAGAAGTCTGACACAACTGAGTGACCAACACTTTTCACTTTTTGTCAGGGAGTTTAAGAGGGCAGCCCTAGTTTTGGCAGCTTCCCAGGTGGCTCAGTGGTAAAGCATCCTCCTGCCAATGCAGGAGACACATGTCAGGCAGGTTTGATCACCAGATCAGAAAGATCCTCTGGAGGAGGGCATGGCAACCTGCCCCAGTATTCTTGCCTGGAGAATTCCATGGACAGAGGAGCCTGGAAGGCTACAGTCCCATGGGGATGCAAAGAATCAGACATGACTGAGCAACCAACAGTCATGTTAATTATTGTTAACATTAAACCATTAATGTTAATAGCTATATTCTGATAGAGAAAAAAAAAACAAGTAGACCCAACTCAAAGAGATATGCCAACACATTCTATCTCTAATGCTGATGGCTGCAGTGTATGTGAGTTACTTTTTTTTAATATAAATTTATTTATTTTAATTGGAGGTTAATTACTTTACAATATTGTATTTGTTTTGCCATGCATCAACATGAATCCGTCACAGATGTACACATGTTCCCCATCCTGAAACCCCCTCCCTCCTCTCTCCCCATACCATCCCTCTGGGTCATCCCAGTGCACCAGCCCCAAGCATCCTGTATCATGCATTGAACCTGGACTGGAGATTCATTTCATATATGATATTATACATGTTTCAATGCCATTCTCCCAAATCATCCCACACTCTCCCTCTCCCACAGAGTCCAAAAGACTGTTCTATACATCTGTGTCTCTTTTGCTGCCTCGCATACAGGGTTAACGTTACCATCTTTCTCAACTCCATATATATGTGTTAGTATACTGTATTGGTGTTTTTCTTTCTGGCTTGCTTCCCTCTGTATAATAGGCTCCAGTTTCATCCACCTCATTAGAACTGATTCAAATGTATTCTTTTTAATGGCTGAGTAATACTCCATTGTGTATATGTACCACAGCTTTCTTATCCCTTCATCTGCTGATGGACATCTAGGATGCTCCCATGTCCTGGCTATTATAAACAGTGCTGTGATGAACATGGGTACACGTGTCTCTTTTAATTCTGGTTTCCTTGGTGTGTATGTCCAGCAGTAGGATTGCTGGGTCATAGGCAGTTCTATTCCCAGTTTTTTAAGGAATCTCCACACTGTTCTCCATAGTGGCTGTACTAGTTTGCATTCCAATCAACAGTGTAAGAGGGTTCCCTTTTCTCCACACCCTCACCAGCATTTATTGCTTGTAGACTTTTGGATAGCAGCCATTCTGACTGGCGTGAAATGGTATCTCATTGTGGTTTTGATTTGCATTTCTCTGATAATGAGTGATGTTGAGCATCTTTTCATGTGTTTGTTAGCCATCTGTATGTCTTCTCTGGAGAAATGTCTGTTTAGTTCTTTGGCCCATTTTTTGATTGGGTCATTTATTTTTCTGGACTTGACCTGTAGGAGCTGCTTATATATTTTTGAGATTAGCCCTTTGTCAGTTGCTTCATTTGCTATTATTTTCTCCCATTCTGAAGGTTGTCTTTTCACCTTGCTTATCGTTTCCTTTGTTGTGCAGAAGATTTTAATTAGGTCCCATTTGTTTATTTTTGCTTTTATTTCCAGAATTCTGGGAGGTGGATCATAGAGGATCCTGTTGTGATGTATGTCGGAGAGTGTTTTGCCTATGTTGTCCTCTAGGAGTTTTATAGTTTATGGTCTTACATTTAAATCTTTAATCCATTTTGAGTTTATTTTTGTGTATGGTGTTAGAAAGTATTCTAGTTTCATTCTTTTACAAGCGGTTGACCAGTTTTCCCAGCACCACTTGTCAAAGAGATTGTCTTTTCTACATTGTATATTCTTGCCTCCTTTGTCAAAGATAAGGTGTCCATAGGTGTGTGGATTTATCTCTGGGCTTTCTATTTTGTTCCATTGATCTATTTTTCTGTCTTTGTGCCAGTACCATACTGTCTTGATGACTGTGACTTTGTAGTAGAGCCTGAAGTCAGGCAGGTGGATTCCTCCAGTTCCATTCTTCTTTCTCAAGATTGCTTTGGCTATTCGAAGTTTTTTGTATTTCCATACAAATTGTGAAGTTATTTGTTCTAGCTCTGTGAAAAATACCGCTGGTAGCTTGATAGGGATTGCATTGAATCTATAGATTGCTTTGGGTAGTATACGCATTTTCACTATATTGATTCTTCCGATCCACGAACATGGTATATTTCTCCATCTATTAGTGTCCTCTTTGATTTCTTTCACCAGTGTTTTATAATTTTCTATATATAGGTCTTTAGTTTCTTTAGGTAGATATATTCCTAAGTATTTTATTCTTTTTGTTGCAATGGTGAATGGAATTGTTTCCTTAATTTCTCTTTCTATTTTCTCATTATTAGTGTATAGGAATGCAAGGAATTTCTATGTGGTGATTTTATATCCTGCAACTTTACTATATTCATTGATTAGCTCTAGTAATTTTCTGGTGGAGTCTTTAGGGTTTTCTATGTAGAGGATCATGTCCTCTGCAAACAGTGAGAGTTTTACTTCTTTTCCAATTTGGACTCCTTTTATTTCTTTTTCTGCTCTGACTGTTGTGGCCAGAACTTCCAAAACTATGTTGAATAGTAGTGGTGAAAATGGGCACCATTGTCTTGTTCCTGACTTTAGGGGAAATGCTTTAACAATTTTTCACCATTGAGGATAATGTCTGCTGTGGGTTTGTCATATATAGCTTTTATTATGTTGAGGAATATTCCTTCTGTTCCTGCTTTCTGGAGGGTTTTTATCATAAATGAATGTTGAATTTTGTCAAAGGCTTTCTCTGCATCTATTGAGATAATCATATGGCTTTTATTTTTCAATTTGTTAATGTGGTGTATTACATTGACTGATTTGTGGATATTGACGAATCCTTGCATCCCTGGGATAAAGCCCACTCACTTGGTCATGGTTCAAACATATGGTAGCTGAACAACATGCTGCTGAATAACCAACAAATAACAGGAGAAATCAAAAAAGAAATCAAAATATGCATGGAAATGAATGAAAATGAAAAGACAACAACCCAAAACCTGTGGGACACTGTAAAAGCAGTGCTAAGGGGAAGGTTCATAGCAATCCAGGCACCCCTCAAGAAACAAGAAAAACGTCAAATAAACAACCTAACTGTACACCTAAAGCAACTAGAAAAGGAAGAAATGGAGAACCCCAGGGTTAGTAGAAAGAAATAACTCTTAAAAATTAGGGCAGAAATACAGTTTATGTCTGATGCAGGATACAGCATGCTTGGGGCTGGTGCATGGGGATGACCCAGAGAGATGTTATGGGGAAGGAGGTGGGAAGGGGGTTCATGTTTGGGAATGCATGTACACCCATGGCGGATTCATGTCAATGTATGGCAAAACCAATACAGCATTGTAAAGTAAAATAAAGTAAAAATAAAAATTAAAAAAAAAAAATTACGGCAGAAATAAATGCAAAAGAAACAAAAGAGACCATAGCAATAATCAACAAAGCCAAAAGCTGGTTCTTTGAGAGGATAAATAAAATTGACAAACCATTAGCAAGATTCATCAAGAAAAAAAGGGAGAAAAATCAAATCAATAAAATTAGAAATGAAAATGGAAAGATCACAACAGACAACACAGAAATACAAAGGATCATAAGAGAATACCATCAGCCATTATATGCCAATAAAATGGACAACTTAGAAGAAATGGACAAATTCTTAGAAAAGTACAACTTTCCAAAATGGAACCAGGAAGAAATAGAAAATCTTAACAGACTCATCACAAGCACAGAAATTGAAACTGTAATCAGAACTCTTCCAGCAAACAAAAGCCCAGGTCCAGATGGCTTCACAGCTGAATTCTACCAAAAATTTAGAGAAGATCTAACACCTTTCCTACTCAAACTCTTCTAGAAAATTGCAGAGGAAGGTAAACTTCCAAACTCATTCTATGAGGCCACCATCACCCTAATACCAAAACCTGACAAAGATGCCACAAAAAAAGAAAACTACAGGCCAATATCACTGATGAACATAGACGCAAAAATCCTTAACAAAATTCTAGCAATCAGAATCCAAAAACACATTAAAAAGATCATACACCATGACCAAGTGTGAGTTACTTTTATAATCACAAAACCTCAAGCCCAAACCTCCAACCAAACTAATCCATTTCCTTCTAAGAAGGAAAGACAAATGAGGAGAGGAAAGACCCTCTCCTTTCTGCCAGGCAGAAAGCGGGGTGCTTCACCCAGGTTGTCAGCAGTTCCCATGATGATCACAGAGAGCAGAGGCCACTCGCCGAAGTTACTGATGAGAAAACTAAGACAAATCAGAGCTAAAGAGGGCCTGTCTTCTTCCCCAAATACGGTACCACTCACAGCTGCCCGGCTCCAAGGAAACCATACCACACCCCCCAAGCAGAATTACATGGCAGGTTGCCCAGATGGCAATTGTCATAATCAGCTGGTAATTAAAGCTCTACAAACCCTTTCAAGTGATGTCATCACTTCCCGGAGAGTTTCAAAAGAACCTTGAATGTTCTCCAAAACGATACGACCAGTTATAGACTGATGACATTCAGTGTGATTCATACCTTATTACCTAAAAGAATGAAGTGGATTATTTAAGAAAAACTTATATAAATTAAATTGAATTCATTAACGCATGCTAGCAGGCACTGCAAGAAGATGAGAAACTGGGCTCAGCCTGTGTTTTTGTGCCTCTGGTAACTTGGTCTAACTCTGCAGAGCATAAACATTATTGAAAGGCCTTGAACCAGTCACCCACAAATGTCTCTAAGCTTCTGGACTGCATGACTCTTATCCAGAACTGATGAGAAGTTTAAAACGTATTTGGTTTGTAGGACTTCTCTGGCGGTCCAGTGGTTAAGAATCTGCCTTCCAACACAGGGGCCATAGATTCGGTCCCTAGAAGGGGAACTAAGATCCCACATGCCGTGGAGCAACCAAGCCTGTGTGCTGAGAAGTCTGCATGCTGCATCCAAGATCTCAAGCGCTGCAGCTAAGACCCAATGCAACCAGACAAAAAAGCTGCTTCTAAAAGTTCTTTGGGTCTTATTGCCTCTCGAGGTCTTTGTCCATGCTTGGCTGAAATTCTAAGGACAGAAGCAACAACCGTGAAAAGACAACTAAATAATCCACAGAACTTGGTAATCTATTAATATACACATTCAGGCTCTGCATCACCAAAAGGCGGCTATATCAGTAATCATGCTGACGTGCCCTTTGTATGCAGAAGTGAAGCTTTCATAATTACTCTGAGAGCAGCCAGACAGAACCATGTTTGGAATTTCTAATCCACCTGATTGTTTCCAGTGAGGTTTTCTTAATCAAGGATGATCTGAGAGAATTCAGTCTACCCTTTCAGAACCCATACAGGGGGAGGTGGTTATGAGCTTGGACTCTAGAACTGCACTGTCCAAACCACAAGGCATGTGTGGTCACTGAGGACTTAAACCATGGCCAAGTCCAAGTCAGAAGTAGCAGGAGTGTCAGATGCTTGGCGGATCTCAAGGATTAGATAACAAAAAATTCAAAGAATGTAAAATAGCTCAATAATGTTGCTACTGATTACATGTTAAAATAATTTTTGGATTTATCAGGTTAAATAAACTGCATTCTTAAAAATGTTTTTGCCTGTTTCTTTTTAAGCATAGCTACCAGGAAAGTTAAAATTGCATTGTATTTCCTTCAGAAAGCACTGCTCCATTGCCACAGAAGATCTGTCATTCACCAGCCGGGTGCCGCACAGCCTGCGTGGACTGTGTGAAATGCAAGGACTCCTGGCAGGGAACCCAAGCAGAGGCCGAAATACATGCTGTGTCCTGGAGCCAAGCCACCGAAAGAATGGGAGCCTTTCACTGATTTGTGCCCAGAGTCACACAGGCGGGGGCAGCCCAGCTTATCAGAGGCCCGTCTCTGGGTGAGTTAATTCACTTTCTTTCCATTTCCCTCATCTGCATCATAGGGCAACCCTCTGGACCTTACAGGAACTTTTCAAAAGTTAAATGAGTTAATTAATGTCCGAGACCTGGGCCCTGGTTTGGCACACAGTAAGTATTTAATAAATATTAGTTACTATTGGCTGTTCTATATAAATTGTTCAGAATTTTCAGTCTTCCACAGAGGTGTTTTCATTCTAACACCATCCTTCAGGTAGGTAACAGCTGTCTAGCTCAGTCAACCATGATTTAAAGGAAAGTCAGAAAGAGTGGCCAGGCATGGCTTCCCAACAGTTGACCAATGACATGGAATCAGCCCAAGAAACTTCAAACACTGGATTTCACCTGAAGAAATTTCACCATCACTATTGGGAAAGAAGTGTTTAAGCAGAAAATTTAAGAGTCAAATGGAAATCTGAGGAAAGACAAGAAATGCCAAATAAATCATTTCTCATCAACTCACCATGACTATATCTTTTCCCCTCAAAATGAATGTCAGGTGTATAAGAAGGGTAAAATTTCAATTAAGCTGCTGCGTGAAGATTAAATGACCTTTAAAACAACGAGTAGACTTGAAAAGGCTATTTCTCATCATTAGGGTCTGTGTCAACCACGATCCAAAACTCTAAGGCCTCACAAGGGGGACAGCATCTCAAAGGTGGTGCTATTTCACCTCCAAGTGCAAGGTGAGGAGGGCATCTGAGCGGGAGGAGCATTCCCATGGCGGGGTCGGGGCGGGGGTGGTCCAGCTGTGGGGAAATGAGTCACCGACACGAAGTTCATTAAGCTGTAAGCCCAATTACCACCCTGTGGCACCAACTGTGTTGCAATTACAGCTCTTCCGAGAGGCAGCCGGCCACCGTTTTCAGTAGAGAAACACTGGTTTGGACAAGGTTTATAAATGATTTTCATTAACTATCATTTACCATTAGTGCCAATCAAAGCACTAAATGCCCACTTTGCTGTGGAGGTGACCTTTGACCCAGTTCCCTCTCTAACCAATGAGGGCTAAATGTATTGTGACAACTCCTAATCACATTCAGTGCAGCTGAGATTTGATGGCACTGGCTGTCCCATCGACTACAGACAGCCCTGGCAAGGCCATCCTATTCCACTTCTTTCTAGAGATATGTATATCAGCATCCCAGGGACTCGAGAAAGAGACACCCTTCCTGATCATCCAGGGCATATTTCAATAGCTTAAAAACTCACCCAGGTACACCATCACCGACAAAGAACTGCTGGCAATGAGAACACACTTCTCTTCTTTATAATTCAGGTTTATAGGCCTAAAACACACAATCCGATCAGCCCAACTCTAGGAAAGTAGATACAAAGCCGGTCATCAGAAGCCACCCATCAGAAACAATCCTCTCCAAATCCATGCATGATGATTTGCAGCTCAGCTTCAGCTCATGAAAAGGGAATACAGCTGCGTGATATTTAATACCAAGGCACCGGCGCCTGACTCTGTACTAATCCAGGATAACAGGTTTCCAGAAACGTCCTGGGAAACACTGGGAAGTCTAGACACATAACAGGAAAATTATTTCCTTTGAAACTCAATGCCTCGATTTGAATGAAAACGAGGAAATGATGGCCAACGGTTCGGAAACTAAAATTCTAAACTCTGAGTCTAACTCCACAGCAGGGTAGGTGACAGCTTTTCTGTTCCTGAAAGAGATGAGATCACAGGCTTCTCCAGCTAACGTCTGACCCCAAATAGGGGATCAGGGATGCTAAGGCAGAGACCACAAGGGAAAAGAGGAAGAAGATCTACAGAGAGATGCAAAGGATGTTTTCTAATAAGAAGCTAAAGCCAAGAGGCAGCTGCTTTAAACAGCGCCTGTGGGGGGACCTTCTCAGGCAGGTGTGGTTACCATGCGTCGGTGTTCCTGTGTCACCAAGGCCAGCTGACCCCACACTGTGTGTGCCTGCTCATCAGTGACTCAGTCGTGTCTGACTCTCTGTGACCCCATGGACTGTCACCCGCCAGGCTCCTCTGTCCACGGGGATTCTCCAGGCAAGAATACTGGAGTGGGTTGCCATGCCCTCCTGCAGGGGATCTTCCTGACCTGATGTTCGAACCTGTGTCCCCTGCATCTTCTGCAATGGCAGGAGGATTCTTTACCACTGAGCCACCTGGGAAGCTCCCCCTCCTGTGTTCCCTGATATTTACGTTGGAGGAGCAGCCAGCTGGTCCTATCCTCCCTTCCATAGGAAACTGACATCTATTTGTGGCAGACTCAAGGAAAGGTGATGTTTACGGTTTTTATCTTCATACAAATATTTAAGGAAAAGAAAAATCAACCCCACAATGTCAGAGGCTACTCCAGTGTTGTGGAAGTTAAACAGATGGTTTACATTCACAGGGCCCCTTTCTACAGTCATTGGCAAAATGCTGTATGCTTTATCAACATGAACAGAGTTGAAATTATTGGAAACTGGGTTACACAGACATCTTTAAAAACAAATAAAAAAGTCCCATTATCATTGCTTGCTCTACTTGGAACCAGCGAGAACTTAGAAATCGAGGAGAATGTTTTCCTCAGCAAGTAAAACTGAAAACCAGAGATGAGTGAGATCACGTTAAAGGAACAGGATGAGTTTTCTGTGAAGAAGCAAGCTCCTGGACAACTGAAGCCTGGATAGTGCGAATGGCAAGGGCTTCGCACAGGCCAGCAGCTTTGCTAAGCCATCCACTCATCCTTTTTCATTTGTAGGGAATGTGGAGTACAGCGAGGCAAGCGCGGGGTCACAGGGAGCAATCCCAGCAGGCAGCGCCCACACAAGCACCATGTAAGGTATCCGGTCCTGGTGGCAGGTCCCACTCTTTTGTGGAATTGATGTAATCAACTGAATATTTAAATCATGCAGTTCATTCATCTTGGCTGGTGCAGTTTCCTGGGCAACCAGCTGACTACAGTTTGCTGTCCGCTCCTTCAGGGATTTGGTGGGCTGGTGGTTGGCATGCTTCAACCCCTCTGACAGGTGGGGCTCACTGTCCATTCATCAGCTGGTGCTCTGGTTTTACATATTAGGGTCCGAGTCTGTGAAAGCCTAGCCCAGAGAAGAAACAGACAATGCCCGGACAAATGGATGTGCTGAGCCACTGGGAGTGGGTCCAGAAGGTGCCAAATTCACAAAATTCATGCCCTCCTGCAATGAGCTCTTCAGCAGGTCTGGGGCTGGAAACTGGGACCCTGCTACTGGACAAGCTAGATTCTTTTCCTCTGAGTTAAATGCACACAATTACACAGCTCAAGGTCCTGAAAGCCCATGGCTTTCCACAACATTTTTTTAAGTGCAAATAATATAAGCCTAAGGTGATACAGTTAACCTATAATGAGCTCATTACATCACCTTTTAATTGTACCTTACAAAGAGATTCCCCTGAAGCTACCAAGTCAAGACCCGCCTCATGTGTGCCTTTATGCTTCTCGGCACTTTGGATATAGATTATGGCACTGTCTGTGCTGCTTTAATTTCAAAGTCAATAAAACTAAAAGCTCTGCTCCCCTCTTTAAAGTTACACACTTACACACAAGCCACCATTAGGAAGAAAATATTCTACACGCTCCTTCAAATAGATTGTGTTTTAGCAAAACAGGGCAGTTCCACTTAATCCAGTTTCCTTTGAAGGCAAAGGGCTTTGGAATTCAGTCTTTTAAAATGGGTCACTGGCAACTGTGTCAACTTTCTAATTTATTCATTGTCTTAACCTTCACCTGCCCAGGCACTCCAGGCAACCTGCTGACAAACAGTCCAAGCTGAAGTTGAACTTAGGGGGAAAAGCTCCCTGAACAACATTTAGAAACAGAGCCATGAGCCTGAACCCCAGGGAGAGTGTTACAGTGGAGGCTGAAGACCAAAGATGGAAACATACAGAGATTAAAATCCCAGCTCCACTACAGATGTACTGCTCCCCCGGTAAGTTATTTAACTTCTCAGAGAAGTTACCAGAATCTCAGAGAGGTAATCGCAATCACTTAGAGACTGGAATAACTGGAATAATTTTAGACGTTAACCTTTAAGCCGTGAGTAGTTCCAGACATATTCCGATTCGCAACTTCAGCGTCACCACTTAATGACGGTGGTTTACTGTTGCCATTTTACAGATGGGAAACTTGAGTTTCAGTGAAATTAAAAGACTTGCCAAGTATACCCAGACAGTCAACAACAGGGCTGGGACTGAGACCCAGCCTGTCGGAAGCTGACTTGTCTCCTTAATCATTTTACTTAATACAACCCAAGGTGGATAACAAAGTTTAGTGAGATGATACATGTAAAGCACATTACCTAGGCTTCATCAAGTACTCAGAAATTACAGGGCTTATTTTAATTTTTATTTATTAGTTTATTTTGTTGATGTAAAAAAGAAACAGATCCTTCCTCCTTGCCTGGGTAAAATTCCTGTTTATGGAATGGAAAATTTACTTATACTATTATAACAGCAGCAGCAATAACACATAATAGTAACAGAGGAATTCAGGGCATGGCTCTAAGCTCAAAAGGTCTGGGTTCCAAACCAAGTGTAATGGACTGAGTGCTTGTGTTTCCCAAATCTGTGTGCTGAAGTCCTAACTCTCACTGTGGTGGGCCTGTGGGAGGTGATTAGATTTGGACAAGGTCATGAGGGTGGGGCCCCTGTAAGGAGATTAGTGTCCTTATAATGAAGAGGAAGAGAGAAACCTCTTCCTTTGTGCACACACTGAGGACGGTAGTGTGAGCACACAGCAAGAAGGCAGCTGTCCAGAAGTCAGGATGGAGCCCCCACCAGGGACCTTGATCTTGGGCGTCTCAGCTCCAGAGCTGAGACATAAGCGTCTACAGTTCACGCTACTGAGTCTGTGGTGTCTGCAGGCAGCACACACCAAGTCTGCTTCCTACTGGCGGGATCACAGGCAAATTGATGAGCCTCTTAAAGGCAACATCTGTGCCACCTCCTCTACTTCATAAGACTGTAGTGAGAACTACGAGACGACACATCAAAAAGCACTGAACAAGTGCCTGGCAGAGAGTAAGGAGTCTGTAAATGTCAGCCATCGTTTTGGGGATGGCTCCTTCTCTCACAGACTCCAACTCTTCTTGTGTAAAATCGAATGTGCCTGTTGATATGTCTGTCACTTGGGGGCTCACACACTAACAGGTTTCCAGCACTGCTGGGAGGCATCATCCATCCAACCTCCAGGATGTTTTTGCTTCTGCTCCCATTCACCATCATGGCCCCAGCAGTACTGAAACTACACACAGGAGCAAGGAAAGCTTCTCTGTCTTCCCATGTTCCTTCCTATATCCGTTCAGCATTTTTTCTTTTTAACGAGCTCCTTTCTAGAAGTAGTTTCCTGAGTCATTCTCTTTTTTATTTTTTTTTCTTTCATTTTTACTTTATTTTATTTTACAACACTGTATTGGTTTTGCCATACATTGACATGAATCCACCACGGGTGTACATGCATTCCCAAACATGAACCCCCCTCCCACCTCCCTCCCCGTAACATCTCTCTGGGTCATCACCGTGCACCAGGCCCTAGCACATGTTCTGTGCTGCTTCCTCCTGTATTAATCTAACCATAGCCACACCTGCAGGTGGCAGCCAGTGGTCCCTCAATGGGTCTGGGGACACTCAGTGTCTGCTCTGAGCATCAGAGCTCCACGATCTCCAGTTCCACACACGAACATGACCCCATTCCTTCTCTTTTGTCCAACTGTGGCCTGCAGTGAAGTCCATCTCATGTCCTAGAGATTTCAGATTTCCTCTCCCTGATAATGAATTTCCAGACACTGACAGAGGTTTGTGACATTGTACAGGAGACAGGGATCAAGACCATCCTCATGGAAAAGAAATGCAAAAAAGCAAAATGGCTGTCTGGGGAGGGCTTACAAATAACTGCGAAAAGAAGAGAAGTGAAGAGCAAAGGACAAAAGGAAAGATATAAGCATCTGAATGCAGAGTTCCAAAGAATAGCAAGGAGAGATAAGAAAGCTTTCCTCAGCAATCAATGCAAAGAAATAGAGGAAAATAAGAGAATGGGAAAGACTAACGATCTCTTCAAGACAATTAGAGATACCAAGGGAACATTTCATGCAAAGATGGGCTCAATAAAGGACAGAAATGGTCTGGACCTAACAGAAGCAGAAGATATTAAGAAGACGTGGCAAGAATACACAGAAGAACTGTACAAAAAAGATCTTCATGACCCAGATAATCACGATGGTGTGATCACTCACCTAGAGCCAGACATCCTGGAATGTGAAGTCAAGTGGGCCTTAGAAAGCATCACTATGAACAAAGCTAGTAGAGGTGATGGAATTCCAGTGGAGCTGTTTCAAATCCTGAAAGATGATGCTGTGAAAGTGCTGCACTCAATATGCCAGCAAATTTGGAAAACTCAGCAGTGGCCACAGGACTGGAAAAGGTCACTTTTCATTCCAATCCCAAAGAAAGGCAATGCCAAAGAATGCTCAAACTACCACACAATTACACTCCTCTCACATGCTAGTAAAGCAATACTCAAAATTCTCCAAGCCAGGCTTCAGCAATACACGAACCGTGAACTTCCTGATGTTCAAGCTGGTTTTAGAAAAGGCAGAAGAACCAGAGATCAAATTGCCAACATCCACTGGATAATCAAAAAGGCAAGACAGTTCCAGAAAAACATCTATTTTTGCTGTATTGACTATTGCAAAGCCTTTGACTGTGTGGATCACAATAAAGTGTGGAAAATTCTGAAAGAGATGGAATACCAGACCACCTGACCTGCTTCTTGAGAAACCTATATGCAGGTCAGGAAGCAACAGTTAGAAATGGACACGGAACCACAGTTCCAAATAGGAAAAGGAGTACATCAAGCCCGTATACTGTCACCCTACTTATTTAACTTCTATGCAAAGTATATCATGAGGAATGCTGAGCTGGATGAAGCACAAGCTGGAACCAAGATTGCCAGGAGAAATATCAATAACCTCAGATATGCGGATGACACCACCCTTATGGCAGAAAGTGAAGAGGAACTAAAAAGCCTCTTGATGAAAGAGAGTGAAAAAGTTGGGTTAAAGCTCAACATTCAGAAAACTAAGCTCATGGCATCTGGTGCCATCACTTCATGGGAAATAGATGGGGAAAGAGTGGAAACAGTGTCAGACTTTATTTTGGGGGGCTCCAAAATCCCTGCAGATGGTAACTGAAGCCATGAAATTAAAAGACGCTTACTCCTTGGAAGGAAAGTTATGACCAACTTAGATAACATATTCAAAAGCAGAGATGTTACTTTGCCAACAAATGTCCGTCTAGTCAAGGGTATGGTTTTTCCAGTGGTCGTGTATGGATGTGAGAGTTGGACTGTGAAGAAAGCTGAGTGCCGAAGAATTGATGCTTTTGAATTGTGGTGTTGGAGAAGACTCTTGAGAGTCCCTTGGACTGCAAGGAGATGGGTCCTGGGTGTTCATTGGAAGGACTGATGCTGAAGCTGAAACTCCAATACTTTGGCCACCTCATGCAAAGAGTTGACTCATTGGAAAAGACCCTGAAGCTGGGAGGGATTGGGGGCAGGAGAAGAAGGGGACGACAGAGGATGAGATGGCTAGATGGCATCACCAACTCAATGGACATGAGTTTGAGTGAACTCCGGGAGTTGGTGATGGACAGGGAGGCCTGGCGTGCTACGATTCATGGGGTCGCAAAAAGTAGGACACGACTGAGCGACTGAACTGAACCGAACTGAAACTACAGCTGTATACTGAATGTTGAGCAGAAAAACATCATTTAAAGAAAGTTATTTGCTCTGGAGCAGAAAGAACAATCTAACATTTAGGCTGAATTTTTCATTCTTCAACCAGTGGAGTCAGCATGGCATACGTCAAGCCTTAAAACCATCTTTGTTTCTCCCCAGCTACTGCGGATTATTAAAAAGTCTTCACTAGTCCATTTTCTTTTTGCCCTGTAGTCTTTGAACTTCATTAGAAATGTTGACTCTTGAGAATGTAAGCTTTTGCCATATAGCCAAAAGATATTGAACTTCTCTCCTGGAATCATCAATTAGCATTTTTTTGGTTTCTCTCCTCTGTTGTTTATGTATTTTGTGAGTTAAATTCATTGCTCTGAAATGAGGCCAAGCCTTTCCCACCGATTTTTAATTATAAAAAAGTGGAACATTTTGGTTTTCTCCCTCCCTTTTCTTTTTAAATATGTAAGACACAAGCACTAGTACACAAAAAGGCATCTTTTTACCCTTCCCAGAAATGAGAGTATATCGTGCACCTTCTAACCAGAACCACCTCAACAATGAGAGTGCATATTCAGTTCTGGGTAACATCTGTCCTTAGAAGCAAGGAAGCTCTAATGGACTGAACGCTTTCCTGGAGGACAGACGCTGGCTGCAGCTAGGCGACTTGCCCCACTCAGCCTGTCTCCCAAGGGTGCTGTCTGAGCAAAAACTAAGCTCCCAACTGTTCTTCTCCCATCTTTCCTCCCCCATTTCCCTTCCTTAATTTTACTAGAGTTGATTCACAACATTGTGGTAATTTCTGTTGTACAGCAACGTGACTCAGCTACACACGTATATACACATCCTTTTTCAGATTCTTTCCCATTATGGTTTATCACAGGACACTGAATGGAGTCAGCGGGGCCTGTGTACCCATTCTGCATGTTACAGCTTGTACGTGATAACCCTACGCCCCCACTCCATCCCTCCCCAACCCCTCCCCCTTTGTTAAGCACAAGTCTGTTCTCCACGTCCCTGAGTCTGTGTTTCATAGGCAGGTTCATTTGTGCCATAGATTAGGTTCCACATACAAGTGATATCATATGGTATTTGTCTTTCTCCTTCTGATCTATTTCACTAAGTTTGATCATCTCCACATCCATCCATGTTGCTGCAAAGGGCATTATTTCATTCTTTTTATGAATATAAAAGACATATATGTATAAAATATGTCCCAAATCTTCTTTATACAGTCATCTGTTGATAGACATTTAGGTTGATTCCATGTCTTGGCTATTGTGAATCGTGTTCCAGTGAACACAGGAGTGCATGTATCTTTTTTAATTAGAATTTTTGTCTGGGTATATGCCAGGATCGCATGGTAGTTCTGTTTTTTAATTTTCTGAGGAACCTCCATTCTGGTCTTCATAGCGGCTGCACCAATCTCCACTCCCACCAGTTTACCTTCTTCACCCTATTTCTAGACTGCACTTACAGTCACTGTTGCATTCATATGCCAACTCCGCCAGGTTTTGCTCAGAAGAGTTATATTCACCTCATCGTTATTTGAAGCCAATCAATGTGCCCCCAGTTCCAACAACTGCATTACAAAACAAACACATTTTGCCTTTAGACTATAAAGCTGGACTTCTGGGCTTTGGCCTGCTAGATCAATTTCAGGAACAGAAAACCAACAGAGTATCTGTCATTTTCATAAATGTGCAGGTATCACTCACTTTAGAACAAACAAGAACGATACATAAGAAATGTGAAACATAAATCCCTTCCAACTGGAGATGCTTCCAGGCACCACCAGCAGACCTCTGCCTTCTATCCAACTTCTGTTCTCCTGACTCATCCCTCATTCATGCTGCTGATATACTTATTACAGTCTTTTCATGAACTGACTAAATTTTACTCATCCAAAAATATTTTTATTTTGCCTTCATACTTGTAGATTGGTAACGTGACTGAGAATAGAATTCTAGCTTCAAAACCTCCCCTGTTCAGAACTTCCCTGGTGGTCCACTGGTTAAGACTCCACACTTCTGCTCAGGAGGTGCGGGTTCAATCACTGGTTGGGGAACTAAGATCCCATATGCTTCGTGGAGTGGCCGAAAAAATATCATTTGATTGTCTCAATAAAAGCAGAAAATTATTTAAAATAACAACAACAAAAGACTCTCTTGTTAGGTAACTAGTCAGACATGAGCAGGTCCCTCCCCAACCTGGAAGGGGTCATCCTTCCCTCTGTCACCTGGACACTTGTGATCAGACACCTCCAGAGACCCTCCCCTTTGTGGTTAAGGACTGCTCAGTTTCCAGACTTATCAGGACCAAACCAGATATCAAAACCCCAGTGGGCTTTCCAAACTGCCAGGACCAGTTGGCAGGCAAGGACCCAACAGATGACTCAGAGTAACCCAGAGTTCACTATGCCCTTTTAAAAATAAATTCACATTTACAGTTGTCAACAGTCTCATCAATCAAACAATGTAGAACACAGAGAGGGACTTTACATCACTGAGAAACCAACCCTACCCCAGTTGCGGGACCGCTTCTGGTTCTGAGACAGCCCACTTGCCTACTTTTCTCGAGGGCATACTTTCACTTTGCTTAATAAAACTCCTGGTGCTTGAAGCCGCTCTGTGTCTCAAGTGACTTCTTTCCTTCAGGAGAACGAGAACTGCCATCCACAGTCGATACCCTTGCCCTGCAGACTGAAGACCCTGCTTCCTTATCTTCTGTGGAGACAGGCAGGATATCACTCTAATTCAGATGCCTGGGTAAATAATTAGCTTCCTCCCCTCTCTAGAAGCTTCTGGGATCCTCTCTCTATCCACAGAATATTGGAATTCCCTTAGGATATATTAACTATATTATCATGACTTTTGAGACAGAAACCCTCGTCAGACTCTTCTGTACTTGGTAGGAAGCCCAAGGGGTAGTGTAAAATCAGCTACGGCCACAGGGCTGCTGTTATCAATGTTATCAGTTTGGGTCTTTTCCCCCCATCTCGCAGAGGTGGTCTCCTATGTGTTGGATTTTCTCTGGTTGAAGTGGTCCTCCCCAACAGCCACTTCTGGTTTCACAATTAACAAATCCGTAAGCGCTGGGAACCTCAGGAAAGGCAGGAGCCGGTCTCTTGGTTTCTGCATAGCTCCCTGAAGAAACGCTAATTGGGCAGTTCTAGAACACAGCAGAGGAGCTCTTGGTCACCAAGAGGGAAAAAGCAGAGCAGACAACACAAGTCCACCAAGCGAGCAGGTGGGCCTCCTTTTCCCTCGTCCTGCTTGGCACTTGCTGGGACCGTTCCCCATCTAAGAGCTTGTATTTCTTCTACTAAAGAAAAGTTCTATCTATTATTTCTTAGCTAGGTTCTCCCTTCCTTTTATTCTTTTTCTGGATTCTGTTAGAATCAAGCTGGATGTCTAGACCTCTGCTTCCTGCCTCTGCTCTTTCCCAGTCTCCCAACCCCGTCATCCTCGCTGGTCAGTGTCGGGGGTTTCCTGGGCCGTGTCTTCAAAACATCTCAGCCCCATGCAGCTCCTTACCTAGCCATGATATCTGTAATATCAGCAATCAATGTTTTGATTTTCAGAAACTCTTGCCCATTTTCTGGATGAAAGCTATTTACTCTGAGAACACTGGTGTAAACTGTTTTCCGTTATTTGAACCATTTCTATTTGAACCATTTCTATTTCATTTAGATGAGTCATTTTGTTCATCTTTGTGCTCCTGTTCTTTTCCTGATGATTTTCACCAAATACCTGTTTACCCGTTCCTATTTTTGAATTACATGTCAACTGAAAAAAAAAAAAAATTGCACAACCTAAAAGTTGAGAACTATGTTTTATTTGGCAGACATTCTAAGGACTTAAGTCCAGGACACAGCATATCAGATTACTCTAAGAGGCAGCTCCGCAGAGGTAAAGAAGGAGCCAGGATATATAGGAGTGTTTGCAACAAAGATCAGGTAATTGGAACATCAAAAGATTACTATTAAAGAAAACCAGACATCACAAGTTAAGGAATTTAGTGCTTCTCTATGTGGGGGAAGATGCAAGAGGCTGGACTCACTGCAATGATTTCTTCGATATGAACCTCAGCTCTGCAGACCAGCATCCTGTGCTTTCTCATCCTGAGTGTCCTCAGGGTTCACCCATGGGGGTGGCTGCAGTGGCTGATAGCTTGCTGGCAGGCATCCTGCTCCCATCCTGAGTCCCTGGGGGCAGCTGTACTGTGACAGCGCATCCTTTGTGGCAGGCAATATTTTTCAGTCGCATATGGTTTAGGAGAGTCAGTGTGGATCTTCTTTAAAGCTGTAGAAGGTTTTTACCAGTACCTGAGCCTTGAGGAGAGGCTGAGTGCAGGTTCCGGACCGGACAGTCGAGCATGGAGGGTGTCAGTGGGCACACCCCCAAAATACCCAGGCATGGGCATGCCACAGACAGGGAGCGGCACAGCCACTGCGGCAACAGGCTAGACACTTCCTTCCTGGGCACGGGCCTGTCTTCTGTTTTCCTCATCGTGTCTGTCGTGGAGATGGGGATTTCCTGCACACACACCCCCACCTCACTCACAGACTCCAGCAGCCTCACTGGGGTGTGTCCCAGGACGGATCACTTTCTTAGGGAAGTCCTTTTGCCTTAGCTCAGGGACAAAGCCCGCTCCGACAAGCTGTTTGGATTCATAAGCGATGGGCCATCAGCACTGTCTACACAGTGAACAGCTCTGGTGGGGGCTCCGTGGCCCCTCCACCCTGGTGCTGATGTCGACTCCAGGCTGGAAGATGCTCTGGGTTTCTGTTTCTACCTGAGCTTCCCTCATCAGGCCAATCCCCCCGCCTCCCTGTTTTCCACCTTCCACACACTTGGCAAAAGTTCTGCCCGCCAACAGTACCTTCACTTGTTCTCCTTGTACTTTAAATCTTTAACAAAAAAAAACCTTTTTGTAATTTTAATGGAAGGGAGAATAGTGAGACACATATCATCAGACTACCATTTTGAGTCAGAAGCCTCTGGGCACCAATTAAATCCTACTGGATTGACAAAAATTTAAATGGCTGGTAACACTGCAAGATGGCAAATGTGTGAGAAATGGTGAGAAATGGTCGCATTTCCTGCAGAGCAAAGGAGGCTGGGATAGCCTTCTTGGAGGGAATGTGACAGTCACCATCAACATATTAAATGTCCATAATTCCTGATTTTTTATAATAGCATCTTTATAATCTACTCTACAGAAACACTAGCATGACTGTCAATGATATGTTGTGGGATTATGTTTACCAGAGCACTCTACCCGAAAGCAAACGTGTAGTTGAAGGCATACCCAGGGCAATGATGGACCAAGACTGCACATCCATAAGACGGGTAAAGAAGGAGTGTAATCTATTCGTGATGGCTTAGAAAGACGCCCAGGATATACGATCAACAGCAGCAAGTTGCACAAACGTGTATTTTTGATGATGCATCTCAATATAATAAAATGAAACAGTGGATATTTAAGATGCGCCTTGCACATCCTGATATATTATGAAATGCTTCTAATGTATTTCTTTTCCCTGTTTCTCCTTTTTTATTTGCAATCTCTGTGTAAACCAGGCCCACAGTTAATGGCTACTGTCAACTAAAATCAAGCAAAAAGAATGCATGAAATGCAAGATTTCTCTGAAAAAATAAAGTACTCATACAATATACTGACCAAAAAAGTGTTGTAAATCATAAATAAAACAGGTGAGTGTTTAGAAACATTTAATTGCCTATAATTTTCATATTCACACCTCCCAAATTTTAGGTATGCAAATTCTGTAGCTAATGTCAGCATCCTTCATGCTAAAATCTGAATGCATCTTCATTAAGGCGAAAATATTTTCACCAGACAATGGCTGTGTGACAACTTGCTGGGTCAGTTTCCAGTGGTGTGCCACATCCAGAGGCCCTGTGTACTGTTCTCTTCCCTTTCTCTTTCTCCACAAACTCTCTTTCCCCTTCCTTGAACATGTCAGAGTAAAGTACAGCAGAGCCAGGACTGGAATTTTTAGGTGAAAAGCAAAAATTTTCATAGAAACAATAGAGCTTAGGCTTGTTTTATAATTTCAAATGTGACATATGAATACACTCACTGCATCTAGAGGTGCTTAAGCAAGTTTTACTAATAAGCCCATCAAAGTCATTCTGTATTTCTGTCACAGTGGTTCTGATTTAGAGCGTTTTTTAAATTCTTTCTTAGAATCTGCATCTTTCTGCTTATATTGCCCATTTGTTCTTGCATGTTGTCTACATTATTCATTAGAGTCCTTAGAGGGTTACTCACTCTGATCATTCCAACGTCCCCACCATATTTAAGTCTAATTCTGATGTTCACTCTGTCTCTGCAAACTGGCTCTGCAAAGTGCCTTATAGTATGCCTTGTAATTTTTTTGTTGAAAGGTGGACATGATGGACTGGGTAAAAGGCACTCCAGTATAGTAAGCAGGCCCTTAGTGACGGTGAGTGTGGGGGAGGGGAAGCAGTCCACGGGGTCCGGCAACTGCATCTCCCCTGAGCCTGTGCCCCAGGCTGTGACCTTTGTACATGCTTATCAGTCCCCACCTCACCTGTCTCTGGTGAGATAGGATGGCAGGAGGGGGCCTTCCTCAAGGTAGGTTCCGATAAAACACCAGTCCATTGGGCTCTGGTGAGCTAGTCTACCTTGAAAGCCAGCCTTGTTAAGAAGAACAGAACGCTCTGGCATATTTTCAGACTGGTTACCTTACCCCTCTCCATGTTGGAAGCACATGGCGATTTCTCTCCCATCTTCACTCTGAGAACCTGGTGCTCCTGGAGGTAAAACGCAAGTGCAGGGATCCCCAAAGACCAGGCCCCACTACAGCTCTCAACCCTCAAGCTTGCCCAAACTGAGTCTCCAGTGATTCACCCGAGTTATGGGTCAGGCTTTCCCACGCTGGCACCGGTTCCTGCAGAGATGTCTGCTCCAGGTAAGTTATGACACTGTGTTTGCTTGCCTCTCCTGTTTGAGGGGCAGCAGTTTGCCCTGTGATCTGGGTTCTCTGCTGGATCTAAGAGGAGTTGTTGATTTTCCATTTGTCCATCTTTTTTCTTATTATGTAGATGGCAGAGAAGACATCCAAGCTCCTTACTTGTCAGAACAGGAAAAAAGGGAAATTTTATAACTCAGTACAGGCTGCTTACTTGAAATGTGCCTGTGATTGGAAGTATCTTTTTGCCTTTTCATATTATTCATGCTTTTGAACTGCAGTGTTGGAAAAGACTCTTGAGAGTCCCTTGGAATGCAAGGAGATCCAACTAGTCCATCCTAAAGGAAATCAGTCCTGAATATTCATTGGAAGGACTGATGCTGAAGCTCCAATACTTTGGCCACCTGATGTGAAGAACTGAATCACTGATGAAGACCTTGATGCTGGGAAAGCTCAAGGGCAGGAGGAAAAGGAGATGACAGGGGATGAGGTGGCTGGATGGCATCACTGACTTGATGGACATGAGTTTTGAGCAAGCTCCGGGAGTTGGTGATAGACAGGGATACCTGGTGTGCTTCAGTCCATGGGGTTGCAAAAAGTCGGACATGACTGAGCGACTGAACTGTTGGAAGTATCTACTCCTATTAATTTTTTAAATTACAAAATGAAGGGAGAAGTCTTAGACTTATTCAGTAAATTAGCAGCAGGTTGTATGAGAGTTTAGAGTCTCTGACTATCAGACTACACTTCTACTAATAGGGTCATACTTACCTCCAATGCAATGCCTGAAACTTTTCCTGTTAGAAACTGGTGGTTACGAAGCCTTTAACTCTAGCTGGTGTGGGTGGGGATGGAGAAGAGAGATCCTACTAACCCTTTGCCTTTACTAAGTTACTAAATGAGATTAACAGTTGATGCCTTCAGATACAAGGAAGCTATTAAGAATAGGGCAGCTTCAAATCAAAACTACATGATATCACCTCACACCAGTCAGAATGGCCATCGTCAAGAAATCTACAAACAATAAATGCTGGAGACAGTGTAGTGAAAAGGGAACCCTCTAATACTGTTGGTGGAAGTGTAAATTGGTACAGGCATTTTGGAGAACTGTATGGAGGTTTCTTAGAAAAAAAAAAATTACAAATAGAGTTACCATATGATCCTGCAATTCCACTCATAGGCATATATCTGGAGAAAACCGTAATTTGAAAAACTTCATGCACCCCAGTGTTCACTGCAGCACTGTTTACAACAGCCAAGACATGGAAGCAACCTAAATGTCCATCAGCAGAGGAACGGATGAAGACGTGGCGCATATACACAGTGAGAGAGTACTCAGCCATAATAAAGAAGGAAACAAGGCCATTTGTAGCAACACTGGATGGACCTAGAGGTTATCATACTAAGTGGAGTAAGTCCGAAAGAGAAATACAGTTACCACATGCTAGCACTTATATGTGGAGTCTAAAACACGACACGAGGGAGAGGGGATATATGTATACATACGACTGCAGGACTAACACTGTAAAGCAATTACACTTTAATTAAAAAACCCATGACATAATTGAGCCTATGAAATGGAAACAGAACCAGGGACATAGAGAACACCGGTGGTCGCTAAGCAGGGGGTAGTTAGGGGATGCATGGAAAAGGAGGTTGGGGTTAACAGACGTAAGCCTTTATATATAGAATCGATAAATAACAAGATCCTACTGTACAGCACAGAGAACTATATTCCACTTCCATGATAAACTATAATGAAAAAAGAATATTTAAAAAGGCCTGTACACATGTATAACAGTCATTTTGAGCTACAGCAGAAAATAACACAACATCGTAAATCAACTGTATTTCAAATTTTTTTTAAGTGACACTTCATTACACTCAGAGCATTTATAATGCTCGATACTAAATGCTTATTTGAATGTGTCTCATCTGGGAGCATGTATTCCTACTGTTATATCATATATATGAGAAAATTTTGCTTATATTACACAAATAAGTCCACTAAATTAGCAGCAGGTTGTACATCAAAAGTCAGCAGCCTTTGCCTCTCAGACTAGCTCCTCCGCTAACAGGGCAAAGCCCAGGTTGACAAGTGCTGCCCAGAGCCTCTGTGCTAGTTCCAGAGTCATGAGTCTCTGAAGTCCAGAGTCCAGGAGCTTTCTCTCTTCACTGTGCATCTGCATTGATTCCAACTAATTAGGTGTTACCCACAACGCTCTCTACCTGGTGAAACCAATATATTTTGAAGGAAGGATGTATAGCTCTTTGATGCCTACTGCTAACTGTCGAGAGATGACCACAAACTCACATACCAGTGCTGGAGAAAGACAGTCAAGGCTACAAAACAATCAGGGAGCACTGAGGGTAGTGGGCAGCTCCATACGTTCATATTTTTCACAAGAAATCCAAAAAGCAGAACTTGGTTTCCTTTTAAATATTTTCCCACAGTTGAATAAAAGCTTCATGCTGAAAATCCCAACATGATACAGTCATATTCCCCTGAATCAAAACCCCTACATTCTTCATTTATTAATCACATTCTGCCATCATGGTAGCTTTAGAAAATTAAATTAGTTCTCACTGACAAAATACTTAAAGGGAAGAAAGAAAAGGCTCAAACCACTCCCCAAAATGTAAAACAGTCCCAGAAGACTGAATTAAAGCCCTCATTTTAGTTTTCCCAGGGTCCAGATCTCCTCGGGCATCTTCTGTGATCTTTTATTTAGAGGGAAAAATTATTCAGCTGTCTGCCTGTACTTTCTCCTTAAGGCATTTAGCCCCAAAGAAAGAGGAAACAGGAAAATCTATTTAAAGAAAGTCCAAAATATAAGAAATGAGGAAATAGATTAGAATTGAAGCAATTTCTGCAGGAGGTAGACCATGGTGTCATTTGGAGTAAGCCTGGATACACAGGTGACATGTGACTCACTCCGACTTTTCATAAGGAAGTGGAATTTGTACTGATAGAAAGAGCTCCCAGCTCTAAGAAAACAAAAGTAGCAACAATCAACAACACTGATGTCTTTTCTCACCGAAGCACTATTCGTGGACAAAGGGACTGAAGTGGAAAAATAACTTCAGATTTCAATCTACTCTATGGATTGATTCACACAAATATACACAGAAAATGGCTTTAAATGGTAATCACCTGAGCACCATACAATAAACTTTCATAGTAGACCACTCTGGGGTTGAAGAGTGAATTCGTACACTTATCAACAGCCTGGAGGTCACTGGGAGGAACCTCTCATTCTAACACAAGCTCACTTAACCACTCCTGCCGAAGGAGAATCTAAAAATGCTGAAGGTAGGATACAGCATGCTTGGAGCTGGTGCATGGGGATGACCCAGAGAGATGTTATGGGGAGGGAGGTGGGAGGGGGGTTCATGTTTGGGAACGCATGTAAGAATTAAAGATTTTAAAATTTAAAAAATATTAAAAAAATAAAAAAATAAATAAAAATGCTGAAGGTCTCCAGATAAGACTGCCGGATCACAGCCAAAGCTTAACAGCCTCCACTAACAGGAAATGATCTTGGGCAGGGAGCTGAACTTTCCCACCTCCGCAATTCCACCTGTCTCTTCCCTTGATGCAGACATGGATGCTCCTCCAGTGATGAACTGGTCCCTTACTGGAAACGTATCATCAGCTTGCCCCAGTGTCCTGTTTGACCTCTGCTTCTGTTTCTCCCTTCACAACACTCCAAACCACTTGGAGGCTCCCAAGGAAACCCTCTGGCTCAGGAAAATAAGCCAAGTGCAGAAAAGAGGTCCTTCATGTAGGAGGAGACATCCACAGTCAGGTCTCCAAGATGCCACTGTGGGGTGGGGAGGTCAAGGACAACTCTGCAAAGGATGCGGGGAGACAAATCATCCCTTTCTAACCTTCATCCCAGACACTTCCTAACGCTGACGCGTGCGTGTGTGCGTGCGTGTGCATGCGTGCGTGCATGCGTGTGTGTGTGATTTCCGAGGCAAGAACTGAAGCAGGTTGCCATTTCCTTTCGGGGGCAATCTTCCTGACCCAGGGATTGAACACACATCTCTTGCACTGGCAGGTGGATTCTTCACCAAAAACATTTCCCTGCCAACATTTATCTACAAGTGAGTTCACCACAGCCCTGTTTATAATAGGGGGAAACTAGAAGCAACCCAATGTCCAACATTAAGTAAACAACTGCTTACACTTAGACGGACATTGAGAAGAACAGTCATCCATGAAAAGCGCTGCTGCTAGGTGCGCATTAACACAGAGATACTTCACATTGTGCTACTCGAGAAAGTACGCTGCAGTACTGCACGCGCAGAGCATTCTGTTTGTCTCGCTGTATCTGTGTTTGTGTGTGTGTGTCTAAAAATACTGGCCTAGAAAAATACACCCCAGGACACTGGCAGCTGTGATTGCTGGGTTGGTAGGGTTATGAGGGTTTGCTCTTCTTGTTCTTACCTATGAGAATGTTCTCATTTTTCTTACAATGAGCATATTGCTTTTTGGAAAATCCCATGGACAGAGGAGCCTGGTGGGCTGCAGTCCATGGGGTCGCTAAGAGTCGGACACGACTGGGCGACTTCCCTTTCACTTTTCACTTTCATGCACTGGAGAAGGAAATGGCAACCCACTCCAGTGTTCTTGCCTGGAGAATCCCAGGGACGGGGGAACCTGGTAGGCTGCCATCTATGGGGTCACACAGAGTCAGACATGACTGAAGTGACTTAGCAGCAGTCAGAAAAAATCTAGTGGTTCTTTTATATTTGAAAAACTTTCATAGGGAAGATGACTTGCTACTTTGTACAAACCTAAGTAGAAAAGTAGAACAGTTCCGATAAATAAGTTAGATAAATCTATTAACATCAGGTGAATAAACCAGGGTCTAGCAACTCCTCTGGAGGATCAGTGGTTAGGACCCTGCCTTCCTGCGCAGGGAATGCGGGTTTGATCCCTGGTCAGGGACCTAAGATCCCACATGCCTCGCACTCAGAAAACCAGAACAGAAGAACAGAAATAATGTTGTGACAAATTTAATGAAGACTTTAAAAATGGTCCACATCAAAAATAAATACAAACAAACAAATAAATAAATCAGGGGTCTAGATAAGGGTACCTTTCAAAAGGGGGGACACGTTAGAGAAAGAGCAAATGAGAAGTTAGAAGGGGGAGAACCAGTGGGTCCCCCAGCACGAAGCTCCTGGGGACACCCCGCCCCCCCCCAGCTGCCCCGTCTAAGCCGCCCCTGCATTCTGGGTCCACACCTCCGTCCGTGGCCCTGGGCTGATCTCAGCTAGTGCACCGTACCTGCACCTTCACCACACTCTCTCGTGACCTGCGGACTGAGACCCAACCTCCAGAAGTCCTGACCCACACAGTTCTGTGTATCTAAAACCACAGCCATCACTCCCTCCCCACCAGCCTGCTCCTTCCCAGGATTCCTTCTCTATGCAATGGCATCACCAGCACCCAAGCCGACACATCAGGCTTCCCTTAAACTTTTCCCTGTCTGTTACTCTTCAGGCAGCTCAGGACACAGGATGCCAGGCTCACTACCTGAATGTCTCTCGTCTCCTCTTAACCTCCTCCCGGCCTCGGCCCCACCCCCTGTTATCCGTGACCTGCAGCTGACACGTCTTCCCTCCAGGTCAACACCTAAGTGCGCTCTTCCCTGAGCAGAGCCACCTGGTACCGACTCACCTGCAAGATCAAGTCCAAATGGCTTTCTACCAAGCATGAGGCCCTTTAAAATGGATCTTTCCGGCCTCAACACTCTTGACTGTCACCAACGACATCATGCCCCACCACAGACAAACCCACGCGGGGCCCACCGAGTCCCAAACATCATTCACTGCATCCACTTCTACTGCCTGGAACCCCTGTCCCTCCGCTCTTAGCGCTGCTCTTCAGCGTCTTTCTCAGACACTGAGTCTCCTCTGATCGCTAAGCCACAGACCCACTCTGTGCAGCTATTTCCTCCCACTGTGCATCGACAACACCAGCGCCGCCCACTATATGCTTCCAATACCCTCACTCCCATGCTGCTCTCGTCCCCAAATGAGACGATGTGGGTCCTTTCCATGCCTTCTGTCGCAGCTGGGAAAGCTAGACAGTCACTTCTCTGGTCTTACAGCCAGGAATAGTTGGATGAGACACCCTGGCTGAGGAGACACCAGGGCAAAACCGCTGGGGAAACTCTGCATGATTTTTCTGTTTTCCTGGTAATGGGAAGCAGCTGAGACCTCCTCTTGCTCTCACCTGGCACATGAATGTGACACCTTGGGCTTCAAAATGTATCCCGCCAACATGAGGGAAAAGCCCAGAGCATCACAGAATCTACAGCCTGACCCCCTGGAGCCCCTGAACAATACTTACAGCCACCAATCTGCAGACTTAGAAGGTGAGAAAAGTCAACTCTAGCTTTATAGCTATTTTGCACATTGTCTGATGCTTGCTGCACCCCTAACTGATATTTTTATGAGCAAATTAATGCAGCAATAACTACTGGGGATCTACCAGTCTCCTGACACTACACTGAGTATTTTTGTTTGCTTTATTTAACCTTTAGGTAGCACCACTTCTATATGCAAAGTTGGAGGCTCCTGTACTGAAAATGTAAGTAATTTCTCAACCAGCACACACAGCCATGGAGTTTCTGAGCCAGGATTCCAACTCAGTGTGGCCTGATTTCAAAGCTTGTTCTTTCTGGCACTTTTGAAGACTGATTCAATGAGGTGAGACCAAGAAAAGGGCCTTGTTGAAGACTGACGTGGGTTTGTAAGCCCAGCAAATGAGAAAACCCGTATCGGCTGAACCCATTTACCAGTTTACCAAGGCGTCAGTATTGGAGGGTAGGATAGAGTCGGCCGTGGATGCATTCCTTCTAAACTGCCTTCACAAGAATTATCAGTCCTACTTCTCTTTGTTACAAGAGACTGGGTTCTCCTCTGTAAAACTAAGATGGTCACTTACTGTCCAGAGATCCATTCTTTGAGATATTTGTGAATTCAATCTCAAAGGAGACCCATGTTCAGAGAAAGGCTGGGCATTTATGTGCATGCAAAGGCATTACAGGGCAGGAAATGTCTGTGTCCAGAAGTGAGGAGGCATGTCTGGGTTTAAGAATGATTTTTAAAGCAGCAGAAAAACACCTCCATAGCATGATGTAAGAATCAAGAAACACATGATTTAATTTAACCTGGAGATATGAGACCAAAAGCCAAAGATATTCATTCTACTGCTCTCAATCCGACGCACCCCATACTTCGGAAGAAAGGGGAGGGCTATATAGTGGTTAGAATGTATTTCAATCTCAGTTCCACCACAAACTGTCTTAGCCTCTGAAACTCAATTAGCTGAATGGGCAAATGAGGTGATACCTTATAAGATTTTGTGAGGATAATTAAATGAGATAACAGAGAAGCAAAACATTCAGGTCAATGCCTGGCCCCAGTAAGTGCTGGATAAGTGGTATAATAGTAAGAAATGACAACAACAATGTCTGAGAAGTACCTCAACTGAAGGATGACCATGTCCACACTGGGGACAAAAGAGGTGGTTTAGGTATGCAAGTTGGAGTACTACTGGTGGCGAAACAAGAATGACTGCTTCCTAGGGAGGGGCGAGCGTGTCCTCTTGCTTCCTAGGGAGGGGCGAGCGTGTCCTGTTGCTTCCTAGGGAGGGGCGAGTGTGTCCTGTTGCTTCCTAGGGAGGGGTAAGTGTGCCTTGAAGACCTTACATATTTTAGAATAATCCTGAAAAAGAATAGTGGGTGTTCATGTTTTTCCAACGTGGTACCCTCCTACCCCCATCCCATTTACCAACAGTATAAACAGTTTACAATGCACTTAGCCCCCAGACTTGAAATTGTCATTCTTGCTAAAATTTTTACTGTGGGATGGGGTTCACACTGTTTTAAATTTTACTCATCAAGTAAAGCAATAATAACTTGTATCACAAAATTTCACATCCGCATGATTTCATAAAATGGGAGTGTTTCTAGGCAAGCCAAGTTCTGAAGTCTGGGACCTCGGGTAGGGCGGCCTATCTTTCTATCAAAATCCACCCTCAACTCCAACCTCTACCCCTTCCAGATAAAACAGACCCAGCGGCTGCATTTCTCCCTGCAGTCCTAGTTGACATCTGACCATGCAGATGAGCTGCCTAACTTCCTGACCTCTGGAAATTGTGTGCAATAAGAGGTTTGTATTGTTTGTTAAGCTGTTAAGTTTGCGAGTGATTTTTTTATGCAGCAATAGGTAAGTAGCTCACTAGCCTCTTTTACAGATAAATAGAGAGCTGGCTCTACTGCAGCTGAAAAGCTTTATCTGTCTTTAATTCTTTTTAATGCTTTCTGGAAATAGAGGAGTAGGCCATGCCAGACATCATGTAAGTATTACACTGAGTTTTCTTCAACCTAGTCCCATGATGAAATCAGTTCTGTATATATAACAGGCACTTTGTATCAGGGCAGCAGAGGGTTTACTTGTAAACTCTTTCATATGACCCTTGTTTGTATGAAAGGCAAATGTAAAAGCTTCTTTCTTTGTGTGTATGTGTGTGTGTGAATGTGTGTGTGCATGTGTGTTGGTTTTTAGAACTAAAGAAAACATGGCTAATTGATCACAGCAGAAACTTCATGAAGGGAATCTGAGACTCTGTCTTTAGAGCCTCACATGTCCCATGAGATGCGCTCAAGGCGCCTTCATTCTTGAGCTCCCCGCAGCATGTGGCCCTTCTCCCATCGCAGCTGCGAGCCTGCCCACAGATCTCCTGCGGATTTGTCTTTCGTGACTACGGGCGACCGGCAGGCTGGTGGGAAGGGTCACAGAGTCTGGTCATGCTGGCATGATCCCCAACCGTTTCTCCCTCTCCATCTGCAGGAACCATCACTCATTCTGACCTCATATCAGGCCTAGTAACAGAGCCCCACACTGGAAAACTCCAACAGGAAGGCCCAGAACCTACTGAACAAGACCTCGTCAGGTGCTACTGGGGTCAGAGGTCGGAGTATCTGATGACCTTCTGACCAGCAGGCCACCACACAACACTGGTCTGATTCCAGGGAACCAATCCTCTGAAATGGCTCATTTCTTTTTTTCCCCAATCTAAATTCTTCACCAACCAAACCTGAAATCTAGAAAATATTACGGAGTTACTTGGTATTCTCATAGTGACCTAACAGACCCTATGATATCATTTTCATGAACACTGCATCACGTCTTAATACACAGTATACATAGGGTACCCTCTCCCTGTTAGCTTGGTGATGGTCTGTAGACCAGCACGTAAGTGCATCCTGCAATGATTCCCCACCTGGAGTCTTTGAAGATGGTCCTATTGTTCCATAAATAATCCTCATCATTGCAAAAAAATTTTAAAAAATCACAAGAACTCTGCACTTGCCCATGATAAAGCTGCCTGGGGTAAGTTACATAAAGGTGGGTACATTAGGGTCTGAGGCCAGATTGTGTTTTTTTGAACAAAATTTTATTGGAATACAACCACATCCATTTATCTACAGGTTGTCTATAGCAGCTCCCACACTACAACAGTGTGACTGAGTGACTGAGGCAGAGACTGTATAGCTCACCAGCCAAAGATGTTTACTATCTGGCCCTTTGCAGAAAAAGTCTGTCAACCTCGGAATAAAGCATGATCCCATACCTCTCACTCTGGGGTCTGAATGTATTAACTGGTGGGGTCCTTTCCCCACACAGACTGAGAGTTAATTTTTTGGCCTAGTAAAGTCAATGTAACAAATGTTATACATCAAATCTTTCAAGATTTTGAGTGAAGTCAGCAGAATCTTCCCTGTTAACCAAGAATTTCCTTACTTGTGTTTCAGTTCAGTTGCTCCCAAAATTAAAAATGGAATCTGGATTGCTTGTAAGTTTTTAACACTTTTCATATCCATTGAATAAGGTTAAGTACTGTCTTTTTTCCAACATGACTTATTTAGCTGACCACCAATACTTTACAGGGTTACTGTTCTTAGCCTTCTGGTGTGTTTCTAGAAAGAAACCATGTAAACTATTTGGGATACAATGTTTTTCTTGATTTGAAGTCATAAGCATGGATTAATCCACATTGCACAAGATAGGAAAATGCTTGTAGCAAAATTTAATACAAGTGTAACAGCTATGGGATTTGAATTCACTGGTTTGGAAACAGGAAGCATATATATTTTGTCAGTGAGACAGACGATCTTTGTTACAGTCTAAGAAAATTGTTTTGAGGGGGGACAATTCCCATCATCCACCTTCGAAGCAACAGAAGGAGTCGTAATGGTTATCAGTTTTGTTAACAGCAAAAACAGTGCTTAGAATTTTTGGCTTAAAGAACTTTCTCCTTTGCAGCAGACTTGCTGCTTAGAATTAGATCTGACAAAAGGATGAATTAACAGATTTGGGGTTCCTGACAACTCTGTAACAGGGACAAGTCTTAGACATTCTCTGTTTAAACCTTCCCCTCAAAATATTCTCCTCATGAAGTATATACAAAGGCACAGCCCCAAAATCTAGAACATTCTCTGCCAAGGGCTTCCAGCCTTGGCACTGCTGACCTTTGAGGTCTGATGATTTTCAGCTGTGGGAGGCCTGGGCGTCATAGGAAACGCAGCAGGTTCCATGGCTTTTACCCACAAGATGCCAGGACCATCCCATCCCTGACTGAGAACCACAAATATCTGCAGGTATTGCTGGATATTCCAGGGGCAAAGGGAAGACAGAATAGCCCCTGCTTGAGAATCATTCCTTAAGAGAAGGTTAGACCTTTATTCTTATTATTATATGATTGAGTGATTGACTGATGGATGGCCACGCTGGGTCTTCATTGCTGGGCTCGGGCTTCTCCAGCTGTGGTGAGCGGGGACTGTGGCGCCTGAGCTGCTCACTGTGGCGGCTTCTCTTGTTGTGGAGCGTGGGCTCTAGGTGCACAGGCTTCAGCAGTTGCTGCCTGTGAGCTTAGTTCCCCAGTGGCATGTGGAATCTTCCCTGACCAGGGATTGAATCCATGTCCCCTGTACTGGCAGATTCTTAACCACTGGACCACCAGGAAAAGTCCAAGATTATACCTTTAACTTTCCAAAAGATGGTGATTTGGTTTACCTATACAAACCAACTTATCCATACAGTGAGCAGCAAACCTGTTCCCTCTTAAGAGAAAGTGGCTACATATCTTCTCCAGTTTTCATCCTCACTGTGCTAAAAAGGAGAACACTTTGCTCATAAAATTCCTCCAAGTTAGTTTCTCTGGCTGTCATCTTCCACTGCAGCACCCAGATTTCCTCCCAAGTCTGATCAACATGGAGAAGGCATCACAGGCATCTACAGAGACCTTCTTCCAGCTTGGGGTCTTCCCAGCCTGCCCTGACTCCGCAGCAGCGAGGCACAGTCTCTTGTAACTGAGCAGAGCCAAAACTAAGCAGCCTGCATTAGCTGGAGAGCCCACTGCAGAGAAGGGGTGCCTTGCACACTGACATTAACGGAGTTTCTTATGACAGCACCAACAGGCCAGTGTGGCTGTTCTCCTTACGATCCTTTTAAATCCCCAATTCAATTACCAGGCTCATTTTTCTGATGAATCATCAGCAGAAAGCCAGGCTGTCTTTTAGAGAGCGCCGTGACCCTCAGCTGAAACATCATTTCTGTTCGACTCTGTTTTACCTACCTGGCACTGAACAGACACTTAGTCTGGCCCAGAAGGTTAGCCCTTTCGATAATTCGCAGTGTCCCTTACACAACTGAAAAGAAAGTGAAAAGGGAAAAACGCAACTAAGCAACAGAGGCAGCTGCGTGGTTAGTACACTGTTGCCTCCACATTCGATGCCTTAGAGACGCAGAGCTCCACTCCAGGCCACGGGAAAACTGACGCATCAAAATAAGAGTCCCACAGATATTTTCAAACATCACAGCAGCTGTGAGATGCGGGGTCCTCAGGATCGTTTTTCCCTCTGGAAGCTCCTTTTCTCTTTCCCTCTATCCTCCTCACCAGAGGGATCCACACCAGCAAGGTGACATCTGACATGTTGGCAGTGATGCAGAGACCATACCCTGTAGAATTCAAGGCCCATGCCACGAATGAGGGGGGTTCTCGGAATCCCAGAATTCAAGGCCCATGCCACGAATGAGGGGGGTTCTCGGAATCCCAGAATTGTCTGAAAACTGAAATAGGAGAAAAAATGGACAGGTGCCAGCCCAGCATTTAGGCTGTGACTCCAAGCTGAGGGCCTTTGTTAGAGCAACGCACAGGTAACTCTACACACCTGTGAGTGGTGTGCACGAGAAGTCTCCGTGGTTACAGCAAGGAGGCTCCAGGCACTGAAAACCCAGTCGTGACTTGATTTTCCCTCGTTTGTGCACCTTATTAGGTTCCAAGGGGTTTGAAGCTACTGACATCACTGCCACCATGATCCCATCTTTGCACCCTCAGCATGCTGGGGGTAAGATGTGAGCCTCTCGATGCTCAGACCTCCAGATTGAGCTGGTCTCCCATCCTCAGTGCAAACAGGAGGAAGAAGGTAACAGCTAACAAGCAATTGTCGTTGCCTTGGCTACAACTCCCAACTTTTGGCAAATGTATCAATCCTCCTATACCTCTGTGATTTTAGTACTTGCTTAAGTAATACCTAAAAATTCCAAAAAGGTGCTGTTATTACTGACTGACCTGTGCCTTTTTCTTCCTGCACTTCTGTTCTTAGCTACGTCCTCCCACACTGGCCTCTGGACAGAGGGGAGCACTCACATCCTCACCCTGCTTCTAGCTCTGCCACCTTCTGACCGTGGAGCCCAGGGGCCTCCCAGCGAACTGCATGTGTCAATAAGAAGAGTTCTGCATGTGTCAATAAGAAGAGTTCTAAAAAAAAGAAGAGTTCTAAATCACTTCCAGGGCTCATTCAAATTGTCATCCTAGCTCACAAGGAGCTGAAGCACCAAGTCCTCTCTGAGGCCGCTTCCCAACTCACTTCCTGCTGATATTCCTGGGATGTGCTAGACAAAGGCACAGAAGCCCAGTGTTTGAGTCTTTAAACAACTCCCCAGTCCTTCCTCCAACCTCAAAAAGACCCCTTTTCTCACTCAAGAATGAAAAAAGAAACAGCAATACAAAAGCAGCTAAACAGGTAGCCTTCATCTAAGTTTCAAAATTCATGTCCTCTTTTCCTTATCTGCCCATCCTTAAAGCCACTGGTAATCAAAATGTACTTCGAATTTTGCTGGGTGAGACAGAAGAACAGGACACTGCAAGGGTGTAACTTTGGAACTTCACACTCTTGTGAAGTGAAAGTCACTCAGTTATGTCCAGCTGTTTGCGACCCCATGAGCTATACAGTTCATGGAACTCTCCAGGCCAGAATACTGGACTGGGTAGCCTTTGCCTTCTCCAGGGGATCTTCCCAACCCAGGGATCGAACCCAGGTCTCCCACATTGCAGGCAGGTTCTTTACCCGCTGAGCCACAAGGGAAGCAAAGATTAGCACTCTTAATCCATTACATAATTTGGAGATTATTCCCTGAATGGTTGTTGCACACAGGAGCTCTGTAACGACACTGGATTTCTCTACCTGTGTATTCTGACAAGTACCACTGCAATAACCCCATAGTGTGAGAACAGTCATCAGTAAATGCCAAAAAGGAAGTGTTAGTGTGGTTCAACTGCCCACTAATAATGGCTCTGAACCTGGGTAATAGAAAAGCCATCTCTTAGAGCCACATACCAGAGACTGTTTTCTATAATGGCCGGGGACAAATACCAAGATTTACTGGAACACCTGAGTAAAAATTGTAAACCGTGAGCCAAAGGTTTCGAATGAGATCTGGCTCTGAGCAGCCTCTATACACAACAATATAAGTAGCTCAGAAACAATTTGCAAGCAATTCACCAAGAACCTAAAGCAAATCCCAGGAAGTTGTATGTAAAATCTGCATCCCTGTTGAAAGAGTGCTTTCAGAGCATTTCAGAGGGATTTCAGTCAAACAGGCTGGGCCAGAAGAGGCACAGTCTCCTCTACCACACTGCTGTTCAGTAGATCTTCCTGCAAGGACAGAGATGTCCTCTGTCTTCTCTGCCCAACATTGTAGCCATTAGACTTAGTGCTTTTGAGCATTTGAAGTGTGCTAAACAGATAAAGAACTGAATTTTTTATTCTAGTTACATTCACATGGAAATAACCACATGTAGTCTAATGACGGCCATATAGGATAACGCAGGTCTAGAAAATAAGGGCGAGGGTGCTGTGTTGAGGACTGAGTGTCTGGTGGGGACAATGAGGAGGCTTCTGGAGAAAAGCTGTCAGCCCAGGACAAGGACCATACCAGCTTCATCTTGCCAGCCACCATAGCTAGCCATTACTGAGTGCCTGCTCCCAAGGCAAGGCTGACATCATTCAGAAAGTGTACTATGGAATGTACTACGTTAGGGTTGGAGAAATAGCTATGAAAAAGACAGGCCTCATCTATCCCCATAGCTTACATTACATAGCTAATGATACAACTAAGAATGTCTGATCAACATTGCTAATTATTAGAAGTACAAATCAAAACTACAATGAGATCCCACCTCATACCAGTCAGAATGGCTACCATTTGAAGTCTACAAATAATGAAAGCTGGAGGGGCTTGTGGAGTAAAGAGACCCATCCTACATACTGGTGGGAAGGCAGACTGGCATAGCCACTATGGACTGGCACATCCAAAATACTGGATTGGCAAAAAAAAAAAAAAAAAATCATTCAGGATTGTCACAAGATGTTACGGGAAAACCTGAGTGAACTTTTTGGCCAACCCAACAGTATGGCAATTCCTCAAAAAACTAAAAACAGAGTTGCCATGTGATCCAGCAATCCCACTCCAGGGCATATATCCTGACAAAACTGTAATTTGAAAAGATATATGCCCTCCTATGTTCACAGCACTATTCAAAACAGCCAAGACATGGAAGCAGGCTAAATGCCTGACAGATGAGCGGATAAAGAAGATGCGGAAGCATACACAATAGAATAATACTCAGCCAGCAAAAAGAATGAAGTAACGCCCCTGGCAGCTACATGCACACAACTAGAGACCATCGTCCTAAGTGAAGTAAGTCAGACAGAGAAAGCCAAAAACCGTATCATATCACTTAAATGTGGAGTTTAAAATACAACTCAGGTGAACCTATCTACAAAGCAGACACAGACTCACAGACACAGAGAGTGGACTGTGACTGCCAGGAGACGGGGCGGGCAGGGGGAGAAAGCACTGGGAGTGTGGGATCGGCAGATGCAAACTGTTATATATAAAACGGATACACAGCAAGGTCCTACTGTAGAGCACAGGGAACTATACCCCTATGCTATACAGTATAGCAACCATGGTTTATATCCTGTGATGAGCCATAATAAAAATATGAAGGCTATGAAAAATAAAATAAAATATATATATATACACACATATAACTGGGGCTTACCTGGTGGCTCAGACAGTAGAGAATCTGCCTGCAATGCAGAAGACCTGGGTTCAATCCCTGGGTTGGGAAGATCTCCTGGAGAAGGGACTGGCAGCCCACTCCAGCATTCTTGCCTGAAGAATCCCATGGACAGAGGAGCCTGGCAGTCTACAGTCCATGGGGTCACAAAGAGTTGGATACAACTGAGCGACTAAGCACAGCAGGTATAACTGAGTCACTTTGCTGCACATAATGAATTAACACAACATTGTCAATTGACTATACCTCCATAAATATATTTTTTAAATTTTCCTAAAGGAATGTCCATACCCTATCAGCAGGGACCTGACCGATGGGACCAACAGGACAGGTAGTAATAAGAGAGCACTTCCTTGAGCTGAACTTTGCAGGAGGAGCAGGAATCAAGTGAAGGGTGGGGTGGGGGGACAGGCGGCTGCAGGAAGCGTCTTGGCCACAGGTCAGCTCTACCGTCATCCAGAGAATACGCAGAGTGGTCTGGAGACAGGCTGTCTGGGTCAGTCGGTGATGTCCCAGAGGAACACTGCAGCCCGGACCCAGCCCCAAGGACCCCTGTCACCTGAGAACCCGGTGCCCCCCAAGGCACCCCCCCGGAGGAAGACCACACACTCCCCAGGACCCCGAGTCCCAGCACCTATGACTCTAACGGATTACCTTTCTGCTCAGTTCCTTAAATAGATAGGGTCCCAGAAAATCACGGGGGAAACTCATTTATCCCACAAAACCAGAGACACACAGATACATACTCACACTCAGACTTGTGTAAGAGTTTACAAAAGGTTTTACCCCAGTACTGTCAAATTGGAGCTTCTAGTTCAGACTGTTCTTAGAAAAGTAAAACTCTTATCCCCACCTCATAGCTGGGGATCCCAAGGCACAAAGAAAATGTGAGTGTCTGAGAGCTCAGTTAGAAGGGCGGAGGCAAGGCCCGGGGGCACACCACCTGAGTCCCAGGTCTTCCAAAGCAGGGCAGCCCCTTCCTACTGAGGCCCTTTGGGGAAACACCACGTCTGATGCTTTGCGACACAAACCCTTGGAACCACGCAGTTTTTTTAGAAATCATTTGTCGGGGTGACTTTTTTTCCCTGCTGGAGAAGGCAAACCTCAAAAGAGCCTTCGGTCCTCCAGCCAGGAAGACCTCTGGGCTCACTTTCCAAAGCACATTGACTTCCTGGTTAGAGGTCTTGGGGAGCTGCCCTGAAAAGTTCTATAGCCACTTACTCAGAAAGGTGATGCTGTTCATCCAATTCAAACCCATACCCTCGCTTTGAACTATTGTTTCAGCCCATGTGGAGACCTGGAATCCTTCACAGGCCTCCTTACTTCCAAAATGCCATGAGTCGTTTTCATACCCATGGAGAGGATGTCCCAAGGCCCTTTCAACAGTGACATCTCCAAGAGCCTGTCAGGACTTGCACGCTCTACAAGGCGTGTGTAACTGGGGTGACCAACCATCCCAGTTCAGTTGGAACCCAGGGTTTCCTGGAACGGAGCAAGTTGGTCTGTTCCGGTTGATTCAATCCTCACAACACTCAGCTGTGTGGTAAGGGGGCTTCTCCATCATCTTTACTAATAAGAGAATCCAAACTAGAGCCTTCGCAGGGTTTGCCCAAGAAACAAAACTGGGGTTTGCAATAAGCTCTGATATCCCAGGGGTTAGCCCTACCCCCTGGGTGTCCACAGCTGACAGAGACAAGCATCCTTGGGTCTTGACAGGTAGAGGATATCCCAAACTTTCCACATCTCTGGAGAACACTCATTCTTCCACCTTATGAAGTGAATAGGACATTTTTTCTTTTTTTTTTTACTATTTTTAAAAATTTATTTATTTTTAATTGATGGATAACTGCTTTACAATATTGGCTTCATTTCTGCCATACATGGCCAGCAATGGAGATGCAGACGTGAAAGGACTTTTGCAGGACTGAAAGCCTGGAGCTCTTTTGCCCTCAACTCAACGTCCTGATTTGCATGTCAGTGGTGACTGTCATCTCACCCGAGGGCTGCTATTACAGCATCTACAGCAGTGCAAGCACACAGGGCTGGCAAACTAGCGGAAAACCGTGGAGAAAGCCTGGAGTCACGCCCGGTGAAGTGGAACGACTGAGTCAGTAGACTTAAATTTAAGGTCTTCCTCTGCCATGTCCTAGCTGTGCGACCTCAGGGCTAATAACAGTTATTTCGCAGGACTGCTATGGAGTCTGGAATGAGATGACCCGATGTGAGCCCACCCTCCTCCATGACTGGCACTGGATAAATGCCCAGTAAATGTTAGCTCACCAACAACCCTCAAGAAACTCAAAAATGTCCCTTGCTTTGTAAGCTCCTCAGATTTCTACCAGGGTTTCTGAAGCCTAAACCTATGTGAAAACAATAGATTGTATCAATAATAAGAATACAAACAACCTACTTTTAAAAAAAAAAATAGGCCAAAGATTGGAACAAACTTTTCCCCAAAGAAAGCTACAGATGACAAATCGGCATGACAAATCGGCTCAGTAGCTGTTCAACATCATCAGTTAATCGGGGATACCCACTAAGGCCATGAAACATCATTACACAGCTACTGAAAGGGCAGAGATTGAAGATACTGACAAAGGCAAGTGCTGGCAGTAATGTGAAGCAACTGGAACTCTCACTCATCCCAACCGGACGGTGGGGACACACGGTCTCAGCACGCTTTGAACAGCCGCACGTGAGAAGAGATTGGCAGCTTCCGATAAACACCCTTAACGCACGACGCAGCAGCCTCACTCCCGGGAATTCACGCAAGAGAAATGAAAATCAATGGCCCATAAAAAAAAATTATAGGAGCTTTATTCATAAAGGCCAAAATTCTGTAAAGAACCCAAATATCCATCAACAAGTGAATGGATAAACAATATACATCCATACAACAAAATAAGACCCGGTAAGCAAAAGCAACCCCTGATACACATGAAGGTGAGTGACGGTCAAATACGTTTTGTGAAGCAAAAGAAGCCTGAAGAAAACACTGCATACTATTTGACTTCATGTGAAATTATAGAAAATGTCATAATTTTCATAATGTTGTGGCGTGAAGGAATTATCTGTTGAGAGACACACAGGAACCCTTTGAGGGCAACAAAAACCTTCCACATCCTGTTTGGGGTTGGTGGCTTCATGGGTATGGGTGTGGGTGTGGGTGTGGGTGTGGGTGTGGGTGTGGGTGTGGGTGTGTCTGTGTGTGGCTTCATAGGTGTGTGTGTGTCTGTGTGTGTGTTTATGCATATGCACTCAGTTGCTCAGTCACGTCTGACTCTTTCTGACCCCATGGACTACAGCCTGCCAGACTCCTCTGTCTATTAAATTTTCTAGGCAAGAATACTAGAGTAGGTTGCATTTCCCACCCCAAGGGCTCTTCCCAACCCCGGGACCAAACCCAAGTCTCCTGCGTCTCCCGCACTGACGGGTAGGTTCTTTGCCACTAGTGCCACCTGGGAAGCCCCTCACAGATGTAACGTGTCAAAACTCATTGAGCTGTACACTTTAAAAGGGTGAATTTTACTGTCTATAAGGTAAGACTTCTCTGCTGGTCCAGTGGTTAAGAATCTGCCTGCCGATGCAAGGGACATGGGTTTGATCGCTGGGCCAGGAAGATGCCACAGGCTGCGTGGCAACTGAGCTCATGCACCACAGCTACTGAGCCCATGAGCTGCAACTACTGAAGCCCGCATGCTCTAGAGACGGTGTTCCACAGCGAGAGGAGCCGCCACGATGAGAAGGCTGCACACCACAACCAGAGAATAGCCAACTCCGGCAACTAGGGGAACCTACACGCAGCGCAGACCCAGGGCACCCAAAAGTAGACCAATGTTCAAAACCCAGATCACTTTCACAAAAATAATACAGAAATACATATTTCTTTAGGAAAAAAAGTGGGTTGTGAAATATAGGGGATCTGACCTGGGGCGGGAGAATGCAAGCCTGGGGAAAGGGTGAGATGGGAGCCTGGCAAGGACGGGTGGGCCGACCTGCCACCGGTTTTGGTGAAGGGACATGACCTGGGCCTTCAGTTACTGGGAGAGCAAACCAGAAAAACAGGTCACTCACTGGTCGGTGTCTCACAGTCTCCTTCCACCCAGCTACTTGGTCAGATAGGGCAACACGTTATCTTAATGATGTGTGGAATGGCCTCACTTGTGAAAAAGGAGCCGGTAGAGTGGCTGCACCCACCATGCCCTCAGGAATGTTTCTACCTCGGCTCAAGAAACCTTTAAAAATGCATAAGACAATGTCCTACTCTAAGAAGACGGACCCCCTTCCCACCGATTTAACTGCACCGAAACTGCACCAGGAGAAAAGGAAGGGTATCTCAGTAAAAGCACCTCCTCTGCGAGCACAGGCCACCACCCATGCATGCCAGCAGTGCCCAGTCCCCGAGCACCAGGACACAGAGGGCCACAAAGGGTGCAGACAGTAAGGCCAGGGGGCGGGGCAGGAGGGGACAGACCTGAGAGCCGAGGCTGGGGGGCTGGGGACTGTGCTGGGGGAAGCCTCTACCTATTCTTCCCAAGAAAGGCTACTCTGTTCCAAAATAAATTCCATTTATTATTAATAGCTCTTGTGCTATGTCTTCTATTCAGGCCATGATGCAATGTCCTCTCCTTAGTGAAAGTTGCTCAGTCATGTCCGAGTCCATGAAATTCTCCAGGCCAGAATACTGGAGTGGGTAGCTGTTCCCTTCTCCAGGGGGATTCTTTCGACCCAGGGATCAAATCCAGGCCTCCCACACTGCAAGCAGATTCTTTACTGTCTGAGCCACCAAGGAAGCCCTTGTCAAGCAATAAACTGGAGTTAATTCTGTCTCCTCGATTCCTTCTAATGTATGGATCCATTAAATTCCCGCCTCGAGGAGGGAGACAGGGTCAAGCATGCACTCTCAACTCACTCTTAACCAGAGGGCATCCCAACTTTCCGCTGCCATCACGGGCCTCCATGAGAAACACAACTCTAGCTATGCCTCCGCAGATCCTGTGCGGAGTTTCTGACCCTTTCTCAGCCCTTCTGACAGTGGACACCCTTCCTACATTTCCCGCATTGCTTCTTCTCCAAGACTCCGCTCCACGCAGCCTGTCACGGAGGGTCCTGTTCTCGCCTCTGCTGACACTCAGCTCCTCGGAGCATCAGGGGCTGGGGACAGGTGTGTTGCCTCCGTGTAGCTATGGCTTTCTCTCTTTCAGTTTTGCAATCCCAGAATCTAAGGAAGGGCTTGATGTGCTGAATGGACACGCCCAGTCAGGAGTCACAGACGGCTATTCGCTGGGTACCCACTGTGTGCCCGGCCTGGTGCTGGAACAGAGTCCGCCCAGGAGTGAACAGCTCTCCCCAACATGAGTGAGAAACACACAGTCCAGGGTGCCTCCTCCTGCAGGAACTAAGATCCAGATGTGAAGACAGAGAGACCGGGACACGTAGATTCTAAGTCAAAGAGAAAGCTGTAGGGATTTGAGCAGGAAACCAACCTGCTTTAACTTGAGGGCAGACGAAAACACAATAATATATTCACTCTAGTAGAGATGAGAGTTCCATGGCAGGTCTACGTTTTAAAACATCAGGGCTACATCACATTCATCCTCAGATTATCTGCTCAGCAGATGGGAAATGCATCATTAATTTCATTTTATTTGTGGAGAAAACTAAGGATTCTGAATTTTAGAAGCAGATGCCATAGACTAGAGGGTCTTCAAGTGCCAGCTCTGTGCTTGGGCAAGCCACTTGTTATGGGCCTCAAATTTCTACCTGGAAAAATGTGGGAGGCCACCCATTGCAATCCAGTTTCCTAATTCTGGGGGTCTCATATGGCAAATCAGAATAAGGGGCAAGTCCTCTGCCCTCCTCTTCCTGTATGTAAGCAACAGATTGCAACATTTTCTCTGTATTTTCTTTTCAAATTGTTCTTGTTCAGTCGCTAAGTCGTGTCCAACTCTTTGTGACCCCATGGACTGCAGCCAGCCAGGCTTCCCTGTCCTTCACTATCTTCCAGAGTTGGCTCAAATTCATGTCCATTGAGTGGGTGGTGCCATCCAACCATCTCATCTTCTGTCACCCCCCTTCTCCTCCTGCCCTCAATCTCTCCCAGCATTAGGGTCTTTTAAAATGAGTCAGTTCTTTGCATCAGTTGGCCGAAGTATTGGAGTTTGGGAAATCAATGCAGAAAACAATTCCAGGTTCTTGGATAAGCTCACTGTCTGTCTCTGTCTGGCTCTCTTTTTCTCTTTCCCTCTATTTCTCTCTTTTTTTCCCTTCTCTTCCTGCCCCTTTCCCTCCCCGCAACTCTCTGCCCAAAGAGAAGTTACACTGGTTGTCTTGCCCCTCATGTCCATTCCTCTGGGTCAGGTAATAGTACCTTGATTTTTACCCCATGAACTCTACCCCTTCCAAAGGACACAATTTGCCAGAACCTCTTATATGAATACCCACTCTCCCCGAGAAGCTGATATCTGACCTGAGGAAGGCCTGTTAAGACAACTTTCCATGGATTCTGCTTATCGGAGTGACAGAAAGGGAAAAAAAAAAGTTGGAATTTACTCTTCTTATGTCTGTGCCCTCAGGAGACCATTCATCATTCTCTATTACTCGGAGCTTCTGAGAGTCCCTGGCTTCAGGATTTCCCCAAATTAGTTTTATCACTTTTACTTTGATCCCCTGATTATCTTGCAATCTTACAATAAAATACCTTTTTGCTCAAATTAAAGTCAGTTTCTGTTGCTTGCAATCAAAAGAGTCCTAAAAGGTACAACTTTTCATCTCAATTATTTCTTTAAGCCTTAAAATTTGCCACCTACTTCTTCTAAGAAACCACAAATGTAATGAGTAAAAGCCAGGCAACCCACTTGCTCTATTATTGTCTTGCATGTACCCCTGGGACCTGGGCTAGGAGGCAGGATCATCCCTCCTGGTCCTCCTTGGCTTTCCTGATGAGAGACTCACAGTCTGTTGACAAGACAGGATAATGGATATTTCTTTCCAGAGTCCTGCCCACCAGGAAAAGACTGGGGAATACCTCAAGATCTACAAAGTCAGAAACTAGTGTGGTTGTAGAACAGTGTGTCTGTATCATTTCCAGTCCCATAACCCTTTGGAAAACCAAAAACTCTAGATGGACTTGGCCCCAACTCCTTCTCTTCAAATCCATGGACCACAACAGCAACAATAATCATCATTATAACTGCTGAGCAATCAGTAGCTATGATGCTCTGAATCAAGAATGTTGCATGTTTTATCTCAGTTAACCCATACAGTGACCATCAGTGTGGGCACTATTATTACCCTATTTTAAAGATGAAGAGACAGATTTAAAAAGGGTAGGATTGAGAGCTTCCCTGGTGGTCTGGTGGCTAAGACTACATGTTCCCAATGCCAGAGGTCACAGTCCCATCCCTGGTAAGGGAACTAGATTCCACATGTCACAACTTAAGACCCACTGCAGCCAAAATAAAAAAATAAATACAAATTTTTTAAAAAGATGCTTAAAAAGTAGGATCTTCTCTGAGGTTAGTAGCTAGTGAAAGGCAGAGCCAAGATCAAATGTGGTCTTTGTGATTTCAATCTTCATCAGAAAGCCCACAATGATCACAGTGGTATCCTGCTTAATATGGGCAGGTTTCTGCTTCTGTGCTTGAAATCAGAGTTCTCCTGGCAGGCACAAGGCAGAAAAGAGAAGGCTTCCACTACTTTTCTTGCCAGGAGCAAACACCCACGGGGTTAAACATCAGAGTGAACTGTCCTGATTTTATCAATTGCCTCTTCTCAACTTGCCACTTGAGACTCTGCTGTCCTCTGTGTACTGACAAACCCTGTCTTACCAGGAGCACGAATGCTTTTCAGGACAAAATAGAGAAGCAGACTATCACTCCCCACAAGTTCACATCACTCAAGAGCTTTGCCAAAGTTGTAACTCCCCCAGGGCTCAGGGCAATGTGGTGCAGAGCCAAGGGACCTCAGTCTAGGACTCTAGGAGCTGATCCTCCCTGCCAGGAACAGGGCAAATGGTTAGCCTGAGGCTAAATCTAGCTCTTAAATACCCCTTCAAAGACACTTTCAACTGTTAAAAAAAAAGTCTCAAGTCCTAGGAGGATAGGATGAAAAACACCGACATGTTACACATTCGTTCAACAAAACTGGATTAGATTAGCTAACAGTATCGCACTCGTGTTAATTTCTTTATTGTAATATACAAGTCATGATTAAGTAGGATATGAACATTAGGGAAGGTTGGTACAGGGAACTCCTGGTCTTATCTTTGCAACTTTCCTATAAATTATTTCAAAACAAAAGGCTCTAAAAAACGGACTGGATCACAGACTCCCGACAGCATCCTCTGTGAGACTGACGATTTAGGTCAGTGTCACTGATGGGATGCAGGACGGTGAGTATCTTGGGTTATGTCCATCAGTGAAGTATCACTGGGAGCAATAGCATGGATCTCTCCAGCCCAAATTACAAGAATAACACTTCCTGCACACCAAGCCTGTAATGAGAGCTGAACACAAAAGAGTTTGGTCAGGATATCTCATAGCAGTGCCATAAATACACACTTCTATACAGAACATCACAATAAATGGTTTGTGTGTGTGGAAGAGAGAGAGAGAAGTGAGGTGAGAGAGGAATGCATGAAGCCAAAGTAGACAAGAAAGGATCATTTATACCACTCCCCTGGGGTCAGTGGAAGAACCCACACATTTGTGAAAGCAACTTGGTAACACGGATAGAGAAAGGAACCCGGGGGTTAGTCCTCAATACAAGGAAATTTTCAAGAAACTTTTCCAAACAAAGTTTGGGAAATACCTATCCGAAAGTTACTGAGCACAAGCAAAGCATTTCAGAAAGGTTTTAAAAGCCACTAAAGGAATGGAACGTGATAGCCTAAGGAAACTCTGCAAGAAAGTTTTGAGAACAGTCCCATCCATATTCGAGAGCACTTTCAAGGACCCGGAGGTCTCTGACTCTAAGAGAGAGACTGCTCAATCTTCATCTGCAAGACTGGAAGAAAAGAGCTTGCCCAGGTGAGGGAGACTCCTTTCAGACACGAGGAAGAGGTTCTTGAGGTGACGACTGGGGAAACCTCTCCCCAGGCGCCCACACGGGTCACCGCTTTCTCTCTGGACGCCATCACCAGAAGAGGAGACTGCCTTTTCCAGGGCTCAAGGTAAGCCTGCCTTCAAGCCCAGGGGACTGGCTGATTTAGGGTCCTCCCCGATGCGTGGACTCAGAGCCTACACAGCATGCAGCTGCCACAGCATCTCCCTGAAGGGCAGCTGCTAGAGAGGAATCAGGCCTTGCTATTCTAGAAGCAGAAAGCACCCGTCGTGCCACGAACTCTGGTGCAAAAAATCCCTTGACTGATCCAGTTTTCTAACCTTCCTTCCTATTTCAGACTTTCAGAGGACGTATGACCTGAACCTGCAATTTCGGAGACAAGCAGGTCTGGCATGAAGCTCTGACTTCTTTTCCAAGAAGACAACTGGGGTAAACTCAGGAGAAAATAAAAGCATGGCCCCAAACCAGGATCTTGAAATAAATGCCCTGCACTTTGGGGGTGGGGGAAGGTTTAAAATAAACAATACAGTATTCAAAATTCATTTATTACACTCATGAACAAGAAGCAAAAATAACCATCCAATACATTATATTCGTACATTACTGTGTTTAAATCCTACCGTGATTGTCTCCCCAGTTTCACCCCAAGCAGCTACCACATTACACTTTATCCTAGTTTGTCTTCCATTTATATCTTAGCAGAATAATTTGATCAGACACCCAAAAATGCTTCCCGCTAATGAAACCAGGATTTGCTAAGAAAAATCAATGTATAACCTGCCTTAGTAGACAACAAAGACAGAAAGAGTTAGTTATCAAAGTCTGAGACACAGCCACCATCCTCAGATCTTAGAAGGACTGGTAGGAGAGTAGCAGATAATAGCAAAGGCTACACTCAGCTGATTTCTGGGTAAAGAGAAGGATGGCAACATGATTTTTTAAGGCAAACAACTGGAGGCAAAAAAAAAAAAAAAAAAAGAGTATTTGTTTCCACCACAAGAAACTGCAGACATACAGAAAGTCAGTCACATCAGTGGAATACTCAAATTTCTGCACATGCTAATTAGTGACATGTAATCAACCCACTTTCCGTCCTCTCTTCACCTACTCTAGCATACATCATGCACGGGCTTCCTCACTCCCCACAACCCAAAGAACATCATACAGCTTGCGTGGCGCATCAGAGGGAAACAAACAAGCAGGGATTTTTTGCTGATGGCAGGAATTTCTCATGCTCGGGGCATATGAACCAGCAAGGTGGAAACGGCACCACAGGCTGTATATTTTAATGACTGCCCACATCTATTTTGCAAAAGAGACTTACAGTTCAATTAGATAACACGCTGCTCAGTTATGGTTATTTCATGAAACTGAGCACAGTCATTTCATGTGGTAAATATGCAGTCATGACAGAATTAGATATTCATCGAATCAAATATGACTGAAAAGCTGAGGACATTAGAATATTAAAATTCCTCATAGTTCAGCAATGTAACTCCTATACGCATCACCCTGGCCCAGTCTAGAGTGTGTTCAAATGCCAGTTCCTTGGGAGAATGTCATGTTAAGTTACAATACAGAATTTCCTAGATAAACCACAATCTCAAGCCTTGGCTCAGTAATCCAAATGCAAAACAAAATTTTGAAGATGTGCAAATAAAACCCTGTTAAGGGGAGCCAGTCTCCAAGTACAGAGAGGCATCATCCAATGTGATCCCAGCATATTTTGGATGTTGTTTAGTCCACTCACACCTTCAGAAAGGTGCAACCAAAGCCCAGGCAATCTCCAAGGAGGAACACATTATGACTTGAGTTCTTTTCTCACCAGGAACAGGGGCTGTTTTCTTGAACACTTCCTCAAGTGAGCCACAGTTAGAAAGTATTTCCACTGACTCCTCTTTGGTTCCAATATTCTAATTTGTTGAACCAACTTTTCCCCAACATTTGCAGCCACTTTCAAAATGTATTAAGAAACATATGTACAGACTTTGCCGAGACATGACTGGCCGACACCAGCATTCACAAAACTCAACTCCAAGTGTGCACGGAGAAAGAACACCCTGCTCAGGGACCAGGTTGGAACTACACTCTAAGAACGTTACCCCAAGGCATTATTTTCTATGCCACTTTCTCTCCTTTACAATTTTTTCAACAGGAAAAAACATCAGCACCAGAGAAAAGCATTTGAGCCATTTCTTCCTGGAACCCAATTACCTGAGGATCTCCTCTCTCCACAGTCAGTAGCCTCTATCCTCAGGTCTACAATGACACAGCAGGGCTACAAAAGGTGTCCAGGGCTCACCTGCCGCCAGGCCCCTGGTCCCTGCCCTTCCCAGGCACGAGGATGCCAGGGGAGAGCAAAGCAGGACCTCTAGCTTGGAGCTGGGTGAGGCAGAGCTCTCCCTTCTGCAGAAGAGCCAAACTTTGCTCCCACCGTTGTCATCTTTAGGTTGATGTCACCTCCCTACAAGGAGTCTCGGAAGCACTTGGCAGCTCCAGAAAACACGCTTCGCTTTGACCTAGATCATCCGCACAAGCCTTGGCTACACGGTGTGGGCGAGCACCGGTCCTCAACCCCGCTCTCCCGGGATGCTGCGCCCTGCCTGGCATCACATCGCCTGGACCAGGAGACTTTTCTCTGCACAAACACTTGACTACGGAAACCAGGACGGACTTTGCACACGCCTTCCAGGTCAGAAAGTCACTCTCACCCACCGATCCCACATCATCTCACGCCTTCCCCACATCTGCAACCCCCACTGCCACCCCCACCTGGACGAGAGAGGGGGTGGGGGAGTGGAGGGGTTAAAGTGACAGCTATTACCAGAGCGTCTTGGTTTTGTTCACAAGGTGTCACAGCGCCAACGCGGGGACCTACCTTGCTCTCGCCCTTGTCGCCGCTGGGTCTCGCCTCGGGATCGTCGCTGTCCTCTGCGCCGCCGGCACTCTCGCCGGGCGGTTCATCCGGAGCCGGATGCTGCGGAGGCAGCTGCGGGGGCTGGGGTTGGGGCTGGGGTGGCTGTGACGGTGCCTGGCAGGCTCCTCCAGCCCCCTGGGAGCGGGGGATGGGCTCCGGGCGCGGAGAAACTCCCTCCACATCCATCTCCATCTTCCCATTCACTGGAGGGCAAGACAAAAGCGGAGCGCAGACTTGGCAGCGGCGCCCGGCGGCGGCTTAGCTGCCCGCGGCACGCATGGCTCGCCGAGGAGGGGCCGCCTCTTGCGCGCCCTCCCTCCCGCCAGCCTTCGCCTGCGCGCCCCGCAGCTCTGCTCGCTGCTTGGCTCGGGCACCGGCAGCGCCGGCCCGGGGAGCGCGAGCAGCGGGGGCTGCGCGTCCTCGGAGTGGTGGCCTTCGGGCGCCCCCGGCAGTCCCGCTAAGCCGAGCGCATCCCGGCGGTGGCGACGCCTCCCAGCCGCGCGCCCAGCCGGGCCTCCAGATCCTCGGCGCTTTCCAGCCTCTCCGGGGGCCCCTTGGCGTCTCCCCTCCCCTCCGCCTCGGAACAAAGTTACTGGAAGAGCAATCGCGTCTCCGGGACCTGCTGGCGAAACTGTCAGGAGAGGGGCCGGTCAGGTGTAAGTGAAACCCACCGCCCCCCCAGCCCTGCCCAGGCTCCGACCCCTCACCCCGCCCTCTCCGGGCGAGGCAGGCAGGGCTTGGCGACCCGTGCCTGGCGACGGCGGAGCCCTGGGAGGAGGGGAGCCGGCGGGGGGCTGGCGGCCAGGGCCCCCACCCCAACCCCGGGTGACCCCCGCCGCCACAGCGGCCTGGGCCCCTCCCTCGCTCCCTCCCGCGGCCGCGCGTGTCCCCAGGGTCACCCCTCCCGCGCGCACAGAGCATCCCCGCGCTCCCGTGGCCGGAGGGCGAGGACCGGCAGGCGGTGGCAGACGCCAGGCGGCAGTCCACCTACCCTCGCCTCGACCGGGTCGCGGGCGGCACCCGCAAGGGGTGAGGTCCCGCGCCCGGGGCGAGGACGCGAGTCTGGCGGCTAGCCTGAGTTCCACGTAAAGGTCTGCAGCGGAGGGGTGGGCGATGGGAGGGTAGTGGGGGCGGGGGGGTGTGCGGAGAGAGAGGCGAGGGGTCGCGGCCGGGCATTGGCCGCCAGGTGCCCCCGTGGGCGCCAGCTTCCAGTCACCCCTCTGCGCTGGAAGGGCGCCCGTCCCCAGGCAGGGATCCGCCGAGGGACGGGGACCCCGGGCCGGCGGTGAGCTGCATCTGTAAATCTAGAGAGAAGGATGGGGAGGACAAGGATGTTCTTAGGAATTCTTAGAGCGGGGCTCACCGACAGTCAGCTGATTAGGAGGACTTCTACACTAACACTCCTTGGTCCTGGGGAGCAGTTTATAACTCCACAGGAACTGCCAAGGCCAAGGCGACTCTGCATGCCAAGAAGGGACCTTCCAGAAGCTGTGGAGAGAAGTAGAGGATTATTAAGAAGCTGTTTAATAGTAAATAGAGCTATTATTCCGGGCTTTGAGTTCCATAATGCCCCCACATGGATCAGCAGATAATGAACTCTCCGTGCATTTCTAAGTAGAGCTTAGCTTCCCCCACCACCCCCACCCCTTATATGATGTATCACAGACTATGCTGGCCTCCTGAAACTGGAAAGTTGTCTTGTGACTGCTCTGCATTACTTAAAGACAACTTTGACAATTTTGAGGCATACCGTCCAAATAGTGGCAGTGACACATGGACATATTTATGTCTCACCCCTCAGCGCAATTGCTTCATCTCTGACTCTACATATGATAGAAGTTAGTGAAGCGCTCAGTCACGTCCGACTCTTTGCGACCCCATGAACTGTGGCCTGTCATGTTCCTCTGTCCATGGGATTCTCCAGGCAAGATTACTGGAGCGGGTTGCCAACTGCCCCTTTAATCAGTGCACACAGTCAATCTGGATAATGCAATGTGAATGTGCTTTTGAAAAGAAAAGTTTAGGGGTGAAATTATTCTTTTTCTTCAGAATTATGAAAAATTAGATTTCAAGCTCATTTTCTAAATTGGGAGTTTGTTCAAAATAGCACGAGCTTGCTTAAGTCTGACATTCGCTATACTTTTTAAGTGACATTATGACCTCTCATGCGATAATGTGCCAGCCAAGAAAATATAGAGCTTCTGCCTTTAAAGAAGTCACTCTCCCTTTCCTCCCCAGTACATTGTAATCAATCGATCCTTATAGTATTTTTATAATGGTAAATTAGATGATCTGTGTAAAGTGCTTAGCAGAGTGCCTTAGGGCATAGGGAACACTCAGTGCCTGTTTTACTGAAAATAGTAAGATGATAGAAATTCACCACAAGCAATCCTCTGAGGATCTTGATTTAGGAAGAAGAAATTGCCAGTTTAATTAATCTTTTTTCTATAAATTATTCTAAAAGATATTTAGGATCTTCAAAGAATGAAGCCCCTTCTGAAGGCAGGAAGAAAGTCAGTGGTATTCTGTGCAACAAAGTTCTAAATTTGACAGATTTTCCTTTTACGTTGTAGAAATAAAAATTTATATGTCAGTTCCAACAGGAGCTGGAATAACTGGCTGGAAGGTTATTATTCTTCCATGCTTGTTACTTCCAAAATGTGTTTGTGAACTTCAATGAAGAGCAAATCAAAACAAAGATACAATACTTCGCCTGAATTTGTTCCAGATTTAGGCAAGTGCTTATACAGGCTCCCATTGTTAAAGGTAAATATTTTTCCTTTCTCTGCCCTTCTATTTTTTGGGGGACACAGATTTTTTTTTTTTTTTGCGTCTGTCATAAGTAAATACGGGCTCAGAAAATATATTACATTTCAAAACTGTTGATTGCACCTAATTATGCATGTAAATTGCTACTTCAAGCTTGCAGACAGCTTGCAACATTTTGAAAATTTTGCCCTGGTAGTCATCTGAGGTATTTCTGTTACTATTTTGCTTTTGCCTTAAATGACTTCACTTCCCCACAAGCTTTCCATTAATGATGGAGCTATGAATAATTCTGACCTTTTGGTATCTTTCTTTTGGATGATTCAAGTGAGCAAATCAGCACTTTCAACAAAATCACCATTATTATTGTTTATACCAGACCACTTGATTTTTTGAATCACTGAAATGAGATTTACAAGAAGGTATCCTGAAGAGTCATCTAGTCTTTTGTTACTCAAAATGTCATCAACAGACAAGCAGCGTCCCACCACCTGTACTGTTTGAAATACTGGGTCTCAGGCCTGGTCCTAGGCTGACAGCATCAGGGTCTACATTTTAACACAACTTCTTCAAGTGATCCTTACCACAATCCCTACCAATCAAGTCTAAGAAGCGCTGATCTAACACACAGCATAGTTGTCCTTTCTCCTTTATAATTCTTTGGCACTGTTCCTCTAAAATACCACTTGGAAAGAAAAACACAATATGAGATGCATTTTTGTTTTGGTCATTACAGTCCCTTCTTACTCTCCCCTCACCACCGAGGATCTGAGACCTGAATGTTTCATGATGAAAAATTACATCAAATAAAAATGAACCTATGCTGTATATCTCTGGTAATGAATTAGAAGTGTATACTTTTCTAAAGTCAAAAAATGAACTAACCTAAAAGGGGACTTCTACTTTACCTTGAATAACCATTAAATGCAAACTTGTGGAACTTAGTCCTTAAAAACTTGGTTAATTCTTGACTTCAGACGTGGAAGTCCAGTGTCCACTCTGCTGGTATTATTGACTGATACCTTCTTTTACAATGCAGGCAGAAACCACCATTGGTGCCTGCGCCATGACAGTCAAAGCTACAATAATTAGGTGTGCAAATGGACTAAATTATATGCCACAATATTTTTAGAAATTAACAGCTTATTGCTTTAAAAACACTTTTTTAAAGCACTTGTACACAGATCAATAAATGGTTACTTTTAAAGGCTACCTGGAACAGTGTTCTCACCTGTAATGTACATGAAATTACCAGGCAAATTTCCCTGGAAGGCAGATTAGAACTCAGCAGGATGGGCGCCTAAGAATCTGCATCTCTAACAAACTCCCAGATGAGGCCAGTGTTTCTGGTCCTCAGACCTAATCGACTTGCTTTACCTCCATCAACGGTTCTCAAATTTTAATCAGTTGGCGAGCTTTTTAAAGTCTTCAGTGACTAGATTACACCCCAGACAAGTTAAAATAGAACCTCTGGGGTTGAGTTCTAGGTCTCAGGGGTGTTTGGACCCCAGCTGATTATGACATGCAGCCAGGACTGGGAATCAGTGATGGCGATCTGTGCTTCTTCAACTGTCATTTCCAAGGCCAAGGCGGCAGCATCTCCAGGGGATGGATCAGAATGTTGACTCTCGGGCACCACTCCAGCCCAACCGGGTCAGTCTCTGCACTCCAGGCTCTCCAAGTGGTGCCTCCGCACATCTCAGGTTTGAGAAGCACAGCTCTAGTGTAGCCCATGGGCCCTGGGGATGGCACGCCAATAGCTACAAACTGATGGTAACTCCTTCCCACTTGGCTCTTCACAGATCATCACATGTGCCCAGAAGCTTTCAGGTAAAGTTCCCGTTGAGGAGAGAAATCCACAAGCATCCCCGGGTGTTCTAACAACCCTGTGGTCAGCAGTGCTGTTCAGCAGGACTTCCAACAATGACAGAAATGTGCTGTCTGTGCTCTTTGATAAGCTGCCACTGGTCACTGTGGCTCCAGGACGGCCCTCGTGACCGGGAAACTTTCTGTTTTCACTGGAGTTCATTTGATTGCTCTAAATGTAAATGGCCTTCTGTGGTTGCTGCCCACCCCCCATCCCGACTCCCTTTACTGGACAGAGCAGCTCCAGAGTCATCACCCTTCCTCAGCCCTTTTTCAAATTCCCAGGTTGAACCCAGGCTCCCCCCCAACCCCGCAGCTTATGTACTTATTAATCCCCAGTGAATGCGCTGAGATGACAAACATCTGCCTCGCTGCCTCATCTGCATAATAAGTAACATTATGCTTATTATTTTGAATGAGAGGAGTTTAACTTGAATTAAATCCCATCAAAAGTTGTCAAAACCTTTTTCATAGTATTCATAATCACGTAGCTTGAATTTTACAGCCTTTTCAAACAGCAGCAGACATGGGGCGCGTTTAGAACTGCCTTGAGAAAAAGAGACAAAAAGTTGCAAATGGATTCAGGGTATAAGACACAGAAAGACACCCCCTCCCTCAGCATTTTATTGGTACACCTCAGGAAGTTCCTTAAATTCAGAGGGTGTCTGTGTTGAAAATAAATACCAAGATTCCTCTCGCAATGGATGATGAGATACAAAGGAAGGCTCAAGGAGTCAAGGAGCCAGAGGATGGCGAATGAAATTCAAACTAGAAATGCACTCAGGGACGTCCCCGGCAGCCCAGTGGTTAAGACTTCATTTTCCAACGCAGGGAGTGCAGGTTTGATCTAGTCAGGAAACGAAGATCCCACAGGCAGAAAAACCAAGACATGAAACAGAAGCACTATTGTACAAACTCATTAAAAGATTTTTTTTAAAAAAAGGAAAACAAATCCACTCAATAGCTACCTTGAATGTGACTATCTAATCTGTGGAATCAATGGGCAGGGAGACGGGAGGGGCAGTGAGGGGACAAAAATACACATAGTTTGAAACAGGCACCAGCTCCAGCCTTTCTTTCTCCAGGCTGAGAAGATCAGCACAACCACCCACATTCATAACAGCACCACCTCCAGGCAGGCTCCCAGGAATGCCATGAAAGGGGCAGTGATCAAGAAAGAGATAATTCGGGGGACATGATTTTAACTGACACATCTCAGAAAACAAATAGCAAATCCCTACTTAACAGGGAGGAGGATGTTGTTAAACTAAAGTCAGCTCTTCCCTTTGCTTGAGAAAGTGAGTTAACACAAGCTGCCTCATACCAAGAGGCCAACACCAGGAAGACATTTCATTATCTCTGCCTTGCCAGCTACTGGTCTGGTATCATGTGATGTAAGATTATGGCCACAAAGAAACGTGTAGCCAAGGGCAACAGCCTCAGTGCTGAGGATGGTCACTTCTTAGCAACCGAAACCAATAAATAGAGAAACTCCAGGGGACTCCAGACAACAGGCTTTCGGAAGTTTGGCCATTCAGCACTCACCCTGACCCTCATTCAGGCACATAAGCCCCCTGCCCTCACCCAGGCTCTCCATGCCTTCACAAATGGAGGGTGAGTTTCTTCATTATCCACATCAATCCAGCTCAGAAGAGAGTGGCAACAGCAACAATGAAAGAAGAAAATATTCACTCCCTTCATTGGTGGCCTAAAATCCTGTGTTCACATAGCTCCACAGAGACCCAGCCTAACAATATAGTGAACTGAAATTAAGTCACAAGCCCCAGTTGTTTTAGGCAATGTTCGGAGGATTGTACATCCTTCACTTGCCCAAACACACGCATTTTTCTTGGCTAAATTTACAGGTTTCGTCTATGAACATAAGAAATCCCAGGGATTTGGGACTTTGACCTGAAAACATTCCAGGAGATTGCAGTATTAAGAGCAGAGGCCCAGGGACTTCCCTGTTGGTCCAGTGGTTAAGAATCCACCTTCAGATGCAGGGGATGCAGGTTTGATCCCTGACTGGGGAACTAAGACCCCACATGCTTCAGAGCAACTAAGCCTCCACAATGAAACTAGAGAAACCCAGGTGCGGTAACTACTCAGGCCATGCACCGCAACTCAGAGGGCCCACGCACGGCATCTAGAGAACCCACGCACCACAGCTAGAGAAAGCCTGCATGCTGCAACAAAGACCTATGCAGACAAAAAAAAAAAAAGTGTAACTAATAGCAAAGGCCCAGCAATACGGAGGCAAGTCTGCTGAGAAGAGGGTCTGTGTGTCTTCCTGTCGCTTGTACAGAATGACAGCTTTGCTGAGTTGGTTCTAAACTTGACCAGCGCCAGAATACCCCTTTACTACTGATGAATCTGGGTGGGAGGAGGGAGCTGGTGTTTGTAGGCAGGTGATCGTATTGATGCTTTTGAACTGTGGTGCTGGAGAAGACTCTTGAGAGTCTCTTGGACTGCAAGGAGATTCAACCAGTCCATCCTAAAGCAGATCAGTCCTAAATATTCATTGGAAAGACTGATGCAGAAGCTGAAGCTCCAATACTTTGGCCACCTGATGTGAAGAACTGACTCACTGGAAAAAACCCTGATCCTGGGAAAGATTGAAGGCAGGAGGAGAAGGGGATGACAGAGGATGAGATGGCTGGATGGCATCACCGACTCGATGGATATGAGTTTCAGCAAGCTCGAGGAACTGGTGATGCGCAGGGAGGCCTGGTGTGCTACAGTCCATGGGGTCTCAAAGAGTCAGACATGGCTGAGTGACTGAACTGAACTGACAGTATTTCTGGATGTCTGGACCAGACAGGACACATCCACCCAATCAGACACCTCTCCTGGAGCAGAGAGAGAAAGAGAGTAGAGGCTACAGGAGTGCATTATAAACTCCCTATGCCTGGAAAGAACCCTCAGAAGAAAAGAAGTGTTAATTCCCCCAAATGAACTCAACCTCACTCTCAGTTCCAGGTCCTGTCTCCCGGCCCCCTCACTGCCAGGTGCCCAGGTGGGAAAGCTCTGGGAGCCCACCCTGCACAGCTCCTCTTCCCGCCTCTTACGTCCCTCACTGGTCCTGGGGGTCCCCAGACCACCATCAGCTCTGCCAGCCCCACTCTCCTCAACTGTAGAACTCATTTACCGAGTGTTAGACATGATTGGTCAGAATTAACATTCGTCATGCCAGGCTCTCAGGAATTACACTCCTGCCCTCGTCCACATTAGCATCAGACCCATATCAACTTGAGCAAACCAGAAATTTCACGGAGGTGTAAAGCTGGCAGAGGTGATGCTCTAGCAAGTGCCTTTTATCTTACAAGTGCCTAATAAATATTACATTTTCATAATTTGGCTTTTTAAATCAGAAATTATCTTTCATTCCCTCACATGGCTTATTTTAGAAGACGCACCTAATGCAGTGCCCTGCACATGGTGAGGACTAAATAAATGTTTGAGAATGAATATTAAAAACCTTGTACGTGAAGGCTTAAAAATGACTTTGCATCTCATCTTGGAAATTTAGTCTTCAGAAAAGTAAGACAAGAGACTGTTGGAAACTGCTTTCACCGTGGGCTTCCCGTGGCCATGTCTGTGTCAATGTCGCTGAACCACTGCAAGTGGGCAAGTCACTGCAACTTGGCACGGGGACCTTGTCTGAGTCTCCATCTCCATTCTTCATGAATTGAGGAAATGGAAATCCCTTTCAGCCAAGACTCTGAGATAACAGCAGTAGATATTTTCTGACCAATTAATTGCACACTGACTGGATCCACTCACCCAGGGATGGGGAATCCTTCTGTAGTTTCTAATGATACACGTTCATTTTCACCTATTAAGGAGCCAGTCTCATACAACTAAATCACTTTGCAGTACACCTGAGACTAACACAACAGTGTAAATCAACTCTACTCCAGTATAAAATTAAAAGTTTTTTGAAATAGCAAGCCTCTTCCCTTATTTCTAGACATGGTGGTTGGTCTCTGAGTCATCATGTCCTTTAGCTGCACTGTTGCTCTTCGTTTTAGAACCAGAGTATAAGTAACATGTGCAACTACAGTAATAATCAGGTAAGACATTTGGGGAATCAGGAATTTAAATGCAAATATGAAACATGGGAAACAATCCACAGAGACAGCAATAAACAGAATAAGCGAGTTCACAGGGAAACCCAGTATTGTGTGGGTGATGACCAGCAACACTCAGCTTAATGTATCTCCAGAGAAAAGAAAAGGACCACTCACAGTGAGAAAATTGAAATCTCACTGGGTGATGTACACCTTTACAACAGTGCACACGTCTCTTAAGAATATCCTATAGCTTAGAAATGAAGGCCTTAAATGAGCACAAACTGCTGCTTCTGGCTTCTCTTTCAGGACGCAGACTGCCGGCCCTCTGCTCTGTGGGCACAGTTGTGTTACATGTCACTGGTCACTGCCCCCGTGCAGCCCCTGCCTAAACCAGTGCCTTTCTGGCTTCTGATCTGAGTTGCCCTGTGTTTCACACCAGACATCCCAGGAAGCTCCTCACTCTTCGTTCCCTCCATGTCCTCTGACTGTCCCATCACAACTGTCTTTTTCACTCTTCTTTCCCTCCCCATCATCAAGAGACCTGTTCTCCATGTGACCTTTCTCCAGAGAGCTCACAAAATGTCCTTATCTTGGGGAACGGCATCCCTGTCAATCACCAGAAAGACCCAGCAGAGCATCAGGCATCAATAGGCGGCATCTCTTTTAATGACCCTGCCATCTCTCTGCAGAGCCGTTATGAGCCTCACGTTGAGCCCAAGGGAACTCGGGTTCTGACAGAATGGGTAGCAGGACTAAAGCAGCACCCAGGTCGGGCAGAATAAGAGCTTGCACCCAGGCCTGCCTGACTCGCGTCACAGTCCTCCCGCACACCTGTGCATGTCCACGATCAGTGAGCTTGGTGCCCCACAGGGAACAGTCGCTTGCATCACTCTCACACCTGCGGTGCACACAGAGCCAGGCGGCAGCGACGCTCCATGGACCATGAGTCACGTGGCTTGGCTGGGCGCTCAGGGGCGGTGGCCACGATTGGCACCTCACTGGGAGCTGCTTGGGCTTCCTCACAGCATGGAGGCCGGCTTCCAAGAGCAAGGAGCCTCCTGGAAGGAGGGGGACACAGGGCATCTTCATGAGTGGGTCACGGTGTCACTCCTGCGGTGTTCCGCTGGTCAGGCAAACACAAAGCCCCCCCAGCTCCAAGGGGAGGCTGCAGAGACACCAGCTGCCAACGATGTGAGAAGAGACTATAGGACGGGTGGAGACCCTGTGGCAGCTGTCAGTGGGAAAAACAAGCTGCTGCTTCAGGATTCCTATACAAAGCCCACCTGTTAATTTAAACTTTTATCTCTAAGCCCCGACATCTCTGCTGGAGCCAGTTCCAGAGTTCTGATTGTCTACTGGCATTTTTCAAAACAAAAATTCACAAAGCACTTTGTTAAAACCAGCTCTTAGTTGTTTTGCATGAGCAGCTCTGCTCTTCCTCATCACCAGCACTGACCAGCTCACCTGAAGCTCTCCCTCCTCTGTTTCCGGCTCCTGACAGGTAGGTGCCTGGTTGTATTTCTCCTACTTATCAAAGAGCTTTTCATTAAGAAAATGGCAATCCACTGCAATATTCTTGCCTGGGAAGTCCATGGACAGAGGAGCCTGGCGGGCTACAGTCCATGGGGCTGCAAACAGTCAGATCGGATTCAACAACGTGGAATTGGCCTTGCCTTGGTATCGTCAGTTAGTGGTAGAGATTCAATAGTGTACACACACACAGTAGGCTGCCATTTCCTCCTCCAGGGAATCTTGCCAACCCAGGGACCGAAGGGTTGGGAAGATTCCCTGGAGAAGAAAAGACTACCCACTCAAGTATTCTGGCCTGGAGAATTCCATGGACTGTATAGTCCATGGGGTCGAACAGAGTCAGACACGACTGACTGACTTTCACTTCCATATACATATATAATATACTGTCTTTGCTCTCAAATAATTTTGAGGCTTATGCAGAAAAAAATAGACAAATCAACACAGTTACTACAGTTACAGACAAATCACAGTTACTACATGCATTCAGTTCAGTTCAGTTCATTTCAGTCGCTCAGTCGTGTCCAACTCTTTGTGACCCCATGAATCGCAGCACGCCAGGCGTCCCAGTCCATCCCATCTCCCGGAGTTCACTCAGACTCACGTCCATCGAGTCCATGATGCCATCCAGCCATCTCATCCTCGGCCGTCCCCTTCTCCTCCTGCCCACAATCCCTTCCAGCATCAGAGTCTTTTCCAATGAGTCAACTCTTCGCATGAGGTGGCCAAAGTACTGGAGTTTCAGCTTTAGCATCATTCCTTCCAAAGAAATACCAGGGTTGACCTCCTTCAGAATGGACTGGTTGGATCGCCTTGCAGTCCAAGGGACTCTCAAGAGTCTTCTCCAACACCACAGTTCAAAAGCATCAATCCTTCAGTGCTCAGCCTTCTTCACAGTCCAACTCTCACATCCATACATGACCACTGGAAAAACTATAGCCTTGACTAGACGGACCTTAGTCGGCAAAGTAATGTCTCTGCTTTTGAATATACTATCTAGGTTGGTCATAACTTTTCTTCCAAGGAGTAAGCGTCTTTTAATTTCATGGCTGCAGTCATCATCTGCAGTGATTTTGGAGCCCAAAAAAATAAAGTCTGACGCTGTTTCTACTGTTTCCCCATCTATTTCCCATGAAGTGATGGGACTGGATGCCATGATCTTCGTTTTCTGAATGTTGAGCTTTAAGCCAACTTTTTCGCTCTCCTCTTTCACTTTCATCAAGAGGCTTTTTACTTCCTCTTCACTTTCTGCTATAAGGGTGCTGTCATCTGCATATCTGAGGTTATTGATATTTCTCCCGGCAATCTTGATTCCAGCTTGTGTTTCTTCCAGTCCAGCGTTTCTCATGATGTACTCTGCATATAAGTTAAATAAGCAGGGTGACAATATACAGCCTTGACGTACTCCTTTTCCTTTTTGGAACCAGTCTGTTGTTCCATGTCCAGTTTTAACTGTTGCTTCCTGACCTGCATACAGATTTCTCAAGAGGCAAGTTAGGTGGTCTGGTATTCCCATCTCTTTCAGAATTTTCCACAGTCAGATACCAAGTAAACTTGGAAGCTGAGGCTGCAAAGAAAACACACACTGACCTAGACTTGGGTGAGTGAAAGGAAAAGGGATCAAGTTCTTATGGAATAGTATGAGTTTTGAGGAATAGTTTGAAGGAATATTAGGAATTGTGGTCCATGTGAGCCTCACATTTACAAATAGAAATCAAAATGAAATGAAACAGACTGCCATTTAGCTCAGGATGACTTTAAGTTGATTGCCAAGAGACAGTCTCTGAAGCCTTGAATGACACCCAAAGTCAACCCTCTGATCAAATATATCTTTCTATGGACTCTACTTGAATGTGTCCAACCTGTAGAAGGTGAATTAATGTAATTGAGATTAACCAGCATCTGTGAGCATCGTCATGTTGGAAAATCAGTGTAGGGAGATATGTTTAAAACATTTATTTTACAGAAATGGGAAGGGTTTTTTCAGTGATGGGGAAAGAAGCTTCACGTGGGGTGCGTGCTCGAGCTTTGCCGGCTCCCTCTCACACATGTCCCTCATCGTGTCTGCCACACCCCCTGCTCTACCCACGTCACAGGAGGTGACATGTCTGGACTCCCCACACACCATCTTAGCGTAAGCTGTGATAGGCTGTGGAGAGCAAGCGGTGCAGGAGGTGGGCTTTGGGCTCTCTGCCTCTCCTCCTCCCCAGCCCCGGCCATCCACTGGGGTAGACCTCCTCCCAGGGGCTTTGACTGCCTCCATGTAGACCAGTTCTGGAGTAGGTAACACATCATCCCCCAGGGCCTTCAGCCCAGACTGCACCTGCCTCCTGCCCTTGCCAACCTCCGCTGGCCTCAGCAAGCCTGGTCACCACCACATAGCTGACACCTTCTACCACAGCCCCTTGTATCTGAAAGGCAGGGGTGGTGTCAACTTTCCCGACTGGACCCTGACTGAGGAACCGAGCTAGCTGGTTTCAAAAGCTCCTTTTCCACTGTGGCGCAACACACATACCACAAAACTGCCTGCCTGAATCACAGTTACGCGCGCAGGTCAGTTGACACTGAGCACGTTCACATGGCTGTCCGACATTTATCCCATCCATCTCCAGAACTCTTATTTGCAAAACTGAAACTCTGTTCCCACTAAACACTGACCTCCCCTTTCCTCTCCCCAGCCCCGACAGTCACCACTCTGCCCTGTATGAATCTGACCACTCTGGGTCCCTCAGGTAAGCAGAACCGCACAATACGTGTCCTTCTGCAAATGGTGTATTTCTCTTAACGCAGTGAAAGTTTCACCCATGTTGAAACTTCCTAAAGTTTCATCCGTGTTGTAGCAGGTGCTAAATTTCCCACCATTTTAAGAATAAACACTATTCTGCTGCATGTGCAGACCACACTTTGTTTCTCCATTCATCTGCAGATGGATACTTGGATAACACTGCTCAGAACACACATATACAAATACATGAGTCCCCGATTTCAGTTCTTCTGGGCCTACACCCAGGAGCAGAATTGCCGGATCATATGGTAATCCTTACTTTTTGAAGACCCACCAGATTGCTTTCCACGGTGGCTGTACCATGCCGCATTCTCACAGACAGCACACAGCGTTCTAGTTTCTCCACGTCCTCGCAAACAGTTGGTATTAATGTCTTCTGTCTTTTGGAGAGTAGCCATCATAACGGGTGTGCGAAGTTATCTCATGGTGCTCTGCAGCTCATCTGGATATCAGAGCAACTGGCTCTCAGTGGCAGAAATCATTGACTCAGCCTTGTCCTCTAATCCTATACTGAGTAATAAGTAGGATTTCTGCATTAAGCCTACTGATCCTCTAGTTTTCATTACAAGTTTAAATAAGAGACTTGCCAGTGTCCAGCAAACTTCAGCTCCACCAGCAGCTGAAGCTCTGGGAGGGTTTCAGTGTGAGAGGGCTCTTCTCCAATTCCACGTTGGCCACTCTGTGACCTTGGACAACTCAGCCTGGTTTCTCTCCCACCTCAGTTTCATCACCATTGTGAATCATAACCCCTGCCTTTGTACAGCTCCAAGAATCATATTTTCCCTACATATTTACTTTTATTCCATATTCTTAGTTTTAAATATTTGATGCTTCATATCTCAGTAGCTTGTTTAGATAGTTAAAACTGCATATGCTTTTGTTGACACAGTATCAATAAAAAGAACTGAAAATCTGTACATGGCTTTCCCTGGTGGCAGAGCTTCAGAAGGGTGATTAATTAAGAGTACAAGGCCCTAACGCCTGACAATATAATTTCAAATCTTAACTCCACCACCAGTAAGTGTGTGCCTTTAGAGAGAGTTACATAAGTTATTACATTTCTCTGGGCCTTGATTTCCCTACCTGTAACGTGGGCATAAAAATAGTTTGTGTATCTTTGGGTTGTTGTGGGGGTGAAATGAAAAAAATACGTCAAGCTCTTACTTTTCACATTGATAAACGTACATTAGGAATAATCAGGCTCCATTTTAATTGAAAATTTAAAATCTTAATGGACCCATTCTTGAAAGAGCCCTTGAAACTCCTCATCCCACAGAGAGGATTCTGGTGCAGGGATATTAAGATCCATTGATAAATGATGCTTCTGCCCCAATCTGCCACTCCCACCTGCCCTTCCCAAAGTCCAGGGTGCGTGTAATGTGGTGTCAAGTCGGGTGGCCTGTTGGTGTGGGCTGGGCCAGCTGCAGGGGCCTGCCTACCCTCACTGTGCCCAACTGGCAGGACTGCACGGGGTGTTGCCTTTTGTGTAGTCAGAAGTCTAGACTTTGACTAACAACCCACTACAGAGCCAACAGCAGTCTTCTTCCAAGGGCAGCACTTTTGCTCAATCAGTCCAAAACCCCCAGGAGTGTACAGTGAGCCTGCCTCATTCACTTCTTCTCTGAGAGGGAGACCAAAGCATAATATCTACCTTATGGCTTCATTCATTCATCCTGCAAAACCTTCTGAGGCCTATCCAGGCACTAAATAAAGATACCAGAGATACAGAAATGCAAGACACAGGTCTAGCCCTCCAGGAACTTGAGGGGCTGACCACCAGCCCAAGATGTGGGGGGAACATGGGGGTCAGCGAGGAAGTGACGGCTGGGCCAACACGGGAAGGCTGAGAAGGCCTTAACAAGGAAGAATAACATGGAGGGGGTGTGCTTTCCAAGAGGACAGCGAGCATGGATGGTGAGAGTGGCAGGGCACAATGCAGGCACCCGCACATGCGCAGGAGGGACAGGGGGTGGACACCAAGGTCGGCTGCATCCAGATCATGAAGGCACGCCCGTGCCAGGTAATGCGTCCAGACATTAGGCCACCCTGCTGCGGTCGGGGGGCATGGTGGTGTTTTCCGCTGGAACTCAGAAGAGTCAGGAGATTCTATGACCACTCTGTGGAGAAGGGAAGACCGAAAGGCAGAGAAACCAACTAACACACCACAGCAGTTTCAGAAACAAGAAACAAGATTCTAAGTAAGTCAAGTGGCCACAGAAATAAAGGAAAAGCACTGGATCATAAATCAGAATTAGAAAATATGGCCAACAGGACTGGGTAAGTCATTAGATGTACTTGTTTCTTCTAAATTAAGAGTTCAAGGTCACTGAGCAAATTACAAATACGCTTGGGCCACCTGTGAAGACACCAGGCTAGATTTCAAAAGCTGGTCAAAGGAGGAGCAAAATCTATGTGCCCATTGTCAGATTTCAACCAAAGCTGACTTGCTGTGCCATCAGCTATGCACTGGAATATAGGAGACCAATAAATTCACTGTTGAGGAGACAAAAGGAAAACCCATACCTTCAACATGGGGCTTCCCTGGTGGCTCAGATGGTTAAGAATCTGCCTGAGTTGGGGAGATCCCCTAGAGGACGAAATGGCAACCCACTCAAATATTCTTGCCTGGAGAATTCCACAGACAGAGGAGCCTGGTGGGCTACAGTTCATGGGGTCACAAAGGGTCACACACTACTGAGCAACTAACTTTCAACATGGGGCACAGTTTTGCTTCGGGTTTACAGTGTTGCTCATTCTGAAGCTTGGCTAGAGTCCTTTGTCATGAAACTAAGTATAATTTTCTGTGTCAAACCTCAAACATCCAAGACTCTGTTTTCCACTGTCTTTAAGCAACGCTGCACTTAACCATGTCCAAGCAACGGAATTCACTGGTTCTATTTTTCAGTATTGCCAAATGAAATGTTCCCTAACCTCCTAGAATAACGCACACCAGTTCTTAAAACCCCTCCCGTGATGCAAACCATGCTCATAATCATGGTGACTCACTCCTGTGGCCAGGGGAGCCCCTCGCTCATGTTAAGTGGAGAGCATGGCAGAACAGCCCTTGTACCAAAGGCATGGACATGTGCTGGACTGTATGGATGGAGACAACTTCTCTCTCGGAGGTCAAAGCAAGGTGAACTATACTAAATATAATTTGCTAAAGATCATGCTTCCCAGGTTCCAAATCTAATCATCTGCCATTCATAAATTAATAAATTAACTTTGGTTTGCAGTGGGAGAAATAATGACCCTGAACACCAATTATAGAAGACTTATCTTCACCATTCTCTGGCCTTACAGTTTGTATACAGAATCAGGATAAGGCGACCGTTTTGAATTATATGATTAAAAGACACTATTACAGGACACAATTATCTTATGTTTTAATTTGCCGAGTTTAAAGAGGTCTTAGGGAGTGGATGAGTAGCCCTTTCCATGGGCAAGCACAGGTCACGTTTTGAGAAGACCTTTGGCAGGCTGCGCTGTGGGTATCAGGTGACGGAAATCTGGAGTTGGAACCCAGTGAAACAACAAAGGAGATTAGGAGGGAAAGGTGGAGCCAGTTCAGGGCTGAAACCAGAGAGGAATATGAATTATCAGTTTCAGTAAAAATGTTTTGAGCTGCAAGTAACAAAAACACAACTCCACTATCTTAACACAAAGGGCATTTATTGGTCCATGGAACTAGAATGTCTGGCATTAATATAACTTCCTGGCACAGACTCAGGTGGGCACTGCTTATTTTACTTCTGATCTCCTAGATCCATCTTATCTGCCATAACATCTCTGTCCTCATCCTGGCTCCACAATGATTAGACTCCATTATGTCACACACCCTTCCAGGAATGAATCACCACAGCCAACCAAGTATGATCATCTGAGTGATGTAAGCCAATCACATCCTGCCCTGGATCTGGGCTGGGGGTCCATTCCACCCAACCACACGCCTGCCACAGCAGAAGAGGGGCAAGTTGAATGCTGGACAGGAATCCACAATCACTGAGAGCAAGAGCAGGAGGTGAACCCAGGAGGAGGGAGCAAAGGGGCCTGAAAGCTCAACAGTCACTGCAGCAGCATCAGAGTCAGCCCACCAGAGACCCTCATCCCAGAGCAAAACCAACAGGGATGGCGGGTTGACTGCATTCTTCTGCTGATGCGGGTGCCTGAGGACAACACCTTAGGGAGGATTGCCGCTAAGACCTCTATTCACCATAATCACTTCCTGATTTTAATTATTAAGAAAAGAACAATGACGGTTATAATGCCAGAGAGCTCGCTGCAGTAAATCACTGCTCTAGAATAAGAAAGAGAGGCATTCATCCTTGCAAGCATCTAATGGACTATTTAGTAAATGTCTGCTCTTCAGGACAAAGCAGAACTCTGAAACGCTGAACATTTCATTAAATAAAACAGCTTGTTTCCTAAGAGCTGCACAATGTACATGGACAGAGTGTTCCAAGACCGATCCTTCACCACGGGAACAGGAAGTATACACAGTGTCGAGTCAGGGAGGGTCAGGGTCACAGCCACCAGGAAGGTGCACTTTACAGGGTGTCAAGATCTGAGGACCGAGTAGGGAGCGGAGTTCCCTGTGCTGGACAGTAGGTCCTATTTGGGAGGTTTGGTCCTATTAGTAGGTTTGGTAATCTATTTTATCTACAGCAGTGTGGGCTTGTCCATCCCAATCTCCCAACCTATCCCTCTTGCCATGCTTCCCCCCTGGTAACCATAAATTCATTCTCTAAGTCTGTGAGTCTGTTTCTGTTTTATAAATCAGTCAGTTCAGTTCAGTCACTCAGTCGTGTCCGACTCTTTGCAATCGCATGAACCCCAGCACACCAGGCCTCTCTGTCCATCACCAACTCCCGGAGTTCACTCAAACCCATGTCCACTGAGTATGCCATCCAGCCATCTCATCCTCTTGTCCCCTTCCCCTCCTGCTTTCAATCTTTCCCAGCATCAGGGTCTTTTCCAATGAGTCAGCTCTTCGCATCAGGTGGCCAAAGTATTGGAGTTTCAGCTTCAGCATCAGTCCTTCCAATGTTTTGTAAATAAGTCATTTGTATCATTTTTTTTTTGATTCTACATCTAAGCAATACCTGAATCACTTTGCTGTCCACAATAACACAATATTGTTAATCAACTATACTCCAATATCAAATAAAAATAAAAGAACTGAGTGCAGATACCACTTGTTTTGTTAGTGTCAAGGAAGTCTATCTGAGAGCAAATCGATTAGTAAATATCTTGCAGAGTACTTGGCAAGTAGCAGGTCCGCAATAATGCTCATCAGATTAAAGTGTTCTTGAGCACCTCATGAGCATGGCGGCGGGCACGGGCAGTCCTTTGGCCTCGTGAGCATGGTGGCGCGTGCAGGCAGTCCTTTGGCCTCGTGAGCATGGCGGCAGGTGCGGGTGGTCCTTTGGCCTCGTGAGCATGGCGGCGGGTGCGGGCGGTCCTTTGGCCTCGTGAGCATGGCGGCAGGTGCGGGCGGTCCTTTGGCCTCGTGAGCATAGTGGTGCGTGCGGGCGGTCCTTTGGCCTCGTGAGCATGGCGGTGGGCTTGGGCGGTCCTTTGGCCTCATGAGCATGCTGGCGAGTGCGGGCAGTCCTTTGGCCTCGTGAGCATGGTGGCGCGTGCGGGCAGTCCTTTGGCCTCGTGAGCATGGCGGCGGGCGCGGGCGGTCCTTTGGCCTCATGAGCATGCTGGCGGGCGCAGGCGGTCCTTTGGCAGGCCCCAGCCCTGGCCCTGGCCATCCACATTCTGGGGCCTGGCTTCTGGGATTACGAGCATCTGTGTGCTCAGGGCGGTGCTTGGTCTGCACGTGTGGTGGCTGGAGGTGCCAGGCGGTCCCTGTCCCTGTCAGCAGCCCCCACCCGTGACGTGTGGGCACAGGAAGCAGCAGCGCCCCAGCTTCTGCGGCCCTGCACTCCTGGGTGGGGCAACTCCAGTCCACAGCCATCCTCAGTTGTCCTGAGCCCCAGGTGCCTGCGGCACTGACCTGCTCACTGATGCACATGTGGCATCCTGGCCTTCACTTTCTCACCTGCCCGTCTCCTGTCAGTGCTTCCCAGGATCACCTCCCAAGTAAGCCCTTTGCTCTGGTGACCTTATCTCATGATCAGCCTCTGGAGGAACATAGCCTGTGATGCAGCCCCCCAACACTCATTTTTTTTTCCTTCTTCCTGAAAAATCAGAACCCTAATACTTGGGGGAGGGGGAGTAAGCCTAGCCCCAGAACGTGGACTGTTACTGGAATATGTCAAACAGGACAGTCTCATTTTCAGATTTTGTAGCCAATCTTGAACCGTAAGGGGACAGGGCAATCACCTTAGCCAACGAGACATAAGTGTGAAGCAGATGGAAGGGCTTCCCCAGTGGCTCAGAGGTAATGGATCTACTTGCAATGCAGAAGACTCAGGAGATACAGGTTCAGTCCCTGGGCCAAACCTGGGGAAGCTCTCAGTCTCCAGGGGAAGCTCCCCTGGAGAAGGGCGTGGCAATCCACTCCAGCATTCTTGCCTGGAGAATCGCACGGACAGAGCAGCCTGTCGGGCCACAGTCCACAGGGTCACAAAAGAGTCGACGACAACTGAAGCGACTGAGCATGCATGCACCACCACCAATAAAAACAAGCAAACAAAAAGCCTGAAAAGCAGATGGAAACCTTCTGGAAAAGCCTCTGTTTTCCTGATAAAATGTTGCAGATGTAACTGCCCTACTCTTGCTTCGAAAGTAACCTTGGTACTATGTGACACGTGCTGCAACAAAGCGCTTCACAGCAAAGCACGCACTGCCCCATCCCTGCCCCTGCCGCCCTGGCCCCGAACCAGACAGAGCAGCAGCCCACCTCAGAGCCGCTCCGCCCATGACAGAAAGGAGAGCCCTGTTTGTTCAGGTCAGCTTCGCTCAGCTTCTGTTACGTGCAGCCCACCGCAGTCCTAACCTACATGAATACCTAACCGTATCAGGGTAGAAAGAGATCAAGGAACAACCCGTGACCGCTTCACTGAGGAGTGAAAACTAAGTTGTAAGACATTAGAACCTTTTCCTAAGATAATGGGGATGATGGGACAGTTCGTTCAAGCACAGGGTGAACAACTAGTTGGCACAGACTTGAGTGCAGTGTGTTCCGCCTTATTACAGAAGTTACCTACAATTAAAATTCCTGCCAAAAAAAGTCCTCTTTGTAAAATAATTAATTAATGAATGTATTTATTATTGATGTATTGGTGCTGCACAATCCCATACAAGTTACAGGCACACAGCTCAGGGATCCACAGTTCCCAAAGGTGACACCCTACCCACAGCCACTGCAAAACCCTAGACTGGCTGTATTCCCCACGCAGCAGGACACAGCCCTGGAGCTGGTTCCACACATGCTAGTTTGCACCTTCCAGTCCCCACCCACATCAGCCCCTCCCCACTTCCCTCTCCCCACTGGTAACCACTAGTCTCTTCTCTGTGAGTCTGGTTCTTTTCTGTTTAAAAATCCTCTTTTAAAATAATGTTATGCCAGTGCACTTGTTAAAGATGTGAGGGGACATTTTTAATCTCAGTGAGATGGAAGAACTGCTAGGAATTGAAGCTGGTGCCCTGGTCTCACCTTTAGTGATGCAATCAGTGGAAGGCTCCAGGACAGTCCCTCTGGAGTGAATGGCCAGTCATGCTGCTCAGAGCTGCAGACTCAGGTGAAGAGCCCTGCTCTCCATCCTCTCCTGCCCCTACTTACATGCAGGGATAAGGGGACCACACTTGGGACTCCTTAGTCAACTGAGGAGCCTCACCTGCCCTTGGGTCACGTCTCCAGGGAGGAAAGGAGGCTGCAATACTTCTAGCCACTGTCACTCTTGCTCTCCCCTAAAGTCCTAAAACTCCACCCTGTTTCACTAAAAAATAATTCTGGCTGATTTTCTCAACCTGATACCCACTGTGCTTGTGGCCATTATAGAGCCAAGAGACATGGAACTAAGACATCTTGGAAGGACACCCCTCGAGTGTGCTGTCTGTGGCCCCTGACACATTGAGGGTGCCCAGGAGTAGGGAGGCAAGAGCAGGAACCCACCATAAAGTCAGGTAGAGAAGCTTCTTAGCATCAGTCAGGCCCTAGCCTCCACCCCTCCACGGCCCCCAACAATGCAAATGTGCCAGGGACGCTCTGGGAGGCGTATGGAATTGCGATGGGCTTAGATCCCCCTCCCCTGTGTAAGAGCGTGAGTCCGGTACATCTTGTTGATCTGGGAATGCAGTATCCTATGTGCTTTATTTCTCTGCCAATGAGGCCCTCATCCAATTTCAGAGTCTCTTCATGACACCCACTCGCTTTCTCACAGGGTGACTTGGAATAACACGTACTTGGTGCAATTGGCTAAATCATTTCCATCCTCTTGCCAGCGGGTTCCAGGCACAGCAACCTGATCAACCTCCTGGCCCTCTACATAAACCCCCCAAGTGACCCAGATAATCCACTTGGCTGTGGTGCGACCCAGGCCCAGTTTACATCCGACCATCTGGTGACGGGTCTCCCCCAAGAGCAGCCCACAGGGGCCATCTGTTCCTTGTGTCCTGCTGAAGGAGCTGAAGGTTGAGGCCAACCTTGCACTACCAAGCCCCCTCATTCCTTCGCGTGAATCACAGACATCCTGAAATGCTCTGTAATTTAGCTGTTCATGTCTGTGGAGCCTGCTTTGCATTCTCAGTGAACACATCATAATATTCAGAATGCAAATTAAACTTTATGGGTGCCATAACCTTGGCCATTTATTGCAGCGGATTCTGTAATTGCCTGATGTTGCTAATACCGCCAAGACTACTTTGGTGTTTTCTTTAAAAAAAAAAAAAAACTTTTGCAGCTGGAGCTGCCATGTTGATTAAGAGATCCTGGTGTTTCTTTGCACAACATCTTAGGCTAATAGATTAGTTAAGGTCCTTTTGCTGTAAGCAACCAGACTTGGTCACAGTGAGAGATGGACAGTAAAACTGAAGGTAACATACATTAGTATCCTCAAGTTCAAGTGTATTTCTCAAGTACTTGAGGAATAAGCAGAGGTAACATTCTGAGGGAAAACAGGGTTGCACCAAAACACGAGGAGAGTCAGAAGAAAAAACACAAAAAGGTAAGTATAAGGAGAGCTGGGGCCTACAAGCTATCCTAGAAGCTAAAGTTGTTTCTTTGAATAATTTGAACCACAAAGGCATCTCCAATTTTGTCCTGATTTTGAAGAAAAGCACTTACTTAGCATTAGGATTATGGCCAGAGGAGAATTAAGAAAGTCAGGGCTACTGTTAACTTCAGTGACTCCTGTGTGTGAATTAGAGAAAGTCCCATTCCTCTGGGCAGATAAAGCCATCCTAATCAGGAACAAACAGCCAGGGGCAGGCAGCAGAGCCTTGGGGGACACACAGTGAGTGATCTTCCTTCAGCCTGTAACTCTGTGTACTCGTTGTTTAAGTCATTAGGTCGTGTCCAACTCTTTTTCCAGCCCATGGATGGTACCCTGCCAAGCTCCTCTATCCATGGAGTGGGTTGCTATTTCTTTTTCCAGGGGATCTTCCCAACTCAGATTGGACCCACGTCTCTTGCATCTCATGCGTTGGCAGGCAGATTCTCTGCCACTGTACCACCTGAGAAGCCCACCTCCTTGTATGATCAGTAAACACCCACTCAGGTCCAAATACACTGTCGGCATCAAGAAAAGTAAATGATGACGAGACCAGAATCTGTTGTCATCTCTGGCACCCATTGACCCATTCTTGGAACTTCTTATTAACCACTGTTTCACCTTACCACAGATGTTTACCACCCATTGATCACAGAACAGTTCTATCCTCTTATAAAAGGTATCTTCCAGGGATAAGCTGGGAGCTGATCCTTCTGCCTGGAAAGGTAGCTGCTGTTCCCTTGTGCTCGAGCCTCATCTCAAGCATTCTGCACCCTTCACAGGGTCATGGCAAAGCCTCATCACAACCTTTAAGTAGGCACCCCGCTGAGTGCCCATGAGGATTTATGCTATGAACCAAGCACATACTAAGAGCATAGTAAACGGTAGCCATCATCACTTATGTAAAGGACAGTGGAGTGTCAAAGTAAATACACGTTGAGTTTTGTTTTTAAATTCTACATAATTAAGGCCTTCAAATGACTTCCACCAACCACAAACTGTCTTCTGCTTGAAAAATGGCTTAGGGACTTCCCTGATTATTCAGTGGTTGAGACTCTGCGCTCCCAATTCAGGGGGCCTGGGTTTGATTCCTGATTGGGGAACTAAGACCCCACATACTGCAGAGCATGGCCAAATAAAATTTTAAAAAAGATAGGAAAACGACCTAAATAAAGCTTTCCTTGATTTCCCACGGTGAACTTACTCTGAAACAAACAGAAGGTGTGTCAGAGGAACAGATGTTATCTGCACGCCCACATCTCCATGGTCCACACCGTCCATTCCATTCTGGGGCCGGGTGGGCCAGGGGTTTGGGGATACCAGCCCCAGAAGTGGTCCTCAACCAATGACCAGGACAACTGGTGCAGAAAGCCCCAGCCTTGTCACCCTTGGGGGGCACAGAGGCTCCCAGAGTCCCCCAGCAAAACCGAGCTCCAGCTGCCCCCTGTGGAGACCTGCTGACAACACACAGGCCTGCTCCCACAGCCACCTGAGCGTGCTGTCTAGAGGCACCATCCAAATAAACTACTCGAGCCCAAACCTTGTCTGATTCTGGGGAAAACCCCAGCTCAGACAGTCAGCAACATAAACACACAAGCTAGCAAAAATGGGCTTAAAACATATTTGTCTCCAAATTTTAAAATTACTAAGACACACACCAATCGAATCCAACTCCAACTTATTTTCTACTTTGTGCAGAATTTGTTTGGAGCTTTAGATATTTCAAGGCTTCAAGAGAACTTTATTTCTTTTTAAAAATCTTTGGCTCACAAATGCTCTACACAGTGAACATTCTATTCTTTACTTCGATCTCATGTGAGACTAGAAGAGTGACCTTGACCTTGTTTAGAGTCGCCTGAACCCTTGGGCTCCGAGCTAACTTTCTCTCCCGTACCCCAAGCTCCATTTAGTGCCAACAAAACGTGACTTTCTAGTTCAAATAAAAATATCTTTGAAAAGGTTTATAGAAAGGTTCATAAGATGCGTTGGTGTTTGAAATGACTCTGAGGTGTATAAATGAATCAGGAACACACAGATTAAGTTTCCTTTGAAATAGAGAGTTTTCAAAAGAAAGGAATTGTTGGGAGAAAATACTTAAAAGGATTTACAGATTTGTTTTGCTTGTTTGTTGTACCATTTTGTTAAACATTTGAAGGACTTTTGAAATTTTTTTCTTCAAAGTACCCTTGAATGCTCTTAAAATTGCTGTTAAGAGACAATCATTTCATTGAGCAATAACTATTTAAATTTCTTATTACTTGAACAAAATTCTAAAGGTTCTGTCAATCCGAAAGAAAATTGTTTTAATGTCCTAAAATCAAATATCTTTTAGGATTGGGCAATCTAACATGAACAGACTTCAGCATATATTTACATTTATGCCAAATTCATATTATAACTCATGAAAAACAATTTTTAAGAAAGACTGAAATTTCTTTACATTTCCAAATTTATTTTCTTGCTTTCCATCAAAGTTTAAAATAATTTTGGGGGTAAATTATTATCATATCCAAATGTCTCCATAAACACTTTATCATAATTAATTATGCACCAAAGAAAGATTTTCCAAAAATACTTTCGTCTAGGTATAACTAGGCTAATACAAAATTCTGTGGAGATTCCTAAAAAACTCCTTGTTTTTATAACCTGTGATATATAGTAGATGCACTTAGAGATGAGAAAAATTAATTATACATGATGCAACTCATGCCTAGTCCTCAAATATTTTAAATTAACTTGCTTTGATAAAGCTGTTTAGTAGTGGGTTTCTGGGTAACCTATTCACCAAGAGCATTTCCTCTTATGTATCTCTAATATTTTGCCTCTTGTAACTTGAATGCTCTATTATTTTTAAGAAGAAAAAACACATACAGTAATTACTTTCTTTATATATATATACATATGCATTTCTAAAAAGTACTCTTCTTCCTTTTCACAAACAGATCCTAGTCTGTAAATAGTTGTCTTTTTTCCTTCTGGTTACATTTCAATGGTGACCTCTCCAGTCTCTCGCCCATACCCCACACATACAGACACATAAACATTCCACACACCACATCCACACACATCACAGTGCACACATGCCCACACACACCAAACACCACACCACACACCGCACACACACACTTGGGGATTCTTCTGTCTCTGTCTCTTTCTGGCTTCCTCTCCTCCATTCTTTCTCTCTACCCTACTTCTCACTTCCTCTATGTGAACCTCTCAGTGAAACTTGCTCTGCAGAATTAAAGCAAAGAGTGAAGGCTTCCTTGGTGGCTCAGATGGTAAAGAATCTACCCACAATGCAGGACACGCGGGTTTGATCCCTGGGTCAGGAAGATCCTCGAGAGATGGAAATGGCTACTCACTCTGGTATTCTAAGGGCATTTAGGAATTTAAAGCACAAATAAATTAATTTGCCAAGAATATGGTGCTAAAAGGGAGCAGATAATAAACAATGATAGCAAATAGTAAAAAGCAAGTGAATCAATCAGTTTTATAAAGAAGAATGCCAGCTGCTGCCACTACACGGCAGGAGCTCCATGACTGAATGTTTTAATATCAGATGTGAGTTGCAGTTGGGCATCACGCCTCTCTGAGGAGTGGCAGCTTGTTAAATAAGGACATGTTTGTCTCTCTGAAGTGAGATAGCTGAGATGTGAGAGCAACTGACTTAGCTGGCTCTGAACGACAGACACCACCATCACCCTGCGACCTGGGCAGGACCCATCACCCAGTGATCCTTCCAGTCACTGTGTTTCTTCCAGCGAGAGGGAGAAGGGGTGAAATCTACAGCAGACAGAACATTTCAGAAACAATTTTGTTCTTCTGTTGGGAGAGCTAATTACATGTCAATCTGAAAACTTATGTCTTGATAAATGTATATTGATTGAGCAGATCATTTCCCTCTGGGTCAGAAACATGCAGACATATTTGTGTTACTACCTATATAACTTATTTGAGGGTGCTGACGGCTTCAGTGAAGTCAGAAAGCTTCAAGTCACAGAAGTCATGAAAGAGTGTGTGATCTGTGAACTCTTATTCTTCTTACTAACATTAGCCTATTTTGACTCATTAGCCATATTGATAGGCTTTCATAGTGATTCAATTACATAAGCCTATCTATGTAAAATAAACCACTATCCAGTGTCCTGTTGAAATTCAAGAACCAAGGAAAGAGGGGTTCAAGCCTCTGAGAGAGAGATTTAAATGTGAAGATGGGCCGTCAGACACTCAAGCAACTGACTAGTGAAGTCTGCAACAGATACCTTGGCCTCAGCCATGCTTGCTGTGCTCCACTATCCATCTCGATGATCTGAGCTTGTAGTTCCCAGATGCACACACAAGTCTCTAGAGAAAGCTTTCCTGATACCCTAAGTCAGATATACAAAACAGCATCCTTTGTCTTCATTCTATTTTTCTTCTTAGCTTCCTATCTTCATTGCCCTGGTCCATAACTTTAGTTTTATTACATATGTTTTAATCTACTAGAATTTATGCCTTTTTGTTTACTGATTTTCTTGGCTCCTAGAAGAGTGTCTGGTGGGTATTAAATACTTGTTGACTTGACTAGAAGGTAATTGTGAAGCAGTAATATCGTTTGTCTAGTATCATCCTAATATCATGCCGGTCACTGTGACAAATAAAAGACATGGATCTTTTCTCTCTTTTTTTTCCTGATGTGGACCATTTTCACATTAAGTCTGTATTGAATCTGTTATGGTATTGCTTCCATATTATGTTTTGTTTTGGCCCCATGGCATGTGAGATCTTGGCACCCTGACCAGGAAATCAACCTTGCACCCCCTGCATTGGAAGTGTTAACCACTGTACCTCCAGGGAAGTCCCATTACTCTTTTCTTTGAGATGCTTATAATCTATTTAGTGAGACAAGCCTGTTACACATCAAATATCAGTAACTTAAAACAATGAACATTTATTATCACACACAGTTTCTGTGGATCCAAATCTATCAGTGACTTGGTCCTGGCTCATGGTGTCTCTTGGGGTCATGGCCAAGACACTGACCGGCGCTGGGCATCTGAAGGTTGCCTAGGGCTAAAGGGCCACTTCCAAGTGATCTCAGCCACACACTGTCAAGTGAGAGCTGGTTGTTGGCAGAAGGCTTCAGTTGCTCACCATGTGGACCTCTCCAGGAAGCTGCCTGAATGGGCTCATGGCTGGTGGTGGGATTCTCCCAGACGAGTGGCCCAGAAGAGAGCCAAGCGGAAGCCTCAGTGTCTTTTCTGACCCGCCTCGGAGGCCACCTTCCCCCATGTTTGTGACTCCCTGATGGTCATACAGGTGAGCCCTATCCACATGAGCATGCGAATACCAGGAGGGGAGAATCACCTTGGAGACTGGCAACCACACACACGTGGAATCAATAACGAGGCATCCATGCCCACGCATGATTGAGTACTGAACTCTGAAAGCAATCTAGAGTCGATCTGTTTTGAAGGCTTGGACTTAGTAGTTGGAAAGGCTTAGTTAGATGACAAGTTTAATCCTCATCTGGGCAAAGGTTCCAGATGTTTTCATAACATAAACCCCATTTACTTAGTAAGTATTTATTAAATAATGATTCATTAAATATTTATATATAATATTTATTAAGCCCTTGTTGGCTGTCCTAGGTCCAGGATTATGACTAGAGCCCAGACTCTGGGAAGAGGGAACTCAAACTGCATAGTGTAAAGGTCCAAACTTTGGAGCCATATGGTTTTAAGTGAATTTAAATTCTTCATGCAGGAGGGCAAGGACCATCATTGAAAGCCAGTTTTTCTCTGGACACTAAATACAGAAATTACAAATACACAAAATACTTTTTTACTGAAGGTGGGGTCTGGCTGCTCACTGCTCAAAAGCTAATGAAAAGGGAAAGCTTGCTTTATTTTGGATGCCAGCAACCAGGGCAGGGAGGGTAGGGGCGGTGGGTGCACAGACTCATGTTGAAAGGCTGATTCCCATAACCCTTTTGGCCCCATGGCATGTGAGATCTTAGCCATGCCATGGTCTTGACATCTCGATCTAACATGGCATTTTAGAACATGGCCTGGTGATCTAACAACATGCATTGATGCCATGCCATCACACTGATGATGTGTGATGTGGGCAAGAGATTTTACAGATGGAGGGAGGGAGCTACATGCAGAGACAGCACAGTCAGCTCTGACATGTGCTTCAACTGGTAAACTTAAAGCCAGCAGTGATACACATCATAAGTAATTACACTCTATGACAAGTTCACTAGAAGTTGAGCTATCAATTTTTTTTATCCTGAACACTGGAATCAAAAGTATAGTTAGAAGTAAAACAATAGCTTTTCATTAGAGTTTTTAAAGCTTTTTACTAATATTTTTCTCTGAAATGCCTCACGGACCCTCTGGAATACTCACAGAGGAAAAAAACCTACAATCCGTTACCAAAAGCAACTCAATATTCCAGGAAAACTGTTTTCTTAACAGAGACAGAAAACCAAAATCAGTCTTGCATCAGTTTACTGTTAATGACAAAATTCACTTATCTAATTAAATTTAATCCATTTTAATTCTGAGAGTATACAAAATTCTTTTAACAGAGTTTCTTTTTTTTTTTTTCACAAATCATTTTCTGGATCCATATTAATTTGTCGCTTTTTTCCCCCATGCGTAAGCAACCAGCCAAAGACAAAAGTATTGTTCTTTTTTCCACAAAAATACCTCCAGTCGTTATTTCTTCTCTCACCAGCAATGCATATCCTACCTACTTCACACAGTAAAATGCTTCCCTCATCATTTTTTAATATTACAATTTTTAACCCTTGAATATCTTAGAACAAGTAACTGAACTATTTGTTATATCACCATTTTCTGACTGGCAAACTTGAGAACATATTCCGTAACTTCTGAAAACCTACACTTTTCTCATAACACAATTTCTCTTTAATGTGAAACAAGATGGGTGTTTATTAATAAACTCAAATCTTTTCTCCCTCCTCCCTTCCTTGGCTTGAAGTTTTACTAATTAAGGTTGAAGTGTCAGGCAAAGTGGGCTGTTTGTTTCAAGGACATGGTAAGAGTTAACGTCAGACTTTCTCCTAAGTATATTTTTGTTCTCTCAGAGTTAGAATTTTGAAGGAAGTATTATGTCATCAAGCTAGTTTTCTCTAACTACACATGCAAAAAGAAGCAGTTTGGGATTTTCAAAAGAGTTTCTCTTTAACCAGTTTTCTCCAGAGCTTGAAGAATAACATTTTTTTAATTACGCTTTCACTTTATTAGTGGCTGTGCCGGTTCTTCACTGGTGCCCGGGCTATTCTCTAGCTGCTGTGAGCAGGAGCTCTCTCTGCTTGTGGAGCACGGACTCCTCGTTGCAGGGGTTTCTCTTGTTGTGGAGCGTGGACTCCAGACAGCATGCGCTCGGTAGCTGTGGTGCACCGGCTGAGCTGCCCCACACCACATGGGATCTTCCCGGACCAGGGATTGAACCCATGTCTCCTACACTAACAGGCAGATTCTTAACCACTGAGCACCAGGGGAGCCCTGAAGAATAATGTTGGTGGCCACACAGTGCTTGAAAAAAATCATTTTTCTTTTTTCATAGTCATAGTGTCACAGCTTAAGTTTTTCTAATGAATTGAACCTGAGTTCCCTTTACAAAAGGCAACACAAATACCAGTCATACAAATGAAACCACACACAGCAGAAGACAGAATTGTCACAAAACCCTGTCACAAAAAAACAGAGGATGCAGAGTCCCAAACCAACATTTTCCAGCACAAATGGGCCTTGACGGCAGATACACATCAGAACCCACTGGCAAAAATGCTCAAATGGCACTTAGTGCTAGAAAGAGAAGTCAGCCGGGTGCACCAACGCCAGTCGGACTTACTGAGTCTTGGAGTTGGTCAGCTTGTCCAGAGGTGTCTTTCCGTTCCACCAAGGAAAAGCACAGGTTGGCAGTCAGTGCCAAGCAAGGGTAAAAAACGGGGAGGATCCCCGGAACAAATGGTTTCAGCAGCAGTTAGGAATATCGCCTCAAACCCCTCCTGGGGCCAGCGAGCTGCGAGCAGCGGCTCCTCACAGCCTTTCCTGCGAGGCTTCATCGTGGCGGCTCTGCCCCACCCCGGAGCCAGATATCGCGAGAGCTCAGCCTCACGTGGGCGCCCAAATCGGTTAGCAAAATCTCAAACGCCAATAGAGAGGCAAGGTTGCTGGGGAAGAAAGATTGCTTTATCTCAAAGGCCGGCAAACTAGGTGGGAGGGCAGACTCCTGTCCAAAGGCCCACTCCCAGCTATCAATCGGTGGCCGAGAGTCTTTACAGGGTGAGGGAGCAAGCCACGTGCCGAAACAGCAGTCAGCTCCGACAGCCATCTTGAAATTGGTCATTAGTCGACGGCCCAGTGTTAACTTACCTGTTTTAAGTACAGTTAATCTTCAGTTCCAGGCTCAGTTTGTTCCATTTCTTTTGAGGCCATTTCTCAGAATTGTGGCAGCTTCCGTAATGGCTACAGTCTGCTCATCATGTAGTCAACTTCTTCCACCTGGTGAGCGTTTCCGTATCTGTAAGACAGCTCCCAGGATATGGTTCAGAATAGTTTCTATAGTCCTTGAGAAGGCACTTAAAAGTCCTTGACTTAATGACTGAATTTTTATTATTAAATCTTTTTAGACTGTTTTCCTTTGTTTCTGCATTTTCTCGTTTCTCTGATTAAATGTATTCTTTGGCTAAAGCTTTTCCACAGACAAAAGTTAGGCTGAGGACATAGCAGCGAAGGACCCATAAGGTCCTGCTCTGTTTCATATTCACATGTGAATAAAATAGTCATCTTCCTCTCATTATAAGCAATTTCAATTTAACAGAAGAAAGGTGGATTTTGGAAATAATCAGTTAAGTAATCGAACAGAAAAAAAATCACCAAACATGATTACAAAATGTGAAGGGGAGCCCCAAGACTGTCTTAACAGAAGGAATCAGTAGAAACTGATCCTGTTCTCTAGAGCACCCCTACTTCCCTTGCCCTGCCCACACGGGAAAGTAACCTGTTTTTATGGGTTAAACTTCTTAGGCCATCGAACCATATTCCAGTCCAACGATTCTCCACTGGTATTTGTCAAAGCAAGGATTGCCCAAAAGGACATTAGCATCTAAATCAAGCGACCACTGATTCTTTTAATGTTTTCTCTTCTCCCTGTCTATTGCTTGATTTGTTATTCTTATCTCACTTTCAGGCCCAGGTTAATGCTAATTTTCCTCACTCTTTAAGGAATTACGGAGAAACTACCATCTCACAGTCATTTGGTCAATGTGCTTTAAGACAGACATGAACCCAATGCACTATTACAAGTAATATAAAATTCAAGCAGAAACCAAACCCCAAACAGTTACAGGATTGAACATTCAAAAATAATAAATAAATAAATAAATTTTAAAACATGAAAAAAAAAAAGAAAAAGAAAACCAAACTCCAGCATAGCGAAAGACTCACACACCTTTGGTGGAGTCAGGCACAGACATAAGAGCATAACAACAGTGCAGACACTCTGACTTACTACTTCTTATTCTAGGAAGGATAAAAATGTGAAATGACCCAAAGATGGGAGGATAAGGATGTTCACGGCAGAATGATTTATATTTGTGTAAATGGAAACAAATTCAATGCCCATCAAGAGAGCATTTCATTGTGTGCATGTAAATACCTAAGTACACAAAAAGCAGAAAAGAGCAATGGAAACAATTGTGTGATAGTTATTACATATGTGCTTTTCAAAGTACATACTTACTTGGAAATGAGCTTGGAAGGATATTTTAGGTGTCAGCAATGATGTAGCTGTAATTGGTAGGATTGTAGATAATCTACACATGCTTTTTCTTTTTTGTTGCCCATGCCATGAGGCTTGTGGGATCTTAGTACCCTGGAAGTGCAGAGTCCTAACTGCTGGACGGCCAGGGAATTCCCGATTTGCATCTCCTTACTGAGATTTTCTCCTTTGTCCACGAGCCCCTGTAGCAGATGCGTCCTCCCTAAACTCACTGACTGGCTCTGGGTCTGCGTGACTTGGTTGGCCAGCTGGATGTTAGCACACAGAGGTTTGGAAGCTCTGGCATGACCATCTTACTCTTGCTCTTGCCCCTCTGCTGTCTCCATGAGCCCATGCCCATTGGCAAATGAAAGTTGGTGCATGAAGCAGAGCTGTGATGCCCCATTTCCCCCCAAGATTGTGTGAGCTCCCCTGAGGTCAGCCGGTCCCCCAATCCTGACTGAGCCCAGAGAGATCAGCAGAGTCTGGCATAGGCAGACCTGCCAACCTCTGGCCAGCAGTGACACCAACAGGAAGCAGCCACGCCCCTAGCCTTGCAGGTTTCCTCACTCAGCCACGTGCTTTGCAATCTGCTCCTGGCATTTCAAGGTCACTGGCTGCTTGAGTTCATGTAGCCATAGGCAACCGGGAGAGCGTGAGGGGAGTGGGAAGAAAAATCAACAACCAGCTCAGGTTCAAACCAAAGGTATAGTATAGAACTTGCCAGAAAATACTTTTGAATAGGCTAGATTGGCAGAAAGTTTAACATCAGTATAAAAATGGAACCAATGTCCTAACTTCTGCAAGGCACTGTGCCATGGTCTGGGAGGGTAACCAAGGACACACACCATCCCCCTCCTGGAACATACGCTACAGTTGGGGACCAAACAATCTTAAGTTTCCATGGAGGATAAATGAACTGTGTATGCCTGTAACCTTTCTGACAGCCAGAGACTCATCGTCACTGAATACTCCACGGCTGGGGAGCATCATTCCCATGCAGCCGAGAGTTTAACAAGATGTAGTGGAGACACGGAATCTTCCAGTCCCAGGCCACCTGCTGCCAGTCCCAAGGTACTCACTTTGGAAGCTGACAATCTGAGTGAACGTCGGGGCAGGGAGGTGCTCAGACACAGAGCACAGGGTGGTGCAGCGATGTCCGCCCATGGGTCCTTTCCTGCCCCTGATGCCTGCACATCACAGAATGGTCTACATCCCAAGCCTACCCCACACCCAGCACCCTTCTGTGTTCATCCTGGAGATGCTGGGGGGCGTTGCCAAGCCTGGTTGTCCTGTAGAACAAAGTGCTGCCCTTGGTGTAACAGACAGCGCCTTTCTCGAGCAGATGCGAGCCTGCCTGGCCAGCCTTAACTCCCAGGATTCTCCCCTCTGCTGCTGCCCTCTGCTCATTCAGGTTAAGTATCTGCTGCACCTGCTTTTCTCAGCTCTCTGCTTCTCTCTTCTCCTTTTCTGTGGCTCTCATTCTCTCCAGCTCTCCCCCTTCTACTTTCCAAATTGGGATTCACTTCCTAGGATTTGCCCCCCAAGCAGACTGTAAAAATGATCGTTAGATAATACGCAACAAGTCAGACACTTTGTTGGGTGCTCTGCTGGTCTTAGGTCATCTTATCCTGTTCCACAATCTAGGAGATTAGCATCATTACTATTAGTATCATTAGCATGATTGTGTATCCCAGTTTTCAGGTAAGGACAGTGAGGCTCAGAGAGGCTGAGGCAACTTGTTGGGAGCACGAGCACCAGCAAGAGGGCCACGTGTTCTAGTATATTACCAACGCCCGTGGCACTGAATGGAGGAATGAATGAACCCTCTCCAGGAGGCTGTTCCTGCAGGCAAAATTAATCGCACCCTCCTTTGCTTTCAAATCTCCGCCTTAACATGCTCCACCTCATAAAACTGGAGCTCGATTTCCATATAACCTGCCGTTAGGCACTGCTGTGCCTTCACCATCTAGCACTCCTTTGCCGGGACAAGGTCAGGCTTGCATAGACCAGGTGTCCTCCAACTCTGGCACAGCCAACAGCAGCGGCTGCTGGACAGGCCTGGAAGTCCACGGGCAAGGGGGGCAGGAGGGTGTGGGCAGCCCCCACCGCGAAGAAGCACAGCATTGCCCCTGGGGTGAAGGGCTCCAAGAGCTCACCGGCTCACTTAGAACCACTGTCCAAGATACAGATTCCCCGCCAGCCTCCCCTCCTGTGCCTCCCCAATCTCAGCTTCAACCACAGTGGGAAGTGCGGCTGCAGAGGTTATGCAGGAACAGGGGTTTATGGGGTGCGAGCAGGCAGCTGGGCATGAAGTGGAGAGAGGACACAGCAGTCTTCTGGAGGCCCTAGAGTCTGAGCCAATTGTGTGGTGAAAGCACTGAGTCCCCTCAGGACAAGACCTAGTGGGTGTACATATGAGGTGTCACTGCCACTGGGCTTCTCTGCAATTCAGTTCCTATGGGGTATAAGGGCTTCCCTTGTGGCTCAGACGGCAATCTGCCTGCAATACAGAAGCCCCGGGTTCAATCCCTGGGTGGGGAGGATCCCCTGGAGAAGGAAATGGCAACCCACTTGAGTATTCTTGCTGGGAAAATCCCATGGACAGAGGAGCCTGACAGGCTACAGACCATGGGGTCGCAAAGAGTCAGACACGACTGAGCAACTAAAACTTACCATTTTTTGTAAGGGAGTTTAAGAGGGTAGCCTAGTTTTGGCTACACTCCTTCCATGAACAGCCCAGGTCCAAAGCTGTCTGCTGACCTCAGGGTCGGTGAGGTGCAGCTTCTCAGGGACACACGGAAGGAGGAAGGCATTACGAGAAGGGGTTTTGTAGCTATCTGAGAAGAGAACTCCTTTCTGCTTTGAGATGTTCAGTTTTCACATGTACTTTCTGCTCCAAGGATCTCCTCTATCTGTCTCCACTTCCCCATCCCTAGGTGGAAAACTCCAGACTGGAGGGCGCAGCCACACGTTTCTCTCCTGCTGGCTCCTTTTCCTCTGTAAATTGCAAGAGGCTTGTTTTACAAAACTTAAATCTATGTATGTTAATTACCTGTCACAATAAGCAAGTGTCACTGCTAAAACAGACTAATTCTGATCAGATACTTTGGTTAGCCTCCTGGCTTTCAAAAGGATTTCGGAGGCAGAGTCCAAATTCCACCTTGCTGGAATGTGATAAAACACACATGGGCTCTGTGTGAAAGGCATGAACGCAGAATCCTGCCACTACCCATCAGGATTAAGATCCACCCCCACCTCTTTTCTTTCTTCAACTGAATGTCTGTGAGGAAGGCAAGGTGATTTAAACCCATTGCTAAAGTTCAACAGTTAAGATGCCTCTTAAAAGACAGACACTGATGTTCACATACCCATCAGAGAGAAGATTGCGGTGTTGCTAAAGATTAATTTAAAATAGAGAAACAAGGAAATCTGATACTGATGACTAGCAGATGGAGTAATTCAAAACCAAGACAAGTGATCATTTCAAATGTATAGTTATATTTAATCTCAATAATTATAACTGTAATATCCTTAAATACATATTTGGTTTCCTTCAGAAGAAAAGATAAAATTGATTTACAGAGCACTTTCACATAACATTTTTCACTTACTCCTCATAATAATGCTTTGCTTTAGAAAGTCCCACCCCTTTTTACATAAAAGGACATTAGATGATCATTCGACTACCCAGCTAATAACCAGGCTATTAAATAATATAGACAGTAATTTAGGGCAAGGGATCTGGAACCAGAAAGAAATGTACTCAAATTCTGCCCTTTCCACTCACTGGCTATATGACTTAGACAAGTTAGTAGGTAAAATCTGGACCCAAACAGATTTTGCTACTCACAATCCTGTGACACAATGCCAAAGCAGAAGGAAGACATGGGCAAAGGCAAGGGGAAGGAAAAAGCACACAAATGTTTGTCAAATGAGACACTGCAACATTATGGGCATATCTCCACTCTATGGGATTATTGTAGCATCTAAAACTACTTACACGGAATAAGTGATTCACTCTTATAGCCCTTAGTGATATGTTGGTGGTGGTAGTATCCTATTTATTGATAATATCTATATATTTATGCTGCCCTCCTTAATTAAACCAATACAATTCAGCGTGAAGGAGGAAACAGACAGAACAGGCTCCATGTTGAAAGCAGGACTCCATCTTGGGCCGGACTGTGGACTTTGAGCTATATGCCCAGTATCTATGGAAAAGACATACCAACTGAAAAACCAGACCCACTGGATGGAAAAGCCCTAGGGCTCGTACCTAGACTCTCCATAGCCTAAAAGAATACCCTAATAACCTGTGTAACTGAATAGAATCATACATTCTATTATGCTTACTGGGGTATGACCACAGGCCTATTGATAAATGTCCACTGTTAACTACCTAGGCTTAAGGCATACAAATCACAGGTTAACTTTGATTGTATCTTTCTTTTCCTTTGTTCAGACTAGTTTCAGGGAATTTGGGGAGGTGGGTTTGGGCACATACACTTAGGGTACATAAGGTTTCCACAAAAACTGGTCGGGGTCCTGGGCTAAGAGGAGACTCTGCCTTGGGCCTGTGGTGTAATAAACTGCGCTCCACTATCTGCACTGTCCTTCTGAGAGAGTTGTTTCCCGGAACACGTGGCTATGACAAGCACCATGGGCAGTGTGGGGGCAGGCTGAGCCCTCCCAGTTGAGGGGCCAGTCTGGGCCAGGTCTGGGCATTGCCGGCAGGTCACGGGCAGGATTCCGGGGTCCACCCAGGAGGCAGGACTATTTTGACAGTAGTTCCCGCCTAAGGAGAAAATGCTGTGGGTACAGTTGGGAGGCAGACACCACAGCTGGCCTGTGGGATTGTTGCTGGGACCAAGAAGCCAACAGTGTCAGAGAACTATGGCCACAATAATGCTGTGTGGTAAACGACCCCAAACTCAGTGGCCGAAAGCAATAACTCTTTATCCCATGGCTCTCGAGGGCCCCTGGGGCAGCTTTGCTTCCTTCTGCAGATGTTTGGGTCTGAGTCCTCACTTTGGTCTCTCCCCTCCCAGAGGGCTTACTGGGGGACCTGTTCCTCTCAGGGTAATGGCAGAAGCACAAGAGGAAAAGAAATACGCAAAGCTTCAAAAGGCTGTCCCTTGATAAAAACTGGCACCGTCCCTTCAGCCCTATTTCATGGAGCAAGAGCAAAAGGTCGAGCCCAATGTCACAAGGCAGGGAAGTACATGCTGCCCGTAAGGAGGCCATGATGCAAGAAGACACAAAGAATTGGGCCAATAACCCAGTCAACTTCTGCCCACCTCCATGGCCGTTATTCATATCCCTTCAACGTGAAAAACACCCCCACCTCCACCCAAGGGCATGCAGAAGTCTCACCCAGTCGTGGCGTCAGGCGCGACATCAGGACTCCATGAAGAACACACGGTACAGATGTGGACTGGATCTGGGAACTAATATACAAGTTACTGGCCAGCCCCTCCCTCACGCATGCAACAAGCAACAGTGCAATGGGGACAGATAATCACAGTAGCCACTCCCATTCAAAGAGCAGAAACGTGATCTTCAGCAAACCTGAAATCCTTCTAGACAAAGTAGACCAATTTCACTGCATGGAAGTGGGAAGTGGCTTTAAAATTTTTTATATACATACATATATTTTTATTGAAATATAGTTGATTTACAACGCTATATTAGTTTCAGGTGTACAGGAAAAGGAATCAGTTGTACATATAGCCACTCCTTTTAGATTGTTTTCCTATACATCATTACAGGAAATGTTTCTTGATTCTTGGTTCTGTTTCAAGGAAGGGGAGGGACCATGGGGTCAGGGGGAGGGGTGAGACCCCCAGTCCATGCTCTGTCCTCTGAGATACTTTGTCTTCATGTTTCTTGTTGCTTCCTAAGAGGACATTGAAATTTACACCTGTTTGGGGTAGCTAAGTTTTCCCTGCTTTCTTCCCACCTGAAGAAAATCGGGGGCTCAGAGGTCTTTGTTGCCTCTCAAACATTTCAGTTTCTCTTAGTTTAGGCTTGTAGGACTTTGATAGCGTCACTTTCTCTACAACTTAGTGGATTTTCTGTGTATTCGACTGCAGTTCATTCCATGTGTGAAAATCACGTTTTTTTCCAAGACACGCTTCTGTCCAGATTGAATTATTAGCACTTTGAGTACATCCTGTGGCAGTGGACCCAGGCTTCTGTCCAACTGGAAGATCTACTAAATGTCACTCTGTCATATTTTGCAATGTTGCAGCCACACCCGTTTGGGTCTTTGCCCTGAAGCCATGTTTTCCGGCAAGTCACCTGAATTTGGTCTTTGTCTCTCTTGCTATGCAATTCAACAACCATTTCCTGGATTAAACCTTTCTCCCCACACTATATCTTAACTAAAAAAATCTTTTCCTGCCTTGATTGGCTGAAGGTAACAGTTTTATTTTCTAAGTAGCAACTTCTGGGCTGCTGCTTGCAATTGTTTTTTAATTGGGGTATAGTTATTTACAATGTTGTATTAGTTTATACTATGCAGCAAAGTGAATCAGCCATACATATACATATACACCCCCTTTTTTGGATTTCCTCCCAATTTAGTCACCACAGACCAGTGAATACAGTCCCCTGTGCTGTACTAGGTTCTCATTAGTGATCTGCTTTATCCATATTAATAGTATCAATAGTGTAGATATGTCAAACCCAGTCTCCCAGCTCATCGCCCCTTCTTTTCCGTATGTTTGTTCTCTATGTCTGTGTCTCTGTTTCTGCTTTGTAAGTAAGGTTATGTACATCAATTTTTTCAGATTCTACATGTATGCATCAGTATACAGCATTTGGTTTTCTCTGTTTTGTTTGGTTTTTGTTTTGAGCATATCTCTTGCTTATAGTAACTTGCTATATGAATTTAAAAGCAACTCATTTTTTCAAAATTTTTCTCTTTATGTTGCTCACCACTTTGAGTGTTTTTACCATGCAACAAATCACAAGGTGGGAAAATCGTAATATTCAGATTTGCCCATTTGGGCAAATGTCCCACTTGGACCTTAAGATCAAGTTTATCTGTACTGACCAACTCTTCTAGAACTCTGTGGAGAGGCATCAAGAATTGGTTCAGCCCTAAAGAAATATGAGAATTCTTAAATTGTACTGTGTCTCCTGTTGGGACCCAACAGAGAGAAATGACAGAACAGGACTTCATTATTTTGAGAATTTTCAAAACCTTACCTCTGTTCCTTGGAAGGGCTGCAGGTGCAAATTCTACTGGTCTGGGAGTACCTGGAACAGAAGTCTACCATCTGTCAGCCCCAGTAGATGGTGGAGACAAGTATTACCAGCTATTTGATAGAGGTAGTAGATGGCAGAATGGTCTAACTGGAACACTTACATAGGTCACCTCAGGTACCTGAATACAAGTTTTCTCTAGAAAGAGTGAACTGCCAATTCTTTCTACAAAAACTAGACTGATTTAGAAAGTTTATGACAGCACCTAGGTCTACAGTGGATAGATTAACTGTCTGTGGGCCATCACCTGCCACTGCAGAGCCAGTAAGGCCAAGGCTATAGACGCTACAGATTTCTGCAAATACATACATGCACTGGAGGCAAAAGAGATGAATCCATTAAAAGTATACAGTTTGTCTCCAATAAAGATAGAGCTAAGCCTCTTACCGGGCTTCCCAGGTGGTTCACAGTAAAGAATCTGCCTGCCAAGCAGGTGCCTTGGGATCGATTCCTATGTTGGGAAGATCCCCTGGAGAAGGAAATGGCAAACCACTCCAGTATTCTTGCCTGGAAAATTCCATGGACAGAGAAGGCTGGCGGGCTACAGTCCATGGAATCTCAAAGAGTAGGACTTTGCTTAGGAACTAAACAGCAGCAAGCCTCTTACCAATGCAAATCACTGCATAAATTCAGCTTCTTGGGGCAAATGGGCCAGGTCTTCCTGGAATACAGGCAACAAGCTGGCTTTGGTGCTCAGCCATCCAGGGTCTGCAGATCTAACTGGGGACTCAGCTTCCAATGGATGCAGACTCTCTTAAGTTCACAGAAGCTGTAGACTAGGATGGTGTGGCCCTACTCATTCCAAAAGGAGCAGTTAGCCTCCTCAAACTGGACAAAGACAGGCTCTTATTCCAACCCAAATGCTTGAGCAGAAGGCCCTGACATATTGCTTTACATCTCATATATTCAACTTGGTATAGTGTAACTAGTGTACTTAAGAGTTTAACTTCCCCTGGGAGGCAGACACAATTTCCTTACAAAGCTTTCCTCTGGCCCAGCAAGAAGCTCTAGCTCTAAAGGTAGGGTACGGGCTGCCCTAGAAGGCAGCTCATCACACAGAAGCCCTGGTCCCAGGGCCCGCAGAAGCAGGTGTGTCACCACTGGTTCTGCTGGAAGGAACATGCTGGTCCATGAGGCACTGGAGAAGATGGCAGGGTGCTCAGAAGAGAGCAGCTCTGAGCCAACGACAGTCACCATCATAAGCTGCATATTTTCCACGTATTGACTGTCTCCTGCACTCTGCAGATTATTACCTTTCCTTGCATGGCAACCTCCACTCTTGACGGAGAGAAGCCTGGCTCAGCTCTGATGCTCACCTTCCCCCATCACAAGCCACTCCAGCCACTTCAATCACCAGCAAGTCCTGGATGCTCCCTCTTCCTCTCTCCTCAAGCTTCGGTCTCTGTTTCCAGGTTTTCAAGTGCGTGGAATGCCCTTTCTCCCACCCCTGCCCCCAGGGAGAAGGAGCCAAAGCTAGTGAGTAGAGTTGGAGGTGGCTGTGCACACACACCATCTGATGAGCAAAGGACCCAATCGAGGACACCCACCAGAGCGTTCACAGGGACCCCTAAGCAACAGGGTTCCCAGCGGGTGTTAGGGGAGTGGTACTGCAGGATGTACCTTTTACTTTTCTATATGGTTTAGACTTTTCTACAGTGAAGATGTTTACCTTGTCTCTATATTTTAAATTGCATTTCCTATCCTTGCTTCCAGAGATTCTGATTCAGCAGGGAAGGGTCCAGGATTCTGATCTTCCAAAGACCCTTCACAGACTCTACTAAACAGTCAGTTTGGGAACTGTGGTTGAAATGACTGTTTCCAAAATAATAAGGCAATTAACATTTTTGTTTTTTAAGAAAAGCTCCAACTCTATTACACAATTATTTTTTATTATTTCCTTTTATTTTGCCGTAGCTTACTTCTACTACAAATATACATTCTCTAAGAATATTGGATCTGAATTATTTGTAAGAATTATAATAGCATTAGCAGTCATTTTAACAGCCACACTTGAACAAAGGATCTAAATTAAATCACTATAAAGCATGTATTTGTGAAGTAAGTTTCATAAACTATTTTAAAATTAAGGCAAACAAGAAAAAAATCTACAAATACAAATATCAGGGTTCTCAGATTCTAAAATTACAACATTAATTTAAATACCACCTGATTATCTCTCAAAACAATGGATATTCTCAAAATACGAAGTAGAAAGTTATTATAAGTAACAACTTTGGTAAAATGTTTCACAAAACATTTTTAAGTTTAAACTTTGGGAGAATGTAAAGATGTAAATGATTTTTATAATTAACTTTTGGAAACATCTATAATGCCCTAAAATTCAGACATTAAAGCATCTATTTCTTTAAACTTCTTAGTTATATTTTCAATACATTCTCCAGCTTTTAACCTTCGCCCATCAATTATAAGACATTCCTCTTCACAGTGGTTTTCAAGAGAGCTGCCTGCAGGAACTTCAGGGCCACATTTAGGTAACTGTAAAAATAACCACAGAAGTCATCAAATTTACTTGAAGACCAGGCTTAATTATCTGCACAAAACATAAAACCGTCAGTAACTCCTAAACAAGGTGTTCTGTTATGCTGGTGGTCAAATAATGATCCCCACATAAAATATAACGTACAGTAAGTGTCAGTGTAAAAGTAACTGAATACTTAGTCCTATCTCTACCCCTCAACATCATACATCTTTAGCTTTAACTTTTTGAAGTGGAAAAATGTGATCATTAAAATTAAAATTCTGCAAGTTTTCTATATTTTTTATTTTAAAATTGATCATTACAGAGAATACAAGTGAAAACTGTTTAGTCACACTTCCGGTGACCGTCTTCTCATAAGCACCTGCATTCCTTATGGATAGTAAGTGGATGCGCTGGTTTATTTGGAAAGGACACAGTGAAAACAAGGCAAACATACACACGCACACACGAGATTTACAACTTCAAGGTTCATTAAAGGCAGAGGTAACTTCCATACAATGTGAAAAAAACAAAACAAAACAAAACTCATGTAGTTTATACAAGTACTTTCTATTTTCATGTATCAAAAATGTACCTTTTAATACAAAGAGGTATTCAGTAAACTGTCTTATTTGTATATGGATTATCTAGTTTGTGAATTATTTAGGTGGATTTTATAACAGTCTGAAATTAATTCCCTTCCATTTTTTTCAAAGTCAGGCATGTCAACCAGTGTTAATGTTAGCTAAGAACATAATTAGAAAGGTGAGTCTACTGAGGAAAACAATCTCTGAGTACTTGAATGACAAACAAAAATGGATTTTGATTATCCATGTGTGTATGCTTTTGTTCATGTTGCTATTCTCAATTCATTGGTATAAGTGCTTGAGAGTAATCAACTTGAAACCTCACACATGAAATGCATGATGAAAACATCACATTCACAACTTTGAAAACAGCTCAAACAACATCTGCCCAGAGAATAAACATGCTCAAAACTTCAAAATTATCAGGTATATCCTCTCCTGGTGTGTTAGCTTATAAAAGACCACTTTCTTTAACAAAACACTTAACCACTTTCTAAAAACAAAATACATCTTACCTTTGGAAGTCATATTTATTTTTCGTACTAATTAAAAAAAAAAAGGAAGGAAGGAAGAAAAGAAAGGAGAAAAGAAATCCCTTAGGTGATCATTTCTCTACCTTTAAGCTGGAAATTGCTCCAGCTCTGACAGCTGGTCTCATTGCTATTCTCCTCATTTAAAAGTGAACAAGGCAGTAAGTACCCCAACCTGGCATGAATTCCAGGCTTCTAGAGCTCTGTGTGGAGAGAGGCTTACGAACCAGTCAGCAGGCAGCACTCACCTGCCTGCCAGCAAGTTAAAACAGTTAATTTTTATAATTCCTAAATGCCTTTTGAAAGCATAAAACATTACAAGAATCTAAAACAAAGAGCAAGCTCCTGCCTGGTGATGTATTAAAACTATGTATTTTACCTTAAGACATAAAAATCAGAAGTAATTTTCTGTTCTATCAAGTTACTAGTTATAATGGCAAAATAGAAGCCAATTTTGTGGCTGTAAAAGCTCCAGGACATTTCTATAAAAATCAACCTGCCTGTATTTTTGAATAGACAAACTGCTAAGACTGAAAAAAACCACTGCACAAAACCATATGGTGCTCAAACAAAATACACATTTGCCAGAAAAGAATAATTTATATATTAACTACATGTATACAATAAATGTCACCAATCTATAGCTCTTGTTCTATGAGGGGTAAGATCTATAGAGAGAACAAGATTTTTTTTTGTTTTTTAAAAAGGGACTCTAATCAGAGAAATAGTATTCGCAATCCATGGCAATTCAAGAACAAGTTGAGATCGCTGACCAAGAAAACAATTATGTTTTTCAACTCAGTGTTTTTACCAATAATTTAGTTAAATTTTATTTTCCTTTACAGTTTGATCTCAACTGTAAATTTTGTGTATTTTCATGATTTGTAACTTAATCAAGGAAGTGTTTCAGTTCAGTTCAGTCGCTCAGTCGTGTCCGACTCTTTGCGACCCCATGAATCGCAGCACACCAGGCCTCCCTGTTTATCACCATCTCCCGGAGTTCACTCAGACTCATGTCCATCGAGTCCGTGATGCCTTCCAGCCATCTCATCTTCTGTTGTCCCTTTCTCCTACTGCCCCCAATCCCTCCCAGCATCAGTCTTTTCCAATGAGTCAACTCTTCACATGAGGTGGCCAAAGTACTGGAGTTTCACCTTCAGTATCATTCCTTCCAAAGAAATCCCAAAGAATCATCTTTGTTCTTGCTGAAGTTCTGAATGAAATCAGCCAAAGTGGATGAACAATCTTGTCCATTTACAAAGCCACCTATTCTGCACCTCAGAACAGAAGACTTGGGGATGGGTAGTTTTGCAAAGTGAGGATGTGCTAACGGAGACAAGGTGAGGAATTCTTAGCTCCTATTCCCTCCAGAGGCTGCCACTGCCAATTCTCATCTGTAATAATAGCCAGTCTTAGGAGTCAATCACTCTGCAAAGCACTTTTTCTGGTTTGCCTCATTTAACAACCCTCTGAGGCAAGTGACAGGCAACCTTAGCCAGTCCTGAGTCCTCACTGCCTGGACCAGGAAGGGGACACAAGGACAGTATGCTGAGCCCGTCTCCCATCCCCTGCTTCCTGACTCCAGGCACAGTGGATAGCCAAACAAGAAATGAGAAAAGGAACGAAACTGGAAGGATCCAGGGCTCCTCACTGCCATTTCCCTCCCAACTACACAGGGAGCAGCTGGACCGCCGTGTGCAAGTGTCTGCCTCACGGCTGACTTCTTTCACACCTGCTACCCTGCCGCTCTGTGTTAATGGCCTGGGCTTGCTGTTGTGCTGAGCAATGTGTCAACCAACTTAGAATTTCTGCTGCCATTGATAAGTATTGAATACAGCAAGCACACATGGCCTTTCTCAGCCCAACTTGGCTGGCCAAAAGGGAAAAAAAAAAGACAATCTGGTTAAGAATGGTGAAATAGAATCTGGTGAAAAATTCCCCATGGAGGTCAGCCCTGTGCATGACCAGGCAGGGCAGCTTTCCAGGGGGCCTCTTGCTCTGGTGCTTCTCCTGAATGCGAAGATCAGTACCTCCCTGGCGTCAGTGAGTCTCACTATCCCTCTTCATTCCAGCCCCAAAGACCCCAAATAAAACAGCTCCTCGGCTCAAGTCAGGGAAGGCAATGGCACCCCACCCCAGTACTCTTGCCTGGAAAAATCCAATGGACAGAGGAGCCTGGTGGGCTGCAGTCCATTGGGGTCGCTAAGAGTCGGACACGACTGAGCAACTTCACTTTCACTTTTCACTTTCATGCATTGGAGAAGGAAACGGCAACCCACTCCAGTATTCTTGCCTGGAGAATCCCAGGGATGGGGGAGCCCGGTGGGCTGCCGTCTATGGGGTTGCACAGAGTCGGACACGACTGAAGCGACTTAGCAGCAGCAGCAGCAGCCTTGGCTCAAGTATATTTCAAAGACTGATAGATGCATTCTGATTTCTCCACAGGCTACTAGTTTCTTGTTCACCTCATGATAACCAAGGGCTCACATTTCAGAAGTGAAAGGAACTTCCTATATAATGGAAATGAATATCTGGGAACAATTTCTGCCATTTAAGGATCTGAGGATGCTCTTTAGGCCTGATGGTCATTATGGATCCTACCTTTTCTCTTGTATTCACTTCCTCCCCACACTCCTCTTCAGACTCCTTGTGAGTGGTTGTGTGCTCCAGGGCTTGCTCAAGCATTTGCTCCAGCTCTTTCAGTAAAAATTCTGTCTCAGAGACAACTAAAGAAATGTTGTTAATATAGTGAAAAAAAAAATCTACACCTTAAGTAATTCTATCTAATTCATAATCTTAACCACCCTCAAAGAGGACATTTTCTAAATGTTATGAGGTAGGAGGAGAAGGGGACGACAGAGGATGAGATGGTTGGATGGCATTACCAACTTGATGGACACGAGTTTGAGCAAGCTCCAGGAGTTGGTGATGGAGTGGGAAGCCTGGCATGCTGCAGTTCATGGGGTCACGACTGAGCGACTGAACTGAACTGAACAAGATAAAAAGTATTTTATATAATTTTCAGTTATAGCCTCTGCTTGATATAAAATTACTGTGGATTTTTAGTTGAATCTTTTATAATTATTCCTTGACAAACGTAAGTAACATTCTTGCTATATGTAGACTATAAGTATCCCTGACACTAAATTATTCTTTTATTTTTATTTATTTTTAAAAAATTAACTTATTTATTTTAAGTGGAGGCTAATTACTTTACAATATTGTAGTAGTTTTTGCCATATATTCACATGAATCAGCCATGGGTGTACATCTGTATTTTTAAAATAAGAAGCCAAGGGCACCAAATTAAGTTGTTACGGATAGACCAGGGGTCAGCAACTTTTTTTCTATGAAGGACAAGAGAGTAAATATTTCAGGCTTTGTGGGCCAGATGGTCTCCATCACAGCGACTCAACTCTGCTATTAGAAAGCAAACCATACGTGAGTGCACACTCAGTCATTCCCAACTCTTTGCCACCCCACAGACTGTAGCCCACCAGCTCTTCTATCCATGGGATTTTCCAGGGAAGGCTACTGGAGTGGATTGCCATTTCCTCCTTCAGGGAAACTTCTCACCCCAGGGATTGAACCTGTGTCTCTTGCGCCTCCTATATTGGTAGGCGGATTCTTTACCACAGCGCCACCTTCAACCAAATGGGAGTGGCTGTGTCCCAATAAAACTTTATTTACAAGAACAAGCAGCAACTGATAATCGTGACACACAATTTGTTAAGCCCTGCAATAAACTATTAAAACTACTGTTTAAAAGGGGAAGCCAAGTAATTAAGTGTCAAGGCTAAATCCAGGCTGAGTATGTAAAGTGAAAGTGTTAGTTGCTCAGTCGTGTCTGACTCTTTGTGACCCCAGGGACTATAGCTCACGAGGCTCCTCTGTCCATGAAATTCTCCAGGCATGAACTGAATTCAGTTCTCCTGCATTGCAGGCAGATTCTTTACCATCTAAGCTGCCAGGGAAGTCCTAGTCTATTCTTAATCAAAATATCAAAATATCAATGCATCTTAACTGCCTAATCTAATTTTTTTAAAAATTCACGTACTTATAAAGGCTGTGCGATTTTTCTGCTACTGTGACAGAAATATGAAAGCAAGCAAAATATCTGGTAATTTGTTGAACTTGCTGATACAAGATAACATTCCCAACAAAGATATAAATACCTATTATAACTCTATAGACCCGACTGCTGATTAACAATATCAACTGAGTTCCTATTTAAATAAAACAAACATTTTCAATTGATATTGAATCTTTCTGAAGTAAAGATCAAGGGAGGAGGCTAGTGACCTGCTCCTGCACAGCAGACAGATGGGGCCCTGAAAAGTCTTCCACGGGCAGCATGACTCAGAGAGAAAGACACACGCCCCATCATCTTCCACTCTGGTTATACAAATCTGACATACACCCCATCATCCACTACACATTGGCAGGTCATCAAAAACCACATCACAGATGTAGAGCAGCTGAAAGTTCATGGAAACCCAAGCAGGACATACCCTTCAGGGCTAAAATTTTATCAGTGAATATGGAAGCAAGGTGTTCCCAGCAATAACATTAATTTTGGTTTGTGTAATATGATATACACATCCATCCATTTGTGTGTGAGTTTACACAGACAGGTATCCGTATAAATTAGGCATGTTATAAGGTTAATAAATAGAGATTATTAATGTGAAACATTCCAGTTCAAAAAAATCCATTTTTATTATCATTTTCTTTTATTCAACTGACAAATGTTTATTTTGTGCCTGCTAAGGGTCTGAGAGAAGAGCCACAGACCAGCCTTCCTGGTCATCATCTCCACCCAGCCAGTCTCAGGTCTCCTCTGAGGACAACTCTCAAAACAGTTTGAAAGTGGTTTGCTGATAAGCCATTCTACACCTCAAAATCAGTTCCTGTGTTCAGAAACAACACAAACGAAACACCAAGACTGACACGTGAATTGTCAGCATGTAGATCTGTGCTCTGTGGTAACTGCTAACGCCTAAGAACACCGAGTATAAGCTGTCACATTCTAGAACAACCGTATTCCAAATCTGGGGCATAAGAATCACCTGAAGATGATTAAAAAACACGAATGCAACACCATGGCTTCTGAATTGGAATTTCCCACAGGAAAGTCCATTTTCATGGAAGCAGTTTTGTTGAGAGTCAGCTCTCTTTGTGACAGATTTCTTACTTAGTAACTTGTCACTTAACAAGACAGTGACTATGTTCACATCAATTCCCCAGTCCCATTCATGGACGTTGTTTTCTTATTTTACATTCTGAGTCTATGGAAATTGATAATGACATTTAATGCACTGTTGAGAAGACAAATTTTGAGCTCTGCTGTGAAGGAAAATGGCACACAAACATCTTTATATTTCCAAGTTGTGTGTTGAAGTAGCTTGGTCATGTCCAGCTCTTTGTGACTCCATGGACTGTGGCCTGCCAGGCTCCTCTGTCCATGAAATTCTCCAGGCAAGAATACTGGAGTGGGTTGCTGTGCCCTCCTCCAGGGAATCTTCCCAACCCAGGGATCAAACCCAGGTCTCCCGCATTGTAGCTGGATTCTTTACCAGCTGAGCAACCAGGGAAGCCCTTATATTTTTAAGGCTAGACTAAAATACACTCAATTTATGATAATGAATGTCACTGCCGAGTGCCATTGCAGGCTCTCTGTTTTCAAGTGACCTGGATAAACATGTATTCTGCCTTTCGATCAAAGGGTAGACAAAGTAATGGATGGCTTCGTAAATCAAGTAGGGTTCATAACACCAACTTGACTGATGTCAAATTCTGCTTTCAGAACACGAGGGTTGCTTTTCTAAAAGGTATTCCTATACTGTAAACACAGAGAGTCCAAAAATAATTCTCAGAAATTGCAGTTACTGTAATCTGCAAACGAGGTTATCAAAATTGGTCAATGATCTCCAAAGATACCGACAGAATGCAGGTCTGTGCTGACTGCATGACCAATCATCTTCTATCAGTCCTGATTATCCGGTAGTTTTTCTGACTTGCTTCAATTTGTTGTCGAGAGTAAAGTGGTACCATTACAGCTGCTCTATCACTCAGAGAAAGTGGGAGAAAAAAATAAAGAAAAAGAAAAAAGGTATCTCTCCCACTGAAGTATGAATCTGGCTTTTTAAAATGAATTTTTATAAAATAAATTAGTGCTGTTTTTCATTCCTGGTAAGAAATGACTTACTGTTTATCTCAATAAATCAGTCGCTATTTTAGAAAAATCCTTCAATGTATAATATATTTACGAAGTTTTCTTTATTCTCTACTTCTCTATTAGTGTTTAAAGAAGCTATTTCCTCTTTTATATAAAGAGGCCACTGGTTCAGTTACTTCAAACTTGGCACTGAAAAACAGCATCTTAAATTTTCAGGGTCATTTCAATGTTGAAATTTTGAAGCCATTCTTCTAGAGGGGGAAGGTAAAGAGGAGGAAAAAGCACTTGGTTTTGATTTGTTTTCAAGTAACCACAAAGCCTCTTCTATCAGCTTAGGATGTAAATGTAGAGATGAGGGAACTACAGGCTCAAGTGAATGAAGAAGAAGTGCCTACCTAGAATAAACAGACATGGGGGGCAGGAGGGCCCAGAGGATAAAGATAACCTCCAACCCAGACCAGGCAGGCCAAGTCTGCCTTCAACAGCAAGATAGCAGCCTTCTCATCCATCAGCCTTCTGCCCCAACCCAGGCCTAAGGCCTTTACCTCCTGCCTGGCTCACCCAGACAGCATCCAGATCTTTTCTGTATCAGCCATTCTCTGCCATGCTCACCTGTCCCAGGTGGATGATGAACACATCCCCTGCATTACTCATGAATGTTAGTAGACTGTTAACTAATCCAGGGTTATATGTCAATATAGGAGAAGGGAACGACAGAGGATGAGATGGTTGGATGGTATCACCAACTCAATTGACATGAGTTTAAGCAAGCTTCAGGAGTTGGTGATGGATAAGGAAGCCTGGCATGCTGCAGTCCATGGGGTTGCAAAGAGTCAAACACAACTGAGTGACTCAGCTGATACTGATGATATGTTAATCTTTTATTAAAACTTTTATAGACTGCCTACTCCACAAAGAGAAATGAGGTATTTACCAAAAAGACAACACAGATACAATAAAACAAGTGACAAAAGCTCAAAGACTAAAAATAAGAGAAGTAAAAACTCTGTTCATTAAGGGGGATATGGAGGGCAATGATTACATTTTAAAAAGATGCTCAGACCAACTAGCAGTGCTGTATGTGACTGTGACTGCATGTGTGGTCAGTCATGTCTGACTCTTTGTGACCCCATGGACTGCAGCCCGTCATTCTCCTCTGTCCATGGGAAATTCCAGGCAAGAATACAGGAGTAAGTTGCCATTTCCTACTCCAGGGAATCTTCCTGACCCAGGGATCCAAATCATGTCTCCTGCATTGGCAGGCAGATTCTTTACCACTGAGCCACACTGAAAAACCATAAATTTAGCTTTAAGCTTCTGCTAAAGCAACCAAGAAAATAGCTGCAAACACTGATTAATTTTAAGAAGCTATGTGACCTTAGAAAAGGCATATAACCTATTAACTGCCTCTGTTTTTCCACTGATACCATAGGAATTATAATAAAATATACCTTATTCATTTCATACAGATCTTGTGAGGATTAAACTAATACATATGAAATGTTTAGAAAAGTGAAGACACAGTAACTGTTACAGGTGTAGTTTATCATTATCATCATTATTATTCTATTATTATTTCACCATCATAGATGGATTTTTTTGGTCCCTAAACACTGACAAAAAAATGGGTTACAGGGACAATCAAACATAATACAAGATATTCCTGGTAGCAATTTCCCAGAAAATACAGACATATCCCACAAATAGTTATTTCTTAGATCAAATCCTTTTTTATAACCATTTTTCAAAATTGTAGTAAATTTACAATGTTGTGTTAGTTTCAGGTGTACAGCAAAGTGATTCAGTTATACACATACACACACACATATATTCTTTCTCGGATTCTTTTCCATTATAAATTATTAGAAAATATTACAAAATACTGAGTACAGTTCCCTGTGCTATACAGTAGGTCCTTGTTTATCTATTTCATATACCGTAGTGTGTAAATGTTAACCCCAAACTCATAATTTATCTCCCACCCCAGAATTAGATTAAATCTTTACACACCCATGAACATACAGTTTAATCATTTATTTAACGATTCCTCAACTTTTTCTGTTGTTTTCCAGAAACAGTCCTCTCTCTCTTGGATAAGACAGCTTCTCTTGCATTTTCTTTATTACAGATGAAGAAACTGATGTCTGAAAAGGTAGGGTAGTTGCATGTACTTGACTCTCCCTGGGATCTAGAACTAAGGGAGAGAGAAGCAACTGCAGAGCATGAAGCCAGGAGGGCACATCACAGCTGGGGCAGAGGACACAGGGGAGACATGAGCACCCAGAGCATAAAGAAAGAGGGCCTCAAAGTGGAGCAGAGACTCAAGAGTCAGATGCTATCATTTTTCTCTGTTGTTTGATCTAGGACTGATCCTAACTTAAGCTAAGAAGAAATGAGAGACATCAGAGACCTGGATCAAGGAAGCCACAGAAATATGAGTAGTGAATAAAGAATTTGAAGAGGATGCAAACTACTGAAAAAGCACCACTCTTTCAGGAAGTGGACAGAGAACACAGAAGATGAGATGGTTCTGCTCTTCAGTTCAAGTGGCTTTGGAGGAGTGAGACTCAGACCCGTGAAGCCACTGGGACAGTGAACTCCTGAGGCTTTCAGAGCCAGGCAGCAGGGAGACTACTGACCAGGCAGTCACTTCTGGTCCACGGATCCCTGGTGCCCTAGGATCTCTCCTGAAGGATCCTGTGCCAGTTGGAGGGGAGGAGGATCCAGCTGTGGTGTCAGGGTCACCTAGTGGGAACTCACTCTAGGGATAAAATGACTTTTGTTTTTACAGGAATATGTGAGCTGATCATGTGAGGCAAAGGAACAAAGCTGCATTCCCTCGCCAACAAAGGAGGTACCTTAATCAGCAGGAAAGCAGGAGCAGACTAAGAAGAGAACAACAGAATCCTGCAGTGGTTTAGGACAGAAAAGGAAGATATAAAATAACCACTCTGTCCTTCCTTCCGTTCTATGAGACTATGTACAAATGGCGCATTTGGCCCCATAGGATGTGGGGGTGGCTACAGGAGAGGAAGTGAGGACCGACAGCTTCTCTGGGTTTAATCTGCTATGAAACCTCTCTGTGTGACTGCCAAAGTTCCACCTTGCAAACAAGCACGTGCCTCTTTTCAAGACCAAGGAAAATGTAGAAAGAGTAGAGTGCTTCTGAAAGAAGAGCCTTTCCCCCTAAAGGCCACCTTCTCCCTACAGTGCTCTAACACCCACGGCAACAAGTTCAGCTGGGAGCCCCAGGCTCTGCTTTTCTTCCTTCTCCTCCTTTGGCAGCCCTGACTAAATGTGGAATAGATTATTCTAGACTGAAATGTACTGATGTTGGTATTTCCTCCTATAAATGCTAGTGCTTTATTAAAAAAAAATCAAACATATGACAAAGCCAGACAAAATTTAATTTGAGAGGATAGAAATTTAAAGACAATGGATGTACAAGAGTTCCCACCATGAACACCTGTGGTGGATTCATGTCAATGTATGGCAAAACCAATACAGTATTGTAAAGTAAAATAAAGTAAAAACAAAAATAAGAAATAAATTAATTAAAAAAATTAAAAAAAATAAAGACAATGGAAAAGCCCTAGTATGTAAATTAATACCAGAATGCCACTAATGTTTCTCATATACATATACATGTACCTTTAGTTTTCTTCAAAGGACTAAAATTACGTTTGGTGGAATTAAATATAGGTAAAAAAACTAAAAGCAAGACAGGCCTTCACATACCCATGTTTTCCTTTGATAAAGCATCATCTGAACAAACATTTTCAAAAGAAGATTTTAAAACAGCTTTCCTGGAAAAAGAATTTGACAGATTTACTTTTTAAGAACAAGCATGTATATTTAAATGATCATTCATGAATACTGGCAACAGTAAATTATGAATATATATTTCTTACTTTGAAGTATCTTTTTTGGGGGTTATTTTACACAGTAAGCCGGGCAGTGAAAAACCAAAGAATAATAATATTGATTGGAGCTCTCACTAGGTGAGAAGCACTAATAAGCTACCCAGCACCTTACATAGCCTATTTCATATAATCCTCCCTCCAAAAACCTACTAAGTTATTGTTACTCTTATTTTATGAAGAAACTGAGGCCCTGAGAAATTGAAAATTTGACAACATCAGAAAATGGTTGAACATGACAGAACTGAATTCTGTCAAACTGCAAAATCCATGCTTTTCCCGGTATACTGTGCTACTGATTTACAGTCAGAAAACATTTCTCCAGGCACATCTTCTCTAACCAGAAGATCCTAAGAAAGTCACGTAACTTCTTTAAGCCAAAAATTCTTTATCTTTTAAATGGAGATAATTATGATACACTTCGTATTTATTTGATAGGGTTACTGTGAAGGGTAACTGAGATTAGGAAGTGAAAGTCCTTTATAAAATGCAATTATTCATCTTCAAAAAAAGGACAAAAAAGAAAAGAAGGACTATCATATCAAGCCAGTCCTTAAGCAGGACTCCTTTTCACATAGCACTGCTTACCATTCAATAAAAAAAATAAAAAACCTATACAGTTGGTTCAATGACAAACACTGAAACTTGTTATCTGTGACTTATTATAAAAGCTTGTTTCTGGTTTGTACTACCTATGTTTAAATTTAAAACCTGTTTCTCCTCTGGTCGCTCACATGATATTAATCTTTGAAACTTAACAGTTCAATATATCTATACAAACATAAAACTTTCTCCATACTTCTAAGACTACTACTTATATTATTAATTCTTTTTAAAAATTTAGAACATAGTTCTCTAGAGAAACAGAATCAAGAATCAGGGGAAGAGGAAGGTAAACTTCCAAACTCATTCTATGAGGCCACCATCACCCTAATAGCAAAACCTGACAAAGACAGCACAAAAAAATAAAACTACAGGCCAATATCACTGATGAACATAGATGCAAAAATCCTTAACAAATTCTAGCAAACAGAATCCAACAACATATTAAAAAGCTCACACATCATGACCAAGTGGGCTTTATCCCAGGGATGCAAGGATTCTTCAGCATTTGCAAATCAATCAGTGTGATGCACCACATTAACAAATTGAAAGATAAAAACCATATGATTATCTCAATAGACGCAGAGAAAGACTTTGACAAAATTCAACATCCATTTATGATAAAAACCCTCCAGAAAGCAGGCATAGAAGGAACATACCTCAACATAATAAAAGCCATATATGATAAACCCACAGCATACATTATTCTCAATGGTGAAAAATTGAAAGCATTTCCCCTAAAGTCAGGAACAAGACAAGGGTGCCCATTCTCACCACTACTATTCAATGTAGTTTTGGAAGTTTTAGCCACAGCAATCATAAAAGAAAAAGAAATTAAAGGAACCCAGATTGGAAAAGAAGAAGTAAAATTTTCACTGTTTGCAGATGACATGATCCTCTACACAGAAAACCCTAAAGACTCCACCAGAAAATTAATAGAGCTAATCAATGAATATAGTAAAGTTGCAGGATATAAAATCAACACACAGAAATCCCTTGCATTCCTATACACTAACAATGAGAAAACAAAGAGAAATTAAGGAAACAATTCCATTCACCACTGCAATGAAAAGAATAAAATACTTAGGGATAAATCTACCTAGAGAAACAAAAGACCTATATATATAAAACTATAAAACACTGATGAAAGAATCAAAGAGGACACAAAAAGATGGAGAAATATACCATATTTATGGATTGGAAGAATCAATATAGTGAAAATGAGTATACTACTCAAAGCAATCTATAGATTCAATGCAATCCCTACCAAGCTACCAACGGTATTTTTCAGAGAACTAGAACAAATAATTTCACAATTTGTATGGAAATATAAAAAACACGGAAGAACTGTACAAAAAAGATCTTCACGACCCAGATAATCATGATGATGTGATCACTAATCTAGAGCCAGACATCTTAGAATGTGAAGTCAAGTGGGCCTTAGAAAGCATCACTACGAACAAAGCTAGTGGAGGTGATGGAATTCCAGTTGAACTATTTCAAATCCTGAATGATGATGCTGTGAAAGTGCTGCACTCAATATGCCAGCAAATTTGGAAGACTCAGCAGTGGCCACAGGACTGGAAAAGGTCACTTTTCATTTCAAAAGAAAGGCAACGCCAAAGAATGCTCAAACTACCACATGATTGCACTCATCTCACAGGCTAGCAAAGTAATGCTCAAAATTCTCCAAGCCAGGCTTCAGCAATATGTGAACCGTGAACTCCCTGATGATCAAGCTGGTTTGAGAAAAGGCAGAGGAACCAGATATCAAATTGCCAACATCCACTGGATCATGGAAAAAGCAAGAGAGTTCCAGAAAAACATCTATTTCTGCTTTATTGACTATGCCAAAGCCTTTGACTGTGTGGATCACAATAAACTGTGGAAAATTCTGAAAGAGATGGGAATACCAGACCATCTGATCTGCCTCTTGAGAAATCTGTATGCAGGTCAGGAAGCAAAAGTTAGAACTGGACATGGAAAAATGGACTGGTTCCAAATAGGAAAAGGAGTACGTCAAGGCTGTATATTGTCACCCTGCATATTTAACTTATATGGAGAGTACATCATGAGAAACGGTGGACTGGAAGAAACACAAGCAGGAATCAAGATTGCCGGGAGAAATATCGATCACCTCAGATATGCAGAAGACACCACCCTATGGCAGAAAGTGAAGAGGAGCTAAAAAGCCTCTTGATGAAAGTGAAAGAGGAGAGCGAAAAAGTTGGCTTAAAGCTCAACATTGAGAAAATGAAGATCATGGCATCCGGTCCCATCACTTCATGGGAAATAGATGGGGCAACAGTAGAAACAGTGTCAGACTTTATTTTTGGGGGGCTCCAAAATCACTGCAGATGGTGACTGCAGCCATGAAATTAAAAGACGCTTACTCCTTGGAAGAAAAGTTATGACCAACCTAGATAGCATATTCAAAAGCAGAGACATTGCTTTGCCGACTAAGGTCCATCTAGTCAAGGCTATGGTTTTTCCTGTGGTCATGTATGGATGTGAGAGTTGGACTGTGAAGAAGGATGAGCGCCAAAGAATTGATGCTTTTGAACTGTGGTGTTGGAGAAGACTCTTGAGAGTCCCTTGGACTGCAAGGAGATCCAACCAGTCCATTCTGAAGGAGATCAGCCCTGGGATTTCTTTGGAAGGAATGATGCTGAAGCTGAAACTCCAGTACTTTGGCCACCTCATGCGAAGAGTTGACTCATTGGAAAAGACTCTGAAGCTGGGAGGGATTGGGGGCAGGAGGAGAAGGGGACGACTGAGGATGAGATGGCTGGATAGCATCACGGACTCTATGGACGTGAGTCTGAGTGAACTCTGGGAGATGGTGATGGACATGGAGGCCTGGCGTGCTGCGATTCATGGGGTTGCAAAGAGTCGGACACAACTGAGTAACTGAACTGAACTTGAATAGCCAAAATAATCTTGAGAAAGAAGAATGGAACTGGAGGAATTAACCTGCCTGACTTCAGACTATACTACAAAGCTACAGTCACTAAGATAGTAGGGTACTGGCATAAAGACAGACAAATAGATCAATGGAACAAAATAGAAAGCCCACAATTAAATCCACACACCTATGGACACCTTATCTTTGACAAAAGAGGCAAGAATATATAATGGATTAAAGACAATCTCTTTAACAAGTGGTGCTGGGAAAACTGGTCAACCACTTGTAAAAGAAAGAATCTAGAACACTTTCTAACACCATACACAAAAATAAACTCAAAATGGATTAAAGATCTAAACATAAGACCAGAAACTATAAAACTCCTAAAGGAGAACTTAGGCAAAACACTCTCCGACATACATCACAGCAGGATCCTCTGTGACCCACCTCCCAGAATATTGGAAATAAAAGCAAAAATAAACAAATAGGGCCTAATTAAACGTAAAAGCTTCTGCACAACAAAGGAAACTCTAAGCACGGTGAAAAGACAGCCTTCAGAATGGGAGAAAATAATAGCAAATGAAGCAACTGACAATGAATTAACCTCAAAAATATACAAGCAACTCCTGCAGCTCAATTCCAGAAAAATAAACGACCCAATCAAAAAATGGGCCAAAGAACTAAACAGACAGTTCTCCAAAGAAGACACACAGATGGCTAACAAACACATGAAAAGATGCTCAACATCACTCACTACCAGAGAAATGCAAATCAAAACCACAATGAGGTACCATTTCACGCCAGTCAGAATGCCTGTGATCCAAAAGTCTACAAGCAATAAATGCTGGAGAAGGTGTGGAGAAAAGGGAACCCTCTTACACTGTTGATGGGAATGCAAACTAGTACAGCCACTATGGAGAACAGTGTGGAGATTCCTCAAAAAACTGGAAATAGAACTGCCACATGACCCAGCAATTGCACTGCTGGGCATACACACTGAGGAAACCAGAATTGAAAGAGACACATGTACCTCAATGTTCATCACAACACTGTTTACAATAGCCAGGACATGGAAGCAACCTAAGTGTCCATCAGCAGACAAACAGATAAGAAGGCTGTGGTACATATACACAATGGAATATTACTCAGCTGTTAAAAAGAATGCATTTGAATCAGTTCTAATGAGGTAGATGAAACTGCAGCCTATTATACAGAGTGAAGTCAGTCAGAAAGAAAAACACCAATACTGTATATTAACGCATATATATGGAATTTAGAAAGATGGTAACAATGACCCTATATGCGAGATAGCAAAAGAGAAGGCGAGGGTGGGATGATTTGAGAGAATAGCATTGAAACATGTATATTATCACATGTGAAACAGATCGCCAGTCCAAGTTCGATGCATGAGACAGGGTGCTGAGGACTGGTGCACTAGGAGGATCCCTGAGGGATGGGATGGGAAGGGAGGTGGGAGGGGGATTCATGATGGGGAGCACATGTACACCCAATGGCTGGTTCATGTCAATGTATGGCAAAAACCACTACAATATTGTAAAGTAATTAGCCTCCAATTAAGATAAATAAATCAAAAAAAAAAGAATCAGGGGAAATGTCATATAAAAATTAAACCATATATATAATTTAATTTTATCATAATAATTTTTCATTTAAAAAACATACCTTTTCCTTTTTCTAAATTTTGGATTTTTCTTTTCAGCATTATTTTTGGAAATTCGCACCTGTAAAATAACCGTTAACAAAAAGATGTGTTAGTTCACGTGGGATATGATGAGCTCAGCATAATAATGTATCCTATACAGTCTGCGTCGGAGAATGCAATGGCACCCCACTCCAGTACTTTTGCCTGGAAAATCCCATTGACGGAGGAGCCTGGTAGGCTGCAGTCCACGAGGTCACACAGAGTCAGACACGACTGAAGCAACTCAGCAGCAGCAGCAGCAGCAGCAGCAGCAGTAGCAGCATACAGTCTGAGTAATTTAGCCCAGAAGAGAAACTCTGGCTCCCAGCTGTAAACACACCTGTAATTCCAAGTCAAAAATTGCTGTAATTGCACTCACCTGCTCAACTTCCAGGAACAACTGACTGATCCTATACAAATGCCTACCCTTATATAGACTCTCCCTTCCTCACTTCACAAACATACAAAAACACTAAGTAAGACAACTTTTAAATTTTAATACACTTATGATCTTTAAAGAAAGAAATATTCAAATGCCAGAAACATGCGGAATGTAAATCTGTATGTTAGGAACTGACATGTGGAAGGCCTCCAGGGAATCTGTACCAGAAAAGGGCCAAAGGGGCTTGGGATGGGGTCTTAATGTCTCAGCAAGGACAAGAAGGTGGTGGGAAAATGGGAACCCTCATAAACTGCTGGTGGGAATGTGGAATGGGAGAGCCACTGTGGAATACAGTGTGATAATTCCTCAGTGTGTTACGTGTAGCGTTACCCTATGATCCAGCAATTCCACTCCTAGGTTTATGCCCAACATAAATGAATCATAAAAGATTGTGTCTGGTCATAACTGTGAAACTATAAATGTGAATAACAGCATTATTCATGATAGCCCAAAAGCAGAAAGGATTTAAACGTCCATTAATGGATAGCTAATATGTGGTATATCCACATGTGTACTCAGTCACTTCAGTCGTGTCTGACTCTTTGTGACCCCAAGGACCATAGCCTTCCAGGCTGTTCTGGCCATGGGATCTTCCTGGCAAGAATACTGGAGTGGGTTGCCCTGTGCTCCTCCAGGGGATCTTCCTGACAGAGACTGAACCTTCATCTCCCGCATCTCCTGAATTGCAGGCAGATTCTTCCCCAGTGAGCCACTGGGGAAGCCTGGTTATCCATATAATGACATACGGTCTAGCTTTTAAAAATAATGAAGTACTGACACACACTACAACACGGATGAATCCTGAGATCATTATGCGAAACAAGAAGTTTAAAAAGTCAGACGCAAAAGGCCACATGTTGAATGATTTCACTTATTTGAAATGCCCAGAAAAGGCAAACCTACAAACACAGAAGTACATTAGTGATAGCCAAGGACTGGGGGATGTGGAAATGAGTAGTGATTCCTAACGAATGTTAGGTTTTCTTTTGGTAGTATGAAAAAATGTTCTAAAATCAGATAGTAGTATTGCTTGTGCAACTGTTAATATATTAAAAACCACTGAGTTTTACGGTTTAAAATTAAGTTATGCCTTCCTGGCAAGAATGAAGGTAAAAAAATTTTTTTAATGCAGTGACTTGGAAAAATTGAAAGAAAGGAGACAGATAGAATATATTAATGATTAATAACAAAAGGAACCTGGTGTAGCAATACTACTGTTAGAAAAAAGCAGATGTTAAGGCAAAAAGCATAATCAAAGATAAAAAGGGCTATTCCTTAATGCTAAAAGAAACAATCTACCATCAAAATATAACAGTCCTTAACCTGTATATACCAAACTCTTAGCCTTAAAATATACACAGAGAAACAGAATTACAAGGAGAAACCTGATGAAGAATTTACAGGTAAAATGGGATTAAATTTATTTCTCATTAAAAAGTTATATCTTAATAATCTCTCAAAAGAAGTTTGTATGAAACATTCAGGAAGTTCATATTATTATGATACTAAAGATCAAGTGGTCTTCTTTTTGTGATCTTAACTTCAAGGTCCCTGGTGGCTCAGACAGTAAAGAATCTGCCTGCAATGCAGAAGACCTGGATTCGATTCCTGGGTTGGAAAGATCCCCTGGAGAAGGGAATGGCTACCCACTCCAGTATTCTGGCCTGGAGAATTCCACGGACTGTATATAGCCCACGTGATTGCAGAGTCCAATACGACTGGGCAGCTTTCACACACAATATTCATATAGCTTTTCCAAGACTGCTTTACATATTTATATGGTAAAAAAAAAAGCATATAGAAATCTGTTGTTTAAATCAGTGATCTACATCCACAAAGACATTGTAACACTTTATTTCTATCTTGCTATTAAAGATCAGCTCACATTACACACATATTTGAATATGAAGCGAAAGGGTGGTCACAAATGGAAATGAAATTCAGGTAACAAGGTTGTTGTTCAGCCGCAAAGTCATGTCAGACTCTTTGTAACCTCATGAACTGTAGCACACCAGGCTCCTCTGTCCTCCACTATCTCCCAGAGTTTGCTCAAACTCATGTCCATTGAGTCAGTGATGCTATCCAACCATCTCATCCTCTGTTGTCCCCTTCTCATCTTGCCTTCAATCTTTCCCAGCATCAGAGTCCTTCCCAATGAATTGGTTCTGTGCATCAAGTAGCCAAAGTATTGGAGCTTCAGCTTTAGCATCAGTCCTTCCAATGAATATTCAGTGTTAATTTCCTTTAGGATTGACTGGTTTGATCTCCTTGCTTTCAAAGGGACTTTCAAGAGTCTTCTCCAGCATCACAATGCAAAAGCATCTGTTTTTCGGTGCTCAACCTTCTTTATGATCCAACTGTCACATCCACATATGACTACTGGAAAAATCATAGGTAACAAAGTGCAAAGTGTTTTATAGGTATTAGTAGAGAGAAATACTATTAGACAACTTCCATAAATGAGGGTGAGTTGTGTTGGTGATAATAAATTCCTCTCTACTTTAACACTCGTCAGATGCCCTGTGCCTCTTTGGTTTTTCCAGTAGTCATGTATAGCTGTGAGATTTGGACCATAAAGAAAGCTGAGCACCGAAGAACTGATGCTTTTGAACTGTGGTGTTGGAGAAGACTCTTGAGAGTCCCTTGGACTGCAAGGAGAACGAACCAGTCCATCTTAAAGGACAGTAATCCTGAGCATTCATTGGAAAGACTGATGCTGAAGCTGAAACTCCAATACTTTGGCCACCCGATGCAAAGAACTGACTCATTTGGAAAGACCTGATGCTGGAAAAGATTGAAGGCAGGAGGAGAAGGGGGCGACAGAGGATGAGATGGTTGGATGGCATCACTGACTCGATGGACATGAGTTTGAGTAAACTGCAGGAGCTGGTGATGGACGGGGGGCCTGGCATGCTGCAGTCCATGGGGTCTCAAAGAGTCGGACACAACAGCAACTAAATTGAACCGAACTGTGCCTCTTCCTCTTGCCTTTGACAACATACAGTGGATGGGGATAGGCACTGAATCTGGAAGGATTCGTCTAGACCCTGGCACCTACCACCAAGGTCACCTTCAGTGAGACACTGACCTCTCTAACATCCAGCAAGAGTTTGGCATAAAGGAGATTTTTATTTCCTTTGTTTTTAATAAATAAAAATATTTATTAAATATTTTCTAACTAAATGAGACTTTTGTATTTCAGGGTCTTCTTTTGTTAAATAATGCTAAAAACCAAAAACTACCTCAAGGCATATGAGGGGAGATTAAATTAAATAACATGCCAGAAAGTGTCCAACAGTGCTTAGAAATTAGGTGATGTGCAGTCACTATTTCACTGTTATACTAGTCCACCTGGTCAGGATTCTCCTTTTTCATTAAACCATATGACAGAGGGTACTTGGCACTTTGATATGGTTGGACTTTGGTCATAGATCAATTTTCCAAATCTGCCATAACAATTTACCACAAATTTGGTAAAGCACAAAAAAATTATTTTCTTACTGTTCTGAAGGATAGATGTGTGTCTCTTATAAGAACACTTGTCATTGGATGGAGGGCCCACATTAACCAGGATGAGTTCATCTCACAATCCTTACCCAAAGGATGTGCAAAGATCCTTATTCCAAATCAGGTCACATTCTGAGGCTCCTGGGGGACATATCTTTTGAAGGCTACCACCCAGCCCACTACAAATAGATATGAAAGATCTACTTTATCTACTCCATGTCTTCTCCTTCTCCTCCTGTGTTGCAAAGCTGATTGACCTATGTTGTCCAGCCCAATGCTATTCAGAACTAAAGCCATGACACGACAGAATCAGTAATACCTGAGAGCTTGTTAGAAATGCAAGTATACCCATCCCAAATCAGACAGTCTGGAGTGGAGCCCAGAATCTGTACTTAAATAAGCTCTCAGGTGACTCAAGTTTTCCAGGCACTGATCTAGCCCGCACCATCCAAACAAATGTATTACTAGATAAGGATGAGGTGGCTGGATGGCATCACTGACTCGATGGACGTGAGTCTGAGTGAACTCCGGGAGTTGGTGATGGACAGGGAGGCCTGGCGTGCTGCAATTCATGGGGTCGCAAAGAGTCGGACACGACCGAGCGAAGGAAGTGACTGATCATTGATTTTAACAAAAACAAAGCAAGTATTAACTCTTTTCTTCTTGGATGTGAAACAAAGAAGTGTATGTATACAGAATATATGCCATTTACTGAAAAGAAAAATATATACATAATGATAATTAGGATTGCAAACTAGAATGGCAAATGATAGAACTGCCTTTAATTGCAAAGGTCAGAAAATCTGTAAGAATTGTATTTATATCAGATTCATATAATCTGCAAAACTGACTTGACATTGCCCATTTCCTCATCTAAATTAAATTAAATATCTTTTTTTTTTTTGGCCACATGGCACGTGGGATCTTAGTTCCATGATCAGCGATTGAACGAGCAGTGGGAGCATGAAGTGGTGACCACTGGCCGGCCAGGGAAGCCCCGAAATTAAAAATCTCTTTAAGTGAGAAGAACAAGTTTGTTAGCTGTATTAAATCTGAGGGAGTAAAATTCTGATCAGCATTTTATGTTCACTGAATACATAAATATGTTTTATAATCTTCTGAGAATAATTGTCAGTCAATAATCACTAAAGAGCTGCCTATTTTGACAGAAGAATGAATCTGTACCTTGAATAATGTACATAAACTCCTGTCAAAAGTCATTATATAGAAGGAAAAGCCAATATTCTCACTCCCCTTTGGTAAATCTTCTGGGAAATATATGCTTGGAATAGGATGAAAACTGGTTTCATGAAACATTGTAAATGATGGTTATTACTTAATCTGAGTATCTTGGGAGAACAAATAATAAAGTTAAGTCTTCAGGCCAAGAGAATATTTGTTTTTAACACTTCTTTGAAAAGAAGGGAAGGTTGAAATGATCACTTTCTAGCCTTATTTTAAGCATGATTTCAACAGATCATCTACAAATCTGGTGTTTCTTACATAGATGGCAGCCAATGACCAATGCTTCAGTCAGGTCAGTCTTCAGCAGAGGAGATTCCTGTGAGGTTTGGACAGTATCAGAGACCAGTCCCTGGCAACATGACTTATCAACCTCTAGCTGTCCCTTGCACTCTCTTCAGCCAGGTGTAAGTTCATACTACTGGTCTGTGGATTTCTCTGCGTGAGGAGCTTACCAGAGAAAACACTGGAGTGTATGCTCAAGCAGTGATGTGAGGCATGGGAGAATCAGTTCAGTTCAGTTCAGTCACTCAGTTGTGTTCGACTCTTTGAGACCCCGTGGACTGCAGCATGCCAGGTCTCCTTGTCCGTTGCCAGCTCCCAGAGTTTACTCAAACTCATGTCCACTGAGTCGGTGATGTCATCCAACAATCTCATCCTCCGTCATCCCCTTCTCCTCCTGCCCTCAATCTTTCCCAGCATCAGGGTCTTTTCAGATGAGTCAGTTCTTCGCATCAGGTGGCCAAAGTATTGGAGTTTCAGCTTCAGCATCAGTCCTTCCAATGAATGCTCAGGACTGATTTCCTTTAGGATGGACTCGTTGGATCTCCTCGCAGTCCAAGGGACTCTCAAGAGTTTTCTCCAACACCACAGTTTAAAAGTATCAATTCTTCGGCATTCATGGGAGACTGTTTCCCACTAAAATAGAAATTGACTGCTAGACCACCTTAGACAGAAGCCAAGAAAAGGTCTGCTGTTAACACCTCGCAGTCCTGGTTGAGGACAGAAGTACCGGACACCTCAAGGGAACGCCAATGATTCTATATTTCACTGATAAACTTTCAAGTCTTGCACTTGATTGTTTTTTTTTAACAATCTTTGACCATCTATCTATACCACAGGTAGAGCATAGCAATTCAGGGAGTTTCTTTAAAAAACAAAACAAAACAAATTGCACTATATCTATAGCAAGCTTCAGAAAATGAAGGATTAATAGGAACACGGAGGAAAGAGTCCTATGGAAATCACAAGAAAGCAGAACTTACGTCAGCTGCTAATCTGACTGAATGAAGCTGGTAACTTAGATTATTTGCCCTGCAATTGGACAGTGTCTAAAAATCCAAGTCTGTTGAAAACAATTCCTATTTCTATACAGTTTTTTCTAAGTCATTAGAAATTTCAGCAAGAGGAATGTTGGGAAAAGATAAGGTTTCTCAGTAATACTTTCTAGAATTTACCTATTTCAATTAAATTCTAAAAAGCAGATGTTCTGAGAACATTCAATGATTACAGGACCCATATTACATTTTTTTCTGGACTAAAGAACAAATGTTGAGACCTTCATTAGTGGTTTTACCATTTTTTCCTCCATCAACTTGAGTAGTGAGGATAGTTGGTCTGAATCTCTGACCCATGATCACTGTCAAATGTTCTGAACATTTATCCTCAGCAACATGCAAAAGAAGATTGTATTTCTCCTATACAGGGACAGACAGACTTTGTACAATAGCATAATTTAAAAAAAAGATTATTCTTTAAAATATTTTGTCTGCATCCAAGTCTTTACATCAGATCTCTGAGGATTCCAGAGGTTGAGATGAAAGACATTCTTGTATCTAGATTCATAAAAGAACGTAGAAGCTACAACTCCTTTTGTTTGATCTGGGTGACATGCTTCCAGCATGTAGGGGAGTACAGATTTAAGATGTGTACCTAAAATACATATTTCATAACAGAGAAAATTATTTTTGAAGCAAAGTGAAAGCATTTGGGCTTTCCTGGTGGCTCAGACAGTAAAGAATCCACCTGAAATGTGAGAGACCTGGGTTCGATCCCTGGGTTGGGAAGATCCCCTGGAGAAGGGACAGGCTACCCACTCCAGTATTTATTAGTTTCCCTGATGGCTCAGACAGTAAAGAATCTGCCTGCAATGTGGGATACCTGGGTTTGATCCCTGAATTGGGAAGATTCCCAGGAGGGGCACATGGCAACTCACTCTAGTATTCTTGCCTGGAGAATCCCCATGGACAGAGGAACTTTCAGGCTACAGTCCATGGGGTCACAAAGAGTTGGACATGACTGAGTGACTAAGCATGGAAAGCATTAATACATAAACAAAAACAAAAATATCACCCCCAAATCAGGAATATTTTAAAGAATTTTAAAGTAGTCATTTATAGGTTTTTAAAGACCTATAAACAAAATATAAATAAATGTAAAATTTGAAGATCTGTGGGCAGAGGTCAAATGATAGATTATAGATCATAATTATAATCTATAATTATTATATCAAATTATAGATTAATTCTAATAAGTTCTATGTAAACTTTACTGATTTTCACTGGCATATTTTCTTCCAGTGATAACAATTTTCCTTTGCCAATTAGAAAATAGTAGTTATTTCTATTAGGCATAGAAAGATAATTTTTAATATTTAGGGCAATAGCTAGAATCTATAAAATATACTCATTATTCAAACTCCAATTGTATATCAATAACCATGCTTCTATGGATTAGTAATACTGGTTTTGGTTTTAATGGAATGGGGTGAGGAAGGTGACGGTGAGAAGAAACCCAGACTCATCGTGTGTAGCTTGATGTTGGAGATGTGTCTTTGGCTAAGAGAAAGAACTATTCTGGCAATGAATATAATCAATATAACTGAAAAGAGCTGAATAACAACCTTTAGTCCCAAATAGCAAAGGACAACACCCGCTCTTCATGTGATTAGTAGGACTCAAGTTGAACAGCTTTTTGTTTCTTAACAAAAGAGCAATCACATTTTATAGAAGTCTTCTCTTTTTTTTTTTTTTTTTTGGCTTTCTGGCTCAAAGTTAATTTACAGAATAGAAAATGTGGAGAGTTATGGTTGAAAAGTTTTGAATTTCTGGAATCTATGACACTGGATTTTAAGTATTACTAAACTTGAATTCCAAGTGAATTAATACCTTGAGTGAATTTTCAAATAGGCATCATATGTAGAGAAAGAAAACTTAAGGCAACCTTCTATTATTATAAATGATGACATTTTAAAAAATGAGACTTTAAAAAATAATTAGGATGAAAACAATTCTTATAAGTTGAGAGGATATTACTGATAGAGATGAATTTGTTTACTGCATAACTAGATTTTAAATTTTCTCAAGTAAATCAGTACACCAGGACAGGTCACTAGTTTAGGACATGCCACTTCCACCTCCCAAAGCACTCCTGGGACCTGCAACCCCCAAATGGCAACAAGAGACACCCCACAGCCCTGTGGTGGAAAACCTGCCCTGTGTAAGCTGCCTGCTAAATGACAACCCGCCCGCTTGGAGAACGGCACCTCATGCTAGGAAGTGGTCATCTTCTGTCCAGGGAACAAAAACAAAGAGGCGCTCATCTCTGCTACATGCACTCTGATGCCCACTTACCCTCTATTCCCCACTCCTCTCACTCCCATCAACCATCTTAAGAAAACTACCAGGAGATCAGTTTGGCTGAAATCAGATCCATAAACTGAAAGTCAAGTCAGACAAAGGGTTAGGCAAATATACAAGTCTGAAAGTAGGCTTTTCTATTTAAGAAACAAGCAGAATCATCCACACCAGAAAAGAGGTACACTAAGTCAAGGGTACTCCTTGTTCTTAGAAATATATAAAAGGTTCTGGATATCAACGCCTAATCCATTTTGCCTGATTTTAATACTTTCCACTAATAGTGATCCTACAGAATTCCTATAGATGTTAAGATAAAAGAGGTAAAGCTTGAAACCTAAAGGGCAGGCTTAGTTTTTAAGTTACTAAAGAATATCTTGTTAAAAATCACTCCCGTGGAAGGAAGTTTGATAACATTGCCTTAGAGTGGCTCAAAGTTTTTCAGGGAAACTGAAATTAGCACAAAAAGAACTTTCTCTATGAAGACTTCCACTGATGACTTAAAGTGATGAATGGACAAATTTATGTATTAATATATATTTTATTTATATTTGAAAATGCAACTAACATCAAAAGAATACATTTATATCTTAAAATTTTATTAGGAAAATTTTAGGGAGTAATGAAACCGTTTTCTATTTTAATCTGGACTGGTAGTTACATGGGTGTATATGCTTAAGAAAAATTCATCAAACTCTACACTTAAGATCTGTGCATTTCATTGTGTTTAAGTTTTACACCAATTAAAAAAACTAAATTACAAAAAAGGTAAATCAAATCCAAGAAAGCTATAAAAACTAACAGTATGGAAAATGGCAAACTTTGACAGAATATATGAATTGATTCAAGTTTTGGAAACATTGGCTTATGGAAAGGTGAAAAAAAGTAACATCCAAAGGAAATTAAGTGAATTTTGAAGCCTGACAATGACTCTTCCCAAGGGATTTCTCTCTTACCATTCTTTATTGAGATATCTCTTTGCCTGAGGCTAGAAGCCAGCAGTAAAGATCAATTACAATATTTATCTTTGTGTAAAGATGCATATAAAACTAAGTGAATTCAGTGAGGTGCTGTATATGAATTCTATATTAATAAGAAGCTTATTAATTAACACAAATAACAGTATGGTACTGGCACAAAGACAGAAATATAGATCAATGGAACAAAATAGAAAGCCCAGAGATAAATCCACACACCTATGGACACCTTACCTTTGACAAAAGAGGCAAGAATATATAATGGATTAAAGACAATCTCTTTAACAAGTGGTGCTGGGAAAACTGGTCAACCACTTGTAAAAGAATGAAGCTAGAACACTTTCTAACACCATACACAAAAATAAACTCAAAATGGATTAAAGATCTCAATGAAAGACCAGAAACTATAAAACTCCTAAAGGAAAACATAGGCAAAACACTCTCTGATATAAATCACAGCAGGATTCTCTATGACCCACCTCCTAGTATTCTAGGAGGAAATAAAAGCAAAATAAAAGCAAAAATAAACAAATGGGACCTAATTAAAATTAAAATCTTCTGCACAACAAAGGAAACGATAAGCAAGGTGAAAAGATAACCTTCAGAATGGGAGAAAATAATAGCAAATGAAGCAACTGACGAAGAATTAATCTAAAAAATATACAAGCAACACCTGTAGCTCAATTCCAGAAAAATAAACGACCCAACCAAAAAATGGGCCAAAGAACTAAACAGACATTTCTCCAAAGAAGACATACAGATGGCTAACAAAAACAAGAAAGATGCTCAACATCACTCATTATCAGTCAGTTCAGTTCAGTCACTCAGTCGTGTCCGACTCTTTGCGACCCCATGAATCCAGCACGCCAGGTCTCGCTATCCATCACCAACTCCCGGAGTTCACTCAGACTCGCGTCCATCGAGTCAGTGATGCCATCCAGCCATCTCATCCTCGGTCATCCCCTTCTCCTCCTGCCCCCAATCCCTCCCAGCATCACAGTCTTTTCCAATGACTCCACTCTTCACATGAGGTGGCCAAAGTACTGGAGTTTCAGCTTTAGCATCATTCCTTCCAAAGAAATCCCAGGACTGGTCTCCTTTAGGATGGACTGGTTGAATCTCCTTGCAGTCCAAGGGACTCTCAAGAGTCTTCTCCAACACCACAGTTCAAAAGCATCAATTCTTTGGTGCTCAGCCTTCTTCACAGTCCAACTCTGACATCAACACGTGACTACTGGAAAAACCATAGCCTTGACTAGACAGACCTTTGTTGACAAAGTAATGTCTCGGCTTTTAAATATGCTATCTAGGTTGGTCATAACTTTCCTTCCAAGGAGTAAGTGTCTTTTAATTTCATGGCTGCAATCACCATTTGCAGTGATTTTGGAGCCCCCCAAAATAAAGTCTGACACTATTTCCACTGTTTCCCCATCTGTTTCCCATGAAGTGATGGGACCAGATGCCATGATCTTCATTTTCTCAATGTTGAGCTTTAAGCCAACTTTTTCATTCTCCTCTTTCACTTTCATCAAGAGGCTTTTGAGTTCCTCTTCACTTTCTGCCATAAGGGTGGTGTCTTCTGCATATCTGAGGTGATTGGTATTTCTCCCGGCAATCTTGATTCCAGCTTGTGTTTCTTCCAGTCCAGCATTTCTCATGATGTACTCTGCATATAAGTTAAATAAGCAGGATGCCAATATTCAGCCTTGACATACTCCTTTTCCTATTTGGAACCAGTCTGTTGTTCCATGTCCAGTTCTAACTGTTGCTTCCTGACCTGCATATAGGTTTCTCAAGAGGCAGGTCAGGTAGTCTGGTATTCCCATCTCTTTCTGAATTTTCCACAGTTTATTGGGATCCACACAGTCAAAGGCTTTGGCATACTCAATAAAGCAGAAATAGATGTCTTTCTGGAACTCTCTTGCTTTTTCAATGATCCAGCAGATGTTGGCAATTTGATCTCTGGTTCCTCTGCCTTTTCTAAAACCAGCTTGAACATCAGGAAGTTCACGATTCACGTATTGCTGAAGCCTGGCTTGGAGAATTTTGAGCATTACTTTACTAGCATGTGAGATGAGTGCAACTATGCGGTAGTTTGAGCATTCTTTGGCATTGCCTTTCTTTTGGAATGAAAAGTGACCTTTTCCAGTCCTGTGGCCACTGCTGAGTTTTCCAAATTTGCTGGCATATTGAGTGCAGCACTTTCACAGCATCATCTTTCAGGATTTGAAATAGCTCGATTGGAATTCCATCACCTCCACTAGCTTTTTTCGCTGTGATACTTTCTAAGGCCCACTTGACTTCACATTCCAGGATGTAAATTACGCCTTTATTGGGGTTTCCCCTTGCCACAAGACAGGACAGAGTAAAGGATTTAGAACTTTGGCTACTTTGAATAATTCTAGAACACTCTGGGCTGGAGGAAGGGTCTTCATTTGGCTGGAACCTGGCCTGAGGATAATTTAGGGCAGGGGCAATGCTGGCTCAGTATTTTAGAATATGTTAAGAAGACAGCTGGGAGATGTGGAATTGGAATTGGTTAATGCATATGAAGGAGGTACCCTGGGCATCTTGAAGCACTGGCTAGCCTTCAGTGGGTTAGCCCCTCCCCAGACAAAAAGGTTTTTTAAAATGTCAAATCATCATGATATACATATATACATAGAGTCTGAGAAAGGAAGAACAATGAAAAAATTTTTTTGAAAACGTAAAGTAATGAAGGATCACTAACCCACAGATTAAAGAAAAGATAGAGTAATTACAGCAATTTGGAATTCATTTTAAGACTACATATGGAAATAGATACAAAAATGGATATTTTGTCATGCACAATGCTGCATGTTGTATCATGAAGAAGGTATACGATACATCACAGCATGTGTGCTCAGTTGCTCAGTCACATCAGACTCTCTGCAACCCCGTGGACTATAGTCCACCAGGCTCCTCTGTTCATGGGACTCTCCAGGCAAGAATACTGGAGTGGGTTGCTATTTCCTCCTCTAGGGGATCTTCTCAACCCAGGCATCAAACTCTTGTCTCCTGCATTGGTAGGTGGATCCTCTACTGAGCCACCTGGGAAGCCCCATACTATCTATTATAGAGAAGAAAACAAAAGAAGAGCAGGAAAGTAGGGAAAGATTACTTATTAGTATAAATGGTACTGTGATAAGCAGTGAGTGCAGGGAGAAAACATGTCTTTTTCCACCGCCCTTCTAAGTTCTCATTTGGGGCCCCTATAACAAAAGACAGAAGAAAAAGAGAAAAGCATGCAAAATTATCTAATGTAAGTTTTATGTGACTGGGGAGCCTCCATAGGAGATGAAGACCCAGAGAAGCAACTCAACCTCAGGGTTGTGACTCTGGGTGTGATTAGGCGTGGAAAGTCACAGGGATGTGACAGGACAGGAAGGGGCATGCGCTACACGTGGAGCCTGCTTCAGAGGACTCTCTGTGTCCTCTGTCTTTGGAGACAGAAGGCTCCTGTCCTCCACATACAGGGAAGACAACTCCCTCATGAGGCCCTTATGACCTGCTTCAGGGGAAGGTCAGAAAGTCCTTCCTACCTGGTGTTTCACAAACTCCTTCATCTGAGAACACTCAATACACCAAGGTGCTGTATTCTGGGGCAGCACGTCCTGAATCTTATCACTATAAGGCTGCTGCAATTTTTTATATTCTATCATTGTACCACATGTAAAAATAAATCCATATTCCCACAATAATAGCTAACATTTATGAAATGTTTCCTATTTTCCAAGCGCTGTGCTATGTACTTTATATAAATTGTCATGAGTAATTTTTATATTATAAGACTTTTTCATTCTTCCCATTTAACAGGAGGAAACTGAGAGCATAGAGAGTTAAGCAGCCAAATTGAAGGTCATAGCAGTGGTAGGTGACAGACCAGGACTCTATCCCCTTTACAAGTAAATATACGGTCGAAAATGTTTCAGTATGTATGGTAGAAAATAAGTAAATTATCCAGTAATTTCAAGAACAACGTGTTTATTTCCATTTTCCTCTCCATAAGAAGTCTTTGAAATTTCACGGCTTTGGGTCTGATTTGTAATATTTCACTATTATTTTATATTAAATCACTCTGCAATTATATTGGTAGTTTGTTGAGTTCAGCAGGACATTCAAAAGTCACACCAAAATGTCGGACAGACATTACACAGTCCTGTCTGATGCACTGCAAGATATCTACTGCCCTGAATCTTTGCTCAGGAGAACATCTTGTGAAAGTGAATGTTGCTCAGTCATGTCCAACTCTTCGCGACCCCATGGACTATACAGCCCATGAAATTCTCCAGGTCAGAATACTGGCTGCTGCTGCTGCTGCTGCTGCTAAGTCGCTTCAGTTGTGTCCGACTCTGTGCCACCCCATAGACGGCAGCCCACCGGGCTCCCCCATCCCTGGGATTCTCCAGGCAAGAACACTAGAGTGGGTTGCCATTTCCTTCTCCAATGCATGAAAGTGAAAAGTGAAAGTGAAGTCGCTCAGTCGTGCCTGACTCTTAGCGACCCCATGGACTGCAGCCTACCAGGCTCCTCCACCCATGGGATTTTCCAGGCAAGAGTACTGGAGTGGGGTGCCATTGCCTTCTCCGCAGAATACTGGAGTGGGTAACTTCTCCCTTCTCCAGGGGATCTTCCCAACCCAGGGACAGAATCCAGGTCTCCCGCATTGCAGGTGGATTCTTTACCAGCTGAGCCACAAGGGAAGCAGAATGTCTTGTATTCTCCCAAACACCTCCACACATTCCTAAAATATCTCTTTGGGCAGTGTCTCTCAAACTACCTGTGGTAAAAAACCAGTTACTTTCCCCAACTCCATAATCTGTCCAATATTTATACCTTTATTTAAAAAAAAAAGTCACTAGGGGAAAATGAAACAAAAAATTAAAACATACAGAATATAAGTTCCATTTTATTGCATTTGACTGACAAAAATTACCATGCAAATGTCTAAATGGTTACTGTCAGTTTTTGCTCTTATCTCATTGCAGGCCAATAAATAGATAGTTTACAGACCAGTTCTGGTTCGTGGGCCACATTTTGAATAGCACTGACCTAGAGACAGTACCACCTTTGCTGAAAATCACTAGTAAAAATAAAGCAATACATAAGAATGGTAGTTAATATTACCTTTAAAATTTTTATGCTAAATATCCTCTAGTAGAGACTGAAACAAACAATAGTATCCAGATAAACAACCCTGCACTACTTCACATACTCCTGTCTAAATCTTCAGACGTGCACACAAGTCCTAGTTCGTTCCTTTTTTAAAGGGCAACCTTGTCTTCTGATGTTGAATTTCTCTTTGCAAAGGTGCATCTACAATATTTACAGAGTGAAAAGTCCAGATCCTTTTACAAGCAAAAAGCTAAAGGATAAAAACAAAATTTGATTTTAACAGGACTCATAAAAATATACATACATGGAACACGAAAATGATGGTCCTCTCACTGCCTGTCCACGTGGAGGTTCCTGCCCATCAGCCTTTCCCGTTTCCCCATGTCACACTTGACTTCCTGAGAGTTCACCCTGTGCCTGTCCCATCACTCAACACAGGAAGGACCACAAGGATAGGTTTTGCTTTCGATCATGGTCCACTTACTTATGATACTAATACATTACTTGTCCAGAAGAATTTGTTTTAAAGCATTGACTCCTTTTCTTTTTTAGTGGTGTCCTATTGAGAATATTGTCACATGAGAACACTGTCAAGGCTTCTCCTATTCTAACCATAGCTTTGACAGTAAGTAGAGTTAAATATCTCTCCACACACAATGTATAGAATGACATTAAATTTTTAAAATTGCTTTAAAATGCTATTAACTTTACAAACTTTCATTAAAAAGATTCAAACAAATGTCTGATGTTGTTCTCTACTTAACTTTAAGGTAAAGTCCACAATGAGCTGTGAATTTTAATTATTTCAATTTTCTATGAAGATTTCACACATGACATAAAATATTTTAGTATGAGAAATATTAAAATATGAGTATGTATAAATAAAGGCAATTGTTTATTTCTTAACGTAAAATTTTTATCATCTAATATCTGAAAATTCTATTATACTGATATAAGCAACATAAATATTAACCATAAAAATTAAAATATTAACCATTAATATTAAATATAAATACTAAATTCCTAGTGTCAACCAAACACTTAGAATAAAAAAATCAATTATGTCATTTTGATTTAGAATATTAATTTTCTTTTAAAATTGTATTAATCAGACTGAATTTGAATTCTGTATATTTAATAAAACACGATCTTACCCTTTTCTTGGCCACCACAGTAACTTTGCCAGCTGCTTTGGATTTGTCTGTAAGGTAATAAAGAATGGCTGCTTCAGAAAAGTGCCTACACTCCTGTTCAAGTAAATGCAACATTACATAGAATTTTCTACTTTCTCATACCATGAATGTGTTTTCTGTGGTCCTTTCAATAAAAATGCTAACAAACTCAGCTCCCAGAGTTGATTATAAAACAAAGTAATCCAAAAGTAACATCAGGGATTCCTCTACTTATTTGACAAACCTCTGCCCCTAAATCTGATTGGCTGGCTGGATGCCCTCCAGCAAGCATCCAGTGCATTTCATTTCTAGGCTCCAGTCAGCCCGAGTGCCCTGGGGTATGTAGGATCAGGAATTAAATCCCGGTTACTTCTACATGCACATCTTACTACATGCCAGACAAGGAATAAAGACTTCAAAGAGACAACGTCTTATTTAATCAAGGTGCGTGCCCTGTCTCCACTTCACAGCCTGAGGTTTTGCAATGGGCCCCATTCGGAGCCCCAAATGGGGCTGCCAATAGTGCCGTCAAGAAAGACGCAGAAAGAGTGAAGAGGCTAATCAAACAAGAGTACAGCTAATCTTGAACAACATGGGTATTTAGAGTGCTAACCCCTTGTGCAGTCAAAAATCCACATATAACTTTTGATTCCCCTAAAATTTAATGACTTGTAGCCTACTGTTAACTGGAAGCCTTACTGATAATATAAACAGTTGACTAACACATATCATATATGTTACTATGTATTATATACTATATTCTTACAATAAAGTAAGCCAGAGAAAAGAAAATGTCTTTAAGCAAATCATGAAAGGAAAAAATATTTACAGAACTATACTGTATATATATATCAATGCTGTAAGTTTGTGATTTGTTTTTAAGATAAATCATCTATCTGTCACCACCTATAGCAATTTTGTCTTCTATGATACAAAATACTGTAGATGTCACATGTATTACTAACACTAGACATCAAATATGAAAAGATAATATGAAAACAAAATTAATGTTTCATGAAGAAACAGTAACATGGCTGCCCAGTGTAATGGATATGATTGCTCACGGTAGCCCAGCCTCTACGTTAATGGATAAACCATAATACCATTTTTATGGCAGACTATATTATGGTCACATTCATAAGACAGAATGGGACACACTTATATTTTTTAAAACCCCTTACCTGTGATGATAGGCTGATATGCAGTTTCCCCAATTATTAGAGAGAGGGGTACTGTATGTAATGTAATTCTTTGTAAGCAAAGTTGTAAGACAGTAAGAAAACTAACACATCATTAATTTTGTGTTAACTATCACTCACCTTTTGCCTATGTAAGGCTCGTCTATTCACTTCAATATAAGTCTTACACACAATGTTCTACATGATGAATACCTGGGCATTAATGGTGAGGACACAGAGTGCCATACAGTACTCCACTGCAAGTATTAGACTTTCACACGAGGATACAAAACAAATACATTTATGGACTGTATGGCATGATGATTATTCACTATTCATTGAGTAGAAGTAGGTCATCATAAAGGTTTTCTTCCTCATTAGCTTCGTTTTGACTAGGCTGTGGAGGAGGAGGAGAAAGGGCTGGACTTTCTTATGGTGGCAGAGGAGGTGGAGGGGGTGCAAGGGGAGACAGGATAGACAGGCTCACTTGGTGTCACTTTATAGAAACGCGCCTTCATTTTTGTCTGGCTTTTTTGCATTCTCATTTCTCCAAAATGATACTAACACTTCTTCCACCATTTGCTTCGGTTTCAGTGCCTGTATCATAGAAGAGTCCATGATGTAAAAAGTCAAAACCAGGCTTCAGTAATCTGAAACCTTCTGCCAGACTGTCTGATGTCAATTTGTTTTCTGGCACTGCTTCTTCTACATCTTCTTCCTCATAATCTGGCCCTGATTCAGAAGCAGTTATCTGTTAATTCCTCTGGTGTGCTGTCTTGAATTTCTCCAAGGTCTGGAAACTCATCACCTGCTACTCTTTTTGTCATATCCACAACCTCTTTCATGATGTCCTCAACTGGCTCCATTGTAAGTCCTGTGAAGTCATACACATCTGCTCAGTTTTCTCCAGCAGGGATTTACTATTTCAGGCTTGATGGGCTTCATGGATTTTTCTGTAACAATGGCATCTTCAATGGTGTAATCAATCCTTCCAGACTTTCACAATGTTCTATCAGGGTTCTCTTCTAGAGTGTTGACAATCCTTTCCATGTGTAACAAGCCTTAAAAGTCCTATGATCCCTAATCTACAGATTGAATTCAGTTCAGTTCAGTCACTCAGTTGTGCCCGACTTTTTGTGACCCCAAGGACTGCAGCACACCAAGCTTCCCTGTCCATCACCAACTCCTGGAGTTTGCTCAAACTCGTGTCCATCGAGTTGGTGATGCCATCCAACCATCTCATCCTCTGTCATCCCCTTCTCCTGCTGCCTTCAATCTTTCCCAGCATCAGGGTCTTTTCTAGTGAGTCAGGTTTTTACCTCAGTGGCCAAAGGACTGGAGCTTCAGCTTCAGCATCAGTCCTTCCAATGAATATTCAGTGTTGATTTCCAACGGACTCTCAAGAGTCTTCTCCAACACCACAGTTCAGAAGCATCAATTCAACACTGCTCAGCTTTCTTTATGGTTCAACTCTCACATTCAGACATGACTACTGGAAAAACCATAGTTTTGACTAGGACCTTTGCAGGCAAAGTAATGTCTCTGCTACTTAATATTCTGTTCCAGTTGGTCATAGCTTTTCTTCCAAGGAGCAAGTGTCTTTTAATTTCATGGCTGCAGTCACCATCTGCAGTGATTTTGGAGCCTAAGCAAATATAGCCTGTCACTGTTTCCACTGTTTCCCCATCTATTTGCCATGAAGTGATGGGACTGCATGCCATGATCTTCGTTTTCTGAATGTTGAGCTTTAAGCCAGCTTTTTCAGTCTCCTCTTTCACCTTCATCATGAGGCTCTTCAGTTCCTCTTCATTTTCTGCCAAAAGGGTGGTGTCATCTGCATATCTGAGGTTACTGATGTTTCTCCCAGCAATTCAGAGACTGAATAAGAGAAGACGTGTTTGGAAGGCAAGCAGACCACTTTGACACCCTCAGTGCTGACTGGTACTTGCTTCTTTTCTTTACTAACAAATATCTTTTGCAGCATTTTTTTTTTTCTAGAATAGGACACTTTCATCTGCATTAAAAATCTGTTCAGGCAGGCAGGCATCCCTTCTCCTCAGTGACTTTTTTAATGGTATCTGGGAACTCATCTCCTGCCTTTTGGTCAGCAGAAGCTGCTTCTCTTGTTATCTTGACATTTCTTAAGCCCAATCTCTTTCTAAAATTATCAAATCATCCTTTGCAGGCAGTAAATTCTCCAATTCAGATCCCTCACCTTCCTTTTGCTTTACGTTGTCATTTAATAACCTCACTTTTTCTTGAATCATACTAGAGTCTAAGGTATGCCTTTTTGATAGCAAATCTGTACTCACATTCAGGCTGCAATTTCAATGCAAGGTAAAAAGGGCATTGCACTAAAGTGAAAGGTTTTGGTGCATGCTAGTGTAGCAATGGCGCTCCACTCCAGCACTCTTGCCTGGAGAATCCCATGGACGGAGGAGCCTGGTGGGTTGCCGTCTATGGGGTCGCACAGAGTCAGACACGACTGAAGTGACTTAGCAGCAGCAGCAGCAGTATAGCCAAAGTGATAGCTTCACAAATTTCCTTTTGTTTCACTTTTTTACCATGGTTGGATTCTTCCATCTTGAAATGGTGGCAACTTCAGTTGCAGACCTCAGTCTATAGTCCATATCAAGTAATTCTGTTTTTCCTTGGAACGTCATGACTTATTTCCTGGGTGCACTTTCAGCATCATTAGTGGCACTTCGTGGGTTCTATGGTATTGTTCAGGGCTTATGGTATTGCATGGAAAATATGTGAGAACTGCAAGACAACACTTTCCACTGTGATACGGAACTTTAGCGGAGAGATGAAGTGCTCGTGCAGAGGTGACCCATGTCACAGCATTTGCACAGGTGTGCACTACATCTGTGCTCACTGTGACAGCAGCAGGAGGTAGCTGGGAAAGTATTAACATAGCACTATGTGTGCACAACACTTACCTGTATGCAATCATGGTTTAATACTGCGTTTTTATGTTTGTTTACATTACATCTGGCTACAAATGGCACCATATACAATCTGTGTCTATGTACATTTTAATAAGTTTTAATCTTTATAATATATTTGTGTGTATTTCATGGTAGTAAATGATTAAAATAGCCTGCTATCTACATATAATTTAATCACTTATGATATACACTTTTCTCAAATTTTTTTAGGTTATGCAGTTCATCTGTAAATTTTTTGAAATTGTCACCAATCTCACCACATTTTTCATATATTTATTAAGTGAATTCACTGAAATCTGTGTATTGGTGAACCAGCTGAGTTTCAACTCATGTCGTTCAAGGGTCAACTGTATAGAAAATTATTTAAAGATCATTTTGATATGTGCAAAACATGTATGTGTGTGTATTAGTAAAAATCATTGGCACAACTCATCTTTTTTTTTAAAATGTTCAATCTGGAATTCCATAATTGAATAGATTCTATGTAAATATTTATCCATAGATCTGTTTTAGAAACCTTAATACTGTGGTAATGAAAAATGAAAAGGCAAAATGATAGGATACTGAAAGAGGAACTCCCCAGGTCAGTAGGTGCCAAACACGCTACTGGAGATCAGTGGAGAAATAACTCCAGAAAGAACAAAGGGATGCAGCCAAAGCAAAAACAATACCCAGCTGTGGATGTGACTGGTGATAGAAGCAAGGTCCAATGCTGTAAAGAGCAATATTGCATAAAACCTGGAATGTCAGGTCCATGAATCAAGGCAAATTGGAAGTGGTCAAACAAGAGATGGCAAGGGTGAACATTGACATTCTAGGAATCAGCAAACTAAAATGGATTGGAATGGGTGAATTTAACTCAGATGACCATTATATCTACTACTGCGGGCAGGAATCCCTCAGAAGAAATGGAGTAGCCATCATGGTCAACAAAAGAGTCCAAAATGCAGTACTTGGATGCAATCACAAAAACGACAGAATGATCTCTGTTCATCTCCAAGGCAAACCATTCAATATCACAGTAATCCAAGTCTATGCCCCAACCAGCAATGCTGAAGAAGCTGAAGTTAAACGGTTCTATGAAGACCTAAAAGACGTTCTAGAACTAACACCCAAAAAAGATGTCCTTTTCATTACAGGGGACTGGAAGGCAAAAGTAGGAAGTCAAGAAACACCTGGAGTAACAGGCAAATTTGGCCTGGGAATGAGAAATGAAGCAGGGCAAAGACTAATAGAGTTTTGCCAAGAAAATGCACTGGTCGTAGCAAACACCCTCTTCCAACAACACAAGAGAAGACTCTACACATGGACATCACCAGATGGTCAACACCGAAATCAGATTGATTATATTCTTTGCAGCCAAAGATGGAGAAGCTCTATACAGTCAGCAAAAACAAGACCAGGAGCTGACTGTGGCTCAGATCATGAACTCCTTATTACCAAATTCAGATTAAATTGAAGAAAGTAGGGAAAACCACTAGACCATTCATGTACGACCTAAATCAAATCCCTATGATTATACAGTGGAAGTGAGAAATAGATTTAAGGGCCTAGATCTGATAGATAGAGTGCCTGATGAACTATGGAATGAGGTTCCTGACACTGTACAGGAGACAGGGATCAAGACCATCCCCATGGAAAAGAAATGCAAAAAAGCAAAATGTCTGTCTGGGGAGGCCTTACAAATAGCTGTGAAAAGAAGAGAGGTGAAAAACAAAGGAGAAAAGGAAAGATATAAGCATCTGAATGCAGAGTTCCAGAGAAGAGCAAGAAGAGATAAGAAAGCCTTCTTCAGTGATCATTGCAAAGAAATGGAGGAAAACAACAGAATGGGAAAGACTAGAGATCTCTTCAAGAAAATTAGAGATACCAAGGGAACATTTCATGCAAAGATGGGCTCGATAAAGGACAGAAATGGTATGGACCTAATAGAAGCAGAAGACATTAAGAAGAGGTAACAAGAATATACAGAGGAATTGTACAAAAAAGATCTTCATGACCCAGATCATCACGATGGTGTGATCACTCATCTAGAGCCAGACATCCTGGAATGTGAAGTCAAGTGGGCCTAAGGAAGCATCACTATGAACAAAGCTAGTGGAGGTGATGGAATTCCAGTTGAGCTATTTCAAATTCTGAAAGATGATGCTGTGAAAGTGCTGCACTCAATATGCCAGCAAATTTGGAAAACTCAGCAGTGGCCACAGGACTGGAAAAGGTCAGTTTTCATTCCAATCCCAAAGAAAGGCAATGCCAAAGAATGCTCAAACTATTGCACAATTGCACTCATCTCACATGCTAGTAAAGTAATGCTCAAAATTCTCCAAGCCAGGCTTCAGCAATACGTGAATCGTGAACTTCCTGATGTTCAAGCTGGTTTTAGAAAAGGCAGAGGAACCAAAGATCAAATTGCCAACATCTGCTGGATCATGGAAAAAGCAAGAGAGTTCCAGAAAAACATCTATTTCTGCTTTATTGACTATGCCAAAGCCTTTGACTGTGTGGATCACAATAAACTGTGGAAAATTCTGAAAGAGATGGGAATACCAGACCACCTGACCTGCCTCTTGAGAAATCTGTATGCAGGTCAGGAAGCAACAGTTAGAACTGGACATGGAACAACAGACTGGTTCCAGATAGGAAAAGGAGTACGTCAAGGGGGTATATTGTCACCCTGCTTATTTAACTTATATGCAGAGTACATCATCAGAAATGCTGGAGTGGAAGAAACACAAGCGGGAATCAAGATTGCTGGGAGAAATATCAATAACCTCAGATATGCAGAAGACACCACCCTTATGGCAGAAAGTGAAGAGGAACTCAAAAGCCTCTTGATGAAAGTGAAAGAGGAGAGTGAAAAAGTTGGCTTAAAGCTCAACATTCAGAAAACGAAGATCATGGCATCTGGTCCCATCACTTCATAAGAAATAGATGGGGAAACAGTGGAAACAGTGTCAGACTTTATTTTTGGGGGCTCCAAAATCACTGCAGATGGTGATGGCGGCCATGAAATTAAAAGACGCTTACTCCTCAGAAGAAAAGTTATGACCAACCTAGACAGCATATTCAAAAGCCGAGACATTACTTTGCCAACTAAGGTCCATGTAGTCAAGGCTATAGTTTTTCCAGTGGTCATGTATGGATGTGAGGGTTGGGCTGTGAAGAAAGTTGAGTGCAAAGAATTGATGTGTTTGAACTGTGGTGTTGGAGAAGACTCTTGAGAGTCCCTTGGACTGCAAGGAGATCCAACCAGTCCATTCTGAAGGAGATCAGCCCTGGGATTTCTTTGGAAGGAATGATGCTAAAGCTGAAACTCCAGTACTTTGGCCACCTCATGCGAAGAGTTGACTCATTGGAAAAGACTCTGATGCTGGGAGGGATTGAGGGCAGGAGGAGAAGGGGACGACAGAGGATGAGATGGCTGGATGGCATCACGGACTTGATGGACGTGAGTCTGAGTGAACTCTGGGAGTTGGTGATGGACAGGGGGTCCTTGCGTGCTGCGATTCATGGGGTCGCAAAGAGTCAGACACGACTAAGCGACTGAACTGAACTGAAACATATATACTATATATATACACATAAACATAAACATATATATATATACACACACACACACACACTTTTTTTTTCTCTGTTTGCCATTGGTGTCTTGTTTTACCCTCTAGGGGTTGTTTCATATATACTCTTATTTTTTCTGATATATCTGTTAGTTTTCTAAATCGTTTTTATTTTTATTCTCTGTTATTGTTCTGCTTCTTTTTATTTTTTATTATTTTTTTCTTCTTTGCTACTGAAGTTTGCTTTTACCCTCCAGAGCCTGTTTCATATAGATTTATATCTTTTCTAACATATCTGTTAGTATTTTAAATTTATTTTGTATTTTATTCTCTGTTATTGATCTGCTCCTTTATTTTTCATTTTTTTTTTTTTTTTTTTTTTTTTTTTTTTTTTTTTTTTTTTTTTTTTTTTTTTTTTTTTTTTTTTTATTGATCTGCTCCTTTATTTTTCATTTTTTTTTTTTTTTTTTTGATGCACCCTGCATCTTGCAGTATCGTAGCTCACAGGCCAGGAAACAAGCCTGAGCTCCTGTGGTGGGAGCACTGATTTCAAACTGCTAGACTAACCCAGAGTATCAGGCCTCAGGGAATATTAATCAGGATGAGGTATCCCAGAGGTCCACATCTCAACACCAAGACCCCACTTCACCCCAGTGCCCACAAACTCCACTGCTGGAAACCTCAGGCCAAACAATTAGTAAGAAACGAACATAGATCCACCCATCAAAAAAAAAAAAAAAAAAGCATGAGATGACAAAAACTATGACAAGCACTGAAAATGAAATTGATCAAAAATCTTCCAACAAACAAAAGACCAGCACCAGAAGGCTTCACAGGTGAATTCTATCCTGTTCAAATTCTTCCCAAAAACTGCAGAGGGAACACTCCCAAACTCATTTTACAAGGCCACCATCACCCTGGTACCAAAACCAGACATGGAAATCACAAAAAAAGAAAACTTCAGGCCAATATCACTAATGAATATAGATCTAAAAATCCGCAAAAATATACTAGCAAAAAGAATCTAACAACATGTTAAAAGGATCATACACCATGATCAAGTGGGGTTTATCCAAGGGATGCAAGGATACTTCAATATATGTAAATCAGTGGGATATACCATATTAACAATTTGAAAGATAAAAGGCTTCTGATAAAAGATAAAAATCACATGATAATCTTAATAGATTTAGAAAAATCTTTCAACAAAATTCAATACCCATTTATGTTAAAAAAAAAATAAATCTCTCCAGAAAATGAACAGGGAAGGAACCTACCTCAACATAACAAGGGCCACGTACAACAAACACACAGCAAGCATTATTCCAATGGTGAAAAACTGAAAGCATTTCCTCTAAGATCAGGAACAAGGTAAGAGGGCACACTCTCACCACTGTTATTCAACATAGTTTTGGAAGTCCTAGTCACGGCAATCAGAGAAGAAGGGGGAGGGAGGTGGGAGGGGGGTTCATGTTTGGGAACGCATGTAAGAATTAAAGATTTTTAAATTTAAAAAAAAATAAAAAATAAAAAATAAAATAAAAAAACTAATTAAATAAACAAACAAACAAAAAAAAAGAAAAACAAATAAAAGGAATACAGATTGGAAAAGAAGTAAAACTCTGTCTACAGATGACAAGATAATGTATGTATACAGAAAATCCTAAAGTTGCCACCAGAAAATTACTAGAGCTAATCAGTGAATTTAGTAAAGTCTCAGGATACAAAATTAATACACAGAAATTGTTTGCATTCCTATACACTAATAATGAAAAATCAGAAAGAGAAATTAAGGAAACAATCCCATTCATCATTGCAACAAACAGAATAAAATACCCAGGAATATTCCAACTGATGAAAGAACGATCTCCAGTATACACAAGTAGTTCAATATCAGAAAAGCAAGCAACCCAGTCAAAAAATGGGCAGAAGACCTAAACTGACATTTCTCCAAAAAAGACAGACAGATGGCTAAAAGACACATGAAAAAATGCTCTACATCACTCATCATGAGAGAAATGCAAATCAAAACTATGATGAGGTATCACCTCACATTGGTCAGAATGGTAATCATCAAAAAATCTACAAATAATAAATGCTGCAGAGGATGTGGAGAAAAGAGAACCTTCTTGCACTGTTGGTGGGAATGTAAATTGATACAGCCACTATGGAGAACAGTATGGAAATTCCTTAGAAAACTAAGAATGAAGTTACTATATGACCTTTGAAATTTAAAGAAGTATTCCTAGGTATTTTATTCTGTTTGTTGCAATGGTGAATGGGATCATTTCCTTAATTTCTCTCCTTAGGTAGGTTTATTCCTAGGATAAAAACCTGTAAAAGACCTGTATACAGAAAACTATGATACTGATGAAAGAAATTAAAGATGACACAAACAGATGGAGAGATATATCACATTCTAGGATTGGAAGAATCAACATTGTGAAAATAACTATACTAGCCAAAGCAATCTACAAAATCAATACAACCCCTATCAAATTACCAATGGCATTTTTCACAGAACTAGAATAAAATATTTCACAATTTGTATGAGAACACAAAAGACCCCAAATAGCCAAAGCAATCTTGAGAAAGAAAAATGGAGCTGCAGGAATCAATGTTCCTGATTTCAGACTGCACAACAAAGCTATAGTAATCAAGATAGTATGGTACTGGCCAAAAACAGAAATATGGATCACTGGAAGAAGACAGAAAGCCTAGAATAAAACACACACACCTATGGGCACCTTATCTTTGACAAAGCAGTCAAGAATATACAATGGAAAGATAGCTTTTTCAATAAGTGGTGCTGGGAAACCTGGATAGCTACGTGTAGAAGAATGAAATTAGAAAACTTCATAACACCATACACAAAAATAAACTCAAAATGGATTAAAGACCCTAATGTAAGCGCAAACTATAAGACTTTTAAAAAGAAAACATAGGCAGAACACTTTTTGACATAAATCACAGAAAGATCCTCTTTGACTCACCTCCAAGAATAATGGAAATAAAAACAGAAATAAACAAATGGGACCTAATTAAACTTAAAAGCTTTTGCACAGTAAAGAAGCTATAAACAAGATGAAAAGACAACCCTCAGAATGGGAGAAAATAACTGCAAAAGAAGCAACTGACAAAGGATCAAATTCCAGAATATACAAGCAGCTCATGCAGCTCAATATCAGAAAATCAAATAACCCAATCAAAAAATGTGCAGAAGACTTCAACCGACATTTCTCCAAAAAAGACATACAGATGGCTAACAAACAATAAATACTGGAGAGGACGTGGAGAAAAGAGAACCTTCTTGCACTGTTGGTGGGAATGTAAATTGATACAGCCATTATGGAGAACACTATGGAAATTCCTTAGAAAACTAGGAATGAAGCTACCATATGACCTTTGAAATTAAAAGACACTTGCTTCTTGGAAGAAAAGCTATGACAAACCTAGACAGTGTATTAAAAGCAGAGACATCACTTTGCTACCAAAGGTCCGTACAGTCAAAGATATGTTTGTTTCAGTAGTCATGTATCAATGTGACAGCTGGACCATAAAAAAAGGCTGAGCATCAAGAAATAATGCTTTTGAATTGTGGTGCTAGAGAAGACTCATGAGAATCCCATGGACCTCAAAGAGAACAAACCAGTCAATCCTAAAAGAAATCAACCCTGAATATTCATTGGAAGGATGTATGCTGAAGCTGAACCTCTAATACTTTGGTCAACTGATGTGAAGACCCTGATGCTAGGAAAGATTGAGGGCAGGAGGAAAAGGGGGCAACAGAAGATGAGATGGTTGGATGGCACCACCGACTCAATGGCCATGAGTTTGAGCAAGCTCTGAGTGAAGGACAAGGAAGCTTGGTGTGGTGTGGTCGATGGGGTCGCAAAGAGTCAAATAGGACTTAGTGCCTGAACAACAACAACAACAACAACAACAATATGACGCAGCAATCCCACTACTCGGCATATACCCTGAGAAAATAATAATTCAAAAAGGCACTTGTACCAATGTTCATTGCAGCACTACCAACAATAGACAGGACATGGAAGCAATCTAGATGTCCATTAACAGATGAATGGATAAAGAAATTGTGGTACATATATACAGTGGAATATTACTCAGCCATAAAAAGGAATGAATTTGATTCAGTTGAATTGACGTGGATGAACTTACAGCCCATTTTACAGTGTGAAATAAGTCAGAAAGAGAAAAACAATTGTCATATATTAATTCATACATATGAAATCTAGAAAAATGGTACTGATTAACCTATTTGCAGGGCAGGAATAGAGACAGAGATGTAGAGACAGACTTGTAGACACGGTGGCAGAAGGCAAGGATAAGATGAGAGAGTAGCTTTGAAATATATACTTTACCACAGGTAAATACACAGCCAGTGAGAAGGTGCTATATGACACAGGGAGCTCAGCCTGGTGATCTGTTAAGACCTAGAAAGGTGAGAAGGTGGGGTGGGAGGGAGGCTCAAGAGGGAGGTTCAAAAGGGAGGGGATATGTGTATACATAGAACTGAACTGAACTAAGAGCCTCCCTGGTGCCTCAAGCAGTAAAGAATCCTCCTGAAATGCAGGAGACCTGGGTTCGATCCCTGGGTCAGGAAAACATCCTAGAGAAAGGAATGGCTACCCACCCCAGTATTCTTGCCTGAAGAATACCAGGAACAGAGGAGCCTGGCAGGCTACAGACCATGAAGTTGCAAACAGTCAAATATGACTGAGTGACTAAGCACACACACACAGCTGGTTCACGTTGCTGCACGGTAGAAACCAACATAACACTAGCAGTAAAGCAGTTATCCTTCAATTAAAATTAAAATTAAATAAGGAACGAAAGAGATTTATCAGTATGGGAATATAATCACAATGAGCATGTAAAACAAACAGGATAAGAGTAAATAAATGCTTGCCTTCTAAGAGCAAATTTTGCAGTAAAAAATTATTTTCACAAAACAGAAAACTAGAGGAGTAGGTTATTATATTTATACCTATAACTGGCTGCCAGGTGTAAATTTCCCTTTTTCCTATGTTCAGCTGGTGCTTGAAATAACCCGTTCTGGAGTATATGTTTCCTTCCTGATGAACGTACAAGATGACCCACCACCACAGATGATTCTTCAGCTAGGAAAAATACCCAACTCTTTTGCAAATTCATAGTCATCTTAGGTCACAGAACTTTTTTCCTTGTCTTGCAGCTTCTTCGATACATATCTAAGCACTCTGCAAGACCAGGATATGCCTTGAGGCAGGGACCATTTTTCAATGCAGCAGGTGCTCAGTTTTTTTACATTTAATAAAAGTATACGGATTTTATGCAAAATAGTATATGGATCTGAAATATACATTGTACCCAAACAAATTAATATAATTAACTGAAACACACAGAATATTTACATGGCATAAGTCACTATACTAGACAATGTAAAATATAAAACACTACACACTGTCACTCAGATCTTTAGTTTCTTAACTGATGAAGCAGGAGTAATATATTGGTATACTGTGATTTAAATACTATAATCTATATAAAATAACGTTCCTAAAACAATGTCTGGTAGATTTTAGATAACAATGTTCTCTTCCATTTTAGCTAATTGATGTGTGTGTGTGTGTGTATGTGTGTGTGTGTGTGTGTGTGTGTGTTAGAGAGTGAGGGAGAGATCTTAACCCTTGTAATACTAGGAAAAATAGTTTGTCAGTAATATATTTCACTATTGTCTCATCTTTTCAAGTAATTTCATCATTCTTCCATTTAAATAATTATTTGTCTTTCAAACAGTTGGGAATAATTGATGAGCAATGATAAAATAGCAAAATATTTCGAAAGGGAAAAATAAGATGGTTGAAATTCCACAATGCATTTCAGATTTAAGGGCCCAGTGAGACCTGGTAGTAGTTACAATATAGAACATGCTTTGTTGAATAAAAAAAAAATTTCCCTGTTCTTCTGAAGCCCTCTGACAATAATAAAAATCACAATGAAATGCTAATCTGTACAAATAGCTAAAACTGCACAAAAAGACTAAAACTGGATCCAAAAGACCCTGATCATATATTGAGAGTTAATGATGATAGAATAGAATTGACGTTTCTTCTCAAAACGTAAGCAATTCTTAAGTAAAACATCCAGTAGGGAGATGAATTGGGAACAGAAACATCCAAACTGTTGTTCAAGTACTTTTTACACTCAAAAGTTGCAGAATTGTCTCCCAATGCAACAGAACCACTCTAATTCAAATGTCAAAGGAAAACGCTGATGCAACACTTTAAAACATAACAATCACTAGTGATTTCTCTGTTAATAACACTATGTCTGTGTTCAACTTCAGCAGCATTTACTATTTTCTAAGAGTTGAATTCTCCCTAGTGAGAAAGGTTTAATTTCCTCCCTTCAGAAATCTCTGTATGTAAGAACCCTGACATACAGAGTGAAAAGCAGTTAACAGGAAATGTAGATTTGGACAATTAAAAGGACCTTTACTTCTCTTCTGAACTATATCCACATCATATTTTTAAAGTATAAAAGAGGAGCTTCATGTAGAAAATAAAAATGTTCCAAATGAGTAGAGGTGGTTATGCATCATGAATTATAACAGATGTTAACATTTTTATTTACAACCATATGAGAGGGAAGTTAGGGTTAGAAAGAAAGCCGAGTGCCAAAGAATTGATGCTTTTGAACTGTGGTGTTGGAGAAGACTCTTGAGAGTCCCTTGGACTGCAAGGAGATACAACCAGTCCATCCTAAAGGTCCTGGGTGTTCACTGGAAGGACTGATGCTAAAGCTGACACTCAAATACTTTGGCCACCTCATGCGAAGAATTCACTCACTGGAAAAGACCTTGATGCTGGGCGGCACTGGGGGCAGGAGAAGAAGGGGACGACAGAGGATGAGATGGCTGGATGGCATCACGGACTCGATGGACATGAGTCTGGGTAAACTCTGGGAGTTGGTGATGGACAGGGAGGCCTGGAGTGCTGCGATTCATGGGGTCGCAAAGAGTCGGACATGACTGAGCGACTGAACTGAACTGAAAACCTGGAAGCAACCAGGATGTTTTCAATGGGTTGGTTCAGTTCAGTTTAGTCGCTCAGTCGTGGGTGAGTGGATAAATAAACTGTGGTACACACAAACAATGGAATATAACTGGGAGTAGAGAAATCCTCACAGCTACTGGAATGAAATAAATGGTTTGCCTCTAAGCAACTAACCTTTTAAGTAACTGACCTTCTGTAAAATATTTGAATAATGGTTAATTATCTCTCAAACCTACTTGGAATACCATAAGAAGCTGTATACATCCTAGAATTCACTCTAGAAGCTAAGCAGGCACAGGACTAAATTCTCTTTTGGAGGCAGTAAAGAGGGAGTATGAAGTGAGTGAGCCTGTGACACAAAGACTTAACTCCTAGAAGTCTCTTCATGCCCGTCAATTTGGGAAACTTCAGGCACAAAATGAGAGTCCTTAGGCACATGGCTTTCTATAATCAGGCTGAATTATACAAATTCTGCATGCGAAAACCATCAGACTTTCATAAAGAAAATGGTTTGTTGCTGCAAAATCAGTCAGAAATAACCCCGTTCCAGGTCTCTGGACACGTAAGAATGCCAAAGGATGCAGACATGAACACCCTGGCACACACAGCAACAGCAAAGGAAGAATAACCTACTGAGACCAGGCTACTGCTAGCGTGGAATGGCTGCAATATAACTTTCAAAAAGAAAAAGACGCCACATTACCACAAAATATTAATGTTGAAAAAAACTAAATATTTCAGTTTATTCTGGTTACACAGAGAAATGTATGGCCCATGCAAAGCACAAAATTGTATTTGTGACAATAAAGTGAGTTCAACCTTTATTGCTAATAAACAGATACATTATATTTTCAGCTTAAGGAATAAAATCACATTTGTGGTAATAAAAGTCTTGACCACAGGAGTTTGCTTATCATTCTTTTTCCATTCTTTTCAAATCTATTTATGTGCTTTAAAATCTAAACTTAGGTGGCTAGGTTAATATTTAAACTTTTTCTCAAATAAAATGTGTTTATATATGTTTTAAACTTTCCTACAGGAGAAAAAATATCACTCTTACTTTAAAATTCAGTAAGCACAAAAGACCAGATCCTCCCTTAGAAAAATCTGCTTTAGAACTTAAGGTGGAGAAAATCAGAAGGTGCCTTGTAAGAAAAAAATATATATCCTTATGATCACTAAGCAGAAAAAAATTTTAATATATTTATTTATTGAAAAATCATTTCCATGCAACTATTAAATTTTTTAGAGTTAAAACTGTATTATAGCTGCTACAAACCCTACGAATTCATTTAAAAAGGTACCCATAAACCACAATATTTATGATTCAAGAGAACTTTGAGGATGCTTTGAAATATTATACTTTTTTACCTAATTAAAATAGTTAAAGATAGCTTTTTATCTCTGCCTTGAATTTTTTAAAAAATTAAACATTTTGAAAAATTCTTTGTTCTAAAATAATATAGCATATCCAAATAAAAGTTTCACTCAGGGAATGTATTTTTAAAGCCATAGCTTCTAATTTTGAAATAAATGCTTTGAAATACACAAGAGAATCTATGTAGAAAGGTTAAGAATATAGATGACAAAAGCATTAATTAAAACACCTACATTTAAATAGAGTGCTCACTAAATAGACACTACTCCAAAAGGATATATAGATAGCCAAACAACACATGAAAAGATGCTCAACATAACTAATTATTAGAGAAATGCAAATCAAATTGCATGAATTATCACCTCACACTGGTAAGAATGGCCATCATCAGAAAGTTTACAAATAATAAATGCTGGAAAGGTTGTAAAGAAAAGGGAACCCTCCTATACTTTTGGTGGGAATGTAAACTGGTGCAGCCACTATGGAGAACAGGATGGAGGCTCCTTAAAAAACTAAAAATAGAGCTACCATATGGTCCAGCAATCCTATTCCTGGACATAGATCTAGAGAAAACTATAATCTGAAAAGAAGCATGTGCCTCAGTGTTCTTTGCAGCACTATTTACATGAGCCAAGACATGGAAACAACCTAAATGTCCATCAACAGAGGAATACATAGAGAAGAGACAAAAGAATACTACTCAGCCATAAAAAGGAATGAAAAAGTGACATTTGCAGAGACATGGATGGACCTAGAGATTATAAGACAGAGTGAAGTAAGTCAGAAGAGAAAAACAAATATTACATTGATATAATACCACTTTACATGGAATTTAGAAAAACGGTACAGATGAACTTATTTGCAAAGTAGAAACAGAAGCTACAGACATAGAAAACAAATTTATAGTTACCGAGGGGAGATGCTGGGGGTGGGATGAACTGGGAGATTGGGACTGACATATATACACTATTGACACTGTGCATAAAATAGACAACCAATGAGAACCTAACACAGGGAACTCTTCACCATCCTCTGTGGTGACTTAAATGGGAAAGAAATCTGAAAAAGAAGGAATATATGTATGTATACAGCTGATTCACTCTGCTGCACAGCAGAAAATACAACAACATTGTAAAGCAGCTATGCGCCAACAGAAATCAATTTTTTAAAATGGATTGCATGTTTAGTCATGGAAAATAGTGTCAGAGGGCAAAAAATAAATACTATTAATCCATATGAGAATAAATTTTCATTGGACAAAGATATACTATTTTCCTATGAAACAGAAAGAGAGATTTTCAAATGTGCAAAAATGTTTTGGAAAGACACTCTTGAATAAATCCTTGTTTTGTGGTGGTGAAGAATAAACAACGCACATACCCTGTTTTGATAGGTAGCATCTTTCCAGCCTTTGCTCATGAGAACATCCAAAGAGGAGGTATGCTTCTTGTAGGGCACTCTTATACCACTTATTTTTCTTACATTTTTCTGGCTAAAGAGAGACAGAAAAATAGTAAGATTCATCTTTAAGTGTATTTTTTTAACAGGTTCAGCTGTTGAGTTTGAACTAAAACTAAGCACTGTACAATACATTCAGTTCAGTTCAGTCGCTCAGTCGTGTCCGACTCTTTGCGACCCTATGGATCGCAGCATGCCAGGCCTCCCTGTCCATCACCATCTCCTGGAGTTCACTCAGACTCTCGTCCATCGAGTCTGTGATGCCATCCAGCCATCTCATCCTTGGTCGTCCCCTTCTCCTCCTGCCCCCTATCCCTCCCAGCATCAGAGTCTTTTCCAATGAGTCAACTCTTCGCATGAGGTGGCCAAAGTACTGGAGTTTCAGCTTTAGCATCATTCCTTCCAAAGAAATCCCAGGGCTGATCTCCTTCAGAATGGACTGGTTGGATCTCCTTGCAGTCCAAGGGACTCTCAAGAGTCTTCTCCAACACCACAGTATAATACATTAGACTTTGATTATTATTTTTTGGTTTATTTTAGAATATAGCAAAGTTGGAGAAATTTTGCATGTTAATATAATAGCCAAAAGGGTAAGATTCTCAATTCACTAAGATATTTTAATATGATTTGTCTCAGACTTAGTTAACAGATAGTTAAGACCACCAGTGTAACAAAGTAGTGAATATTATTACATTTTATAAGAATAATTTTGACTCCTCTTTAAGTAACAAGGCAATGGTAATGTAATAATAAAAATTGAAAGGCACAGTTTCTTACTGTAGTAAAACTAATTCCACTCACATCTAGTTTTGGTGTTATAGCAGATAGCTGGCATATTCATACAATTTTTTGAAACTTTCTGTGCCCAATTTCTTCACCTGTAAAATGTGGCTAATGCAATCACCATAAGTATTGAAGGAAACAATAAGTATTAAATTCAGTAAGTATTAAAGAAATAATAGATGAGAGAGTTTTCTGGCATAATAAGTGATCAATACATGTTATTCTACTTGAATACAGTTCTTTTTCTAAATATATATTCAATTTAAAAAAATATATCTTCAGAGACTTCCCTGGTGGTCCAGTGGTTAAGACCCCACGCTGCCAAAACAGGGGGGATGGGTTTGATCATGGTTTGGGAACCAAGATCCCAAATGCCATGTAGCATAGCCAAAATATTAAAAAAAAAATAACAGCTGGAAAATTTAATTTGAAAAGGAAAATGGAATAAAAGAAACTTTAGGTTAAAAATGACTGTAAAAATTATATGGCCTAGTAATTTTGCCAATGTTATTTTTAGAGCTTATCCCTAAAAGGTTTTTATGATGCTTAAAAAATTTACAATTTATAAAATGCATGCCATCATTTTCTTTTTGCAAATTTCAGCACCAAAAAGAATACAGGTGTTAAATTGCATGTGGTCCTGGACACTATTTGGCATAAAAGTAGTGAAAAAATACAATCAAACAAAAATCTATTTTTGTAAATCAAACAATAGATTTTTGTACACAGAATACCTAAATTTCATTTATTAAGTTATTTCATAGGAAAAAAGAAAAGACAGACGGATACAATTCAAAAAACATTAGATAATTTAAACTAATTTAAGAATATCTAAGCTATAATAACATTTGCAGATTTAAAACATGTTTGCCTCTCAAATGTTATAAAGATGCTAAGTTCAACATTTATAGGACTTCCCTGGTGGTGCTTCCCTGATAGCTCAGTTGGTAAAGAATCTGCCTACAATGCAGGAGACCCTGGTTTAATTTATGGGTCTGGAAGATCTGCTGGAGAAGGGATGGGCTACCCACTCCAGTATTCTTGGGCTTCCCTGGAGTATTCTGGCCTAGAGAATTCCATGGACTGTATAGTCCATGGGGTCTCAAAGAGTTGGACACGACGGCGACTTTCAATATCATGGTAACTTTCTGGGGGTGCAGTAGATAAGAATCCACCTGCCAATGTAGGGGAAATGGGTTCAATCCCTGGTTTGGGAGGATTCCACTTGCCACAGAGCAACTAACCCCACACAGGGCAACTACCGAGCCTGTGCGCCACAACCAGTGAAGCCTGCGCCTAGAGCCTGTGCCCCACAGAAAGAAAAGCCACCTCAATGAGAAGGCCCACAACTCAACGAAGAGTAGCCTTTGCTCACCACAACTATAGAAAGCCGGGGCAAAGCAAGGAAGACCCAGTGCAGCAAAAAATTAATTTTTAAAAGAGTTAAAAAATAATTTATAGATAATAAAAAATCACCTATAAGCTGTCACGTGTGTGGTGCTCAGTTGCTCAGTTGCTCAGTCATGTCCAACCCTTTGGACCTCATGCACTGTAGCCCGCCAGGCTCCTCTGTCCATGGGACTATCCGGGCAAAGAATATAAGAGTGGGTCGCCACGCCGTCCTCCAGGGGATCTCCTGACCCAAAGACTGAACCCCCATATCCTGTAAGAGGATTCTTTACCACTGAGTGACCTGGGAAGCTGTCACAGCACTAATCAACTAAGTTAAGGAAATTTCTTAAGGAAAACCGACACGAAATATTCCAAAATTAAACCCTGGTGAGTTTGGAGAGCGAAAAAGAAATTTTTAATCCTGTGTCTGAGAATCTTTAAGAATTTATCAGTAAGTATGTGCCACCTAGTGGTAATATTACAATTAAACATCTTCTATGAAGACCTACAAGACCTTTTAGAACTAACATCCAAAAAAGATGTCCTTTTCATTACAGGGGACTGGAAGGCAAAAGTAGGAAGTCAAGAAACACCTGGAGTAACAGGCAAATTTGGCCTGGGAATGAGAAATGAAGCAGGGCAAAGACTAATGGAGTTTTGCTAAGAAAATGCACTGGTCATAGCAAACACCCTCTTCCAACAACACAAGAGAAGACTCTACACATGGACATCACCAGATGGTCAACACCGAAATCAGATTGATTATATTCTTTGCAGCCAAAGATGGAGAAGCTCTATACAGTCAGCAAAAACAAGACCAGGAGCTGACTGTGGCTCAGATCATGAACTCCTTATTACCAAATTCAGACTCAAATTGAAGAAAGTAGGGAAAATCGCTAGACCATTCAGGTATGACCTAAATGAAATCCCTTATGATTATACAGTGGGAGTGAGAAATAGATTTAAGGGCCTAGATCTGATAGACAGAGTGCCTGATGAACTACAGAATGAGGTTTGTGACATTGTACAGGAGACAGGGATCAAGACCATCCCCATGGAAAAGAAATGCAAAAAAGCAAAATGGCTGTCTGGGGAGGCCTTACAAATAGCTGTGAAAAGAAGAGAAGCGAAAAGCAAAAGAGAAAAGGAAAGATATAAGCATCTGAATGCAGAGTTCCAGAGAAGACCAAGAAGAGGTAAGAAAGGCTTCTTCAGCGATCAATGCAAAGAAATGGAGGAAAACAACAGAATGGGAAAGACTAGAGATCTCTTCAAGAAAATTAGAGATATCAAGGGAACATTTCATGCAAAGATGGGCTCGATAAAGGACAGAAATGGTATGGACCTAACAGAAGTAGAAGATATTAAGAAGAGGTGGCAAGAATACACAGAAGAACTGTACAAAAAAGATCTTCACGACCCAGATCATCACGATGATGTGATCACTCATCTAGAGCCAGACATCCTGGAATGTGAAGTCAAGTGGGCCTTAGGAAGCATCACTACGAACAAAGCTAGTGGAGGTGATGGCAATCCAGTAGAGCTATTTCAAATTCTGAAAGATGATGCTGTGAAAGTGCTGCACTCAATATGCCAGCAAATTTGGAAAACTCAGCAGTGGCCACAGGACTGGAAAAGGTCAGTTTTCATTCCAATCCCAAAGAAAGGCAATGCCAAAGAATGCTCAAACTACTGCACAATTGCACTCATCTCACATGCTAGTAAAGTAATGCTCAAAATTCTCCAAGCTAGGCTTCAGCAATACGTGAATCGTGAACTTCCTGATGTTCAAGCTGGTTTTAGAAAAGGCAGAGGAACCAAAGATCAAATTGCCAACATCTGCTGGATCATGGAGAAAGCAAGAGAGTTCCAGGAAAACATCTATTTCTGCTGTACTGACTATGCCAAAGCCTTTGACTGTGTGGATCCCAATAAACTGTGGAAAATTCAGAAAGAGATGGGAATACCAGACCATCCTGACCTGCCTCTTGAGAAACCTAGTATGCAGGATCAGTAAGCAACAGTTAGGAACTGGACATGGAACAACAGACCGGTTCCAAACAGGAAAAGGAGTACGTCAAGGCTGTATATTGTCACCCTGCTTATTTAACTGATATGCAGAGCACATCATGAGAAACACTGGACTGGAAGAAACACAAGCGGGAATCAAGATTGCCGGGAGAAATATCAATAACCTCAGATATGCAGATGACACCACCCTTATGGCAGAAAGTGAAGAGGAACTCAAAAGCCTCTTGATGAAAGTGAAAGTGGTGAGTGAAAAAGTTGGCTTAAAACTCAAAATTCAGAAAACGAAGATCATGGCATCCGGTCCCATCACTTCATGGGAAATAGATGGGGAAACAGTGGAAACAGTGTCAGACTTTATGTTTTTGGCCTCCAAAATCACTGCAGATGGTGACTGCAGCCATGAAATTAAAAGACGCTTACCCTTGGAAGAAAAGTTATGACCAACCTAGATAGCATATTCAAAAGTAGAGATATTACTTTGCCGACTAAGGTCCGTCTAGTCAAGGCTATGGTTTTTCCAGTGGTCATGTATGGATGTGAGAGTTGGACTGTGAAGAAGGCCTGAGCGCTGAAGAATTGATGTTTTTGAACTGTGGTGTTGGAGAAGATTGAGAGTCCCTTGGACTGCAAGGAGATCCAACCAGTCCATTCTGAAGGAGATCAGCCCTGGGATTTCTTTGGAAGGAATGATGCTAAAGCTGAAACTCCAGTACTTTGGCCACCTCATGCGAAGAGTTGACTCACTGGAAAGACTTTGATGCTGGGAAGTATTGGGGGCAGGAGGAGAAAGGGATGACAGAGGATGAGATGGCTGGATGGCATCATGGACTCGATGGACATGAGTCTGAGTGAACTCCGGGAGTTGGTGACGGAAAGGGAGGCCTTGCGTGCTGCGATTCATGGGGTCGCAAAGAGTCGGACATGACTGAGCGACTGAACTGAACTGAACTGAACTGAAAAGAACTCAAACTCTTGCTGTACAAAGAATTTTGAATTTCAGAATAAGGCTCGGATATGCAATGTATTTTCAATTAGTTCGTTCTTTGATTGAAGAAGCGATTCTAAAAGCATAGAATGTGCCTCCCTGTCCACCCCTGGTACCTTTTCTCCCAAAGGCACCCCAAATTACGAGTTTCTTCCACAGTCTTCGAGAGACACTGTATCCACCTACAAGCGTTTACATCACTTAAATATCTATTTTTACAGAATGCTATTAATAGCTATGTACTTTGAGTTTTTCTATTCATATCTTGCAGATTTCTTTATTTATAGATTTATACTATGTATTTCAGACTCTCAGGATCTATCACTGAACAAAAAAGATGAAGCTTAGAATCTAACCAGTGAATTAAACTTAACAAATACATAAGGCTCTCGTTTAAGAGGCAGCAAATATTCTGTAATAAAGAAAAGGTGAGGCAATAAAGTGGTTCAGGGTAGCTGTCATTGAAAAAGTGACATTTAAGGAAGGATCTGAAGGAGGTCGAGCAGCTACCAGAGATATTCTGAGAAAGAGCACTGCGGGTGGAGAAAAGATGCTCTAAGACAGGAAAATACAAGTGTACTCAAGAGGCACCAAGGAAGGGAAGCTGGTTATCAGTGAATGAGAAAGAAATGAGTAACTGAGTATGATGTCTGAAGAATTAACAGGGACCAGGTCATGGAGGGCGTTGCAGGCCACTGTAGGAACTCTGCAGTGAGTTCCTGGCTTTTACTCTGAGTATAAAGGGAGTCACTGCACAGTTCTGAGCAGAAAAACTTGTTTTGACTGAATGCTTCAAAACAATCCATCATCCTGCTTGCTTTAATGAGAACAGACCACAAAAGCAAGTGTAGAGTGGATGACTGGCTACTACAATCATCCAGGCAAGACATGATGGTGGTACAGTCCAGGTCACAGCAGCCACTGTGCTGAAAAGCGGTAGGATTCCAGGTGTAATCTGGAGGTAGACCAAAAATAATTAACTTCTTAACCAACTGGAAATTGGCTATGAGAGACAGAGAGGATGACTCTAAGGCTCTGGGACCAGGTAAGTAGAGGATGGAATTTGCTATCCATTGAGATAGGGGAACTGTCAAAGAAGTGAGATAGGGGTGGTGTGGAGATCAAGAGTTCACACATTTTGAATACACACTACAATACCTGAGGACACTCTCATAAGGGAATTCAGTAGAGAGAACTGAACTGCAGATAAAATGGAGGAAACATACACATACACCATATTTAAAGCCAAGAAATTAGAATAAAAACCAAGGGAATGAGGAAATAGATGCATGCATATACAAATAGGTAGTATACATGTACCATTATTTATTTTACAAATGCGCTTGTGATGGACATTTAGGTTTTTTCCAATATTTTGCAAGATGAAACAATGCTGCAATAAAAAATTTTGTCCATATGTCTCCTTACCCATGTTAAAGTGTACTGAAGCATAAATTTCTAAGACATTGAACTCAAGTTAAATTTTGGAGCTATTGTGAAATAACTCTTGAATGAGGTGATCACAATTTACAATGCCATGAACAGTATGCTTTGTCACACTCTGGAGAATACTCTTGTTACCAAACTCAGAGCTCTGCCAATATTTTTAAGGAAAAAATGGTATTTCCTTTCTATTAGAATTTGCATTTCTAAAATTCTTTGAGTAATTTTTCACATTTTTCCAGTTTTATTGATATATAATTGACAAATAACTGTATAAATTTAAGGAGTACTACACAATGATTTGAGATATATATATATATATATATTACCATGTAGGGTTTGTTAACATATATCATCAACTCACATAATAGCCTTTATCTGTGTGTATGGTGAGAACATTTAAGATCTGCTCTCAGCAACTGTCAAGTATATAACACAGCAATGTTATTAATAACGATAGTCAGCATGTTATACATTAGATTCTCAGACCTTAGTCATCAGTTTTTCATATTTTTTCTTTTTTAAAGTTTTAACTGAAGGATAATTACTTTATAATATTATGATGGGTTTTGCCATACATCAACATGAATCAACCATAAGTATACATATGTGCCCTCCCTCTTGAATCCCCCTCCCACCTCCCTGCCCATCCCACCCCTTGAGGCTGTCACAGGGCAGGGGCTTGGGTTATCTGCATCATACACTAAACCTCCCACTGGCTATCCATTTCACATACGGTAATGCATGCATTTCAGTGCTATTTTCTCAAATCGTCCCACCCTTTTCTTCTCTCACTGTGTTCAAAAGTCTGTTCTTTATGTCTGTCTCCTTTGCTGCCCCATGAGTAGGATCATCAGTACTGTCCTTCTAGATTCCATCAGTCCAATTCAGTGGCTCAGTCGTGTCCGACTCTTTGCGATTCCATGAATTGCAGCTCACCAGGCCTCCCTGTCCATCACCAACTCCCGGAGTTCACTCAGACTCACGTCCATCGAGTCCGTGATGCCATCCAGCCATCTCATCCTCTGTCGTCCCCTTCTCCTCCTGCCCCCAATCCCTCCCAGCATCAGAGTCTTTTCCAATGAGTCAACTCTTCGCATGAGGTGGCCAAAGTACTAGAGTTTCAGCTTTAGCATCATTCCTTCCAAAGAAATCCCAGGGCTGATCTCCTTCAGAATGGACTGGTTGGATCTCCTTGCAGTCCAAGGAACTCTCAAGAGTCCTCTCCAACAGCACAGTTCAAAAGCATCAATTCTTCAGCGCTCAGGCCTTCTTCACAGTCCAACTCTCACATCCATACATGACCACAGGAAAAACCATACCCTTGACTAGATGGACCTTAGTCAGCAAAGTAATATCTCTGCTTTTGAATATGCTATCTAGGTTGGTCATAACTTTTCTTCCAAGGAGTAAGCGTCTTTTAATTTCATGGCTGCAGTCACCATCTGCAGTGATTTTGGAGGCCAAAAAAATAAAGTCTGACACTGTTTCCACTGTTTCCCCATCTATCTGTCATGAGGTGATGGGACCAGATGCCATGATCTTCATTTTCTGAATGTTGAGCTTTAAGCCAACTTTTTCACTCTCCTCTTTCACTTTTATCAAGAGGCTTTTGAGTTCCTCTTCACTTTCTACCATAAGGGTGGTGTCATCTGCATATCTGAGGTTACTGATATTTCTCCCAGCAATCTTGATTCCAGCTTGTGTTTCTTCCAGCCCAGCGTTTTTTCTTATGATGTACTCTGCTTTTAAGTTAAATAAGCAGGGTGACAATATATAGCCTTGATGTACTCCTATAGACAGGTGTTAATATTTGATATTTGTCTTTCTCCGACTTATTCCATATTACAGGCTGAAAGCCAGTTCTTTTCTATGGAATAACTTTTCAAATCTTGTGTTAATATTTATATTGGCTGCCTTCTCATTGATTTGTAAGAGATTTTTATGTGTTAAAGAAGTATTCCTTTGCTATATGTACTACAAATATCTTCTCCTATTTTTAGTTTATGTGTTAGTATAATTGTATTTTTTTTCATTTAAATATTTCATCCTTCTAGAACTAATTTAAATGTAAGGTGTGAAATATAGCCTCTACTTCATTTTTTCCCAAGTAGTTAGCCATCTGTACATATATAATTTATTAAACAATAACAACCTTAAAAAACTACTTGAATAAAACCTTACCATTAAGTATTTTCAAGTACTTTTGAACTTTATATTGTTCTATTAATCTATCAAATAATTGTTAAAATCAAGCTGCTTTAACTACTGGAGAGTTATTATAATTCAATATTTTATAGGCCCAACTCCCTCTCCCATATCTGGGCTTACCCTAGATTCTTTATGGCTCAGCGGTAAAGAATCCGCCTGCAAGGCAGGAGACTCAGGAGACACACATCCGATCCCTCTTCCACATTTTATTTTCCTACAAATTTTAGAAATTGACCCTTGAACAGCACAGGTCTGAACTTTGCAATCGCATTTTTATGTAGAGTTTTCATTCAATAGGTCCTGCTATACTACACGACCCAAGGTTGGTTGAATCTGTGGGTACAGAACTGGTGAACTTTGATGCTCACGGTGCATGTGCGTGTGCTAAGTCACTTCAGTCAATGATCGCTGGGAAGTTACAGGTAGATTTTCAACTGCAGAGGGTTGATGTCCCTGACTCTCGAGTTTTTCATGGGTCAACTGTAGGGGGTTTTTTAAGTTCTTTTTAATGATAAAGAAGATGTAGTACATACATATAATGCAACACTACTCAGCTATTAAAAGCTATGTCATGCACAACAGCACGGATGGACCCAGAGAGGATCATACTAAGTGAAGTGAGTCCAATACAGACACACACATGATACCACCTATATGCAGAATCAGAAAGAGTGGTGTGAACTTATTCATAAAACAGGAACTGACTCAAGACGTTGAGAATGAATTTATGGTAGAGAAAGGGGAGGGACAGGTTGAGAGTTTGAGATTGACATGAACACAATGCTGTATTTAAAACAATCAACAAAGACCTACTGTATAGCACAGGGAACTCTGCTCAATACTCTGTAATAACCTAAATGGGAAAAGAATTTGAAAAAGAACAGATACATGTATAATAAAATCACCCTCTGCTGTTACATCTGAAACTAACTACTGGCCCATATGATCTTGTTCCAAGTAACTTCTGGCTCTCTGGGAAAGATGCATGCTATCACTATATACTAACACGAAGCAGCACATCCAAAGCAAAGAATATCTATGTGTCTGTTCACCCAATAAGGCCAGTGAAGAGAAATCTGCAGACAGGCAGAAATTCATATCTTCTGTTGTTTTGTATTTAAGATTGCTTCTCCCCATAAAAATTAATCAAGATATTAGGTTGGCCAAAAAGTTCATTTGGGTTTTTCCATATTCTCTTTCCATACTCTCTCTTATGGAAAAAACTCAATGAATTTTCTGGACAACTCAATAATCACTTGGGGTTGTAGCAGGATAAATCTCACTTCTCAGACTTGAATGTGTGCACAATGTCACATGACCTTATTTTTGCTAAATAAAATTGAATTCGCCAGTCCTTGTCCAACAAGGATAAGAAATTTGATCTTGCTCATTTTGGGGCCACCGCTTCCTTTCCCTAGGTTCCTGTAAATTGGGAGGCAAAGACGGTGCCTGAAGAGTGAGGAGAGATTATTACTCCTTAACCCATAAGGCTTCTATGAATAACATCTCTATTCAAATCCCTCGAAGTCAGGCAATCACAGCTTCTTCAGGCCCAGACCAAAGGGTCCTTTCTGAGGCTGGAAACCATCAGCCTCCCAGCGCACCTTGCGCTCTTCTTTTGTGAGGTACTCCATTCCCCAGGGCAATGGCGGACCCTTGTCATCTTCCAGGTCTGAAAGAATTTTCTCTGCCTGCATGCTCTTGCCTGCCCCATGCTGATTCAGGGAGCTCAGGTCAAGAAGACAGGTCAGCTCTGCTTTTGATCCCAACAGAAAACATCCCTGAGAGATGAAAATAAAAGAAATATGACCACTTTTTGGAATAAATTAAAGGGAAAAATATAATCGAAACAAGAATTATTATCAACCTGCTATCTGGTTGGCTGTGGCGAAGGATCTCCTAGTGCAGGATTCTCCAGGTGGTCTTTCCTCTCCCCACTGGCTGGGCACCCTGCTCCTTCATTCTGCCTGTCTACTCCTCTCCCTTAATTTCTCCCCATGGCACTCATCAACAGCTAACACAATGTATCTTTCTTTAAAAAATATGTTAACTGCATGTCTCACTCCACTAATTTAAGTCACATGACAGCATTTAAATTTTGTCTGTTTTCATGAATTCTGAGCCTAGAATCAGTGCAAGTAATAGGAGCTCAGTAAATATTTTGAGTATCATGAATAGATATTTTTTGTTTATGGTGGTATGAGCAGAGCCCACACAGAAAATTGGGGATGAAAATAAAAGGTTGATACATTTTAATCCTGAATTATCTGATTATCCCTAGAACAGTAAAAGAAAAATGTATAAACATGACGACTATCTGGCATTATAATATGGTGATATTACTTCTTTTTAAAAGTTTATTTATTTATTTATTGGTTGCACTGCCCAGCATGTGGGATCTTAGCTCTCTGACCAAGGATTGAACCTGCAGCTCCTGCATCGAAAGCTCGAAGTTTTAACCACTGTACTACTAGGAAAGTCCCTGATATTACTTCTAAGATGATGTTAAACTTCATTTTCTTGTAAGAAGTCAGATCTGTACAGTATTTTATGAACCACTGATTTATCCTATGATATTAATATCATTTTTTCTTAAAAAAAAATAGTGTGTCTAATTTCAAGTACTTTAAGTGTTATGCAAAAAAAATAGTGCCTAATTTTAAAATTAAGTTCAAGCAAATCTTCTTAATATGACCTATTTGAGAGGATAGCAGAGCCTCACTAAAATCCTATAGATACCACATAGTAACTACTATCCAATACTGTCGATTCAAATTTTGATGATATTAATAACAAAGTTAGCTGTAAATATAAGTATTTATAATCTATAAAATTTATCTTTCAGACACAGTGTTGAGAATATATTAAAAATCTGGAAAACTGAAATCGTAAGTACTGAGACTGTTGTATTGGATTTTATAAATTCATTGAAGCAGCTTTAAATACTGACCACTACCTTACTATTTTATTACTTTAAATTATAATATGTCTTTAGAAGCATGAGGGGATAAGTCATAGACTTTATAACCTAAAGAAATACAAAATAATTTTCCTTTGAAATGCATCTCTCCTAAATGTTTGGGGACCAACACCGCCACCTAGTAAAGTCCTCTGCTTAAGGACTTCTGTTGACTGTTGCTGTTTATACACTCAAACTCCAGTGTACCTCACTGACTCAACCCGTGATGCAACATCTATTTCCTATCAGGCCAAAGCTACTGTTTTCACTTAAAGGAGTTCAGTAGGAAGTTAATCATAAGGACATCTTGTCTTCCTTAAATTGGATTTCTGCAACAGCAACCAGCAATCTTAACAGTAAGAACATTCTCATTCCTCTGATGCCAACTAGAAGATAGTCACAGGAACCTTTGTGCACCTCACATGCCTGGGCTTTGTAACACCTGCCTCCTCTCTTACCTGCCATCTTTAATACAGGTTCTGGATGATTTAGACAGCTCATTCAAATTATTGAGCCCTGGAAGCAATACTGGTTTCGAAATCATAAATAGGAATTTGCTTACTCTAACTCAGCCAGATTTTAAGATCAAAATAACTTAGGTCTCCCACATCCAAAAGAACTGAAAAGTATGAGCCAGTTGACCTCCCTTCCCCAAAAAAAGTTCCAGCTCTGTTTAGTCTGATCCCTTAATCAACTTCAAAGATAATACCAAGAAGGCAATGAGTATTAGGGGAGAAATTAGGCAGAAAGGAAAGAATGAGAAAATGTGACAGTCAAACCTTTAAGGTGATTCCATTACTTGGTTTGACACATGCCTGAGCAGGCCCTGAACTTTGGGAAGGGGGAGGGGAAGGAAGTCAAGCAGCTTTAGGTAAAACAGCCCCAATGGACAAATTAGGAAAACCAGGGCTACCAGCTAAGCTCTTCATCTGGACTTTAACATGTGTTTTCTAAGTATTTTGAATATCTAAGTTTTTTCCCTAACAAGATGGATAAACAACCACTGTGTGTTGTTTTAAAAGGAGCCCTAGTCTAACATTCTGGGGCTTCCCCGGTGGCGCAGTGGTAAAGAATTCACCAGCCAATGCAGCAGACACAAGAGACGTGAGTTCAATCCCTAGGTCAGGAAGCTGCCCTGCAGTAGGAAATGGCAACCCACCCCAGCATTCCTGCCTGGGACATCCCGTGGGCAGAGAAGCCTGGTGGGCTACAGTCGGACACAGCTGACTGACTGAGCACATGCGCATACATCCACACACAGACTAACATGTCAGGCTGGTCTGTTACCTGGGCTGACATCCCTTTTCATACAGTGAATACTTCTGTCATTTAATGTGTAGACCAGATTTGGAGAGAAGAGAGAAAGAAAGAGGCCTCCAGCTACCAGAGCAATGAAAAAATCAGTCACCACCAAGAGAGAAAGTATTTAAAGGGACAGGGGGATCCAATATCACAGTTTTGCTAAAGATTTGCCTTGCTTCTTTAGCACATGGACTCATAAACACATGAATAAAGCACACCAGGTTCCTCTCTCCACGGGATTTTCCAGGAAAGAATACTGGAGTGGGTTGCCATTTCCTATCCCAGGGGATATTCTGACCCAGGGATTGAACCTGCACCTCTTGCATCTCCTGCATTGGCAGACAGATTCTTCACCACTATGCCATCTGAGAAGACTTAAATTCCACAAGGTAAACACGATGAAAACAACACATGTTTTTATATATCTCTTCTTTAGCTAATTATAGTAAAGCAGAGCGTAATATATGGGGGGATAATCTGCTATAGACACTCCCCAGGATGCAGGTTCAGGAGTACATATATAGACTACACTGGGTCTTCGCTGCAGCTTGCAAGCTTCTCCTGTTCAGGCGCCTAAGGATCTAGACAGCATGGCTCAGTAGCTGCAGCATGGACGCTTAGCAGCTCCGCAGCCTTTGGGATCTTAGTTCCCTGACCGAGGGAACTAATAAACCTGTGACCTCAGCATTGGAAGGCTGATTCTTAATCACTGGACCACCAAGGAAATCCCTCAGGAATATATACTTTTAAAGAACTCTATAGGAGAATGTGATGATGAGCAAGTTTGGCAAACAAAACTAGAGTAAAACAAACAAACAACAACAACAACAAAAAACCCTGGTATCAGGATACCAAAGTTTGTATTAATAATAACAAATTACTTCTAAGGTTACAAGGGAATGAAATAAATCCTAAGTTTTAGTGACAGCCATGCAGAGGCCCAAAAGAATCAGTGCACTAAAGGTGAAGAGAGCTGTCACATCTTTGCCCAACTTTGAAAAGCCCTGGCTAAAGATTAAGTTAATTAATCAAGTTGGCTGAATTAACAACAGGAGACCAATAAGAAGGGCTTTGTGATTTTCCAGTTTATAGGTGATAGCTTATTACGAATTTGGTATGCTTATAAAGATTAGAAACAGATGGTCCAAAGTAAACCGAGCGGGCTGTCATATAATGTAAAAATCTGGAACTTGCAGTCGGAAGACTTGGGCTTGAGTCCCAGTTCTGCTGCTCTGTGACTTCAGGCAAGTCACCTAACCTGAGACCCAAGTTCTTAACAATAAACGAAAATCCCATGAGACAGCATACGTAAAAGGTACTTTATAAATTGTAAAGCATTTTTCAAATGTTGGTTATCAATGTCCTAAGTGATCAGAATGTAAACATTTATCATATAGCCTCTGCAGTCCAAGAAGACAAGACAGAAACTGTTATCGACAACAGGGAGGGGTTGACTGTGTACTTTAGGTCCAGAGCAGTTCTACTGTTAATGAGCCCATTGGTGTTTCCATCCACTGATTTATCCAGTGCTGTTCATGTAGTACCAAGTGTCAGGTGCAGTTTGAAGCACTTCACAAAGTTGTTGGTTTTTTTTTTTCTAAACTTCCCAATTGCTTGCAAGGTAGATACTTTTCTCATTTTACACATAAGGGAACTGAGGCACTGAGTTTAGACACTGCCCAAGTTCATAGAGCCAGTGAGTGAAAGAGCTGGCATTCACACACAGGCAATCTGGCCCCAGAATTCATGGGCTCAATGACTATAAAATGATATTTCACTAGAAGGTGATATCACTGCGCAAACCTCAAAGATGATGTTATGAAGAGCTTGTAGGTCATTATCATAAGAAATAAATTGTGTTGAAAATGATAGGAAACTACCATCTGGCATTTTCTGTATCGGGTCATATTTATATTGCTTAGGAAAATTTTTTTCTAGGATTATTAATCAGTAGTTACAAACTTAAATCACCACTAGATACACAGTTAAAATGGTAAATTTTACATTACATGTATTTCATCACAATTAAAAAATAAAAACCTTAATTTTATTTATTGCGTACAAGTTAAAGTATCTCACATACTTTTATCTCAAGCTGTAGAATTTTTAATCCACAAAACTGAATGTATCCTTAAGTCCATAGCAGGTGGGCATATACACATTTCACTGCTAAACTGATAATGGGGCACCCCAGGTGGCTCAGTGGTAGGGTCCTCCTGCCAAGCAAGAGTCGTGGCTTTGATCCCTTGATCAGAAGGATCCCCTGAAGAAGGAAACAGTTACCCACTCCAGCATTACAACAATAAAAATGATAGTGAAGTAGTAGCAATATATCGATAAACAAACCGCAGGAAGTGAGTGTTGGGTCAACTGATCACTTTTAAGGTCTGTGAAATCTCCAGGGCCACTATCTCCTAGGGTTCTGGCCAGGCTGCCTGCTGAAGCTGGGATGTTAAATACAAGAAGAAGAAAGGGTTTAAATCAGTCATGTGTTCATTTGCTCTGATACCTAAAACAGTCAGGCTTGGCTTAAAGGATCTCAAGACCTAGGCCTAAAAGAGTTAACATTCTTGGCTGCTGTTCTCTACTCCACATTTGCTTGTTTTTTAGGGAATATGTGTTTGTGGGAAAACAAATGTTGTATTTATTGCAGACAGATGCTCAGCTTCTATTTAAAAATAGAATCACACAAGCAGGTGGGACAGCCAGGGGAAGAGGATGGTTAAATATGTGTTACAATCAGCTCATATACTGTGCGTGGAACAAAATGGGAAGGAAGTGGTAATTCTGGAATTTATTTTCAAACTTAGTTTAATCTGTACTGTTTAGGGGGTTTTGCCTGAGCCACAAACTGTTCCTAGTAATTGGTCAGAAGCCAGAAAGAAAAACACCAATACAGTATACTAACACATATATACGGAATTTAGAAAGATGGCAATGACGACCCTGTATGCAAGACAGCAAAAAAGACACAGATGTGTATAATGGACTTTTGGACTCAGAGGGAGAGGGAGAGGGTGGGATGATTTGGGAGAATGGCATTCTAACATGTATACTATCATGTAAGAATTGAATCGCCAGTCTATGTCTGACGCAGGATACAGCATGCTTGGGGCTGGTGCATGGGGATGACCCACAGAGATGTGATGGGGAGGGAGGGGGGAGGGGGGTTCATGTTTGGGAACGCATGTAAGAATTAAAGATTTTAAAATTAAAAAAATAAAAAACTAAAAAAATTAAAAAAAAATAAAGTGGAAAAATTAAAGAAAAGAGAAGTTAATATATAAACTGTAGACTTTCAGTTACATGGTTTTGAGTTTTGGACATCACCATTCCTTGATGGAAGAATGCATCAAAAAGTTACTGTGCAACTGTTTACTAACTTAACAACCTCAACAGAGACATCTCATTATATGGCAGCTTTATTTCGTAAGGGATTAAATTACTCATAAGGGATTAAACTACCTTGAAGACAATTCAGTGAGCCTTATATTTTGGTTTAAAAACAATAATCTGACTCTGGTTTCTTTAACAGAAAATAAGCACTTCTAGAAAGCTGAGAATTCCTTAGGAAAGATTATTGCTGTCTGCTAAGGAACGTGAGAAATCTGGCTGTTGCTTAATACATTTTTCCTGCATTTGATGATGGGAAAGGTAGCCCACCTGTTCCTTCCTTTATCAACTGAGTAAAGTTGGTCATATTATGTGGATTTGGACTTTTAACTTCAGTACAAGTTCACATCTCTCTAAATTCATAAGAGATGAAGTTGAGAGATGACAGAAGTGAATTCAAGAATTTATTTGGAGCAGCAAAGTCAGCATATACAAATATGACTGAATCAAAGAGACAGAACAGAGATATAGGAAAAAAAAACGGGTTTTATTCAGTTGCAAAGAATATAAGAGATAATATTTTCTAGTCTCCTTCCAAATTCCATCAAAGAAAACTAAAGTATTCTTGAGGCATTGCTGATACTGGGGACAATTCATTCACCAAGAAGTCAGATTAAGATGGCTCTAACCTATCTCCAGCTCTCAAGAAGTCTCACTGCTTTTATTCACACTAAAGTAGAAAAGCACCACAGCAACGACCAGTTCCAGTCATGCTGAAAAATCAAAGAATAACATGATCACTTAGCCCTCAGTTCAGTTCAGTTCAGTCGCTCAGTCGTGTCCGATTCTTTGCGACCCCCTGAATTGCAGCACGCCAGGCCTCTTCCTATCTCCCTCAATTTTGGGGAGGAACGTATTGGCTGATAAAAAACACTAAAATCATGTTATTTTTTACATAAAATCTTAGTCAGAAGAAAAGATATTTTTCTCCACCTTACTGTTCTTGGTAAATTTTTCTCCTGTAGATGTGGGTTTCCAGGAAGAGGAAATAAATAACGTAACTTGTATTTCACCTGTACTTCCAATGACAGTATGAACTAATGTTTATTAAAAGCCTAGTATATGACAAGCACCATGCTAAGTGCTTTACACATGTAACCTCAGTTAACCCTGTAACAACTCTATGAAGCATCTACTATTGTAACTTCCATTTTAAGATGAGGTGTGTGGGACTCGTAAAAGGTAAATGACTTGCTTCAGGACAAATATCTAGTAAGCAGACAGCCAACCTTCAAACCCAAAGGACTTGGTTCAAGAGCCTACCTTTTAATCACTATGACAACTTCATTCTTCTCCTAATACATTTCTATGAGTTTTCTTGGCAGATTATTTACAAATAATTCACAGTTATAAAAACATGTTCTAATTCCCTTAAACTTTCTTCAGGTCAAAAACTAAAGGATGCTTAGAAAACAAGCAAACAAACAAAAATCTTAATCCAATAATACTAAAATTACAACATATTTTATACTAAATATGGAATCAGAATGATAAAAATTTACTGAGAGTTTGGTAGCTATACAGCTCATTTGCCAACAGGAAAATGGTGCAAAAACACACGCACATATGTACACTTTTTTTTTGGCAAATGTGGCTTTCCACAGAGAGCAAGCTAAATGAGTTCGTATCCTGTTTGACTTCATTACTCTAAGAGCAAAATGCTGCCTGATGATCTAGTTATAAACTAATTTGCTAATCCTTTTTAAAGACTACATTCTTCGAGTTTGAATCCTAATAAAATCTTAGAAGCAAAACACTTGCTCAAATAGATGCTAATCTAGACGTGTCAAATGACTATTGCAACTGTAATCTGAAAACAGAGTTCTGCTTGGCCACTAGTCCTGCAAAGGGGAACATCCAGCAGCAAATAAAAAGGTAAGTCAACCAGAAACTGCCATCATTCAACATGCATATTAGGGTTAAAAGGTGAAAATGTTCCTCGTTTATTAGGTGCAATGTGGAAAACATTCAACGATAAATTAGGCTGATGCTTAGGCGTGCGCAAGCTGGTAAGGCATAAACCAGAAGAATGGACTTTGGGGTCAGACACACTGGCACTAGCCACTGCCCTATCACCTAGCAGCTGTCTGGCCTTGGGTTAGACACACAGCCTGACTCAGTTCCTACCATATGCCAACAGTGATGACGCCTGCTTCACGGGGTTGCCGTGAGCCTTTAAATACTACATTTATTATAACAAATGTAGTACTTTATTATAATATGTATATATAAATGTCTTATATATACACATTATATACTGTTGCATTATATTATTATAAAAGGATCCACCCAATCCCTGACCTATGGTATGGGTTCAAATCCATGACTGCTATCTAGGGGCCTGTTTAATTTTTAGAGTCACTGCAGTACATGTTGACCATCAGAGCCCTCCACTGGAGGATATTTACTGGACCAAATTTCCAGTCAGTGTATCATCACTGTTGGTAATTTCTATCCATATGTTTATCATAATACAGAAAAGAAACCAAAGTATTGATAAATTACTATATGTGCTAAGTTGTTACGGCTGTGACCGATTCTTTGCAACCCTATGAACTGTAGCCCACTAGCCTCTTCTGTCCATGGGATTCTCCAGGCAAGAACAATGGAGTGGGTGGCCAAGCTCTCCACCTGGGGATCTTCCCAACCCAGGGATCAAACTCACGTTTCCTGAAGCTCCTTCACTGCAGGTGGATTCTTTACCACTGAGTCATTGGTAAATTACTATAGGTTGTGTTATTTCTATTTACAGACTGGGAGAAATTAAGAGTAATGTGACCTCAGTCATCTGGCCATATTCTGAGAAGTACTGAAGCTTCAGGAATGCTTCTTCTAAAGATACAGGTTACAAAGAACTGTAACACCCTCTCTGCTATCATTAGTGTATCTGCCAGAATAATCCTAGGGACCTAACATAAGGCCAGTTTATTTCTTCTTCACACTGCACATCTGTTATTTGCTGGCAGTGGAGGCCTTTGCTGAGAGTAGTCCAGGGATCCAGGCTGAGAGAGCAGCAAACCAAACTTTCAAACATTATCAGTCATGGAGCCACAAGACAGAAGTCCATAGGATGTTGCACTGGACACAGCCATATGCTCAGATATTCCTCACTCACTCATAACTCTTTGGCCTCACCCTGCACGAGAGTATCAGACGCGCATCTCTACTTCATAACAGGGAGGCAGAACCTGGAACATTTTGGTGAACAGTATTAATGACCACCCCAATCAGGAAGCAAAATTCTAGGAGTTGCGGAGCACACGGTCAACAATACTGCACTGCTCCCTCTTCATCTGTCTGCAAAACACAGGCAGCCCCACACTGCAATGGGTAAATGCCCAAATGACATCTAGTGCCCAAAGAAGCGCTTGCACATCTACAGGCATATCCTCCACAGAGAAGAGAGCAGACTGTTGAAATACATGGCCAAAAAATCCACTCACATCATGGACGAAAAAAGCTAAATTTTACCACAAGAGCCTCCCAGCACCAGCAGTGCAATACTTACATTTTCTTGGCAGTATAAATAACCAGAAAAGTGTAATCCAGGCAGGCATTGGTTAGAGTACATTATTTATGTCCAGTAATAACCTATAAGATAGATGATCAACTAAAACATGCTATAAATATTACATTTAAATTATACATCAGTTTTATCAGTAATGTCTATAAATTATGTATAGTGTTGAGTAACCAGATGACTTTAAAGCTTTGTTCAGAAAAACTCTCATTTCTGGGTTAGACATGTGAGCCTATGGCAGTCAGCATCACCTCCAGGAAAACCACAGTGAAAGACCAACAAAGAAGTAGGAGAAAGGCGCCCCGAAACAGTGAGCCCTGACCACAGTTACATCACTGCGCTAGCAAGGACTTCTCAGGTGGCTCAGGGGTAAAGAAACCAGCCAATGCCGGAGAAGTAGGAGATGCAGGTTTGATCCCTAAGTCAAGAAGATCTCCTGGAGAAAGAAATGGCAACCCACTCCAATATTCTTGCTTGGAAAATCCCACGGACAGAGGAGCCTGAAGGGCCATAGTCCATGGGGTCAGAGTCAGACACGACTGAATGACTAAGCGTGCACACAGAAATAAACCAACAAAATTCTGATGTCTCAAGTTGAGAAAGCTTGGTCAGTGCTTCTCTGTCTGTCTCCCTCTGAGACGCACATCAGATCCATCTGAGGGCCCTGGCCTTAACCCAAGAGCTTCTAAGTTAAGTGACCCAGTAGAATACAGTGCTAGCACCGCTGTGGTTGGCTGTTGCCATCACTTTATAAAGCCTTCTAATGCAAAGCCACGCTTAAGAAATGCTAAACTAAGGCACGCAGTCTGTCGAGCAAAAGAATAAGTCTGCAAATAATGGGTTCTGCAGACATGGACCTACTAAATATAAAAGAAAAACCATTTGTGCTAATTGAGGAATGAACTGTACTCCACGCATTACCTCTGACAGTCATCTAGCAAACGTCATGTCTATATTCTCTGAGTAATTACCAGAGCGACATGTATTCCGAATATATACCATAAGGGAATCACTGTTTTTTTTTAAAAGGGGGAAGAGGATTTCACCTATCTTTAGATTACTGATTTTCTAGTAAATGAAAAAATAAAATATATGAGTAAACTAACATAAGTTACAAATACAGAATCTAAATATGGCCTTCAACTTTCTTCTAAAATATATCGCAGTGTATCGACGAGTAGTTTTATTTAATGGGGAAAAGTTTATCAACCATACATTCATACACATATTCATTCACAGTGACAGAGCTCTGCTGTGCTTTCAACAATGAAATTAATGTCAGTGGTCCCATAAATATATCAACTTTCTAGTGACTACCAAAAAAAAAAAATGCAAAAGCCTAGACAAACATGAAGTAAAGGAGAATAGTTAACATTTTCAGAATCTAAAATGAAAAAATATTTTATTTTCTCATAAATGCATATAGTATCTTTATAGAAGAGTTTATTTCTCTCCCACCATAAAACACAAAATAGATACAATCCATAGTCAGTGAAAACTCTGAAATAGTATTTAATCACTTGTTAAACTAAGCTGATACAAATAAGGAGAAATTAATGTTGAAATAATATATGAAGTAAGCTGTAGTCAGTTTGGGCAATGAGAGCTATTCATGCTTATCATTGTTTGTCTGCTTTTAGAAAAGGAGCTGAGATGGTTACGTGTAATGTGCAACCGTTCTCCATCTCTTCTACAAAAATCCCGAAGAAGGTCTATATTGTTTATACATGTTGTTTTCATGTAAGTGGTATTTTTATGGGGGCACAAGTGTGAATTTAGTATCTGGATCAATGTAGTGCAGTGCAGAGACAGTATCTGGGGAGGAAGGAGCCCCAGTGAAGAAAGGACATAATGCATTAAATTCCTGGAAAGTCTAGGCAACTGAAGCGCAGGTTGGAGTCAGTACTATCTCCATCTCCAAGGGACAGGGATATCTCAGTCACCCCTGGGTATTACGTAGTTTGACATAATTCATTTTGAAATGATTTCTTATATGGATGACTTTTGACCATTTTCCTTTCATGGTTGTCAGCATTTCCTGAGCTGACCTCTTTCCCTTCTGCTCCCTGATTTTCCATTGGAATAATGAGGTGTCAGTCATCTGTGAGTCTCCTTCCTGGCAAGTGGAGCCAGGAGTAGGGGATCTGAGCCCAGCAGGACAGCCGGGCGTGTGCCAACTGAGGTAAAGGGAAATGAAACTTTCAGTCTTGAGAGAAGAGACTCACAGAAGAAAGCATTCTCATTTTATCAGCTCCAAGAAAGGACAGGAAGAAGAAGATACAAACAAGAAGCGAGTAAGAGGTAAGAGACTATAGGTAGGTACTGTGAGTCACAGCAGAGGCAAGCGCCTTCCCAGAGTCCATGGGTACCCAGGCAGTTACTCACCCAGGCACCAGAGACATGAAACAAATGCTGCATTTTTCCTGTCTTCATTCTTGCTTTAGGAACCTGTTTAATTTGAGCACCCTGAACTCCTGGTATTTGCAAAATTTTCTAAGTTTGCTTTAATGTTTTCAGACCTTATTATGGGTTCTTATTCTTGAGTTTAGTTTTGTTTTGCAGCAGATTTTTCCCTTGTCCCAGGGGCCAACGGTATGCTCACTGGAATCAGACCACTTAAACTTATCCTGACAGAACTCAAATCCTGAGAGTAACACTAGTTCAGACAACTAAAAATACACATTGATTTTTAAAAATTTATTCATTTTTTAATGAAGGTTAGCTGCTTTACAGAATTTTGTTGTTTTCTGTCTACACTTTGATTTTTTATGTATGTTTAAATATAATTTTTGAAGAATGTTCTGCTCTTTATCACACTTGTCAAACATTTGAGACTCTAAGGTCTGCTCCATGAGAAGCTGGAAGGCTTCTGTATCTTTTAGAAAAGGGGAGGGGGAGAGAGGGAGAACATTCCCCTCTGTCTCCTGAGGGTGTCAGCAGAAGTGCCCAGGCAACAAGTGAGTGGAGAGGTGCCTCATACCAACACGACTGGCTCACAGCCACCGAAAATGAATGCATGTGGTGTTATTCCACACAAACATTTCTACTGAATCAGCCTTCCCTACCCACTGCTTTCAAGCTGAATGGAACAATGATACAGTATGGTCAGAGATTCAGTAAAGTCCATCAGCAAGTACCTCAAATTTCCACAGATTTACTTATACTGTGGACTAAATGGCATGTCTTAAATGTACATACATTTTTATGTATATCTGAATATATATATACTTCTCACTCTACAATAGGAACCATACAAATTGAGTCAAAGGCATTCACACTTTTGACATCTACTTTTTAATCAGATTTCTAATGAAAGCATAGTTTACAGATGAAAAGTTTCAGTATTAGAATACAGATATAGATAATTAAATTAATTTATAACAACTAAACCAAACCCATGAAAATAGGTTCAATTCACTTACTCTCATCAACTTGAGAGTTCAGTCTATTCATTAATTATAGACTGTGATTTAAACAGTTTTAAAAGAATAAAAAAATACTGAAGGAGTTAGTATAATGAAATATTCTGTTTGAAATTTGAAAAAATCTGGTTGCATTCCATAATTAATCCTTCCTGTGAGCTAGGGCTATAACTTAAGAGTTTTCTCAGGAGAACTGAAAAATTATCAAATGATAATCTTAAAACTGTTTCAAAAGGCAATTATGGAGAGCGCTCTGTTGATTTATACTATATAGCCATTAGAGAAATAAAATTTAAAACTACCTCATGGCTATTTTTATATTCATACTTTCTTTGAAAAAGCTGTTTTAAAAATACCAATATTTGAGTTTAAACAAATAGTACATACCATTTTGTTCATATAAACATAAAAGTAAAAAACTTTTAGGATATGAGAGAAAATAGTCAACATTAAAAACAAGCAGAAGAATACAGTTTGGACACGACTGTACCTACCTTTAATGTGATACTATAATGTCCAACAAACGCCACATCTATCCATGATCTCGAATGTGGATCGCCCAGGAATTCTACGTGATATTGTTCAACATCTCCATCCAGGTCACAGGTCACATACTTCCCTTTAAAAGGGTCAGGGCAAAGTATCCCTGGCCAACTTTCAAAAGAAAATATTTTTAATTATTTTCTTGTTTTAAAAAGGGCAGACATTAATACATCTATCACAATCATCTGTCAAACTTCCTTCTTTGAATTTTAATAACTTTTACAAATTTTAAATATATTCATACTTCAGTATTTTAAGTAGAATATTCAATTGATACAAGTAATCAGTTGTATCTCTGTAAATATAGAAAGTTTTGAAACAGTCACATACTGAAGATATTCATAAGATGTGAGAAGAAAGAATCATGAGACAAAAGAAATGATTTCCAGGGTTTATAAGAGACATTTAGGCACTGCTAACAGTAAAGTTAAGAGAAAAAGAGTCATCAGATTCACGGCAGGCTTGAATCAACTCTCACAAATTGTAATGATCAACTACTAAAATGGTAACCCACTGACTTGGTAGGAGAGAGCTGGCAATCCATGAACCAGGATGCCAAAGGGGACTGGTGACTCAGGTGCTGACACTGGACGTTGTAGTGACTTTGGGAAAAGCAGACACAAAAGCAGCAGTTCTGCTTTTAGCCTCCCACCACAGCAGTTCTCCTCCCCACCACATATGTTCCATTGGCAGTGACCGAATGGTAAGCATCCTCGATACTGCAGATACTAGAGTGGGCAGCCATTCTCTTCTCCAGGGGATCTTCCCAACCCAGGGATCAAACCGATGTCTCCCACATTGCAGGTGGATTCTTTACCATCTGAACCACCAGGGAAGACTGCGAATAACATTTATCCTTCACTAAAAACAAATCTCTAGGGGTGCATTCTTTCATGACACAACCTTCAGAAATTCCTTGATATGTTTTCAGTTTCCCACTTGGCAAAAACAGCATAGAGATCCACTAAGTTTTAGCCTTCTTACAATCACAGAAGACTCTGACCTACTGCTCAGAGAATAAAGAAGGAGGATCAGCAAGCTGTGATTAAGGGATGCATGTGTGTGTGCTCAGTCACTTCAACTCTGTCTGATTCTTTGCGACCCCATGGACTGTAGCTCGCCAGGCTCCTCTGTCCAAGGAATTCTCTAGGCAAGAATACTGGAATGTGTAGCCTTTCCTTCAAGGTACCTTCCCAACTCAGGGATCGAACCCATGTCTCCTGTGGCTCCTGAATTACAGGCGGATTCTTCACTGCTGAGACACTGGGGAAGCCTGTGACTAGGGATGCACAGTAGCAATCTGACTAAACATTACAGATCAAGATTCAAAATATGCATGGCTAGCTAATACAGCCAAGCATACAAAAATATGGACGATGATCAAGTTCTACTTCAGTCTGCAGTACTGCAGAGAGAGAGAGGCAGTGAAGTTCAAGTTAGAAGGCCCAGTATCTTGGTCTGCCTTGTACCAGACCTGAGGCCTCTAGCAGGTCACTAGGCCTTACTGTCACTCTGGGTCCTCACCGCGCTGTTTCAAAGTTCAAAGGAACATACACTTTACACATTTTGGGGTTCTGGCAAATTAAAATATTATAAAGTACCATCATTATGGACTGAATTATGTCATCCTACCAACCCAAACAGCAACCCACTCCAGTATTCTTACCTGAAAAATCCCACTGACAAGGAAGCCTGGTGGGCTTCAGTCCATGGGGTCACAAAGAGTTGGACATGACTGAGCAACCTGACTTTCCCTTTCACCAACCCAAATTCATATGTCAAAGTCCTGACTCCCAGTATCTCAGAATGTGACTCTATTTAGAGATAGGGTCTAGTAACCAAGTTAAAAGGCAGGCCCTAATCCAAAATGACTAGTTTCCTTATAAAAAAGGTTAGGATCTAGACACACACAGAGGACAGACCACAAGAAGACAAAAAGAGATACTCTCCCACAAGCCAAGAGAAGCCTCAGAAGAAATCACCCTGCTGACACACTGACCTCAGACTTCTAGTCCCTGGAATTGTGATAAAATAAGGGCTAGAGAATGAAAGGGCCTGGACAGCTCAAGTGGTAAAGAATCTTCTGCCCACAATGCAGGAGATGTGGGTTTGATCCCCAGGTTGGGAAGATCCCTTGGAGAAGGAAATAGCAACCCACTCCAGTATTCTTGCCTGGGAAATCCCATGGACGGAGAAGCCTGGCGGGCTACAGCCAACAGGGTTGCAAACATTCGGACACGACTGAGAACACGTGGAGACGACAGAGAATGGAAAACTAAGTCCAACAACCTGACATCCAAAAAAGCCGAATACTTGGGAAGAAGTGGAAATGATAATGGAAAGTCAAGTGAGAGTTCAGAACCTAAATGAAGAGGACCATCTGGTTGTCACCAGGCTCACATCACAGCATCTTACTGGTATTTGGCAACTCGTATTGGACTGTGCTTAAGAAAGAAACTTGAGTTCAATTTTTATTTTAAACCTATTTTAGAAATCTACATTTCTGAAGGAGTCCACTCAAAAGAAGACTTCAACAGGTAGATAAATGACTGAGTGGTAGCTGCAATGGAGATACCCAACTTACAAGTAATCAAGGAACAAGTGGGTCCTTCAACATGATCAATAACTACTCTAAAAGTAACCCTACTGTGATTGTTACATTCTGTTTGTTTAAACTCTTTATAAAACATAAAGGGTTCATGTTTAATATTAAGTGATTTGCACCTCACTGAAATTTTAAAAAGGATTACTACCAACCCAATACCAAATTATAAACAGTACCTACTCCATTCAATTTAAAACAGTCTCAGAAAATGGATTTCTGATATTTAACATGTGAAAGAAGGGATGACCCAGAGGGATGTATGGGGAGGGAGGTGGGAGGGCGGTTCAGGATGGGGAAAATGTGTACATCCGTGGTGGATTCATGTTGATGTTTGTCAAAACCAACACAATATTGTAAAGTAATTAGTCTCCAATTAAAATAAATAAATTTATATTAAAAAAAGAAATATTTGGCAGTTTTTATGTATTAGATGAGCTGCTACTTTTCTGACACAAACTCTGATACTATTTTTTAAGTAAAACCTATTGGGTCCAAGAGTATTCAATTTAATTACTCTATAAAATATAGAGATGACTTTTAAAAAGAATTAGATGCCAACAGAAAAGCTTCTGCTCATTATTTGAAATATATTACAGAAAACACTGCATACTGATTTAAAGCTGAATTATGAAAAGCATTATCAAACGCCCAAATAACTTGGGCACTTCCAGGTGATGCACGGGAATTGTCTGACTGCAAGTCTGCATATCCCAGCTAAAACAGAATGTACCAAACAGCAGGGAAAGCTGAGCAGAGGCAACAGATGCGGAGAGCCTGATTGCTTCTCTCCAGCTGCTACATCCATCATCTGCTCTGATTTGCTGTGACTGCAGAAAGAAGCTGATGTCCAGTTTCACCCTCACTCTGGCCTCAATCTGAGTTCCAAAACTGTCAACGCTGATAGTGCACTGTGCACTTCTACTTCCTGACTTTTCATGTTCATATTGAAAAGAAATTCTGAAGTGCTGTGTCGGGGCTGAAAGGTGGACAGGGAAAGGAAGAGTCAACAACCCAAGGGAAGGATATCAGAATTACAAGGAAAAATGTACAGTCAATCTCAGAGCCTGTGGGCGGTGGAAGGTAAAATATACAAACACAGCAAGGTCAAACAGACATTGGGCACTGAAATCCACTTGCAGCGGGAAGTGGGAAACTTAGGCAGCACAGGAAATTTCAAAAGAACAGAAAATATATCACAAAGAAACTGATGTTTTATACTTTCCTTATCCAGTGGAAATGATCTAAGATAGCTACTGCCTGCAACAGAAGTTGAAGCTTAAGCATGATATCGGCTGCCATATATTTATAACCAATGAGGAGAAATAAATACATTTTTCAAACTGTGGTCTGGATGTTTAAGGAGACAGCAAATTTTACTTGAGCTTCATCCCTAATCTATAGGAAACAAAATGGATGAGTTGGAGTCATCACTAACTTACTGTTATATTTGCCAAGAAATCTCTTTGCTGTACCTAACAGCAGGGACCAATGGGAAAAGGAAATTTCTCATCTCTACACATACATACACATATTTACATACAAAAGTATGTAAGTATGCAAATAAGAATCAAATAATATTTTATAATATTATTAATAAAAAGATGTAGTAGAGATCTGATTTATGAACGAATACATGTGTGTGTGCTAAGCTGCTTCAGTCGTGTCAGACTCTGAGGACTGCAGCCCACCAGGCTTCTCTGTCCGTGGGATTCTCCAGGCGAGAATACTGGAGTGGGTTGCTGTGCCCTCCTCCAGGGGATCTTCCCGACCCAGGGATCAAACTCAGGTTTCTTACATCTACTGCACTGGCAGGCAGGTTCTTTACCACCAGCGCCACCTGGGAAGCCCTAAATATATACACTACAGCTAAAAAGTAACACTGGATTGGCTTGCTAACTTATAGACGGAGTTGAACTGTTTAACCCATAGTATTTAGCATGCAAATGTATTTTCTTTAATGTTCAGCTTTATGAGAAATCTTTGCGAAACGTCTGTGTAAAATGCCTAGCTTCCGCTTGACATTGTACTTTCCTATACTGAGATATGAAGTTCTTTTTCACCTTTAATTTCTTTGCTCTAAGACTCCTTAAACATTATGGTTTTCTGTTCCGAGCAGTGAAGACAGCCCCATCCTCAAGCTCAAATGGGCATAACTCAGAGGAAAGAGACTGCATAAGTATTTTTATAAGTGTGTGTTATTTTACGATGTGGCAACAAATAGGACTATTACAATCAGATTTTTCATGGAGCTTGACCACAGACAAAGAAAGTGATGTTCTCTTAACTATTATTTGCTTTTATTATACAGTGATTAAGCAGGTATTTCTTGATTCTGTATCAATTTCTCTTTAGCTTTTTTAGCTTTATAGGAGAGTATGAACTCTTCTGAGAAAGAGTAACTCCAAGACATTGATAAGATTGAGTTCTGACCCTTTAGTTAGCGGTAAGGGCAAAGGCTAACAATTAACACACATAATGCTACACTGCCAAGTGTCTCTGTAGCCAGTTGACTGGTCTTCCCATTTGAAATTTCAGTATCTGTATTTCTTAATTAAGAACTGATGGTTGGCTGTTTTTAGTAAGTTAATTCAGTTTTGTATTCTACTACTGCAGTTTATCCTGTTATCATCTTTTTATGTATTTGTGGTACTGAATAAGCAATAAAGCAATGATTTGAGTTTCTTAGTCTGTACTTTAAGTCTGTGTTCATTTATAGTTAGTTTATAAAGAAGAATTTATGTGATTACATAGCAAAATGTATTTCACTCTTTCCAGTAAGCAAGAAGGTAGGTACAGCTGTATTTTGCAGCATTTTGATGGTCTTAATCACAGATTGGAAGTAATTTAGGGACTGGAGTAAAACATGCTTCATTCGTATTTCAAACTCTAACCCTCAGTTATAAGCACAAAACTGCAAAAGAAATTCCTAATCAAATTTCTAATGTAATATGTCAGACACAGTGACAAGATTCAAATCCGTTTCTTGAATTAGAATTACTGAACCTTCAGAATTTCCATTAGTAAATATAAATGCTCTGCTTTCAAAATGTTAGAGATATGAAAAATAGCATGGGACTACAAATACCTTCATAAGTAACTTCAAAAATAAGTGCTCATATTCACGCCTTTAAAAACATTTGTTCTTACTCTAGTAACTCTAGTTCCTCTTAAAGCCCACCCTACTATTACATGGGCTCCCCTTGTGACGTAGTGGTAAAAAAACTTGCCTGCCAATGCAAGAGATGCAGATTCAGTCTCTGGGTCAGGAAGATCCCCTGGAGAACGAAATGGCAACCCACTCGAGTATTGCTGACTGGAAAATCCCATGGACATAGGACCCTGGTAGGCTACAGTCCATGGGGTCCCAAAGAGTTGGACACGACTTAGCAACTAAATAACAACAACAATTATATATGTATAATTACATATCAACTACTATATGTGCCTATCAATTAACATATATGTATTTTTAAACAATATTTCACATTTGATCCCTAGAAAAACTCTCAGTAACAAAAGGTACATATTTGAGAGATTTCCGCATCTGGAAAAATATTAAGTATATTGGTTTGCTAAGGCTGCCATAGAAAAATATCACAGTTTTTTTTTTGGCAGAGGGGTGGTCCTAAGATGGTGGAGGAATAGGACGGGAAGACCACTTTCTCCCTCACAAATTCCTCAAAAGAACATTTCAACACTGAGCAAACTCCACAAAACAACTTCTGTAGGCTGGCAGAAGATATCAGGCAACCAGAAAAGCAGACCATTGTCTTCAAAAACAGGTAGGAAAAAATATAAAAGACGACAAAGGAGACAAAGGAGGTGGGGAGGGAGCTCCGACCCGGGAAGGGAAGCCCGTCCCGGGAAGGGAATTTTAAGAAGAGAGGTTTCCAAACACTAGGAAACACTCTCCCTGCCGAATCTGTGGCGAGCCTTGGAAACACAGAGGGCAACATAACAGGAAGGGAAAAATAAAGAAATAATTAAAACCAACAGATTACAAGCCCAACAGTAACTCCCCCAGCGGAAAAGCAGCACAGACGCCTGCATCCGCCACTGGGAAGTGGGGGCAGGGCAGGGACGCGCGGGAGGCGCGGACTGCAGAGCTTTGTAAGAATCAGGCAGGAACGCCCCAGGCGCAACCAGAAATATCTAACTTGGGCTAGCAAACCAGACTGTGGGATAACTACCACGCGAAAATCTCAAACATAAGACACCGATAGGACCGAGCACAGAACAAAGGACGGAGCGGAATAAGCCGGCTGCAGACCATCCCCTGCCGGGGACAGGCAGCCAGAGCCCTAAGGGCTGGAAAGGGGCAATTGCAGACCCGGAGAGACTTCACTTACCAAACTGCAAGCAGGCTCCTTTGCTAAGACTTCTGGGGGTGCTGGACAGTCACATCTGCCTCACAAGGGGCGCCAGCGGTCCACCCAGAGAGCTGAGCAGCAGAGGCAGGAAAGGCGACAAGTCACAGCGACCGCGCTCGCCAAACTCCTGAGCTACTCGGACCCGGGAAGGGCACAAAACGCAGTCCCAGCCGAATCTGTGCCTCTGAGGGCTGCCTGAGCGCTGAACCTGAGCAGCTTAGACCGGGGAAGTGCACGCAGCCTAGGGCCGGCCTCAGACGGTTCCCGGCTGAGCATCGTAGAGCCGGAGCGGTTTGTGCGCTGCGAGAAGGGACAGGTCCAGCAGGGCTGAGACACTGTGTGCACACGACAGCGCTATTTGTTTGCAGCACCCCCCTCCCCACAGAGCAACTGAACTAGTGAGCCTAAAAAACCAGCATAAAGAAGAAGATAAACAGAGGGAACCGCCTTGGAAGTGACCCCACACTGCCCACAACATCAGAGAAGGGCCAGGTATACTTTTACTATTTTTAAAATCATCCTTTTTTTTTTCATTTTCTTTTCTTTTTTTCTAACTTTTTAAAATTGTTAAGTCTTCTATTTCTCCTCTAATTTTTATTTCTATAACCTATTATTATTATTCAAAAAAAAGACTCTTTTTTTGTTTTTTAAGGCAAACACCATATATAGTCTTTGGGTGGTTATTGGTGGGTTTTTTTTTTTTTCATAATAATTCTTGTGGCTTTTTGTTTTTTTCTTTCTTTTCTTTTTTTTTTTTCCTTTTTTCCTTTTTCTTTCTGCTTCTTTTCTTTAACATTGTATTTTTGAAAATCTAACCTCTACTCTAGATTTTTAATCTTTGCCCTTTGGTTTTTGTTGACAATTTTGTACATTTAAAAACCCAAACTTCACTACCCAATTTTACCTGAGAGCGAGATTACTGGCTTGACCACTCCCTCCTCCTTTGGACTCTCCTTTTCCTCCACCAGGTGGCCTCCGTCTCTTCTCCCCCATCTCTTTTCTATCCAACTCTGTGAATCTCTGTGTGTTCCAGACGGTGGAGAACACCTAAGGAACTGGTTACTGGCAGGATTTGTCTCTCTCCTTCTCATTCCTCTCTCTTATCCTCCTGGCCACCTCTGTCTACTTCCTCCCTCTCCACTTCCCTGTATAACTCCGTAAATACCTCTGAGCGGTCCAGACTATGGAACCCACATAAGGAAGTGACTACTGGCTAGCTTGCTCTCTCCTCTTTTGATCTCACCGCATCTCATTCCAGTCACCTCTAACTACCCTCTCCCTCTTCTCCTCTCCTTGTAACTCAGTGAACCTCTCTGGGTGTCCCTCAATGTGGAGAAACTTTTCATCTCTAACCTAGATGTTTTATCATCGGTGCTGTATAGATGGAGAAGTCTAGAGGCTACTGTAAAAATAAAACTGAAAACCAGAAGCAGGAGGCTTAAGTCCAAAGCCTGAAAACATCAGAGAATTCCTGAATTCAGGGAACATTAAGCAATAGGAGCTCATCAAATGCCTCCATACCTACACTGAAACCAAGCTCCACCCAAGGACCAACAAGCTCCAGAACAAGACATACCATGCAAATTCTCCAGCAACACAGGAACACACTCCTGAGCTTCAATATACAGGCAGCTCAAAGTTACTCCAAAACCTTTGATGTCTCATAACCCATTACTGGTCACTCCACTGTACTCCAGACAGAAGAAACCCAGCTCCACCCACCAGAACTCCAACACAAGCCTCCCTAACCAGGAAACCTAGACAAGCCACTGATACAATCCCACCCACAGTGAGGAAGCTCCACAATAAAGAGAACTCCACAAATTACCAGAATATAAAAAGGCCACCCCGAACGCAGCAATATAATCAAGATGAAGAGACAGAGGAATACTCAGCAGGTAAAGGAACAGGAGAGTTGCCCACCAAACCAAACAAAAGAGGAAGAGGTAGGGAATCTACCTGAGAAAGAATTCCGAATATTGATAGTGAAAATGATCAAAAATCTTGAAATCAAAATGGAATCACAGATAAACAGCCTACAGACAAGGATTGAGAAGATGCAAGAAAGGTTTAACAAGGACCTACAAGAAATAAAAAAGAGTCAAAATATGATGAATAACGCAATAAATGAGATCAGAAACACTCTGGAGGCAACAAATAGCAGAATAACGGAGGCAGAAGATTGATTAGTGAAATAGAAGATAGAATGGTAGAAATAAATGAATCAGAGAGGAAACAAGAAAAACGAATTAAAAGAAATGAGGACAATCTCAGAGACCTCCAGGAAGATATGAAACGCTCCAACATTCGAATTATAGGAGTCCCAGAAGAAGAAGACAAAAAGAAAGACCTTGAGAAAATCCTTGAGGAGATAATAGTTGAAAACTTCCCTAAAACTGGGAAGGAAATAATCACCCAAGTCCAAGAAACACAGAGAGTTCCAAATAGGATAAACCCAAGGCGAAACACCCCAAGATACATACTAATCAAATTAACAAAGATCAAACACAAAGAACAAATATTACAAGCAGCAAGGGGAAAACAACAAATAACATACAAGGGGATTCCCATAAGGATAACAGCTGATCTTTCAATAGAAACTCTTCAGGCCAGGAGGGAATGGCAAGACATACTTAAAGTGATGAAAGACAATAACCTACAGCCCAGATTACTGTAACCAGCAAGGATCTCATTCAAATACGAAGGAGAAATCAAAAGCTTTACAGACAAGCAAAAGCTGAGAGAATTCAGCACCACCAAACCAGCTCTCCAACAAATTCTAAAGGATATTCTCTAGACAGGAAACACAAAAAGAGTGTATAAACCCGAACCCAAAACAATAAAGTAAATGGTAACGGGATCATACTTATCAATAATTACCTTAAACGTAAATGGGTCGAATGCCCCAACCAAAAGACAAAGACTGGCCGAATGGATACAAAAACAAGACCCCTCTATATGCTGCTTATAAGAGACCCACCTCAAAACAAGGGACACATACGGACTGAAAGTGAAGGGCTGGAAAAAGATATACCATGCAAATAGAGACCAAAAGAAAGCAGGAGTGGCAATACTCATATCCGATAAAATAGACTTTAAAACAAAGGCTGTGAAAAGAGACAAAGAAGGCCACTACATAATGATCAAAGGAACAATCCAAGAAGAAGATATAACAATTATAAATATATATGCACCCAATATAGGAGCACCTCAATATGTAAGACAAATGCTAACAAGTATGAAAGGGGAAATCAACAATAACACAATAATAGTGGGAGACTTTAATACCCCACTCACACCTATGGACAGATCAACTAAACAGAAAATTAACAAAGAAACGCAAACTTTAAATGATACATTAGACCAGTTAGACCTAATTGATATCTATAGGACATTTCACCCAAAAACAATGAATTTCACCTTTTTCTCAAGTGCTCATGGAACATTCTCCAGGATAGATCACATCCTGGGCCATAAATCTAACCTTAAATTCAAAAATATCGAAATCATTCCAAGCATCTTTTCTGACCATAATACATTAAGATTAGATCTCAATTACAGGAGAAAAACTATTAAAAATTCCAACATATGGAGATTGAACAACACACTTCTGAATAACCACCAAATCACAGAAGAAATCAAAAAAGAAATCAAAATATGCATAGAAACTAATGAAAATGAAAACACAACAACCCAAAACCTGTGGGACACTATAAAAGCAGCGCTAAGAGGAAAGTTGATAGCAATCCAGGCATACCTCAAGAAACAAGAAAAAAGTCAAATAAATAACCTAACTCTACATCTAAAGCAACTAGAAAAGGAAGAAATGGAGAATCCCAGAGTTAGTAGAAGGAAAGAAATCTTAAAAATTAGGGCAGAAATAAATGCAAAAGAAACAAAAGAGACCATAGCAAAAATCAACAAAGCCAAAAGCTGGTTCTTTGAAAGGATAAATAAAATTAACAAACCATTAGCCAGACTCATCAAGAAGCAAAGAGAGAAAAATCAAACCAGTAAAATTAGAAATGAAAATGGAGAGATCACAACAGACAACACAGAAATACAAAGGATCATAAGGGACTACATTCAGCAGTTATATGCCAATAAAATGGACAACATGGAAGAAATGGACAAATTCTTAGAAAAGTACAATTTTCCAAAACTGAACCAGGAAGAAATAGAAAATCTTAACAGACCCATCACAAGCACGGAAATTGAAACTGTAACCAGAAAATCTTCCAGCAAACAAAAGCCCAGGTCCAGACGGCTTCACAGCTGAATTCTACCAAAAATTTAGAGAAGAGCTAATACCTATCCTACTCAAACTCTTCCAGAAAATTGCAGAGGAAGGTAAACTTCCAAACTCATTCTATGAGGCCACCATCACCCTAATACCAAAACCTGACAAAGATACTACAAAAAAAGAAAACTACAGGCCAATATCACTGATAAACATATATGCAAAAATCCTCAACAAAATTCTAGCAATCAGAATCCAACAACATATTAAAAAGATCATACACCATGACCAAGTGGGCTTTATCCCAGGGATGCAAGGATTCTTTAATATCCACAAATCAATCAATGTAATTCACCACATTAACAAATTGAAAAATAAAAGCCATATGATTATCTCAATAGATGCAGAGAAGGCCGTTGACAAAATTCAACATCCATTTATGATAAAAACTCTCCAGAAAGCAGGAATAGAAGGAACATACCTCAACATAATAAAAGCTATATATGACAAACCCACAGCAAACATTATCCTCAATGGTGAAAAATTGAAAGCATTTCCCCTAAAGTCAGGAACAAGACAAGGGTGCCCACTTTCACCGCTACTATTCAACATAGTTTTGGAAGTTTTGGCCACAGCAATCACAGCAGAAAAAGAAATAAAAGGAATCCAAATTGGAAAAGAAGAAGTAAAACTTTCACTGTTTGCAGATGACATGATCCTCTACATAGAAAACCCTAAAGACTCCACCAGAAAATTACTAGAGCTAATCAATGAATATAGTAAAGTTGCAGGATATAAAATCAACACATAGAAATCCCTTGCATTCCTATACACTAATAATGAGAAAGTAGAAAAAGAAATTAAGGAAACAATTCCATTCACCATTGCAACAAAAAGAATAAAATACTTAGGAATATATCTACCTAAAGAAACTAAAGACCTATATATAGAAAACTATAAAACACTGATGAAAGAAATCAAAGAGGACACTAATAGATGGAGAAATATACCATGTTCATGGATCGGAAGAATCAATATAGTAAAAATGAGTATACTACCCAAAGCAATTTACAAATTCAATGCAATCCCTATTAAGCTACCAGCCATATTTTTCACAGAACTAGAACAAATAATTTCAAGATTTGTATGGAAATACAAAAAAACCTCGAATAGCCAAAAGCAATCTTGAGAAAGAAGAATGGAACTGGAGGAATCAACTTGCCTGACTTCAGGCTCTACTACAAAGCCACAGTCATCAAAACAGTATGGTACTGGCACAAAGACAGAAATATAGATCAATGGAACAAAATAGAAAGCCCAGAGATAAATCCACACACATATGAACACCTTATCTTTGACAAAGGAGGCAAGAATATACAATGGAGTAAAGACAATCTCTTTAACAAGTGGTGCTGGGAAAACTGGTTAACCACTTGTAAAAGAATGAAACTAGATCACTTTCTAACACCGCACACAAAAATAAACTCAAAATGGATTAAAGCTCTAAATGTAAGACCAGAAACTATAAAACTCCTAGAGGAGAATATAGGCAAAATACTCTCCGACATAAATCACAGCAGGATCCTCTATGATCCACCTCCCAGAATACTGGAAATAAAAGCAAAAATAAATAAATGGGATCTAATTAAAATTAAAAGCTTCTGCACAACAAAGGAAACGATAAGCAAAGTGAAAAGACAGCCTTCTGAATGGGAGAAAATAATAGCAAATGAAGCAACTGACAAACAACTAATCTCAAAAATATACAAGCAACTTATGCAGCTCAATTCCAGAAAAATAAACGACTGAATCAAAAAATGGGCCAAAGAACTTAATAGACATTTCTCCAAAGAAGACATACGGATGGTTAACAAACACATGAAAAGATGCTCAACATCACTCATTATTAGAGAAATGCAAATCAAAACCACAATGAGGTACCACTTCACACCAGTCAGAATGGCTGCGATCCAAAAATCTGCAAGCAATAAATGCTGGAGAGGGTGTGGAGAAAAGGGAACCCTCCTACACTGTTGGTGGGAATGCAAACTAGTACAGCCACTTTGGAGAGCAGTGTGGAGATTCCTTAAAAAATTGCAAATAGAACTGCCTTATGACCCAGCAATCCCACTGCTGGGCATACACACCGAGGAAACCAGAATTGAAAGAGACACATGTACCCCAATGTTCATCGCAGCACTGTTTATAATAGCCAGGACATGGAAACAACCTAGATGTCCATCAGCAGATGAATGGATAAGAAAGCTGTGGTACATATACACAATGGAGTATTACTCAGTCGTTAAAAAGAATACATTTGAATCAGTTCTGATGAGATGGATGAAACTGGAGCCGATTATACAGAGTGAAGTAAGCCAGAAAGAAAAACACCAATACAGTATACTAACACATATATATGGAATTTAGAAAGATGGCAATGACGACCCTGTATGCAAGACAGCAAAAAAGACACAGATGTGTATAACGGACTTTTGGACTCAGAGGGAGAGGGAGAGGGTGGGATGATTTGGGAGAATGGCATTGTAACATGTATACTATCATGTAAGAATCGAATTGCCAGTCTATGTCCGATGCAGGATACAGCATGCTTGGGGCTGGTGCACGGTGATGACCCAGAGAGATGTTATGGGGAGGGAGGTGGGAGGGGGGTTCATGTTTGGGAACGCATGTACACCCATGGTGGATTCATATCAATGTATGGCAAAACCAATACAGCATTGTAAAGTAAAGTAAAGTAAAAATAAAAATTAAAAAAAAAAAAGAAAATATCACAGACTGGGTAGCTCACAAACAGAAATTTATTCTCCCACAGTCTTAAAGGCTAGAAGTCGCAGATCAAGGTATCAGCTGGGCCGGTTTTCCTGGAGGCCTCTCCCGGGGTTGCAGATGCTATCTTCTCTTGGGCTATGCTCTGCACACGGCCCTGGTTGTCTACTGTGTGCTCAAAGTTTCTCTTCTTACAGGAACATCAGTCAGACTGGATGAGGGCCTCTTTTAACTTAACCACCTCTTTAAAGGCTCTCATTCCAAATACACTCTCATTCTGAGGTTAGAGATTTAACACACGACCCTTGGGGGAACCACAATTTGGCCCCTAACAGGAAGTGATAGAGCAAGAGCACACATCTCAGGATTGGCTTGAAGCCTCTCGTGTGTGTTCTGTGCGGTTGCCCATCACAGTCTCCCTAGGAAAGCAAACATCTAATATTTTTCATGGCGAATCGCTGAATATAAATGAAAACAAGGTGATGGGAGAAAAGGAAGATATGAAAAGAGAAGGGGCAAAACTTTTGAAAGAAATTTTAAATTTTTCAATAAAGACTGAACTAGAAAAACACAAGAACTGGAAACTCCTTCAGAAAAATAACATATGGAAAGGGAAAATACGTAAATTTTAAAGATGAAAACTCCTGAAGAAAAAGTAATACCAAAGCTCACCAGAGAAGATTCACCATCAGTACTACAGGGATCCAAACATACAATCAAAGCAATGAAACAGAATAAACTGGTTATAATTTTAAAAAAACATAACTGAGATGAAAAGACTTGAAACTGCATACTGAAAATGTGCATTGGATACTAGAGAAATCAACCCAGAATGGGAAACACTGAGCTATAAAATAGTAAATGTATAAAAATTAAAAGAAAAAAGATCTTTTAAGCATCTAGGCAATAATTAAAGAATGTAAATTTTTTTCAAGATAGGCCACATTGGGCCATAAAACAAGATTCAACAAAACAGACTACAAGAGATTTAAATTAGATCTCAAAAAAATATTTTTTAAATCGCATATTTGGTCATTTTAAAACACAATTAAAATTTGTGGGATATACCTAAAGCAGTGCTTAAAGAGAAATTTATAGCTTTAATTGCCCATATCTGGAAGAAAAACAGATATGAATCAGTTATCTAAGTCTCCAATTTAAGAAACTAGACAAAGAAGAATTAAACCCAAACAAGTCAGGGCAAGAATAACAATGAGATCAGAAAACAATAAATAACTTAGACAACAGAGAAGTTGACTGTTTGAAAAGTTTTGAAAGTTAATAAACTTAGCAAGACTATACCTCAAAAGTTTACTAGAAAACACCAACAAAAATCTTACCTTGGCCAATTCTGTAATTTTACCAAAACCAAGCTTCCAAGAGGCAGCTGTGAGTAGACGATCTTATACCCACTTTGATGAAGCTGAGATTCTTCAGGAAAGTCTTCTTCAGAAACAGAGCACTTATTGTACTTTGAGTCAGTGTTCATGAAGCAGTACCATGGTTCATTGTGATTGACTTTGGCTTTATCCTCATTTGATAACAGTCTCCATTTCAAACAACTTTCATTCTCACATTGAACCCACACTTTGTTTATATACATGTTGTTCTCCACTGAGGAATCCACTGCCATATTACAACATTCTATTATCTTACTATCAAATTTTCCTTTTTCCGTAACTGCATTTAACCTAGAAAGTAACAGAATAAAGATTTCAGGGGATAAGGAGAGAAAGCTCAGGCCAAAATCCGAGAAGTAGCTCTTTTATACTTTGTTTGCCCGCCTCTTCTCTGTAAACGTTGAACATGTCGTGTTTCCACCCACCCAGAGACAAAGGAAGAAAAGAGAAGCCTCAGTCATTCTGGTCATAATATGCTCCCAAATTAAAAATAAGGAAAGTGTGATGGAGCAGAAAAGGGGCACAGGCCAACTATAGCAGCTTTTCTACTGCTACTCAATATACATCTAATAGATGCCCAGTGCTTTGCCATTGTTGTTATTGTTGTTGCTTAGCCGCTGAATCGTGTCTGACTCTTTGCAACCCCATGGACTGTAGCCTGCCACGCTCCTCTGCCCATGGGATTTCCCAGGCATGAATAGTAGAATGAGTTGCTATTTCCTTTTCCAGGGGATCTTCCTAACCTAGGGATTGAACCTGCATCTCCTGTATCACACGCAGATTCTTTACTGCTAAGCCACTATAATAAGAGGTAAAATCTTACTCTGGGCCAGATACTATTCAATGCACACCACTTATACAGCCTTCCCAACAACCTCAGTGTGACCATTTTCAGAGAGAAAATGAAAGCTAAGAAAAGTCAAGTAATTTGTTTAAGGTCCTAGAGCTAGTACATGATATAGTGGGGATTTAAAGTCAGGCAGTTCCCTAATTCTGCGATCTTATCCATTAGGCAGTATTGCCTCTTGGGTATGTGATGGACACAGTGTAGGCCTGATCCCTTTCTAACTCTGAAGAAAACCAAAGGTAGCAAAATATTTCACTATATGAATATGTGAAATTGTTTAAAAATTAAATGAATATTTTGCTTATTATTTTGCCTTTTATTAATTCAAGTGATTTTATTCACTATTAATTCAAGACATTAGAATTATATGTCTCTAACTGCCAGCTTTAATAAGTTATGTGTATATTAAAATAATTAATAATTAATACAGGTAAAATATAAGTAAAACTAATTATTAGTAACTTACTTTGAAAAAGAAACCTATTTTTAGAAAAAGACTTGCATATACTATATTGATAAATTAGTAGACCACCACTGGGGCTTCCTAGGTGGCTCAGTGGTAAAGAATCTGCTGCCAATGCAGGAGACAAAAGAGATGCAAGAGACGGGGAATCGATCCTTCGGTTGGGAAGATCCCCTGGAGTAGGAAACGGTAACCCACTCCAGTATTCTTGCTTGGAAAATTCCATGGACAGAGGAGCCTGGCAGGCTACAGTCTACAGGGTCGCAAAGAGTCTGACATGACTGAGCACACACACACTGAATATCACTATCCAAGTATGGATAATCTATCACTATCCGCTATCACTATCCACTATCCAACATCACTAACCAAGTTCAGTGGTTCAGTAGTGTCAGACTCTTCCCTGTGTTCCCTGTCCGTCACCAACTCCCAGAGCTTGCAAAAACTCATGTCCATTGAGTTGGTGATGCCATCAAACCATCTCATCCTCTGTCGTCCCTTCCTCCTCCTGCCTTCAGTCTTTCCCACAATCAGGGTCTTTTCCAGTAAGTCAGTTCTTCCCATCAGGCGGCCAAAGTATTGGAGTTTCAGGTTCAGCATCAGTCCTTCCAATGAATATTCAGGACTGATTTCCTTTAGGACAGTCTGGTTTGATCTCCTTTCAGTCCAAGGACTCTCAAGAGTCTTCTCCAGCACCACAGTTCAAAAGCATCTATTCTTTGGCACTCAGCCTTCTTTATGGTTCAACTCTCACATCCATACATGACTACTGGAAAAACCATAGTTTTGACTAGATAGACCTTATTGGCAAAGTATGTCTCTGCTTTTTAATATGCTATCTAGGTTGGTCATAGGTTTTCTTTCAAGGAGCAAGTATCTTTTAATTTCATGACTGCAGTCACCATCTGCAGTGATTTTGGAGACAAAGAAAATAAAGTCTGTCACTGTTTCCATTGTTTCCCCATCTATCTGCCATGAAATGATGGAATCAGATGCCATGATACGGTTTTTTGAAAGTTTTTCACTCTCCTCTTTCACCTTAATAGCTGTACTTTATTCTTTCCATTTTCTTTGGGCATTCTTTGTTGAGCTTATCTTTCTCTTTTTGAGTTGATGGTTCATTTTAAATCTTTTTTAAACTTTATTAATTTTATTATATTTTGGCAAGTACTCTTAATACGAGATCTACCCTTTTAATAATGTTAAAGTACATTTAAAGAATATGGCTGACTATGGGTAGAATGTTGTATAGCAGATCTCTATCATTTACTCATCTTTCTTACTTAAAATTTTATGCCTGCTAATTTAGAACTCCCTACTTCACCATTTTCCTCACCCATGGAAATCATTCCACTCTTTGATTATATGAACTTGATTATTTTAGATACAACATATAAGTGGAATCATACAGTATTTGTCTTTCTCTGATTGGCTTATTTCACTTAGCAGAATGTCCCCCAGGTTAATCCATGTTGTTGCACATTGCAGAACATTCTCCTCATTTAAGGCTGAACAGCATTCCATTGTATGTTTTCTTTATTTGTCCATCGATTAACACTCAGGTTGTTTCCATATCTTGGCTACTGTAAATAGTACTGCTATAAACATGGGAGTATTAATATGTCTTGGAGATCCTGATTTCAGTTACCTTAGATAAATACCCAGAAGTGGGGTAGCTGAATCATGTGGTAGTTCTATTTTTAATTTTTTGAGGAGACCTCTTTATTGTTTCCCATGGCACCAGCAGCATTTTGTATTCCCATCTACAAGTTTCCAGGGTATTCACATCCTCATCAATCTCTATTATCTTTTGACTTTCTGATAACAGCCATCCTAAAAGGTGTCAAGTGCTAACTAACTGTGATTTTGATTTGCTTTTCCCTGATAACTACTGATGTGAAGCATCTTTTCATATAACCAATGGCCATATTGCTTCTTTAGAAAAACGGCCTATTTTAAGATTTAAACGTTTTGATTGTGTCAGCTGTATGAGTTCCTTATATATTTTGGATATTAATCACTTTGTAAAATGTTTATTTTCTCCCATTCTGTAGGCTACTTTTCATTTAACTAATTGTCTCTTCCTACAAAGAAACAGCTTAATTTAATGTAGTCCTACTTTATTTTGGGGCTTCCCTGGTGGCTCAGAGGTTAAAGTGTTTGCCTGCAAGGCGGGAGACCGGGGTTCAATCCCTGGGTCAGGAAGATCCCCTGGAGAGGGAAATGGCAACCCACTCCAGTATTCTTGCCTGGAAAATCCATGGACGGAGGAGCCTGGTAGGTTACAGTCCACGGGGTGGCAAAGAGTCGGACACGACTGAGCGACTTCACTCACTCACTTTATTTTTGCTTTTGTTGCCTATGCTTTTGGTGTCAGATCCAAAGAATTATTGATAAAATCAATCTCAAGAAACTTTTCTTCTAAGTTTCCTTCTAGGAATTTTACAGTTTGGTTTTGGTCTTTAATCCAAAAATAAATTTCAAGTTTATTTTTGTGTACAGTTTAAGGATTCAATTTCATTCTTTTGCATATGAACACCCAGTTTTCCAAGACAATTTAATGAAGGGACTATCTTTTCCCTATTCAGTACCTTTGTTTAAAACTGGTTGACCTCTATATACCTGGGTTTATTTCTGGGCTATGTATTCTGTTCCACTGATCTGTGTCTGTTTTTAATGCTGATACCATACCACTTTGATTACTACAATTTTGTAAAATAGTTTGAAATCAGGAAGTAGAAAACCTCCAAGTTTTCTCTTCTTGTTCAAGATTGCTTAGCTATTTGGAGTTTTGTGGTTACATACAAATTTTAGGATTTTTTCTATTTCTGTGAAAATGTCACTGGAATTTTGATAGGGATTGAACGGAATCTGTAGATTACTTTGGGTTGTATGGACATTTTAACAATATAAATTCTTCTGCCGACCAAGGGCCATCTAGTCAAGGCTATGGTTTTTCCAGTAGTTATGTATGGATGTGAGAGTTGGACTGTGAAGAAGGATGAGCACCAAAGAATTGATGCTTTGAAGTGTGGTGTTGGAGAAGACTCTTGAGAGTCCTTTGGACTGCAAGGAGATCCAACCAGTCCATTCTGAAGGAGATCAACCCTGGGATTTCTTTGGAAGGAATGATGCTAAAGCTGAAGCTCCAGTACTTTGGACACCTCATGCGAAGAGTTGACTCATTGGAAAAGACTCTGATGCTGGGAGGGATTGGGGGCAGGAGGAGAAGGGGACGACAGAGGATGAGATAGCTGGATGGCATCACCAACTCAATGAACGTGAGTCTGAGTGAACTCCGGGAGTTGGTGATGGACAGGGAGGCTTGGCGTGCTGCGATTCATGGGGTCACAAAGAGTCGGACACAACTGAGTGACTGAACTGAACTGAATCTATGAATATGGGATATCTTTCCACTTATTTTTGCCTTGTTTCTTTCATCTATGTTTTACAGTTTTCAGTTTATAGATCTTTTACCTCTTTGATTAACTTTATTACTAAGTGTTTTTTGGATACAACTGTAAATTAATTATTTTCATTTCTTTTTCAGCTACTTTGTTGTCAGTGTATAGAAATGCAACTCACTTCTGTTGGTTGGTTTTATGTCTTACAACTTTGAGCTCATTTATTAGTTTCAACAATTTTTTAGTGGAGTCCTCAGGGTTTTCTATATATGAGATCATGTATTCTACAAATAGAAAATTTTACTTCTTCCTTTCAGATATGGACGTTTTTTATTTCTCTTTCTTGCCTGACTGTCCTGGCTAGAAACTCTAGTACCACGTTGAATAACAGTGGTGTGAGTGGGCACCCTGGTCTTGTTGCTGATCTTAGATGAAAGCTTTAAGTTTTTCACTAGTGAGCATGATGTTACCTGTTAGCTAGTTACATACGGTCATCATTTTATTGAAATATAATCCTTCTACATCCAATGTCAAGAGTTTTCATCATCAAGAGATATTAACTTTTGTCAAATGCTTTCTCTCCATCTACTCAGATGACAATATTTGATTACCTTTCCCTTCACTGGGGTGTATCATGTTTATTCATTTGAAAGTGTTAAACCATCCATGCATCTTATGAATAAATTCTACTTGCTCCTGGTGTATGATACTTTCTATGTGCTCCTCTATTGTCTGCTAGAAAATTGAGGATTTTTGCACATATGTTCATTGGGTATACTAGTCTGATGTTCTCTTTTCTAGTGGTGTTCTTTTATGATGCTGGTATCAAGTTAATGCTGGCTTTGTAAAATGTATTTGGAGTTGTTCTCTTCAATTTTTTGAAAGAGGTTGAGAAGAAATTCCCACTAATTACTCTTAAATTTTTGATAGAACTTACTAATAAAGTCATCTGGTTCTGAACTTTCCTGTTGGGAGAATTTTAGATTACTGATTCAATCACCTTACTTGTTGTTATCTGTTCCAATCTATTTCATTCTGATTCAGTCTTGGGAGGTTATATGCTTCAAGGAATTTATCCATTCTTCTAAATTATTCAATTTGTTAGCATCTAATTTTTTGTCATAGTCTCTTAGGATCCTTTGTGTTTCTGTGGCTCAGCTATAAATTCTCTTTCACTTGTGATTTTAAGTCTTTTTTTTTTTTTTTCCTTGCTGGTCTAGCTAAAGTTTTGTGTCTTTTATCAAGAAACCAACTCTTACTTTAACTGATCTTTTTCTATTATTTTTTTAATCTTTCATTTATTTTTGATTTCTGTTATTTCCTTCTCCAACTAAATTTAGGCTTAGTAGCTCTTCTTTTTTCTAGTTCCTTCTAGTGTAAAGTTAGTTTGCGTGAGGTCTTTCTTCTTAATGTAAACATTTATCATTATAAACTTCCCCCTTAGAATTGTTTTTACAATATCCCATAATTTTAGTATGTCTCATGACATTTTCAGGTTTCTTATTTCTTCTTTGACCAACTGGTTTTTCAGGAGCATGTTGTTTAATCTCTACGTATTTGTCAATTTTCCAGTTTTTCCCGTTATTGATTTCTAGTTTCACACCATTATGGTCAGAAAAGATGCCTGATAGTATTGGAATATGATATATCCTGAAAAATGCTCCATGTACATCTGAGAAGAATGTGCATTCTGCTGCTGTTAGATAGAATGTTCTGTATACATCTGTGGAAGTCTCATCTAAAGCATAATATAAGTCCAAAGTTTTCTTACTGATTTCCTGTCTGGATGATCTATTCATTGTTCAAAGTCAGGTAATGAAATCCCCTATTATTGTTGTTGTTCAAAAATATTAATTCCTCAGCACTCAGCCTTCCTTATGGTCCAGCTCTCACATCCAGACAAGACTACTGGAAAAACCACAGCCTTGGCTATATGGACCTTTGTCAGCAAAGTGATATCTGTGCTTTTTAATACACTGTCTAGGTTTGTCACAGCTGTTCTTTCAAGGAGCATGCATCTTTTAATTTCAATTTTAATTATAGTTGTATTGCTGTTCATTTCTCTCTTCAGATATTTGCTTTATATATTTAGATGCTCCAATACTGGGTGCATAAATATTTTCAGTTATTATATTCTCTTGATGAATTTACCTCTTTATCACTGTATAGCAACCCTGACACTTTTAACATTTTTTACTTCTATTCTGTTTTATATAAGAATAGCTATTTCTGGGTCTCTTTTGGTTTTCATTCGTGTGGAATATCTTTTTCCTTCCTTTCATTTTCAGTCTATGATTAGAGAATTAGTCCACTTACATCTGGAGTAATTTTTAACAGGTAAAAGCTTATTATTGCCCCTTTGTTAATTTTTTTCTAAGTGTTTTATAGATCTTTTTCTTCTTCTATAGTGGTATACTTGGATTTCTTTTGCATTATCTTTTGCATATCTACCAAAGGGTTTTGCTTTGAGGCTTGCCTAAAACATCCACAATTATAATAGTTCATTTTAAGCTGATAACTTCAATAACATACAAAAGCTCCTCATGTTTACTCTCTGTCCCCACCTTTTATGTTCTGATGTCACACCTTTCCATATTATGTGTCCAATAAAAATCATTTAAGTGTCTGACTCTTTGCTACCCCATGGAGTATACAGTCAATTGAATTTTCCAGGCTAAAATACTAGAGTGAGTAGCTGTTCCCTTCTCCAGGGGATCTTCCCAACCCAGGGATTGAACCCAGATCTCCCACATTGCAGGAGGATTCTTTACCAGCTGAGCCACCAGGGAAGCCCAAGAATACTGGAGTGGGTAGCCTAACCAGAATCTCTTTCATTGCAGGTAGATTATTTACCACCTGAGCTATTACGGAAGCCCCAAAATTATTGTATCTACAGAGATTTTCAATACTTCTGTCTTTTTACCTTTATACCACAGTTATATGTGATTTACATAATACCATCATATATTATTTTTAATGCAACTTTATATTTACCTGTATCAGTGAGTTTTACACTTTTATATTTTCATATTCCTAACTAGCACCCTTTCATTTCAGCTTGAAGAATTCCTTTAGCATTTCTTGTAGGGCAGGTTTAGTGGTGATGAGTTCCTTCACCTTTTAACAATATCTCTATTTCTCCACCAATTCTGAAGAACAACTTTGCCAGAAACACTGTTCTTGACTGGCAGTTTTCTTTCTTTCATAAGTTTTTTTAGAACTTTCAATATATTACTCCACTCCCTGTCTTCACCGTTTTCTGTTCTTTTTGCTCCCCTGACTGTATGATCTCCAGTGAACTATCTGCAAGCTCACTGATCCTTTCTTCTGTTTGATCTTCTGCCTTCTCTCGTCTCACCCCACTTTCCACATGTCCATTCAGGATCTCACAGAACTACTACTAATTATGTGCCCCATTAGCTCCCAGATGCAGATTAATTAGAACCATTAGGCAGCAGCTGAAAAAGTATACAGTCAAATCCCTTCTAGGGAAAACTGAGACTTGTGTTTTTGCCTGCTCTCTCTGTGATAAGCCTGGCAGGACGTGCTTACACATCTGTTAGAAATTGCTTACTTGTTTTCTATGGTGAAAGGGGACTGTGAATGCCAAGCCCTTTTGGTTCTCTAAGCTAGGTGACTTGGGAGCCAGTCCCTTGAGTGGAAGTCATAAAAGTTGGGGTGCTAGATGCACAGACAAGCTCCTTTCAGAAAGAAGCTGGACACTCACTTTTATAACTGGAGAGGGGGAGAGGAAAGTGCTCACAAGCCCTTTCAGGCTCCTGGAAGAGGACAGTCAGCTTCCAGATGCAAGCTGGTTAGAAGCCCAATTCTTGGGCAGCAACTAGAAAAGTATACAGTTAAATTCCTTCCACGGATAAAATGGTAATTTTGTGTTTTATTCTGGTCCCTCTGTGTTGAGTCCAAGGGTACAGCCAAGGTTAAGTGTTTGCACTTCTGTTTAAAGCCACCTGTTTGCTTAACACGGTCCTGGTGGATGCACAAATGCTGATTCCCATTGGCTCTCAGAGCTAGGTGATCTAGGAGCTGGTCCCTTGGGTAGCAGCCATAAAAGCTGAGGAACTAGCTGTGTGGTCCAAACCATCTGTTTCTCAGGGAGAAACTGCTGGGTTCCTCCGCGGTTAAACTAAAGGTTTATGGCATGAATGTATCTTAGCTTTTCCTACTCATTTCAGTGTAGTTATTTCCTCAGTCACCTCAATGTGTAGGAGGAACTAAGTGAAGTGAAGTGAAGTGAAGTCCCTCAGTCGTGTCCGACTCTTTGCGACCCCATGGACAGTAGCCTGCCAGGCTCCTCCCTCATGGGATTCTCCAGGCAAGAGTACTGGAGTGGGTTGCCATTTTCCTTCTCTAGGGGATCTTCCCGACCCAGGGATCGAACCCGGGTCTCCCTCATTTCAGGCGGATGCTTTAACCTCTAAGCCACCAGGGAAGCCATAGGAGGAACTAAACTAGTTTCTAGATTTCCTTCCAAAGGAACTGATCTGTGTGGAGCTGCTCATTCAGTGCATCTGTGGGAGGAAGAAAAGTCTGATGCCTTGTATTCACTCTGCTGTCTCGGTGACGTCCTTTGTATTTTGTTTTCTTTACTTCTAATGAGCTCCAGGAAATTTTAAACAGTAATAGTAATATCTCTAACTTGTTGTAACAGAGTGCAGTGACCTCAGTCCTTAGCACAGCAGCCACTGCTGTGCACCTTTACTTCGTATCCTGTTACCAGGCAATGTGTCCTGTTCATCTATTAGTCAAGGCCTCGGTGGGCCCCACCCACTCAACAACTGTCAATGAGCGACTGTTAGGGGTCCGCTCAGCCACTGAACAGTGCAGCGGTGGGCCCTGCCCACAAGCAACCAACTGTTAAAATAATGAGTTAGTGAGGGGATTTAGACAACAGAGTGGGGGGGTTGTGAGGTGGAGAGTGAGGTAAGAGGCAGATTCAGCCCTTCTCCTGGAGGCCTCCAGCTCACCTAGCCTTGGGCCAGCAGGTGAGGTGGAGTGCCCAGGGAAGAGACTGGGGCTGCCTCCTGCAGGGCTCCAGCGCCCTCACTAAGGCCCCTCACTAGCCTTGCCCCAGTCCTTGAGGCAGCAGTGAACCGCTCTCCCTTCCTGTCTCTGCGACTTCCTGCCTGGGTCACACTCTCCGAGACCCAGTCTTCCCCATTTGGGTGCCCTGAGGAGACTGGAGACCGGCTGAGTTGGGCACCTGGCTCCCTCAGCAATGGCAGCTCGGCAGGATGTGGGGACCTGGCCCTACAGGAGCTGCCAACTGCGATCCACCTTCTCTTAGCCAGGATTGGGACATTGGAGGATGAAAGTTGTACCTTAAGACCCTGCCCTTTTTTGTCAGGACCGAGAATAAAAGTTGTCTGGTAGAGACTCACAAGAATACCATTACCTGTTACCTCACCATGACCTGACCTCAACAGCAAAGAATTTGACACCAAAAAGTTTGCAACAACGAATCATGCCCCTCCCCCACCTCTTGCTTTTAAAGGGGTTTGCTGAAAGTTTTCAGTAACTTTGGGGTTCTTAGGGCATGAGCCACCCATCTCTTTGTATAAATCTGTAATAAATCTTTCTCTGTTCCAAACTCTAATGTTTTAGTATTGATGGGCCTTACTGTGTATCAGGCACACAGACTTGCGATTTGGTAACAGTAGGAGGAGATAACACTGGTCACTGGGTAAAGAGCTACCAACCCCAAGTTCAAATATGAAGAGAAATGAGGGAGACTCATAAGTCTAAAGCAGGTATTGGGACAACTAAGCCAAGGGTAAGGAGTTGGGGAACAGTTCTACAAACAGTGAGATAATCCATTACAAGTTCATTCAAGAACCTTCGATTTATTATTTAATAAGAAAAATAGGGTTTCTTAGTATTTAATATCAAATTGATACTAGAACCCTCACTCAGACCATATAAAAGCAGGTCATATGTTCTAAATGGGATGTGAGGCCTCCTGCTGGAAAGATGGGAGGTACCACATGTAAAGTATCTGGTGCCCTTCAGTGATCCATTTACTTTTACCATACTGCAGTTATTTTTAACTAGCTAAACACATCTACAGGCTGTATCATCTAGATTATTCCTCACAGAGTGAAGTCACTTTAAAATATTCCTACAAAGAGCGAGCATATTGAAGAGAATACTAGTAACAGATAATGAGTTAAGAGGTATAAAAGAAAGCAGAGCATGATATTACTATCACTCAATTGCCTAGGATTCTGTCCATCCTAGAACCACTGGAAAAAGCACTCTAAGTTCACTACGCTGCATCAGTGGAAAGCTTAGGAAAATCCATTATGATAGCCTATTATAAAATGTTAAGGGGATTAAAAGATTACTTTTAAATGGTAGATAAAGTTTTCAGATTTTCTTAGGAAGTCAGTGCATAATACTGAGAAGATAAATTAATACCAAGAAAATGTCATTATTATTTAAGTAGTGATACTCATTTTCAATTGTGTCAAACTTAAACCTCTTGGTATTTTAGATTTGATAGTTTATCCAGGCTAATAGAATGTATAATACAGGTTATGAAATACTTACTCTTTTCAAACCAGATTCTCATTATTTCTGTTACCTTTTCTCCAGCATCTGGTTGGTTTTCAAAATTATTGCCACATCAGCTATATTTAACTAGTTAAAACACATATACAGATTGTATTATCCAGAATTTTCCTCACAAAGTGAAGTTACTTTAAAATACTTCTACAGGGCTTTCCTAGTGATCCAGTGGTTGAGAATCACCTTACAATGACACCAGTTTGATCCCTGGTCTGGGAAGATCCCACATGTTGCGGGGCAACTAAGCCCTTGGGCCACAACTACTAAGCCTGTGTGCTGGAGCCTGCAAGCTGCAATAACTTAGATCACATGCAGCAACTACTGGAGCCCCGTGCCCTACAGCCCATGCTCTGCAACAACAGAAGCCACTGCAATGAGAAGCCTGCACACAGCAACTAGAGAGTAGCCCCCACTGTCTGAAACTATAGAAAGCCCACGCGAAGCAATGAAGATCCAGCTCAGCCAAAAGTAAATAAATAAATGAATACTAAATTATGTTTCTACAAAGAAACAGCATATTGAAGAGAATACCAAAAATACAAATAAAGTATTTAGGTTGATGCAAAAGTAATCTGCAGTTTTGGATTGCTGAATTTTGCTGTTTGATACTGGAATATATTCTTAAATAAATGTGATTACGTTATACATCACTTTAATGCTCATTTATTGCTTTGCTTTTTTTGATAATGACTTATTACTTGATGTTTATTTTATGTTCATTTTAGACTAAGGAAACGATGTTAGACAAAAAGCAAATTCGAGTGATTTTCTTATTGAGTTCAAAATGGGTCATAAACAATATGTTACAGAGACAATTTGCAACATCAACAACACACCTGGCCTAGGAACTGCTAACAAACATACTCTGCAGTGGTGATTCGAGAAGTTTTGCAGAGCAAATGAGAGCCTTGAAGATGAAAGAGTGCAGTGGCCGGCCATTGGAAGCTGACAATGACCAGTTGAGAGGATCATCAAAATTGATCCTCTTACAACTATATGAGAAGTTGCCAAAGAACTCAGCATCAACCATTCTATGGTCATTCAGTATTTGAAGCAAATTGGAAAGGTGAAAAAGCTTGATAAGTGGGTGTCTCGTGAGCTGATGATAAAGAAAACTCGTCATTTTGAAGTGTCATCTTCTTTTACTCCACGTAGCAACAATGAACCATTTCTTGATTGGATTGTGACAAGTAATGAAAAGTGGATTTTATATGAAAATCAGCAATGATTAGCTCAGTGGCTGGACCAAGAAGCAGCTCCAAAGCACTCTTCAAAGCCAAAGTTGCACCAAAAAAAAGGTCATGGTCACTGTTTGGCGATCTGCCGATTTGATCCACTATAGCTTTCTCAATCCAGGCAAAACCATTACATCTGGGAAGTATGCTCAGCAAACTGGTGAAATGCATCAAAAACTGCAATGATTGCAGCTGGCATTGGTGGATAGAATGGGCCCAATTTTTCTGCATGACAACACCCAGTCACACATAGCACGACCAACACTTCAAAAGTTGAACAAGTTGGGCTACAAAGTTTTGCCTCATCTGTCATATTCACCTCACCTCTCACCAAGCGACTACCACTTCTTCAAGCATCTTGACATTTTGCAGGAGAAATGCTTCCATAATCAGTAGGAGGCAGAAAATGCTTTCCAAGAGTTCATGGAATACCAAAGCATGGATTTTTATGCTACAAGAATAAACAAACTTATTTCTTGTTGGCAAAACCGTGTTGAATGTAATGGTTCCTATTTTGATTAATTAAGATGTGTTTGAGCCTAGTTTTAATGATTTAAAATTCATGTTTCAATACCACAATTCCTTTTTCACCAACCTAATAAGGAATATAAAAGAAAGCAGAACATGATTACTATGTGCACAGAAGGTACAAATGAAGAGGAGAAAGAAACTGTGGTGAGAGAGTGCTGGAGTCTGCGGGATGCCCTATAAAGTCATAGAGACAGGCGTCCACACTTCAGTTTAAAGAGATGATGACAAATGCAGAGCTGTGCTGAGTATACTTGCCTTACTCAACTTCTGTTTTCAACTTTTTATTTCATAACTTAGTATATTATATATATACTTAGTATATTTCATAACATAGTATATTAATACTATGCTAGATAATTCAAAAGAAAATTTTAAAATTATATTTTGGAAAATAGAAAACATTGAACGTCTATTCAAAATTAGGCAGTCATGTCCTGGCTATTATAAACAGTGCTGCAATGAACACTGGGGTACAGCAGATGAATGGAGTAGTACTCAGCCATTAAAAAGAATACAGTTGAATCAGTTCTAATGAGATGGATGAACCTGGAGCCGATTATACAGAGTGAAGTAAGCCAGAAAGAAAAACACCAATACAGTATACTAACACATATATATGGAATTTAGAAAGATGGTAATGATAACCCTGTATGCGAGACAGCAAAAGAGACACAGATGTATAGAACGGACTTTTGGACTCCGAGGGAGAGGGAGAGGGTGGGATGATTTGGGAGAATGGCATTGAAACATGTATACTATCATGTAAGAAATGAATCGCCAGTCTATGTTCAATACAGGATACAGGATGCTTGGGGCTGGTGCACTGGGATGACCCAGAGAGATGATATGGGGTGGGAGGTGGGAGGGGGGTTCAGGATTGGGAACTCATGTACACCCATGGTGGATTCATGTCAATGTATGGCAAAACCAATACAGTATTGTAAAGTAAAATAAAGTAAAAATAAAAATTAAAAAAAAATAATACAGTTGAGTAAAAAAAAATTAGGCAGTCATGTTTGGGCTATTAGTTTATTCATTCATTCATTTAATGCAATAGTTATGAATGGTTACACTCAATTTTCAGTCAGACAACTCTACCACTTTTTAATTTTCAAATTAGTTAACCACTGCTCTAGGGATAACAAGAGTACTATCACTCTGGAACCTCTTTTGTAAGGATACTAATCCCCATTCATAAAGGCTCTGTCTTTATGATTTAATCACCACCCACTGTATCTACCTTCTAATAACATCATGTTGAGGATTAGGTTTCAATATTAATTTGAAGTGACACAAATATTCAGTCTATAGCATCCCATCTCTGGCCCCAAAATTCACATTCCTCTCACATTAAAAATACATTTATTCCATTCCCAGAAGTTTTAACTGCTTCCAGCATCAACCCAAAAAATCTGAAGTCCAAAGTCTCATCTAAATATCACCTAAATCAGACATGGGTGAGACTGAATGCAGGATTCATCTTGAGGCAAATTTCTCTCCATCTGTGAACCTGTGAAATTAAATGTGTTCTCTGCTTCCAAACTACAGAAGTGGGCCAGGCACAGGACAGACATTCCCTTTCCAAAGGGAGAGATAAGAAAGAAAGGAATGAAAGGTTCCGAGCAAGCCTAAACATTAACTCTGGAGAATAACATTTGGCTCTATGCTCTCCTCCAGGCACACCGGGACTGTGGACCCCTTCCAGACCTACTAGGGCAGGTAACCGCATAGTTTCGCCAGGTAGGGGTTGGGCCCTATAGGATATAGCTGGTCTTGTCCCCATATGGCTTTGAAGGCAGCCCACACAGTAGCTCTCACAGGTTACGAGTCAAGTGCCTGTGGCTCAGCTGGGCTTTACCGGTCAGCTTCATGATGGTGGCCCTGGCCCACAGCTCCACAGTGCAATGGAGATAAAGGAACTTATTATTTTACTTAGTTAAACGAGGCTAAGCTGTACCTGCAAAGATTTGCTTAGATATTTCCTCAGCTACATATTCACTTTCATTACTCACAAATTCTACCTTTCATGAAACACTACATATGAACACAAATCAGCCAAGTTTTTGCCACTGTATCACAAGGACCATCTTTTCTCCATTGCACAATAACATGCTCCTCATTTCCATCTGAGACCTCATCAGAATGCCCCCTTTACTGTCCACGTTTCTACCAAAATTCTGTTCAAAATTACTTGGATATTCTCCAAGAAGACTGAAGCTTTCTCTACAGTTCTCACCTTCTCTTTCTGGGCTCACATCACAGTTGCCCTTAACAATCCATTCATTTCTGGCAATGCAGACTTTTTCTCTCTGGAGGAGGGCACGGCAACTCACTCCAGTATTCTTGCCTAGAGAATTCCATGGACAAAGAAGCCTGGTGGATTATGATCATAGGGTCACGAAGAGTCAGACATGACTGAAGCGACTTAGCACAGCACAGGCTTTTTCTAGAATGAATCTCAAAACTCTACCAGCCTCTACCTTTTACCCAATTTCAAAGCCATTTCCACATTTTTAGGTATTTATTACAGCAGTACCCTTTTCTCAGTACCATTTCTGTCTTTGTTTGGACTGCTGTAACAAAAATACCAGACCGGGTGACTTATAAACAGAAATTTATTTCTCACAGATATGGAGGCTGAGAAATCCAAGATCAAGGCACTGACATATCTGGTATCTAGAAAGCACCCACTGCTGGTTCATAAATGGCTGCCTTCTATAGCAACCTCATTTCGAGGAATGGGCAAGGTACTTTGGGGGTTCTCTTTTTACAAGTGAATTAATTCCATTCATGAGAGCTCTGCCTTCACTACATTATCACCTCCCCAATACCATGCTAACACTTCCTGTTATCGTCATGTTTTGGTGGGGGGGACACAACCATTCAGTCTATAGCAATAATCAGTCAAACATTTTTTTAAATGTTTTGAAAGCAAGGGGAAGGATCTTAGCGGTAAGGGAAGGCAGTGGCACATAATCTTAGACATCCATTTGGATAAATGGATGAAAAGCGGAGTTAATAACCAAGTTCAGTTCAGTTCAGTTCAGTCACTCAGTCATGTCTGACTCTTTGCAACCCCATGAATCACAGCAAGACAGGCCTCCCTGTCCATCACTAACTCCCAGAGTTCACTCAGACTCGCGTCCATCGAGTCAGCGATGCCATCCAGCCATCTCATCCTCTGTCGTCCCCTTCTTCTCCTGCCCCCAATCCCTCCCAGCATCAGAGTCTTTTCCAATGAGTCAACTCTTCTCATGAGGTGGCCAAAGTACTGGAGTTTCAGCTGTAGCATCATTCCTTCCAAAGAAATGCCAGGGTTGATCTCCTTCAGAATGGACTGGTTGGATCTCCTTGCAGTCCAAGGCACTCTCAAGAGTCTTCTCCAACACCACACTTCAAAAGCATCAATTCTTTGGTGCTCAGCCTTCTTCACAGTCCAACTCTCACATCCATGCATGACCACAGGAAAAACCAAGCCTTGACTAGACGGACCTTTGTTGGCAAAGTAATGTCTCTGCTTTTCAGTATGCTATCAAGGTTGGTCATTAAAGAAGTGTTAGTGTGTTTTGTTTCCCCCTTTCTAATCTTACAGCTACAAACACAGCTCAGTTCCTCACCAGTTCATTTAGACTGCTCTAAATAGTCAACGTTGGCATTCCAATCTCAAAGGCAATGCCAAAGAATGCTCAAACTACCACACAACTGCACTCATCTCACATGCTAGTAATGCTCAAAATTCTCCAAGCCAGGTTTCAGCAATATGTGAACCATGAAATTCCAGATGTTCAAGCTGGTTTTAGAAAAGGCAGAGGAACCAGAGATCAAATTGGGAACATCCACTGGATCAAAAAAGCAGGAGAGTTCCAGAAAAACATCTATTTCTGCTTTATTGACTATGACAAAGCCTTTTGACTGTGTGGATCACAATAAACTGTGCAAAATTCTGAAAGAGATGGGAATACCAGACCACCTGACCTGCCTCTTGAGAAACCTGTATGTAGGTCAGAAAGCAAGTTAGAACTGGACATGGAACAACAGACTGGTTCCAAATAGGAAAAGGAATACGTCAAGGCTATATATTGTCACCCTGCTTATTTAACTTCTATGCACAGTGCATCATGAGAAACACTGGGCTGGAAGAAGCCCAAGATGGAATCAAGATTGCCAGGAGAAATATCAATAACCTCAGATATGCAGATGACACCACCTTATGGCAGAAAGTGAAGAGGAGATTGAAAGAGTTGTTGAAAGTGAAAGAGGAGAGTGAAAGAGTTGGCTTAAACTTTCTCAACATTCAGAAAACTAAGATTATGGCATCCGGTCCCATCACTTCATGGCAAATAGATGGGGAAACAGTGGAAACTGTGGCAGACTTTATTTTGGGGGTTCCAAAATCACTGCAGATGGTGATTGCAGCCATGAAATTAAAAGACACTTACTCCTTGGAAGGAAAGTTATGACCAACCTAGATAGCATATTCAAAAGCAGAAGCATTACTTTGCCAACAAAGGTCCATATAGTCAAGGCTATGGTTTTTCCTGTGGTCATGTATGGATGTGAGAGTTGGACTGTGTAGAAAACTGAGAGCCGCAGAATTGATGCTTTTGAACTGTGGTGTTGGAGAAGACTCTTGAGAGTCCCTTGGACTGCAAGGAGATCCAACCTAAAGGATCATCCTAAAGGAGATCAGTCCTGGGTGTTCACTGGAAGGAATGATGCTAAAGCTGAAACTCCAGTACTTTGGCCACCTCATGCGAAGAGTTGACTCACTGGAAAAGACTCTGAAGCTGGGAGGGATTGGGGGCAGGAGGAAAGGGGGACGACAGAGGATGAGATGGCTGGATGGCATCACCGACTTGATGGACATGAGTTTGGGTAAACTCTGGGAGTTGGTGATAGACAGGGAGGCCTGGTGTGCTGCGATTCATGGGGTTGCAAAGAGTCGGACATGACTGAGTGACTGAACTGAACTTAAATAGCCTACTAACCAATTTGTCTACTCTCTCTTTCCCCATATTAATTATTTCAACTCATCAATAAGAGATTAATCTTAGAAACTCACAATAATTGGTACTTTTGCTAAAAAATGTATAGTTTGCTACTGCTAACAGTTGGAAATAATGTCCCCACTTTTAATTTTCCACAATGTAACTCTATAGTGAAATACTTAAGATTATGAATTTTATTACCAGTCAGACTTAGACTAAGATATAAAAACATCAATTTAATAGCTGTATGACCTTCAGTGAATCATTTCATATCTTTTCATCTGAAAATGGGAATAATACTAGCACTACCTCATAAAGCATTCAGAAAGTTCTATAAAATGATGCATGCAGGGTATGTGGCAAGAAGTACAGCATGCAGGTGTTCATTAAATGGTAGCTAGCAAGCATCACTATTCATCCTTCCAAACAATATGAATTTACATTATGTTATTCCCCCAAAATATCCAATGTATTCTCCTTATCTTTGCTCATGTATCCTCCTTACTGTAGAATAACCTGTAAATTGCCTACTTTCAAGACCCACCTCAAACACCATGCCTTTCAAGAAGTCGTCTTGGAAGTCCTCAACCAGTTGCAATTTCTCCCTGTTTGACATTCACATCCTCTTAACTTCTGGTTTTACAATATTGTGTGACATATTACAATGATGTTTACTACCTAATTCCCACCACTTGATTGTATCCTCTCCAAGGACAGGGATATTATTTTGAATCTTCAGTAAAAAATGATTTGATATTGGAAACATTGTTTTCTGTCTGTTGATCCCCCAATACTCAAATAATATTTTGCATGCAGGAAGCATTCATATAACTTCCCTAATTTTTCTCTATTTCTTCTCTGTATTTGTGGAGCATCTGGAATGAGTTAAATATATCAACAGATGAGAAAGGGGCTAGTGAGCAATTTTTTATCTATCACAATACACCACAACGTATTACTAGTTATATGGAATTTAATAAGACCACCAAGGTCTGTAGAACCCTGCCAAACTGTTCTAAATAACTTAATATAGTACAATTATTATAGATATTTGTAGCATTAAAGCGAAACTCATGAGATAAATAAATAACATGGATTTTACATAAATTCTCCAAAGATTTCTACATTCCATGAACGTTACTTTAGTGTTAAAGCAGAGTCTGACAAAAATTAGAAAACAAGATCAATTTTTTTTGAACTGAAATATTACACAGTTTCATTGTTCAACAGAACAAAGGTCTCAGATATGGAGTATAGCCAATATGAATTCTTATGAAGCATCAGTTTTTATTACAATGTATATGTATTTTATGACTGATGTATCCCAGATGGTAAAATTACAACATATCCAAAGAGTTCTGAATAATCTCAGAATTTAATGAGACAGTGTGAATAAATACATACAGAATAGGAATGAAGACAAATGGCTACTTATAATAGAAATTGCTTTTATTGTTTGTATGTGACTGAGAAAAATGATTGCTCCTCCAAACAAAAAAGTTGTCATTATTATTTTGCTCTCCAACACTGTTGTTATAGAAAGCACATACATTTTAAATACAGACTAATCCAGATGATGCAACTCTTTTGAGTTTGAGCAAAGTAACTACCTATACCACTATCTTTACACTTGGGGTATTTCAACATTATAATTTCAATTTTCATCATGTCCATTTCTAGATGATACCTCCTCTTTTGATCAGTTAATGGCTGCAATGGGTTTCGTTGCTTCATGGGGGATTTCTTTAGTTGTGGTGAGCGGGGCTACTCTTGGCTGCGGTGCAGACTTTTCGCTGTGGTAGCGTCTCGTTGCTGAGCACAAGCTCTAGGCACTTGGGCTTCAGGAGTTGCAGCTTGTGGGCTCATCAGTGTGGCATACAGGCTCTAGGGTGTGAGGGCTTCTGTAGTTGTGGTGCACAGGCTTAGTTGCTTTGCATCATGTGGAATCTTCCCAGATAAGAGACCAACCCGTTTCCCCTGCATTGGGAGGGTGACTCTTTTCCATTGTACTACCAGGGAAGTCCTGATACATCACTTGTAAACAATGACTGTATGACTACAATACCAAATCTGCTTACTTCCAAAGAGAATTTAAAGTGAAAATAAGATAATTTTTATATTATAGATTAAAATTTCATAGTATTCAAGAGAAAGTAAAAAAAAAAACATCAGAACTTAGGAGTCAAAAACTGCAGTTTCTATCACCATGCAACTTCCTACATTTATAATCTCAAGAGCACTCAGTGTTTTCAACTATAAGGGAAAGAAGTAGGACTGGATGATCTCTAAAAAATTGTTGGGCTTTCGTATTTTTTCTTCTTTATTTTTAAAACTATGAAAGTATGACAACACATTTAGAGGAGATTTGGAAAATACAGAACAAAGTTAAACAGAGTTTCACCATATAATTATTTTTTAAGCAGACAAATTATCAATTTTTAGTTGGGAGCTTCAATATAAAACTCTCAAAAAGTAATAGAATAGACAGAAAAATAGAAGGATATAGTAGACCTTAAAAAGCATTATGAATCAATTCAACATAATTAAGATTTATATAATTTTCACACAACAGTAGGATACAAATTCTATTCAAGTTCCCACAGACTATAAACCAGGAGATACTCGAACATCAGTTCAGTTCAGTTCAGTCACTGAGTCAGTCTGACCCTTTGTGACCCCATAGACTGCAGCATTGCCAGGCTTCCCTGTCCATCACCAACTCCCAGAGCTTGCTCAAACTCATATCCATTGAGTCAGTGATGCCATCCAACTGTCTCATCCTCTGTTGTCCCCTTCTTCTCCTGCCTTCAATCTTTCCCAGCATCACGATCTTTTCAAATGAGTCAGTTCTTTGCATCAGGTGGCCCAACTACTGGAGCTTCAGCTTCAGCATCAGTCCTTCCAATGAATATTCAGGACTGATTTCCTTTAGGATGGACTGGTTTGATCTCCTTGCAGTCCAAGGGACTCTCAAGAGTCGTCTCCAACACCACAGTTCAAAAGCATCAATTCTTTGGCACTCAGCTTCCTTTACAGTCCAACTCTCACATCCATACATGACTAGTGGAAAAACCATAGCTTTTATTAGATGGACCTTTGTAGGCAAAGTAATGTCTCTGCTTTATAATATGCTGTCTGGGTTGGTCATAGCGTTTCTTCTAAGGAGCAAGTGTCTTTTAATTTCATGGCTGCAGTCACCATCTGCAGTGATTCTGGAGTTCAAAAAATAAAGTCTGTCACTGTTCCCATTGTTTCCTCATCTATTTGCCATGAAGTAATGGGATCAGATGCCATGATCTTAGTTTTCTGAATGTTGAACTTTAAGCCAACTCTTTCACTCTCCTCTTTCACTTTCATCACGAGGCTCTTCAGTTTTTCTTTGCTTTCTGCCATAAGGGTGGTGTTATCTGCATATCTGAGGTTATTGATATTTCTCCCGGCAATCTTGATTCCAGCCTGTGCTTCATCCAGCCCAGCATTTTGCATGATGTACTCTGCATATAAGTTAATAAGCAGGGTGACAATATACAGCCTTGATGTACTCCTTTCCTGATTTGGAATTAGTCTGTTGTTCCACGTTTGGTTCTAACTGTTGCTTCTTGACCTGCATACAGACTTCTCAGGAGGCAGGTAAGGTGGTCTGGTATTCCCATTTCTTTAAGAATTTTCCACAGTTTGTTGTGACCCACACAATTAAAGGCTTTGGCATAGTCAATAAAGCAGACGTTTTTTTTTGGAACTCTTCTGCTTTTTTGATGATCCAACGAGTGTTGGCAATTTAATTTCTGGTTCCTCTGTCTTTTTGAAATCCAGCTGAACATTTGAAGTTCACGGTTCATTTACTGTTGAAGACTGGCTTGGAGGATTTTGAGCATTACTTCACTAGAGTGTAAGATGAGTGGAATTGTGCAGTAGTCTGAACATTCTTTGGCATTGCCTTTCTTTGGGACTGGAATGAAAACTGCCCTTTTCCAATCCTGTAGCCACTGCTGAGTTTTCCAAATTTGCTGGCATATTGAGTGCAGCACTTTCACAGCATCATCTTTTAGGATTTGAAATAGCTCAACTGGAAATCCATCACCTCCACTAGCTTTGTTTGTAGTGATGCCTCCTAAGGCCCACTTGACTTTACATTCCAGGATATCTGGTTGTAGGTGAGTGATCACACCATTGTGATTATCTGGGTCATGAAGATCATTTTTGTACAGTTCTTCTGTGTATTCTTGCCACCTCTTCTTAATATCTTCTGCTTCTCTTAGGTCCATACCATTTCTGTCCTTCATTGTGTCCATCTTTGCATGAAGTGTTCCCTTGGTATCTCAATTTTCTTGAAGAGATCTCTAGTCTTTCCCATTCTATTGTTTTCCTCCATCTCTTTGCATTTATCACTGAGGAAGGCTTTCTTATCTCTCCTTGCTCTCTGGAACTCTGCATTCAGATGGGTATATCTTTCCTTTTCCCCTTTGCCTTTACCTTCTCTTCTTTTCTCAGCTATTTGTAAGGCCTCTGCAGACACCCATTTTGGTGTTTTGCATTTCTTTTTCTTGGAATGGTCTTGATCACTGCCTCTTGTACAACGTCACAAACCTCTGTCCATAGTTCTTCAGGCACTCTATCAGATCTAATCCCTTGAATCTATTTGTCACTTCCATTGTATAATCGTAAGGGATTTGATTTAGGTCGTATCTGAATGGTCTAGTGGCTTTCCCTACTTTTTTCAAGTCCCTACTTTTTTCCCTACTTTTAAGTCTGAATCTGGCAATAAGGTGTTCATGATCTGAGCCACAGTCAGCTCCCAGTCTTGTTTCTGCTGACTGTATAGAGCTTCTCCATCTTTGGCTGCAAAGAATATAATCAATCTGATTTTGGTATTGACCATCTGGTCAATGTCCATGTTTAGAGTCTTCCCTTGTGTTTTTGGAAGAGGGTGTTTGCTATGACCAGTGCGTTCTCTTGGCAATACTCTTGTTAGCCTTTGCCTTGCTTTATTCTGTACTATAAGGCCATATTTGCCTGCTACTCCAGGTATCTCTTGTTTCCTACTTTTGCATTCCAGTCCCCTATAATGAAAAGGACATTGTTTTTTTTGGGCGGGGGCAGGTGTTAGCTCTGGAACCTACCCAGGGACATAAAACAAGGTGCAAAAATTTCTTGGTCTAAAGTTATTGAATTCATACAAAATCTATTCTCAGTACTGTAGAATTATATTAGAAATCAATATTAAAAGATACCTGAAAATAACCCACATATTTTCAAGTGCAATGTGACATTCATCAAGAGAGATCTTTGACTTAGCCACTGAAAGCCTCAATAAAGTTAGAAGACTAGAAAAACAAAGAGGGTGATTTCAGAGAAGAATGAATTTAAATGAAAAATTAATATCAGATATACTTTAAAAACCTCATGTTTTTGGAAATTAAATGTTCATTTTTAAATGATGGATGTATCTAAGTCATAACAAGGAAAATCAGAAAATATTAACAACAGAATGAAAAAAAAAGAATTTATCAGAATTTGGTGCATGAAGATAAAGCAACTAAATACAATGTATGGAAACAAATAATGGGTACTAGCATAAAATTGTGTGATATTTGAACAATATCTGTACTTTAGTTAGTCATACTGATCACATATTAATTTCTTATTTCTCTTTTTACAACACAGTATTTCTTTATATTCTCAGAATTGAATTAAAAGTTTCAAGGCTCATCAAAATTTTTTAAAAATCACTAACTTTATACGCTTTCTAGATTTTTAGCAGTAATATTAGATGCCAGAATAAATGGACCTATATCAAAGTTTTAAGTGAATATAAATGAGAAATCTAGCATTCTATTCACACTCAGTCAAACAAGTGGAATCAAAATGTCACAAATTTTTTATCTAGGCAAAAATTAATACGTTTTCTAAAATTTGAATATTATACATACTATACATATATATAACACATGCTGCTGCTGCTGCTGCTAAGTCGCTTCAGTCGTGTCCAACTCTGTGTGACCCCATAGACGGCAGCCCACCAGGCTCCCCCGTCCCTGGGACTCTCCAGGCAAGAACACTGGAGTGGGTTGCCATTTCCTTCTCCAATGCGTGAAAGTGAAAAGTGACAGTGAAGTCACTCAGTCGTGTCTGACTCTTAGCAACCCCGTATGCATATAAAAGCTTTTCTACTACACTTGATAAAGGCTTGAGAAAGAACAACAAAAAAAAGAGACAGAGAAATTAGAAAACATAAACTAAATGAAATCGGAGCACTGACCATGAATAGAAAAAGTAAAGCAAACTGGATAAAGGTGAAAGATCATCATACAGTCCAGCTGTTTTTAAACATGGCTGCTCTTAAGGATCATATTTGAAGCTTTGGAGAGAGAAAACAATATCTGGGCATTTTTATTTTTCAAAAAGTTCCAAGATAACTCTAACATGCATCTGGATTTTAAGAAGTGATTACAATCTATTAAATGGTAGTTTTTGTGATATTCCATTATTTTCTGTTAACCAATCATGATACATGGTATCAAATGAATAGTAATTACATAATCACAATAGTAAAATATGTTGTCAGCTTTAACAAGCAATAGCCAGACCAAAAAACAAGATAATTACAATTGTAAGCCGTAATGCGAACAGGATTAATCTACCAATATAAAATAATTATATATAATTTGAGGGGTAGAATGACATGGTAAGTAGATGTGATGTGGTAACATACATGCACATGTTTTCATCCACTTAGCCAGGCTATGTCTTTTGGCTGATGGATTTAATCCTTTTACATTTAAGATAAATATCAATATGTATGATTCTACTACCATCTTCTTAATCATTTTGGGTTTATTTTCTATAAATCTTTCCCTTCTCTGTGTTTCCTGCCTAGAGAAGTTCCTTTAGCATTAGTTGTAAAGGTGGTTTGGTGGTGCTGATTTCTCTAAACTTTAGCTTGTCTGGAAAGCTTTTGATTTCTCTGTCAAATCTGAATGAGAGTCTTGCTGGGTAGAGTATTCCTGGTTGTAGGTTCTTCCCTTTCATCACTTTGAATATATCGTGCCATTCCCTTATGGCTCGTAGAGTTTCTGTTAAGAAATCAGTTGATAACCTGATAGGAGTTCCGTTGTGTTTTTCCCTTGTTGCTTTTAATATTTTATCTTTGTCAGTTGGTTTACTGTGTGTGTTGGTGTGTTCCTCCTTGAGTTTATCCTGCCTGGGGCTCGCTGTGCTTCCTGGATTTGGTTAACTATTTCCTTTCCTAATTTAGGAAGTTTTCAGCTACTATCTCTTCAAATACTTTCTCAGGTCCTTTCTCTCTCTTCTCCTTCTGGGACCCATATAATGTGAATGTCAGTGCATTTAATGTCCCAGAGGACTCTTAGGCTGTCTTCACTTTTTTTTTTCATTCTTTTTTCAGTATTCTGTTTTGTGGCAATGATTTCCTCCATCCTATCTTCCAAGTCACTCATCCATTCTTCCACCTCAGTTATTCTATTGATTCCTTCTAGTGAAATGTTCATCTCTGTTCTTCTGCTCTTCTAGGTCTTTAGTAAACGTTTCTTGCATCTTTTCCATTCTTCTGAGATCCTGGATCATCTTCACTATCATTATTTTGCATTCTTTTTCTAGAAAGTTGTTTATCTCCACTTCTGGCTGTTCGTTTTGAGTAACTTTCTGTGATGTGGTTTTCATTCTAGCAGCTGTGGAATCATGGTTCTTCTTGCTTCTTCTGTCTGCCCTCTGGTGGAGGAGGCAAAGAGGCCTGTATAAGTTTTCTGATGGAAGGGACCTCTGGTTGAAAACCTAGGTCTTGCTCTAGTGGGCAGGGCCTTGCTCAGTGAAGTTTTAATTTGGTTATCTGCTGATGGATGGGGCTTCCCTTCCTCCCTGTTAGTTGTTTGGCCTGAGGGAACACAGCCCTGGAGTCTACACGTTCTATGGTTGGACTAATGGCAACCTCCAAGACAGCTTATGCTAAGGGGCACCTCCCAGACTGCTGCTGCCAGTGACTCTGTCCCTGCGGCAAGCCATTGCCAACCCACACCTCCACAGGAGACCCTCCAACACTAGCAGGTAGGTCTGGTTCAGTTTATTGTGGGGTCAGTGCTCCTTTCTCCTGTGTCCTGGTGTGCACAAGATTTTATTTGTGCTCTCTAAGAGTAAAGTCTCTGCTTTCCCCAGTTCCGTGGAAGTCCTGTAATCAAATGCCGCTAGTCTTCAGAGTCACATTCCCTGGGGATTCCTAACCTCTCTTTGTTGGATCCCCAGGCTTGGAAGTCTGATGCGAGGCTCAGAACCTCTACAACAGGGGGAGAACTTCTTTAGTCTTATTGTTCTCCAGTTTGTGGGTTGCCCATCAGTGGGTATGAAAATGAAACTGAAGTCGCTCAGTCGTGCCCAGCTCTTAGCAACCCCATGGACCGTAGCCTGCCAGGCTCCTCTGTCCATGGGATTCTCTGGGCAAGAATACTGGCGTGGGTAACCGTTCGTTCCCTTCTCCAGGGGATCTTCCTGATCCAGAGATCAAACCCAGGTTTCCCGTGCTGCAAGCAGATACCTTACCATCGGAGCCACCAGGAAATCCCAGTGGGTATGGGGTCTGACTTTATCGTGATTTCGCCCTTCCTGTCCTGCTGCAGCTTCTCCGTTTTCTCTGGACACGGGGTTTCTCTTTTTGGCGGGTTCCAGCATGCACCTGCCCATGGCTGGTCAACAGCTAGTTGCGACTTTGGTGCTCTTGCAAGAGAAGATGAGCACACATCCTCTGCTCCTCTATTGTGAACCAATCTCCCTTATTTCTTAATTTAGCTGTTCTGGCTGTTATTCCTCAAAAGTCTTCTATTCCCCCTTGATGAATTACCAGCTCCTCTCCTGTATTTAACCATATATCAGAGTCAAATTTCACCAGCCCCCCTTTCATCATATCTATGTTAAATCTTGTCAGCTCTGAATACTTGCTAAACTTTATAAGTTTTGCAATATCTGTTGTTTTCAGTGTTTATTCTGTCTCCAGTTCACATACAATCTCCTTTGATTTGGCAATCATATTAGTCTAAAAGCTGTATTTCTTGCCCAATTTTTTTTTTGAGAGAACAGAAAAGTTTTATTAAAATAACAATAAGCAAACAATTCATCTGCATGGGGCAGCTGTTAGTTTCACAGGAAAAGGAGAGAACTGGTTATTCAGCAAACTGGTTGTTGTTGGTCAGAGATTTCCTACAGATACATCTGAATACACCAAGCATTATTCTCTTACCTGTGGAATACTTTTTTGCCCAACTTTAACATCCAACATTCTTTATCACCTTCAATCCCCATCTGGAGCCTAATAATAGAAGTCTGATACCTTCTATCATCTTTCATGAGAGATGCTTTGATCACTGTCTTCAAGACAATTAAATACACCACATATGAATTCTCTTTGGCAAATGTTCAGAGTGTTTCACTGTCCTTCCCACCTGAGCAGCCCAGTATAATTATAATGTTATCAGCTCTGAAGTCAGGCAGTCTAAGAGGAGTGGGAAAGACATTTAACCTCATAATTTTATCTGTAAGATTATATTCTATGAGAGGTTGTAAAGATAAATTAAAAATAAGTATATGTAATAAAGAACAGTTATAGTAATAAAAGTGCTTTTGTGGCAGGGACAGTCAAGTCTGGAAGTTCCCCCAACACTTCCAGAATTGTAAACTTTTTCTTTTTTATTCTTAGGAAAATTCCATGAAGAAAATCCAAAATATAGATAAGGAAGGTGAGGACTATAGTAACAAAAAGAGATAGGATTTTACTGGGATGAATCTGAAGACACTGTGTATCAGTCTACAAAGCTTAAAACTATGTAAGTCTACAATTCTAACATTGTAAAGAATTATTTGAAATGCTCACATACTACTGACAAAAATATAAACTGGTAGAAACCTTGGGAAGGAAATTTTGAACCTATAACAAGAGCCTTTAAAATGTATCCACATAGAAATAGTATTTCTTCAAAGTTAAATTGATGATTTGGGTAACTACATTATAGTCATGTAAGAATAAAAATATGTCTGTTTTTGGAAACAGCATACTCAGGTATCAAGTGGTTGAAAGACTGCATCTGCAAGTTTTTGTAAAGATTGTACTCTTTGCTGTGTGTGGTCAACAGCATGACACTAACACGCGGCACATGTGAGCTGCCATTCCCACGGCCACCTATGAGCTGAATGGGCGATAGCAGGTGGGTGTTGAAACTAACCATTGTTAGTTTTATGTGTCAGCTTGGCTGGGTCAGGGTACCTAGATATCTGGCCAAGTATTATTCTAGATGTTGCTGTGTGAAGGTGATTTTTTTTAAGATGAGATTAACCTTTAAATTGATAGGTTCTGAATAAAGCAAATTACCCTTCACAATGTGGACAGGTCTCATTTAATCACTCAAAGGCATTAATAGATAAAAAAAAACCTGACCTCTCCTAAGCAATAAGGAATTTTGTAGCAGAACTAACTGCCTTTGGACTTGAAATGCAACTCTTTCCTGAGTCTCTAGCCTGCTAGCCTACCCCATCACATTTTGGACTTATTAAGACACCACAATCATATGAGCCAGTTCCTTAAAAATAAATTTCTCTCTGTGTATACACACATGCACACACACTCTGTTGGTTGTGTTACTCAGAAATTACCCTAACACATGGGAAAGTAGCTCACTTAATGAAATATAGCAGCTGCTTTCTTTAGTAAGCAATCTTCTGGGTATTGTCAAGTTTTTATCAGATTCCAAAATTAGACTCCAGAGATCCAAAAGAGCTAATTTTAACAGTATTTTCCCCCCAGTTTAATCATTGCTTCAGTGGAGGAATAGATCTTTTTAAAGTTCCCTAATCTGCAATTTTCAGTAATATCACTACAACTTACTTAAATGATTCTCAAATATATGTTGAATTATATATTTTCCAGAATCATTACTTTCAAATGTTAACATTGAGAATATTTGGGAAGTTGGGTGTAAAGCAACTGGAAATTCTTTCTTCTGTTTCTGAAACTTTTCTGTAAGTCAGAAATTAAATCAAAATAAACCAATTTCTAAAATATAGCCTTTTTAGAGACCGGTTCAAGATGGGCAACTGAATACAAGCCAAAGCCTTCTCATGCCACCCCAAAAGTCTTGGAAATTAAAGAAGGTTTTATCTCCAGATCACCTTACCTGCCTCCTGAGAAATCTGTATGCAGGTCAAGAAGCAACAGTTAGAACCGGATATGGAACAACAGATTGGGTCCAAACTGGGAAAGGAGCACATCAAGGCTGTATTTTGTCACCTTGCTTATTTAAATTATATGCAGAGCACATCATGCAAAATGCCAGGCTGGATGAAGCACAAGGTGGAATCAAAATTGCCAGGAGAAATATCAATAACCTCAGATATACAGATGACACCACCTTTATAGCAGAAAGTGAAGAGGAACTAAAAAGCCTCTTGATGATAGTGAAAGAAGAGAGTGAAAAAGCTGGCTTAAAACTCAACATTCAGAAAACTAAAATCATGGCATCTGGGCTCATCCCTTCATGACAAATAGGTGGAGAAACAATGGAAACAGTGACAGGCTTTATTTTCTTTGGCTCCAAAATCACTGCAGATGGTGACTGCAGCCATGAAATTAAAAGACACTTGCTCCTTGGAAGAGAAGCTATGACCAACCTGAATAGCATATTAAAAAGCAGAGACATTACACTGCCTACAAAGGTCCATATAGTCAAAGCTATGGTTTTTCCAACAGTCATGTATGGATACGAGAGTTGGACCCTAAAGAAGGCTAAGCACTGAAGAACTGATGCTTTTGAACTGTGGTATTGGAGGAGACTCTTGAGAGTCCCTTGGACTGCAAGGAAATCAAACCAGCCAACCCTAAAGGAAATCAGTCCTGAATATTCATTGAAAGGACTGATGCTGAAGCTGAAGCTCCAATACTTTAGCCACCTGATGGCATCACCAACTTGATGGACATGAGTTTGAGGAAGCTCTGGGATTTGGGGATGGACAGGGAGGCCTGGCCTACTGCAAGTCCATGAGGTCACAAAGACTTAGACACGACGGAGCGACTGAACTGAACTGATCTCCATAACCCCTTAAAGATATAATAATAGTAATAAGCAAGCAGTATCTTCAGGTCTCCAGAAACTATAAGAAATCCTTTCAAGAAAGAAAATACATGGAATGAAAAAAAAAAAAAAAAACAAATACACGGAATGAAGAGGAGGACACCACAGCCCAAGACACCCACAGAAAAAAAAAACTCCCACAAAGATGTAGGCTGGTTGAAGGGTGTGCTAAGATAATGAACGCAAGTACAGCACTCAGGGTCACCTCTGCTCAGGTTAGGCTTTAAGCAACAGAGATGTCTACTGTCAGGCAGAGTGGAGACAGGCAATCCCAGGACTGAAGGGGGAAAACAGGAGCTTCAAGAGGTCAGCAACGCCCAGGAAAAATAGAGGGTTCTCACCATCCAGAAGCAGCGACTGGCTCACCTCATCCAGGAGCTGTGTGTCAGTCACTCTTTCACATTTGGAGAAAAGCTAAAGCAAACCAAGAATTCATAAATAATCTCAAGTATATAGTTGAGCATTCAATCAGAGCAAAGAGAAAATCCAAAACTGAAAGAGAGGATACAAACCCAACAAAACAAAGAATTCATTACGTAAAAAACACGTTTAATAAACTAAATAGGATGGCATTTTAGAATAGCCACTAACTTCAGAAAGATATGAAATGATATTCATTATTTAAAAGGATAACAGAATATCGTGGAAATTTAAAGTTTGACCACTGAAATAAAAAAAATCAAATGATATACTATTAAAATGGTCAAATAAAAATCAGTAAACTACAAGATTGAGCCAAGAGTTTTTCACAGAATGCAACCCCAAGTTTAAAAATGATGTATAAGACAAATGAATAAGCTAGGAGACAAACAAGTGAAAAAGAAGCACATAAGTAACCAATAGAGTTGGTTATGATCAATGCAGGCTGCCATTAAAACAAACAACGAGTAGACTGGTAACTTAAACAACAGTCTTAAAACAACAGAAGACAAGCTGACTTTCTCACAGCTTTGGTGGCTAGAAGTCCAACACGAGGTTCTAGCTGACCTGGTTTCTGGTGAGAGCCCTCCCGGCTTGTGACCGGCTACCTTCTCACTATGTTTTCTCTCACACAGCCTTTCTCTGGTCCATGACCAGAGATAGCAAGCTTTCTGGTGTCTCTTCTGATAAGCAATCAATCCTATAAGATCAAGTCCCTCACCCTAACTACTATCCTTAGAGGCCTGATCTCCAAACACAGCTGGATATTAGGGCTTCACCATATGAATTTAGGAGCACAAAAACATTCTGTCCACAATAATCAGTAAAACAAAAGCTGGGTCTTTAAAAGGAGAAAATTCAGAAATAAACCATATTAGAAACATACTTGCAAACTATAGAAAAATTTAAAAGTTCTTAGAGGATATCTTGTACATATTTAACATAAAAGAAAAGTTTAAACGTCAGATAGAGTGTAAAAAAGAAAAATCTATGTTAATCTCTTTTAGGAAAGTAGATTTTAAATATCCTAGCTAAAGCAGATCAGATCTGAAAAGTAAGTCGGATGTATTAGAATATTAAGAGAAAAAGGGATCATGGCTAAATTGGCAGTGAGAAATCCTAGTTAATTAGTTCAACACTGTTACCCTCCAACCTGACTTCCCTCACTGTGGCATCATACAAAGCTCCATGGATACTGGCTAGAGCCAAGAGCCCAAAACAATCAATCCTGATCAACCACAACATGCGGACACCAGGGGCCAGGGAAGGGGACGCTGCTGGCCCAATCTGTACGCTGGCGTGGCCAACTGTGAGTCAAGCATGGTGGTCCTGCTGCGAACTTGCAGCATCTCACAACTGTAACCACTTGTCTTAGATTTCCCAACCACCCTCAATGCCATGCTGTCAGAACAGTGCTAGAATCACAGTTCTGCCACATTTTATTACTACTGTATCCTGCTCCCTGATCATGCCGGGGCAAATTATGTGTTTCTTTAATTATTCATTAGAAGCTCCCCAGTTCAATGGTCAAAGGCTCTATAAAGATAAGTTGCCCTATGGACTGAACAGATTGTGCTATATTCTGCTTCAGAGTGAAATGAGGCAAGGGAGGCTCACCATTAAATTACTGACTCCATCCTTGTGAGGGCTCTCTAGTAATACTGACCCAGCTTCTGACACGTGGGCTGCTGGGCTACTCACATTGTTTGCATGACATGTCACATTACAGATTAGAAAAGGAAAGCCATTATGATCATCTTCATATTTACCTCCCCCAAACAAGTGAGAAATTCAACATCCACTCACGATTTTTACAGCAGAAAGTAAAATTCAATCCCAACCCAGCATCATTTACTAAAACAAATTCTGGGCTGACTAAACAGTAAGGTAAGAAGTATCAAACATACAGAATTGAAATAAGAATGCATTTGTATGCAGAACACAAAAAAGTCATAAAAGAAAGACTTTTGAAAATGTAAAGATTAAATATTCCGTGTAAATAAAACTTAAAAAAAAATTAAGACCATAAAATAAGTTGAAAACCAAGAAAAAGACAAAGTTGAATATTTTCAATACATAGACACAGGGATTAATATTCAGACTATACGCAATAAAAAGTGAGTGTAGTTGGTAGAAGAGCTTCATGAAAGCAGGGAAGCCTCAAGATTGCTTTTCTGTTTATATTATTTTTAAAACTTTGTAATAAGACTAAATTAATTCGATATCCTAGTAAAAGTTTGAGTGTCAGGATCTAACAACATAAAAAGCACAAAACAGATTTTTGATTTCTAATATGATTACAAACTGTATGACCATATATAATATATAGTGCATTCTACAAGAGGGGGAAAGAGAAAAGACTGTGATTGGATCTAATAATAAATATGAAACTTGAGATGATCCACATTCAATTATATTCTACCAAGACCAAGACCAAAGTATAAAAAATAAAACTCAAATATGACTCGAGAGAGAGAGAATAATGGCTAAGATTTGTATATGGAAGTGTTGTGTTAGTCACTCAGTCGAGTCCTACTCTTTGTGACCCCATGAACTGTAGCCCGCCAGGCTCCTCTATTCATGGAATTCTCCAGGCAAGAACACTGGAGTAGGTTGACATTTCCTTCTCCAGAGGATCTCTCCAACCCAGGGATCGAATACAGGTCTCCCACATTGCGGGGAAATTCTTTACCGTCTGAGCCACCAGGAAATCCCTTAAGATTTGTACACTATATCTCAAAGGTTATGGGAGAGTCCATCCACCTCACCATGTAGTTTGTGTACATTGTGACATGTAGCATCTAGGTTTTTCCAGAAGGAATAAGTACCAAATTTTTAGACTAGTAATTATAAAATTATAGTACACCCATAAATGGCTCACTGCTTATTATTATTTATACTAATTTTTAAATCCAGTTTTAAAATTAAGCACTGAGTCACATTTTTATAAGGTATGCAAAATGTTCTTCCCTCATTAGAAAAAGCCTGAACTGGAGACTTTTTGTCCTTGAACTTTTAGAAAAGCGGCAGTGAGATACTTTTGTTGAGCGCAAATGAGAGACTTTTAATGAAGATTTTAGAATTGAAGAGCTAGACTTTCAGGATTCATCTGAATGTTTAGAAATCCTGACTAAAATTGATCCCCAAACCAGTCCACTCAGTATTAATGCATATCTTTTTTCTTTTAGTAGATTTTTTTTTTAATATAAAATGAAAATAAAATCTTAATAGGTTCAGTTCAGTTCAGTCGCTCAGTCGTGTCCGACTCTTTGCGACCCCGTGAATCGCAGCAAGACAGGCCTCCATGTCCATCACCAACTCCCGGAGTTCACTCACATTCACGTCCATCAAGTCAGTGGTGCCATCCAGCCATCTCATCCTCTGTCGTCCCCTTCTTCTCCTGCCCTCAATCCCTCCCAGCATCAGAGTCTTTTCCAATGAGTCAACTCTTCTCATGAGGTGGCCAAAGTAGTGGAGTTTCACCTTTAGCATCATTCCTTCCAAAGAAATCCCAGGGCTGATCTCCTTCAGAATGGACTGGTTGGATCTCCTTGCAGTCCAAGGCACTCTCAAGAGTCTTCTCCAACACCACAGTTCAAAAGCATCAATTCTTCGGCACTCAGCCTTCTTCACAGTCCAACTCTCACATCCATACATGACCACAGGAAAAACCATAGCCTTGACTAGACGGACCTTAGTTGGCAAAGTAATGTCTCTGCTTTTCAATATGCTATCTAGGTTGGTCATAACTTTTCTTCCAAGAAGTTAGCATCTTTTAATTTCATAGCTGCAATCACCATCTGCAGGGATTTTGGAGGCCAAAAAAATAAAGTCTGGCAATGTTTCCACTGTTTCCCCATCTATTTCCCATGAAGTGATGGGACCGGATGCCATGATCTTCATTTTCTGAATGTTGAGCTTTAAGCCAACTTTTTCACTCTCCTCTTTCACTTTCATCAAGAGGCTTTTGAGTTCCTCTTCACTTCTGCCACAAGGGTGGTATCATCTGCATATCTGAGGTGATTGATATTTCTCCCAGCAATCTTGATTCCAGCTTGTGTTTCTTCCAGCCCAGCGAAAGTTTCTCATGACGTACTCTGCACATAAGTTAAATAAGCAGGGTGACAATATACAGCCTTGACGCACTCCTTTTCCTATTTGGAACCAGTCTGTTGTTCCATGTCCAGTTCTAACTGTTGCTTCCTGACCTGCATACAGATTTCTCAAGAGACAGGTCAGGTGGTCTGGTATTCCCATCTCTTTCAGAATTTTCCACAGTTTATTGTGATAAAACAAGCCAAATGCCCACCCTACACACATAAATACCTTAGAGTCAACTAAATCCAGAGGTAAACCTAAACTGTCCAAGTCTGCAGTGAAATCATAAGTCACACAATCCAAACAAAAGGCAACTACAGACATACATGGTGAGCCCTCTGAGGAACGCACTCCAAGCAGCAGTAGCCTGTGTTCTGTGCCATCGTGAAGACCTGCCTATCTTATCTGCTCATATAGTGCAACATTTCAATAGAATACATTAACTACTAGGTGATGATGCTTTGATACTGTTCATATAGCATTCCTTATCTTAAATGATGTGAGTTATCCCCAAGAGGAGCTTTGGTTTTGCTTTAGAAATCTCATCTAAATTAAACACCTTATTAAATATTAACACAGAGGGAGGTGACACAGGACGCAATACGGATAGTTAAGTCACCTCTTTGCATAATATAGGAATAATTTTCTCCTTCGAGGTATTTACACTGGAAAGCTTAGTGTGGCCTGAGTAATATTTCAGTGGTAAAATTTTTAGTGATCAGAACCTTGGCAAAACTAGAATTCAAAAATTGTTAACAAATATTTCTAGTGATATGACTATGGAATTATTACAAATTCATTACTATGAGGGAAAGCAATCATCTTTAAAAAATGCCTCAGTCTCTGCTACTCAATATAGAAGGATGCTGCTGCTGCTAAGTCGCTTCAGTTGTGGCCAACTCTGTGCGACCCCGGAGACGGCAGCCCACCGGGCTCCCCCACCCCTGGGATTCTCCAGGCAAGAACACTGGAGTGAGTTGCCATTTCCTTCTCCAATGCATGAAAGTGAAAAGTGAAAGTGAAGTCGCTCAGTCGTGTCCAGCTCTTAGCGACCCCATGGACTGCAGCCCACCAGGCTCCTCCATCCATTGGATTTTCCAGGCAAGAGTACTGGACGGGGTGCCATTGCCTTCTCCAATATAGAAGTATAAAACTCCATAATTAGCCATAATCTCTGAAATTTCCCTAATATCATTCAGTAGAGGGAATTTAAAGTTGTAAGAGTGCTTTATAGCTACACTCGGCTTTCCTAGGAAATACTCAGTATCTTAAACACTATGTATACTTTTTTCTCTTAGTAAACTTGATACCAGCTTCAGAGTTTGTGGAAATGGAAAAAAAGAAGAATCATCTATTATCATTCTAGAAACGATTTTTTGGTAGAATAGCAAGTATACAAATCAAAAACAGGACAGGCACTACTAGGGCCTAAACTGTTCCCCCCACCCCCAATATATATGTTGAAGTCCTAAACTTCAGTTATCTCAGAATAAAAGAGATAAGGTCCTTAAAGAGGTAATTAAATTTAAAAGAAGTCATCAGGGTGAGTCTTAATCGTCTGACTGGTATCCCTATCAGAAGAGGCAATCTGGACACAGACAAGCACAGACCCGTATTAAGCCACAGAGAGAAGACACAGAGCTAGAAGCCAAGGAAGAGAACCTGACCGAAAGGATCTCAGAAGGGGCCAACCCTGCGACACCTTGATTTCAGACTTCCGGCCTCCAGAACCATGAGAAAATACGTTTCTGTTGTTTAAGGCATTATCTTTAGTACTTTGTCATGACAGACCCAGAAAACATACACAGCCACTTCTGTTTTTCCAAAACTGAGGTAGTTTTTTATTCCCATTTTCTGTAAGCCTCAGCCATCGCTCCTCAGTGGAAAAGGGTGGTGGTCTGGCCCTGCTCCTCCAGCTTCTCAGAATCTGCTTTCTCACTGTTGCAGTGAGGCTTAAACAGATGTGTGTTAAGGAGGACTTTCCCAAATGCCTTTAAAGATAAACCCACAACATATTTCCTGCCTTTCCCAACATGTGAGGCTGAAAAATGAAAGACAGTTGTCTTGTTAAAACCAGAAACCATCTTTGCATGAGGGCCATCATCTGAGTGGTAACGAACAAAAGCCTGGGCTGGAGAAGCACTTGAGAGGGGACTGCAGGCACCAGAACTGTGACACTGGGGTTCTCCTTGCAGTTTAGTCATCCCATGGCTTCTGCATCCCTTTCTAGACAGAGCTTACACTTTGGCCTCAACACAGCTCAGAACGGCCTGCGCTGATATCTATCACATGACTCTACAGTTTGGTTTTTCATCCCACTGGCAGCTTTTCCTGTCTTTTCACAAGCAGCACTCCACCACTGCAAACCTGCTCTGAAGGAGTCTCCTGGAACTGCAGACAGCTCTAGAAGTCCTTTCAGCATTTACTTCTACTCAAGTGAGTACCAGAGAACCTAGCTCTGCAAACATAGCAGCCTTCTGTAGTGCAGTATATCCTTGGCTTGTGAAACTCAACATCTTTGTTTCTAGAAATAGTCTTCCAAAAGCTGCCATTCCATCTCCGTCCTCAGTAACACTCCTGCGGTGTGACATGTACACTAGGCCATCCCCCGGCCCACATCCAGGCCCTCCCTCCTCAACCGCCTTATCTAGGATGACTGTCTCCCACAGCTCTCCATCAGACTACTTTTTTGGTTTTTCTTTTAACAAAGAAGCAGCACACAGCAAAGCTCCAAAACCCCAAGGAAGGGGCAGAATCCATGGCTGTGGGAGAGGTAAACTGGCATTGCAAGGAGCTAAAGAACGTTTAGTATATAAGTGCATTCTGAACACTCCACGGGACATGCATATAAAGACACAGAGATTAAACATACAGTTTATCTTCCCCTCCACAGTTTCTATTTCTCAGTTTTCATTTGCTCCTGGGAACTTTAGCAGATAGCTAATAATGCAGACCTGGAGGAGCTATGAACGCTCCTTGTAGAAGAAAAAACATGGAGGTGTTTTAAGATTATATTTGAAAGATTACAGCAGAAGAGAGGGAATGAAGTAAGGAAGTGGCTGGTCAAGATAAAAAAAAAAGGTATAAATGTTTTTGTGTCTCCTGGGTATGTACTTGAAGTGGAATAGCTTGGTCATTGTTGTCGTTCAGTTGCCAAGAAGTGTCCAACTCTCTGGGACCCAATGAACTGCAGCATGCCAGGCTTCCCTGTCCTTCACTATCACCCTGAGTTTGTTCAAATTCATGTCCATTGAGTCAGTGATGCTATCCGACCATCTTATCCTCTGTTGCCCCCTTCTCCTCTTGTTCTCAGTCTTTTCTGGCATCAGGGTCTTTTCCAGTGAATCAGCTCTTTGAATCAGGTGGCCAAAGGATTGGAGCTTCAGCATCAGCATCAGTCCTTCTAATGAATATTCAGGGTTGATATCCTTTAGGATTGATTGGTTTGATCTCCTTCATGTCCAAGGGACTCTCAAGAGTCTTCTCCAGCACAATTCAAAAGCATCAATTCTTCGGCACTCAGCCTTCCTTATGGTCCAACTCTCATATCCATACACAATTACTGGAAAAACCATGACTTTAACTATACAGGCCTCTGTCAGTACAGTGATGTCTCTGCTTTTTAATACCATCTAGGTTTTTCATAGCTTTCTTCCAAGAAGCAAGCATCTTTTAATTTCATGGCTGCAGTCACTGTCTAGAGTGATTTTGGAGCCCAAGAAGATATACTGTCACTGTTTCTACTTTTTCTCTATCTGTTTGCCATGACTAAGATGCCATGATCTTAGTTTTTTGAATGTCAAGTTTTAAGCCAACTTTTTCACTCTCCCCTTCCACTGTCACCAAGAGGTTCTTTAGTTCCTCTTCACTTTCTGCCATTAAAGTAGTAGTATTTGCATATCTGAGGTTGTTGATATTTCCTTTGGCAATCGATTCCAGCTTGTGATTCATCCAGTCCGGCATTTCACATGATGTACTCTGCACATAAGCTAAATAAGCAGGGTGACAATATACAAGTACAATGATGTACTCCATTCCCAATTGTGAACCAGTCTGTTGTTCCACGTCCAGTACTAACTGTTGCTCCTTGTCCTGCACACAGGTTTTGCAGGAGGCAGGAAAGGTGGTTGGATATTCTCATCTCTTTAAGAATTTTCCAGTTTGTTGTGATCCACAGTCAAAGGGTTTAGCATAGTCAGTGAAGCAGCAGCAGATGTTTTTTCTGGAATTGCTTGCTTTCTCTATGATCCAGTGAATGTTGGCAATTTGATCTCTGGTTCCTCTACCTTTTCTAAATCCAGCTTATACATCTGGAAATTCTTGATTCATATACTGCTGAAGCCTAGCTTGACAGATTTTGAGCATAACCTTGCTAGCATGTGAAATGAGTGCAACTGTACGGTAATTTGAACATTTTTTGGCATTGCCTTTCTTTGGGATTGGAATTAAAATGGACCTTTTCCAGTCCTGTGGCCACTGCTGAGTTTTCCAGATTTGCTGGCATACTGAGTGCAGCACTCTCACAGCCTGTCCATAGGCTGACTCTATGTTGAACATTCTGAGGCACTGTCCAGGCGCCTTCTTGAGTGGCTGCACCATTTCACATTCCCAGCAGTGACTGTATGAGGGCTCCCACTTCACGTCCTCACCAACACTTGCTGTCTTTTTTATTGCAGCCATCCTACAGGGTGAGAAGTGTTTTCTCATTGCAGTTTTGATTTGTTTTTCTTATAGGTATCGTTGAATATCTACATGTCTTTTTGGCCATTGCTATATCACCTTTAGGGAAATGTCCTCTGCCAATGTTTAAAATTGGATTACTTGCTTTTTATTATTAATTTTAAGATATATTTTAGATACAAGACAGTTATATCTTTTCAAAAATATTTGAAAATATTTCTCTTATTCTGTGTCTTGTCTTTTCACGTTCTTGATAGCAGCACAAGACGTTTTAAATTTGATGAAGTCGATTTTTCTGTTTTTTCTTTTGTTACCTATGACTTTGAAGTCAACATAAGAAGGTTTTGCCCAAGTCGAAGTCAGGAAAATTTACTCCTGTATTTTCTTCTAAGAATTTAATAGTTTTAACTTTTATATTTAAACCCTATAATCCATTTTAATTTGATCTTTTAAAATATTACAAAGACGTTCAACCTGATTCTTTGCATGTGGCTATCCAGCTGTCCCAGTATAACATATGTTGAAGACTGTTTTCCCATTAAACTGTCTTGGCACCCTTGTTGAAAATCAGTTAAGTCTAACTCTAAGGGTTTATTTCTGGACACACCATTCTATTCCACTGATGTATTCCATCCTTACAGTATTAACATAAGAATATACCATGAGAGTGCCATATGATTGGAAGAATACATTATGGAATAGAACTGTCCTGATTACTACAATTTTCTAGCAATTTTTTTCTGAAAATGGAAGTGTGAGTCTTCCACCTTTGTTCTTTTTCAAGACTGTTTGGCTCTTCTGAGTCCCTCAACTTCCATATGAAATCTGGAAGCTTTCTTTTACAAAGAAGTCAATGGAAGGTTTGACAGGGATTGCATTGTATCTATAGATCAACTGAGGCAGTATTGTCATCCTAACAATATCAAGTATTACAATCAATGAACATGAGAAATCTTTCCATTTATTCAGGTCTTCCTCAACAATGTTTTATAATTTGCAGAATATAAGCTCTGCACTTCTTGTAGAAATTATTCCTAAGTATTATATTCTTTTCATACTATTGTAGATAGAATTTCCTTAATTTCACATTTGGATTGCTGTTTGCTAGTGTACACTTGTACATTGATCAAGTATATACACTTGTATATTGATCCTCTATCTGACAACCCTGTTGAACTGGCTTATTAGTTCTAATAGTTTTTTACTGGATTCCTTAGGATTTTCTATTTACCAAATCATCTACAAACATAGAAAATTTTACCTTTCCCTTTACAACCTGGATGCTTTTAATTTCATTTTCTTGCCTAAGTGCCCTGGTTAGAACCTTGACTATAATGTTAGAATTGGGAAGAGTGAGCATCTTGCTTTGTTGCTTATTTCAGAGGAAACACCCATTCTTTCATCATAAAGTGTAGTGTTGTCTATGAGTTTTGTGCAAATGCCCTTTCTGACTGAGGGAGTTCCTTTCTATTCCTAGTTTGTTGAAATTTGTTTTTAAATCAGGAAAATGTGTTAGATTTTGTTAAATGCTTTTTTTTTAATTTTTACTTTATTTTACTTTACAATACTGTATTGGTTTTGCCATACATTGACATAAATGCTTTTTCTGCATCTATTGGATGAGATGATTGGATGGCATCACTGACTCAATGGACATGAGTTTGGGTAGATTCCGGCAGTTGGTGATGGACAGGGGAGTCAGACACGACTGAGCGACTGAACTGAACTGACTGAGGAGATGATCATGTGGTTTTCTTTTACTGATATGGTACACTATACTGATTAATTTTCAGATGTTAAACTAACTTTAAATTCCCGAGACAAATTTCTTTAATCATCATGTTTGGTATTTTTTATATGTTGCTGGACTTGGTTTGCTAGTATTTTGTGAAGGATTTTTGTCTCTACATTTGTAAGCAATAATGGTCTATTCTTTTCATGTCTGATTTTGGTATCAGAGTAGATGGATTTGATTTTAAATTCTGTGATTACAAACCTTCAAAGGATACTCAATACTTCTCTATAATTCTACCATAGTTGCCTTTAAGTATACTTTCCTGTTCATCTAGACAATTTCTCTATTGAAAACATACTCTTCGGCCTCCCCACCTTAGCTAATGACCCTAATTTGGAAATGTTTCCATGAATTCAATTATTGCTTTCATCTAGGATCAATCACAAGCACATAAACAAACATACACAAAGACTTAAGCTTAGCTCACAGGCTAGGTTAATGTGAAGATATGTCAGAACAAACCTATTGTCTCCAAACTTAAGCCTCTTTTGATGAAAATGGAACTGTTCATCTGCCTTAAATTATACTTCCCAAGCTATATTTTTCAAAACTCTGGGTAACGTGGTCACAGTGTCAAGCTGTCATGGAGCCTTCTGCTCTTATATGCAGAATATACCTGAAATATGTTTATCAAGTATTTTGTACAATTATAGAAACTTGGCATGAAAGATACAAATTTTAAAATAGTTTTGACTAATAAAAAGTTGCAGTGGACTAGACCTTACTAGTTGGTGATGGACAGGGAGGCCTGGCATGCTGCAGTCCATGGGGTTGCAAAGAGTCAGACACAACTGAGTGACTGAACTGAATTGAAACTTTACTAGTAATGTGGCTATTTAATGTTTGTGAGTCTTAACTTTAAATACTTAATGTCACAGCCAATATATTGTTAGAATATATGTCTTGTTAATATGTTCATAAGATATGGTGAATAAGTTAAGAGAAATAGAAAGATTAATAGATAAAACAAGAATATAATACAATACGCAGTTTTAAAATACTTCTTTACAATTTTAGGTATGATTTAACTAGTATTCTAATTATTTATAGCCATAATTAGTGTTACTACATTTTAAATTATTATAAATATTGTTCTATAAGAACTGAATAGTCTTTATGTTCAAAACTATAACTTTTTCTTAAATTGTTAAAATGAGACACCAATTATTTCAAAGTCTACAGTAGCAACAGCCTACTATTATATAATGAACTGCAATAATTCATAACTGATTTTTTAATATAAACTATTTTTGGTAAGCCAAAAAGAAAATGTGACATATAAAAAAGGCTCACAGCTTTTATCCTGACACGACTAAAGTTAAAGTTGCTGAATTCCAGAAAGCAGAGAGCAGCACAAACATGTCAACAAAAGCATTTACTTGTAGTTTGACTAGATATATTATCAAAGAAAAAAAGATTTAAAGAGACAGTTTTCTTGTATTTTCAAACACTGAGCATTCTAGTAGGCAAACGAACTCTGAAAAATGAAATGGAACAGTTGTGAAAAGACTTATATTGCAGTAAGAGTCTAAAAGGTCTAGGGACTCCTCTGGTGGTCCAGTGGCTAAGACTCCACACTGCCAACGCAGGGGACCTGGATTCAATCCCTGGTCAGGGCACTAGGTCCCACATGCCACAGCTGAGGAGTGTGCATGCTATGACAAAAAGACCTTGCATGCTGCAGCAAAGACTGAAGACCCTGCATGCCACAACTAAGACACAGCGAAGTCAAATAAGAAGTACTTTTTTAAAAAAAACAGAGACTTAAATATATTTGAAGTTGATACATTTAATTTTTTTAAATGCAAATTATTAACAAATATATTAAAGTGTGTAGGGAATCACTGCAGATGGTAACTTCAGCCATGAAATTAAAAAATGCTTGTTCCTTAGAAGAAAACCTATGACCAACCTAGACAGTGTATTACAAAGCAGAGACATCATTTTGACAACAAAGGTCCATACAGTCAAAGCTATGGTTTTTCCAGTAGTCATGTATGGATGTGAGAGTTGAACCATAAAGAAAGCTGAGTGCCAAAGAACTGATACTTTCAAACTGTGGTGCTGGAGACTCCTGAGAGTCCCTTGGACTGCAAGGAGATCAAACCAGTCAATCCTAAAGGAAGTCAACCCTGAATATTCATTGGAAGGGCTGCTGATGAAGCTGGAGCTTCAATACTCTGGCTATCTGATGAGAAGAGCTGACTCACTTAGAAAAGACCCTGATGCTGGAAAGACTGACGGCAGGAAAAGAAAGGAACGACAGGGGTCGAGGTGGCTGGATGGCACCGCCGATTCAATGGGCGTGAGTTTGGGCAGGCTGCAGGAGATGGTGAAGGACGGGGTCGCAAAGAGACGGACATGACTGAGTGACCGAACAGCAACAAGGAAATCCCTGGTGGTCCTGGTCAGGACTTGGTGCTTTCACTGCCGTGGGCCCAAGTTTACAAAGATCCCACAAGCCATGGTGTGCAGCCAAAACACCAATTAAAAAAAAAAAAAACAACGGTCCTACCTTTGATGATTGTTGTATTGAGATTGATATATATTTTTTAAGGTGTGAATTTTATATTTATATATCCAAATAAAACATTACAAGGTTAAAAGCAATATTCTAAATGCATATAAAGCTGACTGAAACTACATTGTATCAGCTCCAATTCATTTTGTTGCAAGTGACGGCTTAAGCCAAAAAATTAAAATTAAAAAGGAAAGAAAAAACTATTGGTTCATATGTCAAAAGAGGAAGTATGTCAGATGACATGAGGCACAGCTAAATTCAGAACTAAATCAACACAGCAAAATCAGCATTTCTTTACACCAACAATGAACTACCCAAAAGGGAAATCAAGAAAACTATCTCATTTATAATAGCACCAAAAATAATAAAATACTTACAGATAAATCTAACCAAGTAGGTGAAAGATCGGTTAAATGAAAACTATAAAATTCTGAGGCAGGGACTTCCCTGGTGGTCCAGTGGCTAAGATTCTGTGCTCCTAGTGTAGCGGGCCCAGGTATGACCCCTGGTCAGGGAGCGAGATCCCGCATAACACAACTCAAACATGCTGGATGTTGAAACAAAGATCAAATAACCCACAACTAAAAGCCAAAACAAATTTACTTATTTACTTAAATAAATAAATGAATATAAAAAACTGTAAAAACCACTGGTGAAAAAAACTGAAGATGACACAGGTAAATGAAAAGATATCCAGCGTTCATGGATTGGAAGAATATTGTTAAAATGTCCATACTATGGCAAAGTGAGCTACAGATTCAATGCAATTGCTATCAAATCCCTATAGTATTTTTCCCAAACACAGGGAAAAAATTATAAAATTTCTATGGACCCACAAAAGATCCCAAATACAGAAAGCAATCTTGAGAAAGAACAAGTTGAAGGCATCACAGCTTCTGATTTCAAAAATACATTACAATATTACAAAGCTACAGTAACCAAAAGATTATGCTGTTTGATTGAAGAAATACATACAGACCAACTGAACTGAACAGAACAGAGAAATAAATCCACAAATATATGGTCAACTAATCTTCAACAAGGGCATCAAGAACAGATAATGAGGAAAGGACAATCTCTTCAATAAGTGAGGCTTGGAAACTCAGTATCAATTATCTTACAAAATACACAAAAATTAACTCAAAATGAATTAAAGGCTTAAAATGTAGAAGAAAACAGGGGAAAAGCTTCATGACACTGGTCTTGGGAATGATTTCATGGATCCGATACCAAAAACACAGGCAATAAAAGCAAAAACAGACAAGTAGAAATGCATTCAACTAAAAGGCTCTGCATAGCAAAGGAAACAGCAGAGTGAAAAGGCAACCTGAAGAAGAGAAAATTTTCATATCTGTTAAGGGGTTAATATCCAAAATATATAAGGAATTCCTAAAAGTCAAAAGGAAAAAACCAAATAATCCAATCAAGAAATGGGCAAAGGACCAAATAGATATCTTCTCAAAGACGACATACAAACAGCCAGCAAGAGTGTGAAAAAATGCTCAATGTCATTAACCATCAGGGAAATGCAAATCAAGCATGGACAAGGATGGAGGAAAAGACTATCCTTGTACACTGTCAGCGGACATGTGCATTGGTCTAGCCATTGCGGAAAACATTACGAAGGTTCTTCAAAAACTTAAACATAGAATTATGATATGATCCAACAATCCCACTTCTAGATATATATCCAAAGGAAATAAAAACACTGAGGCATCTGCACTCCCATGTTCATCGCAGCATTATTCACAATAAGCAAGAAACAGAAAACCTAGGTGTCTACTGATTGATGAATTGAAGAAATAGTGATATACACACATATATATATATATATACAAATTATTATTCAGTCTTAAAAAAAAAGGAAATCTTGTCCTATGTGACAACAGAGGTGAACCCAGAAAGGCACTGGGCTGAATGAAGTCAGTCAGGTATAGAAAGAAAATACCATATGATCTTCAGTTCAGTTCAGTCCAGTTCAGTCGCTCAGTCGTGTCCGACTCTTTGCGACCCCATGAATCGCAGCACGCCAGGCCCCCCTGTCCATCACCATCTCCCGGAGTTCACTCAGACTCACGTCCATCAAGTCTGTGATGCCATCCAGCCATCTCATCCTCAGTCGTCCCCTTCTCCTCCTGCCCCCAATCCCTCCCTTTGCTTAGTCTGAAAAGAGTCAAACTCAGAAGCGGAGAGAATTGTGGTTACCAGAGGTGGGGGTGGGGAGAGGAAACGTGGTTCTGTTCCACAAAGGGCACAAAGTTTCAGTTATGCAGTATGACTAAGTTCTAGACCTTACAGTACAGGGTGGTGACTACAGTTAATAATACTGCTGCTGAGATCTGAAAAGACAGTAAACCTTTTTCTAAAAAAACGAAGATAGAAGCACTGTTCACAATCTCAGAATACCAGATAGAAGCTAAATATTTTTTTTTTATTTACAGAGAATTCTTTTTGTCTTTTTAATCCCCCTATATTTTAATTTTACTTTTATTAAATTACAGTTGATTTACAATATTAGTTTCAGGTGTACAACAAAGTGATTTAATATTTTTATATACTCCACTTCCAGTTATTATAAAATATTGGCTATATTCCCAGTGCTATGCAATATATCCTTGCAGCTGATTTATTTTATAAATAGCAGTTTGTACCTGTTAATCTAATATGCCTATCTTGCTCCTCCCTGATCCTTCTCCCCACTGGTAACCACCAGTTTGTTCTCTGTATCTGTGAGTTTGCTTCTGTTTTGTTACATTAATTCATTTTATTTTTATAGATTCTGCATATAAATGATAATATAAAATATTTGTCTTTTAAGAGAGTAAATCTTAAGTGTTTTTACCACACACATACAGCAACTACGGGAGATGATGGATGTGTTGATAAACGTGACTGTAGTAATCACTTCACAATGTATTAATATATGTACATCAAAAACATCTTACTGTACAATTCTTATAAAAATAAACAAATTCAGGATTAACTGATTTCATCAGGCTTTGTTTTCCCTTAGTCTCTCTACTTTGCCTGCTTCTGCTTTAGGTTAAGCATTAGGTGCCACGTGAGGAAGAGGGCAGCAAGTTCACGGCCAGTGCGACAGCACGTGTGCTTCCCCAGAAGTCCACAAAAGCTTCATGGCATCACACTGATTCTAAGTGGGCATGTGTCTCTCCCAACGCCCGTGACTAGAGCTGGTGAGTATCATGTGCTAATTTTCAGGCAGAGGTCACGTACGTACCACTGGAGCAAGGGGTAGACACTGCTCCAGACAAAAGACAGTGGAGGAAGAAGATCTGCAGAGGTAAACTGGGAAGACGAAAAGAGTAGGTATCCATGCAATATTTGAAAATATATACACCAGAGACAAAAACTGGAAGAAAATATAGAAAATAAAAATCTTACGGTAATAAGAATATGAGCTGTTTTTCCCTCTAGCTTCCAAACATTTTTAATTCAAGTTTTAAAATTATAGTTTCATGTAACTATACAGGTCACTCCTCATTACTTGCAGATACCATATTTGCAATTCTGTCTACTCATTGTAAATCATTTGTAACCTCTGATATTAATAATTGCTGGGCTTCTGCAAGGTAACAATGACTTCTTGCTTCAGTTCTCATACTGTAAAACAAGTATCCACTGTGGTCTATTCAGGGCTAACATAATGTAAAAGAACAAAATTAACATTTAAAAGATATTTCTCAAAGATATTTTAGCAACATAACACTATCTATTCTTGAGATAAACATTTTTTAAAAACATACTTGGTATCAGATCGACATATATCAAAATGGTGACTGCTGCTGCTGCTGCTAAGTCGCTTCAGTCGTGTCCGACTCTGTGCGACCCCATAGACGGCAGCCCACCAGGCTCCCCTGTCCCTGGGATTCTCCAGGCAAGAACACTGGAGTAGGTTGCCATTTCCTTCTCCAATGCATGAAAGTGAAAAGAGAAAGTGAAGTCACTCAGTCGTGTTCGACTCTTAGCGACCCCACGGACTGCAGCCCACCAGGCTCCTCCATCCATGGGATTTTCCAGGCAAGAGTACTGGAGTGGGGTGCCACTGCCTTCTCCGAAATGTTGACTAACTACAGAAAATTTTGAGTACTACTAATTTATCAGGTTTAATAATATTTTCCTGTATATTCTGTTCATAATAACAAGTCTTTCAGTTAAAATCAGTTATTGAAAACTCTGAACTTTTAAAATATGAAAACAAGTTTCCAAATATAAATTTTCAATAAAAATGATTTCAATCTACACTCTTTATTTACCCACTTGTGTACCTAAATCTTAGTTTTTGCTAAGTTGTAACTTCTTGTTGCAAAGATTAATTGTAAAAATGTTTTATAGACTTGTAAATTTTAAAACTGTAAAGCTGTATCAGGTAATATGCCCCAAATGGCTAATTTTATTTTATTTTAAATATTAATTTTTTTCGTCCCACTATGGTCATGCGGGATCTTAGTTCCCTGACCTGGGATCAAACCCGTGCCTCTTGGCAGTGAACATGCGGAGTCCCAAACACTGGACCGCCAAGGAATTCACAATAGTAGATAATTTTAGAGTTCAGTTCAGTTCAGTCGCTCAGTCGTGTCCAACTCTTTGCAACCCCATGAACCGCAGCACGACAGGCCTCCCTGTCCATCACCAACTCCCAGAGTTCACTCACATTCACGTCCATCGAGTCAGTGATACCATCCAGCCATCTCATCCTCTGTCGTCCCCTTTTCCTCCAGCCCCCAATCCCTCCCAGCATCAGAGTCTTCTCCAATGAGTCAATTCTTCACATGAGGTGGCCAAAGTACTGGAGTTTCAGCTTCAGCATCAGTCCTTCCAGAGAACACCCAGGACTGATCTCCTTTAGAATGGACTGATTGGATCTCCTTGCAGTCCAAGGGACTCTCAAGAGTCTTCTCCAACACCACAGTTCAAAAGCATCAATTCTTCAGCTTTCTTCACAGTCCAGCTCTCACATCCATACATGACCACTGGCAAAACCATAGCCTTGACTAGACGGACCTTTGTTGGCAAAGTAATGTCTCTGCTTTTCAATATGCTATCTAGGTTGGTCATAACTTTTCTTCCAAGGAGTAAGAATGTTTTAATTTCATGGCTGGTTACCATCTGCAGTGATTTTGGAGCCCCCCAAAATAAAGTCTGAAACTGTTTCCACTGTTTCCCCATCTATTTTAGAGTAACCTTAGAAAATGAAGATAATAAAGAATTCAATAATTTTAATCCTTAGGAATGTAATTATAATGTATGTAAGAAGAGTCAAGCAATATTCCGAGTTCAAGAAAATTCCCCTTAACCTACAAAAACACATTCCTTTGGGGGAAAAAAATCTGATTTTATTTAAATATAGCAATAAGGACAGTATTTCTACTACGTATTAATTTGTTCCTTCACTCATTTTTTTAAACCAGATATTTACCGTGTACATGTCATGTGTTGCACAAAAGTTCTAGATGCCTGGGCAACACCAGTGAATTAAAACAGATACAGCATACGTGTGTTAACATTCCAGTAAGAGGGGACACAGACAGCATATAAAGGCAAACCAATAAATAAATGTCAGATAATGATAAGTGATAAAGAGCAACACAGAATGGTATGATAGCGATATATATTATGTTGGAGGAGGTGACTTCTTGGAGGAAATTACACAGTCATGCATATTGGTAACACTACAAACTCAGACTCCAGTCTCAGATGAGCCCTCAGTACACCTTTAAGGCTATCCATTTTACATATTCTCTCTTTCCTCTTGCAATTCTTTAGTGATTATCCTAAACTTTTCTCAGTCTCAGACCAACCTCTTTATTCTCAAAAGATAAACTTTCCTCTTACTTTACAAGGATTATCTTTGCCATTTCTCACCTGAATACCTAAAAGCTTATCCAAAACTGCTCTCTTACTTCCTTGCTGCCATTTCAGATCTCAATTCTATTTTCTTCTAAAATACTTCTTGAGGATTTGATATGAGCCAGTCATAATGCTAAGGGAAAAACAAGATTCTTCTCCTTAAATAACATTAAGTACTATCATGAAACCAATACTGAATGATTTGGAAGCATACAGGGCACACCTAAGACTTCCAGGTAGGCGGTGTCAGGATACTGCAAAGAGGTGATTTTAAGCCAATCTGAAAACATTATCAAGTAGAGTCAGGCCACTATTATGTGCCCCTAGGAGTCTCTGCTCTACTCCATGCCACTTAACACACTCCACTGAACAGGTAAATGAAGTGCTCTACAAGACAAGGACAATCCTGTGGCCCGTCATTCTATCTTGTCAACCACCGTATCCCTAGCATTTAATGAAATACTTACCAAAGAGAAGCACTGAAAGCATATTTATATTATAAAATAAAGAAAATAGTATGAACTTTAGAGTTAGGTCTACCCACCACAGTACTGATATTCAAATTATTTAAAAACTAGGATGGCTGTATCAGCTGCATGTCATTTGTAGCTCTCCATTTAAATTCTGACTCCATTTTCTATAAGATTTTAAAATCAAGGCAAGTCAGTTAAATAATTTGGCTATCATTTTATCATTTGTACATGCTGATAATAATACTGAATTCATAGGATGGTTTTAATGATGAAATGAAACAGCATATTAAAAAAATACATTTCAGAGTTAGTACATTAAATATAATAAATGTTTGACTCTTTCTAGACTGCTTTTAAATGAGTAATATTTATAGTTAGGTAAGAAAATTAAAATGCACAGAAACCAATGCGAAATGAGAGCACTCTGTTTTGTCTTTCGTTCATGATTTTTCTCAAGCACTCAACTCAATAAACGATTGTTTAGTTTGCATACAGACTTTAAAATGCCAGGCTTCCCTCATAGTTCAGTCGGTAAAGAATCTGCCTGCAATGCGTGAGACCTGGGTTCGATTCCTGGGTCAGAAAGATCCCCTGGAGAAGGAAACAGCAACCCACTCCAGTATTCTTGCCTGGATAATTTCATGGACAGAGTCTAGCAGGCTAGGGTCCATGGAGTCGCAAGAGTCAGACACGACTTAGTGACTAAACCATCACCAGACTTAAAAATGCGTTTAATCTTAATCTTCTCTCCAATGTAAATAGGAATTTACAGGAATTCCAATTGGAATTCTCCAGGCCAGAAAACTGGAGTGGGTATCCTTTTCCTTCTACAGGGGATCTTCCCAATCCAGAGATAAAACCGAGGTCTCCCACATTGCAGGTGGATTCTTTACCAGCAGAGCCACATGGGAAGCCCAGGGTTCTAGTGAGTAACTACATAAATAATGTTTCAAAAGTCACTATGCAAATACTAAGAAATACATCAATAAAGAGTTTTTAAGTGAGAATGTGGTGTTAAATTTAAATTGCATAATGCAAAACTAAGACTATGCTACAACACGTATCACATCTAAAACTGCAAAGTAAGCATGAAACACTGAGAACAGAAATAAGTTGAAATTATTCTGGAAAGAAACACAAAGGTTTTTATCGTTTTCTCTAATTTTCTTTTCAATTTCTTTGGAGAGGGTCAGTCCTCTCTTTCTTTGTCCTGAGAGGAAAGCCTGGACAGATTGTCTTTCTGCATGATGAAACAGGAAGTATAAGGAAGCAAAGAAGCTTCACAAAAGACTTCCAAAAATGTTATATTCATCCTCCGTCTTTCATTTAGGACTTTCAGAGCCTCATCAAGATCTTTCAGGGAGGAGTGATTCCTATTTCCACGGCGGTCTCTTGTCCAGTACATTCTGTGCTAAAGCTTCCTGGGCTCCACTTCAATTCATGACAGATTCAAACCAAGTTTCTCAGAATATTTGTTGAAATTCTTTGTCCTCTGATGTCTCCCCAACTCTTTCTGTTATGTGTGTAGTTTTTACTCTTTAATTCTAATCTTAATGGAAGGAAAAGATATAATAAGTCAATCTGTAATCTCAAACGGAACGCAACAATTTGCTTCCTTAACAATATATTCTGAACATTTCCCCGTATAATTAAATGTCTACACTATTTAAGCATAGGCATGATTTTAGTTTTGGACTTAAAATTATACTTTATTTACAAATGAAGACAATTCTAATGAAATTCAAAGACCACAGTATTCAATATTGGAGTCAGTAGACAATGATTTTTAAATATTTTATTAGCGACTGATTTAGAGAACTTCACCTATTTTTTTGTTTTGTTGCCTGTGTTTTTGGTGTCACATCCAAGAAACTGCCAAATCTAGTATCATGAAGCTCTTCCCTGTTTTTCTTCTAAGAGTGTTATAGTTTTAGCTGTTAAATTTAGGCCTTTGACCCATTTTGATTTAATTTTTATGGTGTCAGATAGGGTCCAACTTTGTAAATGGATATTCAGTCTTTCCAACAACATTTGTTGAAAAGACTGCCCTATTCCCATTGGTGGGTCTTGGCATATCTGTTGGAAATCAGCTGGCCATATACGTGAGGATTTTTTTGTACCCTTTATTCTATTCCACAGGATCCCAAAGAAAGGCAATGCCAAAGAATGCTCAAACTACTGCATAATTGCACTCATCCCACACGCTAGTAAAGTAATGCTCAAAATTCTCCAAGCTAGGCTTCAGCAATACGTGAACAGTGAACTCCCAGATGTTCAAGCTGGTTTTAGAAAAGGCAGACAAACCAGAGATCAAATTGCCAACATCCACTGGATCATGGAAAAAGCAAGAAAGTTCCAGAAAAACATCTATTTCTGCTTTATTGACTATGTCAAAGCCTTTGACTGCGTGGATCACAATAAACTGTGGAAAATTATGAAAGAGATGGGAATACCAGACCACCTAACCTGCCTCTTGAGAAACCTATATGCAGGTCAGGAAGCAACAGTTAGAACTGGACATGGAACAACAGACCGGTTCCAAACAGGAAAAGGAGTACGTCAAGGGGGTATATTGTCACCCTGCTTATTTAACTTATATGCAGAATACATCATGAGAAACGCTGGGCTGGAAGAAGCACAAGCTGGAATCAAGATTGCCGGGAGAAATATCAATCACCTCAGATATCCAGATGACACCACCCTTATGGCAGAAAATGAAGAGGAAAAAGCCTCTTGATGAAAGTGAAAGAGGAGAGTGAAAAAGCTGGCTTAAAGCTCAACATTCAGAAAACGAAAATCATGGCATCTGGTCCCATCACTTCATGGCAAATAGATGGGGAAACAGTGGAAACAGTGTCAGACTTTATGTTTTTGGGTTCCAAAATCACTGCAGATGGTGACTGCAGCCATGAAATTAAAAGACACTTACTTCTTAGAAGGAAAGTTATGACCAACCTAGATACCATATTGAAAAGCAGAGATATTACTTTGCCAACAAGATCCATCTAGTCAAGGCTATGGTTTTTCCTGTGGTCATGTATGGATATGAGAGTTGGACTGTGAAGAAAGCTGAGCGCCGAAGAATTGATGCTTTTGAACTGTGGTGTTGGAGAAGACTCTTGAGAGTCTCTTGGACTGCAAGGATATCCAACTAGTCCATTCTGAAGGAGATCAGTCCTGGGATTTCTTTGGAAGGAATGATGCTAAAGCTGAAACTCCAGTACTTTGGCCACCTCATGTGAAGAGTTGACTCATTGGAAAAGACTCTGATGCTGGGAGGGATTGGGGGCAGGAGGAAAAGGGGACGACAGAAGATGAGATGGCTGGATGGCATCACGGACTCGATGGACGTGAGTCTGAGTGAACTCTGGGAGTTGGTGATGGACAGGGAGGCCTGTCGTGCTACAATTCATGGGGTTGCAAAGAGTTGGACATGACTGAGGGACTGAACTGAACTGAACTGAACAGGGCTATATGTATGTCTTGATGCCAGTACCATAATGTTTTAATTCTACAGCTTTGTAATATGTTTTGAGGTCAGCAAATAGCTTTGTTCTTCCTCAAGATTGTTTTGGCTACTTAAGGTCCCTTGGGATTCCGTATTAATTTTAAGAGGAATATTTTCCATTTTGGTTTTATTTCTGATAATAGCCATCCTAATAAGTGTGATGCTAATAATTTTATTCCAATTGTCTATTTCCTTAATGTATCTTTTTATTGCTAGTGAGGGGAGCACGTTAAATGGAAGCATCTTCCAGTATTGGGGGCATGTCTCCTAGTTCTGTCCAGTTTTGTTTTGTATGTTCTGAGGCTGATATCCATTATCTGAAGATACAAGTTCCTCTTTTAAATGTGATAGCATTTTAGGACAAGTAAAAAGTAGAAGCATAATTCTCAAGCTAATGTTGAAGAATTTTTCTGGAGTTCCCATCAGAGATATTTTAAATTTACAAGAATGTCAAGTGATGATCTAAGAAAGTAAACATTCTAAAATTATAATCAGGGTCAACTGAATGAAAACTTTATAAAGGAGTAAAGATATCCAATTTCAATGTCTGAGCTGGTAGTGCTTATAGAAGTTGGTGGTAAAACAGGCTGAGCTACATTACAAATGGACTTTTAAAACATGCAAAGGAGTCATTTCAGGAGTTTAAGAGGAGAAAAGTAATGGTAAGATTTATATTTTTAAAAGATCATTTAGCTATCCTGTAAAGAATGACCTGGAAGCTAAAAAGAAAGAAAGAATTAGAAGAAACTTATAATAAACAGATGGGAAACTGTGGCACAGTAGAGACTATGAAACAGATCCAAAAGATGAGATGAAAGGCAAAATCTACAAAGTCAGCTGAACAGCCTGACTATAGGATGAGAGGGAAGGAGCTATAAAAGTCAAAGGGAAGGACATAAAAGAGCTCTCAAGAGAAAATGACAAAACGTAAGTGAATGAAAAAACACTCATCATTTTGTTTTTGGACTTTTAATAATAAACCATTCATAGACAACTGAAAAATCTACAGTAGGAAACTGTTCTTAATTTTGCAACTATTAAAAAAACCAATGATTTCACTTTTATATCATGGATTGTGAAATGGGTTTGGAAATTTTCCCTCTTTTTTGGTACATAATCTATCCGAAAAAAATAGATTATGAAAAATCTATCTTTCCATAGATCTTACTGAAGCTTAAAAATGTCATCCTTCCTCTGTTATTTGGTAGTTTTATAAAAATGTCTTTCCTCTGAAAAACTCACTTTGTCTTTCTAATTTTCATAGTGTATATGTGCAAGTCACAAAACAGAATTATTTCTTCCTCTCTTTCCATTTTAAAAAAGGGAAAGAAAATTATTTTCTTCATAGACACTTAAAAATACTGTCATGACAAAACTCAACGGGAGGGAATTTCTTGTCATGTTAAATTCTCATAGGTCTTGTCTATATGACTGATTTCTCTGTGATAAATTAAAAAGCTACTTTGCCTGTTTCATCTCAGTGCCTAAAACAATGACACACAGCACGCTGTGAATAAATATTTGTTAAGTATTGAATGGGCTTCCCTGGTGGCTCAGATGATAAAGAACTTGCCTCCAAAAATTTGCCTGCAATTCAGAAGACCAGGTTCAATCCCTGGGTCAGGAAGATCCCCTGGAGAAGGAAATGGCTACTCACTCCAGTGTTCCTGCATGGAGAATTCCATGGACAGAGGAGCCTGGAGGGCTATAGTCCATGGGTCACAAAGAGTCAGATGTGACTGAGTGACTAACACCAAGTATTGAATAAACTAATGAATTCACATCTCAGATAGTAAGAGTCTAAGTCTCAAGCTTCAGAGAAGGGTTGCTCTTACTTCATTTAATAAGTACAGAATTCCCCCTACTGGATCTTTTTTCCTCCTTTGTACAATCTACCAACCCCATCCTGGGGCCTCTGCTGCTGTTCTCCTGTTAGCTCGTCTCATATTTCTTCTCCCTACTTCTTACATCAAAGACTTCCTAAGATTATTAAATTTTTCTTCACCTACATATGTTTCCAAGAAAAAGTCACTGCATTTATAATTATGACATTCATGTTTATTTTTTTTAAATGAAAGCTGTCAGAAGCTAATTCCTCCTGATTATAAAGCACTTCAGGTCAAAAAGTTATTATGAAGTACACACTGTCTGTTCAGAACCAGGCTAGCTGCTAGAGACAGAAGGATATATCTTTTTTTATAAATAGAATGTAATTGCCATAATAATTTGATATCTATTATCAACCCATTTGAAAAGCACATGAACAAGATCTCCTTCTACAGTTAGGAAATTGATCTTGTTCCTTTTCTCCTTGAGTTCATATTTTTGTATCACTTCCCCAACATAAGCTTATCCCAACACATTTCAGTGCTTGCAAATACTTTAAATTAGTCATATTTCCCTACATAAAACAGTATATTTAAAAATTCCTGAGAACATAAATTTAAGAACTGTCATCAGGATTGTTATATTAACTTACTAGAGCAGTACTTACCAAAAGAGAAACAGTTCAAATTATGATCATTATAAAATATCCTAAGTCAGCTTTTATTGGACATGCATCTCATTTAGAATTGGATAGCTCCTCCTCCCTCCAATGAAGTCATTCATTTCAGAATCATATTATTTGTCGCTAAAGAGAAACAGGGTTCAAGCTGATCCTAGTCTGACATTTTGTATTCTTCCATTCCGAATATTTAGAAGCAGAAGGATTCCTGGTTATATCAATAATCACTCTTCTGAACTACTAAACTATGGACCAAAAATCACATAGGAATATGCCATAAAATCATTCTTAATCAGCAGACAACTGTGTCCTTTGGTAACATTTTTGAAAACCACTGGAAATTACTATTCTTAGGAAACAATTAGCTATCCAGTTATTAGAATCATTTACTTTCTAAACAGATTTAGGTCAGATTAAAGGTACTACTTTAATTGTAGATTGGGAGAGGGACAGTTACTGAAAAGGAAAGGGGAGAGGTGTCCGAGCTCAGGCACAGTCGGACGCAGATCAATTTTCGGGAAGAAACATGCAATTTAACAACCTGAAAATTAATACCCTTAAAGCTATCATGTGTGCTTCCCTGGTGGCTCAGACGGTAAAGAACCTACCTGCAATGCAGGAGACATGGGTTCGATCTGTGGGTTGGGGAAGATCCCCTGGAGGAGGGCACGGCAACCCTCTCCAGTGTTCTTGCCTGGAGAATCCCCATGGACAGAGGAGCCTGGTGGGCTACAGTCCATGGGGTGACAAAGAGTTAGACATGACTGAATGACTAAGCACATAACCCCCTGAAAGCCGTCATGTACTTTACAAGGTTAAGGGTCTGGGTTACATGATGCCCAGTCTGAGGAATGCTGTTTCAGGGATACACACAGTCTCAGATACACACAGTGTAACAGAAGCCATGAACTTTGATTCTGAGTGGAGGTCTGGGGTGGGGGATGGGGGCGCGGCGCAGGCTGAGTGATGAGGTATGGGAAGAAAGAGGCAAAACAGACTATGCAGGCCCAGACACCAGATTTTTCATATTTGGTAGTATCTTTGAATCTGCTTTGTATCTCTGCCACTGAGACCATTCCCTTACCCTAGGGCTCTAGACGTGAACATGTGATGGATGTGGGGGATGGGAAGAAAAAATGGTTTTAAGACAATACTGATGAAATGACACTGAAGCTGATATATGAAGAGACACTGCAATTTCAGCTTATAGGTTCTGACATCTTAATTCCATTCTGCTAACACTGAAGAGCCACACATACACAACAGTCACAAAACACAGGGCAGAGACACAGTAAACATGATCCCTAGGATGGTATGGTTTTAATAATACAAAATTTAAATCACTAACCCAAAATACACTTAATATTTTTCTCTTAAAAGACACATTCGCTTCCCTCTAACAGTATCTACTCTGCACAGCTTAGAAATATATACCTCCCATTAAAAAAGAACAAAACACAACAGCACTATTTTCTTTACTGTTTTAACATATTGCCTAATTAAACAGAAGATCTGAAGCACCTCTAAAGACTCAAGATTGTTTAAAAACGAGAGAAGTAGGCTGAGCCACAGTCAGGAGTTGTGCCAAGGGCCGTATTCTTTCTTCAGATATGGCTCTGAAATCCATTTTACCCCAGGGCAAACGGAACCCCGCTGAAGCTAGTCCTCATTCTGGGGCTTTCAAGGGCAACTCGTGATGGAGAACATCAGGACCTTGGCGAGATAACGGGAAGAGGTGGGGAAAGCTGGGGGAGCATCTCTTGGGATATCTGTTTTCATTTACCACAGCCTGTAAACAAGACCTTTGAAAAAGTGACTTGTGTCAAGAGTGTGGAACTCAGTTCAAAATGGCCATTTTGTAACAAGTATGTTTATAAACGCTTCGGAGGTAGCGTTTCCTAGGTATTCGATCCCTAGGTCATCAAGATTCCCTGCAGAAGGAAAGAGCGACTCGCTCCAATATTCTTGCCTGGAAAATTCCACGGACAGAGGAGTCTGATGGGCTACCGTCCGTGGGGTCGCGAAGACTCGGACACGACTAAGCGACGGAGCACACGTGTCCGTGTTCTACAAACAACCCTAGCGCAGCAGGGTGCATCCCGAAGTTAACAGCTTCCTCACTGTTAGTAAGAGCCGCGCGCCCAACAATTAGGGTATCCGGAGCAACGCCCCGAAACCAGGCGCGGTGTTAAAAACTCCTCAACAGAAGCACACTGCTACAGGTTCCTCCTTCCGGGCCAGGGCGAGGCGAGCGCCGGAAACCCCAAAGAGCGTTACCCTGCGGAGCCCACACACGACACGACGCTCGGGGACCCCCAAGCGGACGCTCAAGGAAACACACGACGCAGAAGGCGGCCAACGGCCCAACCGCGGTCGCCGCAGCTGGAGTCTTACCCGACAGCGCCTCCGCTTCCCGCGTCGCCTCGCCCACCCCGCCGCAGAGGTTCACGGGACGCGCGGCCGCGGCGGCCCCGCCCACCTCGCCGCGGGCGCTCACGGGACACGTAGTACACCGCCCCCTCCGACCCCGCCCCGGCACCGGCTTAGCGAACGCCCTCGGTGCTCCCTCGGGCCTGACTTCCGGTTTGCCCGCTTGGCCCTGGCTCCGAGCTGCGGACAACCCGGAGGCCGCGTTTCCGGCGCGCGGCGCCCGCCCTCCCGCCGGCCCTTTTGCGGCGTTTCCCCTGCGCGGCGCGCCGCCCGGGCGGGCGCTGACGAGGCCGGGTAACCGGTCTTCTTCGGCTTCGGCTCGGCCCACCTTCCAGAGCCTCCGGGCCGCAGCCCACTAGCCGGCCGCGCCGGCCCCGGCACCGCCGAGGCAGGAGAAATGGGAGTCCCTCCGCGGCGTTCCCGGAGCAGCTGCATTCGTCAGGGAAGCGGCTGTGTCTTCGAGGAAACCGGAAGCCCGCGGTGACCCCTGGCGACCCGGTTTGTTTTCTGTCCGTTTCCAAACACGGGAATCGAAACTCGGCGGCCCTGGGGGCGGCCCCACGGAGCCTGTGTTCTGGGTGAGTAGCCGCTTTGGTCCTGCAGAGGGTGCGGATGGTGGGACCACCCTCCGCTGTCGGCGCTTATGGAAAGAGACGGGTCGTTTCTCCAAACCTTGGCGGGGGTACCCAGCCGCTGGGCATCTCGGGTGCCCGCCAGGGATGCCCAGCTGGCATCCTGAATCTCGTCCCCTCGCGCGAGCCGGGCCAGGCCCGCTTGGTTCTCGCCTCTCCTGAGTATTGGTCTTTCTGCCGGTTCTCTGCTGACAGGGGCCCCTTCAGTTTTATGTCATCCAGCGACACCGCATTTCAATTGGAAACCAAAGAGGGGGACGTGTGGCTTGGATGGTCTTGCCTTGGCGATGTACATTACATTACTCAGGACTAAGAAAGAGGCCGTAGTCGTTGGTTCTCCAGTGTCTAACCTATATACCCAGGATGGTTTTCCATCGTTTGTTGAGTGACTGCCACATGCCAGGTAGATTGAGTCCCTCATGCCTACCGACAGGGAACTCAGATATTCGAAAGTGAAAGAGAATACAAAAACTGAAATACAGATGAAAACCGATTGGTCCAGCATGTGTTAGAGATACGCTGAGATGATCAAAGTCTGTGACCTACTAGTACTGAAATTGATCCATGCCTCTTAAACCTAAAAGACGTTTGCCTTTTTATGTTTTGGAGTTTTAAATTGGCTTGAGCAAGATCTCAAGGCATGGTTTACGTTCCATTTCTCTAGAGTTGTCATATCTAATTCGCCAACCTGTGGGGGAATGGTGCGTCCTTCCCAGGTTTGTTAAATTTTATTACGATGTTGTTTGTAAAATGGGAAGTTGTAAACAAAGGTAAGGTTTTAATGTTAAAGAGACATAGTGAAATGGGAAATGCACCGGATTAAGTGAGAACATTAACTCAAAATCTGAGTGCTGAATTTTCTACTTACTCACTTGACACTGGGTAAGAAACCAACTCTGTCCATTTTCCCTCTCTCTGAAATGAGAATAATGCTTCCTCTCCAAGGCATCAAAGCAGTTTCCTGGAGTTTGCTGCCTGTAGAGTCAGCTAGCCATTTTTCATTACTGGCTGCTGCTGCTGCTGCTAAGTCACTTCAGTCGTGTCCGACTCTGTGCGACCCCATAGACGGCAGCCCACCAGGCTCCGCCATCCCTGGGATTCTCCAGGCAAGAACACTGGAGTGGGTTGCCATTTCCTTCTCCAGTGCATGAAAGTAAAAAGTGAAGTCGCTCAGTCCTGTTCGACTCTCAGCGACCCCATGGGCTGCAGCCTTCCAGGCTCCTCAGTCCATGGGATTTTCCAGGCAGGAGTACTGGAGTGGGGTGCCATTGCCTTCTCCGAGCAAATGAGCTAGTTCCCTTAAAAGTCAAAGCACGCTGCCTGACATGCCAACACAGAATGTTGTCATGATTATCAAATAAAATGATGTTATGAAGTACTTTATAATCCTTGAAGTAATGAAATCAGTGAAACAATGTTTTTTCTTTTGTACATGTATTCTGGATTAAAATACAGTTGTCTTATCACTACGAGAGCATTATGCTCAGTTGCGTTGAGATGTATTATACTTCATGAAAGGAAAGAAAAGAAGTAGACTGCCTTTCACACCTATGTTAACCCAGAAAGAATCTTATGATTCCTTGGCCATACAAACTGATTTCTTAACTAAAGCGGTTATAAAAAATGATAATGGGGTTTTTCCTACTGTATATCTGATGTTGAGAACGTTTTTGGGCTTTCGCTGGATTGTAGGGTCTTTGAGTGCTGAGGTGCATAGATTAAGTGGTGGTGATTGTTACAGGCGCTCAGTCGTGTCTGACTCTGCCACCCCATCGACTGCAGCATGCCAGGCTTCCCTGTCCTTCACCATCTCCAGGAGCTTGCTCAAACTTATGTCCCTTGAGTCGATGATGCCACCCAATTATCTCATCCTCAGATTGAGTGATAGGATCTTGAAAAAAGGCACTCAATGATCCCTTCTTTATAAGCTAGTTAGACCATTCCTTCCCATAATTCTTGCATTCAAAATAGAAAAAGAAGTAAGTATTGGTTTTCCTCTGTAAGACTTAATTCTTGTTCTGTAGTATATTGACTGATCTTATGAACAGATTTTATGAAGTAGGGATAGTCTGGCTTTTGAGAATTAGAAAGATGATGAAAATTCTAGATAAGATTCACTTCAGGAGGCAATGCGAAGTTGAGGAAAGAGCCTATTAAATAGGCCTTGACTCAAACCTTAGCTCTCTTATACTGCCAGGTGATTATAGAGAAATTTACCTCACTTCTTTAAGCCTCTGTGTGCTCGTTTGTGTGATAATACCTTTCCGGTCAAGTTTGGTGATGACATGACATATTATGTGTAGTATATCTTTTACTCAATTCATAATAAAACTGAATTGTTCTAGGTTGCTATACCGTGTTTGCATTAACACTTTGTTTTCACAATACAGAAACGCAGCATCTGAGTGATATTGTTCAACCCCGGCATTTTCCCACAAATAGTGGGAAAACTTAGATCTGGATAGATAAACTAATCAATAATCAAGGTGCCGGATCTTTGAGTCTGGGCTTCAGAATCTCAGGCCAGTGTTTTTCCTACCACTGAGTTCTGCCTTGTCCAGATTCTTATTGGGAAAATAAGAATCCATTTTGTGTTGCCTCTCAGAATGTGGTATTAAGAGCACACATTTGGAAGATGGTTTATTTGGGTTCACATTTGACCTTTGCTGCTGATTCTTTGTGAAGGTGTAAGTAAGGTATTTAATTTTTCTAAGATTTGTTATATATTAGAATAACGGTACCTACTTGAGAAATAGAAAAATGTATATACAGAAGAAACATTGCTCTGTCCTAATATTATTCGACCCCACTAGGGATTGCAGTCCAAGAGACAGTCTTTCAGAAAGCTCTGAGAGGTCAAAGCATAGTTCTATAAGTTTTTGAGACAGAGGATTATATGTCAAATGACATATTACTGACAGTTCACATAGTCCAGATCTAAATGTACAAAGTGAATAAGTGGTCATGGGTCATTGTGGCCTTTTACAAGATTAAGAAGGAAGTTATTTCCTAAGGAGTTCTGGTTAATGCAAATCCACAACACACATTAAAGGAAGGGAGGAGGCTCAAAAGGGTAGACAAAAATTTTATGTTTAAATTTTTCTCATCTTGTCATAAAATATGAATGTTATTTCATCAGTTTCCCCCCCTTGATCATTAATTTTTTGATAGCATTTGGTGATCAAATATTTGGTTCCCTGATGCCAGGGCAGTTGCTTACGTGCCCTAGGTCCATCATGTCCTTTGGTTGTGGGTCTTAATAGCTGATTTTAAGGAATTGTATCAGTAAGGTGTCTGGCGAGGACTACTGGTCAGTTCCAGTGTCTGATAGGACTTCTGCCCGTTCTGCCTTGCATTTGCATTGTGCATGTTCATTAGTCTATAGACAACTATCTATGTGATCAAAACTGACAGTAGGAGAACTTTCCCGGCAGTCCAGTGGTTAGTACACTAGTTTCCACTGCAGCGTTGGATTCCTGACCAGGAAACCAGGATCCTGCCTACCATGCTACATGGCCAAAACATTGGAGGGCAGAAATTGACAATAGAAGTAACAGTGCCAGTAGTAAATGTTTAAGCCAAGATCCTCCTAAAGTAAAGCATTTTCATAGTATGGTTTCTAAACTGGGAACAAATTTGACTCTTCAAATATATTATAAGATGGGTTAACAAATATCTTGGCTAAATGGTCTTACCGTTGGAAAACTGATAGAAACCCGGCTGCTGCTGCTAAGTCACTTCAGTCGTGTCCGACTCTGTGCGACCCCATAGATGGCAGCCCACCAGGCTCCTCTGTCCCTGGGATTCTCCAGGCAAGAACACTGGACTGGGTTGCCATTTCCTTTTCCAATGCATGAAAGTGAAAAGTGCACATGAAGTTGCTCAGTCATGTCTGACTCTTCACAACCCCATGGACTGCAGCCTACCAGGCCCCTCCATCCATGGGATTTTCCAGGCAAGAGTACTGGAGAATATAAGCATTAAAGGCAAGTTGGGAGGTTTATTTCCAAAGGCTATCCATAGACGACCTTCAGGCCAGAGGAAACCAATTGTGAGCGTTCTAACCAACCTGGAGAGAGCTGGGGCCATACACTTGTTCTGTAACTCCATTAGGTTCATTACGTGGAAAAGAGTGATTTTGGCCAGGTTCAGAACAGGTGTCATTAACTGGCCAGGTAAGAAGGTCCCACGTAGTGGCATTAGAAGTAGTGGGTACTATGTATAGTATTAGAGTTACTTCTAAAATAAAATAAGGGCCATCCAGTTAGAGCCTTGGAGAAGGCAATGGCAACCGACTCCAGTACTCCTGCCTGGAAAATCCCATAGACGGAGGAGCCTGGTAGGCTGCAGTCCATGGAGTCACAAAGAGTCGGACACAACTGATTGACTTCACTTTCACTTTTCACTTTCATGCATTGGAGAAGGAAGTGGCAACCCACTCCAGTGTTCTTGCCTTGTTCTGGCGGAGCCTGGTGGGCTGCCATCTATGGGGTCGCACAGAGTCGGACATGACTGAAGTGACTTAGCAGCAGTTAGAGCCTTGGAGAGGAGAAATCCACGAAGGAAACCTAGGAATATTGGACATAAGTCCACAAACCTACGGTTTGTTTGGCTTGATTTTTGAAACTTGGAAATGATTGAGCCCGAGGAAGAAATACATTGGGTTTTTTAAGCAAAAGTGTGAGCAATTGTCAAAGTAATCGTATGCAGGCTTGGTCTGGCTGTTTGGGTCAGCTCTCTACTTCAGGTGTCGTTTTTTCATCCTGGTCTGGTGGTGCTGATCCTAGTTAGTCAAAGTCAGGTGTCAGAAACAGGAGTTACAGTTCATTCAGGAGTGGAGGCCTGCTGTGGGCCCTGTCCTGCATAGCTGTAAAGAGTCTTTTGTTGATGTCTTTTCCAGTGTGCATAATCCCTTGGTTGCAAGTCATGGTGAGATCTTCATTCAAAAATAGATTATTGTGATAGGCTTTAGAAACAAACATAGAGTGTTGTTTTAATAATTTGATTCAATTTTACAGTAATATAACGAGAAGCCATCTAAGAAGTGAGTCTTAGACAGTGAATATTAAAAAAAAAAACCCTCAATTAACAAAACTAGAATTCAATATCTACTGATGCATTATCTTTTTCTCTGTGAAATTACCTTTGTAACAACCAAATATAGCCAAATTAAGACTTATTGTAGTTAATAAGACTTATTGTATGGTTAATTGACCACATGCTTAGTTGCTCAGTGATGTCTGACTCTTTGTAACCCCCTGGACTGTAGCCTGTCAGGCTCCTCTGTCCTTGGGATTTCCCAGGCAAGAATACTCGAGTGAATTGCCATTTCATTTGCCAGGGAATTTCCTGACCCAGGGATCGAACGCACCTCTCCTGCAATATCAGGTGGATTCTTTACCAGCGAGCCACCTGGGGAGCCCAATTGACCACACAGCCTCTTATAAGTAGGCTGTATTGGAACTTTCTGTAAGGAATCTTAGATTAAACCTTCGAAAGGCCTCTCAAGGCCAGAGAGGAGAAGGCAATGGCACCCCACTCCAGTATTCTTGCCTGGAGAATCCCATGGACGGAGGAGCCTGGTAGGCTGTAGTCCATGGGGTCGCGAAGAGTCGGGCACGACTGAGCGACTTCACTTTCACTTTTCACTTTCACCCATTGGAGAAGGAAATGGCACCCCACTCCAGTGTTCTTGCCTGGAGAATCCCAGGGACGGGGGAGCCTGGTGGGCTGCCATCTATGGGGTCGCACAGAGTCGGACACGACTGAAGCGACTTAGCAGCAGCAGCAGCAAGGCCAGATAAGTTACACCAAGAGGTTGCCACGGATTCTTCCTACAATATCTGTAGATTTGGGTGAATTCCTCTTTGAGGTCCCCAAAACACCTGAGGTTCGTGCATCTCTTAGATGGTAGATGGTAGCCTTCTTTACGGAGAAGGAGATGGCACCCCACTCCAGTACTCTTGCCTGGGAAATCCATGGACAGAGGAGCCTGGTAGGCTGCAGCCCATGGGGTCACTAAGAGTCAGACACGACTGAGCGACTTCACTTTTGCTTTTCTCTTTCATGCATTGGAGAAGGAAATGGCAACCCACTCCAGTATTCTTGCCTGGAGAATCCCAGGGACAGCGGAGCCTGGTGGGCTGATGTCTATGGGGTCGCGCAGAGTCGGACACGACTGAAGCGACTTAGCAGCAGCAGCAGCAGCAGCAGCAGCCTTCTTTATTTACCTGATAAACGTGCTGGAAACCTAAGAGTTTCCAGTTCCTGGAGGGATCAGGTAGAGAGAAAAGATGTGGTTGGATGTGTTCTCAGTCGCACATATGTATAAATCTTAATTGTGTTGAATTTTATTTCTGACTTTGCAACTCGATGGACTGTCGCCCTCCAGGCTTCTCTGTCCGTGGGATTCTCCAGGCAAGAATACTGGAGTGGGTTGCCATTCCCTTCTGCAGGGGATCTTCCCCAACCCATCGAATCCGGGTCTCCTACGCTGCAGGCAGACCCTTCACCATCTGAGCCACCAGATGGAAGGCGGTTCAGGCAGAGGGTGCCTGCGGCGGGCACTCACAGCGGGACAGGCGGGAGCAGTGGCTGCATCAGTCTTTGGCCAGTGTAGCCTGATAGGCTACAGTCCATGGGGTCGCGAAGAGTCAGACACGACTGAGCGACTTCACTTTTACTTTTCACTTTCATGCATTGGAGAAGGAAATGGCAACCCAGTCCAGTGTTCTTGCCTGGAGAGTCCCAGGGACAGCGGAGCCTGGTGGGCTGCTGTCTGGGGTCGCACAGAGTCGGACACGACTGACGCGACTTAGCAGCAGCAGCAGCAGGAGCCAGCCCTACAAATATTTTCTCCTGCTATAATTCAATTTTAGAAATAAGAAAAACTTTTATTTACATTTTTTATTTTTTAAATTGTGAAAGTATGATAACACATTTATGGGAGATTTGGAAAATACAAAACAAAGTTACATATAGTTCCACTTTATATTACAGTTATTTTTTAAGTAACTAAACTAAGATTTTTAGTTGGAATTTCAGTGTGAAACTCTCAAAACTTAATAGAATGAGTAGACAGAAAAGTAGAAGGATATAGTAGACCTAAAAAGCCCTATGAACCAATTCAGCATAATTAAGATTTATACAGGTTTTATACAAATTCTGTTCAGGTTCCCAGGAGACACTGGAACATAGCCAGGGACATAAAACAAGGTGCAAAATGTCATCGTCTAAAGATTTTGAAATCATAGAGTCTGTTCTCTTATCACGTGGAATTATGTTAGAGATGAATATCAAAAGATATTTTAAAATAACCCACATGTTTTCAAGTACAATGTGACATTTTCCAAGAGAGATCTTTGACTTAGCCATTGAAAGCCTTGAGAAGGTTAAAAGACTGAACAAACACAGAGGGTGATTGCAGAGAATAAAGTATTTAAATGAGAAATTGATATGAAAGATACTTTAAAAACCTCATGTATGTGGAAATTAGATGTCCACTTTTAAATGATGGATGTATCTAAGAAGCCATAACAAGGAAAACTAGAAAATATTTATAACAATAAAAAGGAAAAGAGAATTTATCGGAGTTTGTGGCATGCCGCTGAAGGTGCTCAGTGCAGCTGAGTGCATTGTGGACTCTTGACTAAGGCGGGAAAGCAATAATGGACACTAGCATAACGTTTTGTGGGGTTTGAATAGAATTTGCACTTTAGTTAATAGTCTTTTTTTTTTTTAATGACGTAGTATTTCTTGATATTCTCCGAATTGGATTAGAAGTTTCAAGCCTCATTCAAATACTTTTTTAAAAATCACTAAAATAATAAGCATTCTAGACTTTTAGCAGTAATACTAGATGCCAGAATAAATGGAACTATTATCGAAGTTTCAAGTGAACATATTTACAAATCTATCATTCTATTCATACTTGGTCAAACAAGTGAAATAAAAATATCATCAATTTTTTAGCTAAGCAGAAATTCATAAGTTTTCTGAAGTATATATATTATACTGTATATATAGGTATGTATATAGGTAGGCAAAAGCTTTTCTACTACACTTGATAAAGGCTTGAGAAGAATAACAAAGAAAGATGGAGAAATTGGAAAATATAAACTGAATGAAATGGGAGCACTGAATATGAAATAGAAAAAGTGAAGCACACTGGAAAGAACTAGAAATAAAGATCATCATATAGTCCTGTTGTTTGTAAACATGGCTGCTCACTAGAGTCATACCTAGAGCTTTGGAGGAAAAACAATACCTAGGCACCTGTATTTTTCAAAAAATTCCAACATTATGCTAATATGCATCCAGATTTTAAAAAGTGATTATAGGTTTTTCTATTAAATGGTAGCTTTTGTGATAACAGAATTCTGTTATTTTCTGTTGAGCAATCATGATACAGTGGTATTAAAATGAACAATATATAATCACAATAGTAAAAGATGTTTATCAGTTTTCACAAAAAATAAAATTGCCAACCATAAGGGAAGCATGATTAACCTAAGAGTATAAAATAATTACAATTTGAGGGGTTAAGTAGAGTGATGTAAGTGGAAGTACATACGTGCATATGTTTTCATCCACACAGCCCAGTGTGTGTCTTTGGTACATTTAATCCATTTACATTTAAGGTAATTATTGACCTATATGATCCTATTACCATTTTCTTAATTGTTTGGAGTTTATTCTTCGCCTTAATTGTTTGGAGTTTATTCTTCGCAGGTCTCTTCCTTCTCTTGTGTTTCCTGCCTAGAGAAGTTCCTTTAGCATTTGTTGTAAAGGTCGTTTGGTGGTGCTGAATTCTCGTTAACTTTTGCTTGTCTGAAAACCTTTTCATTTCTCTGTCAAATTTGAACAAGCATCTTGCTGGGTAGAGTATTCATGGTTTTAAGTTCTTCACTTTTATCACTTTGAATATATCATGCCAGTCCCTTCTGGCTTGAAGAGTGTCTGTTGAGAAATCAGCTGAAAACCTTACGAGAGTTCCGTTTTATGCTATTTGTTGTTTTTCCCTTGTTTCTTCTAAGATTTTATCTTCGTCTATAATTTCTGTCGGTTTGATTACTATGTGTGGTCCTCCTTGGGTTTATCTTGCCTGGAACTCTCTGCGCTTCCTGAGCTTGGTTGACTTTTTCCTTTCCCATATTAGAGAAGTTTTCAGCTATTATCTCTTCATATATGTTCTGAGGTCCTCTCTCTCTCTCTCTCTCCTCCCCTTCTGGGACCCCTATAATGTGAAGGTTGTTGCATTTAATGTTGTCCAGGAGGACTCGTAGGCTGTCTTCATTGGGTTTTTTTCCCCATTCTTTTTTCAATATTGTGTTTCACAGCAGCGGTTTCCACCATTCTGTCTTCCGGGTCACTCACCGTTCTGCTGCCTCAGGTGTTCTGCTGCTGATCCCTTCTAATGTATTGTTCATCTCCGTTTGTTCTTCCGTTCTTCTAGGTCTTTGGTAAACATTTCTTGCATCTTCTCCTTTCTTTTTCTGAGACCCTGGGTCATCTTCACTATTGTTATTTTGGAATTCTTTTCCTGGAAGGTTGCCTAGCTCCGCTTCATTTAGTTCTTTTTGTGGAAGTTTGTCCTGTTCTTTCTTCTGGGAGTTAACCCTCTGCCTTTTCATTTCAGTTATTCTGTGGTTGTAGTGTTCAGTCTGGAACCTGTGGGACTACAGGTCTTCTTGCTTCTGTCTGCCCCCTGGTGGATGAGGCTGATGGGAGGGCCTGCTGGGGAAATCTGGGCACGCTTATAGCATGTTGAAAAGCAGAGACATTACTTTGCCAACAAAGGTCTGTCTAGTCAAGGCTATGGTTTTTCCAGTGGTCATGTATGGATGTGAGAGCTGGACTGTGAAGAAAGCTGAGTGCCGAGAAATTGATGCTTTTGAACTGTGGTGTTGGAGAAGACTCTTGAGAGTCTCTTGGACTGCAAGGAGATCCAACCAGTCCATTCTAAAGGAGATCAGTCCTGGGTGTTCTTTGGAAGGACTGATGCTAAAGCTGAAACTCCAATACTTTGGCCACCTCATGCGAAGAGCTGACTCATTGGAGAAGACTCTGATGCTGGGAGGGATTGGGGGCAGGAGGAGAAGGGGACGGCAGAGGATGAGATGGCTGGATGGCATCACTGACGCAATGGACGTGAGCGTGAGTGAACTCCGGGAGTTGGTGATGGACAGGGAGGCCTGGTGTGCTGCGATTCATGGGGTTGCAAAGAGTCGGACACGACTGAGTGGCTGAACTGAACTGATGCTCTGTGAAACCTTAATCCAGGATCTGCTGATGGGTGGGGCTGTGCTCCCTCCTGTTGGTTGTTCACCCTGAGGTGATGAGCTCTATGATACGCTCAGTGGTGACCTCCAAGGGGTCTCACTTGCCAAGGGGCACCTCCTGGGACTGCTGCTGCCAGTTCCACTGTCCCTGTGGCAGGCACTGCTGACTCACACCTTCACAAGAGACCCTCCAACACTAGCAGGTAGGTCTGGTTCAGTCTCCTTCCCCCTGGGTCCTGGTGCATGCAAGATTTTGTTTGTGCCCTCCAAGAGGGGAGTGTCTGTTTCCACCTGGCCTTTGGAAGTCATGAAATCAAATCCTGCTGGCCTTCAAAGTCAAATTCCCTGAGATTCCGAGTCCCTGTTGACTAAAAAGATGCAAAGCATGAGAGTTCCGAGGTAAGTTGTAATTGGGGCAGAGTGAGGACTACAGCCCGGGAGACAGCACCTCAGGGAGCTCTGAGAAAGTTAGAGGCAGTGGAGGAAAGTCAATATAGAAGATTTTGGTGAAAGGGGAGTTCAGTGCAATCAAGCCCTCACTTTATATAAGGAGCTAATGTCACCACAAAGGGATTGAGTGCTTTTCTAGATATGAAGAGATATAAGGATCCCTTGGGATCATGAAATAAGTTCCTGAAAATAAGTATCTAAAGACCTGTTATATCAGTTTCCCTGGAGCGCAGAGGGCCCCACTCTCCACCCTGAATTCAAGGGGTGTCACAGGCCAGCAGCTGCAGCAGCACAGGCTTCAGCCTCCACAGAGGCAGATGCCAGATGCCCTTGTTGTTGCTCACTCGCTGGAAAATGCTCTTGGCAAGTGCCAGGTTGCGGTGGACGTTCCTTTGCTGGATCCCCAGGCTGGGGAGCCTGACACAGGGCTCCAGATCTTTCTAAGAGTGGGAGAACTTCTTTGGTATTATTGTTCTCCAGTTTGTAGCTCACCCATCTGGCAAGTGTGGAATTTGATTTTATCGTGATTGTGCCCCCCCCCCCCCCCGCCAGTGTCTTGTTGTGGCTTCTCCTTTGTCTTTGGACACGGGGTGTTGTTCTTTGGTGGGTTCCAGTATCAGTCTGTTGACGGTTGTTCAGCTGCTAGTTGTGATTTTGGTGCTTTTGGAGGAGAAGATGAGCACACATCCTTCTGCTGCACCATCTTAATTTGATCTCTCTAGAAATGAGAATAACTCTTACCACCCTTGTTTATAGTAGACCTTGCAGGCAGGGTTCCAGGCAACAAACTGACAAGGTAAGAATTAACCTTCTGCTGGCCTCTAACTGTGCGTGCAAAGATCAGGTTTGGAATGCCAAAAAAGAGCCCCATCTTGGCTGTTACGGCCAGGATTCCTTTATTTCCTAATTAAGGAAGCCCTTGTAAGCGTGTCTAAACCCAGCTGTATTCCCATAGATGGCAGTCTGTCTAGGAGCTGTTTGGTCTTTAAGGTGAAGTTTCCCATTATCAGTTTGGTACTTTAGTGCAGATATGAGACATGCTCTGAAGAGCTCTGTAAAGATGGGACTGTGGATGAGACGTGTGCTGTTTATCCTTGGACCAGTTCCACTCTTAACATTTCTCGGTTTTTCCCTCCTGCAGTGTCTCCTCTGAGAGTGCTCAGGGTGAAACAGGTCTTTGTGGGGCTCCCGGGCAGGAAGGCTTTCTTGACTCCAGCCTTTGCTGTGAGTCCCAAAGGGCAGATTCTGAACTGTTGCTAATGCAATGATCCCGGAAGGGAATGGATTTAAAGACAGGGGATGGGCAACCAAGAAATAGTAGTGCAGGCTTGGAGCAGGGTCCCGGTTCCACCTCAGGGGCACAGTAACAATGTCTTTAAGTTCTTTAAGATGGCAGCATTCTTCATACCAGAGAGAGGCCACCTGAGGCTACATTAAAGAGAATCTCAGCAAGATTGCCTGAGACCAGATTAGTGGACTACAGGCCCTGCACACTCCCTAATCTTACCAGCAGCTCTGCCCTTGAACCAAGTGCCTCCTTAAATCCTCGTTTGGGAGACAGCTTTCAGGGCAGGAGCCTCCTGTGCCCTTTTCCCTGACAAAGCAGTAAAGCTGTCCTGCTCTGTTGGGTTGGCTGAGAGATTCCTTTAGATTTTCCTGTAAGAGGCTGTGGAAAAAACCCAAACTTACTTTTTGGCTAACCCCATTCTTCACCCAGAACCCTGTCTCCGAGATTTGATTTGGCACCAGTTCACAGAGGCCAAGTTTTTGGCATCGAGCACGAGACAAAGGGACTATGCAGGGTGCACCCTTGGAAGAGCTGTACTTACTTAATGGTTGTGGTGGGTTACCTCGTAGGGCTGCACGTCATGAGGGTTGGTCCTCAGATACTTCCACTAGGTTCTTAGGAGCAGGCGACCCTTCTTCAGAGCGGGATTCATTCATTCTCTCACTAGCAAAAGTGCGGTCAGACCATATTTGACTTGTTTTTAAAATTTAAATCTGACAAAAAACGTAAGTCCCCTGCCTAGGAAATTCACGGTCATCCTTCAGACTTAATAAGGTAAAGCACCTTGAATAAAATTTTTAAGATGATCACTTAAAAGTAATGAAACCCATATATCAGGAGAACTCACCAGAACACCTGAGCTGGTGGGGCTCAGGGAGCCTATGCTGGTTCTGAGCACTGGTTCAAGGTAGACTCGCTGGTGGTAAGATATGCATGTCAATGAAAAGATGAGCAAGTCTATCTGAGGAAGAAATGGAAAATGTTATTTAAGCCAACCTGGAGTTTGTACCGGGAGACATTCTTTCAGAACGTTTTGAGGACTGCTCCACCTATTAGAGGTCAGAGTATGATCACGTTTTTGAAACAAAAGGTTATACTTTAAGTGATGTATTATTGACAGTTTATATACAGTCTAAGGAAAAGGCAGTGGCACCCCACTCCAGTACTCTTGCCTGGAAAATCCCCTGGACAGAGGAGCCTGGTAGGCTGCAGTCCATGGGGTCGCACAGAGTCGGACACGACTGAAGTGACTTAGCAGCAGCATACAGCCTAAATCTGCAGAGGCCAAGTGAGTGGTAGGTCGTGGGTCATGGGGGCCCCTAGGAACATTCAGGAAGGACGTTCTCTCCTAAGAAGCCTGGCTGATACACGTGCACAGGGAAGGGAGGCGATCTGGAGAGGCTGAAGAAACGTTCATGTTTAAATTTTTCTCGTCTTGCCTTAACACCTTCCAGGTTTCTCTGGCTGATCTAAGGATTAAATTGACACGAGGTAGTTTAACAGGAGAAAATCAAACAAAAATTTAATAACACATGTATACACGGGAGAGACCCAGGAGAACTGAGTAACTCGACAGAGCACCCAAAGCCCTCACCGAGAGAGGACGGGCAAAGAGGCCAGCAGCCTTACAGATGGAGATTCCCCACATAAATGTAGATGCTTCTTACTAAAGGGTAACTACTCTTTGGTTTTCATAGTTCTTCCCCCGCTTCTGCAGTTTCTTAGGAAATGACCAAAGAGACGTATTTTGGTGGCAAATTTTGCTTTCCTACTAAGGGGAAACACTTGTACGTGGCATATGGTTAGCGATCAATAAATAGTAAATATTAGGGTGATTAAATATGACAGGATAATAATATCTTTCTGGAAAAAAGACTAATCTGGTGTCAGAAGATAATTCTGTTTTTTCCAGTCTCTCACCTCATTATATATAGCATATCTCAACTGAGGATCCTCTTGGTGTTGACTGTAGTCAAGACTGAAAGTCAAGGTCTCCTGAAATAATTCTGAAGAGTAATGCTTGCATTTTTTCCCTTTATGTCTCTCCTGTAGTCTTTAGAAACTACTGCTCTCTTTTCTGCCGCCGCCTCTGGCAGGTTGTCTCCATCTTTCTCCGTTAACATTGGCGATGCTGTGATTTGTAAGAAGTGCACGTGTAGTCACTCAGATGACCAAAGTATATTTCACACGCACATTTGGTCTTCATCCATGGTTCTGTGACTCATGGGAGCATCTTTTGTCCTAATGTTTGGTCTCCTTATGCAGAGCAGACCTTCCCCCTTGCCTGGATTTATGTTAGTGAGGTGACTTTTGGAAACCACCTAACGATGGGGGCTGTTTGCCAGAGGATCTCACCAGCTGATTAGCAGATTAGCACTTTAAGTCCCCCTGACCTGGGCTATTGAGGTGGGTGTCAGAGAGGCTGAGTCAATTTCCAGTGATTCAGTCAGTCGTGCTTATGTAATGAGGCCTCTATTAAAAACCTAAAGACGAGAGGGTCAGAGAGCTTCCAGGTGAGTGAACCAGAATGTTTTCAGTGCCCGGTGCTGGCCACCGACTCTACAAGGGCAGAGGCTCCTTTGTTCAGCACCTCACCCTGTCTGTCTCCACATCTGCTGTTGGGCCATATCTTTTAATAGTAACCAAGTGAGTAAACGGGTTTGAGTAGTCAAATATAAGAAGGTCATGAGAACCTCTGCTTTATAGCCAGTTGGTCAGACGCACAAGTAACAGTCTGGACTTGGTGATTGGCATCCTGAACTGGAGGGAACCATTGGAACCTCTGGTTTGCAGCTGGTCCCTCAGAAGTACAGGTAGCAACCTGGGCTTGCCATTGGCTTCTGAAGTGGGGGCAGGGGCCGTGGGGCTGAGCCCTTTCCCTGAGGAATCTGATGCCGTGTCCAGTAAACAGTGTCTGAGGTGAGTTGTGGGGCCCCCAGCTGGTGTCCAGAGCACTGGCAGTTGGTGGTGTGGAGATGCCGCCGCCTCCACGTTGGAACTGGGTGACCAAAGCTCCTTTTAGTCATTCTTGGGAGTTTCATTGTTTAATACCGCAGAGTATATTCCTTAAATTGGAATGAAACTTAAAATTACGAGGACTGATGACTGACAATCCAGCTTAACGGTTTTTACTCCAACATTCTGATTTGCACAGACCTGTATTAGAGGCTGGCGATCAGTAATTTTGAAGAGAACCCCAAATGATTCTAAGGTAGTTGTCCATTCGTCACTTTGCAAACACTACTCTAGGTCAGCTCAGTTTGTTTAGAATATTCTTATACAAGACAGTCTTTTTGGTTGATCTTTCTTATCTTTGATAATGATATCCTGCTCATGGCACTCACTTTTTAAAGATGAAAATAAACACAGGTTTGTTATTTTAAGATAATTTAAGTTATGGTAAATAAACTTAGATTACAGTATACGGTAAAATTTGACAAATGTTAAAGCTGCCTTAGTCTAGTTTGTTAAGTTTATAATAGCCAGTTAGGCTTTTACCCTTTATCCAGAAAATCAGATTTTCCCAGGCCAATACTTTGGATATTTGTGAATATCACAAATGCTTTTTACATCACAAAGAACATAAAACTGAATCTGACTTTACTGTGAGTGGACTGCTGAAGCTCCCTTTTACTTCTCTGTTGCAATAAGGTCGAGGAAGGGTGCTTGCATAAGCAATAAAGCTAAAGGTCACACATGGCCTATTTTGTTACTTTGCAAGCAGTTTTCCTTTCAGTATGGGGATAAATACAGTGGGATACCTGCCTTGTATTATTTGGTGTCTTTCTAAGATCTCATTTTTCCCTGGCCCTGCAGCTTTTACTCTCTAGAAATTGGGTGTGTATGGAGTCACACGATAAGCATTAATGTTTCTAATACTTACTTGATCTTATATTTATTTTTGCAAGGATAGGAATCAAATCTTTCATTTTCATTCATAATAAATTTGAATGGCAGTCACTGGAACAGTAAGCTTGATGCGTGGCACTAGTGAATTTTCTCTTTGCTGTGCTTGGCTATTTCTCGCTCATCTTGGTTCAATTTCATAATCTTTATGGGCCCCAGTTTTCCCAGATGTGAAATGGGTCCAACAGGATTTTCCCACCTCATAGGTAATCATGGGAATTAATTGCGACAGCGTTTGTGAACTCCTTTGTGCAGTACTCAGTAGTTCGTTTGAGTGTGAATATGTTTTGTAGTGGTTGTGTATGTGTTTTTCACATTCTTGACTCATACCCAGGTTTTTCTTAAATTCCACGAAATAAGGATCAAATCCTATAGTCACTTTATTATAAAGGACCATTTTCAGTGGTTTCTATTCTGCTTTTCCAGTCTCATCTCCTATTATTCTCCTCATCATCCCTTCTCCCCATACTGGTTCAAGCCTTTGACCTTGTTACCACTGCTGGCAGCAAACGGTTAAAGTTTAAGTACTGTAAGTACAGTAAACATAACCACCCTCTTCACCTTAGAATGCGTGGTTGAGAGTCGTTTGATATTTCCTATGACCTTTGAAACTCCTCCCCCTCCCCACCTCTCAGTCGCTATGGCATTCTGTATTGTTGCAAATATATTATTTCCCTTTATGGCATAATAACTATTACACAGCTATCTCCCACACTGAGTTTTCCTTGCTGAGTAAAGGATTATTTCGTGATAAAAATGCGTGCGTAGGAAATCACACCACTGATCTAGTTAGAACTTTGTGCAGAGCAAAGGCATAAAGGCTCGGATCTTCAAGGTGCACAAACTGTGGGACACCATCTGTTTCAACTCTGTAGAGCAATTTGACCTACTCCTTTAGCGGGGAAAAAAAATACTCCAGTTGAATAAATCCTGTCCATTTAGTTGGCTCTTAAGGTATTATGTGTATCAGACATCTAAGATGAGCACAGTTCACCTCTCCTCACGCTAGACCTCATCCCGTCACTTACCTGGCCGGTTCTCTTACTCTGCTGTTCCTCTTTTAAGACAGAATGCGTGTGACAGAGTCTTAGATGGAAGTGTACATGGACACTTGAGGTGTACAGTATCGTATATCTTTTTGGACAGGAAATGAGGATTTCAGCTACTAGCAGCGTGATTGGAATGATGTTTACTGTTATTTCAGAATAGAGCTGAATCCAGAGAGGAGAAAGTAAACCCCTCAGGGGAAGAAAACTTTACCTCTTTATCCATCATTAGGAGAAAGTGCAGTTTGCGCTGGAAACAGCAGGAGTTAATTATGGTCATGAGGATCTACCACTTTGGGGGGATATAGCAGGTCTTAGCCCTTAACTTTTTTGATAAACTGAGAAAGAATCTAACTTAAGAACAGGAGTTGTCCTACATGGTTAGAAGCTTTTAAATTGGTCTTGGTGAAGGATTGAATAGTAGCTTTCACCTACTCAGACTTGTAAAACACATTTATTTTTGCCTAACTTTCCTATAATCCTAGGTATAAACAAATCACTGGACATGTCAAACTCTGACTTTACTTGGGAGTAATTGGAAGCCTTCAGTTATAAAATCAGAAAAGCAAATACATTATGATAGAACAGACCCAGAAACACACACACCCTTTCGTTAATTTTCATGTTGTCTGAAATAAAGCAAAACAAACTTTACAAACTCGATCATTTAGTTGTATAGCTGAAACTAACAGAACATGTGTAAATCAACCCTTCAGTAAAAAAAAAATTTTAATAAACTGTACAGTGGAGAAAAGACAGTGTCTTCAGTCAGCGGTGCTAAGAAGAGTGGACAGTGCATGTAAAAGAGTGAAGTCACAACATCCTGGAGCATCTTATCCAAAACATAAAACAGATTAGAGGCCTGAGTGTAAGACCTGAAACTGTAGAAGAGGAAAACAGGCAGGGTGCTCTTAGACATAGATCATAGCAAATTTTTTTTTTTTTTTTTTTTTTCCGTATCTGTCTCCTAAAGCAAAGGAAACAAAAGCAAAAGTTAACACGTGGGCCTTAATTTCACAGCAAGGGAAATCATTCACAAGATGAAAAGACAGTGTACTGAATGGGAGAAAATATTTGCAAATGATAAGATCAATAATGATGACATCCAGAATAACACAACTCAGCATCAAAAAACAACCTTATTTTAAAATGGACAGAAGACCTGAATAGACAGTTTTCCGAAGAAGATATACAGATGGCCAGCAGACATGGGGAAAGGTGGTCAGCATCGTTAATTAGAGAAATGCAAATTCAAACTACAGTGGGATAGAATGAGACTGTAATTCTGACATCTGTCAGAGTGGTCGTCATCAAAAAGACCACAAATTGGTCGGAATGTAAATCGGTGCCACCACTGTGGAAAAGAGTATGAAGCTTTCTCAAAAAAGGAACAATAGAATTACCATATGAACCAGCAAGTCCACTCTTGAGTACATATCCATTAGTAAAAACACTAATGAAGAAAGATAACATGCACCCCATTGTTCATAGCGGCGCTTTTTGCAGTAGTCAAGATATGGGAGTAACCTGTGTCCATTGACTGATCAGTGGAGAAAAAAGATGGTAAGTGTGGACAATGGGATACAACTCAGCCATAGAAAAGAAGGGGATTTTGCCGTTTGCAACAACATGGATGAACTAGGAGGGTATTATGCTTAGTGAATTAAGTCGGAGAAAGTCTGTATGGTGTCACTTACGTGGGGAATCTGGAGATACAGACTACTGTATATAGAATAAATGACCTGAAAGGATATAGTACACAACACAGGAAATATAGCCAATGTATTATAACTGTAAATGGAAGATAACCTTTAAAATTGTGAATCACTATGTTGTACACCTGAAACTTATATATACATCAACTGTGTTTCAGTAAGAAAAAAGAAATGGGAGTTTTTAAACGTTTCAGCAGTGTTTGTATTATTCTCTCAATATACTTTTTTCTGCTTATTTATTCAGTGAGACATTTCTATTTTATGTCTTTATTTTTAAACAGCTGTCATGGATGCACTGGTGGAAGATGATATTTGTATTCTGAATCACGAAAAAGCCCACAGGAGAGACCCAGTGACTCCAATCTCAATATATTCAGGAGATGAATCTGTTGCCTCACATTTTGCCCTCGTCACTGCATATGAAGACATTAAAAAAAGACTTAAGGATTCAGAGAAAGAGAACTCTTTCTTAAAAAAAAGAATCAGAATTTTGGAAGAAAAGGTAATTTGTCTATCACCTTCATTGTGTTTACGACTTAATAATTCAAAGTATTTGAGATTTTAGTATTTGTCTGCTCTGTCTTGCATGAGTGTACCAAATTTCCAAAGATAAGTCACTGCAAATCTCAAAGCCCTGAACATTTTGCTTGGCCTTCTGTGTTTCACGTATAATGCTTAGTGACTGTGTGCAGAAGACGATTTAGCAACATGAAGGGAATAAAGTTCAATGTTTTTCTTACCTCTTTCAGATTGCCTTACCTTCCTAGCTGTGTGTATTTCATTCAGGATGTTTAAACCTATGCAAAAAATTATATATCAAGAAAGGAAGAAGTTCCTGGAACATTGTTCCAATATGTTTAGTAGTGATTTTGTCAGAACTGAAATTTCACCAGGACTGACATCTTTACCTCAGCATTCTCTTTTGTTCTCAAACACATGTTAATAAGAATGTGTTTAACTGATGAATTAGTGTCCTCTGTTTATACCTTTCTCATGCAGAAACTGTATATCCTAAATGTTACAGAATACATAAGCCAGGTAAGCTGACTCAATTATAAATCCTCATCTGCTTTGTTTATGTGTTGGGAAGTCTTCCTCACGCTATCCATGTACTTCTAAAGTTTAACTGAGTTCCTGTTTCTTTAGATCATGCTTTATGATCTTCAGCTCTTCTGTGTGCTGTGTTCAGACAGCAGCTTCCACAGAATGAGAAGGAATGATCTAGCTGTACAGACTTGAGGGTGGAGTTTGGTAGAGACGGACTCATTTGCAGGAAGTAAGAAAAGGAGGACTCAGTTGTAAAAATAATTGATTTCTTAGTATTCATATGAATTTTCTTTAATGACTATTAAATAAATTTGTGACATACTGGGATAGAATGAAACAAGATGACATTTTAGAGTTTGTAGTTAGGTTTATTTTAAAAGTCAATAGAAAAATGTGGTAAGTAATACTGGAAATATTTCTGTACTTTGTGATCAACAGTCCTAATAATTTGTTCTGCATTAATACAGCACTTAATGAACTAACACTTCTATTCCTTAAAGTGTCAAGTACACACTAAATTGATACTCGCTTTTCCGATGATGGAAAATAAATAGTGTGTTCTAGCTTGGAAAACAGAGAAGCTCCATGAAAGAATGATGTACTGTTTTAGTATGATGAATTATTATAAAAGATACAGCAAAGCATAAGATACTGATTAAGGAAAAGCATAAAAGAAGATTTTTAAGATAGCTATTCTGTGCTTTTGACTTTCTTGATCACTAAGTGTAAATGTGCAGAAGTGGGATGGCCACTTAATTGTGGTTGTGGTTCAGGCTTTCTTCCCTGCATTAGTGTAATTAAAGTGAGATGCGGAGCCACCAGAAGACGGACTTATTCGCTGATGTCAAGCATCCTCTTAAGCTTCACCTTCTGATTTTATGCCTTTAGCTTATAGGAGCTCGAAAGGATGAAGAAACAAGCTCTGTGGGATGGGAACAAGTAAATAAAGCCTATCACGCGTACCGAGAGGTCTGCATTGACAGGGACAATCTGAAAAACAAACTGGACAGAATGGTAGGTTGGCCTGTAAAGAGTGGGATCTGTATGTTGCAAGTGAGTTTTCTCTTTCAGGAGGTTTAAAGTTAGAAATGAGAGATATTTACATTTATTGGACAAAAAATTTGCGTGCTCAAGGCAAAAGCAGAAAAATTTTTAATAGGAATATTTGTTACTTACTTCTTTACAAAATAAGTAGTCAGTTTGTAATGATGTTTAGGTCTTAAGTATATCTAACACCACTAACTTATTTTGAAAAATTGTGACTCAGAGTTTATCATTGTTTTCTTTTCTTTTTTAAGCCAGTGAAAAAATGTCCTAAGTTAGGGAAAGAGATTGGTGAAAACTGCATTCAGTTTCCCACCTTGCTTTTAAGAGGCTGGAATCTGTTTTTTCAAATCTGCCTGAAAATGAATATATAACATAATACCGATCTTTAGATTTTATTGACTGTAATGTGGCATTTTCCCTACTTAACTAGAATAAAGACAACTCTGAATCTTTGAAAGTGTTGAATGAACAGCTACAATCTAAAGAAGTAGAACTCCTCCAGCTGAGGACAGAGGTGGAAACTCAACAGGGTAGGCCACTTATTTGTTTAAATATTCTACCGCAATCGATACGATTTCCCATTCATGTGTTATATCCATGATCAGTTTTCTATGTCTATGTGCTAAGGACTTACTTTTTAATTTGAGGGCTTATGTTAATTTCTGTGTTCTGCTTTTACCGAATATCAAATCCTTCTTAACTTCTCCTGAGGTGTAAATTGCACTTTTCCTAGAGAAAATTTGACGGTTGATTCGGGGCTGGTTTGTGATGAAGTAGGTGAAGAAAGGAATACAGTCCCATATTCTATAAAGCCTCTTGCCCACGTTGGGTACCCTGTCATTTAGTAGTTACAGCTGCTGTTTTGTTTGTTTTAATCCAGTTTCTGAAGGTTGTTAAAATGTGCAGCTGAGATGCTATGCTGAGAAGTTAGGATTGGGGTTGGGTACTAGCCTGCCCCCATGCAAGCAGGCTCTGAGGGGATAGCTCAAGACGCGGCCTTTAAGAGGTCTGACGGGAGGTTGAGGGGGGATCTCTCATGGCAAGTGAGCAGGCCTTTTTCTATGGACAGAGTCTAAGGAACTAAGTCTTTAGTTCCTTAATAAGGGTAAGGGTTCCTTATTAAGTATATCCCTTGATACGGATAGGGGCTAGTCCGTGTCCAGTGGTGTTGCATTTGTACAGTAGAATGTTTATGAATGAAATTGTTCAGAAGTCATGATGTAGGCCTGATGGTCAAACTTCATCCTCTCTGCAAGGACTGGATGGGATGACTAGCTGAGTGAGCCTCAGCTTACTCACGTCATTTCATTCTTAATAACTGTCTTAACCTCACATATATATGTAAATGATGTGTCATTTCAGCGTATGCTTGATATGTGCTGTATATTTTAAAGTTTCAGGTTGACAAATTAGCTGTTTAATCTAAACAGAAAATCAGGAATAGGGGTGATGAATACATGCTATTGTATTGTATAAAATAAGATTGCTAATATCTTAGCATAGACACTTGAAAGTACTTACTGTCTTTAAAAAACATTTTAATTGTAGATGTTTTATGTTGGTTTTTCTTTTACCTCCATTTTACTAACATAATCTTTTTTGAACTGCAGCCCATGTAGAAGTCAGAAATAACAATTTTAATGTCCATCCTTTTTGTAGTGATAAGAAATTTAAATCCTCCTTCGTCAAACTGGGAGGTGGAAAAGTTAAGCTGCGACCTGAAGATCCATGGTTTGGAACAGGAACTGGAACTGATGAGGAAAGAATGTAGCGATCTCAAAATAGAGCTGCAGAAAGCCAGACAAACGGTACTACCGAGTCACTGACTCGAGAAACCCGGTGTGCTGTGTGCATCCTGTGTGGGGTTTATAACTAGGTGTCAGATCACAGAGGCAATGTATATTGTAGCTACTTAGAGAATTATATTCTGTGAAGATTCACCTTTATCTTCCCCTTTAATCGTTTTTGCTAAAATTTGGTAACTGTACACTTTTATCATAATTCCAGAATTACATGCTTTTGTTGTTAAAAGCTAATTTTTTAAAAACCTTGTTAATTAAAGTTGTTCTCTCAGCTTCCTTTCTTTCAATCTCCTTAAGTCATTTTTTTCTCTGTAAAGTTTAAAGAGAACTCAAGTTTTAAGTTTTCCATTTTATTTAACTTAATAATTTGATTAATTTAGACATACAAGAGACTTTATTTTTAGAATTATTAAAACAAAACTTTTGAGCATCCACTAATTCTCAGAAGTCTAATACTTTCGGAGCAACTTTAGGTTTCAGCAGATAGCTGAGAATTCAAGAATTAGGGGCAGGGAAAGCAAAACAGAAAACCCTGCTGAGCTGCTAAGGTGCGTTTAGCCTGAAGTCATCCACTGAAACACAAGTTGCCTCTCAGATCATTCAGAGTCTGTCTGCTATTACAGTGAGCCCTGGACAGTGTGAGTGTGACCAGCGGAGGTCCACTTACACAGAGATTTTCCCGAGGAATATGCAGTGAGTCTTCGGTACACCAGCAGGTTGCACATGTGTGGATCAGGCCACCGGAGGAGGCTGCCGAGCAGGCCGCCGGTGGTTGGTTGAGTCCATGGACACTGACCTGAAGACGTGCAGGGGCGAACGTGGGACTTGAGCATCCAAGTCGTTTTGGTACCTACTGCGAATTTTGGAACCAGGCTGCCATGGACACCGAGGGACAACTTTACATTGAGTTTTGAAAAGCTTGGATATGTGTTTCCAGATGTCATGACAGAAAGGGCTGAGGGTAAAAAGAAAGAATGATAGAGAAGCAAGGCAGAGTGAGAGCAGTGCTTCAGATGCAAAGTTTAAAACAGTTCTTATGAGAAATGGAAAAGTTAACTACTCCCTGGAGTTCAGTGGCAATTATATGCATTCTGTACTCTCATATATTGCAATCTAAGGTAGCCTCTTGGACAGTTGTTTCTCAGGGTCAGCCTTTCTGCCCATCAGAGCACCCAGCACTCCTGAGTAGCTAGGCCCCCACCCTGGGCTCTCCTGGGCAGCCACTGCCTGAGAGAAGAGCTTCCCCCACGTTGCCTGGGTGCCCGCCGGCGCTCTGCCCCAAGCCCCACGTGTCCTTAGATGAGCTAACAGGCCCCTCTTCTGTACTGTGGTCTTTACTGAAAGTGACCACTGGTTAAGGAGGAGATAGGCAGTAAGAATAATACAGCATCCTGCCTTGGCCTTCACCCAGTGAATTCCTCTGCAGTGGACAGGGAGAACCTGATTTGCAGCCCCCAGGCCTGATAAAGGGGAAATACACCCTATAAAAATTACTCTCAACTCCTGTTAGAACCAAAAGCTTTTTCCTACTTGACATCTGAAATTGTTTTCCTAGCTTTGCACCTGTGACCGCATACACAATTCCTTTCAGCAGCTCCGGCATCTTGTCCCACAAGCCCAGTCACTACTTGCTTGCAAGAAAAGATTGGCACCTTGAAGCTCTGAATTACAATTGTCAGCATATACATTCTACTTGAAATAATTCACTAGCTTTAATAAATAATGGATATCTCCTTTTAGAGTGGAAAGCAGTACCATAGAGTCATAAAAACTTGGTTCTTAATCGTCGTATTGCTTATTAATTGTGACATTAGCAAAGTTAACTGTTGTAACTTGACGCTAACTAGCCACTTTTTATGAAAGTTAAGTTAGGCAGTATGTAAAGCAGCATGGTGCCTAACACATAGTTTATTCAATAAGTAAATGTGTTTCCAAAAAATGCAGTTAGGTTAATCCAGAAAAGCAGCACTGGAGGGGTCTGTCGGTGTAAGGGGTGTGTCTGTGTACCAGTGATACACAGTTAAAGTCTTACTGTTTAATGCTTTCCACTAGGTGGTGCTAGGGGATTAAATTTGCTTTTAGCTTAATTCCTCTTACAAATCATAGAAAGACTTTTAAAGTCTTTTAAACATAGAAGAAACGTTAGAAATCACTTGTCTTACTGCTGATGAAATTGAATCTCAGACTCTAAAACTTTAAGAGTTTAAGGTGAGATGATGGAGGAATTTTTATGTTTTGAAGAAGGAATTTAAGATCCCTCCTTCATTAGAATGACTAGGGGAAGGGAAGTTTAAAGTAAACAGTGTTCACAACCAAAGGTGAACCAGGGAGAGATGGAGTGGAAATTTATCAAGGGTTCCAAGTTTAAATCTTGATATTGTGGGATGTGTACATTTCAGTCTTGTTCAAAGGTGTTGCTGTCAGAGTCCTCTTGAATGTGGGAGTCAGCAAGCCAATGAGAGAAATTTATGTTCATATGAATAAGTCTTAAATCTTCTGCAGCCATACTTAAAAATATTTTTAAGGTGGTACTTCCTGTGAAACAGTAACATCTCTGAAGTATGAAATAACATCCTCCATGAAAGAATAGTGGGGCTTTGGTGCGCTCTTTTTTTTAAGTACTTCGTAAGCTTGGTAGATAGTGTTTGATATTAATGGGGTCAGGGTTTCAGGGTCAGTTCCACTGTGGGCCTTTTTAACTGTTTGTATCCTCTGGTTTTCAAGCCATTTGTATTCAGAACAGTGGGGCCTTTGAGAAGGAGACACTAGGGCCAAAGTGTAGGGAACCCTGGTCAAATGGAGTTGGCACAGACGTCTGTGGTGGTTGGCGTCAGCCCCGTCAGAATCCCTGTTTGCTGTGCGGATTGCAGGTTCTGAGCAGCCCTGAAGTGCAGGAACCTGTTTAATGGGGACAGTGCTTCCCAGGACTTTGTAGCTCTGAGCCTGTTCGTGCGAAGCTTCAAACGTCAGATGGCAGGAGCTGAGAAGCAGATTTCGCACTGCTTTTAGGACATGGCAGCTAAGAACTGGCCAGGACAGGGTCTTTGCATGTTAGAGACAGTTCCTTTGTGCTTTTTGTTACTTTACAATAGACTTCTCTGAATTGTTAGGTGATAGCTGGAGAAATACTTTACCAACCCAAACTGCTTGGTGTTTGGTGTTTAATTGGTTTTAAAAAACAAGGTTTCCATTATGCGTATATGTATAAGAGACACAACTTGGCAACTGAACAAATAAGTATACTGTAATTAATACTGTAAGTAAAACGTGTATTTTTAATTAATTATACAGAGAAACTAAAAGTGACTTGATCTGATTTCTTCATTTCCTGTGAGGAAATGGAAAGGAAAAGGTCCAAGGTTCTGTCCTTTATTCGTGGTCAGACTTCCTCTGACCCAGGGACCAGTTCTGTGTCCCTGTTCCGTAGGGCTCCTTGAGATGCAGCTAAATCATTTGCAGCGTTTAGTTGCTATTTTCTGAACAATCAGATCCAAAGATACTTTAACTTCTATAATACAGTTTGATGATTTACACTCCCAGATTCAGAGGACTCATGAATTCCTTTTGTGCTTTTTAGTGTTCCACTTATATCCTTAAATGATACAAGAAATGGTAAAATGAAGTTGTATTCTCTGTTTATACTGGCCGCTTCCGCTGATAGAATGGGTGCCTGTGCGAGTCATTTCTATTTGTTCTAGACCTCAAATTGAAATGCATTGCAAAGAGTGTGTTATAGAATTATCTTAAATGTATTAGGTTCACTTTTAAATACCTTTTCTAGGTTCTTTTTGTCATCTATAACCTAAGTTGCTAAAACTTGAAGGTATATAAGGACTTTATATAAAATCCTTTCCCTATCATTTTATTATGGAAAGAGGACATTTATGCTGATCATTTAAACAGTAACCTGTTAAATTTGAGTACTTTTTTGTAATAATACCAAAAGTGAAATACCAGCAGACTTCCATTTTCTGATGGAATTCACTGAGCTATACCTTGAACAAACAGTAATTTGATAAATGTTACTATTTTTTGAGTATAGATTTCAGGTTAGTGTCTTTAGAAATATATTTTGTATGACTGAAAGGTCTTTTATGTGAAAGCAGGTGTATTTTTAAAAGAAAATTAAAGCATTAATGACTTTAAATAATTAGAAATGATTTACAAATACCTGGCAGATTTGGAGTTGCTTTATTAACATTGAATATAAGATCTACGGTTACAGATGTATTCTGTTAAAGCTGAAGCATATGTAGAGTAGTAAAGTACTGAGAATAAATAGAAGGTAATGATTACAACTTTTAAACTGTTTTTTAAACAACGACAGGATCCATCTCTGGAAGACAATCTGAACTGCAGAGATCTGCAGAGACTGAGCGTCTCAAGGTATGAACGTTCCTCAGCATTCCGAAGTGACGCCTTCTTGTTCTGTTGGCCACTGTGTTAGGTGCTTCTGTTATGATTTAACCTTAAAGCAGGTTGACACTGTTTGAGTGCTGCATGAAACCTCTGATCACTGTGTATTTATGAAAATATTTAACTCTTCCTTAACAATGGGCTTGAACTTGAGCAGTAGAAAGACGCATATTACTATGACGCCTTAGATAAAGTTTTGAGCATTCAGCACTGTTTCAGACAGAGTATCAGGGAGCTGGCTGTGTAGGAGTATTCTGTCATAAATTCTGAGTTTCACGTGGAGACTGTGCATTCCCATACCTGGCAGTATCACTTGGTTTTAGGGCCAGACTTGGACAGCCTCAGTCTTTGATGTGACATGAATTTTAAGAGAGCCATCTTCTTGGGGTAAGACTAAAAGTAGCTGTCAGGGTGTATGTATGTTACTTTAGCCCTTTGTTTCTTAAGTACACGTATCATTTTAGTTTCAGTAACATAAGTGCATTGTTTTCTCTGAAGATTTTTTTGTGCTGTGTTAGCATCCCCTCTCTTCATGGACACTTCCACCCAATGAAGCACACACATTTGACTTCATTGTTGGAGAGTTTGGCTTCCAAAATTTACTGAATGATCTCATACCTATTCCTCCTATCAAACACCCAGTGGAGAGAAACGCTCAGTTGGGAAAACAGCTGAATGAAAGCCCATGTGGCCCCTCTCCAGATGCAGGGCCGCCCCTCTGCAGGTGTGGGGCCGGCAGTACTGTAGGCCTCGGAGGCTGGAGGCTGCTCAGCCCTGCCATGCCTCCACTTGATGCCTTCCACCTCTGTCTACACTCACAGCCAGGAAGCGTTTCCTTTCTAAAACATGCGCCTAGTACACTGTCCTTGTGAATTATCTTTCAAAGATGTCTTCTGTGTCAAACTTACCATTTTTCCTGTCAACCTAGGTTTCCCCTTATTAAGTTATTGTATTTGTCATTTTTATAAGCTTTCCTAAACCATTTTTTGGAAAGAGGCATGTTAGAATCAGAGTAGGTCAAGTAAAGGGGCTTATGTAAATACTTTCTTAGAAGCACATGGCATAGAACAGGCTTCTGTATCCATTCATGGGCCATGTTACATAGTTGGGGTCACTTTTTCGAGAGCAACGGGAAAAGCTGCCCCCACCCACCAAAAAGACGTGTGTTTGAAGGCACCGTAGCACCGGCAAGACGGAAGGCTCTGTGCAGGCCTTGGACGAGGGAGGCGGCCGCAGGAGGCGAGTCTGGCTTCTGAGGCCATAGAGCTGTGTAATTGTGGCTTCAGAGTACTGTTTTGAGTTTCCTAAAGCTCAGTAGTAACTCAGGGGCTATCAACTGAGAGAAACAGATTTTAGAATTGAGTTCAGTCTAAGAGTTTTTCTGTGTTGAAGAACTGTATGATTAAAGCGAGTCCTAATGGCTCCCCATGCCCAAGCATGTTTGTGTTTTTTTGCATACCTGTAGCAGTGTGGATTGCGGAACTGACCACTTTTCCGTCTTCTGGTTAAGCAGCTAGAAAATTAGTAACCAGATTTGTGACTTACCTTTGGTAAACTTAATATCATGCATAAAATTTTATGTAGTCTCATTCTCAACTGTGTCTTGTTTTTTCCTTCAATTTATCATTTATACCTATGTCCAGTTTATAGTCCTGTTTTATTAATCTTTGCAAGTTATGTCATCCACTTTTAAATGGAATAATTCAGATGATAAATTAAGTCTACTATATTAGGAGAGAGAAGTACATGGCATGTTTCCATAAAACCATTAGCCACCAGTTTAGGTATTTTTAAGGATTATTTTCCAGTTATTTGGAAGACACTCTTTTGGAACGCCTCTTTTTTGGCATTTCCTCATCATGTTGTGGGGTGAACGAGGTGATACAGTATTATTCCTGAGTGAATCTCTGAATTACTGGAGGCCTTTTCATGGTCCTCGTTGTACACGTGTCATTCGACAGTAACTGCCCTACCTGTCAGAAGCTTGGCCACTGCCCTGCCAAAGTGCTGGCTAGGGTTACCTGCAGGTTATCGCCCTCAATTCTGAAGCCAGATCTAGGTGTGGGGTCACTTCAAATGCACATTCTTGGTTTCCAAAATAGGGGATATGTTGGTGTTTTTCACACTGTGCTGTGTTGCCTTAATGATCGTGAAATTTTATGAGTTAAGCATTTTAAAAATAGGGAATAAAACAGAATAGAACATACCAGAGTGTGGGTTGCAGGGTAAAATGATTGCCTGTTGTGCCTTACAACTAATATTTGAAAGAAGCTTGTTTGAGGAAATCAGTCGTCAAAACATACTTTCCTAAGTCCTGAGTTCTTGGCTGAGGCTGTCTCGTACTTTCATTTTAATTCCTCTGGGGAATCTGATAGTTCAGTAAATTTTCAAAAGCTAAAGAAAAATAGGACGAAGTAAAAAGATTTTTCTTGTAGAAGGCACATTCATTTCAGTATTAAAGAGTTGAATGGACAGTGTCAGTTAAGAAAACTGAGCTTTTACAGTTTTTACCATGTAAGCTGGACATCCGCCCCCCGCCTTAAGATGTAGATAAGGCAGGCTTCATTATGGTGTGGAATTACATACCTTCTTGGTGTGGGACCAAGAAGGTTGTGTCAGCAGTCAAGTGTGATGAAGCTGAAGCTGAGGATGGTGTGCAAATGTGACCCTAAAATGGTGGCAGTCAGTCACGGGACTGGGTCACTAGAGGCCCTTTGCACAGCAGCTTGTTGGAGTCGGGAAGCTCTCCCGCCCCCGCTTCAGCGAGCCCCGAGGCCGCCCTGCCCAGCGAGCCCCATCCAGCGAGCCCGGCCACCAGGCTGGGGTGAGGGCGGGTGAGCTGCCTGTCTAGCATGTGGGACCTGCCCAACCGTTACCCTCCTGTCGCTTCTGCTTTGTTATTTACAGCTCTCGTTTGGGATACTTGGGTGTTCCATCTCATTGTTAAGGTCGTTTTTATGAGTTCTTTATAAACAACTCTATCATTAGGATTTTGCAACACACTTTGAAGACTTTAATATTAACTGTAAAGCGTAAAGTGACTGCCATTACTTTGCTATCCACAAGAGGGAGAGCTTACACTTCGTAATAATTAGATTTTTATATCTGTAGTTTTCAGTTCAGGTGCCATACAAGGCAAAAGAAAAAGATTAATAGATGCATGTTAAACTTGGTGACCTAGTTTCTAGTTTAACCTAATTTATAAGCAGTCACTAAATTGAATTGGAAAATGTGTATTAGAGCCGCCCCAACACCTCTGTTACTTGCTTCTCTTTCACTTTATTCAAGCAGCTGTGTTGAATGACGAGATATCAGATACTCCAGTGTCCACACGTTGTCTTGAGCACTGTATTTGCTTTTCTCCAAGTCAGATACTGATTTACCATCGCACGTCAATGATAAATGCCGTTTGTGAGCTGCATGATTCATGTCGTGATGCATGGATCAGCACATGTACAGTGTTGACACACACTTAGCTGCTGTGTAACTTGGGTAACTCTTTTGGGGAAGCACAGTGATGCCCAGAATTGCAGCCAGGAACCCACGACTCTTCACACTTAAGACAGTGCCTGTGTGAGACACGCAGAGTGGCACACAGCTCAGATGCTGACTGCTGACGCAGAGGCGGTTCACTAATTTCTGTGATTCTCTCACACCTGTCAAAAACCTGCAAAAATAGACTACTGGTTATCAAACGATGTTTACAACAGATTAAAACAAGTAAGTAGATTATTCTCAAAAGCAATGTAAAGTTTATTCTCCTGCTTCTGTTGAAAGAATTATAGTCTGAATGGAATGGGAATATTTTGACCAAAAAGGTATGTAGCCTTACCTAATTAAAATAACTGTTTTTTTATTATAGCTGTTGTTTTCATAGTTAGGATATTAGATTTAGATATCAAGAGTGTTATCCTTGAAGTTTGCTCAGAGGTTTTTGTTCATAGCTAGACAAAAATTGCACCTGAAGTGACGTTTGTTTAATTTGATTTTATTACTAAAATTACACTAATATCTTTAAGAGGCAGTAGTGCTTGTTTGAACAATATGAGATCAGTTGTTCTTACAGTTAACATTTTATGTATTCTCGTGCAGCAAAGCAAGAAAAAGCGTTGAGGATTTCAGTTTATTTAGTTGGCAACTAAGAAGCTAAAAAAAAAAAAATGACTATCCAAATAAGAATGCATAGTGGAAGATAAAACTCAATAAAATTAGGTTTAAAAGAACTGATTTATGACCTCCCAGGTAACCGAAGGAAATGTTTCCAATGACAGGCACGGGGGCTCTGTGCAGCCCCTGTCGTTTCTGCGACCCTCTGCAGCTCCTCCTCTCTGGCCAGGACTCAGCAGCCCCTCGTATCTCGTCCTGTCACGTCGCGTTGGTTTAGAGCCAGCAGGCTGAGACAGCCCAGTCAGACATGAGAGAAGGGAACGCATGAGACCCAGACTGTATTTTAATGTGGGCGTGGGTATACACTCAGCAGTTGGTAACAGCATTCACAACATCAAAACAATTAAAAGATAAATACATTAATAAAATCCATACATGAATGAACATCACTGAATTCTTGATCAGACTTGCAAGTGAAGAACATAGCCCTTACTATTAAATATATTAACACCACTGCACCTTGTAGGCTATCATAAAATCTGAATACTGAGAACTATTAAATTTGTTTAAAATACTTTTTATATTACCATTCTGTTTAACACAGTTCAGTTCATTGATAAAATTTAGGTCATTATTATTGTGAATAAGATTTTTTTCATCTGTTCTATAATGCTCTAAATATTTCAACTAATATTTAATGGGGAAGTTTTATTTTGTTATTTCAAAACTAATTTGAGCAGAAATGCAGGTAAGTTCATTTATATGTTAAAGTTTTTCCCTTCTGTCCATATAGAATAACAACCATTAAAAAATAAAACCCTGTATTTCAGTGACAATATGCAAAGTACATACTGGGAACTGAAGAGAGAAATGTCTAACTTGCATCTGGTGACTCAAGTACAAGCCGAACTACTGAGAAAGCTGAAAACCCCAACTGCAATCAAGAAAGGCAAGTCAGTGTTTGCCGGAAACCGCTGATTCCAGCCAAACTACCCGAAGAGCAGCTCTTGATCGTATCTTATCGAAATCTTATCAAATGAGTTTGATAAGCCCAAGTATATGTAGTGTGTTCACAGCCTCCCATTCTCTGCTCTGTCTTCAGCCTCATACTGGTCAGCTTCACACATAAAGGTGTTGCTGATGTGTTTCTTCAGTACTGTATTCTTTTCCCCTTGTGGCTTTTTTCTCAGCCAAGTGTTGCTTATGTGTTGAAGGCTGAGGTGTTAAGTTTGCTCTAGTTGACCTTTTACCACAACTACTTCATATATTAAAAAAAAAAAGACAGCAAGACACCAAAAGCTATTTTCATTCCAGTGCTTCAAAATATGCCAAAGACCTAACTCTTTACATTGTTTTCAAAAGGATAGCTCTAATTGCTTATTTGGTTATTTCCATTTTTTTAAACTTAATTTTTCTCTCCATAAAGGATAATTTCGAATGGAGACTAGATGCTTTTCATTTAGCCCTTCTAACCAAACAAAAACTTTCATTGCTTTTTCATATTTAACTGCTTAGCTGACTAAGCCTTTTAGTTTTGTGTTAACTAGTAGTGGGTGCTTTGCAAAGCTACTGTTTATACCTCAGAGAAAAATAAGTGCATTTGTACCTTTCATTACGTAATAGTTGTAGTTGTTAATGTAAATTTGAATATCCTAAACTTTCAAGGCATGAGAGTTAACTATATTTTTTTAAAAATCATTAATTTAAAACGATTATTTGCACCTCAGATTGTTCTAAAGAGGGCAGAAGAGAATTATTTTATGACTCGTTCTCTGGAATGTTTACTGTGGGGTGGGGGACAGTGGGACAGGATGGGACAGGAAAGAAGCTCAGAATTCCTTTCCTTTTCTAAGGTTAGTTACTTACAGATCAGCAGAGTAACAAGGTGCTTTGGCAGGCCCCAACTTATTGATTCATTCTGTGTTGATTTTCCAGCGGCCAGGGTTACACAGGAGACAACTTTAAGTTGATGGTAGAAATAGCACTTCTCTTGAGAGAGACTCATAGAGTAATTTTTCAGTGAGTTTTCCTGTAACTTCTAAGTAGAACTTCCAAAAAGTAATAAAGGAGAAGTGCTGTCCTCTTGTTTGGAAATGGCTCACTGTCATGTCCCTTCTGAGCTGGACTGTTAAGTTTCTAGCGCGTTTCCAAGAACAGTGCCAGGCCTGGGGCCACCACTCTCCTCCACAGAGCTCAGGTTCTGCAGAGCAGACGCGATGAGCCGCAGTCACCTTTCCTCTAGAGCCGCATGTCACCACAGTCCAGAAGCTGAGCACTGCCACCTCCCGTGAGAAAGGGCAGTAACGAGCTTACCATATCATGTGGTTCAGTTTCTTTCTTCTTTAAAACTGGAGTCAGGCATTGATTGCACATGGTGTCCCTCTTGGGCTCAGGGTGAGCTTCATCTCCGCTTCCCGGGCAGGTGAAGGTAGAGGGAGCGGGCGCTCGCTGGCTCTGTGCCGTCTGGTCGGTATTCTAAGCCATGACACGTTACTAAATACATCTTTTTCCTTTTTTTTTTAACGTGAACTATATTGTGACCATAGCAGAATTGAACATTTTCAAGAAAAAAGATGATTTTATAACATTTAAACTATTTTATTCATAAAAGCCTTTTAACATACATAAACTTCACTTAGGTCTCAACAATTCACAACATAATCATTCCTGGGAAAATTTACTTTTGGACCACCTTCCAGCTTTTTAAAATAGTAATTTCTTCACTGTGATACAGGCAAGGCAAGATTACAGTGTCCATTTTTGCAGACGAGAGATCAGCTATTTGCCAAGAGGTAAATTTGAACTGAGAGCGTCTGTCATCCCTCAAGTCCCAGGGCCACAGCAATTGCACTGACTTGGCAATGTCCATTTCCAGTTCTAGAGTCAACCAGATTAACCAGATGTGTACTCTTTTATGATTGTAACTGCCAGACAGCTGATGCTTAGCCTGTGTTTTCTTCGCAGCTTGCGCCCCAGCAGGATGCGTGGGAGACCTGGGTAAAGACAGCACAAAACTGCACTTGTCGACTTTCACTGCAGCTCACAGAAGACACGCCCCCCTCTCAGCAAACGGCAGAGCGCTCTGCCATACCACGCCTTCCCCCTTACCAGGAGACGCAAAGGTTTTATCGGAGAAGGCAGCTCTCCAGTCGTGGACAGATCACGAGCGATCCATTCCTCACGATGGCACAAACTTTCAGGAACACAACTCTTACAGCAGAAATTCCCTGGAAGATAATTCCTGGGTATTCCCAAGCCCTCCTAAATCAAGTGAGACGACATTTGGGGAAATGAAAAGTAAACCTTTGCCTTTGCCCAACTTGCCACCACTGCATTACTTGGATCAACATAATCAAAACTGCCATTATAAACATTAATTCTGAAGAGATTCATGGTGTTCTCAGTGGTTTTCTGGGAAAATCATTAGCAGACAAAGCAGATTGTGATTAAACTTCTGGAGTTTCCAGTATTTACATTTGCACATGATGCACCATACTATGTAGTCGATTTTTCAGTGTGGAAGAACACCCTCCAGCTCCGTATTCTGGCTAAGAATCAAATATGTGTTAGTACTTAATAAATTAATAAACTTATGGTATTTCAAAATCACAATTCTACCTTTGATGATAATTGTAAGTTTCTGCCTTTCACATTGAGAATGGAACTGAAAGTTTGCAGACATGGTTTTACAAAGCGTATGAAATGCCTAACATAGCAATAAAAAAGGAAACCATTATATCAGAGAAGAGTCATATTAAGCTGCATAAAGGAACAGATGGAAATGTGAAGAGATTACATTCCTGCTGACCTTTTAATGTGTACAGATAAAAGTATTACAGTGGAACAATAGTAGCTGGCTTACTCTATATGTGCTATTGTGTCTCAAAGTTTAACATCATTTTTTAATCACAATGTTGATAAAATTTGAAGCTGCCATCTGGATTTTAAGACTTGAAATTACCTCATTGTAGCCAACTCTGTCCTGGTATTAATACATCCCTCAAGTCTTAACTGAAAAAAATGATGAAACAGTTGAAAAACTGTATGTTGTATGAATTAAACTTACAGTCATGTACATTATCCAGGTAGAAGTGGGAACAGCGTCATACCGGCGTCCGTCTGACCTTCAGCATATAGTGAAAACTCCGCTGGGTATGTAACTGTAAATCTGTTTGCTTCAAAGGGTCTACACCCACCATGAACGCAGAGCAGCCTATTCATTGGTTAGACCTTATTTTGAAGTGTTAGTGATTTGCTTACTGAGAACATGGTTTTTAATTAACGAGGAATTTTGATTCTAGAAACCCAGTTCTGTGCTGCATTGATGTCGCGGTGGTGCTCCCCAGGTGGTGAGAGCAGGGGCAGGGGCGACGGAGGGTGAGATGGTACGATACGACAATGTCACCCACCCAGTGGGCGTGAGTCTGAGCAAATTCCGGAGACAGTGAAGGACAGGGAAGACGGGCGTGGCTGCAGTCCACAGGGTCATGAAGAACTGGACATGGATTAGCAACTGAACCACCACCACCGCCCAGGTGGCTCTGTGGCCAAGAGTCCACCTGCCCACACAGGCAGGACCCACAGGAGACGTGGGTTCGATCCCTAATGGTAACGATGACTTCATCTGGAAATTCCTCTGTATATTTCAGGGTGATAATATTAAGAATGTTAGTAATAACTCTCAGTTCCTACATCTTTTGCCTGAGATTAAGCGTTTGATGTCAGAAGGCTTTTATCCTTTTTGACAGTTTCAAACACCTTGGACTCAAAAATAATATTTCAGATCTCTTACACACTAACTGAATAGCATCCATATATAAACAGTGTTCCCCATTCGCCAGGTATTTCTGTTATCTTCCTCACTTATTCAGGCTTGTCTGTGATTAATAGAGTTGGTGTCAGATGCTGGAATTTATTCTGACCAATGAACAAGATGAACACAGCTGACTCAGGGGAGTAGGGTCTCCTGCCAAGTAATAGAACAAAACCCAATATGCATAAAACCAATAGGAGGCTCCAGGCTTCAGCTGAGGGAAGCAACTACCTGTGTAATAACAGCAGCAGAAACTCCCTCGTGGCTGTAGGCTGCACATTGTATCTAATCTGTCCGGGTAGCTTACTGGTTTGCCTGTTTGAAAAGCAAGATTGGGAATGTTGCTTAAAATGAGTCACATGACATAATGGCTTGATTAATGGTTTGAACAATGCCAAGACATTATTTACTTATTTTTGTTTGAAGTAGATGTGAAATACTGTCCTTGCCTAAATATTTCAGGGTCAGGTGCTAATTATTAGTTGTTAACAGGACATCTTGTTATATCAACTTTCAAAGAGACAGTGCTTTTGCATCTGAACAGTAAGGTAGCTGTCAGACAGGTATGCTAGAAAGTCCATGGTTGATGTTCCTGACACTTCAAAGTGCTAAACAAATAATATAACACTGTAGGGGAAATTAACCCCCCAACATTTCCCCAGTAATAATTTTTTAAATGCACCCTTAATGATCATTCCTGTTAATGGTAAGATTCAAAGAGAAATGAGAGAATGGCCCATCTGTAGCTTATCTGAAATGGAAAATTTTGTTGACTTATGTCCCACTAGCTGGAACTTCCTCCACAGCAGTGGTCCCCAATATTTCTGGCACCAGGGACTGGTTTCATAGAAGCCAGTCATTCCGTGAATAGGGTTGGGGGTGGTTAGGATGATTCAGGTGCGTCACATTTATTGTGCATCCCCTTTTATTTGTGCTGTTACATCAGCTCCACCTCAGATCATGAGGCATTAGACCCCAGAGGCTGGGGACGCCTGCTCCAAAAGCTGGTCCAAGGTGTTAAAGACTTGGAAATGTCTTTAATCTCCAGGTTTGTTTTTCTTTTCTTCCCATTTTTAAAGTCTGTTACAATATCGTTTGTTCTATGTCTGGGGTTTTTTGCCCTCAAAGCATATTGGATCCCAGCTCCTGCATTGGAAGGCAAAGTCTTAACCTTTGCACCACCAGGGAAGTCCGTAGTCTCCAGGTTTTTATAAGGATAACCCAGTTCAGCACTTCCATAACTCAAGACTGAAAAGAACATTGATAACCAGAAAAGCCTCTTTATCCCCTCATTACCTAAAACAGAAGTTACATCTTCTCTGAAAGGAAACTGAAGTTCTGCTAGAAAGGAACCTAATTTGTAAGCAGAGCAGGGATGTGACTCCCTGAAAACCAGAGGGGCAGAGGGGGAAGAGTTCAGACCTCAACCACCAAAGGGCCAAGTCCTAGGGAACAGAGAAGCGTTCTCATCCAGAAGCGCCCTCTGGAGAAGACAGCTCACACAGGGTGGGAGACCGCCGGCCTGCATCCGCCCAGGAGAGCCAGGGTCAGGGGGCATTGCGCGACGGGGCCGAGGCAGGGAGCATGCGCGGCAGGGGCCAGCGGGAGGGGGGCCAGTGGCCCGGCACGCGTCTCCCACAGGGGATGTGTTTACACTCTGTAAGCCAGTCTGTCCAGTAGCAGTAAGGATGCAACATCCGCACAGATGAACTGTCTACATAAAAATGAAGCTGGCCCCTACAGAATAGCCACAGGCTGTATGTAGCTTTTCAAAGTATCTTCCCTTTGTTCATGTAAGTCATCCGACTGCTCAACAGAAACGGCCCCCAGCGGCGCATGGGCTCGCTTACCCCCACACTGCTATCTGCCGCCCTGGTCTCCCACCTTTCCATCCGTACACAAGTGGTGCGATACCTACACATGTGGGCGAGTTCCTCTTTCTGAGGTCCCCAAAATACTTGAGATTCCTGCTCCTTACCTGATAAAGGTGCTGGTGCCAGGCACCTAAGAGTTTCCAATTTCTAGAGGGACCATGTAGAAAAAGAAAATGTCTCAATTCTACTTAACAAAAGTGTCATTTACCAAGCTGCTGTAAGTCGTAATTAGCTTTAGGGGAAAAGTTTCCTTGTATCTGGAATATACAGATTACAAACCAGATATTTTAGACAAAAACCAAAAAGATTATAATCTTGTTCATTCTGTTTCATGGGACTGGGGCCTAAGTTAAATCTTAGGCAGGAATTTCTATTTGTGATTTTAATAAGAACTATGTAAGTGCATATAAAATAAATATATATACATATATGTAAATACATATAAAGTAACTGGAAACTAGTTGCAGTGGCTATGGTGAAGAGTTAACAGCTTGTATGAAAAAAAAGCAACTTTTAATATAAAAGCTCAGCCTGCAACCAAATTACTGTACAGGGACAGAAAATTTTTACTTATTACTATGTTACAAAATGGTCATTCATCCTTATAAAGAAGACCTTTAAAAACATTAAAATATTTTCAGTGGCAGAATTAACAGGTCAGGTCACGGAATGTTAATACATTTTAGGAAATTTCCTAGTAAAGATGTAAGCAGGGACTTCCCTGCTGGTCACTGGTTAGAACCCTCCCTGCCTGCGACAGGGGCACTAAGATCCCACACGGCACAGGGCAGCTAAGCCTGAGTGCTGCAGCGGCTGGGCCCGGGCACCGCAACTAGCGAGCGTGCCCCACAATGAAGGAGCCCCCACGCTGCAATCGAGACCCGATGCAGCCCGGGCACCACAACTAGCGAGCGTGCCCCACAATGAAGGAGCCCACACGCTGCAATCGAGACCCGATGCAGCCCGGGCACCGCAACTAGCGAGCATGCCCCACAATGAAGGAGCCCACACGCTGCAATCGAGACCCGATGCAGCCCGGGCACCGCAACTAGCGAGCGTGCCCCACAATGAAGGAGCCCACACGCTGCAATCGAGACCTGATGCAGCCAAGTAAAAAAAAAGAGATGTAAGTGGAACTGACTGATGTACAAGCACTTATCTGTTTCCAAATAACCCTTCTACCAAGTTAAAACTGAAGTGCATTTACCTCATGCTAGACGCCATCCTGCATATTCTGCTTAATTGCTGCAACACACAGTTAATCCGCACATCCACAGTCTTTGTAACTATGGAGACTACTTGCATCCACAGCTGCTTAGTTACTAATAAAATGGTCAAGCCGGGCTCATGACCGCCCTGCTACGCTGCCCAGTCACGAACTCCTCCGGAGACTGTCCACTCCTGCTCCCCTTTAGTTACTTCTGGCTCCATGATCAGTCTATACACTGACGAGTAATATTCATGTGGAAACCTAAAATTCAGTGTCACTGTCAGAGATCGATAGTTGTGAGGCCATCTGTTTAAAACCCATTACGACCAGGCAAACCGTGTCCCAGGCCCCTACTTGCTCTCATCAGTCAATAACTTTGAGGTTAAAAAAAATCTTTATTTCAGATAAAGTTATTTCCATAATTAAGGATACAGGAAACACACTTCCCTGAGTCCATTATTTCAGGCAACTGATTTCCATGAACACTGGCGTTCCTGAGCATCATCTTGAATATCTGCCTACATACTTGTGGGAAGCTTCTGTAGCCTTTTCTTGGTAGGAATTCCAGTTCTTCTGAATTCCTCCCTTTCCTTCAGGTATTCCATTTTGCATTCTTCATAAAAGGCTGGATCTTTATAGCTGCAAGAAGGAAAACAAAATTCTTTTAAAGCAAATCATTTTGCAAGCATGTAAGATAAGCCTGCTTTAATGATAAATTCAGACACCCAGTTCATCAAGCACAATCTTTACAGGCAGGTTTTTTAGTCATAGTCATAAATTCATTGTAAAGGTGAGGCTACCAAATGAAAGGAAAAAAGAAAACTAACGGTTCTTTCTTGAATAGCGATGTCCCAGGGGAGGACAGTGGGGAGCAGGGCCCCTGTGCTCAGGGGCCCGTGTGTGCAGACATCACAATGACAAGCACAGCATGCCGTGTGGCCCAAGGCACCAGGGAAGGAGGGTGAAGAGGAGAACGGGGAGCCGCCGGGGAGACGTGTGAGCTGCATTCTGAAGGACCAACAGAAATCCCCACAGAAGGCCCACAAGGAAGAACCCACAGAGGAGGGAAGCTGAGACGCGTGGAGAAGCCCAATCTGCCCTGCCGGGCACTGTTAACAGCAGCTGCGAGATCAGCTCGGGGCCTCGGATGAATCTCACAGTGTGGAGTGTGTGTGGCCTGTGGAGCACACACAGGCCAAGGGGGGCCAGGGGCCAGCAAGGTTAGAGGCTGAATGCCCAATAAATAAACTACTCCAGTAATCCAGACAGGAAATGACAAGGCCCAGTGATCCAAAGGAGTCAACTTTCTGGTGAAAAGGACGCAGTGGAGCTGGGAGAGACTGGGGAAATGCAATCAGTAAGATCCTAGATCCCAGACGATCAGAACTGCCCAAGACACGAGGCAGGACTCAGAGGAGCTGAGTTCAGTAAGGGACCTGCAGGAGGAAGCAGAGGAATGCCGTGACCCACAGGAAGCACGGAGTTCCACGGGTGCACACTGAGCTTTCTCAGACTGAAGATGGAGAGGAGACCCTGGGGAAGTAGCTTTCAGGAAGTGGTTAAGGAGGAAAGGGTGGAGAAGAAGTAGGCAGAGACACTGGGGAGACAGGATGAAAGGGGGTCTAGTAACAGAGAAAGAATGTAAAAGACAGATGCTGGAACCTTTGGAAACAGTTCCAGGGGGTGAGGGCAGAAGCCAAACATGATCACTGAGGGACGAGCAAGATGAGATAGGGAGAAATGGAAGAATACGACCATCGATGCTTCCCGAGTCACCGGGCAGAGACGCCAGAAGGTAGTGCTTCCACCCACAAAGTGTCCACAGCAGGCAGAGCCAAGGTGCCTCTTGTGCAAAGACGAAAACACAGTATTTCTTCAAGTACGCTGAGACTTGTGCTAGTGCTGAGTCGTTTTAACCGTATCCGACTCTTTGTGACCCTAGGGACCATAGCCTTCCAGGCTCCTCTGTCCAAGGGATTCTCCAGGCAAGAACACGAGTGGGTTGCCATTTCCTCCTCCAGGGGATCTTTCCGACCCAGGGATCAAACCCGCATCTCACTGGCAGGTTGAGATCGCTTGCACTGGCAGACGGGTTCTTTACCACTGAGCCACCTGGTGGAGACTTGTCAAGCAGAATTCTCCCTCAGCAGCTCTCATTCCCTTCCCACATTCCCGTCCCTCCTCTCGGTGTCCCCTCTGCTCCTCTCTCTTCCAAGCAGCAGCAGGCTCCCCCAAACCCCCAGCCCCCCAGATGGTCTAGGACCTCTCTTCCCCTTCTCAAGGGTGAGAGACGGCGGGATATTCCAATGATTAATATTCACATAGCAAAAGCTGAAAATAACACAGACGAACTTTTAACAAGAGCCAACATCTCCTGAGTACCTGGCATCGATACATGCCCACACTGGAGTGACATGTTTCCACGTGAGGAATAATCTCCTGCTGGAGCGCAAGGACCCTGCCCAGGGCACAGGAGAGCTAAACCCTGGGGGGCCTGGGAGACCAGCCTGCTGCCCTCCCCACAGTCCTGCTCCCAGCTTCAGGGCCCCCCTGTCCCAACTAAGAGTAACAGGCACAGCGGAGCCTGAAACTGAGGTGTCGAAAGCCACGGATCAGGTGCACGGGGAAGCTAACAACCTCAGCCACACAGATGTGCAAGAGGCTCACGTACCAGTGTCTCCTGAGGGCTCTAGGGACCAGAAGTCTTATTTCTCCACAGTTACATGCTCAGGGCAGGTCTGGGCTCATGAAAAAGAGCAGCTATCAGAACTGTTTTTATTTATCATCAGCTTGAGAAAAGGCGTGGACTTGGACTGTGTCTCCTTATCTGTGAATGCAGATAATCAGTATTCTAAAAGAGTGCCTAAGTCCATGTGTACAGTCCAAGTGTACTCGTTATCCAAAAAGAAAGCAATTTAAGATTCAGATAATCACCACTTTCTTTTTATGTAATCATCTAAGAAGTATCTGACATAGATGCTCGCAGGCCAGGGGAGCCGAGTACAGAAGGTACTGATCTGTCTGACCTCACAGCTGTCTGATCTCACAGACAGCTCCCTACTCACGAAAGCACTGCACCCGCCACGCCACCTGCCAGTAACGTGGGTGATGATGAAATCTGGGCAGATGAGCAGAAAGCACCTGCATTCAAAGAACTCCACACTTTTTACTTTAAGACTCAGCAAACTACAATGAAGGATCAGTGAACACATTTAAGAACTATTTTTTACAGTAATTTAACTTCAGAAATCTAAATATACCTTTGTTTCCTTTGTTTATTACAACTCTCCTAGAAGTTAAACATCTTCATCCAAAAGATCCTAAGGCTGGTAAAATTGCCTTTTCATTAAAAGATAAGCATAATATATTCGATGGATTAAGCTGTTCATGAAAAGGCATTTATTAAATCCTATAAAAAATCATGTTTTATGGCTGACCTAATATTTTAATCAGATAAAATGCTGACAAACACACATAACTTGAAAAGACCCTTCAAAAATATGTTGTACCACTTGTCTTAGAAGCATCTTTACCAAATTAAAATTTCAGACTCAGCCAACAACAGGATGACTCTGGTGGAGAGAAGTCCAGAATACATGACACATAGCGAGTTAAATGACACACTCTCGCCTCCAACACATCATACACACATACACGCAGGAACACAAACACCAAGGCAGCTACTTACTAGGAGGTTAGACAGTCTTTCAGTGCAGAATTTTCTTTCCGGCATTTTACTACCATAAGGACTCCAGAATCCTTGCAACACTTAGTGAAATCTGAAATAAAAAATTTGGAAGAGAGAAAATCATCTGTAATTACATCTCTATAAGTTTAAACAGCTCTAAAATCTTCGTTCATTTAACATCTATGGCCTAGACTGTGCTTGGCACACACACAGTGCATGTTCCACAGAAGGTGGCAGGTCTGAAAGGAGGGAGGGGACCCCTGAGGTGACGAAGGAGTTCGCTTCACGTGACACACGGAACGCGGAGACGAAGCAGGATTTCTAACCGGCTTCATTTTGCTGCTTTGCATCCACATCTCCGTGTCATACTGTGGTAATTCTCGCAGTATTTCAAACTCTTTCAGTATTACAATTGCTATGGTGACCTGTGATCAGGGATCTTTGATGTTACTGCTATAACTGCAGACACAAAGCAGGCGAGCTAGAATTAGAGATGGAGCCTGAAGATGGGATGGACTGCCTTGTCTGCTGATCACGCTTGACCAGGGAAGTCGCTTCTTAAGAATGAACAATGACTGTGGTGTCCTGAAATGGAGTCTATTCCTGGTGAAGATGCTATAACCTTGCTGAAATGACAATAGAGCGTTTAGAATATTACAGAAACTTAGTTGATAAAGCAGCAGCAGCAGGGTTTGAGAGGACTGACTCCAGTTTTGAAAATTCTCCACCAAATCAAATGCCACCAACTGGCACACTGTAGGCAGAAGAGAAATCGTTCCTAAAAGGAGGAGTCCTATGCAACAAACTTTATTATTGCTCTCTTATTCTAAGAAATCCACCTCAACCTTCAGCAACCCCACCCTGGTCAGTCAGCAGCCACCAATATCAAGGTAAGACCCTCTTCCTGCAAAACGATTACGACTCGCTCAAGGATCAGGGCTCAGAGGAGCGTTCGCATTTTTCAGCAATAAAGTATCCTTACTGAAAGCATGTACATTTTTTTTAGACGTAATGCTATTACACACTTCGGAGACTACAATGCAGTGTGGATATAACTTCTATATGCGCTAGGAAGCCAAAGACGGCATGTGACTTGCTCTACCGTGATACTGAGTGTTTTGCATTGGTCTGGAACCAAACCACAGCATCTCCAAGGTCTGTCTATAGAGAGGAAGCATGTACTCCATGGATGAACAAGGTCCCGCTGTACAGCACGGGGAACTATGGTCAATGTCCTGTGATAAACCATCATGGAAGAGAGTATTTTAAAAAGAACACACACATATACGTGTGTGCACGCTCAGTCACTTCAGTCATGTATGACTCTTTGCAACCCCATGGACTGTAGCCTGCCAGGCTCCTCTGTGCATGGGACTCTCTAGGCAATAATACTGGAGAGGGTCGCCATGCCCTCCTCCAGGGGATCTTCCTGACACAGGGATCAAACCCGCGTCTCCTGTGTCTCTTGCATTGCAGGCAGGTTCTTTGCCACTGAGCCACCAGGGAAACCCATAAACACACACAATGTATATATATATACACACACACACAAACACACATATATATACACCCATAAACTTATATAAAACGGAGTCACTTTGCTGAACAGCAGAAATTAACACAACATTGTAAATCAACTATACTCTCAATTTTTTAAAATGAAAGAGTATATTCCAGAAGAGAGAAGTAGGGAGAGTGAAGGGGGATGTATCGGACACAGCCCCTCCTGGGGTCCAGTCTCTGTGGCTACTGATGGCATCCTTCAACCCCGTTTCCTCCAGAGAACCTGCCATGGCCCTTTACTTTGATCCCAGGGCTCCCATCCCATTCCTGAGCCAACTCTGAGGTGACCCAGAACCCAAATGGCTTTCTATCACATTTCCATTCTGCTAGTTTGCCCCTCAAATCATACTGGCCCCCTCGGGGTCCTGCCTTCTCAGGGGCCCCAACCCAGAGAACCCTGGTGCTGGAGTCCAGCCACAGCGGCCCGCTGCTCTACCTGGCCTGCGCTGGGGCGGACCCACTTGCTCCTCAGCCCCTCCTTGGGACGGGCGTGGGGCACCCCTGCTCTAGCAGCGACTCTCCCCAGCTGTCTCAGTCCTTCCCCTCCCCGGGGGTCTCTAGGCCCAGCCTCGGCCTCCTCCCATCTGTAACCAGCCATGTCCATGTCAGACTTTAAAATACGACACCACCCTCACCAAGAAGCTTGTATCATCATTTAGTATAAAATTATCAGGATTCTCTTACCCTTCCAGCTACTACGGAATATGATTTATAATCATCTTAAAACAAGCAGGTAACCTCAGGAGTCCCCATGAAGACACATAACATGTAACGAAAGTGGCTTTAAACCACAAGCAAACTGAAAACGACTGACATCTGTAAATGCACAGAAAATTCGAGGGGCTGTGCTGGACCGAGAGGCCTCGGCCACAGCCGTCCGTCTGTCTGCAGCATCAGCGCAGTCTGCAGGCTGTGGGCAGGCAGAAACCACGCCTGCTGGTGCAGGAGGCCTGCTGGTGCAGGAGGGGCCTGACTCCAGACGGAGGGCACGTCTGGTCACAGCCACGGGGCAGGGATGCTCCAGTGCGGGTCACAGGCTCCGTGAACTGGCTGTTCACCAGTCTCAGGATGCTACCGTTTGCTCTGAGTCCTGAACTGAATCAGGCATCTTTTACACTCAACACACACTCTTGTGATCCCTGTGCCGATGAGCTGTGCATGTGGCCAAATCAGAGCAAAGGGGACTTCCTGTGTCCTCTGCGACGCAAAAAGGCAAAGCAGGGGCTTCCCTGGTGACTCAGTGGAAAAGAAACCGCCTGCCAGCGCAGGAGACACGACTTTGATGCTTGAGCCGGGAGGATCTCACATGCCGCGGAGCAATTAAGCCTTGTGCAATGCAACTGCTGTGAGCCCGTGCTCTAGAGCCTGCGGGCCACCTCTACTGAAGCCCGGGTGCCCCAGAGCCCGTGCTCCGCAACGAGAGAGGCCACGCAGTGAGGAGCCCACACACCCAACCAGACAGGAGCCCCCGCTCACCAGAGCTAGAGAAAAGCCTGCACGCAGCGAAGGCCCTGCACAGCCGAAAATAAACAAGTCAAACTATTGTTTTCTCAAAAAAGGGAAAAAACATTTCTCTTTTTCAAAAAGGCAAAGCAAATGCAGGATTAGTTCATTCTCATCGGAGGTCCTGAAGGGAGCAAGCCCACTGAAACGTCCACTAGCCTGCACTCTCGAAGTCATTAGCATCCTAACACGTTAACTGCTCTCCACACCGCCTCATGGGAAGACTTGCCTTTCCAGAGGCAAGGGCTACAATCCTAAGTGTGAATGAAAGCATGAGCTACCCTCAAAGGAAGCGTGGACACAAAGTTAATCCAGAGGTGACGCATGGTGGTGACGGGCCGGGGGCTGGCTCCTCGCAGCCCCACTGTCATTCAGAGGCCTGGACTGGCTCCCTCGGAAGATGGCGTCCACAGAAAGCTCGTGAGCATCAGGGACCTCCCCTCGTAAGCACGTGTGAGCTGACCAAACCCCAGGCCCTTTCCAGAAAACACCAACGCAAGGGCTCCTACCAACAGTACACTTTCTGAATTCAATACTCAGTACTCTGACACGTGACTAATTCACAAGCGAATGCTCAGGCACTGACTTACGTTAAGCTCTGTTTTCCCCAACTTGACTAAAAATGTCCTCAAGTAGGGAAGTGGCTCCAGACAGCACGTGTGGGTTCTGATGGGCATGAAGGCACAGTCTCTGCATCTTCACACTTGTCCAGATCTCTTCAGGAGTAACTGTGACTGGCCCGAAGCCTCAAGCTGTCTGTAAGGTTTCTGTCACTTGTTTAGCAACAAGATTTTAATGAGGATCCTTCTTTCAAACCACATTAGCAAACATTCATATAATGGTGATGTCGCCAGCTGCTTTCTGCAATGGTATTCTGAAACAAGCCCAATTTAAATCACTTCTGTCTCTCAATATTAAGTGTTAAAAAGTTTGTACACCTGTAAATAAATATTCACCTTTAACCACTACGAAAATGAACTGTCATTCACTAACATATACCTTAATGTAATGCAAATAAATATCAGTACAGAGTGAGAGTAGAGAGATGATTAAAAGTTATCGCAAACTTTAAAGAAGTTTGGGCTTAAAGACAGCATTCAAGACTTTTTTTCTTTAAAATATCAAGAACATGAAATTCTTTCTTTTGTAAACCCTCCTTTCTCTGAAAGAAACCACTGAATATCATATAAAATAAACTATTGGTAAACATATTCTGTGAGCATGATAAAATTTTCACCAAGTGAAGCTAGGGAAAACAGAGATAAAGTCTTCTCCCAACTGTAGTCTAAGATAATGGGCAAAATAATCATACTGTATTTAAGTACAAGAATACATAATTTCCAGTTTATATAAGAAAAAACTTAGGGAAACTCCATATGAAAGCAGTAAGAGAAATGGTTTGGAACTCATTGCTTTTCACTCATTGAATTTATGAACTTTGGAATATATGTTAATATTTAAATAACCGCCATAATTAGGTTTCCTGATTAAGCCGAAGATGAGCAACAAAGTGTGCATGGGAGCAGAAGAGTGACCCACGCTTCATCAGTTTCAAGCAACATGCAATTTTGCAGACACAGTCATCCAGGTAGGACTATAGCATTCAATGCGAGATAACAATTTAAAAACATACCAGATTAAAAGAAGCAATTCCAGCGTTTCACGTTTCTGACTAGAACCACTCCTTTTACAATTCCAACAATTTCTGTTTTCTAAACCTGGAGAATCCCGTGGACAGAGGAGCCTGGTGGCTGCAGTCCATGGGGTCGCTAAGAGTCGGGCACGACTGAGCGACTTCACTTTCACTTTTCACTTTCATGCACTGGAGAAGGAAATGGCAACCCACTCCAGTGTTCTTGCCTGGAGAATCCCAGGGACGGGGGAGCCTGCTGGGCTGCCGTCTATGGGGTCACACAGGGTCGGACACGACTGAAGCGACTTATCAGCAGCAGCAGCAAACAATCCTGAGCTTATGAATTTTTACACAACTATCTTTAGAAATAGCACTTATTTCTAACTTTCTAGTACTTTTATTTCCTCAATCAGTGAAGTACTTAATAAAGTACCTATTTTGTTTCCAGCATTATAAAAAGCAGAGCTCTATTTAGGTACCAATGTAATTTAGAATTTTTAACATGTTAAGTTCTGTGTAATAGTTCTGTGACTAAACCACCATCTTGATGGTCTCGCTTTTAAATCTGGAACTTCAATTTAATCGGAAAGAAAGACATTTAGGAGGTCTTGCTTACTGAAGAAATGTAGCAAGCAGATTTTTAAATCACCCTCAATTCAAAACATTTCATCAACTGCACAACAGGAAACCTTAAGCATAAAACTGCTTCCTTATAGAAAATTAGATAAAAATAAAAACAGAAATGTACTTGAAACGATGGATAAATGATCTGCCGGCAAACATTCTGACAACACCAAAATTTCAGAGACAATTTTTTGAGAGATCCATAAAATTAATCACTCAGTGGAAAACATAACACGCAGAAGCCACCTCATCTTTCACGAGCATCAGTCACCGAAACAGTGACTTCTTAAGGCACTCACGCCTTCGAAACGTTTCCGTTTCCAAAGGTGAGTCAAAAGCAGTGCAGACGGGGAAATCACCAAAGCATGCCATCACGCCAACGTTTAGGAGAGGACCCAGCTGAGAACACTTCATGGATCTGTCCCTTTTCTAGCTTTTACTTTATGTTGGCGTATAGCTGACGAATAGCGTTGTGTTAGCCTCAGGTGTGCAGCAGCCAGTCATCCGTACACGCATACCCGCTCTCTTCCGGATTCTGATGCCGGGGGCCAGCGTGAGGAACTCCGCCCACGGCAAAGGTCATGGGGAAGGAGGCTTGGCAAACGCAAAGGCGTGATCAAGCCTCAGGAAACCCCCTGTTCCCGAGCATCTGCCCCCAAAATCAGAGTCTATCTACTTTACTGTTTCGTCTCTCGCCTACACCTCTGACTTTACGGGGGGCTGTTCCCCACCGGTTCTCTCGGAAAAGGAGTAAACGCGCAGCTCCAAGTCAATAAAAATTCCTGGGCGTGACAAGAGTGTTCCAACTTATGAACTCCTCTGAAGGTTCTCTAGCCCACCTGTAAAGGTTCCTCCAGCCACATGTGATTGTTTACAGCCTCCCAACCTGAGAGGCACGAGATGTTTTAGGCTTACTAAAGGCAAATTCTTTTGGGAAATTGTCAGTATAGTGGGTTAGTTAGGAATTATATTGGTGAAGGGTTTTTCATTTGTTGTGCCAATAATTGCTGCTAATTCCCTGCCCTGGGTGGCACAAGGGTGTCTCAGGTCAAACCTCTCTGCTGACAGACTAGCTTGTGTGACAGGATTATCCATCCTCCTGCCACTACCAACATGATTGTTTACTACCTCTCAACCATAAACAGCACAGAGAGTTTGGAGTATTTTGAGACTCTTAATTAGCACAGGGCTTTTCTCATTGTTGAGTCAATGATTGCCGCCAGGCCTCCATATCCTTAGGCACCGGGGAATATATTAATCAATGTATTTGGAATATAGAAAAGGAAATACAGTAGTTTTTAAGGTTAGCAATACTAGACTTCTTGAATTAATGAATTTCCTCTTTTGTAATAGATCACTGTACTTTGTTATAAATCACTGTGTCCTTGCTATGTAAAAATGTAACTTTATCACTATCTTAAGACTAAACAGATCTTAAGGGGAACATTGGTGAAAGGATTTTCATTTGTCGGGCTGATGTTTGCTGCTAAATCTCCATATTCCCTGCCCTTATAATGAATATAACTAGCATATAGGAGAAATAAGTATTAACCTTTAAGCATATAGGAGAAATAAGTATTAACCTTTAAGATTAATCATGTTACCCTTGGGTTAAATAAATTCCTTTCTTGATTGTAACTCACTACACCCTCACCCTATAGGAATGCAACTTTATTTGGAGGGTGGTGCCTGGTTTAAGAAAAAACACCCTTGGAAAAAATAAGTTTTTTGGTTATCAGAAAGAAAGAGTCATAAAATGTCAGCAGGCCCCATGGCCAGAAGTTGATGTAAAACCCCTAAGATCTTTTTTTTTTATGTAAAGCACCTGATTTTGATAAAGGTCAGGACTGCTGACCCCCACGTGACTCTGTATTCATCCCTATGTGTAACAAAAGGTATATAAGCAAACCCCCAAATAAACAAATCGGGATCAGTTTCCGGAAAGACTGATTCCCCCATGTAGTTCTTTCTTGCTCCCCCTTTTTCTGGCTGAATTCCCATCTGGAGCGTGGGTGCTCGCCATGTCTACTTACTTGTCCCGGCTTTCAGGCCCACAAGAGAAGGAGCCCAAGGAGGGGCACCTTCCAATATTCAAGTGGTGCCAGTGGCCCAACGTAGATGGTGCAAATTTCTTGTCTTGGAATTTTATTGGTATCCCACGTAAACCAAGTTATTCAGCCTCTTTTTCTCTCCTTCTATTTTCTGGCCAAATTCCCATCTGGTGCATGGGTACCCACCAAGCCTGCTAATTTTGCCTGGGCTTCTAAGATAGGACTGGGGGGGCCTCAGTGCCTCCCCTCCTTCAGGAGAACGGGAAGACGCCTGCGGCCTGCGTAGGTGGTGATTGGTATTCCATGCAAACCAAGTTATTCAGCCTCTTTCTCTCTGCTAATTTTCTAATCCCTCTCTATCTGTAATTAAATAAGTTATTTCCAAGGACGCCGACTCCGTCCCCACCTTCAAATCACCCTGGATCCACTAGGGCTGGGCCCCGGCATTCTTCTCCCACAAACGTCATTACAGAGTACTGAGAAGAGTTCCCCGTGCTACACAGTAAGCAGGTCCTTTCTAATTATCTATCTTATATACAGTAGTATGTACATGTTAATCTTATATCATTTATTTCTTAAATTATCAGAGTAGAATGAAAATGAAGAAGTCACTTACATTCCTGCCTCATAATCGTAACAACAGCGATAGCGAACACTTCTGTTTACTGTGTTCCTGGCACTAGCCAATGAGTTAGCACAGGCTGTCACAGGTCTTAACTGATTAAAGTTTTGTTTTCACGTATTCTTTCAGTACTTATACACAGGCTCATAAAAATGGCACTTGGGGACGGGCGTGTGCCAGCGACGACCGCAGGCGGCGTTCCACGTCGGGCTCCTCCTGAGGCAGTGGAAGCCCTCAGAAGGGCTCCGCACAGCGGAACGGCACGATCAGACTTTCTTCTGCAGAGAACTACAAGAGCTGGAAGCAGGCAGAGGTGGGGATAACAGGGAAACAGGAGAACTGAGAACTGAGCACCGGACTCAGACTGAGAGACAGCAAGGGGGCAAGAAGCAGGCAGCGGCTCTGCAGAGGCGTGGACAGCTACCAGGGAGCCGTGACGGACAGGGGGACACCATCAAGCCACAGGATGACAGACGGGGAGTCCAGGATGACGCTGACACCTCCACTGGGCTCAGCCGGCGCGGTCTGATGTCTCAGACACACAAGGAAAGGAACGCACATGACGGGGGAAAAGATCAGTGCGTGTTTCAGACACATCCAGCTGGGAGGAGGCGTGAAACACCCAAGTGGGCTGTCCAGAAAACCCTCAGCTCTACGGGGCTGAGGCATGTCGAAGACACTGGTGTGGCAGCAGTCACTTATGAAAAGTAAGGAAAAATAAAGAGGGCCCAGGTAACCACTGGGCCAATATTTAAGGGTCAGTGGAAACAGGGGAGCCTGAAAGGTGGGAGGACCTTGGGGCCCCACAGAAGGTAAGGGGACCAAGAGGCTGACCCTCTGAGTAGAGACCAGGGTCCACTGGACCCAATTTTAATTTCTGAGTTTCTTAGAGTAGTTCTAACTATTTTAAAGATATTTTGATTTTCATTTTTTCTGAGGCCTTCCAAAAAAACAAAGAAAACAGATACTTTGTAATGTAATAAAACTCATTTCTATCTTGCAATTATCATATAGACTCACTAGAACTTTGAGTAAAGATAAGACACAAGATAGACTCAATGATCTTTTTCCTACTAGGACTTCTTTCATCATGACTCATCAATTATTTTCAACTGACTAAAATAAGAAAACACAATGATGGAATCAGCTAGAAAGAAAGTGAAATCGCTCAGTCGTGTCCGACTCTTTGCAACCCCATGGACTGTAGCCCACCAGGCTCCTCCATCCATGGATTCTCTAGGCAAGAGTACCGGAGTGGGTTGCCATTTCCTTCTCCAGGAGATCTTCCCAATCCAGGGATCGAACGCGGGTCTCCCACATTCCAGGCAGACGCTTTAACCTCTGCGCCACGAGGGAAGCCGGGAAGCAGCTAGAAGAGCAATGCAACAGTGAAATAACCACCATTTTATCAGTTTTCTTACTGGATCATCTGGCATTTTACATCCTCATTTATCAATATAAAAAAGGAGTCTTTTTGATGTTTGCTTTCCTTGAACACAGATAAGATCAGAGATTTTTTTTTTCACTTCCTGATTATGTTAGGTAGAATAATAGACCCCACAGATTTCCAAATCCTCCTCCCAGAACCCAATGAATGTGTCAGGTTATATGGCAAAGGGGAATTACAGTTACTAATCAGCTACAACCAAATAAGGAGATTATCCTGGATTATCCTGCGGGGTCCAAAGGAATCACCAGGGTCCCGAGAAAGGGAGAAGGGAGGCACAGATGAAGAGAGAGATGGGATGATGGGAGTGGGGACAGAGAGATGTCACCCTGGCGGCTTGAACAATGGAAAGAGGACACCAGACAAAAACAAAATAATAGGGTGCTTTATAACAGGATATCTGTATCCCCACAAAATCTGTGTGTTGAAACCCTACTGCCCCCACCCCCACCACTAACCCATCACGTGATGATATTAGGAGGTGGGGACCTGGGAGGAATTCAGTTCAATTCAGCTGCTCAGTCGTGTCCAACTCTTTGCGACCCCATGAACGGCAGCACGCCAGGCCTCCCTGTCCATCACCATCCCCCGGAGTTCACTCAGATTCACATCCATCGAGTCAGTGATGCCATCCAACCATCTCATTCTCTGTCGTTCCCTTTTCTTCCTGCCCCCAATCCCTCCCAGCATCAGAGTCTTTTCCAATGAGTCAACTCTTCGCATGAGGAGGCCAAAGTACTGGAGTTTCAGCTTTAGCATCATTCCTTCCAAAGAAATCCCAGGGTTGATCTCCTTCAGAATGGACTGGTTGGAACTCCTAGCAGTCCAAGGGACTCTCAAGAGTCTTCTCCAACACCACAGTTCAAAAGCATCAATTCTTTGGTGCTCAGTCTTCTTCACAGTCCAACTCTCACATCCATACATGACCACTGGAAAAACCATAGCCTTGACTAGACAGACCTTAGTCAGCAAAGTAATGTCTCTGCGTTTGAATATACTATCTAGGTTGGTCATAACTTTTCTTCCAAGGAGTAAGCGTCTTTTAATTTCATAGCTGCAATCACCATCTGCAGTGATTTTGGAGCCCAAAAAAATAAAGTCTGACACTGTTTCCACTGTTTCCCCATCTATTTCCCATGAAGTGATGGGACCAGATGCCATGATCTTCATTTTCTCAATGTTGAGCTTTAAGCCAACTTCTTTGCTCTCCTCTTTCACTTTCATCAAGAGGCTTTCTAGTTCCTCTTCACTTTCTGCCATAAGGGTGATGTCATCTGCATATCTGAGGTTATTGATATTTCTCCTGGCAGTCTTGATTCCAGCTTGTGTTTCTTCCAGCTCAGCACTTCTCGTGATGTACTCTGCACATACGTTAAATAAGCAGGGTGACAATATACAGCCTTGATGCACTCCTTTTCCTATTTGGAACCAGTCTGTTGTTCCATGTCCAGTTCTAACTGTTGCTTCCTGACCTGCATACAGATTTCTCAAGAGACAGGTCAGGTGGTCTGGTATTCCCATCTCTTTCAGAATTTTCCACAGTTTATTGTGATCCACACAGTCAAAGGCTTTGGCATAGTCAATAAAGCAGAAATAGATGTTTTTCTGGAACTCTCTTGCTTTTTCCATGATCCAGCAGATGTTGGCAATTTGATCTCTGGTTCCTCTTTACTAAAACCTTTACTAAAACCAGCTTGAACATCAGGGAGTTCATGGTTCACGTATTGCTGAAGCCTGGCTTGGAGAATTTTGAGCATTACTTTATTAGCATGTGAGATGAGTACAACCGTGTGGTAGTTTGAGCATTCTTTGGCATTGCCTTTCTTTAAGGGAATGGCAAGCCACTTCAGTATTCTTGCCTTGAGAACCCCATGAACAATATGAAAAGGCAAAATAATAGGATACCAAAAGAGGAACTCCCCAGGTCATTAAATGCCCAATATGCTACTGGAGATCAGTGGAGAAATAACTCCAGAAAGAATGAAGGGATGGAGCCAAAGCAAAAACAATACCCAGTTGTGGATGTGACTGGTGATAGAAGCAAGATCCGATGCTGTAAAGAGCAATATTGCATAGGAACCTGGAATGTCAGGTCCATGAATCAAGGCAAATTGGAAGTGGTCAAACAAGAGATGGCAAGGGTGAACATTGATATTCTAGGAATCAGCGAACTAAAATGGACTGGAATGGGTGAATTTAACTCAGATGACCATTATATCTACTACTGCGGGCAGGAATCCCTCAGAAGAAATGGAGTAGCCATCATGGTCAACAAGAGAGTCTGAAATGCAGTACTTGGGAGGAATTAGGATGAGATAAGGTCAGGAGGGTGGATCCTCATAAATGGAGCAACACCTTAGTAAGAGTCAGGAGAGAGTGGCGTGCTCTCTGCTCCCCGCCAGTGAGGTCTGCAGCCCAGAAGAGGAGCCAACCAAGCTAGCACCCTGAGCGAGGACTTCCAGCATCTAAACCTGTGAGAATGAAGTTTTGTTGTTTATGAATCATCAGTTTATGTTATTTTTGTTAAGCAGCTCATGCTAAGATAGGTTTCTAGAAACTGAAAAAGGCAAAGAAATGGACTCTCTCGTTGAGCTTCCAGAAGGGAATGCAGCTCTGCCAAGATGTAGATATTAACCCAGAAAGACCTGTGTCACACCTCTGAGTTAGACTGTAATGTCACACATCTGCGTTGATTTATGGTACTAAATGTGTGTGACTAAGTTTGTGACAGCCGCCATAATGAACTAACCGCACAGACTGTAGCAGAAGAAGGAAAGCTGACAAAAAGATGGTTCTCATTTGTCAGATGAATCAGAAAGTGCGTGCTAAGGCCTCGGGTTCTGCCCACAATGACAGAATCATCTACTGTGAACACAACCACCAACTAGTGCCTTCAGATGACAGTGTCCCAGATGAACTTCCCGAAAATCAGGAACTGATGAGTAAATAACAAGCTCTGCAGGACAAAAAGGAAACAAGGCCTCCTCATCCCATCAGTCACCTGACAAGAGGCACCTGGTGTCCTGTAACAGGAACCGGCACATCCCACATGGTGGGGACCCACGGTGGCGTTCTCCCAGCTTCTATGCTGATGTGTATGTGACCCAAATACTTACGCCTGGCATATAAGCAAAGATGATCACAAGGAAATAGCATTTATGGCCTGGGATGTATAAGTCAAAAAACTAAAATTCTTAAAAATTAAAGAGCAAAAAAGATGACTGTCTTCTCTTAAAGAAAAATTAGTAGCCAGAGATGTTTACAAAAGCACTGTATTTTTATGAAAGCAAGCACAAGAAGAACCAGGGCTTCTGGTGCGGAGGGCCAACTGGAGGTGTGTTGGAACCTGGTGCAGTACTGACAAGACAGGTGTGTTCAGGTTCACAACAAACACTTAGCTTCATTCAGGCAGCACCGACCATTTCAAGTATAAAACTTTCATAACAGGGAAATACAGAATAAAAACTGGTTCAGCTATATTTGATTATTATCAAAATTTTAAGGTCAGTCTTCCTTCGTTCCTTCAAAAATGTTTTGAACACGATTTTTAAATAGAAGAATTAATAAAAGGTATCCACAGATGACCACCTTTTCTAGGACAGTATGGACTAAAGAAGGCATGGTCATGACTGTCAAATGCTAAGATGAGGGGAGAAAGTCACCTGTTGGTTTTTAGGTTAAGACTGGGTGACATTCTGCTGTCTAGGAAAATCTTTCATTCACGTGAGGTCAGGGAGAGGATTAGAACAAACAAAAATCCCTGCTCCTTATCACAGATGAATTAAACATACCTTTTATTTCCAGGACACTTGTTTCTTTAATCAAGCATTCATTAAATACAAAATACGGTTCCTAATTTCAATGTACTTATACACAAGAAGTAATTCAATAATACCAAACAGTTATCTTCATTTGGTCAGCTTGGGTTTGTAGCCCTCTAAACCCTACACACAAAGCTACTAAGCAAGGTCTGAAATGCATCTAGTCTGAATCTCCCTGTCAGTTCAGTTCAGTCGCTCAGTCGTATCCGACTCTTTGCGACCCCATGAATCGCAGCACACCAGGCCTCCCTGTTCATCAGCATCTCCCAGAGTGCATTCAGACTCACGTCCATCGAGTCAGTGATGCCATCCAGCCATCTCATCCTCTGTCGTCCCCTTCTCCTCCTGCCCCCAATCTCTCCCAGCATCAGAGTCTTTTCCAGTGAGTCAACTCTTCGCATGAGGTGGCCAAAGTACTGGAGTTTCAGCTGCAGCATCATTCCCTCCAAAGAAATCCCAGGGTTGATCTCCTTCAGAATGGACTGGTTGGATCTCCTTGCAGTCCAAGGGACTCTCAAGAGTCTTCTCCAACACCACAGTTCAAAAGCAGCAATTCTTCGGCGCTCAGCCTTCTTCACAGTCCAACTCTCACATCCATACATGACCACTGGAAAAACCATAGCCTTGACTAGACGGACCTTAGTCGGCAAAGTAATGTCTCTGCTTTTGAATATGCTATCTAGGTTGGTCATAACTTTTCTTCCAAGGAGTAAGCGTCTTTTAATGTCATGGCTGCAATCACCATCTGCAGTGATTTTGGAGCCCCCCAAAATAAAGTCTGACACTGTTTCCACTGTTTCCCCATCTATTTGTCATGAGGTGATGGGACCGGATGCCATGATCTTCGTTTTCTGAATGCTGAGCTTTAAGCCACTTTTTCGCTCTCCTGTACTGTGAGTATTAAACGCACACTGGAGGGATTCCCCTGGGGGTACAAGGGTTAAGCTGGTTTGGGGAGCAAAGATGCCACATGCCCTGTGGCCAGAACCAAAACACAGAAGCAATATTGTAACAAATTCAACAGACACTTGAAAAACATCTTAAAAAAAAAAAACAAAACACTGAATTGTGGGAGCTTAGGAGGAAAAATAAGCAGGGTAACAATATACAGCCTTGATGTACTGCTTTTCCTATTTGAAACCAGTCTGTTGTTCCATGTCCAGTTCTAACTGTTGCTTCCTGACCTGCATATAGGTTTCTCAAGAGGCAGGTCAGGTATTCCCATCTCTTTCAAAATTTTCCACAGTTTATTGTGATCCACACAGTCAAAGGCTTTGTTTAGCATAGTCAATAAGGCAGAAATAGACGTTTTTCTGGAACTCTCTTGCTTTTTCCATGATCCAGCGGATGTTGGCAATTTGATCTCTGGTTCCTCTGCCTTTTCTAAAACCAGCTTGAACATCAGGGAGTTCATGGTTCATGTATTGCTAAAGCCTGGCTTGGAGAATTTTGAGCATTACTTTACTAGCATGTGAGATGAGTGCAATTGTGAGGTAGTCTGAGCATTCTTTGGAGTTGCCCTTTGGGATTGGAATGAAAACTGACCTTCTCCAGTCCTGTGGCCACTGCTGAGTTTTCCAAATTTGCTGGCATACTGAGTGCAGCACTTTCACAGCATCATCTTTCAGGATTTGAAATAGCTCAACTAAACTTCACCAGCTTTGTTTGTGGTGATGCTTTCTAAGGCCCACTTGACTCCACATTCCAGGATGTCTGGCTCTAGGTGAGTGATCACACCATCGTGATTATCTGGGTCGTGAAGATCTTTTTTGTACAGTTCTTCTGTGTATTCTTGCCACCTCTTCTTAATATTTTCTACTTCTGTTAGGTCCAGACCATTTCTGTCCTTTATCGAGCCCATCTTTGCATGAAATGTTCCCTTGTATCTCTAATTTTCTTGAAGAGATATCTAGTCCTTCCCATTCTGTTGTTTTCCTCTATTTCCTTGTACTGATCCCTGAGGAAGGCTTTCTTATCTCTCCTTGCTATTCTTTGGAACTCTGCATTCAGATGCTTATATCTTTCCTTTTCTCCTTTGCTTTTCGCTTCTCTTCTTTTCACAGCTATTTGAAAGGCCTCTTCAGACAGCCATTTTGCTTTCTTTTCCATGGGGATGGTCTTGATCTCTGTCTCCTGTACAATGTCACAAACCTCCATCCATGGAAGAAGCACAAGCTGGAATCAAGATTGCTAGGAGAAATATCAATAACCTCAGATATGCAGATAACACCACCCTTATGGCAGAAGTGAAGAGGAACTAAAAAGCCTCTTGATGAAAGTGAAAGAGGAGAGTGAAAAAGTTGGCTGAAAGCTCAACATTCAGAAAACGAAGATCATGGCATCTGGTCCCATCACTTCATGGGAAATAGATGGGGAAACAGTAGAAACAGTGTCAGACTTTATTTTGGGGGGCTCCAAAATCACTGCAGATGGTGACTGCAACTATGACATTAAAAGACGCTTACTCCTTGGAAGGAAAGTTATGACCAACCTAGATAGCATATTCAAAAGCAGAGACACTACTTTGCCAACAAAGGCCTGTCCAGTCAAGGCTATGGTTTTCCAGTGGTCATGTATGGATGTGAGAGTTGGACTGTGAAGAAAGCTGAGCGCCAAAGAATTGATGCTTTTGAACTGTGGTGCTGGAGATGACTCTTGAGAGTCCCTTGGACTGAAAGGAGGTCCAACCAGTCCATCCTAAAGGAGATCAGTCCTGGGTGTTCATTGGAAGGACTGATGCTGAAGCTGAAACTCCAACACTTGGCCATCTAATGTGAAGAGCTGACTCACTGGAAAAGACCCTGATGCTGGGAGGGACTGGGGGCAGGAGGAGAAGGGTATGACAGAGGATGAGATGGCTGGATGGCATCACCGACTTGATGCACATGAGTTTGGGTAAATTCCGGGAATTGGTGATGGACAGGGAGGCCTGGCTTGCTGCAGTTCATGGGGTCGCAAAGAGTCGGACATGGCTGGGCGACTGAACTGAACTTAACTGAGGATGAAAAATGTAACTATCTTGTTCACAGTTTTTACATAATTGTATGCTAATGAGATAGATGTGCTGTGCTGTGCTTGTGGCTCAGTCATGTCTGACTCTGTGACCCCATGGACTGTAGCCTGCCAGGCTTCTCTGTCCACGGGGATTCTCTAGGAAAGAATACTGGAGTCGGTTGCCACACCCTCCTCCAGGGGACGTTCCCAGCCCAGGGACTGAACCCAGGTTTCCCACATTGCAGGCAGATTCTTTACTGTCTGAGCCACAAGGGAAGCCCTAATAAGATAGATACTATTTAATACATAAATAAATGTAACATTAAAATTAAGCTTACCTTTCAAAACTAATGTCACATTAAAAAATACGTGGCTACTACATTTTAAGGAGAAGGAAAAGGCTACCCACTCCAGTATTCTGGCCTGGAGAATTCCATGGGCTGTATAGTCCATGGGGTCGCAAAGAGGTGGACACGACTAAGCGAGTTTTACTTTACTATACTTTAAAATTATAAATATAGTTCATGCTATTTTCTCTGGTCCAGTGAGACTTTCTGCAGCGATAGAGATGTTCTCTGCACTTTCCGACAGTGCCACCAGGAGCCATGAAGGACGACCGAGCACGCGAAATGTGGCTGGATGCCACTGAGGAGCTGAACGTGTCTTTGGAATTAATTAAGGTGAAGAGTGACGTGTGTGCAGTGGCTGCCACAGTGGAAGAGGCGGCCCTGAGTGTGTTTCGTTCCCTGCACTTCAGGTCAGATGTAGACAGGAGGCTGGTGGTGAGAGCCTCAGATGGCTCATCTCCATGTACTGGAATGAAGCTCAATGGGCACAAACTGGGATTCTGACGAGAGCCCTTAGCATGTAGCTCTTAGAACAGAGATGATTTCTAACAAAGGCTAACTAACAATACATTAACTGATCAGCAGGATCTATACCATTAGAATAAACTATCTTATTTCAGGTGGAGTTTTTGTTTTTCCATTTTCCTATGTGATTTCATAATTTTTTCTTGCAAGGTATTTAAAGATGTTAATAATAACAGCAACAAAATCAAATTAACAATGGCCACTGACATATACTGGGTATTTACTAGGTACCAGACATGATGAGCACTTCATTAGCTCACTTGAATTTTACAAAAACCTAACAGATAAGCACTATCATCATCTTCACTTGCCAGACAAGGACACCGAGCTTTCAGTAGGTGACATCATGCATTTCCAAGATGGACAGTGTGGCAAGGACTAGCCTGGAACCAGGCCTTTAGTTCCTGAAAAAATCCATAACTCCTATGGAATCCCACTGACTCTTCTTCACAGTGAGAACAAAGGAGACTCCTCCACACTGGGCAAAAGACCTCATGGTCACAGCAGAGCCGTGAGCCCCGCCCGTCACCACACACAGGGTCACCACTGGGCCCAGGAAGCTGGTGGGACAGCTCAGTCCTTCCGGTCCCCACTTCCGGGGGAAGAAAAGCTACAGCTTAGAGCTCTGATGCTCTGCTCCTGAGCAATCGTCTACAATAAAATGATGCCAGATACCTTGCCCTCTGGCTCCATACCTCCTTTTCCAGAATGCCTATAAAATATATTTAAATCTTTAAAATACAGATTTTACACATTACAAAGTGGCTTTTCCAAGCAGTTTACAAGAAACTGCTAAGTTCTGTACCTGGGGTTCTAAGAGCCTTCAGAATAGGAAAGGGAGACGTCAGCATAGCCGAGCTGTGGCTAAGGAGAGCACCAACTCACCCCATCTCCCAAATGAGACGCACACGAGAGAGGCCATCAGCCTCCCCAAGCAGGAGAATCCGTGAGTATCACTAGCAGTGACAGAGGGGGAGGACTTAGACAGTGACAAAGCCAGAGAAACGCTACGTGAGTCAATGTGGTTCACGCCGCACATGTCGGCTACATGCTCCCCCCTTGGCCCCCACCCCCCGCCCCAGCCTCTAAAGTTAAAAGATCTGTTCATGAACGCATGCCCCTCAGAGCACCCAACAGAGGCACCGTGTTTCTGAGCATCCCCTGATAAGAAGCAGGGTCAGCACTGCAAGCAACACAGGCAGCAAGCCAGCCTGCTGCTCCTTCCCTTCCGTGCAGGTGGCTTCAGTCTGTTCTGTGGGCCAGCGGTGACCACTCACCGCCACTCACGAGGGGCCAGGAAAGGGCCTTGCTCTCACCTCCTCGCGTGGAAACGGCCAGAGAAGGAAGGACTTAGACGCCGCTAACCCAAACCCTAGACCCTTCCCCAATTCAGAGAGGCCCAGTTCACCTCACTGTGCAAACCCTGTGGGAGCAGAACGAGGGAGCCAGCTCCGCTGCGGGGGAGGGGCTGTGCGTGCATCTGGGCGTGTGCGCGCCTGTGCGCTGAGGGGCCGGCGGGGGGTTGAGACTGGAAGACACCAGAGTTCAGGGTCCTGCCAGCCCCCATCGAACTCCGCTGGCAGTAACAGCCCTGCTGCGCCTCCTCCTGGTGAGAACCAGCATGAACATGGCTCCCTCCTCGCCGGATGCGGTTTCCAGGCTGTGGACAAAACCTGCTCACCCTCTTTCTAATCGACTGGTCTGTCAACTTTTCTTACGTATCGGACACCTTGCTTTGCTCCAAAAGAGGAGTTGACACAGTTTGGCATTTCCTTTCAAGAGACAGCATTCAAAAAGACAGTTATGTTCTTCATATCCAAACACGGGACAATTCAAATACAAAAATAACTATGACTATACCTTTCTTATGACAAAAGTCATTTGTAGAGAATCATTAAGAGAATGGTGTATCACAAGCCATTCCTCATCCTGTCTTCTCTTAGCTGAAGCAAAAAATGTCTTTATGTAGGTAAAAAATAGCCTTGGCACCATCCAAAGCCACTTAGCAGCTTTCTTTTAATCTGACAGAGTCACACCAACAGCCTAAGCAGAAATACTAAACCACAAAGCTCTATCCGGCCACTGAAGAAAGTGTACAGCTGGGGACGATCTCCAAGACCCAAAGTGGAGACAGCAAGGACACACACACACCCCTGTGCAGACAGGAGAGAAGGGCTGGGGGCCAGGAAGGGGCGGGTGGCCGTCTCGGCCTCAGGAGAGAACCTGGAGTCTGGGGCGGCGGGGGGAAGAAGCAGGTTTCTATTGTGTTGTGGTAGTCTGTCCCTGTGCCAACCTTACAAAATGCAGTTTTAAAAAAGGAAAGTGAATAAAGTAATACCTTTGTGTGGAGGAGGGGGAGAGAGGAGGTCTGGCTTTGAAGCAGAGTAAGAGGTCATCTCTCTCAATTTTTTTTTTTTTTAAACAACCCTCTTCCATTTCCTCGGAACTGCCCGTTAGTGACAATAGGGCAGGGACCTGTCTTTCTTGCAACAGAACACCCTACCTTCACAGTCAATGGACACTTCTGCCTGGATGGCTTCATTTCATTAAATGCTGACTGTTCTCAAATAAAAATGTGGGCATTCCTTTTCACAAATTACAGAGCTGCAGAGATCCTACGATTCCCACCCCACCAATGCCACGTGGAGCCCTAACCCAAGGTAAAAAGACACCGTCAAAACCCACACTCCTGGCTTTCTTTTAATTTAACACGGTCACACCAACTGCCAAAATGGAAGAAACCCAACACTGATAACGCGTGCTCCCTTGCTCATAAACTGGTCCCAATTCTCGGTTTTAAAGAGGAAAAGAAAAAAAAAAGAGAACAGAAGACATGTGATGCTAAATTTAATTAGACATTTAATAAGTGTAGTGTCCCTAGTTAACAAGGCAATCCATCCTTTCCGTTCAGGCTGCAGGTTATTTAAAGACTTTACAATTTTACTACTTAAGGGCAAGTCCTATGGAGGTGTTATCTCACCATTTATATTTTCACAACACTTATGATATTGCTATCACACTCTTAAATAAAAAGCCCATGCCGTGTGGGGGACCAATATAATGCTACATACTCTATTTCTGGAAATAAACATTAAAATCATTCTGTATTGTTCACTTGATTCTTACAATGTTGAATATTAGAAAAAAAGTAAAACTAATTTTTTTAAGTTCCAGGTATACTTGAAAAACAGAGGTTTTATCACTTGGTTTTTAAAATTAGGTACTAGAAAATATATCACTAGAAAATTCTGACCACAATAGCATTTTATGACAGAATTATTATGCTTTTAATTTTCTATTAAATTGTGGTTTATTAGCTTGCTACTTTAAAGATTAGACAGGGTACAGAATGAATTTAGTGGTGCATTTAATGAGACAAGAAAGATGAACATGAAAAGATGATTTTACACGGTGGTGCCTAGGCTATTTGATAATTCTAACATAGTACAAAAGAAAGCTTCTCTCTAGATTGACCATGGTTCACTTAACATCACTGAATATCTAATACCTCCAACTCAATTAATTCTCACCTGATTAAGATCAGACTGATATTCAAACTAAATCATCTCTCCAGTCAAGTAGAAATCAATATTTCTGATTTTACTTTTAAATTACAATAGAAAATAAAACGCGCGCGTCTCCAGTGTGCCTAGAGTAGCTTTTCCATTCTAGTCTGCCATGGCGGGGGTGACACAGTTGATTAAAGAATTATTCTAATTTGAGCACCAATATGTAGTCAGAATCTGATTAATCTGAACACGGAGATGGAATAAAGTAATTAAATATATCTTATACAGGGCAAATAGAAAATTGACATAAAATAAACCTGACTTCTTTAAAACAAACTTCACTATTTATCAGCTCAAGTAGTTAGGAATGTGCTTTTATTACAGACTGACTGCTCTTGGAGGGGTCTTGTTTCAGGTGCAGGTATTTACGAGGTAGCCAAAGAAAAGAAACAGTTTTGTTCAAGCCATCCTCCTTCTGTGATCACCACTCCACAAAGCATGCACACACCTAGAAACACTCAAATCACTGTTTGACTCTTCCAAAAAAAGCTGGACGTACTGAGCAGGATAGAAATTAGTGAGTCCTAAAGTGACAGAACGCTTACACGCTTGTAACCTACACTTCTAAGGAGAAGATGAAGCACACCTCCCTCCTTTCTCACTCCTGAGCACTCTTCAGATCCAAGACAGAGAAGGGGAAAGTCAAATTACTCACTGGGTCGACTGAACAGAAGTGTTGTTTGTCTTGTTAGCGAATGCAACCAACTCATATGAAAATGACAGGAAAACGTCAAACTTTAAACAATACATTTAAGAAAGCAAAATCACTGTTAAATGTACTAATTATTAGAACTGAAAATAACAATACAATTTAGAGTCTTTAATGCATGCCAAATATTGCTCATTATATATATTATTATATATAATATGTAAAATAGTCTATTGTAAAGATGTATTTTACATAAAATATATGAACCATTTATTTATTATCTATTATCTTTAAGCCTCACAATAGAGGTTTTTCCTATATACTGAATAATTCATAGGTGTTACTTACCTTGGGTGCACCTTTTCTCATTTCTTACCTATCATGTCCCAGAAAAGAATGTGAAGAACCAAAAAATTAAGTAAATTAACCTAGAAATGTAGATTTCCAAAATTCATACCCCATGAGAAACAGCCAAAGAAGTTACTTAGAGACCCAAACTAGGGGCATGAAACCCAGAATTTATAAGATATGCCATTCTCCAGAAACTTGTAGACTTTGAAGCTGGGGCTACCTATGCGACATGAAGTTGGGCCATTTGCACGGCAGACTCAAAGAATATTCTTGACTTTCATGGAAGACTCTTTCCTATTTTTCTTGAACCATACAGACATCTGTTTGATTTTCTTATAACTGAAATGTATTTTCAGAGAAATAACTAATATAAGCCGTACATACATATTATACACTATACGTGTATAAAATAGTGTATTTATAATATAAAATATTTCACATGTATATAGGAATCACAGTGCAAGCACTGAGACTGCTGAGCCAGTGCACGTGCCCCAGGTTTAAAGGTGGAGCTGTTGCTTTATCCCAGATTCTGTCTGCCTTGCAGGAATGGAAAGAGCATTGCCAGACCCACGGATTCACGCTTCTTTTTAAGCTGGAATTTATGTTTTATGTAAAATCTCACAATTTTAAGTAGCTCATTTAACTTTGTTTCTAAGACACCATGCAGAGGAAACACGAAATACACAACACCTGCGCCCGCACAGTGGCTTCTGGCTGAAGGCTGATGGTCTGTGTCACCAGCTTGAAAGGCTCTCACGGACAGGTCAGAGGAAATACGCACATGTAGCAATCCCCTAGAGTCCTACCATCACTCACTGGACAACCTCTAAAGCAGAAGCCTCCTACAGATGCCAAATTAGCATCACCGCCCTAGAAGCAGAGGAACGCAATGGAGGTGTTCCCATCTCTAACTCCTCGACCTCCTACTCCACAGGCCTCAGCCTTTTCACAGCCCTACGAGGCTGGGACGGATGGAGAATACTCCTAGGAATCACCGACAGGGCATCAAAGTGCACTCTTCACTGAGTCTGCGTTTCCTTCAAGTCCTCACTGGGGGGGATGCCGTGTGGGCTGCTGAACCTCCCTGACCGTGAGCTCTAAGATGCACCCGAGTCAACAGCGGTGCTTCACTGAGAGGGACGCTACTCTACAACACAAATAAGCAGGCTCTTTTCCTCCTCTGTGACACCGTGTGTGTGTGCTCAGCTGCTCAGTCATGTCAACTCTGCAGCCCATGGGCTACAGCCCGCCAGGCTCTCTGTCCGTGGGATTTCCCGACCAAGATTACTAGAGTAGGTAGCCATCTCCTATTCCAGGGGATCTTCCCGACCCAGCGGCCGAATTCATGTCTCCTGCATCTCCTGCCTTGACAGGTGGGTTCTTCACCACTGCACCACTTCATCCCACCTCTGTGACATCATCAGGCGTCTAGCAGCCTAAAAAGTAGTGTGCTTGCTGCCCTCCTGAAGCTTCCAACGGAGCAGCAGAGCAATGACACAGAAAACTGAACAGCAATTATGGGAAAATAGAGCAAACATCACAAGGCAGCAATGCCACCCGGGGGCAAGTGTGCAGACTACAGTAAGGCGCAGGGGGTTCCCCACGGCCAGAGAGGAAGCAGGACATTCAAAGGACTGGCCCCCCGTTTGCAAAGATAGACGGAGGAGTCCCAAGAAATGAAAACTACATTCTTGACCTTTCCTCTCCTGCTGAATTGTCTATTAGTCAGTCTGTGAGTACAACTGCTGAAGTGAATAATTATCTAAAATAATCTCACGTTTTCAGAATCCAGTACAATACTGTTTGTTATACTCATGCATAACATGAGTAAAATTTAACAAGTCAAACACATCAGGCTTGGTCTTAAGAAGCCACTTTACAAAAAACAATGCTAAATAAGAATTTTACTTCTGACCTGTACCTTATTAGTAACTTTCATGAAAATAATAAAGATAAACAATAAAAAATAAATTAAAATATAAAATATTCTAAGTAGAAAAATAAAAAAGGATTTGGAAATTTTCTCTCATAGGAAACAGAAGAAAGCAGAAAAAGTAGCTGTCAGTCATGTTCGTTAGACTCCACAAAGAATAGTTTTAGTTTTAAAATAGAATGTCAACAGGGTTGACTGAAATAAAGAGAAATAAATTAATGCTAAATAATTACTAAGGAAGTTTTGTTTATGGAAATGAATAATTCAGTGTTTTACAAAGTAAATTCAAACAGCAGCTGCTTTGCTAACATTAAGCTAAAAAGAGCCTTCTCAAAATGTTCAAACTTTAAAACTAGAGAATCATCATATTTTTAAATGTCAGAGTTACTTCCTGAGTCTTCTGGTTCTAGTGTAAAATATTACATGGTTTCAAACGTAATCGATCAACCGTTTAAAGGAGTCTCCATGTTACATTTTTCATGGGGCATATCTGTCACATTCTAGCTAACTGAATATATGCATAATTCCTGGCCTGTTAAATCCTAGAACAGCTGGGGGAGATAGGAATTCAGATTTCTAACAATCTGTTCCCAATCCACTTGGTACTGAGTGATTCAGATCTCAAAATTAATCAATGGATGCCTTTCACTCCACTGCAGTTTCATTTCTGTCTCCCAACTACTGCCTCTTTTCCTCCTTCAAAAAGAAATGAATCCAAACTTAAAAAAACACACACACTTGAGAGGAACTGCACAAATTACAAATTAAGTACATTTTCACTAAATAATGTATCCATAGTTATTTGTAAGAATCAGTTTCTCAAAACAGCAGCTAATGCAGAAACCCAAGAAAAATACTCTCAAAGATCAGTTTGAGATGAAAACAAAACATTTTCAAACAGTCACATCAAACAAAGGGAAAACTAGGTACTACTTATATAAAAAAGTTTCTTGGTTTATCTATTGCCCAATGCAAACTGCAGTCTGAACCCCTTTAATGGATCATGAAAATTTAGCAGATGGCAAATAACACCTGTTTTTTAAAATGAAAGAGAAGAGGAAACAGCAGATAACATGCACTTCATCCATATAAACACATACATACATACAAAAGTGCCTATTTATTTATGTAGACACTAGGTTGACTTTAAAGTATATTTCTTACGTTCAGCCTGGTTAAAAAAATTTTGAAAGCCACTGGCCTAGTACATGCTAATTCTTATCCTCCATAACAGTAGGAAAACAACTGAAACAATATATTCCAACTTTATTCTTCTGTTAAATACCTAACATTTCTATAGGTACCTACTCTAGGCACTTGGAATAAGACAGTAAAACAAACCAGGCTCCCTGTCCTCAAAAGAACTAGACAAGAAATACAATATTGTAAGGTGGGTCAGAATGTGGGCACAATTATAGGATAAAAGCAGAGAGAGGTAAGGGGATTACGGGAGGGTAGATGCAGTGGGTCCTATTTTTTGCAGGGCTGCTGAGGTCCGACCTGCTGAGAATCTGGAGGGAAAACTTAAAGTAAGGAATCGATAGTATTATTTGTATACACAATGGCAGCATAATACAAATACTTTAGTTTCTTTTTCTTTTTTAATGTAATTTTTACTTTTTGATGGGAATACTAGACTGACTACCTGACCTGCCTCCTGAGAAATCTGTATGCAGGTCAAGAAGCAACAATCAGAACTGGACATGGAACAACAGACTGGTTCCAAATTGGGAAAGGAGTACGTCAAGGCTGTATATTGTCACCCTGCTTATTTAATTTCTATGCAGAGTACATCATGAGAAATGCTAGACTGGATGAAGCACAAGCTGGAATCAAGATTGCCAGGAGAAATATCAATAACCTCAGCTATGCAGATAACACCACCCTTATGGCAGAAAGCAAAGAAAAACTCAAGAGCCTCTGGATGAAAGTGAAAGAGGAGAGTGAAAAACTTGGCTTAAAACTCAACATTTAGAAAATGAAGATCATGGCATCTGGTCCCACCGCTTCATGGCAAATAGATGGGGAAACAATGAGAATAGTGACAGACTTTATTTTGGGGGGCTCCAAAATCACTGCAGATGGTAACTGCAGCCATGAAATTAAAAGAAGCTTGCTACTTGGAAGAAAAGCTATGACCAACATAGACAGCATATTAAAAAACAGAGACATTACTTTGCTGACAAAGGTCTGTCTAGTCAAAGCTACGGTTTTTCCAGTAGTCATGTATGGATGTGACAGCTGGACTATAAAGAAAGCTGAGCACCGAAGAACTGATGCTTTTGAACTGTGGTATGGAGAAGACTCGGGAGACTCCCTTGGACTGCAAGGAGATCAAACCAATCAATTCTAAAGGAAATCAATCCTGAATATTCATTGGAAGGACTGATGCTCAAGCTGAAAACTCTAATACTTTGGCCACCTGATGCGAAGAACTGACTCACTTGAAAAGACCCTGATGCTGGGAAAGATTGAAGGTGGGAGGAGAAGGGGATGACAGAGGATGAGATGGTTGATGGCATCACGAACTTGATGGACACGAGTTTGAGTAAACTTCAGGAGTCGGTGATGGACAAGGAGGCCTGGCGTGCTGTGGTTTATGGGGTCGCAAAGAGTCAGACACAACTGATCAACTGAACTGGAACTGGAATACTTGATGAGGCTCTCAAAATTGTAGTGCCAGTTCTATAACTTTTTTGATGGAATTCATTTATGTAACTACCCCATAGACAGGAACCACTCTAGGCATACATCATGTTATGGTAAACAGAGGGCTCTGGAGCAGCCCTTTCTCACTGTGCATGCCTATCATGAAGGTTTAAAAAAAATAATAACCTTACATTTTAGCCCATTTTTTAAAAAAGATGTCGGCAACAATATTTTATTTCATTTCATGAAAATTGGAATTATTTTGTTATTTTAGATATAAAAACATTTATTTAATCTACTTATACAGACATATGGGCATATGTCTGGACACTTAGATTGCTCACAATCTTCGCTATTAAAAACTGTGGCAATAAGTACTTTTGTACACACATACTTTAACCCCTTATCAAAATAAGTTCTTAAAAAAATAATTATCCTGTTCCTTTATTTGAGATCAATACAGTTCAAATTTAATCACACAGCAAAATATCTTAGGAAGGTCTTAGGAAGAAAATGAACACGGACTTTACAGAACTCAAAACAAGATTTTAAGTTAAAAAAAATACTTTGGGGACTTCCCTGGCAGTCCCATGGTTAAGACTCCACCTTCCAATTTAGAGGGTATGGGTTTGCTTCCTGGTCAGCTAAGATCCCGCATGTCTCATAGCCAAAAAAACACAAAATACAAACAACAGAAGAAATATTGTGACAAATTCAATAAAGACTTTAAAAAAGGTCCACATTAAAAAAAAAAATCTAAAAATATATATAAAAAAATAAGAATACTTTGAAAACATGTATGTTTTGCTGTAATGTAATTAGAAACCTGAGACTGAAAAACTTCTGCTGAACGCTGGGTATCTTCCTGGATATCTCACAACCACTGACCTCAGACCTAAGGCATCCAGGTTCTCTGCTTCTAGCAAATCATCTGAAACCAAACTTTCCCTGGCATCATCATGCTTCTCCTCAGTGACCTCTTCAATCACCAAGTCCTGCTAAGGTCTCCTTTGATTAAAGGTGAAATTCTCAGGAATAAATGCAAATTTCTGCATTTATTACATTAAAAAAAAAAACCTTTAGAAGAGACTGACTATAAAGTCAATATGCTCTGACAATATAAAAAACAACAGGACGTCAGTGTCACGATCGCAGCGGCAGCTCACGGTCTCTCTGTGCTCTTGTCTGAGACGGTTCTGGACAAATCATCGCGTTCCTAGAGAAAGGGAGCAGGAACCTGGGAGGTCAGAAACCACAAGCGACGCACAAGCCATGTTATGGTCTAGCTACATCCTGGAAACCCACCTTGGGTATGCATGCTCAGTCGTCTCAGGCGTCTGACTCTTCGCAACCCTTGGGACGTAGCCTGCCAGGCTCCGCTGTCCACAGGATTCCCCAGGCAAGAGGACTGGAGCGGGTTGCCGTGCCGTCCTCCAGGGGATCTTCCAGACACAGAGACTGAACCCACGTCTCCTGCATCTCCCGCACTGCAGATGGATTCCTCAACACTGAGCCACCGGGGAAACTAACGGGAAACTGAGAACGTTTAGTTTAGCCAGAGCTGAAGCTCAAGAGAGAGAGACAGACTGTGACTAGCAAGGCAGAGTAAAGTGACACCTTGTGTGTGTTAAGTCACTTCAGTCATGTCTGACTCTTTGTGACCCCATGGACTGTAGCCCGCCAGGCTCTTCTATCCATGGGACACTCCAGGCAAGAATACTGGAGTGGGTTGCATTTCCTCCTCCAGGAGATCTTCCCGACTCAGGGATCGAACCCACATCTCTTACATCTCCTGCACTGGCAGACGGGTTCCTTACCACTAGAGCCACCTGGGAAGTTCAAGGGACATCCTGGAAGATGCTGAACCTAAGAGTATAGCCTGGACCCTAGAGGCAGCAGGAACGACATGGACCAGACTGTGCACCTCAGTAAGCTCTACCGAGCAGTTACACGCAGGCTGAAGTTAGGAAAGGGGAAGAAAAGGAAATCTTCCAGACAGGGAGAGCCAGTCTACAGACTAAGAAAACAATTCAAGCAACAGATACTGAGGACGGTCCTGGGTAAAAATGGCAGGATATTTCAAGCTCACGTGAAGTCTCTAAATCTACCTCTTGAATCTACAGGAAGGAGAAAGGTGCTGAGAGAACTCACTCAAGAGGCCAGAGAGCTGGTCTGTAGCAACACCTGTTCCCTGGGCGAGTGTATTCTGCCTCTGCTGCCTTCCAGGAGTTCTCAACCAGGAGGAGTACGAACTCCTGCTCTGCTTGTTCAGAAAAATAAACGAAAAGGAGTTTAAGGAAAGGAAACATTGGCTAGCTCTCACAATACAAGAAAAAGGTGTATCTCTGGTCTTACACACTTTACAAAGGAGCAGTAAGGAAAGAAAGAGAAGGTTCTGGCGCAACGAAGCTCCGATCCCATTCTTGCTCCACCCCTAGAACCCTGGATTCACAGAGAAAGAGCTGAGAAAGTCCTGGAATCTGCACTGCCGGCCCCTTAACCTCGAGAGAAGCAGACAAGGCACACACAGAAATCGTAAAGAAAAAGCAGAAGCAAAATAGAGCATCTAGAACAAAAGCCTCCAGCCCCTGCAGAGGACCCAACAGGGGAAGAAGACCCCCAGGGCTGCTGCTCCCCACCCAGGCTCCAAACTTAACAGAGTGGCACCCAAAGGCCACCCCACAGGAAAGAGGACGCGGCCCTGAAAGCTATCAGGCAGGAACCAGGCACTGCCCGGCCTGCCTCCAGGCCCCCACAAGGGACGAGAGGCGTCAGGAAAAGGAGGCGAGAGTGCTAGCATCAACCCACAGCTTCTCAGAGCAGCAGCAGGCAACTCTGCAGACTCGCCCGAAGGAAAAGAAGGTTCACCTCGGATGCCAAACTACATAAGAACTTCGCAAAAGCCTAAGCTCAAGAAAGCCAGACTTCGAGGAATGGCTGATAAAACAGAGCGAGATGAAGGAGCAGATAGAAATATAAACTGAAGACCAAGACAAACCCATTATAGTGCTAATAAATAACAGAGTAGACACAGCTGAAATTCAAGTGGGGGATTTCAATAGAAATGACTTGGGATAACCATGGTAAATTCAGAGGAAAACAAACAAGGTCACACAGGGGTGGAGAAGGCCAAGGCGTGGCGGGCAGTTACTGTAGGAGGCAGGTTCTAAGCAGGCCTGGCAGATGCCAGCCCCCTGGGGCCCAGGCCTGGAGGGCAGGCTGAACCAGCCACCCTCTTCCGGGTGAGGGCGCGCCCGGAGAAAGGATCACGACGTCTCCCCTCTGCACACACAGCTGCCTTCCCAGCTCGCGTGCTTTGAGGAAAACCGCCCGTGGAAGCGGCTCCCGCGACCAGGAAGGCGGAGAGCAGCTGGGGCGCTGTTGGCAGACCCCCCCCCCAGCCCACCGCGAGTCGAGGCTGCAGGTGAGCTGAGACCCCTGCCACCCGTGAGAGACTGAGGCAGCCGCGTGCAGTGCTGACCCGCAGACACTGAGATGGCCAGTGTGTGCTGCTGGGGGACCACTCGGTTTGGGGGATTTGTGACGCAGCCAAAATGACACCAAGAGTTAATCCCATGTCCAAGTTCCCAGGATGACTGGCATCTTTGAGCAGAGGATTCAAAAAAGGCAAAGAAAAAAGACATTTTCAATGACAATTTAAGAAACGTTTTCTGAGATGAAGAATTGAATCTACAAATTAATGGATACGGTATAGAAAGAACTGATACAAACTAATCAACACCCAAGATGCCAAACGCAGAGATAAAGGAAGAATGTTTCTACTATCCAAGCAGAAAAACCGGATCATCTGAGCAAGCTGGGTGCGAGGTGAGGAGGGGATGGAAGTCAGGATGGCCTCTGCCTTCCCACAGCAACATCCAGGGTCACGAATCATGAATGCAACACGCCCCAAGTTCTGAGGTAAAGAACACCATCATTTATACCCACCCTCTATCTCACGTAAGGCAACAAGCAGTCACTTCCAAACGTGACGGACAGTAAGGACTCTAGGATCCAAAGATTCCTCTCAAATAAGCTACGTGACAATGAAATCTAGCCCATGAACAGAAACCAAGAAACGGAATGAGGAGATGTGGTGAGCACTGAACTTTTCGGTTACAGAAAAGAAGTATTATACACTGTGACCATGTGAAAATACAACTGACGAAGACTGGGACCCAAAGAGACAGGATGCAGGGGGGTGTAACATTTCAATACTGTGCCAAACTAGATTACGAAATTAAAAAAGACCCAATGGCTCAAGTTTGTTAATGGCTTTTATATAACCTTAAGATTTGAGGCAAACTTAGAAGTAATACAGTTTTTAATCAAAATATTTTACCTGAATGTCAGCAAATCTTTCAGTTTAGTTTAGTTCTGGTTTACTAAATTCAGTTTTAAAATATGATGTATTTTAAGTAATACCTTAATCACAGAGAGAGATCTGTATGTGTGAATGTTGACATTCAGGATAATTTTGTGGAAGGGATTTCATATTTTCTGTATTTCTTATATAAATTTATATAACTCATAATTTTATATAATTATATTAATTTTATAGTTTAATATAGTATTTATAATTTTTATTTCAAGAATGGTGTTTTCTAAAAGACTAACAATCCGATATAGGAGGGCGTAAATAATCAAAGTCTGAACTGGGGCAGAGGTATCAAAAATGGAAGCTCTCATATATAGTTGGAAAGATTCCTGAACTGGGACCAGTAACCTCAAAACATCCATCTAATGCAAACTTCTAAGATCCCAGAATTTCCCTAAATAAAACTTAGCTGCAGGGAAATCTCTGTTTTCTATTATATTAGGTCTAGGCTTTTTTTTGCTAGGCTTTCAAGAAGCACCAAAACAGGGTCCTAAACTAGTCTTATAATCAGGCTTATTTTTAGGCTGATTTCTCTTCACTGTCCCACAGATAACTTACATTATATACAGCTTTCATGTTCTAGCTCCTATTCAGGGTATCTTCTAAATGGGTAATTGAGATGTTGCCCATTTTTAGGCTATTTCTTCCCTAATTATTGGTAACATAAATGGATATGTTTTTAAAAAGTTAATCTAAATCTAACCTAGCTAAAAAGTCTATCTGCTGCATAAAATTCTCCCTAAGCTCTTGGAATGTAACTAAAATATTCTTTCAGAATTCCTACAGCATTCATAGACTTTTCCATATAAAAACTAAACTCTAAATTAATACTACTTTGTAAATTATATTAGTCAACTAAAAAAAACTTACCAAGCTAAAAGATTATAAAAACCAAAATATTAAGTTAAATACAATCTGTTAAAAATCTTTAAGAAATTTTTTTAAATTATTTTAATTTTTAAAATTTTAAATAAATCTGATTCTAATAAATCTGATTTGAAGTATGTTCTTAAATCTTTGATATTACATATTAGAATTTAAGAAGATAATTTTATGCCTTTATGTAGAATGCTATAGTTTACAAATTATTTTAATGCCCATTTTAAAATTTACTTCCAAAAATAACTTTATAATGATAATTATCTTCAAAAAGGCGAGTACATTCAAAAACTAGAAACTATAAAAACTAAAAATTATTTACTAAAAAAACTGTGTCAGCAAGAGACAATTTATGAAACTTCATAGACTTATCACAGAAACATATTTACCATAATCCTCTTTAACGACAACAAACTGTATCTCCAAGTAAGAAGCTAAAGCTGTCAGATGTGTTTTTCTCTCAAGCATGACTGAAATGTTTGCATTCCTTGTTTTAATATTCCAACATGCTCAAATGGCTTGTAGTTCTATATTTCCCCCTTTATAGTAATCATAAAATCTAAAATTATTTTTAGTTGGCTCCTGGAATAAGACCTAAAATTTTAATAAACACTTCATTTACAGTAATGGGAAAGAGCAGAGAAAGTCAATGTAAATGAACATCATTTAACAACATTCTTAACAACAGGATTTACATATATTTCCACCACAAGATGGAGATAAAGGAGATATATTTACATATTTTAAAAATATATAATTTTTACTATAACAGTTGATATCATTTAGCTTCTAATCAGAAATATAGGCTGATCTTTAAATATATAGATATGTAAAACTATTCCATATGTGATGAGTTTCAATTACAGTTATTTCCAAAATATTCTTTTGCTAAAAGAGAAGAAAATACAAAAGCATATAATGTTTACATTTTTCAATTCATTTTACACAGGAAACTACCAGTATTAAGATGTTTTTAAAAATACACTGACAAGGCTGATTCGTATGTCTACACCACTGCTGTCCAAAAAAGCTTTCTGCAGTGGCAGAGATGATTAGTGACTGGATTATCCAGTATGGCAGCCACAGGCCACATGGAGCCAATGAGCACTGCAAGTTTGGATAGTGCTAAGAAGAATGAAGTCGCTTCTGTGACTAGTGACTACCAAGCTAGACAGCACAAATCTACACCATATATATCAAAATCCAGTGAGTTTCAGGTATTAAAGCGCTTAAGTAAAAGCTGAATTTTAAAAGTACAAACTAAAGATAAAAAACAGGTTCTGACAATTAATAATCAAGGTTTTTCCATTACCATGAGAAAAAGAATGGAAAAGCTCAATACAACTCCAGAAATGAAAATATATATTAAAAGGAGTAAAGTTTTATAGCACCCCTCAAAGGGAATAACAAAGAGCATTATTAAAACATATACACACACATACACTACATACTAATCTATTAAAAATATGTCAATAACCATCTGAATTTTTACATTTGATATAGAAATGTGCTGAAACACACAAAACATTTAAATATCTGCACACAAACCCCATATTTGCCATTTACTCAAGTCCTGGTAGCTCAGCTGGTAAAAAAATCCTCTTGCAATGCACGAGACATCAGTTCGATTTCTGGGTCAGGACGATCTGCTGGAGAAGGGATAGGCTACCCACTCCAGTATTCCTGGGCTTCCCTGGTGGCTCAGAGGTAAAGAATCCACGTGTGCTGCAGGAGACCTGGGTTCGATACCTGAGTTGGGAAGATCCCATGGAAAAGGGAACAGCTACACACTCCAGTATTTTGGCCTGGAGGATTCCACGGACAGAGGAGCCTGGCAGGCTACAGTCCATGGAGTCACAAAGAGTTGGACACGACTGAGTTACTTTCACTTTCAAACCCAAGTTCAGTTAACATTTTCAGTAATGGGGAACAAATTGCTCCCTCTTACTAAACAGTAAGGGACTTCCCTCGCAGCTCGGCAGTAAGAATCTGCCTGCAATGCAGGAGACATGTGCAGGAGATGTGGGTTCGATCCTGGATCAGGAAGATCCCCCAGAAAAGGGAAGGGCAACCACTCCAGTACACTTGCCTGGAGAATCCCATGGACAAAGGAGCCTGGCGGGCTACAGTCTGTGGGGTCAGAGAAGAGCTGGACGTGACTTGGTGACTGAATGGTAAAGAGCCCGATTCTATGATTACGAGGTAGAGCGCTTTGTGTCAGAGACAGAGTCTGAAGAGAACAACTCGGCCTTAACTGATGCCAAGCTGGACCCCATCCAGGCCAGAAGACCCAGTCCACACAGACGCCACTGGAAGCCCACCACCGCAGCCTGAGAGCTCTGGGAGTCACGAGGAGCCCGCTTCGCTGAGGTCTCCGCTGGCTTGAGCAGCAGAGGGGAGGCAGCTGACTGGCAAGCTAGTGAGGTGACACTGAGGTCACAAAGAAGCATCAGAAAAGAATTCGTGGGTCGGATTCTTGAAAACACGTTGATGGTTGGATTATTCTGGCACACATGCTCTAGCTGTAAAACCAACCAAGAAATCCCAAAAAGGAGGTTCAATTAAACTGCCTGTAGGTTACAAAATTGGGATGTTCTCATTTTTAATTACAAAGTCAGCTTGCTTTGACTGGTCACACTCCACAGAAAATGAACGGAGCTTCCCACCCCACAAGATCTCATTACCTTGTTTCCACATGTGCTGTGTTAAAACTGAACCCCTAGAGGGCAACTCAGCTTCATTTTTTATTTCATAATATACTTCAGTTCCCAACCAGTTTATAGACGCCATGACCTGTTTCCTTAAACCTTGGAACTTTTCCTTTAAAACAAAAAGGAAACAGAAGAAAATGGAGATATTCCACGGCTGAAAAATATCATTATGGAATATATTCTTGAACAGTGATAATTCGAAGATGAAGAATATGGTATATTCTTATTAGGCATCTTCCTGAATAACTGACATCATAGATGGATATTTGAATATTAACACTCTCAGCAGGAATCATGCAGCAGATAGGAAAGACATACTTAACAAGCCTATTTAATATAAATGTTCTGCATAACTACATTCATTAAATGGTATGTTAAAATGTACAGGGAAAAAAGGTGAAGAATCCAATCCAATGACAACCCTAAAAAGGTCCCCGTATAACCCTATAGGAAAACCAATGTTCCTTCAAGATCAAAAACATAAAGGGGTTTCCTGCCTGCCCATCTAAGCTGAGTCTGCATCAGTGAGGCAGAAGTCTTGATATTCAAACAGGCCCACTCAAAATACTGGCACGGAAAAAAAGAGTTATAGTATACCAATGTGAAAAGTGTATTAGCTATCAAGGACACTAACCTATACACTTAACAGCGGTATCTTTGACTCAGCCTTTTTTTCAGTGAAACACAAAAATGGGGCATATATGAGTCTAATATACATATATGATGAGAGTAACATAACAAACAGTACTCTTGCTGGAAAATCCCATGGACGGAGGAGCCTGGTGGGCTGCAGTCCATGGGGTCGCTAAGAGTCAGACACGACTTCACTTTCACTTTTCTCTTTCATGCATTGGAGAAGGAAATGGCAAACCACTCCAGTGTTCTTGCCTGGAGAATCCCAGGGATGGGGGAGCCTGGTGGGCTGCCGTCTATGGGGTCGCACAGAGTCGGACACGACTGAAGCGACTTAGGAGCAGCAGCAGCAGCAGCAGCAGAACAAAAATGAGCTGAGAATTTCCCTGGCTGATATGCAGGGTTAGAGCAGTAACTCGATCAGTCACGTATGTGTATGTTCTTTAATCCAAATTAAGATTTTTAAAGGACCAATTCTCATGCTTGTATATATACTCTATAATACATACTCGCTAACTAGAACAACACTGTAATTCCATCTGTAGACAGTTTTTGAGTGTAAACATGTCGTGATGCGGGGCCGTCCTCTCAAACAGGGCATCGAGGGTGTCTCCGCATCCCTGTGCACGGGGAGCACCAGCAGGGTGGGGAGGACCGAGCAGCCAGGCACAGGCTGGGTAAGGACCACAGCTTCATGTCAGAGCTACTGTCCTCCCTAAAACTGTAAGCTAATCACTCACATGACATCATCCTGTGAACTCAGGGATCTAAGATGACCACAAATCAATCTCTGCTCACGGAGATTAGAGTCAAGATCTGAAATCTGACAAATCAAAGATCGTGCTGATGGAACACAGAGGAAAGGCCACTGTGGAAGGGGAAGTTTGCGTGCCACGAGGGGAGCAATTTTCCTAATGGGAAAGAGGGAGAGGGGTAATCGTGCAAGTTATAGGATAAAACGGGGTTGAGAATGAAGACTGCGAAAAAATACTTGGATTTATCATTTCCTAAGAGGAGTTTACCAGGAATCTTTGAGACTCTGGAAAAGAAGCGCAAGGTTTGTCTACATAATTTGGGGCTGAGCCTCCATGATGGAACCAAAGGAAATTAAGGTTCAGGAAACGTGACACATGAAGACTAAGAACAGCTACAGCCACAGAGCACCCAGAACATTCAGAGTTAACACGGAAAGTAGGAAAGGTGTCTAACACCATAAATTCAGGGTTAAACTGGTGCTGTTTTTTGAGTCTGGTCATCACTAAAACCAGTTATAAGGTTATGATGCAGAATCAACGGGATTAAAAAGCTCAATATAAACAGACTATGCATTTATGCATTTTGAAACTAAGGACTTGTATATGATATTCCAGTACAGAATAAAACTATGGATGTTGATTACACACACACAAAAAAAGGCAGACTGGCAACGTGGCAATATGAACTTTCGGATTATGTAAGTAGAAGTCAATTGCTACTCAATAAAAGGATAAGCTCTTTAGCTATTTAGCCATTCTTAGGCCACAGGTTTTTCTTTAGCTCTGGGGACTTAAAAATATTAGATGTTAAAATCTGACAAATGTGATGACTCGATTTCTCTAGAAAAGATAACGAATAATACAAGTCTAAGGACAGCTGAAGGAGGAAGAGACTGTGCAGAAGCCTGTGCCGTAGTAACGCCCCCCTCACGCACACCAAAAAGGGGTCCTGCCACCGCAGATGGGCAACAGGGCGGCCCAGGGGTGACCCCAGGCTCTGGCAACACACACTATGGTCACTTGAATGAAAAACAGCTTCTTGCTGCAAAAGAATGAAGAAAGGCAAACTTTAGAAACCTGTCAGCTTGTCTTGCATTCTGTTGCAGAATTAGTCCTCTACTTTTCGTTGGATAAAGTCTCCTGGGAAGGGAGAGAGGAAGACAATGGAAGGGGGAGGAGCCACTTTGGATGCTTCTGATTTCTTACTAGAACCCAAGTCTACACTTCTGCCTGAGGTGTTGAAGGTGCTACAAAGTCAGGCTCGGCTCGATTCCCACTTCTGATCTACCATCAGCCTCCCCAGAGCACCCCTGCTCTCCCAAGGTCAGTCTCCTTACTGTTTCAGGGACACGCCAGGCCTTTCTCAGCTCCCTGCCTCAGTCCTGAGTATGGGGCCTGAGGGGCCTTTCCAGCCGGCCTGCCCCACCCAAGTCCTGCCCCACCCAAGTCCGGAGCTGTGACTCCGGGGCCAGTGCCAGCCCACAGTCTTCACTGAGGCTCCCCCGACTACAGCAGGACTCGTGGGCTTTTCCAAACTAATCCACACGATTTCACTGTAAACTATAACTGCAAAATTCTATTCCACATGTGCCTGGGCCGCCACTCAGCCAGGCTAGAGGTCCTTAAGGCAAGTCTCACTTCCAGTCTCTTCAGCACGTCTCACTATGCTGCCCAAGTGACAGGCACTCAACAAATATTTAATAAGATTGCTGTTAAAATTCTTTAAATCAGGAGCAATATTTTCTTGACGTTTAAAAAATTTCTGAAGCAGCAAATGTCTGGTTATCGACTCAATCTTCTTTACTTCCCTCCAAACAAAAATAATTGACAAATGAAACAGAAACCTAGAAAACTCTGAAAAAGGACAAATTTTAAAAATCACCAATATGCCCAATACTTAGAAACAACTTCTGTTAACATGTCTTCACAGCTCTCTCTCTCCATACCATTAGTCATAACTTCGGTTTAAGCATTTATTTTCTAACTCCCACCTTCCATACTTAACCTCTGTAAGGATAAAGACCAACTTGGTCTCAGTCACACTTATGCACGAAGTGTTGTGCTTATTAATTAGTTACTTTTGGCCAGGCCTTCTATAGTTTTTAAAATTTTATCTAATAAAACTAGGGATTGTACTTCCAAGGTGACACAGTGGTAAAGAATCCATCTCTCAATGCAGGAGATGCAGGTTCAATCCCTGGGTTGGGAAGACTCTCCGGGAGCAGCAAATGGCAACCCACTCCACTGTTCTTGCTGAGGATGATCCCATGGACAGAGGAGCCTAGCGGGCTACAGTCCCTGAGGTCAAAGAGAGCTGGACACAATTGCATGCATGCACGCAAAGGGATCAGGAAATTTTTTCAGCAAAGAAGTTTATGGCAAATATTTTAGGCTCTGTGAGCAGTACTGTCTCTGCTGCAACTACTCCAATCTACTACAGCAGCGTGAGAGGGGCCACAGGTAATACCCAAGAAAGTGCACACGGCTGTGCTCCAGTGAGAGAGAGGCACAGGGCAGGGGCTGACCACTGCAGACCAGCAACCCTGGATGGAAATTACATAGTACGCCAGTCTCTCATATCGAAAATGAATCATTACGACCACAAGATCACAATATGTATATCATCACTTCTGATAACATAATCTTTATAACCAATCAACTCTTGACGTCAAAGTTTTTGACAGACTTTCATATTACACCCAGCGCTATGGCACATCTCTGATCATTGCTTTCACACACGTGGAGAAGCCATATTTAGGAATCTTTGTTAATTTTTTTAAAATATTTACCAACTCTTTTGCTGACATCATGCTGATCTATATTCTAAGCCAGCAGTGTAGAAACTGCTTCTCCAAAGCCTCACCGACGTTATACCTCATATACATTTTCTTACCACGTACTTCATGATGAGCATGATCAGTGTTCTATATTTTTTTTAGTAGATGACATGGATATATAGTGAAATAAATAAATCTTAAATACAGTACTCAACAAAAGCATACACCTGTGCAACACAAATCAAAGCACAAAATATTAAAAATCACTCCAGAATGTTGCTTTAATGTCCCTTGCTAATCAGAACCTGTCCCCTAGCAGTTAGGTCTGTGTTATGAATTTGGAAATCATATCAAGTTTATTAGTTACATACTGGGTATGGTTTGCAATTAACACACTCAAAGTGAGAGCATACTTAATAATATGGTTAATAATATGTACTTTACTGTGTCCATCTTTGCATGAAGTTTTCCCTTGGTATCTATTTATTGACTACACCAAAGCCTTTTACTGTGTGAATCACAACAATCTGTGGAAAATTCTTCAAGAGATGGGAACACCAGACCACCTTATCTGCCCTCTGAGAAATCTGTATGCAGGCCAAGAAGCAACAGTTTATAACCAGACATGGAACAACAGAATGGTTCCAAATCGGCAAAGGAGTACGTCAAGGCTGTGTATTGTCACCCTGCTTATTTAACTTATATGCAGGCTACATAATGCAAAATGCCGGGCTGAATGAAGCACAAGCTGGAATCAAGATTACCGGGAGAAATAGCAATAATCTCAAATAGATGCAGATGACACCACCCTTATGGCAAAAAGCAAAGAAGAACTAAAGAGCCTGTTGACGAAAGCGAAAAAGGAGAGTAAAAAAGTTGGCTTAAAACTCAACATTTAGAAAACGAAGATCATGGCATCTGGTCCCATCACTTCATGGCAAATAGATAAGGAAACAAAGGAAACAGTGACAGACTTTATTTTGGGGGGCTCCAAAATCACTGCAGATGGTGACTGCAGCCACAAAATTAAAAGATGCTTGCTCCTTGGAAGAAAAGCTATGACCAACATAGACAGCATATTAAAAAGTAGAGACATTACTTTGCTGACAAAGGTCCATCTAGTCAAAGCTACAGCTTTTCCTGTAGTCATGTATGGATATGAGAGTTAGACTATTAAGAAAGCTGAGTGCTGAAGAATTGATGCTTTTGAACTGTGGTGTTGGAAAAGACTCTTGAGAGTCCCTTGGACTGCAAGGAGACCAAACCAGGCCATCCTAAAGGAAATCAGTCCTCAATATTCATTGGAAGCACTGATGCTGAACCTGAAACTCCAATACTTTGGCCACCTGATGTGAAGAACTGACTGATTGGAAAAGCCCCTGATGCTGGGAAAGATTGAAGGCGGAAAGAGAAGGGGATGACAGGAGATGAGATGGTTGGATGGCAACACCAACTCGATGGACATGAGTTTGAGTAGGCTCCAGGAGTTAGTGATGGACAGGGAAGCCTGGCATGCTGCAGTCCATGGGGTCGCAGAGAGTTGGACACGACTGAGCAACTGAACTGAATATGTACTTTATCGGAAATTTATATGTGATTAATTGGAAAGAAATTTTGTGTCCTTTGCTCATTTTTTAAACTGGCAATTCATCATTTAGATTAGTGGGACTTGTTCCAGAACAGCATACAAATGCTGCCTGTTCTAGTATACAATATTTTTAAAGAGTGCGTACTCTCATATTTATATTCCATTCAGAAGGACAGTTTGAGATTCGTCTATGCTACTGTGCATAACACTAGTATGTTCCATTTTACTGTTGAACAGTCTCCACTGCATAAGTACTCCAGAGTCTACCCTTTCTCCTTTTGAGAGCTACCTGGGTTGTTTTCAGTTTGGGGCTATCTGAATGAGCTACTGCATGTATTAACTGTACAGGGATGAAAGGTGTTTCATTTCTTCTGGGTACCATTGCTGCGTCAGTGGGCAGGTCTGTGTTTAGTGAATGCTGTCAGTGTTTTCATCTTAGTCATTCTGGTAAGCAGGCGATTCCTATGAAAGGATATCATCCTTATGTTCCTACAGGTCCCTGAGATTCTGTTCATCATGTTTAATCTTCTTTTCTCTGTTCTTAAGGTTGAATATTTCTACTGATCTATCGCTGTACTCATCACTCCCTCTGCCACTTTTATTCTACGGTTTTCTATACCAGATATTTCCATTCTAGAATTTTGATTTGGGTCTTTCTTGTTTCAGATTCTGTTAAGATTTTCTTTTTATTCATTGCAACCATATTTTCCATTACATTCTTAAACAATTTTAACAGCTGAGATAAAATCCTTGTCTGCTAATTCCAACATTTTAGTAATCCTAGAGTTCGCCTCTGCTGGTTTTTTTAAGAATCCGTCATATTTTCCTGTTTCTGTGTACACTGAATAGTTTCACATTGATCATGAATATTGTGAATGATATCATGTAAAAAGTGTGGATCCTGTTCTGTCTCTCTCAAGATTTTTTTTTCCCTTTTTCCTTTAAATAATCAATTTTCTTCACTGAACTCAAACTGCAGAAGCCCGTCTCGCCAACAATGTACAGTGAGTAGAGCTCGAATTTTGGCTCAGTTCTTTTAGCCTTAACTGAGCTGCTTGGAATGCGCCCCACATGAAGTTCAGGACTAACCGTAGCTCATGCGCAGAGTATGAAGCTCCTCTTCTCTGGCTCAATCCTTGGGATTTATACTCTTCCCCTCTCCTCAACGTACAAACACAAACTTTTTAGGGCTTACAGGTATACCAAACCCTGTGTTTGAGTCTTCAAATCAGTAAGACCAATGTGTTTTTGTTTTGGTCAGTCTCAGCCTCCCTTCCGGAGAAGGCAATGGCAACCCACTCCAGTACTCTTCCCTGGAAAATCCCATGGACGGAGGAGCCTGCTAGGCTGCAGTCCATGGGGTCGCTAAGATTCGGACATGACTGAGCGACTTCACTTTCACTTTTCACTTTCATGCACTGGAGAACGAAATGGCAACCCACTCCAGTGTTCTTGCCTGGAGAATCCCAGGGACTGGGGAGCCTGGTGGGCTGCCATCTATGGGGTCACACAGAATCAGACATGATTGAAGTGACTTAGCAGCAGCAGCAGGCTCCCCTCAGTCAAACATCAACGTGTGACTCCCCTTTGAATTCCATCTGTTCTTGTTTATCCTTCAAGGCCTTCAGGTGGTCCTCTTTAAATTCTGTTCATAGTTTATACTGTTTTCTACAGAAGGATGTGTGTGATAGAGCTACTAGGCCAGGCCAGAAGCAAAAAGTCTCCATTGTGAATTTTTAAATCATATCAAGTTCACAAATTACATACTGGGTGTAGTTTTCAATTAACCCACTGAAAGTGAGAATATGTTTAATAATATGTACTTTATTAGAAATTTATATCTATCAGAAAGAAACTTTGTGTCCTCTGCTTTTATTTTTTTTCATCTGGATATTCACTGATTCTTCATGGACAGTACATCTTTATATACTAAGGATATCAAATATTTGTCACATATGTTAGAAATATTTTCCTAGTTTATGGTTTTTATATACATTTATAGAACATAAAGAAAAATTAACTCTTTATATATTTATAGCTTTACTGTATTATAAAATATATGGTGAGTTTTTATAGGTTTATTTTTTAAGAAATATACGTTCATTATGGAGAACAACCTATGAAAACTTAAAAACCACCCATAATCCACCCTCTTCCTCCCATATTTCTTCATGAATTGTTTTTAAAAGTTGGGTGTATTTCCAGTATTCTGGGAGGTGGGTCATAGAGGATTCTGCTGTGATTTCTGTCAGAGAGTGTTTTGCCTATGTTCTCCTCTAGGAGTTTTATAGTTTCTGGTCTTACATTTAGATCTTTAATCCATTTTGAGTTTATTTTTGTGTATGGTGTTAGAAAGTGTTCTAGTTTCATTCTTTTACAAGTGGTTGACCAGTTTTCCCAGCACCACTTGTTTAAAGAGATTGTCTTTAATCCATTGTATATTCTTGCCTCCTTTGTAGAAGATAAGGTGTCCATAGGTGTGTGGATTTATCTCTGGGCTTTCTATTTTGTTCCATTGATCTATATTTCTGTCTTTGTGCCAGTACCATACTGTCTTGATGACTGTGGCTTTGTAGTAGAGCCTGAAGTCAGGCAGGTGGATTCCTCCAGTTCCATTCTTCTTTCTCAAGATTGCTTTGGCTATTCGAGATTTTTTTCTATTTCCACACAAATTGTGAAATTATTTGTTCTAGCTCTATGAAAAATACCACTGGTAGCTTGATAGGGATTGCATTAAATCTGTAGATTGCTTTGGGTAGTATACTCATTTTCACTATATTGATTCTTCCGATCCATGAACATGGTATATTTCTCCATCTGTTAGTGTCCTCTTTGATTTCTTTCACCTGTGTTTTATAGTTTTCTATATATAGGTCTTTAGTTTCTTCAGGTAGATATAGTCCTAAGTATTTTATTATTTTCATTGCAATGGTGAATGGAATTATTTCCTTAATTTCTTTTTCTACTTTCTCATTATTAGTGTACAGGAATGCAAGGGATTTCTGTGTGTTGATTTTATATCCTGAAACTTTACTATATTCATTGATTCAGTTCAGTTCAGTCGCTCAGTCGTGTCCAACTCTGCGACCTCATGAATCGCAGCACGCCAGGCCTCCCTGTCCATGACCATCTCCCGGAGTTCACTTAGACTAACGTCCATCGAGTCAGTGATGCCATCCAGCCATCTCATCCTCTATCGTTCCCTTCTCCTCCCGCCCCCAATCCCTCCCAGCATTAGAGTCTTTTCCAGTGAGTCAGCTCTTCACATGAGGTGGCCAAAGTACTGGAGTTTCAGCTTTAGCATCATTTCTTCCAAAGAAATCCCAGGGCTGATCTCCTTCAGAATGGATTGGTTGGATCTCCTTGCAGTCCAAGGGACTCTCAAGAGTCTTCTCCAACACCACTAGTAATTATCTGGTGGAGTCTTTAGGGTTTTCTATGTAGAGGATCATGTCATCTGCAAACAGTGAGAGTTTTACTTCTTCTTTTCCAGTTTGGGTTCCTTTTATTTCTTTTTCTGCCCTGATTGCTGTGGCCAAAACTTCCAGAACTATGTTGAATAGTAGTGGTGTAAGTGGGCACCCTTGTCTTGTTCCTCACTTTAGGGGAAATGCTTTCAATTTTTCACCATTGAGGATAATGTTTGCTGTGGGCTTGTCATATATAGCTTTTATTATGTTGAGGTATGTTCCTTCTATTCCTGCTTTCTGGAGAGTTTTTATCATAAATGGATGTTGAATTTTGTCAAAGGCTTTCTCTGCATCTATTGAGATAATCATATGGCTTTTATGTTTCAATTTGTTAATGTGGTGAATTACATTGATTGATTTGCAGATACTGAAGAATCCTTGCATCCCTGGGATAAAGCCCACTTGGTCATGGTGTATGATCTTTTTAATATGTTGTTGGATTCTGTTTGCTAGAATTTTGTTAAGGATTTCTGCATCTATGTTCATCAGTGATATTGGCCTGTAGTTTTCTTTTTTTGCGGCACCTTTATCAGGTTTTGGTATTAGGGTGATGGTGGCCTCATAGAATGAGTTTGGAAGTTTACCTTCCTCTGCAATTTTCTGGAAGAGTTTGAGTAGGAGAGGTGTTAGCTGTTCTCTACAAGCAATAAATGCTGGAGAGGGTGTGGAGAAAAGGGAACCCTATTACACTGTTGGTGGGAATGCAAACTAGTACAGCCACTATGGAGAACAGTGTGGAGATTCCTTTAAAAACTGCAAATAGAACTGCCTTATGACCCAGCAATCCCACTGTTGGGCATACACACCGATGAAACAAGAATTGAAAGAGACACATGTACCCCAATGTTCATCATAGCACTGTTTATAATAGCCAGGACATGGAAGCAACCTAGATATCCATCAGCAGATGAATGGATAAGAAAGCTGTGGTACATATACACAATGGAGTATTATTCAGCCATTAAAAAGAATACATTTGAATCAGTTCTAATGAGGTGGATGAAACTGGAGCCGATTATACAGAGTGAAGTAAGCCAGAAGGAAAAACACCAATACAGTATACTAACACGTATATATGGAATGTAGAAAGATGATAACGATAACCCTGTACGCAAGACAGCAAAAGAGACACAGACGTATAGAACAGTCTTTTGGACTCTGTGGGAGAGGGAGAGGGTGGGATGATTTGGGAAAATGGCACTGAAACATGTATAATATCATATAAGAAATGAATCGCCAGTCTAGGTTTGATGCAGGATATAGGATGCTTGGGGCTGGTGCACTGGGATGACCCAGAGAGATGGTACAGGGAGGGAGGTAGGAGGCGGGGTTCAGGATGGGGAACATGTGTAAACTCATGGCGGATTCATGTTGATGTATGGGAAAACCAATACAGTAAAGTAAAATAAAAATAAATAAAAAATAAATAAAAGTTTAGTGTATGTGCATCCAGTTATTTGGAAGTCTATCATGTACATTATAGGGCCCAGAAATCCCATTACTAAGTATATAAATAATAGAAATACATGTACACAAGTACCAAAGAAAGTGAACAAAAATGTTTATAGGAGAGTTATCTGCATAAAACCAAGAACGACCTAAATCTCTACCACAGCAGAATGAAGGAACAGCACATCCACATCACGGTCCCGCATGACAGCGAAAGTGAAGGACTGTCACTACACGCAAGAACACGGGCGAGTCTCGCAGAGTTTAGTGAAAGAAGCGAGGCGCAAAAGAACACTTACCATACGACTCCATTTACACTAAAACGCATGCAACCTAATCTGTGCTCCCTTCTGGGAAGAGGAGAAGGACAGTGACTGGGAGGGAAGACAGAGAAAGTGACTTCTGGTCACGTCTGTCTCTTGGCTTCAACAGTGGAGACACAGGCATGCCTACTACACCATACGTCATCAAGCTACACACTTACAGTTTGCACACGCAGGGCATAAGTTTATTTCAAGAAAGTAACATAAAACATAAAGCTCTGGAAAATATGAAAAAAAACTACACATAGGAAAAGAAATAACGTACAATCCACCTTCTTCCTTCCCTCATTTCCATATACTTATTAAACTTTGAATGTATTTTTTTCTATATGCATCTATCATTTTGTTATAATTAGGCTTTAACTATGTACACAATTTTACATCATGCTTTTTTAAAGTTAGCATGATAAATAAACATGTTCAGATTTGCTAACAATCCTTCCTAAAATCAACCATTAATTAGCACATAATATTTTGAGTGTATTTTTCATAAGATTACTAGGGTAATGAAAATCAAGAAGACTTTCAATTTTAGTAAAAACTAAACATCAAAAAAGTAGATACTATCAATTCTAAATTATAAAAATAAAACATTTAAGTTCAACACATAATCCAAACTACTACACCATGTAAGTATGACTGCATTTTTAATGAGTAAATAAATGGTCTATACTTTACATACGTAGGGCTATACCCCCAAAAAAGAGTGCTACAGAAAACAGCATTGGAAGTGTACAAAATGAAGTGAATAATAAAAATTACTTACACTCTTGGAAGAAAATAATTTTTCAATCTAGGTGAAGTCTGAGATAAATAGTATACAGCACAGCAAACACGATCCAGAACTAAAAAGCAGTAACTACAAATAAATTTAGCATGTAGGCTGAAAGGACAAGCACTAGACAAAGTGTTTGATCACCTAAAAAACCCACCACTCCCGGCACCCACAGCACCACCATACTGGGCACACTTACAAACTACTAGAGTCAGCACAGAGGAGCCATAATCGCTACCCTTGGCAACATGTCATGTGACACGAATGGCCAATTCAGCTTCTTCACTATGGCGTGAGTCCAGGTACCCAGCCAGCAGTGCTACAGACAGTGTGCTGAGTAAACACATCCGTGCAGTCACGATTCACTCTGGAAGGAAAGTGGTCCAGGTGGCATCTTAAAACCAGGCAATAAAAGTGTCAGTTTTTATCACTAAGTCAACACCATGTGTCAAACATATACTAAAAGAACTTACACAAAAACAATAGAAACATCCAGACCCACCACAACTGGGTAAATATTCATTTCCCTTGAAAAGAGTGATGAATTTTCACCACTGTCCAATATAGTGGCTTCAAATCGCCAGAAGCTGAAATAAAATCATAAAACTTCTCGACATGCAGGTTTCCCATCTCTGTTAACCACAGGTCTCTCTCAACCCTGTCTGCAAAGACACCCCAGGTCTGCTCACTGGTACCACCCGCTGCTCCACCACCTCGTCAGCTGGACCATCACACGCACATCCCTCACCTGGCCCCCGCTTAGCCCTCGCCCTGACCCATCTACTCCGAATGCAGCAGGGAGTGGTGCGGCACTTCGCCCATCAGACCCACCTTCCCGCCACTGCTCTAAGTCATCACATCCTTTCATTTGGCTCCTCAGTGCTCTCAAGACCCTGATCCTGCACTCGTCACCCTCCTGAACTCTCACTTCCCACCGTAACCACAAGGACCTTTCTAGCACCCCCTCCAACATGCCAGTCACACCCACTGCGTCTGCTTCTTCCAATGTGCTCTGTTCACAATGCTCCTCCCAGAGATATTTGTATGTCTCACCTTTTTACCTCCTACAAGAATTCTGTCCAAATGTCACCTTCTTGGTGCAACCTACAACTGACCACCTACTAAAAACTGCAGCCTCATCTAACATCGGCATCCTCACTGCTCTAACCCAACTTCATTACTCTCTAGATCACTTATATTTTCTTACAATAACTTAAGGTATTCATCACGTTCCTTCACTGAAATCTAAGAATTATAAGCGTAAATATTTTTGTCTGTTTTATTGACTGTTCATATAATGGTGAGGAGCACGTTGGAAATACTCAGTAAACACTTTTGAATGACTATGTTCCATATAAACCTAAGGGCCCATTCAAGTGCTAAAGGGCATCTGAAAATTCTGTTTTGCTTTGTAAAAATATATCTTAGTCATGTAAAAGTTGACAAACACTAAAATATATGCAAATAGTATATAACACTTTGGAGACAATATATTAAAATATGATGCCAGATAAACTTGTTTCTGAGCCTCAGAACAAAACTTCTATTATATCTACTTAATTGAACAATTCTTTGTGTAAATTATAAGAAATCATTTCTATTTAGAACTTCTTCTTTATGTGATTTAGGATTTAGTCTACATTTGCATCCCACAAAAGAGTGAACCATAAAAATGAACTGGGAAATACCCACTAGGCTGCAACTGTACTCCATAACATCTGAGTTCAGATTTGCTTCATGGAAATACCACAACACTGTTTTCACATATTGACTCCTTAAATGTAATGAAATTAATAACTTGTAATAAAACCAAAAAGTACTGTGTTTATCTGTTTTATATATTATCAGTTCAGTTCAGTTCAGTCACTCGGTCGTGTCCAACTCTTTGCAACCCCATGGACTGCAGCACGCTAGGCCTCCCTGTCCATCACCAACTCCCAGAGTTTACTCAAACTCATGTCCTTCCAGTCAGTGATGCCATCCAACCATCTCATTCTCTGTAGTCCCCTTCTCCTCTGCCTTCAATCTTTCCCAGCATCAGTGTCTTTTCAAATGAGCCAGTTCTTTGCATCAGGTGGCCAAAGGATTGGAATTTCAGCTTCAGCATCAGTCCTTCCAATGAATATTCAGGACTGATTTCCTTTAGGATGGGCTGCAAATCTAGACCATCCCCAAAAAACCTGGTTATATTTTAAATAGTTCTACATCTATCAATTTAACATATTCCAGAGTTTTGTACAAGCCAAAAATTTTTCCACGGACATGTAAGATTCCTATGAGAATGCATCTAGCCAAAATATAACTGGCTGTGAGTATCAGTCCCTGATTATCTGGAAAGAATCGCAATCACAACTCAAAATCATCAGGTAGCTTCAACAAAGTGTGATCTCATATTCGGATTTTATAAACAAGGCATGGAACTGTTTAAAGACTACAGTTAAGTCTGGATTAACTGCACATAAGATGATAGGATTTAAGTCTATTATGGCAAAATATCTGAAAGTTGAACAGCTAAGAAATCTAGGAAAGTAACACAAACTTGTTAATTAAGTACTGACAGAAACAGCTATAACTCATAGTTTATATTAATAATATTTACTTATTTTAACAATATTTCTAAGTTCCAAGCACTGTAATTTTTTGGCTTTGTGTTCAAAATGTAGACTTTTCACTCTTAAACTTTTGGAGATAAGTTGGATAATCAGTTGTTAAAATACTAAATTCAGCACTTCACTGGTGATCCAGTGGTTAGGAATCTCCCCTTCCACTGAGCAGGTGCAGGTTTGATCCCTGTAGGGAAGCTAATATGTTACATGTTGCAGGGTGCATCCAAAAGAAAAAGAAAAAAATACTAAATTCATCTGCCCTAACAATATTCCCTGCTAACTGAGTCATTCAAAGATTTAGCTTAACTCCTAAAACAAATACACTGAACCTTTCTTTGTGAAATAAGAACTGGCCATATTATTCCAGAGTACTGATTTCCAAGTATACATAATTATATTATAAAATTGCCATTATTCAGAAACCATCATAAGTCAAGACAATCATGAGTCCAACAAGAGAAGTGTGAATTAATGAGTGTGACCAAGAACCACTCAGTCAATGAGTCATGATCATCAAACACTGTGCTCACTTGTTTTAAAAAGCATTCAGCTGGATTTGTGACTGACAGAGGTCTACTACCCATGATGCCACTGGCATGGCATCAAGCCCAACAGGCACACATAATAACTGTAGTTAAACATGATTATTTAAGTATTATGGCAACCCACTCCAGTATCCTTGCCTGGAAAATCTCATGGACAGGGGAACCTGGTGGATTGCAGTCCATGGGGTCGCAGAGTCGGGCACGACTGAGCGACTAACACACACACACACACACACACACACACACACACAGAAAGTTACTAAATACAGGGACTTGTCTGGTGGCCCAGTGGTTAAAACTCTGCGCTTCCACAGCAGAGGGAGTGGTTTCCATCCACGGCTGGGGAACTAAAGATCCCGCACGCCACATGGTATGACCAAAAAATAACTGTAACACAGTTATTAAACATAATAACTTTACTGTGTCCGTGTGCAAGAAAGAGTTACCGTGGCAGGCCTGACACTGCGCTGCTTCCAAGGCTGACCCTGAGCTGGGTCAGAACCTGGATTTGGGGAGCACTCACACTATTCCCTAACTGGTAAGAGCCGCTCCCTGCGCTCTGACCATCTGGGTAAGGCGTGTGGTTTGCGCTCCACACCTGCTTTCCTTCTGGGAGTCTGAAAGTTCAGTACACGCTATGCAGAAACTGCCATATCACCAACTCCCTGAGCCTCTGGTGAGTCTCCCCAGAGACAACACTTCACATGTGCCCACAATTTGACCACAGAAGAGTTAGCGCTCAAGTTGACTGGCTCTACTGAGTAAGACCTCGAGGAAGCTTGCGCCTGGTCTCCTCTAACCTTCACCCCACGTGCCTTTTCCCTGGGCTGGTTGTGCTGTAATAAACCGTAGCTGTGAGCATGACTGCGTGCTGAGGACAATGAGTCTTTGTAGGAAAGTACTAAGCCCAGGGTGGTCTCAGGAACCTGACACACCCAAGGAAGGTCGAAAAGAGAGGACTTGGGCCTTAAATCCCTTTATGCTCCTTAGACCACATAACATACTCTTAAACATGACAGACAGTCATCACACATGACGATTTTTATGTCTCGTCCTCCTAATTGACCCAAGCCTGTCTGAAGGTGAGCTGCATCTCCATTTCAGCATGAGTCAACACTGGTGAACCAGTTACATGGCAGAAACATCATGCGATAATGCAGGTACAATTCAACAACCAGTAGGCAACTTGGGGCAGGTTCAAGTAACAGAGTTGGAAAGACTGATTACTTTGGCCATTTATAGTCTGTAGCCCTCCGATCAGTTTTAATGATGCCTTGATAGTTCTCTGCCTGCAAAGTCCCTGAGGGATATCCTAAGCATTCTTAATTTGAAGTTCTTCTTTTGTTAATTCATCTACCTTTGGAATTTAGTAAAATGCAACATATTTCAGTTGTATGTGACTGATAAAAAGGACAGGCATTTTTATCAAGGTTCTGTGTTATTTAACAACAGTTCTGTGATGTGTCAAATAAAAAACCCATGTCCTTAAACTTGTTACAATTCCTTTGGAACCAATGCTACCTATTGGCCAACAGATGAAAAAGACAGCCACAAAAAAACACTGACAAAAGAAACACTGAAATACCGGAACAGAAGGTGCAAGGGATGAAGACAGTCAGAGAGGAGGAGAGCATACCCAGGGTAACGAGAGCGCCAGGCCGCCGCTGAGTCAAGGCCTTTACTGGTCCTGATCTGTCACGGCAAAAGCAAGACAAGGTTCTTGCTTCCCAGGTGGCGCTAGAAAAGCCCGCCTGCCAGTGCAAGAGACATAAGAGACACAGGCTTGACCCCTGGGTAGGGAGGTCCCCTGGAGGAGGGCATGGCTACCACTCCAGTATTCTTGCTGGAGAATCCCATGGACAGAGGAGCCTGGTGGGCTACAAAATCACAAAGAGTCAGACATGACTGAAGCAACTTAGCACACGCACACACTATTTTTAAGGCAAACTTCCTTAGTCAACAGAGACATTATTATAAAATGCTAATTATGCATTTCAAAAGAGCAAAGAAATACAATGAATTTTTATAAAACATAGCAATTCAGTGACTCTCCTTCTTATGAAGGCTCTATTCTAAAAAAAATAACAGAATGTATACTTTACCAATATATATGACAAATAATATTCTTAAAAATATTACTAACATAGAAAATATAAATCATGAAATTAGTGAAGAGTCAAATGTGTGGAAAAAGTCACACAGGGAAAAGTAACTCCCAGAGGTCATCAAACCATCCTCCTAAGACATGTCAAGGCTGTATATTTGCCACCCTGCTTATTTAACTTCTATGCAGAGTACATCATGAGAAACGCTGGGCTGGAAGAAGCACAAGCTGGAATCAAGATTGCCAGGAGAAATATCAATCACCTCAGATACGCAGATGACACCAGCCTTATGGCAGAAAGTGAAGAGGAACTAAAAAGCCTCTTGACGAAAGTGAAAGAGGAGAGTGAAAAAGTTGGCTTAACGCTCAACATTCAGAAAACAAAGATCATGGCATCTGGCCCCATCACTTCATGGGAAATAGATGGGGAAACAGTGGAAACAGTGTCAGACTTTTTATTTTGGGGGCTCCAAAATCACTGATGGTGACTGCAGCCATTAAATTAAAAGACGCTTACTCCTTGGAAGAAAAGTTATGACCAACCTAGGTAGCATAGTCAAAAGCAGAGACATTACTTTGCCAACAAAGGTCTGTCTAGTCAAGGCTATGATTTTTCCAGTGGTCATGTATGGATGTGAGAGTTGGACTGTGAAGAAGGCTGAGCACCGAAGAATTGATGCTTTTGAACTGTGGTGTTGGAGAAGACTCTTGAGAGTCCCTTGGACTGCAAGGAGATCCAACCAGTCCATTCTGAAGGAGATCAACCCTGGGATTTCTTTGGAAGGAATGATGCTAAAGCTAAAACTCCAGTACTTTGGCCACCTCATGCGAAGAGTTGACTCACTGGAAAAGACTCTGATGCTGGGAGGGATTGCAGGCAGGAGGAGAAGGGGACAACAGAGGATGAAATGGCTGGATGGCATCACTGACTCGATGGACGTGAGTCTGAATGAACTTGGGGAGATGGTGATGGACAGGGAGGCCTGGGGTGCTGCGATTCATGAGGTCGCAAAGAGTTGGACACGACTGAGCGACTGAGCTGAACTGAACTGAAGACACCACAAGCTGGTACATCGCAGATTCAAGAAAAAGCAGCGCTTCCACCACCACACTTGGTAGAAGGGGATTTCTGTTTCGGCCTTTGGGAGGTGGGGGCACAGTGGGGAGACAGGCAGAGACCAGCGTCCAGGAGCTTCCCTTCTGTCCGTCTCCAGCACACTTAGCCCTCGCCGTTGCTTTGTCCATTTATTTCAGTGGCTCTGTTCACTGCTACCCATGCTTCTCTACTGGCAAAAGAAGAACATTATGAAGCTGAGTTTCTCTATTTAAAGGAACTGTGCAAATGCCTTTCTTTTGATGTATGCTCTACCAATACAGCCTATCATCTTGTGAAATGATAACAGTAAGACTGGGATTCTCAATTCTGTATTAATCATCAAGTCAAGCCATCTTTACTCATCGAATCAAAACTAAGTTCTAAGGGAAAAGGTGATGTGCATTCTTTTTCTCTTCAAAAAGAAACAAAGAAGTGTATCTATTTCACAAAGACAAAGATTCTCAGGTTGACCCCAGTTTAATACAAACACTGCTTAATTATTACCCCAAAGCTGAGATTTTCTTGTTTCAGGTTATAATTTTCATTACATGGCAATGGTGAAGTTACCATGACTTTATAAATAATGAACTATAGAATCAGAATCATGTAATTATAGGCAAAAGTCAAATTTTAGAAGCAATAGGGGATGTAACCATGGAACATTCTAAACATTATCCACTACTTAAGACAAATTTTAATTGTGTTTAAACAGAAGGTGAAGTGTGCAACACAGACTGAACCTACATAGAGTAAAACCCAGTAGTGCAGACACAGATAATGAAGGGATCGGGAAAGCGGGTTAAAACTTATAATGAAGAGAGAACTAGTAAGAATATAGCAACCTGGCTGAAATTGATATTCATTAGGGTGCTCTTCACATCAATAGGAGCATTTGGACCCTGTGGTCTTTATCAGTGTCCCAGCTGGTAATGGTTGAAGGTTAATGCCTTACCCCATTCTGTTCAATTTTCTATCCTAATTAGCCCTGCAAATCTATAGCTGTGAGCACCAAGTGTCTGTGCTCAAAAGAAACTAATTAATGCTGGCAAATTAGATCAAGTCCAAAGATCCAACAGCCAAACTCTTAGTTAAATGCTCCTTGTTAATAGGAAGTGTAGCTGTCAATAACTGCTGTTGCTGACTATAATGAGGCATCTCTTTTTTTTTCATTGAAAGTGATTTCATTTCTCTTTGTCACTGGAAAAGCTGTTCCATTCCCTTCACAAACCTAAGTTGCTGGCAGCCTGACCCAATTCTTATGATCAGCCGGGTTGAAATGACATAGGGGAAAAAAAAATATATCAAACAGAAAAGCTTTCTGACATAATCATGTTTCAGGCATTCAGCAGAAAGTCAGATCATTTATTAGAATTCCTGTATCTTTATCTGAGAACTATACAATTAGGATGCATAGTGCTTTTATATAGAATCCTATAATTACGCAATAAAACAAAGGCTATATATAGTAAATAAACCACAATGGGAGTCTCCTGATTCTACACTGTGCCTTTTTGTTCAGTTTAAATAGAGCTGTTTTGCTCCTGCCTGAGCAATGCCAGTGTATGCGCTCTCCTAATTCACCTGGTTAAACAGCAAGATCATTCTTAATAAAATAATCAATTTTAGATTCTAAAATACCGTTTTGGACCATATGGCCTAAAAGGAAAAAAAAATCAATATAGTATTATAGAAGTCCAAATACTCAGAGATCATTTGTTATAACATGTTCTATTAGGGATAAATGCATTGAAATAACTCAAATGAACCTCAAATTTCAAGGTGCTTTCAGTCTTCAAAGGATTTTAAGTATATTAAATAAAAAAAGAAAGAAAACCTTAACATTAACACTGCGAGCAACTAAGTTTTGATAAAGAAGCAAAATTAAATATTTTTTCTGTACCATTACAAAGTAGTAGGCGCGTAACACAAATAAACCTTTTAAAGTTATACTCTAGTTCTTTCATTTCAAAGGCCAAAAACAAAGTTTCATTGTCCAAGAGCAAAGCAAAGGTAGTTCTGAAACCCAAACTCGACCATCATCTGAATCATGAGAGTAAACAGTCTGTAACTGAGTTGCTTAGCTTTCTTTCATCTAAGCATCAGAATAACGTGTTACAAAAGAGAATAACGTGAAGAATGTTACGAAAGAATAAAGTCACTCAGTCCTGTCTGATTCTTTGCAATCCCATGAAGTGCGCCCTGCCAGGCTCCTCTGTCCATGGGGCTCTCCAGGCAAGAACACAAGAGCAGGTTGCATGCCGTGCTCCAGGGGATCTTCCTGACCCAGGGATCAAACCGGGGTCTCCTGAACTGCAGGCAAATTCTTCACCAGCTGAATACCAGAGCAGACCCACAAAACAGAATAAGTACAACTAATGTTTATAATTTTGAACCAATGCACTTAGTAATAAGTGAACAATTTTCCTGGTAGTAAAAAGTGAACCCTATAATTTTATTATCCATTTCTAAGTTTTCTCCTCCATCACCAGAATCAGGATCTGTATTTTCAAAAGTTCTGTGAGGTGGATGGAAGATTACTTCTTGAGACCATGGGCATGACGGCCCACCGCCAAGTGTGTGCTGAATCGCACTGCAGGTGCCAGCAGAGCAACTTCTCCTGGATCTGGGGGTTGGGGCAGGGGAGGGGCTCCAGTCAGACAACTAATTCACAATGAAAGCAAGACCACCAAATGATGCTGATAAATTGCTGATAATTTACTAATACACTTATTTACAGATGGATTTAACTCAAACCTAGTTTATAGATGGATTTAAAATGGGAATAGCTCATAATAACTCATTTACGAAAAAGAAATGATCATCGCACAGTGTTGATTCTGAGGAACTACTCTTTCATTGTCTTTATCCATCAGTCCCAGAGGTTATTCTCTAAGGAGACAGCATCTAAGGGACAAGAATGTGCCTGACACCCAAATGCTCCTGACAGAGTCCCCAGATGACAGCTCATACAGCCTGGCTTCCTGCTGACACACATGAGCGGAACTGCAGTCAGTCAGCACCCCCTGGCGTAACTATGGTCCCTCATCAAAGGCCACCGGGAGAGGGGAAACGTGCAGCCGGGGGAAAGTCCGCGTCTGCAAGATTTTGCCACTGCTTCTCTGACGTGGCCATTCCAAGAGGTAGACTGCTACTACAGGACATTTCCACAGTAATACTGCCATCTGCTTTTCTAATTACCCATCATTTAAGGCCTCAGGTTTCACCTTCCATGCCTTTGTTTATATTTTTCACCATAATATTGCATGTTAATCAACAATATATCTCTAGATTTATAGAATACAGGAATACTTCATGGTAAAAACTATTTTCCAAACACAGGCATATGTGGGTGCCTGGTACATGCATTTACATAAATACCTTCCACTTAGAATTGTAAAATTTAGAAAAATTTTTTAAAAGATTCACTGTATTTACCACTGCGATTCCATTCATAATTCAATAACAGCAACGATGCCAAAGAAATCATCTCAGAATTTATTCCTGTATTAATATGTTGATAGAGGAGACACAGGTATATATTACATTTGACATTTCTTCCTTCCCTATTAAAATCACCAGAATAACTTGTTTCTCCAAAATACAAATGCAAGTTTTTTCTCTATAACTGTACATCTGGGGGAAAAAATGTTCTTTCCTGGGAATTTGGGAGAATATTTTTAAATTGTAAATGAATGCCGCCTGTAAGTTCTGAAAGCTGAAATACTGGTATCTTAGTGAAAGGGTGAGAACCAATTCATACATATTAATTCACTGACTATTTCATTCTGAGGCTAAGGATTAAATTCAGATCATATTATAAAAAACGTATTTGATCTTTATATGAATATTTGAATCTTACCTTGAACTTGTTCAGAACATCTCTCTCGGGCCTTTTCTCTCATTATTTTAGGGATCAAAACATCTTTTTCGACATGTCTGAGATGCTGCTCTGAAAAAAAAAAAATCTTCATTTAATAAAGTCTCAAGTAAACAACCTGTTTAGGTGAAAAATAAGCACTGGTTTATTTAAAATAAAAGCCTATGCAAATGTATTAAAAAGTAACTCTTCTATAATCTCATGAAGCTGTAATTAAGTCACTGAAAATCATTAAACATTGTTTTAAATACAGCAGAAAAAAACATGAGGGATATAGGTAACATCTTCTTAAAACTTTCTGCAAACTACATTGTAACACTTTTATTTGGTGACATATTCCATGTAGTCTTGACACAATTAAAGTCATAGACTAAAGCATTATCATTTTTTAATTCATACAATCCATAAGAAGAGAATTTTTATCAACACTGAGACTCAAGGATAGATGAAGAGATTCAAGATTACGAAACATATATAAGTAGTTCCTCCAGCTAACAATGAGCACCTTAAGAAAGAGCTGGCAGAAGAAGAAAAAGTAGAACTACCTTGGCAAAGGAGAACCAAGCACAGGAGGTTTCTGTGTGTCTCAGACACAACTACCACAGTCAGATGAACACGGAGGCCTGGGCTCCTGCTCCAGACTCCCCCCAGCTGCTCCTCGAATTCCCAGAGAGCCCTAAAACCCAAAGAGGTGAGTATTCTCCCGGCATCCACATGATCAGAAATTCCGAAAGGCAAAAGGTGGATGGGATCAGATTAAAGGAGGCAAGCTTATCCTCAGAGTTTTTTCCCAGGAAAAAACGGATGCCAAAAGTGGGAAGCATGCCCCACACTCTGAAGCAACAGAAACAGAGAGGAGACGTCCCTAGAGAAAGTATCAGTGGTCGAAATAACCACAGCAGGAGTCAAAGTAGGTCACTCTTGCTGCCTTCAGACTGGGTAAAATAAGCAAATACAGGCACTTATCTCCAAAAGATGAGGAAGTTTCTCAGTACGTATCTAGTGACACTTAAGACCAGGAACTCCTAAACCTTTCCTGGTCCCCAACATCCTCTGGATGTAGCTATGAAGTGATACAGCATTTGCAGTTACGGTAAGGGGGCATCATCTCAAAAAGCAAATAAAATCAGCAACAACCAAATAGCCAAGAATCATCTAAATTTGATAAGGAAAACACAGTGAAAGGGAGAAGCCCACCACAATGAATCAAGAAGCAAACAACTCCGAAGACAGTTAAAGAGTACAGGAAATAAGACTTTCAAATAAATATAATCAATGTACTGAGGCAAATAAAAAGATATGAGCCCTCAGACAAAAACAAATCATAGATCACCTCACTGATGAAAGTCTGAAGCTCAAAAATCTTAAAAGCTTCAAAAGGAAAAAAAATATCACCCCACACACAGAGAAACAAGAACCAGATTCACATCAAGTTTCATAAGCAAGATGTGGATGCAAGAAAATGATGGTGAAATAACTTCAAGGCTCTTTGGTGGTCCAGTGGTTAAGACATTGCCTTCCAATGTGAAAGGTGAGAGTTCGATCCCTGGTTGGGGAGCTAAGACCCTACATGCTGTGTGACCAAAAAACCAAAGCATGCAACAGAAGCAATACTGTAACAAAGTCAATGAAGACTTTAAAAATGGGAGGAAAATACGTATTTTCAGATATGTAGGAACTGAAAAGCTTATCTCTTTCAATCTTACTGAAAAAGAAATGATCTTTGTAACAGTGAGACCCACCAAGCTGCTAATCCAATGTGAATACAGAACAAACACCCTTCTGGGTGCACAGGGAGCCCGCAGGCAGGCGTCCAGGTAGGTGGAGCAGGACTGCTTCCTCTCTGCCTCTGCGTCTGGCGCTCACCCGGGAGACTCCAGCCGCAGGCTCTGACTTCAAAACCCACAAAAGCTGGGCCTGGAGGGTTTACTCCAAGACTTCTTTCCTCACATATATATCTTGACACGTGAGCTAGGAAGACTGAGGGCAGGTTCAGTGAGGAAGAGAAACCAAATCACCTCCACAGGACACAGCAGGGAGGTGATGAGCAGAAGCAAGCAGCCCAAGAAAACCAAGGGAAAGCAGAGCAGCCTTCTCTCCGAGCCTGTCGTGGGGGCCGTCAGCCGCATTTCTGCTACCTTCTGTGGATTTCAGCTCAGCCTATTCCCAGCAGAGACAGGGCTACATCACACAGAGCTTGACAGATGGAAGATACTGGCGTAACCTTCTTTGTAAAACAAAATTTGCCCCAAGAAGTAATAGAGAACATACTTTGATCAAAAGAAACGAATCTGTGAGGTACAAATGTGAAGCATATTAGCAAACACACATTTAAATATACATGTTAAATAAACCTGTAACATCAACAACTAACTTGACCCAAGTAACATTTACAGAATATTCCACTCAATAACAGCTGAATATTTAGCCAAGATAAACTACAGAATGGGCTATGAAACAAATCTAAGTAAGAGAATTCAAATCATACAAAGTATGTGTCCTGACACCAGTGTGATTAAGGTAGATATCAGTAACAGAAAGATCTCTTGAAAATCTCCAAGCCTCTGGAAACTAAACAACACACTTCTAAATAATCCATGGGTCTAAGCAGAAATGAAAAGGGAAATTAGAAAGTTTTTGTAAATGAAAGAAAACGTAACACATCAAAATTTGTGTGATGCACTAAAACAGTACTGATAGAGAAACCTGTAGCACTGAAAGTCTACACTGGAAAAAGGATGGTCTTTAAATCAATGACTTAAGCTCCTGCCTTGAGAAATCGGAAAAAGAATCAAAGAAACACAAGAAAAGAAATAATAAAGATCAAACCATAAATCAATGAAATGGAAAACAAAATGACCAAACAAGCAAAATGATGGAAAAAAGCAATGAAACCAAAACTGGTTCTTTGAAAAGATTATCAAAATTGATAAACAACCTAGCCAGGAAAAGAGAGGTCACAAACATCAGAAATGATACACCTTTTATATAATAATAATGTATTTAACTTGTAAATGTAGGCCAACAAATTTGACAACAAAGATGAAGTAGACAAATTACTTGAAAAACACAAATTACCAAACCAAGAGTTGGGCACGACTAAGTGACTTTACTTTCACTTTTCACTTTCATGCACTGGAGAAGGAGATGGCAACCCACTCCAGTGTTCTTGCCTGGAGAATCCCAGGGATGAGGGAGCCTGGTGGGCCGCCATCTATGGGGTCGCACAGAGTCGGACACGACTGAAGCAACTTAGCAGCAGTAGCAACTCATAAGGACATATAATCAGTACAGCCCCATACCTATTAAAGAAATTGAATCTGTAATCAAAAGTTTTTTCACAAAAGAATTCCAGATCCAGAGAGCCCTTACTAGTGAATGTGATCAAACACTTAAAGAAGACATAGTATCAGTTCCACATAAACTCCTTCAGAAAACTGCTCTGAAGCCAGCATTACCGTGATACCAAAATCAGACACAGACATTATAAGAAACCTACAGCCCAATATGCCATCATGAATACTAATGTAAAAATCTTAACAAAGATGAGCAAACTGAATCCAGCGATTATAAGAAGGGTAACACTTCATGACCAGGTGGGGTTTATCCCAGGACTGCAAGATTTATTTAATATTCAAAAAATGAAAAAGTGTAATTCATCATATTAAAAAACATAGTTATCACAACAGACACAGAAAACACATTTGACAAAAATCCAATATCCAATCCTAATTTAAACCGCCATAAAGTAGGAAACGAAGGGAACTTCCTCAACATGATAAATGGCATTTATAGAAAAAACACACGGCTGACATTGCATTTAATGCTGAAATACTGAATGGCTCCCCTAAAATGGAGTGAGCCAAAGAAGGCTGCTCTTACCACTTCTATTAAGTGTTACACTGGGTGTTTTAGTCAGTGTAATTAGGCAAGAAAAATAAAAGGCTTCTAGATTGAAAAGAAAGAAATAAAACCATAGTTAATCGAAGGTCATATGATCATCTATATAGAAAATCCAATGAAATCTATAAAAAGTTACTAAAGCTAGTAAGTGAGTTTAGCAAGGTTTCCAGACACAACATTAACATACAAAAATCTAATGGAAACGACATAAAAGTCAGAGGACCAGAAGATAATTCAGTAATTTCCCAAGCTATAAAATAGAAAATGGCTTTTTAAAAAATGAACTGAGGTTCAAGAACCTGGAAGACCAAAAAAAAATTAACATTGATTTTACCACAGTCTCATAAAGAGGAAAGAACAGTTGCAAGGCTGAAAAAATATTTGAAGAAACAATGACTGGAAGTTTTCCAAATTAGTGAAAAGACAGAACCCTATCAATCCAATACAACAGTTGAAAACCCAAAGAAATACACCCCCAGACAAACCACACTTATACTTCTGAAAATGAGAAAGAAAACTCATCAAAGTATCAGAAATACAGGGGAACAAAAATTCAAAAGACAAAGCATTTCTCATCAGAAACCAAAGAAGCCAGAAGGAAGTGGCATAGTATTTTCAGGTACTAAAAGAAAAGCACTGTCAATCAAGAATTCTATAACCAGTGAAAATATTCTTCAGCAATGAAGACAAAGACAACTCACATGAAAAGAAGCTATGGTAATTTCCTGCCAGCAGACCTATTCTAAAAGAAGGGCTGGAGGAAGTTATTCATACAGGAAGGAAACATTAACAAAAGGAAGCTCAGAACAACAGGAATGAAGAAAGGGCAACAGAAAGGGTAAACACAGTAAGCTATTTTATTCTTTAGTTTCAAGATTTATTTTTGACAGAAGCAAAAAATATAGCATTCTCAGCATACAGAGAGGTACTATTAAGGATGACTTCACTGTAAAGGGAACAGGATAAAGCAACTTTGGCAGTAAGATATCTACGTTCTATTTGAAAGATAAAATGTTGATCTGACTAGACTGTGATAAGCTACGTATGCATAAGGTAATCTGCAGAACAACCACTAAAAAAAAAGACAAAGAAATGCATTCAAAAACACTACAGAAAAACCAAATGGAATGGAGTCAACCAGACAGTAATAAAAGAAAGATAGCAGGAAAATCTCCTGATACCTGGAAATTAAACAACACCCTGCTGCAAAATAATTCATAAGGCAGAAGAGGAATTAAAAGAAGACACTGACCTGCATGAAAATGAAAGCACAACATTTCAAACTGTGTAAGACAAAGCTGAAGCAGGGCTTATAAGTTTACACCATAAATGTTCATATTTAAACTCTCAAACCAACACAGTTGACCTGTGAACAGCATGGGTTTGCCCTGTGCAGGTCCACTCACAAGGAGACTTTTCCCAACACACAGGTAGTATGGTATTACACAGTAGCAGCTGGCTGGACCCACTGCATTTTATTAGGACAGCATTATTCAGATAGCAAAAGTAAAAACATTTGTTTAAAAAGTATCCTTCAAGATACTGTCCATCTTTCATTAGACTCATTTCTGTTGGTAAAGGTATCTGTTTACAAATAACACAATTATTTATTGCTGGTATGTAGGCTTCCCAGGTGGTGCTAGTGGTAAAGAACCTGCCTGCCAACGCAATGCAGGAGGAGTAAGAGGCGCGGATTCAATCCCCAGGTCAGGAAGATCCCCTAGAGAAGGAAATAGCAACCCACCCCAGTAAATCCCACAGAGAAAGGAGCCTGGGAAATCCCACAGAGAGAGGAGCCTGCTGGGCTACAGTCCTTGGGGTCACAAAGACACAAGTGAGCACACACACACACACAGGCTTGACTGAATCAATGCAACCTTGAAAGTAAAAGTGTTCGTGGCTCAGTCATGTCTGACTCCTTGCAACCCCATGGACTGTACCCTGCCAGGCTCCTCTGTCCATCAAATTCTCCAGGAAAGAATACTGGAGTGGACTGCCATTTCCTTCTCCAGGGGATCTTCCTGACTCAGAGATCAAACCCAGGTCTCCCACACTGCAGGCAGATTATCATGGGAGCCACCACGGAAACCCAACACAACTCGACTGAACTCTAACTCTAATCCTCTGCCAACAGATTCTGTTCCGATTTCCATGCAGACAAGCATAAGGACAGCTCTGCATTTTCATTTTTTAATTCTTACTGTCAACACCTTTCAGAAGAACACTGAGCAGCAGCCAGCAGCACCTGCACCTTGGCAATCCAGTTCTGTTTAGACTTTTTGCAGTTATCTTGATTCTGAGACCTGCCCATGACTTTCCTCTCTTATCTTTGTGTTGTTCTGGTATCAAAGTTACTTTCCTCTCTTATCTTTGTGTTGTTCTGGTATCAAAGTTACATGATTTAAACAATAAATTAGGGACTTTTCTTTGTATTCTCTGAAACACTGTACAAGATAAACATTATTATCAGTTCTGTGAAAAATCTGACAGAAACCACCTGTGATGGTCAGCTGTATGGCCACTTTGGCTAGGTGCTAGTCCCCAGTTACTCAAACAAACACTAATCCAGCTCTTGCTGTGAAGGTATTTTGCAGATGTGATTGAAGGCTATAATCAGTTGACTTTAAGGAAGAAAAGAAAGTAAAGTTGCTCAGTCGCTGAAGTAGCTCTTGACATTTTTGAGATCCAGTTAAGAGTTAAATCATTGATCAAACTGAAGTAGAAGTCGCTCAGTCATGTCCGACTCTTTCCAAGTCCAACTGCAGTGTTGGAAAAGACTCTTGACTTTCTTGGACTGCAAGAAAATCAAGCTGAGTTCAGTTTAGTCGCTCAGTTGTTTCCGACTCTTCGCGAAAATCAAGCTAGTCAATCCTAAAGGAAATCAGTGGAAGGACTGATGCTGAAGCTGAAACTCCAATACTTTGTCCACCTGATGTGAAGAGCCAACTCATTGGTAAAGACCCTGATGCTGGGAAAGACTGAGGGCAGGAGGAGAAGGGACAACAGAGGGTGAGATGGTTGGATGGCATTAGTGACACGAAGGACATGAGCTTGAGCAAGCTCAGGGAGTTGGTGATGGACAGGGAAGCCTGGTGTGCTGCAGTCCATGGGGTAGCAAAGAGTTGGACAGAACTGAGCAAATGAACTGAACTGTGTTTATATGTGTGTACCAGGTTTAGTCAGGTTTTGTGAGTATGTGTGCGTTGGAAAGGGTTAGTCGCTCAGTTGTGCCTAACACTTTGCGACCTCATCGACCATAGGCCACCATGCTCCTCTCTCCATGGGATTCTACAGGCAAGAATACTGGAGTAGATGGCCGTTCACTTCTCCAGCGGATCTTCCTGACCCAGGGATCGAACCCAGGTCTCCTGCATTGCAGGCAGATTCTTTACCCTCTACGCCACCAAGGAAAGCCCCAAGATAGTCATCAGTTCAGTTCAGTTCAGTCGCTCAGTCGTGTCTGACTCTTTGCAACCCCATGAATCGCAGCACGCCAGGCCTCCCTGTCCACCACCATCTCCCAGAGCTCACTGAGACTCATGTCCATCGAGTCCGTGATGCCATCCAGCCATCTCATCCTCGGTCGTCCCCTTCTCCTCCTGCCCCCAATCCCTCCCAGCATCAGAGTCTTTTCCAATGAGTCAACTCTTCGCATGAGGTGGCCAAAGTACTGGAGCTTCAGCTTCAGCATCATTCCTTCCAAAGAAATCCCAGGGCTGATCTCCTTCAGAATGGACTGGTTGGATCTCCTTGCAGTCCAAGGGACTCTCAAGAGTCTTCTCCAACACCACAGTTCAAAAGCATCAATTCTTCGGCGCTCAGCCTTCTTCACAGTCCAACTCTCACATCCGTACCTGACCACTGGAAAAACCATAGCCTTGACTAGATGGACCTTTGTTGGCAAAGTAATGTCTCTGCTTTTCAATATGCTATCTAGGTAGTCGTAGAAAGATTTTCATCTATTGATCAAATTTTCTGAAGGTTTTTTATTCATTCTTGAGTCAACTGCAGTTTTCAGTAAGTTGGTATTTTTCAAGGAAACTATCCATTTCATCTAAAAGTTCAAAATAATGATATGGAAATGTTCACGTGACTTTTTCCTCTTTACTGCACTTATACCTTTATCCCAGTTCTTACCGCCTGCCAGCGGGTCAACAAACTTTCTGCTAAGAACCAGAGCATAAATATTTCAAGCTGTGTGGGCTACACACCACCTCTGTCATGCATGCTCCTTGTTTTTTTTTCCAAACAACCCTTTGAAAATATTACTAACCATTCACAGCCTACCAGCCTTACCAGATTCTGCCCAGGCCATAGACGGTCAAAGTCTGACCAACACTACTGATTCATGCCTTCTCATCTTCCTTAGTTTCGCCAGAGCCGCTGTAAGGTGATAAAAAGAACACTAGCCCACAGAAGGAACTGCCGAGTATGGGTGGAGAGAGAGGAGGACTGAGAGGGCAGCCTTGGAGGCGTGGCGGGGCTGCGCAGACACAGGGGCCAGGATGCGGCAAGGCGGGCTCCCAGGGTTTCGTCTCACAGTGAAATGAGATGACCACTCACCAAGGCAGGGAGACAAAAGAAGTCCAGCGGGGAGGGCAGTTCTGAGTCAACAAACTGAATATGAGATTCCTACGAGACACCGTTGTGAGTGGAGAGCTGGGAACTACTTGGAAGAAAGTCAATAAAACTGGAGCCATCTCCACACACTTCTTTCTCCTTGTCTGTAGTGCAAACCACAGTCATCAGGGTACAGAATCCACCCACAATGCAGGAGACATGGGTTTACACTGAAGATTCCCCTGGAGGAAGAAACAGCAACCTGCTCCAGTATTCTTGCCTGGAAAACTCCATGGACGGAGGAATCTGGCAGGCTACAGTCTGGGGGGCCATGAAAGAGTTGGGCACGACTGAGCGTGCACAGGCACGCTCAGTTAGCAGTGCAACCACTGAAGAGATGAGAAGAAGCAGTGTGGTGTGCCGGTCCAGCCTGCACAACCAGCTTCAGCATCTGCGCTCCTCCCTTCACTCACACACCTAGAACCAGACGGCCTGTCTCCAACGCCGCCTCACGAATCGACCCTTTCTCTCCACAACCTGCAGTGTTCCTGAAACAGTTTTTAAATGTGTTGTTAAGAAGTCCTTCTGATCATTCGTCTAAAACCTCCTGAGGCAAAGAAAATCATAGGAATCATGTGAATGTTGATTTCGATTTTCCACACTCTTGGTGTTAAATCTCTGGGAGACCAGTGCTTAAGATTCTGCTTACACTGCAGGAGACACAGGTTCTAGCTCTGGTTGGGGAACTATGATCCTGCACGCTGAGCAGTCAAAAAAAAAAAAAAAAGCTTAAAAAAAAAAAATATATATATATAAATTCTGCTAACACTTGGTAGCATACTAATCATTAAAAGTCAATTTTTAATTAATTATGATTCTGTACATATGTACATATTTCAAAGTTTCCTTTGATACTACAAATATAGATATGGCACTTTTTATTCACAAAATTACAGGGTGATTCTCTCAGTGTCGATACGCTACGTAGATGTTATACATCTGCATCAAAGCTGGCAAAAAAAACTCAAATTTTGAGAATTTGCTACTCTACAGTCACATGGATTTATATTGAAATGAAGAATCAGGGTAACACCACCAGGGCAAATTTTCAAAGCTCTAACTCCTCGACATTCTATCACCACCTACAAGTCAGTTTCTACCTTTTTCAGTGGCTGACTTTGTTAGTGCAGACTCTGCTCTGGGGCTCACGTGTTCCTGCCACACAGCCGCCCGGCATCACACAAAACCAGTGACAGCAGTGCTTGCCCTGAATCCACAGACAGCAGTAACACAACTCAGCATCACAGAAGCTTCCCCCAGAAAGGCGACCCCAGCAGGGCAAGGAGCGCCTTTCAACACTGAAAATGTTCTAACACAACTAATGTAATTGCTATCATTTAGATAATGACACTTTTTTGTTTTTTGGAACCTCCTAGTTGCCCATTTGTTCCTGTAGACATTACCATGACGTGTTTACTCTGTAGGAAAAACCAGACAATCGCTTGTAGGAAGCGTGCAAAGGTGCTCTTATTAGCAACAGTTTCTCCTGCGGGTCCGTCTTCTGTACGGAAGGGCCCCAGGTAGACGGCGCTGAACACCACTCAGCAGGACCGGGGCTGGCCAAAGGCCCCTTCACCCTGTGCGCTTCACACTGGAGCCCGCGAGGACCCTGGTCCCAGTGCTCAAGACGCTCCTGCCCCAGCCAGACCTCCCTGTCCCCTCCAGCTCACTCACACCCTCTTCTACAGTGAGCGCCTAAGATGAGGAAGGCGTGGGAGGCCGGGGACCAAGACCGGGAAGGCAAAGACAGGCAGGCCTGCGTCCCGTCCTCTTTCCTTTAAGCAACTCTTGAATCGACAAAACAAAAAGGAAACTACAGAGCAGGAAGGATTCTCCTCCCAACAGTTCAGCTGCCTCTGGCTACGAAACCTCCAGACAAAGCCCAGGAATGCCCTTCAGTCTTCTAAACGCCCCTCAGGTTCAGTACCTGGATTCCATTCTGCACAGAAAAATGTGGAGACTCTAGCAGAGGGGAATAACCCAGGGGCAGGTTCCAAAGTTCTTCCAAGACCCAACCCCTCCCCTAGGACGGTGGTCTATTTCAGGGGACTTCAGTAAACTAGGTCCCAGAGCTTCCAAAGCCCTGGTGAAGCCTGCAGGAACTCTTGGACAAGAAGAATGTTGGTTTCAGAAGCATCGTTTTGAACAAGCAAAATTCAAAACTTCACAGTTCACATTTCTTGATCAGAAAGGAAGCTCAATGATTCCAACCATGAAGAAAACTAATTTAGAAAAGGCAAAAGGACTGATTTGTCGGCTGGCTGAAAAAGTACCTTCGCGGGGAGTAAACATCAAATATTAGGTCAGTCGGTGACCAAAGAACTTTTTCCAGTCTCGAACTCACAAGACCCGGAAAGCACACCAATGAGGCAGAAGCGCCTGTTTCTGCTCAGCTTCTGGGTCACACAGGCCAGCGTGCCGCCATCGCTGCGCCGCATCTGAGCTCCTCTGTGCTATCAGCTCCCACTGGCAGCAACCACTGCGTTTACACCACATGTGCCCGGTTCCCAAAAGCACCTATTTCTTGGACCTCAGATTCTGCAGATTGCGAGGTGTGAAAACTTCCTCTGCCACCCACGTCGTTTTAACCGAGATGAGGCCAGGAAGGGACAGCCCGTCTCAAAGCATACCGAATTAGGAGATCGGCTTACGCAAGACGACCTGCCCGCTTTAAAGAAGCGTTGCGACCTCTGCTGTGGCCGTAATGCCTGCAGTGATGAGGCTTCACAGTTACTTTATTTGGTAAAACCTCAAGGCTGTCTTTTGCTATGGGCACCATTTCCCACGGACAGCTAATAAGAAATCAGTCATGTTACTGCAGGAGACACGTCTACGTAAGCAGACATTTGAGAGAGGAATACATGGCAGCACGCCTGGACCTCCCCGCAACACACCCCTCACTCACGTGCCTTCCCTCCGACACCCGTCGGACACGGCGGGCTACCCCCACACCGACGAGTGCTCCTCGGTGGCTTCTGGCTGTCCAAGCTCTCCCGGTCCTTCTCCTCCTTCTCTCAACAGTTCGTAACAACATGGACCATTTTTGATAATAGAGCAGGGAAGTTATTTTTATATTGAGAGCTTATTCACTTATTTCAAAGATTCAATGCTTGCTCGAATCATTCACATTTTTTAAAATGGGGATATAAGTGCTTTACAATGCTGTGTTAGTTTCTGCTGTACAGGAGCGTGAATCAGGCGTAAGCATACAGACACCCCCTCCTTCCTAAACCTTCCTGCTACCCCTCATCCCACCCCTCTAGGTCATCACAGAGCATCAAGCTGAGCCATACAGCGGCTTCCCACTAACTATATATATGCCAATGCTAATCTCTCAATTTGTCCCCACCCTTCACCTCCCTGTGACTTCCCAGGTGGTGCAGTGGTAAAGAATATGCCTGCCAAGGCCAGAGACATGGGTTCGATCCCTGGGTTGGGAAGATCCCCTGGAGGAGGAAATGGCAACCCACTCCAGTATTCTTGCCTGGAGAACCCATGGACAGAGAAGCCTGGAAGGCTACAGTCCATGAGGTTGCAAAGAGTCAGATACAATTGAGCAGCTGAGACACACACACACAAATGGGGCCACACATCCATCCCTCATGTCTGCATCTCAATTCCTGCCCTGCAAATAGGGTCATCTGTACCATTTTTCTAGATTCCACATACACACATTAATAATCGGTATTTGTTTTTCTCTTTCTGACTTAGTTCACTCTGTATGACAGCCTCTAGGTCCTTCACTGCAACACTGTTAACAACAGCCAGGACATGGAAGCAACCTAGATGTCTACTGAAAGACAAACAGATAAGGAAGACGTGGTACATACATACAAAGGAGTATTACTCAGCCATAAAAAGCAATGAAATTGGTTCATTTGTAGAGACTCACGACATCGTTCTCAGGATGGCCTTTAGAGCCAGGCTGAGTTAAAATTACAATGCAACCTTCTTGGGGAGCAGTGTTCCCCAAGGAGGGTCATCTACTCCCTTCATCAGACTGCCTCTGGCTAACTGTGGCTGAAATTCAAGTTCACCTTCAAAACAAAAATTGACCAAAATGAGAATATTAAGATAATAAGATATTAAGATAAATGTACTGTAGAGGCTGAAGGCAAATTCTAAAAGTCTTGAAAATACTCTGAACAATGGTAACGCTAAAAGCCGTATAAACACTCCCAAAGCAAGCTCCACTCCTGTTCCTGCCCAGGCGATCCCCCAGACTCTATCTTTAAATTGGCACTTTTTATGCTGTGTTCTCAGTGCTGCTCTCTATCACCAAATCTACTTGACCCATGTTTTCCAGAATCTGTTATTAATTCCAAAGTCCCACCAGGGTCAGAAGTTCAACTTAAAATTTCTATTGTTTAAATCCTTATTCTGCCATCCCAGCGGTTATATTCTTCTCCTTGGCTAAAAATCAATCAATCCATCAGACAATCAGCTTAGATCTTACAGAAAGAAGGACGAAGTGGAGGTGAAGGGATCGTCTTACGGACACCATCACAGGCAGGGGCGGGGCTTCTGAACCCGAGGCTCAGAGAGCACAGACGGATCCTGCAGCGCCTGGCAGCGAGCAACCCGAGCAACCCGTCGGTCAGACTCCGCCTGTCTGCTGCCTTTATCCTCCATCTCCCACCCTTCATTTCCTTTATCAAGGCTTACTCACTCACCACCACCCAAAGTGCTCCCTAAGCCCAGCACCCGAAAGCGGTTTCTCCTTCCACTAAGCCCAAGGCGTTTCACGCCCAGACACTGTGGCTCTGATCACACGGGGACTTAGAACCCAGAGTAGCACACTTCCTGCAGAAACTTCCTTCTCTTGATCAATGGTCGCCAAGGACCAAACTGCATTCCCACCACCGGAGGATTCAGGAAGCCCTAAGCTCGAAATGACTCTAGCTGGAGGTGATTAAGGGTAAATGAGTCGACATGTATGTACGTTATGTGTATGAAAGTGTGTTAGTCACTCCGTCGTGTCCAACTCTTTGTGATCCCATGGACTGTAGGCGGCCAGGCTCTGTCCATGGAATTCTCCAGGCAAGAATACTGGACCGGGTCGCCAGTGCCTCCTCCACAGGATCATCCTGACCCAGGGACTGAACCCAGGTCTCCTGTACTGCAGGCAGATTCTTCATCATCTGAGTCACCAGGGAAGAGCCTGGCTTAGAATGTGTCCATCATAGAATGTCTGCCCCATTCCAACCGGAAGGTTTTGACATCTCTCAGTCTGCTTTTCAGATTGCAGGATTTCCACTACCTGTCCTCTTCCTTGCCTCCGCGCCAGGATAATAGATGCTGCTTTCTGACAGATCCTTTCCTTTGTCTCAATACAGAATTTTTCAGGGGCCGATCTACTGAGCTCAGCCTAGGAGCTGAGGCCAACATCTGAGTCTCCTCAGCACACAAGTTTGAGAGAAGTCTTAGCAACATGGGAGGGCCCTAATCAGACAGGTGGCCCTGCTAAGAATGGGAAAAAACAGCAGCTGAATCGGCCAGCACCTTGATCTCAGGCTGCCAGTCTTCCAAACTGCGAGAAAATAAACGTTTATTGTTTAAGCCACCCAGTCTAGAGAATGTTATTATGGCAACCCAAGAGGATGGAGATAGGATTTGGTAACAGAAGTTGTCAATTCTGGCTGCATCTAACAACCACACCTGATGTCTAGGCCCCACTCCAGACCAGTTAAATCAGACATGCTGGGTAACATCCAGGAACTGGTATTTTTAAAAGCTTCCCCAATAATTATATTAGATTCTAGATTAAGAACCACTGCATGAAATACAACTATAATGAGGTCTGAGACCACATCTCGTTAACCTCCATAATTCCCTCCTACTCCTAGTATATGGTAAAAATTCAGTAAACTATGTAATAAATGACACGTATGTATAAAATTTCCATATTTGATAATCATTATACTAACAAATAGTTGAAAAAATATATTTATTCATGTGATATTCATTCTGTTAAGAAACATTTATTAGGTGCCCACTATCTACCAATTATCAGGCTGGGGATTGCAGATACATTGATGTGCCCTGTTCTGCAACATAAACATTTAAAATCGTCTTTCAATTAGTCATGCTTAGGGCTTCCCTGGTGGCCCAGATGGTAAAAAAGCCTGCAATACAGGTGACCCAGGTCCAATCCCTAAGTCAGGAAGATCCTCTGGAGAAGGAAATCACTACCCTTTTGCCTGGAAAATTATTCTTGCCTGGAGAATCCCATGGACAGAGGAGCCTGGCGTGCCACAGTCCATGGGGTCACAAAGAGTCGGACACAACTGAGTGACGAACACACAGTTAATTAAAATATGGAAAACCAGTAAGAGTTCTCCAGCAAAAACACAGCACAGGATTGTTCTTAAAAATGTTTTCCCTCAATCTCTTTACTTAAAAATGTAAAAGTGTAAAAGGAGCTGGCTGATGCAGGGATAAGGTTAACTTAGGAATCAATGTTTTCATTTGGGCACATTTTGTGTGGCCCACTTATATCAAGTCTAGGAGATTTCTACAAATAAGGTAATAACACCCCTCAGTTCAGTTCAGTTGCTCAGTCGTGTCCAACTCTTTGCGACCCGATGGACTACAGCACGCCAGGCCTCCCTGTCCATCACCAACTCCCAAAGCTCGCTCAAACACATGTGCATCGAGTAGGTGATGCCATCCAACTATCTCTTCTCTGTCGCCCCCTTCTCCTCCTCTTTTCCAGCATCAGGGTCTTTTCCAGTGAGTCAGTTCTTCCCATCAGGTGGCCAAAGTATTGGAACTTCAGCTTGAGCATCAATAATGTACCTAGAGACAAATAACCATACTAATCCAGTCAATGAAACATGAGCTTTCTGTGCTGAGTCTAGAACCCCTTGAGACCACCTGCACAAGAAATTAAACACACACGAATTTAAGGCTTGAAGCAGCCTTAGCATCTGATACATCTTACTCTCCCTCCCTGTCATCCTCAAATCTCAGAATATGCCATTCAAAATTCCTGAAGGGCCTGAGGTTACTAGCAAAGTCTGAAACACCTCAGTCCTACTCATTCCCAAATTCAATTCGGGGCTGTTTGCATAACAGTGCAGAGCCTACTCGGGCTAGTGGAGAATCTCCTACCATCTAGGTGTAATTAACTGGCCCATCCTCTCCCTATGCTAATAAAGCTAAAGACACAGAACCAGATGAAAGACACTCTTCACCACAGAAGTGAATATTCCTTCACATCCGATCTTCCCTCATCTCTCAAATTATTTGATACATGTAGCTTTCATCTTATTTCTCAAAGAAAAAATCCTAGATCTAGAATGAAAGAAACTCCACACACTGGTTATTTGACATTTTGGTGGTTTTTAATATTCCATATATTAAAATAATTTTTTGTTAAAATATTAAAATAAAATAAAGACCGGAGGCAGTGACATCAAGGAAGGCCTTCTATGAAATTGATTTCAAAAAAGAGTAAGACTTAGACGTGAGGGTGGGACAGAAAGGGAAACATTCCAAAGAGAAGGAATAGCATGTCAAAGGCCTAGAGGCAAAAAGGGGAAAAAAGAGAGAGAGCGCGCACAATTTGGCATCTGTTATCCTACGGATAGAGGAGCCACTGTCCATGGGGTTGCCAAAGAGTCAGACACAACTTTGCAACTAAACAGCAAAGTATATCTTAGGCCAGTGTTACCTACACTTCTTTATCACAACCCCATGATACTCCTGGACACAGTACACACGTGTATTTTCATATATGCACAGGGGTCCTCCTTCCTACCTGACTTGCCCACCTGATTCACTGCACATACTAAAATTCCTAACAGTCTCAGATCAGTTATTTATAGGCTGAAACAACAAACTGGTTCCAAATCAGGAAAGGAGTAGATCAAGGCTGTATGTCACCCTGCTTATTTAACTTATATGCAGAGTATATCATGAGAAATGCTGGACTGGATGAAGCATAAGCTGGAATCAAGACTGCTGGAGAAATATCAATAACCTCAGATATGCAGATGACACCACTCTTATGCCAGAGAGCAAAGAAGAATCAAAGAGCCTCTCGATGAAAGTGAAAGAGGAGAGTGAAAAAGTTGGCTTAAAACTCAAGATTTAGAAAACTAAGATTGTGGCATCTGATCCTATCACTTCATGGCAAATAGATGGGGAAACAGTGGAAACAGTGACAGACTTTATTTTGGGGGGCTTCAAAATCACTGAAGATGGTGACTGCAGCCATGATTTTAAAAGATGCTTGCTCCTTGCAAGAAAAGTTATGACCAACCTAGACAGCTTATTAAAAAGCAGAGACATTACTTTGCCAACAAAGGTTCGTCTAGTCAGAGCCATGGCTTTTCCAGGAGTCATGTATGGATGTGAGAGTTGGACTATAAAGAAAGCTGAGCACTGAACAATTGCTGCTTTTGAACTGTGGTGTTGGAGAAGACTCTTGAGAGTCCCTTGGACTGCAAGGAGATCCAACCAATCCATCCTAAAGGAGATCAGTCCTGAATATTCATTGGAAGGACTGATGCTGAAGCTGAAACTCCAATACTTTGGCCACCTGATGCGAAGAACTGACTCATTGTAAAAGACCCTGATGCTGGGAAAGATTGAAGGTGGGAGGAGAAGGGGACGACAGAGGATGAGATGGTTGGATGGCATCACCGACTCAAAGGACATGAGTTTGAGTTACCTCCAGGAGTTGGTGATGGACAGGGAGGCCTGGCGTGCTGCAGTCCATGGGGTCGCAAAGACTCAGACATGACTGAGCGACTGAACGAAACTGAACTGCTGGTGTCTCTCCCTGTAGCCAAGACGGAGGAGAGAGAGAGCCTGCTCACCCAGCCTGCAACCTTCCCAGCACCCCACCTGGGCCGAGGGTGGTAGCACCTGGTATTTTTCCTTCTCCAGGCCCCTCTCCCTCCTCCTGCAGTGGGCAAAGGCTGACAGGGGGTCACAAAGCCGGATTCCTTTGCTTCGGAAGTTAGACAAGCCCCCATACTACACCCTTTCTCAGCCTCCTCCGTTCAGCTGCTACTCCCTTCTCTCTCCCAGAGGTCTGCACTCCAAGAATCAATCCCTGCACATGTAAAACTCACGTGATGCCCTGCTGCTGCTGCTAAGTGGCTCCAGTCGTGTCCGACTCTGTGCGACCCCACAGACGGCAGCCCACCAGGCTCCCCCGTCCCTGGGATTCTCCAGGCAAGAACACTGGAGTGGGTTGCCATTTCCTTCTCCAGTGTGTGAAAGTGAAGTCGCTCTTCGCGACCCCATGGACTGCAGCCTACCAGGCTCTTCCATCCATGGGATTTTCCTACATATTGTGCTCAAAGACCACCCAAATAAAGGAACCAGGGCTTGTCCAAAACAGGAGTAATCCTGTGGCTGGGCCGGGGAGGTCCTAGAGGGGCCAGGACTTTCTGTGTGAGAAGTGAAGGAAACGCTCAAAAAAAGATGGGAGCACGTCACAAGGACCCAGAAGCTGGTCTGAAGGAACTCTAGGTGGCCAAATCTGAGAAAATGTGAGCACTGAAATATTTAGTGACAAATGATAACACCATTGAGAAAACAAATTCCTGAATCCATGCCAATAATATCAATAAGAAACAAAGTGTTTCCTCGTTTAAAGCAAACTGTCAACAACTGTCTAAAGGAGAGATAACCATCTAAGTGGAAAGAATGTTGGAGGCAGAAAATCATTCTGCAACCATCACAGGAAAGACTGAATCCGGCAAAAATCATCAACAGAGGCTCCATCAAAACAAGTTTTCTGATGAGGAATGAACACCCACATAGCCGTCAGTGGTCTCCCCGCACCATGCCATGCTAAGTCACTTCAGTCGTGTCTGGCTCTGCGACCCCATGGACTGTCGCCCACCAGGCTCCTCTGTATGGGGATTCTCCAGGCAAGAAGACTGGAGTGGGTTGCCATGCCCTCCTCCAGGGGATCTTCCCAACCCGGGGATCGAACCCTTGTCTCCTGTGACTCCTGCACTGTAAGCAGATTCTTAACCACGGAGCCACTTGCAAAGCCCACAGAGTGCTTATTGATTTCAGGAGAGGAAGACACAGCAAAGACAACTGGCTGGGTGGTCAAAGTTAGAACCACCCACTAGCAACAGACCTCTCCGGTGCCTCCAGGTCTGACACCTCGATGCAGAGGGCTCAGCTGAGATCTCGATCACCATCTGATCAAAAGTCAGAGCGATGCACAACGAAGAGGAGTTCTACTGTCAGTCCCTTCCCTAAGCACTCACAGTGTCTCTCTGCTGTTCCTGGATGAAATCCAGCCCCCACAAATGGGTTTAAGAGCCATTTTGTGACCCACAGCCCTAACCCCGGGGCCTCCACACACGCACCGCTGTGGCCTCAAAGCTTCTCTCTCCCTTGTGCTCCCTGCTCATGCCAGGGCTTTTCAGTTTCGGAAGACAATTTCAGGTTGTTAAATTAATCAAATGAGGCAAACAAAAACAACGTATTTCGCAGTAGTGCAAACATGCTTTGACCTTAAAAATTTATAAAACGTGGAAGTCAGACATTTACCCCTGAACCATGAATATAATTTGTATCTAACAGGATACTGTAAAAACACAGAAGCAGTTACAAAATAAAAAAATTTCTAATCAACTACATTATAGTATTTTTTCTTTTTTTTACATATTAATCACACAATGCTCAGGAAAAAAACAGAAACAGATTCTCCCAACCTGTTTAGCTGTCTAACTCCAAGAGTGGCCTTTTCCAGTGACCGAGGGCTGGTATACCCACAGCCCATCTACCTCCATCTCCATGGGAACCACTGAAAGAACCCCTGCAACCTAAGTATTCCCAGAGTTGCCAAGATGCCATCCTCCCAGGATACATACACTCGAAACCTGTACTCATGGGATGTCATGAAATTCCTGACCCCACTTCCCACCCTGAGCCTGCTCACTACCCATTCCTCCCAAGTAGGTTTCTGGAAGAAAACACCCTCGGAGGGAGCCACAAAAGGCCACGCATGCGCTTAAAGAAACATCACCTGTGCTACCCGCTGCGGAGCGGGCAACAGATGGGAAGGGAAACCCCCTACCCAGCTCAAAAGGGAAAGAGTAGAAGAACAATGGGGCAGAAAGAACTCTTCTCCTAGTTATTAGGAAAAGTAAGAAACTTCTCAGACCCAGGTTCCTGCGAGTCGTCACCTGGGACGAATTATGTCAGATGACTTCTCTGAACTCTGGAAGCAGCGAAGGCTTCACGGGTGTCCTTTCAGGACAGCATTGGGCTGGGCTTCCCGTGACTGGGCTAGTTTACAACTTGTTACAACTAGTTACAAAAAGTTTACAACTTGATACGGGCAGAGGTTAAATTCTAGAACTCTGTCCAATCGAGACAGAAATAATTTCTAACCAGTGGAAAGATAACCCCCCAAGTAACAGTTCATAGCCCTACTGAAATTAATCAGCTTTTACCTAAGCCAACTATCTATGACATTTTCTATGTATCTACCATTTCAACATTTTTCGAGTAGTTTTTACATTTTACTGGTTCCCTCACTACTGAGTTGGAGAAAATCTTTAACAAGTATCCACTTTGTATTACCGTAAGTAAGCATTTTATCTTTCTGGAAATCCTACTTTAACAAGTACCACTTAAGCTACAGTCCATCCGGTCAGGCATCACTAAGCACACACATCCTCAGAAAACAGATTGTGCTGTTCGTGTGCATGGCTTGTAATCTACATAAATGGTGTTGTGCTATAGATTTGATTTGGTGATTTCCCTTTTTGCTCAATACAATGTTTATAAGATCTTAAAAAAAAAAAAGAGTGTCACTTGTAACACCGTTTCTACAGATGATCAATAAACAACCTCTAAAATTTCAATCACCTCAGTTTGACTGGATTTTTAAATATATACAGTACATACAATATACATACTGTATACTTCAACTTCTTAAGTCCTTTCATAGGAGAATGACCTATACTGTGTATTTCTTGAGTCATTACTGCGTTATCAAAGGTCCTACTTAGGGCTAAAGATGCAAGGCAAACTTCCCTGGCTGCTAAGAAAACAAAGCTGAAGGTCAAGTCAATAAGCCCGGGTGAGTACAGAGCCCTGGCAATCCTCTGCAGGTTAGAACTCCCCGTGGACTATTTTAAATCACCAGAGGCTTGGGCAGAGTAAACATCTGCTAGTGCAAACGGCTACCAGTATTTTTTTTTAAATTTCCCTCTCTCCTCAGTCACCTTCTCTGAGTGTTTTGCACTCTCTAGCTTTTTCTCTCTGCATTCAAATAGTAAGAGAAAATAGTGGACAGAATTATGGCTGATAAGCTTCAGAGAGTGTTATTACCTCAACGTTAACAAAAAGGGAAATTGCTTAAATAAAACTACATTTAAGAGTAAGTATGCATTTTTGGGTTCAGAGTTCTTTGAGAAAAATGGACCCTACAAAGTTAGTTTAAAGGCTGCTGCCAAATGCAGATCAAACTTGTATAAAGATTTTTAAAAATCTAACATAAACCAATGGGAAAATAGATGTTCCTACATCATTTGGCATACTACTCATTTAGCAAGAAACATACCACTGTGTACTGTAAGAAGCAAAACAAATATCAAAACATGACGCTATGTTTCAATCTATGAACCAAACACAAATTAACTTTAAAAGAGCGTACCTCACTATATTTGTATTCTGGAGTCTAAACAAAGAAAATTTTCAAAAACAGTCCTACTAGCTGAGTCCGCTCTCTTTCCATTCTAATCTTGCTTCCGAGCCTGCTCTTGTCTGAGTTTCCAATGGTTAGCGTGTTGTTAGATCTGACCATCACCAGTTATCCAGTTGCAGAGCCTAGGAATTCCGTGTCTCCCTTTTGCTCAATGAAACAGCGAGTCCTGTCAATTTCTCCTCCCAAACATCTTCTGAAGCTTTGTATTTCTCCCTATTTTTTCCCTAATACTGTCCCAGGCCAACATATACCAACACATTTGGCCTGAACCTCTGCCAGTGTGTCTTAACCTTCCACTCCTGGCCCCTCTACAAGGCTACCAGAGCGGTAAAGGTATGCCGTCTTTAAAAGCCTCCACAGGTTTTTGTTAACATCAAGAAAAGTCCAAACGCGCGCTTATCAGGGCCTTTCGGCACTGCAACATGTAGGTTCTATCTACTTTCCCAGCACCTCCTCCATGCTCCGGACCGCAATCCAACCCAAGAGTTGAAGTACTTGCACCTCGGAGCGCCTAGCACACCGGTTCCTTCCCTCTTTCCAGGACAGCTTCCGCTCTGAAGATGCCAACTCACACGAACCTGCCACCTAAAGTGGTCCTCTCTTTACCATCTACCTCTGACACCGCTTGTCTTCCTTATAACGTTTACCACTATCTGTAAAAGTTCGTGGGGGGGGGGGGGGTGGGGGGGTGATGTCTTTTCTTGCACCCCTAGAATACAAGCTCTAGACAGAGTAAGGGTCTTTCTGTCCTATAGACCAGTTTCCCAGGGCCTAGAAGAGACCGTGAATCCGCAACAAGTATCTGTTTACTCCATGAGGCCTGGGCATAGGGGTCTCTGAGTCCCCAGCCACGAGACTCGTCCACTTCTTTCTCCTCGGGCCTACAGAGGCTGTCTCCCTTCTGGCTCTCCAAAGGCTGGAAGCCAGTCCTCCTCCCAACGCGCCTTGAGTATAATATTGATACGAAGGGCATGTCCCAAAGCCCCTCAGCGTTCCCCGCCGTGCAGCGAGCATCCTCGCGCTGGGTACCGCGAAGTCACGGGGAGCGACCGGCTCTCTGGGGACACTTTCCAGCGGAACGACCCCCGTCCCGGTCAGTGCGTTCGAGTCGGACCGCAGCTACTGAAAGGAGCCTGTGACCCCAAGGGCCCAAAGAGAAAGGCGGCGAGGCGGCAGGCGCTAGGAAGGCGAACGCCCGCACGCGTCGGACCGCCGCCCCCGCCCCAGCGCCGGGCGCCCGCGGGCCGGGACGCGGGAGGGCGGGGCGGCCTCGGCGTCGCGCCTCCCAGCCCGCCCCGCCCCCTGCACGCCCCCCGGGCTCCGCGCCCCCGCCTCCCGCGCCTTACCTGCGGGGTCGAGCGCCATGTCCACGCGCGGGAGGCGGCAGCCGCGCGGCCGCCCGCGAGAGTGGGTGGGGCGGGGCCGGACGGGAGGCGGGGCGGGGCGGCCCACGGGGGCGAGAGGAGGAGCGCGGCGCCGGGCGCAAAGCGCGGCGGCTGCGACGCCTCTTACTTCCCGGCCGCGACTTCCGCCGCCCGCCGCGCCTGCGCACTCCCGACCCGTCCCTAGCCGCGTGACCCGAGCGGAGGGACTCGCCCCGGGGAAGCCCCGGGAGAGGGCGTGGCCGCCTGGACCCCGCAGGCGCGCCGGGCGCGAGCTTGTGCGCCCGCTGCCCGACTGGGTCCGTGAGGTTGCGGGCGCGGGTCCACACCCCCGGGCGACTCCATTCAATCCCAAGCCTCTCTCTGCGTTCCTGCCTTCGAACCTGAGAAGCCAGCCTGCTCCTTTGTTTGCACTTCGTTACCGTTCGTTCGTTCAGAAGTGTCTGTGTCAGGCCTGCCAGGTTCTAGCCTTGGTTCTGAATACTAGGGGGAAATAACTGGATAAAAATGAAATCTCTAATTCTGAAAAAGCACAGTGTTGGTGAAGAAGCCGGTGAGAGCAGTGCGCTGCTAAATGCGGCGAGCAGTTCTTCCAGGCGGTGCAGCAACTTTCTACTATATGCAGCATCTTTCTCCCGTCCCGCCCCCATCGGAAGCCTGTGCCTCTCCTGGAGGTTACAAGTAGGAAATGGGCGCAAGGGGCACTTCTGTCCTGTGAAATGATACCCTTGGATGATGCTACAAATCCCCACTCTGTCGATTGAAGCTGTTAAGTGTGTGAGAAAAATGAAGGAAGGTGATAGCCACCGTCCTCAAGAACCCCAATTGCCCCCTTCCCAGTAAAAACTTTCGCGGTAGCAATGATGCCCATACCCATTCACCAAGCAGCCTTCAGAAAGGCCCCCTTCTTATGCTTACGTGTAACTAGCTCCAGCCCCAGAAGGTGCGGAGGGGGACAGATGGGACAGATGTTGGAAAAACAAGGAGCAGCTGCTGCTTCCCTGTGAGGGATTTAAGGCTTTCAAAAAAAAACGATTCCCTCCCCACCTACCTGCAGGCCTCCTCCCCTGCTGCTGCTTCCGCCTGGTCAGTTGGCAGAGAAGCTGACGCGGTGGAACAGGGCTGGGAAAGTGGGTCTCAGCTCAGCAGGTCTTCCGTTTAAGGGCCTATTTGGGCATAACGGTCCTTATCACAGCTGCAGGGTGAGGTGCCAAGCTGGAGAATTACTGTTTCACTCAGCCAGGCAGGAAATCGGGCCCTGTTCCCTGTATGTTTTATAAGTGTGTTTTAAAACACACCAAATTCATTCTAGAGGGGAAGGATTTAATTTAGGAAGTAAATATTTTTGAGGAGATGAGGTGGGGTAAAAAAAATATGAGTCAGTCACACACGTCAGTACTTGAACGAAAAATTCCTTATATATAAAAAAAGAAAAGCATTCTGGTAAAGGGGGAACCTTGGAGAGCATTAGTCAGAGACTTGTAGGTACTGTCACCCGAATCCTGTTTCATGACCTATTCGCTTTCTAGGTTGGCTAAGTCCCAACGTTTCTCCGGACTTTTGTTTCTAATTTGCAAAGTTGTTGTGAGAAATAAATATACCATCTAACACTCTTTCAGTCATTCGTGTACCACTGCCATAGTTTTTGCCATATCTATCACTTGAACCATTTTAAATTTTTTATTTAAATAAACTGAATTTGAAAAATACCTTAAATGGACACTCCCTACTTTAGCCTTATCCTAAGCAAGAACAGTGTCAAACTTTATTTTGGGGGGCTCCAAAATCACTACAGATGGTGATTGCAGCCATGACATTAAAAGACGCTTACTCCTTGGAAGGAAAGTTATGACCAACCTAGATAGCATATTGAAAAGCAGAGATGTTATACTTTGCCAACAAAGGTCCATCTAGTCAAGGCTATGGTTTTTCCAGTGGTCATGTGTGGATGTGAGAGTTGGACTGTGAAGAAGGCTGATCGCCGAAGAATTGATGCTTTTGAACTGTGTTGGAGAAGACTCTTGAGAGTCCCTTGGACTGCAAGGAGATCCAACCAGTCCATTCTAAAGGAGATCAGTCCTGGGTGTTCATTGGCAGGACTGATGCTGAAGCTGAAACTCCAGTACTTTGGCCACCTCATGCGAAGAGTTGACTCATAAAAGACTCTGATGCTGGGAGGGATTGGGGGCAGGAGGAGAAGGGGACGACAGAGGATGAGATGGCTGGATGGCATCACCAACTCAATGGACATGAGTTTGAGTGAACTCCGGGAGTTGGTGATGGACAGGGAGGCCTGGGGTGCTGCAATTCATGGGTTCGCAAAGAGTCGGACACAACTGAGTGACTGAACTGAACTGAACTGAAGCAAGAATATCTGTAAAATCATGGTTTTTGTGTGCCCCATAAAACAGTGTATGGTCAGGCCACAAAAAAATAACTGTTCTTTTGCTCTGTACATCCCCTGCCCAACCAGAACCAGCTTCACCTGCTGCTACTCTGGCTTTCCTATGTACTCGCTCCTGCCCCAGCTTGTAATTGTTCTAATCCAGGGAATGGTGAGGGGCATGCCCTTCTGCTAGTTTCCATGGTAACCAAGAGCCAGCTTGACATCCATTATTTCTAGAACTGACAATATCCCCCTGTCTCTGGGGAGTGAAGACTGCCACCACATCCTGCCCACTGTCGACAGTAGGACATTGGTCCAGGGCCCTTTTTCAGACGTGTAAGATCCCCCTGTCCATTAAACCATTGAAGTCTCTGTTGCCAACTCCAGGCTCTTTCTTAGGTCTTAAAGCTGGACAATATAAGGCTTGTAGGACTTCCCTGGTGGCTCAGACAGTAAAGTGTCTGCCTACAATGCGGGAGACCCGGGTTCAATAGCTGGGTCAGGAAGATCTCCTGGAGAAGGAAATGGTAACCCACTCCAGTATTCTTGCCTGGAAAATCCCATGGACGGAGAAGCCTGGTGGGCTACAGTCCATGGAGTCACAAAGAGTCAGACATGACTGTGAGTGACTTTAAAAAAAACAAACAGACAGGCAGCTGGACCTTTGCACTATGAGAAGTGCTGGCAAGAACAGCACCTCACTGCCTGGTACCAGACAGTATATTCCATCTCCTCCCTCAAATGAAACTAGGTCGTTTGGGGACAAAGTCTTTACAATCTGCCTGGGAAAGAGAAGTCATTTTTTTTTTAAGTTAAATCATAGAAATGTAATTGGCAATTCAAAACAGAGAAATTTTGTAAGCGATTACACAATGAACACACAATTTGGGGCTGAGGGGCTCACTGCCCCAGGAGTAAAAGAGGGAGGAGGGCCCATCGTCCTGGGAATGAGCTGCAGCTGTCATCCCCAGTGATCACTGGGGTTCAGACATCAGACCCTAACGGCCCCACGGTTGCTGTCACCAAGGACTGAGTGTCGGGGTGGTTAGGAAAGATGTCAAAGATGAGGATAAATTAAGGTTGACTTTGAAAGATGGGTAGTACAGGCAAGCAGAGAGGAAGGCTTGTCATGCTAAGAGAAGAAGGAGCAGACACCTCTGGGGTTCGAGATGGTCTTGAAGGACAGTGTGACGTGGGAAAGAGGGGGAAGGGAGAGACACGCAGGAGCAGAAGCGCAGGGATGCTCATGACCGCACTGTGGGCATGGGGATGGGCGATGCCTGAAACCACCTCGGTGAATGTGGGGAAGCAAGGATGGTTATAAATAAGACTGGCAAAAAAAAAAAAAAAACAGGTTCCCAAAGCCTTAAGCATTAGTCTGAGGGGTGCTGAATGTGTTGCTATAAGCAGCTGAAGGCTAACAAGTACAATAGAAAATGGCATTGTGGTCAAAGTAATGTTTTTCAAAGATTTTCTGTAGGACAGATTTAGAGAGCCAAGAGGTAAGCAGAAGAGTCAGGAGGCTATTGCAACTATTGAGGCAGAATCAGATGATAACTGAAACTGGAATATGTGAAATGTACCAAGAAAGGGTGAGTCAGAGTAATTATAAAGAGAGGACCTAGACTTCCCATTGTATTTAACACAAAGGAGTCAAGAAGGATTTCTAGGTGTGTACGGACCAGTGAGACAGTCATGATGATTTATGCTTCAAGTGATCTGCCCTTGACCCTCATTTCTAGGGAGCAGTACTGAGACAGAGAGGAAGTTAGGAGGAAGATGGAGGACCCCAGGGAGCAAAGACAGGCTGGCCCACGACAGAGCATGTGAGATGTGTAGTATGTAGACAGAATGCGTGTGTAGGTATGTTATGCATATATTTATTTGGGGTTTTGGGTGTTTTTTTGGCTGTGCTGAGTCTTTTTGCTACGCAAGCTTTCTCTAGTTGCAGCGAGTAGGGACTGCTCTCTTGGTTGTGCAGGGCCTTCTCATCGCGTGGCTTCTCTTGTTGCAGAGCACAGGCTCTGTGGTGGGCGGGCTCAGGGGTTGTGGCACCGGGGCTTGGTTGCCCCACAGTATACGGAGTCCTCCACGTTCCAGGGATCGAACCCACGTCCCCTGTGTTGGCAGGCAGATCCTTAACCACTGGACCACCAGGGAAGCCCCCATATGCTTGTTTTTCGGTCTAGTATCCAAAGAATGTGCAAATGTAAAGAAATATTTTGTTTGTCAAGTCAGTTCTCACTGGATCTAGCATTCATTTTTGCTCAGTTGATATCCCATTATTTTTTGAAATTGAAATGCTTAGTCAGTCCCAGCTTGCTTCTACCTCTGTCTAGCATTGAAATTAAATACTCTACCTTTTTTGTGTGTGTGATTTACTTTTTATTGAAGTAGAGTTGATTTACAATGTGTTGATTTCTGCTGTACAGTGAAGTGATTCAGTTATACATATATATGCATATTTTCTTTATTTGTATTCTTTTCCATTATGATTTATCATAGGATATTGAATATAGTTTCCTGTGCTATATAATGGCTTACCTGGTGGCTCAAATGGTAAAGAATCTGCCTGCAAAGCAGTAGACCCAGGTTCAATCCCTGGGGCGGGAAGATTGCCTGGAGAAGGGAATGGCAACCTACTCTAGTATTCTTGCCCGGAGAATCCCATGGACGGATACAGCAGGACCTTGCTGTGTATCCACCCTATGTATAATAGTTCTAATTTGCTAACCCCAGCCTCCCACTCTATTCCTCCCCCAACCCTCTCCCTCTTGGCAACCACAAGCCTGTTCTTTCTGTGAGTCTGTTCTGTTTTGTAGATATGTTTGTTTGTGTCGTATTTTAGACTCCACATATTAGTGATATCGTGTGACATTCTGACTTGCTTCGCTTAATATGATAATCTATCTCTTGGTCCATCCATGTGGCTGCAAATGGCATTATGTGTTTTGAATGGCTGAGTAATATTCCACTGTGTATACGTGCCACATCTTTTTCCATTCATCTGCTGATGGACATTTAGGTTGTTTCCATGAAAGACCGTACCTTTAATCCACCTGTGGCTCTGCTCTGCCCAGTCTTTGTACCAACAACAATTAAATTCAGAGGAATATTAACAGCCCCACCCCTACCAGTAGATGGACTTTGGAACCACTTCTTGGCTAGAAGCCCTGCCTGCTTTCTGAACTGTGATTTAGCCCCCGGTGCTCATGGCTGTGCCTTCTGTGATTTAAATGGCCTGAAGTCCAGGATGACATCTGTGCTTGTTTGCTAGGGTTGCCATTACAAAGTACCACATGCGGGGTGGCTTAAACCACAGACACTTGTATTCTTACAACTGGAAGCAAGAAGTGCAGGATCAGCATCCCAGGTTTCAACCTTTTTTATTGTCCAGCTCTCACATCCATACATGACTACTGGAAAAACCATAGCTTTGACCATACAGACCTTTGTCAACCAAGCAATGTCTCTGCTTTTTAATACGCTCTCTAGGTTTGTTATACCTTTTCTTCCAAGGAGCAAGCGTCTTTTAATTTGATCGCTGCAGTCACCATCCACAGTGATTTTGGAGCCCCCCAAAATAAAGTCTGTCGCTGTTTCCACTGTTTCCCCATCTATTTGCCATGCAGTGATGTGACTGGATGCCATTATCTTCATTTTTTGAATGCTGAGTTTTAAGCCTGTTTTTTCACACTCCTCTTTCACTTTCATCAAGAGGCTCTTTAGTTCCTCTTCACTTTCTGCCATAAGGGTGGTGTCATCTGCATATCTGAGGTTATTGATATTTCTCCTGGAAATCTTGATTCCAGCTTGTGTTTCTTCCAGCCCAGCGTTTCTTATAATGTATTCTGCACATAAGTTAAATAAGCAGGGTGATAATATACAGCTTTGTCTATTTCCTTCCCAATTTGGAACCAGTCCGTTGTTCCATGTCCAGTTCTAACTGTTGCTTCTTGATCTGCATACAGGTTTCACAGGAGGTGGTTAAGGTGCTATTCCCATCTCTGAGAATCTTCCACAGTTTGTTGTAATCTACACAGTCAATGAAGCAGAAGTAGATGTTTTACTGGAATTCTTTAGCTTTTTCTATGATCCAGCAGATATTGGCAATATGATCTCTGGTTCCTCTGCCTTTTCTAAATCCAGCTTGTATATCTGGAAGTTCTCGGTTCACGTCCTATTGAAGTGTAACTTGAAGGGTTTTGAGCATTACTTTGCTAGCATGTGAAATGAGTGCAATTGTGCAGTAGTTTGGACATTCTTTGGCTTTGCCTTTCTTTGGGATTGGAATGAAAACTGACCTTTTCCAGTCCTGTGGCCACTGCTGAGTTTTCCAAATTTGCTGGCATATTGAGTGCAGCACTTTCACAGCATCATCTTTAGGATTTGAAATAGCTGAGCTAGAATTCCATCACCTCCCCTAGTTTTGTTTGTACTGATGCTTCTTAAGGCCCACTTGACTTCACATCCCAGGATGTCTGGCTCTAGGTGAGTAGAGCCCCCTTTACTTGGAACTAGCCCTCCAAGTCATATCAGAGCTCCTGTCCACCCCTCATCTTTGTGTTGTGTGTTCTGTTCAGTTGCTTCCGGTCATGACCGACTCTGCCGCTCGAGGGACTGTAGCCCACCAGGCTCCTCTGTCTGTGGAATTCTCCAGGCAAGAATATTGGAGTGGGTTGCCATGCCCTTCCTCCAGGGGATGTTCCCAAGCCACAGATCCAACCCATGTCTCCTGTGTCTCCTGCACTGCAGGAGGATTCTTTACCGCTGAGTCATCGGGAAACTTCATTGCCCATATCCAGTCGCTCACAATGTCCACTAAACAGATGTTTGTTTCTTCTAAACCACTCCGTTGCCATTCTCAGTCCAATGACAGAGACAATGACAATAGCTTTCCACCCAACTCTCTGCTGCCTGACCTTTCCCGCATCCTTCCATCCATCGACTCTCATCTATCTCACCAACAATGGCAATGTGATCATAAAGCTTGTCATATCAAATACCTCAGAGGTTCCCCATATAAATAAAACACTTTCCTTGAACAAGGCTCACAAAACTCTTTATAAACCAGTCCTAGATGCTGTATTATCGTATCTCAACCACTCCTGTACTCTGCAATTTCTGTCACATAAGCTTATTTGCAATAGTTTATTAAAGTATCTGTGAGACTTTTCTGTGCAATATCCCACAGTATATGTTGAACATAAACTTTTGAAACATTGTGGAAATAGTGTGTAGTAGACAAAGAGAGCCTTTGGAACTAAACAGAGCTGAACTCTAATCCCTTTCCCCTTCTCTTTTTAACTTTTTAAGAGGTACACCTTATATATAGAAAAGGGCACAGGTATTTGTGCAGATGAATGGCTTTTTAACATGTGTCCATGCTTTTGAACTACAGTCCAAGTCAAGATATAAAACACTTGTAGTCATCTAGAGGGTTCCCTGATAACCCTTCGTATCCAAACCCACCCCACAAAGGTAACTACTCTCATGACTTCTAGAGGATTTATTAGTTTTGCCTGCTTCTGAACTCTGTTGTTGTTGCTTAGTCACTAAGTCATGTCTGACTCTTTGAGACCCGTGGACTATAGACAGCCCACCAGGCTCCCCTGTCCATGGGATTTCCCAGGCAAGAATACTGGAGTGGGTTGCCATTTCCTTCTTCAGGGGATCTTCCTGACCAGGGATCAAACGCGTGTCTCCTGCATAACAGGCAGTTTCTTTACCAATTTAGCACCAGGGACACCCTTTTGAATTTTAATAAACAACATAATACAATGTGAAGTCTTTCATATCTGGCTCTTGTTCACCTTGAAAGCTGGGAGACTCATTCATATGCTGAAAAGACCTACCTGTCTCCCCTCCTACATCTAATCTCCATTTAATAAATAATTCTTCTCCTGAGTCTCAGTTTTCTCAGTAACACCATCTGCACATGACTGATGTGAACATTAGATGACCTGTATCAAATGTCACTGATGCTTTCTGGCACAAAGTAGGCTGTTCCCAAATTCTAGTGGTTGTTACTATGAAAAGTAGTTTTTTTTAAACTGTTCTTTATTATTGCACTATATTCTGGTTTTTGTTTATGTGTGTGTGTGTGTGTGTGTGTGTGTGTGTGTGTGTTTTGATAGAGTAGCTCAGAGCTACCCTGCCTTCCAGACTGAAAGCTAGGTAATGGTATGTTTAAATCAAGATTATGTGAAACACCCTTCAAAGGAGATTTAACAGTGTGCCCTATCACTTATCAGGTGAGAAAAAAAAGTGTGAAAAAATCACCTCTCACCTCTGCAGAAGGCTTTCTGTGTTTTATGTTTTGTTTTCAGTCCGTACTGTTTTTCAGGTGGCCTCCTATGAGACAGACCACAGTTTTCTCTGGGGTCAGAGACTCTTCTTCCTAAAAGAAATGATGATAATAAAGATCATAATAAAGATAATACTACAACTTGACTTACGCTGGAAATCTCTTACCTCGATCTCCCACAGATGCTATCCTCCTCCATAGAAATTTTTACAGGAGCTGACAAACTTGACAAACAAAAAAGAGTAGAGCTTTTTGTTGTCCCATGAACCTGAAATATCAGTGGCATCCTAGTTAGTTGCACTGGAAACATCTCTAGGATCCTTTGCTTATTTCCAAGGAATAAGCAGTGAGAACCTTAGTGACCTACACCAAATGTCTGTGCCTTGTTAGCCTTTCAGAGGCCAAACTTGCTGAATTCATTATCTGCTTCTCTCCCAAACTGGAGGACCTGCTATGTGCCATGTACTGTGCTGGATCCAGGGAAAACAAACAGAAAGAAGATGAAGTCCCTACCCTCAAGGAACTCTGAAGTCCAGAGGGAGAGAGACAAACACATAAACAAATTATTACAGTCCAACATGAGAGAAGATGATGTGGGAGCCTGCAGGAGAGAGAAATTAGTTTGAATTTTGAGGACTTTATGGCCCAGGCGGTAAATAATCTGCCTGCAATGTGGGAGACCCAGGTTTGATCCCTGGGTTAGGAAGATCCCCTGGAGAAGAAAACGGCAACCCACTCCAGTATTCTTGCCTGGAGAATCCCATGGACAGAGGAGCCTGATGGGCTACAGCCCATGGGGTGGCAAAGAGCTAGACACGACTGAGTAACTAACACTTTCACTTTCATGTCCTGACCTTAAGTAGGTCAGTGATGCTTTGCCCTGGGACATTTTAGATGTGGGTCTAATTCTATCAGTTTATTTTCTGAGGATGAAATTGTAAGATGCACAATGTAGACATCATTAAAAGACGTCTACAAGTTTTCTATCATGCAGAGAAAAAGTGATGTCTCTTCAGCCAATGAGATATTCGAGAATAAGAAGGTCCAGGTGGACTGGAACTTCTGGTTAGTTTCATTGAGGTTCAGCTCTATTCCTGCCTTTCTGGGGCCTCACTCTTCTTTGAGTCACCAAAGTCTCATGTATGGGGCATGTCTGGTGTCCCTCTGAGCCCTGTCCCCTACATGTGGCCATCAGTGCTTTGTAGGTTTCAACCATCACCACGTAGGAGCAACCCAAGTGCACCAGGTGTGACTCATGTGCTCCTTTGACACCTTGGAGTGGGTACCCGAGAGCTCCCTCAGCTGTCACGCACACCACCTCATGTGCAGGAGGAGTTAGTGCTTGGGGGCCAACTTGATCGAGTGGTGGGATCTAGTGTGTGAATATGTCCTGCTTTGTATTTCCTGGGCAGACAGTTCTAAAGGCCCTGAAGGATCCAGCCCCGGTGACCTGTAGTGTGGGTCCATGTATTGTCCTTCCCAGCCCCATTCTTCCCTCTCACTCCTGCTCCTAGGATTACACTCCAAGACAATCCACTTGCATGTGACCTAGGCTAGGAAAGGGCTTCCCTGAGAGCTCAGTTGGTAAAGAATCCGCCTGCAATGCAGGAGACCCTGGTTTGATTCCTGGTCGGGAAGATCCACTGGAAAAATAGGCTACCCACTCCAGCAGTCTGGCCTAGAGAATTCGGACTCTGTAGTCCATGGGGTCACAAAGAGTTGGACGTGACTGAGCGCCTTTCACTTTCACTTTTTCACTAGGCTACAAAAGCACTTGCTGATTGCTTCCTACTTTTTTTTAAAGCTAATTCAAGTTCATCGTCCTAATTAATACAGAAACCAGCTTTGGTTCCCTTACTGCCCACAGAATAAGATTGTAAAGCAGCAGAACTGAATGGGAACCCATGGAAATCTGACCCAGAGTTTACTAAATATTAAATATTATTCTTTTAGAAAATATTCTTCATTAAATACTTATTTATTTGGCTGCAGCAGGTCTTAGTCGTGGTATAGGGGATTTTCATCACGTCACGTGGGGTCGTTCCATGCGGCTCAGGGGCTCTCTAGTTGTCTCAGGTGGGCTTAGTTGCCCCAGGCATATGGGATCTTAGTTCCCCGACCAGGGATCAAACCCAAATCCTCTGCGTTGCAAGGCAGATTCTTAACCAGTGGACCATCAGGAAAGTCCCTGAGTTTACGTTCTTAACTTCTCTGCTGCGGTATGAACGTCTGTCACCCTCTCCCAAACCATCAAATTCTCCCTCACTGCAAAATGACACCAGAAATACATAAAAATCCAAGCAGATAAACCAGAGTACTGTCATTAGCCCACTCTGCCTGCTCTTTCCTGTTGTGACCTGAATGTATGTGTGTGTGTGTGTGTGTGTGTGCATGAGTGTGTGTGTGTGCGCACGCTCAGTTGTGTCCAACTCTTTGTGACCTCATGGACTATAGCCCACCAGGCTCCGCTGTCCGCGGGATTCTCCAGGCAGGAATACTAGAGCAGTTTGCCATTTCCTACTCTTGGGGATCTTCCCAACCCAGGGATGGAACCCAGTGTCCCTTGTGTCTCCTGCACTGGCAGATGAATTTTTGATCACTGTCTCTTGAGCATGCAGACCATCCTTTGCTGCTGCTGCTGCTGCTAAGTCGCTTCAGTCGTGTCCGACCCTGTGCGACCCCATAGACGGCAGCCCACCAGGCTCCCCCGTCCCTGGGATTCTCTAGGCAAGACCACTGGAGTGGGTTGCCATTTCCTTCTCCAAAGCATGAAAGTGAAAAAGTCAAAGTGAAGTCGCTAATGTCGTGTCCGACTCTTCACAACCCCATGGACTGCAGCCCACCAGGCTCCTCCATCCATGGGATTTTCCAGGCAAGAGTACTGTTACTTCACTGCTTATCTAGTGTCAAAGGTTTAGGTTGTTTCTCGTTTTTTTCTTCTAAAATTAACACTGAGATAAACACTCTAAAAATAAAGCTTTCATCGCTAGCTCTGTTTATTTCTGAAGGATAATTTCTAGAAAGAAGTGGAATTATTGTGCCAATTGCTATGAATAAATTGTCAACAATAGGTATAGCCATTTTAAATATATATATTTGCTAAATTGTTACAAACAGGTATACTGTTACAACTTATTGACTCTCATTAACAATAATAAATACATGTATCCTTAATAGGCTTTTTACTATGAATTATCCATATTCTTTCACATTTAAAAGTTGTGTTACTATTTTTTCTATAGATTTTATTATCTTTCTATAGAAAGACTTGTTCTGTTTGGGTTTTGGCACTTGTTCACTATAATTCTTGTTTTTCTTTTACTCTATATTTCTTCTGTTTTCTGTTTGTTAAAAAATAGATATCTATTTTACATCTATTTCTTTTCTCCCTCTTTATTTCATCTTATTACAGTAGGAATTGAGTATCTAAGTTGACTTCTTTTTCCAAATAACTAACTCATTTTCCCAAACCTCTCTTTTCCTTTTCCGCTCTTTCTAACCTAGAATCTATTTCTAGGCTATATATCCTGTCCATCTCTGTCTATTTCTGAGACTGTCATAGTCTTCTTATTTTCAACAGACTCAAGCTCTGGATCAGTAACTTGAAAGGGGCAAATGATGTTTTCATTTCTTCCAATTTCAGGCCATGTCTCAGCACTTTTGAACACTGGACTTCCTGAAAGCTCAAGACAAGATCTGTGAGTGGTCCATGTGAGGACAGTGAGCAGGGTCATCAGCCGTCCATCCTGGTTCTACGCCCACTGTCTCCTAGTGTGTGACCAGGCGGATGAGCGGTGGAGCTCATAGCCACTTTCTGGGTTCAGCTAAAGAATCCCAGCTTTCAGAGCATGTTTGTTTATCTTATACAACCTGTTCCTATGGCTGGAGTCCCTGGGAAGCAATTTCTGAGGTGGAGATTAGCACACAGGAGTGCTCTGGTGGTCATTACTTTGGGAGCAGAAGAGAAAGAAACAGATTTAGGCAGAGGGGAAAACTGAGCTGATGTGTAGGCATCAGTTCAGTTCAGTTCAGTTCAGTCGCTCAGTCGTGTCCGACTATTTGCGACCCCATGAATCACAGCATGCCAGGCCTCCCTGTTCATCACCATCTCCCAGAGTTCACTGAGACTCACGTCCATCGAGTCCGTGATGCCATCCACTCATCTAATCCTCGGTCGTCCCCTTCTCCTCCTGCCCCCAATCCCTCCCAGCATCACAGTCTTTTCCAATGAGTCAACTCTTTGCATGAGGTGGCCCTCATGCAAACTGGAGTTTCAGCTTTAGCATCATTCCTTCCAAAAAAATCCCAGGGCTGATCTCCTTCAGAATGGACTGGTTGGATCGCCTTGCAGTGTAAGGGACTCTCAAGAGTCTTCTCCAACACCACAGTTCAAAAGCATCAATTCTTCGGTGCTCAGCCTTCTTCACAGTCCAACTCTCACATCCATACATGACCACAGGAAAAACTATAGCCTTGACTAGATGGACCTTAGCTGGCAAAGTAATGTCTCTGCTTTTGAATATATTATCTAGGTTGGTCATAACTTTTCTTCCAAGGAGTAAGGGTCTTTTAATTTCATGGCTGCAGTCACCATCTGCAGTGATTTTGGAGCCCCAAAAAATTAAGTCTGACACTGTTTCCACTATTTCCACTGTTTCCCCATCTATTTCCCATGAAGTGATGGGACCGGATGCCATGATCTTCATTTTCTGAATGTTGAGCTTTAGGCCAACTTTTTCGCTCTCCTCTCACTTTCATCAAGAGGCTTTTTAGCTCCTCTTCACTTTCTGCCATAAGGGTGGTGTCATCTGCATATCTGAGGTTACTGATATTTCTCCCAGCAGTCTTGATTCCAGCTTGAGTTTCTTCCAGCCCAGCGTTTCTCATGATGTACTCTGCATAGAAGTTAAATAAGCAGGGTGACAATATACAACCTTGACGTACTCCTTTTCCTATTTGGAACCAGTCTGTTGTTCCATGTCCAGTTCTAACTGTTGCTTCCTGACCTGCATACAGATTTCTCAAGAGGCGGGTCAAGTGGTCTGGTCTTCCCATCTCTTTCAGAATTTTCCACAGTTTATTGTGATCCACACAGTCAAAGGCTTTGGCATAGTCAATAAAGCAGAAATAGATGTTTTTCTGGAACTCTCTTGCTTTTTCCATGACCCAGTGGTTGTTGGCAATTTGATCTCTGGTTCCTCTGCCTTTTCTAAAACCTGCTTGAACTTCAGAGAGTTCACGGTTCACGTATTGCTGAAGCCTGGCTTGGAGAATTTTGAGCATTACTTTACCAGCATGTGTAGGCATAACTAGGACTTAACCAACTCCATGAGGTCTGAGCTGGGATGGCCCTTCTGGATTGTCCTGAATTGGAGGGACAGGCTCCTTTTGCATGGACCAAACTTTGCTAGTAAAGAATCCAGCCAGCAATGCAGGAGACATGGGTTCGATCCCTGGGTCAGGAAGACCTCCTGGAGAAGGGAATGGCAACCCACTCCAGTCTTATTGCCTCAACAATTCCGTGGACAGAGGAGCCTGGCAGGCTACAGTCCATGGGATCGCAAAGAGTTGGACATGACTGAGCGACTTACATTTTCACACACTTTTCACTACGCTGGGACAGGGCATGGTGGGGTGAGGCATCTCTCTTTAGGGCAAAGCAGAAGCACTCATCGTAATTGCAAATCAACACAAATATGTGCGATTCATTCATTATTGCCCACCCCTCTGTACATCATAAAGTCCAAAATGTAAAGGACCCTGTTTTTAATATCTATTATGGCCTCTGAGCATAGCATTTTTTTGTTTAGTACCTGGCATGTGCTCAATAAATAATTGCTGAATAAATAAATGATGAGGGGGCAATTCTCATTATTTGCATTTAAAAATGAAGGCTATAGGACTTTGCTCGTGGTCCAGTGGTTGGGAGCCTGTCTGCCAGTGCAGAGGACATATGGTCAATTTCTGGTCAGGGAAGATTCCACCTGTTGTGGGGCAACTAAGCCCAAGTGCCACAGCTACCGAGCCTGCTCTTCAGAGCTCGTGCTCCACAAGAAAAGCCCCTGCAGCTAGACAGCAGCCCTTTCTCACTGCAATCAGAAAAAGCCTGCCTGCAGCAACAAAGACCCAGAGCAGCCAAACGAATATGTAAAAAATTTAAGTAAAATAAAAGTCATGCTTGTGGCTGGGGCTCCCTCCAGCAGTCTCTCTGGCTCACACACTTCCTTCTCGAAGTTCAGACTAGGTTCCCCAGCTGTCTCCTTGCTTGCCTCTACTTGCTGCCAGAAGAGCTCAGACACTTTCCTTAATCTGGTTTTTGGCTCCTTGAACCCGGCTACAGTACTAGACAAAAGGCGCTTCCAGCTGTGGCGACTATAATCCTGATTGATCTCCCTCTCCTACGACTCTTTGCCCTAGTGCTCACCAGTCAACGCTTTCCACTGAACTTCAGTCATTATTTAACCATTTCGCAACTCATTGTTCTATTCATTCTTTAACTCAAGAGTTTGCCTGGGACAAAGGCTTTGACATCATCTACTATACTTCTTCTTCAAACTATTTCTTATTACACTCAGAAATCATAAAAGGGGGACAACTCTGGGCTGAAAAATAAAAAAAAATAGTCAATCACAACCTACCTACGAAATATTGCTAATGACAGTCTCTTCAGTTTACCACTAAGAGGGCAACATAAGCTAGATTTTCAGAAGATGTGAATGACCCAACTCTTCATTAATTATACTGGAAGTACATAGAACCCCAATTATAGGAAATATTAATTATGAAAAAGTGCATACCCTGTTTACTCTCAGGATCAAAAACAACTTCTTGAATTTGTAGATTCATTTTGTTTTGTAGGTTGGGTTTAAGTATAAATTATAGTATATTTCTCGCATAAGTCAAATAGATTTAAAACAGGAAACTGTGAACTTTTGTAAACTAGATGCAACAGATGACAGCTAAGCCACTCTGTCAAATTTCAAATTAAAAGTTTTAACCAGGACAACGGAATTAACAGCAAAAAACATTCCTTACTCTCAGAAATTATGGTACTACATAAAGAGGTCAGTTTTTATTGCAACTAGATGAAATTTCATATAATTTGTAGTTTCAAATAATTATTGGTAACAAACAAGAACAATGGGTGATATATGGCCTGATTAGCATTATTCTCTAGTGTTGATGCTTTTCTGACTTTCATTCTTTGATCTCTTGGGCCAAGAGTAGACCATTTTTTTCAGTTTCAAAGGAACGGAGATAATGCCTTTCATTTCAAGGAGTATAAAACAACCTTGGGAGGCTACTCCGAAAAATGAGAAACAATAATTCCCAATAACGTCCAATGTGCAGTATTGTCAATATTACATAAAGAAACCATTATGGAAATACTAGCCAATGTACAGTGTGTAATTGGTGGTCAGTAAATGTTAGATGTTCTACAATAGAGATTAGAGATCTCTTCAAAAAAATTAGAGATACCAAGGGCACTTTTCATGCAAAAATGGTCACAGTAAAGGACAGAAATGGTATGGACCTAACAGAAGCAGAAGATATTAAGAAGAGGTGGCAAGAATACACAGAAGAATCAAACAAAAAAGATCTTCATGACCCAGGTAATCATGATGGTGTGATCACTCACCTAGAGCCAGACATCCTGGAATGTGAAGTCAAGTGGGCTATAGGAAGCATCACTACGAACAAAGCTAGTGGAGGTGATGGAATTCCAGTTGAACTTTTTCAAATCCTAAAAGATGATGCTGTGAAAGTGTTGCACTCAATATGCCAGCAAATTTGGAAAACTCAGCAGTGGCCACAGGACTGGAAAAGGTCAGTTTTCATTCCAATCCCAAAGAAAGGCAACTCCAAAGAATGCTCAAACTACTGCACGATTGCACTCATCTCACATGCTAGCAAAGTAATGCTTGAAATTCTCCAAGCAAGGCTTCAACAGTACATGAACTGTAAACTTCTAGATGTTCAAGCTGGATTTCGAAAAGGCAGAGAGACCAGAGATCAAATTGCCAACAACCACTGGATCATCAAAAAAGCAAGAGAGTTCCAGAAAAACACTGACTTCTGCTTTATTGACAACACCAAAGCCTTTGACTATGTGGATCACAACAAACTGTGGAAAATTCTTCAAGAGGTGAGAATACCAGACCACCTTATCTCCCTTCTGGGAAATCTGTATGCAGTTCAAGAAGCAATAGTTAGAACTGGACATGGAACAACAGACTGGTTCCAAATCGGGAAAGGAGTATGTCAAGGCTGTATATTGTCACCCTGCTTATTTAACTTATATACAGAGTACATCATGAGAAATGCTAGACTGGATGAAGCACAAGCTGGAATCAAGATTGCCAGGAGAAATATCAATAACCTCAGCTATGCAGATAACACCACCCTTATGGCAGAAAGTGAAGAAGAACTAAAGAGTCTCTTGATGAAAGTGAAACAGGAGAGTGAAAAAGTTGGCTTAAAACTCAGTATTTAGAAAACTGAGATCATAGCATCTGGTCGCATGACTTCATGGCAAATAGATGGGGAAAGAGTGAAAACAATGCCTGACTTTATTATGTATGTATGTATGTATTTATTTATTTATTTTGGACTCTAAAATCACTGCAGATGGTGATTGCAGCCATGAAATTAAAAGACACTTGCTGCTTGGAAGAAAAGTTATAACCAACCTAGACAGCTTATTAATAAGCAGAGACATTACTTTGCCAACAAAAGCCCATCTAGTCAATTCTATGGTTTTTCCAGTAGTCATGTGTGGATGTGAGAGGTGAACTATAAAAGCTGAGCGTCTAAGAACTGATACTTCTGAACTGTGGTATTGGAGAAGACTCCTGAGAGTGCCTTGGACTGCAGGGAGAACCAACCTTTAGGAGTCCGTCCTAAAGGAGATCAGTCTTGGGTGTTCATTGGCAGGACTGATGCTGAACCTAAAACTCCAATACTTTGGCCACCTGATGCGAAAAACTGACTCACTGGAAAAGACCCTGATGCTGGGAAAGATTGAAGGCAAGTTGAGGAGAGGATGACAGAGGGTGAGATGGTTGGATGGTGGCACTGACTTGACGGACATGAGTTTGAGTAAACTCCAGGAGTTGGTGATGGACAGATAGGCCTGGCATGCTGCAGTCTATGGGGCTGCTAAGAGTCACATACAACTAAGTGACTGAACTGAACTGAAGCATCCTACAATAATACTTTAACACTCTCTGAATCCCAGAAATACCGTGGGCATCAAAGAGTTTACTCTTAGGAAATAGAAATGGCCATAAGTCATCATATTTTCTGGGCAATGATAGCTTACATTGAACAGTGTCTGATTTGTGATCTCCGAAGAGAAAGATTTTAGCCTTGGGACCAGGGACTAGACTCAAACACTCAAGAGCTTTCGTGTAGTAGAGTTTTTTTTTCTTTTTTTTAAGTATGTAAAGGGACAAAGAAAGCTCTGACATAGACATGAGAAGGGGGACAAGAGAGTGCCCCCACTCAGTAGTCTGATCAAGGCCTTATATACTTCTACCAGACCCACTCCCACAACATATATCTCAAATTAACAAGATTAGAACTAACAACAGAAAGGTCTGACCAGACCTCCCAAAATATTTGTCTTAAGATAACAAGATTAGTCAGAAGGTTTTGTGAAGGAGAAACATGTCCACGAGCAAGATACAGTTATATTGACTAAGACAAAGCAATGTAGAAAAAGCATTTGTCCTTCTCTCCTTAAGAGCCCCCGACCCCTTTCTCTTTCTCGAGGGCTCTGGACCCCTTTCTCCTCCTTGGGGACCCTGAACTTCTCATCAACCTACCTAGGAATTGACTCTCTCTGCAAGAGAGTGAGTTGCTCTTGTAGTGGTCAGAGAAGAATGTCAAAACTCATAAGTACCCAATTAGCCACACCAGTTATTCTAGAAAGGCTATTCCAGGGGAGCAGGGGAGTTCTGACCCTGGAGTTCTGACCATGATGGAGGTGCATTTTCCACCATGCACAGTAGAATCATGTTCCCTAAGAGGTGGTCACCATCAAGGGATGAGACAAATAGGAAATGACTAAAGTTTTGCTTCCACAAAAATGTGTGGCAATTTCAACCTCTCTGAAGCATCCAACACTATTGCCCACACTCCAACACTCATCTGTTCTTTTAGAAAGCTTTTCTCAGAATAAGACTGATACTATCCTCACCTACTTCTCCAATGAATTCTGCTCTTTTTTGGTTCTTTGACTAATCCCCTACCATTTTTAAATCTTTGGCTTTCCCATTACATTCAATCTGAGAGCTCTAGCCTTCACAGTAGCATTTCTCTTAGAAAACTGATCCATTCTAAGGGATGCAACTGGTGCATTTTTTTGTGGAGGGTTCCCAAATATCACTTGAGTTCTAATTTCTCAAGTTTCAGGCTTGCATCCTCAGCTCTCTACAGAACAGTCTTGATGTCTTAACTCAGCACCTTAGAAAAGGCTTACCTTCTGTTATTCCTATTTCAACCAATGTTCTCAGAACTCAACCTGTCCTTTTGAATCAGTGTTCTGCATTTCACTCCCTAAATCCAAATTACATTGTGTAAAACCATGAGTCTTTCTTTCTTCACAGTCAACGTCTTTGTGCAGACTCATACCCCTTCCTACCCACACTATTTCTGTATCCTCCCAACTATTTCAGACCTGGAGGCTTTCTTCTCAGTCATTCTGTGCACCTCAACTACATGATACCTTGTAAAACCATCTTCTATCTCATCACGTCACTGCTTCCTGCAACCTGTTTAATGACCCTAGATTTTCCACAGGATAATTTCCAAATCACTAGACCTACCTCTGGCCTGATCTGAGTTTATAAACCCACTCCTTCCCACTTAACTCTGTCCCTCTGGGGCCTCAGATTATTTTATTTATAGGGGATTTCAGAAAAGGAGTTGCTCTTTAAAGAAAGGGTTAAACATTCTGAGGTCATTTATTTTCTATCTTAAACCATTCTGAGATACTTTGTTTTCTGTGTAATACACTTTCTTATGATTAAAACCTCCCTCTTTAGAGACCCAATTTGACTCCACAGATTCAAAGTACCACTAGTATTCTAGAGATCACCCCTGATTAACACTTTTTGCCACTTCCCCTGTAATTTGAACATTGAGAACTGGCAATTTTCCCAAGTTTTTTCTTCATTCATACAAAGATCATTAAAAAAAATCCTTCAATGTTTGTATTTTCATCAATTTACATTTATCTTTATTATAAAATGCTATAAGTAGAAAATACAATATGTAACCCCTTTACAATCACCAGATGTAATAAATTCAGTTCAGTCACTCAGTTGTATCTGACTCTTTGCAAACCCATGGATTGCAACACGCCGGGTCTCCCTGTCCATCACCAACTCCCAGAGTTTACTCAAACTCATGTCCATCGGGTTGGTGATGCCATCCAACCATCTCATCCTCTGTTGTCCTCTTCTTCTCCCACCTTCAATCTTTCCCAACATCAGTGTCTTTTCCAGTGAGTCAGTTCTTCACATGAGGTGACCAAAGGATTGGAATTTCAGCTTCAGCATAATTTCTTCCAATGAATATTCAGGATTGATTTCCTTTAGGATTGACCGGTTGGATCTCCTTGCAGTCCAAGGGACTCTCAAGAGTCTTCTCCAACAGCACAGTTTGGGAGCATCAATTCTTCAGTTCTCAACTTTCTTTATATTATATTTAATAAGCGGAAAAAGGTCAAAAGACATTTATTACAGGTCAGTTTAGAAAATGGTTTTCACTGTGATACATTCTACTAGTGAATTCTTGCTCATTGATATCTATTAATGATTGGACAAGTTTAATCTGTTGATTAAGAAGAAAATAAACTTGCATTTATTTCTATTTATTTCTATTGTCTCAGGATCATAAGATTTAATGAGTCCTGTAACACAAACTCACCGTTTACCTGAAGCTCTATATTAACACTGTAAATTAACACTGTGGCAATGACTCAGAAGATACAAAGTATATTGAGATTTGCATAATATTTTTGTTAAATTTTGTCTATGGCTTAGTCAGAATGGAAAAAGAGTCTGTTTAGGAAAGAACAAGTCTGTAGGTATTCTTTTATGAGACCAGAGTTAAGTTACCTGGTGAATTTCCCATCATGTCTTAGCTGCCAGGAAACTTGCAGTATTTTAATTGCTAAGTCTGAAAAATTAACTCATTCCCAGGTCCCTGATACATCTGTTATTCTCCTCTCCTTTAACAGCTTTTTGTGCTTTTAATTTTTCATCATCTTATTTACATGTTTTTTAAAAATGAATTTAATCATTTATTGAACATGTGGGGATTAAAAAAAAACACATCAACATACTAATGTGACATATTGAAGAAAATCATCAGAGAATTCTAAGATGCAGTTTTTCATCACAAATTTAATCACATTTCTTATAGGTATGACACTGATAGTTATTTGTTTTAAAAGAGGATAACAAAGACTAATTTTCATGAAGTCCACAGTGATCTGAAAGCTTCAGTTTCATTTTACCGTCCACCTTCTCTTCAACACCTGATCTACTAAAAAACAAGCAAAAAACTGATGGAGATCTATCAAATTTTTTTCATCATTTTGATAAGATAGTCAAGGACTCAAATTGAAAACATCAAAAAAAAAAAAAGGAAAGGGAAAGAACTTCACTGAGTTATTTACAACTGAAGAACAGCCCACTGAAGCCCCTCACTGTACAAATGAGGTGTCTCAACTCTGTTCATGGCCCATAGATGAGTCTGGCTCCTGTAGTCCTTACAGCAAAGCAGTGGGAAGAAATACAGGACTTCAGAGGGGTTGGTAGATCTTATATGATTGCCCAATGGAGAAATTCCAGCCTAGAACCGTCCATTTATGACAGGCATTCCTGGTTTGTGTAGCCTCAGTGTAAGCTGATTGTTAGCTAAAGAAATCATGTTAAAGGTCAGGATTTACTTGTGAGTGTAAATTCTCTCATTTCTGTTGAGTCTCTCATTAATACCCTGGGCATCAACACAGGTGTTGATGATCCAGGCTGAATAAAACATTGCTTGTAGCTTTCAAGATGCTTAAGTCTGCAAGTGAGTTTCTAATGACCATGATGCTCTCGAGAGGTGGTGGGGCCTTATGGGGACTGGGTTGTACGTGCGCAGGAGGGCTGCCTGATCCAGCCCCACTTGGAGTGAAGCTGGAGGTGAGCAGCCCAGGAAAGTTTCTGAGAGAAACTGACATTTAAAATGTGAGATTAAGGTGCAGGAGAGAAGGACTGGGTATTTGTGATTAGCAGACACACACTATTAAATATAGGATGGATAAATAACAAGGTCCTACTGCACAGCACAGGGAACTATATTCACTATTTTCTCATAATGGGAAAGAAGATGAAACAGAATACATGTATGACTGAGTCACTTTGCTGTACAGCAGAAATTAACATAAAATTATAAGTAAACTGTACTTCAATAAGATAAATTGAAAAAACGAAGTGTTTCTATGAAAATGAAACTTTCATAATATCTCTTGTCTCATCATTTACTGTTTAGCATTGATTCTGTAGAAAAGGATGTCTACTTATCATACAGCACTTGGCTAATTTGGGTGGGGTCATGCAGCCGGATTTCAAGGCATTTGCGGAGGGTTAATGTGTCTTTCAAACACCACACTATGAATCAGTAAGTGTTATGTGCCCCAAATATGCACTTTGGCTTTAAATGTAAATATAGATAAATACTTTTTATCTAGAGGCTTTTACTATGATGAACATGAAACGCTGGTCTTAGAGTGTCAATTATTAGATCCATATTCCTCCTAAAGTGTTACAGCCTTTTCCCAATTATCATTTCTTAAAGAGAACACACAGATACACTTAGAAAATTACCAAAACAAAGAAGTCATGAAACCTATCTCTCAATTTGGATTTCTATTCATCTGACTATCAAAAAGAAAATTGCTGAGGTCGACTGGATGTTGAATTGCTTATTCAGATTAGTCTGCATTTTAAATAGAAATGACCAAGTCTGCAGGAGAAAAATAACTGACTATTCACTCAAATGTGCTTCTCCTTTCTTGGCTCTTCTTGCTTATGATCCTGAACTATAGCTAATCTTCTTAATCTCTTGTATTTTAAAATGCTTATGGTAGCTCTGCTTTTGATTTTTTCAAGATCCTCCTCACTGTTTTCCATGTTGGCTGTATCAATTTTACATTCCCAACAACAGTGTATGAGATTCTCTCCACTTTCACATCAGCATTTGTTACCACTTGTATTTTTGATGACAGCCATTCTTACAGGCATAAGGAAATATCTCATTGTGGCTTTAACTTGCTTTTTCTCTAACGACTAGTGACATTAAACATCTTTTCATAAATTGCCTGATGACCTTTTGTGTATCTTCTTTGGAGAAATGTCTATTCAGTTTCTTTGTCCATTTTTTTAAACTGGGTCATTTGGGTGTTTTGCTGTGGAGTTCTATGTTCTTTATATATTAATATTTTGCATATTAGCACTATCAGGTATATGCTTTGCAGATATTTTTTCCCCATTCTATAAGCTGCTTTTTCATTTCTTCAGTGGTTTCTTTTGCTATATAGAAGCCTTTTACTTTGACGTAGTTGCACTTGTTTATTTTCTATCTTGTTGCTTGTTCTTTAGGTGTCAAATCTGAAAACTCATAACCAAAACCCATGTCAAGGGGGTTTATCTTTGTTTTCTTCTAAGAGTTTTATGGTTTCACATCTTATACTCAAGTCTTTAATGCATTTCAAGCTAATTTTTGTGAGTGGTGTTGTTTAATCTGTTAAAATAAAATCTTCATTTTATTACTTTACATGTGATTATTCAGTTATCCCCAATGTCATATGCTTAGCATGAAGATCTTCATGACCCAGATAATCATAATGGTGTGATCACTCACCTAGAGCCAGACATCCTGGAATGTGAAGTCAAGTGGGCCTTAGGAAGCATCACTACAAACAAAGCTAGTGGAGGTGATGGAATTCCAGTTGAGCTTTTTTAAATCCTTAAAGATGATGCTGTGAAAGTGCTACACTCAATATGCCAACAAATTTTGGAAAACTCAGCAGTGGCCACAGGACTGGAAAAGGTCAGTTTTCATTCCAATCCCAAAGGAAGACAATGCCAAAGAATGCTCAAACTACCACACAATTACAATCATCTCACATGCTAGTAAAGTAATGCTCAAAATTCTCCAAACCAGGAATCAGCAATACTTGAACTGTGAACTTCCAGATGTTCAAGCTAGTTTATAGAAAAGGCAGAGGAACCAGAGATCAAATTGCCAACATCCACTGGATTATTGAAACAGCAAGAGAGTTCCAGAAAAACATCTATTTCTGCTTTATCAACAATGCCAAAGCCTTTGACTGTGTGGATCACAATAAACCATGGAAAATTCTCAAAGAGATGGGAATACCAGCCCACTTGACCTGCCTCTTGAGAAACCTGTATGCAGGTGAGGAAACAAGAGTTAGAACTGGACATGGAACAGCAGACTGGTTCCAAATAGGAAAAGGAGTATGTCACCCTGCTTATTTAACTTATATGCATACATCACCACTGGAAAAACCATAGCCTTGACTAGACGGACTAGTCTTGCAGATTTCATGAGAAATGCTGGGCTGGAAGAAGCACAAGCTGGACTCAAGATTGCAAGGAGAAATATCAATAACCTCAAATATGCAGATGACACCACCCTTATAGCAGAAAGTGAAGAACTAAAGAGTCTCTTGATGAAAGTGAAACAGGAGAGTGAAAAAGTTGGTTTAAGGCTCAACATTCAGAAAATGAAGATCATGGCATCCGGTCCGTCACTTCATGGCAAATACATGGGGAAACAGTGGAAACAGTGTCAGACTTTATTTTCTGGGCTCCAAAATCACTGCAAATGGTGATTTCAGCCATGAAATTAAAAAGATACTCCTTGGAAGGAAAGTTATGACCAACCTAGACAGCATATTAAAAAACAGAGACATTACTTTGCCAACAAAGGTCCATCTAGTCAAGGCTATGGTTTTCCCAGTGGTCCATGTATGGATGTGAGAGTTGGACTGTGAAGAAATCTGAGCACTGAAGATGTGATGCTTTTGAACTGTGGTGTTGGAGAAGACTCTTGAGAGTCCTTGGACTGCAAGGAGATCCAACCAGTCTATCTAAAAGGCAATCAGTCTTGGGTGTTCAATTGAAGGACTGGATGTTGAAGCTGAAATGGAGTTTCAGCTACTTTGGCACCTGATGCAAAAGAGCTGACTCATTTGAAAAGACTCTGATGCCAGAGAGAGATTGAGGGCAGGAGGAGAAGGGGATGACAGAGGATGAGAATGGTTGGTATTGCATCACCAACTCGATAGACATGGGCTTGGGTGGACTCTGGGAGTTGGTGATGGACCAGGGAGGGCCTGGGATGCTGTGGTTCATGGGGTCGGGCAAAGAGTCGGACATGACTGAGGCGACTGAACTGAAATGAACGCATAGGATCAGCAATTCTACCTTTTGAGAATATATCCAAAAGGAATGAAAGCAATAACTCAGAAAGATATCTGAATCTTCCATATTCATAGCCACATTTATTTACAATAGCCAAGACATGGAAGCCACCCCAAGTATTTATCGATGGATTAATGGATAAAGATGTTGTGACATATATTTCAGAGAAGGCAATGGAAAATTCTCATTGGATGGAGGAGCTTGGTAGGCTGGAAGTTCATGAGGTCACTAAGAGTCAGACATGACTGAAGGACTTCACTTTCACTTTTTATTTCATGCACTGGAGAAGGAAATGGCAACCCACTCCAGTGTTCTTGCCTGGAGAATCCCAGGGATGGTAAGAGCCCTGGTGGGCTGCCGGTCTATGGGGTCGCCCAGAGTTGGACACGACTGAAGCGACTTAACAGCAGCAGCAGGCAGCAGCAAGCAGCAGCAGACATATATTGCAATGGAATTTTATTCATTTATTAAAATGAAGAAATGTTACCATTCACAGAAACACAGACAGAACTTGAAGACATCAGACTAGGTGAAATAAGTCAGAAAAAGACAAGTACTATATGATCTTACCTATATGGGAAACCTAAAAAAACAACCAACGAAACAAAATTATAGCAAAGGAATCAGACTTGTGGATTTCATAGGTGGAGGGTGAGAGGAGAGAGAATTGGATAAATGTGGTCAAATCTGCAAACCTCCAGTTACAAGATAAGTGAGTACTAGGGACATAATATACAACATGATGATTAAGCTAACACTGCTGTATGACATATGGGAAAATTGTTTAGAGTAATCCTAAGAATTCACATCAGAGGAGGATTTTTTAAGCATCACTACAAACAAAGCTAGTGGAGGTGATGGAATTCCAGTTGAGCTTTTTTAAATCCTTAAAGATGATGCTGTGAAAGTGCTACACTCAATATGCCAACAAATTTGGAAAACTCAGCAGTGGCCACAGGACTGGAAAAGGTCAGTTTTCATTCCAATCCCAAAGGAAGACAATGCCAAAGAATGCTCAAACTACCACACAATTACAATCATCTCACATGCTAGTAAAGTAATGCTCAAAATTCTCCAAACCAGGAATCAGCAATACTTGAACTGTGAACTTCCAGATGTTCAAGCTAGTTTATAGAAAAGGCAGAGGAACCAGAGATCAAATTGCCAACATCCACTGGATTATTGAAACAGCAAGAGAGTTCCAGAAAAACATCTATTTCTGCTTTATCAACAATGCCAAAGCCTTTGACTGTGTGGATCACAATAAACCATGGAAAATTCTCAAAGAGATGGGAATACCAGCCCACTTGACCTGCCTCTTGAGAAACCTGTATGCAGGTGAGGAAACAAGAGTTAGAACTGGACATGGAACAGCAGACTGGTTCCAAATAGGAAAAGGAGTATGTCACCCTGCTTATTTAACTTATATGCATACATCACCACTGGAAAAACCATAGCCTTGACTAGACGGACTAGTCTTGCAGATTTCATGAGAAATGCTGGGCTGGAAGAAGCACAAGCTGGACTCAAGATTGCAAGGAGAAATATCAATAACCTCAAATATGCAGATGACACCACCCTTATAGCAGAAAGTGAAGAACTAAAGAGTCTCTTGATGAAAGTGAAACAGGAGAGTGAAAAAGTTGGTTTAAGGCTCAACATTCAGAAAATGAAGATCATGGCATCCGGTCCGTCACTTCATGGCAAATACATGGGGAAACAGTGGAAACAGTGTCAGACTTTATTTTTCTGGGCTCCAAAATCACTGCAAATGGTGATTTCAGCCATGAAATTAAAAGATACTCCTTGGAAGGAAAGTTATGACCAACCTAGACAGCATATTAAAAAACAGAGACATTACTTTGCCAACAAAGGTCCATCTAGTCAAGGCTATGGTTTTCCCAGTGGTCATGTATGGATGTGAGAGTTGGACTGTGAAGAAATCTGAGCACTGAAGATGTGATGCTTTTGAACTGTGGTGTTGGAGAAGACTCTTGAGAGTCCCTTGGACTGCAAGGAGATCCAACCAGTCTATCCTAAAGGCAATCAGTCTTGGGTGTTCATTGGAAGGACTGATGTTGAAGCTGAAATGGAGTTTCAGCTACTTTGGCCACCTGATGCAAAGAGCTGACTCATTTGAAAAGACTCTGATGCCGAGAGAGATTGAGGGCAGGAGGAGAAGGGGATGACAGAGGATGAGATGGTTGGATTGCATCACCAACTCGATAGACATGGGCTTGGGTGGACTCTGGGAGTTGGTGATGGACAGGGAGGCCTGGGATGCTGTGGTTCATGGGGTCGCAAAGAGTCGGACATGACTGAGCGACTGAACTGAAATGAACCATAGGATCAGCAATTCTACCTTGAGAATATATCCAAAAGGAATGAAAGCAATAACTCAGAAAGATATCTGAATCTCCATATTCATAGCCACATTATTTACAATAGCCAAGACATGGAAGCCACCCAAGTATTTATCGATGGATTAATGGATAAAGATGTTGTGACATATATTTCAGAGAAGGCAATGGAAAATCTCATGGATGGAGGAGCTTGGTAGGCTGAAGTTCATGAGGTCACTAAGAGTCAGACATGACTGAAGGACTTCACTTTCACTTTTTACTTTCATGCACTGGAGAAGGAAATGGCAACCCACTCCAGTGTTCTTGCCTGGAGAATCCCAGGGATGGTAGAGCCTGGTGGGCTGCCGTCTATGGGGTCGCCCAGAGTTGGACACGACTGAAGCGACTTAACAGCAGCAGCAGCAGCAGCAGCAGCAGCAGACATATATTTGCAATGGAATTTTATTCATTTATTAAAAATGAAGAAATGTTACCATTCACAGAAACACAGACAGAACTTGAAGACATCAGACTAGGTGAAATAAGTCAGAAAAAGACAAGTACTATATGATCTTACCTATATGGGAAACCTAAAAACAACCCAACGAAACAAAATTATAGCAAAGGAATCAGACTTGTGGATTTCATAGGTGGAGGGTGAGAGGAGAGAGAATTGGATAAATGTGGTCAAATCTGCAAACCTCCAGTTACAAGATAAGTGAGTACTAGGGACATAATATACAACATGATGATTAAGCTACACTGCTGTATGACATATGGGAAAATTGTTTAGAGTAAATCCTAAGAATTCACATCACGAGGAGGATTTTTTTCCCTTTCTTTTATTATGTCTATATGAGAAGATGGATGTTGGATGTTAAGCTGAGCCTATTGTGGTCATCACAATATATGTAAATCAATATATGTAAACCATCCTGTTGTATGCCTTAAACGCATACAGTAGTAATAGTGGTAGTGTTAGTCATTTAGTCGTCTCTGACCCTTTGGGACCCCACAGTCTGTAGCCTACCAGGCTCCTCTGTCCGTGGGATTCTCCAGGCAAGAATACTGGAGTGGGTTGCCATTCCTTTCTCCAGGAGATCTTCCTGACCCAGGAATCAAATCTGCTGCTGCTGCTGCTATGTCGCTTCAGTTGTGTCCAACTCTGTGCGACCCCATAGACGGCAGCCCACCAGGCTCCCCTATCCCTGGGATTCTCCAAGCAAGAACACTGGAGTGGGTTGCCATTTCCTTCTCCAGTGCATGAAAGTGAAAACTGAAACTGAAGTCGCCCCATCATGTCTGACTCTTAGCAACCCCATGGACTGCAGCCTACCAGGCTCCTCTGTCCATGGGATTTTCCAGGCAAGAGTACTGGAGTGGATTGCCATTGCCTTCTCCGAGGAATCAAACCTAGCTCTCCTCCATTGCAGGCAGAATCTTTACTGTCTGAGCTACAGGGAAATCCCAAACTTATACAGTGATATATGTCAATTATTTCTCTGTAAAACTGAAAAAATGCCTAATTAGGGAAGAATCTGCAACTTTCTTCCTTCTTTTTTGAGGAGTCATGCAATTAAAAAGTTGAGAATCTGTTTAGATGTTTGAGGAGCACAGATTATACTGCACAATCCACCCTTCAAAATGAAATAGAAGGTTGCAATCATAAATAGCTCTGCCTTGCCGTCATTTCTGTAATTCTGTCTAACATTCATATTGTCATTTGATTAGTTAATCATCCATTTTCAAAGGTGTGAATGTGTTTTCACACTTCTGCTAAGACAGTGTTAACTATGAAACTATAGATAGCAATAGAGATTAATTATCTATTGCACAAGTTCCCACACCTTGTGCTTACCAGATAGAGGAAGAGAGTGCATGTCTTGAAACAGGTGTGATTTCAAAAAACGGAAAAAAATACTTGGTCAAATGAGTTCAAGACATACTTTCAATTGACATATCTGTAAAATGTTAACCGCATTTACACTTTTAATTTTGTTTCATAAAACAATTGATCTTCTGTGTGTAACAAGATTTGTTTCCTGAGTGGATTGATGCATCTATTTCTTTACAAAGGAGTGAATGGAGTAGAGCTTTTTATACATGAATTAGTCTTTCATGGAATTAGAAAAGGGAACAGAACTCTTTATCAGATTTTAACGATGGTTATAACTTCAGTAAGACAAAAATGGAAATTTTAGATGTGTCCTCTGAAATTGAGCCTTCTGAGCCCTCTGGTTCAGTTCAGTTCAGTCAACTCATGTTCATTGAGTCAGTGATGCCATCCAGCAATCTCATCCTCTGTCGTCCCCTTCTCCTCCTGCCTTCAATCTTTCCCAGCATCAGGGTCTCTTCAAATGAGTCAGCTGTCCACATCAGGTGGCCAAAGTATTGGAGTTTCAGCTTCAACTTCAGTCCTTCCAATAAACAGTCAGGACTGATTTCCTTCATAATGGACTGGTTGGATCTCCTTGCAGTCCAAGGGACTCTCAAGAGTCTTTTCCAACACCACGGTTCAAAAGCATCAATTCTTCGGTGCTCAGCTTTCTTCACAGTCCAACTCTCACGTCCATACATGACCACTGGAAAAACCATAGCCTTGACTAGATGGACCTTAGTCGGCAAAGTAATGTCTCTGTTTTTTAATATGCTGTCTAGGTTGGTCATAACTTTCCTTCCAAGGAGTAAATGTCTTTTAATTTCATGGCTGCAATCACCATTTGCAGTGATTTTGGAGCCCGGAAAAATAAAGTCTGACACTGTTTCCACTGTTTCCCCATATATTTGTCATGAAGTGATGGGACCGGATGCCATGATCTTCGTTTTCTGAATGTTGAGCCCTAAACCAACTTTTTCACTCTCCTCTTTCACTTTCATCAAGAGACTCTTTAGTTCTTCACTTTCTGCCAAAAGGGTGGTGTCATCTGCATATTTGAGGTTATTGATATTTCTCCTGGCAATCCTGATTCAAGCTTGTGCTTCATCCAGTCCAACATTTCTCATGGTGTTCTCTCTGCATATAAGTTAAACAAGCAGGGTGACAATATACAGCCTTGACGCACTCCTTTTCCTATTTGGAACCAGTCTGTTGTTCCATGTCCAGTTCCAACTGTTGCTTCCTGACCTGCATACAGATTTCTCAAGAGGCAGGTCAGGTGGTCTGGTATTCCCATCTCTTGAAGAATTTTCCAGTTTGTTGTCATCCACACAGTCAAAGGCTTTGGCATAGTCAGTAAAGCAGAAATAGATGTTTTTCTGGAACTCTCTTACTTTATCCATGACCCAGTGGTTGTTGGCAATTTGACCTCTGGTTCCTCTGCCTTTTCTATAAACCAGCTTAAACATCTGGAAGTTCACGGTTCACGTATTGTTGAAGCCTGGCTTGGAGAATTTTGTGCATTACTTAGCTAGCGTGTGAGATGAGTGCAATTGTGCAGTAGTCTGAGCATTCTTTGGCACTGCCTTTCTTTGGGGCTGGAACTGGAATAGCTTGAACTAACAACAATAACCCTGATTATGATTATGATAGTTGGTTTTGCTGCTGCTTTCTGACCCTAATCGTGAGATCTGTCAACCTAAAGTCTGGCTCCCCGTCTCTCTGGGGTCTTGGTTTTTCTCTCCCAGTGGGCTGTTGGTCTTGATCTGTAGATTTCGTGGCGGACGCAGGGACTGAGCCTGTGTACTATGCACTGGAAGGTACATTCTTAGCCACTGAAACACCAGGAACGCTCCACCTCATTCTTTATGGAGTAAACGTACGTTCAAATTTTAACCCATCATGAGAGGGAATGCTCTTCAGTCCTGGAGCAGTCTTAGCTCTAGCCCCTGCGCTACAGTGGTACAATTGATAATGAATAACCTAAAAACCTTATAAAAACCCAAGCGCTGAAAATGAACACAAAATTACTTTCCTCATTCAGAAGCTGCCTCTTCCATCCCCTGTGCTTTCTTCTTTCTTCCAAAGAGTGGGCGAAACCGTGTCCCAGACCTGCTCTGTGTGGACACTCAGATGAGCCTGCAGACCTCGGATCAGCAGCTTTGTTCAAGTGTCTGTGCGTTTCTCTGGTGGCTCAGCTGGTAAAGAATCTGCCTGCAATGCCGGAGACCCTTGTTCGACTCCTCGGTCTGGAAGATCCGCTGGAGAAGGGATAGGCTACCCACTCCAGTATTCTGGGGCTTCCCTGGTGGCTCAGCTGGTAAAGAATCTGCCTGCAATGTGGGAGACCTGGGTTCAGTCCCTGGGTTGGGAAGATCTCCTGGAGAAGGGAAGGGCTACCCACTCCAGTATTCTGGCCTAGAGAATTCCATGGACTGCATAGTCCATGGGATCACAAAGAGTTGGACATGACTGAGTGACTTTCACTTTCGCTACAAATACAGAGCTCCAATTACTTCTTTCTTGGCTTGTTTATGATACCATGCAAACAAATGTTAAGCCATGAGGGTTTGAGGTAGCAGGAAAATGAGTTAAAAACCAAATATCATTGGTTGGCTTTGGATGAAGTAGCATAATATTCCAATATTTCTAACCAGCCTACTAGTAGCATTCCATGTTGCATCGCTACAAGCGGGATGGTTAATTTTATATTTCATTCTTCTTCCCTGATCTAAGTTCCCAAACCCACACCAATGCAGTTGCCATTGTGTAAATCAGAATGGCCATCATTTATCACCATGGCCCCACTTAGATACAGCACACTCTCGTTCTCAAGCTGATTTTGACCTTCTTGGAGGCCTGAGTTAACCAGGCAACGTCTAAGTTCAGCTCTGGCAGCATCACCGACGATTTGGCAACCTTCCAACAGCAATATTTGGGAGAAAATCAGTTGAAAAGAAGAAAGTGAGATGTGACCAAGGCCAGAAACCTGTTCTTGTAAATGAGATTCCAGCAAAGTCAGCATCATCTTCGCTGGGCCTGCCTTCCGAAGAGGGAGAGCGCTGGGCCCTCGGGGACTTATATCAACCCTGCTGCAGCCCAGACCTAACAGAAAGAAAACACAAGCAGGTTGAAAGCGGGGGGAGTTTGGAGTATGGGGAACCTCAGATCTTCACGTTTAGGATTCTGAATGTTTTCACCAACTCCAAATGTGTTCGCTAGAGCCATGTATTTGCCAGCCTTAATGTCTACAGGCCCTCTAATTTGGGGGAAAAAATGTAATTCTGAAGTCTGTCTGAAACTCAGAGTTGGTTCTGAGACAGAATGATGCTCTGGGACGTGAAGCAGGTGACCGCTCTCATTCTTTGGAGCAATCTAAGCAAGAGAGTTTCTTGTGGAAGACAATACACGCCTCATCATTCCTAGCTTTGGGGACACGCTCCAGAATCATCTTAAGATATAACAGAGCCACCTAGAGATTTAGGAGTAGAAGTCAGTATTGACATGTGTCAATGCCCTTCCATTTTTCTGCTCGGCATTTAAAAATTGGATGCATAGGGAATTCCCTGGCACTCCAGTTGTCAGGATAGGGTGTTTTCACTGCTAAGGGCCTGGATTCAATTCCTAGTCAGGGAACTAAGATCCTGCAAGCTGTGTGGCATGGAACAAAAAGGATTTATAGATATCTGAGGTTCAACAATAAAATAAAATCACCATGGCTAATAGATCATTAGTTTGTGTGTGTATGTGTTTACTATTTGTTATAAATAATTCCTTTGCAGTAGGATTCTTATAGGAACAGACACTATTAACATTAAAGATTTATATTATCATGCTTAATATTTACTATCTGCTAGACACTCAGCTAAGTATCTTACGGTGGTTTAGTTGCCAAGTCATGTCCGATACTTGCAACCCCATGGACTGTAGCCCACCAGACTCCTCTGTCTATGGATTCTCCAGGCAAGAATACTGAAGTGGGCTGCCGTTTCCTTCTCTAGGCAATCTTCTTGACCCAGGGATTGAACCGGCATCACCTGCATTGCAGATGGATTCTTTTACCACTGAGCCACCAGAAAGAAGCCCCAAGCACTTAATAATCTCAATTAAAGCATCACAACAATTTATGAAGTATAACAAGTATGGCAAATAAAATACAGAAATGTTAAATAATGACTTAAGACTACAAACACAGAGAAGACACATAACAGCTAAAAAATAGAGCATGCTTATTCACTAGTTGAATAAGGAACAGTGACATTATGACGATTCTCCTTAGTCTTCAAGTGACATCCTACTTTTGTTCCATATACGCTACCAAGTCTCCAAAGAGGATCCCACAGTGAACCATACCTCTTGTTTACTCCCAGGTCCTATCACTTACTTGGAGCTGTTAGAATGTGGCAGAAATGGCACATTGTGCGACTTCAAGGTCAGGTCAGAAGAAGCTTAATGTAAGCTTCTGAATTGAACTGACTACTGTTTTGAAGCCAAAGTGTAATGGGACACACTTTCTGGGAATGCTGATGTGCTATCTCAGAATTTTGATGTCCTGAGATCATGCTAGAGAAATCCTGTGTGGGCCCTGCAGTTAAGCCCAGACTTCCAGCCATTCCACTAGAATGCTTCAGACACCCAGTGAGGTTGTCTTGGACCCTACAAACCAACCCACTTGCCACAACTGAATACCACTGAGTGACCTCAGTCAGTGTCACAGGGAGCAGAAGAATCATTCTGGAGAGCCCCGCCCAATGCCCGACCAACAGAATGAGTGTGCTTACTGAGTCCATTCTGAAGGAGATCAGACCTGGGTGTACTTTGGAAGGAATGATGCTAAAGCTGAAACTCCAGTACTTTGGCCACCTCATGCGAAGAGTTGACTCATTGGAAAAGACTCTGATGCTGGGAGAGATTGAGGGCAGGAGGAGAAGGAGCCGACAGAGGATGAGATGGCTGAATGGCATCACCGACTCAATGGACATGAGTTTGAGTGAACTCCGGGAGTTGATGATGGACAGGGAGGCTTGGCGTGCTGTGATTTATGGGGTTGCAAAGAGTTGGACACGACTGAGCGACTGAACTGAACTGAACTGACTATTGTTTGAAGCCATTACAATTTGGTGCAAATAGTACCTGGAAAGGGGTGCTCCATAAGCCAAATCTTAAATATGTGACATTGGTTTGGGGATGGGCAGTGGCTGGATGCTGGTAGTGGTTCAAGAATATTATAAATGTGGAACTTCCCTGTGGTCCAGTGGTTAAGAATCTTCCTTGCAATGCAGGGGACATGGATTTGATCCCAGGCTGGGGAACTAAGATCCCACATGCTGCAGAGCAACTAAGCCCAAGCACCACAACTCCTGAAGCCTGTGTGCTCTGGGGCCCTCTTGACACAACTAGAGTTTCTCACAACACGACAAAAACCCAATGCAGCCAAATAAGTAAATAAATATTCAAGAAAAGAGTATTATAAATGTAAATTCAAACTCCTCAAGAGGCCACTGCTGAGGACTCCTATGACCACAAAGGAAATGCTATTTAAATGTGGGGAAGAAGGGATCCTTTTGTGTATTGGCTCACAGTTGGGCAATTTTGTTGCCTATGGAGACTTGGAAAACAGAAAGGGTACTTGAAATAGTCATGGGCTTGACTATGGAGATTTCTAGGCAGAATGCAGAAAGTGCTAACTGGCTCCTTCTACTGATTACGTAATTACATACTGTAGTATTCCATCTCTATATATTAAGTTCATGCCAAGTCGCTTCAGCTGTGGCCAACTCTTTGCAACCCTATGGACTGTAGCCCACAAATCTCCTCTGTCCATGAGTTTCTCCAGGCAACAACACTGGAGTGGGTTGCCATGTCCTCCTCCAGGGGATCTTCCTGATCTAGGGACTGAACCTGCGTCTTCTACGTCTATCTGCATTGGTGGGTGGGTTCTTTACCACTAGTGCCACCTGGGAAGCCCATATTAAGGTTAAGAACATGCAAATTAAGCTATGGTGATAGGAGTTGTAGGAGAGGCTGGCTTCCTCCAGGGAAAGAGGAATTGCCTGGAAAAGGTCATAAGAAAATCTTCTAAGGTGATGGAATAGTCTAAAGCTTGATCTGGGTAATGGTTACATGGCTGGATACAAATGTAAAAATTGTACTATACAATTAAGGTTTGTGCATTTTTACTGTGGCAATTATAGTACAGTTAAAGCTAAGTAAATTGGTTCTGTTCTGGGAGATCTGGGCTTTCCTGGTGGCTCAGATGGTAAAGAATCTGCTTGCAATGAGGGAGACCTAGGTTTGATCCCTGGGTCAGGAAGATCCCCTGGAGGAGGAAATGGCAATCCACTCCAGTATTCCTGCCAGGAGATTCCATGGACAGTGGAGCCTGGCGGGCTACAGTCCATAGAGTCTCAAAGAGTTGGACATGATTGAGTGACTAAGCATACCTGGGAGGTCCAGGGGCAGTAAACACACATGCAATGAGAGAATCCTTTTCGCAGCACACTGCTCTCTGGGCCAGTCATCAGTAAGGTTTAATAGGGCATCTGTTTATTCCTTTCCTTCAAATATTAGTGAAGAAGGAACTTCATTTTAGTATCAGTTAATCTTTACACTAATCAGTGCTATTGTACTTCTTGTTTTCTCTTAGAATATTATTTCATTCTTCATCTTTCTCTCTGGAGGGTCTTACATTAATTTTGCTCTTGGCATTTCACTTTGACTTATCCTGGGAGGGACTGGGGGCAGGAGGAGAAGGGGACGACTGAGGATGAGATGGCTGGATGGCATCACGGACTCGGTGGACATGAGTCTGAGTGAACTCCGGGAGTTGGTGATGGACAGGGAGGCTTGGCGTGCTGCGATTCATGGGGTCGCAAAGAGTCGGACACGACTGAGCGACTGAACTGAACAGAACTATCCTAATTTTGGAATTCATCACTTTTCATCATTTTTATTTTACAGCCTTTCAGTGTCAGTTGTTCCCAAATCCGTCTTCGAATCACAGTCTAACAGTTCTCATGCCACCAGAGCCATATTGCTCATGGCTCTCGCTGTCATTGTGTAAATTACCTCCCCTTATAGCATAATAGCTTTTATTATTAGGAGAAGTTATGTTACCTTGTATGTGAAATTATGTTTTGTTTTGTGATGGGTAGTCTGGCTTCGTTCTTCCCTTTTATCCTCCTTAGCTTGAGATGAACTCACTGCTTCTTGCTTGTTCCAAATTTAAACCCGACAGCTAGCAGAAAAGTGGCAGACAGGAAGTGACTGAAGGCGGAAGCTCTCCCTACCATGTCTGTTGACACCATCAAAGCAGACACTTTTTGCAAAACCTTTTTCTTTTTGTACACAAAGGTGTGGGATGGTAACAGTATCCACTTATACACATATCCCTCCGTTAATAAAAAAAATGTCATTGAACAATGAGTACAGTGTCTTCCAGTTCTCATACACAATTTGGTTTGAATCAACAAATTCTTGCCTAAAGTTTGGTCCAGATTATTTAGTTCAACACCCTTTGCCCCAAGAACCACAAACCAATGATGATAATAAAACACAATGTATCCCTTTTGGGACATTTTTGTTAACCCTAGACAAGAGTAATTGCATGAAAGGAGGCTGTCCTCTGTTGACTTAATGTGTGAACTTTAAGTCAATCTCTTAGATAAAAATGTTTCCACCTTCTAAACAAAAGTGAGATTGGAAATAGGCCATGGTTAAGGTGTGAAATTTAGGATGTTTCATAATCATGTAGGCCAACCCTGATTAACTTTTTAAATTAGACTTTTAATTGTGAGAAGAATGTACACTCATTACAAACACTGAAACCATGCAGAAACATGTTTCTCCCCTTCCTCACAAAGTAATCACAGTCAATTTGCAGGGGTCTTTCCCTTTCCATGTATTTTCCATGTATGTACACAACACGTTTTCTTTTTCTCTTTACCCACATGAAATTGTACCGGACATAATGACCTAAAATTTATTTTGTTCACTTAAAAGTATAATGTGGGTATCTCATCTTATTAATAATGGTAATTTATCTTTTTTTAAAAGTCTTCACTGAATTTGTAACAATATTGCTTCTGTTTTATCTTTTGGATTTTTGACCCCTAGGCATGTAGTGGGATCTTAGCTTCCCAGCCAGGCATAGAACCCACACTCCCTGCATTGAAACGTGAAGTCTTAACCACTGGGTCACCAAGGAAGTCCCACTCATTGTAATTTATCTCTTCAAAGTTTTTGAAGTAAAAAATTTTGTGGTTTATTTCAAAAATTGTTTTTACTTTTTACGAAAATGTATTTTCATGATCAAAATTAAAATGTTGCAAGTGGGACTGCAGCTCTTTTTATCATGCTTTGGTTTCTGTCCCACCCTCAACACTCTCTGGGTTACCCCTGTGAGCAGCTCTGAAAATGTGCTTCCAGACCGTATTCTTTGCGTTTCTGTGTCATTACCTATGAATTCATAACAACTCATACTATTGCTTTGTATATTCATTTAACTTAGTCTTCCATGCAGAGAAAGTTCTACCTTGTTCTTTTTCTCTCTGCAACTTTATCTGGAGACCTGTTCATGTGAATACACACAAATCTACCCCCATGCTTTTAACAAAGTAAAGAACCTGCCCGCCAGTGCAGGAGACATAACAGGTCCAGGTTCGATCCCTGGGTCAGGAAGATCCCCTGGAGGAGGGCATGGCAACCCACTCCAGAGCTCTTGCCTGGAGAATCCCATAGACAGAGGAGCTTTGTAGGCTATAGTCCATGGGGTCACCAAGAGTCTGACACGACTGAGCGACTTCACTTCTTCACTTAGCATCTTCTCTTAAGAGTCGGAAATGTCTGAAGCGACTTTAGCACACACACATGCACATTTTGCTTAGCACCTCCATTATTCATAACTGTTTTGGTTGTTTCTATTTTTTCATGCTTATCAATAATGGTATATAACTCTTGTAACTTTAAATGTAGTTCCTTATATAATAATTACACAAAACGTATACATTCATTAATGCATTAAAAGCAATAATTGTCTACCAAATATTTTAGGTTATGACTGGAATTCAACTGGTAAAATACTATTTAACTAACAAACAATTGTATTTAACTGATAGCAAATTTTATTTGTGATAGTATTTAATTTTATTTAACTGATAAAAGATGAGGAAAAACATGTGACTTTGTCAATAATTTTTATGATATCAAAATGATTCCTTTTGGTTTATGAGAGTACTTTTTGTTCCACATTCTTTCCAACCACTGGTATTATTACATTTTGGGTCAGTTTTATTTCTGGCTTTCTGTTGAAGAAATAGGGTTATCTTCTTGTGGTTTTAATGTTTATTTTCCAATATCTTTAAAGTATCTTTTCATATGCTTATGGATTATTTATCCTTATTTGTGAAATGCTATTCAGTTGTCTTCTGCATATTTTTATTGGGTTGCCTTTCTTTTTCTTAATGATTTGAAAGATTTACTTATATATTGTGGGTGCAGTCTTTGTCAGTTACGTGAGTTACAAAATACTCTCTCACTAAGTGAAAAAAAAATGCTTCATTTTGCATGGGAACAAAGGAGGTTAATGAAAGTGGAATTACTGGGTCACAGAGGCATGTGTTTTTTTTGTTTCAATATATTCTGCTGAGTTGGCCTCAGAATGTCTGTAGGGATTTCAGTTCTCCTTCTTCACATTATCACTGACACTTGATATTGTCAGGTTTTAAAATTTTATCAATCTGATATATAGGTGAAGAATGCTCTTTAATTGATTGTAATTTGAAATTCTCTGATTACTAGTGAGCTTTAGCATCTTTCTAAATAAGGATAAACAAATAATCCATAAGCATTTGAAAAGATACTTTAAACATATTGGAAAATAAACATTAAAACCACAAGAAGAAACCCTACTTCCCCAACAGGACTTCCCTGGAGGCTCAGATGGTAAAGCATCTGCCTATAATGTGGGAGATATGGATTCGATCCCTGGGTTGGGAAGATCCCCTGGAGAAGGAAATGGCAACCCACTCCAGTACTCTTGCCTGGAAAATCCCATGGATGGAGGAGCTTGGTAGGCTATAGTCCATGGGGTCACCAAGAGTCTGACACGACTGAGCGACTTCACTTCTTCACTTAGCATCTTCTCTTAGTCATTCGTGTTTTCGTTTCTGTAGAAGGCTTGCTTATATTTCTTTTCTATTCTCTCCTCATGCGGTTTATCTTTACTGATTTGTAGAAATGCTCTGTATAATTTGGATATTGATCCATGTTGTATTTACATATGTGTCTATATATGTTTTCTCCAAACTGTCACTTCTCTTTGAATTTTGTTCATGGTATTTTGTAATAGAGATTTATTTAAAGTTCAATATTGTCAATTTTATTGGCAAGGTCATGGGCTGTTGAGGTCCTTTAATGGACTGGAACCTGGTGGTCCTGAGTCAACAATAAGAATGTAAAAGAGAGAGAGAAAGAGGTTTATGCAGAAAACCAATAAAGCCCTTGACAAGGGGCCTGCACTGCTTCACGTAGGCACAAGGCACTCTCTCGTGAGGGTCTTGCAAGCCCGGGCAAGAAAGTGAGCTCAGCAGGCTTCTGCGCTCCAAAGAATTAGCCCGAGAGAGAGAGAAAGAGAGAGAGAGAGAAAGAAAGACATGGGGACCCAAGCTCTGATGGAACAAGGGTGTTTTATTCAACATAGTGTGGGTATATTCAACAAAAATCAAAAGTCCAGACTTACAAATTACCAAGGAAACATAAGGCAATCCATATCAAAGAGAGAGGGTTGTAAATAATCACTTTTACCGTATGGTTCATAAAAAGGAAGAGGGTCGTAAATAGTTGCTTATCACCGTATGGAAAAGCTAACGAGGAAATGCGTGCGTTCCTCAGCCCTGGGAGCAGCTTGGCACTCCTCTTAATTCCTGAATATTCAGGAATTAATAAGGAACAGAGGATTCATGACAGATCCAAAACAGCACACAGTAAGCCTCTTGTTAAATGCTTCCTGACAATCCCCCCTATTTTATTATATTTATAAAAAAGGTCCTGCCCAATTGAGTTTGTTTAGTATTGACCCATCTTATAGAAAGGCAATGAGAAACAACAAACATAATTACCAAGACAATCACCAAAGTTACAGATCCAGACCCGACGCTGTGGGTAATACTTTGAAACCATCCTCGTGGGTCTAGCCCAGATAAGTGATCAGCTAGTTGTTGAGCTAAAGTTTCCAAGTTAGTGGAAGAAGGCAGACATTTAGAAAAGGTTTCAAAGATTTCCTTTTGCAGTAATTGTACATTCAGAGAGGAATTATCATGTATGTTTTGTAAATGAAATTTGATTTGTTCCCAGTTGTAGGCATTATGATTAAAATGAACAAGAGTAACACAAAATTGAGTAGAATTCCAATCACATTTTAGTGTCATTTGTTTTTGCAAATCTATTAATTGATCTCTGACCCACTGATGGCTGTTTTTAGTTCCTGTATTTCTTCTTGAGTATCCTCATCTACCTGAACTTGAGTAGCCCACATATTATGAGCATTTTCAGTGCAATTTTGGATAAAATTATGCGTTTGAATTGAGGTATATAAAGCAGTGCCGGCAACAGCAGCAGTGGTGCAGATAGCTATTAACCCCAAAATGCCAAGAATCAGCCATCCAACAAATCGTTTAGATCATTGGAGCAGTTTAGTAAGCAATCTGGAAGCAAGTGCAGCCATGGGACTGTCTTCCCAGGGTAGTTGGGAACCACAGTGACTTATTGGTGACCACAAATTACATCGATATCAAAGAATCAAACGGGAATAATTTCTTAAAGAAACAGAGGATTTAAGACAAGTATATAGTTTGCAATTAATAACAAGTTACAGGACATAAAGTCTTATTAAATTGTAAATTTCCTATGGCTATAACAAAAGGAAGTGGGACACAGGCCTGTATAAAATATGATTGATTATAGCAAAAGGAATAGTTACTATGACTATGACTGGTCCCTGTGAAATGTCTGGTACAAGTCCCAAGTTCTTTGGTGCTTGCAGCAAGTTTCCAAATGTCCCATTGTTCAGGCCTACTCTGTTTATCGAGGATGATCCTAGGACGAGGTGGGAGCTAATCCACCGTCAAGCCACCCAAGAAGTCCTTTGTTGTGGTAATGCTCTATCATACTGTCATTAATCTTCCATGCCACTTGAGTAGCATAGTCACACACAGTGCTGTTAACATCATCTGAGCAGTTAGATAACTGCATACCATGGGGTCCCCAATCGACAATCGTGTGATTAGCCACAGGCATTAATTTTCCTGATTTGGCTTGACATTCGTCCCAATGAACAGGAGTATATGTAAAGCTCTTATAAGTAAACCCTTTGCATAATGTTCTTTGTTCTTTCCCTAACTCTTTCCCTAAAGTCTCAGTAGTATAAACATGGTTCACAGACAAAGAAAGGGCAGTAAATAACCCAAACAACGTCCAAAAATCCTTTCTGGGAGGCAGGGCAAAAACCCAAGTTTGTCGGCTAATGTTTATGCATAATTCTGCTGGGCCCACACACAAAGGAAGGACTTCATAACCCAGAGAAATATTAATTAGTTTTCCTTCTTCTTCAGGGTGTGAGGGCCCTTTAATGCTTCAGGGAAAAGCACATGTATAGAGTCATTAGCTGAAACGATTGGTCCTCTCTCCGTCCATTCAACCACCTGTAGTAGAGGGGGGTTGGGTATGTAAGCCCAGTAAGTATGATTAGTTAGAGCTCGAATCGGGGAGGTACAGGCAAGCAAAGTGAGCACTGCCAGGAAAATGTATTCAGGGCTCCGAGGCATTCCCTGTTGAGAGACCAGATTTTCAGCTTTATCAGTAAGGATTTTTATTTGTCCCCAAGTGGGGAGATCGTAAGGTTGATGCCGCTGAAGGTGGTGCTTCCTGGAGATCTTTAGAGCCACCATGGCCCATATCGGAATTTCTTCCTCCTGGGGTTTTGTTGTTTCGTCTCTATTTTGAAGGCCGGGGGCCCCCTTGGGTAGAATCTTCTCAAGAGGAAGCCATGTGAGTTCGTTGGATCCATCTGGGGAAATACAAGCATATCCCTTTCCCTGTAAGATTAGTTTCCCAGATTTCCATTGTTTCGTTAACTCATCTTGGTACCATATGGGCAGAGGAAGAGAAGTGTCCTTCAATTCCTCGAAATGCCTTTCTGCTCTTGTTAAGATATCTCCCTGTGGTAAATTGAAAAAAATTTAAGACAAATAAAGCTGTATTAACAATAGTTATAGGTTTAGAAAATGTCTTATGTTGGAATCTAGTAAAGTCTGCTTTAGATAAGGAAGACAGTAGTGTTCCTGTGTATTCCCCCTTTTTAAATTTTTTTATTTGCAACTTTAGTGTGTGATGTGCTTGTTCGACTATGTCTTGTGCCTGCGGATTATAAGGAATACCTGTAATATGTTTAATAGAAAAAGATTGCAAAAAATGTTTAAAGTGTCTAGAAATATAAGCAGGACCATTATCTGTTTTTATAGAAGTGGGAGTTCCCATTGCAGCAAAACAAGCTAATAAGTGAGTTATAACATGTTGTGTAGCCTCACCGTGAAGAGGAATGGCCCAAATCAAAGAAGAATTAGTGTCGATACAGACATGCAAGAAAGAAAATGGAGAAAGTTCAGGACAATGAGTTACATCCATTTTCCATAGTTCATTAGGTTGCAAACCGCGAGGATTAATACCTTGTGTGATGGGTCGAAGACGTAGGGGTCTACAAGGAGAGCAATTACTAATAATTTCGTTAGCCTGGCAGTATGGTATTTTCCATAGCTGGTGTAGGGAGTCAGCATTGTTATGCAACAGAGCATGCTGTTCCTCCGGAGTAGCAAAGGAAACCAGTTTATCAGCCTGCTCATTATCATGAGTCATGGGGCCGGGAAGGCAAGAATGTGCTCGAATATGTGTAATATAAATGGGAGAACTGTGGTTTCTAACAACAGATTGTAGTTCGAAAAAGAGTTGTTGAATAATAGGTTGATTGGAGTTTATGGTGAAGGTTTCTATTTATTTTTCATACAAAAACTGAATATATAGAGTCAGAGACTGTATTATTGGGGTAAGGATGTAGGCAAATAACTTGAATAAGAGCACATAGTGCATTTTGTTGAGCAGAATGAAATTAATATAAAAGACTTTATATTCCTTAAGAGACTAGAATGAAGCTTTGGCATTTTCCAGTTCAGTTCAGTCCAGTCCTCAGTCGTGTCCGACTCTTTGCGACCCCATGAATCGCAGCACACCAGGCCTCCCTGTCCATCACCAAATCCCAGAGTTCACTCAGACTCACGTCCATTTAGTCAGTGATGCCATCCAGCCATCTCATCCTCTGTCATCCCCTTCTCCTCCTGCCCCCAATCCCTCCCAGCATCACAGTCTTTTCCAATGAGTCAACTCTTCACATGCGGTGGCCAAAGTACTGGAGTTTCAGCTTTAGCATCATTCCTTCCAAAGACCACCCAGGACTGATCTCCTTTAGAATGGACTGGTTGGACCTCCTTGCAGTCCAAGGGACTCTCAAGAGTCTTCTCCAACACCACAGTTCAAATGCATCAATTCTTTGGTGCTTTTAGTCCCATCTATATAAAAAACCTCAGCTTGTGATATAGGCTGTGAGCTGATAATGTGAGAAATAATAAATTTAGTATTTTTGAAGAAATTCCACAGCTTACCAGAAGGATAATGAAATGAAATTTCTCCAAAATATTCCAGAAAAGCTATTGGGAAATCGGTAGAAGTTTGTAATGTGCTCTCAAATTGAGATTTATTGATAGGCAAAGCTCAACATTCAGAAAACTAAGATCACGGCATCTGGTCCCATCACTTCATGGGAAATAGATGGGGAAACAGTGGAAACAGTGTCAGACTTTATTTTGGGGGGCTCCAAAATCACTGCAGATGATGATTGCAGCCATGGAATTAAAAGACGCTTACTCCTTGGAAGGAAAGTTATAACCAACCTAGATAGCATATTCAAAAGCAGAGACATTTCTTTGCCAACAAAGGTCTGTCTAGTCAAGGCTATGGGTTTTCCAGTAGTCATGCATGGATGTGAGAGTTGGACTATGAAGAAAGCTGAGTGCCAAAGAGTTGATGCTTTTGAACTGTGGTGTTGAAGAAGACTCTTGAGAGTCCCTTGGACTGCAAGGAGGTCCAATCAGTCCATTCTGAAGGAGATCAGCCCTGGGATTTCTTTGGAAGGAATGATGCTAAAGCTGAAACTCCAGTACTTTGGCCACCTCATGCAAAGAGTTGACTCATTGGAAAAGATTGTGATGCTGGGAGGGATTGGGGGCAGGAGGAGAAGGGGACGGCAGAGGATGAGATGGCTGGATGGCATCACTGACTCGATGGACACGAGTCTGAGTGAACTCCGGGAGTTGGTGGTGGACAGGGAGGCCTGGCGAGCTGCAATTCATGGGGTCACAAAGAGTCCAAATGACTTAGTGACTGAACTGAACCGAACTGATTACAATTTTATAAGGATCAGAGCCAATTAGAGTTTTAATCCTATTTCTTCCATTGATAATGATTAGAGCAATTAAATCAAGGTAGGGTGTAAGTGACTTTATTCCCATGAAACTGGTATAGATCCATTCTACTGGGTGTTCTTGTTGGGCAAGACGTCCTGTGGGAGAACGAAGAGAGGGGAGTATAAATAATTCTAGAGGCAAATCTAGTTTGATGCAAGTAAGAACTTGTTTTTGTAATTTATTTTGCACAAAATAGAGTTCCTCTTGTGCCTCTTGAGAAAGTGAACAAGGGCTATTTAAATCAGGATCTCCTTTTAAAGTATTAAATACGTTATTGAGTTGATAATTAGCAATGCCTGAAGAAGGTCTAAGCCAACTTATATCACCTAAGTGCTCTTGAAAATCATTTAAGGTTGATAATTTATTAGTATGGATCTGAGTTAGTTGGGGGAGTAATATGTTGTCTATTAACAACAAACCCCAAGTAATGGTAAGGTGTAGAGGTTTGAATTTTTTCAGGGGCAATGATTAATCCAGAGTTTTTTAAGCATAGTTGAGCTATATTAAACGTGTTGAGTTTCTAAGACAGATGGAGCCGAAAACAATATATCATCCATATAGTGAATAACAAGAAAGTTAGGAAATTGCTTTCTCACAGGCTCAAGGGCTTTAGCTACATAGGACTGACACATGGTGGGAGAATTCATCATCCCCTGTGGCAGTACAGCCCACTGGTACCGTTTATGAGGTCAGATATGATTAGGGTAAGGGAGAGAGAAAATGAATCTCTCGTGGTCTAAAGGGTGTAAAGGTATATTAAAAAGGCAATCGTGTAAATCAATACTAATAATATACTAATTTTGAGGAATAGTGGTAGGTGATGGGATTCCTTGTTGTAAGGCACCCATAGGTTTCATAGATGCATTAACTTTCCTAAGGTCTGTCAGGAGATGCCATTTGTTAGATTTCTTTTTTATAACAAAAACAAGAGAGTTCCAAGGAGAACAAGACTCCTCAATATGCTTTAATTCTAGTTGTGTATCTATAAGTTCCTTGCTGCTGCTGCTGCTAAATCGCTTCAGTCGTGTCCGACTCTGTGTGACCCCCTAGATGGCAGCCCACCAGGCTCCCCCGCCCCTAGGATTCTCCAGGCAAGAACACTGGAGTGGGTTGCCATTGCCTTCTCCAATGCAGGAAAGTGAAAAGTGAAAGTGAAGTCACTCAGTCTTAGTCGTCTGTAATTTCTCTTTTGTGAGGGGTCACTTCTCTGTCCAAGTAGGCTCGTCATTCTTCCAAGTTATTTTAATAATTGTACTGTTTGTTCAATGAGCAGTGGCCCCTAGGAAAAATGTGGAATGTGTATATGAGTTTGCCATTGCATAAGTACGTCCCTTCCTATTAGATTTAGGGGTGCATCTGTCACATAAGGTCTTAATGTTGCAGGTTGGCCTTCTGGTTCCTCACATGGATAAATTTGAGTACTCTGATAAACCTCTTGTACTTTTGTTTGAGAAATCCCTGCAATTTGTCAAGAAATTTTTTGTACAGGCCAGGATTTGGGCCATGAATGTTTGGAAATAATAGTAATATCAGATCCAGTGTCAAGGAGACCAGAAAATCTTTTACCATTAATTTTGATATTTATAGTCGGTTGGGCAAATTCAGATACTAATGTTGTCCAAAAGGACTGTTTTTGATCTGTACTGCCAAATCCGCCCATCCGTAATTCATTAGAGGAGTTAATAGAAATGTAAGGTAAAAGATGTAATTGAGCAGTTTTATCCCCCTTTTTGAATTGCCATAAAATCTGAGATAACATCATAGTTTGAATTTCTCCCTTATAATCTGAATCAATTACTCCAGGATGAACAGTAATTCCTTTAGAAGTCAAACTAGATTGGCCAAGTGAAAGACCGAAGCTTTGTGGGGGCAGGGGTCCAAAAAGTCCGGTAGGTATTCTAGAGGGGACTGCTTGAGGGTAAAGGAGAAACTCATTTAGGGCTGGTATATCGATAGCTGCATTGCTGGATGTTGCGGGTTTGAGGGAGAAGATGGAATTTGCCCCTGGTTTTTGTTGAAGGGGACCTGGGGGGGTCCCCTGCTTGGAGTTTCCTGGAATAGATTTCCCTTCAACGTCAAATTTAGATTTACAGTCTTCAGCCCAATGCATTCCTCTACGGCAGCAAAGGCAGATTTTTGGAGGTTTTTTATTAGCTCTCTTAGGGCAGTCCGTTTTAAAATGGTTCTTATCTCCACATGTAAAATATCCTTCATTTCTCTTTCTTAAGGCCGAAACCATTGTTTCAGCTAGCATTTGCATCTTTTGAGTTTCTGATCCTAGATTGCGACAAGCCTTCAAATAATCAATAATAGTTCCTGTCTCACGAATTGGAGCTATAGTCTTCTGACATTCCTGATTTGCATTTTCATAAGCAAGTAATTTCTCTAGTTGCCTTTTGGCATCTTCTCCAATTACAATACCAGAAGTAGCAGTTTCTAATCTAGCTGAAAAATCCGCATACGTCTTTTTAGTGTAGCTACCTGTAGGCTCCCTTTGAGGAGTGATTTGATCCCAAGCTTCAGGGGCCACTGTTTTTAATTGCTCATGTAACAAAGGAGGGCGCTGTGTGTGAGCTTCTATAGCGTCAAATTGTCCTGTACCCGTTAGCATCTCAAAAGTAATTTGATTTTAGGGAGCGCCAGCTCGAGCATTTCTGTTAGCATGATCTCTGGCTATATCATGAAACCGCATCATCCACTGAAGATATCCTCCTGGTTTAAAGAGAGCTTTTATTAAAGCTCGCCAATCATGGGGAATAAAATTTCCAATAGAGGATGTTATAGAATTTAGAAGTACTTTAGTAAAAGGTGAATGTGGGCCTTCATAGTTATAGCTTTTTAAATTTGTTGAATGTGATACAAGTTAATACCCTCATATTGAGGTATTATGTGCCCTTGAGCAACAGGATTTCTAAAAACTGGAAAGGCAGAGAAACCATCGGCTTCAGAGACTTGTGATTGCAAAGCCAGCAATTCAGAGAGCCTCTGTCATGAAGGAGAGTGAGTAGGTAGCAAATTCTTACAATTAAGGGTATGTGGTAAAAGCTTATTATTGTTATTCAGAAAGGTGTTGTTGGTTTTAATGTCAAAATGTGTCTTAGGGGAGTCGTTGCCAGAATCATTATGTTCTAGCAAGGGAGAGACTTTGGGATTTGTGCCCGCTGGCAGGGGAGGAGCACTTGGAGCAACTGGGGCAGGGCTTGTAGGAAAATTCTGAAATATTTTATGTTGTTCTAATTGGGCCATTTGTAAGGTTTCATCATCTAATTCATATTCATGTAAAAAGTGTTCTGCCTGTTGCTGAATATCAGGAGCACTAGAATTACCTTGAAATGGCAGAATCACAGCTTTAATGAGAGCCCAAGGGGCCAGAAATCTATCGGAATATTTTTTCCCTGTCTGGTGGCTTGTTCAACATTCTCTTTGTCCCGGGGCCAAATTTCTAAATCAAAACTACCTTCATCAGGGAACCAAGGGTTACATTCAACCACTGTCTGAAGGCAAGCTTCTATTTGCTAGCGTGAAACTGAAAGTCCCTGAACTTTAAATAAGTGATGAAGTAAAGTAGAAAATCATGGGGCTTTGTAGCCTTTTGACCCATGTCTTAGCACTTACTGACCTCAATAGGAGCTTGAGTCACTCTGTCCGAATCTGCCATGTGTACCAGGCCCCTGCTCTGGGTGCCACTTGCTGAAGTCCTTTAATGGACCAGAACCTGGTGGTCAGGAGTTGAAGATAAGAAAGTGAAAGAGAGAGACAGAGGCTGATATTCCTTGGTTTATGCAGAAAACCAATCGGGGCTTGCACTGCTTCACGTAGGCACAGGGCGCCCTCTTTCGAGGGTCTTGCAAGCCCGGGCAAGAAAGTGAGCTCAGCGGGCTTCTGCGCTCCAAAGAATTAGCCCGAGAGAGAGAGAGAGAGAGAGAGAGAGAGAGAGAGAGAGAGAGAGAGAGAGAGAAAGAGAGACACGGGGACCCAAGCTCTGATGGAACAAGGGTGTTTTATTCAACATAGTGTGGATATATTCAGCAAAGATAAAGATCAAAAGTCCAGACTTACAAATTATCAAGGAAACATAAGGCAATCCATATCAAAGAGAGAGGGTTGTAAATAATCACTTTTACCATATGGTCCATAAAAAGGAAGAGGGTCGTAAATAGTTGCTTATCACCGTATGGAAAAACTAACGAAGGAAATGCATGCGTTCCTCAGCCCTGGGAGCGGTTTTCCACTCCTCTTAATTCCTGAATATTCAGGAATTAATAAGGAACAGAGGATTCATGACAGATCCAAAACAGCACCCAGGAAGCCTCCTGTCAAATGCTTCCTGACAATGGGCATAGTCTTTTAAATTTTCTTTACTATCACTTAAATAAAGTATTAAATTTACTAGCATTGGTGGTTAATTTTGTGTCATCTGACTGGACCTATTAAATGCCTAGAGAGCCCAGACAGCTGGTTAAACGCTGTTTCTGGGTGTGTCTGTGAGAGTGTTTTTAGAAGAGTTTAACAGTTGATGGTGATCTAAGTAAAGCAGAAAACCCTCCTCAAAGTAAGTTGGCATCATCCAGCGAATTGTGAAAATGTGGAAGACGTTTGAGTTAGCTGGGCTGGCTTGCTTGGGCTGCAACACTGATCTTCTCTTGCCCTTGATTTCAGACGTTCAGGCCCAGATTGAAGTCTACACCACCAGCTCTCTGACTCTCAAATCTTTGAACTACATCAACAGCTTTCCTGGACCTCTAGCTTGTAGATGGCCAATAGTGGGACTTCTCAGCATCTATAATTGCATGAGCCAATATCTTATAATAAATCTCTCTCTCTTTATATATATACATATATAGACACACACACACAGACACACACACAAAAGAGAAAGTTATATAAATCAAAATTTTATATGTTCAGTTCAGTTCAGTTCAGTCGCTCAGTCGTGTCTGACTCTTTGTGACCCCATGAATCGCAGCACGCCAGGCCTCCCTGTCCATCACTAACTCCCAGAGTTCACTCAGACTCATGTCCATCGAGTCAGTGATGCCATCCAGCCATCTCATCCTCGGTCGTCCCCTTCTCCTCCTGACCCCAATCCCTCCCAGCATCAGAGTCTTTTCCAATGAGTCAACTCTTCTCATTAGGTGGCCAAAGGACTGGAGTTTCAGCTTCAGCATCATTCCTTCCAAAGAAATCCCAGGGCTGATCTCTTTCAGAATGGACTGGTTGGATATCCTTGCAGTCCAAGGGACTCTCGAGTCTTCTCCAACACCACAGTTCAAAAGCATCAATGTTACACATATATAATAATATATATAAATTATATATATATATGTAAATTATATGTATATATAAATATCTTTGAAGATTTATCAGGGAAGAGATTCTTTATTTGAAGAACAAATGAAAAGGTTTACATATACAAATTATCTATTTTGTAGAGAGACAGTTTTTAACATATTGATAAAATTAACATATTTTTGTATAACTATTCTATATTAAGACTGTGTTGAATATTGCAAGGTTTACATAGGGGCAAGGCATAATGTCATGAGAATTTAAGAGAGATTTGATCTCTCTGCTATTGGTGGTGGGAGTGGTGTATTTGAAGGAGACCAAAGTTATAGAGGGTCTAGGGGTATTTAAGATATTTCTTGATTTTCATGGAAAATTATCAGTGGCCACACATTTTTGACACTGTTCCCACTGAATGTGGATGGGACTGTGACTGCTTTGATAAGCAGAGGTTGCTACTAGTGACACCCTGCCAGTTGTGGATCTTTCAAGGGACTGGCTTTGGTTTCTGAACGTCCTTGGTCGCCATGATGACCTTGATGCAGAGCAAGAGAGGAGCCAAGGTGAGCCCAGCCTTTCCACTGCTCCTAAGGCACCAAGGTAAGTGAAGCCATCTTGAAGCTTTCGGGTAATCTCAGCAATCTTGAATAGCACCCAGCAACACTCCTGATCCCGTGTGCCTGAATGTCTGACCCAGGAAATTGTGATGCATAGTAAGCCAGCTTATATTTTCCGTTACTGAGTTTTAGGGTACCACTGGAGGAGGGCATGGCAACCCACTCCAGTATTCTTGCCTGGAGAAGCCCCATGGACAGAGGAGCCTGGTTGGGCTACAGCCCATGGGGTCATAAAGAGTCGGACATGACTGAAGTGACTTAGCATAGCACAGCACACGCAGCAATAAATGATAGAACAAAAGCCAATATAAGAGTACGATCTAAAAAGAAAGTAAATTCTGCAGCTGTAGTTTAAGTCTCAACACAGAGCTTGCAATGTAAATTTTTCACTTATTTTATAGCGACAGAGCACCATTCTTTCATACATATGCTTATTTATTTAAATTGAAGTATAGTTGCTTTACAATGCTTTGCTAGTTTCTGTTATATAGCAAAGTGAATCAGCTACCTGTTTACACATATCTCCTCTGTTTTGCATTTTCTTCCCATTTATGTCACCACAGAGCACTGAATAGAGTTCCCTGTGCTATATGGTAGGTTCGTGCTAGCTTTTTTCCAAACTCTTCATCTTTTTAATTGTTTATTTTTGGCCGCGCTGGGTCTTCGCTGCTGTGGGCAGGCTTACTCTGGTTGTGCAGAGTGTGGGCTTTTCATTGCAGCGGCTTCTCTTGTTGCAGAGCATTGGCTCCAGGATAAGCATAGGCTTAAGCACTTGCAGCACGCGGGCTTAGCAGTGTGGTGCTCAGGCTTGGCTGACCAGCAGCATGAAGGATCTTTCCAGACCAGGGATAGCACCTGTGTCCCCTGCATTAGTAGACAGATTCTTTACTGATGGACCATCAGGATAGTCTATCATTAGTTATCTTTTTTATCCACATAGAGTATATATGTCAACACCAACCTCCCAATTCATCTCACCCCCTCACCTCACCTTGGTGTCCACGTTTATTCTCTATGTCTGGGCCTCTGTTTCTGCCTTGTGAACATCTGTACCATTTTTCTAGGTTCCACATATATGCGTTAATAAACAGTATTTGTTTTTCTCTTTCTGACTTACTTTACTGTGTATGACAGACTCTAGGTCCATCCACATCTCCACAAGTGGCTCAATTTCTTTCCTTTTCATGGCTGAGTAATATTCTATCACATATATGTACCATATCTTGTTTCATCCATTCCTTAGCTGATAGGCATGTAGCTTGCTGCCACAACCTGGCTATTGTAAACAGTGCTGCAATGAACACTGGGGTGCGTGTGTTTTTTAACTTTTTGTTTTCTCGGTATATGAGAAGTAGTGGGATTGCTTGGTCATATGATAGATTTATTCCTAGCGTTTTAAGGAATCATCACACTGCTCTCTGGGCTTCCCCAGTAGTAAAGAATCTATCTGCAGTGCAGGAGCTGCGGGACATGGGGTTCAATCCATGGGCTAGGAAGATCCCCTGGAGGAGGGCATGGCAAGTGACTACAGTATTCTTGCTGAAAGAATCCCATGGACAGAGAAGCCTGGCAAACTGGAAGTCCATGGGGTCGTAGAGAGTCAGACATGATTGAAGCAACTTAGCAGGCAAGCATACTGCGTTCACAGTGGCTGCTTTAATTTACATGCCCACCAACAGTACAAGAGGGTTCCTTTTTCTCCACACCCTCTCTAGCATTTATTGTTTGTAGATTTTTTGATGGTGGCCATTCTGACCAGTGTTAGGTGATACCTCACTGTAGTTTTGATTTGCATTTCTCTAATAGTGATGTTGAGCATCTTTTTACGTGCCTCTTGGCCATTAATATGTCTTCATTGGAGAAACATCTATTTAGATCTTCCACCCATTTTTTGATTGGTTTTTTTCTTTTTTTATATTGAGCTGTATGAGTTGTTTGTGTATTTTGGAGATGAATCATTTTTTCGCAAGTATTTTCTCCTGAGGGCTGTCTTTTTGTCTTGTTTATGGTTTTCTTTGCTGTGAAAAAGCTTTTAAGTTTCATTAAGTCTCATTTGTTTATTTTTATTTCCATTATTCTAGGGGGTGGGTCAAAAAAGATTTTTACTGTGATTATTGTGAAAGAGTGCTCTTCCTATGCTTTTCTCCAAGAATTTTATGGAGTCCAGTCTTACATTTAGGTCTTTAGTCCATTCTGAGTTTATTTTTTGTAACTGAGAGAGACTGAGTGACTTGGCTAAGAACTCGTAAGGGATTAGTGGCAGAACCTAGGAGACCTTTGTTTTCCTGACTCACTGGAGCCTTTTGCAATTACCTGTATGGCATCACCAGCCCTGAGCATGTGCATGGGGGCTGAGCACAGACCCACTGGGCCAAAAAGATGATTTGCCTTTAAAATTATTTAACTCATTAGTTCTAAAACTATGTTACACTCTGATTTCTGGGGCCAGTCAATCATTTTAATTGCCAGTGTGTGCAGTGGTGCGCTGGTAAATGTGTACCAACTGCCTCTTTGAAAACCAAAAGTGTGCTAAGTTGTAGCATTTGCTAACTGCTGCGGTATGGAAGAACCCACTGTGGTCAAATTCAGGCTCCCATTGTGATGTCACTGGGTGTGAACTTGGGAGCAAGATGGCCCAGCACACCTAGGAGGACACCCCTTTAGGAAAAGTCAACATAACCATGCCTGCCTTCATTTGAAAGAGACCCATTTGAAGTAATTATTCACAAAAAAACTCTTTATAACATGAGTCACTGTATTGCTTGCTTTGTTGAAGGCCTGAAACTTTTAAGTATACTTAAATATGATTTGGGGATCAATATTTTAATTTACTTATAGTGTAGAAATAATGAATCTTTGCCAAAAACATTGATCGCCCTTGTGGATAATACTCACCAAATATTGCCCTTGCCCCTTACATCTCCCAGACTCCTTTGCTGCTGGGTCAGGCCCACATGACAAGTTTAGATCAGTGGCTTATGAATGGAAGTGATGTGTGCCACCTGTGGGCCAAGGTAGCACAGGCTTGTGAGTGGCCCCTGCTTTGTTCTGCACAAAGCTCTCGGAGGTCCAGGCAGAAGCAGCGGCATCACATGATGAAGGGAGCCCAAATTCTTGAATTGTTAAATGGAAGATGACTTTGCAAGAATGAGAAATAATTTGATCTGTGCTGAAAGCCACTGAAATTCAGAGGTTTGCCCCTATAACACAGTAAGGATTATCTTGACTAATACAGTAATAAAAGCAACTTGAGAGCCAACTTTTTTTTTCAAGATAGTTTATATCTCAACTGGCGGAAATAAGAAAAAGACATGACTTAGAAGCAGAAGAATGAAAATCAGATAAAAATGAGCCTCCAGGTTTTTATTAACCAGCAACTGTTTCTGATGCTTTTTAATATGAGAATAAAACTCATAGAGTATTAGGTTGCCTTATAAATAATATTGATTTTTTTATTTGGAGGTCTAACAAGTTCATGTCTCTTTTAGAGCTATCAAATCATTTTCATGTCCCATATGAATTAGTTTCTTCATTTATTCATTCATTAAACAATTATTTTTTTTGAATGTTGGTGGTATTCTGGTGTGAAATGCTGGGAACATTATGGTGGGAATAAAACAGCTCGATTCTGCCTCCATGGAAGTTGGAATCTAGGGGGTTACACAGCTGTTAATCCAGTAACCTAACAGAGCCGAGGGTTGTGAAGGAAAAGCATGAGATACTGTGAAAATGCAACAAGGCATTTCTTTGATGAGTTTGTGGTTGAGGTGGTAATGCAAATGACATTCCCTTTCCTGAGGAAGAAACATTGAATGAAAATCTGAAGGATCAGCAAGACTTAGAGAAGTATGTGGAAGACAGTATTGGTTTCTCCTTGCTGCTGTAATAAATCACCACAAGCAGTGGCATAAATGAACACTATTCATTATCTTACAGCTTTGGGGTTCAGAAGCCTGAAATGGGTCGGCAAGACTTCATTCCTGCTGGAGGCTCTGGGACAGAACCTGTTTCAGGGAAGGGTGGCATCTTCCAGATTCTAGCCCCCACCACAGGCCTTGACTCCTGGACTTCTCCAGGCAGTGCGATTAATGACATTGCTCTGAGCTCTGCTTCTGAGGTCAGCTCTCCTTCCCTCTGACTCAGAACCCCTTGCATTCTTGTTACAAAGACACTTGTGATCACATTGGACCACCCAGATAATCCAGATATGCTTCCTGTCTCAGCCTCCTAGTTACACTTACAAAATCCCTTTATGACATCACGTGACATATTGGCAGGCTTTGGGGATTACGACATGGACATCTTTGAGGCCACCATTTTGTCTACCAGGGAGTGTGAGACCGAGAGAGCTGAATTTATGGAAACCCAGACATAGAGGGAGCTTGTCTCATGGCAGAAACAGAATGAAGTGCTGCGACCAGAGTGTCACAGTTGGGGGGCGGGGACCTGCTTTGAGATTGGACCGGAGACACAGGCCACACTGGGCCCTGCAGACACCTGTCACCTTAGCCAGCTCAGGATGCTTGTAACAAAATACCAGAGACTGGGTGGCTGGAACCACAGATGTTTATTTCTCAGAGTCCCGGAGGCTGGGGAGGCAAGGTCAAGGTGTCAGCCAGTCTGGCTCCTGGGAGGCCTCTCCCTGGCTTTCAGATGATCATCTTCTTGCTGTGTCCTCACGTGGTGAAGGCAGAACAAGACGAGCTCTCTTGTCTCTTCCTATAGGACCTCATGTCTCACCCAAACCTAATCACCTCCAAGCTCCATCACCCCCACAGATGAGGGCTTCAGTATATGGATCTGGGGGTGGGGAGCAGCATCTCTTCACAGCATTTGTAAACTGCTTCACAAGGTCTATGATTATCCTGGAACTCTTGAAAACATCTCTATTTGCCAAGAAGAGATCACCTAAATGAACTTCCAAGGTTGTTTTTAGCCCTCAAGTACTGTGGAACTCAAATGTACCAACTAAAATTCTTAATAATTTAATCTGGTAAAATGGAGATAACATTAGTATCTGCAACACAGAGTTGATGGAAAGAAAGAAAAAACTTATATAACTCATTTATAACAATTTGGGGCACATAAGAAGTAATATGTAAATATTAGCAGTTATAGTCTAACTATGAAAGTAAAATCTTATGGATCTGTAAGGATTTATACTGTAGTAACTTGTTTCTGGGGGATTTTTAAAAATTGTTATTGGTGTATGGTTGCTTTACCCTATTGTGTTGCTTTCTGCTGAACAGCAAAGTGAGTCAGCTATATGTATGCATATATCCCCCTTTTCTGGATTTCCTTCCCTTTCAGGTACCTCAGAGCACTGAGCAGAGCTCCCTGGGCTGTGCAGTAGGTTCTCTTTGTGGTGGTTTAGTCAGTCATGGCCGACTCTTGTGACTCCACGGACTTTAGCCCGCCAGGCTCTGTCCATAGGATCCTCCAGGCAAGAATACTGGAGTGGTTGCCATTTCCTTCTCCAGGGGATCTTTCGGACCCAGGGGCTGAACTCTGGTCTCCTGCATTGCAGGGAGATTCTTTACTGACTGAGCTACCAGGGAAGCTCTGTGCTCATTAGTTACCTGCTTTGTATATAATAGAATGTATGTGTCAATCCCAATTTCCAGTTCTTTCCCACCCCATCTTCCCCTCTTGGTGTCCGTATGTTTGCCTCTATTTCTGCTTTGTAATTAAGATACTCTATAACCTTTTCCTATATTCCACATATATGTGTAGATATACAGGAGTTGCCTTTCTCTTTCTAATTTACTGCACTCTGTGGGATTTTTTACATGAGAGATGAGTTTGAGTTGGGGCGGGTAGAGGATGAGGAAGCACCAGAAGCAACAAAAAAGCAAGCAAAGTGGCTATCTAATCATGTCCCTGGTGAATCCAGTTCAAAGGGACAAGACAGTCTGAGTGCATCACAGAACAGATGAAGCACAGTTTGAAAATCTCTGGGAATTCGGAGACATCTTAGGCTTCCCTTGATGCAGCTGAAAATTGTGGTGAGCAGAATGCTGGACCCAGGAAGTATTGTCAAAGGACAGGGGCCACTTATCCAAGCTAGACATTTAGTGCTGTCACACCGATGTGACAGAGAGTGGCACTCAAGCATGGGCACGGGCCATTTGGGTCAAGATCAACACGCCTCCGGGCTGCAGTATGCGCTCAGTTGAAATCTGCTAAGTCACAGAGCCATTGTTAGAAGTTACTTCAGGATGACAACTTTTCTATACAGCTTGTAAGAAGCACCGTACTACTGACTAGTAAGTGGGACTTGTTGTGGTCTGGTTGCTAGGTCAGGTCTGACTCTGCGACCTCACGGACTGCAGCACACCAGGCTTCCCAGTCCTTCACTATCTCCTGGAATTCGCTCAAACTCACGTCCATTGAGTCAGTGATGCCACCCAACCATGTCATCCTCTGTTGCTCCCTTCTCTTCCTGCCCTCAGTCTTTCCCACCACCAGGTGTCTAACACTGATTGAATCTACACTGCTCTGGGTTGAGTTTCCCCGGAATAGACACTGGAACAAGGACTTGGGTATAAGTAGCTTATCTGGGAAGTGATTTCAGGAAGTGAAATGAGGCGGGGAGAGCAATGAGCCAGTATATAGTTATAGTTATAGTTCAGTCACTCAGTTGTGTCCAACTCTTTGCGACCCCATGAATCACAGCACGCCAGGCCTCCCTGTCCATCACCATCTCCCAGAGTTCACTCAAACTCACGTCCGTCGAGTCTGTGATGCCATCCAGCCATCTCATCCTCGGTCATCCCCTTCTCCTCCTGCCCCCAATCCCTCCCGGCATCAGAGTCTTTTCCAATGAGTCAACTCTTCGCATGAGGTGGCCAGAGTACTGGAGCTTCAGCTTCAGCATCATTCCTTCCAAAGAAATCCCAGGGTTGATCTCCTTCAGAATGGACTGGTTGGATCTCCTTGCAGTCCAAGGGACTCTCAAGAGTCTTCTCCAACACCACAGTTCAAACGCATCAATTCTTCGGTGCTCAGCCTTCTTCACAGTCCAACTCTCACATCCATACATGACCACAGGAAAAACCATAGCCTTGACTAGATGGACCTTAGTTGGCAAAGTAATGTCTCTGCTTTTGAATATATTATCTAGGTTGGTCATAACTTTTTTTCCAAGGAGTAAGCGTCTTTTAATTTCATGGCTGCAGGAGGTAAAGAGCAGACTTCTGCTGGGGGACTGGGCCCAGCCCCCCTGGAGCTCTTGGATGGCACAGAACCTCCCCAGGACTGTCCTCTCCCAGAGGGAGAAGGATCCAGGGTATGGACATTCTAGTTTCATCCACTGTTGCCTGAGGGTGCTTGAGGGAGAGAAGGCCAACATTTGGAGGGGGGCGAATCTTCTCTTCTGGCCAGAGAAAAGCCTCCTGCTTTGAGGAAGAAGCTGCAAGCACCCACTGGACAGAAAGTACCCAGAGAATATGGCCCCTGCTGTGTGGATCTCAAACTTCACACTCTCAGTATCTATGAAATACACTGAAACACACACAGCATGACTCAGACCTCTCTCACCTGCCCAAAGGTATCACTCTAAGAATTTTCTCCTCTCTCCTCTGTGTCATCAGAGCTTCCCTCTGAATTTGATGTTTTTTCATCATTATAAAAACATGCCCTGCCATTTTCCCATCGTGACTCCACTTCTCCCTCTAGTTGAGGCCTGATTCTGCTCTGTCCATGCACAGAAAGCTCATTGAAAAAACAACTGTACTCTATGTTTATACTTATTTTCCTTTACTTCTGGAAAGGAAATGCTTCATCCAGCCAGGCATTTCGCCTGATGTACTCGGCATAGGAGTTAAATAAGCAGGGTGACAATATACAACCTTGACGTACTCGTCTCCCACATTGGTGCCAGTCTGTTGTCCCATGTGTGGTCCTAACTGCTACTTCTTGACCTGCATACATATTTCTCAGGAGGCAGGTTAGGTGGTCTGGTATTCTCATCTCTTTAAGAATTTTCCACAGTTTGTTGTGATTCACACAGTCAAAGGCTTTGGCATAGTCATAAAGCAGTAGATTCTTTTCTAGAACTCTCTTGCTTTTTTGATGGTCCAATGGATGTTGGCAATTTGATCTCTGGTTCCTCTGCCTTTTCTAAAACCCGCTTGAACATCTGGAAGCTCACGGTTCATGTATTGCTGAAGCCTGGCTTGGAGAATTTTGAGCATTACTTTGCTAGCATGTGAGATGAGTGTAATTGTGTGGTAGTTTGAACATTCTTTGGCACTGCCTGTCTTTGGGGATTGGAATGAAAACTGACCTTTTCCAGTCCTGTGGCCACTGCTGAGTTTTCCAAACTTGCTGGCATATTGAGTGCAGCACTTTCACAGCATCATCTTTCAGGATTTGAAATAGCTCAACTGGAATTCCATCACCTCCACTAGCTTTGTTCCTAGTGATGCTTCCTAAGGCTCACTTGACTTCTCATTCCAGGATGTCTGGCTCTAGGTGAGTGGTCACACCATTGTGATTATCTGGGTCATGAAGATTATTTTTGTATAGTTCTTCTGTGTATTCTTGCCACCTCTTCTTAATATCTTCTGTTTCCATTAGGTCCATACCATTTCTGTCCTTTATTGTACCCGTCTTTGCACGAAATATTCCCTTGGTATCTCTAATTTTCTTGAAGCCATCTCTAGTCTTTACCCTCCTCTTTTCCTCCATTTCTTTGCATTGATCACTGAAGAAGGCTTTCTTACCTCTCTTTGCTATTCTTGGAACTCTGCATGCAAATTGGTATATCTTTCCTTTCCTCCTCTGCCTTTAGCTTCTCTTCTTTTCTCAGCTATTTGTAAGCCCTCATCAGACAACTATTTTGTTTCTTTGCATTTCTTTTTCTTGGGGATGGTCTTGACCCCTGCCTCCTGTACAGTGTCACAAACCTCTGTCCATAGTTCTTCAGGCACTCTGTCTATCAGATCTAATGCCTTGAATCTATTTGTCACTTCCACTGTATAATCATAAGGGATTTGATTTAGGTCATACATGAATGGTCTAGTGGTTTTCCTTACTTTCTTCAATTTGAGTCTGAATTTGGCAATAAGAAGTTCATGATCTGAGCCACAGTCAGCTCCTGGTCTTGTTTTTTGCTGACTGTATAGAGCGTCTCCATCTTTGGCTGCAAAGAATATGATCAGTCTGATTTTGGTATTGACCATCTAGTGATGTTCATGTGTAGTTTCTTCTCTTGTGTTGTTGGAAGAGGGTGTTTGCTATGACCAGTGCATTCTCTTGACAAAACTCTGTTAGCCTTTATCCTGCTCCATTTTCTACTCCAAGGCCAAATTTGCCTGTTACTCCAGGTGTTTCTTGACTTCCTACTTTTGCATTCCAGTCCCCTATGATGGAAAGGACAACTTTTTCAGGTTTTAGTTCTAGAAGGTTTTGTAGATCTTCATAGAACCATTTAACTTCAGCTTCTTCAGCGTTACTGGTTGGGGCATAGACTTGGATTACTGTGATATTGAATGATTTGCCTTGGAAAAGAACAAAGATCATTCTGTCATTTTTGGGATTGCATTCAAACACCACCCTTATGGCAGAAAGTGAAGAGGAACTAAAAAGCCTCTTGACGAAAGTGAAAGAGGAGAGTGAAAAAGTTGGCTTAAAGGTCAACATTCAGAAAACGAAGATCGTGGCGTCTGGTCCCATCACTTCATAAGAAACAGATGGGGAAACAGTGGAAACAATATCAGACTTTATTTTTTTGGGGCTCCAAAATCACTGCAGATGGTGATGGCAGCCATGAAATTAAAAGACGTTTACTTCTTGGAAGAAAAGTTATGACCAACCTAGATAGCATATTCAAAAGCAGAGACATTACTTTGCCAACAAAGGTCCGTCTAGTCAAGGCTATGGTTTTTCCAGTAGTCATGTATGGATGTGAGATTTGGACTGTGAAGAAGGCTGAGTGCTGAAGAATTGATGCTTTTGAACTGTGGTGTTGGAGAAGACTCTTGAGAGTCCCTTGGACTGCCAGGAGATCTAACCAGTCCATTCTAAAGGAGATCAGCCCTGGGTGTTCTTTGGAAGGAATGATGCTAAAGCTGAAGCTCCAGTACTTTGGCCACCTCATGTGAAGAGTTGATTCATTGGAAAAGACTCTGATGCTGGGAGGGATTGGGGGCAGGAGGAAAAGGGGACGACAGAGGATGAGATGGCTGGATGGCATCACTGACTCAATGGACGTGAGTTTGAGTGAACTCCGGGAGTTGGTGATGGACAGGGAGGCCTGGTGTGCTTCGATTTATGGGGTCGCAAAGAGTCGGACATGACTGAGTGACTGAACTGAACTGAACTGCATTTCGGACTCTTTTGTTGATTATGATGGCTACTCCATTTCTTCTAAGGGATTCTTGCCCACAGTAGTAGATATAATTGTCATCTGAGTTAAACTCGCCCTCTCCAGTTTATTTTAGTTCAATGAATCCTAAAATGTTGATGCTCACTCTTGCCATCTTCTGTTTGATCACTTCCAATTTACCTTGATTCATGGACCTAACATTCCAGGTTCCTATTCAATATTTTCTTTACTTCCATCACCGGTCACATCCACAATTGGGCATCGTTTTCACTTTGGCTCCATCTCTTCATTGTTTCTGGAGTTATTTGTCCACTCTTCTCCAGTAGCATAATGGGCACCTATCAACCTGGGGCATTCATTTTTCAGTATCATATCTTTTTGCCTTTTCATGTTCTAGCGGACACATCTAATTTCTTGACGCTCTAAGGGTTGTGGCTTTTGTATTCTCTAGTCATTAAAATGTACTAAGTAGATTGCTTTTTGCCTGGAGTAACAATAAACCCTGACTCAATTACTTTAAATGGCAGGAATTATCAATATTTCCCAGAATAAGAACTCCAGAGGCAGAGCAGCTCTGGGTGTGATCTGATAAGGGCTCTTCCCCCTGACCTCCCCCCCCCCCCACCTCCCCACCACCACCCCAGTGTCTTCACTGAACCACCTATTTATGTAGGAGAAACAGAGCCCTGCACTGGGTCTACACCAACCAGAGTCCCTTCCTTGGGGCTTGGGAGAGACCACCTCCCTTGAAATCTTTGAACTTGAACTTAAAGCTGGGATCTCCAGGAAAATTGACCTCTCATTAACAAGCAGGAAGGGAGTAAGTGTTGGGAAAACAGTGGTCTTAGTTAAGTTACCCCAGCAATAGATCCTAAAGCACTGTATAAGTTAGGAGAAGGAACCAGGAAACACGGGGGAAGAAGGGAAGTGAGAGAAAGAAGGGGAGGTCGCTAATGAAGGGCACACTGTAGGTCAAGTTACAAGAATGGGCGGTGAAGTTCACCAGGCTAGGGATGCTGGGGTGGATTTGGTTACCTCTCAGAGTTACCCCACCAGCTTGTGCTGGGGGTTCCTCCAAGGGGTGCTCACCCCCGCCTCTGCCCCCCACTTCCAGCCTATGCTGGGGGAGGCCCTCTGGCTGGTAGTTGTGGATGCTTCCGGTAGAACCGGTGCCCACCGGATGTGGGAGGGGCGCTGACAGCATCTGCTCCAGTGCAGGGCAGGCTGTGCCGCTAACACTAGCTGTTTAAATTTGTAATTTCATTCTTAGACTTTCGGAACCACAGGGCCAGACCCCAGTCTAATCTAAAATAAATGTAATCTTCATCAAACCATGTGCCTTATAAACAGGAACAGTTGTTCCTACTGAGCCGCAGAGATTTTTGGAAGGAATTCCGTGTTCCTGATTACCCTTGAGACTCAGATGTCAACTTGGAGAAAAGTGGTGGCAGGGGTGGGCCTGTGGGGAGGCCTGCATCAGATGCTTTTCCATTTTTAATTCTTTTGTATAATGCTGTATATATTTTTTTAACAAGGCATAATGGTTTCAAACGAAATATCTTTTTAAACAGGAATGACAAGTAGCTATAAGAACTTTTTCACAGACTCAGTTTTTAAAAATTAAGACGATACTTTTAGAGCAGTTTAAGTTTCACAGCAAATTTTAGGGGAAGGTAGAGATTTCCTGTATACCTCTGACCCCACACAAACAAAACCTGTCCCATTATCAAGTTCCGCCCCCCTGCCCCAACCCTGCCACTCTGGGGCAGAGCGGGGGTTCAGGGGGTGTGGTATGTTATAGTCACCCCAAGTCCATAGTTTACCTTACCACTCACTCTTCGTGTTATACGTTTTACGGGTTTGGACAGTGATGTATTCATCATGGTACCCAAAGTATTTTTACTGCTCTGTTCATCTCTTTATCCTCAACTAATCTCTGGCAACCACCAATATTTTCACTATTTCCATAGTTTTGCCTTTTCCAGAACACTATACGGTTGAAATCATGCAGTATATATCCTTTTAAAATTTCTTTCACTTAGTAACATGCATTTATGGTTTCTCCATGGCCTTTCATGGTTTGATGGCTCATTTCTTTTTATTCCTGAATAATGTTCCATTGTATGGATGAACCACAGTTTGTTTATCCATTCACCTCCTGAAGGACATCTTGATTGTTTCCAGTTTTTAACAATTATGCATTAAGCTACTATAAATATCCACGTGCAGGTTTTAATTTCAACTCCTTTGGGTAAATACTAAGGAGCATAATTGCTTAATTGTTTCAGAGTATACTTATTCTTGTAAGAAACTGTACAAATGTCTTCAAGAATGGCTTTTCCAGTTTTCATTTTCCAGCTATGAATGAGAGCTCCTGTTGCTCTATATCCTCACCAGCATTTGGTGTTGTCAGTATTCTGGATTTTGCTATTTTAATAACTGTATAGTAGTAGCTCATAGTTTTAACTTGCATTTCCATGATAACATATGATATGGAGCATCTTTTCATATGCTAACTTGTCATCTATATATCTTCTTTGGTGAGGAGTCTGTTAAGGTTTATGAGTCCAGTTTTAAAATCAGGCTGTTTGCTTCTTACTGTGAGGCTTGAGAGTTGTCTGTATATTTTGGGTGACAGTTGGGTTTTGCAAATATTTTCTCCCAGTCTGTAGCTTGTGTTTCTGTTCTCTTGACAACGTTTCACAGAACAAATCTTTTAGTTGTAATGATGTCTAACTTACCAATTATTTATGTGCTGCTATCTGAAAAGTCATTTTCATACCCAAGGTCATCTAGATTTTCTCTTATATAATCTTCTAGAAGTTTTATAGGTTTGCATTTCACATTTAGGTCTATGATCCCTGATTTGAATTAATTTTTGTGAAAGGGTAAGGTCTGTTTCTAATTTCATTTTTTTATGTTTATTTTTTACATGTGGAAGTCCAGTTGTTCCACCACTATCTGTTGAAAGAGTATCTTTAGTGTATATTGCCTTTGCTCTCCTGTCAAAGATTCAGTTCAGTCGCTCAGTCATGTCTGACTCTTTGCAACCCCGTGGACTGCAGCACACCAGGTTTTCCTGTCCATTACCAACTCCCGGAGCCTACTCAACACATGTCCATCGAGTTGGTGATGCCATCCAGCCATCTCATCCTCTGTCATCGCCTTTTCCTCCTGCCTTCAATCTTTCCCAGCATCAGCGTCTTTTCAAATGAGTCAGTTCTTCACATCAGGTGGTCAGAGTATTGGAGTTTCAGCTTCAGCATCAGTCCTTCCAATGAATATTTAGGACTGATTTCCTTTAGGATGGACTGGTTGCAGTCCAAGGGACTCTCAAGAGTCTTCTCCAACACCACAGTTCAAAAGCATCAATTCTTTGGTGCTCAGCTTTCTTTATAGTCCAACTCTCATACCCATACATGACTACTGGAAAAACCATAGCTCTGACTAGTTGGACCTCTGTTGGCAAAGTAGTCTTTGTTTCTTTAGCATGCTGTCTAAGTTGGCCATAGCTTTTCTTCCAAGCAGTGTCTTTTAATTTCATGGTTGCAGTCACCATCTGCAGTGATTTTGGAGCCCCCCAAAATAAAGTCTGTCACTGTTTCCATTGTTCCCTCATCTATTTGCCTTGAAGTGTCAAAGATTACTTGGCTTTATTTATATGGGTCTATTTCTGAACTCTCTATTCTGTTTCATTGATCTAGTAGTCTGTTCTTTCATCAATACCACACTGTCTTGATCACTGTAGCTTTAAAATAAAACTTGAAGATGGGTAGGTTTGATACTCCAACATTTTTGTCTTTCTTTCTTATTTTCCTTTCGGTCATGATTCACCTTTTTTTATTTTCTCCTTTCCACAGTATTTTGTCTTTCAATATTATATTGGTAATTCTGAATGTTTTGCCTCTCCATATAAATTTTGTAACCAATTTGTCAATATTCACAAAATAATGAGCTGGGATTTTGCACAGGATTGCACTGATTCTATAGATCAAGTTGGAAAGAACTGATACCTTAATAACATTAAGTCTTCTTATCCACCACCTTGAAACATCTTTCCATTTATTCAGTTTTCCTTTGATTTTGTTCATCAGAGTTTTATAGTTTTTCTCATATGTCTCATGTACATATTTTGTTAGATTTATACCAAAGTATTTCATTTGGGGGGTGTTAATGTAATGGTGCTGTGTTTTTAATTTCCAATTCCACCTGTTTGTTGCTGGTATATAGGAAAGTGATTGGTTTTGCATATTAATCTTCTATTCTTCAACCTATTATCACTTATTGGTTCCTACAGGTTTTTGTTGACTCTTTTGGATTTTTACACTGTCAGTCATATCATCTTCAAACAAAAAGAGTTTCATTTTTCATTCTGTCTATGTATGTGTGTTATATATATATCCTTTATATACACACACACATATATACCATTTTATGTCATTACATTGGTTAGAATTTTCAGTATAATGTTGGAGTGGTAAGCGGGAGCATCCTTATCTTGTACCTGATCTTAGTGGGAAAACTTAAGAGTTTTTCCACCAGGAAGTATATTTTTGAACTGGCTATTAGCTATAGATTTTTTAATAGATATTCTTTATCAAGTTGAGGAAGTTACTCTTTCACATTTTTCTAAACTAGAAAAGCTCAAATGGAATCTCCTTCTGGAGAGGGCATAAATAACTCTGAAACAAGGAGATTCATTTCAGTGTTGTGATGGGTTGAATTGTGTCGCCCCCATATTTATAGGTTGCTTTCCTAACCCCAGCACCTCAGAATGTAACCTTACTTGGAAATACGGTTGTTGCGGTGTGACTTGTTAGGGTAAAATGAGGTCATCCTGGAGCGGGTGAGCCCCTACTCCAATAGAACTGGTGTTCTTGTAAAAGTAAGTGGTGAAGGGACAGACCCACAGCAGGAAGGCCACAGAAACGTGGAGACAAAGGTGCAGGAGGTAAGCCTGCATCTGGCACCCACGCAATGCCAGAGAGGCGCTGGCAGCCGGGGGGCAGGCTGGGAGCAAGTTCTCCCTCGGAAAGAACCACCCCTACTCGGACCTTGATCCGGAACTTCTAACCTCCAGAACTGTGAGATCATACACGTTCAATAACTTTCAGTAATTTTCTTCAGTGATTTTCTTTTGTGAAGCCGGGAGGCAGGCTGGGAGCAAGTTCTCCCTCGGAAAGAACCACCCCTACTCGGACCTTGATCCTGAACTTCTAGCCTCCAGAACTGTGAGATCATACACTTTCAATAACTTTCAATAATTTTCTTCAGTGATTTTCTTTTGTGAAGCTGTGTAACCCCTCCCTTGCTGTGACTGACGACCAGTTATGACCTGTTTGTTTAGTGAGGCTGGTTAGACCAGTGTTAGAGAAGGCATGTGAGCCTCAGAGGGGAGATTAGGGCACCTTGCCAGGAAATTTGGGATACCAGGGCTGGGGGTGGGGGTGGGGGAGAAGATGAATTACAGTTCTGTGATTCAGCTCAATTTCTGTTTTAAAAAAAGTCTTTGGGACTTCCTGGCGGTACACTGGTTAAGAATCTATTTTCCAACATAGGGAACTCGGCTTTGATCCCTGATGAGGGACTAAGACCCCCGCATGCCATCGAGCAACTAAGCCCGGTACGCCCTGGAGCCCGAGCCCCCAACTGGAGAGCCCGAAAGCCACCACTAAGACCTGACACAACCAAGTGATACATATTTAAAAGGAGAAGTGACTTTTAAATAAAGGAATCCTTCAATAGCTTCTCAAAAATTATTCAACGCCCTCATTCAGTAAATGCTTCTGCAAAATTTCATGTGCATATCAAGTGTGCGACTCTGGGGGGAGAATGTATTGTTTTCAGCAGAGGTTCAATGCAAAGTAGAAAAAGTGACGTTGACAATGGTTTGAAAGTCTCTTTGTCAGGTAGTATTGGTTTTTTGAAATGGTGTTAAAGAGACTGTATTGGGGCTTCCCAGGTGGCGCTAGTGGTAAAGAATCTACCTGCCAATGCAGATGTATGAGATATGGGTTCAGTCCCTGGGTTGGGAAGATCCCCTGGAGGAGGGCATGGCAACCCACTTCAGTATTCTTCCTGGAGAATCCCATGGACAGAGGAGCCTGGAGAGCTACAGTCCATAGGGTCACAAAGAGTTCGACATGACTGAGCGACTTAGCACGCATGCATTGTTTATGTTTATGATATTGAAATACTCTGCACCAAGCAATGCTTTGCATTCCTTGCTCATAATGCTTTAAAGGCACCCAGGTGGTTATTATTGTTTCTACTTTGCAGATGATAAATCAGAGGCCTAGAGAGGCTAAGTAATTTACCTGAGTTCATGAAGCACATAGAGGGTCAGGACTCCTATCTGCCTCTGTCTTGCTCTGAAGTCGTGTTCTTCTTAATCTCAGTCTCCTGCCTCCTTATTTGATAGTAGTTTTTTTTTTTTTTTTTTTTTTCTGGCTGCACCCTGTGGCATGTGGGATCTTAGTTCCCCCACCAGGGATTGAACCCTCACCCCCTGCACTGGAAGTGCAGAGTCCCAGAGAAGTCCCTTGATAGTAGTCTTTTGTTTGAGTTTCATTGAAGCCAGCTGTAAGTGCCAACTACGGTAGGAGGCATTTTCACATGGTAAGGGACTATAAACAAAGTCATCTGAATGGCAAATCTTGCCTCCCTGCCCTACTCCATAAGCCTTAGAGAGGGAGGGAGGGTGTTACTACTGGTACACTGGGCTCCAGAGTGGTAACTGGGTTTATTTGGGGCCAACCTGGACATCTGGTCGACTTCCTTCAAGTTTCCCTTGGTCTTCCTTACCTCTCCCACATCATAGCCCTCAAACCTCCCTCCAACCTTCCACTTGGCCACATGGGCCTCGTTCCTGGGTGGTGAACAGATGCAAGCTGGTTTCTGTCTCAAGGAGTTGGCTGTCCTTCTGCTTGGAATGCTTCTCCCGACCTTCACAGGCCTCCCTTCTCACTGCTGAGTGTGTGTGTGCACTCAGTCACGTCTGACTCTTTGTGGCCCCATGGACTGTAGCCCACCAGGAGAACACTGGGAGAATACTGGAGTGGGTTGTCATTTCCTACTCCAGGGGATCTTCCCAACCCAGGGACTGACCCTGTGTCTCTTACATCTCCTGCACTGGCAGGTGGGTTCTTCACCACTAGTGCCTCCTGGGAAGCCTGCCACTGCTGAGACCTCAATTCAAATATTCCCTCCACTAGAGTGGCCAGGGTGGATGTCCAGGGCTCTGCATGCCCATCCTTCACTCACCCACTTCCATCACAGCCTCCTTCATCTCCTCCCCAGCAGCTGGCATGTTTCTTCTTCTGTGGGTCCACTGTCTGAGTTCCTCCACCAATGACAAGCTTGCATGACTGGTAGCAGTTTCTCAAAACACACATGTTGCTTAGCGGGCTGCCTTTTAGAAATGGCAGCTATGCAAACAACTCTCCTGTCTGGAAGAACAGAGATGCTTTTGGATGGAGCATAAGGATCTGGGCCCATCTGCCTCTCCATCCTCACTAACCATCCAGCTCCTGCCAGCTCTAGTCCTTATAGTCCCTCCTGGTGGAACTCCCCTTCCTCTTTCATTATCACACCTTTCCTTCTTGTCCTGGGCTGGCAACTCCACTGGAATTCTTTCATTTCTCTAAGCCACAGCCTCATCGTGTCCTGCATTCCTATGCCGCCAGCACCCACCACACTGGGTAATCTTTATCTGGCTAATTGTACCTAGATGCTACCCGGGGCAGTGCACTTGCTCAGTGAATGAATGAATACACAAGCATGCAGATCTCTCAGCATAGCTGCTTCACGCCACACTCTCTCGGATTTTTACATCTTTGCCTTTATCCTAAAAATGTAACAGTGCTACACACCAGGCATCAGCACCGGATTTATCACCACCTCCTGATTCATCTTCAATTTCTAGATGTTACGAGATCCTGCTGCCCACAGCATTAGTGCTAAGCTAAAACCCTGCAGCCTCTTATGAGCTCTCAACATCTAATGAGTCACCACATGCGGTACTTGTTTAAAACTGTCTTGCTTTTTTTTCAGTGCCTGCTGCCAGGTATCTGCTCTCTTGTCCCTTTAACAGAAAGTCTCCTTATTGCCATCATTATGGTCAAAATTGGTGACTACACCTGCTGTCAGATTTTAGTGGCTCTCATGGAGCGCAATCAGCTGTTGCTTGAGCTGTCTCATTTCAGCATTAGAATACTGGTAGACCACGTCCTGCCTGGCACAGGGCAGCAGAAACACTGTCCCAGAAGCAAGCTAGATGTCCTGAGTATCTCTGAATTAGTCTGATGCTGAAGTCAAGATTATGGGCATACATGTACCCCCTGACCTCTGCCAGCTGTGCACCAGATGATCGTGGAGGATGGGTGTGAAATAGTGGAACTTTCACTTCTCACTTTCTTATTTGTAGTCAGGCTAGGGCTTCTAATTCTTTAAGGATGTTTGTATATACAGAGACCGTCCATCATTGTTCCCGTGGAGAAGCCGTGTATTAGGAGCCCTGGACCAGGACGGCATGAGTTAGATCTCAGCCCCTATATGCTTGTTATCAGGTCTTCCCTGATAGCTCAGTTGGTAAAGAATCTGCCTGTACTTCAGGAGACCCCAGTTCGATTCCTGGGTTGGGAAGATGCGCTGGAGAAGGGATAGGCCACCTACTCCAGTATTCCGGGGCTTCCCTTGTGGCTCAGCTGGTAAAGAAATTGCCTGCAGTGCGGGAGACCTGGATTCGATCCCTGGACTGGGGGAAATCCCCTGGCGAGGGGAAAGGCTACCCACTCCAGTATTCTGGCCTAGAAAATTCCATGGACTTGCAGAGTCGGACACGACTGAGCGACTTTCACTTTCACATGCTTGTAACCTGACCCAGGGTAAGGGTCAGTTTCCTTGCTTGACAATTTGGAGGACTCCTGAACACGTGATGTGTTTCCCATGTATGATGGACTACATCCTCCTCCTCTTCTTGTTCATCATTCCATTCTGGTTGCTACTCAGTCAACAAAAGCAGAGAAACATCCATCTGGTAGGTCTTGTGTGTGTGTGTGTGTGTGTGTGTGTGTGTGTGTGTGTGTGTGTGAAAACAGATTAAATTTTAATTACTACCAACATCACACTTGCATTTGGCCTAGGACAAATCGCATTTGGTGGAGGAAGAAATGATGAAAGTATCTCATCACATTTAAAGCTATTTAAAAAGTCATTACAATAAATTGTCCTGCCATAATTCATATTCCTGATCTATTTCTGCTTACCTGTCCCCCTTCCTCAGCATGTTGTTTTGGCAGATCACAGTCAACAGGTGGTTTATTGCAGCTGCTCACAGGTCTGTACGGTGAACTATAGGAAATTTCTGAATACTTTTTCTTTTTAAGAAAACTACAGAAGTAGCACGTTAGCTGTAACAAATTTAAAGAATACAAAAGAGAAAATAAAAATTGTAGCCCAAACCAAGCAATTAAAAATAAACCTTTTCCATTCTAATCCTGTGCTTGCATGTTAAGTCATTTTGGTTGTGTCTGACTCTTTGTGACCCCATGTACTACAGCCCACCAGGCTCCCCTGTCCATGGGATTCTCCAGGCAGGAAAACTGGAGTGGGTTGCTATGCTCTTCTCCAGGGGATCTTCCTGACCCAGGGATTGAACCTGAGTCTGTTATGTCTCCTGCATTGGCAGGCAGGTTCTTAACCAATAGTGCTGTCTGAGAAGCTCAATTCCAATTCCAACTCCAAGGAATTACCATGGATAACATTTGGAAGTGTACTGGAGTATATCCTTTTATATATCTCTGGCTCTCTATGTGCTCATCCCTAAAACCCAACAAGTCCCATTTTATCTGTGATGCAGGGCCCAATTCAAATGGCATCTTAATTTCCTTGATTGTTCAGATAATTACTTCTGTAAGTAAACCTGGGTTCCCTGAAGTCTTTACCTTTTAAACATATTATTTCTAACTTTATATTTAGTGTTTTATTTACACACCGATCTTCCCTGTTACACACAAACTTCTTGAGAATAACGTATGAGTCAAGACTCATCCTGTTGTAAGAGATACAAACCCAGCTTAAGCAAAGCAAGACAAGCATTACCTCAGGACCCCGAGTCCAGAAGGCTTCAGACATGGCAGTCCAGGGACTCCACCTCCTTCTCTCCTGAGCTCTGCTTTTCTCAGCAGGGCCTCTTCCTTCTCATAGGCTTTTGTTCACATCCTGTTCACTGAAAAATTCCTTTTGAAAGAGCATCTCTTTTTTGTTAAATCTGGCAAAACAGTCCCCAACAAGACTCTTACTGGTCTATCTTCAGTAGCTGATCTGCGTGAGACTGTTACACAGAGTAGGAGACAAGAATGTGCTGATAGAAGGCCTGGGTCGTGGTTACCCACTGGTGCCTGAGTACGTGCTGGAGGAGAAAGCAGAAATGGATGCCAGGGATCCGGAGATGCACTGGTGATGGGTCCTCATCTGACTTGGGGTCGTCTATGGTTCTCATGGGGTGGGCTGCTGTGCACTTGCTTAGTACTCAGTGAATATTTGCTGAGTGAAATGACCACATTCATTAATTACTTTCTGCTCAGCAGCAGGTGAAGAAGGTACAGTGATCTTTCTTCAGGTATAGAACTCTTTGAGGTCTATTAACAGAATTCACAGGACCAAGTTTGCTGTTGAGAATTGTTTCGTTAAAAGAGTTCCATGAAGGACTTCTCTGGCAGTCCAGTGATTAAGACACTGCCTTCCAAAGCAAGGAGTGCTGGTTCCATCCCTGGTTGGGGTGCTAAGATCCCACATGCCTCGCAGGCAAAAAACTGAAAGATAAAACAGAAGCAATATTGTAACAAATTCGATAAAGACTTTTAAAAAATGGTTCACATTAAAAAAAATTCCATGTAACTGATTTTTTGTAGAAGGAAAAGAAGGTTCAAGGGGAAGGGATGCCTGTCTCTTGCAGCAAAAAGTGGAGAGAGAAAGGTGCTTATCTGAGATTGCTTCCCTGCGCCCTCCTGCCTCACTGTCCCCTGGCTCTGCACCAAGATGGCACTGACAGCTTCCTCCCCACTCTGGTTTCCCACTGGCGTAGCTTACGGGCAGCCCCTGCGGAAAATCAGGGGCAGGAAGTGGGCAGGGCAGGGTGTGGGCTCCTCTCACCTCTGGATTGCCAGGCAATTCTGGGCTGGCTGCAAGGCTCTTCAAAAAGCCAGAGTATTTCATAGGTTTGGATAATGGTTTTTTCCATTTGCTGTTTCAGTTCCAAGGATGACAGTGGTTACCAATACTGTGCGTTGATGATTTTACTAAACCCCTTTCACACCTTTATAAACAAAGCTGGTCCTTGAATAACACAATTTGAGCTGCACGGGCCCATTTACATACAGATTGTTTTCAGTACTAAATACTACAGTGCAGACTGTCTGCGGTGGGCTGACTCCAAGGATACCAGGGAACTGAGGATAGTAAGTTTGTTTTTTTTTTAAATGTCTTGAAATTAGACTGGATTTTTTATTTCCTTTTGTAACCATAACATTTTTCTTTTACAAAAAATTTTGATATATAGTTGATTTATAATGTTATATTCATTTCTGCTGTTGAGGATAGTAAGTTATACTCAGGTTTTGACTATGTGGAGGGTTGGCACCCCCAGCTCCTGTGATGGGAGTGGGGGGTCAACTGTATTGTACTCCCCTAACTCTCCTTAAATTTTCAGGTAGGTTCCATATATATGCATTTAATATACAATATTTTTTTCTTCTTTCTGACTTACTTCACCCTGTATGACATGGCCTAGATTCAACTACATCACTACAATGGACTCAATTTCATTCCTTTTTATGCCCGAGTAATATTCCATTGTGTATATGTACCACTTCTTTATCCATTCAGCTGTTGATGGACATCTAAGTTGCTTCTATGTTCTGGGCTGTTGCAAACAGTGCTGATATGAACATCAGGGTACACGTGGAATCTAGAAAATGGTACTGATGAACCTACTTGTGGGGCAGGGATAGAGACACAGGTCACAGGGAATGGGCTTGCGGACACAGGGTGGGAAGGAGAGGGTGGCTGTGATGTTTATACACTATCACTGTACAGTAGCTAGCTAGGGGGAAGCTGCTGTATAGCACAGAGAGCTCAGCTCAGTGCTCGGTGATGACATGGATGGGTGGAACGAAAGGGTGAGAGGGAGGTGCAAGACAAGGGGCATATGCGTATACATATGGCTGATCCGTGCTGCTGTACAGCAGAAACTAACATGACATTGTAAGGCAATTATATTCCAATAAAACCTGTCAGATAGAGTGTTCTCTGCATTCCTGTTGGTACTTGCCCAATGAAAATGGAAAACAAACAAACAAAAAATCAAAGCCTATATTCTGATGGACTTAAGGTGTTTATTGTAGAGGGTGGAGTAGGGAGGAAGACAAGTTGGTTTCTTGAGAGCTGCATCTTTGGAACCCTGAGTCTTCATACACTGTAACATTTGCCTCATTAAAACTGCCTTTGATGGTCTTTTTTCTGAAATCTATTGGTACAAAAAACTTTTTGTTTTAAGAAATAACATTATTCCAGGCTCAATAGCCTTTATGAATAAATAGCATTTATAAATTTATAAATTATTTATAAATAAATAGCATTTATGAATTTTAATATTTTGAAAGCTAGAGTTTTACTTCTAGAGACAGAGAAAGCATAAATCCATTGGTTCTCTTAACTAATGATATGAGAAAAGAGGAGGCAGGAAAAATGTTTCATTGATCACCACTGCATTGAAATTGTTTTTATGAACCTATTTTCAAGGAACTAGAGAACAAATCCATTTTCATGGGGCTCGAATGAGAAAAGATGCCAGGAGTTTTTAAAAAAGAAAAGTGTTTCTCTCCTTTCAAGTAAAGAAAATTAATATTAAGGGATTTCAAATGACTGACTGCAAGCATTGTGACCAGGTACGTAGTTTCATCACGTTCTTTGGTTTTAAAGTGAGTTACTTCTGCAGCAAAGGTAAGGATGTATTATTCTCCTTCACCGTGACATTTACTCCCAGGCTGTTTATGCCAATGTGGCTGCTGAGAAAGTCAGTGCTTTTTCTTGTTCTTTCTTTTTTCATTCTCTTTCCATTTTAAAGGCATACATGTGAGTCATCTGACCCAGGTTGCACACGAACTATACAGCATATGGTTGGGGTAAAGAACGTCGTCTTTTGTTCAACAGTTTTTTTATTTCTTTCCAGTCTTTTGCTTCTCTGGTCCTCAAATAAGGCTAATTACAAAGGGGAAAAAAAAAAAAGGTGGGACTGTTGGAGAGGGAGGCTTTAAAACCATTCCTTTTGCAGTAAGGAACAAAAGAGAGTACCAAGGGCATGGCTAGGCCTCAACAAAAAAGAAAAGAGAAAAATCACCTAATGAGGATGTCGAGATAAGTGCTTGTGAAGAAAACTGGCAAAAAAGAGCTTTTAGTCTAAAATCCATAAATAAGTGTGCATCAGATGGGTACTAGAACATTTTTAACAAGACAGGCCATGAAAACTCTATCCTTCTATGCAAGAGCTGCATGCCTGACAAAAATCTCCTTTCTTTACAAGACATTTTTTTCTTTCAAATATTAATTTAAAAAGAAATACTTGAAAATTAAGATGTTTTATTCACGTCTCTGAATCCATTATAGAGTGGGTACCACATAAAGAATTGTTTTTGAGATATAATTATCAATGCTGCTGGCTTCTTAGAGGTCAAAGGTTTTCAATGAATATATGAAGTTGCTCATGAAGAAAAGCTGAACAGAGGATATGTTGACCTTGGAGACTTTCGTAGCATTTTCACTGCTCAAATGGAATAAGCAGTAGATATAGTTGAAGTTGTTAACTCTGTAAAGCTCTTCGTTCTGTCTTTTCTGATATGTTTGAGCCTTACCTCCTCTCCGGAAATTGGGAGACTCGTTTTGCTGTATTGGAAGCAATGATAATTCAGATATACAGAATATGACCTGCCTGCCTTTGGTTGTTCCCCCAGCCAGTGCAGGAATCTTTCCTAAATCAGTGGTTTACCAGGGCAGAAGCAGCCCGGCTCTGAGATCAAGCAGATTAGTATTCAAACGATGCTGTTACTGTCCTCCCTCTGTATCAGCAGGATCCCTGTTCAGTTCAGTTCAGTTCAGTTGCTCAGTCGTGTCCGACTCTTTGCGACCCCATGAATCACAGCACGCCAGGCCTCCCTGTCCATCACCATCTCCCAGAGTTCACTCAGACTCACGTCCATCGAGTCCGTGATGCCATCCAGCCATCTCATCCTCTGTCGTCCCCTTCTCCTCCTGCCCCCAATCTCTCCCAGCATCAGAGTCTTTTCCAATGAGTCAACTCTTCGCATGAGGTGGCCAAAGTACTGGAGCTTCAGCTTTAGCATCATTCCTTCTAAAGAAATCCCAGGGTTGATCTTCAGAATGGACTGGTTGGATCTCCTAGCAGTCCAAGGGACCTTCAAGAGTCTTCTCCAACACCACAGTTCAAACGCATCAATTCTTCAGTGCTCAGCCTTCTTCACAGTCCAACTTTCACATCCATACATGACCACAGGAAAAACCATAGCCTTGATGAGGCGGACCTTAGTCAGCAAAGTAATGTTTCTGCTTTTGAATATGCTATCTAGGTTGGTCATAACTTTTCTACCAAGGAGTAAGGGTCTTTTAATTTCATGGCTGCAGTCACCATCTGCAGGGATTTTGGAGCCCCCAAAATAAAGTCTGACACTGTTTCCACTGATTCCCCATCTATTTCCCATGAAGTGATGGGACCAGATGCCATGATCTTAGTTTTCTGAATGTTGAGCTTTAAGCCAACTTTTTCACTCTCCTCTTTTACTTTCATCAAGAGGCTTTTTAGTTCCTCTTCACTTTCTGCCATAAGGGTGGTGTCATCTGCATATCTGAGGTGATTGATATTTCTCCTGGCAATCTTGATTCCAGCTTGTGTTTCTTCCAGCCCAGCGTTTCTCATGATGTACTCAGCATATAAGTTAAATAAGCAGGGTGACAATATACAGCCTTGATGTACTCCTTTTCCTATTTGGAACCAGTCTGTTGTTCCATGTCCAGTTCTAACTGTTGCTTCCTGACCTGCATACAGATTTCTCAAGAGGCAGGTCAGGTGGTCTGGTATTCCCATCTCTTGAAGAATTTTCCACAGTTTATTGTGATCCACACAGTCAAAGGCTTTGGCATAGTCAATAAAGCAGAAATAGATGTTTTTCTGGAACTCTCTTGCTTTTCCCATGATCCAGCGGATGTTGGCAACTTGATCTCTAGTTCCTCTGCCTTTTCTAAAACCAGCTTGAACATCAGGGAGTTCATGGTTCACGTATTGCTGAAGTCTGGCTTGGAGAATTTTGAGCATTACTTTACTAGCATGTGAGGTGAGTGCAATTATGTGGTAGTTTGAGCATTCTTTGGCATTGCCTTACTTTGGGATTGGAATGAAAACTGACCTTTTCCAGTCCTGTGGCCACTGCTGAGTTTTCCAAATTTGCTGCATATTGAGTGTAGCACTTTCACAGCATCATCTTTCAGGATTTGAAACAGCTCAACTGGAATTCCATCACCTCCACTAGCTTTGTTCCTAGTGATGCTTTCTAAGGTCCACTTGACTTCACATTCCAAGATGTCTGGCTCTAGATTAGTGAGCCACATTATCATGATTATCTGGGTCATGAAGATCTTTTTTGTACAGTTCTTCCATGTATTCTTGCCACCTCTTCTTAATATCTTCTGCTTCTGTTAGGTCCATATCATTTCTGTCCTTTATCGAGCCCATCTTTGCATGAAATGTTTCCTTGGTATCTCTAATTTTCTTGAAGAGATCTCTAGTCTTTCCCATTCTGTTGTTTTCCTCTATTTCTTTGCATTGATCACTGAAGAAGGCTTTCTTATCTCTTCTTGCTATTCTTTGGAACTCTGCATTCAAATGCTTATATCTTTCCTTTTCTCCTTTGCTTTTCGCGTCTCTTCTTTTCACAGCTATTTGTAAGGCCTCCCCAGACAGCCATTTTGCTTTTTTGCATTTCTTTTCCATGGGGATGGTCTTGATCCCTGTCTCCTGTACAATGTCACGAACCTCAGTCCATAGTTCATCAGGCACTCTATCTATCAGATCTAGACCCTTAAATCTATTTCTCATGTCCACTGTATAATCATAAGGGATTTGATTTAGGTCATACCTGAATGGTCTACTGGTTTTCCCTACTTTCTTCAATTTAAGTCTGAATTTGGCAATAAAGAGTTCATGATCTGAGCCACAGTCAGCTCCTGGTCTTGTTTTTGTTGACTGTATAGAGATTCTCCATCTTTGGCTGCAAAGAATATAATCAATCTGATTTCGGTGTTGACCATCTGGTGATGTCCATGTATAGAGTCTTCTCTTGTGTTGTTGGAAGAGGGTGTTTGCTATGACCAGTGCATTTTCTTGGCAAAACTCTATTAGTCTTTGCCCTGCTTCATTCTGCATTCCAAAGCCAAATTTGCCTGTTACTCCAGGTGTTTCTTGACTTCCTACTTTTGCATTCCAGTCCCCTATAATGAAAAGGACATCTTTTTTGGGTGTTAGTTCTAAAAGGTCTTGTAGGTCTTCATAAAACCATTCAACTTCAGTTTCTTCAGTGTTACTGGTTGGGGCATAGACTTGGATAACTGTGATATTGAATGGTTTGCCACAAACACCCTCTTCCAACAGCACAAGAGAAGACTCTACACATGGACATCACCAGATGGTCAACACTGAAATCAGGACCTCTGTGGATACCCAAATTAGTGGACGTTCAGGCCCCTCATATAAAATGGCTCACTGAAGTCTGCCTTCTGCACCCGCAGGTTCTACACCCCCACATTCTGCATCTGCAGGTATGGAGTGCCAACTGCATTTACTATCAGTACTGGCCAAACTACTTTTGTAGGCTCACTTAACTCATTTGTAAAACTGGAGATAAAAAATTTGCCTATCTGAAATATTTGTGAAAATAAAATCAGAAGATATTTGCCAAGTGATTAGCATACTGCTTTGCTGTATGGAAAACAACCTAGTAAATGGTTGCTCAGTGGTATCTGACTCTTTGTGACCCCATGGACTATACAGTCCATGGAATTCTCTAGGCCAGAACACTGGAGTAGGCAGCTATTCCCTTCTCCAGGATATCTTTCCAACCCAAGGACTGAACCCAGGGCTCCTGCATTACAGGCAGATTCTTTCCCAGCTGAGCCATGAGGGAAGGCCAAGAATACTGGAGTGGGTAGCCTATGCCTTCTCCAGCGGACCTTCCTGACCCAGGAATCGAACCAGAGTCTCCTGCACTGCAGGCGATTATTTACCAACTGAGCGATCAGGGAAGCCCTAACAAATGCTAACTATCATTATAATTACAATCTCATTGCAATCCTGAGAACCTGCACTGTCCTAAACAGTGGTTCACAACCCTCCCAGACGCAGTGCCACAAAGATGAATATCAGGCTCCTGATACTCATTGGTTACAAAAAAAAAAAAAAACAAACCAAGAAACCCTACCTATAAATAGAGGAGAGAGAAAAAGAAAGTAGTTTATGATGAAAGAGCCACATGTTTACTTAAATTAGAATCCACACCAGTTTGAGAGCTACAAAGCTGACTGTCTGGTATTGAAACATCAGAACCAACTTTGTGGTTAGGAGCATGGTATTTCAAAATGGAGAACATGTCTTTGTAAAATTATGAACAAAACAAAGGGCAATCTTCCATGGATTTACATGATAGATACATTTCTGGAAAGGTGAGTGAATCTAAACGTTGTGCTAAATATACTTTGTGTTAATATGAAAAGCAAAGTTAGGTTTTCATCATTTTAGCTTTCCTCATTAAAGCTGACAAGTGACACAACTGAGTGGAGTGCAGACTAAGAGGGGACACCCAAGAAATAACTACATACTTGTGTTACCGAAAGTGGGTCTTGCTGCTCACCATTCAAAAGTCAATAAAGAGGCAAGGATGGTGGAAAGGAAAGTTAGATTTATTTCAGAGGCTGACAACTGGCGGTGGGTGGAGTTCTGTCCAAAGGCTGAATCCCCAACCACTGATGATCAGTGAGCAAGAGCTCTTATAGGCAGAGGGAGGGGGCTACATGCAGAGCATGGTCAGCTCTGAAATGTGCTTTAAGCCATAAACATAAAGCCAGCAGTGATACACATTATAAGTAGTTTTACTCTGATAACTTCACTAGACAATTTCTTTATCCTGAACATTGGAGTCAAAAAGAAAACAATAACATCTTTTCATTAGAGTTAAAAATTTTTTTTACTAATTTTTTTTTTTCTGAGATGACTCAGGGGCCCTCTGGAAAATTCAAAGTTAGCTAGAGAAACAATCTTACAGTCTTATCAAAAGCAGCTCAATATTCCAGGAGAACTTTTGTTCTCTTATCAGAGAGAGAAAACAAAATTGTCTTGCATCATTTCTCTGTTAATAACAAAATTCATTTACTTACCTAATTAAATTCAATCTAATCTTAATTATGACAATGCACAGAATTTTTTTTCAAAGTTCCTTTTTCACAAATATTTTATCACTTTTTAGATCCATATTAATTTATCCCTTATTTTCTTACACATAAGCAACCAGCACCAGGACAAGATTATTCTTTATTTTTTTCTCAACAAAAATCTCTAGTCTTTATAATTTCTCTTGCTGGCAGCACATTTCCTACTTTCTTTACACAGTGAAATGCTTCCCTTGTCATTTTTACATATTACAATTTTCAACGCTTGAAAACCTTAACAAAACCAAGAAATAAGTAATGGCTTACAGAAAGGAATGGTTTCCAGAATGGTTATACCAGAACTTTCCGACTGGCAAACTTAAGAACATATTTCATAAACTCTAAGAAATATATATTTTTCATAACACAATATCTCTTTTATGGCACAAGTTGTGTTTAATAAACCTAGCCCTCTTTCCTCTTTTTTGTTTTCTTGGCTTGTAGTTTTACTTATTAACCCAAAGCTGAAGTCTCCACAAATTGGGTTGTTTGCATTTTAAGGACATGATAAGAGCTAACTTCAAGCTTTCTCTCAGTCATATTTCTGTTCTCTCAGGGTCAGAATTCTGAAAGCAATATTTTATCAACCTAACTTTCTTTAATTGCATATGCAGAGAGAATCAGTTTTGGAGTTTTGAAAGTTTCATCTTAGCCATTTTCCTCCAGAGCCTAAATAATACAGGGGCAAAAAGTCACCTTTCTTTTTTTTTAGTCATGGTTTCATAGCTTAATTTTTTCTGAGTTGAACATGAATTCCTCATTTTACAAAAGGCAGCAAGAATACCAATCCCACAAATGGAATACACACTCACACACCCGAAGGCAGAACTGTCACAAACCCTCCAGAGGACCCATATGGAGTCCCAGACAAACAGTTGTCAACACAAATGGGCCTTGATGGCAGACACACGTCAGAACCAACTGGCAAAAATGGCGAAACAGCACACTTGGTGCTCACAAGAGGAGTTAGCCGGATGCACACTGGTGGACTTACTGTCCGCTCGTCCAGAGGCGTCTTTCCACTCCCCCAAGAAAAGAACACCTTGGCCACCAGTGCTGAGCAGGGGAGAAACAGGGAGGAACCCAGGAACAAAGCTTTGGCAGCTGCTAGGAATGGCCCTCAAGTCCACTCCTGCGGCCAGGAAGCCAGGAGCAATATGCTTCTCGCAGGCTTCCAGGGGTCATCATGGCGGCGGCTCCACTTGGGAAAACGTCGGGAACCGCGAGATACCGCGAGAAACGCAGCTTCGTCTTGGAGCCAAAATCTGTTATTGAAAGTGGGTCCAGGTGCTCACAGCTCAAAAGCCAACAAAGAGGCAAGGCTGGTGGAAAAGAAAGTTTGCTTCTTTTCAAAGGTTGGGAACCAAGGGGGTGGGAAGACACCTGTCCAAACGCCAACTCCTTCCTCCCCCTGCTGGCAAGCAGTGGGCAAGAGCTTCTATAGGTGGAGGGAGGGGTGACATGTCACAGCTCAGTAGGCTTGACAGTCATCGTGAAACTGGTCATCAGTTATCTGACCGGTGTCATTCTGATTCTTTTCAGTACAGTCCATCTTCAGCGCCAGGGCCAGTTTGTTCCCATTTCTTTGAGGCCAGTTCTCAGAATTGTGGGAGCTTATGTAATGGCTACAGTCTGATCATCATGGAGTTAATTTCTTCCACCTGGGGAAGGTTTTAGTCTCTACAAGACAGCTCACAAGATATGGCTCAGAATATTATCTGTAGCCTCTGAAAAAGAACTAAATGTCCTTCACTATGCTTAATGACTGCTGCTGCTGCTGCTGTTGCTGCTGCTGCTGCTGCTGCTGCTGCTGCTGCTGCTGCTAAGTCGCTTCAGTCGTGTCCGACTCTGTGCGACCCCATAGACGGCAGCCCACCAGGCTCCCCCATCCCTGGGATTCTCCAGGCAAGAACGCTGGAGTGGGTTGCCATTTCCTTCTCCAATGCATGAAAGTGAAAAGGGAAAGTGAAGTCGCTCAGTCGTGTCCAACTCTTTGCGACCCCATGGGCTGCAGCCCACCAGGCTCCTCCATCCATGGGATTTACTATTACTATTTAGTCTTATTGGGACTGTTTTTCTTTGCTTCTGCATTTTCTCACCTCTCTGACTAAATTTATTCTTTGGCCAAAGTTTTTCTACATACAAAAGACGGGTGAAGGGCATGGCAGGGAAGGACCATAGAGTCCTGCTCTGTATCAGTTTCTCTTCTGGGTATGTATCTGGAAAAGAGGAAAGGCTCTAATCTGAAAAGATACAATGGCAGCGCTAATCACAATAGCCAAGACACGGAAACGACATAAATGCCCATCAACAAACAGCTGCCTTAAGAAGATGTGCTATGTGTGTGTATATGCACACATCTTAAGTGTATGTGTGTATATATATATATATATATATATATACACACACACTCAATGGAATATTATTCAGCAATAAAATAATTAAATAATGCCATTTGCAGCAACATAGACGAGCCTAGGCATACTATACTGAGTGAAGTAAGTCAGAAACAGAAAGACAAATATCATATGATATAACCTGCATGTGGAATATAAAAAATATTCAAATGAATCTACATACCAAATAGAAACAGACTCACATAGAAAACAAACTTATGGTTCAGTTCACTTCAGTCGCTCAGTCATGTCCCACTCTTTGCGACTCCATGAATCGCAGCATGCCAGGCCTCCCTGTCCATCACCAACTCCTGGAGTTCATTCAAACTCTAGTCCATCGAGTCAGTGATGCCATCCAGCCATCTCATCCTCTGTCATCCCCTTTTCCTCCTGCCCCCAATCCCTCCCAGCATCAGAGTCTTTTCCAATGAGTCAACTCTTTGCATGAGGTGGCCAAAGTACTGGAGTTTCAGCGTCAGCATCATTCCTTCCAAAGAAATCCCAGGACTGATCTCCTTTAGAATGGACTGGTTGGATCTCCTTGCAGTCCAAGGGACTCTCAAGAGTCTTCTCCAACACCACAGTTCAAAAGCATTAATTCTTTGGCGCTCAGCCTTCTTCACAGTCCAACTCTCACATCCATACATGACTGCTGGAAAAACCATAGTCTTGACTAGATGGACCTTTGTTGGCAAAGTAATGCTTCTGCTTTTGAATATGCTATCTAGGTTGGTCATAACTTTTCTTCCAAGAAGTAAACGTCTTTCAATTTCATGGCTGCAGTCACCATCTGCAGTGATTTTGGAGCCCCAACAAATAAAGTCTGACACTGTTTCTACTGTTTCCCCATCTATTTCCCATGAAGTGATGCGACCAGATGCCATGATCTTCGTTTTCTGAATGTTGAGCTTTAAGCCAACTTTTTCACTCTCCTCTTTCACTTTCATCAAGAGGCTTTTGAGTTCCTCTTCACTTTCTGCCATAAGGGTGGTGTCATCTGCATATCTGAGGTTATTGATATTTCCCCCAGCAATCTTGATTCCAGCTTGTGTTTCTTCCAGTCCAGCGTTTCTCATGATGTACTCCACATATAAGTTAAATAAGCAGGGTGACAATATACAGCCTTGATGTACTCCTTTCCCTATTTGGAACCAGTCTGTTGTTTCATGTCCAGTTCTAACTGTTTCTTCCTGACCTGCATATAGGTTTCTCAAGAGGCAGGTCAGGTGGTCTGGTATTCCCATCTCTTTCAGAATTTTCCACAGTTTATTGTGATCCACACAGTCAAAGGCTTTGGCATAGTCAATAAAGCAGAAATAGATGTTTTTCTGGAACTCTCTTGCTTCTTTGATGATCCAGTGGATGTTGGCAATTTGATCTCTGGTTCCTCTGCCTTTTCTAAAACTTATGGTTACCAAAGAGGTAAGGGAGGAGTGGAGGATAAATTAGGAATTTTGGATTAACAGATACACACTAGTATACATACAGTAGATAATCAATAAGGATTAGAGCATAGGGACTATAGTCAGCATCTTGTAATAGCCTATATGGAAAATAATCTGAAATATATGTATGTATACATATAACTGAATCGCTATGTTGTATCCCTGAAACTAGCACAGTATTGTGAATTTATGTTTATAACTATACTCCAATTTTAAAAAGTTATATTGCTTAAAATCAAAACCAAAAAACCTGAATCTGGTGACTTTTAACAGCAGAGGTATATTCCTTGCTCCTCCTTTTCATCACAGTTCAGCCAGGTTCTCTGCTTGTAACCTGGTTTGATACCCATCATTCCAAAAATTGCTGGGCTCACAGCAGAGGGCCTGGCGCTCTGGAGGCCTTGCACAGTAGTTTAATGCTCTAGCGTAGAAGTGACACGAGTTACTTTCACTCGTTGGTGACACCCCTGCCCAACCAGAGGAAGTCAAGCCATTGTGCAGAAGACTACAGATTGGAAGTGAAGTGAAGTGAAGTGAGGTCGCTCAGTTGACTCTTTGTGACCCCATGGACTGTAACCCACCAGGCTCCTCTGTCCATGGGATTTTCCAGGCAAGAATACTGGAGTGGGTTGCCATTTCCTTCTCCAGACAGATTGGAACTATTGGACAAATAGCAGCAAAGGTTACTGAGGTAGACAGAATAATGGCCTCGAAGATATAAGGTCCTAATACTTAGAACCTGTGAAAGTCACCTTATTGGAAAAGAACCTTTGCAGATGGGATTAAACTGAGGAGCCTGAGATAGATCCTAAATGACACAAAAAGTATTCAAATAAGATGGAGAAGTTGTGATATTGTAATTTATTATAGGAAATATATATTTTATCTTAATCCTGTTCTTGGCAGGGAGCTCCTAAAGCTCTGCGAATTTCCTGTGATGAGAGCCATCAAGGTGTCTTTTGTTGTGTTAATGAGTGACTTAATAAGCCTCTGGGCTCCTCCCCACAGACCTGACTGGTGTGTCTTCTATCTGTCTCTTTCTGAGCTCTATCTTTCCACAATAAATGGGTGATCCAGTAAGTACAATGTTTCTTTACATTTTGTGAGCTGCTCTAGCAAGTTAATCAGACCCAAGGAGGGGGTTCATCGGAAGTGCTGGTGGCAACTTGGACTTGCAGTTAACAAGACTTTGGGGGAGGGGGAGAGCAGCCATCCTGCAGGACTGGGCCCTCGACCTGTAGTATCTAACACGCCTTCCAGATAGCTGGTGTCAGAGTTGAGTTCAATTACAGGACCCCCTGGTAACAGAGAGGCGCTCAGCAGTGTGGAATAAAAACAGACACTGGAATCAGTCTGGAAATCTTAGAGATCAAGGGAGATTTGACACACAGAAGAGCAGGAGGCAATGTGACCTCAGAGGCAGAGTGGAGGGATGTTGCCACAAGCCAAGGATCCTGGTGTTCACTGGGAGCAGTTCTCCCCTGAGCCTCCAGAGGGAGCACTGCCCTGCTGGCACCTTGGTTTCTGCCCAGGGATACTGTTCTGGATTTCTGGCCTCCAGAACCTGAGGGAATAAATCCCTGTTGTTCTGCACCACCAGGTTTGCAGTAATCTCTTACAGCTGCCATGGGAAACAAATAGAATGAAAGTATGGGGTACTGTAAGTGTGTTTAAGACTCACTTTGGGGCAGCTAAACCAGTCTCTTGAATAGTCCCATAATCATGACCACATTAAAAGCAAGGCGAGATGCTAAGCTGCTAAACATAGAGGCATCAGGAGAGACACACGGACTCAGGGACTCACGGGACTGAAAGAATCACAGTGGCATTCTGCAGCAGTTGGCACTGCACCGTCCTCAAGACCTTAGAAAATTCTCACTACAAGTTACAGTGTTAAGTTTGGAAACAACCGAAATTTTCAGTGACAGATAAATGGATAAAGAAGATTTGGTACATATTGATATATACAATGGAATATTACTCAGCCATAAAAGGAACAAAACTGGGTCATTTGTAGAGATGTGGGTGGACCTAGAGTCTGCCACACAGAATGAAGTTAAGTCAGAAAGAGAAAAATAAATATATATTAACAAATATATGTGGGATCTAGAACAATGGTGCAGATGAGCCTGTTTATAGGACAGGACTCGAGATGCAGACCCAGAGAATGGACCTGTGGATCTGAGCTGGGAGAGGGGGAAGAGGAGGGTGGGGCGAATTAGGAGCTTGAGATTGACATATACTCACTGCCATGTGTAAAATCAGTAGTGGGGAGCCATTTTATAGCACAAGGAGCTCAGCTTGGTGCTCTGTGATGACCTAGGGGGTGGGATTCAGCAATGGGGGGAGGAAGGTCCAAGAGGGAGGGAATATATGTGTATATATATATAGCTGATTCACTTTTTGTACAGGAGAAGCTAACATTGTAAAGCAATTGTGTGTTAGTCGCTCAGTCATGTCTGACTCTTTGTGACCCCGTGGACTGTAGCTGGTCAGGCTCCTCTGTCCATGGAATTCTCCAGGCAAGAATACTGGAGTGGGTTGCCATTCCCTTCTGCAGGAGATCGTCCTACCCAGGGACTGAAACTGGGTCTCCTGAATTGCAGGCAGATTCTTTATCTTCTAGGCCATTTATCTTTACAGGGAAGCCCTGTAAAGCAGTTATACTCCAGTAATTTAAAAAAAAAAAACAGAAAGAAGTTTATCTGTGGATAACCTTTCAAAAAAAAATACTGTGGTCCAGGGGAGTGCAGATGCACGCAGGAAACTGGCCCAAAACTGGCAAGAAGAGAACAGCAATAGATGGGTCTCTGGTCTGCAGTCTGGGAGGAAGTTGACTGACAACCAAGATCTCTGGAGGGTCTGGGCACTTCTCAGGTGTTGCTGGGGGAAGGAAATCTAGCCGGCACCTGGATTCCTGAGATCAAACAGATGGAGACACAAACCACCATGACCTGGCATTTAAATGAAATGTGTCAAGAAAACAAATTTTAAGATCACAGTCCTAACAAAGCTTGGAAAAACATACAGCACTATGATCTCATTATACTAACAGAGAGACCTAGGCTCACAGGGGTCGAAGTCTCGTTTCTCTGTCTTTACATTCGGGAAGGTAGACAAGACCATAGTAAGGTTCTGCTTGGTGGAGGGAACGGCTGGGAGCGGGGAAGCGGGGTGGCCAGTGACAGAGTGTTTGCTGCGTATTTGCTGAGTGCAGACAGTCATTCAATGCATGCTTCTTCTTTTTTTTTTAATCCAGGCTTCTAGGGTTTTATTTTGTTTGCTTTGTTTTCTAAAGTCTTGCATTGCATTGAATTTGTTCCAATATTGTTTTGTTTTGGTTTTTTGGCTGCAAGGCATGTGGGATCTTGGTTGCCTGACCGGGGATTGAACCACTGGGCCACCAGGGGAATCCCCAATACCTGCTTTCCTATACAACTTTAAGGTTGAGAATCACTGCCTTGTTGCTAAAATGTACTATTTATTGCTGAGGCTTTCGTTGCCTGTTGTTTCTGCCTTCTGACAAACCTGCTTTGGGAACTGGCCAAGAAATGCTAGCTTGCTCCTGGGCCAAGCGAGGACATGTCACTTTCTCACCTGGAAAGAATCCCTCCAGAAAAGGCCATTTCTCCTTGTATTACCTACTGGTCTACCACCAACCTCTAGGCCAAAGTTGTGAATATATATTTTCTGTCAGCCTCCTGTGTGTCTGCTCCAGGACCAAGCCTGAGCCTGAAACTTTCTTTGTGCCGGGGAAACTTCCAGACTGGCCCCACACTCCCCACTCAGCTTCTCCGTGGGCAATAAAGCAGCAGTTTCTGGCACCAATGTTCAAACAGCAAATGAGAAGTGATGGTTTGCATGGAAAGTACTGTCTGGGAGACAAGAGAAAAAGGCAGCGCTGTGACAGAACTGTTCACACTTTCCCTGCACAGCTGGGAGACATTAGCTGATCTCTCCAGACTGGTCTGCTTTCTGGCACCGGTGAGTTAAAACCCCCCAGAGCCCCCAAGGTAAGCTGGACTTCTATCATATGCATTTAGCAGCTAAATCAGCAAAAGTCATTTTCAAATATTCATGCAAAGCTGAATCTTTACCCAAGGTCAGAAGTTCAATAGAAGTTATCACACACACGCACACGCACACACACACAAAAAGGATTTGCGGGCAGGAGGCAAGAAAAGAAACAGAAAATATGGGTAGATTATCTCGGTTCAAAATCTGCTTTTTCTTGGAGGGGGTTTGTGCTCTGGAAAGTAGATAAAAAATAGTTCTGCAATAAATAGTGTGGAATATATAATGTGATAGAATGATGGATATAAATAACATTTCTATGTACATCAAATTCCACATCTGACACTATTGAGTGGATGAAAAGCAGGTTAAACATTTGAAATTTAGTAAATAACCCCCATTTTAGAATGTTTTCTTCACTATACTTAGATTGAGCAGTCTGGTCTACCTCCATCAAAGGCTGTCAACTGATTTTATACAAAAGTAATATGAAAAATATGTTTAAAATAAAATCTATTTAGTAGCAAAACGTGGGGGGCTCAGTCGCTTCAGTCGTGTCCTACTCTTTGTGACCCCAAGGACTGTAGCCCACCAGGCTCCTCTGTCCATGCGGATTCTCCAGGCAAGAATACTGGAGTGGGTTGCCATGTCCTCCTTCAGGGGATCTTCCTGACCTAGGGATTGAACCTGTGTCTCCTGAGTCTCTTGCATTGTAGGTGAATTCTTTACCCACTGAACCACCTGGGAAGCCCCAGTAGCAAAATATGCAGTCTGTATTGCTTTTGTTGACATATCTTAAATCAGATACCAGAAATGTTTTTTATGAACACCTTTAAGATCGTGTGTTATTTGCATAGTGGAAGGGAAAAATACAAAACAGAGCCTCAGAATAGAAAAGGCTGGATTTCAACCCTACCTCATGATCAGTTAACAGTGAGCTTTTGACTATGAAGCTCAGTGTCCTGCTTCCTTCACTATAATGGGAAGTTAATTATGAAAAATTTTACTTTTTTCAATATCAAGTGATCTACTAACAGCTTTTGTTTCCATAGTCAGGTGCTATCTCTGTACTTTTTGTTTCAGTTCAGTTCAATTCAGTTGCTCAGTCGTGTCTGATTCTTTGCGACCCTATGGACTGCAGCATGCCAGGCTTCCCTGTCCATCACCAACTCCCAGAGCTTACTCAAACTCATGTCCATTGAGTCAGTGATGACATCCAGCTATCTCATCCTCTGTCATCCCCTTCTTCTCTGCCTTCAATCTTTCCCAGCATCAGGGTCTTTTCCAGTGAGTCAGTTCTTCACATCAGCTGGCCAAAGTATTGGAGTTTCAGCTTCAGCATCAGTCCTTCTAATGAATATTCAGGACTGATTTCCTTTGGGATGGACTGGTTGGATCTCCTTGCAGTCCAAGGGACTCTCAAGAGTTTTCTCCAACACCACAGTTCAAAACCATCAATTCTTCAGTGCTCAGCTTTCTTTATAGTCCACCTCTCACATCCATACATGACCACTGGAAAAACCATAGCTTTGACTAGATGGACCTTTGTTGGCAAAGGTCCTTTTGTTTATACCCACCTTATTCCAGAAGAAATTCCAAGTTGCTCTATGGGAAGCTTATAGGATTTTGAGGTAGCCCTTGGATTTTAAGAGGTTTTCTCAATCTAAATGGCAACATAAGAATGGATATTGAAAGTGTCAGTTCTACCTTAAAATGGCTTGCAACAGGGTTGAATCTAGAAATTTTCATTTATAACTTGCATGTAAATAATTTCATCTTGCTCACTTAAATGATCTATGTATTCCCTTACGCACCAACATAGATAAAAATTTTAAAAAGACAAACATCTTTCCATATGTTAATGATATCTATATGTTAACGATATAATTTTAATGTTACAATATAAGAATGGCCTCAAGGACTAATGAGGGCTTCCCAGGTGGCTCAGATGGTAAAGAGTCTGCCTGCAATGCAGGAGACCCATGTTCGATCCCTGGGTCAGGAAGATCCCCTGAAGAAGGGAATGGCAACCCACTCCAGGATTCTTGCCTGGAGAATCCCATGGATAGAGGAGCCTGGCGGGCTGCAGTCCATGGGTCGCAAAGAGTCAGACACGACAGAACGACTAACACACACAAGGAGGAATGGCACCTGCTGGCAAATTGCTGATTTAAACAAAAAGAAGAAAGAATTCTACTCAAAAAGACCATACTTTTGGTGTTTACTTAATAGATGTGTGGTTTCTCTCTTTTCTAGAGCCAGGGGCTCGTGAGAGCAGAGCTAGAGAGACTGAGAGACAGATAGAAACAGCTCTGGCCTTGCCCACCCCTCAAAGAGGAGCATTTTCACTGGTGGTAGTTTTATTTATTGGACTTGTACATAGGATAAAGATAAGGATTTAAAGATAAGGATTTCTTGTTTACTTTTTATTTTATATTGGAGTAGAGTTGATTTACAATGTTGTATTAGTTTCAGGTATACAGCAAAGTAATTCAGTTATACATACACATATATCTCTGCTTTTTCAAATTCTCTCTCCCTTTTTTTTTGCTTTACCACCCCATGTGGCATGTGGGATCCTAGTTCCCTCACCAGGGATCGGGAGTACTAAGTCTTAACCACTGGACCACCAGGGAAGTTTCTCAAATTCTTTTCCCATTTCTCTGTTTTTAATGTTACAAAAGCTTTTCATTTTATTATATTATTTTTTATTGACATATAGTTGATTTACAGTGTTGTGTCAATCTCAGTTGAACAGCAAAAGAGACTCAGGTTTACACGTATATACATCTGTTTTTCAAAATATTCTTTCCCATTATGGTTTATCCCAGAAAATAGGATATAGCTACCAATGCTATAAAGAGGGCTTCCCAGGTGACTCAGTGGTAAAGAATCCTCCTGACAAGCAAGAGACACGAGTTCGATCCCTGGGTTGAGAAGATCCCCTGGAGAAGGAAATGGCAACCCACTCCAATATTCTTGCCTGGGAAATCCCATGGACAAAGGAGCCTGGCAGGCTACAGTCTGCTGCTGCTGCTGCTGCTAAGTCACTTCAGTCGTGTCCGACTCTGTGCAACTCCATAGATGGCAGCCCGCTAGGCTTCCCCGTCCCTGGAATTCTGCAGTAAAGAACACTGGAGTGGGTTGCCATTTCCTTCTCCAATGCATGAAAGTGAAAAGTGAAAGTGAAGTCAGTCGTGTCTGACTTTTAACGACCCCATGGATTGCAGCCTACCAGGCTCCTCCTTCCATGGGATTTTCCAGGCAAGAGTAGTCTATGAGGTGGCAAAGAGTTGGATGCGACCAGTGACTAACAGCAGTAGCATCAGCAGCTGTACGGTAGGACCTTGTTCATCCATTCTAAATGCAATAGTTTGCATCTACCAACCGCAAATTCCCATCTTTCCCCATTCCTTGACAAAACAAAACAAAAAACAAGAACAAGAGTAAAAAAGCAAACAAAAAACCTGATTTAGTTGAAAAGAGGCAAACCAGGAGCAAGGAGAGCAAATGTTGACCGTATTTTTGGCCCATGATTAAATTTTAAAACTGTGTTGCCAATATTTAAAGACAAGTCATTTTACACAAAAATCTGGATTTCTGGGTCTCTTGACAATTGGGGAGAACTGAAAACACTGCGATCTCATTCCCATAGATAACCCGAGCTGGGTGCTGGCTGCCCCTTTAGAAAGTCAGAACCAGGTCACCAGGTCACCAGGTCCCTGCACATCTGTGGCCAGAGTTGAAGTGTTCTGTAAGGAGAGCACTCTGAGAGTACAGAGGAAGAAGCAACAGAGGGTTAGTCCTGACAGCACCCAGCTCGCTACATTCTGGCATGTCATTCTGCAGAGGCACGCCTACTCCAACTCCAGCTTTGTGGCTTAGACAAATTGAGCTTGAAGGAACAGAACTCAGCAGCTTTCACAGGCCATGGTGCAGCTTCAGACAGACGGCGGTTCAGCTGCCTGATCTCCTTGGTAGCATTTTTTGAAGAGAGGCTGGTGCTGCTACTGCTAAGTCTCTTCAGTCGTGTCCGACTCTGTGCGACTCCATAGACGGCAGCCCACCAGGCTCCCCTGTCCCTGGGATTCTCCAGGCAAGAACACTGGAGTGGATTGCCATTTCCTTCTCCAATGCATGAAAGTGAAAAGTGAAAGTGAAAGTGAAAAGTGAAAGTGAAATCGCTCAGTTGTGTCCGACTCTTCGCAACCCCATGCACTGCAGCCTACCAGGCTCCTCTGTCCATGGGATTTTCCAGGCAAGAGTACTGGAATGGGGTACCATTGCCTTCTCCAGCTAGCGGGGTTAACTTCAGGTAGAACCAGAATGGCATCAGTTTCCTATCACGTACCTAAGGATGGTTGATTCACCTCTGATTTTATTTGGAGCTTCCCTGGTGGCTCAGCGGTAAAGAAAACATTCTCTTTCAATGCAGGAGCTGCAGGAGACATGTGTTCGATGCCTGGCTTGGAAAGATCCCCTGGAGAAGGAAATGGCAAACCACTCTAGCATTCTTGCCTGGAGAATGCCATGGACAGAGGAGCCTGGTGGGCTACAGTCTATAGGGTCGCAGGGTCAGAAATGACTGAAGCAACTTAGCACGCACTGCTTTTATCCAACAGCCCAGCATCTTTCTCCTCTCCACCTTACAGTGATCTCAGAATCACAGCTGAGATGAGTCACTTCTGGAGGGTTGTGTAAAGAAGAGCTTTTCAAACCTATTTGTATCGTGACCTGCAGTATGGACTGTGTTGGGCCCTGTATACACACAAACTCATACGCACACAAGTTTTGTGTTCTGGCACTTGCCCTAGGTAAGTACAAATATCCCATTTTCTATTCAAATCTAGTGTTTCATTTTAAAAGTGCTGCTTTTCATCTACTACGCTGATTTTACAGCTCCTACTAGGTCATGATCTGAAGTTTGGAAAACACAATTTAAGAGACATGTTTATTTATCTCCTAGGTGTTTACAGTTCTCTCTCTACGCTACTGGTCTTAAGAAAGTAAGGTCTATCTGTTATTATCTTAGGTCCTTTTAGATGTGCTATAATTATGTGAATTATGTGAAACAATTATGTTTCATTTGGCTTTTATTTTTAGGGATTCAAAGGAAATCTGATATATTAGGGTTCTCCAGAGAAACAGAACCATGAGAATATCTGTTGATATATAAGAGGAGATTTATTGGGCTTCTCTGGTGGCTCAGATGGTAAAGAATCTCCCTGCAACGTGGGAGATTATAGGTTTGATCCCTGGGACAGGAAAATCTGCTGGAGAAGGGAATGGCTACCCACTCCAGTATTCTTGCCTGGAGAATTCCACAGACAGGAGTCTGGGGGTCGCACTACAGTCCACTGGGTCGCAAAGAGTCGGACATGACTTAGCAACCAACACTTTCCTTTTCAAGAAGAGATTTATTATAGGAATTGGCTCTGTGATTAGGGAGGCTGAGAAGTATCCTGATATGCCATCTGCAAGCTGGAGACCAGGAACGCTGAGGTGTAGCTCATTCTCAGTCCAAAGTCCTGAAGAGACAGATGGCAGAAGTCCCATCTGAGTCTGAAGGCCTATGGACCAGGATCACTGCTGGGGGCAGAAGACAGTGGACGCTCAGCTCAGACTGACAGTGAACTCACCCTCCCTCCGCCTCTTGTTCTCCGGCCCTCGGTAGACTGCCTGACACCCACCTGCACCAAGGAGGTAAAGAATCTGGTTCAGACCAGCCACCAACTCAAATGCTAGTCTCATTCACAAACACCGTCACAGACACACCTGGAAGGGATGCTGAACCATCTAGCGGGGAATCCCTTAGCCCAGTAAAATGAGCACACAAAATTGACAATCACTTTTGGGCTAATTTGGTTTTCTTTTAACATAAAATATTTACATGCAATCAAAGACAAACTATGAAACTGATTGCACTCAGATAAGTGGGGATTCCATCTCTTTCATTTTCACCTTGTGTCTTCCTTCCCTTTATACATAACTGTTTATTTTTATTTTTGGTTTATTGTTCCATTTAAAAGATCACACATACTTTTATATACCTTATCTTTTAGAAAGTAGCGTAGTATAAACACTATTCTAAAGAGGATTGTGCTTAGAAGGCTATAGGAGAAAGTTCTCCAGGTCTTAAGTTGCAAATCTTATAAAAATAGTTATTTTTATCATTAAAATTCAGTACATTTGGTATAAAATCATAACTGTTAGGCTAGAACTCTGGTAACCTGAAGAGAAGCATTTCATTCGGTTAATTATATTTTCAGCATTTGTTATATGCCAGGTACCATTTTATTAACCTCATGATGTCATCACTAGCTATCTATTTTACGTGCACATGTGCTAAGTCACTTCAGTTTTATCCGACTCTTTGTGACTCTGTCGACTGTAGCCCGCCAGGCTCCTCTGTCCCTGGGGTTCTTCAGGCAAGAATACTTGAGTGGGTTGCCATGCCCTGCTCCAGGGGATCTTCCTGATCCAGGGATCAAACCCACGTCTCCTGCATCGCAGGTGGATTCTTCACCGATGGGCCACCAGGGAAGCCCCTGTCTATTTTATACATAGTGTCAATAGTGTGTATATGTCAATCCCACTTCATCCAGCACAGGCCACTCTACTCAACGCTCTGCGGTGACCTAAATGGAAAGGAAATCCAAAAAAGAGGATGCATATGGAAACAAAGTGAATGTCTGATTCCCTTTGCTGTACACAGAAACTAACAAAATATTGTAAAGCAACTATACTCCAATAAAAATTAATTAAAAACATAATAATCCTCATGACTACCCTATGAGGTAAGTGTCATTATAAACTCCATTTTGGAAATGGGGAAACTAAGGCAAGATGGGTTAAGAAACTTGCATTCTGAAATCCCAGCTACTGAACAGCAGAGCTGGGCTCTGCACTAACATCCTCAGCTCAGAGTCAGGCACTTAGCTGGAGCCCGTCCTCCAAGGCCAAGCCTTTATCTGTGTCCTCTCGTTTCCTATTGTCAGCAGCTTTGCGGTCAACAAGCTGAACATTAGTTTTAGTTCTCATCATTTAGGATTTTCTTGTAGGATCATTTCTCTAAATGAATTTTTAAGTTGAGAGGTAAGCATATTTTAAATTAAGTATTTTGTAATTTTTAAAAAATTATCTTTAGCTCAAGAAAGTGAGAAAGAATCCTTTTGAGTATACTGACAATGTGTCCCCATGAAGTTTTTTAAAATTCAACATACAGTAAAAAGTATCAAATTTAATTATATGGTTCAGTGTTTTGACAAATGTATACAAATGTGTGAACCCATGTAACCACAACCATAATCAAGAACTAGAACATTTCCAGCAACCCCAGAAGTTTCCTTGTACCCACTTGCCCATCCTGCAAGTTTTGAGAACTGATTCCTTTTACTTGAAGTGCTCTGTTTAGAGAGAGAGAGACTCTTTGGAAACAGGCCATCTCATTCCCAAATGAACTATCTCCAGGCAGAAATTAATTTTTGTACCTGTCTGTCTTCTTTTCTGCTAGAACCCATGTCAGAAAGTGTGGACTTGAAGCTGTCACTATTGAAACTGCTTTCACTGTGGGAGCTGAAGGCACGCATCCACTGGCCTCTTGACACCAAGCCTAAATGTCTCATGTTTCGTGGCCACTCTCATCACAAGCCCTGACTTTTTGCCTGTGTATATTTGACTTTCATTTTGATATAGAAACCCTTAAATAGCTATAATGCCTATTTCCCTGTGGGAGTGTTGTATGTCTGTCCAAAAGGTGGGAAATTTCAGTTGTTGAGTGATCAGGAAATGTCACTTTTATCCAAAATAAATCCTATAGACATGACCAACTAAACTAGTGTGTAATTATGGAATATTAAACTTTAAATGGTCATCTATGTACAAGAAAACTAAAAGCCAAAATTAAATGAAATGGCGGGCACAAGGTCCTGCTATTTAAGGAATAGTTGGGATACTGCTGGGGATATATCCAGGAGGAAAACTGTAATTCAGAAAGATACATGCATCCCAAATGTTCATTGCAGCACTGCTTACAATGGAAGCAAGCTAGGTATCCGTCAACAGATGGATGGATAAAGAAGATGTGAGACACGTACTCCTCAGCAATCAAAAAGAGTGAAATAACGCCATTTGCAGCGACAGGGATGAACCTGGAGATGATCACACTAAGTGAAGTTAGAAAGACAAATGTTGTATGATATCAATCATATGTGGAATCTAATTTTGAAAATGATATAAGTGCACTTATTTACAAAACAGAAACAGATTTCAAAAATAAACTTATGGTTATGGAAAGGGAAATATCAGGGGAAGGGAAAAATTAGGAGCTTGGGATTAACATACACACACTGCTATTTATAAAATAATTAACAAGGACCTACTGTATAGCTCAGGGAATTCTACTCAATATTCTATAATGACCTATGTGGGTAAAGAATCTAAAAAAGAATGGATATGTGCATATGTATCAACATAACTGAATTATTTTGCTGTATGCCCAAACTAACACAACATGACAAATTAACTATGCTTCAGTAAAACAACAGGAAAAAAGAGAAGTTGGGGTAAAATCGTTTCTAATGGGGTAAACTGCCCCCTCCTCTCCCACCCCAGCCGGCCAGCCCCATCTCGTGTTCTTTTCATCGGTATTAATGCTGCCCTTCCATATTGGCACTCCCCGGGTATGACAGTGCCCAGACAAAAATGACAAGTATTGTACTCACCACACTATGAGGAACTTCTCCTGGCCCTCATTCTGCACTGTCACTCAGATGTCACTTACAAATCAGCCCTATTGTACCCATCGTCCCACTGATTTGGTATAGCACGCATCTGCTCAGGGCTTCCCTTGTGGCTCACCTGGTAAAGAATCCGCTAGCAATGCGGGAGACCTGGGTTACATGTGTCGGAACTGTGGAAAACATGTAGGACACTTCTCTGCAAAGTTGGACTCTTGCTGCCAATTGCCACAGAATGGTTCCACCTAGTTACCAGTTAGAAAGAAGCTACTGCATGCTTTCTGGAACATTCCCTTGTGACCACGTGGGGAGTCCCACAAAACAGTTTGAACTCTGTAACCTTGAAAACTAGTGACTTTTTAATTGAAAAACAAAGCATGTCTTTTTGAAAATAATAATAATAAAATATTAAATAAACACAGTGAAAATTGTCCCCAATATTTAAAGATTGACTCTCACTATTAGTATTTTGATGTATACTTCCCCAAACTTAAAATTTCAAGTATTTACTAGTTTAGTTTTCATAGCTCAATCAATACATGAGCAACATTTTTTCCTATTAGACATAGTACAGTATATTGATCAATGGCACAGACCTGGCAAGATTACCTGGTTACCATCTAGGATCTGCCAATTACTAGTTGTGTGACTGAGTAAATTAATATTCCTGTGCTTCAGCTTCCTCATCTGAAACACAGTGATAATTTTAGTGCCTGATTCCTAGGGTTGTGGCCAGAAGGAGACAAATGAATATATGTAAAGTATTTAGTAGCAAATGATATATTATCATTGCAATATCATCATAACTGAATTTATTTCTAGGGCAGGAATAGAGACACAGACATGGAGAGTGAATTTGTGGACATGGGCCGGGGCCGGGAGGGTGGGGTGAACTGAGAGAGTAGCATTGACATATATACCCTACCCTGTGTGAAATAGCAGCTGGCGGAAAACTGCTGCGTAGCTCAGTTCACTGCTCTGTGATGGCCTAGAAGGGTGGAATGGGAGGGCTGGGAGGGAGGCCAAGAAGGGAGGGGACATATGTGTATTTATGGCTGATTGTTGTATGGCAGAAAGCAATGCAACATTGTAAAGCAATTATCCTTCAATTAGAAAATTTGTAAGGAACCAATATCATCATGACTGTAAAACCCATTAGCCAACGTAGATTCACTGAACATCCCCTGCTCACCATCTCCCCAGTTCCAACCCCCTCTGCAGGGATGACCCAGATTAGACTCAGAGCAAAGAACCCAACCTTCCCAGTGCTGTGATCTCTAAGGATAAATTTATGAGTGAGTTCTGGCTCGCACTAGAGATAAGAGGATTAAGAGAAGGAAACATTTTGAGCATCTTAAGGATGCTTTGTGGATGGAGTGAAAGTAGAGAGGGGCAGGAATTGTTGGGCCGAAGTGAAATGGTTTCTCAAATGGAGAAAGTGACTGACTGTAAAACCGCCCTGTTTCTTCTGCAGCTTTTGGTTGGAAAAAGCGAATGATCTCAGGGCTGCTCTGGTCAGTCTTGACTGTTGCTGCCAAGGCTGGGTACCATGCTCTTTATACACTTCTACAATGATAAGTCAAAGTTGGTACCTTTACTTGCATAATTAGGGACAGTAAAGTCAGACTGTCCTCTCTTCCATTTCAGAGACTTTTGTCCTCTGAGACTCAACCTCAAGCATCTTCCTCCTTGTTTCTCACTTCGTGTTATAGGATTTGTCATCCTCCCTGACTGTGGGCTAGTTTCCTCCCCGTGGCTGGAGACATCACTTCTTGACAGTTCACAGTTTCTCACCTTGGGCTTCTCATCATGCTTGGAGAAAGAAGATCTCTTTTTACTTAGTTCAAGTTGTGGGCAAGGTGGGTCTGCATTGGGTCAGGTGCGAGGCCCCTGAAATCATCAGCTAAGGATGCTGGGGCTGGTGGGAGAGCATGTCCCCCAACAGGGGTTGGAGCCCTGGGACGGTGCTCTCTCAGTGATGGTGGGGGCTGAGCACCTCCGCCACGACCCTCCCTTAATTTCCTTCTGCTCTCTGCCCTGCGTCCCCTCAGTTTCATTACTCAGTGCATGCTGTGGGTGTGACTTTTGCTCTTGTGTGCCATTGGCGCCATCTGCTCCTGCCTCTCTCCTTTGATGTCATGATACAGATGGCAAGGCCACACTGGGAAGTGGCACTTAGTTCAATATGGCAGCTCTGGCCCGGTCCCGCCCGCCCCTGCCTCAGTGCTGCTGGTGAGTAATCCAGCTCATGTGAAAGTCTAATAATGGAATCACTCTTACATTTAGGTTTAGCCTCTGAGATCCCATTATAAATGACTGGAACTAGATGCACTCCTTCCAAAATAGGCATCTTCTACAATAGGAGTGAATATCTAGGATTGTTTAAAAGGTGATCCAATCAATTTTTTTAAGGAATCACGACAACTTGCTACTAACAACCCAGGAAAGTTCAGGAATATTGTTCCTGTTACAAACAATAGAAAATATCTTACAAATATGCTTGTTAATTTGACCATGTAGGTGTCAGAGCTAATCAGTCAACAGCTACAGCTAATGCAGGAAAGAAGAAAAATTAATATTCATTAGACTCTTGTTTACACTTCTGTTGTCAAGGTTAATCAGTTTGCTTTAAGCACAACATTTCGCTCTTATTAAAGTCATTAGTACCCTTCAGTACATAAAGAACACTTGGGCTCTCTAGTGTTTGATTTATACATCGCATACATGCGAAGGGAGCCATGCTTAGGCCGTATTTTTCTGGGATGTAGACATAAATTATTTTTAGATCAATCAATTATTATTCTTCACAATAGAATAATAGTTAAAAAAAATGGAACCAACATTTAGGTATTTGGTCATATGCTCAGTTGCAGAAAGTAACAATGATTCCACTTTTCAGCTTTAACACATGCACTGCGGCCGCTAAGTCGCTTCAGTCGCTTCCGACTCTGTGCGACCCCATAGTCGGCAGCCCACCATGCTCCTCTGTCCCTGGGATTCTCCAGGCAAGAATATTGGAGTGGTTTGCCATTTCCTTCTCCAAACACATGCACTACATAGACTCAAATCAAAGCAATCTCTACCAGCACTGGCAATGCAAAAAGGGAAATTGGGCATTTTATTTACCCTTGTGTCAGAAATGATCATGGTAAACAAGTGTGATTACAGTTTTTTTTTTTTTTTTAACTGAAGAATAGTAAACATAGCTTGTATTCCACGGCTGTAATCTTATCAGGGGCTTTCCTGGTGACTCAGTGGTAAAGAATCCACCTGCAATTCAGGAGACGCAGGTTTAATCCCTGGGTTGTGAAGGTCCCTGGAGAAGGAAATGATGACCCACTACAGTATTCCTGTCTGGAAAACCCCATGGACAGAGGAGCCTGGCAGGCTACAGTCCATGGGTTCAAAGAAGAGTCAGACATGACTTAGCGACTAACCAACAACAAATCTTATCAGAGGATTCACTTTCCCTATTTCAAATAGGAAATGGCTCTTTTTTAGTAATTTTTCACACCCCTCCAAGCATGGAGCTCGTAATCTGATGGATATCCCAGCCGGACATCATTCTGGTTTACTTCTCAACAGCAGTTTGCACAGGAGTGAACCTGGGAAAAACTCCCTCTGCTCTTAACCCCATGGAGAGAGCTGATACACGTCATGCAGATCTCAGCTTTCACCCAGGCTTCCTTAGTGCTTTGTTCCAGAAACAGGAATTATGATGGCTTACTCAGCAAAGACTCATCGTGACACCCAGGTACTTTGAACTCTGAAGCCTGCTCAGGATGCGTCAGCATAAGGCTCAGACTCCACGGAAACAGTCTGTTCTTTAAGCTGGAGATGGAGCTGTGTTGCTTTTCCTTTTTTTTTTTCATCCTGTGTCCCAGTGACTAGGATGCTCTAGAGGAAATGCCCCTTAGCAATAAGAAGTAGAGCAAACAACATTTCTTCTGTATCCAAGTTTACACGTTTTCATGACAGTGAATATGGACGGGCCTCAGAGGACAAAGATTTGTTTCAGTAACTGCTGTAAGAGGACTGAATATTAATTATTCTCAAACTAAAAAGTTATTTTTAGCATATTGTTTCTAAGACTTAATGTATTTATACAGTAGGAGAATTCATTCATTCTTTGGTGGGACAATTTGTCATCCGTTCTGGTAGGTTTTTTGTTTTGTTTTGTTTTTTTTTTTTCCCTAAAAGCTCTTAAAAATAACTGGACATTTCATTGGAGCACTCTTGACATTTTCTGTAGACAGATGACATATAGAACTTCCAGCAAAAAATAATCTCCACAACACCATAGAAATGTTGAGGAGAGTATTTGGGAGTAGCATTAATTATTTATGAGTAAGAAAATACTGAATCTGCTGCCATATTGCAAACAGCTGTCTATCTGGCCTGGAGTCTGGGTTTGGCTTCTTGAGTTATTTACCGCCTAAATTTGCACTGCCCAATACAATGACCACTAGCCACTTGTAGGCATTAAATTAAAGTTTAAGTTAATTTAAACTAAATAAGATGAAAATTAAGTTCCTCAGCCATATTTAAGTATTTAGTATCCACAGGGGCTGGTGGTCACCCTATTGAATGGTATCAGAAGATAATATTCCTGTCATCTCAAAAACCTTTATTGGACAACGTTAATATAAAACTTAAGCAGTCCTCATCAATCAGAAAAATGATCTATTCTTCAATCATTTTAGAGATTTTCATTTGTTTTGCTGAACAAAAATCTTTGATAACCATAATTATTTGTATGTAGTATATGATAAAAAATAAATTTAAAGCAAAACAAAACCCGGTCCAAGAAAATAACTGCAAATTATTTAATATCTAATTTAAAAAAAAATCAAACTCCCTGTTTAAAGAATAAGCAAGCAAACAAATAAACTTTTGGATTCAAATCGGGAAGAGTATCAGTTACATACTTTCAAAGTGTAAGTTGTATGAAGTAAATAGGCTAATAAATAAGTATATGGACCCCCTTTTTTGTGAGGATTTGAAGATAAACTACATAGACATCATTGACGCAACATAACAGCGCCTTGTTAAAAACAACTATAGCCACATTTCTAATCTTACCCTCAGAATTCACACCAAGGACTCCTGCGATCATTAGTAAGCACAGAAAATAGCCTAACTGACTGACAAGGAATCCTCTTTCAGGTTCAGTTTGTCAAAAATGCACCAATACTAGTTAGCCTAACATCTTGACCACATTTATTGTGTCAATGATTATATAAAAATCCTTAGAGCACTCTTTTTCAGGAGATTGAGACTGCCTAAGAAGGAACACAAAAACCCAAATTATCAAGAAACGTTATCATGAAGCCCTGGAACTCCTGTTTCCCACCAGGTCATCCTTTGAAACACTGGTGATGCCTCCAGACTTTAATGGCACAGAAGTTGTTAGGTTTTTAATGAGGACAGATTGAAAAAGGAAGCCTAGTGACTTCTCTGCTGGTACATTGGTTAAGGCTCCACACTTCCAATGGAGGGGAGCTGGGTCTGATCCCTGATGGCGGAACTAAGATCCCACATGCTACGGGGCAACTAAGCCCGTGTGCCGCAACTACTGAGCTCACCAGCTCTGAGTCCTTGAGCTACAACTAGAGAGAAGCCTGCGTGCCACAGTGAAGATGCGCCACACACCACAACTATGGCCAGCTGCAGATAAAGAGATAAATAGGCTTTAAATGTAAATGGCTTCACACTTACAGTTTCTTCTGAAATCCGAGGTAACGAACTGAGTCCATGGCTAATGTCAGGGTGATTAGGTATGCATGGAGATCTAGAGAAATTCTCTAAGATTAGATTTTAGAAGTAATGCGTTATGGGAAACAGAAAATCCAGACCTTAGAGACTAATTTTGATTCTTATGTAAACAGTGGGAATCAGGAAAACATTTGGGTATTGGGAAAACACTCAAAAGGCTTGTCTAGAAATAAATCCTTCTTTTCTCCCCTCCTGGAAAGGAGCTAAGACTGACTGATCAGAGGGAATCTGTAACTACAACAGATCTTGATTTTTCTCTTCTCTTCCTTCCACCTGGTCACTGGCTCCAACACAGCTCTCAGTTCTAATCACAGTATTTATTCCTATGTCATATGTGTTCTGGGTGCATTAGCAGTTATGGGGACCAAAAATAACTGGTTAGACTGAGTGTTGCGGTAAATGGTGCATTTTTGAAATGCACTTAAGATATTGTCAACTTACTATGGGTTGATCAGGACATAACCCCATTATAAGTCAAGGACGATCTTTATATTCATACACACACACACAAAAGGCATCCATGTTGCCTTTTGTGACAACATGGATGATCCTTGAGGGCACTGCAGTAAGTGAAAAAGTCAGAGAGAGAAAAACAAATATTAAATGCTCTCATTTATATGTGGAAAATAAAGAACCTGAATCATCCAGGGAACTGTGTGTAGTATTCCGTAATAACTTCTATGGCAAAAGAATCTGAGAAAGAATAGATACATGTATATGTATAATTGAATCAATTTGCTGCGCATCTGAAACTAACACAACGTTGTAAATCAACTGTGCGTGCTAAGCCACTTCAGTTTTGATGCCTCACCCCACCATGCCCTGTCCTAGGGCACTGAAAAGTGTGTGAAAGTGTTGGTTGCTCTGTCGTGTCCAACTCTGTGACCCCATGGACTGTAACCTGCAAGGATCCACTGTCCAACAGATTCTCACAAGGACACTGGAGTGGCTTGTTCCCTTCTCCAGGGCATCTTCCCAAACTAAGGATCAAACCCATGTCGCCTGTGGCTCCTGCGTTGCAAGCAGATTTTTTACCACTGAACCAACACGGAAGCCCCATATGCAAATGTAAAATCAAAATTACATTAAAATTTTTTTTTCTAAAAAGCTGAATCATAGAAATAAAGAGGAGAATGATGGCTGTCAAGGGTATGAGGGAGAAATGAGGATGTGAGAGAAATGAGAGATGTTGCTCAGGGGCGGATACTTTCAGTTATGAGATGAATGAGCTCCGGGCACCTAATGTACTGCCTCATGGCTATAGTTCACACAGAATCATATACTTCCAAGTTGCTCAGAGGCGTTCTTAAATGTTCTCACCACGAAAAAGAAATAGTAATTGTGTGACTAGATGGAGGAATTAATGACCCTTATTGCTGTAATAATTTTGCAATATATATATGTGTGTATTAAACCTGTATACATATGAACACCGTATAGAGTGTTATATGCCAACTGTATCTTAATAAAGCTGGAAAAAGAATTCTACATTATCCCACGTGTACATATGAAAGCAAATGATGAAAGGAGATACTTCTTCCATGACTCTTTTAATTGTCTAAAATCAGTCATTATCTAGATGTTGGAAAGTCAGAGGAAAGTTGGAGAAATAATAAATGCTAACACGAGTCAACACGAGAGCAAGTAGAAGCTCATGGAATTCCAGCCTGCATTCATGGATGTGTTCCAAATGTGATGACTGATGTCTATACTAGTCACGTTATGGAGGGGCTGTACTTGCTCCAAGTTTCCAAAAAGACAAAGATTTTTTATTTTTTTATTTTTGGTAGTATCATGCAGCATGTGGGATCGTAGTTCTCTAACCAGGGATCAAACTGGAACCCTTGCAGTAGAAGCTCAGAGTCCTAATCACTGGACCACCAGGTAAGTCCCAAGAATCTCAAAGGAGAGAAACAGAGAATAAGCTGACAATCTCTCTGTTTAGCATAAGGCAGAACCTGAAAATTTTGATTCAGGGAACTGGAAGAGGAGAAGTTTTTGTTCCCTATCATTCTGAGTCAGGGTTCTGCCCTCTACTCTCTGGGATATCTCTCAGGATGGATTTTCATCTTCCTGTCTGTTTCAGGTCATTTGCGAAATTTGAGGCTAATAACCCGGTACACTCACCAGTCAGGATGACCGTGCTTCAGGTGACTGAAGAGCCAGCTAACCTGGGCTCAGTCCATGAAGGTATTGCCTGTTCATGCAGGAAAAGCCTGCCGGTGAAGATGAGTGGTTCTTGGGCTACCCCGGCAGTACTGATCAGGCCGGACCCTGCTTAGCTTCCAAGATCAGACAAGATTGGCCGCGTTCCTGGTGGTATGGTTGTAGACCCCAGGAGCTTCCTGACCGGAGGTGTGCAGGTCCTCTGGCCCTCCTTGACTTGAAATGGCAACAGTGGTTCCAGGTGTCTCATTCTCACACTTTGCAGTTCAAGTTTCAAGCTGGGAGCAGTGAGAGCAGGTGGGAGAATGAGAGAAAGAAAATCCCCCAAACTGCCCATCTCCCTTCAAGAAAGAGGAAGTATCTTCCAAGGACCCCCTGGGCAGATTTTCCTGTGTCTCCTTGGCCAAAACAATTCTCTCGCTGCAAGAGAGGGTGGGAAAAAAGCATCTGGTTTGCTATCCTCTGGGGCAGGAGAGATGGAGACACACAGAGCTGGCCACCTCAGACCAGAGCCATGAATATTAAATGGGATAAAACATGTAAAACAATGTTCACAGGCACACATTGTGAATATTCAACAAGAAAACAACACTTAGTTGCTATTGTTATTTGCCTTGAAGAGAAAGCATTTTAATGGAAAGACTTTTTTTTTGCTTCCTTTACATGTTTGAGTGTTGTGATACCTGTGATGAGAACAGAATTGAAATCATAGCTAAGTTTCTGTTAGATCTGTTTCAAAATGGTGTTGGCTTTGATGGTGAGTGCACCATCAACACAGTTTTCAAGCAGGATTAAAAGGATCTCTGTTCTTTAGGTGGGAACATGAAGTCTGGGTTTCCTTCTAGTGTGAAAGTGAAGTTGCTCAGTCGTGTCTGACTCTTTGCGACCCTGTGGACTGTAGCCCACCAGGCTCCTCTGTCCATGGGATTCTCCATCACCAGGTCTCCCACGTTGCAGGCAGACGCTTTTAACCTCTGAGCCAACAGGGAAGGCTTCTAGTGTAAGTTTCTACAATTCTACACTGCAACCACTAGAGGCTCAAGACACAAGGTCTTTCTCTTAGCTTAAAATGGACTTAATTTATGCTTCCTTAGTTGGCTCAAATGGTAAAGAGTCTGCAGGAGACCTGGGTTTGATCCCTGGTTTGGGAAGATCCCCTGGAGAAGGAAATGGCAACCCACTTCAGTATTCTTGCCTGGAGAATCCCATGGACGGAGGAGCCTGGTGGGCTACAGTCCATGGGGTCACGTAGAGTCAGACATGACTTAGTAGCTAACATACACACTTTATGCTTGGGGTTAAATTGCAGTGTTCTGGCTGGGTCCAGAATTCCTAATATGAGGACATAAGCGATGATTAAAAGTCTACAACTGTGGTGAGGTACGCAGTTCTTTCATAATTATCAGAGAACTTCTGCCTAAATACTGATGACTACAAAATACCATTAATTTTTTTTTCATGTTGAGAGGTACATAACTCATTTTAGTTCTAGATCTTAAAATTCCAAACACTGTTATCTCTTCAAATTAAAAGTGAGCAATAGAGAGAAACGTATTCCACAGAAAGAGTGTGGGCCATCTCAGAAGCTGAGAACAGCTTGGAAGTACGGTGCGGTTAGTTTTTTTATGGGCTGAGTAATTTCATAGGCTGATGAATGGGAGGATTATGCCAACTGTGTGGGGGAAGAGGCAGAAATTTCCAGAAATTGGGCCACCGCCTACTTTTTGGTCTTTGGTGGCCGGGCTTGGAACTGTCATGGTGCCTGTGGGTTTGTCATTAAGCTTGCTGATGTATTACAAAGATCGTCCATTCTTAAAATGATGATATATTTCCCATTTTATGAGCTTCTCTGTCCCATGTGCATTCTCCATCCCTTTCTTAGGATTTTGTGAGTGTGCTATGAACGTGTTAGGATGGTATAAATGATATTGGCTGTGTATGATTTGTTTCCCTGCCTCAAGCCTGCCAGGAGAAGGCAGATGTTATATCTCGAGAGACTCTCTTACCAAGCCCAAGTTTTAAATCAATTAAACTTATACAGACGCCAACATACCATCTTGATATAACCCTGGGCCCTGAAGTACATGGACCAGCAGAATGACAGCCACATTGGAAAACTATCTCTGGCAAGAGTAAGCTGGTTGAAAAACACCAGCAGTGACTCAACCAGGGAAAACAGTGACTTTCTCAACTGGAAAGAGGTGCTGAGGCAGATGGACTCTCCGTGCGCTCCCTCGCGCTTCTCTAGGCTGTCCGGGGAGCTCACGGCAGACGCGCAGAGCCGCTTACGGAGCAGCTCAGGCCCTTGCTTCATCCATCGTCATCTTCTCCCCACACGTTCTCTTCAGCCTTGTTCCGTCTGGCTTCCATGCTGCCACTCACCAAAGCTTTCTGTTCGAGGCACCGAGGACCCACACTTGGTGACGCTCCTTGGTTGCTTTCCCACCTTCACCTTCCTTGTCCTCTGAGCATCATTCACTGGGGTGACGATGCCGTCTTCCTGTGTGGCTCTGGTGATGTCACACTCTCCCTGTGGTCTTTCTTCCAGGCCAGCCGTTCCTCCTCAAGACATTTTCCTTGGCTGTTGTTGTTGTTCCGTTGCTAAGTCAGGTGTGACTCTTTGTGACCCCATGGGCTATAGCACTCTAGGTTTTCCTGTCCTTCACTGTCTCCCAGAGTTTGCTCAAATTCATATCCATTGAGTCATCCATTGATGCTTTCCAACCATCTCATCCTCTGCTGCTGCCTTCGCCTTTGGCCTTCAATCTTACCCAGCATCAGGGTTTTTTTTTTTTTTTTCCAATGAGTTGGTTCTTCATATCAGGTGACTGAAGTATTAGAGCTTAAGCTTCAGCATCAGTCCTTCTAACGAATATTCAGGGTTGATTTCCTTTAGGATTGACTGGTGTGATCTCCTTGTAGTCCAAGGGACTCCCAAGAGTCTTCTCCAGCACCACAATTCAAAAGCATCAATTCTTTAGTGCTCAGCCATCTTTATGGTCAAACTCACATCCATACACGACTACTGGAAAAACAATAGCTTTGACTATACGGACCTTTCCTGGCAAAGTGATGTCTCTGCTTTTTAATAAACTGTCTGTTTTCTAAGTTGCCTCAGTCATGTCCAATTCTTTGCAACCCTACGCACAGTAACCCACCAGGCTCCTCGGTCCATGGGGTTCTCCAAGCAAGAATACTGGAGTAGGTTGCCCTGCACGCCTCCAGGGGACCTTCCCAATCCAGGGATCGAACAGCATCTCTTACATCTCCTGCATTGGCAGGCAGGTTCTTTACCACGAGCACCAACTGGGAAGCAATACACTGTCTAGGTTTGTCGTAACTTTCCTTCCAAGAAGAAAACATCTTTTAATTTTATGGCTGCAGTCACCATCCGCAGTGATCTTGGAGCCCAAGGAAATGGGCTCTTTCTTTGACTCTTCCTGCTTGACTCCAGCTCCTATTATCGCAGGTCACTGATCTTCAGTTGTGTTCCTCCTTCTCTTTCCTGTCCACACTCTCAGTCTTGACCTTTCATCTTTAGCCAAGGCTGACCTGTCTCCAGGGAGAAGCTTCTCCTCTGAATCCCATGTCCGTGAGTGACCAGTGGATTTCACAGCAGAAATTGCAGAAGGAGTCAGGCTCTCCCTTCTCCCACTACCACCATGTGACTTAATTCATGTCCCACTCCCCCACCCCCTGCCTTTCTGGAAAACGGTACCATCACCCGCTCAGTTAATAACTCCTTAAACCTGGGGGTCATCCTTGAATACTCCTTCTCTAGTGCCTTCACGACCAGCCAAGCAGCAATTCCTGTCAGTTCATCCTCCAAACTTGTATCACGTTCATCCACTCACTTTGTCCACCCCCACCACTGCACCTGGTCTAACGCCCAGCATCCCTTACCTTGTGTGAGGCAGCAGCCTCCTAGCAATGGTCTCAGCTTCTTCCCTTGGCTCCCCAGTAATTTATTCTCGGGCAGTGGTCAAAACTAGGATCATATACAGCATCTCCTACTCAAAACTTTGAAAGGGTTCTTCAGTTCAGTCCAGTTCAGTTCAGTCGCTCAGTCATGTCCAACTCTTTATGACCCCATGAATCGCAGCACGCCAGGCCTCCCTGTCCATCACCAACTCCCGGAGTTCACTCAGACTCATGTCCATCGAGTCAGTGATGCCATCCAGCCATCTCATCCTCCGTCGTCCCCTTCTCCTCCTGCCCTCAATCCCTCCCAGAATCAGAGTCTTTTCCAGTGAGTCAACTCTTCGCGTGAGGTGGCCAAAGTACTGGAGTTTCAGCTTTAGCATCATTCCTTCCAAAGAAATCCCAGGGCTGATCTCCTTCAGAATGGACTGGTTGGATCTCCTTGCAGTACAAGGGACTCTCAAGAGTCTTCTCCAACACCATAGTTCAAAAGCATCAATTCTTCGGCGCTCAGCCTTCTTCACAGTCCAACTCTCACATCCATACATGACCACAGGAAAAACCATAGCCTTGACTAGATGGACCTTAGTCGGCAAAATAATGTCTCTGCTTTTGAATATGCTATCTAGGTTGGTCATAACTTTTCTTCCAAGGAGTAAGCGTCTTTAAATTTCATGGCTGCAGTCACCATCTGCAGTGATTTTGGATTCCCCCACAAATAAAGTCTGACACTGTTTCCACTGTTTCCCCATCTATTTCCCATGAAGTGATGGGACCAGATGCCATGATCTTCGTTTTCTGAATGTTGAGCTTTAAGCCAACTTTTTCACTCTCCACTTTCACTTTCATCAAGAGGCTTTTGAGTTCCTCTTCACTTTCTGCCATAAGGGTGGTGTCATCTGCATACCTGAGGTTATTGTTATTTCTCCCGGCAATCTTGATTCCAGCTTGTGTTTCTTCCAGTCTTACCACTCGTTAAATAAAACCCAGACTCCTTACTGGGGTCTAGAGGTGCTTTATATTCCAAACGCTGGCAATGTTGTCAACATCACAGTCATTCTTGCTCTTTCTGACTGAGCCTCCATCAAGCTGATCTAATGCATCAGCCTCTTTGCTGCAGGCCCTTTGCACTTGCTGTTTCTTCTCTTAGAATAGACTTTGGTGCTTTGCCTAGCTCACTCCTCCAGCTTCAAGTCTCAGTTTAAATGCCACCTGATCAGGAATGCTGTTCTCACTACTATACCTATGGATTTATTACTTTGTTTGTTTACTTCTTATTTAGACTGGTAGGAAAACAGTCCTTTCCTCTGGAGTTTCAGGCACATTTAGAGTGAAACCTGGAAAGGATATGAGAAGAAGACAGCGCACTAGTACTGGGGAGACAAACTCAATTATGATGAGAAGGGCCCCATTTGAACACCTCCTGTGGACCTTTTAACTTTCTGCCAAGAATGATAAGTTCTAAACCCCCTGGGGTCTTGCAGTCACTGAAATAAATGTGGTGGACTGTGAGTAGAGTAGTCAGGTGTAGTTCAGCTGTCAGTAGATGTCTGTGTAAAAGGACTGAAGATGCGATGCTAAAATGCTGTCCAGGGACTTCCGGGTGGTCCCGTGGTTAAGATGCTGACTTCCAACATAGTGGGTGCAGGTTTGAGCCCCGGTGTCCACATGCCTCACCACCAAAAAACCAAAACATAAAATGGAAGCAGCAATGTAACATATTCAATAAAGGCTTTAAAAGTGGTCCATCTAAAAATAAACTTAAAATAAAATGCTGCCCATAAGAAGCTAAGCCTGGCTAACGGCTGAATTGGGCCAGTGAGTCACCAATTCAAGGTCCATACCCAGATATCTCTCATTTGTTGAATAAGTGAGAACATTCCAGGTTCTATACACATCAGTTTTATATGCTTCTATATGTACATTACTAAAAAATATCTAGTCATAAATAAGAGTCTGGAACCATATATTCTTTACCTGCCCTTTAGACATTTTCTTTTTCTATCAATGTTTTTGAAGTATTACAAACTATAATTTTATATAAGCATATTTACCTAACTTAAATTGTAGCTTGAATGCTTGGAGGTGACGTTGAAGGGGACTGTGGAAAGCTCTGAACCATCAGAGAGATTATTTTTGCGTGTTAGATCACCACATCTGGGTTTTGGAAAAACCACTCCAGAGCAGTGTGGAGTAAGAATTAGAAGTAGAGGAAGTCGGGACAGTGGCTAGTAATGACTGTAGTCATTTAAATGAGAACTGATGACAGCAAAGACAGTGACTTTGGAGAGATGGTGAAAAAATAAACTAGAAAATCCAAGTTAAAAGTTACATCAGTCATGAATTCAAGTTTTAAGTTTCCTAACAGTCATGGAAAAAACAGGATATGAAAGATGTTATTCTACAAGAATCATCTTGTAAAATACTGTATACCAGCCAGGACCAAAGTTTTTCTTGAACTCCAGGGGGAATACTGTGCTTAGTAACTGAATACTGAATACTGTGCTTAGTTACTCAGTTTTGTCCAACTCTTTGCCACCCCATGGACTATTGTCTGCCGGGCTCCTTTGTCCATGGACAAGAATACTGGAGTGGGCTGCCATGCCCTCCTTCAGGAGATCTTCCCAATCCAGAGATCAAACCCAGGTCTCCCTCACTGCAGGCAGATTCTTTACCAACTGAGCCACCAGGTAAGCCCAAGAATACTGGAGTGGGTAGCCATTCCCGTCGCCAGGGTTTCTACCCAACCCAGGAATCAAACTGGGGTCTCCTGCGTTGCAGGTGGATTCTTTATCAGCTGAGATACCAGGGAAGCCCACGTAAGGACTATCACCCTGCAGAGAACACCGTGCATGCATATGGTTGCGTCTTATCTCAGCCTTTGATGAAAGACAAGGGTAAAATATTAATTCATATTGTTAGTAATAATCATGATTGTTTTGAAACTGTATATTGTTAGAATTAGGCAAAGAAATAATTTTGTTAATTGAATATCATTAGAAACCAAATTCACAGTATATGAGAAAGGAGATACAATTATAAAAGCAAATAAGTTAAATAAAAAATTATAAATTTATTATAATATTAGTTCATACTCATGAAATATTTTTTTCTTGGAAAAAAAAATCCTAGTTCTGTCCTTTTGTGGCAATAAGCACCTTTATGCTTAGACTGTGGTTTCTAAATACCATTTCCCACTAAAAGGAAACAGGGTTGTTGGAGTAAATGGCTGAATCCAGATTCAGGTAAATACCAAAAGAGCCTCTTCTGCCAAAAATCAAGGAAGCTAGCAAAAAAAACTAAAGGAAAGTGAAAAAGAAGAAGATATTTTGAGGCATCTCACTTTGAGAAAGGTGGAATAATTTGTCCGTTCAAAATATATGATTTCTATGTGTTGAAACACATCAAAAGTTTTTTTAATCCATGAGTTCCTAATAACAGGCATTTTTAAAACCATCAAACATTTGTTCTATTTTTATTTTATATACTTTTGCTTCGAGATAACTAGTGGAGAACTTTATAATAGTTGGATCAGGTTGAAAACCCGTTAACACATTTATTTCTCTTAATATCACCAAAAGAAGAGACAAGACATAAAGCCTACTGATGCAATATGAAAAAATTCAGGACTACTCATGAAATACTCTCGCAAAAATAGTGAAACCAATTCTGATCAAGCCTCTGGGTCTAATTTTCAGTTTATTGGAGAACCAGGCACCAAAGTAAATGATATAGTTGACTAGTCAGTAAATCTATAAGGTGGGAAACTATACTTGACAAGCGACCTTGTTTGTTCCATAGATAAACAGGAAACAAAAAGTGGAGAACCTGTAAATTAAATGAAACAAGAGCTATATTGGCCTCTGCCACATGTGTCTCATTGCATTTTCATTTGAATAAGAAAGAAAATACGTCAGATAAATATTATAAGACAACTGGAGAAATTTAAACCACGACCACATATTTAATGATACTGAAGAATAATTGTTATTTTTATTTTAGGCATTGTAATGGTTTTGTGCCTGCATTAAAATAAAAAATTCTCTTTAAAAGATACATTTTGAAGTCTCTATAGGTGAAATAAAAGGATGCTAAAGATTTGCTTTAAAGTAATCCAGATTGGGGATGAAGGGTAAAAGTAGGTGGGATTATAAATGAAGGAAGTTGCACAATGTGATGATAATTGTAGGAACTGAGTGATGCATTCAGGGGTTTATTATACTAGTCTCTCTACTTTCAACATATCTGGTTGAAATGTTCCATAATAAAAAGGTACCACCTGATTCCTACTGTAGTTTTTGGATTCCTTGTTCTTTTTAAACAGTTACCATTTTATGGTGGATGTCTGTAATTAAATTATGGGCTAAGGCTTCTTACAATTGAATCAAAACAAGATACAGGAGTGGGTGGTAGGTAGGGAGCCACCGGTACATTAAACCTAGAAAGCTCCTGGTTTTTGAGCAATACTCTATTACTGTATAATTGCCTGTGTCCTCACTTTCATTTGACTTCCAATGAAGTGGCATTTCTTCATTTTGCTGCCGCTGGGTAAAAGTGTGGGATGAACGTCAAGCGTAATTAAAACAGCAGAGCACAAGGAAAGACATTGTCAGCAGCTGGTGAATACAGTGCTGTTTCTCATCTAGTAAAAAATGGGGCCACGGGCAGCTGAGCAGATGCTGCTCTTAACTCTGAGGAGTTTGTGGAGAAGGGAAGCAGTTTCACAATGCAATGGAACCCTGTTCATCTTCTCTCCCAGCCCTTCCTTGCCCGGACCATTCATGGAGTCTCTAATTCATGGAGTCTCTTACCTGTTTTCCTTGCCTCGAGGCTATTCCTCTCTAATTCTTAGTTTTCTAAAATTTGTCAGCTCAGATCCTGCTCTGGCTACTCAGGACCCCACAGTTGTTCCTGACGATATTGCCTCTGACCCAGGAGTTCAAAGCCTCCTGCCATCTGGCTCCAACCTGTGTCTCTGGCCCTGGCTCTACTCCGTCATTCTGTCCTGCATTCCGTGCCCCAGACAAGAGGACTCCTTATGGATCTTTTGGATATTTGTTAGTGAGTTCACTGGAGAAGGCAATGGCAGCCTACTCTAGTACCCTTGCTTGGAAAATCCTATGGACGGAGGAGCCTGGTGGGCTGCAGTCCATGGGGTCGCGAAGAGTCGGGTACAACTGAGCGACTTCACTTTCACTTTCCACTTTCATGCCCTGGAGAAGGCAATGGCAACCCACTCTGGTGTTCTTGCCTGGAGAATCCCAGGGACGGGGGAGCCTGGCGGGCTGCCGTCTCTGGGGTCGCACAGAGTCAGACACGACTGAAGCGACTTAGCAGCGGCAGCAGCAGCAGTGAGTTCACACAAACCTCCAACAGAGCGTTCCTATTATTATTGCTGCTTCTCTAGTAACAGACGATTTTCCTCCAGGCTTTTATCTTAACCTTGTGACCTTACACCTTCTTATCTGGAGGGTCCCTAGACATTGACACAAGTTCATTGTGTAGCTCAAACTGCATTACCTAGAGAGGTCTTTCCTCTTCTAAAAACAACCAAACTCCTCATTTTAAAATTGCTACCCTGTTACAGCCACCTTCCACCCTTTGCTGCTCTCCACCCTCCATCCATCCATTCCCCACCTCACCACCTCACCCTCTTAGTTAATCTGACAGCTCATTAAAAGTTTTTAAAATATTCTTAAAAACCTCTCAATCTTTTGACTGTCATTCAAAGACAGTCTACCTCAAGATCTGCCACTGGCCTTTCAAAGTTATGTACCTTTGTGTTCAACGGTCTTCTCCAGACTCCAAAGCCATCTGTCAGCTTCCTCCCACTGCCTTCACTTTCCAGCGTCTTTTCACTCTCGCAATCCCTTCTTCCTAGTTAGGCTCTGGTTTTTACCCTGTAACCACCAGGTCCCTACATTCTTCACCCTTTGTAGTAATTACTTGTTAAATGTGTATCTCCCCAATTAAACTGTCATTTCTGAAATGGTACCACGTTTGTCTTTTTCACATTATAATCCCTAGGTCCAGAGCAAAGAGACAAATATGTTCAGTGGATGAATAAATGCAGCAAATGTCTTCACTTTATTGCCTATTAATTATCCAATGTTGATTTTGTTTTCTTTTTACGTTAGTGCATCCTCCACTCCATGTCAGGAATCATTTTTTTCTTCCTTTCCTTCTTAGAAAACATTTCCTAAATCCAAAGTTCCCTTACACCAGTTTTTTTCTGCATATGCCTAAATTCCAATAGTCATAAAATATCCCAATAGAGTACCTACTTGTCCTTACATATCCATATTGAGGCTCCAAAATAGGAAAATTGAAGAATAGATAAATGTTTGGGGAAAAGTTCAATCTAATCATAGAAAATGATGAATGTATAAGATCAGTCTTGGTATACTGCAGCCCATGAACCAAATCCAACCTACAGATTATCTTTGAAAATGATGTCTTATTAGAACCCAGCCACACTTATTCATTTAAGACTGTTTATGGCCAGGACAGAGTTGAGTAGTTGGGACAGAGACTGTGTGGCCCACACAGCCTGAACTATTTACTATCTGCCCTTTACAGAAAAAAGTTTGAGGACAGTTGGTATAAAAAAAATTTTTTAAAGGGAATAATGTAGGGAGGATTTGAGTTCTAGTTGATTGAGAGGAAAGACAATGACTTTCTTAGAAGACAAAGGAATTTTCTTGCATGGCACTTTTCTTTGTCCTTCTAGAGGGTCTCCCAGGTGCCAGATACTCTTCTCGGACTTCAATGTATAATAGTGAACATTAGTATTTGTAAAGGGAATACTTGCTGCTGTAATGAATAAACTCCAAACCTCAATGGGTTAAGCTAACAAACATGTATTTCTGGTTTCCGTAAAGTCCACGATGCAGGAAAAGGGAGGGGGTTCTCTGCTCCACAGAGTGATTCAGAGACTAGGATGATGGAGGATCTGCTATCTTCTATCCATGGTTTCCAAAAGGTCCTAAGTTAGCAGTTGAGGGGTCAGAGAGTATGGAGGATGAGCCAAGTCTGGAAGGGATACACCTGTCTTCCGTGCATCTTCCATTAGTCAGAAGTCGATCGTGTGGCCCTGTTAAGATGCAGGATGCACTGAGCAATGATGTCAATGGCTAGAAATCCCTTCCTTGCAACAATTCTATGCTGTTAAAGAGATGCATGAACTTCTGCCAGCTGACCATGCTGCCTCCCTTTCCTATAAAGATGAGGCACCATTAACAATGACATGTATATACATTTGAGTGGGAGCCCAGTTATGGAAAAGCAACCTTGCTAAGAGGGCAATAGAAGCTCACATCTTCTGCCAGAAAAGGGAAATTTTAATAAGCTGTATCAGACCCTCTGGATGCAAGTTAGGGTGGTTTCACATTGAAAGTAGAAAAAGACAGATACACACAAAACAGAAATTAATGCAGAGGTTTTGTATTTTTCAGTGTAACTTTATTTTATCACTTTCATTAGATTATTCCACTGTTTTCTCAAAAATTTTTCTTCTTGAATTTGCTACTATCATCTCAGAGGATGCATCAATCAATCAGTTAATCTTTGTTGGAAATTTACTTGATGAGTATCAGTCATAGTACTTAATTATATGTTAAAAGCAACCATAAAAATGCATTAATAACATTTGCAGTCCTGAACTGATTATCATGAAATTGTGTGGCTCATGTCATATTATGATGTTTTTGCCAGAGAAAAAATTCAGAAGTTTTTGACTATCACAGAACTCTAGGTTTTAATTAAGTAATCAGATTCCACAAAGTGTGTATTAATGTATGATCACATGCCTGGGGGGCATTAAAAAGCTGAAATCTGTTATCTGAAAGTCAATTACAATTTGTAGTGTCACAGTATCACTGTAAAATGTCCTAAATTGTAACTTCTTTCCAGAGTTGGGAGGAGAAATTTTCAATCCTTCTTCTGTGGATCACTCAGTCTGAAAGGCATTTACTTCTAGGTCTGTGCATAACTCTACTGTGCAAGCGTTTTTACCTAACTAACATACAAGTGAAATGGAGCAGGACCCTAAGATCCTTGCCTGCCATGTTCTCAGCTTGCCCTTGTCTGTGGAAAAACTGTAGCCAAACAATACGTTTAATTAGCGAAACAAAGGAAAATGGTCAAACTAGAACAAACAGTAATGGTTTTGTCATTAAACAAAGTCAAGGATCTTTAGTTTCTTGTCAAGGGCTATCAATAATACTCTGAGCTATATGCTGGGAGCTGTCTTCTAGATACAGAAACTCCCATAGATACAGAAACTCCCATCAGGTTGAAAAAGTTAACTACATGATGCCCAGACTATAATCATGACATAAGGCACCCCACTCCAGTACTCTTGCCTGGATAATCACATGGACGGAGGAGCCTGGTAGGTTGCAGTCCATGGGGTTGCTAAGAATCAGACACGGCTGAGCAACTTCACTTTCACTTTCCACTTTCATGCACTGGAGAAGGAAATGGCAACCCACTCCAGTGTTCTTGCCTGGAGAATCCCAGGGACGGGGGAGCCTGGTGGGCTGCCGTCTATGGGGTCGCACAGAGTCGGACACGACTGAAGCGACTTAGCAGCAGCAGCAAGCTGCCACAATTCCAAGAACTGGCCTCAAAAAAATGGAACAAACGGACCCTGGAACTGATGATTAACTATTCTTGAAACAATCACATAACGCTGATCAGACCACTGCACGACCAGTTTCAACATGAGCATCAGAGCCGGCTGTGCTGTTTCTTCATGGACTCCTACCTTGCCTCCATCTAAAAAATCTCTTGCCCACTGATGGTCAGTGGGGAAGGGAGTCAGCCTTTGGACAGGAGTCCATCCTACCCATTCCACTCCCGCCCTCCAGTTGCCAGTCTTCAAAATAAAGCAAACTTGCCTTTCCACCAACCTCGCGTCTTGACTGACTTTTGAACTGTGAGCAGCTGGACTCACTTTTGCTAACAGATTTGGGCGCCAACGTGAGGTTGCGCTCTCGCGATCTCTGGCTTATAGAGTTTTCTGAGCGGAGCTGTCAAGGCGGTTGCAATCAGCCGCTGCTTGTGGCTTGCTGGCCCTGGAGGGGTTTGAGAGGGTGTTCCTAGCAGCTTCTAAAACCATTCGTTTTGGGATCATTGCTGTTTCTCCCCTGCTTGGCACTGTTGACCAAGGTACGCTTTTCCTTGGTGGAACGGAAAGATGCTTTTGGACGAGCTGATGAGCTCCAACATCCAGTAAGTCCACTGGTGTGCACCCAGCTACCTTCTCTTTTGATCTTTAAGTGCTATTTGGGCATTTTTGCCAGTTGGTTCTGATGTGTGTCTGAGGTTAAGGCCTATTTGTGTTGGGAAGTGTTTGTTTGGGTCCTGTACTATTCACCTTCTGGAGAGTTTGTGATAGTTCTTTCCTCTAGTATGTGAGTGTGGATTTGTGTAATTGGTATTCTTGTTGCCTTTTGTAAAATGGGAAATTCAGGTTCAATTTATTAGAAAAATCTCAGTCTCCCAAATGATTAAAAGGGAAATATCATTATTCATTTCTCCCAGGGAAAATTACATCTCCAAAATTCACATCAGAACTCAATAACTGATCACCAGTACATGTCCCCAAATGTGGATTATTTCATATTTTTATTTATTTATTTATTTTGTAACCAAAGCTTTAATCCCAAGGATTCTCACAAAACATATTACAAATGACAGGATGAAAAAAGAATCTTTCACAGTAACTCAGTTCAGCTCTACAATGTACCCTTAAACTGGCAGGACATTTGTTATCTTGAATAGTCTCATATTTCCAAATAAAGAACGTTACAAAGAGCCATGTATTCATATTCAGCAATCACAGAAGGAACTTACAACCTAAAGCAAAGGTAAACTAACTTCCTTGAAACTTCCTAGATTCTACACCAACTGGACAACCTTTTGTCCAGTGTGAAGACTAGTGGGATTTTTAAACCTCTAATCTAGTTTAAGGGTGCAGCTTTAATTTTTCCAGCTGGCTTTTGAGTTCACAGCAGCTTTTAAAAACAGCTTAACTACAGCTGCATACCATATCCCAGCTATGTTGAAAAAAATCTTCCAGTTTTTGCCGGTTATTTCCATAATGTTAAACATTGACTTTAGCTGGGCAGGAGTTAAGAAGTTTATTATCAGTCTATGCAAGACTAAAATTCAAAGCAAATTAAATTTTGCTTAAGGGAACATTGTAAAGTAACAATTCTTGATATTACATGCCTCATATGATCCATTTCAAACCATAGAGAATTACAGCTTTGTGTCCCTGTTCCAACAAACAAATGTGAACAGCTAAAACATTTTAAAAATGCATCAAGCTTATGAAGTCTCAAACAAACCTTGAATTTTCTGTACATACTCCTGTCAAATGAAGTTATTTCCTGTACACCCCTTCTCTTGGAAACTGGTCTTCTATTTCCTTTCATTTGATCTAGATCGGCTACTAGACCTAGAGAAAGATTGGGACAGCTTGTGATTTCTCTCTCTCTTCTCCTATCTCTAGAAAGGGACCTGCTCCGGCTGCGGGAGAAGCTTCTCCATCTTGGAGATCTGCATTGAGGTGGAGGATTCCTACTCCGATAATCATCTCGAGGGCGACGACCCCAAGAAGGAGGTGGGCCACGATTCAGTTCAGTTCAGTCGCTCAGTCGTGTCCAACTCTTTGCCACGATTACGACTTCTCTTTTCACCATTCCATAGTTCCACTCTTACTGGGCAGCCACAGAGTGTTCTGCCATCTAGCTCTCGGACAGCATCAGCTGTGTCTCGGGGGTCTTCAACAAAAGCAAAGCCGGGAGGGTTTCTAGCAACCCACACACTTCAGATGGTCTGTAACAGCCAAAAGCTCGTTCCAGTTCAGTCATTGTTTCCAAGATTACCTACATAAACTTTACAGTCCAATGGACAGGAATCACGATGCATTTCGAGATCTTGGGTTAGAAATGCGGAGGTTCAAATCCACAGAACCTAGGCTAGGTCTTCCTGGTCCCCTCCCGCCCGGCATTCCCGGATGCTCTCACACCCCCGGCGTCCATGAAATGGCCTCATATTTTTATTAATAACAGCTTTCTTATGATACAGTTGAATGTAATTCACATACCTTAACCTTCAGGATTTTAGCATATATAATTTAGTGCTTTTTAGTACAGTCACCTGGGGCTTCCCAGGTGGCGCTAGTGGTAAAGAACCTGCCTGCCAATGCAGGTTAGAGGTAAGACACACTGGTTCGATCCCTGGGTTGGGAAGATCCCCTGGAGAAGGGAATGGCAATCCACTCCAGCGTTCTTGCCTGGAGGATCCTGGGGACAGAGGAGCCTGGTGGGCTATAGTTCACACGGTTGCACAGAGTTGGACACAATTGAAGCAACGTAGCACACACACACATACACACAGTATATTCACAGAGTTGTGCGACTATTGGTACTGTCTGATTTTAGAACATTATTACTGTCCCTCAATGGGATCATGTTCCCATTAGCAGTTATTCCCTTCTTCTGCCCCTTGCTCTCAGCATCTGGTAACAACTAATCTACTTTCTGCCTCTATGGAGTGTCTTTTCAATGTTTTATATGAATGAGACTCCAACCTATGTGGTCTCTTGTGACTGACCTCTTTAACATAATGTCTTTGGGTTCATCCATGTAGTAGCAGGTGTCAGTACTTCCTTTCTTTTTATGGATGAATAGTATTCTATTGTATAGATGTACCACACTTTATTCATTTAACAAAGTGGATAATGGACATTTAGGTTGTTCTCACTCTTCAGTTATCACGAATGATGCTGCTGTGAACATCAGTGTACCAGTTTTTGTATAGGCATATGTTTTCAATCTTGGATCATTAAATCTTAGAATTATTAATACATGTGGACCATAAACAGTCTTGTCCCTTTTAAAAATCTTTATCCTAGTTTGAGATGGTGAAGCTATACATCAGTAGTAATTCCCTGTAACTGGTATAACAAATTGCCACACTTTGGTTTAAAACAATACAAATTTATAAAAAGTTCTAGCGTTCAGAAGTTTAAAATGGATCCTGAGGCTGAGCTTAAAGTGTTGGCAGGTTCCTTTTCTGCCTTCTACAAGTTGTTTGTGGGGCTTCCCTGGTGGCTCAGATGGTAAAGAATCTGCCTGCAATGCGGGAGACGGTTCAGTCCCTGGGTTGGGAAGATCCCCTGGAGGAGGGCATGGCAACCCACTCCAGTATTCTTGCCTGGAGAATCCCCATGGACAGAGGAGCCTGACAGGCTACAGTCCACGGGGTCACAGAGTCATACATGACTGAGCGACTAAGCACAGCATAGCACAAGGTGTCTGCATTCCTTGTCTCCTCATGTTAGATCTCAATGATTCTTCTGCCTTTTTCCTCATTTAAAGAACTCCTGTGGTTATGCTGATCTCACCTGGAGAGTTTAGGATGATCTTCTTATTTTAAGGTCAGCTGATTAGCAACTTTAATTCCTCACCATGTAACACAGCATATTCATAGATATTGGCACAGAAATCATTGTGGAGGGGCCGTTATTCTCCTGCCGCAATACCTCTTCAGCTGGCTTAGTCTCTGCTCCTAAGACTTGAAACACACGCACACACACAAATGAAAAGCAATAAACTGTAGATATAAAATGGTCTAAATTGATACCTAAAAAATCTATCTTGTGGGAATGCAAAATATACAGCCACCTTGGAAGAGAGTATAGCAATTTCTTACAAAGCCAAGCATACGCTTACCATATGCTTCAGAAATCATGCTCCTTGATATTTAATCAAATGAACTGAAAATTTGTGAGTGCACACAAACTTGCAACTTTATTCAGAATTTCCAAAACTCGGAAGCAACTGAAATATCTTTCAGTAGGTGAATACACCAACTGTACATTATGCAGAAGATGGAATATGATTCAATGATAAAAAAAAAGAGCTATGAAGAATATGAAAGCTATAGAGGAAATTTAAATGGATATTGCCAAGTAAAAGAAGCCAATCTGAAAAAGCGATGTAGTGTATGATACCAACTATAAGACATTCTGGAAAAGGCAAAAATATGGAGATGGTGAAAAGATCAGGGGTTCCTGAAAGGTTGAAGGGAAAGACTGAGAGGTGAAGAGGTCTCGGGATATTTAGGGCAGTGAAACTTCTATCTTTGACACTATGACCACAGAAACATGTCATCATACATTTGTCAAAACCCTTACCATGTAAAACATGAACAGTGAACCTAATGTAATTTGTGGACTTTGATTAATAATCTACCAACGTTTGCTCATCATTTGTAACAAATGTGCATACTAAAGTGAGATGTTAATAATAGGGGAAACTGTGTACCGGGGGAGTGAGTGGGTACAAGGGAACTTTGTACCTCCTCTTAATTTTCTTTGAACCTAAAACTGCTTTAAAAATAAATTTCATTAATTATTTAAAAACTTATATTATAGAGATATACTCTTACCACTATAAAAGTCAGGTTTCACATTATTTCTCAGAACAGTGTAGGTCCTTGGATCTACCCTTCTCAGGTGTCTAGATTTCAGAAATCTTTTTCTCACGTGTACAGTTAAAAGCCCATCGGTGTGGATTACCCCAAACAAGAGGTCTGCTAGCTTCAAAAATAGAGCCCTTAGCTCATAAAACACAAAACTTCTAAATGTCTGGCTTTTTGCAGTCCACGTGATCACAAACAGTTGGATATAACTGAGCGTCTAAATAATATTAAAAAAAAATACCAAAATCAGCTTATTAATGTTTCAGACACTCAAAGGGCCCACTCAGTCCCCATCACCTTGTTATACCTATAACATGATTCAGAAACCCAAGAGCAGGTTTCAATGCTCAGTAGCTATTTGTATTAGCTGAAATTCAGAGAAATTTCATCTCAGACAACAGCTGCTGTACATTTAATCTCAAAGTAAGCCATTTTTGCACCTTTTAAGTCATTGTCAGACCCTCTGGGATTTGCTTCTTTACAAAAGGAAAAAGTTCCTCCCAGTGAGTCCTAAAATAGACATCTGAGCACTGCCACCATCTCCTGTTTCCTGTGAGGATTTCTAGCAGGTCAAATTCACTCATCATTAACACTTCTCTTCAAAAATTATGAAAATGCAAGTCAGTCACCAAGAGAGTGAGTTCATTTAAATCTTAGGCATGATTCTGGGCTGAGAATGGGGATACAATCTTCGAGGAGATAAAAACAATTACAGTTAGTTTAATTCAAAACTGCTCAATTTAGTTGTTCTTTTGTATTAAGCACATCACAGTTAGAAATCTCTGTGACTTTTTATCAAGCACTGTGGAGTGGGACTTCCCTGGAGGTCCAGTGGTTAGGACTTTGCTTTTCAATGCAGGGATGCATGTTTGATTCCTGGTCAGGGAGCTAAGATCCACATGCCTTTGGGGCCAAAAAATCAAAACATAAAAAAACAGAGACAGTATTGTAACAAATTCAGTAAGAACTTAATAATTGTCCATATAAAAAAATCTTTTAGAATGGATAAAGAAGCTGTGGTACATATATACAATGGAATACTCCTCAGCCATAAAAAGGAATGCATTTGAGTCAGTTTGGCCACCTGATGTGAAGATCTGACTCATTGGAAAAGACCCTGATGCTGGGAAAGATTGAAGGCAGGAGGAGAAGGGCACAACAAAGGATGAGATGGTTGGATGGCATCACTGACTCAATGGACATGAGTTTGAGTAAATTCTGGGGGTTGGCAATGGACAGGGAGGCCTGGTGTGCTGCAGCCCATGGGGTCGCAAAGAGTTGGACACGACTGAGCGACTGAACTGAATGAGGTGGACGAACCTAGAGCTTATTATACAGAGTGAAGTAAGTCAGAAAGAGAAAGGTAAATACTGTGTACTAACGCATATAAATGGAATCTAGAAAGATGGTACTGATGAATTTATTTTCAGGGCAGCAATGGGGAAACAGACGTGAGAAGAGACGTATGGACCCAGTGTGGGGGGAGGAGAGAGAGGGAACAGGTCAGCACTTTCCTCTGAGGAAGACTAGCTTCAAGGCTGCAAGCACATCTCTTTCTCTGGAGGGAGGCGTAGTCTCTGTCTTTCAAGGATTTTCACTGTAGAAACTTCTTTGAAAGAATATTCTGGGCCAATGGCTTCTAAGACATGCAGAGCATATGACCCAAGGAGAGGCATCTCCTTATCTTTCCTTGAAGTTCCTGATCTGTGTGTGCTTCCCCAGTGAGGCAGTGTTATTGACCTGACAAATCCGCACCCACGTTGTTTATTTTTAATTTTATTTTTTATTGTGTATTGGAGTACAGTAGATTTACAGTGTTGTGTTAATTTTAGGTGCACATCCACTTTTAATTATGTGTTTTGAGTGTTCCTTCCTATCAGAAGCAATTATTTGCCCAGAAAGGTCTAAATCTTCACCTAGTGCCCCTTGTAATTGAAGTCTGGTTCATGATGGTGTTGGTGGTCAGACATGAATCCAGGTTAATGGAAGGATGGGCACTAAAACAACAATTTGAATCTGAGCTAGAAACCATCTATTAGATTCAGCCAGACACAGGGAGCCACTGTGACTGCCACCTAACCCTAATTCTGCCACCTAACTCTAACCTAATCCTACCACCTAACTCAAATCCAAGCTCTAACCTATATCCAACCAATCACCAATCCCACTGACACACTTGGATGTGTGTCCAGCTCCCTTCTCCAGTGGTTCATGTCCTCACCGAGCCTTGTTAGACCTGTCATATTTTCTCCTCACTGGCTCCTTTTTCTCCCGGTTGCCTCCTCTCTTCCCAGTCTTATCCAGCTCCACTTCACCACTCACACAGCTACCAGAATAAACTTCTAAAATGCAACTCTCAAAATGACACTTCTGAAAAATCTATAACACCTCACGGACTGCAGGGTAAATTTCAACTTCTTAGCATGAAACAGATCTTCCTTTAGTTTGGCTTCTGATTAAAACTCTACATACAATACCCATTTTATCCTGCCTTCTGCCTCTAGCACTTTTGCTGCAAAATAGATAATAATAGTATCTGCCACCTAGGTTGCTATGAGAATTATAGATGTTAATACATGTTGATTGATTAGGACAATGCCTCATAATAGTTGCTTGAGAAAAGTCAGGAGAAAAGTAATTCACTAACCACATCAAACTGCTATGTATGTGTCTAGATGACCCATTACCAACACCCTGTGGACTTTTGGGATACTCTATTACTTTGGACACTACTTTTTCTCATTATAGAACCTCTAATAAAATATTGCTTTAAAAGTGCCCCTAGTCTGCTCTCCACATTGTAGAATAAAATCCAAGAGACAGTTTTATATTTTACTGGTATTTGGATTCCTAAGGCCATTTCATTGTCTGACTTATAAAAGGCAGTTAATTTGTTGAACAGTGGTGTGCTGTTTCTGTTTTTATGGATACAAATGGAATACTACCAGGAGATCTTTCTATGTACTTTTCAACTCTAGATTTTGTAACTGTAGCCTTTACTTACAAGTCTTCTGGATGTCTTTGTTCTACATTTTTTTTTTAGTTTTAATAGTTTTTATTGAAGTATAGTTGACTTACAATGTTGTGTTAGTGTGTGTCTGCTGTGAAGCAAAGTGACTCAGTTACGTGTGTGCGTGTATGTATACACACACATTTTAAATATCCTTTTCCATTGTGGTTTATCGCAGGATATTAAATATAGTTCTCTGTGCTGTGCAGTGGGACCTTGTTTACCCATTCCACATATAGAAGCTTGTACCTGCTAACCCCTTCCTCTTACTCCATCCTGCTCCCATCCCCCTCCCCCGGCAGCCACACGTCTCTTTGTGATTCTGTTTCTGTTTCATTGATACGTTCATTTGTGTCATATTTTAGATTCCACATATAAATGATATCATATGATATTTGTCTTTCTTTTTCTGACATCATTTAGTGTGATCATCTCTAGTTGTATCCATGTTGCGGCATTTTTTCATGTTTTAACGGCCAAGTAGTATTCCATTGTTAACCTGCTTATTTAACGCCTATGCAGAGTACAACACGTGAAATGCCCTGCTGGATGAATCATAAGCTGGAATCCAGATGGCCAGGAGAAATATCAACAACCTCAGATACACAGATGATACCACTCTAATGGCAGAAAGTGAAGAGGAACTAAAGAGCCTCTTGATGAGGGTGAAAGAGGAAGAGTGAAAAAGCTGGCTTAAAACTCAATGTTCAAAAAACTAAGATCATGGCATCCAATCTCATCACTTCATGGCAAGTAGAAGGGGAAAAATTAGAAGCAGTGACAGATTTTATTTTCTTGGGCTCCAAAATCACTACAGATGGTGATTGCAGCCATGAAATTAAAAGACGCTTACTCCTTGGAAGAAAAGGTATGACCAACCTAGACAGCATATTAAAAAGCAGAGACATTACTTTGCCCACAAAGGTCCATCTCGTCAAGGCTATGGTTTTTCCAATAGTCATGTATGGATGTGAGAGTTGGACCATAAAGAAGGCTGAGTGCTGAAGAATTGATGCTTTTGAACTGTGGTGTTGGAGAAGACTCTTGAGAGTCCCTTGGACTGCAAGGAGATCAAATCAGTCAGTACTAAAGGGAACCAATCCTAAATATTCATTGGAAGGACTGATGCTGAAGCTGAAGCTCCAGTCCTTTGGCCACCTGATGAAAAGAGCCGACTCATTGGAAAAGATCCTGATGCTGGGAAAGATTGAAGGCAAAAAGAGAAGGGGGTGGCAGAGGATGAGATGGTTAGATACCATCACTGACTCAATGGATGTGAATTTGAGCAAACTCTGGGAAAGTGAAGGGCAGAGGAGCTTAGCATCCTGCAGTCCATGGGCTTACACAGAGTTGGACATGACTTAGCTACTGAATGGCAACAAGTATCCCATTGAATATATGTACCACACCTTTTTAATCTATTCATCTGTAGAAGGGCATTTAGGTTGTTTCCATTACTTGGCTACTGTGAATAGTGCTGCTCTCAATACAGGGGTGTGTGTATATTTTTGAATTACAGTTTTGTCTGAATATATGCCTAGGAGTGGGATTGCTGGATCATAGAATAATTCAATTTTCAGTTCTCTTTAAATCTTTTGCTCAGAAACGTAATAGTTTCTGATTGTCACATCTTATTTGCACCCCCCCCTCCCCATACCTCCACTGTGGCTAGAATTATTATTATATGTGAATAATTCAGGCATCATATTCACACTGTTTCTCATTGATAAATCTATCAGGCAGGATTTTGGGTACTGAATTTTTTAGTTAGTCCAGAAACTCAACATAGAAATATCTCACCTTATAAGATCCATTTCCTTAGGGTTTAAGTGAAAGGAAAGTGCTATTTCTTTGCTGCTATATTTTGTCTCACTACACCTTGTTAGTTTTCATTTTTGTATATAGTTTTCTATGTAGGTTATGGAAAATAAAACAAGAAACATTTCAAGGAATCTCCTATGTACTCAATTATCTTTAAGAATACATGATTTTGATCACTCTGTTAAGATGGTATCCACCAGCTTTCTCATTGCAAAGCTGCTATTTACCCTTTTGTAATTAATCAGTATTCTTATGGAGATGCTTGGAGACTACATAAATATTCTGTTCCTCATCAGACTTTTTTTTAAAAATATATTTTTATTTTGTGCTAGGGTATATAGCCAATTAACAACAGGTTGTGATAGTTTCAGGTGAAAAGCAAAGGGATTCAGTCATATATATACATGTATCCATTCTTCCCCTAAGTCCTCTCCCATCCAAGCTGCCACATAACATTGAGCCAAGTTCCATGTGCTATACAGTAGGTCCTTGTTGGTCATCCTTTTAAAAGAAATCAGTGTGTACAGGCAATCATAAATTCATCCTCTAAGTCTGTGAGTCTCTTTCTGTTTTGTAAATAAGTTCATTTGTATCATTTCTTTTTAGATTCCATATATAAGGGATGTCATACAATATTTCTCCTTCTCTGTCTGACTTTTTCACTCAGTATGACACTCTCTAGGTCCATCCATGTTGCTGCAAATGGTATTATTTAATTTTTTTAAATGACTGAATAATATTCCATTGTATAAATGTTCCACATCTTCTTTATCCACTCCTCTGTCTATGGACATTTAGGTTGCTTACATATCTTAGCTATGTAAACAGTGCTGCAGTGAACATTGGGAAGCATGTATCCTTTTGAATCATGTTTATCTCCAGATATATGACCAGAAGTGGGATTGCAGGGTCATATATTAAAAAGCAGAGATATTACTTTGTCAACAAAGGTCCATCTAGTCAAGGCTATGGTTTTTCCAGTGGTCATGTATGGATGTGAGAGTTGGACAGTGAAGAAAGCTGAGCGCCAAACAATTGATGCTTTTGAACTGTGGTGTTGGAGAAGACTCTTGAGAGTCCCTTGGACTGCAAGGAGATCCAACCAGTCCATCCTAAAGGAGATCAGTCCTGGGTGTTCTTTGGAAGGAATGATGCTAAAGCTGAAGCTCCAGTACTTTACCTCATGCGAAGAGTTGACTCATTGGAAAAGACCCTGATGCTGGGAGGGATTGGGGGAAGGAGGAGAAGGGGACGATCAAGGATGAGATGGCTGGATGGCATCACCAACTCGATGGATGTGAGTCTGAGTGAACTCCGCGAGTTGGTGATGGACAGGGAGGCCTGGCGTGCTGTGATTCATGGGGCTGCAAAGAGTTGGACACTACTAAGCAACTGAACTGAACTAATGGTAGCTATAGTTTTAGTTTTTTAAGAAACTTCCACACTGTTCTCCATTGTGGCTGTACCAATTTACATTTCCACCAACAATGTAGGAGGGTTCCTTTCTCTCCACACCCTCTCCAGCATTTATTGTTTGTGGGTTTCTTTTGATGATAGCTACTCTGGCTGGTATGAGGTGACACCTCATTGTAATTTTGATTTGCAGTTCTCTAATAATTAGTGACTTTGTACATCTTGTCATGTGCCTCTTGGTGATCTGCATGTCTTCTTTGGAGAAATGTGTATGTAAGTCTTCTGCCCATTTGTTGCTTGAGTTGTTTGTTTTGATGTTAAGCATCATGAACTGTTTGTAAATTTTGGAGACGAATCCATTTTCAGCCATATCATTTGCAAATATTTTCTCCCAATCATGGGTTGTATTTTCTTTTTGTTTATTGTTTCCTTTGCTTGAAAAAGCTTTTGAGTTTAAGTAGGTCCCATTTGTTTAGTTTTGTTTTTATTTCCATGATTCTAAGAGATGGGTCAAAAGAGATGATGTGATTTATGTCAGAGAGTGTTCTGCCTATCTTTTATTCTAGGATTTTTAGAGTGTCCAAGCTCACAGTTAGATCTTTAATCAAGTTTGAGGTTATTTTTGTGTGTGGTGTTAAAGAAGGATCTAATTTCTTTCTTTCCTTTTTTTTTTTTTTACCTGTAGCTGTTCAGTTTTCCTAGCACCATTTATTGAAGAACCTGTCTTTCCAACATTGTGTAGTCTTGCCTCCTTTGTCATAGATTAATTGACAATATTTAGTTTCTGTTGATAATTGTTGCCCAGATCAGTTATTACTATGAAGAGTTCCAAAAGTGATGACTTTCAAACCCACATCAGGTATGCATTAATAATGACAAAACATCACATAAATGGTTGTTCCTACCCAAAATGTGTAACTTCAATCTGATATGCAAAAACATCAGACAAGTCCAAATTGAGTCTATTCTACAAAAGAAATGGCATATAATCTTAAAAATGTCCATGTTGTGGAAGAAAAAGAAAGGCCAAAGAAATATTACAGATCAAAGGAGCACTAAGAAACATAACATTTAAATGCAATATGTAATTTTGGATAAGGTACAAAACCAGAAAAATTCACTATAAAGGGCATTATTTGGAACAACTGGTGAAATTGGGATGCTGACTATGGATTAGACAATCATATTGTATCAGTTTTAAATTTCACAAATATGGTAACTTGATTGTGGTCATGTGAGGAGGACATCATAATTTAATAAACATATACTTGGTACTAATGAGCAATGCAGGATGATGTAGGCAACTTACTCTCATGGTTCAGAACAAACAGTTTACATATATATTCAGTTATGGGAATGATAAGACCATAAGAGCAGTGTGGCAAAATGTTAAGTATGGGTGAGTCCAGACAAAAGGCTCGTGTACTCCTCTTGCCATTTTTGTTTTAAGTTTGAAATTATTTTTAAAACAATTCAACTCTTGCTCTGCATGAAAAAGATACATGTTTTATGACCTTGGACATTTATTACTATTTTTGAATGTGACAAAGCTTTTTAAAATACTCACTACGAAGTCTGTCCTTCCTTTAGTTTATTTCTTCTTTTTTTTAAATTTAAATTTATTTATTTTAATTGGAGGCTAATTACTTTACAATATTGTATTGGTTTTGCCATACATCAACATGAATCTGCCATGGGTGTACACGTATTCCCCATCCTGAACCCTCCTCCCACTTCCCTTCTTGCACCATCCCTCTGGGTCATCCCAGTGCACCAGCCCCAAGCATCCTGTATCCTGCATGGAACCTGGACTGGCGATTTGTTTCTTATATGATATTATACATGTTTCAATGCCATTCTCCCAAATCATCCCACCCTCTGCCTCTCCTACAGAGTCCAAAAGACTTTTCTATACATCTGTGTCTCTTTTGCTGTCTTGCATATAGGGTATTTGTTACCATCTTTCTAAATTCCATATATATGTGTTAGTATATTGTATTGGTGTTTTTCTTCCTGGCTTACTTCATTCTGTTATAATAGGCTCCAGTTTCATCCATCTCATTAGAACTGATTCAAATGTATTCTTTTTAATGGCTGAGTAATACTCCATTGTGTATATGTACCACAGCTTTTTTATCCATTTGTCTGCTGATGGACATCTAGGTTGCTTCCATGTCCTGGCTATTATAAACAGTGCTGTGATGAACATTGGGGTACACGTGTCTCTTTCAATTCTGGTTTCCTTGATGTGTATGCCCAGCAGTGGAATTGCTGAGTCTTAAGGCAGTTCTATCTCCAGTTTTTAAAGGAATCTCCACACTGTTCTCCATAGTGGCTATACTAGTTTGCATGCCTACCAACATTGTAAGAGGGTTCCCTTTTTTCCACACCCTCTCCAACATTTATTGCTTGTAGACTTTTGGATGGCAGCCATTCTGACTGGCGTGATATGGTACCTCATTGTGGTCTTGATTTGCATTTCTCTGATAATGAGTGATGTTGAGCATCTTTTCATGTGTTTGTTAGCCATCTGTATGTCTTCTTTGGAGAAATGTCTATTTAGTTCTTTGGCCCATTATTTGATTGGGTCGTTTATTTTTCTGGAATTGAGCTGCAGGAGTTGCTTGTATATTTTTGAGATTAATTCTTTGTCAGTTGCTTCATTTACTATTATTTTCTCCCATTCTGAAGGCTGTCTTTTCACCTTGCTTAGAGTTTCCTTTGTTGTGCAGAAGCTTTTAGATTTAATTAGGTCCCATTTGTTTATTTTTGCTTTTATTTCCAATATTCTGGGAGGTGGATCATAGAGGATCCTGCTGTGATGTATGTTGGAGAGTGTTTTGCCTATGTTCTCCTCTAGGGGTTTTATAGTTTCTGGTCTTACATTTAGATCTTTAATCCATTTTGAGTTTATTTTTGTTTATGGTGTTAGAAAGTGTTCTAGTTTCATTCTTTTACAAGTGGTTGACCAGTTTTCCTAGCACCACTTGTTAAAGAGATTGTCTTTTCTCTTGTATATTCTTGCCTCCTTTGTCAAAGATAAGGTGTCCATAGGTGCGTGGGTTTATCTCTGGGTTTTCTATTTGGTTCCATTGGTCTATATTTCTGTCTTTGAGCCAGTACCATACTGTCTTGATGACTATGGCTTTGTAGTAGAGCCTGAAGTCAGGCAGGTTGATTCCTCCAGTTCCATTCTTCTTTCCCAAGATTGCTTTGGCTATTTGAGGTTTTTTGTATTTCCATACAAATTTTGAAATTATTTGTTCTAGCTCTGTGAAAAATACTCTTGGTAGCTTGATAGGGATTGCATTGAGTCTATAGATTGCTTTGGGTAGTGTACTCATTTTCACTATATTGATTCTTCCTATCCATGCACATGGTATATTTCCCCATCTATTAGTGCCCTCTGATTTCTTTCAACAGTGTTTTATAGTTTTCTATAGATAGGTTTTTAGTTTCTTTAGGTAGATATATTCCTAAGTATTTTATTCTTTTCGTTGCAATGGTGAATGGAATTGTTTCCTTAATTTCCCTTTCACTTTCTCATTATTAGTGTATAGGAATGCAAGGGATTTCTCTGTGTTGATTTTATATCCTGCACCTTTACTATATTCATTAATTAGCTCTAGTAGTTTTCTGGTGGAGTCTTTAGGGTTTTCTATGTAGAAGATCATGTCATCTGCAAACAGTGAGAGTTTTACTTCTTCTTTTCCAATTTGGATTCTTTTATTTCTTTTTCTTCCCTGATTGCTGTGGCCCAAACTTCCAAAACTATGTTGAATAGTAGTGGTGAAAGTGGGCACCCTTGTCTTGTTCCTGAGTTTAGGGGAAATGCTTTCAATTTTTCACCAGTGAGGATAATGTTTGCTGTGGGTTTGTCATATATAGCTTTTATTATGTTGAGGTATGTTCCTTCTATTCCTGCTTTCTGGAGAGTTTTTATCATAAATGGATGTTGAATTTTGTCAAAGGCTTTCTCTGAATCTATTGAGATAGTCATATGGCTTTTATTTTTCAATTTCTTAATGTGGTGTATTACATTGATTGATTTGCAGATATTGAAGAATCCTTGCATCCCTGGAATAAAGCCCACTTGATCATGGTGTACTTTTTAATGTGTTGTTGGATTCTGATTGCTAGAATTTTGTTAAGGATTTTTGCATCTATGTTCATCAGTGATATTGGCCTGTAGTTTTCTTTTTTTGTAGTATCTTTGTCAGGTTTTGGTATTAGGTGATGGTGGCCTCATAGAATGAGTTTGGAAGTTTACCTTCCTCTGCAATTTTCTGGAAGAGTTTGCGTAGGATAGGTGTTAGCTCTTCTCTAAATTTTTGGTAGAATTCAGCTGTGAAGCCATCTGGACCTGGGGTTTTGTTTGCTGGAAGATTTCTGATTAGTTTCAATTTCTGTGCTTGTGATGGATCTGTTAAGATTTTCTATTTCTTCCAGGTTCAGTTTTGGAAAGTTATACTTTTCTAAGAATTTGTCCATTTCTTCCAAGTTGTCCATTTTATTGGCATATAATTGCTGATAGTAGTCTCTTATGATCCTTTGTATTTCTGTGTTGTCTGTTGTGATCTCTCCATTTTTATTTCTAATTTTATTGATTTGATTTTTCTCCCTTTGCTTCTTGATGAGTCTGGCTAATGGTTTGTCAATTTTATTTATCCTTTCACAGAACCAGCTTTTGTCTTTGTTAATTTTTGCTATGGTCTCTTTTGTTTCTTTTGCATTTATTTATGCCCTAATTTTTAAGATTTCTTTCTTCTACTAACCCTAGAGTTCTTCATTTCTTCCTTTTCTAGTTGCTTTAGGTGTAGAGTTAGGTTATTTATTTGACCTTTTTCTTGTTTCCTGAGATATGCCTGTATTGATATGAACCTTCCCCTTAGCACTGCGTTTACAGTGTTCCACAGGTTTTGGGTTGTTGTCTTTTCCTTTTCATTCATTTCTATGCATATTTTGATTTCTTTTTTGATTTCGTCTGTGATTTGTTGGTTATTCAGCGATGTGTTCAGCCTCCATATGTTGGAATTTTTAATAGTTTTTCTCCTGTAATTGAGATCTAATCTTACTGCATTGTGGTCAGAAAAGATGCTTGGAATGATTTCAATTTTTTTGAATTTACCAAGGCTAGATTTATGGCCCAGGATGTGGTCTATCCTGGAGAAGGTTCCGTGTGCACTTGAGAAAAAGGTGAAATTCATTGTTTTGGGGTGAAATGTCCTATAGATATCAATTAGGTCTAACTAGTCTATTGTATCATTTAAAGTTTGTGTTTTCTTGTTAATTTTCTGTTTAGTTTATCTATCCATAGGTGTGAGTGGGGTATTAAAGTCTCCCACTATTATTGTGTTATTGTTAGTTTCCCCTTTCATTCTTGTTAGCATTTGTCTTACATATTGTGGTGCTCCTATGTCGGGTGCATATATATTTATAATTGTTATATTTTCTTCTTGGATTGATCCTTTCATCATTATGTCTCTTTTTGCAGCCTTTGTTTTAAAGTCTATTTTATCTGATATGAGTATTGCTACTCCTGCTTTCTTTTGGTCTCTATTTGCATGGAATATCTTTTTCCAGCCCTTCACTTTCAGTCTGTATGTGTCCCCTGTTTTGAGGTGGGTCTCTTGTAGACAACATATATAGGGGTCTTGTTTTTGTATCCATTCAGCCAGTCTTTGTCTTTTGGTTGGGGCATTCAAACCCATTTACGTTTAAGGTAATTATTGATAAGTATGATTCCGTTGCCATTTACTTTATTGTTTTGGGTTCGAGTTTATGCACCCTTTTTGTGTTTCCTGTTTAGAGAATATCCTTTAGCATTTGTTGGAGAGCTGGTTTGGTGGTGCTGAATTCTGTCAGCTTTTGCTTGTCTGTAAAGCTTTTGATTTCTCCTTCATATTTGAATGAGATCCTTGCTGGGTACAGTAATCTGGGCTGTAGATTATTTTCTTTCATCACTTTAAGTATGTCCTGCCATTCCCTCGTGGCCTGAAGAGTTTCTATTGAAAGATCAGCTGTTATCCTTATGGAAATCCCCTTGTGTGTTATTTGTTGTTTTTCCCTTGCTGCTTTTAATATTTGTTCTTTGTGCTTGATCTTTGTTAGTTTGATTAATATGTGTCTTGGGGTGTTCCGCCTTGGGTTTATCCTGTTTGGGACTCTCTGGGTTTCTTGGACTTAGGTGATTATTTCCTTCCCCATTTTAGGGAAGTTTTCAACTATTATCTCCTCAAGTATTTTCTCATAGTCTTTCTTTTTGTCTTCTTCTGGGACTCCTGTGATTTGAATGTTGGAGCGTTTCATATTGTCCTGGAGGTCTCTGAGATTGTCCTCATTTCTTTTAATTCATTTTTCTTTTTTCCTCTCTGATTCATTTATTTCTGCTATTCTATCTTCTGCTTCACTAATCCTATCTTCTGCCTCCATTATTCTACTATTTGTTGCCTCCAGAGTGTTTTTGATCTCTTTTATTGCATTATTCATTATATATTGACTCTTTTTTATTTCTTGTAGGTCCTTGTTAAACCTTTCTTGCATCTTCTCAATCCTTGTCTCCAGGCTATTTATCTGTGTTTCCATTTTGATTTCAAGATTTTGGATCATTTTCACTATCATTATTCGGAATTCTTTATCAGGTAGATTCCCTATCTCTTCCTCTTTGGTTTGGTTTGGTGGGTATTTACCCTGTTCCTTTACCTGCTGAGTATTCCTCTGTCTCTTCATCCTGTTTATATTTCTGCATTTGGGGTGGCCTTTCTGTATTCTGGCAGTTTGTGGAGTTCTCTTTATTGTGGAATTTCCTCCCTGTGGCTGGGATTGTACTGGTGGCTTATCAGGGTTTCCTGGTTAGGGAAGCTTGTGTTGGTGTTCTGGTGGGTGGAGCTGGATTTCTTGTCTCTGGAGTGCAATGAAGTGTACAGTAATGAGTTATGAAATGTCAATGGTTTTGGAGTAACTTTGGGCAGCCTGTATATTGGAGCTCAGGGCTGTGTTCCTGTGTTGCTGGAGAATTTGCGTGGTATGTCTTGCTCTGGAACTTGTTGGCCCTTGGGTGTGCTCGGTTTCAGTGTAGATATGGAGGTGTTTGATGAACTCCTGTCGATTAATGTTCCCTGGAGTCAAGAGTTCTCTGGTGTTCTCAGGATTTGGACTTAAGCCTCCTGCTTCTGGTTTCCAGTCTTATTTTTACAATATTCTCAAGGTTTCTCCATCTATACAGCACCATTGATAAAACATCTAGGTTAAAGATGAAAAGTTTCTCCACATTGAGGGACACCCAGAGAGGTTCACAGAGTTACATGGAGCAGAGAAGAGGGAGGAGGGAGTTAGAGGTGACCCAGATGAGATGAGGTGGAATCAAAAGAGGAGAGACCAAGCTAGCCAGTAATCACTTCCTTATGTGCGCTCCACAGTCTGGACTGCTCAAGAGATGTTCACAGAGTTATACAGAGAAGAGAAGAGGGAGGAAGGAGACAGAGGTGTCCAAGATGATAAAGGGGGAATCAAAAGGAGAGAGACAGATTCAGCCAATAATCAGTTCCCTAAGTGTTTTCCACCGTCTGGAACACACAAAGAGATTCACAGAGTTGGATAGAGAAGAGAAGGGGGAGGGAGGAGATAGAGGCGACCTGGTGGAGAAAAAGGAGGGTCCAAAGGGGAAGAGAGCAGTCAAGCCAGTAATCTCACTCCCAAGTAAAAATAGGTACTGAAAACTGGGTTCTTAAAGGAACAAAATTGATAACAAATACCAAAAAGCAAAGATTAAAAATCTAGAGTAGAGGTTGGATTTTCAAAAATACAATATTAAAGAAAAAAAAGTCACAAAAATTATTTAAAAAACATATATATGAAGTTTGCTTTAAAAAAATAGGGTCTTTTTTTTTGCAAAGTAATAGTAGGTTATAAAAATGAAAATTAAAGGAGTAATAGAGGACTTAAAAATTTTAAAAATTTAAAAAAATGATTGTAAAAATAGTAAAAATATATCTAGGACTTTCTTTGGCGTTGTGGGCAGTGTTGGGTCAATTCATTTTCAGATAGTACCTTGGTCCAGCTTATATTTCTTAAGATCTATAGGTCCCTTCCTATGTAGTCGGTACTAAGGACAGGGTTTTAATCTATTGCACCTGTCACTTCCAAGGCGGTTCCCTCTGTGTTAGCTTCTTCTGTTTGCTGGTCTCTTCAGTGTCTGATTTCTGCCCTGACACAAGGGGGGTGGTGGTGGACACATTTTTAGGCTCACTTGTTCAGTCGTGCTGTGGGGAGGGAGGGACGCTGCAAACAAATAACACTGGCGTGTGCTCGCAGTGCCTCAGCCACACTGGGCCTGCCCCCGCTCATGGCACGTGTGCCCTTCCTGCCTACACAGCTCAGGCTCTATGTTGCTCCACCTGGAACTGCCCGAGGCCGGCCCTGGGCTGCATGCACCTCCCAGGTCTAAGCCGCTCAGGTTCAGGCACTCAGGAAGTGCTCAGAGGCACAGACTCGGTTGGGCCTGCGTTTTGTGCCCTTCCCAGGTCCGAGCAGCTCAGGTGATGAGGTGTTTGGCGAGCATGGTCACTGCGACTTATTGCCTCCCCCATCCCTGTTTCTTGGTTTTATGGGTGTACAACCGGCACACCTTCTCAGGCAGATGTTGACTGTCCAGAACCCCAAGAAGTATTACTTAGCAAAGAAGCCTGCTTGCAGTTTGGTAGATAATGTCTCTCTGGGGCTGCAATTGCCCCCTTCCAGCTCTGGCTGCCTGTCACCGGAGGGGGATGGTCTGCAGCTGACTAGCTCTGTACAGTCCTTTGTTCTGTGAGCGGGCCTGGTGGTTTCTTAGGTTAGGGCTTTTCATGTGGTAGCTATCCCACAGTCTGGTTTGCTAGCCCAAGTTAGTTCGCTCAGATTGCCCTCGGGGCATTGAGGCCTGGTCCTTACTCTAAGCAATGAAGCCCGCACCTCCCTCTCCAAGCCCCACTTGCTAGTGGCGTGTGCAGGCGTCTGTGCCACTTCTCTGCTGGGGAAGTTACCGTTGGGCATGTAATCTGTGGGTTTTAACTATTTATTTATTTTTCCTCCCAGTTATGTTGCCCTCTGTGGTTCCAAGGCTTGCCACAGACTCGGCAGTGAGAGTGTATCCTAGTGTTTGGAAGTTCAGTTCAGTTCAGTGGCTCAGTTGTGTCCGACCTTTTGTGACTCAGTGAATTGCAGCACGCCAGGCCTCCCTGTCCATCACCAACTCCCGGAGTTCACTCAGACTCATGTCCATCGAGTCAGTGATGCCATCCAGCCATCTCATCCACTGTCGTCCCTTTCTCCTCCTGCCCCCAATCCCTCCCAGCATCACAGTCTCTTCCAATGAGTCAACTCTTCACATGAGGTGGCCAAAGTACTGGAGTTTCAGCTTTAGCATCATTCCTTCCAAAGAAATCCCAGGGCTGATCTCCTTCAGAATGGACTGGTTGGATCTCCTTGCAGTCCAAGGGACTCTCAAGTGTCTTCTCCAACACCATAGTTCAAAAGCATCGATTCCTCGGCACTCAGCCTTCTTCACAGTCCAATTCTCACATCCATACATGATTACTGGAAAAACCATAGTCTTGACTAGACAGACCTTTGTTGGCAAAGTAATATCTCTGCTTTTGAATATGCTATCTAGGTTGGTCATAACTTATCTTCCAAGGAGTAAGCGTCTTTTAATTTCATGGCTGCAGTCACCATCTGCAGTGAATTTGGAGCCCCCAAAAATAAAGTCTGATACTGTTTCCACTGTTTCCCCATCTATTTCCCATGAAGTGATGGGACTGGATGCCATGATATTAATTTTCTGAATGTTGAGCTTTAAGCCAACTTTTTCACTCTCCTCTTTCACTTTCATCAAGAGGTTTTTTAGTTCCTCTTCGCTCTCTGCCATAAGGGTGGTGTCATCTGCATATCTGAGGTGATTGACATTTCTCCCGGCAATCTGGATTCCAGCTTGTGTTTCTTCCAGCCCAGCATTTCTCATGATGTACTCTGTATACAAGTTAAATAAGCAGGGTGACAATATACAGCCTTGACGTACTCCTTTTCCTATTTGGAACCAGTCTGTTGTTCCATGTCCAGTTCTAACTGTTGCTTCCTGACCTGCATACAGATTTCTCAAGAGGCAGGACAGGTGGTCTGGTATTCCCATCTCTTTCAGAATTTTCCACAGTTTATTGTGATCCACACAGTCAAAGGCTTTGGCATAGTCAATAAAGCAGAAATAGATGTTTTTCTGGAACTCTCTTGCTTTTCCCATAATCCAGTGGATGTTGGCGATTTGATCTCTGGTTCCTCTGCCTTTTCTAAAACCAGCTTGAACATCAGGAAGTTCACAGTTCACTTATTGCTGAAGCCTGGCTTGGAGAATTTTGAGCATTACTTTACTAGCATGTGAGATGAGTGCAATTGTGCGGTAGTTTGAGCATTCTTTGGCATTGCCTTTCTTTGGAATTGGAATGAAAATTGACCTTTTCCAGTCCTGTGACCACTGCTGAGTTTTCCAAACTTGCTGGCATATTGAGTGCAGCACTTTCACAGCATCATCTTTCAGGATTTGAAAGAGCTCAACTGGAATTCCATCACCTCCACTAGCTTTGTTCGCAGTGATGCTTTCTAAGGCCCACTTGACTTCACATTCCAGGATGTCTGGCTCTAGATGAGTGATCACACCATCGTGATTATCCAGGTTGTGAAGATGTTTTTTGTACAGTTCTTCTGTGTATTCTTGCCACCTCTTCTTAATATCTTCTGCTTCTGTTAGGTTCATACCATTTCCACCCATCTTTGCAGGAAATGTTCCTTTGGTATCTCTAATTTTCTTGAACAGATCTCTAGTCTTTCCCATTCTGTTGTTTTCCTCTATTTCTTTGCATTGATCACTGAAGAAGGCTTTCTTATCTCTTCTTGCTATTCTTTGGAACTCTGCATTCAGATGCTTGTATCTTTCCTTTTCTCCTTGGCTTTTTGCTTCTCTTCTTTTCACAGCTATTTGTAAGGCCTCCCCAGACAGCCATTTTGCTTTTTTGCATTTCTTTTCCATGGGGATGTTCTTGATCCCTGTCTCTTGTACAATGTCATGAAACTCCGTCCATAGTTCATCAGGCTCTCTGTCAGATCTAGGCCTTTAAATCTATTTCTCACTTCCACTGTATAATCATTAGGGATTTGATTTAGGTCATACCTGAATGGTCTAGCGGTTTTCCCTACTTTCTTCAATTTGAGTCTGAATTTGGTAATAAGGAGTTCATGATCTCAGCCACAGTCAGCTCCCGGTCTTGTTTTTGTTGACTGTATAGAGCTTCTCCATCTTTGGCTGCAAATAATATTATCAATCTGATTTCGGTGTTGACCATCTGGTGATGTCCATGTGTAGGTGTTTGGAAACTTCTCTCTTTTAAGACTCCCTTCCCGGGATGGAGCTCCCTCCCCTACCTCTTTTGTCTCTCTTTTTGTCTTTTGTATTTTTTCCTACCTCCTTTCGAAGACAATGGGCTGCTTTTCGGGTGCCTGATTTCCTCTACCAGCATTCAGAAGTTGTTTTGTGGAATTTACTCAATGTTTAAATGTTCTTTTGATGAATTTGTGGGGGAGAAAGTGATCTCCCTGTCCTATTCCTCTGCCATCTTAGGACCGCCCGCTAGTTTATACTTCTTAACTGCGAGAAACTTGTATATGTACTCCCCAATTGCAGAGAAACCCCTATTTATCAAGACAAAATAGGTGTGAGACTATAAAGCCAGTAAAGGACACTAGAAATATTGACACAATTAAACCTTTGAAAGCCTGGAACATCAATGACTGTAATGAATGATTCAAAAGCATCTCTGGAAAGCCATATCTCTTTACTTCCCCTCAGCAGCTGGTAGTCACCGGTCTCTTACCTAAAGTATATGCTATTGCTATTCTCGGGACTTGGCTTTATTTATTTATTTTTTCCTATCACTGATCTCTTCTACTATATCTGATTCTCCTTGTGTGTCTTGCCTTGAAAATTTTTCAGAGGAAGGTTTGGTTGGTCATTTGGTCACCATCTAATCTTGAGCCTTGCCATTGGGTAGGGGCCTTTCTCCAGAGCATCTCAAAGGCTCAAAGGACTCCCTTTGTCACGCTCAGGATTCCAGTTCAATGTGCATCAGTATCAACCATATACAGATTTGTATGTAAATTCATAGCAGAGAGAGTATTCTCTATTGTAGCATGAATTCAGGTTGTGGTCAGTGGATCACAGAGCACAAAGAAAAGAAGCATATGAGAATAGGACCACTCATGTCACTTTCTTCTAAGGGGACGTTCCCTGCCCTCTCACTCAGACCTGTCAGGGGAAATGAAGACTGGCTGGTGCCTATCTGAATAAATCTACTTATCCCTCATGGAAAAACTGGATGTACTTTACCTGTGCCACAGGGCAGGTGTAAGAAAGCATGGTCGTTTGTGCCATGAAGCACGTAGAGTTTGAAGTCAAAGAAACTGGCTCCAGTTCCCAGCCCCATCACTTGTTGGCTACATGACTCTGGAAAACTAACATAACAAAACAAAGATGACAACAATAGTCCCTCAGAGGACTAACTGACCCTGTGAGAGGAATGCTGTGGAGATTAAATAAGGTGATATATATAATTGTAGAGGTTAAATGAGATGATATATAGAAAGCATTTACATAGTGTTTGGCACATAATAGGAGGTCAGTAACTTATTTGAGTTGTTATTATTACTATGAAAATCTGCTTTAGGGCTTGTGTGCAGCTAAGGGCAGTCGAGAAAGCTTTTTTCAGTATTTGAACCTGTGTTAACTAATCTACTATGAGGGTCTGCTCTGTATTTTTAGTTCCTTTTCTTTCTGATTCCTTTAAAAAATTATTGTTTTTCTTTAAATAAATAATTGCTCTAATTATGGTAATTATGTTACAGAATTTTGCTGTTTACTGTCAAACCTCATCATGGATCAGCCATAGGTATACATATATCCCCTCCCTTTTGAACCTCCCTCCCATCTTCCTCCCCATCCCACTCCTCTAGGTTGATACAGAGCCCCTGTTTGAGTTTCCTGAACCATGCAGCAAATTCCCATTGGCTATCTATTTTACATATGGTAATTTTAAGTTTCCATATTAATCTTTACATACATCTCACCCTCTCCTGCCTTCTCCCCATGTCAATATATCTATTCTCTATCTCTGTTTCTCCATTGTTGCCCTGTAAATAAATTCTTCAGAACCATTTTTCTAGATTTGTATATATGCGTTCAGTTCAGTTCAGTTCAGTCGGTGTCGTGTCCGACTCTCTGCGACCCCATGAATCGCAGCACGCCAGGCCTCCCTGTTCATCACCAACTCCCAAAGTTCACTCAGACTCACATCCATTGGGTTCGTGATGCCATCCAGCCATCTCATCCTTGATCGTCCCCTTCTCCTCCTGCCCCCAATCCGTCCTAGCATCACAGTCTTTTCCAGTGAGTCAACTCTTCACATGAGGTGGCCAAAGTACTGGAGTTTCAGCTTTAACATCATTCCTTCCAAAGAAATCCCAGGGCTGATCTCCTTCAGAATGGACTGGTTGGATCTCCTTGCAGTCCAAGGCACTCTCAAGAGTCTTCTCCAACACCACAGTTCAAAAGCATCAATTCTTCGACACTCAGCCTTCTTCACAGTCCAACTCTCACATCCATACATGACCACTGGAAAAACCATACCTTGACTAGACGGACCTTAGTCGGCAAAGTAATGTCTCTGCTTTTGAATAAGCTATCTAGGTTGCTCATAACTTTTCTTCCAAGGAGTAAGCGTTTTTCAATTTCATGGCTGCAGTCACCATCTGCAGTGATTTTGGAGCCCCCCAAAAAATAAAGTCTGACAGTGTTTCCACTGTTTCCCCATCTATTTTCCATGAAGTAATGGGACCAGATGCCATGATCTTCGTTTTCTGAATGTTGAGCTTTAAGCCAACTTTTTCACTCTCCTCTTTCACTTTCATCAAGAGGCTTTTTAGCTCCTCTTCACTTTCTGCCATAAGAGTGGTGTCATCTGCATATCTGAGGTCATTGATATTTCTCCTGGCAATCTTGATTCCAGCTTGTGTTTCTTCCAGTCCAGCGTTTTTCATGATGTACTCTGCATAGAAGTTAAATAAGCAGGGTGACAATATACAGCCTTGTGTTTATCTTTCTCTTTCTGACTCAATTAACTCTGTGTAATAGATTCTATGTTCACCCACCTCATTAGAACTGACTCAAATGTGTTCATTTTTAGCTGAGTAATATTCCATCTTGTACACGTACCACAATTTCTTTATCTATTCATCTGTTGATGAACATCTAGGTTGGTTCCATTTTCTAGATATTTTAAGTAGTGCTGCAGTGAACAATGGGATACATGTCTCTTTCAATTTTGGTTTCCTCAGGGTATATGCCTAGGAGTGGGATTGATGGGTCATATGGTCTTGTTCCTAGTTTTTCTCCATACTGTCTTTCATAGTGGCTGTATCAATTTACATTCCCACCACAGTGCAAGAGCATTCTCTTTTCTCCACACCCTCTCCAGCATTTATTGTTTGTAGACTTTTTGATGAAGGCCATTCTGACTGGTGTGAGGTGATATCTCATTGTAGTTTTGATATGCATGTCTCTAATAATGAGCGATGTGGAGCATATTTTCCTGTGTTTGTTAGCCATCTGTATGACTTCTTTGGAGAAATGTCTGTTGAGGTTTTTCCCAAGTTTTGATTGGGTTGTTTGTTTTTCTGGTATTGAGTTGTATGAGCTGCTTGTATATTTTGGAAATTAATCCATTGTCAGTTGTTTCATTTGCTATTATTTTCTCCCATTCTGAGGGTTGTCTTTTCACCTTGCTTATAGTTTCCTTTGCTGTGCAAAAGCTTTTAAGTTTAATCAGGTCCTACTGGTTTACTTTTGTTTTTATTTCCATTACTCCAGGAGGTGAGTCATAGAGGATCTTACTTTGATTTATGTCATCAAGTGTTCTGCCTATGTTTTCCTCTAAGAGTTTTATAGTTTCTGGTCTTACATTTAGGTCTTTAATCTATTTTGAGTTTATCTTTGTGTATGGTATTAGGAATTGTTCTAATTTCATTCTTTTACATGTAGCTGTCCTGTTTTGCCAGCACTATTTATTGAAGAGGCTGTCTTTGCCCCATTGTATATTCCTGCCTCCTGTGTCAAAAGTAGGGTGCATGGGTTTATTTCTATCTTGTTCCATTGGTCTATATTTCCGTTTTTGTGCCAGTACCATACAGTCTTGATGGCTATAGCTTTGTGATATAATCTGAAGTCAGGAAGGTGATTCTTCCAGCTCCATTCTTCTTTCTCAAGACTGCTTTGGCTATTTGGGGTCTTTTGTGTTTCCATGTGAATTATGAAATTTTTTGTTCTAGTTCTGTGAAAAATGCCATTGGTAATTTGATAGGGATAGCATGAAATCTGTAGATTGCATTTGGTAGTATTGTCATTTTCACAATGTTGATTCTTCCTACCCAGGAACATGGAATATCTCTACATCTGTTTATGTTGTCTTTGATTTCTTTCATTAGAAATTTTCTAATTTTCTGTATACAGTTCTTTTGTCTCTTTAGGTAGGTTTATTCCTAGATATTTAATTCTTTTTGCTGCAATGATGAATGGGGTTGATTCCTTAATTTCTCTTTGTGATTTTTCATTGTTAGTATATAGAAATGCAAGTGATTTCTGTGTATTGATTTTGTATCCTTCAACTTTGTTAAATGCACTGATTAGCTCTAGTAATTTTCTGATACTATCTTTAGGGTTTTCTAGGTACAGTATCATGTCATCTGCAAACAGTGAGAGCTTTGCTTCTTTTCCAATCTGGATTCCTTTTATTTCTTTTTCTTCTCTGATTGCTGTAGCTAGGACTTCTGGAACTATATTGAATAATAGTGGTGAAAGTGGACACCCAAGTCTTGTTCCTGGTCTTAGGGGGAATGCTTTCAGGTTTTCACCATTGAGAGTAATGTTTCCTGTAAGCTTATCATATATGGCCTTTACTTTGTTGAGGTAGGTTCCTTCTATGTCCATTTTTGAAGAGTTTCCATCATAAATGGGTACTGAATTTTGTCAAAGGCTTTTTCTGCATCTATTGAGATTATCATATGGTTTTTATCTTTCAATTTGTTAATATGGTATATCACATTGATTGGTTTATATATATTGAAGAATCCTTGCATCCCTGGAATAAACCCAACTTGATCCTGGTATATGAGCTTTTTGATATGTTGCTGAATTCTGTTAGCTAAAATTTTGTTGAGGATTTTTGCATATATGTTCATCAGTGATACTGGCTTGTAGTTTTCTTTTGTGTGTTGTCTTTGTCTGGTTTTGGTATCAGGGTGATTGTGGCCTCACAGAATGAGTTTGGAAGTGTTCCTTCCTCTGCAATTTTTTGAAAGAGTTTTAGAAGGATGGGCATTAGTTTTTCTCTAAATGTCTGATAGAATTCTCCTATGAAGCCATCTGGTCCTGGGCTTTTGTGTTTTGGGAGATTTTTAATCACAGCTTCAATTTCAGTGCCTATAATTGTGTTGTTCATAATTTCTATTTCTTCCTGGATCAGTCTTGGAAGATGGAACTTTTCCAAGAATCTATTTCTTCCAGGTTATCTATTTTATTGTCATATAGTTGTTCTTAATAGTCTGTTATAATCCTTTGTATTTTTGCATTGTCTGTTGTAACCTCTCCTTTTTCATTTCTAATTTTGTTGATTTGATTCTTCTCTTTTTTTCTTGATGAGTCTGGCTAAAGGTTTGTCAATTTTGTTTATCTCTTCGAAGAACCAGTTTTTAATTTTATTAATCTTTACTATTGTTTCTTCGTTTCTTTTTTATTTATTTCTGCTCAGATATTTATGATTTCTTTCCTTCTACTAATTTTGTATTTTTTTTTTTTTTTGGGTTCTTCTTTTTCCAGTTGTTTTAGGTGTAAAATTGGGTTGTCTATTCGATGCTTTTCCTGTTTCTTGAAGTAGGATTGTACTGCTATTAACTTTGCTCTTAGAACTGCTTTTGCTGCATCCCATAGGTTTTGAGTTGTCATGTTTTCATTGTCATTTGATTCAAGAAATTTTTTGATTTCCTTGTTGATTTCTTCAGTAACCTATTGGTTATTTAGAAATGTGTTGGTTAATCTCCATGTGTTTCTTACATTTTTTTTTCTTGTATTTGATATCTAGTCTCGTAGCACTTTAGTTGGAGAAGATGCTTGATACGATTGCAATTTTCTTAAATTTAGTGAGGTTTGATTTGTGACCCACGATGTGGTCTATCCTGGAGAATGTGCACTTGAGAAGAAGGTGTATTCTTCTGCACTTGAATGGAATGTCCTGAAGATATCAATGAGATCCATTTCAACTAATGTATCATTTAAGACTTGTGTTTCCTTGTTAATTTTCTGTTTTGATGATCTGTCCATTGGTGTGAGTGGGGTGTTAAAGTATGCTACTATTATTGTGTTACTATCGATTTCTCCTGTTATATATGTTAATGTTTATCTTTTGTAGTGAGGTGCTCCTATGTTGGGTGCATAGATATTTACAATTGTTATGTCTTCTTCTTGGATTGATCCCTTGATCATTATGTAATGTCCTTCCTTACCTCTTGTATTCTTCTTTTTTTAAGGTCTATTTTGTCTGATATAAGGATTGCTACTCCAGCTTTTTTTCACTTCCCATTTGCATGTAATGTATTTTTTCATCCTCTCACTTTCATTCTATATGTGTCTTTAGGTCTGAAGTGGGTTTATTGTAGGCAGCATATATATGGGTCTTGTTTTTGTATCCATTCAGACGGTCTGTGTCTTTTGGTTGGAGCATTTAATCCATTTACATTTAAAGTAATTATGTCTATATATGTTCCTATTGCCATTTTCTTAAGTGTTTGGGGTTGATTTTGTAGATCTTTTTTCTTCTCTTGTATTTCTTGACTATAGAAGTCCCTTTAACATTTATTATAAAGCTGGTTTGGTGGTACTGAATTCTCTTAACTTTTGCTTGTCTGAAAAGCTTTTTATTTATCCATCAATTTTGAATGAGATCCTTGCCGGTACAATAATCTTGGTTGTAGATTTTCCCCTTTCAGTACTTTAAATATATCCTGCCATTCCCTTCTGCCTGAAGAATTTCTGCTGAAAGACCAGCTGTTAAGCATATGGGGTTTCCCTGTATGTTACTTGTTGCTTCTCCCTTGCTGCTTTTATTTATTTATTTTTTAATTAAAATTTTTATTTTTACTTTATTTTACTTTACAATACTCTATTGGTTTTGGCATACATTGTCATGAATCCGCCACGGGTGTACATGAGCTCCAAACATGAACCCCCCTCCCACCTCCCACCCCACATCATCCCTCCGGATCATCCCCGTTCTTTGTGTTTAGTCTTTGTTTGTTTAATTAGTATGTGTCTTGGTGTGTTTCTTCTTGGGTTTATCGTGTATGAGACTCTTTGTGCCTCTTGGACTTCATTGTCTATTTCTTTTTCCATGCTGGGGAAATTTTCAACTATAATCTCTTCAAAATTTTTCTCATACCCTTTCTTTTTCTCTTCTTCTTCTGGGACCCCTATAATTCAAATGTTGGTGCTTTTGATATTGTCCCAGAGGCCTCTGAGACTGTCCTCAGCTCTTTTCATTCTTTTTACTTTATTCTGCTCTTCAGAAGTTATTTTCACCATTTTGTCTTCCAGCTCAATGATTTGTTCTTCTGCTTCAGATATTCTGCTCTTGATTCCTTCTAGAGTATTTTTAATTTCAGTAGTTGTGCTGTTTGTTTCTGTATGTTTATTCTTTAATTCTTCTAGGTCTTTGTTAATTGATTCTTGCATTTTCTCCATTTTGTTTTCAACATTTTTGATCATCTTTACTATCATTATTCTGAATTCTTTTTCAGATAGTTTACCTGTTTGTTCTTCATTTATTCGGACTTCTGTGTTTCTAGTTTGTTCCTTCATTGGTGCAATATTTCTCTGTCTGTTCATTATTATTTTTAAAGTTATTGTGTTTGAGGTCTCCTTTCCCAGGCTTCAAGGAAAGTTGAATTCTTTCCTTGAAGAAGGTTGAATTCTTTCTTCCTTTGGTTTCTGCCCTCCTATTGCAGCCATGAAATTAAAAGACCCTTACTCCTTGGAAGACAAGTAATGACCAACCTAGATAGCATATTCAAAAGCAGAGACATTACTTTGCCAACTAAGGTCCGTCTAGTCAAGGCTATGGTTTTTCCTGTGGTCATGTATGGATGTGAGACTTGGACTGTGAAGAAGGCTGAGCACCGAAGAATTGATGCGTTTGAACTGTGGTGTTGGAGAAGCCCCTTGAGGGTCCCTTGGACTGCAAGGAGATCCAACCAATCCATTCTGAGGGAGATCAACCCTGGGATTTCTTTGGAAGGAATGATGCTAAAGCTGAAACTCCAGTACTTTGGCCACCTCATGTGAAGAGTTGACTCATTGGAAAAGACTTTGATTCTGGGAGAGATTGGGGGCAGAAGAAGAAGGGGACGACAGAGGATGAGATGGCTGGATGGCATCACCGACTTGATGGACGTGAGTCTGGGTGAACTTTGGGAGATGGTGATGGACAGGGAGGCCTAGCGTGCTGCGATTCACGGGGTCACAAAGAGTCGGACACGACTGAGCGATGGAACTGAACTGAAGATTGGTCTAGTGGTTTGTGTGAGGTTTGTATAGGGTGAGATTTATGCCAACATTTTGTTTGTTTGTTTTTGCTCTTATGGGCAAGGCTGAGTAAGGTGGTAATCCTGTCTGCTGATGACTGGGTTTGTAATTTTGTTTTGTTTGTTGTTTAGATGAGGCATCCCACACAGGTTGCTACTGGTGGTTGGGTGGTACAGGGTGTTGTATGTATTCAAGTGGTTTCCTTTGTGTCAGTTCTCACTATTTGATCCTCCTTAGGATTAGTTCTCTGGTAGTCTAGGGTCTTTGAGTCAGTCCTCCTAGTCCAAAGGCTCAGGGCTGGGTTTCTGGTCAGGAACAAAGTTTCCACAAATGGTTTGTTATGGCATTAAGTGAGATTAAAACAACTGTTCAAAACTGAGAAACCAAACATGAACTGCAGACAAATGGCAGTTACGAAGTCAGGCAAATAATAATTAAAATAATGGAATATACACATATACCCATACGCAAAATCAAAGCAGTCCAACAAAAATAAAGTACAATAGACTGACCCAGTGAACAAAGGAAACCAAAAATTATATCTACCAGTTAAGAACAAAACCAATTAAAGCACAAACTGGAAAACAAGACTAAAGCAAGGTGGGAACTGAGAACTAAAGCAATGAAAATAAAACTAACAAATATGTTGAGAGGAAAGAAGAGAAAGAAAAGAAAGAATAGATATGCAAAGTTAAATAGAGGTAGATAAAGAAGATTTAAATATATTAAAGATTAACTGCAAGGAGAAAAGGACAGTAGCAAAAGCAAACAAAGGAATAAATGTGGTAAAAAATAATAAGTTAAAAACATTAAAATTAAAAAAAAAGAGAAAAGAAAAAAAAAAAAGAGGAAAGCTGCATAGAACTGCAAAAGCCCAACGTAGATGCAGAGGTTTATGAAAACAATAAAAAATGTGACTGAGGGGAAAAAAGGGCTCAAAAGCTTAATTGGATTTCTTCATGCCAATAAAATCAACAACTATAACGGGGGGAAAAAGGAGAAGAAAGAAAAAAGTCCAAAAGAATCTACAGAACAAGTGAAAATAATAATAATAATAAAGGTTTTCCTTGAGTTAGTGCTGTCAGAGTCCTTTCCCTCGCTGGGAGTCACAGTTCCCCTCACCTCTCTAGGATGCCCTCCAACACTGTGCTGATCTCTGGACCTGCTGTGGGGGCATTCAGATTCTAATCTGGTCCTACTCCTGTGTGTTCTTGCCTCCAATGACCACAGCTATCAGAGCTAGTGCATTTTCTTTTGTGGGAGCCCTCAATGGCCTTTTATATATTCCATCAACATAGTATGCTTAGTTGATCTTGTGGATTTAATCTGCAGCTTGTACAGCTGGTGGGAAGATTTTGGGTCTTCTTCTTTGGCCACACTGCCCTGGGGTTTCAATTGTGGTTTTATTTCTACCTCTACCTGTGTGTCGTCCACTGGGGTTTAGCTCCTAAGGCTGCCCTGGAGGACTTGGGTCTGCCCCTGTGAGGGCCAGGTGTAGAGGTGGTGCAGCTACTTGGGTCACAGGGATTCTGGCAGCACCAGGTACTCAGTGGGGTTGGCAGCTAGGGCAGCAGGAAATATAGTGCCCTAGAAGGGTATGGCAACCAGTATTGGCCAATATGCTCCAGTATTCTTGCCTGGAGAACCCCGTCTCTGACAGAGAAGCCTGGCAGGCTACAGCCTGCTGCTGCTGCTGCTAAGTCGCTTCAGTCGTGTCCAACTCTGCGACCCCATAGATGGCAGCCCACCAGGCTCCCCTATCCCTGGGATTCTCCAGGCAAAAACACTGGAATGGGTTGCCATTTCCTTCTCGAGTGCATGAAAGTGAAAAGTGAAAGTGAAGTTGCTCAGTCATGTCAGACTCTTAGCGACCCCATGGACTGCAGCCCACCAGGCTCCTCCGTCCATGGGATTTTCCAGGCAAGAGTACTGGAATGGGGTTGCCACTGCCTTCTCCTAAATTATTCCTGCTGCTGCTGCTAAGTCGCTTCAGTCGTGTCTGACTCTGTGCGACCCCATAGACGGCAGCCCATCAGGCTCCATCGTCCCTGGGATTCTCCAGGCAAGAACACTGGAGTGGGTTGCCATTTCCTTCTCCAGGCTACAGCCTACAGGGTCGCAAAGAGTCAGACACGACCAAAGTGATCCTGCGTGCATAGATGCAAGACTTTTTTTGCCTGTGGCAGCTCTGCCCCAGTGAGAGTCGAGTGTGAAGGTGGCGCAGCTGCTTGGCTTGTGGGGACCCTGGCGGTGCCAAGCGTGCAGGGAAATGGACTGCTTCTGCTACAGGAGTTATGGCCCTATCAGAGTCTTTTTTTTTTTGAGCCTCTTGTAGCTGGCGTTCAGAAGGCCTCTTTGGCCAGTCTTTCTCCATAGCTCCACCTGTTCAGGCACTTAGAGGGCTCCCTTGCCTAGGGTCCTTCTCTGTTGTTCAGCATGTTGGCCACATAGAGGGGCCCCCCGTTTGGGATCCTACTCTGTAGATTGGCATGTCAGGCACTTAAAGGAGCACCCTGAGTGGGGTCCTATTCTGTAGTTTGTCGCATCAGTCACTGAAAGGAGCACGTTGGGTGTGGTCCTACTCTGTAGTTCAGTGCATCAGGCATTTTTTGATGGCCCAGCTTCTCTATTGTTCAGCTGCAGATGCTGGTGTGTGGGGAGAGAGAGGCTATGGGGATGGCTCCAGCCCCTACACATGACTCAGCAGTATTGCCTTGCTCCATGGCTGCCTGGCTTTCCTCCACCGGCATTTCCCACCACAATCTCCTTCCTCACACCCCCTCGATCTGACTCTCCACACTCAATAGCAGCCCTCACCCTGGGATCGCTCCACAATCCCTAAACTTGAGCTCCCAGCCGATGCACATCCAGGAGACCAGTGTTCGTGTCCAGGGTATGTATGGCCGCGGCAAGGACTGTCTGATTCTCATTCCATTTAGGCTGCCACAGATCAGCTGTTTCCTTCTCAGCCTTAAATGTTTCTTCTCTGACTCATACAGTTGCCCCGCTGTGGGGATCGGACCCCTGCTTCAGTTCCCCTACTTGCTGGGGGCAGGTCCAGTCCTACTAACACTCCTGTTTTTCCCCATAGTTCCTTTGTCCTACCAAGTTTTGCATGGTTCTATGTATTCTTTTCCACTGGTCAGGTACGCCTGTCCGCTCTCAGCTGGTGTTCCGCATGCACTTCTGGGTCTGAAGGTGTATTCCTGATGTATCTGTGGAAAGAGATGTGCTCCACATCCACCTACTCCTCCACCATCTTGTTCTCCAACCTCTGATTCCTTTTTAAAAAGAATATTGCTTTTTTCTTTTTGGAAGTCCTTGGACTCACAAGAATTTGCACAATTAATTTCAAGTTATCCTTTAGGCTGCTTCACCCAAAGGTAACATCTTATATCAACACTGTATTTCCTAAACCAGGAAATTGACACTGGAACAAACTATGAAGTCAGCTGTAGAACTCATTTGAGTTCACTGGTTGATTTCTTTTCTCCTTTCTTTCAATTCTCTTCTACCCGAGTCCATTTCTTTCTCTTATTCCTGATGCGTTTCTCGAGTACAGATGACACATTTCAAACTTGGAATTAACAAAAACGAAGCACCCTGTTTCATTGAACAGTTTCACAGGGTGCTTGTGAGCCCTCCGTTGTTACAGTCATCATGCTCCCAGAAAGGTGAACTGTGACCTCTCTGTAAAATGCTGGTTTCTCTCTCTGAGCATGCCCTGAAGACTCACAGAATGGCTCTACCAGCGGCTCTTCTTAATAAGAAAGACCCACACAGTGTCTGGTTGGAGGGGAGGAGATGACATCTCGTGGATTCAAGCCCCATATTTGGCACCCTGGGGTGAACATTGTAACCCAAAGTTCATAGCACCATTATGCACAATAGCCAACAAAAGAAAACAGCATAAATATCCATCAACGCATAAATGGGTAAAGAAGATGTGGTACATATATAAAATGGAATACCACTCTGCCATAAAATGGAACAAAATTCTGCTATTTGCAGCAACATGGATAGAGTTGGAAGGTATTATGCTTAGTAAAATAAGTCATACAGAGAAAGACACATACCTGTGTTTTCACTCCTATGTGAAATATAAAAAATAAATAAAACAGAAACATATTCAGATATAGAGAATAAACTAGTGGTTACCTGTAAAAAGAGGAGTCGGGGGAGGGGCAAAACAGGTGAAGGGGATTAAGATGCAAACTACTAGCATTAAACAAATGTAGGACAGGGAATATAGGCAATAATAACTTCATCTGGAGTGTATGCTCCAAAAGTATCAAATATCATATACCTGAAAGTAATATTGCAAGTCAACTACTCAATAGAACTAAAGGAAGCTCCTACTTGTTGGGATTAGGTAGTCTTTGACTTATATCTGTTAACCGAATAAATAGATTCTGTCTGGGATAGAAGGATTAATTAAGTGTTAAGTTTTCTTAATTTAAGAAAACTTAAGATTTTGATTTTATACCACTTTTACTTAATGATCTAAAGAAGTGGAGAAATTTTTACCATGCTCAGTCACTTCAGTTGTGTTTAACTCTGCAATCCCGTGGACTGTAGCCCACCAGGCTTCTCTGTACATGGGGATTCTCTGGGCAAGAATGCTGGAGTGGGTTGCCACATCCTCCTCTAAGGGCTCTTCCCAACCCAGGGATCAAACCCAGATCTGTTATGTCTAATTGCATTGGCAAGTGGATTCTTTACCACTTTTCTCTAAAGAAAAGAACTGTCTTTGAAAAAATGTACTGGGAAGTTCCGGGGCAGAATGTGACTCCTCAAAAAATGAGTATAAGTTGATGCCAGAAGTCCTGAAGAAGGGAAAACTCCTCTTCCTAAAACAAGAGCAGGAGTTGGTTGTTTTCATCTCAAAGAGGAAAGTCTTGAGAAGGTGGATGCTTGTGATTCCTCTTAAGATAATTGATATTGCTGTAGTTTGAGCCCCTCTCTATTTTAGCCCCAAACTCTTCAGTGAAGTCTGTTAAACTCACGTTCATTCATGTTTTTCATATATTCATTCAACGGGCTTTAATTGATCAACTTTTATATCCTCAGTATATTCTGAACATTGTCTGAGTCCAGTGATCTCCTGGAGCGTATATGCTAGTTGGGTGACAAACAGAGGAATAAATACGTAATATATCAACAACTGTCAAGCATGGTGAAAAATATTAAAGCAGGGTATTGAGGTAGAGACTGAGATGGGGGTGTGTTGTTTGAGGTAGGGCCTGGAGGAGGTGACATTCCAGCAGTGACTTGCATGATACGAGGGTGCAATCTGGAAGAACACCATTCCAGACAGAGGGACCAGCAGGTGTAAAGGTCTTTGAGGAAGAAGAAGTCAGATCAGTGTGTTTAGCAGGAAGTAGCCTTGTGTGCCTTGAGGGTTGTGAAAAATGGGACGAGTTTTAAGACATGATGTGCATGATTGCTATGGACAATAAGAAACATCGATGTCCTGCATAGTGAAATGAGTGGGACAGGGGAAAGTTCCAGGACTCAGGGGCTTGAAAGCTATGCCAGTTTTGAGAGTATAAGCCATCATCTCCTTATACCATCCCAGAAAACTGAGGTGCTAGTTGGGACTTCTGAAGAAAAGACACTATTGAGGGCTGAAGCCACTGTGGTCTCATTATGGAGGGACAAGGAGACACTAAATAACATATGTTTTCCTCTGATGTAACCCTTTAGAAACACTTGAACCTTATCAAAATTTTAATTTTAGGTCATCACAGTTTTCAAGAAGCTATTGTGTCACTACTATTTAATAAGACACATTAAATTCTGGTAATAAAATCAAGCAACAGCATCATACTTCCATACTTCTCAGCTCCTACAGAAATGCTTGGCACATATCAGGAACTCAATATATTTGCTAAAGGAGTGAAGTAGCAAAAAAATCATTCAAGTTTGAAATCCAAAACAGTATGCATACTCCTCTTTCAGTTCAGTTCAGTTCAGTTCAGTTGCTCAGTCATGTCTGACTCTTTGCGACCCCATGAATTGCAGCACGCCAGGTCTCCTTGTTCATCACCATCTCCCAGAGTTCACTCAGACTCACGTCCATCGAGTCAGTGATGCCATCCAGCCATCTCATCGTCTGTCGTCCCCTTCTCCTCCTGCCCCCAATCCCTCCCAGCATCAGAGTCTTTTCCAATGAGTCAACTCTTCTCATGAGGTGGCCAAAGTACTGGAGTTTCAGCATTAGCATCATTCCTTCCAAAGAAATCCCAGGGTTGATCTCCTTCAGAATGGACTGGTTGGATCAAATTTGTTTTTTTATTTAAAGCTTTGGTGTTATGGATAATTATGTGTTAGTGATTTTTCTCTAGCCCAAGGGTAAACAGCACACAGCCCATGACTTCATCTTGACTTCTAAGAAGAATATTTTTATTAAAAAATATAATTTGATCACAGAACATATGTGATAGCTGCCAATATTTTCAAATAATAAGTGCTCTTAGTTTAGATAGCCAGTGTTCTCATCCAGATTTTATGACATATCAGTTTGAACAGTGTCAATCTAAATTGAAAATATGCCAGGTTTGTTAACACCATCATTAACAGACTTTTTAATTAAGTTGCTGATTCTGTCAATAATACTGTTTACTGTTGTTTCTGAAAAGAGTTGTATAAGCATTTTAAAAATAACTCTTGTTCAGTAACTTTCATTTCATACAGGTGTGGAATGGGATGAAGTTTCAACAGAAGTGCAAGAATCCAAACAAAATTTCATGATGCTGTTTTATTGCAGTAAAAATAAAGGTGTTTTAATTTCCTCCTCCAAACAGAAGTCTTGCTTATCAGAAATTTAAATGTACTAATGAATTAATTGGAATTTGTTTCTTTAGACTTACAGATTGCATCTATGGAATTCTGGTTCTTGGATCCATGGTTGATGGAATCCTCAACATTTGTTTATCTTATAGCTTTCAGTGTGCTAGAAGTGAAAAGCGCATTTCTCATACATTTTTCATACTTATAAGGATTTCTACCTCTACTGTCTCATGCTGTAGTAAATGTTCTTTGTGTCAAACATATGGTACAAAAAAGATCAACATCCTTAAAAACCGGATAAGATATAACATTCCAACCTTGTTAGATAATTTATGTGTGTGTGCTTAGCCATTCAGTCATGTCTGACTCTTTATGACCTCATGGACTGTAGCCTACCAGGCTCCTCTGTCCATGGGAATTCTCTAGGCAAGAATACTAGAATGGGTTGCCATGCTCTCCTCCAGGGGATTTTTCCCTACCCAGGGATCAAACCCAGGTCTCTCGCATTACAGGTGGATTCTTTACCATCTGAGCCACCAGGGAAGCCCAAGAATACTGGAGTGAGTAGCCTATCTCTTCTCCAGGGGCTCTTCCTGACCCAGGAATTGAACCAAGGTCTCCTGTAAGCAGGTGGATTCTTTACCAGCTTAGCTACCAGGGAAGCCCTATATAGTTCATATCAGTTCAGTTCAGTTCAGTTTAGTTGCTCAGTTGTGTCCGACTCTTTGCAACCCCATGAATCGTAGCACGCCAGTCCTCCCTGTCCATCACCAACTCCTGGAGTTCACTCAGATTCACGTCCATCGAGTCAGTGATGCCATCCAGCCATCTCATCGTCTGTCGTCCCCTTCTCCTCCTGCCCCCAATCCCTCCCAGCATCAGAGTCTTTTCCAATGAGTCAACTCTTCACATGAGGTGGCCAAAGTACTGGAGTTTCAGCTTCAGCATCATTCCTTCCAAAGAACACCCAGGACTGATCTCCTTTAGGATGGACGGGTTGGATCTCCTTGCAGTCCAAGGGACTCTCAAGAGTCTTCTCCAACACCACAGTTCAAAAGCATAAATTCTTCGGTGCTCAGCTTTCTTCACTGTCCAACTCTCACATCCATACATGACCACTGGAAAAACCATATACCTTGTCAAAAAAGCAGAAACTTCATTTTCTTCATTGGAAGGAACAGTATTTGAAAGATTCATACTCTTTGAATGTTGGAGCCACGTAGTAAATGAAGATATTTTCCTTAGTTATACTGCCATTAACAGTCATTAATTTTCCTGTCAACAGTTTTTAACTTCCCTAGTGGTCCAGTGACTAAAGCTTTATGCTCCCAATGCAGGGGCCCTGATTTGATCCCTAGTCAGGGAACTAGATTTAATAGGGTCTGAGAAACATGATTAGTGGTCATTGATGTGGGCCATCTTGTCTACCCCAATAAAGACAGGAGATCAGAAACAGTTATGATCAGACAGCACAGTCAAGAAGTATCTAACAGACAGGTTTGCCTCCAGCTGGCAGATGCTGGAGGGTGGGCTTAGCTTCAGAGAGCTGCCCTGACTGAGGTCACACCCTCTGGGGCCACCTGTACCCAGGGATTGAGCCAGGCAAGGCTGTATGGGCCCAGCATCCCACCTAACTCTGGACAGTAGAATACAGCTCCTGCTTTCCAGGTTTGCCATCTCTCTGCCCAATCCTGCTGCTCCCCCTGTCTTTGGTACATGTTGGTTGTGACTCTCATAAATACCTTGTACTCCACAATCTGCCTCAGCATCTGCTGTTCTAGAGAATCCCAACTGTGATCCCCCTACCCCCCGCAGGCCATGCAGCAGCACAAATTCAGGTGTGACCCAAGCCCATGAACTTTCAAAGGTTTAGCTGTGCAGACTCACTCTCCCCATGTTATTAATATTCCTGTGATTCAACTGTATGTTTGACCTCACTGAATGTTTGTGAAGTTGCTCAGTCGTCTCTGACTCTTTGAGACCCCATGGACACCAGGCTCCTCCATCCATGGGATTTTCTAGGCAAGAGTTAGGGCTCTATTTATAGCGTCCTGATAGATATTTTTTGTTGTGTTGTATTTTATTGTATAGTATTAATCACTACTTAAATCCTCCTCTGAATTATCATCAAAACAAGAGTTTTCCCTGCTCCTTCACCCTCTCCAGGGCAAAGGCAGAGGAAGGACTGGCTGTTTCTCTGCTTCCTTCTCAACTGGCTCATGGAGCATCAGCCTCCTCCAGGCCCGAGGCCTGGAAAGGGCTGTCCCAGGGCACACACTGCCTTTGCTCTAGTAGTTGGAACAAGTGCAGGCACTTCCTGGATGCCTGCAGGGTATTGGATATTTACCATATCTGAAGGAGTACGTCAAGGCTGTATATTGTCACCCTGCTTATTTAACTTCTATGCAGAGTACATCATGAGAAACCCTGGACTGGAAGAAACACAAGCTGGAATCCAGATTGCCGGGAGAAATATCAATAATCTCAGATATGCAGATGACACCACCCTTATGGCAGAAAGTGAAGAGGAACTAAAAAGCCTCTTGATGAAAGTGAAAGAGGAGAGTGAAAAAGTTGGCTTAAAGCTCAACATTCAGAAAATGAAGATCATGGCATCTGGTCCCATCACTTCATGGGAAATAGATGGGGAAACAGTAGAAACAGTGTCAGACTTTATTTTGGGGGGCTCCAAAATCCCTGCAGATGGTGACTGCAGCCATGAAATTAAAAGATGCTTACTCCTTGGAAGAGAAGTTATGACCAACCTAGATAGCACATTCAAAAGCAGAGACATTACTTTACCAACTAAGTTCCGTTTAGTCAAGGCTATGGTTTTTCCAGCGGTCATGTATGGATGTGAGAGTTGTCTGTGAAGAAGGCTGAGCACCGAAGAATTGATGCTTTTGAACTGAGGTGTTGGAGAAGACTCTTGAGAGTCCCTTGGACTGCAAGGAGATCCAACCAGTCCATTCTGAAGGAGATCAGCCCTGGGATTTCTTTGGAAGGAATGATGCTGAAGCTGAAGCTCCAGTACTTTGGACACCTCATGTGAAGAGTTGACTCATTGGAAAAGACTGTGATGCTGGGAGAGATTGGGGGCAGGAGGAGAAAGGGATGACCCAGGATGAGATGGCTGGATGGCATCACAGACTCGATGGACGTGAATCTGAGTGAACTCCGGGAGTTGGTGATGGACAGGGAGGCCTGGCATGCTGCGATTCATGGGGTCGCAAAGAGTCGGACACGACTGAGCCACTGAACTGAACTGAACTGAGCACTCCAGCTGAATCTTTAATTTGAAATCCTGTGTGCTAGTTCCACTTTATTCTGCTTAGTATTTGTGTGGTCTATCTTTTATATTCTTTCATTTTCAGTTTTTCTGCATGTTTATCCCCTGGAGATATCTCTTGTGAAAAACATGTTGGTGGATATTTTTGCATTCAGTCTGTCAGTGTAGGTAGCAGAATTGGCCAGCTTTCCAGACAATTCTGTGGCTGGCATATGTGAGTAGTAGGGGCTCACTGCCTTTCCAGGAGCAGTCACGGGGCTTTCAGAGGTTGCTTGTGGCAGCCTTAGCTTCATCTTTCTCTTTTATCTTCATAGATCTCAGCTTGTCCAGCTAATCAGCCCATGGCCTCAGCCTCTTTCTTGCCTTTTCCCAAGCATCAGGGGATGATCTGATGGTTCATCCACAGGCAGACACCAAACAAATGTTCACTTTCTCACAGGAAAACTGCATCCCAGTGGACAAGAGGACTCCTGTTTGATTTAAAGCTAGAGGAGAAAACACTTAAATATTGACTGTTTTGTAAAGGTCTCATAGAGGCCAGAAGAGAGATATTATCCCAAATATCTGACTAGGCAAGAAATGCTAATCCTTGATATGTTTCCCTATGAAGGGATAGATAGAGTTTTGATGTACACCAACCACAAAGATATAACATGATTAAAATGTTAAAGTGAAGGAATGAAATTGTGATATTTTATTCTTTATGTTGGAAAAACAAGAGTAATATATCAATTAGGAAGCTTGTTCAGTTCAGTCGCTCCGTCGTGTCCGACTCTTTGCGACCCCATGAATCGCAGCACGCCAGGCCTCCCTGTCCATCACCAACTCCCAGAGTTCACTCAGACTCGCGTCCATCGAGTCAGTGATGCCATCCAGCCATCTCATCCTCAGTCGTCCCCTTCTTCTCCTGCCCCCAATCCCTCCCAGCATCACAGTCTTTTCCAATGAGTCAACTCTTCACATGGGTGGCCGAAGTACTGGAGTCTCAGCTTTAGTATCATTCCCTCTAAAGAAATCCCAGGGCTGATCTCCTTCAGAATGGACTGGTTGGATCTCCTTGCAGTCCAAGGGACTCTCAAGAGTCTTCTCCAACACCATAGTTCAAAAGCATCAATTCTTCGACACTCAGCCTTCTTCACAGTCCAACTCTCACATCCATACATAACCACTGGAAAAACCATAGCCTTGACTAGATGGACCTTAGTTGGCAAAGTAATGTCTCTGCTTTTGAATATGCTATCTAGGTTGCTCATAACTTTTCTTCGAAGGAGTAAGTCTGTTTTAATTTCATGGCTGCAGTCACCATCTGCAGGGATTTTGGAGCCCAAAAAAGTAAAATCTGACACCGTTTCCACTGTTTCCCCATCTATTTCCCATGGAGTGATGGGACTGGATGCCATGATCTTCATTTTCTGAATGTTGAGCCTTAAGCCAACTTTTTCACTCTCCTCTTTCACTTTCATCAAGAGGCTTTTGAGTTCCTCTTCACTTTCTGCCATAAGGGTGGTGTCATCTGCATATCTGAGGTGATTGATATTTCTCCTGGCAATCTTGATTCCAGTTTGTGTTTCTTCCAGTCCAGCGTTTCTCATGATGTACTCTGCATAGAAGTTAAATAAGCAGGGTGACAATATACAGCCTTGACGTACTCCTTTTCCTATTTGGAACCAGTCTGTTGTTCCATGTCCAGTTCTAACTGTTGCTTCCTGACCTGCATACAGATTTCTCAAGAGGCAGGTCAGGTGGTCTAGTATTCCCATCTCTCTCAGAATTTTCCACAGTTTATTGTGATCACACAGTCAAAGGCTTTGGCATAGTCAATAAAGCAGAAATAGGTGTTTTTCTGGAACTCTCTTGCTTTTTCCATGATCCAGAGGATGTTGGCAATTTGATCTCTGGTTCCTCTGCCTTTTCTAAAACCAGCTTGAACATCAGGAAGTTCACGGTTCACGTATTGCTGAAGCCTAGCTTGGAGAATTTTGAGCATTACTTTACTAGCGTGTGAGATGAGTGCAATTGTGCGGTAGTTTGAGCATCCTTTGGCATTGCCTTTCTTTGGAAGTGGAATGAAAACTGACCTTGTCCAGTCCTGTGGCCACTGCTGAGTTTTCCAAATTTGCTGGCATATTGAGTGCATCATCTTTCAGGATAGATTCCCCAACTAACAGTGACTTAAGTGCTATGACAGTTATTTCACATAGCAAGGAATCTAGAGGTTCCAGTTTTAGGCCAGCAGTTCAAAAAATGTCTTTCCAGCTCCAAATTCTTTTCCATCCTCCTGTTTTTATTATTCTCAGAATTATTATTGTTATTGGGTCTTGTTTCTTGTGCCTCGTGGTCAGAAGATGGCCGCTGTGGCTCTAGTCATCATGGTTACGTTTAAAGGAAAGAAATCATAAGTAAGGTGGCCAGAAAAGCCAAACAAACCAAAAATGTGTTGCAGGGTTTATTTCTCTTTTTATTAGAGAAGATACAATATTTTAAGAACCAATTTCCTCCTTAGCAGACTTGCCCTTAGATCTCATTATAGAAAACAGAATTAACTTTTTAAAGCAACAAAATTCTGTTTTTATAAATAACTTTTTATAGGGAATCATTAATGTTCACAGTTAGGATGTACATGGCACCTGAGATTCCCCTGCCTCAAGAAACTTGCCTCTGAGCAGAGCATGTGGGCAGACCCTGCGTAGGACATGGGTACAAATTACAGGACCAACAGCTGAGTCAGAATCCGCTGCTAGGCTTAGGAGGGCACTCAGGGATCTATAATATAAAAACTTCACCAGCTTTTAAGGACAATTTGAAATTCAGTAAAGTCAGTTACTTTTCCTTTTCAAAGTTCATTCTTTCCTTGTAAATCATCCCAAGGCATTATCAGTTTACTTTGAAGCAACTACAGAATTCTGACATAATCTTGATATTACTTCTCAAACATTTGTTGTTGTTGAGCTGCTCAATCATGTACAACTCTTTGAGACCCCATGGACTGCAGCACGCCAGGCCTCCCTGCCCCTCACCAACACTCAGAGTTTACTCAAACTCATGTCCATTGAGTTGGTGATGCCATCCAACTATCTCATCCTCTGTTGGCCCTTTTCCTCCTGTCTTCAATTTTTCCCAGCATCATGGTCTTTTCAAATGAGTTAGCCTTTTGCATCAGGTGGCCAAAGTATTGGAGCTTCAGTTTCAGCATCAGTCCTTCCAGTGAGTTCCTTTAGGATTGACTGGTTTGATCTCCTTGGAGTCCAAGGGATTCTCAAGAGCCTTCTCCAACAACATGATTTGAAAGCATCAGTTCTTTCTCAGCCTTCTTTATGGTCCAGCTCTCACATCCATACATGAAAACTTAGAACAAGGATGTTGTTCAAAGTCTGAGTGAGATCACTGTTTGCTTGATTACCTGGATGCTGCCTTGCAATCTTTCTCAACATGGTGATTTAGGCAGCAATTTCCAAGAGATAAGAGTTGGTACTCAGGATAAAATGACACCCGACTTTTTGTCCTAATGGTAGTTTTGTAGCTTTAAACAGGGATAACTGAGATAAACAATGCACACTTATTGAAGGCAAACCCATCTCTTACCAAGTTCCAGGTACTTTATTAAGGCCCAGATATAGTGTGTAAATTAATCATAGAAGAAGGGAACAAAAATAAAAATTTACATCTTCAGCTCCACACCACTGCCACATTCAGTAAGCAGGAAATAACGAGTCCTAGGTGTGAAGTTTGATTTGCTAGTCTCTTGATTCAGCTTAGGAAGGTAATGCTGGGCTGCCATTTTCCAGTGAAGCCCTTTTATAAAGAACCTGGAGACAAACAAGGCATCCTGGAGCATTCAAGTGTCTCCTCTGTCCCTTTTAAAACAGAGCAAACCAACCACAATGTGACACCCCAGGAGTTCAGCCTGCAGAAGAACACAGGGCGTCCAGAAGCCTCCCCAAATGACAAACCCAGGTTCTCGGGGGATCCTGGTATCTAACGGTGTCTAACGGCAAAGCGGCTGGCATGCCAGTTTCCCATCAGTGGTTGAGGTGATGGCAGAGGTGTGGGCACAGTGTGCTCTGAAGAAGCTGGTCTGCTTTTTCCACTCTGTGAGAGCTCCTGCCATCGCAGTGCAGTTTGACAGTCCCAGGAAAACGATCACAGACCTGACCCCTCGGCAGCGGCTCTGTAACCGTGGGGCTCACGCAGGCAGATTGGCATCTGCAGGCACATCTTTAGCGAGTTGGCAGCCTCTGTGCCCTTCGCAGGTTGCAATCAAACCTGCCTTCTACAGAGGCCTCTTTCTGGTTGATTAACTTTAATGTAATTTTAATTAAAAACCACAGTGTCAAAGGGTTTAGCTACTCGAGAAATGAGCACAGACTGTGGCCCAGTGGCAGCAGTCACTTGGAAAATGGAAATGTGTCTTGACAACGTTGTGCGGGGGCCAGATAAACAGGGTCGCTGCAGTGCTTTGCAGGCAAGGCAGCATCAAAACTAGAGGCCGTGTGGACATGAAGGGCTCTAACTATGAATTTCAGGGGCCATCGACAGATTTCAGAGCACGTCCAGTCCTAGCACAACACGCACTGCACCATGGCTGGCCGAGTCCATTCTGTTCTCCTCTAAAGCCAACACATGAATCTGTGTTGAATATGAACCAAATTTCAGACGAGAAAAAACAGCCAAGCATCGCTATAGTCCTCAAGTGTAGAGCCTCTCTATCTCTTTTTTATTATATATCTTTTCTAGGAGATCGGGGCTTTTAAATATTAAACTTTCCTTTCAAGGAAATGGTTCCTTTGGATTATGATTCCCTGCCTTCTTTACAAACAGTGCCAAGGAACGAAATCAGAATGATGTCTTCCACAAAGGCCTCCCGCACTGCTTGAATTGGACAAATGGGAGGGGATAACCTTGCAAATATGTTTGCTACCACATTTAGGAAATAGACTTTATCCACTGGATCTTCTTATGCATTAAAATATAGACCCTGTGCCCTTTCTAGTTAGCCTGAAGACCTTATCTTTTTCTATTCCTATTTTTCTGGCAATGCTTCTAATGGCGAAAGGCGTGCTGCGTGGCAGCAGCATTTTATCCGTGCCAGCACGGTGAGCCCCTGTACTCCACGCTGCAATGCCCTTTATTCTTCTTCAATGCAGCTACATTTTCAGGACACAACTCTCAGGAGAACACCTAGTGACGTCAATTCTTCGGAGGAGAATTTCCTCCACCAGGTTCAGGAGATGCTGGGGCTGCTTTGCTGACAGATGGGGCTGGTACAGGTGGGCCCCGAGCCATCCGAACAGAAGGGGCCCCGGCTCCTGACAGAGAGGATAGACAGAGCGGTGGGGGAGAGTTTAGGGCAGTGGACAGGGAGGGGCGAGAGGAGGCCTGGAGGATTTCTACCCCACGTCCAGCAGAGAGGAAGAAAAGCAAAAACAAGCAGATGGGTGGACAGAGAGAGGTGATTTGAATTGTATAACTTGCTTAAAAGACTAATAAAAAAAAACCATCTCAGGGGATAGAACTTCACTGCAGGCAATCTTGGAAAATTAGAAATTTATCTGAGATTGCCAAAGCAGAGACAAACGCTCGGAAAATCAACATGAAACAAAGGTAGCACAATGAACTGTGTGTCAGCTTGTGGGGGTGAGTCCTTCTCAGGCCCCAGGCGGTTATTCCGTGGCTCTTTGGAGGGTAAAGAGACACTGTTGCCTCTCATCTGGGTTGCTTTCTCTGTTAAAGGACAAAACAAAATTTTGGTTGTCAGTTCAGCACACAATGTAATTGGTCACAATGGACTTAGGAAAATGCTATACCTTTACAAAGTCCCAATGATGACAATCAACAAAACCAGACAAACAGCTATCTGAGTAGGATCTGAATGAGTTAAACCAGAGCATTCCAAAGATATCTTCCCTGGAATATTATTTTTTCTGTATATTTATAGACATTTTGGAGAAATGGTCCTATGATGAATGAACGTGGGAAGGCCTGGGTTACACGCCAAATAGATTTTTTATTTTAATTGCAGGGCTTCTCAGGACCATTGTGTGCTCACTAATGTATGAAGCTTTTTTTTAGTTTTTTTTTTTTTTTTTCAGGGAGTCTCTCTTTTTTTAATGTATTTCTTGGGGCTACTTTGCAAAGTACATACATCAGGAAACAGTGTGAGACTCTTAGATCAGGCAGCAAAGTCTGGGGCTTTGTCCCTGGCAAGGAGGTTTTCTGTGTGGGTGCGTCTACAGTGGACATGGGTCTGCATCTAGGCTGCGGCTTGTAGCAGCACTGGCTGACACTGACCAATCAGTTTATATCTAATAATCAAAATCAAAATACTAAAAAAATTTCTTTACAGGTGACTACAGGAATGGTATTTTTTTAAATCTCCTTTGCAGGAGATAATAATATTTTGAATTAAAGAGTCTGTATCTGGGGACTTTCCTGGTGGTCCAGCGATCCTTGCAATGCAGTGGACGTGGCTTTGATCCCTGGTCAGGGAACTAAGATCCCGCATGCTGAGGGGCAACTAAGCCTGAGCAATGCAACTACTGAACCCAAGCGCCGCAACGAAAATACCTCGTGATGCACCTGAGGCCTGATGCAACCAAATAAATAAATACATAAATATTAAAAAAGAGAAAACGTCTATATTTGGTTAGAAGTGATAATAAAAACTCATTTCTAAAAGTTTTGGCTGAAACACTGACCAGAATGGATTCTGGCCACATACACAGTTGGACCTGAGTGTGCCCACAGAATGCCAAAGCCTCTGTTCTTTTGGTGCTCATTTATAATTTACAATGTCCTCATTTACGATTAATAGCAACCAGCCCTTAAGCACGATGAAAGCAGAACCATGGACGCCTTTGCTTACTCTTGTGTCTCCAACTCTGATGCCATCTCAACTCGAAAATATGATCAGAACCAATGAATTATCCCTCTGGATAATGTTGGATGGTCGTTAGGAAAGATCAGAAAGCACAGGAAACTTTGGTTTCCAACCAAACCATGTTGGAAATAAAACAAACAGCTAAAATGAAGTTTTCTTTCTCTTTGTTTCTCTTTTTCTTTCAACCTATTGAGCATAAGTTCAATGGAAGTCACTCGGCTATGTACCCTGGGAGATGAAAAGGTGAAGGCCACAGGAGAGGGGCTCTTTAGGGAGCAGATGATTTGGTGAGGTGCAACTTTAACATGGGAAGGATTAACCACATTTGCGGGGGAGGCTGGAGGGGCCTGGGATTGGGGAGTGTGGGATGAATATGGGACTAGCGATGCTCAAGCTTCCAAATGGGGAAAACGCACTGCATTTAGCCTCCATTCATCTAATAATCAATGTTAGGGTTACCTCGGTTGTGAGAACAACCAGGGCTCTTGGCCTCTTTAATCAATAGAAATTGATCAGAGGCCAGACAAGGAATTCAGGCAAAGGTTTACTGGGGGCCCTGCTGTGGCAGGGGGAGCGAGAACAGACAATAGGTTCCCTGGCTCAGCCACTCACTGAGAGGCTGTGAGCTGGATCCTTATGGGGTGAGGTTAGGGGTTCGTCCAGGGTCGGGCTAGAGGGGGCCTTAGGTGGTCTGCCCACCCCTTAGATCACGCTGAGTGCGCGTGGCATGTGCAGTACTCTGCTTTTGCTTCAGAAATGGCAGGAGGAGGTTTTATTTTATTTTTTTGAGGGGATGGTCATTTTGTATCTTGTGGTCATAATCTGCCCCAACTACACATGCACGCAGTTATTTTTAGTCCCTTCTTGTTTCTTTGTATTTTGTTGCTTGGAGGAGGCCTTTGTCCAGATGCAAGCACTGCAGCCAAGGTCCCGGGTCCCAGCCTGTCTCAGCTGGGGAGGGAAGGACAAGCCAGAGGTCAGAAGGGAAAGCACCTTTGATGAGGCAACACCTCTCCTGCCCTTGAGCAGGTGGAGTCCAGGTCTTAGGAGATGGCCCAGTGGGTGTGAAACATCTTAGCATTTCTCCTCCCAGAAGACAGCAATAATCCTCATATTTGCATAACAGATTTTTTACTACTTTAAAATCCATTATTACACTTAATCCTGAGGACAGCTCTGAGTGGAAAGTATTTTTGTTCTAATTTTACAGATAAAAGGAAACAGGCTCCGAGCAGTGGAAGTCTTAAAGGTTGACAGGAGTAGCATTTAAACCCCGTTGTCCTGTGTCTGAGTCCTTCATCCTGAGGACTGCACTGCCATCAGCACAACCACCTCCAAGGCAGGCAGTTTTATATTTGCCTGAGGCCCCACTGAATGCAAACCTAGAGGAATCTTGCTTCTCTTGAGCCTGGGGCCATGTTGGTGGTGTTGCACCTGGCCGGAGCGCCCAGCAGGGCTGAAACTGGGTTCCTCCACACCCTGTGCTTTGTGCATTATTCGCCTGTCTATCCACTGAGGACAAATCTCCTGGAGAGGCAGTGTATGTGACTCACCTGTGAATCTTAAAACCTTTTGAGACCTGGACGAAAGTAAAAGTCATACTCTAACTTTCAAATACTTATAGCTTAAAGCATTGTTTAAGACTAGAAAGATAGTACCATGCAAACATAGTTTGATCTCTATCTTTGAGAAAAATTGCAGTTTCGTAATTCCAGGATAAACTGATCCCCAGTCACCGTTCTAATATAAGCTTCATAAAGCTAGAGCAAGATTTGTCTTTTCTATTCCTTGCCTCGAGCATCTTTCTAGCCTTGGAACACAGTGCTGTTGTTGTTTCACTGCTAAATAGCCTGCCAGGCTCCTCTGTCCATAGGATTTCTCAGGCAGGAATACTGCAGTGGGTTGCCATTCTCTTCTCCAGGGGATCTTCCCAACCTAGGGATCGAACCTGCAACTCTTAATGTCTCCTGCGTTGGTAGGCAAGTTCTCTACCACTGAGTCAGCTGGGAAGCCCTGGAACACAGTAATGATACTCAAAAATTGTTCACTACATGATTGACATTGTATTTTTTCCTTTCAGGGGGAGATAAGATTTTGATAAGTGCTGGAGGTAGAATATGGTAGTGACTGCTAATGGTAAAGCTCTGTTTTCTCTTGTAAATTAGACTGCCAACCTGATATGTACAAATGTTGAACAAAATCCATCCTGGAACTACCTTGGTAGCCAATGAATCTGGGAAGCAGAAATGAGACATTAGATTATAATTGATATTCATTATCAGCTAGTAAAGCAGATTTGGGAAGAAAATAGTTATTGCTGTAAAGCTTGGGATTCCACATTCTGATATCTATTACATATTCCTTTAACCTTCTATGTCCTGAGGAAGTTTAGATAAGGAGCACTAAGATGAGATAAGAGAGCCTTCTTCAGTGATCAATGCAAAGAAATAGAGGAAAACAGCAGAATGGGAAAGACTAGAGATCTCTTCAAGAAAATTAGAGATACCAAGGGAACATTTCATGCAAAGATGGGCTTGATAAAGGACAGATATGGTATGGACCTAACAGAAGCAGAAGATATTAAGAAGAGGTGGCAAGAATACACAGAAGAACTGTACAAAAAAGATCTTCACAACCCAGATAATCACAATGGTGTGATCACTCATCTAGAGCCAGACATCTTGAAATGTGAAGTCAAATGGGCCTTAGAAAGCATCACTACAAACAAAGCTAGTGGAGGTGATGGAATTCCAGTGGAGCTGTTTCAAATCCTGAAAGATGATGCTGTGAAAGTGCTGCACTCAATATGCCAGCAAATTTGGAAAACTCAGCAGTGGCCACAGGACTGGACAAGGTCAGTTTTCATTCCAATCCCAAAGAAAGGCAGTGCCAAAGAACGCTCAGACTACCGCACAATTGCACTCATCTCACACGCTAGTAAAGTAATGTTCAAAATTCTCCAAGCCTGGCTTCAGCAATACGTGAACCATGAACTTCCTGATGTTCAAGCTGGTTTTAGAAAAGGAAGAGGAACCAGAGATCAAATTGCCAACATTCTCTGGATCATGGAAAAAGCAAGAGAGTTCCAGAAAAACATCTATTTCTGCTTTATTGACTATGCCAAAGCCTTTGACTGTGTGGATCACAATAAAGTGTGGAAAATTCTTCAAGAGATGGGAATACCAGACCACCTGACCTGCCTCTTGAGAAATCTGTATGTAGGTCAGGAAGCAACAGTTAGAACTGGACATGGAACAACAGACTGGATCCAAATAGGAAAAGAGTGCGTCAAGGCTGTATATTGTCACCCTGCTTACTTAACTTCTATGCAGAGTACATCATGAGAAATGCTGGACTGGAAGAAACACAAGCTGGAATCAAGATTGCCGGGAGAAATATCAATAACCTCAGATATACAGATGACACCACCCTTATGGCAGAAAGTGAAGAGGAACTAAAAAGCCTCTTGATGAAAGTGAAAGAGGAGAGTGGAAAAGTTGGCCTAAAGCTCAACATTCAGAAAATGAAGATCATGTCATCTGGTCCCATCACTTCATGGGAAATAGATGGGGAAACAGTGGAAACAGTGTCAGACTTTGTTTTTTTGGGCTCCAAAATCACTGCAGATGGTGATTGCAGCCATGAAATTTAAAGATGCTTACTCCTTGGAAGAAAAGTTATGACCAACCTAGATGGTATATTCAAAACAGAGACATTACTTTGCCGACTAAGGTTCATCTAGTCAAGGCTATGGTTTTTCCTGTGGTCATGTATGGATGTGAGAGTTGGACTGTGAAGAAGGCTGAGCACCAAAGAATTGATGCTTTTGAACTGTGGTGTTGGAGAAGACTCTTAAGAGTCTCTTGGACTGCAAGGAGATCTAACCAGTCCATTCTGAAGGAGATCAGCCCTGGGGTATCTTTGGAAGGAATGATGCTAAAGCTGAAACTCCAGTACTCTGGTCACCTCATGTGAAGAGTTGACTCACTGGAAAAGACTCTGATGCTAGGAGGGATTGGGGGCAGGAGGAGAATGGGACAACAGAGGATGAGGTGGCTGGATGGCATCACTGACTCGATGGATGTGAGTCTGAGTGAACTCCGGGAGTTGGTGATGGACAGGGAGGCCTGGGGTGCTGCAATTCTTGGGGTCGCAAATAGTCGGACAAGACTGAGCGACTGAACTGAACTGAACTGAAGGATAAACTACTGCTGCTTGAGCCAAGGATGCTATGCTGAATACTTTCAGTTTCCATGATTTTATTTAATTGTTATGACTCATCAGGGAAGATGCCCTGGAGGAGGAATTGGCAACTCACTCCAGTATTGTTGCCTGGAGAATCCCATGGACAGAGGATCCTGGCCTGCTATAGTCATAGGGTCACAAAGAGTCAGACACAACTTAGGACTGAGCACAAGTATAACTCACCAGAATGGGCATTATTAGTTCCAACCTAGAAATGGGGAAGTTAAGGCTCAGAGAGACAACTAACTAAAACAAGTCATAAGTACAACCTAGTCAGTGGGAAAATACACTCAGCAATTCCCTTGCTGACAGAGTTCGCTTTCTTTTCTCTCTGCAGTTCTGTGCCGTGTGTGAATCATGATCCTAACATGCCATATGTTCCACCCTATTTTAGTCATTTGTGTACATGCTTATGTTCCCTGATAGACCATTACTGTTTCCTGAGGGGTCAAGTCAGGCTCAGCATGGTGCATTCCTGAGGTTCTATCACGATTCCTCTTCATGGAATAAATCAGTGACTCTCAGACTTAAGCAATCATTAGAGTCAGTGGCAGGGTATATTAAAATGAATCAGTAATGGAGATTTTGGCTTCATTAGGTCTGGGATGAAGCCCATGATTCTGAATTTCCAACTATTTCCAGGTACTGCTTCTGCTGTGGTCTAGGGATGGCACTTTGGTTGAAAGCACTTGATAAATATTTATTTGTTTAAATGTATGCTGACTGGGGAAAATGTAAGCCTCAAACATTTACCAGTTCCTTCTAGGTGTTAACAATCTCTTTGGTTATGATAGCTCATCAACCATAGTTAGTGAAAATGGCATTTATAAAATTAAAAGACTTCAAAGTAAAAATATTAGTTGCTCAGTTGTGTCTGACTCTTTGCGACCATGTGAACTGTAGCCTGCTAGGCTCCTCTATCCATGGAATTCTCCAGGTAAGAATACTGGAGTGGGTTGACATTCCCTTCTCCACTGGATCTTCCTGACCCAGGGATTGAACCCCACGTCTCCTGCATTGCAGGCAGATTCTTTACTGTCTGAGCCAAACCATTACATTGCCTTTTGCCTCTTCCCATTCTCAAGGCCCTCAAGGAGATGCATCCCAGAGTCTTTATTTTGCTGCCTGGGACCTTGGAGGTGTCATGAAAGGGTGAGGATAAGAAAGCTGTGTCTACTTACATCAGATGACAGTGATTAGAGCGGTGGGTGGGGGAAGCACAGAGATGGAGAGAGCCAAGGAGGCTGCTTGGAAGGAAAGTTATGACCAACCTATTTAGCTATTAAAAAGCAGAGACATTGCTTTGCCAACAAAGGTCCGTCTAGTCAAGGCTATGGTTTTTTCAGTGGTCATGTATGGATGTGAGAGTTGGACTGTGAAGAAAGCTGAGTGCCGAAGAATTGATGCTTTTGAACTGTGGTGTTGGAGAAGACTCTTGAGAGTCCCTTGGACTGCAAGGAGATCCAACCAGTCCATTCTGAAGGAGATCAGTGCTGGGTGTTCTTTGAAAGGAATGATGCTAAAGCTGAAACTCCAGTACTTTGGCCACCTCATGTGAAGAGTCGACTCATTGGAAAAGACTCTGATGCTGGGAGGGATTGGGGGCAGGAGGAGAAGGGGATGACAGAGGATGAGATGGCTGGATGGCATCACCGACTCGATGGACGTGAGTTTGAGTGAACTCCGGGAGTTGGTGATGGACAGGGAGGCCTGGTGTGCTGCTATTCATGGGGTCGCAAAGAGTCAGATATGACTGAATTACCGAACTGAACTGAACTGAACTGAAGGAGGCTGCAGGGAGACAGTAAGAGGGGGAAGAGGAAAGGTTACCACCACAACTGGCAATGGGATGGAAGATTGTCAAGAACAGGAAAGATTTTCAAGAGGTTTTTAAGAAAAATGTGTCGTGTTATATGAGATACAGCTGCTTCCTCTTTCTTTCCACCAAACTGTAGGTAAAAATGCCCACTGTCATTCCACCTCTGGAACTGCAGTGTGGGGACCTCTGCGGGCTCCCTCCTCAGAGAAACAAATGTGGCAAATATATTTTAAAGAGAAGCAACAATTTACCGCTGAAATTGTACTGAGGTCACTCAGCAAAGGAGGCAACATGTACTCAAGAAAACCCACTAAGTCAGGAAAGCACATGTCCGTGGCACTTGAGCAAAGGGTGGTGAGGAGACTGGTTTTGATAATGAGCGTGACAGAGCCTGGCCTTCGGCTTCTGCCCTCAATCTGGTCATTTTCATGCATAACTCTTCCCAGTGGCAGAATGATTTTCTTTTTTTTAATTAGACTTGGAAAAGAACAATAAATGGAAGCCTAGTGGTCTCAGTAGTGATGTATTTGTATTCTGTTTTAGATGTGAAAGGGGAAAATAAATGAGTATTCCCTCTCATATCTGAGATGTAGATAGATTGATAGATAGGTATAAATAGATAGATGATATATCTATAGCTGTAGAGATATATTTGATATACATACAGGGCTTCCCTAGTGGCTCAGACAGTAAAGAATCTGCCTGCAATGCAAGAGACCCAGGTTGAAGCAGATCCCCTAGAAAAGGGAATGGCTACCCACTCCAGTATTCTTGCCATGGACAGAGGAGCCATATATAGAGAGATGACAGATGATAGGAAAGAGATGGAGATATAGCTATAGATGGAGATATAGCTAAATATATACATAGGGAAAGAGATGCTATATATTAATATGTAGATAGGGGCTTCCTTGGTGACTCAGCAGTAAAGAATCTGCCTGCAATGCAGGAGTCACAGGAGACACAGTTTCGATCCCTGGGTCAGGAAGATCCCCTGGAGGAGGGCAGGGTAACCCACTCAAGTATTCTTGCCTGGAGAATCCCATGGACAGAGGAGCCTGGTGGGCTACAGTCCATAGTGTCAGAAAGAGTTGTACACGACTGATGTGACTTAGCATACATGCACAATGGATCGATCAATGGATAGATACTCTATATGAGTCATAACAGAAGAAATCTGAGCCCAAGCAAGAGTGACCAGATGTCCCACAATCCAGACGGGCAAAAGGAGTGATGAAGTTAAGCATCCCACCTGGCCTGATTCCAGGTCTGGTCCTCACTGTGCTAAGACAGGGCAGACCCCTGGGTGCAAGTGCCTCTGCCTTGATTGGAATCTGCTGAACCTAAGGACATCACAGCGGTGGTGGCAGCCAGCAGCTCCAACCATTCCATAGCTAGAGCCCCTGGGGCCCAAGCCTGGAGGGGAATCCCTCTATGGAATACCAGGAGGCGTCTTACTGCTGTATGCTAAGTTGCTTCAGTTGTGTCTGAATATTTGCGACCCTATGGGCTGTAGCCCACCAGGCTCCTCTGTCCATGGGATTCTCCAGCAAGAATACTGGAGTGGGTTGCCATTTTCTTTTCTAGGCGTTCTTCCCGACCCAGGGATCAAACTCATATCTCTTACATCTCCTGCATAGCAGGCAGGTTCTTTACCACTACTGCCAACTGGGAAGCCCCTCTTATTACTAGATAAGAATTCAAAGGTCAATCTTGACCCCTCATCCTCACCTTGAGTCTTTCGACTAGGCCTTGTTTAATATTGTTTTACCTTGGTGAGGTTTTACTTGTCGAGGAATACTCTGCAATAGTCCTGTAGGCAGAAGTGGTGCAGACAAATGTCACTTAACAAGGATTTACTGAGCATCAGTGACCAAAACAAAGATAGTGTCCTCTAATCCTTCACATCACCAGATCTCTTGATCATTCCTTCCTGCTCGTCCCTCCTTTGCCTTTTCTTTTAATCAAACTATAGTTGATTTACAATGTTATATTAGTTCCAGGTGTATAGCATAGTGATTCAGTATTTTTGAGGATTTTATTCTAAGTTATTACAAGAGAATGGCTATAATTCCTTGTGCTAAAAAGCAAATCCTGGCTGCTTATCTATTTTGTGTACAGTGGTTTGTATCTGTTAATCCCTAATTTGTCTCTCCCTGCTTCTTCTTCCCTTTGGTAATCCTAAGTTTGTTTTCTCTATGTCCATGAGTCTGTTTCTGTTTTGCTTATAGGTTGACTTGTATTACTTTTAGATTTTACATATAAGTGACATCATATGGTACTTGACTTTCTCTGACTTATTTCACTAAACAACATTCTCTAGGTCTGTCTGTGTTGCTGCATATGGCAGTATTTCCTTCTTTTTTATGGCTGAGTAATATTTCATTGTGATCGCACACCACATCTTCTTTATCCGTTCATCCGTTGATGGACACTTAGGTTCCTTCCATGTCTTGGCTCTTGTAAATAGGGCTGCGGTGAACCTTCATTGCCTCCTCACCTTTGACACTTTAGCGGACTCTTCATGGCAAGCTTTCTCATTCCGCTTCACCATTGTTTAGCAATTACAAGAAATTGAATCTGTCCCCAGTAGTGTATGACTAGCGTAAGTTAGAACTACGGCTGGAACCCAGGTCTGTATGAAATCAAAGATCAAGAGGCAAGCACATCTTGGTGATTTTATTCATGGGGAGGCAGCCCAGATGGCCCAGTGCACAATACATGCTTCTAAATCAGAGAACATTTCCCCCAAGGACATTGTTAGGACACTGTCCAGCTAGAAGATATTCAGAGAAAATTCACTCCTTTACCTGCCCTAGGGAAATGGGAAAATTCAATGCCTGAACAATTTACCCTAGAGAATAATCCATGCTGGAAATTTTGCTTAAAGTATTCTTTTAAAAGGCCCTTCTGTCTTTATTATGACTATACGGCTGCTGAGTCTGCCTGAGCATATGAGATTGCAAAGAGTATTTCTTTTGATTCAGACCTTGCATTCTTTATAAAATGAAAAGATTCTTGGCACATAGTTGGCAATTACTATCTAGGGTTTCTGCATAACATAGGTTTTTTTCACTAAGCTTTTAACTCAATAGACATCAGGCTCCAGTGAAAATACATGTGGACTAACACGAGCAGAAATAAACATGATTCTAATCAATTTAGTTGTTGACAAAAGCATGTGGTTTCATTGCTTGGGGCCAACGTCTTACGAGTGGACTCTGATTTCTTGCAGGCACACCCCTTATTTATGTGTGCAAATAGGGTAATTAAGTGTCCAATTACCAGAGTTGCATTGGCAAATGGGCGCTTTGTGTGAGTAAAATTCTCCATGGTTTGGGACCAGCTGAAGCTTAGGTCTTTTATTTTTGAATCCATCCCCCACAGTCACACAGGCATGATAAAGTTCCCATCTTGTCTCCATCTGAAGCCATGATTCAGGACTTCCCTATAGTGTGGTGATTCAGTGAAGCCAACAGCCAACGTTGGGAGCTGGAGATTTTTCTTTCATACTCTCTATGCTGAAAAATAACAAAGCATTTCAAGTGCTTTCAAATTGTCCTTTTTTCCTGCCAGCTCTGTAGAATGGATGACCAAAGGTGAAATACCTGTAAACATTCTTCACGAAAATTTAAGCACAGGTAACTGCAAGATTGAAAGACCGCTGATAAAAAACACTTTCTTCTTTTCTTCCTTAACCTTTGGTGAAATCTAATAAGTCCTAGGACTTTTTTTCGAACTTCAGGTAAGACATTTTCAGGATGCTTTCAGTCACTAAGCTGGTCTCTTCATGGTGATTAAGGCATTCTTTCTTAATCTTTCTCCAGCCCAGAGAGAGTCCATATACTCCATCCTGTCTCAATGAATGCAGTGGAACATCCTGGATGTTAAACTCCCTGAGGAGCCTGAACAGTAAACAGTGGTTGCTGGATAGGGGAGGAAACCAGGATTCAAGCACCCTGAGCCCATGCTGAGTGCAGCCGTGTTCCCACGAGCCAGCTCCTGCTTTCGACCCAAAGGCGGTGGGAAACCCAGAACCGTGCACTGGGGCCTTCAGAAAGAGCTCCAGGAAAAGTTCTTTAATTTTGGTCTGAAGAAGGAGAAAGAGGGCCCTGGGGTCTGAAAGGCAGGAAAGCCCTGCCCCTGCTTTTATTCGTTTTTTACGTTCCTTCTGCCCCAGCTCCCAGGAAGTCCTGTGGCGGTGGCAGTGGCTGGGGCGGCTCGTCAGGGACCCCAAGCTCCACAGAAGAGACCTTCTCTTACCTGACAAGGTGAGATCAGAATTCACATGCCTCCCCTTCTGTCTTCTTGCTGCTTGACCTTGGAAGCAGAAAGAACTGGCCCTTTACTCTTTGACTCATGGCCTTTAATTTGCAGACAGCCTATATGCTTCTGGAATATTCCTTGGCTACACTGATCTCCAAATGTGTGCCTGTATTTCATGTCCAGAATAAAGCTCCCTCAACTGCAAAAGTCTCCTTTCCAGAGGCAGCTTCGCCTCGCCCTGTTGTAAGATGTTGCTACGATACTCTCAGAGTTGTGTGTGGCTCACAGGCTGCCATCTTCCTCCGTGGCTTCCTCCCCACCTTCCAGTGCTGGGTGTAGTGCTTTTGATAAATGTTTAAATAAATCATCACATTGGTTGCCCTCTAAATGAAATATCCCCAGAAATATGAAAAGGTATGCATTAGGATATCGGTGAAACATTGGAAGTCCTTGAACAGAAATGAATGTATATGAACATTTTATTTATAGGTAAGACTGCCATACAATTTGTCACCCAAACTGGGACACCTTTGAGACTGAAAGGGGGAAGAGGCACAGAAATAAAGGGCGGTATTTCATCTACAACAGGTGAAAACTGGAACATACTAGAACTCTCGTCATAGCCTTTGTGGCAAACGCCGCTACATCTCTTGTTAGACTTTTTCTCCATCCCCAGCTCTGGACACGTGTATATACTTGTTAAAACCTCCCCAGTGGGGACTTCCCTTCTGGTCCAGTGGTTGAGACTTCACCTTGCACTGCAGGGGCTGTGGGTTCGATCCCTGGTCAGGAAGCTAGAATCCCACATGTCTTGAGGCCAAAAAAACAGACCATAAACAGCAGAAGCAATATGGTAACAAATTCAATAAAGACTTTAAAAGCGGTCCACATCAAGAAAAAATATTTTTTTAAAAAACCATAGAAATGTACATTCTAACCTCATAGGTTAGACTAAGCCAGCTAAGGAAGAAAAAGATGTGGAAACTTTGATACTGCTAGTAAAGTAACCATGCAGCTTCTATCTTTCTTTCTATCTTTTTCTCTTACTTTTTTCTAAACATGATTTTTCCCAACCAGAAGAAGACAGCTCCCTGACACCTAGCTCTATTGTGGAGTTTGTAGTCAAGCATCCTGACTTTTAAAATCATTCTCATGGGTGAATGTCTATGTTTTGCTATGTACCATCTATGTAACCTCAGTTTACTCATCTGTAAAGTGAAAATAATTCTGGTAGAATCTCTGAGGGATGCTATGCAGATTTAATGAAATAATTTGCATTGAAGTTCTGAGCAGTGCTTAGCTGATGTCAGTGGTCAATTAGGGTCACCTTTCGTTTGCATGACCATATAATTCGTATAATTTTTTTGCAACTTGACACTGCACATATAATTTTGTTGGGATAGCAGGCGTATCCTGGGGGCACAGGCTCAGAACATGTGCTTGCCTCACCCTGCTTTGTAAATGACCCTCTAGGGAAGCACCCTGGTCACCAGTTTAATACAATGTCATGGAAGGGGAGTTGTTGCATGCTCTACACAAGCCCAGCATCCTAACAGAGGTTGTTTTAAACCTAAGAGATTTTCTTAGAGATATTTCATGTCTTCTAAAACAAAATCTAACTCTCAGGCTGAAATGTGCAAATCCAGTTGGCCCAGTATTGAACTGGGAGATGCTCCTTTCTAGTTCATTCAGTTCAGTTCAGTCGCTTAGTCATGTTTGACTCTTGATGACCCCATGGGCTGCAGCACACCAGGCTTCCCTGTCCATCACCAATTCCCAGAGCATGCTCAAACTCATGCTCAAACCATAGAATCAGTGATGCCATCCAATCATCTCATCCTCTGTCATCCCCTTCTCCTCCTGCCTTCAATCTTTCTCAGCATCAGGGTCTTTTCCAGTGAGTCAGTTCTTTGCATCAGGTGGCCAAAGTATTGGAGCTTCAAGGAGCATCAGTCCTTCCAATGAATATTTAGGACTGATTTCCTTTAGGATTGACTGGTTGGATCTCCTTGCACTCCAAGGGGCTCTCAAGAGTCTTCTCCAACACCACAGTTCAGAAGCATCAATTCCTTGGCGCTCAGCTTTCTTTATAGTCCAACTCTCACATCCATACATGACTACTGAAAAACCATGGTTTTGACTAGATGGACCTTTGTCGGCAAAGTAATGTCTCTGCTTTTGAATATGCTATCTAGGTTGGTCATACCTTTTCTTTCAAGGAGCAAGCATCTTCTAATTACATGGCTATAGTCACCATCTGCCCCCCGAAATAAAGTTTGCCACTGTTTCCGTTGTTTTCCCACGTATTTGCCATGAAGTGTTGGGACCAGATGCCATGATCTAAATTTTCTGAATGCTGAGTTTTAAGCCAACTTTTTCACTCTCCTCTTTCACTTTCATCAAAAAGCTCTTTAGTTCCTCTTCACTTTCTACCATAAGGGTGGTGTCATCTGCATTTCTGAGGTTACTAATATTTCTCCTGGCAATCTGGATTCCAGCTTGTGTTTCATCCAGCCCAGCATTTTGCATGATGTACTCTGCATATAAGTTAAATAAGCAGAGTGACAATATACAGCCTCAATGTACTCCTTTCCCAATTTGGAACCAGTCTGTTGTTCCACGTCCAGTTCTAACTATTGCTTCTTGACCTGCATACCGATTTCTCAGGAGGCAGGTAAGGTGATCTGGTATTCCCATCTCTTTCAGAATTTTCCGCAGTTTGTTGTGATCCACACAGTCAAAGGCTTTGGAGTAGTCAATAAAGCAGAAGTAGATGTTTTTCTGGAACTCTCTTGCAACAGTTGTTGGCAATTTGATCTCTGGTTCGTCTGACTTTTCTAAAACCAGCTTGAACATCTGGAAGTTCACAGTTCACGTACTGTTGAAACCTGGCTTGGAGAATTTTGAGTATTACTTTGCTAGGGTGTGAGATGAGTGCAGTTGTGTGGTAGTGTGAGCATTCTTTGGCATTGCCTTTCTTTGGGATTAGCAAGTATCATTTAAATAGCTATTGCATTGGAGGAAGGATCCTTTTAGGATGGAGGAGGAGGAAGGAGGTGGCAAAGAAGTTAATAACCAGATCTTAAGCCAAACCCCAAAGAAAGCCAACACCACCACCACCACAACCACAGCCAAAAAAAAAATCACACCAGATTGCTGAATTCCTGAACGAAACTAAATTTCTTTTTCAAATCTAGACTATTTCCCCAGAGTATACTCTAATAATCAAATCTCAGCAAGCCTAAACCTATGTGTTCTAAAATTATCAAACCAGATCGGAGTTAGAGAACTATCTGCCTTAGACCAAGCTGATGTTTAAATGTACTTGATTTGCTCCAGAAATGCGTTTTTTTAAGCTAAAAATTTTTTACATTGGAAGATGATTGCTTTACAAAGTTGTGTTACTTTCTGCCATACGATGAAGCGGCCATATACGTTTATCTCCTCCCTCTAGAGCCTCCCTCGCCACCCCATCCCACAGCTAGGCTGCCACAGGGCACCAGGCTGGGCTCCCTGTGAGCAGCTGCCCTAGCGCGCTATCTTACAGGCTGCACGCATGTCGGTGCTGGTCCCTCAGTTCATCCCATTCTCTCCTTCTCCCACTGTGTCCCCAAGACCACCCTCTCTGTCTGTGTCTGTATTCCTGCCCTGCAAGGAGGTTCATCAGCCTCATTTCTCTTAATTCCATGTATATGCATTAATGTATGTACTTGTGTTTCCTCTGACTTACTTCATTCTGTATAACAGGCTCTAGATTCATCCACCTCATTTCAGTTGATTCACATTTATTCCTTTTTATCGTGTACCTGTACCACAACTTCTTTGCCTATTCATCTGTTGATGAACATGCAGGTTTCTTCCATGTCCTGGCTGTTGTAAATAGCGCTGCAATGAACACTGGGGTACATGTTTCTTTTTAAATTATGGTTTTCTCAGGGCATATGCCAATAGTGGAATTGCTGGGTCATATAGTAGTTTTATTCCTGTTTTTCTGAGAAATTTCAAGAAACATATTTTTATGTGAGTACATTCTTATTTGAAAACAGGTGGTGAAGGCAAGTGATTTAGAACTCGTCAAGGGACCTACTGGAGAAGGCAATGGCAGCCCACTCCAGTACTCTTGCCTGGAAAATCCTGTGGATGGAGGAGCCTGGAAGGCTGCAGCCCATGGGGTCGCTAAGAGTTGGACATGACTGAGCGACTTCACTTTCACTTTTCACTTTCACGCACTAGAGAACGAAATGGCAACCCACTCCAGTGTTCTTGCCTGGAGAATCCCAGGGATGGGAGCCTGGTGGGCTGCCGTCTATGGGGTCGCACAGAGTCGGACACGACTGATGTGACTTAGCAGCAGCAGCAGCAAGGGACCTACCACAGCATCCTAGGCTAGGCTGAGTTTCCTCTGGGGCTAATTGCTATAGCTTTTATTCATCTGAGGGAAAGATGCTTGAAATGACCAGGGAAGCTGATGCTCTTTGCCTATTCACTGAGGATTCAGCAATCACAATCCTGAAATGCTCTTACATTACTTCATAGATCAAAAGGCTAACAGCCTTTTTAGTAAAATATTATGGATATTATTTTGGTTATCTGTGTTTCCACTGTCTCCTGACTGGCTTTCGCATTTTCTGAATTCCTCCAGAAAACTAGAGAGGGTCTGGTTCCAGTTCAACTGCTCAAGACATCACATGTTCTTTCTGTAATGAAAAAAAATATCATCTTAGATGTAACAAGTATTAAAAAGTAATTGTGTATAACCTGATTTATTTGAGGAACATCACACTCTGTTTGATTATATATTCTATAACTTACGGGTTAATAGAGCATCTTTCTGCTGCCTCCCCTTAATAACACTGCCTCTAAAACTTCTGGCCAGGACTTCACTTTTCTATCTGAAAATATTTCCTAAGTGTGTATATATCACTTTTGTGCAGTTGTTTTATTCTATTTTTTCCCCCAAACTCATTTATCTTGCCTTTGTAAGTAAGCTTATCCCATTTTACTCTTAAATAGTAAATTTCTCACAGTCTTGTAATGTAGGGGTTGGAAAATACAGCCCCTGGGCCAAATCCACCTATTTTTACAAAGAAAGTTTTAATAGAGCACAAGTACAACCACTTGCTTCCTCATGGTCTATGACTATTTCTTACACTGCAACATAAGGGTTAAACTGTTGCTACAGAGACTTCATAGCCAAAAGTGAAGCCAAAAGTATTTATTATCTGGTCCTTTACAGAAAACATATGCTGACCCCTTCTCTAGTATGATCATTCTAAACACTGATGGTCATTGGACAGATTTACAGGAAGTAAAGTGTGGTGTATTCTGCTGAGTATGTTCTAAACCTAGAACATACCTTAGGATCAAGATAATTTATTCCTAACATCAACTTTTACTTTTATTTGCTTGCTGAGTTCTCATTAATCAAGATCTCTTCCTTCCTTCCTTTCTTTAACTGACATATAGTTGATTACAATGTTGTATTATTTTTAGGTTTACAACGTAGTGATTCAATATTGTTATAGATTATACTCCATTTAAAGTTATTACAAAACATTGGCTATATTCCCTACGTTATATATTTTTGTTGCTTGTTTATTTTATAAACAGTGGTTTGTACCTTTTAATCTTGTCTTTGTCTTTTCTCTCCACTAGTAACTACTAGTTTGTTCTGTGAACTTTTTTCTGTTTTGTTATATACATTTGTTTGTTTTATTTGTTAGATTCCACATATAACATAGAATATTTGTCTTTGATCACTAAGCATAATACCCTCTAGGTTCATCCATATTGTTGCAAATGGCAGAATTTCATCCTTATCATGGCTGAATAATATTCCTGTATATCTATATCTCTATATATCTCACCTTCTTTCTCAATTCACTTATGTATGGACACTTGATATTGCTTCCATATCTTAACTATTGTAAGTAGTGCTGCTATGAACATTGGGCATAGTAATTTTATTTATTTTTATTTATATTTAATTTTTAGTTTAATTTAGTAAATTTAGTAAATTTAAAATTTTTATTTAGTTTTATTTAATTTTAAAAGATACATCTTTTAAAATTAGTATTTTTTAAAATTAGTGCTTTTGTTCTCTTTGAATATATACCCAGGTGTAGAGTTTCTGGATCATGTGGTAGGTCTATTTTTAGAGTTTTGAAGATCCTCCATCCTTTTTCCATAGTACCTGGAACAGTTTACTTTCCCACCAATGGTGTGCAGGACTCCCTTTTCTCCACATTCTCTCCAGCGTTCCTTATTTGTAGACTTTTTGTTGACAGCCATTCTGGCTGGTGTGAGGTGACTGTGGTTGTGATTGTATCTCCCTGATTATCAGCAATGTTGAGCATCTTTCCATGTGCCTGTTGGTCATTTGCATGTCTTTTTTGAAAACTTTCTATTCAGATCTTCTGCCGATTTTTTAATTGGGTTGTTTTTGTTGTTGTTGATATTGAGTTGTATGAGCTGTTTATATATTTTGGATATTAACCCTTTATAGTCATATCATTTGCAAATATTTTCTCCCATTCAGTAGGCTGTCTTCTCATTTTGTTGATGATTTTCTTTGCTGTGCAAAAGCTTTTGAGTCTAGTTAGAGCCCATTTGTTTATTCTTGCTGTTGTTTTCTTTGCCTTAGGAGACAGATCCAAAAACAATATTGTTATGATTTATATGAAAGTCTTCTGTATATGTTCTCTTCTGGGAGTTTTATGGTTTGGGGGTCTCACAAAATGGATCTTTAATCCATTTTGAGTTTATTTTTGTATGTGGTGTTAGAAAACATTTTAGTTTCATTGTTTTACATGTAGCTGTCCAGGTTTCCCAGCACCTTTATTGCAGAGACTGTCTTTTCTCCATTGTATATTCTCGCCTCCTTTGTCAAAGATTAATTGACCATAGGAGTGAGGATGAATGTATTACTGGGCTTTCTGCTTGGTTCCCTCGATCTATGTTCCTGTTTTTGTGCCAGAATCATATTGTTTTGACTACTGTAGCTTTGTAGTCAAAGTTTGATACCCCCAGCTTTGTTCTTTTTTTCCTCAAGACTGTTTTGTCCCATTAATCAAGATTTTTCATATAAGATACATCAAATTCCCAGCAAAGCAGAGTTCATGATTACACAGATTCAGTTGTTCCTCATGGAGAATCTTGTCTCTAAGTTACATAAAAACTTGAGGCTATTCAATGAAACTTACCTGTACTGAATATATCCTTTGTGTTCATTAATATGCTACATATTTGGATGTAAAGGGGAGTAGAAAGCTTTAAATATGTTCTATTTATAGTCTTAATGTGGAAGCATAATCCTAATAATGCCTTCAACAATTGAAATGTACAAAGGGAAAAAATGTACACAGAGAAGCCAGAATTTGACCTCTATTTTATTATCAATGATTTGCACACATTTGTGGCACACCTACTCCAGCCTAAGCCCTTTGGTTGGTTGGCCTGAAGTCTAATGTAAAATAGAATAAGTTTGGCTCCTGATCTCAGGAAGCACATAGCTAAAGAATTCATTACCAGAACAGAATCGAGTTAGTCTTTAAGAGAGTTATAAGCCAGGTCTTCCAACGGCTACCTTTAAGTGTTTGTCTTATGCATCAATGTCTTGTTTTCCAACTAGTCAAAGGACTCAATCTGAGGGGAAAAGAGAGGTCATATTTTTATATTTCATTTTAGATCTATGGTTCCTAAAAGTGGCTGCTAACAGCAATCTTCAAGTGACACCAGTGTGCAGCCAGAATTGTGATTCTTTGGTTTAGAGCAATTCTTCTCAAACTTTAATGTGCCTATAAATGACCTGGAGTTCTTGTTAAAATATAGCACAGGGAACTGTATTCAATATCCTACAGGAGACCATGGAAAAGAATTATTTTAAAATGTATATAAGTGTATAAATGAATCACTTTGTAATTTCTGTACAGCAGAAATTAACAAAAAATTGTCAATCAACTAAAGGAATGAAATTGGATCATTTGCAGAGACGTGAATATATCTGCAGACTGTCATACTGAGTGAAACAGGTCAGAGAGAGAAAAAGAAATGTCATATATTAATGCGTATATGTGGAACCTGAAAAAATTGATATAGATGATCTTATTTACAAAGCAGAAATAGAGGCGCAGATGTAGAGAACAAACGTATGGATATTAAGGAGGAAAGGGAGGGGCATGGGGTGAATTGGAAGACTGGGACTGATATATATACACTATTGATGCTATGCATAAAATAGATAACTAATGAGAACCTACTGTGTAACACAGGGACTGCTCAATGCTCTGTGGTGACCTAAATGGGAAGGAAATTAAAATACACACGCATACACACACACACACATATGGCTGATTCACTTTACTGTATAGTAGAAACTAAATACAACAGTGTAAAGCAACTATGCCCCAATAAAACTTTTTTAAAAAGCTAAATTTAATTTTAAAAAAAGGGGTGGGTGCAGACTCTTAAACAGGAGGTATGGCACTGGGGCCAGACAATGCTGCTGTTTCTGGTCCATGGAACTCATTTTGAGTAGGATGAGGTGTGGTTTGGAGTGGGTGTGTTCATGTGTGTTAGTCACTCAGTCACGTCCACTTGTTTATGACCCCATGGACTGTGGCCTGTCAGGCTCCTCTGTCCATGGAGTTCTCCAGGCAAGAATAATGGAGTGGATTGCCATTCCCTTCTCCAGGGGATTTTCCTGACCCAGGGATCGAACTTGGGTCTCCTACAGTGCAGGCAGATTCTTTACCATCTAAGCCATCAGGGAGGCCCTGTTCGTGCACCTGAGTGCATTTGTGTATGTGCATATTCCTAATAGAGATGTCACCATTCCCTCTGAAAACCAGACTTGTCTTCTTTTTGGGTTTTAACACAGCATGGCCAGGGGAGATTTTCCTCTTGTTTGTGAAGGATTCCTGATGAGCCCACCTACACAAGGACCCTGTGACTCGTGCGCATAGAACCCTCCTCAGACCATCAGGACATCTCTTTTTGCAGCCAGCTCAGGTTTCTGCTCAGACGTGCTTGTGCTGCTGGCTCTGGAGGGGCTCTGCTGATAATGGGTGAGGGCATTCAATTAGCACGTCCAGGTCCCTCTGCTTGTAGATACCTCCTAATTTCTTCACTAATGCAGTTGGGTCTTTTCTTTTTCCAAATCATTAGGCATCTCTTCCATTTTTACTTTTCACTTTTCAGCCTGTAATGGATAAAGATTCTATTTTAATATACCTTTTCAACACACTTGCGTGTTAGGGTAATTTGGGATGAAGCCAGGTGCTAACATTTTTGTTAAAGGAAAGTTTTCTGAATCCCACTGGGACATTGATCCTGCTTCCTGTCTTCGTTGAAAGCCAAGTAGGAAGCCTTGGCCTTGATTGTCAGAGCAGGAAGTTTGCTTCTGTAGATGAGACCGAATCGGGGAGACAGGTGGGCAGAGAGCACAGACTCCTCAGGGTCGTGCCTACAGAGTGGGAGGTAAGGACCGCCCCCCTCTTTGGGGAAGGGACAGAGGTGGTAAGTTCCTCATTTTGCCCTGAATCTTAGCATCTTAGGAAGGAGAATCTTAAGTGAGGCCAAGGTGAGACCTGGGGGTGCTCCCTCCGATGTGAATCAGGTAGGAGGCGCCATGTTTTAGGGTTTCTCATGCCTTCATATGCACAGGGATGCTCTGCAGATGGTGTTACAGACAGAGGTGCTTCTTGGCTGGGTCAGGGCGGGGCCTGAGTGCGAGTTTCTGACCAGCATCTGATGCTGACACTGAGGACCACACTTCCAGAGGCAAAGGCTCGGGGGCAAAGTCTTCAGCCTTGGCCTCCCCTCAGAGTCATCTGGAAAGCTTAAAAAACCCGGGAGCCAGGCCTTACTCTAGTTGTTGTTCAGTCACTCAGTTGTGTCTGACTCTTTGTGACCCCATGGACTGTAGCACACCAGGCTTCCCTGTCCTTCACCATCTGCCGGAGTTTGCTCAAATTCATGTCCATTAAGTAAGTTGGTGATGCCATCCAAGCATCTCATCCTCTGTCGTCCCCTTCTCCTCCTGCCCTCAATCTTTCCCAACATCAGGATCTTTTCCAATGAGTCAGCTCTTTGCATCAAGTGGCCAATGTATTGGAGATTCAGCATCAGTCCTTCCAAGGAATATTCAGGGTTGATTTCTTTTAAGATTGCCCGATTTGGTCTCCTTGCTGTCCAAAGGACTCTTAAGAATGTTCTCCAGCTCCACATTTCTAGATATATTTGTAAAGCAGAAGTCCATGGTGGTGAGCCCAGGAGTCAGGAGTTTGGGAAACTGCTTGTATGATCCCAGCGTGCAGTGGCCTGGGCTGGGGAGGAATGAAAGGGAAGAGGAGTCAGTTCTCACAGTGTGGTGCCTGGACCAGCAGCATCAGCCTCACCCAGGAAGTTGTTAGAGATGCACGCTCCTGGACTCTATCCTAGAACAACTGAGTGGGAAACTAGTTCTGGTGCAGCAATCCGTGTGGCAGAGACCATCCACACGGTCACCCTGTACACCAATATGTGAGAGCCTCTGCTTTCTATACTTAGCATCTCAGAGCAGCACGGTGGTGGGAGTAAATGCCCTGTAGATATTAACATGTTTCCCAGCAGAACCCACGTACCAGTTACTGAGTGCTTACTGTTTCCTAGGTAAGAATGGCAAGCAATCAACTCACAAAATTTCACTTATTGGCATAACGTCCTTGACAGGTAAATAGTAATGATCCCATAATGTAAATGAGGAAACAGAAGATTACAAAGATCAGGCAGTTTTCTAAAAGTCACAGAGCTGGTAAATCAGGATTTCAACTTTCTGATCCATGTGTTATATCCTAATCTAGGCTAGGCTTCACAGGGAATAAACAGACATGCCGTCCACTCATTCCACAACCTTTGTGAGCAGGTAATGTAGGCTAGGTGTCCAGCTACAGCCATCCAGAAGTGGTGTTTGTTGGGAGAGTAGCACTGCCATATACGCACTACCATGTGTAGAGCAGAGAGCTGGCGGGGAGCTGCTGAACAGCACAGAGGGCTCAGCTCGGTGCCCTGCCATGGCCTAGAGGGGTGCAACCAGGGGCTGGGAGGGAGGCTTAAGAGGGAGCGGACATGTGTATACATACAGCTCATTCATATTGTTGTACAGCAGAAAATAACAGCATTGTAGCAATTTTACTCCAGTTAAACAAATAAAAAAAGAAGTCAAGAAGTCCTTGTCTTCATGAGCTAGTGGGGTTGAGAGAAGAACCTGGCATCTGTGTGATATTACACAGATGGATGCCTTCTGTGGTAGGATGCCTCCTTTGAGCTGTGAGCTTGAATACCTTCTTGGGAATTGGCATGTGGGGTACCAGAATGGGAGAAACAATTCCTGGAAGAAATCACACAGAAACTGACACCTGAAGGATGACTCTGAAGAACCGGATGCTGGGGAGGTGGGGTGGGCTGGCAGAATGTTCCGGTGAGAGAGAGGGGCTTGTGTATTCAAAAGCCCAGAGACAAAATGGAGTGTGACCCCGAGGTGGCTGGAATGTTACTTTGACTTATAACCAGTAGAATCACTTTTAAATTCCTTTTGCAACTGCTTCAGTTTAATTAAATGTATTAATTGGATTTTTGTTTAAAAGCTATTCCTGTTCTTCCAAAATAATGAATTCTGTGTGATATTAACACCCCACCAGATGACTCTGTTTGCACGCGTGGCTTTCACTGAATGAGCGTGATCACTGAAATGGCCTCTGTATGTTTGCTTTTCAGATCAAGGGGTAGAAGGTGGAAGGTCATGAAGTCCTTGGAATAACTTTTTGGAAAATTACAAGTCTCCAAAACATCAGGATTTAACTGTTAATGTCATTTAGAATTTGATCAGCCCCTGCTAGGATCCAGTGGCTTTGCTTGAAGCAACAGCAAGTAAGTGATGTGCCGTCAAACTTCAGTTGGGAAAACAAATGCTTTTCTTTGGAATGAATGCAGAACAAATGTCCTAATTATTCAGCATCTGGGCAGGATCAGTGGAAGGAGAAATTTAATATCTGTGCTCTCGTCAGTCTTTGAAATAAACTTAGCCACTCCTTCCCTAGAAGCTGAAGAAGCCTTAGCTTACAAAACTTCCCAGTTCATGCTTGCTACGTGCGACACATACAGTGAACCTAGTAACTTGATGGCGGGGCTCCTGGTTCCTATCTCCTCCTCCCTCCTCCTTCATATGCCGCCCTCCACCCTGGCCCCTCTCCATTCACCTTGGAGGATGCTTTCCAGATGCAATATTGCTCAGTTATCAATAGCTGGTCTTGAACATTTGTGTTAGTGCGTTGTGATCAAGAACCTAAACTTTGGGACCAAAGAGAAAGTGAAAGTGTTAGTCACTCAGTTGTGTCTGACTCTTTACACCCCAGTGGACTGTAGACCACCAGGAGCGCATAGACCTGGCTTCAACTCACAGATTCAGCAGCTACCAAAGGACTGCAGTCCTTCAACCATTGTTCCATGGGCTCCTTGTCTATAAAACGAGGACAGCAAGTGTCTACCTGGCAGGATTTGTGAATGTAGCAGAGTGATTGTTTCCCCCTTCAGTCATGCTGTTTTGTGATCTTTCGATTTTCAAGGTTGTATTGGGAGACTGAGGAGAGGGTAAGTCCTCCGTGGATCTATCAACTTGTTGTTCACCTTCTAATCGCAAAGCTAACTTCTTTCCCCACTTCTATCTTTCCTTCCTCCTTCCCTTCTTACTTCTTTCCCATTTATATATAAAACTTACATGTAGTAATTTTTTAAATGTGTGTACAGTTCTATAAAAAATTTTAAGTAGATTTTACTTTTTTGAAAACAGTTTTAGGTTCACAGGAAAATTAAAGGGAAAATATGGACGTTTACCGTATACCCCTGTCCTCACACGAGCACAGCCTCCCCTCCTATTAACATCCTCTATCGGTGTAATACCTTTGCTATAGTTGAAGAACATGTGTTGACGCATCATTTTCATTCAGAGTTCAGAGCTTACATGAGAGGTCGCTGTTAGCATTGAATCCTATGGGATTTGACATTATATGGTATATAATGACATGTGTGCACCCCACCTGATTGGCCCGGCCATTGTTGTCATAAGACCCTGTAGCAGCTGGTCTAGGGGGAGCAGAAAATTAAATCACAAGTCTTAGTTCTATTGTCATTCTTTCAAAAATGCTCAGCTTTTCAGTTAGATGGAGACAAGACTGGGTCCAGAGCAGTGGCTGATTGAAGGCATGAGGCAAGTTGATTCCGAGTCCTAGAGCTGGATTTGATTCACTTGCATTGAAGAGTTTGTGTTAGAACTCACTTATATTGGAAAGCTGATATTCAAATTAACTCAGAGACTATTTGCCTCTTAATTCTCCCACTAGTTTTAAATTCAGCATCATGAGAGGCATCAAAAAACAACAAAGACCACAGTATGCAGCTGAAAGATTTCTGTCCAGTTTCTTGCCTTCTGCTTGCCACTAAAGGCAGATTAAAAAGGCATCATTTTCTTTGACACATGCAGCGTGCAGTCATTTTGCCTGTTAGACTGAGGGAGGGGGTGGGCTTCAGGGGGAATTTGCATATGTATTTCCATCAGGATTCAAGACACTAAAACCCGCATCACCCTGGACTGCAGAATCGTGAATGCACCGCTAGGGAACCAGGCTGAGCCCATGTCGCTGCCGCCCTTGGCAGGTTCAAGTCTTGCTCTGGGTGTAATATTCTGTGACTCATTTTTCCTCAAGCATAGCGTAATAGGCTTTAACTTCGCTAAGCTTTTTTGCCAGCCCTTCGCCCCCTGCTGTTCCATTATATTGAACTTGTAAGCGGGACGCTTGGTCGGCCTCACCCAGATTACTGCAGCAAGGCGCCCCCCGCCGAGGGGCTGGTGTCAGGATAAGTGATGGGGAGGGAGGTCTCCATCTTGGCATGCTGTTCGCAGCTTATTAAATTCAGCTTTGTGGAAGCGGGGAGCCTGCCTCTCAGTCACACTGGCTCCAGCCTGATCCAACTGCTACTGTCAGACAATATGAAAAGAGGAACCACCACCGCTCATGGCAGGTGCTCTTCACAGCTGAAACAATAAAAAGGGAAGAGGAAGGAGTTCAGGGATGGGGTAGGGTGGTTACCGTTGGGATTTCATGAGCCCCTGTGAGCACGCTTTATTTTCCTCTTCCAGACACTTCACTGGATTGAAGGCATGGTTCAGAGAGCCTCGTGTCTGCGAAATGCACGGGTTTCTGTGCTTTTGGGCATGGAGACAGATATGTGGGACTGGAAGGCTGCTTTTATCTCCATTCTTTGCTGCAGGTTCCAAGGAAGCTCCCGTCTAGATGAAAAAAACGCCAACTACAGACAAACACTGTTTACATCCCCAGGTGTCACGAAGGACTAAAATCCTTCCCCATGAAATCATTTAAGAATCTTAGTGTATCAAGATGGCAGAGGCTCTGCTCAGAGACATCCACTGAACAAAACAGAGACCCCAACCCTGGAACGAAGTCAATGGGCGCGTCCTCGTCTTCACCCCCCGTTTCCGCCTCACCCTGTGTTCTGGTTACATGGAAACCACTCCAGCGTTTAGTGGCTTACACTGAAAGGCGTCTCCTTATTCTGTGTGCTCTGGGAGCTGGCACCCCAAAGACGGGACCCTTGAATGACTGGAGCCCTCTGTGGCCTGTCCAACCCTGACCTGATACGTGGGGCTGTTTCTCTGGTTGAACGGGCCTCGTCAGATGCTCTTCTGCTGGCCTCACTGGGCTCTGCTAGAAGCTGCTCCGGGTTAGGATGGGGCTGGGCATCCAGGGTCCTTCACTCCAGGTCTGACTGGCACCTCGGCAAGGGTGCCCAAGCTGGGCTTGGCGGGCAGGGGCTGAGGGAGGTTTCGCTTTCCCTTCTCTGCTGATGTCGGCCTTTGCATGGGTGTCTGCAGAGCAGCTGGACGTCTCATATGGTGACTCAGGCTGCCGTGCCTTGGCACTGTCCTGCCTTCCCTCCCGCATCCCATCAGCTGAAGGGAGTCACGGGCCCAGGCCAGCCCAGCCTCTAAGCAGACTACACAGGGGCATGGAGACAGTGGGTGGGGCTCACTGGGAAGGGGCTTTGACAGGAGAGCAAGTGTATTATGGACTTCGGTCTTCAGCCTCCAGCAGGAATCTAGTGATGTCCTCAGGCCAGTAGGACAGACCTTCCTGCACTATTTATTTACTTTAATTTTTATTTTCTATTGCAGTGTATGGATTGGGACGATCCCCTGGAGAAGGGAATGGCAACCCACCCCAGTATCTTTGTCTAGACAGTTCCACAGACCATGGGGTCTTAAAGAGTTGGCCACGTCTGAGCGACTAACACTCTTCTCTTTCACAGTTGATTTACCGTGTTGTGTTAGTTTCAGGTGTATAGAAAAGTGATTCAATTATACATATATGAATATATATATCAATTTTCAGATTCTTTTCCCACATTGGTTATTACAGAATATTGAGTAAGTCCTCGTTGATTGTCTATTTTATATACAGAAGGATGTATCAGTTCACTTCAGTTCAGTCGCTCAGTTGTGTCTGACTCTTTGTGACCCCATGAATTGCAGCACGCCAGGCCTCCCTGTCCATCACCAACTCCCGGAGGTCACTCAGACTCACGTCCATCGAGTCAGTGATACCATCCAGCCATCCCATCCTCGGTCATCCCCTTCTCTTCCCGCCCCCAATCCCTCCCACCATCAGAGTCTTTTCCAGTGAGTCAACTCTTTGCATGAGGTGGCTAAAGTACTGGAGTTTCAGCTTTAGCATCATTCCTTCCAAAGAAATCCCAGGGCTGATCTCCTTCAGAATGGACTGGTTGGATCTCCTTGCAGTCCAAGGCACTCTCAAGAGTCTTCTCCAACACCACAGTTCAAAAGCATCAATTCTTCAGCACTCAGCCTTCTTCACAGTCCAACTCTCACATCCATACGTGACTACTGGAAAATGTATATATATATATGTTAATCCCAAACTCCAAATTTATTCCTCCCCATGACCTTTCCCCTTTGGTCACCGTAAGTTTCTCTTTGAAGTCGGGGAGTCTGTTTCTGTTTCATGAATAAGTTCATTTGTATCATCTTTTTAGACTTCCCGTATAAGTTGTATGCTGTTTGTCTTCCTCTGACTTACTTCACTCAGTACGATGATCTCTAGGTGCGTCATGTTGCTGCAAATGGCATTATTTCATTCTTTCGTACGGTTGGGTGGCATTCCATTATATACGGGTGCCGCATTTTCTTTATCTAATCCTCTGTTGATGGACATGTTGGTTGCTTTCATGGCATGGCTATTGTAAGTAGTTCTGCTGTGAACACTGGGGTGCATATCTCTTTTCAAATTCTGACTTTCTCCAGATACATGCCCAAGAATAGGATTGCTGAATCATATGGTAACTCTATTTTTAGTTTTTTAAAATAATTTTTAGTTATTTGGCTCGAACAGGTCTTAGTTTTGTCACGTAGGATCTTTCATTTAGGTATAGTCAGTTCAGTTCAGTCGGTCAGTCACGTCTGACTCTTTGTGACCCCATGAACTGCAGCACGCCAGGCCTCCCTGTCCATCACCAACTCCTGGAGTTCACCCAAACCCATCTCCATTGAGTCAGTGATGTCATCCAACCATCTCATCCTCTGTCATCCCCTTCTCCTCCTGCCCTCAATCTTTCCCAGCATCAGGGTCTTTTCAAATGAGTCAGCTTTTCGCATCAGATGGACGCAGTATTGGAGTTTCAGCTTCAACATCAGTACTGCCAATGAACACCCAGGACTGATCTCCTTTAGGATGGATCGGTTGGATCTCCTTGCAGTCCAAGGGACTCTCAAGAGTCTTCTCCAACACCACAGTTCAAAAGCATCAATTCTTCAGTGCTCAGTTTTCTTTATAGTCCAACTCTCACATCCATACATGACCACTGGAAAAACCATAGCCTTGACTAGATGGACCTTTGTTGGCAAAGTAATGTCTCTGCTTTTGAATATATTATCTAGGTGGTCATAACTTTTCTTCCAAGGAGTAAGCGTCTTTTAATTTCATGGCTGCAATCACCATCTGTGGTGATTTTGGAGCCCCCCAAAATAAAGTCAGCCACAGTTTCCACTGTTTCCCCATCTATTTGCCATGAAGTGATGGGACCAGATGCCATGACCTTCGTTTTTTGAATGTTGAGCTTTAAGCCAACTTTTTCACTCTCCACTTTCACTTTCATCAAGAGGCTTTTGATTTCCTCTTCACTTTCTGCCATAAGGGTGGTGTCATCTGCATATCTGAGGTTATTGATATTTCTCCCAGCAATCTTGATTCTAGCTTGTGTTTCTTCCAGTCCAGCGTTTCTTATGATGTACTCTGCATAGAAGTTAAATAAGCAGGGTGACAATATACAGCCTTGACGTACTCCTTTTCCTATTTGGAACCAGTCTGTTGTTCCATGTCCAGTTCTAACTGTTGCTTCCTGACCTGCATACAGGTTTAAGGACCTCTTTAGTGGTTGGGGATTGTGGAACCCTAGTTCCGTGACCAGAGATTGGATCGTGTCCCCTGCATTACATGGCAGTTTCTTAACCACTGGACCACCAGGGAAGTCCTTATTTTTAGTTTTTTAAGGACCCTCCATGCTGTTTTCCATAACGGCTATACCAATTTACATTTATACCAGCAGTATAAGAGGATTCCCTTTTCTCCATACCCTCTCCAGCATTTATTGTTTGTTGAATTTTGATGAAGGCCATTCTGATTGGTGTGAGGTGATAAGCTTATTGTAGTTTGGATTTGCATTTCTCTAATAACTAGCTATATTGAAATCTTTTCATGCTACATGGATAATTTAGTCAATTATTCTATAACTATTTCAACTGAATGCAAGTTTAAGCCTCTGCTTAGCTGCCTATAAAATGGAATACTCATTGCAATATAAAGTTCCTTTTGAGGTAACTGAGACTCCATATAATCAAGGGGTGTGGATAGACAGAGAATGAGACTTGGGGGATACAGAAGGCAGGTTGCTAAGTTCTTGAGTCAGGATGAAGCCACAGGCACACAGTCATCCCTCAGCATCCAGGGCTGAGGTTGGTTGATTCCAGGACCCCTGTGGACACCACAGTTCGTGGGTGCTCAAGTCCCTTATATAAAATGTGGCATATTTACGTGTAACTTATGTACATCCTCTGTATGCTTTAAATCATCTCTAGATTACTTATAATACCTAATTTAGTGTAAGTGACTTCCCTGGTGGCTCAGATGGTAAAGTGCCTGCTTACAATGTGGGAGACTCAGGTTCAGTCCCTGGGTTGGGAAGATCATCTGGAGAAGAAAATGGCAACCCACTCCAGTACTCTTGCCTGGAAAATCCCATGGACAGAGGAGGAGCGTGGTAGGCTATATTCCATGGGGTCGCTAAGAGCCAGACATGACTGAGCAACTTCACTATGCACTATACCATGTAAATAGCTATAAATACAATGTAAATACTATTGAAATAGTTCCTGGTCTGTGGCAAACTCAAGTTTTGCTTTTTAGAACTTTCTGGAATTATTTTTTCAAAATTTTTAAGTCACAATTGATTGAATTTGTAGTTGCGTTTTTAAAATTGTCTTTTTAATTTTAGTCATTCCCATGGCTCTAAAATGAAAACTCATGGTGGTGTAATTTGAAGGATGTCATCTTAGAAAGCCTTATCTCTGGGCTAAACCCAGTATATGTTTTTTTTTTTAAGGCAAACGCCAGAGAGAAAGTGTTATAGAGCCATCAATCCTGGTTTTTTTTTTTGTCTTTGCCCAGAATTACTTATCAGGTTATCATCATTAAGACAAATATGAGGATAAAGGAAATTAAGTGATTCCCTAGGTGTGAGATGTTGACCACTGATAATATATGTACTAGAAAATATGGTATCCACATCTTGTTATTTTTCAGTCATTAAGTTATGTCTGACTCTTTGCGACCTCATGGACTATAGCACACCAGGCTCCTCTATCCTTCACTATTCCCTGGAGTTTGCTCAAATTTTGTCCATTGGGTCAGTAATGTTATCTAACCATCTCATCCATTGCCATCCCCTTCTCCTTTTGCCCTGAGTTTTTCCTAGCATCAAGGTCTTTTCCAATGAATTGACCCTGCATCGGGTGCCTGAAATATTGGAGCTTCAGCTTCAGCAACAATCTTTCCAGTGAAAATTCAGGGTTGATTTCCTTTAGGATCAACTGGTTTGATCTCCTTGCAGTCCGAGGGACTCTCAAGAGTCTTCTCTAACACCGCAATTCAAAAACATCAATTCTTTGGTGCTTAGTCTTCTTTATGGTCCAACACTCACATCCATGCATGACTACTGGAAAAACCATACCTTTGACTATATGGGCCTTTGTTGGCAAAGTGATGTCTCTGCTTTTTAATACACTGTCTAGGTTTGTCATAGCTTTCCTTCCAAAGAGTAAGCATCTTTTAATTTTGTGGCTGCAGTCACCATCTGCAGTGCTTTTGGAGCCCAGGAAAATACAATCTGTCACTGTTTCCACTTTTCCCTCTTCGATGGATGTGAGAGTTGGACCATAAAGAAAGCTGAGTGCTGAAGAATTGATGCTTTTGAACTATGGTGTTGGAGAAGACTCTTGAGAGTCCCTTGGACCGCAAGGAGGTCCCACCAGTCCATCCTAGAGGAAATCAGCCCTGAATATTCATTGGAAGGACTGATGCTGAAGCCGAAACTCCAATACTTTGGCCACCTGATGCAAAGAACTGACTCATTTGAAAAGACCCTGATGCTAGGAAAGATAGAAGGCAGGAGGAGAAAGGAATAACAGAGGATGAGATGTTTGGATGGCATCACTGACTTGATGAACGAGGTTGAGCAAGCTAAGGGAGTTAGTGATGGACAGAGAGGCCTGGCATACTGCAGTCCATGGGGTGGCAAAGAGTCAGACACGACTGAGCTGAACTGAACTGAATTTGCCATGAAGTGATGGATGCCATGAACTTGATGCCATGATCTTAGTTTTTTGTATGTTGAGTTTCAAGCCAGCTTGTTCACTCTCCTCTTTCATCCTCATCAAAAGGCCCTTCAGTTCCTCTTCACTTTCTGCCATTAGAGTGGTATCATCTGCATATCTGAGATTGTTGATATTTCTGCCAGAAAGCTTGATTCCAGCTTGTGATTCATCCAGCTTGTGATTCATCCAGCTTGTGATTCATCCAGCTTGTCATTTCTCATGATGTACTCTGCATAAATTAAATGACCTGGATGACTATATACAACCCTGACATACTCCTTTCCCAATTTTGAACAAGTCAATTGTTTCATATCCAGTTCTAACTGTTCCTTTTTGACCTGCATACAGGTTTCTCAGGAGGCAGGAAAGATGGCTTGTACCCCCAACTCTTTAAGAATTTTCCAGTTTGTTGTGATCCACACAGTCAAAGGCTTTGATGTAGTCAATGAAACAGAAGTTTTTCTGTTAACTCCCTTGCTTTCTCCATGATCCAACTAGTATTGGTAATTTGATCTCTGGTTCCTCTGTCTCTTCCACACCCAGCTTGTACATCTGAAAGTTCTCAGTTCAGGTACTGCTGAAGCCTAGCTTGAAAGATTTTGAGCATAACCTTGCTAGCATGTGAAATGAGCACAATTGTGCAGAGTTTGGACATTCTGTGGCATTGCCTTTCTTTGGGATTGGAATGAAAACTGACCTTTTCCATTAGGTCCATGAATCCATGTAATTTGAACGTGGTCAAGCAGGAGATGGCAAGACTGAACACCTCACAGCAAACAAGAGTCCAAAATGGAGTACTTGGTTGCAATCTCAAAAACAACAGAATGATTTTGGTTTGCTTCCAAGGCAAGTCATTGAACATGATGGTAACCCAAGTCTATGCGGCATCCCACATCTTAGCTCACAGAGAATATTGCTTTGGTTGAGACTATGATTTTTTTTTTTAAGTAAAGTTGATTTCCAATGTTGCATTAATTACTGCTGTATAGCAAAGTGATCCAGCTACACATTTATATATATATATATATATATATATATATATATATATATATACATTCTTTTATAAAAATATTCTTTTCCATTTTGGTGTATCATAGGATATTGGAGCCTAAGTTTTGATGAATGGATGTTTTAAACAATAACTAGCATGCCAGTATGGTAAGAGGCATGAGAGTGGGGGCCATAAGACTCAGGTTTGGGGACCAGTGGTGCAGTGAAGCAGCACTAGAATGGGCGTTCAGGGTTCTGAGATGGAATCCCAGTCACTCTAGAAGGATTTTAAGCTCTCTGAATCTCAGTTTGTCAAGACCTCATTTCAAAGTGGTTGAGAAGATTCCACAAGATTAAAATATTTTACTTATTTTAATAAGAATAAAATGATGGCAGAGAGCAATTTCTCAATTAGTCTCATATCTACATCAAGTTAGCATTTCCTTTTCCCACCCACAGTGGTCTGGAGGCTGGACTATTTTAGGCCCTGTGGTGTCCGTCCATGATGGCACTGGCTGTTTCAGGCTAGTGTGGGGGGAAAGAGTAAGCTTTCTGAAGGCAGGAACAGCCAAACCTTGCTAGCTCTTGCCCAAACCCCTTCATTCATCCCCTAGGAAGAGATTTAGACCACATTTCTCGCATTTCTCATTACTATTACCCGTGACCAAGAGACTGGGCTCTGACTGTAGAACAGAGCCCAGTGACATGTGTTCCTTAAATGCTTGGCTCCTGGAACCCCGCTCACAGGGTCCTTGGCTCCTTTTCCTCCAGCTGCTGGTCTGATGAAGTGTACAGTGGAGGCCCTGAAACCCTGAGTATGATGGAGCAATAAGGAGGAAGAGCCTGTGAGCCGATTTCTACACTGAAGATGTGCACAAGGGAGAAACTGATCTTGATTGTGTTCATTCGGTGAGACACTGGTCTTGTTTGTTATAGCATCTCTCCCACCCTGACTAATACAGCAGACACTACTCGCAGCTTTCCTGTAGAACTGCCAGAAATGTAAACCATGTGCTTCTCAGGTGTCCAGAAAGTACTTACTGAATGAACAATCAAGGAGTAAACCAATAATTGATATGGAGAAATAAAAGGTATGAGTTAATGAGTAGAGGTAGGAAAAAGTATTTTGTTTTCTCTATCAGATTGCTCAGTTTTAGCTCATGGTAGAGGAAATGATTTTAATTTCCTTGCTCCCTGGGTTTTAAATTTTTCTGTTCTCTTGTGGGCCTATTAAGAGTTGGGAAAGCTTGAGAAGGTGACATCCAAGGCTGTTTATTAGCAGCCGTTTTGTTTTTCTCTACTAGAGTCCAATGCCTCTCTTTTAAAATATTTTACTGTGGTAGGAGTGGCACCTGGTATAGAAAAATCAAAACCAAACCAAACAAGATAATAATCGTATTTTAAAAGATGATTTCCTGGGCTTATCTGAATCATGAAGGAATGTCTCCAGCAGTCAAAGCATCAGCAACAGAATGAGATTTGAAAAGTGCTGTGCCGGCTAACCCCACTTGTTTACTGCTTCTCACCTCCTTAATAATCCGCAAACTCAATACTTCTCACAGAAAACCCAGCAGTCTCACCCCACTTTTCCACCAAGATTTCATAGCCAAGAGCTGTAATGAGGTCTCCGACTAGTGTAACTCACATCCTGTTTACCAAATGTGTTATGGTGTCTTTACTGAAAGAGTCTTGTCAACAGTGTGTGTCTCTCTGGGCACAGTTTACAGGGTGATTCCGTAAACTTGCATCATTTTTTTTTGTTTCCAATTAATCCTCGCTCCCGAGAAATGTGCTAATCTGTACTGGGCCTCCTTGTCATTGGTGTGAATTATCTGATTTTTACTGTTTTCAAAGACACTTTGCATATTCATAAAATGTTATCATTCAAATGTACCGTGTCAACCCAGGGTACATTTTAAGCCAAAGATAATTATGTTTTGGATAAATCAATTAGAATTTAAGTAGAGACTACCACTCTGGTTTTGTTTTATTGCTTCTAGAGAAGTATGTGCAGTACAGTGAACCATGAACCCTATTACAGCCTTTGTGAAATCAAACGTTTTCTGAATCGGCTAGTAGTAAGTTAATCATGGTACATAGGGTAAAGGTATGTCTAATTGTAAGAAAATTCAATATAAAAAGTCAAGCTTATGATGGATTTAAATTATGGGGCAATTATTTGCATTACAAGTTAATTATTTGCCTCACAGCAGTTTTGTAATTTATTAGTAATTTGACCAAAGAGGCTAAGAGGTTAACTGAAGGCATGAGTTTTCTTTAGAAAAAATGGAAATATTTTAGATTTTTGTGTTCCTTATGTTCTCTATCACAATTATTCAGCTCTGCCTTGGTGAAGTATGTGTAAAATAAAATCAGCAGTGAATAATAAATAAATACATACACATGTGTTTCAAGAAAACTTCATTTGTGGATGCTAAATTTGAATTTCATATCATTTTATTATGTTACGCAATAGTCTTATGGTTTTTTAGCTTTGGGGTTATATGAAACCCAAGGAATCGCTAGATTTGGCACAGAAATTCTAATTTGCTAACCTTTGATTTAAAGTATGATGAGCAATCAGAGAGGGATGAAGGTAAGATGCCTGCTGGCGCAGTGAGCCTGGAGAGGGGATTCACACAGAAGTGCAGCTCGGAATTGAACATTCATCGCTGGAAGGGCTCTGGGCTCTGGTTCTTCCTCAGTGATCAGTGCAAAGAAATAGAGGAAAACAATAGAATGGGAAAGATTAGAGATCTCTTCAAGGAAATTAGAGATACCAAGGGAATATTTCATGCAAAGATGGGTACAATAAAGGACAGAAATGGTATGGGCCTAACAGAAGCAGAAGATATTAAGAAAAGGTGACAAGAATACACAGAAGAATTATAATCATTCACCTAGAGCCAAACATCCTAGAATGCAAAGTCAAGTGGGCATTAGGAAGCATCACTATGAACAAAGCTAGTGGAGGTTGAGCTATTTCAAATCCTCAAAGATGATGCTGTGAAAGTGCTGCACTAAATATGCCAGCAAACTTGGAAAACTCAGCAGTGGCCCCAGAACTGAAAAAGGTCAGTTTTCATTCCAATTCCAAAGAAAGGCAATGCCAAAGATTGCACAAACTACCGCACAATTGCACTCATCTCACACACTAGTAAAGTAATGCTCAAAATTCTCCAAGCCAGGCTTCAACAGTACATGAACCATGAAATTTCAGGTATTCAAGCTGGATTTAGAAAAGATGTTCAAGCTGGATTTAGAAAAGGCAGAGGAACCAGAAATCAAATTGCCAACAACTGTTGGATTATCAAAAAAGCAAGAGAGTTCCAGAAAAACATCTACTTCTGCTTTATTGACTACTCCGAAGCCTTTGACTGTGTGGATCACAATCAACTGTGAAAAATTCTTCAAGAGATGGAAATACCAGATCACCTGACCTGCCTCCTGAGAAATCTGTATTCAGGTCAAGAAGCAACAGTTAGAACCAGACATGGAACAACAGACTGGTTCCAAACTGGGAAAGGAGTATGTTGAGGCTGTATACTGTCACTGTGCTTATTTAACTTCTATGCAGAGTACATCATGAGAAATGCTGGGCTGGATGAAGCACAAGCTGGAATCAAGATTGTGGGGAGAAATATCAAGAACCTCAGATATGCAGATGACACCACCCTTATGGCAGAAAGTGAAGAAGAACTAAAAAGCCTCTTGATGAAAGTGAAAGAGGGGAATGAAAAAGTTGGATTAAAACTCAGCATTCAAAAAACTGAGATCATGGTCCCATCACTTCATGGTCCCATCAGTAGATGGGGAAACAGTCAGAGACTATTTTCTTGGGCTGTAAAATCACTGCAGATGGTGACTGTAGCCATGAAATTAAAAGACGCTTGCTCCTTGGAAGAAAAGCTATGACCAACCAAGAGAGAAAATTAAAAAGCAGAGACATTACTTTGCTGACAAAGGTTCATCTAGCCAAAGCTATAGTTTTTCCAGTAGTCATCTATGGATGTGAGAGTTGGACTATAAAGAAAGCTGAGTGTGAAGAATTGATGGTTTTGAACTGTGGTATTGGAGAAGACTCTTGAGAGTCCCTTGGACCTCAAGGAGATCCAACCAGTCCATCCTAAAGAAAATCAGTCCTGAATATTCATTGGAAGGACTGATGCTGAAGGTGAAGCTTCAATACTTTGGCCACCTGATGTGAAGGACTGACTCATTGGAAAAGACCCTGATTCTGGGAAAGATTGAAGGCAGGTGGATAAAGGGATGACAGAGGATAAGATGGTTGGATGGCATCACCAACTTGATAGACACAAGTTTGAGCTAGCTCTGGGAGATCGTGATGGACAGGGAAGCCTGGCGTACTGCAGTCCATGGGGTCGCTAAAAGTCAGACATGACTGAGCGACTGAACTGAACTGAGAGTTCTGGCAGCCAGGCACAGAATAACTTTGGGCATAGGGACACACCCTAGCTCAGCCTGAATAGTTTCAGCCTCATTTTCCAACTGCACTGTTATATAACTTTTTTGTCTTGGGTGACTCAGAAGAGTAAGGCACATTCCTCAGATGCTGGCTTAGAAGTTGTAGAAGAGGGTCTTGAAATCTACCTGTTCAACAAGCCCGCCAGAGTGGACTGTTGGGGTTTCTATAGCTGGTGGGCAGAACACTGAGTACTCTCTTCTCTACCCTGGCTTTTGTCTTCTTTAGCCATCTTCCATCTGTTGCTCCTTCTCATGCCTTGGCCTAAAGACTCAACTGTGGCTTGGGAGTGGCTTGTTTTAGGGGTACAGCTTATAGAACAGAAGGTCAGTGCATGTTAGCATCCACTGCAGCCAAAGTGATCTTTTCAAAATGTCACACTGCAATCTAAAATATCATACAAATTGGTAAGCCCATGAAACAAAAGCAGATTCATAGACATGAAGAACAGACTCGTGGTAGCCAAGTGGAGGAGAGTGGGAAGGTTTGGGAGTTTGGAGGTAGCAGATGTTATTATATATAGGGTGGATAGACAACAGGCTCCTGCTGTAGAGCAGGGGAACTATATTCAGTAGCCTGTGACAAACTGTAATGAATAAGAATATGAAAAAGAATATATACATATGTAACTTAGTCACTTTGCTGTACAAAAGAAATTCACACAATATTGTAAACAGACTGAACTTCAATAAAAAACACAGCAAAACAACAAATGCCACCCTGTCCATGTCAATATTTGCCAAGTCCTTTATTGATTTCCTCTGCATTTGGCATAGAGGTAAACTCACCAAGGCCTGCCCAGTGTGCTCCCTCATCGCACCCATATTTCAGCTTGACTTCACCCTCATTGCCCTTCTTCCCATGTCCTTTCTGTGCCTCTGCCTGCCACGGGGCTTTTGCACCTGTAGGCCCCTCTGCCTGTTCCACTTTGCCTCCTCTTCCTCCTCTCAGCTGATGTTTCTATAGGTTTCGCATTTCACTCAAGTGACCTTTCCCTGCAAAAGCTCTTTCTGACCTCAGCTGTATAGAGTATCCATGTACCAGGTGGTACATGTCACAGGGGCAATCTCGACACTTGTTTCTGTGTAAGACCTGTCTCTTGCACTAGACTCTGGGCTCCACAAGGATGGGGTTAAGCTGACAGTCAGCTCACAATTGTGTTTTCCATGCCCAGCATAGTGCCCGGACCACAGTCATCTGTGGAGTGAATGAACAAGGGAAAGAATAAGTGAAGAAGTGAGAAAAGACTGTGCATTTTGTGTTGCTGCAGGCAGTTAGAAAGGCTGAGAATGTGTCCTGTGACCACAAGGAACACCACGCTAACCACATGGAACTGAACAAGCACAGGGCCACTCACTGCTGGAAGGGGCAGCCCTGCTAAGAGTGGAGGAGAGAGGGCAGTGGCCCCGCCAGAGCTGACAGGTACAGGGAGGATGAGCGTAGAGGGGGAAGAACTACTTGAGAATGAGGATTGTAATGAAATTACCAATATGGTTACCAAATGCCAAAGAGAAGAACGAGAAGGAGGTTGCTCAGAATTAATAAGACAGCAAGTACTCGTTGGTACATACACTTTTTGGCAAAAGTTGAGTATAAGGGCACGGTACAGGGTAGATCTGATCTACCAAGTTCATTGGGGAAAATCAAATCATGGCCCGCCATCTGCTTAAATGCTTGATTCTAGGTTTTCAACTGTTTACAAGTAGGTATTATTGAGAGAGTGACACATAATCATGTTGATAGGGAGTCCAGGGGCCCCCAAGAAGAAGGAGGAGGCAAGCACTTTTCTCCATACATTCTTTCACCTTAGTCATGTAGGACATGTTTCTTTCTTAAACCCTGTGTTGCTATGGCAACAATCTAGTTAATCTGGAACTAGCCTTCTTTAAGCCTGGAGCTGATAATTACATAGCAAGACAATATATATTACTCATAAGAGTGATTTCCTTAGGCTATATGTTAATGATTACTATTGAAACAATATATTTTGTTTGGGAATCTGTTTTCTCCAAAACTTACACCCTGATGAAAGTGGCAGCAATATTTCTTGCCCAGAGATGTCCTGACCGGATCCCGTGCTCCCTGACCAGCCTTGTGTCAGTGTTATCTCAGGATATATGTTGTGGGAAAAAAGCCTGGTAAAATTTCATAGCCTTGAGGTATTCTTTTATCTGTTCTCAGCAGCTGACAGAAGAGTATATAGTGCCTTGCCTGAACTGGGGTGGGGGGTACTCACCCACCCCCTTCCAGTGCCTCTCTTTCACTGGAAGCTTCCTCTACCCCTTTCATTTTACTAAAACTTCACTGCAAAAGGCTCTCAGTGGCTGAGACTGCATCTTTGGTCCTGGCGTGACACTTTCTCCTTTGGGGACCATGAATCCAGCACCTTTCTCCATAAGCTGTCATTATTACACTTAATAATACATAAATGACTTGTATATGCTATTAAAACATGTTTATAATATTTTTTTAGTAATGTTGTCATAAAGCTGACCTGATTACTATGGAAATGTAATCTATTAACTTAGAAAAAACTTGATTTTGGATATCATTTAGTAAAAATGGTGGGCAAGTTTACACTTGTCACAATTTTTGTTTTTGCTGAGAAAGAAATAATTTCATTCTCTTAGCATCAAGCACACAGTAGGTGCACAGTAAGGTTTCTTGAATGATGAAAAGATTATGCTGTTTACTTTTGAACAGAAAATAATCCTTTAGCTGGAGCTTAAAGCTCCATCTAACAAACTCAGAGAAAAATGTGTGTCACACAACATCTCTAAAGACTCCCATTTCATTCTTCTATCCCATATAGGATTTTTTCTAAGTAGTTCCCAATGGGAAGTATCTATACTGTCTTCTGGGATTTTTAAAGGAAGACGTGCCATGGTCTCTCAGGGCTAATCAGCTTCATGTGCAGCAGACCACCCCAAGTCCAGCAGTTGGAAATGACAATATTGATTTTAGAAAATGTTTCTATGTGTACTCAATTTGGCCTGGGCTCAACTAGGTTATTTTTCAGGACTCAGGTGCAAGTGAGAACTGGCTGCCCCTGGGCAATGGGGACACCCTCTCTCCCACCCTCCAGGGGGCTAGCTTTGCCCAGCTGGGCAGCTCTCCAAGAGCAAGGGCAGAAGCTGTAGTGTCTCACGGCTTGGACTCAGCACTGATGCATTGCCACTTCCATCAGTTACCCCCTTATAAGCAGTTTCACTTTCTGAAGTTTCCATTACCCACTATGGTCCAAAAATATTTCATGAAAAATTCCAAAAATAGAGGAAAACAATAGAATGGGAAAGGCTAGAGATCTCTTCAAGAAAATTAGAGATACCAAGCGAACATTTCATGCAAAGATGGGCTCGATAAAGGACAGAAATGGTATGGACCTAACAGAAGCAGAAGATATTAAGAAGAGGTGGCAAGAATACACAGAACTATACAAAATAGATCTTCATGACCCAGATGATCACGATGGTGTGATCACTCACCTAGAGCCAGACATCCTGGAATGTGAAGTCAAGTGGGCCTTGGGAAGCATCACTACAAACGAAGCTAGTGGAGGTGATGGAATTCCAGTTGAGCTAAAAGATGATATGCTGCACTCAATATGCCAGCAAACTTGGAAAACTCAGCAGTGGTCACAGGACTGGAAAAGGTCAGTTTTCATTCCAATCCCAAAGAAAGGCAATGCCAAAGAATGCTCAAACTACCACACAATTGCACTCATCTCACATGCTAGTAAGGTAATGCTCAAAATTCTCCAAGCCAGGCTTCAACAGTATGTGAATTGTGAACTTCCAGATGTTCAAGCTGGTTTTAGAAAAGGTGGAGGAACCAGAGATCAAATTGCCAACAACCCGTTGGATTATCGAAAAAGCAAGAGAATTCCCGAAAAACATCTATTTCTACTTTATTGACTATGCCAAAGCCTTTGACTGTTTGGATCACAATAAACTGTGAAAAATTCTGAAAGAGATGGAAATACCAGACCATCTGGTATTTCCAGAGAAATCTGCCTCTTGAGAAATCTGTACGCAGGTCAAGAAGCAACAGTTAGAACTGGATATGGAACAACAGACTGTTCCAAATAGGGAACGGAGTACATTGAGGCTGTATATTGTCACTGTGCTTATTTAACTTATATGTAGACTACATCATGAGAAATCCTGGGCTGGATGAAGCACAAGCTGGAATCAAGATTGCTGGGAGAAATATAAATAACCTCAGATATACAGATGACACCATCTTTATGGCAGAAAGCGAAGAATTAAAGAGCCTCTTGATGAAAGTGAAAGAGGAGAGTGAAAAAGTTGGATTAAAACTCAACATTCAGAAAATGAAGATCATGGCATCTGGTCCCGTCGCTTCATGGCAAATAGATGGGGAGACAATAGAAATAGTGACAGACTTTATTTTGGGGGGTTCCAAAATCACTGCAGATGCTGATTGCAGCCATGAAATTAAAAGACACTTGCTCCTTGGAAGGAAAGTTATGACCAACCTAGACAGCATATTAAAAAGTAGAGACATTACCTTGCCAACAAAGGTTCATCTAGTCAAAGCTATTGTTTTTCCAGTAGGCATGTATGGATGTGAGAGTTGGACTATAAAGAAAGCTGAGCACTGAAGAACTGATGCTTTTGAACTTGGTGTTGGAGGAGACTCTTGAGAGTCCCTTGGACTGCAAACAGATCCAACCTGCCTCTCCTAAAGGAAATCATTCCTGAATATTCATTGGAAGGACTGATGCTGAAGCTGAAGCTCCAGTATTTTGGCCATCTGATGCAAAGAACTAACTCATTTGAAAAGACCCTGAGGCTGGGAAAGATTGAGGGTGGGAGGAGAAGGGGACAACAGAGGATGAGATAGTTGGATGGCATCACTGACTCAATGGACATGAGTTTGGGTAAACTCTGAATGTTGGTGAGGGACAGGGAGACCTGGCATGCTGCAGTCCATGGGGTCGCAAAGAGTCAAACCAACTGAGTGACTGAACTGAACTGAAAGTTTATTTCTTTGTTTTTTGCAGATATAACACACCACTATATATATATATATATATATATATATATATATATATATATATATATACACACACACACATATATATATATGTAATTTTTAAACTTTGGCTCAATGGTAAAGAATCCACCTACCAAGGTAGGAGACGTGGGTTTGATCCCGGGGTCAGGAAGATCCCCTTGCAAAGGAAATAGCAACCTACTCCTATATTCTTGCCTTGCAAATCCTGTGGACAGAGGAACTTGGTGGGCTACAATCCATGGGGTAGCAAAGAGGCAGACACAACATAGTGACTAAACAATAACAATAGTTGATTAACTATTTGATTATTCAAATAGTTGATTAACAATGTTGTGATAGTTTCAGGTGGACAGTAAAGGGACTCAGCCATACATATACATGTAATTATTCTCCCCCAAACTCCCTTCCCATCCTGGCTGCCACATAGCCTTGAGCAGAGTTGCCTGCGTTATACAGTAGATCCTTGTTGGTTATCCATTTAAGATATAGCGGCAATTCATAAGTTTAAATCACACACCATTATAAGTAACATGATGAAACCTCGCACTGTCCTGGTCCTGTCTTCCAGGGACCCCCACGGGCCTGTGATCTGGGATCAGCCAAAGCAGATGGTCCTCCTTCTGATGTACCATTAGAAGGTCCACAGTAGCCCAATGCTAGGTCACAGCGCCTAGCTCATCCACCTCCTCTATCTCATCACACGGGTGTTTTATCATCTCTCATCATCAGAAGGATGGGCGCAGTGCAGTGAGATATCTTGAGAGAGAAACCACATTCAGATAACTTTTATTACACAATGTTGTTATAATTGTTCTCTTCTTATTAGCTATTGTTGCTACTCTCTTCTAGTACCTACTTTGTAAGATAAACTTTGCCATAGGTGTGTACGTATAGGAAAAAGAGTGTGTGTAGGGCTCAGTAGTATCTGTAGTTTCAGGCTCCATGTGGGTCTAGGAGTGTATTCCCAGAGAATAAAGCCGGGGGAGGGGGGAGGATGTGACTGTACATTCTGTTGAGACACAGCAAGTCCCAAGGGCATCCTAGAGTCACTAGACGGGAAGTAGGCTGCGCTTCTTGACAGCAGGAGTTGCAGTTACCGCACAGGGCCAATGATACCAGGAAATGTGCTGGCTTGTGGTGAGTTCTGTGATCTGTCTTAAGAACCCCTTCTCTCTACTATGAAGACTGTTTCTCTAAGTCAAATCAAAATCACACTTCAGCTTATTACCAGCTTGCTGTATTCTTTGATGATGGCAAATATTCGCTGACTCCTTACCATAGCTTTTCCTCAAGTTAATAGCATTAATTTTTCCTTCAGCTCTCTTTTATCCTCAAAAAATAGTTGATATTGTATATACAAACCCACCTGAGAAATTGATCCTTGAGAAGGAAAGATAGTTACATTAACTAGATACTTTTGAATCCTTTGAAATTTTAGTATCTGAGAATAAATGCTAGCTTGATCATTCATGTATGCTAAATAATAATAACAACCACTAATTCTTCCATAGCACCATTCGTAATCAGGCACTGCTCTAAGTGCTTTACTTTAATCCTCACAAACCCCTCTGTGACAGGTACACCATAATCGCCGTCCCCTCCAGTAAATGGGGAGACAGGAACACGGAACCGGTGGTGATGGCGTGTCTTCCCGCATACAGATGTGGAGACTCAAGCAGTCTGTGTACCTGCGAATCACTGTAAAAATGTGAGACGTGATTTTATTGTGTCATGAACCTGACCTGGTCATGTTCTTCGCTAAGCCTGTGAGAAGGCCGAGGAACGCACACATGATTCTCCTGTGCTGCTTAAACAAAGGAACTGATGGTGTCTGTTTAAATGCAAATCAGTCTACAGTGTTAATGAAGCTGCTATCAGTGTGATTCTAGGTTAACTATTTTCGTGTGAGATCTTATTTTCCCACCAAATGTCCTTCTTCTAGTCTTTCTCTGCGGATGAAGACAGCTCTGGTAGTGAAATTCGAGGAAGAAATAAGAATGTACGCGGCCCTTCAAGTCTCTCGCACCCACTTCCCGTTTTTGCTGGAAATTGTACTCACGAGTATTTGTCCCCAACAAATATTTTCTAATTGATATGTCTTCATCATCATGAACCCAATTTACAGCAGCAGGCATGCAGTGTGTTATTTTTGGAGCGGTGCTATATACACTGCAAAGAATTTGCACATGAGGGCAGAATGGAACAGACAACTGCTTTTGGGGACTGCACAGATTAGTACATCATTGCATACTAACAAAGTGCTAATTGCTCCTTTGACCACGGGCCCAGTTTACAGAGCTTTTGCACAAATGTGCTCTGTGCACTAAATTACAAATCTAACACTGCATTATTTCTCAGTACAGCTTGCAAATTCTTGTAGGGCAGTATGAATTAGCATTAATTAAGCCAGAGAAAGAGAGAGGCAGAGAAAGAGAGGAAGAGACAGAGAGGACTAGCTAGAGAGAGCGAGATACATTTTTGAAAGAACAGAGCAGATGCTAACTACTTGGGTTACAAATCTTGCACTTGTTCTGAAATGATGCTAGTACAAGCAAACAGCATCTCTTCTCAAGGCTTGCATTTTGAGAAACAACAGTTTCAAGCCTGAAGTGAATGTGAACACTGGTGATTAATAGCTGAAATAAGAGTGATTGGCCTTTGCTGTTCTGTGTTTTATCAGATGCACGTGACTAATTCTTGAGGAGATTCTTTGCGGTCAAGATTCCAAATACATTTTTTTCAAAACAGCTAAGAGAATTGGCTATGTGATGGATGAATAAGGTTTTATCTTTGGTAAGTATGCAAGGTTCACGTATAATTTCTCTCACCCTTCTCTTCTTTCGTTTAGTGTAGTATTTGCATCCTTCCATTTATTCAACATAATTGTAGATTTATTGAACTCTGCATATGCTAAAGTATTTGAAAGTACCTCAGAGTGGACAATTTTCTTATTTAATAAATATTTGTTGAGTATCTAATATGTGCTCTGCACAGGAAGTGCAAACAGTCATTATCTTCAAGTGGCTCAGAGTCTTTCTGGATAGATAGGTCCATAAATGACTAACTATAGGAAGGCAAATGCCTCCCTCGGGGACTGAAGAGAAGTCTGCTATTGGGAATGGAAGGCAGACAGCCATTTCACCTAGAAGAATGGAGGAGCAGAGACTTTTTCCTGTTGCACCTGGAATGATACATTCAGATGGGAGACACGGCTAGTATTTCCAGCAGTGGGGTGGGGTTGGAGATCCAGGAGTATCCAGGGGTAGAGATGGTAAGACTCTGAACTTGGACCATGGCAAAGCAATGGAGAACGAAGAATGGACCTGAAAACCTTTGCAGAAGGGGACCTGAGAGCAAGGGATATGCGCTTGGTCTCGACAAGTGAGGGAAACTCAGACGTCAGAGCTCTGCACACGGTGGATGATGAACACTCTGGGACCAAAGGAAGGGCGGGATGAGGAAGCAGGACGAGGCTGCTGGCTGTCTGGAGGCTGAGGCTGGCATGGCTAGTTCTCTGCCCATAACCCCCTGGGACTTCTTTACCAGCCCCGGTGGATTTTCACACTCAGCCAACACTTGGGAACACTCAGGAGCAGCTGGAAACTGTGTGTCTTTGCCAACAGCCAATCTCAGCTACTGAAATGCCTTCACCTGCATTCACAGAGAAAGAAAACTGCTGGGAGTTTATTAAGAGGATTCAGGAAACCAAGACCAGCCCTTACTCAAGGGTTAATACCTCAGGGAACACAGGCATTTCTCCATCCTTGCACCTAACTGGGACAACTTTGATGTGTGACCTACACCTGTGTTTCTCAAAGCTTAGTTTACTTAGGAGTCACTTGAGCGATCATGTGACATTCAGACTGTGATTCAGTAGGGCTGGTGTGTGTGCGTGCTAACTGGCTTTAGTCATGTCCAGCTCGTTGCAACCCTATGGACTGCAGCTCACCCAGGGTCCTCTTGTCCATGGGATTCTCCAGGCAAGAATACTGGAGTGGATTGTCATGCCTTCCTCCAGGGGATCTTCTCAACCCAGGGATCGAACCCCCATCTCTTGTGGCTCCTGCACTGTAGGTGAATTCTTTACTGCTGAGCCATTAGGGAAACCCAATAGGGCTGCTGTGAGGATCTGAATTTCTGCAGTTCTAACAAACTTCTGGTGATGGATGCTGCTGGTCCATGGACCATGCTCTTCATCGCAAGGACTTACCGTAGTCTACAGAGTGCCCCAAGGGACTGAACCAAAATGATCCATTCTCTTTCTTGACATTGCTTCCTTGCTTAACTTCCCTCTCTTCCTGGTCCGAATCCTCCTCTCTCCCACTAGATTTTTCTGGGAGCCCTTCTCAATAAATCATGCCCACAGTAATGCTCATCCCAGTGTCTACAACTGGGGAAAGCAACTTAAGGTAGAGCCCTTAAGTCTGGTTTTGAACATGACATATGAGGTGTGGATGAAACATGCAGGATGTAATAGCCAGTGGGTAGTAGGCGGTACTCATCCCTTCCTTCTCTGAGTTCTCCCTTCTTAGCGTCCTGAGAACGCAGAACATGAGGCAGAACGTGGTTGTCTCCAGTTTGTCCCTAATAGTTTAAAAGAGCAAGTTTATCTTGTTAGATTCTAGGTAGAAATCTTTGAAAAGATGTGGTACATAGGACAAGTCCCACTGACCGAAATATTCTGTTCGTTGAGCGCTTCTCAAACACAAGTTCATGTAGGAGTCAACCATTGATCTTGCTGAAATACAGGTTGTGATTGTGTAAATCTGGGCAGGGGCCTGAGAACCTGTATTTCTAACAGGCTCCCTGCTGATACTTCTGTGGTCTCAGACCACATAGACCACACATTGAGAAGCAAGGATCTAAAGCACTTGACTTGTTCTGAAGTGTCATTTTCAAGGAAATACTCTGAGTTTGAATGAAACGCTGATAGCGGTTGCAGTAATAGAAGTAGTAATAGTGGCAGTAGTAAGCACAAAACTAAAGTTTTGACATTTGTACACACACATGAAGCCAGCCTGACGACCAGGAGTGAACACACCCGTCATGACCTAAGGTTCCCTCCTGCCCCCTTGTTGCCCCTCCTCCCCCACGCCCCCTCCCCCAACTCTAGGCCACTACGGAACTGCTTCCTGTTACTACAGGTGAGATTGCATCCCCTAGAACTTCACATGCATGGACATCAGCCTTGCATCCTCTATTGTCTGATTGCTTTCATTCAGCACCATTGAGTTGAGACCCATCCCTGCTGTTCTATGTCAATACTGCGTTCCTTTCTGTTGCTGACAGGTGTCCCATTGTACAGATGGGCCCCAGTTTGTCCATTCTCCTGCTGATGGACATTTGGACTTCTCCTAGTTTTGAACGTTACAAATAAAGCTTTTATGAACAATCACGGAAAAAAGTAGTAGCAGCACCGACAGCTGACATTTATTACTTACACTGGGTGAGAAGGAGCACTTCCTCTGTGCTCGGCCCTTTTCAAATTGTGGTGTGTATACTAACCCACTTATTCCTCACAGTGATGCTACGAAATCTAAGAATAAAGAAAGGTCAGTCTTTTGATTGGAGAAGGAAATGGCAACCCACTCCAGTATTCTTGCCTGGAGAATCCCACGGACAGAGAAGCCTGGCAGGCTACAGTCCATAAGGTCACAAAGAGTTGAACACTACTGAGTGACTAACAAATCTTTTAATAGGCTGATTACTGTTGTCTACAAATCTTCCTCAACTTATGATGGGTTATTCTAAGTAGAAAATGCATTTAATGCTCACAACCATCACCACTTAGCCCTGCCTGCCTTTAATGTGCTCAGAACACAGACATTAGCCTACGGTTGGGCAAGATCATTTATCACAAAGCCTATTTATAATAAAGTGCTGACTGTCTCATATAATTTATTGATTACTGCACTGAAAGTGAAAAGCAGAGTGGGTATCTGGGTACAGAATGGCCATAAGTGTATTGATTGTTTGCCCTGCCAGTCACTTGGCTGCCTGGAGGCTGAGGCCAGCCAGCATCATAGGAGTATGTATCTCATCTCTCTAGCCTGGGAAAAGATCACAATTCAGATTCAAAGTACAGTTTCTCCTGGATGAGGATCACTCTCATACCTTTGTCAAGCTGAAAAATCTTAAACCATCAGAAGTCCGGGATCACTGGCACTGAGGACTTCAGAATATTTGGGTCTTAAGCTAGACAAGTCCAAATATTTGGATTTGTTTTGCTAGTCATCACATGATCTCTAAGTGCTGTGCTTAGTCACTCAGATGTGTCCAGCTCTTTGCGACCCCATGGATTGCAGCCTACCAGGCTCCGCTGTCCCTGGGATTCACCAGGCCCTCCTCTGTCCATACCCTCCTCCAGGGGATCGTCCCAACCCAGGGATCGAATCCAGGTTTTCCTCATTGCAGACGGATTGTTTAACAATCTGCGCAATCAGGGAAGCCCAAGAATACTGGAGTGCATAGCCTATCCCTTCTCCAGGGGATCTTCCTGACTCAGGAATTGAACCAGGGTCTCCTGCACTGCAGGCAGATTCCTTACCAGCTGAGCTACCAGGGAAACCCCATGATCTCTAAGAGGAGAGGACATTTGTGGGAAATGAACAGAGCCTAACTTACTTTCATCTGGGGAGCCCTGGGAAGGCACCAGAACAAACATATGAGGTGACAATGAATGAAGGAGCTTCTGTGGTAATGTCACAGGGTGCTGGATTGATTTTAAAACTCAACTTAACCCCCACTTTACCCCACCCTTTGAGTCAGCTTTGGACAGTTGGGTCTGAAAATGACATGGATGACTCAAGCTTTGAAATCTATATGAAAACAAGAGACGCCTCTTCCCACCCTTTGGCAATCTTTGTTTTCTTCCAAATGCTAAGAACCCACACTTTAAGAAACAAAGAAAAAAAATGACAAACTATTCAAAATGAATATTGCTCAAAATCTTCTTTATTTGTACTTATGAAATGAAATAAAGTTTAATTAGCAACTGAAAGAAATTGAATATCACTGTATTTCCTTGTTTTCAGAAATCAAATGTTAGGATATAATCAAGCAGGTTTATAATTGTGAAAAGAACCTGTTTTCCTTTTGCATCAGGTTTTAATTGTGAACGAGAAGACCTACGTGGCTTGAAAGAAACATATGGATATATCTATTTCTCTCTTATTAAACATCGGGAATCAGTCATGGAGTATGTGTTATGGCTGCTCTCTAACACAGAGATTAAAAACTGTAGCTGATTAAAGTGGAGCAGAAGGAAGCGAGCTGACTCTGGCTGGGGGTGGGGTGGGGGAGGGGGCAGTGATAGCATCACATCCCAGGCTATGACTGAATGTGGAGGAATGTGAGAGGGCCCTCTTCCTGGTGTTACATGTGTGAAATCATCATAAGTGTAATGAATCCAATTCTGAAAGTCCTCTCTTATGTAAAGAGAGGAATCCTTTTTAGCACCTGAGGAGTTAACAGATGATGGTAAGCTCAGGCAAGAGGAACTGGACTCAGACTGTGAATGGTACTTGTTTAGCAAATGATCTCAGAGAGGAGGTAGGATTCTGACTAGAGAATGGGAAACACAGTGTTGAATTTTGCAAACAAGAAGTAGTCTTTCTGGTTACTGGGAAGGGAAATTAATTTATGATGTTGACAGAAATTCCCAAACTGTATTATATGGAACAATATTGCATTAAAAGGGTTATTTTGTCAATTAAGTTTAGGAAACCATGCACACCATTTTTGCTTGTGAAGAGTCTCAAAACGCACAAATATACAAGTGGTTTCTGAGGGGGCCTGCTTCTGGTCTAAGTTTGCTAAAAAAAGGGTTCTCAGAAAAGAGTATTATGTGAAACTCAGTTCAGAAAATGGAGGAGCATTTTTGGAAGAGTACTTGATTGCACAGAGGTGTGTCATGACTTAACCAATAGGTTGAGTTGCTTACTATAAAGAAATAAAGAAGCTTTATTGAAAATATAGCTGTAATACTTGGTCAGATAGAGTACTTCAAGCAGAATGGAAGAGAAAACATGAAAAACTTTGGGAAAGTTAAGGGTCCTGCCTAGGAAGCAGGCTAATGAATTCCTTGACTTCAGATCCTTAAGAAATCAGTTATCTGTGCTCAGTGAGGTCATGACTTGTATGCCTTTGGATGACTGTGTATGGGAGGTGCTACTGTGAGGGGCACAGTTTCCTTGTAAATTAAGTGTTCATTCTTATTTTGCCAGAATGCTAAAAAAGTCTGTCTTTACCTAATCCCTGGCGGTAAAGGATTATTATTTTGAGCAGAAAATGACCAAATCTGACTATCTGAACTCAAAAGTGCCCAGGTTGAATTTTTGATCTGCATGACAAAGGAGGCCAAGGTACCATGAAGTCCAGGCATGGCAGTGCCACACACAGAGCCACAGCCCAGGTCAGAGGGAGGCTGAATAAGACCTGCAGAAAGAGGAAATCCAGGCGAGGTGAGCAGAAAGCGGGGATGGTTGCCCTCCCACCTGGCATCCCATAATGATCTCCTGACACTTCAGAGGTTCTCAGCTGCCTTGGAAGGGAGCAGGGGGTTTCTGCCTCACCACTGCCCCTGTTTCTTCTTGTCTTTGTTCAGTTTGTGGCCTCAGTGCTATCCTGAGGTTGAGCTGTCACTTCGGGCTTGTTAGTCAAATTACGGTGATTAATGCAAACAGCCAACATGAACTTTGGGCTGCTCAGATGTTAGATAACCCACGAGCTGGCAGGGAGCCATCCTTCTGCGTCTCCTAAGTGACTCAGACATCTTTCAACACCAGAGAGAGTCTTCCTCAAGCACAAAATTCTGTGATTCTTAAGTAACTCAGACACCCTTCAAAACCAAAAGACAGCCTCTTCGTATTTGATATAAATGTGATGGCCACATTCTTTTTAGAAGATAAAAATAATGAGACTGTTCATAAACAAATGGCTTCTGGTGAGAAAGGGTTGACTCCTAGAGTGATGCTTATCTTTACAAGAGGGTTTTCAATAAAATCTAAGCCTCTGTCATCTCTTCTTCTAAATGGGGTCTCTTCTTTAATTAGGTTTGAGAAACAATTTAGAGTCCAGCTTATTACTGGTTTAACTTTTGCATGTGATAAATGGTGATGTATTCATTTCCTCCCTAATTTGAAGGTAGTTTAGAAATTAATGAGAAAAATAAATATAAGATATGTAGAGCTTTGAAAGAAGCTTACTTATAGACATTAGAGAGGTTATTGTTTATTACATAATAAAGGCAGCCTCAGTTCTGAAACTCTCCAGAGAATAAGTCACCAAACTTTCTGACTTAATGTGAATTTAGAACTCTTGCCACAAGGGACTTCCTGCCTAGACTGGTGTGAAGAAATCAACTATGAGAAAAATGTTCCAACAACATAAATTGAAGTTTTACTGCCGGGGGATACCCTATGAAACTAGGCATTTCCATTAATGCACCATTGTATGACTTTATAAAGACTGCTCAGCAGGACCAGCAAAATTTTGATGCAGTTGGTTTCGTCCATCTTTTCTCTCGTGGGGCCCATCATCTAAGACCAGATGTTAAGACACAGTGTCTCCATTGCTCCCCACTATTCACAGCTTGCTGATACTAGATATATAATTATTCCATCATGAAGACCGGTCTGTCTCCATTTTCATCATAGGGAAGTGAGATCATTAAGTCTGGTGTTGTCTTGGGTCAATTTTTACACCTAACCCATTGGGTAACATAGGAGTATGAAATTCAGTTTGAACATTAATTATTTAGAGATGATGGACTGACGTAGCAGCATCACCAACCTTTTCTTTTTAAAGTCAGGAATTATTTATATAGGGCTTCCCCGGTGGCTCAGCCGGTAAAGAATCTGCCTGCAATGCAGGAGAGACTGCCTGAAATCAGGAGATCCCAGTTCAATCCCTGTGTCAGGAAGATCCCCTGGAGAAGGAAATGGCAACCCAGAACCTCTTGATGAAGGCGAAAGCAGAGAGTGAAAAAGTTGGCTTAAACTCAACATTGAAAAAACTAAGACTATGGCATCTTGTCCCATCACTTCCTGGCAAATAGAAGGGGAAAAATTGGAAGTAGTGACAGAGTCTCTTTTCTTGGGCTCCAAAACCACTGCAGATGGTAACTGAAGCCATGAAATTAAAAGACACTTGCTCCTTGGTTCTTGGGCTTCCCTTGTGGCTCAGCTGGTAAAGAATCTGCCTGCAATGCAGGAGACCTGGGTTCGATCCCTGGGTTGGGAAGATCCCCTGGAGAAGGGAAAGGCTACCCACTCCAGTATTCTGGCCTGGAGAATTCCATGGACTCTATAGTCCAATGGGGTCACAAAGAGGCAGACATGACTGAGTGACTTTCACCTTCACTTGCTCCTTGGAAGAAAAGCTATGACCAACCTAGACAGCATATTAAAAAGTAGAGACATTACTTTGCCCACAAAGGCCTGTCTTGTCAAAGCTATGGTTTTTCCAGTAGTCATGTATGGATGTGAGAGTTGGACCATAAAGAAGCCTGAGTGCTGAAGAATTGATGCTTTTGAACTCTGGTGTTGGAGAAGGCTCTTGAGAGTTCCTTGGACTGCAAGAAGATCAAATCAGTCAATACTCAGTTCGGTTCAGTTCAGTTCAGTTGCTCAGTCATGTCCGACTCTTTGTGACCCCATCAATCGCAGCACGCCAGGCCTCCCTGTCCATAACCATCTCCCGGAGTTCACTTAGACTCACGTCCATCAAGTTTGTGATGCCATCCAGCCATCTCATCCTCTGTCATCCCCTTCTCCTCCTGCCCCCAATCTCTCCCAGCATCAGAGTCTTTTCCAATGAGTCAACGCTTCGCATGAGGTGTCCAAAGTACTGAAGCTTCAGCTTTAGCATCATTCCTTCCAAAGAAATCCCAGGGCTGATCTCCTTCAGAATGGATTAGTTGGATCTCCTTGCAGTCCAAGGGACCCTCAACAGTCTTCTCCAATAACACAGTTCAAAAGCATCAATTCTTTGGTGCTCAGCCTTCTTCACAGTCCAGCTCTCACATCCATACACGACCACAGGGAAAACCATAGCCTTGACTAGATGGACCTTAGTCGGCAAAGTGATGTCTCTGCTTCTGAATATACCGTCTAGGTTGGTCATAATTCTTCTTCCAAGGAGTAAGCGTCTTTTAATTTCATGGCTGCAGTCACCATCTGCAGTGATTTTGGAGCCCAAAAAAATAAAGTCTGACACTGTTTCTACTGTTTCCCCGTCTATTTCCCATGAAGTGATGGGACCAGATGCCATGATCTTCGTTTTCTGAATGTTGAGCTTTAAGCCAACTTTTTCACTCTCCTCTTTCACTTTCATCAAGAGGCTTTTTACTTCCTCTTCACTTTCTGCCATAAGGGTGGTGTCATCTGCATATCTGAGGTGATTGATATTTCTCCTGGCAATCTTGATTCCAGCTTGTGTTTCTTCCAGCCCAGCGTTTCTCATGATGTACTCTGCATATAAGTTAAATAAGCAGGGTGACAATATACAGCCTTGACGTACTCATTTTCCTTTTTGGAACCAGTCTATTGTTCCATGTCCAGTTCTAACTGTTTCTTCCTGACCTGCGTACAGATTTCTCAAGAGGCAGGTTAGGTGGTCTGGTATTCCCATCTCTTGAAGAATCTTCCACACTTTATTGTGATCCACACAGTCAAAGGCTTTGGCATAGTCAATAAAGCAGAAATAGATGTTTTTCTGGAACTCTCTTGCTTTTTCCATGATCCAGCGGATGTTGGCAATTTGATCTCTGGTTCCTCTGCCTTTTCTAAAACCAGCTTGAACATCAGGGAGTTCATGGTTCGCATATTGCTGAAGCCTGGCTTGGAGAATTTTGAGCATTACTTTACTAGCGTGTGAGATGAGTGCAATTGTACGGTAGTTAGAGCATTCTGTGGCAGTGCCTTTCTTTGGGGTTGGAATGAAAACTGACCTTTTCCAATCCTGTGGCCACTGCTGAGTTTTCCAAACTTGCTGGCATATTGAGTGCAGCACTTTCACAGCATCATCTTTCAGGATTTGAAACAGCTCCACTGGAATTCCATCACCTCCACTAGCTTTGTTCGTAGTGATGCTTTCTAAGGCCCACTTGACTTCACATTCCAAGATGTCTGGCTCTAGATGAGTGATCACATCATCATGATTATCTGGGTCATGAAGATCTTTTTTGTACAGTTCTTCTGTGTATTCTTGCCACCTCTTCTTAATATCTTCTGCTTCTGTTCGGTCCATACAATTTCTCTCCTTTATCGAGCCCATCTTTGCATGAAATGTAAAGGAAATCAATCCTGAATATTCCCTGGAAAGACTGATGCTGAAGCTGAAGCTCCAATACTTTGGCCAACTGATGCAAGGAGATGACTCATTGGAAAAGACCTTGATGCTGGGAAAGTTGGAAGGCAAAAGGAGAAGGGGACAGCAGAGGATGAGATGGTTGGATGGCATCACCAACTCAATGGACATGAATCTGAGCAAACTCTGGGATATGGTGGACAGGGTAGCCTGGCATGCTACAGTCCATGGGGTCACAGAGAGTCAGACACAACTTAGTGACTGAACAACAACAATCATTTTTATAAAGTAAAATTTATCCTTTTAAATATACATTTCTGGCAGTTTAAACAAACACAGGCATGTAACTGATCACTGTCAAAATATAGAATATGTCCATCACCCCCAAATTCATCTCATGCCATACGTAGGAACTTTCTTATAATGTAAAATGCGCATGTCGTAACTCAGTAACTCCCACAAACAGAAAAATATGTAAGCATATATTTATAAGCATATATGTTATAGTTCAGTTCAGTTCAGTTCAGTTCAGTTCAGTCTCTCAGTCATGTCTGACTCTTGGCGACCCCATGAATCACAGCACGCCAGGCCTCCCTGTCCATCACCAACTTCCGGAGTTCACCCAGATTCACATCCATCAAGTCAGTGATGCCATCCAGCCATCTCATCCTCTGTCGTCCCCTTCTTCTCCTGCCCCCAATCCCTCCCAGCATCAAAGTCATTTCCAATGAGTCAACTTTTCGCATGAGGTGTCCAAAGTACTGGAGCTTCAGCTTTAGCATCATTCCTTCCAAAGAAATCCCAGGGTTGATCTCCTTCAGAATGGACTGGTTGGATCTCCTTGCAGTCCAAGGGACCCTCAAGAGTCTTCTCCAACACCACAGTTCAAAAGCATCAATTCTTCAGCGCTCAGCTTTCTTTACAGTCCAACTCTCACATCCACACATGACCACAAGAAAAACCATAGCCTTGACTAGACGGACCTTAGTCGGCAAAGTAATGTCTCTGCTTTTGAGTATGCTATCTAGGTTGGTCATAACTTTTCTTCCAAGGAGTAAGCGTCTTTTAATTTCATGGCTGCAGTCACCATCTGCAGTGATTTTGGAGAAGCATGTTTATAAGCATAAGTTTTTCATTATTGCCCCAAACTGTAACCAAGTAAAATACCACTCCCACACTCCCAGCCCTCAAGAAACCCCTGATTAATTTTCTATCTCTGTATCTTATCTTTTCTCTTTCTGTATCATATAAATGGAATCATACAGACTACAGTCTGAGTTTATGAGTAGGGTAGTGAACTGGCGTGGGGTTCTCTGATATCCTTGGATCTGTGGTTTATGCCTTTCATTATTTAAAAAAAAAATTGTGTCTACTGTCCTTTCAACTTTTTCTTTTGTCTTGAAGTCTCTTCTTCTAGGATACCAGTTACTTGTATGTTAGAATATTTGAGTGTCTCACAGTTCTTAAATGCATTGTTCTTTTTTCCTTGCTCTTTTCCTCTTTCTGTTCCAGTTTTGATAATTTCTGTTGCTCTCTTTTCATGTTCATTATTTATGTTCTTCGCTTTATCATATTTGCTGTTGAGCCTGTCACAGACATTCTTCATCTCTCTTTTCATGATTGTATTTCTAGCATTTCCATTTGACTTATCCTCATAGTGTCTATTCCCCACTTATTCATGAACGTTGTGCCTCTTTCCCACTGGAAATTTAACCATGTATGACTATGCCAAAGCCTTTGACTGTGTGGATCCCAATAACCTGTGGAAAATTCTGAAAGAGATGGGAATACCAGACCACCTAACCTGCCTCTTGAGAAATCTGTACGCAGGTCAGGAAGAAACAATTAGAACTGGACATGGAACAACAGACTGGTTCCAAACAGGAAAAGGAGTACGTCAAGGCTGTATATTGTCACCCTGCTTATTTAACTTATATGCAGAGTACATCATGAGAAACGCTGGGCTGGAAGAAACACAAGCTGGAACCCAGATTGCTGGGAGAAATATCAATCACCTCAGATATGCAGATGACACCACCCTTATGGCAGAAAGTGAAGAGGAGCTAAAAAGCCTCTTGATGAAAGTGAAAGAGGAGAGTGAAAAAGTTGTCCTAAAGCTCAACATTCAGGAAACGAAGATCATGGCATCTGGTCCCATCACTTCATGGGAAATAGATGGGGAAACAGTAGAAACAGTGTCAGACTTTATTTTTTTGGGCTCCAAAATCACTGCAGATGGTGACTGCAGCCATGAAATTAAAAGACGCTTACTTCTTGGAAGAAAAGTTATGATCAACCTAGACAGTATATTCAGAAGCAGAGACATTACTTTGCCGACTAAGGTCCATCTAGTCAAGGCTATGGTTTTTCCTGTGGTCGTGTATGGATGTGAGAGTTGGACTGTGAAGAAGGCTGAGAGCCGAAGAATTGATGCTTTTGAACTGTGGTGTTGGAGAAGACTCTTGAGGGTCCCTTGGACTGCAAGGAGATCCAACCAGTCCATTCTGAAGGAGATCAACCCTGGGATTTCTTTGGAAGGAATGATGCTAAAGCTGAAGCTCCAGTACTCTGGACACCTCATGCGAAGAGTTGACTCATCGGAAAAGACTCTGATGCTGGGAGAGATTGGGGGCAGGAGAAGAAGCGGACGACAGAGGATGAGATGGCTGGATGGCATTACAGACTCGATGGACGTGAGTCTGAGTGAACTCCGGGAGATGGTTATGGACAGGGAGGCCTGGCATGCTGCGATTCATGGGGTCGCAAAGAGTCAGACACGACTGAGCGACTGAACTGAACTGAACTGATACGATGTGTGCTGTGTAGCGAGTCATTTCCATTGTGTCTGACTCTTTGCAACCCTATGGACGATAGCCCGCCAGGCTCTTGTGTCCATGGGATTCTCCAGGCAAGAATACTGGAGTGGGTTGCCATCTGCCAGTACTGGAAAATCCCAGGGGATCTTCCCAACCCAGGGATCTATTAGCGCCACCTGGGAAGCCCCAGGTATATGATAGTTATTTTAAATTCCCCGCCTGATAGTTCCAATACCTGGGTCATGTCTAGGTCTGTTTCCGCTAATTGCTTTGTGTTTATTTCTTCTTGTTTTTGTGTATACCTCATCACTTTTTATTGTGTTACAGACACTGTGTGTAGGACAAAATATACTGAGTTAATATTATTGATCCTGCAAATAGGCCGTTTTTGGGTACTCAGCCATATACATGGGAGCTGGGTTGACCAAACTTCATCTGAGTCTAGGTTTTGTCATTGCAATGGCCATCTTCCTAAACACTGGCTTCGAATTGCTTAAGCACTGTCCTATGCTTGGGGTGGTAGCTATGGGATTGGAAGGTTTTTCTTAACGTTTTGCTTCCCCCCTCAACTTTAAGCCTTCTCTGGGATCCTGCCCCACAGCATGGTCTCTCTGGGACGGTCCCTCAGTGCCTGGCTTGGGATGAGGGTGGCGTGGTCCCCTACTGTTCTGCTGTAGCCTCGGTCCCAGTGATCCTGGTTGCCTGAGCCTTGTATGGGAGGCATCCCCCGAGATCCTGCGCCGTCTCTTCACTCCAGTCCCACTGACTGGTATCTTTGCCAGTCTTGTGCTGAAGAGTTTTGCACCCCTCCCAAAAACAGAAGACCTTTGATGTTATTTGTACAGGAGCTCAGTCTCCAAATGATTTCCTGCCCTTCCCCAGGGATGAAAGGTTTTCTTCTTCTTTCCTTTCTTCTCGAGACGCAGTGGGTTGTCTCCTGTGCCATCAAAGTGGCAGGCTTGCTGCACCTCCTGTAACATCTCAAGGCTCACATTTTGTGGGGTAGAAGGATTCAGATAGGTCCCTTTTCTTCAGCAGCCACCGCTCCTCTTCCCTAGACTTTCACATGAACACCTGGGGGAGCAGTCATGGAGAAACTCTTTGAGTGAGGGGAAATCCTCAGATGTCTGAGGATCCTACATGGTTGCCCTTGCTGCTGCTGCTGCTGCTAAGTTACTTCAGTCGTGTCCGACTCTGTGACCCCATAGACGGCAGCCCACCAGGCTCCCCCGTCCCTGGGATTCTCCAGGCAAGAACACTGGAGTGGGTTGCCATTGCCTTCTCCAATGTTGCCCTTAACCTTTAGCAATTTGTTAAGAACTTTAGTTGAATTCTTTACCCCTGCATGTGTGATATCCAGTGTCTTCATTCATCCAGTGTCTAAAAGTGAACCAACGCTCTTCCCCAAGATTTCCTTGGAGATGCCTCTCTTTCCTTGGATTTCAGGCTACTTCTTTGCCCTGTGACCTCAGTAACTTGAAGAGTACAAGAAGAGTTATGATTTTGTAATGTATTCAGCTTTTGCTGTTGTTAGGTTGGAAGGGATGATCTCTCCAGTTTCTACAGCCCAGGTCACAGTGGAAGTCTGAACCTAGGGATAAAAAGTAGTGAACAGGTCAGGAGGAGATGAGAAAGGTAGTAAGGGCTTCCCTGGTGGCTCAGCCAGTAAGGAATCTACCCGCAATGCAGGAGATCCCTGGGTTGGGAAGATCCCCTGGAGAAAGGAATGGAGGGAACGGGTCAGGAAGGGAGGGGAAGGCTTTAGTCATGGACATGTTTCTAGAACTGTGGGGCTGTGGACCTGAACTTGAACTGACTTGTCAGAAAGGGGGGCGTTGCTCTCTTACTTCTAGATTAGTTTGAAGAAGCCATGGGAATTGAGCTTGAGTCCGGTTTGGATCTAATTCCCAGTTATGCCCCCTCAGTTAATCCAACATCTAGTGACAGGTACTAAGCTTGTCCTCTTGTTCCTGACTTAGTGCCTTTTCAAAGCGTCCTCCCCACCCCCACCCCAGTTGACGCAGGACTGTTACTAGTCCGGTTCTTCCTGGTGTGTGTCTGTAAATGCAACCTCAGCCATCTGGTCTCTCCCTCCTGGGTGGCCAAATGTTATCCTGCCCAGTGCTGTCATTCGCTAACCAGCGTGCTCACGAAATGGTGACTCTGCCTGAATGGAAGGGAAAGGATAACGGAGTATGAATGAGACAGTAAGGAAACCAACGCTCCTCTTGATCAGGCACTCGTCACTCACCAGGACTGCGTGCAGGGCTTCTCTGCACTGTCTCGTTCAATTCTCGTAACGAGCCTATGGGAAGCTGCTATTATTATGCCACTGTTAATACAAAGAAGTGATAGATGAATTTAGTAAGTGGTGTCGGAAAAACCGACAGCCACATGCCAGAGAATGAAATTAGACTGCTGTCTTATACCATGCACAAAAATTAACTCAAAATGGGTTAAAGACCTGAATGTAAGACCTGGAACCACAAAACAGAAAAAAATATAGGCAGTAAGCTCCTTGACATTGGTTTGGTGATGACGTTTGTGTCTGACTCACCAAGCAAAGGCAACAAAAGCAAAAATAAGTCAGACTACAGAAAAATAACTAACTTCTGCAGAGCAAAGGGAATCATCGACAAAATGGAAAGGCAGCCTACTGAGTGGGAGAATATGTTTACAAATTATATACCTGTTCAGGGGTTAATATTCAAAATAGGCAAAGAATTCATACAACTCAATATCAAAACTGCAAACAATCCAACAACAACAAAAAATGAGTAGAGGACCTGAATTGACAGTTTCCAAAGGAGACATACAGATGGTCAATAGGTACATGAACATCACTTATCATCAGGAAAGTGCAAATCAAAGCCACACCTGTTAGAATGGCTAGCAGCAAAAGGACAGGAAATAACAAATGTCAAGAATGTGAAGAAACAGAAACTCTTGTGTACCATTGATGGGAATTCAAATTGGTGTAACCACTAACAGAAAAGAGTATGGAGGTTCCTAAAAAAACCTAAAGACAGAACTGCTAAATGATCTAGCAATTCCACTTCTGTGTACTGATTCAAAGAACATGAAATACTTATTTGAAGATATATATATATGCACCCCCACGTTCACTTCAGCATTATGCACTATAGCCTAGATACAGAAACCAGTTATTTGTCTACTGATGAGTGGATGGATAGAGAAGATGTGATTTATCTATCTATCTATAGATAAACACACACACACACATATATATATACTCGGTCATAAAAAAGAATGTAAGCTTGCCATTTGAAACAACACAACTGGACCTTGAGGGCATTATACTTAGTGAAATAAGTCAGACAGATAGCATATGATCTCACTTATATATGGAACATAAAAAAGGAGAAGAAACACAAAGTCAAATAAACACAAATATAGAACAGATTGGTGGCTGCCAGAGGCAAGGGGTGGGTAACATGGGTCACGGGGTCAAGAAGTAGAAGTTTTCCATTTTGTAACTGAAAGAAGCCCTGGGCATAATACACAGCATGGGGGTTATAAGTAATAATGTTTTATTGCACATTTGAAAGTTGCTAAGAGGAAGAAAAGAGTCTGAGGCACAAAGAACTGAAGTAACTTATACAAGTTTGCAGACCTGGTAAGACATAGACCCAGATCCAACCTAATATCTTAACTACTCCTAAAGTACATTGACCTCTGCCTGATAACAGTTTTTAGAGGAAACTGTTTGGTTTCTAGAATACTGGCACTCATATAGAGCGTCTCGGGTCAGTGGACACTTTCTGTGTAAGTGCTGAGTTTTCAGGACACCATCAGGGGTCTTAGAGAAAACGTTCCCTCAGAGAAACCCTGTCGTTTCTGGATGGTTAGAAGCCTCTCTGTCCCTAGTGTCAGGAGCCTGCTCAGACGTCACCCTCAACAACAGCAGCAGCTGTGACGGTACAAGGCAGACCTTGGAGGGTGTAACCAAAACCCCAAGTCCCTGCCTCCCACTTCGGGGTTGACAAGCCACACTGGGCCCTGCGGCCTGGGTTTGGGACCCGACTGCTAAAAGCACTTCCCTTGGTTTCTCCTAAGTGGGCTGAGAAGCCCAGTGATTGTGAAAGCTTTAGACAGGCACAGCTGTTGGGGAGCTGGGGAACTTCTTGCTGCCTTCCTACAGAGAAAACAAGCCGAAGCCCCGACTGTGTAATCTGGACCCACCCAAGGATGGTGAATGTACTTCTTTTCAAGTTTCCTGTAACTTTTGAGGCAGAATAAAAACATTCAGGTGCAGTGAGCCACATTTTGTCTAGTGTTTTGTTTTTGGCCATGGGGCTGGCGGGGATCTTACTTCTATGACTAGGGATTGAACCCGTGCCGCTGCAGTGGAAGCGTGGAGTTTTAACCACTGGACCACCTGGGAAGTCCAGATTTTGTCTAATCTTATACCCGTGTTATTTTTTCTATGCTTCTTGTGGGCGCATGTCAATGCATTTAATTCTTATCAAAATAATTGCGTCACACATTGTGAGGCTTTTTTATATTCTGCAAAACATTGTACACATACTGGTTCACTTCATCTTATGAGAACAGTAAGATAGATGTAGACGTCAAAACCCACTCTAGCAAAGAAACGTGCACAGGAGAACAAAATAAGGAAGGCTCAGAGATGGGTCTAGATTGGAACCCTTTGTGATGATGTGACTGATTGACTAAACTTGTCACCTGAGTACCTGTGATCCAGACTTTATCCTGGAGGTGAGTCAGTGGGACCATGTATTCCTGTTCTCCCTCCATGCAGCCCCCTCCATTTCTAGGAAAACCCTGGCCAGTTTATAGTTCCACCTGCAGTGCTTGTTTGCCTGCATCCTCACCAGCACTAGCGTTTCTCAGTTGCTAAGATTTTTGCCCATTTTATTACAGGTGGGAAATGGTGTCTCATGGGCATTTAAATTTATCTCATTCTTCTTAGAGGTTGAGTGCCTTCTCGGATAGACTGTAGTTCTTCCTTATGAATTGCCTCTCCAGCTCCTGCTTGGCATATGTTCATAAATATTTTCAATCTTCAAATCAGCTTTAAAGTATTTCCCTTAGAAACCACATGAAGGCAGCTTTTTTCTTTTAAAACCTGACCTGAAAGCTCTTCTCTTTCTATGGGGAAGTTCGAATCCTTTGCTTTTCCTGTGAAGACGCATTGTTTAATCTGATTCTCATCTCTGCTTGCTGTGATCTTCTTGCTCCTGTCACTAGATTGGCTGGATATTCTTTGACCCTTTTCTGATTTTGTGTTGTGCATTGCCTCCAGTATTTTGGGAGCTGTACATCTTATTTCTGCTTATCTCATATGTAGCCACATATTTTTAATGTATTGACATGTATTTTCCTACTGCTCAGAACAAATCAATACTTAACACCCTTCAAGCAGGTGTTTGACACACTTTTATTTTCTCCTTTCTCGTTAGAATTTTTTTGGTCCCAGAGGTGAAATTTTTAGTTTATGACTTCTTTCTCTCAAAGCTTGAGTGATCCCTGTTTGTCTGTTTAATTGGATAGATTGGAGGCTGGACTCATTAGCATAAATAGCTAGTATGAGTTTTTCTCAGCAAATATGTGGTTTTAGGTCTGCATGAGGCTCTGCTTTCTCTGGGAAGATTCTCTTCAATAGACAGTGAGTGAGAGGATGCCAGCTTCTCCTGGAATGTGGAGGGAGAGTGTGGTCCCTTTGCTTGTGGCGGCCAGATGTAGGAGAGTGATGGTTCACACTTCAGCGGAAGAGATGCCTGTCTACTTTACACCCAAACTCATAGGTGCATGGCTGTTGCTTCCTGCACCACGGCTCACTTCTCATGCTCAGAGCAGACCCCTGACTCATTTAGAGACTATGTTTGTAGCTTTAACCTGACCCCCAAACCATGGCCATGCGTGCAGTATAGGGGGATGGGTGGGGGAAGATCAACTGGCGTAACAACCAGCTGTCCTGCAGTTAATTGTCTCTGAGGGCAGCACTTGCTCAGCCCTTGTGGAATTTCCACTGAGAAGGCTTGACTGCCTTCGACACCCGCTCATTCACCACAAGACTTGACATTGTCAATGAATGCCTTGATGTTTCTATCAGTAAATCATTTCTGTTCCTGTCTTCCCAAACACCCCCAAATTTGTGATCCAGAAATGACACCTTTGCTCACTTAACACGTTTAACCAGAATTACTGATACTGCAGAGACCAGGAACCTGAGAATTCAAGAGGGCAACCCTGAGAAGGAGGAGATATCACCCAGGGGTACTGTGGGGCTCCCACATTGACAAAGTGGGGTAGGGGAAGACCATTCTGGGAGTCAGCTCATCTTTTCCCATCAGTGGGCAGGGAGCTCCTTCACACTTTTAAAGCACCAATGGTGCTCTCTTACATGGTACTCTCTTCAAAAGGAAAAAAGGTACTCTGTTGCAGAATGGCCCCAGGGACTTGCCTGGTGGCCCAGTGCATGGGGTGCGGGTTTGGTCTCTGGTAGGGGAGCTAAGATCCCACTTGCCTCATGGCCCAAAAACCGAAAATGTGAAACAGGTGCAATACTGTGACAAGTTCAAGAAAGACTTAAAAAAAATGGCCCGCATAAAAAAATCTTAAAAAAAAAAGAAAGGTCCCATTCTTTAAGAAGATGCTGTTTATGGTCTGATCTGGGAGCGTGAGACCTGCCATGGGCCATCAGAGCACATTGCCCTTGAGTGACTGGGGAAACGTGGTGGCTGGAGCAGACAGAAATGCATGACGAACCCCTCTTCCATCACCCTTTTGTTAATTTATTTAACCAAAATGTGTTGAGTGCCCACCCTTGACCATGTTTTCTGTTAATGCTGGGTTCACTGTGGACGTGAAATAGGCAAGCTTTCTGCCCTGTGGAGCCTGTGGTCACATCAGCCATCAGCCATCAGCCCTTGGCTTCTACGTTTGTTTCTTTTATCTCAGTTGTCCTCATTCAGAGACCCTAAGAGTCAATGCAGATGAGCAACTGCTTTAATAGAACTTTGAAGCTATCTTTAGGCCTGTCCTATGAGAACATAGGGTTTTTACCAACTTTGAATATTGGCCAAGAGAGTCATCACACATTTTTCAAATGACTTTTGGTTTAGACCTCTTTGGAAAGACACTGCAGTGAAGAATGCTTATCCAAAGTTAATACATTGATTCACAGGAAGCTTCTTTTTTTAATTTTTAGTTTATCCTGTAGTATAGTTGATTAACAATGGTGTGTTAGTTTTAAGTATCCAGCAAAGTGATTCAGTAACACATATACAGGTATCTATTCCTTTTCAAATTCTTCTCCCATTTAGGTTGTTACAAAGTATTGAGCAGAGTTCCCTGTGCTATACAGCAGGTCCTTGTTGGTTATCTATTTCATATATATTCGTGTGTATATGTTAATCCCCACCTCCTAATTTATCCTTTCCCCCCTTTCCTTTTTGGTAACCATAAGTTTGTTTTCTAAGCCTGTGAGTCTGTTTCTGTTTTGTAAATAAGTTCATTTGTATCATTTGTCTTTTTAGATTCTACTTATAAGTGATATCATATGATTTTTGTCTTTATGAACCACCTCTGCCCTGTTGAATGATGTATTCCTGTCTACATCATTGGGGATCTGTATACGATGTGGTCAGGGTGAAAGATTGAGTCAGATTCAGAGTGGGATCAGAGCTTCAGGTCACATGTGGTGTTGGACATATGAGCCTCCTTCTCAGGCTCATACCTGTGTTTTGAGTGAAGGCAGACTGGCACCAGGTGGTGTCTGAGGTCATCTAACAGGAATGTTTCCTGAGGCTATGTTAGTAAAAATAAAATATAACAGGCTTTATTCTCATCTTTTTACTTCTACCCACAGAAGTCTTCGCTTGGGGTTAGTGGCTGTTCCGTGCAGGAGGGACAAAGGCAAGAGGCGGCAGTGGACCCATAGAGTGGCGGTCTCACACAGCCACGCGCTGCTCTCGCATAAAGCAAAGTAAATGTCGCTCAGTCGTGTCCGACTCTTCGCGACCCCATGGACTGCAGCCTACCAGGCTCCTCTGTCCACGGGATTTTCCAGGCACGAATACTGGAGTGGGGTGCCATTTCCTTCTCCAGGAGATCTTCCCAACCCAGGGATCAAACCCAGGTCTCCCGCATTGTAGGCAGACGCTTTACCGTCTGAGCCACCAGGTAAGTCTCTCTTGCATGGCACACCTCAAATTCCCTAACAAGGTGCCAGGACAAGCCACTTTCTGAAACAGGGCTTGTGTCTGAATGACCAGACAGATGCCTTTGTTTTCTGTCTCTGCGGCCTTGGCAAGGGGAGGTGTCCATTTGGGGAGAAACAGCAAAGTAGGATGGCTCTGCTCATTTTTACAAGACAGTGTGAGATGGAGAGATTTTTCTGGGTCTGGGGTTTTGTCGCCCTTCCATCCTCCCCCCTTTCCATCACCCTCACCTGCCGCTCGTGCCCCCTCTCAGACCAGACCTGCAGAAAGTGAGCTGGGGGAGCTGGAGAGGTTAGGACTTACTTTTTACTGCAATTCACACCTTTCCCAAGGAAATTCCTTAGAAACTCCAGTAATTGGTGAATGATGTTTATTGAGTTGGTCTCCTCAAATTGTCACTGGGAAGGCGTGAGAAATTGTTATACAGCCTGCCAGCAGCGGAGTGTGGAGACTCTGGCTTAAAGGCCCCTTTAGACTGCCTGGAAGATGGCCCATCGAGCCTCCTGCCACATTTCCTAAGATGCCTTTCCTCCCCTGCTTCTTCTTCTTGCCCTCATGGCACCTCCAACCCCTCCCCACCAAAACCGACCTCTCTACATTCTGGACACATACGCACACCGACACAGTGTTTATAAGACTGTATTTGAGAACAAAAGCTCGGAGTCAGACGGCCCGGTTTCTCCCTTTAGCAGCGGTGTGATCTCGGTCACTTCACCTGTTTGTGCCTGAGTTTCCTGTACATCGTCCGGTTGTGATGAGGATGACATGGTCTCATCCGTGTCCAGTGCTTGTTGCCAATGCTCTGTAAACACCAGGTCCTGTCCCCGTGATGCACTGTTACTGTGCTTTCATTCTCTGGGCAGTGGATACCTTGGACCTCGAGATTTCAAGTACGGGGCTGTCGAGAGAGCAGCCCACACTGAGCCGCGTTTCTGTGTGTGGGCAGCGGGCAAGGAGAATGCCGCGGGGCTTCCCCTTTGTTCTCACACGAGTTCAAGCCCAGAAAGAGCTTGGGGAATGAGTGGTAATGGCCTCTAAGTGCCCTTTCAAAGGAGGCAGAGTTAAATGTCACTTGCTAGGTGCTGAAACTTACTTCTAAGGAGAGTGAGTTTCGGGGACCGGTCCTGCGCAGCAGAGCCGGGAGCTGCCCTGCGGGGTCAGCCCACCCGGGCAGAGCCCCCAAGCTCCCCGGCCGCGTCTGCATCCCTGCCCTCCTGTCAGAGCCACCGCAGCATCACCTTGGGAAGGAGGGAGGGAAGGAGGGAGGGAAGGAGGGAGGGGAGGAGGGAGGGAAGGAGGGAGGGAAGGAGGGAGGGAAGGAGGGAGGGAAGGAGGGAGGGCGGCTGGGTGGGGACTTCTGATGTGATTCTGACAAGTTAAGAGCAATGGGAAACTTGATGGTTTCTGTCCCCGTGAGCTCCCTCTGCTTTCTATTTTCTTCTTCTCTCGGTTGTGATGGGCTCCGGTTTCCTTCGAGTTTGGTTTTGAGTTTTAACCTTAAGTAAACCCTGGTTGCAAGGCCAATGTGATTGCTTTGTTACACAACCTGGGGTTGCACATACAGGCTGCACAGGATGCCGGATTGGGAACACTGGCCCTCTGATTCCCAAACTTGGCTTCCATCAGGCGAAACTAGAAACTAGTCCTTTGAAACCTCGTCTTCCAGTTCAAACGTTGCCCAGAGGGACAGCAAATGGCAGAGTCTTAGCCGCCAGGCATCTTGCTTTTGTGGGAGGTGGGCCACAGATTTTCCATGGTGGCAAGAAAACCCATGTGTCTTATACAGTTTAGGGAAGAGTAGAAACAAAAACACCTTCCCACCTTTTCCCTTAATATGATAGATGGTTCTAGCTAGCATGCATTGAACTTACCACACAACTTCCTGTGGCATAAACACACAGGCCCCTAAGATGGACAGATTTCATAAGAAATCAGAGAAACAGAAAATAGGAAAAACACTCCATCACGTAGAGCACGCCAAGCTTTGTGGAATTGACTAAGGAGCTATCAGAAGCTGGTAGCTGGAGGCTAGGATAATGAATTTATTAGGAACCTCAACACTGTTTAAGGAGGCGGTGCTCACCTTTCATGAACAGAAGGTTATTTTTCATTTTTGTGAGGTTTGATGGCTAAAAGAAGACAAAGAGTGTGGCAGGGAACTTGCTAGGATGACGTCTGGTGAGGCTGTTGGATGGAGGTGGAGAGCGGTGCTCTGAGCCCGTATCCTGGACTCCTGCCAGCCAGCGTGTGTGTGTGCACACACAGTCACTCATTCACTCACTGACTCATCTGTCTGTACTTCTGACTGATAGCACCACCTCAGAGTTAGAGCTGGGGCTGTCTGCTGGGGGAAAAAGGGGATTATGATGATGGATAAGACATCCACGGTGACTTCCTTGGGGAGAAGAAAGTCATGGACATAGAGACCCAGGGATCCCTAAATGCTCTTCTTTGGGAAAAAAAAAAATTTAAACTTAGGGAAAAGCTGTGTTCTCGAAAGTTATGCACTATGAAGCTTTGTTTATGAGACTTACAAATTCCTGTGAGCCATGGAGGTGATCAGGACTTTGACTGATGTTAGTAGGAGGGAAAGGCAAAGAGCTGCATGGGGAATCAGCTGCCTGTCTAAAGTCTCCCGGAAGGCAAGGGTCCCTTTCAAGGGAGCCATCCCAGGAGCTCCCCTGGGAGGCGGGCAGCCCTTCTCCCCACTCGCCTGCACCAGCAGGAAATCTTACACCCAGAAGCATGCTCCCTTGCTGATCTGTGCCTTTGAAGTATGGGTTCACCCACAACATGTGAGTCAAAGACACATCAAACAAGTGGCAACCCCCGCGGACCAGGTCAGGCCACCACTTAGAGAGAGAAGCAAGCTTGGGAATCAGTCACAGTTCATGCAGGGTAACCTTTGCCTGCCTTTCTTACAGCTCATCTCAAAAGAAATCCCTTTCTTTTTCAAGACATTCTGAAGATTGAAAAAAAAAAAACAAAAAACCAACACAACTCTCGCCAATCTACATATGTGATTATATCCGCCTTCACCAGAGCTCTGCAATGTGTCTCAGATTATGGTTGGAAATTTGTCCTATTCAGTCTATCTTGTAATCTCTGCTTACTCCTGACGACATCTCTAAATACATGGCAGAAGGCTGAGAACCTTCCATTTTTAACTGATCAGGTTTTAGCTTCCACAAATGAAACTATCATGGATTTGCATATCTCCTTTAAAGGTGTTAATATCTGAACTGGAATAATAAAAACTAAAAAGTCAATCCTATTTCTAAAATGTGTGAGCGATTTCCACGGAGGCCAACTGGACAATTTTTTGTTACTTTTAAATTAAAAAAAAGTTGTTATTTTTAACAAAAGTGGAAAACAATCTATCTCTAGGATGGTAGGTCCAAGTAGAACCACATGAAGGCTGCCTGAGAGGGTTTTTTTTTTTTTTTAATTGAAGTATAGTTGATTTACAAAGAAGTGCTGATTTCTGCTGTTTAGCCAAGTGACTCAATTGCACACATATAGACATTCTTTTTTAAGTATTCTTCTCCATTATGGTCTATCCCAGGAGACTGAGAACAGTTGCCTGTGCTGTACAGAAGGACCTGGTTGTTTATCCATCCTAAATGTGCTACTTTGCACTGAAAGCTACGTCAGACATCACCAGTTCAATGTGAGAGGAGCAGGAATAGATTAGAACTAACACGTCAATGCGTGCCCTTAAAAAATATATATATTTGCTACTTTTGTAAAATGATTCTATTAAACTTACGATCATTGTAAAGTTCAGATTGGTCAGAGTTGTAAAATGAAGAAAATGCAGATTTCTCTTTCTTCCCCTCTGAGCAATTCCTCTTCAGATACTTTCTCTCTTTTTTCACAGAATATTCCTTTTGGAATGGTGTTTTTCTCACTCAGTCAATGAACAAACTATCACACATATTCACTAGGAACCAAAGCTAAACAAAGTGTAGTTCATCCTTCTAAAGCCTGTTTCATCTTTCTAGCTGAACAGAGGGGATGAGAGTGTCTAAGTACCACGCAGTTTCTTTCCTTTTCTGTGTGTTTCCACTTGGTGCCAGGCTTAGTGCACTGATATTTTAAGTACTGCTCATTTGTGATTTTTCTCCATCATCCATAGGTTTTTACATCATCTTTCCTTGCATTCTGGTTCCCCTGGCTGGCATACAAGTGTTTCAACTGGCATGTATATGAGTATTTCAAACTTCATCCAAGAATCTTACCACTCCAATTTCAAATTTTTAGAAGCTAGATTTTTCATTGGTATTATCCAGTGTATTGTTTGGCTAGGACAGCCATAATAAAATTCTACAGACTGGGTGCCTTCAGCAACAGAAATTTATTTCTGGAGGCTGGAAATCTGAGATCAAGGTGCCGGCAGGGCGAGTTTCATCCGAGGCCACTATCTTTGACTGCAGACGTGTCCTCACATGGTCTTCTCTCTGTGAATGTGCCCTCCTGGTATCTCTTCCTCTTCTTATAAGAATCCCAGTTTTCTCTTAACTTGGATCACCTCCTTAAAAGGCCCATCTCTGGATATGGTCACATTGAGGTTCAACATATGAACTGTGGAGGGACCCTTGCTGTCTGAAACACCTGGCGTGGTAGCCGAATGCCAAGATGTCCCCTCCCCTGGTGTGAGGATGAGGATTTTACTCCTGGGACTGTGTGTGCTAAGTCGCTTCAGCTGTGTCTGACTCTTTGCGACCCCGTGGACTGTAGCCCGCCAGGCTCCTCTGTGCATGGGATTCTCCAGGCGAGAAGGCTAGAGTGGGCTCGCCTCCAGGGGACCTTCCTGAGCCAGGGATCTGAACCTGTGTCTCTTCTGTCACCAGCACTGGCGGGTGGGTTCTTTACCACTGGCGCCACCTGGGAAGCCCTCTGAGGGTCACACTTGGAGTAAAAATTATATACTTCAGAAATTGGTTTTATCCTCGGGGCTGTGGGAAGGCTGAGTCTACCTTCTCTTTGCTTTTTAGTACTTTTGATTAGTCAGACTTCTCCATGGAGTTGGTACAGAATCTCTGATGTTACCAGTGTCAGAAATTTGAGATTTGTAGTAATGATTTGTAGAAGAAGGAGAAGGCAATGGCACCCCACTCCACTGCTCTTGCCTGGAAAATCCCATGTGGACGGAGGAGCCTGGTGAGCTGCAGTCCATGGGGTCGCTAGGAGTTGGACACGACTCAGGGACTTCACTTTCACTTTTCACTTTCCTGCATTGGAGAAGGAAATGGCAACCCACTCCAGTGTTCTTGCCTGGAGAATCCCAGGGACGGGGGAGCCTGGTGGGCTGCCGTCTCTGGGGTCGCACAGAGTCGGGCACGACTGAAGTGACTTAGTAGCAGTAGCAGTAACGATTTGTAGTTAACATTCATTGAAGATCTGCTATGTGTCAATCATTGTTTACAGTTTATTTAAATCTGATAAGCTCCATGTGGGACAGATAGCATTGTCATCTCCATGTTGGAAACCAAACCTCGAAGAAGGTAAGTAACTTGCCCAAGATTACATGGCTTCTGGACTGGAGTCACAGTTCAGATCTAGAACTTATTGATCCTTCTAGTCATTAATCTCCACAGCCCTCCATGCCTAACAGATCTGAAAATAGAAAACAAAACAAACCCACATGCCCACTCCTTGCTCCACCAGGGGAAAATGCATTTTTCTTTTGTCCTCCTTTCTGATTCCAAAGACTTGCTTGAGAGGGACCCATGCCTATGATTTTGATCTGCAATATGTTTGAGAAACTATCACCGTTGACAAGTTTCTGTGAGATTTTTCGGTCATACTGAGGTTGAAGGCTCTTTGGTTTAGCACAGGCCTTTCTGAGGTTTCTGAAATGCAGAAACACACCAAAACCTTGGTTTGGGTGGGGATCAGAGAGCTAGAGAACAAAGCGTAATAGAAGAAGAACATTCGGAGTCAGGGGTGGGACTGGTTGCAGGTTGTGGACGGTGTACGGGGAAGGACCACGCGGGTGTCAGGGCCGTAGGAGGGAAGACAAACCACGAGAAGGTCCTTGCACGGAAACGTCCTTGAAGAACAACTGGAGAACATTTGGATATTGTTTCCTCCACTGAACTCTGGTTTCCTTTGCCTCCCTAACCCCCAAACCAGACGCTGTGCTGGGTTCCTCTCCAGCTCTGTTGATGCCAGCCTGGTGGCAGCAGTGCCCCACAGAGAAAGGCCAGCACCCTAGAGCTTCAGAGAGTGAAACCATCGGAGGCCCGGGCCCCACCTCCCCCAGGACTGTAAACTGGACCCTGCCTTCACACCGCTATTTGAGTGACTCAGCAGAAAGGCATCTCTACCATAGGGCTTCTCAGCCTTGTTCTGTGGGAGTCTGGGCCTTGATCGTCTTGGCTGGGGGCGGGGGGTCGGGGGGCGGTCCTGTGCTTTGTGGGAAGTTTAGCAGCATTTCTGGCCTCTCCTCACTGAATGCCGGTATCACCCTTCTCTCCCCAGCTATGACACCGAAATATGTCTAGGTATTTCCAAATACCCTCTATGGGCAAAATCTCCCTGTTTAAGAACTGCTATGTGTGGTGTGTGCGTGAGTTGTTCAGTCATGTCTGACTCTTCGCGGCCCCAAGGAATTCTCTGGGCAAGAATACTGGAGTGGGTTGCCATTCCCCTTTCCAGAGGATCTTCCTGACCCAGGGATTGAACCTGGGTCTCCCGCATTGAAGGTAGATTCTTCACTGTCTGAGCCTCCGGGGGAGCACTGCTACCCTACAACAAACCCTCCCGAGAGACCAGGAAGGGTTCAGACACTCACAAAAGCATGGGTGTTGCTTTACTCAGTAGGACTAGAGGAATCCAAACTGCAGATTTCAGTTACAGTAACGTAAGCAGACATGTGGATCCATAAACTGTTTGGGAGCTAGGGGTGGTTGTGTCTGTGTGTCTAGGTGTTTATGTTTAACTGGAATTGGTCTCTAAAGCACTTCCCCTCCCCCAGGAAATAAAAGTTCTGAAGGTCTCTCACCATCAGTAGGCTATGTTGTTTGCCCATTTCAAATACAGCTTCCCCTTAAAAAAAAATTCTAAGTGTTTACCTGTGGCTGATTCATGTAGATGTATGGCAAAAACCATCACAATATTGTAAAGGAATTATTCTCCAATTAAAATAAATTAATTAATTAAAAAAATAAGAAAAAAACATTCAAGTATTTAATTGAAATGGCCAGAAGGAAGGCCCCAAATGAGAGTCTTCCATTTTGGTTACCAACAGGCAAAGACTATGACTTGGTTCAAGCTGCTCAGGAGCCGTCTGCCTGCCACGGGCTCTGCATTTATAGCACCCTTGATTCGATGTGACATTTTCTCACTCTGACTCTTTTGCCCATATTTGAAGAGACCCACACAGGGGACCTTATTAAAATCTGCAGAAGCCTGTGACGACGTGAAGATGCACTTATGTGAACAGGAGGGAGAGAATGGATTTTTTATCTTCTGGGAATCTGGCAGCTTTAGTTTATAGGAACTTAACAAAAGGACAAGATGCTGGTCTCATCTCAAAGAGACTGCATGTGTCCTCTCCTGGAAAATCCAAGGGGCCAGGATCAAGCTAAAATTGTTTCCCTGGCCAACCAAAGCAAGACTTGCTTCTTCTGTTAAACTCCAGATTCCTTGGTTAATTACAGTGCAGAGATGCTACAAGGATCATAGAGCAACAGATCACACATGGATGACCCCCCGTATACTATGTGCTGACTGCTAAAGGTTATGGTTATGCTCAAAAAAAGACATGAATTCCACTCCCTCCCAGCCATGTTCCAAGCACCCCCACCCTGGCTTGCTCTTTCAGTTAAGGACCTGAGCCCCAGTAGTGGATTGAGTGAAAAAAGTTGTTCAGTTGTGTCTGACTCTTTGCAACCCCATGGACTGTATGTAGCCTTCCAGGCTCCTCTGTCCATGGGATTCTCCAGGTAAGAATACTAGAGTGGGTTGCCACGCCCTCCTCCAAGGGATCTTCCCCGCCCAGGGACTGAACAAGGGTTTCCTGCATTGCAGGTGGATTCTTTACCAGCTGAGCTACCAGGGAAGCCTAGCGGTGGAGACCAGGCTCCAGATGAAGACTGTGGAACAGGCCAAGCTTGTCCCCGTGTCCCTTTTTCTGTCCCTTTCCTCTGCTTCAATATTCTCATGCTTTTCTGGATGTAAGCAAAGGTGACAGAGTGACCACTGAGGCCTGGGGTGGACTGGAGGCTACTTTGGGTTGCTGTGGTCAGGGAGGGACTCTCTCAAGCCGTGAGATCTGAGCCGAGTCCTCAGCTACACAAAGGGATAAGCCTGGGAGTTTCTGGAGAAAGAACATTTCAGGAAGAGACCTGACAAAGAAATAAAGGAGGGCTATGTGGGTGGACACAGAGGGTAAGAAAGAGCGGCAGTGGGTGAACAGGACAGGGAAGAAGGGGCAGGGCACCCAGACCTCAGCTGATCATGACGAGGAACCCAGGGTTTTATCCTGAGTATGATGGGAAAACATCGAAAACATAGTTTAAAAAACCCCTAAGATTGAGTGGGAAAAAACCAGCAACGGAAAGTTCATGAGTAGATTGCTTATAGAAAAAAAAAAAGGACAGAAATACAAATAGCTCTTATACATATTTAAAAAATGCCCAATTTCAATTTCTGATGACAAAGTAGTAAAGAAACAGACTGGTGGGAGTGCAAGCTGGTCCAGCCCCTGCTGAGGCCAGAGCTTGCTGATGGGTTAGACACGGGAAGAGGACTAAGGTAAGAATCAGAGACAATTCCCAGGTGTCTAGCTTGGACAGTAGAGTAGGTTATGGTGTTGTTTACTGAGCTGGGGGAAGTGGAAGAGAACAGGGGATGAAGGAGACTGCTCACAATGCAGTCCTCCCAAGCTCAAGTTCGGGTGTGTTACACTGGAGGTCCTGACCACTCAATCAAGGGGCAATGAGCATGGGATGGGCACGCTGGGAGCTCAAGGCAAGATGTGCATTCAGAACTTGGCAGCTCACCCTTGCTGTCAAAAGCCACAGTCTCAATGGGTCCCTTCACGCTTGCCACCTACCTTCACACCGTCCCCACCTGGAGTAGACTGTAGTAGTGCTCAGCTTTCAAAGTTCGTAAGAATCACCTGGAGAGTTTAAACTCTCCCTATTCCTAGATGTCATCCCTAGATATTCTGATTGTGCAGGCGAGCATTGGGTTGGGCCCATGAATCTTCCTTGTTAATACACCCCCTACATCATTTGATGCTGATGCTGTGAAGGTCACGCAACGAGAAACAGCCTTAGAAATCTGCAGAGCCTAATTCAGAAACCACAAGACCTTTTAAATGATATAAACCACTAACATTTATACGTAGATGGATCTGGAATACGAGCTAAGTGTTTATGTGCATCAAATCAATTCTTTTCTTTTTCTCATTTTTTATGTTTAAAAAGGTAACAAGTTTACATGGTGAAAGGTCAAAATAATATAAAAAGGGAAATGTCAGAAAGCATTGCTCCACCGGTTACATTTCTAACTTGGTTACCCATAAGGACTCCTGTTTCTTTTTGTTCATTTGTTTTTAAAGATTTTTTTGATGTGGACCATTTTTAAAGTCTTTATTGAGTTTGTTATAATATTTCTTAAGTTTTTCTTTATGTTTTGGTTTTTTGGCTGCAAAGCATGTGAAATCTCAGCTCCCTGACCAGAGATCTAACCTGCACCCCCTGCATTGGAAGGCGAAGTCTTAACCACTGGGCTCCCAGGGAAGTCCCAGGACTCTGGTTTCTATTAGTTTCTTTTGGATGCAACAAATATTTATTTTTGAAAACTAAGCAAATATCAGTTCAAATGGATTAAGGAGGTCAAACAGAAAAAAGAAAATAAATAATGCAGATGATGTTAAAACTGACAGAAATTTTGAAAAGGAAAGACAAATGTAAATATATTTTCTTCCCCTTTCTTACCCATTTGTGTGCTGTATCCGACTTGTTTTCATGGAGACTTTTCCACATCCCTACACAGAGAGCACCCTTCTCTGTTTTATAGCCACATAATATTCCATGGTACACATCCCCCCTGGTTTAATATCATCAATTTTCTGTAGTTGGACTGATGGATCATTTCTAATCTTTTGCTAGTAATGAATGCTGCATATTACTGTATATTAATTGCATAATATATTTGAGGTATATCTGTAGGATAAATTCCCAGAAGTGGGATTTCTGGGTCAAAGGGTAAACAAATTTGTAATTTTGATGACAGTTGCCAAATTGTCCTCTGCAGGGGTTGCACCATTTTGCGCTGCCACCAGCAATGCACGAGAGTGCTCATTTCTCCACCACCTTGCCAGCAAAGCGGTGTTAAACTTTTGGATTTTTGCCAGTCTGATAGGTGAAGAAAGTTATTTCACTATATTTTCACTTTATCTCTTATATGAATGAAATTGAGCCTCTTTCCATGTCTCTATATAGATATACATTTATCTCTACCTATATGTATATGCATATATATGTGACAGCTATTTGTATTTCTTTTTTTCTATAAACAGTCTATTCTATAGACCTTTTGGCCATTTTCTTCTCACTTTCTAGGAGTTCTTTGTATGTTAAAGAGATGAGCTTTTGTGATATTAGACACAGATATCATTTCCAGTTTTTCTTAGGATTTGGTTTGCTTATTTTTAAATGTATTTAAGTGTATTCTTTTTTTTATGGTCCCTGGATTTTGAGTGCTTACAGAAGGCCTTCCTCCACTCCAAGCTCATGAAATTATTCACTTACTACAGTCACTGTTTCAACACTCCTCTGAGTCCCTATCATTAGTCTTGTTTTATGGATGAGGATACTGAAATCCAAATCTGGACCTCGCATACTGCTAAGCTTTCTCAAAACACTATTCAACGACTGAAAAAAAAAAAAAAAAAAAAAGATTCCTCCTCTCCGTGTCACTTTGAATCCTTTATGCTGGGAGATTTGTGAAGGTTATTCTTTGTTCTTAGTACTGAGTCTCCAATTTTAATGCTAACACACCTGTGACCACTGCATTCAAACTTTTGCAAAATGTTATCTAGATTGTTAAAGAAAATGATCCTATCATTTGTGAGGCTTTAAATAAACACAAAATCGCCCAGGTCCTGTAAGCATTCTTGTTTGCCTTTAAACAAACACAAAATATCTCCCAAATCTTATAAACATCGATGCTGGATGCCAGAACGTTGAAGCCGCCAGGAACGCGCGCACCACCTACGGACGTCAGCAAATGTCCCTTTTAATTGAACGCTCAAAAGGATATCTGCGGGCAAGCAGAGCCACCCTGCGGGGGCCAGGCTGGACCGCATTAAGGGCACCTGGACTCCGTGGCAGCCCTTCATCCCTGTCTCTCCCTTTCTCTCTGCCAGAGCCAGCAGGTAGGGAGATGCTGACGTGTCTATTGAGGACTAGGAAAAATACTCTGTGTGAGAGCCAGTCCTCTGAAGGCAGATGACCCAGTTGTAGACTTACATCTGAAGCCTTCTTTTTCACACTGAACCCCAGAGTCCTGAGAAGCAGTCGCCTGATCTCTTCACCCACAGGCTTGGTAGGATCACCCACAGACCCTAAATCCTGATGTCTTTTCTGCGCTAAGATTGCCTCCGAAAAACTGTTAAGCAGTGCCTGCTGCTGCTGCTGCTGCTGCTGCTGCTGCTGCTGCTGCTGCTGCTGCTAAGTCACATCAGTCGTGTCCGACTTTGTGTGACCCCATAGACGGCACCCAACAGGCTCCTCTGTCCCTGGGATTCTCCAGGCAAGAACACTAGAGCGGCTTGCCATTTCCTTCTCCAATGCATGAAAGTGAAAAGTGAAGTCACTCAGTCGTGTCTGACTCTTAGCGACCCCATGGACTGCAGCCTACCATGCTCCTACATCCATGGGATTCTCCAGGCAAGAGTACTGGAGTGGGTTGCCATTGCCTTCTCCAATAAGCAGTGCCTACAGCACTGGTTTGAGATGCATTTCAAGGCCATTTCTAGGCCCTGAGCAGTATGGTGCTGTGATCGATTAGTGATGTCTGTCTCCTACAAGGTCTGGGTAGGAGTTACAGGCATGAGGAGCACCTGCCAATCCTGATTTACAGCTTTATAGGTGCTTTATAGAATCAAAGGAGGAAACGGCAACTTGCTCCAGTGTTCTTGCCTGGAAAATCCCACGGACAGAGGAGCCTGCTGGGCTACAATCCATGGAGTTGCAAAAAGTAGGATGCAACTTAGCAACTGAGCCTGCACACAGACATAGAACCAAAACCTAGTGGAGATGACTGAAATACACTTACCTACCCCCAGATGCTGAAGTTTTAGAATGGTTTATTTCTCAGAGGGCAACCTTTATTATCTAAAAGGCAGGCGTTGGTTTTCCCAACCCTGTGCTCTCTTCCTCCCCCATGTTCTTCTCTGAGATCCAGTGCTTCAGCACCTAGCACAGTAGATGTTCAATGAACACTGAGTTGAATCACATCACATACACCAGATTGTTTAAAAAAGTACTTTGCATAGATATATGGACACCAAGGAAGAAAGAGAGTACTGGAAGGTTTGGGGATACTGGGATTGACACATAACCACTAGTGCCTCCTGGGAAGCCCCATGCACTGTTGGTGCTATGCATAAAATAGGTAGCTAATAAGAACATGCTGTTTAACACAAGGAATTTACTTATTTGCATAGTACTAGTTAAATGTTGGTATAATAAGATTAAATGATTAGATATGATCTCTATCTAGGTTTCCCCCAAATGTATGTTTTAAATTTTTATGAAGTACGATGTATTTTTTCATTCACGACTCACAGTTTTTTGGTGTCATCTAAATATTCTTCTGGAGGCTCAGTGGTAAAGAATCTGCCTAGCAACTTATAAGATATGGGAGATGGGAGTTCTATCCCTGGGTCTGGAAGATCCCCTGGAGAAGGAAATAGAAATGGCAACCCACTCCAGTATTCTTTCCTGGAAAATCCCAGGGGCAGAGGAGCCTGGTGGGCTACAGTCCTTGGGGTTGCAAAGAGTCAGACATGACTGAGCGACTGAGCACTCAGTGTGAATATTCTTTACTGCTGCTGCTAAGTCACTTCAGTCGTGTCCGACTCTGTGTGACCCCAGAGATGGCAGCCCACCAGGCTCCCCCATCCCTGGGATTCTCCAGGCAAGAACACTGGAGTGGGTTGCCATTTCCTTCTCCAATGCATGAAAGTGAAAAGTGAAAGTGAAGTCGCTTCTTTGCCTAGCCCTAAATCTTGAAGATTTTCTCATATTTCTTTTTTATAACTATATTTACATCAAGTATCCTCTTTGAATAATTTTTGTTTAAGGTGTGAAGTTTAGGATGAAGTTCTTTTTATTTTTAAAAATGTATTTGCTTATTTATCCAGTATCTATCTACCTACCTACCTGTCTCTCTATCTATGGCTATGGATGTCTGGTTGTTCTGACATTGTTTGTCAGAAAGACCATCCTTCCTCCAAATAGTTGTGTTTATACCTTGTTCAGAAGTCATTAGGACATATTTGTTGAGTTTACTTCTGGGTTCTTTACCCTGTTCCACTGATCTATGTGTCTGTTCCTCTACCAGAGTCACACAGCCTTGATTATAGACTTGAATAGAATAAGTCTTCAAATTCCTTCCACCCACTTTATTCTTCATTTTCAAAATTGTATTAAGCTATCCTAGTTTGCTTCCTTTTTCATGGAAATTTTACAATAATCATGTATATATCTATAAAAGAAATATTTCTAAGATATTGATAGGAATTTTAGTTTGAGGAGAACTGGTATCTTTGCATGTTGACACTTCTGATCATGATATAGTATATCTCTTTATTCATTCAAATTTTGAAAAAATTTTTTCATTAGTGTTGAACAGTTTTCAACATAGAAGTTCTATACATATTCTGTTAGACTTGCACCTAAGTATTTCATTTTTTGAACAATTTTAAGTAGTTACTTTTAGTTTCAATGTCCATGTGTTTATTTCTGATAATTAGAAATATAGTTGATTTTTATATGTTTGTATTATATCCTGTGACATTGATAAACTCACTTAATAGTTTTAGGGTTTCTTGGTAGAGTCTTTGAAACTTCCTACATAGGTAATCACGTCACCCACAAATAGGGACAGTTATGTTTCTTCCTCTCAGATCTGTGTGTTTTGTACGTATTGGGTTGGCCAAAAAATTCACTTGGGTTTTTTCCACACCATCTTATGGAAAAACCCAAACAAGCTTATATTTTAATTTTTCTTTATTTTCTTTTTGCATCAGTTAGAAATTCCAGCACTTTGCTGAATATGAATGATGGGAGCAGATATTCTTGCCTTGTTCCTGATCTAAGGAGAAAAACATTTTATCACCAAGTTTAATGTTAGCTATAGAATTTCTGTAAATATTCTTTGTTGAGAAAGTTCCTCTCTATTCCTTTTCTTTCTTTCTTTTTAGTTTTTCTTAAAATAATCATGAATGGATATTGGCTGTTGTCAAACACTTTTTTTCTGCATTGATCAATACAGTTATGTGATTTGTTTCTCTGAGCCTGTTAATATAGTGGGTTACATCGATAGATTGTTAAATATTGAATCAGTTTTTGTTCCCTGAAATAAATTACTCTTGTTAATGATGTGTAATTCTTTTTATTTATTGCTGAATTTCATTTACCAACACTTAAGACTATCTTTTCCTTCTTGTTCTGTCTTTTTCTGCTTTTAATATACGAGTGGAACTAGCTTCATAAAGTAAATTGGGGAAGTGTTCCCTTCTCTTCAACTTTCTGGAAAAGATTGTATGGAATCACTGCTTATTTTTAAAATGTGTAATAGAATTTCCAGTGAAGCCACTTGCGCTGGAAGATTTCTTTTGGAGGTGTTTTAAAGTTATGAAGTCGAATTCCTTAATAGGATTATTTGAACAATCTATTTCATATTGGGTGAATTGTGGTATTGAATTTGTATATTTTGAGGAACTGGTCCATTTATCTAACTTGTCAGATATACATGTATGGAGGTTATTTTTTTCAGTATTCCCTTTTGATATCTGAAGATTAGTTCATTTTTGATGCTGGTTACTTGTGTTTCTCTCTTTTTAAATTTTTTTTTTATTTACTTATTTGGCCACACTGGGTCTTAGTTGCAGCATGCAGGACCATTAGTTGTGGCCTGTGAATTCTTAGCTGTGGCATGTGGGATCTAGTTCCCTGGCTAGAGATGGAACCTCGGCCCCCTGCACTGGGAGCCTGGAGTTCTAGCCACTGGACCACCAGGGAAGTCCCCGTGTTTCCCTTTTTATTTTGTCAGTCTTGCTGGAGGCTTGTCAACTTTAGAATTTCAAAGAACCAGCTCTTTGTTGTGTTGATTTTTCTCTACTGTGTTTCTGTTGTCAATTTCATTGAGTTCTGCTCTTAACATTTTTTCTTCATCCTGCTTGCCTTGGGTTTATTTGGCTCTTCTTTTCATAGTTCTCGAGATGGAAATTTAGCTTACTAATGTAAGGCTTTCACTATTTTCCAATGCATGTATTTGGTGACATAAATTTGCTTCTCACTTTGCAAACTTGCTTTAACTCTGTCACACAGACATGTTATATTTTAATTTTCATTCAGTTCAATGCATTTTTTAGAATTACTCTTGAGAATTTGGCCCATGGATTATTTAGAAGTACACTGTTTAACTTCTGAGTATTGGAGGTTTTCTTATCTTCCAGTTATTGATTTCTAGTTTGATTTCATTGGGATTAGAGGATGTAGTCTGTATTCTTTTAAACTTGTTGAAATTTATTTTATGGAGCAGAATATGGTCTATCTTGGTGTCTGTTTAATGGGCACTTAAAAAATGTGTATTTGGCTGTTTTGGGGTGAAGCATTCTATAAATGTTGATTAGATTCTGTTGGTTGAAGGTACTGTTGAGCTTTTTCTTGCTCATTTTCTGCTTAGATTTTTTTCTCCGTTAATGAAAGAGGAGTGCTGAAATTTCCTATTGTAATTGTGGGATTGTCTTTTTCTCTTTCAGTTTTGCAAGTTTTGACTCATAAATCTTGGAGTTTTGTTGTTTGGAACCTTTAGGTCTGCTGTGTCTTTTTGGTGTATCAATCATTTTTCATTATATGATGTCCCTCTCTGCTTCTGGTAATTTTCTTTGCTCTGAAGTCTACATTTTTCACTTAATATAGCAATTCCTCCTTTCTTTTTATTAATATTTGCATTAAATCTCTCTTTCTTTTACTTTCAACCTGCCTGTATCATTATATTTGAAGTGAGCTTCTTATAGACAGCATACAATTAAAGTGTATTTTATTTTTATTCATTTTTTATTCTTTTTAAAATTGAAATATAATTGTCATATAATATTGTGTTACTTGCCACATAATGATTTTCATAGATTATTGGATGATCACCATGATAAGCCCAGGAACCATTTATTCTCATACAGTTATTACAATATTATTGATAATACTCCTAATGCTATACTTTACATGACAGTGACTTATTCATTACATAACTGAAGATTTGTACTCTTAATCCCCTTCACCTCTTCTCTTGCTTCCCAACCCCTCCTTTCTGGCAACCACCTGACTGTTCTCTGTATCTATAAGTCTGTTTTGTTGTGTTATGTTTGTTCGTTTGTGTTTTTGTTTTATTATTTTAGATTCCACATATAAGTGAAATAACGCAGTATTTGTGTTTCTCTGTGTGACTTATTTCACTTAACAGTCATTCTTGTAGTAAATGGTAAAATTCCTTTTTAAAAATAGCTGAGTAATATTCCATGATGTATATATATATGTATATATGTACACATCTTCTTTATCCATTTGTCTACCACTGGACTCTTAGGTTGCTTCTGTATTTTGTTTATCTCAAGTGAACATCCAGAAATGTGATGGCTGGATCCCATGGCAGTTCTATATTTAATTATTTGAGGACCCAGCATACTGTTTTCCACTGTAGCTGCACCAGTTTGCAATCTCATCAACAGAACAAAAGGGTTCCTTTTTTCCACATTCTCACCAAGATTTGTTACTTGTGTTCTTTTTAACAATAGACATTTTGATAGGCAGTTTTGATCTGAATTTCTCTGGCGAGTACCTTTTCATGTGTCTGTTGGCTGTCTATATGTTTTCTCTGAAAAATGTATTTTCATGTCCTCTGCACATTTTTAAATCAAGGTGTTTGTGGGGAGTTTCTAAAATTACTGATTCCGTTTCACTACTGACAATGAGTCTGTTCATTTTTTCTCTATTTCTTCTGATTTAATCTTAGAAAAGTGTATGTTTCTAGGTACATTCTTCTAGCTAGTCCACTTTATTTGATGTATAATTGTTCTTAATAGTCTCTCGTGATCCTTTGTATTCATAGTGTTTGTTATAACTTCTTCTCTTTCATTTCTGATTTTATTTATTTGAGCCCTCTTTTTTATTGTTGTGAGCCTGGCTAAGGTCTATCAGTTATATTTATTTCTTCAAAGAACTAGTTCTTACTTCATGGTTCTCTTCTGTCTCTATTTCATTTACTTCTCCTCTTATCATCATTATTGCTTTCTTTCTACTAACTTGGGGGGGGTTCATTCTTTTTCCTTCCATTTCTTTAGGCATCCTTAGGCTTCCCTGGTGGCTGAGACAGTAAAGTATCCACCTGCAATGCAAGAGACTCGGCTTCAATCCCTGGGTTGGGAAGATCCCCTGGATAAGGGAATGGAAACCCACTCCAGTATACTTGCCTGAAGACTTCCATGGGCAGAGGAGCCTGGCAAGCTATAGTCCATGGAATTGCGAAGAGTTGGCGATGACTGAGAAACTAACACTAGATTGCGTATTTAAGATTTCTCTTGTTTGCTGCGATAGGCATGTGTCTCTGTATGCGTCTCTTTTAGAGCTGCTTTTGCTGCGTCCCGTAGATTTTGAATTGTGTTTTCACGGTCATTTGTTTCCAGGTATTCTTAGTCTACTCTTTGATACCTCCAGTGACTCAGGGATTGCTCGGTAGCATGTTGCTTAGCCTCCGTGTGTTTGTGTGAAGCATCACTCGGGTGCATCTAACACCTGCTAAGGAAGGGTTTGATTCAGCTTGAATTACAGGAAGTGATAGTGGATGTGGCAGCCAGCAAGCTGGTACTCTAATCTCTAGCCACTACTGCTTGTATGCTCTGGGTCCCGGTCTCAGACCTGGCTCTCGGTCTCCAGACCTGTGAGGTGTGGGAGGCTGAACTCAAGGACCTCAAGGTACTTTCCAACCCAGTAGCTGTGGTCTCCTGACAGTTGGTATCCTCTTTGTGCATTGGGACAGCTGTCTCTGGATGGGAGGGCTGTGGGGAGGGCTCGTGGGCCACCTTGATGACAACAGATAGCTCACTTTGAGGAGAGATTACTATGTGTCAGATACGGTGCTAAACACTCTATGTGTGATGTTTCCTTTCCACTTACAGATGGAAAAACAGAGGCTTAAAGGGTTAATTTACTCAAGCTCACAGGTCTAGCAAAGGCTAATTCTAATGATTCCTGCCTTGGTCCCTTTGTGATTCTGCTGTTCACTATCTAGTGAACATTTGTATAAAAATAAGAGTCTATCTTGTGCAGAAGAACATTTGCCAAGCATCTTATTGGCATTAACTTTGACTCTAAATCTACATCTGTATTTAAATTAAAGAGACCTCTCTGATCTCTGTCAAGATTATACTCAACAAATATTTTTTGTTGTGGATTTTTAAAGTCTGATCAAATTGTTGTATATCCTGCCGAGGAAATATTTTTGTAACATAGCACATGGACTTTACTGGTACAGGTTGGAACCATCAAAAGATGAGCAAATTCCAACATACAAAATATGTTTAGAGACAAGGTGTAAGACAGGTGCTGGGCTGAAATGAAAAGCAGAACAAAGTTGCAGTTTTTAGTGTTTATCGAATAGAAATAAGCTAATTGTGATGCACTGAGCCTCTAAGTAAACATAAACATTTATCAGGAAATCTGGGAAGAACAGTTTTTTCTTTTTTCTCTCTCTCCCTTTCCTCCTCTCTCTCTTCCTCCCCCTCCCTCTCCCTCTTCCCATCCCACATCACCAGTTGTTCTCCCTTTGAAAATTTATGTAGAGTAATATTCATGAAAAATGCTCTTCAGCTGACGACTGAACATGAGCATGTACCTTCAAGGCTGATAAACTTCTACAGACTTAAAAACTAAGGAAGCAAAGATCCTGGCCCAACAATTGCATTTTTCATGACATCCTCTGTATTCAAGATATAAAAAGGCAGAAGCAGATTGATACAGATTTCCAAGCTGACTACATAGTTAATGAGATCAACTGAAGACTCTTTTGAGCATATCTCAGGTGATTTGGTCACACAATGAGAAATAAGCATTGTCTCATCTATTCAGAAATAAAAATAATGGAGTGAATATAAGTATCTTTTAAGGACATAACCAAAATAAAGACAAAAATCAAGACCATTCCACAAAGTTCTAGAAGTATGCTCCATACAGGGATAAACTATAGCTTTATTGTGTTCTTTGAGTCTTGTTTCTGTAGCATCACTGCCATTTCATCTTTAAAGTACAGTGGATTTCAAGCTCTCCTGGGAAAAGTCACTATGATTAAATATCACTAGAAGTAATGGGTTGTAGGAGACAGGACTTAGCTTGGTGGAAGAGAGAAATCTTGAGGAAGAAACTTAGATTTACAGACAGAGAAATAGAGCATCTGACCCTCAACCCCAGCAAATTTGCCTAATCTGCTTGCAGAGCCTCAATTTCATTGAAGCGAGTGGGGGCAGAGGGTCTCTATATGGAGCTTGCCATGTCTTTAAAAATAAAACGTAGACATAAGTTCTTTAAATAAAAGACAGTATGCTGCTTATAGCCATAGCAGAAAGTGCACCAAACATTCAGTGATATAAAGACACAACAGAAGCAACACAGCGTAATGGAAGTGACCATGTCTTGCCCATGCTCAAAATCCTCCCTAAGCTCCCCATTATATTCAGGACTTGGCCCTTGTTCCTACACGGTGTGGCCCCCGGCTCCATCTCCATCTTCATTTCTTGTCACGATTCCCCTTCAATTCCTACTTTTTAATCTTCCTTCATTTTCTTTTCTCTGGCTAAATGTTATGACCCTCGGTTGGTTTTCTGTCTTTCCCACCAGACTGTTAACTTCTTGATGCAGAGATGTTTGTTTTTGTTGCTATATTCCAGTGTCAGGCCTATGATAGGTGTTTAAAAAGTATTTCTGAATGAAACAAAAAACAAAGCAACCAAATACTATGTGTGTGCTGACTTGAAACTCAGTGTCTTTAGTAGGTGACCGCAGGGGTCTCTTGGTGCCTTAGTTCTCTCATCTCAAGACTAAGGAGTTTAAAGAAGATTTTAAAAGACTTTTTATTCACAAAACATTAATTTTCAAAAATAATGAAAGTCAGTTTTCTAGGTTTGTGTGTGTCTAGCATCAGTGAACAGTGTTTTTAAAGGTCCTGGTGTGTGTGTGTCTTATGGCGAAATTTCCTCCGTTTTCTTTTTGAAATTTGTCTTGAAACAGTTGACATGTGTATATATCCATTTGTCTGTGTCTTGGTATTGTTGAAGTATGTTTCATTTTCTGCCACTGGAAATTAAGAAGATAGAAGCCCAGTTTTATAATTTTTGCCACCTCTATTTTATGATACTTATATAGTGACAGGAACTAGTTGGAGTAATGTGGGCTTCAAAGCAAGATTGAAATGTACTGAAAAGATTGAAACTAAACAGCCCCTATTAAAGTCGTTGGGAAAATCCATGCCCTTTAAGTGCTTTATGGTTTTCAGTTTGACTGGTATTTTGTTTCTTATGATTAACTCAGCTTAGAGGCGCTGCTTTAAAGAATACAATCCTACACTGGCATGTAAAACCCAGTGATTAAAAAATGCTAATATTAGATGAATAGATAAAATATAATTAAGGTTTTTACTTCTCATAAGCTTGCAACTCTATGTATTATATTCTAAGTTTGATTCAAAAGCTGGAACTTTTTTTTGAAGGCTAAAGGTCAAAATGATTTTATTATATGTTTAGTCCTCTCCCCGGGCATGTTTAGAAGTTTTGGAACATTTTGAACTAGCCAAATATTCCCTCTCTTTTTTGGTCTTGTACATTTTTGCTGTTTTCTTATATTTATGCTTTCTAATGCTATGTTTCGAATGAACCAACCGTCTTCCTACATTTTAACCAATCAAATAAAGTGAAAATGAGAATGTACAAATCAAAATTTTGATTTATAAATAAAGTAGTATTTAGAAAGAATTGACATGAACTTGGCCTCTAACACTGGAATCTACAGAGTCCCAATAAAACTGTATGTTCTGCATAGATGTTTGTGATAACATTTTATATTAACTTTAGTGGTGAGCATCTTGAATAAATGTCACTTTGGAATAAACCAAGAACTGGTTAATATCTTTATTCTTCAGGCTGAGGTGTTCAGGGAGGCAAATGAGATTAAACGAGAAGACCAAAGGTGCCACGTATTTTCCCCTTCTTCCTTACGTCCATGTGCCCACTGTCTCATCGACCGCACCCAGTGGCTAATCTCTGGCTATGTGAATGTCGTGTTCTTACTGCCGCCACCCAGAGGAACACAGCGGCTCTCGCACCTGCGCTACGGACTTTACGTGTGTAATGATAAAAAGAACAGAGTTTGAAGACAAACAGAGCCGAGTTTGTATTTGACATTTAAACTCCACGTCTCTAAGTGTCACACTGTATCTGTGCATCCTGATGTTTCAACTGTTCTAAGTATTCTCTACTGACTTTTTCTATAGAAGTAAAAGATTGAGTTTTCTTTCACCTTTTTCACCTCAACCCATTCATGAGCCCATCTTATCTCCTTCTATTATTGGTTACATCACAGTCAGTGTGGACTTGACTGGCAATTCTCTTCACAGCTGAGCATGGAGTATCCCATACTTTTATTTCCCTGTACAACTTTTTAATTTTTTCCTGCAGCTAGTAATAGTGTTAATTTAAATTTTTTGCTGCTTGATTAAACATGAAAAACACCAATCAAATTCCATTCTACTGTATTAATCTTTTAAATCTCCTCTTTAGATATTAAATACTTTAACATTGCTAAATTTACAACGAGGACCTACTGTACAGCGCATGGAACTCTGCTCAATGCTGTGTGGCGGCCTAGAGGGGAGGGGGACCGGGGGAGAATGGATCCATGCACATGTATGGCTGAGTCCCTTCACTGTTCACCTAAGGTCATCACAACTTGTCAATTGGCTATACCCCAAAACAAAACAAAAAGTTTTAAAAAAAGATGTTAGGTGAGTCTCACATGCTCAATTTCTGCGGGAATGTGGGACTAGAAGGTCCTCCTGATGTGCTTCAGTGTGATGTGCTGGCCTCAGGTCCAGTCTGGCTAACAAATGGCATCTCCTTTCTCTTCTGAGCTGAAACTCATTTTTCTGGGACCGGTGCCTTTTTCTTGCTTAGTTTATTCTCTCACTTTGGTGGGGCACATATTCCAGTTGCTTCATAAGAAAAGAGAAATAGCAGATAAAATTTTTGAGAACTTACATCTGAAAAAGTCAATTTTTGCTTCATAGTTGATTGATGATTTTGTTAAATATTGAGCTCTGCATTAGAAATCATTTTTCTTAAGAATTTTTAAGGCAGTTCTCCAATTCCATTCAGCTTCTAGTGTTGCTCTTAAATATCCCAAACCCTCTCACTCTTTTAATTTTGTATGTACTATTTTTTTTCTTTTTTTTCATTTTGGAAGCCTGTAGGGTTTGTTTTGGGGTCTTAAGTCTAGCATTGTGAAATGCTGTGATTATATGTCTTGGTGGGGGTCTATTTTCCTTTTTCCTGTTGGGCACTTAATGTACTCGTTAGTCTGAAAACTCAGTTATTTCTGCCTTCCTTTCTTCCTAGGAGTTCTTCCTGTCTTCCTGGGAAGTGCAATTCTGGGAAACTGTGCTGAATGATCTTCTCTCAACTTCCCCCCTTCACTTGTCTCTGGATGAGACGGTCTTTCAGATCATGCCATAGATTTCAGAAGTGGAGGATCACAAAAGGACATCAACACCAAGCCTCCAGGAGCTGAAGACCTACTAAGGATTATTGTTACCAAATAACAGATAAGGATACCTGGTATCTAGAGCTTTTAAGTGGCTTGTCACCCTGCTGGTTAGTCTTAAAAGTATAAGTAAATCCCAGTTCTCTGACCTATAGGCTTTCTACTACATAAGATTGCCTCCAAAGTGAAGAGTAAAATGACTCTCTTAAAGAGTTTATTAATTATTTAACCATAAAAAGGAACAAAATTGGGTCATTTGTAGAGACATGGATGGACGGAGAGACTGTCACACAGAATGAAGTAAGTCAGAGAAAGAGAAACAGATATCATATATTAACACATAAATATGAATCTGGAAAAATTAGTATAGATGATCTTATATAAAAAGCAGAAATAGAGACACAGATATAGAAAACAAACATATAGACACCAAGGGGGAGGGAGTGGATAGGATGAATTGGGAGACTGGGATAGACATACATACACTAACCTATGTATAAAATCGGAGAAGGCAATGGCACCCCACTCCAGTACTCTTGCCTGGAAAATCCCATGGACGGAGGAGCCTGGAAAGCTGTGGTCCATGGGGTAGCTGAGGGTCGGACATGACTGAGCAACTTCACTTTCACTTTTCACTTTCGTGCATTGGAGAAGGAAATGGCAACCCACTCCAGTGTTCTTGCCTGGAGAATCCCAGGGACAGGGGAGCCTGGTGGGCTGCCGTCTATGGGGTCACACAGAGTTGGACACGACTGAAGCGACTTAGCAGTATGTATAAAATAGCTAACTACTGAGAACCGGGTGTACAGCTCAGGGAACTCTGCTCAGCGCTCTGTGGTGACCTACATGGGAAGGCAATCCAGAAAAGAGGGGATTTATGTGTACAAGTAGCTGCTTCACTTTAGTGTATGGGAGAAACTAGGACAACACTGTAAAGCAACTATAATAAAATTTTTTAAAAAAAGAAGAAAATGATACCTCCAAGTTTAAGAATATAAAATCTGTATACTTGAGCAAACTCTCCAAATGTTGGTTTGAGTCAGAATTATTGGTTCTGATAAAGCTCTCATTAATAAAAAAAAAAAGGGGGGGGGAGTTGTTCAGATCATTCTTGGCATTAATTGAAAGATGCTAAAGATTTTTCGGCAAAAAAATGATTACCTTTCAGTCCCATTGGCATCCAACCATCCAGCTGTTTCTACTGTAATGCTCCCAGCCCATGTGACCTCGTATTTATGAAATAAGAAGCCATTTGTTTACTTCATGTTCATCGTTCAGTTTATTTTAAAGGCTTATTTTGTGTAACTTTGGCATTCTTCAGAATTTCTAGCTCATGTTGTACACATACTATTTGAGTTCTTGTTTTAGTTAATTACTTTCTTCCTGTTGCTTCTTAAATATTTATTCATTGAAAAATTGAGGACTTACTCCCTATACTCAAGGACTCCAATATATAACAAAATGGTTTTTTAGGGAAGAAAGGAATAAGTGAATTTTATCCCAATCATCCCTATGTAGCATTTAAAAAACCAATTTGAATCCCCTCATGTGTGAATTGTAAAGTCCTTTCTAATACTTTTTCTCTTGGAAGCTTAGTTAATTTTAAAGATTTGTATGAATTGCACACTTTGGAAGGTTTGGCTTTTTGCTCTGAAATATTTGTCATATACATTTTGAGCTTTTTATTTGTTTTAATTTTGATATTTACCTTTCAATTCACTTGACCCAAAAAGTTTAATCCTTTGCTATTTTCCACTTGGAAACTTTTTCTTCAACCAGAGATTTTAAAAACAGTTTCCCCACCCAACAATTTTCAACATAATCATTTGTTACTTTTTTATTCTTTATTTGTGTGTATGGTGTGAGCAAAACATCTCATCAAGTGATTTTTCCCCTAGTAATATCCCAGAATTGTTGTATAATATGTTCATTGCCTGTTGGTTTGCAAAACCTACTTTATTATAGATTATATTTTCATTTATTCTCAGATTTAGTTCTGGATAATTTGTTTTATTTTATTGATCAAGATATTTTTAAATTAGTATCACACTGATTTAACTGTTGTAATTTCATAGATTTTAAGAAAATAATATGGCTATCTTTATTACTTCAAAAATTTTTGTAAAGTAAATTGGCACACGTTTATTATAGCAACTGAATTAGAGAACAGTGACTCCCAATCCCAGAGTCAAATCCCCTCAAGAGGAACTACAAACTTGAACTACACCCATCTTCCTTTGCAGAGATTAAACTGTGTCCATTTGGGCATCACCTTACATAAGAAAAAACATTGCTGTGGGTTGTTCTAAATTTCTGTGAGTAGTATGGAGGTAAGAAAGAGAGGCTGCAAAGATTTTATTTTTTAAGTTGAATACTAAGTTAAATTCTATTCATATCCTGTTTAAAATGGAATTACTTTTATCCATTATTTTGAGGGAAAATGTGAATTTTTGCAATATTCAGCCTATTTACGTAGAAACACAATTTTCTTTCTGCTTATATATTTTCTTTTATTTCTCTCATTTGGTAGTTTTAATTCATTGGGACCCCACACATTGGGGTCCCACAGATTTCTTGCTCAGAGATGATACTTAATTTAGGTATTTTATTATTTATATATATGGACTGTTTTTTAATATCATGTTTATCTGATTCTTTTAATGTTAATGATTTTATATATTTATTTAAATTTTTATTTTATATATTTATTTTGTTTATTATTTAATTTATTTTAGAATACTGCTTTTATTGCTAAGTCGCTTCAGTCATGTCCAACTCTGTGTGACCCCATAGACGGCAGCCCACCAGGCTCCCCAGTCCTTGGGATTCTCCACGCAAGAACACTGGAGTGGGTTGCCATTTCCTTCTCCAATGCATGAAAGTGAAAAGTGAAAAGTGAAAGTAAATTCACTCAGTCGTGTCCTATTCTTAGTGACCCCATGGACTGCAGCCTACCAGGCTCCTCCGTCCATGGGATTTTCCAGGCAAGAGTACTGGAGTGGGGTGCCATTGCTTTTGCATATTTATGTATATTTATTTGTCATGGTACCAAAATGCTTGTTATAGATCCTTAAGGTGAGGTAAGATGAAGTCGCTCAGTTGTGTCCGACTCTTTGCGACCCCGTGGACTGTAACCTACTAGGCTTCTCCACCCATGGGATTCTCCAGGCAAGAATACCTGGGTGGATTGCCATTTCCTTCTGCAGGGGATCTTCCCAACCCAAGGATCGAACCCGGGTCTCCCACATTGGAAGCAGATGCTTTAACCTCTGAGCCACCAGGGAAGCAACCTGGGAGACAGACGTATTTTTAAAAAACATTTTATAGTGGCATACTTTGTTTGTTGCTTTATTTATTTCTATTTATTTATGTATTAGGCTATACCATGTGCCATGTTCCCCAACCAGGGACTGAGCTCATGTCCCCTGCATCTGGAGCATGGCTTAACCACTGGACCACCAAGGAAGTCCTAAAACAGATACGTTTTAAAACTCTGAAGTTTAGATTTTTGGAAAGGTAATGGTGTACCTACAGCACATGTTGTTTGATATCCACAGCAGGGTTGAAGGCAACAGCCCATAATCAGTGTGCTGGTAAACTGATATTCTTACTTAGAAAGGATAAGCAAAGACTATAAACATCCTGACATGCACTGAATTCAGAAAAAGAGTGTGGGCATCAACTTATGCAAAGAAGTCTGACTTCAGAGCTGCCTGGATTTCTGAAATATACATGTTAGTGACCATGAATTCTAATATTTCATGGTTCATCCTCATATTAATTTCATATTATTTATTTTTATTATTTATTCATTATTTATTTTATTATTTTCATATTATTTATTTAGGAAAACAGTCGCATTTCCCCTTTTCAGTTAATATTATAATGTGCCTCTTTCATTTCTTGTATTTTATGAAACTTCCGGAACAATGTCTAAAATAACACTGGTGACACCGTGCTATGCTGCTCTTTAAAGTCAGAGGTTAAAGTGTCTGCCTCTACTGCGGGAGACCTGGGTTCGATCCCTGGGTCAGGAAGATCCTCTGGAGAAGGAAATGGCAACCCACTCCAGTATTCTTGCCTGGAGAATCCCATGGATGGAGGAGCCTGGTGGGCTACAGTCCATGGGATCGCAGAGTTGGACGCGACTGAGCGACTCAACTTTCAACTAACTTTAACTTTTGTCATGCTAAAACAGTGTCCTCTCTAAGTGCTTAAAAAAATTAACACTGAATGTGAAATTTTGTTGTCTTTTCTGGCTTCCCTTGTAGCTCAGCTGGTAAAGAATCCACCTGCAAAGCAAGAGACCCTAGTTCAATTCCTGGGTCATCTTTCCCCCTTTATGTTAGTTTCTGGTTGCTGCTGTGCTAAATTACCACAAATTTGGTGGCTTAAGACAATTTATTTTCTAATTGTCTAGAGGTCTGAGTCTCAAATTAGCCTCATTAAGCCAGAGTCAAGGGGTTGCCAGGGCTTGCTTCTTGTAGAGGCTTCAGGGAGCACCCTTCTCCTTGTCTTTCCAGCTTCTGAAGGCTGCATTCCTCATTTTGTGGCCCTTTCATCCTCTTCAAAAGACATCACTCCATTATCTGTCTCCATTGTTACATGACCTATGTCTATGTCCACCATCTCCTTCTCATAAGGGCCTGTGTTTACATTGGGCCCACCTGAATTATTCAGGGTAATCTTCTCATCTCAAGATTCTGAACTTAACCACACCTGCAAAGTTGCTTTTACCATATAAAGTACACGCTCATAGTTTTCGAGGGGTCGTTATTCAGCCTACCATTCCCTTCTATTAAGATTAACCATATATACTTTCTTATTTGAATATTGATGTCATCCTGCAGGTTATATTGACCAATTCTTTCTAATATTGAGCCATCTTTGTATTCCTGAGATGTACCCTATTTGGTTATAGTAGGTTAATCTTTTTATACACAATTTTAATGCCTTTTTTTTTCACACTATTGCTTCAGTTCAGTTCAGTCGCTCATTCGTGTCTGACTCTTTGCTGCCCCATGAACTGCAGCATGCCAGGCTTCCCTGTCCATCACCAACTCCCAGAACTTGCTTAAACTCTTGTCCATCGAGTCAGTGATGCCATCCAACCATCTCATCCTCTATTGTCCCTTCTCCTCCTGCCTTCAGTCTTTTCCAGCATCAGGGTCTTTTTCAAATGAGTCAGTTCTTCATATCAGGTGGCCAAAGTATTGGAACTTCAGCTTCACCATCAGTCCTTCCAGTGAATGTTCAGGACTGATTTCCTTTAGGATTGACTGGTTTGATCTCCTTGCAGTCCCAGGGACTCTCAAGTGTGATGTTCAAAAGCATCAATTCTTTGGCACTTAGCTTTCTTCACAGTCCAATTCTCATATCCATACACGACTACTGGAAAAACCATAGCTTTGACTAGATGGATGTTTGTTGGTAAAGTAATGTCTCTGCTTTTTAATATGCTCTCTAGGTTTATCATTGCTTTTCTTCCAAGGAGTAAGCCGCTTTTAATTTCATGGCTTCAGTCACCATATGCAGCGATTTTGGGGCCCAAGAATATAAAGTCTGTCACTGTTTCCATTGTTTCACAATCTATTTGCCGTGAAGTGATGGTACTGGAAGCCACGATATGTGTTTGAATGTTGTTTTAAGCCAGCTTTTTTCACTCTCCTCTTTCACATCCAGAGGCTCTTTAGTTCTTTGTTTTCTGCCATGAGGGTGGTGTCATCTGTGTATCTGAGGTTATTGATATTTCTCCCAGCAATCTTGATTCCAGCTTGTGCTTCATCCAGCATTTGGCATGATGTACTCTGCATGTAAGTTAAATAAGCAGAGTGACAATATACAGCCTTGATGTACTCTTTTCCCAGTTTGGAACCAGTCTGTTGTTCCATGTCTGGTTCTAAGTGTTGCTTCTTGACCTGCATACAGGTTTCTCAGGAGGCAGGTAAGGTGGTCTGGTATTTCCATCTCTTTAAGAATTTTCTTAGTAAATTTTCTTAGAAAATTTTCATTTTCTTAATGATATTTCTTAGTATGGTTGATTCTATATTCATACTTACTATTGGCCTACAGTTGTGTGTGTGTTTTATTAAGTTTGGTGACTGAGTTAACCTGACAGTGTCCAAATCTGATTGGGTGGGAATTTAACAAGCTGGACAATTTCATGCAAACTTAGGTCTCTCTGTGGGCTCTGCTGAGGATGTGTCGTTAGTCAGCTTCTCCCTCTGCCCACTCTTGGTTCTTTTCTCTTCCTTCCACAGATGCTGATTCCTAGGACACTCGTTAGTAAACATCCTGTGTATTGAACACGGAATTTCAGTCTGCTTCCTAGAGAACACAACCCCGGATTTCAGTTCAGTTCAGTGGCTCAGTCATGTCCGACTTGCTGCGACCCCATGAACCACAGCACGCCAGTCCTCCCTGTCCATCACCAACTCCCAGAGTCTACTCAAACCCGTGTCCATTGAGTCGGTGATGCCATCCAACCATCTCATCCTCTGTTGTCCCCTTCTCCTCTTGCCCTCAGTCTTTCCCAGCATCGGGATCTTTTCAAATGAGTCAGCTCTTCACATCAGGTGGCCAAAGTATTGGAGTTTCAGCTCCAACATCAGTCCTTCCAATGAACACCCAGGACTGATCTCCTTTATACTTGGGGTGAAATAATGTGCTGGAGAGACTGAAAACTAAAACCACTCTCATCATTTCAGTGTCATTTGATACTGTTATATTTAGGGTTTTCCCTGCTTATTTATACATGAGATTTATCTATAGTGTTTTGGCAACAGTGGGAGTTGGGTGTGGTTCATATCCAGTTTTGTACTAGTGCTGGTGTCCTTAGGAGAAAAAATGGAATGAGATTTCCTTTCTTTTTAACCATGATATGCCATGAATTACTATAAATAGAATATTTCCATATTTTAAACTTTAAGGACAAAGTGTTCCTGTAAAATTAACTGGGCCCAGAATCTTTTTTAAAGACCATTTTTTGATAAAGGAAGAAAACAATTGGCACGTTATTGCCTAAGTTCAGTTTGGCGCTGCCTTTACGCTCGAGCTAAATAAGTCAGGCAGACTTCCTTCACTGCCCCTACCCCTTCTGTTTTAACAGTTTCAGCCCCCAGTTGCTGTTTTGCTTCAAAAGGTAAAATGTGTATATCTCAGGATTTTTTTTTTTATCTAATCAGCTCCATGAAAATTATAGTTAATTGAAATTCTCCCTTCATGGTAACGTATAGCGTTGTCTCTTTCCACTTTAAAAGCTGTTTTAGTCTCTTTCTCTCTCTTCTTGAATTTTTATGTATACATTCAATGAAAATTGAGAGAGTTTATCAAGAAATTCTAACATCCCACCAAATTGACACAGAAATCCTAATGTCTTTCTTTCCTAGGAGAGGAGCTCACACTAGCCTAAGCTGTCATCTCTCCTCTCTTCACTCAAAGAACAGCCCTTGCACAGTTCTGGGCAAACACACACACACTGGAGTACTGAAGGTGTTCCCTTGATTGCATTAACTGTGGGTAACAATGCATAACATTAGCACTTCTACAGTGTTTGATAAATGTGATCAGTTTCAACTGGGGGCAACATGATACTGGGGAATTCTTAAGGCAGAATTTCCCTCTTGGATTCCACAGTTGCCTTAAAGAGTGGTGAAATGACAAGGTGCTTCTCCAAGGAAACTCCCTGATAAATCTTGTTTTCTGAAGAAAAGTAGAAGAGACGTGAGGAGAAGGGAGCTGAGGGGAGAACACATTTAAATCTGGAGTCTCTGCTTCTGTTCAGTTGGAACACATGGAGAGTTCAATGACTGGGCTCCGAGAGCCCACATGCATTCCGTGCTTTCGACAACTAGTGTAAACAGTGCTTTATAAATCTGGCAGTATGGTTATAGACCAAAGCAAACCATGATTTTCCTAAAGACAATTCATAGTCTTCATACTTAATAAAGAGCTAGATTTGAAATATAGGGTATTTGATTTCAGTAATTGAAGTGGTAGGGTAGCCCAAAGGTCTGTAGTGGGCTTCCCTGGTGGCTTACTGGTAAAAATTCCTCCTGCAATGCAGGAGACTTGTGTTCAATCCCTGGGCCAGGAAGATCACCTGGAGGGGGAAATGGCCACCCACTCCAGTATTCTTGCCTGGAGAATCCCATGGACAGAGGAGCCTGGCAGGCTACAGTCCATGGGGTTGCAAAAAGAGTCAAGAGTTGGACACAACACAACAAAGGTTCATAGTACAGACTTGAAGTTTGCTGGGCTAAACTATTAATATTACTAGAATAATAGCTGTTTAGACAGAGGAGACTTCCCTGGTGGCTCAGAGGTTAAAGCGTCTGCCTCCAATGCGGGAGACCTGGGTTTGATCCCTGGGTCAAGAAGATCCCCTGGAGAAGGACATGGTAACCCACTCCAGTATTCTTGCTTGGAGAATCCCATGGATGGAGAAGCCTGGTAGGCTACAGTCCACGGGGTCTCAAGAGTCGGACATGACTGAGCGACTTCACCTTCCTTCCTAGACAGAGGAGGGAGGCAGGTAATTGCATTCATTCCTTAGACTTAACAGAACCAGCGTGTTTCCAATGACTTCTCATATGAGCTTGTAGAATGTTTTATTTTGATCCGAAATAATAATTACTGGTCCTGAACAAATAAAAATGAATGCCTGCAATGTCATTCACTTTTGTTTATCTGCTTGTTTTGTCATGATTTACCTCTACAGCAGCCATAGGTGGATGAAACTATTTATCTGTAAGAGTTTTATTAAAACAAACAGTTTGATCCCTGAAAGCATCAAAGGCATTACTCCTTTTCTAACAGTATGATCTGTAAGCAGATGTTCTCAAACATCAACGTGGACCCAGTTCACCTGGAGATCTTAAGATGCAGATTCTGACTCTGTAAGTCTGGGATGGACCCTGAAGTTCATCATGAAGTGTGGTCCATGAACCACACTTTCACTAGATCAGGATAACCAGCCCTTCTCGTCCTGAGTTTGTCAGCAAGTTGTTGTGGGTGATCTTGGGTACATTACCAATCAGGTTGAGAACATGGTTTTTCTTTTTTTCAATATAAGATTGTTTACTGACCCTCATATAAGGACTCTGTTAAAAAAATCATGGGAATTCCAAGATATCAAAGGATGAATCACAGGTCATTATCTTCACTTTAAAAAGATTTCTTTTTAAAGCTTAGAACTCACAAGGGTTATTATTTTTTTATTATTTATTATTATTATTTTATTTATTTATTATTTATTTTATTATTATTTTTACTCATACGTATTACATTTTGACAAATGGCTTCATTTAATTAAAAAATATTTATCCCCTTTTGCAACAAGCCTTTCTCTCTTTGGGCAAACCAAAATTAATGATGACCCTGTTCCTGCCCTAATGTAGTCTTTAAACTGGGAGGTTATTAGAAACACTTAGTAAAATTTATTATCTAATATCTTAGGAAAGATCTTAAAGGATGAAAAAGGTGGCAGTTTAGTGGGATGTCTATGACAAGTCTCAGGAGCTTCTCATTTTGTTTGCCCGTCCATGTACCAAAGAGGGGTTTATTGCACAAGCTGTGTGGCCTGTGCTGAAAGCTTCAGGGCTTACCTGAGGATTGCTTGTGAGTTTTCCGCACAGCCTTGTCCACTTGTGTCTACAACTGCGGACAGAGAAACAAGCAGCCATGTGAGTGCTCTGGGAGCTGACTACCAGTCATGCCCCAGGGGTCCTGCCTTGTGTCTTGCTTCTGAAGGGTCTTGGGGTGGGGGCCATGACTACAATTCTGCTCCTTGCTGGTCTAAGGCCAATAAATCTGTCCTGATAAATAAGGTAGAGAAAAGGCAAACATCACAAAAGAAAGATTGTTGTAGTGGTCAATGGAGTCAGAGATAACGTTTTGGTGCAAAACCATCTATGACTCCATGAAGAAGGTGGTGTTTGAAATGGGTCTGAAAGAAGAAAGAAAATTTAAACAGCACAGAGCAAAATAGGCATTTGGAATCGAGGTGGGGTTGGGGGATGGCCACAGAGAAGCAAAGGCAAGTTCATTAGCTTCTCTGGTTTGGCCAGTAGAAGGCTTACATTTAAGACTATAGTAAGAGACGCTAAGGATAGAGTGGTCAGCAAGAGCCAGACTATGAGAAGCTCTGAATGGGCAGCAGAGTCTAATTAATCTGCCACACTGTGGTGATTTGTTACAGGCGCAAGCAGGTGAGTTTGAACGAGGACCTTAGGAAAATGAATCTGACTACTCTGTAGAAGATACACTGGGAAGGAGGCCAGGGGCCAAATGAAATCAAAGCAAGGGACGATTTCAGATTCCTTCCAGATGTAGATCGAAGAGGCCTGACAACCGCTTCCAAAATGAGAGCGATTAGCCGACCACAGTTCACAGACACACTGGAGATGCGCGAGGACTGAGTCTCCATGGTCAGTGTTGTGCCTCTATGGATGGGGGATCATCAGAAAGCCTCTAAAATAATATGAAATAAACATTTAAAGTCCAATTTTTCTGAGGACCTTTAACGGTTATTGGATACATTTAAGGCTAAGTCCATTCTGCTAGGAACTGATCATTGAATATGTGAAATATGGGTCAATTACCAAAGACTGTTCATTTTCTCTCCACCAACATAGGCCGACTATGGTGATCTTTTTTTAGAAAAACTTACCAATTACTTTCTTTGGGGCTGTCCTTCTATTTTAATATTTCAATCATGGGAATTGGGAACTTGAAAGGAGCTTAGACTTCTTCTACGGTGACTCATGCATATTACACAGGACATTTAGGTCCTGGTGATATAATTAGCGTATGGCCACATGGCTGGTCTGATTGAGAGAAAATAATCCAACGTAGCGTTTTATTTGGTTCTTTTAGATTTTTTTATTGGAGAATAGTCGATTTACAGTGTTGGGTTAGTTTCAGGTGTACAGCAAAGTGAATCAATCATACGTATACATACATCCACTCTGTTTTAGATTCTTTTCCCATGCAGGTCATGACAGAGTACTGAATAGAGATTCCTGTGCTACATGGTCGATCCTTATTGGTTATCTATTTTACATACAGCAGTGTATAGAAGTCAATTCCAACTTCCCAGTTTATCCCTCCCCACTTACCTCCTGGTAACCATAAGTTTGTTTTCTCCATCTATAATTCTATTTCTGTTTTGCAACATAGCGCTTTAAATGCAGCTCGTACTAGCAGGATTTTGGATATTTTGGATTGCTGGCCCAAATCACGTTTATTATGACAAAGTAACTCTGAAGTCCCACACTTCCTCAATATGAAGGACCCTCAGGTCAATGACACTGGGTTTGCTTTGAAATCTAGCTGCTTTTATCCTTTTCATACAAATAGAGCAGGTGGGCAGGGGACAGCGAAACAACCCTGCACCGTGGCTCCAGGGTCCTAGGAAAAGTGTCACAAATCATTATCCCTCATCCGCTTTTATTATTTATTCTTATTTTACTTAGGCAAGAGGATGTAAACTCTTGCCTAAAATGTCAATATCATTTTGCCCAATATATTCAGAATCCGCTCAGCCGTAAGAGCCGTAATGTGCTGTTCGCCACCATGGAGCATGGCTTCATCTTCCTGCCAAGCTTCACAGGCAGCCAACCGGATCAGATCATTCGACACAGATGCTTGTCTTTGGGCCACACCTTTCTAAAAAAATTATTTGATGTTTAGTTGATTGATGATGTTGTTAGCTACAGGTGTACAGCAGAGCGATTCAGTTATACATATTCATGTGGCTGTTCTTTTTCAAATTCTTTTCCCATTTGGGTTATTACAGAGATCCCTGTGCTATATAGTAGGTCCTTGTTGGTTGTCTAATTTATATATAGCGGTGTAAATCCCAAACTCTCAGTCTATTCCTCCCCACTACCCTCCCCCTTGGTAACCATAAAGTCATTTTCTAAGTCTGTGAAGTCTGTTTTGTAAATAAGCTCATTTGTATCATTTGTTCATATGCATCCCCCTATAAGCAATATCATATTATTTGCATTCCTCTGACTGATTTTTTCACTTAGTACGATCATTTCCAGGTCTGTCCATGTTTGGTGCAAGTGGTATTACTTCATTCTGTTTAAAGACTTTTTGGTCCTTTCTGATGCTGTCTCCAACTATCAATGCCCACGCCCCCCAATTCTCTTTCCATTTTCTCATATGACATTCAAGCCAGTAGTGGACAGTTTCGGCTGGAAGCACTTGTACCCACACCCTCCTTCTCACAGTTGCCTTTGGCCCCACTTTTCCTGTGCACACAGAGGCACCTCATCTTCAGGAGCCTGTTTCTGCTGCCACACGCTTTCCGATGCGGTCCTGCTGGCTCTCTTTCTAGGAGAGCTGGCAGCCTGACATTCTTCCCTCCTACCTACTTCAGCCATTGCCAGGAATTTATTTTGTTTTTTACCCCCGTATAAAAACAACAATGTGCCATCTCAGGTGCTTCTAAAAATGGGCCCTTGGTTCTGGGACTCATTAACATAATTTCTCAGTTCGGCTTCATCCACTCGTGTCTGCCATGTTCTGACATTAGCCTCCTTTCAGTTTTAAGTCTGACCCAGTAAGACATCTCTTCCCAGCTTATCTTCTTCTTCTCTCAAGTGTGAATATAAGATTTCTCAGTTATTAAGCTGTTTATTTTTTTTAAGGCATCTAGCTTTGTGTCGCTGTTGATGTCACTATTTGCAAACTGGCTTTGTCATTTCATGGATAGCGCTTGAGTGAAGAGCTCCCTGTTAATATATGCAAACTCACAGCTCCCAACAAGCTCCCCAGCCCTGTTAATGAGAGGATTAGCAAGAGCACTGCACTGTATTTAACCTGCGGCACTAGCTCTGTTTCAATAAGACTTCAACAGCCTATTAAATGGAGTGGGGTCTCCATTAACCCACACAAAGGCCACTCTCCTGAACGTGGCGGGGAGGACCACATTTAGCATCTGCCTGAGCAGCTTGTTGGAAGCTGGAAATAAAGAGGGTGACATGTTCTTGCCTCGAGCTATGACATCACTGAAATGGTGATTCTAGTTCATCTGGGCCTAACTGAATAGGTGACAGCATTGAAACCTACTACTATCTCGCCATATGACAGTTTTTAAAAAAATCGGAATGTACTCGGTGGCCATTCCACCCAGTCATGCCTTCTTCCAAGGGAGCGCTGCATTGTTTCTGGGTTGGTAGGAGTCATGGATTAAGGATGCGAGGGTGGAGGGTGTCAGGCTGTGAAAGCTTGTGGCTGGGGAGGAGGGAGGCTGGTGTCCACAGAGATACCCAGGAAATGCACGTGTTCACGCCAGCGTCTCGTCACCTAATTAGAAGATAGAATTGAGTCCTCATCTCAGAAACACGCTTCACTGAACTGCCAGCCATTTCCTTCTGGGAACCAAGGGATGAGTAATGGCAAGTCGCTGAGCTGGACTCTTAGAAACCCTCACTTGAATATTGTTAGAATTATTGGCTTATATGGCTTGTAGAGTCAACTCTCCATCGGGACATGCATAGTGCCTTAACTAGTCCAACATTCAAGCCAAAAATGAAAGCTGATTAATTCAATAGAACACTATTTTTGCAGGATGACTTGAATCTGACCATGGTGACAACCCAAAATCTCCTTTAATTTTCCACATGTGAATTTCTTCATGTCATAAAATCAAAGACTTATTTGGAAAAAAAAAATGGTTCATGTTTCTTACCAATTTTTTCCAATGGAAGTTTATTTTTTAAATTACATTTTCTCTCTTTTTTAATATAAATTTATTTATTTTAATTGGAGGCTAATTACTTTACAATATTGTATTTGTTTTGCCATAATCAACATGTATCTGCCACAGGTATACATGTGTTCCCCATCCTGAACCCCCCTCCTTCCTCCCTCCCCGTACCATCCCTCTGGGTCGTCCCAGTGCACCAGCCCCAAGCATCCAGTATCATGCATCGAACCTGGGCTGGCGACTCATTTCGTATATGATATTATACAAACTCAACCATACGTACACAAATATTGTTATATGTTGAGCATATAACTCTGACTATGTGTTTTGATTTTTTTTTCCCCACTGTATTCCCAAGGACGAAAGTGTGAAGTGTGCGCCTATCTAAATGTTAATTAACCCCCTAGCCTGTTTTACTCACCTCTCATTGCTTGTCACCTTCTAATATACTATATCATATACTTAGTAATTGTGTTCATTGTTTAGTGTCTTTATTTCATTGTTAGAAAGTAAGCATAACAAAGGCAAGGATTTTGTTTTGTTTACAGATGCGGTCAGGTATCTAGAATGATGTCCGGCATATAATAGACTTTCAGTAAATATCTGCGCAATGAATGAATCTAAAGAAGAAACGCAAGTTATGTTCTCATTATGGAGACATAAACAGATGGTTCATTAGGTGAGATTCCTGGATAGGAAAATAGTCACTGTCACCCTCAAAAAATAAAGAAGTCTCTACATTCCAGGTTGACAGGAGAGACAGTCACCAGAATGGCTGGATGGGGTACCATCCTTTTATAGCCAAGGGGTGGAAGGCTAGTAGAGTGTGATTTCCAAAACTGGGCCAGTGAGAAAGTAGGTTGAATGCTCACTAGATCTGAACCCTTTAAAGTTCTCATTCTGGGCTACGATCAAGGTTTAATTAAGAAGAATTAAGAAACACTTTCTTCTTTATTAATTAATTTATTTTAATTGGAGGCTAGTTACTTTACAATATTGTAGTGGTTTTTGCCATACATTGACATGAACCAGCCATGGGTGTACATGTGTCCCCCATCCTGAACCTCCCTCCCACCTCCCTCCCCATCCCATCCCTCAGGGTCATCCCAGTGCACCAGCCCTGAGCACCCTGTCTCATGCATCGAACCTGGACTGGTGATCTGTTTCACATATGATAATATACATGTTTCAGTGCTATTCTCTCAAATCATTCCACCCTTGCCTTCTCCCACAGAGTCCAAAAGACTGCTCTATACATCTGTGTCTCTTTTGCTGTCTCGCATATAGAGTCATTGTTACCATCTGTCTAAATTCCATATATATGTGTTAATATACTGTATTGGTGTTTTTCTTTCTGACTTACTTCACTCTGTATAATGGGCTCCAGTTTCATCCACCTCATTAGAACTGATTCAAATGCATTATTTTTAGTAGCTGGGTAATATTCCATTGTGTATATGTACCACAGCTTTCTGATCCATTCATCTGCCAATGGACATCTAGGTTGCTTCCATGTCCTAGCTATTGTAAACAGTGCTGCGACGAACATTGGGGTACATGTGTCTCTTTCAATTCTGGAAGAAACATACTTTCTGAGGCATTGCATCCCAGATTCACATGTATAGGATTGGTAGAAATATTACATTCAATGCACCATGTCCATTGCAATTTTGCAAGAAACATTGAGCTATGATTGCTGAAAATGGACCACATATTGAAAGTATCATGTAATGCTATGGATTGTATAGTGTATTATAATGTGATAATAATAAGCCAATTATTATGTAAATTTTTATTCACTTTCTGAAAACTGGATGTGAATTATGATTTGATCCCCTGTTAGCTCAGTTATCTCATCTGCGAAGTGGAGATGTAAATAGCTACCTCACTGGCTTTTTGTGGTGATCAAACACTAAACACTAAAAACTAAAATAGAATGCTTCTCCCCATGCCCGGCTTATCGTGAGTTCGTCATAAACAATAGCTATTGTTGATGCTACTGCTGCTGCTGTTGTTGTCACTATATTCTGATAAACTCCAGATATTTCTCTTATGGTGTCCCTTATGGTATGATATTTTCTCCTTATGCTTGTGTTAGATTGTGGGAAACCTGTGACTCACTGTGGGTTCACCTACTTACCCTTATCAATTCCTCTCTTCCTCTTCTCTTTCATCCTCCCGATGGCTCTTCACTACACCTGGGCTCACGAGGATTTACCCTCACAGCCTGCCTTCCTTCATAAATCACTTTCCGTTCTGGGTAAAGGAGCAAAATTGGTGGAAAGCCAAGGGTTTTGAGCATCTCTATGGAAAGAGATGAAATGATGTAGACAAGCGCTTTCGATTGATTTAGGTATTCGAGCACATCACTAGTGAAATTTAGGGATGTCTAGAGATAAAGAGGAAAATTAACTGCTCTTTGGAGAGTGAGGTGAGAAATTTTTCAGTGCTTACTAGGATGCTTAAAAGAAGGTTCTCACCTCACATTCTGTCCTCAAATATCTGTCTTTTCCACTGGACTATGAATTCCTTGACATCAGGGGACATTACTTTCCTCATTTCTTTCAATCCTATGTATCAGGAATGTTGGTCAACTGAAACAGAGTTGCTGAATGATCCAGAAAACAACATTCAGAAAACTAAGATCATGGTATCTGGTCCCATCACTTCATGGGAAATAGATGGAGAAACAGTGGAAACAATGTCAGACTTTATTTTGGGGGGCTCCAGAATCACTGCAGATGGTGATTGTAGCCATGAAATGAAAAGAAGCTTACTCCTTGGAAGGAAAGTTTTGACCAACCTAGATAGCATATTCAAAAGCAGAGACATTGCTTTGCCAACAAAGGTCCATATTGTCAAGGCTATGGTTTTTCCAGGAGTCATGTATGGATGTGAGATTTGGACTATGAAGAAAGCTGAGTGCTGAAGAATTGACACTTTTGAACTGTGGTGTTGGAGAAGACTCTTGAGAGTCCCTTGGACTGCAAGGAGATCCAACCAGTCTATCCTAAAGGAGATCAGTCCTGGGTATTCATTGGAAGGACTGATGCTAAAGCTGAAACTCCAGTACTTTGGCCACCTCATGCTAAGAGTTGACTCATTGGCAAAGACCCTGATGCTGGGAGGGATTGGGGGCAGGAGGAGAAGGGGACGACAGAGGATGAGATGGCTGGATGGCATCCCCAACTCGACGGACATGAGTTTGGGTGAACTCTGGGAGTTGGTGATGGACAGGGAGGCCTGGTGTGCTGCGATTCATGGGGTTGCAAAGAGTAGGACACGACTGAGCAACTGAACTGAACTGAACTGAACTGAGCTGAACTGAATGATCCAGCAATCCCAGTCCTGGGCATATACCCCAATAAAACTGTAATTCAAAAAGATATACATTGAAAAAGACACATGTGCCCCAATGTTCATTGCAGCACTATTTACAATACCTAGGACATGGAAGCAACCTAGATGTCCACCAACAGATGAATGCATAAAGAAGTTATGGTACATATATACAGTGGAATATAAGTTGGCCATAAAAGGAACACATCTGAGTCAGTTCTAATGTGGTGGTTGAATGTAGAACCTATTACACAGAGTGAAATAAGTCAGAAAGAGGAAAATAAACATTGTATATTAACACATATATATGGAATATAGAAAGATGGTACTGACGAACTTTTTTGCAGAGCAGCAGTGGAGATGCAGACTTTTGGATACAATGGGGAAGGGAGCTGCTGCTGCTGCTAAGTCACTTTAGTTGTGTCCAACTCTGTGCAACTCCATAGACAGCAGCCCATCAGGCTCCTCCGTCCCTGGGATCCTTCAGGCAAGAACACTGGAGTGGGTTGCCATTTCCTTCTCCAATGCGTGCATGCATGCTAAGTCACTTCAGTCATGTCTGACTCTGTGTGACCCCATGGACAGCAGCCCATCAGGCTCCTCTGTCCACAGGATTCTCCAGGCAAGAGTACTGGAGTGGGGTGCCATTTCCTTCTCCACGGGGAAGGAGAGGGTGGGACAAATTGAGAATGTCGTATGGAAATATATATACATTACCATCTAAAATAGATAGCCAGTGGGAATTTGTTATATGACCCAGGGAACTCGGACTGTGGTTCTGTGACAACCTAGAGGGGTGGGATGGTTGGGGATATGGGAGGGAGGTTCAAAAGGTAGGGGACATATGTATACCTACGGCTGGTTCATGTTGATGTATGGCAGAAACCAACACAATATTGTCAAGTAATTATCCTCCTATTAAAAATAAATACATATTTTTTAAAAAGGTACGTACACTGCAGTGTTCATTGCAGCACTATTCACAATAGCCAAGACATGGAAACCACCTAAATGTCTATCGACAGATGAGTGGATAAGGAAGATGGGATACAGACATGCAGTGGAATACCACTCAGCCATAAAAAGGATGAAGCAATGCCATTTGCATCAACATGAGTGGAGCATGCTAAGTGAAGTAAGTCAGAAAGAGAAAGACAAATGCCATTTGATGTCTCTTATACGTGAAATCTAAAATATGATACAAATCAACATATCTACAAAACAAAAACGGACTAACAGATACAGAGAATAAACATGTGATTGCCAAGGGGTAGTAGGGGGAAGGGTAAGGAAGGAATGGGAGTTTGGGATTAGCAGGGATAAACTATTATATGTAGGATGGATAAACAATGAAGTCCTATAGCACAGGAAGCTATATTCAAGCCTCAATGGAAAAAAGCATGAAACTATATATATGTATATGCACATGTATGTTGCTGTTTAGTCGCTATGTTATGTCCGACTCTTTGTGACCCCATGGACTGTAGCCCTTCAGACTGCTCTGTCCGTGAGCTTTCCCAGGCAAGAATGCTAGAATCAGTTACCATTTCCTTCTCCAGGGGATCCTTCCCACCCAGGCTCTGAACCTGCATCCCCTGCGTTGGCAGGCAGATTCCTTACTACTGAGCCCCCAGGGAAGCCATATATACGTATATAAATGTATAACTGAATCACTTTACTGTATAGAAGAAATTAACTGAATATTGTGATAAAGTAGCTAATACTTCAATAAAATTTAAATGAATAAATAAATAAAAAGAAGGCACTGACATCAATATTCTGGAAGCAGGAAGCTAGTATAAAGAGAGATGAGATGAATCATGAGAGGAAGAGAATGAAGGAAGAAAACTTTGAAAACCAGAGATCATTCCAGAGTCAACCCAGTCTGAAGGTATAAAAGGTGAGTTTGGAACCAAACTTATCAATGGGCAGCATTCTTAAAGCTGGTTTTAGTTCTGAAGATAACTAGCCTCAATAAGAAATTTTGTGGCTTTAGGGATTGTGGCAAGTTAGATTAAAGCTATTGCCCAACTTGATGGAAGGTTTAGATCATCTGTTTCCTGTAAGCGGTCAAACATATCTTTACTCTTGAATACATAATAAATTTGTTTATGATTCTTTAAGAAAAATCTTTTTCTGGGAGTATAATGTACCTATTGAAAAATGCAAATATCACAAATGTTCAGCTTGGGGAATGTTCACAAAGAGAACCTAGCCTCCCACTAGAATCCAGATCAACAGACACAGCATCACTAGACCCTCCCAAGGCCTCGTGCTCCCAGCTGGTTGTTAGCACAGACTCCCTGCCTTGCCTGAGGTAATGGGAAGTGTCCCAACAGATAGTAGCTTAGAATAGCATCCCTGTCTTTGTATTAATACTTTATTTCCACAAAGCCATATGGTAGTTATTCTAGGTGTCTGATTTCTTTTGCTAAGACTTTAAATATTAAAAATTTATGTAAGTTTCTAAATAAATAGCTAGGGTATGCACCTATATATAAGAAAAATTTTATATATATATACTAGACCATTCAGGTATGACTTAAATCAAATCCCTTATGATTATACAGTGGAAGTGAGAAATAGATTTAAGGGCCTAGATCTGATAGATAGAGTGCCTGATGAACTATGGAATGAGGTTCGTGACATTGTACAGGAGACAGGGATCAAGACCATCCCCATGGAAAAGAAATGCAAAAAAGCAAAATGACTGTCTGGGGAGGCCTTACAAATAGCTGTGAAAAGAAGAGAGGCAAAAAGCAAAGGAGAAAAGGAAAGATACAAGCATCTGAATGCAGAGTTCCAAAGAATAGCAAGAGGAGATAAGAAAGCCTTCTTCAGTGATCAGTGCAAAGAAATAGAGGAAAACAATAGAATCGGAAAGACTAGAGATCTCTTCAAGAAAATTAGAGACACCAAGAGAACATTTCATGCAAAGATGGGCTCGATAAAGGACAGAAATGGTCTGGACCTAACAGAAGCAGAAGATATTAAGAAGAGGTGGCAAGAATACACAGAAGAACTGTGCAAAAAAGATCTTCACAACCCAGATAATCATGATGATGTGATCACTAATGTAGAGCCAGACATCTTAGAATGTAAAGTCAAGTGGGCCTTAGAAAGCATCACTACGAACAAAGCTAGTGGAGGTGATGGAATTCCAGTTGAGCTATTTCAAATCCTGAAAGATGATGCTGTGAAAGTGCTGCACCCAATATGCCAGCAAATTTGGAAAACTCAGCAGTGGCCACAGGACTGGAAAAGGTCAGTTTTCATTCCAATCCCAAAGAAAGGCAGTGCCAAAGAAAGCTCAAACTACCACACAATTGCACTCATCTCACATGCTAGCAAAGTAATCCTCAAAATTCTCCAAGCCAGGCTTCAGCAATACGTGAACCGTGAACTTCCTCATGTTCAAGCTGGTTTTAGAAAAGGCAGAGGAACTAGAGATCAAATTGCCAACATCTGCTGGATCATGGAAATAGCAAGAGAGTTCCAGAAAAACATCTCTTTCTGCTTTATTGACTATGCCAAAGCCTTTGACTGTGTGGATCACAATAAAGTGTGGAAAATTCTGAAAGAGATGGGAATACCAGACCACCTAACCTGCCTCTTGAGAAATCTGTATGCAGGTCAGGAAGCAACAGTTAGAACTGGACATGGAACAACAGACTGGTTCCAAATAGGAAAAGGAGTACGTCAAGGCTGTATATTGTCACCCTGCTTATTTAACTTATATGTAGAGTACATCATGAGAAATGCTGGACTGGAAGAAACACAAGCTGGAATCAAGATTGCCAGGAGAAATATCAATCACCTCAGATATGCAGATGAGACCACCCTTATGGCAGAAAGTGAAGAGGAACTAAAAAGCCTCTTGATGAAAGTAAAAGAGGAGAGTGAAAAAGTTGGCCTAAAGCTCAACATTCAGAAAACGAAGATCATGGCATCTGGTCCCATCACTTCATGGCAAATAGATGGGGAAACAGTGGAAACAGTGTCAGACTTTATTTTTTTGAGCTCCAAAATCACTGCAGATGGTGATTGCAGCCATGAAATTAAAAGACGCTTACTCCTTGGAAGAAAAGTTATGACCAACCTAGATAGTATATTCAAAAGCAGAAACATTACTTTGCCAACTAAGCTCCATCTAGTCAAGGCTGTGGTTTTTCCTGTGGTCATGTGTGGATGTGAGAGTTGGACTGTGAAGAAGGCTGAGTGCTGAAGAATTGATGCTTTTGAACTGTGGTGTTGGAGAAAACTCTTGAGAGTCCCTTGGACTGCAAGGAGATCCAACCAGTCCATTCTGAAGGAGATCAGCCCTGGGATTTCTTTGGAAGGACTGATGCTGAGGCTGAAATTCAAATACTTTGGCCACCTCATGCGAAGAGTTGACTCATTGGAAAAGACTCTGATGCTAGGAGGGATTGGGGACAGGAGGAGAAGGGGACGACAAGGATGAGATAGCTGGATGGCATCATGGACTCGATGGACATGAGTCTGAGTGAGCTCCGGGAGTTGGTGAAGGACAGGGAGGCCTGGTGTGCTGTGATTCATGGGTTCGCAAAGAGTCAGACATGAGTGAGCAACTGAACTGAACTGATACATACATATATAAATTGAGTCCTTCATTTATTCCATTCGCATTTATGCCAAGAGGGATGTAAAGAAGGGGGAACAGACAGATGCCTGCCCTTGAAAATTATCACATCTCTAGTGAAGGTTAAATGCTCTGTGGCCCAGTAGAAGCAGAGGGTGGAGTAGAAGATGACATGTGAGTGGATAGAGTGAGCTCCTGGACCCCTTTGTGGGCAGGAGAGTTTGACGCGGTGGGTGGGGTAGCTGTGGCAGGGCTTCTCCCCGCATTCAGGCAAGAGAGGAGTGCTTGATCTATAGAGAATTTAAAAATCATAAAGCCTAAGGGAAAAATACTTTTTACTATCATCATGTAGCAACAAATTTTAGTATCAGGGAGTTTAACAGCTCCCTTCCCACAAAATTTTTTTGGGTCTATATTCTAGATGATCATTGTATATGAATACTTCAAATTAGCGCTAAAAGAATCTTTAAAGAACAGCTTTATCCCAAATTTGTATTAGAAACATACTTCTTGAAGAAACTACATTGCTTCTTTGAAAATCGAGGTCCTATTCCAGGAGGATTTTCATGTAGCAGGTGAATGGACACCAACTAGAGAGTAGAGACATGAGAACAAGAACAGCCTGTCTCGCCCTGCACTCTGAGTGGGAGGGTGAGCATGCTTCTGTGGTCAAGTATGGGATATTGGAGTTCTGTTGTGTGAGTTTCTTTGAAATTTTACATTTCCACTCATGATAAAAGTGGTGCCATAGAACACCCAGCACGAAGGTATGTAAATAACTTACTGAAACTCTCTTGATGTAGGTACTGTCTCACAACATATATACTTCAAGTCAAAACCAGAGCATTGCAATAAAGTGGACTTTTGATGACTAAAAAGTAACACAGGAATGTAGGAAATTATTATTTATTGTTACTTTGACAAAAGTTTTAAAATAAACCTATACCTATTTAACTTATATGTAGAGTACATCATGAGAAATGCTGGGCTGGAAGAAGCACCAAGCTGGAATAAAGATTGCCGGGAGAAATATCAATCACCTCAGATATGCAGATGACACCACCCTTAAGGCAGAAACTGAAGAGGAACTAAAAAACCTCTTGATGAAAGTGAAAGAGGAGAGCGAAAAAGTTGGCTTAAACTCAACATTCAGAAAACGAAGATCATGGCATCTGGTCTCATCACTTCATGGGAAATAGATGGGGAAACAGTGGAAACAGTGGCTGACTTTATTTTGGGGGGGCTCCAAAATCACTGCAGATGGTGACTGCAGCCATGAAATTAAAAGACCCTTACTCCTTGGAAGGAAAATTATGACCAACCTAGACAGCATATTACAAAGCAGAGACATTACTTTGCCAACAAAAGTCCGCCTAGTCAAGGCTATGGTTTTTCCAGTAGTCATGTAGAGTTGGACTGTGAAGAAAGCTGAGTGCTGAAGAATTGATGCTTTTGAACTGTGGTGTTGGAGAAGACTCTTTAGAGTCCCTTGGACTGCAAGGAGATCCAACCAGTCCATTCTAAAGGAGATCGGTCCTGGGTGTTCTTTGGAAGGACTGATGCTAAAGCTGAAACTCCAGTACTTTGAACACATCATGCGAAGAGTTGACTCATTGCAAAAGTCTCTGATGTTGGGAGGGATTGGGGGCAGGAGGAGAAGGGGACAACAGAGGATGAGATGGCTGGATGGCATCACCAACTCGATGGACATGAGTCTGAGTGAACTCCGGGAGTTGATGATGGACAGGGAGGCCTGGCGTGCTGCGACTTATGGGGTTGCAAAGAGTCAGATACGACTGAGTGACTGAACTGAACTGAACTGATACCATTCAAAAAGATAATCCTAAGTGTGTATTTAATATCATTTTAGAAGACTTGTTTTTTCTCTCATTTGTAGAATACTTTAGCACATTTTTATTAGTAAACAGGTCATACTACTAAATAGGTAATCTACTTTGGAGTTAGGTTAAAAAATGACCAGTTTTATGGTTGACCTCTGACCCCTGTAGACTCAGCTACATGTGTTTGTTTTAAGGATGAGTTCCTAGGGATCCTGAGTCATTCAAGCTCATATCATAAGGCACAGTTTAGTCTTCAGCCCCTATAGTGAATCTAATATAAACAATTGAGAGAAAGAACCAGAATTTGAGTTACTTCATTTTATGTTTCTTTGCGATCACTTGGAATTTTAACATTTAAAGCAGTGAACCAGGGTATGGACCTCCAGCTGCAGTGTCTTGTTTGGGTGTGTGTTCGGTGGCTAAGTCGGGTTTGACTCTGTGACTCCATGGACTGTAGCCGGCCAGGCTCCTCTGTCCATGGAATTCTCTAGGCAAGAATACTGGAGTGGGTTGCCATTTCCTCCTCTAGGGATCGAACTGGCATCTCCTGTGTCTGTTGCATTGCAGGCAGATTCTTTACCCACGGAGCCATCCGGGAAGCCAGTGTCTTGTTTGGTAAGTGCAAATTGTAGTTTATACATTAAATATTTTACATCATTTGAATATCTTTAAAATTTATATTTCTTCTTTTGTATTTCTTAATTGACTAGGAAGTGAGTGATCAAGAAATTACAATGTTAACTCAGTGATATGATTTCATGGTTCCCTAAGTTGGACTTTTGCATTTAATTGGAAAACTCTTTTGCTTGTCTTTTAGTTTTTACCTTTTGGCCATGCCGTGGGGCATGCAGGATCTTAGTTCTCTAACCAGGGATCAAACCCTGACCTCCTGCAGTGGAAGCATGGAATCTTAACCACTGACCCCAAGGCAAGTCCCATGGAAAGTTTTGATTCATTCCTTTTCCTTTTAAAAAACATTGATATTTTATATTATTATATTTTTATTAACATGAGTATATGTGCAAAACTCAGTAAGAGGAAAGTTTTCACTGTTTGGATTTATTTTCTGGCCATGATCCATTTAATTTCATGATTATTGCCCCAAAATAACTTTGTCATAGAGAAGAGGTTGTGTTAAAAGAGGTCCATTCAGGGCATCAGATAGACAGAGGTTACTACTGAGCAGAAAATCACGAGCTATTTCAGCTCTTCAACGTGCTGTTGCTAGTGGATTTTGAAAGTTATTTCCCTAAATTTTGGGAAGGACTGATTTGTGTCTTTCTCCAAATGAAAGTGAAAAGGGGGCTTGCCTAAAACTGGGAATGCTTAGTGAACATTAGATTTTGGAACTCGGATAAAGGATGGGGCCAACATGGCAGTTCACTAGGTCCGGGGCAGCTTGTTCAGTTTGGGAAGGGCTGACCATCTGCTTAGGGCTTTTTAAAGGCGCTTAAGTAGTCTGAGATGGGCTTTGTTGCCTTGGGTCTTTGTGTTGGGGTGTATTATTATTCCAAATTGTTGGAAGCAAGTCTTGCAGGAGGTAAGGTTTTGAATTCCTGATGGTGTGTGAATGTTTATCCCCAAGGTTTCTCTCTTGGATGAATTGATTTGCGGGCCAGAAATGAGGCTGAATTCCTACATCAGGTTAAAGGCCCAAGGGTGTTTGGTTTAGAAGCCTGCCCCCAGCCCTCATTTGCATACGGATAAAGCTTTCTTCCCTCTCCCAAGCTTGGCAGTGGCCAGTGGCTAATGCAAGCTGTTGGCGGAACAAAACAGAAATCAATCTAGCTTCCACCTGAATGGAAGTAGGGCCTAAAAGAAACGTCCCTCGTCCTCATTAAACCTTATTCATTTTTCAAAAATTTTGTCCATTTTTCGCGGCACTGGTTCTTCGCTGCTGCGTGCAGCCTTTCTCTTGTTGCTGAGCACGGGCTCCAGGGTACGTGGCCTTCAGCAGTGGTGGCGCTCAGGCTTAGTTACCCCGCGCCACACGGGATCGTCCCACACCAGGGACCGAAACTGTCCCCAGCATGGGCAGCCGGTTCTGCACCACTGGACCGCCAGAGAAGTGCTCCTCATTTTTTTAAAAAAATACAGGCCACTATCTCTAGTCCCATTTCACAGACTTTTTCCAGCTCAGGCACTGAAAGAGCCTCAGCTTTTCTTTGTCTTTGCCTCTGCCTCATTCAGGCATCTCTTCCCCAGATTTTCTCAGTGTGTTCTTTTGTCAGGGCGGCTGTAACAAAATACCACAGGGCAGGTGGCTTAAATAATAGAAATGTATTTTCATACAATTCTAGAGGCTAAGAGTCCAGGATTAATGTGTCCTCAGCCTTGGTTTCTTCCAAGGGCCTCTCGCCTTCTTTGTCTACACTAAGTCTTCTGTGCTTGTGTTCCTGTCTCTCCCTAAAAAGACACTGGTCACACTGGATTAGGGCTCAGCCATATGACCTCATTTGGCTTTAATTACCTTCCTAAGACCTCCAAATGTAGGCTCATTCTGAGGTCCTTGAGGTTAGGACGTCAACATATACATTTCAGGAAAGACACAGTTTTGGGGGGAAACATAATATATAGGGTCTTTCAAGTGCTGCTTGGACCCCAGAATGACATTTCTGGTCCTGAATGATGGATCAGTCATCTTTTTCCTTGTCTTGAAAAATGTTCTGGGTAGAAATAAAGTATGATCTCAAGACAGGCTAGTCCATACACATCCTAGTAAGTTAGCTGTCGGTGGCGGAAATTGGTGCTTAAACTTTGGTCTGACACTAGGGTATGAGTCTGCCACCTCAGGGCTTTGGAAGATACTTGACTGAACTAAAGAGAATCAAACTTTGGGAAAGCCTCTTGTGTTGGGGAGAAGATGGGGGAGGTGTTATTAAGATGATGATTTTTATTATTTGAAAATAATGTCTAAGTTCTCTTAATGAGCAAATGAGTCAAATGTGATAAATAATCTAGCAAGTCAGTCAAGAATTCTAGGAGGATAGGATTTAGTCTGTATAAGTGGATCCAGGTACATTATTTTAGCCATTGTCCTGATGGATGAAGATTATATAGTTCCAAGGCCAGAAACTAATTGTCGTGGTCCATGCAATGGCAACCCACTCCAGTATTCTTGCCTGGAGAATCCCATGGATGGAGGAGCCTGGTAGGCTGCAGTCCATGGGGTCGCTAAGAGTCGAGCACGACTGAACGACTTCACTTTAACTTTTCACTTTCATGCATTGGAGAAGGAAATGGCAACCCACTCCAGTGTTCTTGCCTGGAGAATCCCAGGGATGCGGGAGCCTGATGAGTTGCCATCTATGGGAATCGCACAGAGTCGGACACGACTGAAGCGACTTAGCAGCAGCAGCGTGCTCAAGTAGGAAAAGAATTTCCAGACATGAGGCAGGATGAGAAGAGAATCAAGTTTATTAGAGTGGGAGATGCTGTTAATCAGCTCAAGCGGAGTCAGACCCTTTCGCAGGCTAGCAGACAATTCCTTCAGCAGAGAAAATTCCTTCAGGAGAGGTGATATTAGGTGATTGTTTAGGATGCTATAGGTGGGTAATAGGGTGGGTATTTTACCTAATATGGGTTCAGCGAACTGGCCAGTTTAGGTTTAGAGGCTCATGGCAAAAGTTGCTATGGGGCTTGGTCAGTTCCAGAGATTTTATCCTACGACCTGGGTAGGGCTCCATACTAATAAGACCTGGGGGGTGGCGGTGGGGGGTGGGTGGGCAGATGGGCATGTTTGTGTGTGAAGAAATCCACTAAAACTGTTTCTTTATGACTGTAGAATGCTCTGCGTATAGCTGGGAAAAATGGGGAATTTGATCCAATTCTATACTGGGATATTACAAGGAGAAAGCACCAACTAACATTTGAACTTGTACTAAACGGTATTTCTGCCTAGAAATTTTCTAGATTAGAAAAAGAAAATCTATACATATTGAAGATAAGTAATCCAACCTAATCTGAGAAAGTGGTGAGGACTAACTTGATTTTAAAACATATTAGAGCCTCTGTTATTGTGATCAGGAGAAAGAAAAGACTGGTATGACACAGTTCTTCTGATTTTGTTTAAATACAACTGACTTTAATCTGTTTTCTCTGTTCGTATTGCTTTTACTTTTTTTCTTTGAATAAGGATTGCTATTAATATCAAGGCTACAGTAGAGCTGCAAAGATGAAAAGGGTTACAATTCATTGGAAGGATGGTCTAACGTGTAGCAAGGTGAAATGCCGCAATAGCAGTAATTCATTAAATTAAATTCACTAAACCTGGGCCTTGAATTTATTAACTGATTCACTCAGTCCTCACAGTTCCAGGTACTGTGACGGTGTTTCTCTGAACAGCCAGGAAGTCCTTGTCTTCAGGAAGCTGACATTCTTAATGGGTCAACTATACTGCATAACATACGCAGACAAATCACTAAGATAAATGGTGATTTTTCCACAAGCAAAATTTGGGCATGCTTTATAAATACTCAAATCATAACAGAAACTTCAAAGTTTCTTCTCTGAAGGCTGGTTCTGCTCCGATGTATTAGACCTTGGAAAGTCTTTAACATGAGAAGATGAAATCATTTACCCCATAGGAGTACTAAAGGAATCTGTCCATTGGGGGTAAAAATCAAAGAAAAGGTTTTACCTAACTATTTTGAAATTACTCATAACTCTTACTATGATTAATGCTCACAAACACTCAGAGCCCAGTTACCTCTGAAATAGTCTTAGTCCAAATGGTTATAGATCTGACCTTCTTCCTTAAAAAAGAATATACTCTCTACCCTTGATCTTTTCTAGGGTAGTATTGTGCTTGGTTTGAAATCAGGTGTTAATTGCCTTACACTTTGGAAAATCATCCATCCACTGATATAACCATCATAAATCCATCCAACTTCCTCCCATTCATCCATCTATCTATTTAGCAACTCACCCAGTACCTGGCCTATCACAGACTCTTGGCGAATATTTGTTCAATGAATAAATAAATCCACAAAACCTTGGTTGCCTACTATGTGCCATTTATAATCTACAGATCCAGAGCTAATTATACCCAGAGATCATTTGGTGCCACTGGCTTTCTACATGGTTCACTCATTGGTTTTCAAGAAGAGTTTGCATTGATTGTTATCTTGATGAGGGGGTGGGTATCATTTTATTTCAAATACCTTTCCTAGTGTAAACATGTTTCAATAATGTACAACTTTTAGATATACCTAGGAAGAGTTATTAGGAAGGTTAAGCACCAGCTTAACTGTTGGAAAAACTTACAGGCAGTGTGAAGCCTGATGCTCATGGAAGTTCTAAGAACATGGTAGCTGAGTGTTTGGACTGAGAGTTGTCACTGTCTCTGGGAAGGGAATACCAGTGACTGGGATTCACTTGAAAACCTCCAGGGACTTGCTGAAATTCTCCTTCATGTGCCTTTGAAGGAATTAAACTCACTGTGTCAACCATTCTTCAGAGGATTTCTCAGGCCCCCAAGGGAATGAGAATAACCTTTTGTGGAAAGAGGGTCTGGGAGGAGGGAGGCAGCCTGGCACATAGCTGACCACATTTACTCCTGTTCTGTCCATTTGTATCCGCTGCCTGGCTCTGGGTGGTACTGAAGAAGCTTAGCAGATTATCAGATGCATCATTTCAGCTGGTAGTTTTTGGTGTTTTATGGATTACCTGTTACTTTCTTACAGTGCTTCTCAAGCTCCTCCTCCAACTACCCCAAGAGTTCAGTGAACATGACCCCCAGACCCACAGGAATAGCATCAAGCCTCATGAAGCAGACCTGAGACGTGTTCTGAGGTATCCTAATATCTGATAAAAACTCATGCATGTTTTGATTCTTAAATAGCTCTGAGTTTGTTTTACTATGGAATACAATGGGTGAGGGTGGGATGATTTGGGAGAATGGCATTGAAACACGTATAATATCATATGTGAAACGAATCGCCAGTCCAGATTCAATGCAGGATACAGGATGCTCAGTGCTGGTGTATTGGGACGACCCAGAGGGTTGGTACTGGGTGGGAGGAGGAAGGGGGGGTTCAGGATGGGGAACACATGTACACCTGTGGCAGATTCATGTTCATGTATGGCAAAACCAATACAATATTGTAAAGTAATTAGCCTCCAATTTTAAAATAAATAAATTTATATAAAAAAATCAGTAAACTGAAAAAAAAAAATAAATTCATTGTCAGGTAATAAAATGTTCCCTGGGGTATGCTGCTTCCCAAGAAGCAGTATATTCCTAGTCAGTGAAAAAGCTGATAATCACCTCCACTTATGAGTACTCACCAGAATGCCAGGCATTTTCTAAAATGGTTTCACACACATCTAGTTCTCTCAGCCACCTCATCACCACCATTTCAGAGAAAAGGAAGCCAAGAATTGTCAAGGTCACAGGGTTATAAGGAATGAGGCTGGATTTGAGCCTAATTTGCCTGACACCAAAGGACCCACTCTCTGTTAGAGCATCACTCTTTTCGAATGTCTCAAACACATTTTTAATTCAATCTGACTAAAGTAATATGGGGGCGGGGAGCATCCTCTTAAAGTGGATACGCTTTTATCCATTTAACTCTTGAAGGGGATCAGAGGGGAATCTATGAAGTGTGATTTACCTCCTTGAACTTGGAAGAGCTCAGGGGAAAGTGATGTAGAGACTGAGGTTCCTTATCCCTCAACTTTGGAAACAGGCAAACAAGGCTCTCCCACCAGTCAGGCTGCAGTGATCAATATGTGCTGTGTGCTTAGCCAGGTGCACTTGAGAAGTTTGAATACAACCATGATGATTCACACACACACACTACTGTGCATAAAACAGATAATCAGCACAGGGAAATACACTCAATATTCTGTAATAAACTAAATAGGAAAAGAATCTGAAAAAGAATGGATACGCAGATATGCATAACTAAACCAAATGGCTGTACACTTACACTCAGGCGGCACTGTAAATCAACCCTGCATGCCTGCATGCTGAGCCACTGCAGTCATATTTGACTCCATGCAGCCATAAGGACGGGAGAAGGCAATGGCACCCCACTCCAGTACTCTTGCCTGGAAAATCCCATGGATGGAGGAGCCTGGTAGGCTGCAGTCCATGGGGTCCCTAGGAGTCAGACATGACTGAGCGACTTCACTTTCACTTTTCACTTTCATGCATTGGAGAAGCAAATGGCAACCCACTCCAGTGTTCTTGCCTGGAGAAACCCAGGGACGGGGGAGCCTGGTGGGCTGCCGTCTATGGGGTCGCACAGAGTCGGACACGACTGAAGCGACTTAGCAGCAGCTATAAGGACTGCAGCCTGGCAGGCTTTTCTGTCCACGTGGGTCTCCAGGCAAGAATACTGGAGTGGGTTGCCAGTGCCCTCCTCCAGGGGATCTTCCTGACACAGGGATTGAGCCCTTGTCTCTTACACCTCACCTGCATTGGCAGGAGGGTCCTTTACCACTAGCACCACCTGGGAAGCCCCCAAATCTATGCTAGCATGTCCAAATTCCTTCTGCTGGACTTCCTGGTTCTCGGGAGTTCCCAGAGGAGCTGGAAGTGGCCGTGCTGACTGGCATGCCTCCTGCAGTCCTTCCCTCCTCCTCACGTCAGACTTCATGCGCACACTCTTCCGCTCTTCCCCACATTCGTGTGTTTCCCCATATATGCGTTTAGGCAACATTCATTTCTTTCTTTTTAAACCCTTTATTGGAGCATCCTTGGTTTACAATGTTGCGTTAGTTTCAGGTGTACAGCAAAGTGATGGCATTACATGTACACATATATTCATTCTTTTTCAGATTCTTTTCTCAAATAGGTTATCTCATATCAGTTTCTCATATAGAGTATTGAGTTGAGCTCCCTGCGCTATACAATAGGTCCTTGTTGGCTCTCTATCTTGTAAGTAATAGTATGTGTATATTCATCGCAAGCTCCTGTTCCTCCCTGCCATTCCCTGGTAACCATAAGTTTTTCTACATCTGTAACTCTACTTCTGTTTTGTAAAGAAATTCGTTTGTACCCTTTTTTAAGATTTCATGTATAAGTGATTTCATATGATATTTGTCTTTCTCTGTCTGACTTGCCTTGATAATCTCTAGGTCCAGCCATGTTGCTGCAAACGGCATCATTTTGTTGTTTTATATGGCTGAGTAATATTCCACTGTATATATGTACCACATTTTCTTTATTCCTCTGTCGACAGACATTTAGGTGGCTTCCGTGTCTGTATGAACTACTCTTTAAGCACCTACCAGGTACTGAGCATGATAGTAAACAACACATAAATTCCATCTGCCTTCACAGAGAGAAGAGATGTCAAGCAGAGAAAGGACTCAGAGAAGTTAAAAATAAATGCACATGTTTTCTATTTTCCATATTTCTTTTTTTGCTATTCGCCTTTTGGAAACACCTAAGCCTCCCTGTAGTGAGCGAACTTTCCCTGAGAAGAAGATGAGGTCACCGTCCTGTTCTCTGTCACACTCACACCTTCCTGAAATAGTCTTTGTAGACTCCAGCTTGAACAACACGACCGGAAACAATCTTACGTTGCACGTGGGCTCTTTCCGAACCCTACAGTCCACTTTTGGCAGGCTGTACTCATAGCTGAGAAGCAGTTGTTGGATTGCTTGTTAGCTCCAGCAATTAAATAACCATTACTTAAAAAAGAGTATATGGATCAGTTGGAAGCAGTAGGTGCTACATGTTGGATATAAAGTTGCCTGGACTTGCTGTGTCTGGTGTTGATAAGGTAGCAGATGGTCTAATAGACTCCATCCTTGAGCAGCTAAATTGGTAGGTCTTGGTTTAATAATCTTGTGTTCTAATGATTTAGGCAACTGATGAAAAGCGGTGCAATTACTCACTTGTAATGATGCCCAGTTGGCCTGGATGGAAGGGCACTCACTCCTCATGGTGGGATGTAATTAACTCCTGGTCCCCAGAAACAGGACTCTTTGTAGAGAGACTACCTTGATCAGACACATTTTACCTTTGTTTTAAAATTTAAAAGCACTTTCAAAGTGAAAATGGCTCTCTGTTATTTATTTAAATCACAAGAGGAGAACATTTTCTAACCGAATGTGGTTGTTATGTCTCTGTTTCAAAAACATGTCCATGAACATAATTTCACTGGACTCTAAAATATGTTGCTGGGGGAAAGGTTCATGTGTTATGAAATGGTTCATTTGTTATGAACCATTTGTCATTGGAAGGACTGTCTGAGCCACAGGAAAAATCTGGAGGACAGTTAGAACCCAAGTGTCCTGAAATCCCCAGCCTGATGTCCTCTTCCTCTCTTCTACCCAACAGTTTCTTCCTGTCTCTTCATGCAATTTCTCATCTGCTCTTCAAGTGTGCTGTGTGACCTATGGACTTAACTTATATCTTCTCCTGTTTTTCACTTAAACTTCTGCTATGAATAAATTGTGTGGTTTGTACATGGTCAAAATAAAGGCAGTAATTAATTAACTTTAATCCCTCCCATGATTCAGTGTGACTCATACACAGTACTAACAAATATTTGTTAAATAAAATTGCCTCTTAAAAATACTGATTTGTAAGATCAACACACAAGATCAGTTGCGTTTTTACTAACTGCAAACATGTAGAAGGCAAAATTTAAAACAGTATCATTTATAACTACTTTAAAGGAAATTAAACACTTAGACACAAACTTGATAAAAACATGTTTAGAATCTGTATGAAGGAAACTACAAAATTCTGATGAAAGAAATTTGTGAAAAACCTAAAATAGGGGGGAACACACTGTTGATGGATTGAAAGACCCAACATACTAAAGATGTCAGTTCCCCAAACTGACATACAGATTTAACATAATTCCTATGAAAATTCCAATAAGATTTTTCTATAAATATAGACAAACTTATCCTAAAATTTATATGGAAACATGCATACAATTTAGCTATACAGTAGCTAAAATTTTTTGACATAGAAAAATAAACTGGTAGGAATCAATCTATATCCAATGTTAAGATTTATTGTGTAGCTATCAAGACTCTTGGTCTTGGCAGTGGAATATATAGATTGATCAACAGAAGAGAGTAAATAACCCAGCAATAGAACAGAATTCATGCAAATATGCCAAACTGGACTTTTTATAGGTATAAGAGCATTTTAATGGATGACTTTTATTTAGCCTTTTCAACAAGTGGAGCAAACAAACAAAAGAACTAACTTTACTTAAGCCTCACATGTTATAAAAAATTATCTCAAAATTCATAATGGACTTAAAAGTGAATCAGGAAAACTTTTAGATGTAAACAGGAGAAAATCTTTAGGACCTAGGAGCAGGTAAAATCACTATCCAAAAAGAAAAAAATTGTACGTTTGACCTCATCAAAATTAAAAATGAACCCTGTTAAGAGAGTGAAAATAAAAGCTACATTTTGAAAGACTACATTTGCAAACCACATCTCTGACAAAGGCTAGCATCTCAAATATATGAATTGCTCTCAATTTAAAACAGTAAAGCAAACAATCCAATTAGAACCTGGGAAAAAGACATGAGGGGACATTTCACCAAAGATATACAGATGGCAAATAAGCACATGAAAAGATGTTCAACATTATTAGCCATGAGGGAAATGCAAATTAAAACCACAATGAAGTATCACTACACACCTATCAGAATGATTAAAATAAAAAATAATGAAAATGCCAAAATGCTGGCAGGATGTGGAGAAACCAGATGATTCATAGGTTGCTGATGGGGGTATGAAATTGTTCAGCCGCTCTGGAAAACAATTTAGTGGTTTCTTTAAAAAAAAAAATCAAATGATCATACAACTCTGCTATTGCACACCTGGGCATTTATCCAGAGAAATGAAGACTTGTGTTCACATACAAGTCTGTACAAGAGTATTTATAGCAGTTTTGTTCATAATAACTGTAAACTGGAAACAACTCAGATGTCCTTCAACTGATAAATGGTTAAACAAACCATGAAACATATGTATCATGGAATAGTACTCAGCAGTAAATAGGGATGAAGTATTAATTCAGACAGCAGTCTGGATGAAATCCAGAGAATTGTGCTGAAAAGCCAGTCACAAGAAGCTACCGTAAATGTTTTCATCTGATAGCATTTTGAAATAACCAAAGCACAGAATGGAGGACTATTGATCTGCTGTCAGGGGTTAAGGAGGGAATGAATGCAGGCAGCAGGAAGGAGGGTGAGATGGAGAAGGGCTCCATGGCGCATCTCTGTGGCAAGGGGGCTGTTCCTGCCTGTGCTGTTTCGTTTTTTTTAAGTGTAAGAACATTTTCAACTATAGCCTCCTTTAACTCAACTGAAAAATATTCAAAGAAAAGAAATATGTGATTTCAAAATGTGGTATCTTTGTCAGTATCCTGGCAGGAAATATCCATTACCTAGAAGTTGGCTCTTAGTCAAATTAATTAGCCTTTTTGTCCTTCAATTTTCTCACCTGTAACTTGAAGTCATAAATTAAAGACAGTTGTAAGGATTCTTTATATTTGAAAGTTATCTACATCACCATCTGATAGTCTGCAGTAATTTATTCAGAAGGTTTGACAGCAAAACTTACAGCCCAACCTCATTTTAAATAATTTTTTATTTGTGTATAGTTGCTTTCAAATGTTGTGTTAGTTTCTACTCTACTGCAAAGTGAATCAGCTATACATACACATATACCCCCTCTTTTGGGGATTCCCTTTCTATTTAGGACACCACAGAGCACTGAGTAGAGTTCCCTGGGCTACATAGTAGGTTCTCATTACTTATCCATTTAATACATATTATCAATAGCGTATATATGTCAATTCCAATCTCCAAATTTCCCTTCCTCTCCCCTCTTGGTATTCATAAGTTTGTTCTCTATGTCTGAACTTCTCAGAACCGAATTCCTAACAATCTGAGGAATTACTGGGCACAAGCTGACTGCTGTCTCTTCCTGGGACCTCTTCCCAGTTGGATGGATCGCAGCATGTATCACATGGTGTGGGTCTAGACGGTCAGACAGATGCAGGCTCATGTTTCCTGCCAAGCATTGACATACACTTAAGCAGATGTTAGGGATGAGTTTTTGTTGTTTTGTTTGTTTTTAGCTCTTGGCTTCCAGTTCCTGGGATGCATTTGTTTCTTTGGTGATATGCTGCATGATTTTTCAAACTGGGAAAAAACCCTTCCGGCAACAGCAATTTTTTTAAGTGTAAGAACATTTTCAACTCTAGCCTCCTTTAACCCAGCTGAAAAATATTTAAAGAAAAGAAACATGGGGTTTCAAGTAGAAGACAAATGGAATTGAGAACTCCTTTGCAGACTCAATGGTGATTTTATTCTCTCTTCACCCTACAAAGTGAGAAAATAAACATTGAGATATCTATAAAGCTTTAGCACTTCAGGACAGTTCTGAGGAACCAAAAAGCAATGGGGGAGGGTTGGAAGAGGGGATTTATTTTTTTGATTGCTAAGGAAATTTTGCGTATTTAATCTCATTTGAGATTAAGAGACTTTTTTTGAAAGACTTTTTTTGAAAGACTTTTTTGATGCTTAATCTCATATAAGCATCTGAATGCAGAGTTCCAAAGAATAGCAAGAAGAGATAAGAAAGCCTTCTTCAGTAATCAATGCAAAGAAATAGAGGAAAACAACAGAATGGGAAAGACTAGAGATCTCTTCAAGAAATTAGAGATACCAAGGGAAGATTTCATGCAAAGATGGGCTCGATAAAGGACAGAAATGGTCTGGACCTAACAGAAGCAGAAGATATTAAGAAGAGGTGGCAAGAATACACAGAAGAACTGTACAAAAAACATCTTCACGACCCAGATAATCATGATGATGTGATCACTAATCTAGAGCCAGACATCTTAGAAAGTGAAGTCAAGTGGGCCTTAGAAAGCATCACTACGAACAAAGGTAGTGGAGGTGACGGAATTCCAGTTGAGCTATTTCAAATCCTGAAAGATGATGCTGTGAAAGTGCTGCACTCAATATGCCAGCAAATTTGGAAAACTCAACAGTGACCACAAGACTGGAAAAGGTCAGTTTTCATTCCAATCCCTAAGAAAGGAAATGCAAAAGAATGCTCAAACTACCACACAATTGCACTCATCTCACATGCTAGTAAAGTAATGCTCAAAATTCTCCAAGCCAGGCTTCAGCAGTACATGAACCGTGAACTCCCTAATGTTCAAGCTGGTTTGAGAAAAGGCAGAGGAACCAGAGATCAAATTGCCAACATCTTCTGGATCATGGAAAAAGCAAGAGAGTTCCAGAAAAACATCTATTTCTGCTTTATTGACTATGCCAAAGCCTTTGACTGTGTGGATCACAATAAAGTGTGGAAAATTCTGCAAGAGATGGGAATACCAGACCACCTAACCTGCCTCTTGAGAAATCTGTATGCAGGTCAGGAAGCAACAGTTAGAACTGGACATGGAACAACAGACTGGTTCCAAATAGGAAAAGGAGTCCATTAAGGCTGTATATTGTCATCCTGCTTATTTAACTTATATGCAGAGTACATCATGAGAAACGCTGGACTGGAAGAAACACAAGCTGGAATCAAGATTGCCAGGAGAAATATCAATCACCTCAGATATGCAGATGACACCACCCTTATGGCAGAAAGTGAAGAGGAACTAAAAAGCCTCTTGATGAAAGTGAAAGTGGAGAGTAAAAAAGTTGGCTTAAAGCTCAACATTCAGAAAACGAAGATCATGGCATCTGGTCCAATCACTTCATGAGAAATAGATGGGGAAACAGTGGAAACAGTGACAGACTTTATTTTTTGGGGCTCCAAAATCACTGCAGATGGTGATTGCAGCCATGAAATTAAAAGACGCTTACTCCTTGGAAGAAAAGTTATGACCAACCTAGATAGCATATTCTAAAGCAGAGACATTACTTTGCCAACAAAGGTCCATATAGTCAAGGCTATGGTTTTTCCAGTGGTCATGTATGAATGTGAGAGTTGGACTGTGAAGAAAGCTGAGGGCCGAAGAATTGATGCTTTTGAACTGTGGTGTTGGAGAAGACTCTTAAGAGTCCCTTGGACTGCAAGGAGATCCAACTAGTCCATCCTAAAGGAGACCAGTCCTGGGTGTTCATTGGAAGGACTGATGCTGAGGCTGAAATTCCAATACTTTGGCCACCTCATGCGAAGAGTTGAGTCATTGGAAAAGACTCTGATGCTGGGAGGGATTGGGGGCAGGAGGAGAAGGGGACGACAGAGGATGAGATGGCTGGATGGCATCACCGACTCGATGCACATAAGTTTGGGTGAACTCTGGGAGCTGGTGATGGACAGGGAGGCCTGGCGTGCTCCAATGCCTGGGGTCGCAAAGAGTCAGACACGACTGAGCAACTGAACTACTACTACTATCCCACATGAGCATAGAAGGAAATTATCCTTAAAAAAAGATAGCAAATTAAAATCAACATTATATGAAAAGGATAATTCAAGATGGTTTTTCCTGGGGCATATTATTTTAAAATCTAAAAATCAGTGGAACCATTTTAACAGACAAAAATATACATATGATTATCTCCACAGGTGCAGAAAAAGTTTTTGAAAAATCAAACAAACATTCATAGTAAAAACTTAAGCAAACTAGAAATAAAAGGGAAAGGATACAAAATAAGCCAAAGGAAAATAGAAGGAAATAATTAACTTAAAATCTAGATTAATAAAGAAAACAAAAATTAAGAAAATTGATAAATGAGATTAAAATAAGCTTATTCAAATACCTTACTTTAGTATACTAAAGTAAGATCATAAATGAGGAAAATAAACAAAAAATACTACATTAGGAATGAAATAGGAAAGAATCACAACAATTATGAAATAGGTTGCAATAATGTTAAGTAACATTTTGCAACCCTTTTGTCAAAAATTTGAAAATCAAGTTTGTGTGAATGACTATATAACCAAAATAAAATAGGAAAAATGCTCAAGAAAAGGAAAAGTCAAGTAGAGTGAAATCCAGAGGAAAATGAAAGTTTGTCAAAGATCTACCATTTGAAAGAGTGCCAGGCTCAGAGTATATCTAATAGGTAATTTCCATGTTATTGACACCATGAGGTGAACAAATTTCTTACATCAAAACAAGAAGTGATAGCACTAAAAGATAACTGCTACTGAGTTATTAATTACTTGCATACATACAAAAAATTCTAAACAAAACATCAGTAAATCCAATGCTGAAAAATTAAAAGAATAACCCACAATTTTCAAAACTGAATCAGCACTTTTAAAAAATCTGTGATACATTTAGTTTCTTAATATATGTAATAAGAAATGTTATTGTAGAAAGTGGTACCCAAAAGGGCAAGAAAAATATTAGAATACCTAAGAAACTCTAAAATTGTATTGAAAGACATGAAGTAGTGTCTAAATAAAGAGATATGCCATACTGACAAATGGAAACACTAAATTTAAAAATTTAAGATGATTCAATATAAATCCCAGTCATTTCATATGTGAGTTTGATTTTTCATTTGACAAACTGATTTCAGAGTCCTTTTGAGAGAATAAATTAGTGAAAATAGCCAAGGTAGTTTGGAAAGTGAGTTATAATGAGAAGATTAACAGTGTCAGGTGAACCAGTTATAGGAGCAAAATCTCTAGAAATTCAAGAATGAGTAGAAAGTTAATATATACTAAAGATAATATTTTAAATCCTAGGGAGAAAATGGATTGAAGTAAATTGTGTTAAAGCAATCAGGAATCCATATATAAGGAAAATAGGTGCTTGCTTATATACAAAAATTAATTTCACCTGGATTAGAGACGTAAATGTAAGACCAAAATTTGAAATGTATTAAGAGAAAATGTTTGGACATTTTTTTCTAAGTTAGGGGTTGGGAAAGCTTTAAAATTCAAAATTCCAAAGCCAAAACCTAATAAATATAACTGTGTAAGTATTAAATGCTTTATTAAAGCAAAGAACACATAAATAAAAATAAAAGTGGCAGACTAGGATAAAACATTTGCAAAATATTAGAAATAAAGGATTACCAATCAAAATATAAAATGGTTTTATATAAATGAATATGAAAAAGTCAATCTAATAGAAAACTGTATGATGCAAGAGGCAATTCACACAAAAATACACGCAAAGGACCAGTTCGATTCAGTTCAGTCACTCAGTCGTGTCCGACTCTTTGCGAAACCATGAATGGCAGCACGCCAGGCCTCCCTGTCCATCACCAGCTCCCAGAGTTCACTCAGAATCACGTCCATCGAGTCCGTGATGCCATCCAGCCATCTCATCCTTGATCGTCCCCTTCTCCTCCTGCCCCCAATCCCTCCCAGCATCAGAGTCTTTTCCAATGAGTCAACTCTTCACATGAGGTGGCCAAAGTACTGGAGCTTCAGCTTTAGCATCATTCCTTCCAAAGCAATCCCAGGGCTGATCTCCTTTAGAATGCACTGATTGGGTCTCCTTGCAGTCCAAGGGACTCTCAAGAGTCTTCTCCAACACCACAGTTCAAAAACATCAATTCTTCGGCGCTCAGCTTTCTTCACAGTCCAACTCTCACATCCATGCATGACCACTGGAAAAACCATAGCCTTGACTAGAAGGACCTTTGTTGGCAAAGTAATGTCTCTGCTTTAGAATATGCTATCTAGGTTGGTCGTAACTTTTCTTTCAAGGAGTAAGCATCTTTTAATTTCATGGCTGCAATCACCATCTGCAGTGATTTTGGAGCCCCCCAAAATAAATTCTGACACTGTTTCCACTGTTTCCCCATCTATTTCCCATGAAGTGATGGGACCGGATGCCATGATCTTTGTTTCCTGAATGCTGAGCTTTAAGCCAACTTTTTCGCTCTCCTCTTTCACTTTCATCAAGAGGCTTTTTAGCTCCTCTTCACTTTCTGCCATAAGGGTGGTGTCATCTGCATAGCTGAGGTTATTGATATTTCTCTCAGCAATCTTGATTCCAGCTTGTGTTTCTTCCAGTCCAGCGTTTCTCATGATGTACTCTGCATAGAAGTTAAATAAGCAGGCTGACAATATTCAGCCTTGACGTACTCCTTTTCCTATTTGGAACCAGTCTGTTGTTCCATGTCCAGTTCTAACTGTTGCTTCCTGACCTGCATACAGATTTCTCAAGAGGCAGGTTAGGTGGTCTGGTATTCCCATCTCTTTCAGAATTTTCCACACTTTATTGTGATCCACACAGTCAAAGGCTTTGGCATAGTCAATAAAGCAGAAATAGATGTTTTTCTGGAACTCTCTTGCTTTTTCCATGATCCAGAAGATGTTGGCAATTTGATCTCTGGTTCCTCTGCCTTTTCTAAAACCAGCTTGAACATGAGGAAGTTCACAGTTCACATATTGCTGAAGCCTGGCTTGGAGAATTTTGAGCATTACTTTACTAGCATGTGAGATGAGTGCAACTGTGTGGTAGTCTGAACATTCTTTGGCATTGCCTTTCTTAGGGATTGGAATGAAAACTGACCTTTTCCAGTCTTGTGGCCACTGCTGAGTTTTCCAAATTTGCTGGCATATTGAGTGCAGCACTTTCACAGCATCATCTTTCAGGATTTGAAATAGCTCAACTGGAATTCCGTCACCTTCACTAGCTTTGTTCATAGTGATGCTTTCTAAGGCCCACTTGACTTCACATTCCAGGATGTCTGGCTCTAGATGAGTGATCACACCATCATGATTATCCAGGCCATGAAGATCTTTTTTGTACAGTTTTTCTGTGTATTCTTGCCACCTCTTCTTAATATCTTCTTCTTCTGTTAGGTCCAGACCATTTCTGTCCTTTATCGAGCCCATCTTTGCATGAAATCTTCCCTTGGTATCTCTAATTTTCTTGAAGAGATCTCTAGTCTTTCCCATTCTGTTGTTTTCCTCTATATCTTTGCATTGATTGCTGAAGAAGGCTTTCTTATCTCTCCTTGCTATTCTTTGGAACTCTGCATTCAGATGCTTATATCTTTCCTTTTCTCCTTTGCTTTTTGCCTCTCTTCTTTTCACAGCTATTTGTAAGGCCTCCCCAGACAGCCATTTTGCTGTTTTGCATTTCTTTTCCATGGGGATGGTCTTGATCCCTGTCTCCTGCACAATGTCATGAATCTCATTCCATATTTCATCAGGCACTCTATCTATCAGATCTATGCCCGTAAATCTATTTCTCACATCCACTGTATAATCATAAGGGTTTGATTTAGGTCATACCTGAATGGTCTAGTCGTTTTCCCTACTTTCTTCAATTTGAGTCTGAATTTGGCAATAAGAAGTTCATGATCTGAGCCACAGTCAGCTCCTGGTCTTGTTTTTGTTGACTGTATAGAGCTTCTCCATCTTTGGCTGCAAAGAATATAATCAGTCTGATTTCGGTGTTGATATCTGGTGATGGCCATGTGTAGAGTCTTCTCTTGTGTTGTTGGAAGAGGGTGTTTGCTATGACCAGTGCATTTTCTTGGCAAAACTCTATTAGTCTTTGCCCTGCTTCATTCCACATTCCAAGGCCAAATTTGCCTGTTACTCCAGGTGTTTCTTGACTTCCTACTTTTGCATTCCAGTGCCCTATAATGAAAAGGACATCTTTTTTGGTGTTAGTTCTAAAAGGTCTTGTAGGTCTTCATAGAACCGTTCGACTTCAGGTTCTTCAGCGTTACTGGTTGGGGCATAGACTTGGATTACCGTGATATTGAATGGTTTGCCTTGGAAACGAACAGAGATCATTCTGTCGTTTTTGAAATTGCATCCAAGTACTGTATTTCGGACTCTTTTGTTGACCATGATGGCTACTCCATTTCTTCTGAGGGATTCCTGCCTGCAGTAGTAGATATAATGGTCACCTGAGTTCAATTCACCCATTCCAGTCCATTTTAGTTCACTGATTCCTAAAATGTCGACGTTCACTCTTGCCATCTCTTGTTTGACCACTTCCAATTTGCCTTGATTCATGGACCTGACATTCCAAGTTCCTATGCAATATTGCTCCTTACAGCATCGGATCTGGCTTCTATCACCAGTCACATCCACAGCTGGGTATTGTTTTTGCTTTGGCTCCATCCCTTCATTCTTTCTGGAGTTATTTCTCCACTGATCTCCAGTAGCATATTGGGCACCTACTGACCTGGGGAATACCTCTTTCAGTATCCTATCATTTTGCCTTTTCATACTGTTCATGGGGTTCTCCAGGCAAGAATACTGAAGTGGTTTGCCATTCCCTTCTCCAGTGGACCACATTCTGTCAGACCTCTCCACCACGACCCACCCATCTTGAGTTGCCCCACAGGCATGGCTTAGTTTCATTGAGTTAGACAAGGCTGTGATCCTAGTGTGATTAGATTGACTAGCTTTCTGTGAGTATGGTTTCAGTGTGTCTGCCCTCTGATGCCCTCTTGCAACACCTACCATCTTACTTGGGTTTCTCTTACCTTGGGTGTGGGGTATCTCTTCACGGCTGCTCTAGCAAAGCACAGCCGCTGCTCCTTACCTTGGATGAGGGGTATCTCCTCCCGCTGCCCTTCCTGACCTTCAATGTGGGATAGCTGCTCTAGGCCCTCCTGTGCCTGTGCAGCCACCAGTAGATATGGAAAAAGAGGGCAAACCTGGACAATGACTGTGGAAATGCGGCTTTGAAAATGATAAGAAGGCATTTTGCTTATCAGCAAAAATTTAAAAGGTTAAGAGCTAATATAGGCAACAGTTCTAGAAAAGAAGCATTCCCAGTTATTAAAAGACTTACAAGTATAACATTTTGAGGAAAAAGTTGGCAGCAACAAATCTAAGTTAAGGAATTTCCCCTAAAGTAATAGTGTCACAAGTACATAAAGATATATGTAAAAACATATGCACTGTGGCCGCAGGTTACAGTGGAAACTGTTAAAACGTCATCAATAACAGAATGTCTACATAAATTATGCTAAATAATATGATGGAAATCCCCCATACAAAAGAATGAGATAGATTCATATTTGCAGACCTGGAAACAGGGCCAGGATGTGACCTTAAGAAGTTTCAGGACGGTATGTCCGGCATTGAGACAGGTCGGGACCTGGGATCTGAATCACTTTGCTGCAGTGTTTGCACCTGGACAAACATCTCTCAGCAACAAAATACAAAGAAACGAGAAGGAACTAAACCAGGTGGCTCGGACGGTAAAGAATCTGCCTGCAATGCCGGAGATCCAGGTTTGATCCCTGGGTTGGGAAGATCCCCTGGAGAAGGGCGTGACAACCCACTCCAGTATTCTTGCCTGGAGAATCCCATGGACAGAGGAGCCTGGCGGGCTACAGTCCATAGGGTCACAAAGGAGTCAGATATGACTTACTGACTGAACAACAACAAACAACAAATGGAAAACAAGATATGAAAAAACCAAAAAGACCAACTGCCACTTTTGAGAAGCTGGGAGCAAAAGCAGGGTACTGCACTCAATACCACCAAAGGGATGAGCAGACCACCTAAGCCACCCCTTCAGCCCAACCCTTGGACACACCCCTACCCTCAGCCCATAAAAGGAAGAATCTCACCCCACCTCAGTGAGCGAGCCAGGGAACCTGTTTATTGATCTCACTGCCCTCTGCTGCAGCAGGAGCCCCCAGTAAAGCCTTGCCTGAATTTCCTGTCTGGCCTCTTTTCAATTTATATTGATAAAGGAGGCCAAGAACCTGGGTCCGTAACAGTATGAGTCCATTGTTGCATAAAAGTTACAATAGAGGGTGTTGTGGGTGATCTTTATGCTCATTTGGTTATCTTTATGCTCATCTTGTTATCTTTAAGTCTTCGTTTTGGCTTCTCAAACTTCTCTTCCACTCTTCAACTTCTTCTCCAAATCTTCTTTAAGCTCTTGTGCTCCTGAGCAGAGTAGAAACTCAATCCACCCTTATCTGGAACCACATAGAACCAGCAAGAAGTACCTAGGATTCCCACTTTCAAGAAGGGAACACCTGGGTACTTTAAAAATATATAAAAATATACAAAATTTGTGTGTGTGTGTGTGCATGTGTGTCTAGTTTAACTGATATTGCAGCTAGAGAAAAAAATTAAAACTGTTTCTCAAGTTGAAAAGAAATTCCAAATCTGGTGGTTGGTATATAGAAGATACATGATTCAACCCTTATTCATGTATTCATTGAACATTCAGTCAACAGATCCTCACTGAGTGCTTACTGTATGCCTTGCACTAGTCTAACTGCTGGGAACACAACAGCAAGGTGAAGTACCTACCTCGATTTTGTTGTTCAGCCACCCAGTCATGTCCAGCTCTCTGAAATCCCATGGACTGCAGCACACCAGCCTTCCTTGTCCTTCACTGTTTCCTGGAGTTGGCTCAAAGTCATGTCCATTGAGTCAGTGATACCATCCAACCATCTCATCCTCTGTTGTCCCCTTCTCCACCTGCTTTCAATCTTTCCCAGCATCAGGATATTTTCCAGTGAGTTAGATCTTTGTATCAGGTGGCCAAAGTACTGGAGCTTCAGCTTCAGTACCAGTCCTTCCAATGAATATTCAGGAGTGATTTCCTTTAGGATTGACTGGTTTGATCTTGCTGTCCAAGGGACTCTCAACAGTCTTCTCCAATACCACAGTTTGAAAGCATCAATTCTTTGGCATTCAGCCTTCTTTATGGTCCAACTCTCACATCCATACATGACTACTGAAAAATCCATAGCTTTGACGATACGAACTCTGTTGGCAAAGTGATGTCTCTGCTCTTTAATACACTGTCTAGATTTGTCATAGCTTTTCTTCCAAGGAGAAGATTAATTTCATGGATACAGTCACCATCCACAGTGATTTGGGAGCCCCCAAAAATAGTCTCTCACTGTTTCCATTGTTTCCTCCTCTATTTACCATGAAGTGATGGTACCAGATGCCATGATCTTAGTTTTCTGAATGTTGAATTTTAAGCCAGTTTTTTCACTCTCTTCTTTCACCTTCATCAAGGGGTTCCTCTTCACTTTCTGCCATAATGATTGTGTCATCTGCATATCTGAGGTTGCTGATATTTCTCCGGTCAATCTTGATTCCAACTTGTGCTTCATCCAGCTCTGCATTTCGCATGATGTACTCTGCATATAAGATGAATAAACAGAGTGACAATATACAGCCTTGATGTACTCCTTTCCCAATTTTGAACCAGCCCACTATTCCATGTCTAGTTCGCCCACCAGGGATCAAACCCATGGCCCTGCACTGGAAGCATGGAGTCTTAACCACGGAACTGCCAGGAAAGTCCTGGTTCCACCACTATTTATTGAGCATAGTTCATGTGCCAGGCACTTTCTAGGCACTAGGAATAGAATAATAAACAAAATGGACACAGATCATACCCTCGTGGACCTCACATGAAGAGTAAATACACAAATAAATCAGGCAACTGGTAGTTAGGAAAATCTCCGCTGTAAGTAACATTTCAGTGGAGACTTGAAGGAAGTCTCAGGGCAAGCTGTTGTTGATGTATCTGAGGGCTGTGTACATTAGACAAAGAGAAGAGGAAGTGCAAAGGCTCTGAGGCAGGAGGGTGTTTGACATGCTTGGAGGACCCATGTGGCGGGAACAGCAAAGCTTGAGAGGGGCCAGCCACATAGGGAAAGCCCTGAGAGTGGGGACCCTCACTTCAGTTCAGCCACTGAAGTCACAGTTCAGTTCAGTTCATTTCAGTCACTCAGTCATGTCCGACTCTTTGCGACCCCATGGACTGCAGTCCACCAGGCCCCCTGTCCATCACCAGCTCCCAGGTTTACTCAAACTCATGTCCACTGAGTTGGTGATGCCATCCAACCATCTCATCCTCTGTCGTCCCCTTCTCTTCTGGCCTTCAACCTTTCCCAGCATCCGGGTCTTTTCAAATGAGTCAGCTCTTCGCATCAGGTGGCCAAAGTATTGGAGTTTCAGTTCAGCATCTGTCCTTCCAGTGAATATTCAGGACTGATCTCCTTTAGGATGGACTGGTTGGATCTCCTTGCAGTCCAAGAGACTCTCAAGAGTCTCCTCCAACAGCACAATTCAAAAGCATCAATTCTTTGGCACTCAGCTTTCTTTATAGTCCAACTTTATTTTTTATTTATTTATTTTACTTTACAATACTGTATTGGTTTTGCCATACATTGACATGAATCCACCATGGGTGGACATGAGTTCCCAATCCTGAACCCCCCTCCCACCTCCCTCCCCATATCATCTCTCTGGGTCATCCCAGTGCACCAGCCCCAAGCATCCTGTATCCTGTATCGAACATAGACTGGCAATTCATTTCTTACATGATAGTATACATGTTTCGATGCCATTCTCCCAAATCATCCCACCCTCTCCCTATCCCACAGAGTCCAAAAGACTGTTCTATACATCTGTGTCTCTTTTGCTGTCTTGCATACAGGGTTATCATTACCATCTCTCTATAATTCCATATATATATGTTAGTATACTGTATTGGTGTTTTTCTTTCTGGCTTACTTCACTCTGTATAATCGGCTCCAGTTTCATCCACCTCATTAGAACTGATTCAAATGTATTCTTTTTAATGGCTGAGTAATACTCCATTGTGTATATGTACCACAGCTTTCTTATCCATTCATCTGCTGATGGACATCTAGGTTTCTTTCATGTCCTGGCTATTATAAACAGTGCTACGATGAACATTGGGGTACACGTGTCTTTTTTGATTCTGGTTTCCTCAGTGTGTATGCCCAGCAGTGGGATTGCTGGGTCATAAGGCAGCTCTATTTGCAGTTTTTAAAGGAATCTCCACACTGTTCTCCATAGTGGCTGTACTAGTTTGCATTCCCACCAACAGTGTAAGAGGGTTCCCTTTTCTCCACACCCTCTCCAGCACTTATTGCTTGTAGTATAGTCCAACTTTCACATCCATACATGACCACTGGAAAAACCATAGTGTTGACTAGATGGATCTTTGTTGGCAAAGTAATGTCTCTGCTTTTAAGTATGCTGTCTAGGTTGGTCATAACTTTCCTTCCAAGGAGTAAGTGTCTTTTAATTTCATGGCTGCAGTCACTATCTGCAGTGATTTTGGAGCCCCCAAAAATAAAGTCTGTCACTGTTTCCACTATTTCCCCATCTATTTTCCATGAAGTGATGGACTGGATGCCATGATCTTAGTTTTCTAACTGTTGAGTTTTAAGTCAAATTTTTACTCTTCTCTTTCACTTTCATCAAGAGGCTCTTTAGGGAACCCTAGGACACGACATTTCCACTGAGTCACATGGCACAGCACTGGTGAGATTTAAGAATAGTGTCATGAGCCAACTTGATTACAACCATCACTCTGTCCTTCATAGAGTCTAGACTGTAGGAAGACCCAGGGAGTGCTGAGGCCAGTTAGGAAGCTGTTGCGATGACCCAGGAAAAAAGATGATGGTGGCTCAGGAATCATACTCTGTGTCTGTTTTGAAGAAGACAGGCTGATGTGATTTGCCAATGGTTGTGCTGATAGGAGGGTCACTGCCAATGCAGGAGATTCAGGAGAGGAGAGTTTGATCCTTGGATTGGAAAGATCCTGGAGAAGGAAACGGCAACTCACTCCAGTATTCTTGCCTGGGAAATCCCATGGGCAGAGGAGCCTGGGGGGCTACAGGGGTGGCAAAAATTTGAACATGACTGAGGTTGCGTTCACACTCACATCCTGATGGTTGAGTATGGGAAAAATGATTATAAGGGCTACTGGAAAGCCAGTAGGTTCTGCCACTGCTATGTATATAACTTTTTGTATGCCTTTCACAATGCTTGGCACACCTTAAATGTTCAACAGATATTTGCCAAATGCATATATTTTAACATTTTTAGAGGGCTACTCTTAGAATTTTTCTCACTCTACCAGACACCCACCACAAATGACGAAGCAAATTTAGGGAAAAACCCAAATTCTAATAGCACACACTGAGACTGTGTTTTCCTGTGACTTTTTGTCAGTGACACTACTTCTGGATGCATATAAGAAAATATACTGCAAGGACATTTGTTTGTGACATTATTAATAGAACTTTCCAGAAGAAACCAAGTACAAAAATCTCCCATCCAACCATGATGGAATTTACCTGCTGTGTAAGTAGCTGTTCAGACCAAGTCATTTTCACACTTTTGTGTGGGAATCACACGAGGGCATATAAGGTGAGAAAAAAACAATTGAAGTGGTAGCTGTGTGTAGGAGATGGAAAAAGGAAGAGAAGAAAGAATTTTTAAAAAGATTTCTCCAACTAGCAAACAGTAAAATTCGTGAAAGAGAGACTGTCACCATGGACTCAAGTTCAAGATGCTCAAGGCCATCTGCCAGATGAAGAGCTGTAATGTGGAGATAAGTAACTCTTTCTAGCCATTTTTTTTTTCTCAAAAAATAACACTGGACTTTCATTCTTTGAGTGTCTCTGGACTTATGGGTTGGTACAACACAGAATTAAAAAGTTAGAAATGAATTCAGTGATATTGGGTTGGCTAAAATGTTCGTTTGGTTTCTCCAGTAAGATGGTATGGAAAAACCTGAATGAACTTTTTAGCCAACCCAATACTTTAGGGTCTAGTCCAGTTGTTAAATGATTTTGTGTTCAATGAAAGCCCTCAGGAAACAAGAAGATAGTTCTAAATCCCAGTCCTCCTGACACCAAGGATGGGGTCTTTCATTCATTCCCATCTCCCTAACCACGAATGATTATTTCTCTACCACCACCAACAACCCTTGGAGATTAAATTGATGGTCTCACTAATGTGAGACTACTCATCTTACCCAGCTTGAAACTCTTTCTCCATGGGCCCTTGAATCTGAAACTCCATTAGACACAAGTGAGATTCTCAGACAAATGTTATCTAGGCAAATTAACTGACACTTGGGCCTTGGAAAGCTGGAGTAGGTTCAAGCACTTGAGTCTTCAAGTGTCCCATCCAAGTCAGTGGGCAGCCTTCCCTTTCAAAGGCTGAAGGAGGAGAAGCACAGCACAGAAGAGTCTGCAATGAGCTAGCACTCTCAATTCATCTCCTTCCTGTGGCTCCAGCCAGGAGAGGATTTCATCAACAAAAGCCAAGCCAGGTCAGACCCTGCCGAAGTTATTGATTGTCTTCTCAGAGGGCCCACATGCTCCAGCCCCCTCCTTGGTTCCCATCAATACTGTCCTTCCAAGTCCAAGATGATTTTCTGGCTCTTGTTTTGATGTCTTTATTCTTTCTGTTAACTTACTCCTCTTAAGGAAAAATTTGGAGGAAAAGAAATCACCAACATGAGGAAAAGTGAAAAGCAAGAATGACCAACAACAGCTCTAAGGAAAGATAAAGATTGAAGAGTGGTGATTTTTCTTTAATGTTATAATGATTAGTTTTAAAATCTAGCTTCTTCTCTGAAGTTTGGGAAAAAAGCTACCAACAATACCAATTTATGGGGATATAGACTGAGCTGGATCCTGCTGAGGCCTCATTGAGTCTTTAGTCATCAGATGATGTGTATTACTTCTAGACCTGCTGAGCTTTATTTTGGACAGTGGGATATGACAGGATGCTCTCCTTGTGTTGACTGCAAAAAGCATCCATGTTTAGGAGGTTGGAAAGAAAGAGGCGATTATACTTCAGTCACAGAATTTCTTTTTGCAGCCAGCATACGTGAGAAATGCAAAAACTAGAGAGAAGCCTGGCACTTTAGCCATTTTCCTTGGGAATAGCACTGGTTTCCTCAAATGCTCTTCATTGCACTCTGCCCATCTCCTCTATTTTCTGAATTTCTACTATTTAGACCAGCTCTCTGTTTGCAGTCTGGGCTGAAATACCCTTTTTCTTGCCTGGAGGGATAGGACTAGAACTGATATTTCTGATGTTTCAAAGCTCAGATGAGCCCTCTCCCAGCTTTGGCTAAAGCCTGGTTGGATCTGATGTTGCATTTCTTTAAAAAATAATTTTTAAAACCACCATGAAGGAGGAGAAGGGTTGTAATAGAAAAGTTGGTGGCATTAGAGCTGTCTAGTCAAACCTTTGGTTTTTCCGGTAGTCATGTATAGATATGAGAGTTGGACTATAAAGAAAGCTGAGCCCCAAAGAATTGATGCTTTTGAACTGTGGTGTTGGAGAAGACTCTTGAGAGTTCCTTGGACTGCAAGGAGATCCAACCAGTCCATCCTAACAGTCCTGAATTTTCATTGGAAGGACTGATGCTGAAGCTGAAACTCCAATACTTTGGCCACCTGGCGTGAAGAACTGACTCATTTGAAAAGACCCTGATGCTGGGAAAGGTTCAAGGCAGGAGGACAAGGGGACAACAGAGGACGAGATGGTTGGATGGCATCACTGACTCAGTGGACATGAGTTTGAGCAAGCTCCGGGAGTTGGTGATGGACAGGGAAGCCTGGTGTGCTGCAGTCCATGGGGTCACAAAGAGTTGGACACGACTGAGTGGCTGAATTGAACTGAATGTGATCAATAGAAATACACACAGCTCGTGGCAGGCAGTCATGGAAGAAGCCAACTTCTCCATGACCTTAGGATCCCCAATTTTTTTGAGAAAATTGAACAGGTGCTGTGGGGTGCGATGGCAGAAATGTCAATATAATGAATATAGAGACCAGGCATCCCTTTTCTCCAGGCTTTTTTCCTGCAAATAAAAGGAAAGCTAGAGATGTTGCCCTGGGCACTGGACTGTGGATTCTGGCCATCCCATTACTTCCCTGCAGAGAACTGGGGGGATTTGTAAAAAGTTGGGAAGATTTTGTAAAGAGAACTAGGGGATCTGAAAAGAGTTGTGCCAAAGTGTACAGTCACTCTGCTCAGAGGAGTGTTTTTGCTAAAAGGAGTGTCGGAAATGGAGGTAGGGGAAGAACCCTATACATTGTTTTGCTCAAATGCAGAATTGAAAAACATCTAGCTGTAAAACTTGATTTCCTTAGTTTCTGTACTTTGCTAAGCTAGTGAATTATAAAGAACCGCAGATGAAAAAAAAAATTTGTTTTTCTTTCAGGAATTCATGGGAGTTTTGTGTATATACATTCTCTTTCATGTTCTTTTCCATTATGGTTTATCACAGGATATTAAATATAGTTCCTGGAACTCACCATTCTTGAGTAAACCATGATGACTGGATTTTCTGTCAGAAAGAGAAAGACAAATATCATATGATATTGCTTATATGTGGAATCTTAAATGATATGAATAAACTTATTTACAAAACCAAAATAGACTTACAGACTTAGTAAACAAACTTATGGTTATCAAAGGGGAAGGTGGAAGGATAGATTGGGAGTTTAGTATTGACATTTAATTGTAGTGAAGTTGCTCAGTCGTGTCTGACTCTTTGTGACCCCGTGGACTGTAGCCCACTAGGCTCCTCTGTCCATGGGATTCTCCAGGCAAGAGTACTGGAATGGATTGCCATTTCCTTCTCCAGGGGATCTTCCCAACCCAGGGATCGAACCCAGGTCTCCCACATTCCAGGCAGACACTTTAACCTCTGAGCCACCAGGGAAGCCCGACATTTAATTACACACTACTATATTTTAAATCGATAATTAACAATGACCTACTGTATAGCACAGGGAACTCTACTCAGTGCTCTGTAATAATCTAAATGGGAAAAGAATTTGAAAAAGAATCTGCTGTACACCTGAAACTAACACAACATTGTAAATCAACTATAGTCCAATATAAAATAAAAAATTTAAAATATAAGTATATTCACACACACATCCTTTTTTACAAAAAAAAAAAAAAAAAAAAAACAAGTAGGGTATGTTTTTGCACAAATGCGGGTAAGTTTGTGGAATACATTTGCAAAAGTGAAAATGTGCTGTGCTGTGCCCAGTTATGTCTGGCTCTTTGCCACCCTATGGACTGTAGCCTGCAAGGCTTCTCTGTCCATGGGGATTCTCCACGCAAGAATACTGGAGTGGGCTGCCATGCCCTCCTCCAGGGGATCTTCCCAGCCCAGGAATTGAACCAGGATCTCCTGCATTGCAGACATATTCTTTACCAGCTGAGCTACCACGGAAGCCCAGAAGTGAAAATATTGGGCTCTAAATTATAGGCCTTTACAGTTTTAATAGATAGGGCCAGATCCTCACTTTCAAAGCTGTTTTAATTAGCATTCTAACCATTGACCCATGGGAGACTCGCATAGTATCTCCTATCATGTGTCACAGAATCTTCAGAGCTTTGCCAAATGCGTAGGTAAAGCATGCTCTCTGGTCCTTTCAATTGGTACTTCTTTAAGCTAACAGCATTCTTCCCCAACTGGCTATTGATTTGTATTTCTTTAAATTAATAATAAAGCTCTAAATTTTTCTTTTTTTCTTGATGAGTCTGGCTAAAGGTTTATTAATTTGGTTTTTCTTGTCAAACAACCAACCTTTAGTCTCAGCGATTTTTATTGTCTTTGTCTCTATTTCTGCTCTGACCTTTATGACTTTTTTCCTTCTACTAACTTTTGCTTTTGTTTGTTCTTCTTTCTCTAGTTGCTTTAGGTGCTAAATTTCCTTTTAATGCCTCTATGGTCTACTTTCTTCTCTTTTTCTTTTGAGTAGTGCAAATTCTACGTAAGGTGTTGTCCTCAAACCATCAGCTTTGACATTACCTGGGAGCTTGTTAGAAGGGCAGAATCTCATGTCCTACCCCAGGCCTGTCTGAACCAGAGTCTGCATTGTACAAGATCTTCAGCTAATTTGTAGACACATTATGTTTGAGAAGCACCATTACAGATAGTCTCCCCTGGCCATAATCTAGAACTGTGCCTACCCTGTGCCTGCCGTTAACAATACTGTATTGTGTATATCCAAGTTAAAAACTCTCAAAGCACTGAACTTGTCCATGTGATGGTTCTGTGGTGCGTGGCTGTGAAATGGTTGCTGTCATCACCATGGCTTGGCTTATCACAGCCTCCTCCCTTCCTCCCCACCCCTACCCCTAGGGCCTAGACAGTCTATTTATAACGTGTACCACTGTCACCTCTCCACATGTCATTTCTTTATTAACGGGGTCTATGCAGCTGATGATTTAAGGAAAGTGTGTGTAACCAGGTCATGTAAATACACAAAACTACCACCAATTGGTTAATGCATTCTCTATTCATCACATGTACTTAATCAGGATTTAAATATCCTGGGCTCAGAAAGTTGACTTATAAGTGTGAATCTAGAGCTCAGCAAAGCAAGAGCAATTTCCCTAATTTTGTAAAACAGACTGATATCATTGCCTCTGTCCACGCAGCTTGGTAAAGAATCCCCTAAAAAAACAGATTTACAACAATAAGAAGGATCCTTCTGTATTAGTTTGCTAGGGTTGCTGGAACATACACTGGGGAGCTGAAACAATACACATGTATTTTCTCATAGCTCAAGAGCTAAGAAGTACAAGTTCAAGGTGTCAGTAGAATATATTTCTTCTGAGGCTTCTCTTCTTGGTATAGAGGTGGCCATCTTTTGTTTTTCTTTCATATTTAAAACACTTTTCTAGTGGTAAAAACACTTAACATGTGAGCTACCCTCTTAATTTCTAAGTACACAATATGGTATTGTTAATGACAGGCACAAGTTGTGTATAGACCTCTAGAGCTTATTCACTTTCCAAAACTGAAATGATATACTCACTGAATAGCAACTCACCAATTCCTTTTCCACATTCCTCTTGGCAATCACATTTCTTCTTGGCTTCTAAGGTCTGACTATTTTAGATACCTCATGTTAAGTGGAATCATACAGTATTTTTCCTTCTGTGATTGGTTTATTTCAGTTAGTTGAATGTCCTCCAGATTCCTCTGTGTGGTCGAATTTAGCAAGATTTCCCTTTAAAGGCTGCACAATAGTCTGTTACATATTTATCCCACAGCTTCTTTGTTCATTCATCCTTTGGTGAATCATTTAGGTTATTTCCATATCTTGACTAATGTCAATAATGCTGTAATGATTATAGGACTGAAAATATCTCTTCCAGAAAGTGATTTCGATTCTTTCGTACACACACCCAGAAGTGGAATTGCTAGATAATTTGTGAACTTCATTTTTAAATGTTGTAAGGAACATCTGTAGTTTTCCATAGCATCTACACTATGTTACATTCCTACCAACAGTCTACGAGAACTTCAATTTTTCCACACCCTCACCAAGACTTGTTTTCTTTTGACTTTTTGATAATAACCGTCCTCATAGGTGTGAGGTGACATCATGTTATGGTTTTGATTTATACTCCCCTGAAGACTAGTATTATATTCAGCATCTTTTTATATATTATGTACTATACAGATACTTAATGCTTAATGCTATTCTTCGTGTTTGTTGGCTATTTTAAATCTTTTTGGAAAATTTTTTTCAAGTGTTTTTGCCCATTGTTAACGGTTTATTTGCTTTTTTTGCTGTTGAGTTGTAAGAATTTCTTATATCGTCTGGATATTAACCCTTTATCATATAAACTGTTTTCAGATATTTTCTCCCATTATGTAAGTTGCCTTTTCACTCAGTTGATTGCTTCCTTTGCTGTGTAAAACCTTCTTAACTTAAATGGCAACCCACTCCAGTATTCTTGCCTGGAGAATCCCAGGGACGGGAGAGCCAGGTGGGCTGCCATCTATGGGGTCGCACAGAGTTGGACACGACTGAAGCAACTTAGCAGTAGCAGTAGTTCAACTGTGTATTTTTGCTTTTGTTGTTTATGATTTTGAAGTCATATCCAAGAAATTGTTGCCAAGATGAATGTCATGAAGCTTTTCCCCTAATTTTTCTTCTAGGATTTTTATAGTTTCAGGTCTTAAGTCTTTAATTAAAGAGTTGATTTTTGTGTCTTATGTAAGATGAGGGTCAAATTTCATTATTTTGCAAGTGAATTAGATGGTCATATTGTCCCTATGTTTCCACACGAGTCTTCCCTCTGAACCAATCTGTCTTCAATATCCTCTTCTTATAAGAACACAAGTCATATTAAATTAGGGCCCATTATAATAACTTCATTTTAATTTAATTATCTCTTTAAAAACTGTGTCTCCAAGAACAGTCACATTAGGTTGGGAGAGAACTCAACACCTTCCAAATAAAATGTCTTGATTTCAAGACTAAGGATGTAATGACTGGTTTCTTTTTGTGATTTTAGTGAATATAAATGCTATTAAAGTATTTTAGAGAAAACATACAGTGGAAAGCAAGACATTGTGTGATTTTGGGTAAAAAGTTTACCTCAATTCTTCACGTTCCATTTTCTCTGTGTATAAACCAGGAAACAAATGTCTTCCCTATTCTCTCTGAACTTTTCCAAAAGACCACAGAATTTCAGTCTTTACCAATGGTTTTTGTTAATATCAAAATCTTGTGTTTATTCTCTTCTCTGTGGTCTTCATTGCAGTGTAGCCAGTTCCCACATGTGTCCAGTGATCACAAGTTCACAGCAGCCCCAGAGTCTGGGTGAGCGAGCAAGTGCTCTGCCACCATTTTGCTGATAAGGAAATCAAGGAGGCTAAGGAAACTTACATCTCCAAAGTCACAGGTAATAAATTGTGGCTTTAAAAACAGAACCAATTTCATTGTTACGTCAAAAAAGAATGAAATACCTAGCAATAGACCTACCAAAGGAGGGAAAAGACCTATACTCTGAAAACTATAAGATGCTGATGAAAGAAATTAAAGACAACACAAACAGATGAAAAGATATACTCTCTGCTTGCATTAGAAGACTCAACATTGTTAAAATGGCCATACTATCCAAAGCAATCTACGGATTCAATGCAATCCCTATCAAATTACCAATGTCATTTTTCACAGACCTAGAACAAAACACTTAAAAATTTGTATGGAAACACAAAAAACCCTGAATAGCAAAAATAATCTTGAGAAAGCGGGACAGAGCTGGAGGAACCAAGCTCCCTGACTTCAGACTATACTACAAAGCTACAGGATTCAAAACGGTACGGTACTGGCAGAAAAACAAATACACAGAGCAGTGGAACAGCATGACAAGGCCTGAGATAAACTCACACTGGCATGGTCGATTCATCTATGACAAAGGAGGCCTGAATACACAGCGAAGAAAAGACATCTCCTCAATAAACGGTGCTGGGAAAACTAGACAGCTACATGTAAAATAATGAAATTAGAATATTCTCCAACACCATACACACACACACGCACAGATTCAAAATGGATTAAAGATTTAAGTGTAAAACTAGACACTTAAAAATATAAAAATATCAGAGGAAAACACAGGCAGAACACTCTTTAATATAAATTACAGCAGTATTTTTAAAAATCTGTCTCCTAGAGCAACAGAAATGCAAACAAAATAAACAAATGGGACCTAATTAAACTTAAAGCTTTTGTAAAGGAAAGGAAACCATAAACAAAATGAAAATACAGCCTGCAGACTGGGAGAAAATATTTGCAAATAATGTACCATGAGGGATTAATTTCAAAATATACAAATACCTCACACAGTTTAATATTTTTAAAAAATGCAATCAAAAAATGGGCAGAAAACCTAGCTAGACATTTGTCCAAATAAGACATACAGATGGCCAACAGGCATGTGGAAAGATGCTCAATATCACTAATTATTGTTGTCGTTCAGTCACAAAGTCATGTCCAACTCTTGCAGCCCCATGAACTATAGTCTGCCAGGGTCCTCTGTCCATGAGGTTTTGCAGGCAAGAGTACTAGAGTGGGTTTCCGCTCTAGTGGAAGTGCCATTTCCTTCTCCAGGGGATCTTCCTGACCCAGGGATCAAACCCATGTCCCCTACACTGGCAGACAGATTCTTTACCACCTTGCCACCAGGGAAGCCCCATCACTAATTGTTAGAGAAATGTAAACCAAAACTGCAGTGAGGTACCTACCAGCTAACACCAGTCAGAAAGGTCATCAAAAAGTCTACAAAGAGCTTGTCCTGGGGAGGGTGTGGAGAGAGAGGAACATTTCTACACTCTGGATGGGAATGTAAATTGGCTTAGCCACTATGGAGAACAACATGGAGGTTCCTTAAAAAATAAAAGTAGAATTACTGTGTGATACAGTAAACCCATCCCTGGACATGTGTCTGGAGAAAACTCTAATTCAATAGCCGAGACATGGAAGCAACCTAAATGTCCATTGACAGAGGAGTGAATAAAGAAGACGTGGTATACATGTGTATGTATGTACGTGTATATATATATAGCGGTATATACTTAGCCATGACAAAGAATGGAATGATGCCATTTTCAGCAACATGGGTGGACCTAGAGATGATCATGCTGAATGAAGTAAGTCAGAAAAAGACAGTATCACCTGATATCACTTATATGTAGAATCTAAAAAAAAAAGATACAAATGAACTAATTTACAAAACAAACACAGAATAACAAACATAGAAAACAAACTATGGTTACCAACGGGGAGAGAGAAAAGGGTAGAGGGCAGATAAATTAGGAGTTTGGGATTAACAGATATACAGTACAATATATGAAATAGGTAGACAACAAGGGAACTATACTCAATACCTTGCCACAAACTATAATGGAAAAGAATCTGAAAATGTGTGTGTGTGTGTGTATATATATATATATATATATAGTGAAGGTGATACTTGCTCCCATTCCGTTCTCCAGGAGATCTTCCTGATGCAGGGATTGAACCTGGGGTGGATTTTTTACCACCAAACCACCATGGAAGCCCGAATGTATGTATAACTGAATCACTTCGCTGTATACTTGAAACTAACACAGCACTGTAAATCAACTAAACTTCAGTAAAAATGTTCTTAAATGGAATCGATTTTTTCTGGCCTATTCTAGCTGTATTTTAACTACACTCTTGCTGCTGCTGCTAAGTCACTTCAGTCGTGTCCGACTCTGTGCGAACCCATAGACGGCAGCCCACCAGGCTCTGTCATATCACAATTTTGAGCAGCAGTTTTTGATGTGAAATAGGATGAGAGGACACTATTCTGAGACTAAACAGCTGGAAGCACTAAGAATCTTAGCACTTTTCTCTAGAACTGGCTTCCATTTCCCTAAGGGTAACTAGAGCAGACCATCTTATTAATAGCATGGCTTCAGCGAGAGTAGAAATATTGGCATCATCAGGTATCTTTAGTACCTTTCCAGGCACTGTGTTTATAGAATGAAGGTGACTCCCTCCCACAAATGAGTCATGTTCTGTGGTTTAGATATGTTTCCTCAGCTGATAATCATGAACTGATTATCATTATGGCTTTTTCCTGGGCTGGTTTCAATGCTGAATTTGGTTTAAAGAGTGTGCTCACAGATCGGTTATCTTGTAATATCCTTTGACAACTTCATTTCTATTGGGCTGTTGGGCTTTCACATATTAAGCCCCTTAGGTAGTACTGGCATTTACCCTGCATATTAAATGGATTCTAAATATTTTTATGGAATATTTGCCACATGAAATTAAGTTTTTGTTTTACTTTTCATAGTAAAAATCTGTTGAATTCTACCTTGTTTCTGAATTTAATGACTTCCTTGCCAAGATTATATAATAATTATTTACATTTTGGCCTAATACTTTACAGTTTTTAAGAACACATTTCATTTTTAAATTTACCTGGAATTTTTTTGTATTTGTGAAGAAAGAAAGGATATAACTTTATTTTTTCTCTGAGTGTCTAGTAAATTATCTCAGCAAAATTTTTATTAAATTATTAGAATTATTTCTGCATTTATATCGTATATATAATTCCCATTGTACATGAGCTAGGTGCTGGTTTCTCTATTCTTCCTTATCAATTCTTTGGTCTATTTTTATACTACTCTCACACTATTTAATTGCTGCACATTTCTATCATGTTTTGATACCTAATGGGGAATTTCTGTATTTTCAATTATCTCTGTACTTCTAGCACAGGTACTCTTCCAGTTTTAAAAATACCTTTGGGCTTTTATTTTAGTTCAGTTTTATTTTAAAAACTACTAACCTGTTAGACCAGAAGATAAGCTGTTATTATATTATTCTGAATTGACTAAAAAACTAGATTTTGGCACAAAAAACACTCAAAACACTAACCTCCAAATGGCAAATTCATCTCCAACAGGATTCAAAAGCAGTCGACAATGTCAGGAAAATACTTGCAGTATCTAATGAGCAACTTCCTATGTCAGACGGAAGGCACTGGGCCTTATGAATAACACAAGGAATGTTTCCTGCCCTCGTGGCATTTACACGTGGCAAGGTATGGCTGAAAATAAACAATAAGCATAAATGAGTAATTATGTGGTCATTAGAGGGCAGGCATAGGGCTTCCCTGGTGGCTCAGAGGTTAAAGCGTCCGCCTGCAATGCGGAAGACCTGGGTTTGATCCCTGGGTCAGGAAGATCCCCTGGAGAAGGAAATGGCAACCCACTCCAGTATTCTTGCCTGGAGAATCCCATGGACGGAGGAGCCTGGTGGGCTACAGTCCATGGGGTTGCAACGAGTCAGACATGACTGAGCGAATTCACTTTCATGCTATGGAAAAAAGATGAAAAGTAGGGGAATTGCCATCACTTCATGGCAAATAGATGGGGAAACAGTGGAAACAGTGACAGACTTTATTTTGGGGGGCTCCAAAATCACTACAGATGGTGATGGCAGCCATAAAATAAAAAGACGGTTGCTCCTTGGAAGAAGAGTTATGACCAACATAGAGAGCATATTAAAAAGCAGAGACATTCCTTTACCAACAAAGGTCGGTCTAGTCAAAGCTATGGTTTTTCCAGTAGTCATGTATGGATGTGAGAGTTGGACTATAAAGACAGCTGAGTGCCAAAGAATTGATGCTTTTGAACTGTGGCGTTGGAGAAGACTCTTAGAAATCAGTCCTGAATATTCATTGGAAGGACTGATGCAGAAGCTGAAGCTCCAATACTTTGACCACCTGATGCGAAGTACTGACCTCATTTGAAAAGACCCTGATGCTGGGAAAGATTGAAGAAGGGAGGAGAAGGGGACAACAGAGGATGAGATGCTTGAATGGCAACACCAACGAGAAGGACATGAATTTGAGTAGGCTCCGGGAGTTGGTGATGGACAGGGAAGCCTGGCGTGCTGCAGTCCACGGGGCTGCAAAGAGTCGGACGTGACTGAGCGACTGAACTGAACTGAATTTAGGGGAACTGGTTAAGGGAGTCTGAGTTCTGGATTGGGGTGGCAGGTGGAAGCTTTGAACAGTGAGTGTGATCAGGAAAAGCCTCATTGAGAAAGGAGCAGTTAAACAAAACTTGAAGAAGGTGGAGGATTTAGCTATGTGGATACCAGGATTATCTCTTGGGATCAGTGGCTAATATGTAAACTCATTTGGCGAGATGATAGATTATTGATTCTTCCTACCCAGGAACTAAGTATGTCTTTCCATTTATGTAGGTCTTCCTCTCAGAGAAGGCAATGGCACCCCACTCCAGTACTCTTGCCTGGAAAATCCCATGGACAGAGGAGCCTGGTGGGCTGCAGTCCATGGGGTCGTGAAGAGTCAGACAAGACTGAGCGATTTCACTTTCACTTTTCACTTTCACGCATTGGAAAAGGAAATGGCAACCCACTCCAGTGTTCTTGCCTGGAGAATCCCAGGGACGGGGGAGCCTGGTGGGCTGCTGTCTATGGGGTCGCACAGAGTCCGACATGACTGAAGCGACTTAGCAGCAGCAGCAGCAGGTCTTCCTCTAATCCCTTCAGAAAGATTTGTATCTTTATGGATTTTGGATATTTATAGATCTTCCACAATTTCCATTAGGTATATTCCTAGGTAATTTATGATTTTTTTACTTTTGCTATTTCTAATGGAAAAGTGAACTTTTCCATTATATTTTATAATTTTGTTTCTGATATAGAAAAAGTATTGATTTTTGCTTATAGATCTTATATCCCTCTATCTGATTCAACTCTTTTATTAGTTGTAGGTTTTTTTAAGAGTTTTTTTTTTTAAGGTGGAACATGTTTAAAGTCTTTAATTTGTTGCAGTATTGATTCTGGGTTTTTTCTTTTTACTTCTGTTTTTTATGTTTTGCTCTTTTGGCCATGAGGCATATGGGATCTCAGCTCCCCATTCAGGGAATGAACCTGCATCCCCTGCATTGGAAGGCAAAGTCTTAACCACTGGACTTCCAGGAAATCCCTGTTGTAGGTTTTTAATTTGTTAACAAGGTATAATTTCTCAATATGTAAACAAATTGTGTTGTTTTAGACAACCATATTAACTAAAAAATAAAAATAGTTCTGTTGTTACATTTTATCTGTCTTTTTTATTTATCTATCTCAAATATTGACTAGAATTTAAAAAATAACATTGAATACCGCATGTAGTAATAAGTATCTGAATTAACCATGACTTATTCCTGATATAAATGGGGATATTTCAAACTATTTCACCATTAAGTACTATATTTGTTCAAGGTTTCTAATCATTCACTTTTATAAGTTTAATGAAATGTAAGACTCAGAACCAGATGTTAAAGTAAAAGATGTAAAGGTAATCTATTGCAATAATTATGTTATTTTGTGACTTTAATATATGTATTAATATGTATATATTAGTTTAATGAATGAATGAGTGAATTTTAATTTTCTGAACAAGTAGGTAAATGTTTTTAGTTCATCATTAGGATAATTATTCTTAAAATAATACTAAATTCAATTGATTCATGCTTTATCTGCATGTTCACCTTACATTTCTTAGTGAGATTCGTGTATAATTTTCTTTATTGTTCAATAATAAGAATTCTCTCTCTTGGACCTTAAAAGCAATGGCCTTGAAAATTGTCTGGACTTTGTATATCTTTTCTTGTTACTTGTTCAGTTTGCTCAGTGGTTACAGATCTAGTCAAGTGTCTAGCCCTTGATTTTGCTAAAAGAGCATCTAGATTTCATCTAGATTTTGACATATTTTGATATCAAGATGCATAAGTTATCCTCTTAAAATTTCTTTTCTGTTTTCATTGCCTGTTTCAGTGGGATGACCTCTTTTTCACCTCTAGTCTCATTTATTTATTTGTTTTCTCATCTTTTGGATCAAACTTGCCCAAAGTTTTACTATTGTGTTGGGCTTTTGTAAGAATGATTCAGTTTTATTGTCTGTTTTTATTATTTTTAATGTTTTTTTTTATTTTACTTTATTACAGTTTTGTCTTTATCGATATTTCCCTTCTTCTTTCTTTAGATATCCTGGTCTTCTTAACTTTTAAAGTTAACTGCCTATACATATATTTCTTTTTCTTTAATTAATGCAAAATGCTAGTAAAATAAAAGATTATAAAATCAATTACCAAGTTCTCTGCCCCACTGACTCCCACATTCCAGTTCTACTTCTTATAGAATAAACCACTGTCAAAACTTTTACTATTGTATGTGGTCTTTACTCACTATCCTATCAGCAAAGACTACTTCCATTGCTATTTATTGGTCTCTCAGTTTTAAATATTCAGTTCAGTTCAGTCACTCAGTCGTGTCTGACTCTTTGTGACCCCATGAATCACAGCACGCCAGGCCTCCCTGTCCATCACCATTCCCGGAGTTCACTCAGACTCACGTCCATTGAGTCCATGATGCCAACCAGCCATCTCATCCTCTGTCGTCCCCTTCTTCTCCTGCCCCCAATCCCTCCCAGCATCAAAGTCTTTTCCAATGAGTTAACTCTTCGCATGAGGTGGCCAAAGTACTGGAGTTTCAGCTTTAGCATCATTCCCTCCAAAGAAATCCCAGGGTTGATCTCCTTTAGAATGGACTGGTTGGATCTCCTTGCAGTCCAAGGGACTCTCAAGAGTCTTCTCCAACACCACAGTTCAAAAGCATCAATTCTTCAGCGCTCAGCCTTCTTCACAGTCCAACTCCCACATCCATACATGACCACTGGAAAAACCATAGCCTTGACTAGAAGGACCTTTGTTGGCAAAGTAATGTCTCTGCTTTTGAATATGCTATCTAGGTTGGTTGTAACTTTTCTTCCAAGGAGTAAGCGTCTTTTAATTTCATGGCTGCAGTCACCATCTGCAGTGATTTTGGAGCCCCCAAAATTAAAGTCTGACACTGTTTCCACTGTTTCCCCATCTATTTCCCATGAAGTGATGGGACCAGATTCCATGATCTTCGATTTCTGAATGTTGAGATTTAAGCCAACTTTTTCACTCTCCTCTTTCACTTTCATCAAGAGGCTTAAGGGTGGTGTCATCTGCATATCTGAGGTTATTGATATTTCTCCCGGCAATCTTGATTCCAGCTTGTGTTTCTTCCAGCCCAGTGTTTCTCATGATGTACTCTGCATATAAGTTAAATAAGCAGGGTGACAATATACAGCCTTGATGTACTCCTTTTCCTATTTGGAAATATTGAATATTATCTATTAACTTCTGTTATACTTTGCTCTGTTATAGGAACTCCATATAATTTAACATGTCATAACTTGGTTTAAAATTGTACTCAATATTTACAATATTTTCATGCTGTAAATAGAGTTTGCTATTGAGTCACATAATATTTTCTTTCCTGTGCACTTCTTGTTCTTTCTGGAGTTGATATTTATCTCACTTTTTCTTTTGCTTTCGAAGCACTAAACCAGAATGAACAATCTTCATGCCATTTCTGTCCTGGTGGCTTCCTTACTCCAGCTCTCCAGGCCAACTGCAGAGCTTCCCTTCTTTTCTTACACAAAATTCCGTATTTCCTGATCTCATGTTTTCACGTTTTGTTTTACTCTCATGTTATGGAAGCACATCTTCCAAACATTTCTCAGAAAACGATGAACAGGAGGGCCCTATAGGTCTGAAATATCTTAATATTAGGCTCATGTTTAATTGATTGTTTGACAAGTCATGGAACTCTAGTTTTAAAATCATCTTCCCTTAATTCTGAAGGCATTGTTCCATTATCTCCTACCTTTTAGAAGCCCAGTGGTTCTCATTCCATTTCCTCAACCTAGATGGCATATTAAAAAGCAGAGACATTACTTTGCCTACTAAGGTCCGTCTAGTCAAGGCTATGGTTTTTCCAGTAGTCGTGTATGGATGTGAGAGTTGGACTGTGAAGAAAGCTGAGCACCAAAGAATTAATGCTTTTGAACTGTGGTGTTGGAGAAGACTCTTGAGAGTCCCTTGGACTGCAAGGAGATCCAACCAGTCCATTCTAAAAGAGATCAGTCCTGAATATTCATTGTAAGGACTGATGCTGAAGCTGAAACTCCAATACTTTGGTCACCTGATGTGAAGAATTGACTCATTGGAAAAGACTCTGATGCTGGGAGGGATTGGGGGCAGGAGGAGAAGGGGACGACCGAGGATGAGATGGCTCGATGGCATCACGGACACGATGGACGTGAATTTGAGTGAACTCCAGGAATTGGTGATGGACAGGGAGGCCTGGCATGCTGCGATTCATATAGTCGCAAAGAGTCGGACACGACTGAGCGACTAAACTGAACTGAACTGAAGACCATTGTGGCAGGTCCTTCAAGCTGAAATAGACTCTCATGACCAATGCTTTTTTTTTTAAAGATAGATTTTCTTTATTAATAACTCTAACTGTATTTCTTTAGATACAGGAATTTTGAACTCAAACACTTAGGAGAAAACAAATTAAGTTTGCCTTATCCTGAGATTCATTACCAGTAACATCCTGCAAGTAAAACAACTTGGAAAAGAGGTGGGAAGGGAAGGGGAATGAGGGAGGGAAGATAAAGAAAAGTAATTAAATTGATCAAGTAGAATTTTTTTTCTTCTTTTCTTTTTAAAAAAAATTTTAATGAATATCATAATATGCATAAATCAGCTTGACCTTGGAACAGCTCTGAAGTAAAGCCAGTGGCTCTAAAACCTGGCCCAGGTAATGGATGAGATGAAAAGTGGGTGTATGTGTTTACTGGAAAGTCACATGGTCATGCTTCCTACCCCTGCTTAATAGCAATCCCCCTCTCCCGGCACACACTAAAACCTCCTGGGCTCCTCTGCCTGATTCCACCCTTGAACTTGCTCTCTACTACCTCTAGCCCTACAGCTACTTTCTTTCATGTATTCTTTGAACAACTATCCACTTAATACTTAGTAAATTCCAGGCCTACTTTTGGCGCTGCAAATACAGCTATCAATAACGCCTGTTCCTCTGCCTGGGTCACCGTGGAGACCTAAAATTGAGTTGCGTCTTTATGATAAAGAATTGGCTCACATGATTATGGAGGCTGAGGAGTCCCAAGACCGCAGTTGGCAGCTGGGGACCCAGGAGAGCCCATCGTGGTCCAGTCTGAAGGATGCAGGGTGAAGATGCAGAAAAAGCTGATATTTCATTTTGAGGCCTTCAACTGATTTGACGAAACTCACTCGTATTAGAGAAAACGATTCCCTTTTTTCAGATAGCCGATTGAAATGTTTATCTCATCCAAAAACACCCTCACAGAAACACTCAGAATAATGTTTGACCAAATATCTGGGCATTCCAAGGCCTATGGAGGCTGATACATAAAATTAATCATTATGAGTTCCTTTTTGGGGTGACAGAAATGTTCTAAGATTAGATAGTGGTGGTGCTCCCCAATTCTGTGGATATACTAAAACCACTGAATTGTGCACTTTAAAAGGGTGAATTGAATGGTACATAATTGTCTCAAAAATGCTGTTTTGAACTTAACAAAAACAAAACATACTCAAAACTCAACAACAAAAGCAAACACAAGGGCAGGCATGATCCTAATAATGATGCTAGTGGCATAAGATGTCCATCTAGAAATCCACCCAGTGTTTCGCTCCTCAAAGTGTGGTCTGTAGGTCAGCAGCCTAGACATCATCATTTTTTGTTGGAAAAGTAGAATCTCAAGCTTTGTTCCAGAACTGCTGACCCAGAATCTGCATTTTAACAAAATCTTCAGGGAATTTGTATGAGAGTGAGGAAGTTAGTGAGAAGTTTTTCTGATTTGGTGGTCTTAATTTTGCTTATTGGTTTCTTTTATTTCGGCTGTGCTGGGCCTTTGTTGTGGCCCTGGGCTTCTCTCTATTGCAGAGCAAGAGCTCTGGAGCACACAAGCTTCAGTAGTTGTGACGTCTGGGATTAGGTGCCCTGAGGCATGTGGGATCTTAGTTCCCTGATCCGGGATCAAACCTGCATCCCCTGCATTGCAAGGTAGATTCTTAACCACTGAACCACCAGGGAAGCCCCTTATTGGTTTATTTTGAACAATGGAATCATTTCATAATCAACATCTCAGACTGAAGCTTGATCTAAGAAACAGTGAGAAGAGAGCATCTTTGGTTGAAGAGAATCACAGAGCCCTGAGCCCACCTGGCTGTCCCCACCTTAGACAACTCACAGACCCTTCTTCCCAGGAATCCAACTCCAGGGGGTCAGCTCACTCTCTCTCTTTCAAGCAAAGTTTATAATAATAGTAGTCGGCAGAGTCACAGGAGACTCAGTCCTCTCTTGGGAAAAGCAGAAAGAACAAGGAAAAGAAATCCTAACACAGACTACCTCCTCTGCCCCCCGGAGCCCTCGCCCAGCCTTGCTGTCCCTCCCCGCCGTGGCGTGACCCTGGGGTCCACGCTGCCCTTCAGCTGACAGCGTGGACTCGCCTGTCCTGGTGCACGCTGCAAGGAGCAGACGTTTCCCAGCACCTGTGTGTCTGTGGGTGCCTCCAGCTAAACCCCACAGTTGAACCGTTGGAAATGCGCTGACCCTCCCTGAGGAGCTGATGCCCTTCCCTCACAGTGTTCGCCGGGCCGTCAGACACCATCCCAGTGACATTTCTTCACAGCTGCCGGCCATGGCCTTTAGTTCCCCTGGTATTTAACCAGGGTGACGCAGCCCCTGGCTATTGCATGTCTGTTGGTGTGAGCGGAGCCAGGCTGGTCTCTGCCCCCTCACCCAGGATTTCACACCAACTTACAGTCTGAGGGCACCTCAGCCACCACAGCACAAAACCTCTCCTTCCTCTTCTGCTCAGGCTTTGCATTTTTATGCTCCCTTTTGAGCGGCTCTCTGTCAACGGAGAATTGCAGGATGGAGCTGGAACATGTCATTTTAATGATCAGTAAAATCAGACATAGACAACCATCCAAGTCAGGATGATACCTGAACTCAGTCTTTCTGATTCCAGATGCCTTTCTCCTGGACAAATGCTGTCCCAAATCCTTCAGCTCACCAGAGGTCAAAGTTCAGCAACAAAGCGCCCGAGTCACAGGAAATCCTCTAGCATCTTTGTTTTATTTATTTATTTTTTCCTTCTGGTGTTGCTGAGATATAATGGACACACAGCATTGCATAAGTTTAAGGTGTGCAGCCTATGATTTGAGAGTGTACATCATGAAATGATTCTCACAAGAAGTTTAGTGAATGTCCACCATCTACTACAGATATAAAACAATAGGAAAAGGAAACATTCTTTTCCTTGTGATGAGAACTCTGCTCCTTTGCTCACTTTTCTTTCCCACCACAAACCAGCTTTCTGTGTCTCAATCTGGAAGTTCTGTACAGACCGCCTCCAGCCTGGGCCTTGGTGAGTGACTCCCGCAACAACACAGAACCGGTCCTTAAAGGTTTCTGGGACATCTGCTACCATCAGGGAGAATGCGCGACTGCTGCTGTGACCCAAGAATCTGGAAGCCACCACCCTCTCAACACAGATGTTTCCTAACAACCACAAAGGTGGGGGATAGACACAGATGTTGCTTCAGAAGACTCATGGCTAAAAACATAACAAAACAAGTACTCAAATGCACGTCTGCCTGCAAAGTCTCACAGGAGTGCATTAATGAGTGAATCTAATGTGAATATACCGCCCGCAAAGGGGCCTGAAGAACATCATTGTTTACCCTTTGACCTCTGAAGCACAGGAAGGCATGTGATCAGAAAGAGGGTGAGAGTCTAAGGGTCCCTCAACCACATCTGACACGCATAGTCAGACCACATTCAGAGAGATTCAAATGTTGCATAATCAGATTGGTCATTATACCTCTTTGTCATTTTTCCTCTCACTTCAAAGCTTACAAAGTCATTCTGCTCCAGAGAGATGTAATAAGTATCACATTCTGATTTCTTCTTATCATCTTATTGATACAGTGAGTCCCCTACATATGAACTCAGTTCCATTCTGAGAGCATGTTCATAAGTCCGATTTATTCATAAGTCCAAAGTTAGCCTAGGTACCCAACTAACACAATCGGCCACATGGTACCATAATGTAATAAGTTTATAAGATTTTTCACACAAATAATGCCCCCAAAACAAGCACAAAAGATTAACATTTTTAATCTTACAGTACAGCACCTTGAAACGTACAATAGTACTACAGCATCATTGCTGCTCTTACTCTTGCTTCAGGGCATCCTGGGCTTAAAATAAAGACACTGTACTCCGGGCTTCCCAGGCAGCTCACTGGTGAAGAATCCACCTGTCAGTGTGGGGGATGCAGGAGACATGGGTTCGATCCCTGGATCAGGAAGAGCCCCTGGAGAAGGACATGGCAACCCAGTTCCAGTATTCTTGCCTGCAAAATCCCATGGACAGAGGAGACTGGTGGGATGCAGTCTATGGGGTTGCGAAGAATCAAACGTGATTGGGCGTGCATGCATGCACTAATACGTGCACCCTATACAGTGCGGCACAGCAAAGCACAACTGCTTGTGGAGGACACACAAACACGACAGTGCACGCCGCCTTACACGACTGGGCGTGCAAACACATGTTGGTACCTTTGAAAGTCTGTGACTTGAAGGTTTGTATGTAGGGGACTTCTGCACTCTCATCTGAAATGAAGATGGATGTAGAAACACAAAGATGAAAATAATTGTTGGGGAATAGTAGATTTTTCATTGATGCTCAAAACTGTAATCAACAGTTATTTGTAAAATTTTAAAAATGATCTTAAAAAGTAGCAATATACAGGTTGTTCAAATCTACTTTGGATTTCTGGTTACTGTAACTGCCTGTGGGCAAATCATGTCATAAACTAGGTACCAGTTAACACTGATGTACAGTTTTTAAATACATAGGTATAAGTTATCGTCAACTTTCCACTCTCACAAAAGTACAACTTTAGTCTGTTCTCACAGGACAGCTGATGGGACAGAAGTCCACGGGATCAGAAAAAACAAGGCAAGTCAGAACTCATAGTCATTAAGTGATAGTCTCTCTCTCATGTGAAGCTTAATTCAGAAAAGATTCCTTCAATTGGGACCTACTGCATAGCACAGGGAAAACTACTCAATGTTCTGTAATAAACTAAATGGGAAAAGAATCAGAAAAGAATGAATACATATATATGTATAACTGGATCACTTTGCTATACCCTGAAATTAGCACAACATTATAATAAATCACGGAGAAGGCAATGGCACCCCACTCCAGTACTCTTGCCTGGAAAATCCCATGGACGGAGGAGCCTGGTAGGCTGCAGTCCACGGGGTCAGTAAGAGTCAGACATGACTGAGTGGCTTCACTTTTACTTTTCACTTTCATGCATTGGAGAAAGAAATGGCACCCCACTCCAGTGTTCTTGCCTGGAGAATCCCACGGACGGAGGAGCCCGGTGGGCTGCCATCTATGGGGTTGCACAGAGTCGGACACAACTGAAGTAACTTAGCAGAGTAGAATAAGAAATCAACGCTGTGTGCACGCTAAGTCGCTTCAGTCATGTCCAACTCTTTGAGACCCTAGGGACTGTAGCCTGCCAAGTTCCTCTGTCCATGGGAGTCTCCAGGCAAGAACACTGGAGTGGGCTGCCATGCCCTCCTCCAGGGGATCTTCCCAACCCAGGGACTGAACCCTCATCTTTTATGTCTCCTACATTGGCAGGTGGGACCTTTAACACTAGCGCCACCTATCCAATATAAAATAAAAATTAAACTAAAAATTAAAACAAGTAATCATTCTTCTTATAAGATTTCAACTTGAGGCGTTCCAAAATCTTTCTTTAAAAAAAGAGTCAAACTCCCCTAAAGTCTCAGAATGTACTTCTTCTGTCCAGTACTTAAAAGACCCTCACCACCCCACAGAGATTTCTTTTCATTGTAACATTCTGCCTGTGCTCCGCCTCCTCCTTGTGATGGCTAGAGCTGGATGCCAACATAGGGAAGGTTTTCCAGAGTAGCATCTGTGTCCCCACAAGTCCTGGGGCTGCAGCCGGCATGGTGGTCCTCAGAGTCCCCCCAGCACTACAGTGGGTTGGTTTAGTCAACTGAGGCCTTGCTCCAGCTATTACATCCGTAGGAAACCTACCTTCTCTACTGTGCCTTTGGCTAAGACTCTGTTGAACCACTTTTCCCATCTTTGTTGTAGACAATCATGAGAGCTTATCCCTTTTCATGGGGTCTGTTGAGGAAAGAAAGTCATTAAGGCTGGTTTTCCCAATCTTTACTAAACATCAAAATAACTTTTAGAAATTAAAAAAATTATATATATAGACCCAGAGATTCAGATTCAATGGTCTGGGGTGACACGCAGGGATCAGCCTTTTTAAGCTCTCCCAGGAATTCTATTCTGCAGCCAGGGTTGAACACTGGGGGGGATAAGAAACGCGGGCCTAGCACCAGTGACTATTTTGTTCTGGTTTGCTTGAGATTTGTCTCGTAGCCCAGGAACCCCTCAGTCACAGGTAAACCTAGACAGTGGGTCACTCCAGGCCAAGAAATTTCTTCTCTCCGATTTCTTCCAAGAAAGCCCATCCCATAAATGCACCGGTCTGCAATGATGCAGAGGACCTGCACTGGCTCACAGACCCCCAGGCCAGGCCACAGCCCTTCTGCTGCCCCCACCGCTCACCACCACCGGTGGCCGGGGCTCACTTGGCTCTTCAGGGAGAGGGTTTCCATAGGTTTTGCTCCCTCACTTCCACATCAAGTGGATCAAGCAACCGCACACAGGACAGAGGGGGAAACGGAGGCTGGAGGAGGATGCTGACTGACAATGCTGGGTTCCTGGTTTGGGGAGAGCCTCAGCAGCCCCCAAGGACAGTAAGACATGCCCCCACCTCCTCCCTTGGGACCACTTACTTGGCATGAGCCCAGATCTGCAGCTCAGACGCTATTTGTGGAAGTTGTTGTCCAGCCTCACTCTCAAACTCTTCCATCTCAAAATATAGCTAGGTATTCCACAAAACTGGGCTTTCCAGGTGATGCTAGTGGTAAAGAACCTGCCTGCCAATGCAGGAGACATGAGAGATGAGACACAGGTTAGATCCCCCGGAGAAGGGAAGGGCAACCCACTGCAATATTCTTGCCTGGAGAATTCCATGGACAGAGGAGTCTGGTGGGCTACAGTCCATGGGGTTGCAAAGAGTCGGATATGACTGAAGTGACTTAGCACACATGCACCCAAAATATTATGGTGACCTTAAAGCTGTATTCTGTTCACTTCTATAGTAACTTCCTATCATCGGCCATCTGGGAAACAGAAATGTGGTACCCACAAACTCTGGGATGTAGAGGAATACAGGGGCCCGCATCTTCCAGAGATGCTGGGGAGTCCAGGGGCTGCTTGTCTTACACCCAGAGTTATTGGCCTTTTGACTGCACACTCTCACATTAAAAACTTTGAGTAAACTTACCTCTCAAAAACTTAGTTTCAAAAATAAATAAATAAGGACAACTAGCACCTTGTTTAAGTGATGTTCTCATCACGGTTTGACTGAGCAACTTGATAGAACCAACTCGCCTGTCTGGAGTTGAAGGGACAGAAAGGAACAGATTTTTAAAATAATTATTCATAAGATGTCAACTCTCATAACACTGTTTCTTGGTTATCTCCTGACCTGAGGGGCTCTTGCTCTGCTCTCAGAATAATGCGTGACATGCTGACATCCGGCTGGTCAATGGTAATGAGATATTTAGTGGGTAAAAGAAGGCTGGACTAAGTCCAGCCTCGGCCCCCGCTTTGTCTGCAATCCACTGGGACAATCCACATAACATTTCAAGGGGTACTTGGTAACATGAACTGAGAGTTTAATGCTAAACATTTGTGGTCTAGGTGGGAGGGAGCAGAGAATAAAAATGATCCAAGAAAAATGTAGACTTTCTTGAGGGAATTTTTAAGTATCAAGGGGATGTGCAGAATAGGAAAAATGGCTGTCAGGAGAATTTCAAATCCCGCTCCATCAGTGTTCTGGCTGTGTGACCCTGGACAAGTCATTTAAACTCTCTGAGCCTCTTTTCCCACCTTAAAAATGAGGTAAAACACCTCTGGGGACAGTGGTGATAATCCACATGAAGTATCTTGTGCACAAAAACATTATCCAAGTGATAATAAATCGCAAGATTTAGATGTAAATAGTTATTTTACTTACGTGAAATTTTAATGTTTCCATTTTGAACTGGACTTCCAAACATGTTTGGTTGAATATTGCATTTGATGAGGCAGGTGTACTGCTTTGAAGAACATGGTGTGAGTAGAAAGTCTGATTTAGACAAGGGTTCTGTGATTCTCAAGGGGCAGTGACATTATGCTTTTTAAAAAAAAAATTCATAGTGGCTTTTATTTGAATTAATTTTCATTTCAGTTTCTTGAGGGTAAATATCATAATGTGTGGATGTTCCTAATCTTTTAAAAAATTGATTTACAGTGATGCATTAGCTTCAGATGTACAACAAAGTAAATCAGTTTTGTATACACTTGTATATATTCTTTTTCAGGTTCTTTTTCTACATTATGTTTGACTCAAAGTTGCCTTCCAGGTTGGTTTCAGAGGGGCAGGTCTTCCTCGTGTTTCTGCCACATATGAGCAAAGCAGCCTTGAGAGAGGCGAGCTGTGTGAGACGAGGTGCTTGCCTCATCTATAATTACGGTACTCTGATCCTTCCCATCACAGGGTTCCTGGAAGAACTAGGAGAAGGTGCATACGAAGGTGTGAAGTCCTGCACAGGCACGAGAACGCCATGATCCTGAAGAGTCCAGCGAACTCCTGACAGGTATTCCCAGCTGTGGGCTCGGGGATCTAGGTGTATGTTGAATACATGCACTTTGGAGCCCCAGAGGAATCTCCTAAAGACACCAGCGTGGAGCCAAGACAGCCTCCTGGAGGCAACCTACCCCTCCACACATTATAGACAGGGTTGCTCTGTGTCAGCTCTTGACTGGGCCATGCCTCACGTGTAGCCAGCGGCCCCCTCCCTGTGTCTTGACACTACCCTCAAGGTCACAGAGTAAGTCCCACCCGAGAAAAGCACCTGCGGCATTGATGACTGTCCATTGACTGTCGCCCTTGCCCACGACACCGGGGCCCGACTGCCGCCCTTGCCCACGACACCGGGGCCCGACTGCCGCCCTTGCCCACGACACCGGGGCCCGACTGCCGCCCTTGCCCACGACACCGGGGCCCGACTGCCGCCCTTGCCCACGACACCGGGGGGCCCCGACTGCCGCCCTTGCCCACGACACCGGGGCCCGACTGCCGCCCTTGCCCACGACACCGGGGCCCGACTGCCGCCCTTGCCCACGACACCGGGGCCCGACTGCCGCCCTTGCCCACGACACCGGGGCCCGACTGCCGCCCTTGCCCACGACACCGGGGCCCGACTGCCGCCCTTGCCCACGACACCGGGGCCCGACTGCCGCCCTTGCCCACGACACCGGGGCCCGACTGTCGCCCTTGCCCACGACACCGGGGCCTGACTGTCGTCCTTGCCCACGACACTGGGGCCTGCCATAGGCAGGAGTCCAGAACGTCCAAGGGCAGGGCCACCCTGGAGGTGACACTGAACTCACTACTGTCTCTGTCTCAACTTTCAAAAACCGATGAAGAAAATGATTCTTAGGAAAGATATTCAAAGGGCCGTGCTACCAATTTGGCTGTCTAAATCATGACTCTTGATCTTTTAATATATACGTATTCTTGATCAGCCAAAAGTTGTCTGATTGTTTTTTTAAAATGGAGATGTGACTGACATACCACATTACATTAGCTTCAGGTTTACAACCCGATGTTCTGATATTTGTGCACGTTGTGAAATGATCACCACAATGAGCCTAGTGGACAGTGACTGCTGTTAGAGCTGACAGGGCTTTTGAAACTGACTCACACTAACCAAGCTTAAGAGACTGATGTGTAACCAGAATGTGGGCATGTGATTTCACAACAGGGGTGGCATCCATTCAGCAAAGAAAATCCGTGTCCACCACCCAGCACACTGCCTCCCCTGTGAAAGTACACACTGAAAATATTTGGAGGTCAAAATACTCATCAGAGCTTGGCTGGTAAATATTGAGTTTGACAAATAGAATGAGCTGTTTCTCCTTTCCATTCACTTTTCCTAGAACATTCTTAAGGTATTCAAGACAATCTACGTGCTTGTTTTTGTCCCTCTCTGTTGGGTTTCTACCAAATATCCATCCAAGGGAAGTGCCCCTGTCTCCTTGGTTGACTTCACACAGAAGTAGATCCCTTGAAAAGGAATTAGTTTAAGTCATTTATTTGGAGAGGAGCTGGGAAGTGAGATAAGAAAAGGCAAGAAACCCTGCAGGGTGTGTTGAGGAGGTTGTCACTGTGGGCACCTGGGTCTCAGTCCCACTGGGGACTCATGAGGAATGAGGTAGAACACTCCTGAGAACAGCTACGCTTGAGGAGCAAGGAGGCTGGGAGCTTCTCTTCTGACTCCATCACCATCACAACTCCATCACCATTGGCCAAGGGATGCTCCCAGAGACATCATTTCCCCAGAGCCACCCTAAGGCAAGTGTACACTGAGTATTTGCTAGCATAGAGAGTCACAGGTGTTGGCAGCATGAAGTGGTCCGGTGAACAGGCATGGTGAGCTGGGGTAAGGGGGTGGAAGATGTGCAAGGCACTGCAGCATCTGCTAGCATCCCACTGGGCGTGATTTGTGTCAAGTCATTTTAAAGACGGTTGACTCATAATTTACATATGATTATTCAGGGATTAGATGGAGGCGATCAAGGTAGATTTTCCTCAATTCATGGGCAGCACCCTGAAAACTTGTGTGACTTTTTTCTTAAGACAAGTGCAAACACTTTTAAATTTTATTTCCTGCCTACCTACCAGAGTTCCTAGCTATGGTTTTTCCAGTGGTCAGGTATGGGTGTGAGAGCTGGACTGTGAAGAAAGCTGAGTGCTGAAGAATTGATGCTTTTGAACTGTGGTGTTGGAGAAGACACTTGAGAGCCCCTTGGACTGCAAGGAGATCCAACCAGTCCGTTCCAAGGGAGATCAGCCCTGGGATTTCTTTGAAGGAATGATGCTAAAGCTGCAACTCCAGTACTTTGGCCACCTCATGTGAAGAGTTGATTCATTGGAAAAGACTCTGATGCTGGGAGGGATTGGGGGCAGGAGGAGAAGGGGACGACCGAGGATGAGATGGCTGGATGGCATCACTGACTCAATGGACGTGAGTCTGAGTGAACTTTGGGAGTTGGTGATGGACAGCGAGGCCTGGTGTGCTGCGATTCATGGGGTCGCAGAGAGTCGGACACGACTGAGCGACTGAACTGAACTGAGGTGATGAAATAAGATGAAGGATGTAGAACAGAAACAAGGCTGATGACAATGTGTCATTTCCCACAGCTTCTATAATGATGGCCACCAATACGGCAGCCAAAGCAGCACCTCCATTTGCCATCTCACAGCCTCCATGGACCCGAAGCCCGGGACCGCTTATAAAGCACAGGACTGCACACGGCTGCGATCAAGGTATCAGCCAGACTGCATTTGTATCTAGGGAAGATGTCTGCTTCCAAGTGTGTTCAGGGTATTGGCAGAATTCATTTCCTTGTAGTTATGTGATGGAAGGGTACCCTGAGTCTTTGCAGGATGTCAGTTAGGGAATATACCCAGGTCCTAGAGGCCTCTCAAATTTTTTTGCCATATGGGCTTCCTCAATATGGCAGTTTACTTCATCAAATCAGCCAGAAGAATCTCTGCTAGGAAGGAGTTTTGTGTGTGTGTGTGTGTGTGTGTGTGTGTGTATGCACACCTGCTCAGTCATGTCTGATTCTTTGAGATCCCATGGACTGTAGCCCGCCAGGCTCCTCTGCCTGTGGAATTCTCCAGGCAAGAATACTGGAGTGGGTTGCCATTTCCTTCTCCAGGGGATCTTCCTGATCCAGGGAACAAACTGACATCTCTTGCGTCTCCTGTATTGGCAGGCAGATTCTTGACCTGTGCCACCTGGGAAGCCTCAGGAAGGAATCTTACATAATATAAAATCATCACAGAAATGGCAGTCTATCATTGTTGCCTTATAGTGTAACCTATTCAAAGGAGTGACAGCCATCGCTTTGGACACACTCTGCCGGGAGGAGGCAAGTCCCAGGTCCAGCACACACCAACAGGAAGCAGATGAGGCAAAGGAGTGGACTCAGGAAGTGAGGGATCATGGAGGGGTCACCTTAGGTCCATCTGCCGTAGATATGCAGTGCATACTTAGTCAGTATGAATGCGTTTCCTGTGGTTTAGCCTCTCCCATGCCCGTGTGTGTTGTTACTGCCACAACACATTTATGCCAGAATAAGGCCTCATGATGGACATGGATTCTCCGGGATTGAGAACACAACGCAGACGTGACAGCTCCGTGGTGACGAGGAGAACTGTCAGATCCCATTACCTGCCTGAGCACAGTTATCACACATTTAATGTGGTGAAATGTTATGGCCACATCACAGTCAGGCTGAGCTGATGGTTTTAATTTGGGTCTAACGCTAGGGCTATGCTGATGCTTTTCACCACTGGCTAGACCCGGGGAGTCACATTTCCATGAGCTTCTGCAATAAAGAGGAAGTCTTTGTTCCCTCTTCATCTTGAAATTTTCAAGCAAGTGAAAGCTAGTATTTACCAGGTGGAAAAAACTGTCATTAGGCATTAGTCCCTTGCATTTTATATGGGATGAGACTCTGAGTGAGTTACACAAAGAGAGGGGTTGACACGCTCAGGCTTTGGGAACTCCAAGTGGCAATGGAACTCTGGCCTCCTAAGGAACTGGTGAAAATAGAAGAGCTCATACAAGTCCACAGTAGCCGAGATGTCACCTGAGTATAAGCTGCAAAAATGCTTTATGTTCAAACAACTACCATTGACCGTTGAACAACACGGGTTTGGACTGCATGGGTTCATTTATGTGTGGGTTTTTTCATTTCCCATCACAACCCCAACGCTGCTGGTTAGACCTCCAAAACAATGACTTGGCAGTCAACCTTCCCTGCAGCAAGAAACATTCATGACTTAACTTGGAGGATCATATTCTTGGAGTGACCTCTGTTGATTTTGGAGAGATTGAGCCCATTTTATTAACTGATGATGGTACTACAAATGTATATGGATTAAGAAGTCCATAAGCAAAATATTGCAATTTTAAACATACCATTTTCTGTGAATTCAGAACCTGAGACGTCTGGGGTTGTGATGTTGGAAAGAACAAACACTGTGAAGAAGACAAACATTATCCTAGAAGTTCCAATTGATAAAATTCTGTGTTCACATATAGATTCCTTGAGGATGCCAGTGGTGGAAAGGGTCCAGTTCATTCTAAAATCTCCTTTTGGAGATTTGATCCAAAAGTCAATGGGAACATTCCCCAGTGCTTGTGCAAATGACCATGAAGGTTGTGAATAGCTTGGAACTGATTGGCTGTGATCAGCTCAGTTTCATTATTGGTGACAAACTCTCAGAATATCCATTTTTGTTTATATACATATATACATACACACACACACACACACACACACACACACACACACACATATATATATATATATATATATCAGTCAGTTCAGTTCAGTCACTCAGTCGTGTCCGACTCTGCAACCCCATGAACTGCAGCATGCCAGGCCTCCCTGTCCATCACCAACTCCCGGAGTTCACGCAAACTCATGTCCATTGAGTCGGTGATGCCATCCAGCCATCTCATCCTCTGTTGTCCCCTTCTCCTCCTGCCCCCAATTCCTCCCAGCATCAGAGTCTTTTCCAATGAGTCAACTCTTCACATGAGGTGGCCAAAGTACTGGAGTTTCACCTTCAGCATCATTCCTTCCAAAGATCACCCAGGGCTGATCTCCTTTAGAATGGACTGGTTGGATCTCCTTGCAGTCCAAGGGACTCTCAAGAGTCTTCTCCAACACCACAGTTTAAAATCATCAATTCTTCGGCACTCAGCCTTCTTCACAGTCCAACTCTCACATCCATTTATGACCACTGGAAAAACTATAGCCTTGACTAGATGGACTCCTGTTGGCAAAGTAATGTCTCTACTTTTGAATATGCCATCTAGGTTGGTCATAACTTTCCTTCCAAGGAGTAAGTGTCTTTTAATTTCATGGCTGCAATCCCCATCCGCAGTGATTTTGGAACCCCCCAAAATAAATTCTGACACTGTTTCCACTGTTTCCCCATCTACCTCCCATGGAGTGATGGGACCAGATGCCATGATCTTAGTTTTCTGAATGTTGAGCTTTAAGCCAACTTTTTCACTCTCTTCTTTCACCTTCATCAAGAGGCTTTTTTACATATACATATAAAACTGAGTCATTTTGCTGTACAGAAGAAATTAACACAACATTATAAATCAACTATATGTCAATAAATTTTTTTAAAACAACATCAAACCTTAAAAAGAGTTATTATGAGGAATTATTGAAAAGGTTACCCATTAATCAGATGCAAAGCTGAGGAAGATCGTGTCACAGTTCCCAAATTTTAAACATCTACAGATTGACACATCACACACATGTGGAGATGATTCTGTCATTTTTTCTAATAATTTTCTTCTACTTGCTTAAATAGTGTATTCATCATTTTAACACAGATCAATACTACTAAGGGCTTCCCATGTGGTGCTAGTTGTAAAGAATCCACTTGCCAATGCAGATGAAGGAGACCTGAGTTCGATCCCTAAGTGGGAAAAATCCCCTGGAGTAGGAAATGGCAACCCACTCCAGTATTCTTGGCTTGAGAATTCCATAGGCAGAGAAGCCTGGCTGGCTACAGTCCATGGGACTGCAAAGAGTCAAACACAACTAAGCAACTAAGCACATACTTGAGATATTATTAAAAACATGTTTTTTCAGGACATCATATAATAAAAAGTATAGGGAAATATATAAAAGTATGTGATTTGGGATCAGATGAACCAGAGTTGACTTCTATGTCAGTCACATCAGCTGGTAGCATCAACAAGTTATTTAAACTTTCTGAGCTTCAGTTTCCTTATCCGTAAATTTGGGCTAAGAATTTCATAGAATTATGGTGTGGATTAAATGAAATCATTCAGGCAAGATGCTAAGTACAGGTTTGGTACACATTAAACATGAAACAAAGGCTCTCTTTTCTATGTCTGTCATTATTTCAAGTAAGTCCTGGCTAGTTTATAACTAGAAAATGTAGATTTGGAAAGAAATCCTTCTTTAAATGCTGTCCAATAGAATTATAACACAAGCTACACAAGTAAGTTTAAATGCCCAAGTAGCCCCAATAAAGTAAAAGGTAGAGGTGAAATTAATAATATATTTTATTTAATCCAATATATATGCCTCTTGAGAAACCTATAGGCAGTTCGGGAAGCAACAGTTAGAATTGGACATGGAACAACAGACTGGTTCCAAATAGCAAAAGGAGTACATCAAGGCTGTATATTGTCACCCTGCTTATTTAACTTATATGCAGAGTACACATGAGAAACGCTGGGCTGGAAGAAGTACAAGCTGGAATCAAGATTGCCAGGAGAAATAGCAATCACCTCAGATATGCAGATAACACCACCCTTATGGCAGAAAGTGAAGAGGAACTCACAAGCCTCTTGATAAAAGTGAAAGAGGAGAGTGAAAAAGTTGGCTTAAAGCTCAACATTGAGAAAACGAAGATCATGGCATCCGGTCCCATCACTTCATGGGAAATAGATGGGGAAACAGTAGAAACAGTGTCAGACTTTATTTTGGGGGGCTCCAAAATCACTGCAGATGGTGATTGCAGCCATGAAATTAAAAGATGCTTACTCCTTGAAAGGAAAGTTAAGACCAACCTAGATGGCATATTCAAAAGCAGAGACATTACTTTGCCAACAGGAGTCCATCTAGTCAAGGCTATGGTTTTTCCAGTGGTCGTGTATGGATGTGAGAGTTGGACTGTGAAGAAAGCTGAGTGCTGAAGAATTGATGCTTTTGAACTATGGTGTTGGAGAAGACTCTTGAGAGTCCCTTGGACTGCAAGGAGATCCAACCAATCCATCCTAAAGGAGATCAGTCCTGGGTGTTCTTTGGAAGGACTGATGCTGAGGCTAAAATTCCAATATTTTGGCCACCTCATGCAAAGAGTTGACTCATTGGAAAAGACCCTGATGCTGGGAGGGATTGGGGGCAGGAGGAGAAGGGGACGACAGAGGATAGATGGCTGGATGGCATCACTGACTCGATGGACATGAATTTGAGTGATCTCCGGGAATGGTGATGGACAGGGAGGCCTGGCGTGCTGCGGTTCATGGGGTCGCAAAGAGTCAGGCACGACTGAGTCACTGAACTGAAATGATCTGAAATATTATAATTTCAATATGTAGTCAGTATAAAAATTATTAATGAGGAATTTTTTATTCCTTTTTTTACTCAGTCTTTGAAACCCCATGTTCACAGTTATAACATTTTAAGTGCTTGACGGCCCCACGTGTCTACTGTCAGTCATGTCCAACTCTTTGTGATCCCATGGAACATGTCAGGCTCCTCTGTCCATGGGATTCTCCAGACAAGAATACTGGAGTAGGTTGCCATGCCCTCCTCCAGGGGATCTTCCCAACTCAAGGATTGAACCCAGGTCGTCCATGTTGCTGGAGGATTGTTTATCATCTGAGCCACCAGGAAGCCTATAACAATGATTAATGAGGAACTTTGTATTCCTTTTTTATACTCAGTCTTTGAAATCCCGTGTTCAGACTCACAACATTTCAAGTGCTTGACAGCCCCATTTGTCTACTTGGACAAAACAGAGTTGGAAACTTTTGTTTTAAATGGACTGTAGAAAAGGCTTCTTCGGTTGTGAGGGTGGCGTGGGTCATGGGAGTGCTATGAACCAGTGCTTCTAGAATATAAGAATCACCTGTGGAGAAGGTTAAAATGCAAATTCCTGGATCCCAGTTCCAGAGATTCTGACTCATTAGGTCTAGGTTAGGGACCAAGACTTTGCCTTTCCAGTAAGTTCCCAATTGATGCTGATGTTGGTCCATGGACCACACTTTTTTTTAGTTTGTCATTTTCCTTATTAAGATAAATTGCTATGGTAACAGTGAAACTCTGTTTACCTGAAAGTCTTAAGAGAATGAATCATTTTGAACAAAATTTCATCATAGCTAATTTCTAAATACATGGTCAGTTTTCCTCTACAATTTAAATTTTGCTCTTAAAACTATATTGTATACTTTCTCAACTTCTTAATTATAACAAATTGAAGATAATGTTACTTTTTATTTTTGATTCAGGTCATTATCAGCATTATTTATTATGCTGTGCCATAAAGGAAGTTGCTGATTGTTTCTCCTTTTGTGGGAAAAAAAAGTTATTTGAGATCTTGAGTACGCATTCTGTTTTTAAAACTTCTTATTTTCTGTTGGAGTATAGCTGATTAACAATATTGTGATAGTTTTAGGTTGGACCACACTTTTGGGTACCTTGGTGTAAAGTCTCCCTCTGTGAGTGTTACTAGGGCCTCGCTGTTTTCATTACTTTTCCAAAAGACTGCATGCCCCTACTTTGGCCACAGTAATAGAAATGCAGGCCTTTGGCAAGGTGAGCACACATATCAGGCCCTATCTATACCAGCCCCACATACTTAAGGGATTGAGAGCTTGCAGCCTATTGACTCGACTCTGCTAGTTACTGAGCTACTCCAGCCCAAGCCTGGTCATATCTGGAGAGCCTCATCTCCTCCTTCAGTTGAGGACCAGCTTGCTCTTGTTTCCCCAAACCTGGTGATCTGGCAGAGGTTCCCCGGGAGCCTGCGCCTCTTCAGCTGTTACCTCTTCCTTCTAACCACCATAGGCTCTGCCATTAGTCTTATCTTGACTGTGCATTTAAGATAGTTTGGCACAATGGACTGGCTGAATTTACGTGATAATTTTGTCTTAAAATCTAATATAAGTATATACTAATATATATTCATTCTTTCTCCATAGTATATATTAATGATCATTCCTTTTGCTTGAATACAACGATGCTAATATTTAGGCAGCAGACCATCTGCTCAGACACATGCCTTCATGCCAGTATTCACATGTCAGATAATCTTTATTGCTTGTCATATTGCCACTACAAAAAGATGTTGAATAATTATGATGGAAACTATGGTTTAGCCAATGTTTATATTTAACTTACGTGATGTGTCCACCATCTTGTTTCACCAGAGCACTATTTCAACAGTCTGGCCTCGTGGCCCTCTGAGAGGATATGTACTGAAACCTCAAGAGTCTATTCTATAAAAGCTGTTTATCATTTAGTTGGGGAAAACCATTGCAAATGAAGGAGATATAGCTCAGTATTGCTTAAGTTCACCTAGAACACCACGAAGCTCTGGGCACTCAGGGGCCGGTACCATGGGAGGCCGGAAATGGGCTGAAGAGGTGGACCAGGTGTGAGGGATGCTCCTGTCACTTAGCAATCTGCAGCTACACAGCAATTACGCAACCTAGTTGCTTTCTAGTTACTTCTCCAAACCGAGTTTCCTGTAAAACAAGAATCATAAAGCCCCTAGTTAATGGGGGTGACTGTGAAGATTAAATAGTGTCAACTAGAAGGAAAAAATAGTATTCCTCACTTGATAATCTGAAAACATGTCATGAAGGAGACAATACTTGAGTTGGATCTTGAAAACTGGTAAGATTTTTTGGTCTTTTTTTTCCAATGTTTTTTATTGGAGTATAGTTGATTTACAATGTTGTGTTAATTTCTGTGGTACACTGAAGTGATTCAGTTATACATAGATACATCTATGCTTTCTTTTTCATAGTCTTCTCCATTATGATATTGAGAATATTGAATATTCTCACAGGATATTGAATATAGTGCCATGTGCTATACAGTAGGACCTTGCTTTTTATTATCTGTCTTTTTTCAGTATTTTTAAACATGAATGAGTCCATTGTATAAAATATTAAAGTTAAGTTGAAAAAAATCACTAATGATTCCATCACTCAAAGATAGTCCCTGTTACTATTTTGGTGTGTTTTCCTATCTACCACTTGGTCTTTTTTATAATTTTATCTAAAGTGGCAACGTCTTTAATACGACTCTTCCTATCTCAGGGTTAGCCAATGTCCCCACATTCTAAGGCAGGGTACAAGAGCATCTTTGCAGGATTTTCATTTGGGGTGCTCTTTTGCCAGCATTAGCTTACCACCCATCTTCATAAAAAAGAAGAAAAACTAAAGAAGTCATTAAGAAGTAGGCAGATTTGTATAAAAAATGCTTTTAGGTCAGTGGCTCTCAGATGGAGACAATTTTACCCCCAAAGGACCTTTGGCAATGGTTGGAGACATCACTGGTTGCCACAACTGAGAGCTGCTGCTGCTAGCTAGTGAGTAGAAGCCAGGGATGCTGCTTATCTTTCCATAACCCATGCAGCAGCCCCACAATAAGGCCTCATCCAGGCCCAGATGTCAATAGTGCTGAAATGGAGAAGCCCTGCCTTACAGACAGTGTCATCCTGAGCAGCTGCACTGTTCCACCCCACAACTTGCAAGAGCACTTCCCTCTCACCCTGATCTAAGTAAACAGACTCAAGAAAAATACTTGGATACCTTGGGCCTCTTGAGCTTGCTGGACACAGTAATAGTATTTGATGCTCTCCTGGGAAAAGGAAAGAGGAGGAGCTGAGGGAAGTAAGCAGTGCCAGCAGGTGGGGTGGGGGAGCCTGAGTTAAGAAGTACCTGCACGTCGAAACAACAACAGAAACTGTACTGTATACTTGAAGTTTAAGAAAGTATGTCTTGGAGAAGGAAATGGCAACCCATTCCCATAATCTTGCCTAGGAAATCCCATGGACAGAGGAGCCTTGTGGCTACAGTCCATGAGGTGGCAAAGAGCTGGACACAACTGAGTGACTGAACAACAAAAATAATTACCAAGTGTCCAATCCTAACTAGCTAGTTGATCGTTTAGAAGTTAAGTGTGTCAAAGCCACTGAGAACCTGAGTGTTAAGCTCATTCAGCTAGTGACCTTTATTGAATCCTATGTATGTTTGTCAAAAAAAAAAAATTGAAAGCCTTTGTATAAAAAAAAATTAAAAATAAAAAGAAAGTATGTCTTAAGTGTTCTCACTAAACACACAACAAAAGGGGTAACTACGCAAGATTATAGATATGTTGATTAACTTGATTGTGGTCATTTTTCCACAGTGTATATGTATATTAAAGTATCACATGTACACCTTAAACATGGAGTTTCTTGGGTAGCACATAGGGAAAGAATCCACCCACCAATGCACGAGCTGCAGGGGGACAAGGGTTCAATCCCTGAGACAGGAAGATCCCCTGGAGAAGGAAATGGCAACCCACTCCAGTATTTTTGCCTGGGAAATCTCGTTGACAGAGCAGCCTGGCAGGCTATACTCCATGAGGTCACAGAAAGCCAGACACAATTGGGAGACTGAGCATGCATGCACACACACCTTAAATATATATGATTTTTATTTGACAATTATATCTCAATAATGGAGAAAGAAATGGCAACCCACTCCAGTATTCTTGCCTGGAAAATCTTAAGGATGGAGAAGACTGGCAGGCTTCAGTCCATGGGGTCGCAGAGTCGGACATGACTGAGTCACTTCACACATCTCAATAAAGCTGGAAAAAATTTCAGACATAAAATTGGGTATTTTTTGTTAAGAAATTCAAATACTGAAATACTTATGAATGTAGATTTAATTTCTAAATAAGTAAATGTGAAGCAAGTATGTTTATAAATTATATCTACATGACACCATAGCAACTGAACACAGAATGAAATATTCAGTTCATTTTGTAGATGTTATGCTTTCCCTCCATCAAATGTCTCTGTTTTTTCTCTTAAATGACCTGATATTTTGACAATTTAGGAATTCAAAATGCTGCAAGTTTACTGATTTGAGCCTTTTCTTAACTATTGAGATAGACAAATAAATCATAATATTCTTAAAAAAAAGAAAAGGACCTGCACTTCAAGGGTTCACTTGGGACCGAGATCCCTGCTTCTCTGTTCTTCTGGCCACATGGACCATGACTATAATCATCTCCAAAGGGATCATTACCAAGAAGATATTGAAAATCACGATGGACAGCCTGGGGTGAGGGTTGAGGACAGAGTAATGAAGCACAGAACCATCCTGATGAGTAGAGAGAGCAGAAGGGGAGCTGTGAAGAGAGAAGGGTCAGACGATGACGCTGTGGGGAGGGGCACAGCACAGGCTCTGAGGATCCCTGGGTCACTGGCTTCACAGCCCAAGACCGGATGGCACCCATCTTTTCTGACCTCTCCTTTCCTCCTTGCCTTCAGATGTTAAGATTTGTTATGACTGTTACAGTTATTTTTAAAAATGATGAAGCTTTCTCAAAAGCAATTGCACAAAAATATCAATAGTACTAAAAAAATGAATAATCTTTTTTTCCCTACACTGTACTGTATGTGGAACTTCCCCAACCAGGGGTTGAACCCATGCTCCCTGCAGTGGAAGCATGGAATCTCAACCACTGGACAGACAGGGAACTCCAAATTCATAAACTAAGTCCAGGAAATCATACCATAGGACAAGATCCACAAGGATGTTCATTATGGTCCTATTTCCAGTAGTAAATAGGTAATTCATTATTGAAACTTCCGACAACAAAATTAGGGGTTGCTCACATGAATTGTTGATATACATATATGATACTATTTCAGTGACATGAAAATAACCTTATAGTAAAATGTTGAGTGAATAAATCATGATATAAAACTCTTGATATAGTGTGATCCAAATATATAATATACATACATACACATATGCATGTATACCTATTTGTTATACAGATAATATAATTATATATGGATTGAACTGAACTGATATTCTCTACATATATATATATATATATTTATACCATATATATTCTACAACGGATGTAACCAATTTGTTGCATAAACTGGACTTTAGTTCAGTTCGGTCACACAGTCGTGTCCGACTCTTTGTGACCCCATGAATTACAGCACGCCAGGCCTCCCTGTCCATCACCAGCTCCCAGAGTTCACTCAGACTTGTGTCCGTGGAGTCCGTGATGCCATCCAGCCATCTCATCCTCCGTCGTCCCCTTCTCCTCCTGCCCCCAATCCCTCCCAGCATCAGAGTCTTTTCCAATGAGTCAACTCGTCGCATGAGGTGGCCAAAGTACTGGAGCTTCAGCTTTAGCGTCATTCCTTCCAAAGAACACCCAGGGCTGATCTCCTTTAGATAGGACTTGTTGGATCTCCTGGCAGTCCAAGGGACTCTCAAGAGTCTTCTCCAATACCACAGTTCAAAAGCATCAATTCTTCGGCGCTCAGCTTTCTTCACAGTACAACTCTCACATCCATACATGACCACTGGAAAAACCATAGCTTTGACTAGATGGACGTTTGTTGGCAAAGTAATGTCTCTGCTTTTGAATATGCTATCTAGGTTGGTCATAACTTTTCTTCCAAGGAGTAAGCGTCTTTTAATTTCATGGCTACAATCACCATCTGCAGCAATTTTGGAGCCCCCAAAACTAAAGTCTAAACTGTTTCCATTGTTTCCCCAACTATTCGCCATGAAGTGATGGGACCAGATGCCATGATCTTCGTTTCTGAATGTTGAGCTTTAAGCCAACTTTTTCACTCTCCTCTTTCACTTTCCTCAAGAGGCTTTTTAGTTCGTCTTCACTTTCTGCCATAAGGGTGGTGTCATCTGCATATCTGAGGTGATTGATATTTCTCCCGGCAATCTTGATTCCAGCTTGTGTTTCTTCCAGTCCAGCATTTCTCATGATGTACTCTGCATAGAAGTTAAATAAGCAGGGTGACAATATACAGCTTTGATGTACTCCTTTTCCTATTTGGAACCAGTCTGTTTTTCCATGTCCAGTTCTAACTGTTGCTTCCTGACCTGCATACAGGTTTCTCAAAAGCAGGTCAGGTGGTCTAGTATTCCCATCTCTTTCAGAATTTTCCACACTTTATTGTGATCCACACAGTCAAAGGCTTTGGCATAGTCAATAAGGCGGAAATAGATGTTTTTCTGGAACTCTCTTCCTTTTTCCATGATCCAGCGGATGTTGGCAATTTGATCTCTGGTTCCTCTGATTTTTCTAAAACCAGCTTGAACATCTGGAAGTTCACGGTTCATGTATTGCTGAAGCCTGACTTGGAGAATTTTGAGCATTACTTTGCTAGCGTGTGAGATGAGTGCAATTGTGTGGTAGTTTGAGCATTGTTTGGCATTGCCTTTCTTTGGCATTGGAATGAAAACTGACCTTTTCCAGTCCTGTGGCCACTGCTGAGTTTTCCAAATTTGCTGGCATATTGAGTGCAGCACTTTCACAGCATCATCTTTCAGGATTTGAAACAGCTCAACTGGAATTCCATTACCTCCATTAGCTTTTTTCATAGCGATGCTTTCTAAGGCCCACTTGACTTCACATTTCAGGATGTCTGGCTCTAGGTGAGTCATCACACCATCATGATTATCTTGGTCATGAAGATGTTTTTTGTACGGTTCTTCTGTGTATTCTTGTCACCTCTTCTTAATATCTTCTTCTGTTAGGTCCATACCATTTCTGTCCTTTATCGAGCCCATCTTTGCATGAAATGTTTCCTTGGTATCTCTAATTTTCTTGAAGAGATCTCTAGTCTTTCCCATTCTGTTGTTTTCCTCTATTTCTTTGCACTGATCACTGAGGAAGGCTTTCTTATCTCTCCTTGCTCTTCTTTGGAACTCTGCATTCAGATGCTTATATCTTTCCTTTTTCCCTCTCTTCTTTTCACAGCTATTTGTAAGGCCTCCCCAGACAGCCATTTTGCTTTTTTGCATTTCTTTTCCATGGGGATGGTCTTGATCCCTGTCACCTGTGCAATGTCATGAACCTCCATCAGTAGTTCATCAGGCACTCTATCTATCAGATCTAGGCCCAAATCTATTAGTCACTTCCATTGTATAATCATAGGAGATTTGATTTAGGTCATACCTGGTCCAGTAGTTTTCCCCAGTTTCTTCAATTTAAGTCTGAATTTGGCAATAAGGAGTTCATGATCTGAGCTACAGTCAGCTCCTGGTCTTATTTTTGTTGACTGTATAGAGCTTCTCCATCTTTGGGTGCAAAGAATATAATCAATCTGATTTTGACGTTGACCATTTTGTGATGTTCATGTGTAGAGTCTTCTCTTGTGTTGTTGGAAGGGGGTGTTTGCTATGACCAGTGCATTCTCTTGGCAAAACTCTATTAGCCTTTGCGTTTCTTCATTCCGTATTCCAAGGCCAAATTTGCCTGTTATTTCAGGTGTTTCTTGACTTCCTACTTTTGCATTCCAGTCCCCTATAATGAAAAAGACATCTTTTTGGGGTGTTAGTTCTAAAAGGTCTTGTAGGTCTTCATAGAACCGTTCAACTTCAGCTTCTTCAGCATTGCTGGTTGGGGCATAGACTTGCATAACTGTGATATTGAATGGTTTGCCTTGGAAACAAACAGAGATCATTCTGTCATTTTTGAGATTGCATCCAAGTACTGCATTCCAGACTCTTTTGTTGACCATGATGGCTACTCCATTTCTTCTGAGGGATTCCTGCCCACAGTAGTAGATATAATGGTCATCTGAGTTAAATTCACCCATTCCAGTCCATTTTAGTTTGCTGATTCCTAGAATGTTGACGTTCATTCTTGCCATCTCCTGTTTGACCACTTCTATTTTGCCGTGATTCATGGACCTAACATTCCTATGCAATATTTTCTTTACAGCATTGGACCTTGCTTCTATCACCAGTCACATCCACAACTGGGTATTGTTTTTGCTTTGGCTGCATCCCTTCATTCTTTCTGGAGTTGTTTCTGCACTGATCTCCAGTAGCATATTGGGCAGCTATCGACCTGGGGAGTTCCTCTTTCAGTACCCTATCATTTTGCCTTTTCATACTGTTCATGGGGTTCTCAAGACAAGAATACTGAAGTGGTTTGCCATTCCCTTCTCCAGTGGACCACGTTCTGTCAGACCTCTCCACCATGACCCGCCCATCTTGGGTAGTCCCACATGGCATGGCTTGCTGCTGCTGCTGCTGCTGCTGCAGCTAAGTCGCTTCAGTTGTGTCCAACTCTGTGCGACCCCATAGAAGGCAGGCCACCAGGCTCCCCCGTCCCTGGGATTCTCCAGGCAAGAACACTGGAGTGGGTTGCCATTTCCTTCTCCAATGCATGAAAGTGGAAAATGAAAAGTGAAAGTGAAGTTGCTCGGTCGTGTCCGACTCGCAGTGACCCCAGGGACTGCAGCCTGCTAGGCTCCTCAGTCCAAGGGATTTTCCAGGCAAGAGTACTGGAGTGGGGTGCCATTGCCTTGTCCATGGCATGGCTGACTTCATGGCAAACAGATGGGAAACAATGGAAACAGTGACAGATTTTATATTGGGGGGCTCCAAAATCACTGCAGATGGTGATTGCAGCCATGAAATTGAAAGATGCTTACTCCTTGGAAGAAAGGTTATGATCAACCTAGACAGCATATTACAAAGCAGAGACATTACTTTGCCCACAAAGGTCCGTCTAGTCAAAGCTTTGGTTTTTCCAGTATTCATGTATGGATGTGACAGTTGGACTATAAAGCTGAGCGTTGAACAATTGATGCTTTTGAACTGTGGTGTTGGAGAAGACTCTTGAGAGTCCCTTGGACTGCAAGGAGATCCAACCAGTCCATCCTAAAGGAAATCAATCTTGAATATTCACTGGAAGGATTGATGCTGAAGCTGAAACTCCAATCCTTTGACCACCTGATGCGAAGAACTGACTCATTTGAAAAGATCCTGATGCTGGGAAAGATTGAAGGCAGAGGAGAAAGGGACGACAGAGGATGAGGTGGTTGGATGGCCTCACTGACTTAATGGACATGAGTTTGAGTAAGCCATGGGAGTTGGTGATGGGCAGGGAAGCCTGGGGTGCTGAAGTCCATGAGGTTGCAAAGAGTCGGACATGACTGAGCAACTGAACTGAACTGAACTAGCTGTGTTAAATATATTCATATTGTTGTGCAAGAAATTGTCAGAATTTTTTCATCTTTCAAAACTGAAAATATGCCCGTTAAACAACAGCTTTCCATTTCCTTCTCCCGACAACCGCTGGTAACTACCATTCTACTGCTTCTATAAATTTGACTATTTTAGATAACGCATGTAAGTGGAATCATACAGTATTTGTCTTTTCATAACTGGCTTATAATGTCCCCAGACTTCGTTCATGTCATACCAGGTGATACGCTTGCCTTCTTCATTTTATGCATATGATACACTTAGTTTATCCACTCATCCATCAATTGACATTTAGACTACTTCCACCTGTTGGCTATTGTGAATAACACTGCTATGAATAATGAGTGTACAAATATCTCTTCAGAACCTTTCTTCAGTTCTTTTGGATAAAGGACTGGAGTAGACATTTCTCTAAAGATTATATTAAAATGGCCAAGAAACACAGGAAAAAACATGTTCCACACCATTAATTATAAGAGAAGTACAAATCATAACCACAAGGAGATGCTACCTTAAGCCCATGAGGGTGACTACTATTAAAAACAAAAAAAGAAAAAAAACAGAAAACAAAAAGTGTATGCAAGAGTGCAGAAACCTTCTAACCCTGGGTACTGTTGGTAGCATTGTAAAATGGTGCAACCACTATAAAACAGAGTATAAACTGAAAGTGTTAGTCGCTCAGTCATGTCTGACTGTTTGCCCACCAGGCTCCTCTGTCCATGGAATTCTCCAGGCAAGAACACTGGAGTGGGCTGCCATTCTCTTCTCTGGGGGATCTTCCCGACCCAGGGGTCGAACATGGGTCTTCTGCATTGCAGGCGGTTTCTTTACTGACTGAGCCAGCAGGTACTTCAAAAAGTTAAACACAGAACTACCATATGATCCAGGTTTATCAATTTATATGCACACCAGCAACACAGATCTTTACACAGTAGATGCACAGCATCACTCCTATCCCATCTATTGTTCAACACAAGTCAGACTATCCCAATTCTAAAGAAAAAGAAATGCACGCCACCTCTTGATAAGGGGTTGACATGCCTGTTACAGCAATGGAGGAATTCTAGGTGGCTATCTTTACGGACCATTTGCAATAGATAATTTGATGGGTGGATGGTGATAATCTTATGCTTTATTGTTCATTTTATTGATTACTCGTGAGGTTTTTCTCATGTTTCCCAGTCATTTTGTAGTTCTGTGAATCATCTGTTCATGCCTTTAAAATGTCTTTGACCGTTTTTAAATTTCATTTATGAAATCTTTATATATTAGAATTGTTGATTGCAAGAACATATGACATTAACTCATTTTCTATGTTTATTGCAAAACTCTCAATCTATCCTATAGCATTAAATATTCATTAGTAAAAAGCATTCTAAAATTTTTAATTTTTAAGAGCAAAGTCTGTTGAGTTTTCTTGTAACATATTCAGTGATAGTACACAATATACGTAATCATAGTGAGCAGTCATCATCTTTGGGAACTCAACATCTTAACACTTTTCCTAATTTGAGAACATTTCCAATTGTTGGGTTTGGAATGAGACAAGGCACATGCCTGGTGGTGGTGTGTATGGTTCACTAGGACAGAACAGAAAAAAACTGAAGTATCTCTATTCATTGATTATTTCCTCTAAAAAATACAGAAATGAAACTTTACTAATACTTAATAGAGACGTGAGCCCTGGGACTGTACTCGGATCACATATCAGTTATAGGAGGCACCCTGGGAGAAGGCAGCAGGGATGCTCTTCTATCTTCCTTCCTTTGCAGAGGATTTCAGTGTGTTACCATTTGTTTACATGTGCCTAAAATGTGAATTTATAGATGACAGTACCCAGCTTTATTTAAACTACCCTTCAGATGTGGACATGTGTCTAGAAACTTTCCTGCACATAAATGTGGAGTGAATACACTATCGTCAACGCAAAAAGAAGTGACAGCGAAAGAACAGCAGAACTGACACCCCACTTAGTATCTCCCTTCAAAACTCACCAGATATGCCAAGAGATTAGTCACTGGAGGTGAAGAGAATGAGAAGGCTACCGGACACGGACACATAGATTGACACCCCGTGTGTGCATTTCATCGCAGTAGCTGATAGCAACAGGAGGTCTCAGCGATTGGCAAGGCGAACTGCATAAAGGTAGAAACAAACACCCATCATTTTTTTTTACACATTGAAATTCACATGATGCTCATCCGGTACTTCTTTTTTCCCCTAAACTTAATGATAGATGTTTATACTGAAATTTTTTACTGAAAAATCTTTCTGAGGAGAAAAATTTCAGCTGTGACAGCATTAAAAGTTGGTATTAAAATAAACTTAAGAAACAGTTCTTTGGATACACTCTCAAAATAGCAAAGGCAATATTGTGGTAAAGCATTTTAAATAATGCTGCTGTTTACACACTATTATTTATAACCATTTTAGAGCATAAGTAAAATGCATTACCACTACTATTGCTAATATAAAATAAATATGTTAAAAATGCAATAATTTCCACTTTCATCCACTTAAAATGCATATTTTTGTGTGACTTTTATATATATTTATACATAACCACGTATAAAGAAATAAATATGCACAATCATGACACTGCTGTCCCAGAAAAAAGGCAAATTACAAACAGCATTCTTAGAATACACAATGGGGAAAAACAGCCTCTTCAATAAATGATGTTGGGAAGATTGGATAGCTACATTCAAGAGAATGAAACTATACCATTCTTTACATCATATACAAAATAAAGTGAAAATGGATTGAAGACTTAGGTATAAGACCTGAAACCATAGAACTGAAAAGATAGACAGCAAACTCTGACATCAGTCTTAGTATTATTTATTTTTCATCTGTCTTCTCAGGGAAGAGCAACAAAAGCCAAAATAAAGAAATGGAGCTATAGTAAACTATAAAGCTTTGGTCCTGTGCATAAACCATCAATAAAATGAAAAAGACAACTCACTAAATGGGAGAAGATCCAAGCTATACAAACTCCACATCAAAAAAACAAACAATTCAGTTAAAAATGGGCAGAGGACCTGAATACACATTTTTCCAAAGGAGACGTACACATGGCCAACAGACACACAAGATCTGAGCACCACTAATCATCAGGGAAATATGCAAAACGAATCACAACGAGATATCGTCTCACCGCTGTCAGAAGACTCCCATCAAAAAGGCGAGGAATACCAAGTGCTGGTGAGGACGTGGGGACAAAGAGCCCCTGTGCAGTGCTGGCAGGAGTTTAAACTGGAGCAGCCACGATGGGAACAGCACAGAGGCTCCTCAAACAGCTAAAAGAGGGAAGACCATGTGACCCAGCAAGGCCACCTCTGGGTCACTACCAAAGAAAACGAAAACACGGTTTCAAACAGATTTTTGAGCACTGACGTTCATTGTAGTGTTATTTACAATCCTCATGATACAGAAGCAACCCAAGTGTCCACTGATATTAATAAATGAATGGATTAAAAAAATTGCATGATACGCAATGGAATACAGTCAGCCATAAAAAAAAAAAAAGAATGCAATCTTGCCATTTGTAACAACATGGATGGATATAGAAGGTATTATACAGAGTGAAATAAGTCAGACAGAAAAAGACAAATATTGTGTGTATTTGCTTTCATGTGAAGGTAAAAAAAACAAAACAGGACAGAAATAAATTCATAGACACAAAGAACACAGTAGTGACTGCCCGAGGGGAGAGGGTTGGGGGCCTGGGCAAAACAGCTGAATGGAACTAAGGGGCACAAACTTCCAGTAATAAAGTAAACCACGGCATATAATATACAGCATATAATATATAGCACAATATAGTCAATAATATTGTAATAACTTTGCCTGGTGACAGACAGTAACTAGGTTTATTGTGGTGATCATTTCATTTAGTATCTAAATTTCTAAAGACTGTGTTATACACCTGAAATGAATATAATATTGTAATTCAACTATACCTAAATAAAAAAATAAGAAGGCCCTTGCACTTTGAAAAAAAAATAGTGCTCTTTCATTAAATAAGTTTTTTATAATATATTCCTTAAATTTTTATTATTTCTACAAACCACAAAATTACCAAATATGCTGTGTCAATTATAAAAATAAGATTACCTAACATAAAATAATAGAAAGCGAAATTTTTAAACAAAATAATTACAAATAACACAGTCAATTTATTTTAAACAGTTGTTTTACAGAAATGAAACATTTATGATGATTTCCATGCTTAGTAGCTTCAGTATGTCATTTCCCACAGAAAGCACCTCAGATGGACTTTCTAGTTTTCTTGAGATACTGCTGATCAACTTAAGTGGTTTTAAGTACATTTAAAATTTGATACTCTGTTTTCTCTACTAGCAAGTCTGAGAGTGCCATTTTTCCTACAGACTTTGCTCGCTTCATGTCTCTGTGTCATGTTTTAGTAATTCTTGCCATATTTCAACTTCCATGAAATTGACAACCCACATAAGTATTCTTGCCTGGGAAATCCCATAGACAGAAGAGCCTGGTGGGCTACAGTCCATGGGGGTCACAAAAGTCCGACAGGACAGAGTGACTAAATCACCACCCGCAGCAAAAAGATTATGACACCCCGAAGGCTCAGATGATAGTGTTTTATTAGCAATAAAGCATTCTTCAAATCTTCCTGGGTTGGGAAGATCCCCTTGGAGATGAAAATGGCAACCCACTCTAGTAGTCTTGCCTGGGAAATTCCATGGACAGAGGAGTCTGGCGGGACACAGTTCATGGGGTCTCACAGAGTTGGACATGGCTTAGCTACTGAATCACCACCACCACCACATTTGTTTAGATAATACTATAGCACACAATAGGCCCAAAGATCATGTAAACATAGCTTTTAGACCCACTGAGAAATAAAAGAATATCAGTGACTTGCTCTGCTGCGATATTAGCTTTAGGGTGGTGGCCTGGAAACGAACCTACAGTTTCTCCAAAGTGCCTGTATATGGAAATGTGTTTAATTAATTTTTGTGGAAAACAACTCAATAGCAAAATTCTAATATCTCAGGAGAAATCAATCAAGATTTTAGAAAACATCTTAAAAATTCGAGTTTCTTAAATATTTATGACTCACCAATATCACATCCTCTGTTACAGCCATCAGTGGGTGGCAATTATAGCTTTTTATGTTGTTGTAGTATTTCCTAGTCCTCATACTTCCTCAAATGACATGTTATTTAGAATATCAGACAGACATGGTATTTGCTTAGCATCACGAAACTTTCTTTAATGATTTCCTTAATGATGACATCATTGCATTTAATACAAAAACCAAAATTTGTGACTTGGAAATTTTGGTTCTGGATCACCAATGGGTTGACTGTGGGATTCCCAGTCAAAATCAGTCCTCTTACTTTTAGTTTTTATCTAAAACGAGAGGTTCAGACCTGTGTCAGCAAGTTGCAATTTTTTTAGCAAAATAATAGATTCTTTAGAAAAATCACATTTCTTTTTAAAAGAAATCTCCTACTCTCTATGAAGTTTTGAGAATATTATATCTTTTGAATCTGGTTTCTGCAACATTTTGCTTATAACTCTCACATATTAACAATATAGTAAATTAGTACTAACCAAATGTTATAAATGTTATAAAGTATAAATGTTGATACTTTTTCAAATTTACTTTGGTTTATATTCTAGAATTCTTAGATTAATGTCTTTATTAACACCATCAAAATAGTCTAAAAGAGATTTAACCTGCTTCAACTTTTTTATTAACATGATGTTACCAATTTCATTTCCTATTAAAAATTCAATGGTGGCCAAGGACTTATATCTAGCAAATGTGTTTTCAATAGTCTTCAACTTCTATTGAGTCTACAAAACAGTTGTACAGTTTGTGCAAGATAAAAGCTGCTCGGTGTTAGAATTTTTGCTGTCTCATTTCCTCCCAGTTCAAAAATGCACAGAACACAGAATGCAGGATATTCTATCATTTTCAAACATCGTCAGCTGCAATTTGGTATGTTTTCCATGAACATCTATGCTCTCATTGTAGTTTGATTTTAGATGTAGTTTAATTTTAATAATTAAACATATATAGAATCATTCTTGAGTTGGTGTTAACTATAGGACAAAATTTAGAGATACGAGAGTTGCATTTTGAAATTCACACATCAAGCAACTATGCCATCTGTTGCACGTGACTTAGATTTTATATATAGGAGCCGGATTGCACTGGTTGGTGAAGTCGATTGTTAAACATGCAGGAATTTTGTGAGCCAGTTATTAAACTTGAAATAAGCTTTATTAGGGTTGTTTAATTTACCATTCAGTGTTACCATTGAAATTGGCTTTTTTATTTCTTGTTTTAAGAGAGTCAGTTTATCAGCCCACCACTAGTTGTATCTAAAGTAATGGAATAATAATTAGCAGAAATCACCTTCATGAAATTAAATAATTTGTTAATTTCATCATCTATAATCTTAATTTTTGGTTTTGTATTTCATCCTCTCAGTCATGTACAGTGTTGTTATTTATCTTCAATATTTATATTATGGATAAGTATGAGTCATGACATTGTCAAATTCTGCTATGATTTTTTAAAATATAAATTTATTTATTTTAATTGGAGGCTAATTACTTTACAATATTGTAGTGGTTTTGCCATACATTGACATGAATCCGCCATGGGTGTACATGTGTCCCCCATCCTGAACCCCCTCCCACCTCCCTCCCCCTCCCATTCCTCTGGGTCATCCCAGTGTACCAGCCCCAAGCACCCTGCTGCTATGATTTCTACCAAATGAAGAAAAACCCCAGTTTTGTAATTTTTTCTCTGAATGCCAATTGTTTTGCTACCCACGTAGATATTTATAGTATATATTTGTTAGTGGCATGTGAACATTTTCTTGTTTTAAAGTAATTATTTTCTGTCACATCAATAATTATATCTTCTTTTCAATAATTTAAAATTTTAAACATTCAGTAACATGTTTGTGGTGCATTTCACTCTATTCCTGTTTTACAACAATTGACTGATAAAATCTGCTACCATTTCCTTCACTCAGTTGTTTTTTTTCTTCATCCTTAAAGAGTTTACAAATTTAAAAAAAAAAATTTTGTTTTAGAAAGAAGGGATTTCAAGCTTAAAAAAAAAGTAGTTAGAATTTTTTTCCCACTGTTTATCAGTATTCTTGTGTAAGAAGTTTCCAGAAATTTCTTACCTGTGCTTTCTTCTGCAAGATAAACATTTGTTACTCGAGATGGATCATCTCTTCAAGAGGGGGTTCTGCTTGTTTAATATCAAAGACACATAACTAAATCAACAGAAAGTACCTTTTGTTTAACGGATTCCTCATGGTCTTTTTCCTCTCATTTTTTAAAAGGAATTCATCCATTCTTATTAACATGAAAATAAGAGTGGGGTCGCCATCTCCCCTCTGAGACAGTGATAACTGTCTGCCCTGGACCCTTTTGAGACTGACCCGGCATTGAACAATCAAGTAATTTTCTTCCATTTTACTGTTTAGTAGATTCCCATTTTCTATTTTTCTGACTGTGATATGTTGTTTTCTTAGATTTCGAATACTGGGCAGAAATAATGTGATCATTTAATTAGTTTACCATCAAAAGTGTATTATTTTAAAATTATATTTATTTAAATGAGCCATTAAACTTTAACAACCATCAAAACTGCATGATAAAATGTTCACAACAACCAATAAATAATAGCTGTGATATGATTCAATGATCATGGAAAATAAATATTAGGTCCTTATTATATAGTCATTTATGTCAGTTTAAAGTGTTATTAGACTTAAATTGAAATACTGCAACATCATTTTCATAAAATAAATTACAGTGCTGTGAACTGCAAAACGAGACATCAGATTTAGCTAACTTTTACTGTAGGGAATTTCTCTTTTTTATCTGAAGATATTTTCTGATGCCCTGCGGCGGGCATGTGTGCTAAGTCGCTTCAGTCGTGCCCAACTCTTTACCACCCCATGGACTGTAGCCCGCTAGGCTCCTCTGTCCATGGGACTCTCCAGGCAAGAATACTGGAGTGGGTTGCCATTTCCTCCTCCAGGGGATCTTCCTAACCCAGGGATCGAACCGGCGTCTCTTAGGACTACTGCATTGCCGGCGGACTCTACCGCTGAGCCCCGGGGAAGCATGACCGTGTGAAGGACCTTCCAGGGTCAGGAGCGTTGCTTATCGCTAAACACGTCTTCTGTTCGTGGAACCCCTTCCTTCTTCAGGAGTCAAAGCAAAATACCTGTCCCCTCTGTCAGTGAGAAGGTATGTCACTTGGTTGGTCAGGGAACAGACATAACGAATACACAAATAGCCTGTCTTTGCAACCTAAAACATTACAGTGAAACTATAAAAAATATCTCAAAATAGTGAAAGCCTCCACTGTGGACTGTCGTGCCCATGCACAGGACACAGCCCGTACATCTGTGAACGGCGGCCGCGCTCTCTGTGGACACACGCTTGGGAAGGTTCAGAGCCCACTTCATCACCGTGGTGTGAGACCCGGAGCAAGCAGTCAGTTTTTACTAATTTTGCTGTTTCTAGCACTAAAAACAAAACTTAAACTAGTTGATTTGATCAATCCATTCCTTTTGTGATTTCCTCCACTGGTTTTGCTTTCTATTTTGGCTTCTAGAGTCTTTTCCCCCCCCACCCTCTGATCTCTCTGAGATCATGGCACTAATTGTAATTTCTGTTATTTTGTTATATTTTGTTATATTAAGAAAACTTCAATTCTGTTTAGTTTCTTTTAATATATAATATATAGCGAGATTCTAACTTGCTCTCACAGTTTGCTCTATGGTGTACTCACCCTTTATGTGACAAGGTAAATTTTATCATCATAATTTTTCACAAACTAGCATCAGCTTCTGTAACACCTCTTTTATTTGTACCCATTTTTGGACCATGAACCTGCTATGCCACCTGACATAGCTTTATAATATACTTTATCATTCGGCAAGATGACTCTTCACTCATTAAGCTTTGGATCTCTTTCTTCATAAGACATTTTTGCCTGCTTATTCTTTCAGATACACGACATGGGACTTTAAAGAGTGGAGATAAAGAGAGAAAAGATATTTCAAAGTGGGAAACAGAGAAAAGCAGAAGAACTGGCAATGGATAGACGCACTTCAGGTCCAGCGGAGCACTGAGTTTAAAAAAGGAGGGCTGTCTTCTCCTCATCGCAGCTATCTCAAAGCTAAGTTTGCCGAGAGAAGATCGTGTAGCTAAGAGGCTCACAGAAGAGAAGAAATCCATAAATATTCTAGTAGGATGATTCCAGCCGCCTTGCCACAGCACTTGCTGCTTGTTGAATTTGCTCTTTACAACATGTCATATAAATAGAAAGTCTCTGAAAACATTCTGAGAAAGTAAAATTTTATTTTTATAATGGTTTCTCCTAAACCTGCTATTTGTTTCACACTGCCCTCCGCAGAAACCCTGCCTCCTACCAACTTTTGTGAAGTTGTCATATATTCTTTTAGTAAACCTGAGTCAAGATTCAAGGAAACTCTGGTTTTAAAATGTAGAGGTTTTGGCTTGGTTTCATTTTGAGGTTTTGGGGGTTACAGAAACTCATAGCAAAATGAAGTCTCTATAAATCCTCAAACCTCCATTTTATAAGCAGTATTTTTGTGATACCTTCTGTTCTATGCCATGAAATTTATAATTAACCTATCTATACATAAATATTTTTAAAAATGAATGTCTACATTTAATATAAAGAATAAATAGAAGGAAAGACATTCATAATCTCAATATGTAAATGCTTGGTCACGGTCACACGACAAGGTGTCAAGAAGTTGTAGATACTTGTAAATCTATGTAGCAATCACCATGAATAGCTGTTAGTGAGGTGCAAGGTGTTGGCAACTCAAAAGCCTGAGTTGAGAGACTGTCAGTAACATGATTTTCCAAAATGGTAAACCACTGTTGATAAAATTCAGTCTAAAACAAAAAATAATCTTCTCTTGATTTTTATGTGTCTACATCCTTGAAAAAGTCAGTATATACAGAAAACAAGTTGAAGTCGAGACTCAATTCATCACACACATCCACTGGGTAATGCATTCGAGAAGTACTGTAACGTAGCTCCTTGACATTCCTAAAGGCTAGACTCGCAGACACTCAGTGGGACATTCCCAGTGTCATAATGAGATGAGAGGTTGGATCCACCATGATAATCTCAGACATGTCAGAGAGGCGTGAGCACAGATAGACGGAAGAAAGGGGGATGGGTGGGTGATCACACCCAAGACAGGCTCCCAAACCGAAATTCCAGACAATGCATGGAAAACAATCAGCAAGAAATTCAGCCAACAGAACCAACAACCAGGAAGTAGAGTCAGCCTCTCTAAAAAAGTTTTTTTAAATATAGAAGAGTCTGAAAATAATTCCACCCATCATCCTCGATTAGCTGTGTTAGCTACATCAATAAAATATTTTCACTTTAAAAAGTCTGCTATTTTTCAGATGGATAATTATGATTACATATATAACCTCAGCGAGGTTTTTTTCTTTATGTGGACCACTTTGAAAGTCTTCATTGAATTTGTTGCAATATTGTTTCTGTTTTATGTTTTGGTTTTTTTCTCCACAAGGGATGTGGGATCTTAGTTCGAAGCCCGCACCCCCTGCACTTAAGGCGTTCTTAACCCCGTTAAGGCGGTCTTAACCACTGGACCATCAGGGAAGTCCCTGAGTTAGTTTTTACTGCAGTTTTTTTCTTGAGGAAGTGTCGCATGCCACAACAGGAAGAAAAAGCCTGTTTCAAACTGAATTTTAAACAATTATAACCAACAAATGAAACGTCCTAGGGGTTCAGAATCAGAGACCTCAGCATCATGCAGTCCAGTGCCGATCCCACCAGAATCTCAGATCTCGCCACACCATCCACAACGCCTTTATTACCCTCTCCTAGTGAAATCGCGACTTCTGAGGCCAGTCTAACTATAAAGGTCTTTATTATTACATGAATTCGGAACACGTCTGGAAGCAAAGTGAGGCCGTGAGCCCTGCAGCAAACCTGAATTTGTCACTTGGGCTGTGTGAGTTCAGGGAGGTATGATGCAACATCTCCCCAGCTCCGTTTCTGTACCTGGTAAATGCAGATGCTAATAATAGTGCCTGCCTCCCTGGTGGCTCAGCCCTAAACCATGCGCCTGCCAGTTCAAGAGACACAAGTTTGATCCCTGGGACTGGAAGATCCTATGGTGGGCTACAGTCCCTGGGGTTGAAGAGTCAGACACAACTGAGCAACTACACAACAAAAACAACAATAACACCTACTGAATTGTTTGCTGCAAGAACGAAGAGTTAACTTATATAAGGTGATTGAGGCAGTTCCTGGAAGATAGAAAGTGCTACATAAATGTTCACAGAAAGACCCCCTCGGTCTGCATTTAACTCTGAATACTAGGAAAGTGTTAAAAGTTGCAGCTAAGATCCCAGGTCCTTGTTTGCCTTCTCCCATTGTGTGACTGTGATTCTCTTTTCATCCTCATCAGGCTCCATTTGGCAATACTCTTGAAAACTGGGTTCCTAGAGTGAATCCTTAGTTCAGGTGTGTTTGGATCTGTGTGACACAGAATGCATTCAGGCAGCAAATAAAAATTATGCCTACTCTACTTCTAATAATAATATGTCCAAAAATCGTGTTTGTACAGGGAACTTGGATCTCAGGCAAAATGAAGTGGTCAAGAACTTTTCTTTGTTTTTCTGGAACTGACTGCAATTTATAGTGTGAGTCTCTGGGGGGCAGAGACTTAACGAGTCAGCTCACATCTGCTTCCTCCACGTCCCCCAGGGATGCATCAGAATTCTGGGGGGCTGTAGGCTCACAGAACTCACTGTGTCAGAGGACCGGGGTGGATGGATTCCCCAGGTGCTGCAGTGGTAAAGAATCCGCCTGCCAATGCAAGAGACACAGGAGACAAGGGTTTGATCCTTGGGTCGAGAAGATCCCCTGGAGAAGGGCATGGCAACTCATTCCAGTATCCTTGCCTGGGAAATCCCACGGACAGAGGAGCCTGGTGGGCTGCAGTCCGTGGGGTTGCAAAAGGGTTGGACACAACTAAGCGACTAAGCGACAACCAGGGGGGACTGGGAGAGAGCAGGTGTCCTGGTTTTCCTGTGAGACATCAGTCACTGGTCGTTAGCAGACCAGTACCATACCCTCCTACCATACCCTGAGCTCCCCATCTGTAAGGCCTCTTTAAGACCCCAGTGTCCCTCTGAGTCAAACCTGTATGGAGGGAAATTCTGCTATATGGTACAACTCTGATCTTGGGAAACTGCTGTGTTTTCAGGTACTAGACCCATCTGCTGTGCAGGGCTATGCCACATAGCACTGAGGCTCCTCATCAGCTGGTGGTAGGCACTGGCTCTGCGTCTCCCCACCTCCACCCCGGGCAGCACCCAGGGACAAATGCCCATGTCTTCTCCGCTGTCCTACCTGCAAACTTAGCTTCGTGTCCTCTGCCCTCGGCCCATCCCATTGCTGCAGGAGGCTCCCAGGTCTCATCATGTCCCCTCTGAATCTCCCCAACATTCAGAATAAGGAATCTTTGTTCATCTCTTTGAAGTAAATACTGACTCTGATTCGTGTTTTCTTCCAAATGAGATGAGGCCCTTGAAAAGCCAAAACTTATGAACTTTATCAGATTTCTTAAAGTCCACTTTCTGCTATGGCACCCCTTTTCCAAAAAGAAGGCAAATGCTCAGCTCCCCAGCTGGAGGTAGCCAAAAGGGAAGAGTCAAGAGCGACAGGAAACGTGAGGAAAAAATACTAGTTAGAATTAGAAAATTTCTCATATTATTCCCTTTTGGATGTCATTCAACCAGACTGAATCAATTCTATGATCAAGTAAGAAATGTTTTCTCAGCGCCTACCATATAGACCAGATACTGGGCTGGTGCTAAGTCATCAGAGATAAGTAAGGCCTGGACCTTGCTCCCAAGAAACTTATTCTCTTGTACTTCAAGCAGGTCTCACTCTCTTCATTTCCTCTTCTGCTTTATTTAAGATCATATAATTTTTCAGCTGTATTTTTTTGTATAAGTATAATATATATAAATAAAATATATTAATAAAATACTATTATGTATTATAATATATTATGATGTAATATATTATTTTGTATAATTATAATTTTTATAATTTCTGTATAATTTTTCAGTTTGTCTGTCTCCCTGCATAAGTTTTCTTATTTTCCAGTTTTATGGACCCCCTACTCATTCTTCACATTGACTACCACATAAATCTAATCACATCATTCTTTTACTTAAAAATCTGTAGAGGGCTCCATCATCTTCAGGGCAAAATGCCAGGCATGATCTTAGTGCTTAAAAATATATCTTTCAGTTCTGAAAACAATTCTATCAGGTAGTTATTAAGATCTCAAGTTTACAAACAAAGAAATTGAAGTGTGAGAAGCTGAAACCGTCCTGATCAAGTTCACAGAGCCGGGAGAACCAGCACCCAAATCAGTGTTCTTGTCTCTATACTCACTGCTTTTAATGTTAGACTTTCTGCTCTGGTCTCCAAAATCAGTCTCCCTCTTACATGGAGGAGTGATTTAAAGGAGGACTACTGCCCCTATTACTCCATTACTCCTTAAGTATAATGAGAAACTATTGCTTGTTACTTATTAATAGTGGCAAGCATAGTTACAAGCATGGTCACATGTTATTATTTATCTTCAAAATGAAAAAGGAAGTAGGAGGAGGACACTTACCTTGTCAGCCAGGTCGGTCCATCAGCCACATGAACCTTGTCAGTCCACGGGTGACACAACTGAGCCAATCACCCTCGAGTCCAATGTAGGGTCCACAAAGACTTAAAGGTGAAACACTCAGAGACCTTAATGTTCTCAGATACTTAGTGTTCATGCACCACGTCACTGAGAAAGTAGAACGGAAATTCCAACCTCCCAAATCCTCTGTCCACTAAGCCATAGTACAACACACAAATCCACTCATCCAAATGAACCCTTGCATGAGTCAGCCCCGTGTAACAAGCAGCTTAACACGTTCGAAAGCTTCAAAATATGGCACTTAATCACATCTCTAGGAAGAGTGTGGTACAGCTAAATACAGCTAAATGGAGACTCATGCACAAACCTCAAAAACACCAGCGTTGCTTCTGACTGTAAACCTCACTCAAAACTTTTTTCCCAAGTGGTTTCAATATTTAGTTGGAAGAGTGACAGTTGAACTTAATGGTTTTCTTTTCTCACTTTTCTTCAGAAACCAATCCATCTCAGTGCCGCAGTGCTTTGAAACGTTTTTAGACCCATGACCCATTTGGATAAACCTGAAAATCTCATGACACCATCCCCCACTCCACCTCTAACTCCTCCCTTGAGCTTGTGCAGGGAACAAACTCTATTTCCTGCATATCATGTCAGACAAGACAAAAATTATGGCCTTTAATTTTCAAGTTATATGAAAAAAGATATTTTACTTTCCATGTATAAATATATTTTTAAAACTTTTTTTCAAATCACATAACATCCTCTCCTAACACCCCACCCTGTCCCTTCCAGCTACTCCATCAACTAAGTGCTTCCATATGTTGATAATGGATAGCCTAGTCTATGCAGTATTGAAGCTCAGTGTAAGACTCTGCTGCTGTTGCTGCTAAGTCACTTCAATCGTGTCCAACTCTGTGCGACCCCAGAGATGGCAGCCCACCAGGCTTCCCCGCCCCTGGGATTCTCCAGGCAAGAAACTGGAGTGGGTTGCCATTTCCTTCTCCAATGCAGGAAAGTGAAAAGTGAAAGTGAAGTCATTCAGTCGTGTCCAACTCTTCGCGACCCCATGGACTGCAGCCCACCAGGCTCCTCTGTCCATGGGGTTTTCCAGGCAAGAGTACTGGAGTGGGGGTGCCATTGCCTTCCCCGGTGTAAGACTATAAATGGATCTAATTATGAAAATAGCATATTTGTCCTTCATAAAAGAATTTCTAGTTAAAACAGAAATCAAATAATAGACTCAAAATTCAGAGACTAAGCTATCCAGGTGTTAAGGGCACAAAAGGGTTGTTTAGCCTCAGGCTTTCCATGTCAGACTTATGAGGTCCAAATTTTGACCCTGAGGCCTAGGGATCTGGGTTATAAGCAAGCAACTGAGATCAGTCTAATAACCACTTGGATTGGGGACCCAGTTACTCAGTCTTATCCCATTATTTGGCAAATGAGGAAGCTGAAATGCAAAGGGATGATAGGCAGCTTACCCAGTTCACAGACCTCACTTCACTTTGCACTGGGTATAAGAGCAATAAAAAAAAACCTTTCAAATCTGATATAGACGTTTTTCAGGCATAAAAACCTTGAAGACATGGTACTAAGTAATTTAAGTCAGATTGTTGCTGTTTAGTTGCTAAGTCATGTCCAACTCTTTACAACCCCATGGACTCCTCTGTCCCTGGGATATTCCAGGCAAGAATACTGGAGTGGGTTGCCATGTCCTTCTCCATGGGATCTTTCCCACCTAGGGATCAAAACTACATCTTCTGCATCTTCTGCATTAGCAGGTGGCTTCTTTGCCACTGAACCACCAGGGAAACCCTTAAGTCAGATAGAGAAAGATGATCTACGATCTCAGTTCAGTTCAGTTCAGTTCAGTCTCTCAGTCGTGTCCAACTCTTTGCGACCCCATGAACTGCAGCACGCCAGGCCTCCCTGTCCATCACCAACTCCCGGAGTCCACCCAAATCCGTGTCCATTCAGTCAGTGATGCTATCCAACCATCTCACTGATGTGAAAAAAAAAAAATCTCATAGAAACAGAGACCAAATTTGTGGATCCCAGAGGTAGAGGATGAGGAATAGGTGAACTGGGAGAAGGGGGTCAAAAGTATAAACTTCCAGTTATAAGAAAACTAAGTTCTAAAAATGTACAACATGATAACGATGGTTAAGAATACTCTATTATACATTTGAAAGTTAAGAGTAAATTTTGAAAGTTTCATGAGGGAGAGGGATCTGCATTGATGGAAGAACCAGGTCTCTAGCAGATCACCCCAATGCAATGACAGCCTTGTATCTGTATTAGTTTGCGAGCATCATCACAACCGCATCCCTCAGAATGGATGGCTTAAACAAGAGAACGTTATTTTCCTTTAATTCTGGATGACTGAGATCAAGGCGTCAGGAGGTTGGCTTCTTCTGAGATCCCTCTCCTTGTCTTCTCTGTTCCTTCTCATGATCCTCCTGTGGCCTGGGTATCCCAATCTGCTCTTCAAGACACTTAGGCACATACAACTGGGGGCTCCTCATATGCCCTCATTTTACCTTTTTGAAGACTCTGTCTCCAGATGCATCACATTCTGAGGTTTTGGGTTAGGACTCCAACATTAAAATTTTATATGAACACAAGTCCATAAGCGCTTCTAAAAGATTGTTAATGCTTTACGTATAATCATGGTCATCAAGATCATTAGACATACAGAAAGCTCTCTAAACACACTCACTCACTTATTCAACACACCCCGAAGAAAATTAACATACATAACAGGGAAAACTTTAAAGATACCAATTAATATCTTCAGAGAAATATGAGAATATCTCAAATTGGCAAAACCAGAACTGACTATTATAAAAGAAGAGCAATCAAAAACAAAGAATTTGAACAATTAAATGATGATAATAAAACATAAGTAAACACATAATGAAAAGAAGAGGAAGTCTAGGACATCCCTCAGAAAACTGAACCGCTCACCCCCAACAATATATGAGGCTTCTCAAGTGGCGCTAGTGGTAAGGAACCTGCCTGCCAGTGCAGGAGATGTAAGAGACTCGGGTTCGATCCCTGGGTTGGGAAGATCCCCTGGAATAGGAAATAGGAACCCACTCCACTATTCTTGCCTGGAAAATCACATGGACAGAGAAGCCTGGCAGGCTACACCCATGGGGTCACAAAAAGCTGGACATGACTGCAGGGACTTAGTATACATACACACAAAACATAAGAAGGTGAACGTAGGAAGGCAACGAGCTATTAAGAAGCTCAATCTAAGAGGTTGGATATCTATTAATAAGGATTTCAGAAAGAGATAGCAGATAAAAATGAAGAAGATATCAGAGAAATAGGACTAAGTGTTCTGAAATCTATATGTCCAACGTGTTCCTGTCTTGAACACCCCAGGGACAGGGAAGGGAAAAAGGAGTTTCTCCAAAATAGCTGCCTTTTTGGCAAAGCTTAGATAAAGGCAACGTTGTAAGACATTTCAGAACTATAGAGAGTGAGGGCAAGGTCAGGGTAAGACACATGAGGGTGGAGTGGGGGGAATTCTAGTTACTGGGTATCCCCAGTCTTTTTCACTTCCAAGACCTATTTATGCTTTTTCTCTTCTAGAAGCTTCCCCACCCCATAAACACCATACTTCCCAGCAGAGAAGACTTCCCTCAGCTTTTAGCCCAGGGGAGGAATTCCCTAACCTCCCCCAAGGGAGGCTGGCACCCTCCCTTGGCCCTGAGCACTCTGCCGCAGTGCTAAGACTCTGTCCTCAAATGTCTGTCTTTACCAGTTGACTGTGAGTCCCTTGAGATCAGGGGACATTTCTTTCCTCACTGTTTCTTCTCTGAATGACTCTAGCCTAGGTATCGAGAATGTTGCTTGGCTGAAATAGAGGTGCTGCATGATCCAGCAATCCAACTCCTGGACGTATACCCAGATAAAACTATAATTCAAAAAGATATATGCACCCCAATGTTCATAGCAGCACTATTCACAAGAGCCAAGACACACAAATAGTCTAAATGTCCATTGACAGATGAGTGGATAAAGAAGCAGTACATATATACAGTGGAATACTACTCAGCCATGAGAAATGAAACGATGCTATTTGCAGCAACATGGATGGAACCAGAGATTATCAAACTAAGGGAACTAAGTCAGAAAAACAAAGACAGATACCAAATGATATTGCTTATATGTGGGCTCTAAAATACAGCACAAATGAACCTATCTATGAAACAGAAACAGATTCACAGACATAGAAAATAAATTTGTGGTTGCCAGGCAGGGCACTGGAGGGAGAGCAATGGAGTAGGGGTTGGAGTCGGCAGATACAAACTGTTACATTTAGGATGGATGAACAAGGTCCTGCTGTATAGATCAGGGAACTGTATTCAGTCTCCTGGGATAAACCATAAGGGAAAGGGATATGAAAAAAAGGGGATACATATATGTAACTGAGTCACTCTGCTATACAGCAGAAATGAGTACAATTTTTGTAAATCAACTATAGCTCAATTAAAAATTTTAAAAATTTAAAAAGAATGCTTATTGACTGAATGACCACTCTTCCAAATGCATAGTCTTCCAAATATATATGCTCAAACCCAGCAGAGCCTATTCAGTGATAGTTTTCAGAGGCAGAAAGGCCTTAATTTTTGGTTTTCTTTGTTTGCTGATCTTACAACAAAGGCGAGTGAACTCAAACACCTGCAGCGGCTAGACAGGTCAAGTGCATGAGAAGGGGAGGCTACTTAGAGCACACACTGATCCTCAGAGGCTGATGGCTGGCATTCCCTCCGCTGAGGAGCTGCCTGGGGCACTGTGGACCCAGCCTTGCTGCGACCATTATTTCAAGAGAAGCCTGAAATCCAGATGTTGTGCAAAATGGTAGCCAAGTCAAGCGAGTCATCAAGGCCAATCACATCTGTGGTCTGAAGTTGGCCCAAATCCTGCCGACTTGCAGCCTCAACCAACAGAGTTTTATCCTTGTTTCTACTCAAGTGTCTCTCCATCTAGAGGGCTGTCCTGAGCGCTGTGACTCCACCAGCACTGCACACACACATGCACACGCACACACACATGCCCAAACACCAAACACTTATATTTGATCCCCTTAAATTGCTTAGGAGAAGGCAATGGCACCCCACTCCAGTACTCTTGCCTGGAAAATCCCATGGACGGAGGAGCCTGGTAGGCTGCAGTCCATGGGGTTGCTGACAGTCAGACATGACTGAGTGACTTCACTTTCACTTTTCACTTCCCTGCATTAGAGAAGGCAATGGCAACCCACTCCAGTGTTCTTGCCTGGAGAATCCCAGGGATGGTGGAGCCTGGTGGGCTGCAGTCCATGGGGTCGCACAGAGTCGGACACGACTGAAGCGACTTGGTGGCAGCAGCAGCAGTTGTTTAACTTTTCACTATCTGGCATTATTCTGCAAATTACTTCGTGTATTTTTTTTTTCCTTATGTGTGTCTGCTACTAGAATGTCATTTTCTCTAGAGCAGGGTCCCTGTGTTTTGTTGACTTCCCCAGGACATGAAACAGTACCTGGAACACATACGAGACAGAACATCAACTGCTTAAATATTGAATGTTCCTGTCTCCTCTGCATTTCTGTGGGATGCATGCCCTTTTCAGACACTCAAATACATCAGTAGAGATTCTTGTAGGTTTCCTGTCTCTAGCCCTGAACTGGAATTTCACCATAAGTGCCTTCAGTCTTCCAAAACTGTGATGGGAGCTCACGCTATCAGATGAAAATCTAAGCCCTCGCGGAAGATTTAAAGCTCACAGCTGAAGGCCTGGAACCAGCTGTAAGAGAAAGAGCCTTCAGGGGTTAAGGAGAACTGTTCCACAAGGGGGCTGGTCTACAGGCAGGCCCTTATGCTAACTGGGGAAGGAGAGAGGAGAAGGGGCCAAGGCCACAGGAGGCAGTTCTTCACTCTCCTCCCACAAGTTCGAGCCCAGGAGAGCCCGCCTCCAAGGAACCTGACATGAAGATGGATGAGAGGAAGGGAGAGACAACCTGGGAGCCAGGATAGCTGTCCCATGACCCTCGGGACATATGCTCTTGGAGGGGGTCTGTGAGGTCATGCGAACACAGAGGCACCTGTCTTAACACCACCCCCCCGACCCCATCTCATCTTCCTTACACTTTCCTATGTTTGACCACATATGTTTAGTTCCTTGTTGTCATCCATTATTAGTTTTTTTCTACAAGTGAATCTAGTTGCAAAATTATTCCATTTACTTCAAAATAAAATTTCATGTGACAAACACTCATGACAAAGCATGACCACTATACCCTTTCTCCTTGGAAGAAAAGCTATGACAAACATAGACAGAATATTAAAAAGCAGAGACATCACTTTTCTGACAAAATTCTGTATAGTAAAAGCTATGGTTTTTCCAGTAGCTATGTATGGGTGTGAGAGTTAGACTATAAAGAAGGCTGAGCACTAAACAACTGATGCTTTGGAACTGTGGTGCTGGAGAAGACTCTTGAGACTCCCTTGGACTGCATGGAGATCAAATCAGTCAATCCGGAAGAAAATCAACTCTTTATATTCATTGGAAGAACTGATGCTGAAGCTGAAGCTCTAATCCTTTGGCCACCTGATGTGAAGAGCCAGCTCATTGGAAAAGACCCTGATGCTGGGAAAAATTGAAGGCGAAAGGAGAAGTGGGTGGCAGAGGTGAGATGGTTGGATGGCATCACCGACTCAATGGACATGAGTTTGAGCAGACTCCAGGAGATTAAAACAGGGAAGCCTGGAGTGCTACAGTTCATGGGGTTGAAAGAGTCAGACATGACTTAGTGACTGACAACGACATGCGCAAATAGGTTAAACACACACACATGCAATGAAAACAAAATACTATTATTAAGTCCTAAATAGCTGCCAAAGTTCTTTGCATAGACTGTGTTTTTTGCTGTTTGCCCTGTTCTGTGTTCTGAGTTTTTTTTTCAATTAATTTTATTGGGGGGCATGGTTGCTTTACAACATTGTGTAATCTTCTACTGTACAGCAAAGTGGAGAATTTGCAGACATTTATCCCTTCCTTTTTGGATTTCTGATATTGATGGACCTAGAGACAGTCATACAAAATGAAGTAACCTAGAGCCCATTTTATTTGTGCTCATCTAAATCTTGGTTTGTTGTTGTGTCCAACTCTGTTGCCTCCCCGTGGTCTGTAACCCGCCAGGCTCCTCTGGCCATGGGATTCCCCAGGCAAGAATGTGGAGAAGGTTGCCATTTCTTCCTCCAGGGGATCTTCCTGACCCAGGGATCAACCCGTGTCTCCTGCAAACCCATGGCAGATTCTTTACCACCGAGCCACCTGGGAATTATTCTTGACCTAACTGGAAGGAAGACAGGAGAACTTACAAAGGAATAAGTCTACATGATACTGATAGTCAACATTACAGCCCTGATTCATGGCCCCAGGTGCACAGGAAAACACACCTCCCAGGCCTGGGAGTCAGCTGGGACCAGCAACCCCTGCAGGGAACGACAGAACTTTCCATCACCAGGCCAGCTTGGGTTTGGAACCTTTACCTGGAGGGTCTTAGTAGCTGTGGGGGGTGGGCTGGAAGCAGCAGAGCCTGCCGAGTGAGCAGGAAGTCCGGGGGCTTCACTGGTGCGCCTGCTGCACACTTGTCTGCAGCTGCTCCTGCTGGTCCAGTCTCCATTCAAGTAGCCTCATGATTTCAAGGTTCCAGGTGGGGAAGGGCAGATGCAAAAGAAAAAAGATCTCTTAAGATCGAGGCCCCAGGACTGGAAGGAAAGCGCATCAACCACGTTCTACTTGTCAAAGTCCCGAGAGAGCTCCATTCAACAGGGATGAAAAACAGGTCTTAGTTCTTGAAGGGAGTAGAAGCAGCATCACTTGGCAAAGGGATGTAGACTTACTGGGGACTCCTGTCTTAATGACCTGTCTTCTGTGTAGCCACCTTTGTGGGCCCCCAAACTCTCATATTTCTCTAATCACATTCTGCCTTTTTAAAAATTCTTGGTGCTGCTGTTTTATACAGTAAACTCGGTTGGGAACTGCCAACAGGAGCTCCCTGCTGATGCAATTGAATTTAAGTTAAGCGCAAAGACTCCCCAGTTTGTTGTCAATAAACAGAGTGAAAGTAGGTATTTTCTTTGATAGTTAGGTTCTTTATAAATTTAACTTTTATTTTATATGATAGTTGTTTCACAGTGTTGTGTTAGTTTTAGGTATAGAGCTAAGTGATTTAGTTATACATATATTTATTCTTTTTCAGATTCTTTTCCCATATAGTTTCTTATAGAGAGTTGAGTAGAGTTCTCTGTACAGTAGGTGCTTGTGGATTATCCATTTTATATATATTATCGTGTGTATGTTAATCCCAAACTCCTAATCTCTGTCTGCATTTCCCCTTTGATAACCATAGGTTTGTTTTCTATGTCGGTGAGTCTGTTTCTCTTTTGTAAATAAGTTCATTTGTATCATGTTTTAAAGACTCCACACATAAATGATATGATATGATATTTGTCTCTCTCTGACTTCACTTAGGGTGAGAATGTCTAGGTGCATCCATGTTGCTGCAAATGGCATTTTTTCATTCTTTTTATGGCTGAGTGATATTACATTGCATGCATGTACCCCACCCTCCTTATCCATTCCTCTGTTGATGGGCGTTGAGATTGCTTTCACGTCTTGGCTATTGTGAATAATGCTGCTGTGAACACTGCATGTATCCTTTTGAATTATGGTTTTCTCTGGGTATATGCCTAGGAGTCGGATTGCTGGGTCATATAGCAGCTCTATTTTGAAAGTGTGTTTTAAAAGGACAGTACTGTTTTCTTTTGTCACAGCACCGAGAAGTCAGTCCCCACTAGCTTGAAACAGTACAACAGAGTGCAGCATACCACTGTTAGAAATGCTGATTACCAGGTTCTACCCCAGATCTACTGATTCCAAGTCTCTTGGTTGGGTCGCACCATTTGGGTTTAACAATCTTTTCAAGGGGCTCTACCGCACACTGGAATTTGAAAACCACTGATGTGGTGTCAAACATACCACCAGATTCAGCATTCCTACCCTACTGATTTACAAGCTGCCTAGCTTTGGGTGAATTAATCTCTCTATGCCTCAGTTTTCTTATCCAGAAAATGATCATAATAGAGAAATGTATCTCACCGAGTTGTTGAAATGGTGAGATGAGGTAATGATACAAAGCTCTATGCACACCTTCTATGCATAGTGTCAGGTTCTGTTACTGCTCATGCTTCTGGATCTCGGCATTTAGAGCAGCAAATGGTATGATACAGCTAAGGACATTTTTGGCAGAAAAGAATATTGACTGATGACAGAGGGTGGGGAAAAGCATTGAAAACCAGGATGCTTTACAGGGAACTCTACTCTCAATATTCTGTAATAATCTATATGGGAAAAAATCTGAAAAAAGAATATATATATATATATATATATATAACTGAATCACTTAGCTGTACACCTGAAACTAACACAACATTGTAATATCAAACTATACACCAACATAAAATAAAAATTAAATTAGAAAAAGAAAATCAGGATCCTTTCAGTTGTCACTAAGTGGAACACGATCATGTCAGAACCAGGCTAGTGTCTGCTTTGGTTTCCCCAAATACTAGTTTATAATTACATCTGTAATGTTAGAAGAAGGGCAATGGTGAATAAACCCTGGGGCAGATCTAGGAGTGAAAGCTAATAATTCTAAATTTGATGTAAGAATTCTGTCCTGTGAATTCTGTATTATATAACCAGATCGTAGAATTGAGAGGCACCTCTCTCCAGCCATCTCCTGCCAGCTTCACTCGCTCTCTTCTCTCAAGCCTGTACTCAAAGTCCAGTTCTGTGCCAGCCTTTCCTGGGCAACCTCCTTAAAATTTACATGCACACACAATACACAAACATACACACATATAAACACACACTCATGCACACATACACACATATACACAGATACACACACATACATAGATACCCAAAAACTCGTACATACTTGTACACACACCCATAAATCCTTCTGATCCCCCTCCCTCTTCTCCATGTTATTTTTTTACCCTTAAGAATTATTTCATGGTGGCTAGACTTATCATGATCATTTTGAACTATGTAGAAATACCAAATCACTATGTTATATAACAGGACCAACATACTGTTGTAGGTCAATTATCTTCAAATAGAAACAAGAGAACTACTAGAAAAAGAGATCAGATCTGTGGTTATCACAGGTGGGGGCTGGGGGAGGGGGTACTGGCTGAAAGCTATCAAAAATACAAGCTTCTGGTTACAAGATAAATAAGCACTAGGGGTGTACTAGTGTGCAACATGGAAAATATAACAAATGCTGCTGTATGTGATGAGTGAAAGTTGTTAAAAGAGTAGATCCTGAGAGTTCTCATCACAGGGAAAAATGTTTTGTCTGTCTTGTTAATGTCCCTGCATGAGACGCTGGATGTTCACTAAGCTTACTTTGGTCATCATTTCATGACGCATGTAAGTCGGGTCATGATGCCGTGTACTTCGAACTTATACGATCTGTGTGTCAAACAGGTATATTTATGTAAAGCTGGGGGAAAACAACAAGCGCCATCTCACAATGTCCGCACTATTTATTTTGTGTCCTGCTGGTAACAGATGGCTCAGCTGAAACCCTGTGGAAGTAAGTTCTCAGAAGACAGGAGTTTTTGTCTGCTTTATTCACGTTGTACCCCAGTGCCTGGCCCCTAGTAAATAACCAAAAACACTCTCGAATAAACGAGTGATAGTAGTACCTTTAACTAGGTACTCTCTCAAATGGAGAGAGTAAAGCAGGACCTGGGGAACTGAGGCTGTGACTGGGGAAGGCGAGGCTTACCTCCAGGTAAGGCAGAACCATTGTGCACCCAAGCTACTGCAGCCGAGCCGCGGGTCAGGAGTCACTGGGCACCTCTCAGGCGCGGTAGAGAGAGTCTATACTCGGTCTCTACCACAGACCCATCAGATGGATAACCTCATCTATGAAAATGAAGAAACCCAGGCTGGGAGACCTAACTTATCAGGGGCTTGTACAGTTGGAAAGAAGCAATGTGGACACTAGATCCAGGCTTTACCTCCAAGTTCAGGTTATTTCTTCATTGTCAGTGCAGGAGATAGATCCTCGGAAAGATGAACTTGGAAGGCTGAATGTGGAAATTGGGCTCCACAGTTTTTATTTTTGTCTAGACCTGCCCTAGTAATTTTACTATAATAATAATAATTCATCCTAGCCAGTATTTGTTTGGTGATTAGTATGTAAAGATACTTTACATAAATTACTTCACTATTCTCAGAATGATCCTTATAAAATTTTTTTTTTATTATCTTAGCTACAGTCCATCAAGTCACAAGACTCAAACATGACTTAAGTGACTAAACCACTATCACCATTATCTTATAACAGACGACTACTGGGGCTTAAAGATCTCAACATTGCCTAAGGTCACACAGCTACTTAGTGGTGGAGTTGACGTCCTTTTTAGATGTTTGAAATAATAGCATTTAAAAAATAAGTCTGCAGAGATTCCTAGTAGCAATGTAACCAAGTTATACTTAACCCAGTCTGCCTGTTGGTAAATCCAGCACTGAGTACGTTGACATTTGTGACTCTCTGAATGTTTTCCTGATTTTCTATCCTAGTGACAAGCAGATTCCCTTAAAAGAAAGAAAATGAAGAATAAACAGAGTTAGTGAGGAAGAATGCCTCCAGGATGGTCACCTTCTTCACAGGCACCTCACGTTCTTTACTTCTCCAAAAATAGAAGTGATTTCTGTCTAATCATATCTAATGCAGGAATTCCAGTTTTCTCCGCTTATTCTGCCCTGTCTTTAAGGGTTTCCCCACCATGAGAAAGGGAAGTGAAATTTCAAGAGTTCTCTGCCAGAGCGCCCGCTTGCCACATCCTTCACGTTGGCTTTCTGATGTGAGCTATTACCCACGAGCCCCAGAGCTGAGACGTGAACTCCGTTTCCTGGAGGGCTCCGACCAGAATTCCCTGAAGTGAAAGCCCAGTCTTTTACCCACCAGCATCCCACTTTTTGTAGTTAATCAACTGGCTAAGTCCTCTGAAGTGAAAAAATGCATTTTGTTGCCTGCGACGCACTGAGGCTGAACGCCTCTCACAACAGCAGAGCCTACGGAGTGCCTGCATATTAGGGACGAGTGATTTCTCACACTTAATCTGTTTCTACCCACGACAGCCGGGCTGGTCCACCGGGCCTCCAAACTGAGATATCATATTTCCCACATTTCTTGCTTTTCCTTCTCCTTGTGCTCCATTATTTATTAAGGTCTTGAATGCACCTGGGGCTCCCTGCCAGCTGGGGTCAGACTTCTCAGGCCTCCTTATTCTCAGGAGTTGAGTTTTTATGAGTGTGAAATATACCCTGCAATAACCCCGAACAAGCGGGCTGTTATGAAAAATAGAAATGGAGACACAAAAGCTCGGCTGAGAGAAGATATTTCCAGGACTTGAGGTCCAAAGACCAATCTATCGCCTCTTAAGCTTTGTTAAGAGGAACCTTAACCCTGTGTGTTATGGCAGAAGCTGATCAATTGTGTGTCTCTACCAATTAGGACACCTTTACTTACAAGTCATAGAAACCTTAATTCAGAGGATCCCCCACCTCTACAATATAGATGCAAAGTCTAGGGCGGTGTTAGGGTTCCAGGAATACTGAACACAGGGGCTCAAAAAATGGCCTCAGACCTCGTGTTCCCCCATTTCGTCCTCTGCCCCTTCCTCTGTCAGCTTCTTTCTCTAGCAGTGAAGAACCACTCGATTTTCTGCACGTGCCCTCATATGCCTTTTTAAAAACTTACATATTTTATTTGAAAATTAATTTTTATTGCAGTATAGTTGCTTTACAATGTTGTGTTACTTTCTGCTGTACAGCAAAGTGAGTCAGCTCTATGTACACATGCTGCGGCTGCTGCCAAGTCGCTTCAGTCGTGTCCGACTCTGTGCAACTCCACAGACGGCAGCCCACCAGGCTCCCCCGTCCCTGGGATTCTCCAGGCAAGAACACTGGAGTGGGTTGCCATTTCCTTCTCCAATGCATGGAAGTGAAAAGTGAAAGTGAAGTTGCTCAGTCCTGTCCGACTCTTCACGACCCCATGGACTGCAGCCCACCAGACTCCTCCACCCATGGGATTTTCCAGCAAGAGTACTGGAGTGGGGTGCCATTGCCTTCTCTGATATGTACACATATATCCTTTTTTTAAAAAATTTCCTTCCCATTCAGTTCGCCACAGACCACTGAGCTCTGCAGCAGGATTTCATCAGTTATCTATTTTATACACAGTATGGACATAAGGGCTTCCCTGCTGGCTCACCTGTAAAGAATTCACCTTCTAATGCAGTAAATACAGGTTCAATGCTTGGGTTGGAAAGGTCTCCTGGAGAAGGGAATGGCAACCCACTCTAGTATTCTCCTCTAGTATTCTTGCCTAGAGAATCCCATGAACAGAGGAGCCTGACTTATAATATGTGTATGATAAGTCACTTCAATCATGTCCAACTCTTTGTGACCCCATGGACTATAGCTACATGGGTTAGAGTCCATGAAGTTGCAAAACAGTCAGTCATGACTGAGCAACTAAACAACAACACATTCCATTTTTCTAGATTCCACATATCGTTACTACATGATATTTACTTTTCTCTCTCTGACTTACTTACTCTGTATGACGGCCTCTAGGTCCATCCACATCTCTGCAGATGGCACAATGTGGCTCCTTTAATGGCTGAGTAATATTCCACTGTATACATGTGTTTCTTTACCTGGTGCCTTTCACCTCCAAGGGCCCATGCTTCCTCATATTTTGGCTCTGAGGCAGCATTGCCTGCTGCTTCCCTGAGAGTCAGACCTGCCTAGGAATGTTAAAGTCCAGATGCAGAGGCGTCAATGCCCAACCCCCTCACCCCAACTGGAAGCACCTTTGCAGGGGGCTCTGCAGTATCCTCAGGGCTGTCCTACCTCCCCAAGAACTGAGCCACACTTATAGAACTTTGCCTACTAGTACATCTGTGTTCCACCTCCCTCCCTTCCAAGTGTGACTTCCACATGCCCCCTTGGGTTTTCCTGGGAAGAAATTCCTGGGATAAGGGGAATCCCACTGAAGACAGGCAGATTCCTTACAGATGCTGTTTCAAACATTCCTGACCTACCTCTTTCTAGATTGAAATCCAGAGCTGTCCAAGCAAGAATCCCTTCATTTAAATGAATTTGACTCCAGCTCAAGTACTCACCTCTAGTCAATCATAGTGAATACAGGATCACAGGATGTTTGATCAAACTTGGCTCACAGGCCGACTGCTTGCTCAAGAGTGGGGACCAAACCACCTGAACCACATGGCCTCGGAGTGGAGTTGGTGGGAGTGGTGGTTCTGGATGAAAAATCAAGTCTCTTTTAGAAAAACAGAGAATGGATAATTCAGCACCGTATAGCAGGGATTGGCAAACCCAAACAGGACACCTGCCTGTGTTTGTAAATAAAATCTCATTGGAACACAGCATTTCACTTTTTTATAGATGGTCCGTGCTGCTTTCAAGCTAGAACAGCAGCCCCAAGAGGCCACCACAGACATAGTAGGGCTCACCAAACCTAACCTGCGTACTCTCTGGCCCCTTAGAGGAAGTTAGCTGAATCCTGAAATATAGCATCGCTCTAGGATGTACTCTGAAGTCCATTTGAGGCACATTCCCAAGGAAAATGCCAAGAGGTAGTTAATTGCTGTCATCACACTTATAGGCAGTTTTGTGCCATTTTCTGCAGGCCTCCAGATTAAAGGAGGGCCAGCGGGGTACAGTGGTGGCCAGCTGGGCACCCTGAAACCCTTCCTGCCCAGGAACTGCAATGGGGTAGGGGTGGGGCAGGAGCCAGCACACAGGTCTCCCTAAATCCTGCTCTGCTTCCCATTTTCCTGTCCACCCAGCCAGCTGGATGTGGGGGAGTCCTGTGTTGTAACCATGGAAACTGTGTTTGTGTTTCCAGTCTTGCTCAGTGGGAACAGCCCCTTCCTTCCCCAGTAGGATCAGTGAGGCAGCGACCCAACTACTAATTCTCAGGCACAGAAAGTCCTACACTCATTTCAAGTCCCAAACAGTCTTAATTGAGGAATCTAACTGTAGGGCATCAAGTCACTTCTGAACAAAGCAAATGTAACCCCACCCACCAGCCCCCTGTGCCTTCCAGGCAGGGTTTGCTCCTCCTCCCCGCGCCCCAGCTCCCCACTGGCCCGTCAATACCTCTTTTTCTAAAATAATCTTTTTCTTTTGTATTGGCGTATAGCCAGTGAACAATACCTGTATCCATTCTCCCCAAAATTCTCCTCCCATCCAGGCTGTCACATAACATGGAGTAGAGTTCCGCGTGCTTCAGCAGCTCTTTTAAAAATTTCTTTCTTTCTTCTTCTTCTTTTTTAATATTATTGATTTATTTGGCTGTTCCTGGTCTGGGCTGGTGCATGCAGGGTCTTTAGTTGCAGCATATGGGATCTAATTTCCTGACCAGAAACTGAGCCTGGGACCCTGCATTTGGAGCTTGGAGCCTCAGCCACTGGCCCACCAGAGAAGTCCCTAAATTTATTTACTTATTTGAAGTATAGTTGATTTACAATGTTGTATTATTTACTGCTACACCACAGTGACTCAGATATATATATGCACACACACACACACACACACACACACACTTTCTCTTATTTTCTTTTCCATCATGGTTTATCACAAGACATTGAATATGGTCCCCTGTGCTGTACAGAAGGACCTTATTGTTTATCCATAGTTCTTATTCTTCCCTCCACCTGACTCTTCTGATTGAACAGAGAGGAAGACAGAGCATTAAGGGAACAGAAAAGTTTAGCCCGCTCCTGCCCTAGCTTTGTGATCTCCAGACCTCAGTGGTATTTAAAACTGACTCTGTTTCAAGAGGCATTTTTCTTGGCTTCTTCGGAGGGCCCCCAGCGTTGAGAACATTTTCAGATTATATCCCAGACTAGGACCCACAGATATAAACATAAGACGTACCGCCAACAGTAGGACATACACCGGGTAATCACCTTTATTTCTGTCTCTCACTACCCCTTTCAAATACGGAGAGCATCCTGTCTCTGTCACTGGTTGGAAACTAACCAGGCTGTGTGCCTCTTCTGGTCACTCGATGCTAATGGGAAATCCCACAGCCACTTTACACCACAGTTTCAGTTCAAGAATCAAAAATGCCCAGCCCTGTTGTCAGACCTGCAAATTTGATTGAAAGTTAAGTCTTTCCTTTTCCTACTCTCCTTCAGTTTACTCCTCGGCATTTCTGACCTTCCCAAAGCTGCGGTTTGGGAGGAACAGAGAGCAAGGACAGCAGAGTGGAAGGGACTCTCTGACGGGCAAATTCATAGGGTATCTGTAGATTTCCTGTTCATTCCCTCCAATTTCTCTTTTTTGTTCTAAACCAAGGAAGGGCTGGCAAACTATGGCAGAGAGGTCAAGTTCCATCCTTGTTGTTTTTGTAAATAAAGTTTTATTGGAACAAAACCATGCCCACCCATTGATATAATGCCTTTAGCTGCTTCTGTGCAACAGCCACAGCGTTAGCACAGACCTTGTGACTCACAGGTTAAGTTGTTACCATCAGACTCTTTAGAGGGTTGCCAACCCCTGTCCTAAGCTCTGTTGTGCCTTTGGCTGGATGCCCACCTAACAACCTGCTGGGGTTCCCTTCCCAGGGTCACCCTTTAGGGCATAATTTCTTTTAAAAGTGACCCCAGGTCCACACTCCTCCCATGAGTTCTACATGTGGGCCTTGATTTCCATCAGAAGGGAATGCAGCTTCCCAGTTGCAGCCACAGGACCCTGCTACGCTGCCCTTACATGTTGGGGGCAGCAGAGGAGGGAATTACCAATGAAATCCTTCTTCACTGTTCTTTAAATTTCACAGCTGGTTACTTTTCTGTATCTGATGTGGATGAGATGTTGTGGGCTAGGATCCCTAGGAGCAAAGTCTGAAATATGAATTCTTACTTGAGTTGGTGACAGGACTTATTTGAGTTGGTGACAGGACTTATTTGAGTTGGCCACAGGACTGGAAAAGGTCAGTTTTCATTCCAATCCCAAAGAAAGGCAATGCTAAACAATGCTCAAACTACCGCACAATTGCACTCATCTCACATGCTAGTAAAGTAATGCTCAAAATTCTCCAAGCCAGGCTTCAACAGTATGTGAACTGTGAATTTCCAGATGTTCAAGCTGGTTTTAGAAAAGGCAGAGGAACCAGAAATCAAATTGCCAACATCTGCTAGATCATCAAAAAAGCAAGAGAGTTCCAGAAAAACATCTATTTCTGCTTTATTGACTAGGCCAAAGTATAGTGTGGATCACAATGAACTGTGGAAAATTCTGAAAGAGATGGGAATACCAGAGCACCTGATCTGCCTCTTGAGAAACCTATATGCAGCTCAGGAAGCAACAGTTAGAACTGGACATGAGAAAATAGACTGGTTCCAAATAGGAAAAGGAGTACGTCAAGGCTGTATATTGTCACCCTGTTTATTTAACTTACATGCAGAGTACATCATGAGAAACGCGGGACTGGAAGAAACACAAGCTGGAATCAAGATTGCCAGGAGAAATATCAATAACCTCAGATATGCAGATGACACCACCCTTATGGCAGAAAGTGAAGAGGAACTAAAAAGCCTCTTGATGAAAGTGAAAGAGGAGAGTAAAAAAGTTGGCTTAAAGCTCAACATTCAGAAAACTAAGAACATGGCATTTGGTTCCATCACTTCATGGGAAATGGATGGGGAAACAGTGGAAATAGTGTCATACTTTATTTTGGGGGGCTCCAAAATCACTGCAGATGGTGATTGCAGCCATGAAATTAAAAGATGCTTACTCCTTGGAAGGAAAGCTATGACCAACCTAGATAGCATATTGAAAAGCAGAGACATTACTTTGCCAACAAAGGTCCATCTAGTCAAGGCTATGGTTTTTCCGGTGGTCATATGGATGTGAGAGTTGGACTGTGAAGAAAGCTGAACGCTGAAGAATTGATGCTTTTGAAGTGTGGTGTTGGAGAAGACTCTTGAGAGTCCCTTGGACTGCAAGGAGATCCAACCAGTCCATTCTAAGGGAGATCAGTCCTGTGTGTTCTTTTGAAGGACTGATGCTAAAGCTGAAACTCCAATATTTTGGCTTCCTCATGTGAAGAGTTGACTCATTGGCAAAGACCCTGATGCTGGGAGGGGTTGGGGGCAGGAGGAGAAGGGGACAACCAAGGATGAGATGGCTGGATGGCATCACCGATTCGATGGACATGAGTCTGAGTGAACTCTGGGAGTTGGTGATGAACAGGGAGGCCTGGTGTGCTGCGATTCATGGGGTTGCAGAGTTGGACATGACTGAGCAACTGAACTGATCTGAACTTGAGTTGGTGACCAGATATAATACAAGATGTCCTGTTAAATTTAAATTTCAACAAATAATTTTTCAGTAAAAGTATGTTCCAGATATTACATGGGACACAAGTAAACTCACATAGCATTATTTGATGACCTGCAGTTCAAACAGAACTGGGCATCTTATGTCTTGGTTTTTCCTAAATCCAGCGACTTTCATTCTTATTCAAGTGATTTATTGGAGGTATGCTTCGGGAGGTAGGGAACGAGGGAAACCAAATGAGATGAGGGGAGAAGCTGAGTGAGGGTGTGGTTTCAGCTGGAGATGGAACTCAACCAGACCTGATGAGGTGCTCTGTAACACGGCGAGTCCTGTGTTAGGGGCAGCCTTCAGACCTCCATCAGTCATGAGGCTGCCCCCTAGGTGAGGTGGGTCCCATGGGTTGTTCAGCTGAGAGCAGTTCTCCAGAAAAGGAGACAGCTGCGAGCCTTTTAGAACCAAAACTCACAGCATCGGGGGAGAAAGGCATTACACCAGGAAAGGAGACCTGGATGGAGTGCCCACAGCATCCATCCCAGATGTCTAGCAGGTAAGTGTCTATTCTGAGACTGGCAGTCTGCGAAATCACCTGCACCCTAGCACTTGGGCCAAAACTTCTGGTTTAACACTCTGTTATATCTGTTCTATGCAATGGGTATTATACTTCCTAATATAGGTTTTATGACTCGAGAGATTAGAAATTGCATGAGTCTGGGTTGAAGGCAACTTGCGATTCTGATTTTGCCTATGTCATTCATTAGCTATGATCTTGCCTGCTCATTCGCGTCCAACTCTGCGACCCTGTGGACTGTAGCCCCCAGGCTTCTCTGTCCATGGGATTTCCCAGGCAAGAATACTGGAGTGGGTTGCTGTTTCCTTCTCCAGGGGGTCTTCCCGACCCGGGGATCAAACCTGTGTCTCTTTTGCCTCCTGCGCTGACAGGCAGGTTGACCATTGAGACATCTGGGAAGCCCAGTTATTATCTTTGACAAATGTTTCAACTCTCCAATGATAGTTTACTCAGCTGCAAGTTGGAATTTAAAAATAAAATCTCTCCCACAAGGTTATTGTGTTTTATTTTTGACTCTGTTCACAGCATCAAAATCTGGTTTTCTCTTTTCCTTTTCCTGGAAAGGTATTTTCCTCACCCTCTTCCCCCACCTCTGGGTTTAGGCATTTCTCGGTGGACAATGCCTGTTTCAGGTTGTCAGTGGAGAAGACAGACACCAGGCCTCAAGTCTGCCTATTAGACCAGCCCCCTTGGGGTAGGGTAAATGAGCTCACCCATTGCCAGGGAAGAGGAAACTTGCTTTCTTATCATCAGGCCAATTCAAGTCAAGGGGGACAGGATATTTGATCACACTTTTTAAGAAAATTGCACTTTCCTTCCAGTGAACTCTTAAAGAAGATCTTAAAGTGGTTTTCAATCTTGAGATCTACCCCCATGTGACATGTACATTAAGCAAGAGTAACTACACTGGTAATACACAGAGCTTCTATCTGAGATTATTACTATTTTTTTTAACAATAGGCTCTCTCTTAAAAAATTTTTTCACTGAAGTATAGTTGATTTACAATGCTGTGGGGTTTTTTTTTTCCCTTTGTTTTTTGTCTTATTGAAATATAGTATCTATCTGAGATTCTAATCCAGGCTTCCCATAGCTTCCTGCCCACCTCTACCCCTAGACCGTGAGTGAGAAATTTACTGCTCTGAGCCTTGGTTTCTTCCTTTATCAAATTATGGTGCATAGACTCCAATCAAAATTCAATATGGAATGTCAGCTGAGGACTAGGGTTTTATTTAATATAGTTTTCAATAATATTTCTCTTTACAATCTTTTCCCTTTGTAAACAGGCTTCCCAGGTGGCACTGGTGCTAAAGAACTCACCTGTCAATGCGGGAGATGTAGAGATGTGGGTTCGATCCCTGGGTTGGGAAGCCCAATCCAGTATTCTTGCCTGGAGAAACCCAGGGACAAAGAAGACTGGCGGGCTACAGTCCATAGGGTTACAAAGAGTCAGACACGACTGAACAGCTTAGCACAGCACATCCATTACAAAAGTAATATAGGCTTATTGGATACAATGGTAAGCAGATAAGCAGAAATAAACGGGTAAAACTCTTGTCCCGCGTCCACTACCTAAAGCAAGCCGCTCTGTCCTATGGTACATCTCATTCCATCTTCTTTCCCAAAGTGTGTGTGTCTTTGTGAGCTTATATATGTCTTTCAGGATTTAGTTCCTACTGTATACGTGTCAGATCCTCCTCTTCACATGAAGCTGTAATTTGAAAACACTACGGAGTTTTTATTTGATGTTGAATTGTTTTAAGAACTACCCATTTTCCTGGCATGTGAACTTTTGCAGTGGTGTTATAAAGAACTAGGTTAAATCTTGGGAAATGCCATAAATGATATGACAGCTTTGGTGTCAAAGCCTGAGCCCAGCAGAGTAGGTAAGTGCTTCAGAAATCTTGGTGGCCCAGAGATAAGCAGTACATCCTGTTTCTTTTCTAACATCAAGATGGTGGTTTCCTGTATGCTGTTGATTTGTAATGGTTAGAGTTTGTTTGATAGCACATTGGGAAAGTATTTCAATTAGATCAAAGTATTGCACGTTGGATGACAGGGAGGCAAAAGAGTCCTACAGAACTTGGAGATTGAGTTGACAAATGTTATCTTGCCTGGAATAGGAAGAAAAAGGGAAAAAACAGAATAAATCGTGAACTTCAATTTCTAATGCATCAAATAAGGCTATTAGACAGCGGCATAGGTTCCTTTAACAGATGGAATGGGAAATACTTGCATTTTAATTTCCAAGATCTCTAACAAAGCACTGGAAATTCATCCTTAGGAAGTGACTTCTAAGCAAACTGGAATTCACCATGTGATTGTATGTTTGCAAACAGATGTATGTATCATCTAGCTATAATGTTTTTTCTACCCTGGACATGATTTCCTTGATACTGTTTTTCTTCAAAAGATGTCCCTGTTATAGGCAAAGAAGTTAAACCAGTCATGGTTTCTGGGAAAGCAGGCACCTCCTGAGCCTTTAGACCATCATCCGTTGTTCCTCACTGTCCATTACACTGTCCCCAGGGGGCTGTAGTTTAGGTGCTTCTGGTTTCTGTAATATGGCTCCAAGGTGTAGATTTCCCACTTCACCCCATTCCTGCAACTGAAGACAAATGGATTTGATTTTTGAATACACTCAGTACAGAGTTATAGGAGTCAAAGGAAACAAGCCAGGGGTTGAGCCTTCCAAAGCCGGGCAAGGACACAGCACCTATAGAGGCACCTCCTTGTTGTGGGCCCTTGCATCTGGGAGGCACCAACCTGAAACACTGTCTCTAAAAATCAACAATATATAATACGTAATTGCTGAATTTCATGAAACCTAGCAACTTGTTTTGAGCTCCAGGAAGATATCCAATTCTGTTATTGTTTATTGAGCATATACTAGTACCAAGGTCTCCACTTCAGAATGCAGATACGACAGGCAGGCACAGTTCCTCCCCTGCCTTATTCATGAATTCATTCTTTAACTAACCAGATATTCATATCATTCCCCAGGCACTGTGAGAGAAACAAAATCGGACGTGATTCTCCGCACAGAGCTTGAAGTCCAGTAAGAAAAATAGTTTGAAATGATTAAATTTAATGGAGATCCAATTCTTATTTCTTTTATTTCTCCAAGGAACAAAGAACCTTGGAGACATAAGCTTGGCATCCGTGCTACTACATAACCTTAGTTAATGCAAAGCAGAAACAGAGTCAAAGGAGTAGAAAATAAATTTATGGTTACCAAGAGGGCAGGGGCAGGGTAGGATGAATTGGGAGATTAGGATTTACACATATACACTATTGATATAAAACATAGCTAGTGAGAACCTACTTTACAGCACAGGTAACTCTATTTAATGCTTTGCGGTGACCTAAATTGAAAAAGAAATCTTAAAAAGAGTAGATGTGTATATATATATATATATATGTATATATATATATATATGCATAACTGATTCACTTTGTTGTACAGCAGAAGCTAACACAACATTGTAAAGCAACTATACTCCAATTAAAATCAATTAAAAATAAGCTTCAATATTTACTATAAAAGTCAGTATCTCAAACTGTATGGCAAGACAATATTCTGAAAAGCTGTAAAAGGTGGGAAATCTAAATAGCTTGTGTTTTAAAAATCTATAAAGCATAAGCTTGTAGAGCCACAGTGCTGGCTAAGGAGGCAGAGTATTTGGCTGAACTACAAGCACACATCTCCACAAGTCAGCAATAAAATCACTCTAATTTTCATTACTTCCATCATGTTTATAAACTGATGGCCCTGGAATAACCACCAAAAGAATGTTCAACCACCATAAATGTTAAAAATTAAACAGAAGTTCTAAGAAATCTGCAAATTCTCCCAGGCAGAAGGGTGCTGAAGTATGGTGAGCTGCAGTTACCAACTCCTTTGTCTTCTCTGCTCAGTGAGGTGGCTGTGACTAACAGGACACTAGCACACAGTAGGGCCTCCCCTCCTCAAACCATCCCCCAATACACAAAATTGCATTTTTTTTTCCTGAAGAAACAAAAGTGCAATCCTTAAACTAAGTACTGAATTTTAGATATACTCATACAACTGTAATTTTTTCTTACCTCTGCAAGTCTCTGAGGCTTGAATTTCTTTTTAAAATATCTATTATAACTTTCAGGGCCTCAAAATTGCCCTGTCGCAAGCTTATCCAGTAAATATTAGAGTGAACCTACTTTTTAGGAGGGGCTCCTGACATCAGATCCATTTGAGCACAGAATATGACCTGAGGACAGGACACAAAGGCTCAACTCGCCCACCTAGAGTTGTCACTTCATATTCCTTTAACATAAAATCAACAATGAACTAGATGGTAATTGAGTTCTTTGTTGCAATTAAGAGTCTAATATATGCCATGGCCTGGAGCCCCTGCAATGCTTCTGAGTTTTCATCAGGGTTCATTTTTAAGTGGTTTAATTCTGCCTCTGACTGCCAGGTGCTAAAATATGAACCTTCGCACTTGTGAGTCACCCAATTTAACCAAGCTGTGGCTTTACCCTCAGAGAGTTTCCTAGGTGTGAACCTAACTGTGCCCGGGACCCACAAAAACATTTTAGTCAAGATTTCCAGGGTAAATTCTAGCCCACCCTTGTCAAAACCACATAGACCCCCACCTTCACCTCCCCACAGAGAGTTACTCCTACAACCCTGGGCTTAGCAAAAAGACCCTTTCAGCAAAAAGTGGGGGAGTTAAAAGGCATGATTTGCCCTTCAAGAGGCTCTCTACTTTTTACTTTTTCTCTTCTTGGCAGTTCCAACATAGTTAAGTCATCCCAAAGAGGTTGAACCAGAATAAAAAAAGTAGAAATCAAAGTTGGTCCCATGTCAACTAGATTGCTCTATAAAAGGTCATGAGATAGAAACCATTCTTTCAATTGTCAATCCTAAAGGAAATCAGTCCTGAATATTCACTGAAAGGACTGATGCTGAAGCTCAAGCTCCAGTACTCTGGCCACCTGATGCAAAGAACTGACTCATTTGAAACTGACTCATTTGAAAAGACCCTGATACTGGAAAAGATTGAAGGCAGGAGGAGAAGGGGATAACAGAGGATGAAATGGTTGGATGGCATCTCTGACTCAATGGACGTGAGTTTGAGCAAGCTCCGGGAGTTGATGATGGACAGGGAAGCCTGGCGTGCTTCAGTCCATGGGGTCGCAAAGACTCAGACACGACTGAGTGATTGAATTGAACTGAATTAACAAGAATTTATTGAGCACCTACTCTGTACATAGAAGGAGCAGAAATTTTATGGGGAACCCCAAATCAATAGTAGGTCTGATCTATGACTTTGAGATAGCAGATGCTGACTAAAACAGTTGGGAGGGAACAGATACTGGAGGCAGATTTGAGCTTAGGTCCTGATTCTACTTCTAAATTTGCTATAGGACCTTACCTCCTTGAGCCTCAATTTCCTTGTTTGTAAAGTAAGAATAACCCGCCACAGAGAGTTATTGAAAGAATTCATAATAAAACAGCGCATATAAAGGGCCCAGCACTATTAGGGACTCTCTTTTCCTTAAGAAACTTATCATTCCAGTTATAAAAACAAAACGTGGACACGAGAAGCAACTGAACATCTGGTTGACATACATATGAAACGCCAAATAAAGTCTGACTTTAGTTATAGGCACTCAATTACTATATTTTATTTATCTAAGATACCATCTTTTTGTAAAAGAAACTTCAAAGATGTAAAACATGGAGAAGATATGGTTATTAGAAAAAATGAAATTATACAAATGGTAAGTTGCGAGAAACAACATTCTTATAGATAAGTTCAACAAAATAGAAAGCCATCTGCAAGCTGTAGACTCACAGAGGTCTTTTCATTTTTGCATTTCTTACATTTTTCACCTATTTTCTTTTCTAATCTTGGTACAATCCATGTGTTTTTGTAAGAGTCCTTAAAACTACCCTAGAACAAGTGGGAAATAGATTTGTAGAGGGAGAGATGGTCTAACTTATTGCTCTTGCAATAGCAACCCACAGATTGGTCTCTCAAGTCCCGAAAGAGCTGTGACTTGTACTTTCCCAAATTCTCAGGAAAAGGAAACTATATGTAAATGTATTGCCAAAATCAATTTACACCTAATAAACTTGTTGCTGAAAGGAAGCATAAAGCTTACAGAAATCATCTAGCTCCATCTCTTTTCCCTTTAGTACATTTGTGTCATTAGCACACATTACCGGACCTTTCATTGCTCCTTTGGACAGCCACACATGTGTCCTGCCTTCGGTCCAGTCTGTGTATTAAGTTGAATGCTTCCACGGCCCCATTCAGTAATGCTCCGTGTTCCTAGGACCTACATTTTATAGTAAACCAGAAATATTTCTATTTCTCAGCCCATAGACTATCAGTATCTTCAGGCATTTGGGATAAAGGTCGTTACTAGAAATTAGGGGGCAGGATTTGAATGGGAGACTAGACTTGGAAACTTCTCTCTCCAAGAAAAGAAGGACTGGGGCCCATACAGTGCCTGACTCATGAAAGGTACCCAGTCAGTGTTTGCTGAATGATTTGCTGGTGAAAGAGAAAATTACTATAAGCAGTGGTTTAGGAGAGAGGTTAGTTTCTGGTACTTCTTTCAGAGAAATATAGTCAAAATTCATCTAATAGCAGTGTAGGACAAGGTTAACTGTAGAGAAATCTGTGAAGTGTGTTTTCATGAATTTCTGCTTTCAAAGAATACTCTCAGATTCTTTGTCAGGCTTGTTACCTGTCTTATATGCTTATCAAGATCTGCCTTCAGGGAAAATCTGCTGAGCTTATTTACCCTGAGGGTTTAAGAATGAAGGAGGATTTAAACTTGCCCTTGGGCTTCCCTGGTGGCTCAGATGTAGAAGTCTACCTACAGTGCAGGAGACCTGGGTTCAATCCCTGGGTCAGGAAGTTCTCCTGGAGAAGGAAATGGCAACCCATTCCAATATTCTTGCCTGGAAAATCCCATCTACAGAGGAGCCCTGATAGGCTATACAGTCCATGGGGTCGCAAAAAGTCAGACACAACGGAGCAGCTTCACTTTCGCCTTGGGCTTCCCAGGTGGTACTAGTGGTAAAGAACCTGCCTGCCAGTGTAGGTAGATGTAAGAGACAAGGGTTCTGTCCCTGGATTGGGAAGATCCCCTGCAGGAGGGCACGGCAACCCACTCCAGTATTCTTGCCTGGAGAATCCCATGGACAGAGGAGCCTGGCAGGCTATGATCTATAGGGTCACAAAGAGTCAGACATGACTGAGCGACTTACCACACACAAATCAAGTATTCGTAACTTTACATGGTCTCACCATACTTCGGTCTTCCCAAATGAATGAAGTGTTGAATGTGGAGTCCCTCCAGAAATGGCTAAGGCAGCAGTCATGAGACAAACGAGGTAATGGATGGATGGATGGATGGATGGATGGGTGGTTGGTTGGATGGACGGCTGTCTGGGAATTGCAACCCTCTGTGTGGGGTTGTAAACCTCTACACTCTGCTCCTCTACAGGTTAGCATTCACATTGCCTAGGATATAAATCTCACTGCCCAGAGCTGTGTACTACACAACCCACATGATAGTGTATGGAGGCAATGGCAGCAACAATCACTACAAAGTCTCATACCGTTCATGCTACCAGACAAAAGTCTGACTAGCTACAGAGCTGGGGACCAGGCAAGGCATATTCCTGCACAGACCAGGAAGAAAAGACCTTGAGCTAAAAATGAAAGCAGATCGGAACTTTGAAAGATATCAGATGTCTCCAGAAGAAAGAAGACACATAGGCCAGAAATAATTGAGGTAGATGGATGGCAGCAGGGCACACCAAGTCCTCCACGTAGCTGCTGTTCCAGCCTTTGGGGTATTTATAAATCACATGAGAAGGTGTGATGCTTAATTTTACGTGTCAACTTGGTTAGGCTACAATACGCACTTATTTAATCAAACGCTAACCTGGGTGCTGCTGTGAAGGTATTTTTGCAGATGTGGTTAACATCTATATTCCGTTGACTTTAAGTGAAGAAGTTACCCCTCGATAATGTAGGTGGGCTTCATCCAATCAGTTGAAAGCCTTCAGAGCAAAAACTGAGGTTCCCTGGAGAAGAAGAAATTCTGCCTTAAATCTACAGCTTCTAACCTGCCAACCTGCACTGCAGATTTCAGACTCACCAAATACTGCAATCAGGTAGGCCAATTCCTTAAAATCTCTCTCTCTCTCTGGATTGATTTTGTTTTCTTTTTGAAATTTAGAATCTTGTTAGCAACACGGTAGCATCATTAACAGAAAAAAAAAAATTACATAGTTAACTCAAAACTAGCAATTTTAAGAAAATAATGTAGCAATCAACCACTACCGGAGAAAATAAGTCTTCTCATTTGATTCTACAGGCAAGTCCAGGTGATCCCATATGCATATCCCGAATACTTATCCACTGATCTATTTATCAGCCTAACTAATCTCCTAGACATACATCTCTACCCCACCCTTCAGGGAGGCCCTAGAGAGTTCTATGTGCCGAGCAGGGCTCCAAACCCAGCCCTGGAGCCTGGGGCCCCCAAGGAGCCACTGCTGAGCACGCCGGTACACTTGTCCCCCCAGCACCAGACCTTCTTGCCTTCTCCCTGCCTCCCTGTTCAACCTGCCTTTGACTTCTTCAGCCTCAGATAGAGGAAGTCAAATACATGCAGAGGCTCAAGGCCCAGGGTGGCCACGGCCTGCAGGAAGAGAAGCAGCAAAGAGAAATGTTACGCCCACCTCCTGAGTGCAGCCAGGTCCTAGCCGTTGCTTGCATAGCTGCCTTTAGAGCTACTGGCCCAGGAAGAACAGAAGTGGTCACAGGAGAAAAAGCTGGCCTTCAGTGAACGTGGGGTGCATTTCCACACATGGTACACACCCATGAGAAATCACGCAGAACCAACGAAGAGACTTCGTTCAAGTCGGCGCTGTGGCTGCAGCCCTGTGGGGGAGGCCGCAGAGACAGAACCCAGTGTGAGAGGGATTATGGACCACGAGGAGGCGGAGTGGACCCGGCTGTGGAAGGAATAGCAGGATGGAGACAGGCAGCTGAGGCAGACCTGCTTTTGCTTCAGCCCAGCAGGCAGCCATGGGAAGCGAGCAGAAACTGACTTGTAGGTGGAGTGCCTCTACACCAAAAAATGTGCCGAGTCAGGAGACTAACCATGGTACCTTGTGCAAAGTCATTTCCTTTTCACTTGTTCACCCATTGTGTTAGATAATTTCTTTCATGGTAGCTGAAATCTGGAGTTCGATTGGGTTTATTTCAACAAGGTACTAACCGCTTTCTTTTCTGATTTGAATTAGAAAAGCAGCTGAGAATCGCTGGTTTCCTTTGATGCTTGCAAGAGAGAAGCCATTTGAAATGCTTGGGATCCCATGAAGATTGACCCCCTTTTCTTGATGCATTCAAGATTCAGAGTCAAAGATTGGGGTTTGGAGAATCCTATGACAAATTCTAAAGTCCAGGAGGAGATGTCCCATTTCTTACCCCCTCTTCCTACTCACTTTCCCATATGGATAAAATGCTAAAATGGCAAGGGTTAGGGTTCCTGTCCTGCAGAATCTCAACCACTATCACCAATCCCCAGTAGCTCCTGCAGTGAGGAGAAGGCCATGGAAGATGTGTAGAGGAGGAAGAGCCCGAGGAAATTAATCACCTTGCTTTTGCATCCTGGTATGGGATTTCGCTTTGGGGTCATTTGGATCTTTTAGGCTTTTGAGGAAAAGCAGGTCTAATTATTAAGATTGGAAATAAAGGGAGAAAAAGTGCTGAACTTTCCTTTCTTTTTTCCCCAGGTTTATTGATATATAATTGACATATAACTTTGTGTAACTTTCAGGTGTTGATTTGATTCATTTAAATATTGCAAAATGATTACCACCATAGCCTTAGCTAACATCTGTATCAGAAGGGTAATAACTCTTTTTCAGAGGTTGAATGATATTCGGTGGGTCTTTAGAGCAATGAGGGCTTTCATAGTGGTGGGCCTGCAGCTGTGAAAGAGGAGGAACATCTCTATGTGTTGATCTCAGATCTCCAGGGTATACATATTGTTAACTGAGAAAGATGAAGTTAAGATTAGTATATAAAATATGGTTGATTTTATTGGGGGGGAAGACATCTATAAGAATATATAGGTGTATGTGCTCGTATTTCATAAATATGTAAGGAAAAAGTAAACAATAAAATGTTATAGTGTTTACTCCTAAGAGTCAGGGTAGAACAGGGAATCAGGTGGAGGGAATAGACAAGGGACGAAAGCATTTCTCTCAATGTACGTTTTCATGTTTGATTCCTTTTTGATGGTAAAATACCCATAGCATAAATTTACCATTTTAGCCCTTTAAAAAATGCAGTTCAATGACATTAAGTTCATTCATGGTATTTACAACTGTCATACCCATCTAGTTCTAAAACTTGTATTACCCCAATAGAAAGCCCCATACCTACCGCCTTTCCCTGGAAACCACCAATCTGTTTTCTATCTCTGTGAATTTGCCTATTCTGGACAGTTCATTTCAATGAAATCCTGTACTCTCTGGGCTTTTGGGTTTGGCTTCCTTAATGCTTTCAAGGTTTGTCTACCTTGTAGCATGCATCGGCACTCCATTCCTTTCTACGCCTGAGTACCTTGCTGCTATGAATATTCATATATAAGTTTTTGTTTGAACACTTATTTTCCGTTTCTTTGATCCTGGGAGTAGAATTTCTGGATCATATAGAAATTCTGTTAAACTTGCTGGGGAACCACAAACTACTTTCCATAGAGGCTACATCATTTTTCATTCCTGCCAGCAAAGTTTGAATATTCCAGTTCTTTCACATCCTAGCCAATTCTTGCTAACTTCCTTTAAAAAAAGAAATTATAGCCATCTTATTGAGTTTGAAGAGGTATCCCATTGTTGTTCTGATTTGCATTTCCCTGATGACTGTGTTGAGTATCTTTTCATGTGCTTGTTGACCATTTATATGCCTGCTTTGGAGAAATGTCTATCCAAATTCTTTTGCACACTTTAAATTTTGTTGTCCTTTTATTGCTGAATTTTAGGAGCTCTTTATATATTCCAGATACTTGACTCCTACCAGATATATGGTTTACAAGTATTTTCTCTCATTTTGTGGGCTTCTTCACTCCTTTGATAGCACTCTTTGGCACACAAAATGCTTTAATCGTAATGAAGTCCAGCATGCCTATCTTTTTTTCTTTTGTTTCTTGTGCTTTTGATGTCATTGCTAAGAATCCATTGCCAGATCCATGGCGATGAAGGTTACTCCTGAGTTTTGCAGTTTTGGTTTTTCATGCTTAGTTCTTTGATTTTGAGTTTATTTTTTATATAGTTACGTGATGATTCAATTTCATTCATTTGCATGTGGTTATCTAGTTCTCAGCACCATTTGTTAAAGAGACTGTTCTTTCCCCCATTGAAAGGTTCTATCACCCTTGATGGAAATCAATGAATCATAGATACTTGGTTTTATTTATGGACTCTCAGTACTATTCCATTGATCCCTTATGTATATTTTTATCCTAGGAATAGCTTTGTAATAAGTTTTGAGATCTGAAAATGCTAGTTCTCCAACTTTGTTCTTTTACAAGGTCTTGTTTGGATATTTAGGGCTCCTTGCAATTCCATATATCTTAGGATCAGCATTTCTATTTCTGCAAAACAAACTAGGATATTGATAGATATCACACTGAATCTGTACAACAGTTTGGTGAGTACTGCCATCTGAACAACATTAAGTCTTCCACCCATGAATAGCAAGTGTCTGTTTACTTAGATCCTCTTAAATTTCTTTCAGTAATGTTTTATAGTTTTCAGTGTATAATGATTTGCCTCTTTGTTAATTTATTCTTAAGTATTTTATTAGTTTTGATGCTCTGTAAATAGAATTTTTAAATTTCATTTTTAGATTGTTCATTGCTAGCATACAACTGATTTTTCTGTATTGACTTTGTTTCCTGCTGAATTTATTACCTTTAATAATTTTTTAATGAAATTTTTAGGATTTTTCTAAATATAAGATCATGTCACCTGTGAATAGGGACAGCTAAACCTCTTCCTTTCTCATTTAGATGCCTGTATATCTTTTTCTTGTCTAGTAGTTCTGGCTAGAACTTTCATTTTCATGTTTAATAGAAGTGGTAAGAGTGAACATCAATGTCTTGATCTAAATGGGGGACATTTTTCAGCTTTTTACCATTGATTATGTTAGCTGTGGGTTTTTTTATATATACCTTTTTTCATTTTGAGGAAATTCTCTACTATTTCTGAATTGTTGAGTGTTATCATCATGAAGGGGTTTTCAATTTTGTCAAAAGTTTTTTCTGCTTCAATTAGGATGATTTTGTTTGTGTGTATTTCCATAATTTGATTAATTAAATTGATTAATGTATTACATGATTGATTTTCATATGTGGAACCACCCTTGCATTGTGGGATAAATCCTGGTTGGTCATGGTGTATAATCCTTTTAGCATGTTACTGGATTCAGTTTCCATATGCTTCTTATCCTTCTCCATCAGAGGGCAGACAGACTGAAAACCAAAATCACAGAAAACTAACCAATCTGATCCCATGGACCACAGCCTTGTCTAGCTCAACAAAACTATGAGCCATGCCATGTAGGGCCACCCAAGATGGACAGGTCATGGTGGACATTTCTGAAAAAATGTGGTCCACTGGAGAAGGGAATGGCAAACTAATTCAGGATTCTTGCCCTGAGAACCCCATGAACAGTATGAAAAGGCAAAAAGATAGGACACTGAAAGATGAAGTCCCCAGGTCGATAAGTGTCCAATATGCTCCTAGAGATCAGTGGAGAAATAACTCCAGAAAGAATGAAGAGATGGAGCCAGAGCAAAAACAACACCCAGGTGTGGTTGTGACTGGTGATGGTAGTAAAGTCCAATGCTGTAATGAACAAAATTGCATCAGTTCACTTTAATTCAGTCACTCAGTTGTGTCCAGCTCTTTGCGACCCCATGAATCTCAGCACGCCAGGCCTCCCTGTCCATCACCAATTCCCAGAGTTCACTCAAACTCATGTCCATCGAGTCAGTGATGCCATCAAGCCATCTCATCTTCTGTCGTCCCCTTCTCCTCCTGCCCCCAATCCTTCCCAGCATCACAGTCTTTTCCAATGAGTCAACTCTTCGCATCAGGTGGCCAAAGTATTGGAGTTTCAGCTTTAGCATCAGTCCTTCCAATGAACACCCAGGACTGATCTCCTTTAGAATGGACTGGTTGGATCTCCTGGAATGTTAGGTCCACGAATCAAGGCAAATTGGAAGTGGTCAAATAGGAGATGGCAAGAGTGAACATCAACAATTTAGGAATCACTGAACTAAAATAGACTGGAATGGGTTAATGTAACTCAGATGACCGTCGTATCTACTACTGTGGGCAAGAATCCCTTAGAAGAAATGGAGTAGCCATCATAGTCAACAAAAGAGTCCAAAATGCAGTACTTGGATGCAATCTCAAAAACGGCAGAATTATCTCTGTTCATTTCCAAGGCAAACCATTCAATATCACAGTAATCCAAGTCTATGCCCTAACCAATAATGCTAAAGAAGGTGAAGTTGAATGGTTCTATGAAGACCTACAAGACCTTCTAGAACTAACACCCCAAAAAGCTGTCCTTTTCATTACAGCGGCTGCTCCTGCTAAGTCACTTCAGTTGTGTCCAACTCTGTGCGATCCCATAGATGGCAGCTCACCAGGCTCCTCTATCCCTGGGATTCTCTAGGCAAGAACACTGGAGTGGGTTGCCATTTCCTTCTCCAATGCATGAAAGTGAAAAGTCAAAGTGAAGTCACTCAGTCGTGTCCGACTCTTAGCGACCCCATGGACTGCAGCGTACCAGGCTCTTCCGTCCATAGGATTTTCCAGGCAAGAGTACTGTAGTGGGGTGCCATTTCATTACAGTGGACTGGAATGCAAAAGTAGGAAGTCAAGAAATACCTGGAGTAACAGGCAAATTTGGCCTTGGGGTACAGAATGAAGCAGGGCAAAGGCTAATAGAGTTTTGCCAAGAGAACACACTGGTCATAGCAAACACCACCTTCCAACAACACAAGAGAAGACTCTACACATGGACATCACCGGATGGTCAACACTGAAATCAGATTGATTATGTTCTTTGCAGTCACAGATGGAGAAGCTTTATACAGCAAGCAAAAACAAGGCCAGGAGCTGACTGTGGCTTAGATCATGAATTCCTTATTGCCAAATTCAGGCTTAAATTGAAGAAAGTAGGGAAGACCACTAGATGATTCAGGTATGACCTAAATCAACCCCCTTATGATTATACAGTAGAAATGAGAAATAGATTCAGGGAATTAGATCTGACAGACAGAGTGCCTGATGAACTATGGACGAAGGTTCATGACATTGTACAGGAGGCAGGGATCAAGAGCACCCCCATGAAAAAGAAGTTCAAAAAGGCAAAAATGGCTGTCTGAGAAGGCCTTACAAATAGCTGAGAAAAGGAGAGAAGTCAAAGGCAAAGGAGAAAAGGAAAGATATACCCATTTGAATGCAGAGTTCCAAAGAATAGCAAGGAGAGATAAGAAAGCCTTCTTCAGTGATCAATGCAAAGAAATAGAGGAAAACAACACAATGGGAAATAATTTTTTTTTCTTCAAGAAAATCAGAGATGCCAAGGGTATATTTCATGCAAAGATGGGCTTGATATAGGACAGAAATGGTAGGGACCTAACAGAAGCAGAAGAAGATATTATGAAGAGGTGGCAAGAATACACAGAAGAACTGTACAAAAATGATCTTCATGACCCAGATAATCACGATGGTGTGATCGCTCACCTAGAACCAGACATCCTGGAATGTGAAGTCAAGTGGGCCTTAGAAAGCATCACTACGAACAAAGCTAGTGGAGGTGATGGAATTCCAGTTGAGATATTTCAAATCCTAGAAGATGGTGCTAAGAAAGTGCTGCACTCAATATGCCAGCAAATTTGGAAAACTCAGCAGTGGCCACAGGACTGGAAAAGGTCAGTTTTCATTCCAATCCCAAAGAAAGGCAATGCCAAAGAATGCTCAAACTACCTCACACTGCACTCATCTCACACACTAGCAAAGTGATGCTCAAAATTCTCCAAGCCAGGCTTCAGCAGTATGTGAACCATGAACTTCCAGATGTTCAAGTTGGTTTTAGAAAAGGCAGAGGAACCAGAGATCAAATTGCCAACATCAATTGGATCATCAAAAAAACAAGAGAGTTCCAGAAAAGCATCTACTTCTATTTTATGGACTATGCCAAAGCCTTTGACTGTGTGGATCACAATAAATTGTGGAAAATTCTTAAAGAGATAGGAATACCAGACCACCTGATCTGCCTCCTGAGAAATCTATATGCAGGTCAGGAAGCAACAGTTAGAACTGGACATGGAACAACAGACTGGTTCCAAATAGGAAAAGGAGTGCGCCAAGGCTGTATATTGTCACCCTGCTTATTTAACTTATATGCAGAGTACATCATGAGAAACACTGGGCTGGATGAAGCACAAGCTGGAATCAAGATTGCTTGGAGAAATATCAGTCACCTCAGATATGCAGATGACACCACCCTTATGGCAGAAAACAAAGGAGAACTAAAGAGCCTCTTGATGAAAGTGAAAGAGGAGAGTGAAAAAGTTGGCTTAAAACCCAACATTCAGAAACGAAGATCATGGCATCTGACCCCATCACTTCATGGCAAATAGATGGGAAAACAGTAGAAACAGTGAGAGAGTTTTATATTTTGGGGCTCCAAAATCACTACAGATGGTGACCACAGCCATGAAATTAAAAGACGTTTGCTCCTTGGAAGAAAAGCTATGACCAACCTAGACAGCATTTTTAAAAGCAGAGACATTACTTTGCCAACAAAGGTTCATCTAGTCCAATCTATGGTTCTTCCAGTAGTCATGTATGGATGTGAGAGTTAGACTATAAAGAAAGCTGAGCACTGAACAATTAATGCTTTTGAACTGTGGTGTTGGAGGAGACTCTTGAGAGTCCTTTGGACTGCAAGGAGATCCAACCAGTCCATCCCAAAGGACATCAGTCCTGAATATTCATTGGAAGGACTGATGCTAAAGTTGAAACTCCAATACTATGGCCATCTGATGTGAAGAACTGACTCATTTGAAAATACCTTGATGCTGGGAAAGAGTAAAGGTTGGAGGAGAAGGGGATGACAGAGGATGAGATGATTGGATGGCATCACCAACTCAATGAACATGAATCTGAGTAAACTCCAGGAGTTGCTGTTGGACAGGGAGGCCTGGCGTGGTGCAGTCCATGGGGTGGCAAAGAGCTGGACACTGACTGAATGACTGAACTGAACTGAACTGGATTCAGTTTGGTAGTATTTTTTGAGCCTTTTTGCACCTATATTCATAAGGGATATTCATAAGAATATTGGATATTCTTTTTCCATATGATATCTTTGTCTGGGTTTAGTATCAGGGTAATGTTGGCCTCATAAAATAAGTTAGAATTTTCTCTTCTTCCATTTTTTGAAGAGCTTCAGAAGAATTGATGTTTGATATAATCACCAATGAATTCATCTGATCTTGGAGTTTTGGAAAGTTTTGACTACTGATTCCATCACTTTCTTGCATAGGTATTTCTCCTTGGGTCAGTTTTGGTAGTCTGATGTTTCTGGGAATGTGTCCACTTCATCTAGGTAATGTAATTTATTGATGTACACTGTTTGCATTATTCTCTTTTAGTTATTTTTTATTTCTGTAAGGTTGGTAGTATTGTCCCCATTTTCATTTCTGATTTTAGTAATTTTGAATCTTCTATCTTTTTTATCTTAGTCTGACTAAAGGATTGTTGATTTTGTTAATTTTATCAATCTTTTCAAAGATTCAACTTCTGGTTTCGTTAAAAAAATTTTTTTTAATTGAGACATGGTTGATGTAGAATATTGTACGTTACAATTGTACAATATAGTGATTCACAATTTGTAAACATTATACTCTATTTGGTTATTATAAAATCATCACTATATTGCTTACATTGTAGCTTATTTATTTTGTATATAATATTTTGTACCTCTAAGTCCCCTGCCTTCCCCTTCACCCTTTCCTCTTCCCACTGATAACCACTAGTTTGTTCTCTATATCTATGAGTCTGCTTCCTTTTTGTTATAGTCACTAGTTTGTTTCATTTTTTAGACTCCAAATATAAGTAATATCATATAGTATTTATCTTTTTCTGTCTGACTGATTTCACTTACCATAATACTCTCAAAGTCCATCCATGTTGTTGCAAACGGCAAAATTTCTCTTTTTTATAGCTGAATAATATTCCATGGTGCATATATACATTTCCTTATCCATTCACCTATTTATAGACACTTAAGTTGTTTCCATATCTTGGCTATTGTAAATAATGCTGCTATGAACATTGCCGTGCATGTATCTTTTTGAATTAGTGTTTTCTTTTCTATCAGATATATACTCAGGAGTGGAACTGCTGGGTCACATGGTAGTTCTATTTTTAGTGTTTTGAGAAATAGTCACACTGTTTTCCACAGCAGCTATGCCAATTTTTACTCTCACCTGCATATGAGGGTTCCCTCTTCTCCACATCCTTGCCAACATTTGTTGTTTGTGGTTTTTTTCTTCTGAGAAGTGTGAGGTGACATCTCATTAAGGTTTTGCATTGGCATTTCTCTGATTAATGCCATTAAAAATGCCTATTCAAGTCTTCTGTCAATTTTTTAATCAGGTTGTTTGTTTTTTTGATGTTGTGTTAGATGAACAGTCAACAAAAACAAGACCAGGAGCTGACTGTGGCTCAGATCATGAACTCCTTATTGCCAAATTCAGACTCAAATTGTAGAAAGTAGGGAAAACTGCTAGACTATTCAGGTATGACCTAAATCAAATCCCTTATGATTATACAGTGGAAGTGAGAAATAGATTTAAGGGACTAGATGTGATAGATAGAGTGCCTGATGAACTATGGAATGAGGTTCGTGACATTGTACAGGAGGCGGGGATCAAGACCATCCCCATGGAAAAGAAATGCAAAAAAGCAAAATGGCTGTCTGGGGAAGCCTTACAAATAGCTGTGAAAAGAAGAGAAGTGAAAAGCCAAGGAGAAAAGGAAAGATATAAGCATCTGAATGCAGAGTTCCAAAGAAGAGCAAAGAGAGATAAGAAAGCCTTCTTCAGTGATCAATGCAAAGAAATAGAGGAAAACAACAGAATGGGAAAGACTAGAGATCTCTTCAAGAAAATTAGAGATACCAAGGAAACATTTCATGCAAAGATGGGCTCGATAAAGGACAGAAATGATCTGGGCCTAACAGAAAAAGAAGATATTAAGAAGAGGTGACAAGAATACACAGAAGAACTGTACAAAAAAGATCTTCACGACCCAGATAATCATGATGGTGTGATCACTCATCTAGAGCCAGACATCCTGGAATGTGAAGTCAAGTGGGCCTTAGAAAGCATCACTACGAACAAAGCTAGTGGAGGTGATGGAATTCCAGTTGAGCTATTTCAAATCCTGAAAGATGATGCTGTGAAAGTGCTGCACTCAATATGCCAGCAAATTGGGAAAACTCAGCAGTGGCCACAGAACTGGAAAAGGTCAGTTTTCATTCCAATACCAAAGAAAGGCAGTGCCAAAGAATGCTCAAACTACCGCACAATTGCACTCATCTCACATGCTAATGAAGTGATGCTCAAAATTCTCCAAGCCAGGCTTCAGCAATACATGAACTGTGAACTCCCTGATGTTCAAGCTGGTTTGAGAAAAGGCAGAGGAACCAGAGATCAAATTGCCAACATCTGCTGGATCATGGAAAAAGCAAGAGAGTTCTAGAACACATCTATTTCTGCTTTATTGACTATGCCAAAGCCTTTGACTGTGTGGATCACAATAAACTGTGGAAAATTCTGAAAGAGATAGGAATACCAGACCACCTGACCTGCCTCTTGAGAAATCTGTATGCAGGTCAGGAAGCAGCAGTTAGAACTGGACATGGAACAACAGACTGGTTCCAAATAGGAAAAGGAGTACGTCAAGGCTGTGTATTGTCACCCTGCTTATTTAACTTATATGCAGGGTACATCATGAGAAACGCTGGACTGGAAGAAACACACGCTGGAATCAAGATTGCCGGGAGAAATATCAATAATCTCAGATATGCAGATGACACCACCCTTATGGCAGAAAGTGAAGAGGAGCTAAAAAGCCTCTTGATGATAGTGAAAGTGGAGAGTGAAAAAGTTGGCCTAAATCTCAACATTCAGAAAATGAAGATCATGGCATTTGGTCCCATCACTTCATGGGAAATGGGGAAACAGTGGAAATAGTGTCATACTTTATTTTGGGGGGCTCCAAAATCACTGCAGATGGTGATTGCAGCCATGAAATTAAGAAATGCTTACTCCTTGGAAGAAAAGTTATGACAAACCTAGATAGCATATTCAAAAGCAGAGACATTACTTTGCTGACTAAGGTCCGTCTAGTCAAGGCTATGGTTTTTCCAGTGGTCATGTATGGATGTGAGAGTTGGAATGTGAAGAAGGCTGAATGCTGAAGAATTGATGCTTTTGATCTGTGGTGTTGCAAGACTCTTGAGAGTCCCTTGGACTGCAAGAAGGTCCAACCAGTCCATTCTGAAGGGGATCAACCCTGGGATTTCTTTGGAAAGAATGATGCGAAAGCTGAAACTCCAGTACTTTGGCCACCTCATGTGAAGCATTGACTCATTGGAAAAGACTTCTGATGCTGGGAGGGATTGAGGGCAGGAGGAGAAGGGGACGACAGAGGATGAGATGGCTGGATGGCATCACTGACTCGATGGACGTGAGTCTGAGTGAACTCTGGGAATTGGTGATGGACAGGGAGGCCTGGCGTGCTGTGATTCATGGGGTCGCAAAGAGTCGGACAGGACTGAGCGACTGAACTAGCTGAATGGAACTAGATGAACTGTGTATATATTTTGGATATTAACCCCTTATCAGACCTGTCATTGGCCAATCTTTTCTTCCATTCAGTAGGTTGTCTTTTTGCTTTGTCAAGGCTTACCTTGCTGTGCAAAAGCTTTTTAGTGTAATTAGGTCCCAGTCCAAGAATATAGTGTATCTGTCTATCTGTTTGTGTCATTTTATTTCATCAGTGTCTTATGGTTCTCTGAGTCTCCATAATATTTGGTAGTGTACTGTTTAGGTTCCTTTATCATTCCTTTTCCATATACTTTTAAGTTATATCCTCAGTGGTTATCTTGGGGATTATAATTAACGTAACAATCTAGTTTGTGTTAATACAAACTTTACTCCAATAGTGTACAAAACTCTACTCTTACACATCACCATCCTTCCCCTTTTTGTTGTTATTATTGCCAATTGCAACTTAGAAAACACATGTGCACCCATTACATATATTTATAATTATAGTATTATACCTTTAATTTTAAGTCATATATTAAAAAATAAGTGTTACAAGTGAAAACAAATAATACTGGCCTTTATATTTACCTATGTAGCTACTTTCTCCATTGCTTTTTATTTCTTCTAATGGCTTTGAGGTACCATCTAATGACCTTTCATTTCAACCAAAGGACTCTTTAGTATAGGGCATGTCTATACTAGCAATGAACTCCCTCTTCTTTTTGTTTCTCTGGGAATGTCTTAATTTCTCCTTAATTTTTAAAGGAGAAATTAAGGATAGTTTTGCCAAATATAAAATTCTTGGTTGAAAGATTTTTTTTCCTTTCAGTACTTTTAGGTATGTTTTTCCACTGCCTCCATGGATTCTGTTGAGAAAAAATAAACTATAAAACCATGAACTTTGTTTATAAACTTTTGTTTATAGTGTTGCTTTCCTCTCACTGCTTTCAAAGTTCTCTCTTTATCCTTGTCTTTTAACAGCTTGATTATTACGTGTCTCAGTGTGGATCTCTTTGTGTTCATCTTGTGTATCTGGAGATTTGTTGAACTTCTTGGATAGTTGGTTCAGGTCTTTTATCACATTTAGGAAAATTTTGAGCATATTTCTTCAAATATTTTTTTTCTGCCTCTTTCTTTGCATGTGTATACGCTCAGTCCCTAAGTCATGTCTGACTCTTTGTGACCCCAAGCACTGTAGCCTGCCAGGTTCTTCTTTCCATGGGATTTCCCAGGCAAGAATGCTGGAGTGGGTTGTCTTTTTCTTCTCTGGGGGATCTTCCTTACCCACGGGTTGAACCCACATCGCTTACATTGGCAGGAGGATTATTTACTACAGAGCCACCTGGGAAGCCTCCTCTCTCACTGGGACTCTCATGCGTATGCTGGTAGAGTTGATGGAGTCCTTAAGTAAGTACCTTAAGGTACCTTAAGCTCTGGTTTTGCTCTTGTTGTTATTCAACTCCTTTTTTCTTTGTGCTCCATAGACTTGATGATTTCATTTGAGCAATCTTAAAATTTGCTGAATTTTTCTATCTTCTCAAAAAAAATCTGTTGTTAAACCTCTCTAATGAATTCTTAATTTCTATTATTGTACTTTTCGACCCCAAAACTTCTATTCAGGTCTTTTTTATAATTTTCATCTCTCTACCAATAGTCTCTATGTGGTGAGATTTCTTTCTCCTGGTTTCCTTGCATTCTTTATCTTTAGTTCCCTTTGAGCATACTTAAGGCAGCCGTTTTAGTCTTTGTCTGTATATTCAATGCCTATGCAGTTTCTGTTGATTTTTTTTTGTTTGTTTGAATGGGCCATACTTTCTTGTTTCTGTGCATGCCTCAAAATTTTGAATTGAAAACTGGCCATTGTATTATCATGTGCTTACTCTGGAAGTCAAATTCTCTCCCCTTTCTGGGATTTTTGTTGTTTTTGCTTGCTGTTGGTTACAGATTGCTCTTTGCTCAGTGACTTTTCTAAACTAGTTTTGTAAAGAATGTATTCTTTGTCATGGGAAGCTCTGAATTCTCTATTCTTTCAGCTTACTATTCAGCTAATGGTTTGACAGACATATCCTTAAATACCTGAAGCCAAGGAAAGAAAAAAAGCTGAAAAAGTAAGGGAAAATATTTGAGATTTTTGTAGATAGGCTCTTATTGGGTCACTCCTTCCTTAGTCACTCCATTTTTCAACTCTGCTTTAGCCTTCACCTCCGGCTTGCACTTAGCATAAAGCTCAACCATGATGAAATCATATGACTTTCTCTGTATTTTTCTGAGCATGTGTCTGCCCTGGGTATACATATGTCTTTCTAGATTCCCTAGTATATGCGGGAACCTTACAAAAATGTGTTCCCCTCAAAAATCACCCCTCAAATTTTCCACCTGTTTTTTTTCTGTATCTATTGTTTCCCAGACTGTTACTCTTGCCCCAGGCAGCAGTGGCTTGTTCTTTGTCTTTCAGTGTTTGGAGAGATGTCTTCCCCGTGGCCAGTCAGCCCTGGTAGAGTTCCAAGTGAGGCAAAAAGAATAATGGTGTGTGTAGGGGGAGAAGGATTCCTTTGCACAATTCTCCAGAGAAACTCCAGCCAGGCCAAACAAACAGGCACAGTTCCTCAGGAACAAGATCTTCTCTTGCTCGCCCTGAGACTGATTTCCATACTGAGACTGTGTGCTGCTGCCTTTAAGACCACTGAACTGCCACAATGAGAGAATGAAGGGGCCAAGGTAAGTGAAAATGCCACCAAAATTTTCTGCCATGCTTCGGTGGTCTTTTCTTGCATAAGTACTCAAATGTTTTCTACAAACTCCTGACTAGACCCCAGATTTCAGTAAAGTTAATTCTGATAGATTTTCCGCAGCTTTTTGTGTTCCTGGTGACAAATCCCAAGAGCTTCTTTTCTATAATTTTCACTGATTTCCCATGCCTTTTGGATTATACGACTATTTCTTATATGGCAGAGTTATTTTTTTTAAGTTAATGAATGTTTTTATAGTTAGGATCTTATCATCTAATATCCTAGCATGCTGAAACTTTGGTCCCATCAATAAATATTGCCACTTTCTTATTTTCTTTCATTTTAGACAAACACAGGAAGAGTACTCATTTGAGAGCCTAGATTAGTCTGTCAGTCAAGGGTTCACACTGGTCAGAACTTTGAAGTACTCAGTCCGCCTCCTGTACATGCCCTCTTTCCCGTTCTGCTCCACCTTTGTTCTTTTTTAAAGTTTATTTTACTGAAGTATAGTTGATTTACACTGTTCTGCCAATTTCTGCTAAACAGCAAAGTGATTCCGTTATGCATATATATCATATTAAGTATTCTTTCTATTGTGGTTTATCACAGGATATTGAATATAGTTCCCTGTACTATACAGTAGGATCTCGCTGTTTTTCATTCTATACATAATCGTTTGCATCTGCTAATCCAGACTCTCTATCTCTCCCTCTCTCTCCCCCTTCCTCCTTGGCAACCACAAGTCTGTTCTCTATGTCTGTGAGTCTGTTTCTGCTTCATAGATGGGTTCATTTGTGACATATTTTAAATTTCACCTACAAGCGATATTATATGATATTTATCTCTTTCTGACTTATATCACTTAATATGATCATCTCTAGGTCCATTCATCACCTTTGCTCTTATTCTGAGACCTAAGCTGTTCTTTCACCTTCCCTCCCAACGCCCTCCATGATGAAACAATACTTACTGGTTAAAATGTGGTTACTCTTTAAGGAGATGAACAAGTTTCTGTTCCATAATTTGCCTTAAGAGTCTAATATTACAAATTGCAGTAAAAGATGTCAATTTATTCACAAATATGAATGAGTGAGGCTTTTTTTTCTTTCTTTCTTTCTAGGAATCTGGTTCTGAGGCTTGGAGAAGATAAGGGGAATTAGAGGAGGAGGTGAGATGCCTTGGGAGATGGAAAAGGGAAGCAAAGTATGTTGTTGGTTAAGCATCACATGGTAATCTTGTCTAAGTCAGAGCTACATACATGTAGAATCCAGATGTGCTGACTCAGGATGTGAGTGGGGCCTAGACTCATGTTTACCAGTTCTTCAGAGGATTTTTTTCCCCCTTCATTTTCATTGGAGTATAATTGATTTAAAATGTTGTGTTAGTTTCTGCCAGAGGATTCTGATATATGCTAAATTTTGAGGAACTGCTGACCAAACTTACACTTCTTAGGTTTCTCTTGCTTGCATAATAAAAATAAAAATATTCCTTTGCATTAATACAGCACTTTACTACTTAGAAGGTTTATTTTTACAGACACTAGTCTTGTTTGTGATTACAAAACCACAGGATCATCTCCCCCTTTTGATAACTAATAAAACTGAGTTTCAGAGAGCTTATCTGACTTTCCACAGTAGATATTCAAATATGATTCTCTTTAAAACATTGTAAAGCAACTATACTCCAAGAAACATTAATTTTAAAAAGCAAAAATTCATTTTGCATTGTTGCAAAGATCATATAAAAAACACAATTCTCTTGAATTCGAGTCCATGGATCTTCTCATTTTGCCCATGTGCAAAAACATTAAAAACAAATGAAAGCAAACAGGATGCACCTTTCCAGATGCTCAGCTGTGGTATTCTTTTGTTTCTTCCTTGATTTACCCACTATTGAATGAATCCCTTTATATATTCATCAAATATTTGTAACATACTATAATAAATAGGCCATGCTGTACATATATCCAGGAATATCTAAAGTCATACTCAGAGTTGATGACAATTTCTCTGTATTGGTTTGGCTAGAATGATTCACTTTTGATTGTGTATAACTCTATTACAAACATTCTCATTTGTGATTTAGTCACTAGTTTCTTTATGGGTAGTTAGCTTAGTGGCACTGATTCCATTAAATCATCAGCATCTTTCAAAAATCCAGAAGGCCAAGCCTCCCTACAGACCAGTTACATTAGAATCTCTGGGGCAGCCTCTGAATGACAGCTTGAGGAAGTGACTTCAGGGCTAGCAAAAACAAGCTTTGAAAACTGGCTTTCTTGATTACTGGCAGAGGGCCCCTGTGCCTCTGCATGTCTCTGAGCCTCAGTTTCCTGTCTGTAAAACAAAGGTAGTTGTGCTTTGCAAGGTTGCTGAGAGCATCAGAGGCAAAATATGTAAACTACCCAGTGCCTGGCACATTGACTCTCAACAAATGGAGCTGTATTGATGACACTTCCTCGACCTACTGGTCTTAAGCTCCTTTATCCTGTTTCAAAGCATCTTTGCCTTCATTATCTCATGTAATCTTTCCTACAAGAGAGATAGGCTAGAAGTTATCTCTGGGTCACAGAAGAGCAAGCTGAAGTGCCAGACAGTTAATGGGATGGATTCAGGAGATGATTATGCATTCTCTTCATAAAACATGCTTATAAAGGGAAAAATCTTAAGCAGCAACCTAATTGGGAAAACAAAACAAAAAACACAGGGCTCAATGCATCTGCTTTGGTAGATCTGAGGATGGATCCAGGGTGAGCAGAATCAACAGGAAAGTATGCATTTAGCATAAAACTTGCCTTCTTAAGTGAAGCGGGCTGCTCTGTTTGTCGGGCAAGATGGGAAGTGAGAGGTTTTTCTTTTCTCTGTTCTTTAAGTTTCATCTTCTTGTCTTATCCCTTTCTGTATTAAATAAAAGTTGCAATACCAGAGAGGAGATGGCATATGTGTGTGTAAATATATATGATTTTTCTGTAAATCAAATGCCTTTTTTTTTTCTTCTAAATTTGCAATTATGAACCACTCCAGATTTAGCCATTCCCCATGGAAGAGAAGCAGGAATCCCAAGTCTAAGCTTAGCTTCATGACTCAGTTTCTCCCAATTCAGAGCACCTGGAAAACAGCTGGTATCTTGAGTCATCAACATAGGGTTATCATAGTGTGTTAGCTGCACATAAAATCACCTGAAGAGATTTTAAAATTCCAGTGCCCAGTTCTCATGCCAGACCAAATGAATCAGCATTTCTAGAGATACAATTCGATTATCAGTATATATTTTTTTAAGCTTCCCAAGTAATTCCTACATGTAGCAGAGTCTGAGAACCAGTGTTCTAGAATTTGCTTCTGATGAAGTAGGTCCAGGAGGGGGACTGGGATTCTAACCTTATTTCTAATAAGCTTGCTTCAGGGATGCTGTTTCTGTGTGTCCTGGGACCACACTGACTGTCAAGGCTGTTGAGAAATTCGTTGCCTATGCACACATGGGCTACACACTCACTTGAGGGGTCTGCTTCATTCGTTATGAAATCGAACACACAGGCTGGATCTTCCCTGAACTGACTTTGCCACTCTAACTGTGTCATTTCTAGCCAGGCCAGGCATCTCCTGGGTCACTCACGGTGCTAGAAGAGGTCTGCCTTCACCCACCGCCCCGTGTGAGCACGTGGCTGTCAGGCTGGAGAAGACTGACTCCTGTTTCCCATGGGGTGGTCTGAGTCAAGGCTGCTCACACCTCCGTGTGCATGAGAATCACATCAGATGCTTGAGTTACATGCTGTCGGGCCAGACCAGAAGAGGCTGATTCACAGGTCTGGGCTGGAGACTAGAAAGTCATGGTGTTAACAGTAACTCTCAGTCATGTCTGACTCTTTGTGACCCCGTGGACTGTAGCCCGCCAGGCTCCTCTGTCCTTGGAATTTTTCAGGCAAGAATACTGGAGTGGGTAGCTATGTCCTTCTCCAGGGGAATTTCCCAACCCAGGGATCGAACCCGGGTCCCCCACACTGTAGGCAGTTTCTTTACCACTGAGGCACTTGGAAGGCCCCAACAGTAGGAGTAGCTCATATTTGTTGAATGTGTGCTGTATACCAGCTACTGTTCTGGTAATTTCATAACCTAAGTCCATTGAATCTTCATGGTGATCCTACGAGATAGGAATGAGTATTTATTATCCCCAGTTTACAGATAAGAAAACGGATAAAGAAAGTCTGCAATTGACCAAGACCATAGAGTTAGGAAATTGCAAGCATGGGACATCAACACAATTAGATATTGGGGTCCTTTCCTCAAAGAGTTTCTGATTAGAAAAAGAAAACGCAAGGGATAAAAGGCAATCACCCAGAGAGTGGGCAGTGGAGTCACGATTCAAGGTCAGGAGGCTGCTTCAGATCCCAGACTCAGATCCAGCTGATGCACGCAGATCCCCGGTCACGTTCAGAAGGCTGCCAAGCCAGTGGGCGAGCTGTGTAGGACTCTCCAGGGAGCTTCCTAAATTCCCCTTCCTCCAGACTTCGATTCCTTGAAGGCTGAGGAATCTGCATTTTCATAAGCATCCCCCACCCCCAGGTGATTCTGATGCTTGGGGAACTTTGAGAACCATTAGGATAACAGGGCCTCTGAGGCAAGCGGCTTGTCTGTGCATCTTAGCTCTGCCACTTACCATCTCTGTGTTGTCACTCATTCATTCACTTAATTAACAAATATTCCAGTACTTAATCGTCCAATGGTACGGATGCTGGAAATTGAATAACCAGTAAAACAGACAAAAGTCCCTTCTTTCATGGAGCTTACCCCCTGGTTTATCAGGTGACCCATGCAACAAGGGAAAATGAAGCAGTCAAATTGGCCGGGAGGATTACAGCTTTAAACACAGTGGCCAGCAAAAGGACTCTTTGGGAAGATGATTTTGAGTAAAAATCTGAGGAGAGAGAGGTCGGTGAGGGATATGTGGGAGCAGGGCTCCTGGCAAAGGGAACCACAGGCAGTGCAAAGGCTCAGAAGCGGGAGTGTGCTTGGGAGGTTGAGAAGAGTGCGGCTAGGGTGGACAAAAGGGAGTCAGTGACGGGGCGGGGGTACAAAGAAAGTCAGGGGCCGAAAAGGACACACTGTCTAGAACCCCGTGGGCCGCTGGAGGACTCTGGCGTTTACTCCGGGTGAGACGGTCAGCTTTTGGAAGGCTCTGAAAGAAGGGGCCTGAGTGGTCCTCGAGGCCACGCTGGCTGCTGGGCTGATAAGAGATAACACAGCAGGAAGAGGACAGAAGCATGGACAGCAGGCAGGAGCCGACCGCAATCATCCAGGTGAGAGGTCACGCTGGCCTAGGTCAGGTGGCGATAGGGCAGACAGTGAGAGACGAACATATTCTTGATAGACTTGGGAAGCAGAGAAAATGCAATCTGCCAAAAAAAAAAAAAAGACTGGGTTTGGGTTATAAAAGAGAAAAGTCAAAGATCTTCTTCAATAAAGTGTATTCAGGGATTGCCAAGGGGGAGGGGGCTGGGGGAGAGGTGGAGTGGAGTTTGGGGTTAGCAGATGCAAGTCATTAGATATAGAATAGATAAGCAACAAGGAACTACACTCAATATTCTGCGATAAACCATGATGGAAAAGAGTATGAAAAACTATGCATATATGTACACACACACATATATGGGCTTCCCTGGTGGCTTAGAGGTTAAAGCGTCTGCCTCCAATGCGGGAGACCCGGGTTCGATCCCTGGGTCGGGAAGATCCCCTGGAGAAGGAAATGGCAATCCACTCCAGTATTCTTGCCTGGAGAATCCCATGGACTGAGAAGCCTAGCAGGTTAAAGTCCACAGGGTCGCAAAGAGTCGGACACAACTGAGCGACTTCACCTCACCTCACACATATATGGAGGAAGGCATGGCAACCCACTCCAGTGCTCTTGCCTAGAGAAGCCCCATGGGCAGGGGAGCCTGGTGGGCTACAGTCCACAGGGTCACAGGGAGTCAGACACGACTGAGTGACTGAGCGCAGCACATATACATGTATGCATAACTGAATCACTTTGCTGTACAGTGGAGATTAACACAACATTGTAAACCTCATTAAAATTGCATACTTCAATTAAAAGATTAAAAGCTAAATGTGTTCGATCATGGATGCATTTTATGGAATATTTTCTGGGCACTGTGACACGTACCGTTATACGTTAGTTCCTGTGGAAAGCCTTGGGGGTGTTGGAAACTAGAGCGATGGTCCTGGGCCTCATGCAGCTCACATTCCAGTGACGTGAAGATGATTTGAGCCCATCTCTGTAGGTGGCTGTGATGAGATAAGGCGCATAACACAGAACTGACACACAGCAGGGCTCAGCACTTGTAGGTGTTATTATTACCCCGGATACTCAGCAAAACAGTATTTTAGGAATAGAGAATGTAGGTTGTGCGTACTAAGTCACTTCAGTTGTGTCTGACTCTGTGTAACCCTATGGACTGTAGCCTGCCAGGCTCCTCTGTCCATGGGATTTTCCAGGCAAGAATACCGGAGTGGGTTGCCAGGCACTTCTCTAGAGAATCTTCCCTACCCAGGGCCTGAAACCCAAGTCTCTTACATTGCAGGCAGATTCTTTACCATCTGATCCACGAGGGAAGCCCCTAGTGAAATACAGATGAGTAAGTAAGATGGAGAGGGATGAAGAATTAAATTGGTTCATATTCCTGTAATTTCCCAAATAACCCAACCTTCTCGGGTTTTGGTTTTCATTTCAAGATGGTAGATGACCTGCCAAGAAGGTCAGGCAGCCTAACCCATGGGAGCTGGCCTCAACTGTGGGAAAGGCCTCAGATGCCTTTTGGAATTAGGAGTATAGCCTTTTGGTGACTTGCTTTGCTGGGACTAAATCTCAACCAGGGACATTTGGAAATGTTTGCAAACATTTTCATGAATGGCAGGCATGGGGGAGGAGGTGGGTACTGGCCTCTAGAAGTCAAGGATGCTGCTAATATCCAGCAATATACAGCCCAGCCTCACCTCCCCTCACAAAAGAATTTTTTAGTTGCTCGGCTGTGTCTGACTCTTTGCGACACCATGGCCTGTAGCCCACCAGGCTCCTCTGTCCATGGGATTTCCCAGGCAAGAATACTGGAGTGGCTTGCCATTTCCTCCTCCAGGGGATCTCCAGGACACAGGGATCAAACCTGCATCTCCTGCATTGGCAGGCAGATTATTTACCACTGAGCCACCAGAGAAGCCCCCACAAAAGGATTAGCTGGTCCAAAATGTAGATGATCCCCAAGACCGAGAGGCCATGAGATGAAGAAAGGGAAGGTAAAGTTCCCATCCAAAACTCCAACAGTGGCATAATCAAGACTGGTGGTTTGAGAGGAAAAATGTCCACACTCTAACAAACGTGATGGACCCTGGAAGGACCTTCTGATGGTGCTAATAAAAAGATGCTCAGGAGAACAAGTATGCGCTGCTTTAGCTTTATTACCAAAATGACCCTTCTTGGAGGCAGTGATCATCACGCTGTCTTCACCGAAGGGTGTAGGAATGCCTTTTCTTCAGGCTAAAGATTGTGTTTGCCTAGACTGGGATGGGGTGTTCTAGGAGCAGGGAAAGTCTGTTTGAAGATGTTTTTACTCTGGGAAAATTAATGAGCCAGACAATGCAAAGGAAAAGAGACAAATTGTTCTTTTGGTTCCAAATAAACACTTGTTTTCTGACACTGCCTGAATTTCAATGGTCCTCAGTTTGACTGTGAAATTAACACTCTTTTGAGGTTAGCTGTGGGAATGGGGTGGGTGCCATTCACACCCCTTCGGAGCTATTGTCTGTCTGGAACTTGGGGCACAGCTCTGGCACGTGGTCCACCTCCCCAAGCACCACTGGCTCCAGCACCTCCTCATTCAAACGTCCCAACCCCTAAAGGCAGGCACGGCCCACGAGCCACGCTGCTGCCCTTCGCCCCCTGCGTCTCCCATCCACAAAGCAGTGAAGGCAGTTCTACGGACCTTGAGTCGCTCACTCCACCTCTCTGCACTGCCATTTCTTCCTCTCTGAAATGCAGAGGTTAGGGACTTCCCTGAGGGTCCCGTGGTTAAGACTTGCCCTTCCAGTGCAGCGGGTGAGGGTTCAGTCTCTGGGGGGAGAGCTAAGGTCCCATATGCCTCACGGCCCAGAAGTCAAAGCGTAAGCAAAAGAAGCAATACTGTAAATTTAATAAAGACTTTAAAAATGATCCATATCTAAAAAAAAAAAAAAAAAAGTCTTTAAAAAAGTGAAATAAAATGCTGAAGTTGGACAGGTTCCCTGAGGTCCTCAAGTGTGACCAAACAACCCATGTTCACGGGGAGTTGCCTCGTTACTGAGCGGAGGCTTTTGTGAAAGAAGCATTTCATAATTATAGAACCACCAACTGCAAAATGGCCTCTTCAGTTACCACCTGAGGACCGCAGTCTTCTGAACTCTATAGGGCCACTTCCTTAGACTTGTCAGTCTCCTTCCATCTCTAAAGTCTGGTGATTTTCTGAATCCTAGGATCAGTGAAGGGGTCAGAACTCCAGTGAAGTAGCTCTGAAGTCACATCACAAAAACGTAACAAACAGACAGCCTTTTGTCAATTTCTATACAAATTGTTTTTCCTTTGAGGAATAATTCCTTGATTCCTTGAATTCCTTGATTATTCTTATGTATTGTTAGAATTCTTTCCATAAAAATAGAACCCATTTTAAGTCCATCACCAGTAGGAACACACGCCACTATTTCTATATCCTATAAACCAAATAGCATTAGATTTTAACATTTTAATGGTTTAGTTAGTTTACGATGAGTAACTTTAAAATATCTAAAATACTCCCTTAAGGAGCCTGTCTACAGGCCCGCTTATTTACTTTATGGGCGCTGTCACTTACACATTTTGAATCTGGTATCCTTACCAACTGACAGAGGTATACAGAGCTTCCTCACTTGATGTTTTTTCCCCACAGTGAAGATTCAAGAAAGAAATATCGAAGCTGCAAGGAGAATGTTATTCTAGAGGAGATTTTTGTCTCCTCCAAACTAACTTTAAAAGAAGAAACTAAAGAAAGCATTGGATACCTTCCTTAAATTTATTATCAAGGATGACTAGCAAGTCTACTCCACAGGTCTTTAATGGGAGCATAAATTCTTCACCTCTGGTGAGGGAGCAAGTGCACAAGTCTTTTAAAAACAGAAGAAAAACTGAATTATTCACTGCAAGATGCCAGCTAACCCTGCTTAGATTCCTTTTAAGAGTTTGGAGAACAAGGATAAAGAAAACACACAAGAAAAATTAATTGTTTCCAGACAATGTTTTACTAAGCTTGTTTCCCTTTCTCTTCTTACTCATAAATTCTCTTACAACATACTCATCTCCCATGTCCACTCTCAACACAAAATCAGGCCCAAGCAAACAAAATCCGAGCCCATTTTTTAAATTGGTTTGGTTACAAAAATAATGCACATTCATTTTGTAAACAGTAAAAAGACAGATGAGAAAAGAAGAAAACAGGATCCATCCATCATTCCACATCCAAGCGGCAGCCACTGTCATGCCTTGGTGATACCCTCGCAGACACATTTCCATGAATACATTCTTTGAAAGAAGTCCTACACTGCATCTCATTTCTTCATTTAACATGTTATGTGCTCTTTCTGGAACAATCTCTTTTCATGGAAACCCATCCTGATTTATTTATAAATCAGATGGCTGCTTCTACCGTAGAATCCTAACTATATTTCTTCCTTTCTACTGTTATAAACTTACCTGTAACTCACATCTTGTCACTTCTTTTTTGTGCACTTTTCAAGTTATTTTCTTTTATTAAATTCCTGGCACTGTTGGACCAAATGAAAATGCCCACCTCAGGCCCTTGACACACACACTGCCCTGCCTTTAAAATTCACACTGTGGTTCTTGCTGCTCTTCAGCTCCAGGTGATTGACAAAGGTGCCTGGGAGGGCTGTGTGGCCTTCCAAGCACAGAAGGTCTTTGGAAATGCAGCGATGATCTAGGAAGTGTGGGCGGCTCAGTTGACCCACGGTCCACAAACCATCACAGAAGAAGTTTCAAAGGTGACATTTATGGGGAGTGACTTTGTCACTATAGTATTATGATTTCTGGTAAAGAAGTGGGTGGAAAGCAAAATAGCAAGGGCTTTCCTTTGAGAAGAAAAAAACCAAACCTCACACAATAACAAATCCAGATTTCACTCATGAGGCTAAAACACCACTAAGTGCAGTCTTCATTAAATTACAGATACAGTGAAAACTGAAAACATACACATTCTACAATGTGGAAATTCCATCCCTAAATGTAGATTATTAAGTTCTAAATATTAGAGAATTCTTGCTTGTAATAATAAGAAACTGGAAAAATTAACTGGGGCCATCCTCAGTCTCTCAGTAAGAAGATGAATAAATTAACTGCTGTCTATTCATACAATAGAATATAATAGAGGAGATAAAATGAGTATCTCTATATAAATCGACATGGATTGATTTAACAGTATAATTGTAAATTAAAAAAAAGAAGAGATGATGCATATAGAACAATAACACAGAGAACAATACTATATATTAAGAAAATATATATAGTTATGGTCTGAAACATGCTCCCCAACCTGATAGGCTTTACCTCTGAAAAGTAAAGGACAATGAGACTGGCTGGGCTGAGAGGGTAAGGGCTAGGGGAGAAAAAAAAGGTCTTCCAATTGTATCTGTAATGTCATGCTATTTTAATAGTAAAAGTCATGGTGATATAATCTAAGATGATATCAATTATAAAACTCATTGTTATTTTCTGCATCATTCAGGAAAAAAAGTTGCGACAATATACCATTCATTTTAAAATGGACCCAATTTTAGAGATGCTAAGATGTGGGAAAATAGTGTGTCAAACTATATATAAGGCAAAAATGCAAAAGATACAGATCTGCTAATTCATGAAGTCATGGGAGTATTGGTTATATAAGGTTATGTGAATCTGCGAACTTTTTAAAACATTTTCAAAGGATAAAAAATACAACATTACAGGGAACAAAATTCCTCCATAAAATATAGCATTTTAAATGTATGCTGTTCACGTAGCAAGTGTACTGCTCTAAAGCTTAGCTGCCTTTTTACTTGTGTTCCCAAAATGAACTCGAATATGGTGAAAGGAGGAGACAGATCCTTGAACTTTGTAACTTGAGAAGCACCTGGCTTAGGACTTTTATACTTAACACTGACTCAAGAAAGCCTGGTTCCCCAAGTTGACATTCTCTCAGTTTAGAAGAACCATCTCAAAACACAAATCTGCCATCTGCTCAATAACCCATCTGCTAGGAATTTGATGCTGCAGAATTAGGTATCCTGCCTCACAGCTTATCACATCAGTTGAGAAAGCTATTATTCACTGGGAAAAGCAAACTGAAAATGACTCTATTTCCCCTACCTTTCATCATCAAACTGAAACCATCCTGACTCCTCGGTTCAATATGAAATTCATCACAGTAGGTCACAGCATGGGAACTAACATGCCTGTCCTCCTTTATTTCTCCCTGTGGTTTCAAGAAAGTCTCCCTCTGCAAAGAAGAGGGGAGGAAAAAAAGACCTACAAGCATTGCCAGATGAAATATGGATCCAGCTAGATTTGAATTACGATGAATAATTTTTAGTGTGAGCTTGTTCCATGGAATTTCAGATAAATAACGAGTAAACTTTTGCTCTACATGTGTGCAAAATATTACATCGAACATATTTTTTCTAAAAATTTTTCATTATTTATCTGAAATTCAAATTTAACTGTATTATTTTCTAAATAGGGCAAACCTATTAAGAGAATTAATCTGACCAAAAGAAAAGGAGAAAAACAGAACTGGAAGCTAAGTCGGTGACAAAAAACAGAGAACTGGTTGAAAGTGGCTGCTGCTGCTGCTGCTGCTAGGGAAAAAGCAAGACACCCAGCAGCTGCCCTGCAGGGTGTCTATTTAACCTGGAGACTACTCACATGTTCTATTGTCTACTTGCACAGAGGGTTTCATTCTAAATGACACACATGTGAAAACGGCTGAGTGCAGACTGCAGTCCAGAAGCCCGGCTCGGCACCACTTGCCCCGGTGGCTTCCGTGAGACACAGACTCGTCCGAAACCCGAGTTCTGCCGCCACCTCCACTGTGTCCCCAGTAGGTGAAAGAATCTTGAGGTCTTCTTGTAACTTTAGGTTTGATTTCCGTATGCAGTGAGAGCCAGGGCTCCCTGTACAGCTAGAGAGGCGATGGATAATTTCCCTACCAGCTCGGGGAAGACCTGAAGGACTGAAGCCCGTGCCTTAGATCAGAACTGTTTTCTGTGACAAGCTCACAACTTCTAGAACACAGGCAGACCCTGAGTGCTGAAAAACATTTAGAAAAAATGTATGCCCCTTCCTGTTCCTCTGTAAGTTATAAAAATAGAAGGAAGGGAGTGGGGAGGCAGAGAGCGGGTGCGGGGCAGGTGCCCCTGGTCTGAAAGAGGCAGGGTCGGGGGAGTCTGGCACCTTCTTTGGGTCTGTGCAGACTGCGGGGCTGCTGGCTGGTGCTGTATGCTAGCCTGGCAAGCTCCTAGCTTCTCTTCCCTCTTTGGTTTTACTTACAATGGTTGTGGAGGTGAGAATTAAGTTACTGGGTTTTTTGCACCTTAGGTTTTGACCTCATGGGGTTTAAAGCTGCTTTCACTTTTGCAAACCCTCAACCTGGGCCTCCTGGCAAAGGCAGCCTTGGGAGATGGCAGCTCCACTGTGCTCAGGGTTGAGTGGCAGCTCTGACCATTGGCCTTCTGAACATTCTGTCGAAGTGATGTGGGGAGGCCATGCTACCCTCATTTTACAGACGAGGAGACTGAGGCAAGAAAAAAGCCTGGCTCACCTGGCCACCTACACTTGTTGTTCAGTTGTTGTGTCAGACTCCTTTGCGACCCCATGGACTGTAGCCCGCCAGGCTCCTCTGTCCATGGGATTCCCCAGTTAATAATGCTGGCGTGGGCTGCCACTCCCTTCTCCAGGGTATTTTCCTAACCCGGGGATCAACCCCACATCTCCTGCATTAGCAGGTGAGCCACCAGGGAAGCCCTTTAAAAGACACTAAAATCTCTGCAAATACAATGAGATGGAGAAAATACTATTTCCAAAACTGCCTTCAGAGAAAGCCACACAGGTGAGAAAGAAGGTTGCTTTAATAAGCTACTTAGGCCATGTAACTATTTTTTTAAAAAAATAAAAAAATGGGCAGAAGATCTAAATAGACATTTCTCTAAAAAAGACATACAGATGGCCAACAGATGCATGAAAAGATGTTCAACATCACTAATTAACAGGGAAATGCAAATCGAAACTACAACGAGGTATCACCTCACACTTTTCAGAACGGCCATCATTAAAGTGTCTACAAACAATAAATTCAGAAGAGGGTGTGGAGGAAAGGGAACCCTCCAACACTGTTGTTAGGAATGTAAACTGGTCTAACCACTATAGAGGATAATATGGAGGTTCCTTTAAAAACTAAAAATAGAGCTACCATATGATCCAGCAATCCCATTCCTAGACATATATCCCGAGAAAACCATAATTCAAAAAGATACATGTACCCCAGTGTTCATTGCAGCACTATTTACAACATCCAAGTCACGGAAGCAGCCTAAATGTCCATCAAGACATGAGTGAATAAGGGAAATGCGGCACATACATACAGTGGAATACTACTCGCCCATTGAAAGAACGACATGATGCCATGTTCAGCAACAGGGACGGACAGAGAGATGATCAAACTAAGTGAAATAAGTCAGACAGAGAAAGACGAATGTTATGATATTGCTTATATGCAGAATCTGAAAAAAAAAGAGAGAGATACAAATGAAGTTACTTACAAAACAGAAAACACGCGCAGACTTAGAAAACGAACTTGGGGTTACCAAAGGGGGAAGGTAGGCAGGAGGGATAAATCAGGAACTTGGGATGAACACACAAATAGTGTGTGTTTTATATATATATATATATATGCACTACTATATATAAAATAGATAAGCCTGACCTACTGTACTGCACAGGGGGCGCTACTCAGGATACTATAATAACCTCTATGAAAAGAATCTGAAAAAACTGAATATACGTACCTGTATAACTGAATCTCTTAGCTGTATACCTGAAACTAACACAGCACTGTAACTCAGCCATACTTGAATAACATTAAAATTAAAAAATAAGCTCCTTAGGGAAGAATGAGAGTGCAGAAGGAGGGGTACCCCAAGAGCTTGCTGTGGCAGGGGACTCAAGCTGTCTTCTAAGGGAGATGGGCAGTTTGCGTGCAGGGCTCTCTAAGAGGGGCTGTGGGTTTGAATCTGCACAGAATGGCTCTGGATCACTAAGCAGGAATCCTGCCAGGCCTCCCAGCACAGGGCCCTCCTGGTGTCTCCCGGAGAGCACATGTTATCAGCAAGGAAGGGAAGGATGAAAGTCATCTCTCTTCTCATTAAGAGAATCCTCGTTTCTGAAGAAGCTTGACTTTTTTACTAACACAACATTGTAAATCAACGATAGTCCAATAACAATTTTTTTAAGTCCATCACCTGACAAATGGTTACATGAAAAGTGGTATCTACATAAAAAATATTATCCAGGAAGAAAAGAAATGAAGCACTGATAGTACTATGTTGAAAAGTATGCTGAGTGAAAGAAGTCAGCCTACATCTTGCAGGATTCCATTTATATGAAATATCCAGAGAGAGGAAAAGTAGATTCGTAGCTGCTGGGAGCTAGAAGATCATGGGGAAAATGGGGAACGATAGATATGGGGTTTCCTTGGGAGTGATGAAAATGTTCTAAAATTGATTGTGGTAATGATTGCACAATTCTGAGAATATACTAAACACCATCGAATTATACATTTCAAATGGGTGACTCGTGAATTGCACCTCAATGAAGCTGTTAGTTAAAATTCTTTTTAAAAAAAGAATCTCTCCTCTTTTGATAGTGATAAAATTTTGGAAATTAAGAAATTTTAATATCTTAATACATTCCAGAGAACTGAGTTTTTAAACACGAGCGTCATGTTGAGTGAGTCGAGGATCACCAGATGTCTAAAGAATGAATACAATGACATGAGAACCAGTCCGAGCGAGGCGGCAGCAATGAAGAAAGACTGTTAATATTCCGCAGAAAGAAAAGATGCTCCAGATATGAAATAAGACAGGATTCTAGTCTTAAAAAGTGATCACACAGATCGTAAAAGCAGGTTTTGAAAAATAAAAATCTGGAAGCAGAAATGAACATCTCCAAGTGCAAGAAGATAGTTTTGAGGAAATGTCTCAGAAAGTAGAGCAAAAAGACAGAATGTAAGAGCGAAAAGATTCACAAATTAGACATTAGAGAGCACCCAGAAGGCTAAACCTCCACATGAAAGGAATTCTAGAAAAACAGAACAGGAAAATAATCAATGAAATATTAATAGCTAAAGAAAAACGTCCAGAATTGAACGTCTCGTCAAGTTTCACCACAATAAATTTAAACGGGTCCTTATCAAGGTTGCAGAACCATAAAATACTGGAGTCAGAGAAAAATCCCAAAGCCTTCTGGAAAAGAAAACAAAAGTTTTCTTACAAAGGACCAAAATTCTGAATGGTTTCAGATTTCTCAATTGTAGTGGAAACTCGGAGACAATGGAGAAATTCTGAGGGAAAATAGTTTCCAATTTAGAATTGTATGCCCATTACCATTAAGTCTCAGTGTAGGTTGAAAGATACTTTTCGATGCACAATTTCTTAAAATTTTTAAACTGCTGTGTACTTCATCTGCAATAGTAATTACCAGAGGTGCCACCAAAACTAGGGATGAAGCCAAGAGAAGATGAACCGAGTGACACAGCTAAGGCAGGCCAGGGTCCACAATCATTAGCTCAGATTTAGGGCCTTTCTTATTATATTTGCACTGTATCAAATGATCACGCACATGATTTAACAACCATTCAGCAAGATTTGGAAGTTGAGGGCTCCCTGAACCATCTTTTTCTTCTCTAGTCTAATTCCTACTCCCCAGAAATAGCCACCTTCATCTCCTTTTTTTGCTGTATCTTTGGCACTTGCCTTCAAACCATTAAACAACATACTTAGAGTTCTATGAGTTTTCCTTTTTAGTCATTTCCTATTCATTCTGTTCTCTGGAAGCTAAAGCTGTATTCTCCTTTCACCACCCCCACAACCACATGCCCCCTACCTTTTGGATGGGTTTGCTTATTCTGAAAGTGGTTTCTTGTCTTGATTTCCAAAGCTCTGGCTTTTGTTTCCTATCACTTGAGTATCACAGTATTTTGTGTAGTGTGTGTGTGTGTGTGTGTGTGTGTGACCTGATGATTGTATCAATGGATTTGAAATAAAGCAAAGACAAGGAAGCAGTAATAGTAAAAATTTCTATAATCAAGACAAGCACACAAACGTGTGAATAAGATTTTTAACAGAAACCTAACAGAGATCATGCAGGATATCGGGCAAAATGATAAAAGTGATAATAAGTAGATTTATCAAGGTAGCACATGTGAGAAATAAAAGTAAGTTCAGGATCAAAGAAAACACTCAGCCTTGCTACTTTAGATACAAATTGGCAATTAGCCTAGATCACCTTTCACAGTGACCAAAGAAGGGATACAGAATCCAAATGGAGAATCTGCCTCAGAAATTTTTTATTTTTTATTGAAGTATAGTGGGTTTACAGTGTCTTGTTAATTTCTGCTGTACAACAAAATGACTCAGTTATACACACATATATATATTCTTTGTCATACTCTTATCATGGTTTATCACAGTATATTGAATCTAGCTCCCTGCACTATACAGTAAGGCCTTTTATTAATCAATTCTATCAATATATAGAATACTTTGCATCTGCTAACTCCAAATTCCCAGTCTGTCCTTCTCCCACCCCCACCCCCTTGCAACCACAAGTCTGTTCACTATGTCTGTGAGTCTCTTTCTGTTTTGTAGATAAATCATTTGTGTCCTATTTTAGATTTCACACATAAGTGATATCATATGACAGTTGTCTTTGTCTGACTTACTTCACTTGTATGATAATATCAAGGTCCATCCATGTTGCTGCAAATGGTAGTATCCCATTCTTTTTTATGAGTAATATTCCATTGTATTTATATCACATCTTTCTTTTCAGGGATATACATACATGTATCCATTCTCCCGCAAACTCCCCTCCCATCCAGGCTGCCACATAGCATTGAGCAGCGTTCCCTGTAGGTCCTTGCTGGTTATCCATTTTAAATATAGCAGTGTGTACAGGTTGATCGCCAGCTCCCTAACTATCCCTTCCCCCACCCTTCCTCCCTGGTAACCATAAGTTCATTCTCTAAGTCTGTGAATCTGTTTCTGTCTTGTAAATACGTTCATTTGCATAATGTCTTTTTAGGTTTCACATATAAGGGATATTATACGATATTTCTCTTTCTCTGTCTGACTTACTTTACTTAGTATGATACTCTCTAGGTCCAGCCACTGCTGCAAATGGCATTATTTCCTTCCTTTTAATGAATGAGTAATATTTCATTGTATAAATGTAGCACATCTTCCTAATCCATTCTCCTGTCAGTGGAACACCTTTATCCATTCATCTGTCAATCAACATTTAGGTGGTCCACGTCTTGGCTGTTCTAAATAGTGCTGCTGTATCATTTTGAATTAGAGTTTTGTTTCAGCTTCAGAAATCTTAAAAGCCCTGCCTCCAACTTCTGTCTCTTATCTACCCAGTGCCAGTCTCTCACGGGGACAGACATTCTTCTTTCTGAGAACCAGGGTACCTGTGCGGCTCTTGCAGGAACTATTTGTCCAAGACACCTTATCCTGCAACACTATTGATGAAGCCAGATAGACATATGGTCCAAAGCCAGGCAAATTCTAATCCTTCCTTGCCATGTTTATACAGTCTTGTAGGGAAAAGAAGGTCTTTCTTCATAATGACATGTGCCACCTAAAACTCAGAGCTTCTAAAATATATAAGAAAAAGAAGATGGATTTTGGAGGGAAACTAGAAACTTCTGCCACCATTGCCTACTAAGAAGACAGAGAAAGGTATTCTCATTAAAACTGGCATTAGACTGAGGCTCTGTTAAAGGATAACACACAGAGACCCTTCCCCTTATGCTGTTTGTTGCTGTTTTTGAAATTTTTATTTTATACTGGAGTATCATTGATTAGCAATGTGTTCGTTTCAGTGTATGGCAAAGTGATTCAGTTATACCTTTACATGTATCTATTTTTCAAATTCTTTCCCCATTTTTTTAATAGTAAATTGAGCAGAGTCCCCTGTGCTATACTTTAGTTCTTGTTAGCTACCTGTTTTATACATTGTAGTGTGTACATGTCAATCCCAAACTTCCAATCTATCTCCCCTCATCACTCTTCCTTCCGGTAACCGTAAGTTTGTTCTTGAACTCAGTGAACCTGTTTCTGTTCTGTAAGTAAGTTCATTGGTATCATTTTTTTAAATTTCACATATGGTGATTATCATATGATTTTTCTCTTTCTCTGTCTGACTTCCTTCATGTGGTATGATTATCTTAGGTCCATTCATGTTGCTATTTATTTTGTATACAAATTGTTCCTTCACACGTGGATGGATGCATCATAAACCGACAAGAGCAGGATTTGGAGAGAAGCACGTGGAGGAGACAGCAGGGGGTCCTGGACAGGGGATCATGTTTGCACGTGTTTGGGTAAACTGATCAGCTGACGGCTAGCTAAGAGGCCAGGACGGAATTTTGTACTAGAATAAGCCCGCTAAAGGTATCAAGGGAAACAATTCTAATTGTTTATGGATGCTCCAGAGAACCTTGAGAGCTCAGCTGTGGCACCTCTGACTCATGTCCACTTGCCCTTCTTGTACCTATCAGCCTTACTTGGGGCAGGTCTGCACCACTTTTCACTTTAGAATTTCTCAGCACCACCCATGGGATAGAGTTTAGATTATGCAGATTTACAAGGGAAATGGATTTGAAAACTCATTTCAAGATGTTTGAATCCCTTAGATGGTTCAAGGTGGTTACAGAGGATGAGATGGCAGAAGAGAGAGAAGTGGGGTGGGGGGGCTCTGCTGTCAGCCCTGTGGGCCCCTCCCCACCCGAGGCCCCTGTAAGGGGCAGCGCTGTGCCCACCTCTCCTCCCAAGTTCAGTGAGGAGGCATCCCTGGAACACAGTGAATGGGACTGGCTAAGAGATTTGCTGGGACGGCGCTGTTGTCCCCTGGGTGCCCTGCTCCCCAACCATATCCTAGGGGGAGAGCTGGAGGGTTGCTCCTGTCTAACCAAAGGGTCCTGGTGGAGCCTTCAGAAGGACCCCTTAGAAAACTAAGTTAGGAGATAGCCTCATCCCTGAAAAATCAGAGTAGTCTGTGGACTGGGGTCTGACTCCCACTGAGAAAACCTAGAGGGAGAAGGCCTGCCCGAGTGCTCTGCCAGGAGCAGCCTCTAGGCTGAGAGGCTGTGGAGCCAGGGAGTGCGTGTTCAGTCACTTCAGTCATACCCAACTCTGTGTGATCCCCTGACTGTAACCCGCTAGGCCCCCCGTCCATGGGCTTCTCCAGGCAAGAATACTGGAGTGGGTCACCCTGCCCTCCTCCAGGGGATCGTCCCCACCCAAGGATCTCTTATGTCTCCTGCATTGGCAGGTAGGTTCTTTACCGCTTGCACCAGAAGCTTCACAAAACCAGCTGGGGCTCTTTGAAAGGCCTCTTTGAGAAGCAAAGTGAGTCCAGAGCCTGTTAACATGGAGACGGATCACACTGGAAATTTCATTCAGGAGCAGGAGACAGACCCACCGAGAAAAAATGTTTCAGGGGACAGATAGGACAAAGATGCCGTTTTATGGTTGTCCCCATGCCTCAGGCTCATTGACACACCACTTCCTTAAGATGTTAATAATAACTTGGGGAGAAAGTCTGTCCCTGGGAGGAAAGGACCCTGAGTGAACAGGACCATGAGGGACGGCCTGTCTCACCCTCAGGCACCACACAGTACATTAATTTAGCAGAGGGAGCTCTCCGCTAGGATCTGTGTTCTAGAAAGCTCAGAGGAGACGTCTGGGAAGCCCAGCACTAGCCTTAGAGGTGCACATCAGTATTTTCCGGGCTTGCGTGGTGGCTCAGTCAATAAAGAGTCCAACTGCAAAGATCCCTGGGCTGCGAAGATCCCCTGGAGAAGGCAATGCCAACCCACTCCAGTATTCTGTCTGGGAAGTCCCATGGACAGAGGAGCCTGGTGGGCTACAGTCCATGGGGTCACAAGAGTCAGACATGCTTTAGTGACGACACCACCACCAGTGTCTTCTATTGCTGTGGCCCTTTTATCTCCGTGGCATATTTGTTGGGGTAACCCAGGCACTTTTACAGCAGCTAGAGGCAACCTCATGGTTGCTGAGGCCTGGAGGAAACAGCCCTGCTTGACAGCATGTTCTAACCCACCAGGCCAGAAAGGGCTGATTGAATCTCCCCTCGGAAGAATCAATGTAGAATTCTCAACTCTGGGGAGTCTGTGTGTTGGATTCACCTGAGAGTTTTCAAAAATACTCCTACTCAGGCCCAGACCCAGACAATTAAACTCTGATCCATGGAACTGGGGCCCAGGCATTGGTATATGGAAAAGGTCCTGAAGTCATTTCAGTGCTCATCATAGGTGCAAAAGCCACTGGTAAGAAAGCAATGGGGAGACAATGCTACGTTGTCTGATCAAAGGGTGAGCAGGTCCACTGGCTGCTGATGGAATTGGCCTGGGAGGGAGGCTGCTTTCCCAGTCATTTCAAGAAACAGTGGCCCCAAGAACACTGAAACAGTTCTTTAAATTATGTTTTCAAAACCACAGAAGGTCAAGGTGGCTTCAGACTCCATATGGGGAGCATCTCACTTTCCTGGGGTCAACAATCCCTGAGCCTTCAGAGGTGCCCTGGAGACTTTGCTGGTTCCCTAACACAGTGTCCTTTCTTCACCTCTCGTCTTTAACGTTAGTGCTCTCGTGTCTGCCCATCACTCCTGCCCCTCCCACACTTCCATCTCTGTGCCCTGCAGTGAGGTCCTGACCATGGGGTCTATCGGGGCCGCTGCTCTTCTCCTCCGTCACTTCGTGTTGGTCTGCAGCCTGTAGGGGCTCTGTCTGACCACAGAGCCTGAAGATGCTGGAGGCTTTGGTGGGGAAATAAGGTGGGGGATAGAGGGTTTCTCCTGGTGGCTTAGGAAACGATTTTCCTTAGAGGGTAAAGAATCTGCCTGCAATGGAGGAGATGCAGGCTGACGCGGGTTCAGTTCTTGGTTTGGGAAGATCCGCTGGAGGAAGAAATGGCAACCCACTCTGGTACTCTTGCCTGGAGAATCGCATGGACAGAAGATCTTGGCAGGCCACAGTCCCTGGGGTCGCAGAGTCGGACGTGACTGCGCGATTAAGCACACTGTACACAGGACCTGTGCTTCTAGTGGCACTTGGAAGTGTCCACTTCCTTTCAGTTACCTGCGACCCACATGCTCTTCCTGATGGCAGCATACCTGGTTACCTGTGAAACCTTCTTCCACTTGAGTCCTCGCTGGAGGTCCACGGTTCAGGGGCCAGGCCCTCTTGAGTCAGCCAATCAGAAGCTCCCTCCTGAACTAGAGAACCACGCCCTCTTGAACCAGCCAACCAGACACTCCCACCTGAAACAGGCACAGTGAGAGCGCTGACCACATCGCTACACAGTCATCCTGCCAAGCCCTGCTCAGGCTGCTCCAGGTGAGAGGGAAGCACGCGGCTCCTACTCGGGCTCCAACATCCCAGGTGCCTCTCTCAACTCCCAGGAGCCTTGCAATTTCCTCCTTTGTGGTTCTTTGTTTTGCTTGTGGGTACTTGATTGAGAGGATGTTTTTCCTTTTTTGTTGTTTTTTTTTGGTCACTGGAGTTTCTGATTTTCTTTTAGTTTTATTCTATTTATTTTGCTTTTGCCTAAATTATTCAGTATCTATTTCTTGAGTTTGTAAGCAAAAACCCTCTCTTAATCAGTTTTCCCTTTAATGTACATAAGAAATCCTTGTTCCTTTTATGCGCGTGTTTTTTATGAATCAACACTCCGGTATTATTAGGCTAAAAACAAAAAACAAAACTCCCCCTGCACAGCAACCACCCACTTCCCATCCCAGGTAGGTTTCCAGGTTCCCTTACGTTAGTTGATAATGGATGGCATTCACAAGCAGACTCTTCTTTCTGTGTCTGAGGGCAAGTGAGAGGTCCAAAGAGACACTTAAGTCAGTCTTGCACTCCTCTAAAGTGTTCGAAATGAGGTTCAGGTTGATATTTCTCTCTGCCTCACATGTCATTGTACATTTCCACGTGGTGTTCCACGTAAGGAATCTGTACAGGCGGGCCTTGGCACCCTGGGAAGCCCCCCAGCAGGGCTGAGGCACCTGGGTTCCAGTTGTGCTGTGCTCACCATCATGTGACCTTGAGCAAGTCACTTCACCTGCCTGACTTGGTCTCTTCATCCACAAAGGGAAAGACTGTGAGAGCGTGACGCCCAGGTGTCACAGGTACTGGTCACAGGAAACACATCATAGAGGCCAGTGTCACAATCACCCAGAACCTGCGCCTCCAGACAGGGCAAGGCCTGGAGGCTGCCTCAGCGTCTTCAGCATCTCTTCAGTCAGCCTCTCTGCTGCCACCGTGACTCCTCTGCCGGAACTATGGCAGCAGCTTCCTCTCGTTCACCTCTGCCCTCATCCGAATGCCTCCGTACAGCAGTCAGAGAGCCTTCTGAAGGTGCATCTAACTACATCCGTCCATTTCTTTTAGGATAAAGAGCAAAACCACTGATCTGACCTGACCCCTTCCTGTGTTTTCAGTCTCATCTCCTATCACTCTTGCTTTGGCCAGTCTTTGCTCCAAAGACTGAAGATTCCCCTTGTCTCAGGACCTTTGCACAAGCTCTTTTCCATAAGTCCCCTTGCCTAGCAGATCTTGATTCCAAGATTTCATTCTCAAAGAATGTTTACTAACCTCTCAAATAAGCCAGATAGCTCTGCCAGTGATCCCTGTACTTGCCCGCAGTGTCCTATCATGTCATTAATTATGCATTTAAATATATGTTTTTTTGAAAGGCATTATTCCCCCCACTGTTTTCCTCATCACTACAACCTCAACACTTAGCACAGTGTCCAGCACATGGTGGATGGACAGTAAATGCGCTGCTTGGGGACTTCTCTGGTGGTCCAGTGGCTGAGAATCTGCCTTCCAATGCAGAGCCATGAGTTCCTATCCTGGTTGGGAGCTAAGATCCCAAAAGCTGCGAGACAACTAAGCCCGTGCCTCATAACTAGAGGAGCCCATGCACTGAAGCGAAGACTCAGCACAGCCTTTAATAAAAACAAAAAACACTGCTTAACTGATCACAGAGTATAACTGGGATATCTAAACACCTCCCTTCTGGTTCCTGCTCTGTGAACTTTGGGTCGGAGGCATATCACCACCCAGGCCAATGTCCAGCTACCTAGATCAACTTCTTCATTCTTACAGAATGTACTCTTGGGAAATGCTATCGTAAATTAAAATGAAACTTACCATCAGTAGTACCTGGGCTTTCATAGATCTACTGCTTTTTCACTCAACAGCGAACAATGCCTAGATTTAGCTTGAATCCAAGGAATACAACTATGTTAGCAGAATTTCAGTGGTTCAAAGGCCAGCCCCTCCTTGAGACATCTATTTTTCCCAGTCCCTTGGGCCTCCACATTTTCTACAATAGAGGGTCTCCAGAGCTGCTGGACCCATCGTGAGAAGGTTACACATGGTATCCCCCCATTGCATGCTACCCTGCTTCACTGATGTGGGATTCCTTCCAGAAACACTGGAGCCCCTTCTCTGAACAGCTTGAGTACCTCCTTCCCAGTAGCTCCTGCTGGCTCAGTATGGACTGTGACATGCCTTTCTTCCTTCCTCTAGGTGGCTTTGATTCCGATCACAGACTCACACGCTATCTACACCATTGGCTTCTGCAAGCCTATCCCACAGAGCAACAGTTTCCTTGAATGTCATGAATGATCAGCAGCATCAGAGGACAAACCAGCCCTGGGTTCAGTGGAAGGTGAGAGTACTTCCTGAAGCTCAGTGGAACCCAAGGTCTCTCCTAGCTGTGGAATGCAGGTGCTGCAGTGACTGAAGCCACCAGACTTGGGAGCCAGGCAGACCTGGGGTTATTTCCTCCTTCTCTCCTTGTGAACTTGGGCATGTGATGCTTCTGTGGCCTCCGGCTTATCATCCATAAAATGAGAATCTCACAGGACTGGAAAAGGTCAGTTTTCATTCCAGCCCCAAAGAAAGGCAATGCCAAAGAATGCTCAAACTACCACACAATTGCACTCATCTCACATGCTAGTAAAGTGATGCTCAAAATTCTCCAAGCCAGGCTTCAACAGTACATGAACTGTTAACTTCCAGATGTTCAAGTTGGATTTAGAAAAGACAGAGGAACCAGAGATCAAATTGCCAACATCCATTGGATCATCGCAAAAGCAAGAGAGTTCCAGAAAAACATCTATTTCTGCTTTATTGACTATGCCAAAGCTTTTGACTGTGTGGATCACAACAAACTGTGGAAAATTCTGAAAGAGATGGGAATACCAGACTACCTCCTGAGAAATCTATATGCAGGTCAGGAAGCAACAGTTAGAACTGGACATGGGAAAACAGACTGGTTCCAAATTGGGAAAGGAGTATGTCAAGGCTGTATATTGTCACCCTGTTTGTTTAACTTATATACAGAGTACATCATGAGAAATGCTGGGTTGGGTGAAGCACAGCTGGAATCAAGATTGCCAGAAGAAATATCAATAACCTCAGATATGCAGATGACACCATCCATATGGCAGAAAGCAAAGAAGAACAAAAGAGCCTCTTGATGAAAGTGAAAGAAGGGAGTGAAAAAGTTGGCTTAAAACTCAACATTCGGAAAACGAAGATCATGGCATCTGGTCCCATCACTTCTTGGCAAATAGATGGGGAAGCAATGGAAACAGTGAGAGACTTTATATTTTTGGTCTCCAAAATCACTGCAGATGGTGACTGCAGCCATGAAATTAAAAGACACTCACTCCTTGGAAGAAAAGTTATGACCAATGTAGACAGGATTTTTAAAAGCAGAGACATTACTCTGCCAACAAAGGTCTGTCTAGTCAAGGCTATGGTTTTTCCAGTGGTCATGTATGGATGTGAGAGTTGGACTATAAAGAAAGCTGAGTGCCAAAAAATTGATGCTTTTGAACTGTGGTGTTGGAGAAGACTCTTGAGAGTCCCTTGGACTGCAAGGAGATCCAACCAGTCTGTCCTAAAGGAAATCAGTCCTGAATATTCATTGGAAGGAATGATGCTGAAGTTGAAACTCCAATCCTTTGGCCACCTGATACGAAGAACTGACCATTGTATAAGACCCTGATGCTAGGAAAGATTGAAGGCGGGATAGAAGATGAGATGGTTCGATGGCATCACTGAGTCAACGGCCATGAGTTTGAGTAAACTCCAGGAGTCGGTGATGGACAGGGAAGCCTGGCGTGCTATAGTCCATGGGGTCACAAAGAGTCGGACATGACTGAGCGACTGAACTGAACTGACTGAATGCCTGCTTCATGTACAGAGACACACCTAGGGCACGAGGAGAGGCTTTAAAAGGCAAGAGTTCTCTAGTTTTCTGGCTCTGAGGACTTGGAACCCTAAGATCAAGAAGGAAACTTCTGACATCAGTCTGCTACATTGCTATGACAACACACTATGCTAAAATCCACCTGCAGGAGAAAAGACAAGACTTTACTGTTAAAATACTAGGTTTCTCTGCGCGGTGTACTTCTAGACTGTACTTTGGTTGGTACCTCCCTCTGACTTGTAGATAATACTGATAAATGAGACAAAAAAATAATAATTCCCCCATTATTTCATCTAATTGCTATTAGGATGTTTTTTCTAGATAAGTTCATCCATCATCCCTTAATTTTTCCTTCCCGTCTGAGTTTAAAAGGCTGTAATGATCTCGTGCGTGTGTATGCGCTCAGTCGCTTCAGCCCTGTCCAATTTTTTGCTACCCTATGAACTGTAGCCCGCCAGGTTCTCTGCCCATGGGATTCTCCAGGCAAGAATACTGGAGTGGGTTGCCATGCCCTCCTCCAGGGGATCTTCCTGACCCAGGGATCAAACGGAGGTCTCCTTCATTGCAGGCAGATTCTTTACCACTGAGCCACCGGGGAAGCCCGTGTTGATCTCAGTCATATTCAGCCGTTCAGAGCAGGGCTTCTCCGTTTGGGTGATTTTGCACCCAGGGCCATAGCTGTAGACGTTGTTGCCAACACCACTGCGGAGAAGTGCTGCTGGCACGTGACAGGTGGAGGCCTGATCCAGGCTGCTGCTGCAGGTTCTGTGACGCATGGGGCAGCCTCGTGACACACGCACCCAACCCCACGTGTCAGCCCCCCAGGCTGAGAAACCCAGGCTTGGACTCAGGCCAGTCAGCTTCTCAGCCACAAGAGAAGCTGCCCTTGAACGTGGCAGTTCAGTAGCTTCAATTCAAAGCGAAGCCCCTCCCATTAAACTTCTTTGATTCCTTCCCTCCTCTCCCGCTCTGACAAACGGCTGCTTCAAAATAGTAACATGCAAAGTCTGTCTTCAACACACGGAGTCAAGAGATTCAGAGTTAAGGTTTAACATTTCGAGGCTAGCACTCTGCTGTTAAAATAGACCAAGCCCTTAAGGTAGGTGCCGGGGTGTGAGCTGGAGACAAAGTGTCAAGCCAAGCTTTCGACGCCAACCCTGCTGTGTTTTTGGCTTTTGTGGGCTCAGGTCAGACTCTCTCTGCTATCCTGGGGTGGTTGCTCTGTGGTTTCCTTCTAACTTCTATAGAACTTAAAGAAACAAACATTGGCAATATTCAGAGCAGGCCTCAAGAGAGGAAAGCGTGAGCTATTTAAGGTTTGGAATCTAAATTTGTAAATCATATCGCTGATGAAATCACTAAGATGTGGCACTTCATGTTCTAGATTCTTCACGCTTACAACACACAGTCGTTTATGTCATTTGCCTGTTGAGTAGAGCGATTACTTACTAATTTTGTGAGATGTGGAAGATAAGGCAACAGAGCCTCAAAGCACGGTGCGGTAAGCCCCCTGCATACGGACAGCCTCGGTTCTAAGCATGCATTTGTAAGTCCAATTTATTACTTAAGACCAACAAAGTTAGCCTAGGTCCTCAGATAACACAACTGGCTATATAGCACTGTACCTGTGATAGGTTTATAATACTTTTCACACAAATAATGCATAAAAAACAAAAACGCAAAAAATAAAAAGCTACATTTTTAATCATACAGTACCTTGAAAAGTACAGTAGTACGGTATAACAGCTGGCATACACGGCCTGGTGTCGAGTGAACAGGCAAGAAGAGTTACTGACTGAAGTAGGGAGAGGAGGTGGGAGACGGTAGAGCTGAAGGATCATTAGTAATAGGAGACGGAGGGCAAGCTGCACTCTCACTCAGCTCAGTGTTGCTGGAATGCATGTTCACATCTTTGAAAGTTGGCAACTTGAAGGTTCTTACATAACTTACAGTATTGAGACAAAGAACAGGACAGACCTCAACCCTGCCTCCACCACTTATATTCTGAATGAGTTGTGTAACATCTCTGAGTCTCTCCTTCTCCTTCCGTGACATGGAGAGAAGGATCTTCGCCTCGTGGATGGACACGGCACACAATAATAGCAGCCAAGTTCAAGAGAGACCTTTCCTACATATGAACCCCTAATCAGAAGGCAAGCTATGGGGACTTCCCTGGTGGTCCAATGGCTAAGATTCTGTGCACCCAATGCCAGTGACCTGAGTTCAATACCTTGTCAGGGAACTAGATACCATGCCACAGCTGAGAGTTCAAATGCCACAATGAAGATCCATCACAGCCAAATAAATAAATATTTTTTAAAAGGTCAAGGTATGTCTTTCAGTTATGAAAAAGTAAAACTAAAAAATTCTAGACCACAAATGACATGGCAGCCTGCCATGAGATTCAAGAGAATTACAAAGAGATCACCCATGATTCGTTGCTGTTGCTGCTGCTAAGTCACTTCAGTCGTGTCTGACCCTGTGCGACCCCATAGCCAGCAGCCCACCAGGCTGCCCTGTCCCTGGGATTCTCCAGGCAAGAATACTGGAGTGGGTTTCCATTTCCTTCTCCAATGCATGGAAGTGAAAAGTGAAAGTGAAGTCGCTCAGTCGTGTTCAACCCTCAGCGACCCCATGGACTGTAGCCTTCCAGGCTCCTCCGTCCATGGGATTTTCCAGGCAAGAGTACTGGAGTGGGGTGCCATCGCCTTCCCCCATGATTCTTTAGCCAATAAATACTGTATACGTTTATTGGCAAGAAGACAGAAAGAAGGACTAGGATGCCAAAGATACAACAGCCAAGGATGTACTCAGGACAATCAAGTTGTCGTGATCAGCTAGATTGTAACATACTCACAGGACTGTAGTCAGATGTGAGACCGGAAAAGCAGTTGGTCTGTAGAGTCGGCTATTTCCCAGAATAACAGGCATTTGGTGGCACACATCACTAAGCACTTACTTGTACTCATGCTCATGGGTCTGCAGGTCAGCTGAGGTTGGGCTGGTCTCAGCTGAGCTTGGTGGACAGCATTGTTTTGCTCACGGCAGAGCCCGAGTTTAAGAACCAAGCCAACCAATGAAAAATACACTTAAGAGGTTTGTTCCTGCAACATCTATTCATATTTCATCATCAAACCACGTCATAAGGGGTAGAAGAATAGATCCCACCTACAGAGGGAGGGCGGAGCAAAGCTATAAGGCAAATGTCTGGATGTACTGATGTAAACCTATCACAATGGAATGAAGAATTGGGGCCAAAAATCAAATCTATCCAAGACCGTATGAGGGCAGATCTTAAAAATGGAAGTAATGAGCTGTCTAAAAAAAAAAAAAAATTGGTCACAACAGAAACCTTTGGAAGGAGTGAAGTATTCAGAGCTGTGGCTGTCAACATGAGTGGAATAGATTGGAGAAAGGAGAGTGGATACCAGAGGCAGTTAGGGACATGCTGTGCCCAGGACGATGGGCGGGTGTGTCTCAGAGGAGGCGCTGGACACGGAAATGAGGGACAGAGAAAAACAAAGTGATTTCATTATTGGTTGACCATTGGGTGGGGAAAGTAGCTTTTGCTTTGACTCTGAAAAGAAGTCATCAGAGATAAATATGGAGGTGGAAGGGTTCAACTTGATAGTCAGGAGGGTGGTAAAGCTACGCATACTAATAGCATATCTTTTTTTACTGAGCATGTATGCATTCTTTACCAGGTGTGGTACTAAGAATTTGATTCGCAGTCTTCTATTAATCTTCACAATACCCCAGAGAAACAGGTACAGATCTTATCTCTATATTTAGAATGAGGAGGCTGAAGTAACCTGAGATTGCATACCTAGAAAGTTGTGGAATCAGGGCTGAGAAACCAGTCGTCATGTACAGAAACTACACTATGTCACCATTCTTTCATTTCCTCATTTTGTACCCTTTTGTATTGCTGAAATGGTCATATTTTATACCATATTTAATTATATACCAAGCATTTTTCTCAGTGACCAAAGAGATAGTCTGAATGGCAAGTGGAATTCCTTGAAATGCTTGAATTCTAGGGTGAACATGTGTGAGCTAATGGAGAGAACAGGAATAACGGATGTCCTGGTAACCAGAGTGGTCATAATGCACATCAATGACACCCACAATTACTTTATGAAACAGACTTTTATTTGATCTTTCTGGTTTTGCAGTCCTGTCTGTCACTCTCCATAGCCTAATCACTTTCCAGGGACAAATAAAATGAAGAGGTTGCCAGTAGAAATTAGTACCACGTAACTTTCAGAGAACAGAATGGGAAAGACTAGAGATCTCTTCAAGAAAATTAGAGACACCAAGGGAACATTTCATGCAAAGATGGGCTCATAAAGGACAGAAATGGTATGGACCTAACAGTAGCAGAAGATATTAAGAAGAGGTGGCAAGAATACATGGAAGAACGGTACAAAAAAGATCTTCACGACCTGGATAATCATGATGGTGTGATCACTCATCTAGAGCCAGACATCCTGGAATGTGAAATCAAGTGGGCCTTAGAAAGCATCACTACGAACAAAGCTAGTGGAGGTGATGGAATTCTAGTTGACCTATTTCAAATCCTGAAGGATAATGCTGTGAAAGTGCTGCACTCAATATGGCAGCAAATTGGGAAAACTCAGCAGTGGCCACAGGACTGGAAAAGGTCAGTTTTCATTCCAATCCCAAAGAAAGGCACTGCCAAAGAATGCTCAAACTACCGCACAATTGCAATCATCTCACATGCTAGTAAAGTAATACTCAAAATTCTCCAAGCCAGGCTTCAGCAATACGTGAACCGTGAAATTCCAGATATTCAAGCTGGTTTGAGAAAAGGCAGAGGAACCAGAGATCAAATTGCCAACATCCGCTGGATCATGCATAAGGCAAGAAAGTTCCAGAAAAACATCTATTTTTTTATATCTTTATATAAAAAATATATATAATCTTTATTGACTCTGCCAAAGCCTTTGACTGTGTGGATCACAATAAAGTGTAGAAAATTCTGAAAGAGATGGGAATACCAGACCACCTGACCTGCCTCTTGAGAAATCTGTATGCAGGTCAGGAAGCAGCAGTTAGAACTGGACATGGAACAACAGACTATTTTCAAATAGGAAAATGAGTACATCAAGGCTGTATATTGTCACCCTGCTTATTTAACTTCTATGCAGAGTACATCATGAGAAACACTGGACTCGAAGAAACACAAGCTGGAATCAAGATTGCTGGAAGAAATATCAATCACCTCAGATATGCAGATGACACCACCCTTATGGCAGAAAGTGAAGAGGAACTAAAAAGCCTCTTGATGAAGTGAAAGTGGAGAGTGAAAAAGTTGGCTTAAAGCTCAACATTCAGAAAACGAAGATCATGGCATCCGGTCCCATCACTTCATGGGAAATAGATGGGGAAACAGTAGAAACAGTGTCAGACTTTATTTTGGGGGGCTCCAAAATCACTGCAGATGGTGATTACAGCCACGAAATTAAAAGATGCTTACTCCTTGGAAGAAAAGTTATGACCAACCTAGATAGTATATTCAAAAGCAGAGACATTACTTTGCCGACTAAGGTCCGTCTCGTCAAGGCTATGGTTTTTCCTGTGGTCATGTATGGATGTGAGAGTTGGACTGTAAAGAAGGCTGAGCGCCGAAGAACTGATGCTTTTGAACTGTGGTGTTGGAGAAGACTCCTGAGAGTCCCTTGGGCTGCAAGGAGATCCAACCAGTCCATTTTGAAGGAGATCAGCCCTGGGATATCTTTGGAAGGAATGATGCTAAAGCTGAAACTCCAGTACTTTGGCCACCTCATGCAAAGAGTTGACTCATTGGAAAAGACTGATGCTGGGAGAGATTGGGGGCAGGAGGAGAAGGGGACGACCGAGGATGAGATGGCTGGATGGCATCATGGACTTGATGGACGTGAATCTGAGTGAACTCCAGGAGCTGGTGATGGACAGGGATGCGTGGCATGCTGCGATTCATGAGGTTGCAAAGAGTCGGACACGACTGAGCGACTGAAATGAACTGAACTGAACTTTAAGAGACCCTGAATATCCATTGGAAGAACTGATAGTGAAGCAGAAGCTCCAATCCTTTGGCTGCCTGATGCCAAAAGCCAGCTCATTGGAAAAGATGCTAATGCTGGGAAAAATTGAAGGCAAAAGGTGAAGGGGGCAGTAGAGGATAAGATGGTTGGGCAGCATCATCAACTCAATGGATATGAGTTTGAGCAGACTCTGGGAGATAGTGTAGGACAGAGGAGACTGACATGCTATAGTCCATGGGGTTGCAAGTCACTTCACTTCAGTGGCTCAGTCATGTCCAGCTCTTTATGACCCCATGGACTGCAGCCACCAGGCTTCCCTGTCCATCACCAACTCCTGGAGCTTGCTCAAACTCAAGTCCACCAAGTTGGTGATGGCATCTCATCCTCTGTCATCCCCTTCTCCTTCTGCCTTCAATCTTTCCCAGCATCAGGGTCTTTTACAATGAGTCAGTTCTTCACATCAGTTAGCCAGAGTATTGGAGCTTCAGCTTCAGCATCAGTCCTTCTAATGAATATTCAGGACTGATTTTCTTTTGCATTGATGGGCTTGATCTCCTTGCAGTCCAGGGGACTCTCAAGAGTCTTCTCTGACACCACAGTTCAAAAGCATCACTTCTTTGGCGCTCAGCTTTCATTATAGTCCAACTCTCACATCCATACTTGACTACTGGAAAAACCATAGCTTTACTCCTTTTCTTCCAAGGAGCAAGTGTCTTTTAATTTCTTGGCTGTAGTCACCATCTGCAGTGAATTTGGACAAATAAAGTCTGTCACTCTTTCCATTGTTTTCCCATCTATTTGCCATGAAGTGATAGGACCAGATGCCATAATCTTGGTTTTTTGCATGTTGAGTTTTAAGCCAACTTTTTCACTCTCCTCTTTCACTCTCCTCTTTCTCACTTTCAAGAGGTTCTTTAGTTCCTCTTGGCTTTCTTTTTGAGGTTGCAAAGATTCAGACAACTCAACAGCAGCAGCAACAACAAATCTTTAAGATGTGCTTCCCTGAAGTCTCAGAACTGATCATCCACTCCTTGGCTGGGAGATGTTACGTTCCCTGAAACTGGAGGGAGGGCGCCAGCTCACCAAGCATGTGGAGTTCATGTCTGAATCATCCCCAGATTACTACTCTTCTCCCCACACACTGTGGGGCATGAAGTCTCCACACTGAAATGCCCTCTGAATCTAAAACCAAGTCATCAGGACTACGTGCTTTCAACTCCTAGTTTCTTCCCAAGTTTTCAGCCAATCTTTGAATCACATTGGCTTTCTGCAGGGAGTAATAAACAGAAAAGTGGCCAAAGGGTTTGTAATATCTTCTTTAATGTCTCTGCATAATACTTTGCCTCAGTCAGTAGCTTGATACTTAATTATTCCCCTTAGGAAACCCCCTAAGAATGTCTGAAATCTGAGAACAGCATTCTGGGTTTTGATAATGAGGAAGAAGGAACATAGCATACCAGAATTGCCTGTTTCAGAAACAGCACTACAAGGGGTTTCTACTGGTTGAATTGAAAAAATGTAAATGGCAGGTCTTTCTGACTCTATAGGAAGGAGGAAAAGAATGCCATGTTTCTTTTTCTTTCTAAGAATGCATAAGCTTCTTATTTTGTCTTCCTCTGATGAAGAGGTAAGCCTAGCACTGTCTTGAGGAGGCCAGTAGACACCAAAACCAGTAACAATACCAGCCACAAGGGCTGGTACCTGTCAGGTAGCATGTCAGCTAACACCTCTGACATCCCACTTCCATTATTTCCAAAGTTCTCATTTTCCTAATACACTGCCAATTTAAAAGGTGCCAATTTTGACAACCTTCCTGCTCTTTTTAAAAGAAGGCTGGGATTGGAAAGACAAAGTTGAAGAAGATTCATCTGTGACTTGTAGAGATGATCTCATTTTAGTTTCACAAGATGAACTATCCAATTACAGATGGAAATGTTTGGTTCAGAGTTCACCATAATTGCCTTAGAAAAAGAACTCAGGACAAATGGGAAGAAAGGACAATGATGGGCTAAATTTAAAAAAACAAGACAGTAAATCTATGAGTGTGGCCATAATGATATTTATAAGAATGACCTCTGTGATGGCTCAGAGTTTCAAGAAGAAACCACCTCTAGTGATGAGCATAAGGGGAAACAGAAGATTTTAGGCAAGACATTTAATTTCCTTGCGCCTCAGGTTCCTTCTATGTCAAGTCCAGGTAGTCATCACTCCCCTGTTAATTTCTTTCAGTTCAGTCGCTCAGTCGTGTCCGACTCTTTGTAACTTCATGAATCGTAGCATGCCACGCATCCCTGTCCATCACCAACTCCCAGAGTTCACTCAGACTCATGTCCATCAAGTCGGTGATGACATTCAGCCATCTCATCCTCTGTCGTCCCCTTCTCCTCCTGCCCCCAATCCCTCCCAGCATCAGAGTCTTTTCCAGTGACTCCACTCTTCGCATGAGGTGGCCAAAGTACTGGAGTTTCAACTTCAGCACCATTCCCTCCAAAGAAATCCCAGGGCTGATCTCCTTCAGAATGGACTGGTTGGATCTCCTTTCAGTCCAAGGAACTCTCGAGTCTTCTCCAACATCACAGTTCAAAAGCATCAATTCTTTGGCACTCAGTTTTCTTCACAGTCCAACTCTCACATCCATACATGACCACAGAAAAAAACACAGCCTTGACTAGACAAACCTTTGTTGACAAAGTAATGTCTCTGCTTTTCAATATGCTGTCTAGGATGGTCATAACTTTTCTTCCAAAGAGCAAGCGTCTTTTAATTTCATGGCTGCAATCACCATCTGCAATGATTTTGGAGCCCAAAAAAATAAAGTCTGTCACTGTTTTCTTTGTTTCCCCATCTATTTGCCATGAAGCGGTGGGACCAGATGCCATGATCTTAGTTTTCTAAGTGTTGAGTGTTAAGCCAACTTTTTCTCTCTCCACTTTCACTTTCATCAAGAGGCTGTTTAGTTCCTCTTCACTTTCTGCCATAAGGGTGGTGTCATCTGCATATCTGAGGTTATTGATATTTCTCCTGGCAATCTTGATTCCAGCTTGTGCTTCTTCTAGCCCAGCATCTCTCATGATGTACTCTGCACATAAATTAAATAAACAGGGTGACAAAATACAGCCTTTACATACTCTTTTTCCTATTTGGAACCAGTCTGTTGTTCCATATCCAGTTCTAACTGTTGCTTCCTGATCTGCTTATAGGTTTTTCAAGAGGTAGTCATCACTCCCCTGTTAATTTCTTTCAGTTCAGTTCAGTTCAGTTCAGTCACTCAGTCGTGTCCAGCTCCTTGTGACCCCATGAATTGCAGCACGCCAGGCCTCCCTGTCCATCACCAACTCCCAGAGTTCACTCAGACTCACGTCCATTGAGTTGGTGATGCCATCCAGCCATCTCATCCTCTTTCATTCCCTTCTCCTGCCCCTAATCCCTTCCAGCATCAGAGTCTTTTCCAATGAGTCAACTCTTCACATGAGGTGGCCAAAGTACTAGAGTTTCAGCTTTAGCATCTTCCTTCCAATGAACACCCAGGACTGATCTCCCTTAGAATGGACTGGTTGGATCTCCTTGCAGTCCCAGGGACTTTCAAGAGTCTTCTCCAACATCACAGTTCAAAAGCATCAATTCTTCAGCGCTCAGCTTTCTTCACAGTCCAACTCTCACATCCATACATGACCACTGGAAAAACCGTAGCCTTAACTAGATGGACCTTTGTCAGCAAAGTAGTCCCTGCTTTTTAATATGCTATCTAGGTTGGTCATAACTTTCCTTCCAAGGAGTAAGCATCTTTTAATTTCATGGCTGCAATCACCATCTGCAGAGATTTTGGAGGCCCCAAAAATAAAGTCTGACACTGTTTCCACTGTTTCCCCATCTATTTCCCATGAAGTGATGGGACCAGATGCTATGATCTTAGTTTTCTGAATTTTGAGCTTTAGGCCAACTTTTTCACTCTCCTCTTTCACTTTAATCAAGAGGCTCTTTAGTTCTTCTTCACTTTCTGTGATAAGGGTGGTGTCATCTGCATATCTGAAAGTGAAAGTGAAGTCACTCAGTCGTGTCTGACTCTTTGTGACCTCGTGGTCTTTAGCCCACCATGCTCCTCTGTCCATGGGATTTTCCAGGCAAAAGTACTGGAGTGGGTTGCCATTTCCTTCTCCAGAGGATCTTCCTGACCCAGGGATCGAACCAGGTCTCCCGCATTGTAAGCAAGACGCTTTACTGTCTGAGCCACCAGGGAAGTCCTTCTGCATATCTGAGATTATTGATATTTCTCCCGGCAATCTTGATTCCAGCTTGTGCTTCTTCCAGCCCAGCATTTCTCATGATGTACTCTGCATAGAAGTTAAATTTCTTTAGATTAATTAAAATTTGAAAGTGCTTTTAAAATTGTGTAGTACAGACAGTGTTAGTTGCTCAGTCATGAGTCTTTACGACCCCATGGACCCTGTCAACCTCCTCTGTCCAGGAGATTTCCCAGGGAAGAATACTAGAGTGGGTTGCCTTTCCCTTCTCCAGGGAAATCTTCCCAACCCAGGGGATGAACCCGGGTCTCCTACATTGCAGGCAGATTCTTTACCACCTGAGCTATTTTCCCCATTTAGGTTGTTACAGAATACTGAGCAGAGTTTGCTGTGCTGTACAATAGGCCCTTGTTGATTATTTTATATATAGTAGAGTGTATTGGAGAAGGAAATGGCAACCCACTCCAGTACTCTTGCCTGGAGAATCCCATGGAGGGAGGAGCCTGGTAGGCTACAGTCCATGGGGTCACAAAGAGTTGGACATGACTGAGCGACTTGACTTTACTTTACTAGAGTGTATATGTTGGGCTTCCCTAGTGGCTCAGTGGTAAAGAATCCGCCTGCAATGCAGGAGATGCACGTTCAATCCTGGAGTCAGGAAGATCCCCTGGAGAGGGAAACGGCAACCCACTCCAATATTCTCGCCTGGGAAATCCCATGGACAGAGAGCCTGATGGGGCTCATGAAGTCACAAAGAGTGACACGACTGAATGACTAAACAACAACCACCACCTTTAATTTAGCTGTGTTTTAGTTCTTAGTGTGAACTTGCTAATGATCTCATCATGAAAAATTCCCAGGACTGGGTTTTCTCCAAGTTATAATTCTCATTTAAAGTCCAAAGTGGGAGACTGCATCCTGCCTCTTCTATGCCCAATTCTCACAGAACATCCTACACCTTTGGGTGCTTGAGGGAGAGTGCACAAATCGTAGCAGAGAACTCACACTCAGCAGACAGGTGGTAGCCCAGGTAGGGAGTGCTGCTCGGAGTTGTAGCCAGTAGAGATTGTGGCACATGAGGGCAGGAGGCGCCCTACCTCCTGTGTGTGTGACTGACACACACATGTGTACATACGCACACTTTGCTGTATACCCTAAACTAAAACAACATTGTTAATCAATTATACTCCAAAATGAAATAAAAATTAAAGAAAGAAAGGTGCCACCCCAGATTCTGGATGATCCACCCTTAGAAAATCAAGTAAATCAAAGTAAGGTGGATCCTTTCTGAAGACTCAGCTTTGCTTCCTGCAGAGACCTCACCCCTTAACCAAAAACCTGACTCAGCGAAGAGTTCAAAACAGCCAAAGAGCAAAGCTTCCAGCTTCCATCTCCTTTCTATGTCTGCTTAGTTTCTTTGGAGCCATTTCTTGTATTTACACCCTCTGTTTTACTTGCTTTGGAAAGACAGAACTAAATCTCCACCTGTTCTAATAAATAAAACATGACAGATGACCAAAAATGTGAAAGCCCAAACCATATGAAAAACTGCCTAAAAGATGAGAAGCCCATTTGGAGGGAAAATATGTGGGCTGCTAGTGGGAGTTTTTCACTCTTCAGCTTTTTACACGGGCTTTTGCAAAGGGGAAAAGGTTATGAGGAGGTGAAGCGGGGCGATCTAGCCAAGAGTTCTTTAAAACTTTTTAAAAGTTAGATCGCTATTAATCTATGGAAATGTCACTTGCAAATATTTAAAATCCCCTACAAAATAACCTCCAATTTAAGCTGGTTGGAAAACATGAGAAGCAAGGACAAACCAATCACATAAAAGGAAAGATGACCGACCCCCATGGCCAGGAGGGCGAGGAGGAGGAGAAGGGTGATCATGGGGGTTGGCAGTTAGGAGGAAGAAGCAGAAACGGTGCTTGGAATCTCAGTTTTCATCACTAGATCAGTGACAACAACTGCGGCGGAGGCTTTGAAGTACATCCCCAAAGCTCTGAAACCCTCGTTTCTTGGTGGCACTCTTCACAGAACTGTTCTTGCACAAAATGCTGAAAATCATTGTCACCATAAATACAGGTTTATTAGTATCTTTGATGATTGATGTTACAAAATAGAAAGAGAATTAGTTTAAGATTTTGCATGGTGGGATGCATGCAACTAGAGATGATCAAACTAAGTGAAGTCAGACAGAAAATGAGCTACAAGAAAGACCCACGATAGATAACACCATATGATATCACTTATAGTGAAATCTGAGCTGTGACACAAACGAACGTATCTATGAAGCAGAAACAGACTCACAGACATAGAGAACAGGCTTGCGGCTGCCAGCTGGGAAGACAGGTGGGGGATGCACGGACTCGGAGTTTAGGATTAGCACAGGCAAACTGCTACAGATAGATGGACAGACAGCAAGGGCCTGCTCTATGGCACAGAAGATTGTACTCATTATGACACGATAATGGAAAAATATTTTAATAATATGTGTGTGTAACTGAATCACTTTGTAGTACAGCAGAAATTGACACAACATTGTAAATAAACTATACTCCAATTAAAAAAAATTTTTTTAATGTATCATGGAGAACAAATTCCTGAAAAGTATTTCTAATTGGTTTCATTTGTTTCAATTTTGGGTCAGGTTTATCACTTATTTTAATCAAAGGGAATTAGGGACCCACAAATGCAGAAGTCTACACAAAACTCCCCAGAGTTCTTCAGCCTACTTCTGTATGATTTGCTCTGCTGGGTTTTCTGAAATGGATCCTTAATTGAGACTGATGGGCCCCTATGTTGCTCAGTTCAGTTCAGTTCAGTCGCTCAGTCATGTCCGACTTTTTGTGACCCCATGAGTTGCAGCATGCCAGGCCTCCAACTATGTTGCTAAAGGTGGCATTTTTAGACAAAAACAAGACATCCTAAAGGAAAATCTTTGCCATGCATTGTTTCTGTAATCAAGAAGCAAAGTCAAGATATAATGGCAGAACAAAGTCAGATCATACACCAAAAATGTAATAAATTGAAAAAAGGAAAAACATGGTATATATGAGTGTAATTTGTCTAAGTGCCAATGATATACATGGTAATATATATATATATGAAACTTAGGCAAAGGACTTCATATCATGTTTTGAAAACAGAGTGATACTTCCCAGTAGTTTACACAGCTCCTAAAATCTAAGAAAACTCACTGCAAACAAAAACAATATAATTTGAAATATCAAATAAAAAGATAATTGAGAAAAATATTTGCAACATATAATAGATAGACCTATAGATCAATTAAAAATGAATAGCAAGCTAATAAAAATGGTTAAAGGAACTACATAGGAAGTTCACAATGGATGAAATATAAATGCTCAATAAACACACCAAAAAGTTCAATGTACGTAAAATAAACCAGAATTTTTTTTTTTTAATGTCTCACTGATGGTCAACGGAATGGAGGAGAAAACCGATTTAGAAGCTCGTTTTTCATAAGAATCTAGTATCAAATAAAAATGGCATTTTAAATCAGTAGGGAGTCCAATAGCCAAGAAATTGTGGTCATTTGAGGGGGAAATAGTTATATTCCTTGAGTCACACGATTTTGCACACCATTTCCAAAAATAAATTTCAGATGCCTTAGAGATGTTGATTTTTAAGAAACATTAGAAAAGTAGTAGAAAATTCCATGGAAGAATATTTGTGTAATCTTTGAATAGAAAAGGACTTACTTTAACATGATCCTATGAATAAAAATTTTAAATTTTAAAGTTTAAAAAGGAATTAAAATGACAGCACAGTGAAAAAAGTGTTTAATGAAAAAACGTAGTTGACAAGTGATTGAACTGCTCACTTACCACAGGTACTAAAATTGCAATCACTGAGAAAGAGATCAGAGGGAAGGGTTCAAAGCCTCCCTCTGGCAAGGTGGGAACAGCAGCCAGGACTCCCACCCGATCTGCGTGGTGTATCCAGAGCCCCAGACTGAGAGGAGACCCGGAAATCCTGAAATCGATGGGCCTGTCTCACAGAGGAAGCCGCTGAAGCCCAGAGACAGCAGAGGCCCTGTTGCTGGTCGGATGCAAGCACTTCTCGGTTCCTCTTTTTCCCGATGAGTGTTCACAGGAGTCGAGACAGTCCTGAGAACCATTCTTCCCTTCTGCCGCTGGTCTCCTGGAACACTCATCAGCAGATTCTGGCTTTTGGTTAAATTTCATTAGGAAATTAGTCATACCCAGAATCAAGGTATAACTGATAACCCACTGTAACTTTATTGCCATCAAAAGTACCTGCATTTTCATCCACAGCATCTCACAGCAAAGGGGACTTGCTTTATGAGCCCCAATCATCCTTAAGGACCCAGATGAGGTGTAGGTCACAATTTCCAATGTGTACGTGTTGGGGCGACTGTCTCCCCACATGTCCCAGCCACTTTCTGCCCCCAGCGGGGTGTCCTACCACTCATCTCAGTCCTCACACCTCTACTCCGAAGTGGCAGTCGATCCCACACAGTAAGAAGTCTGACCCACTGGCTATAGATCAGAGCTTCCAACAACCCCCTTGGAGGCTTGGATTCAATTAACTTGCTAGAGCAGCTCACAGACTGAAGGGCTTCCCAGGTGGCGCATGGTAAAGAACGTGCCTGCCAATGCAGGAGATGAAAGAGATGAGGGTTCGATCCCTGGGTCAGGAAAGTCCCCTGGAGGAGGAAATAGCAACCCACTCCAGTATTCTTGCCTGGGGAATCCCATGGACAGAGGAGGCTGGCGGGCTACAGTCCATGGGATCACAGAGAGTTGGACACAGCTGAGTCAGTGAGGCCAATGAATGAATTCACTGGATGAAGTCATTGGCCACTGGTGACTGAACTCAATCTCTAGCCCCTCTTCGCTCCACCGAGGCTTGTGGGGAGTGGGGCTGATGAAATTTGTAATCTTATGTTTGGTTCCAGTTCCCCACCCTGCTTAGGTGAGGGCCAAAAGTCATTTCATTAACATAACAAAAGACACCTTCTTCACTCTTATCATTTAGGAAATTCCAAGGGTTTTAGGAGGTCTGTGCCAGAAAAAAAGGGACAAAAAACAAGTGTGTATTCCTTTTCCTAAATCTTAGTATGACAGAGTGTATCTTGCAGGGTTCAGAATGACTGCACACTCTCAGATGGTTTTGTCTCCCAGAGCTCCCAGGCTGTACCCCATCCCTTGCTGCTTCAGGATCTGACCAGTTTGGCCACACAGGGGGAACCTCTGCATTTCCCTTTCCCAGCCTGTTTTACATCCTTTCTGCAAGGATGTAATCACACCATTGAGAAAAAACAGGTGAGAAGCCAGCCTGCCCTGGACTGGGGTAAGCTGTAAATTGCAGTGGTGATTTGGCAAGAAACCACATCAATGAGAACATGTGGGCTGTTCTAATCCTAGCCAGAAGGCCTGAGGGGCGATGGCCACCCCGGGGCCCACTCAGCCAAGCTGGGTGCAGCATCTGCTGTTTCTCCGCCCACCTTGATGTCACTGGCCTCATTTTGCTTCCCCACCTACATTTACTGACATTGCACAGAAGCGCCAGGACTCTGGAAGTGAGTGGAATGTGCCTCTGTGCTATGGGACCAAATGTTGTCAGGCACTAACTTTAATCCTGAAAAATCACTGTAGCACCATTTACACTTGTTGGTATGATGGTGCAATCTCAGTGCTTGCGGTCACTGCCAAAATCCCCCATGGGAGCTGACCTCTTTCAGAGACAGTCAGCAGAGTGCAACAATTTAAACCACAATTATTCCACCAAGAAGCAAGGACTCTGAAGTTGTAGTTGGCTGTTCAGTCGCTAGGTAATGTCTGACTCTTTGCAACCCCGTGGACTGCAGCATGCCAGGCTTCCCTGTCCTTCACTATCTTTTGAGTTTGCTCAAACTCAAGTCCATTGAGTCATTGATGTTATCTAACCATCTGATCCTCTGCTGCCCCCTTCTCTGGAGGCTGTCTACCAACTCCCACCCTTCACTGACGGAGGATCATACCCGGGGATGTGACTCTTTGGAGAACCTCCAAGGCTCGGGATCATGCCCTCACCTATGGCAGAGTTGGTAGAAGTGTGGGAATTTTCTGCAGCTGATTCTGAGGGCATCGAGGCTATATGAATTAGCCACTGACAGTGTCTGCTGGATAATATGGGAGAGAAAAAAGGGAAGGGGCAGAGACAACAAGAAATAAGATCTGACCTCATCCCAAATTTAGAAGAATATCTAGATACCCCTGGGCTTCCCTGGTGGCTCAGACCGTAAAGAATCTGCCTGCAATGCAGGAAACCTGAGTTCGATCCCTGGGTTGGGAAGATCCCCTGGAGATGGGGAGAGCTACCAACTCCAGTATTCTTGCCTGGAGAATTCCATGGACAGAGGAAACTGGCAGGCTACAGTCCATTTGGTTGCAAAGTGCTGGACACGACCGAGCAACTTTCACTTTCATACACCCCTAGAAGAACTTAAAATTCATCCATTTCATGTAGACAACAGACTGATGTTTGCCAGGGAGAGAAGGAATTGAGGGAGGGGTGGAGTGGGAAGTTGGGGTTAGCAGATGTAAACTTTTATATACAGAATGCATAAGCAACAAGGTCCTACTATATAGCATAGGGCACTATTCAGTATCCTGTGATAAACCAACATGAAAATATGAAAAAGAATGTATATATGTATATAACTGAGTCACTCTGCTGTACAGCAGAAATTGATACAATATTGTAAATCAACTATACTTTAATTTTAAAAATCACAAAAAATAAAATTCATCCATTTAATTACAGCTCATTGAAAGCCTACCATGATCCCCACACTGGAAGTATAGAAATGAGCAGAATAGCCATTGGCCTCATGAAGCTTACTTTCTAGAACAAGTAAGTGCTAAACAAATGATGTCATCCAGAGAGTCACAGAGGCTGGAGAAGGGAGATGAGCGCGAGCTGAGCTGAGCAGGATGGCTTCCTGGAGGAGGTGGGCTTTCTGCTCTCCTTGAATAGGACTGAAGAGGACTAGACGGTGAAGGAAGCTTGGGAACTGATTGTTCCCCTAAGTGACAGCTTAGGACGACTCCCCCATGTGTCCGCATGGGAGTTCAGCCCCTCCTGGGTCCTGGCTGTCCCTGTGAGGTTTCTCTGATGTTCTCCACGTGAGGTCTGCGGTCAGGCCCTGGAGATGACTGACGCTGCCTCTATGGGCCTCAGTCCTGGTGCTTCCAAGTTCTTCCTGCTTGACGGCAGGAAGATTGATCTGGTTTGTGGACAGAGGGCTGGATGTGGGACTTTGAACCCACTTTGCTTAGTGTTTATGTTGAGAAGCGACATTTCAGACCTGAGAAAAACCTCCAGCTAGTCCCGAACTGGCAAGGAGAACCTACAGCAGCCTGCCAGGCTGCCTCTTGCTGTCATTATAGATGCTCAGAGCCTCATATGGAGATTAAATATGGAGCGATTTGGTACCCACGACACATCTGTGTCTGCCACTTCTTTTTTGGGCAGTGTGTTGAAGTTTCTGGTGCCGCCACGTTGCTTTTTCTCAAAGTCACCAGCATGTTCCTGTCGACCCCGAAGGTGCGAGACCCAGGCTTGTCAAACCAGCTTCTAAAGGTGACACCCACCCATCCTGCCTTGTCACTCTTAGCTGCTATGATTGCCTGTCACACAGACTCTTTAGCACCCAGAAAACCTCATGAGATACCCACTCTCTCCACCCCTGGTCTGTTCTCAGAGGAGAGAGGTGGCTTGTCCTGGGGATGGCAGAGCACAGCAGGCCTGCCTGGGAGAGATGGATGGTAGCCCTGGGCACCACTGGCCGCTTGGCCAAACCATAGCAGCAGCATCCTACTAATCTCTCCATCTCCTTTCTCAGCTCCTTCTGGATAAATCTGAATCCTTCCTGGCCAGGACCTACAAGCCTTGCCATGACCTGGCCCCCGCCTCTATAGTCTCCCCTTGGACCACTGCCCCACCCCTCATTCTGCTCCAGCCGCTCCTCCATCAAACCAGGACATTCCTGCCCAGACACTGTGTACTTTCTGGTCCCTCTGCCTGGAACACTCTTCCCTAGATGCCTGCACAGCTCACTCACTCCCTGCTTCATCCAAGTCTCTATTCCAATATCATCTCATCCAAAAGTCTCCCTTGCATGTACTTGAGCTCAGTCACTTCAGTTGTATCTGATTCTTTGGGACTCCAAGGACCGTAGCCCCTAGGCTCCTCTGTCCATGGGACTCTCCAAGCAAGAGTACTAGAGTGGCTTGCTATGCCCTCCTCCAAAGGATCTTCCCAAACCAGGGATCCAACACACGTTTCTTCTGTTTCTCGCATTGGCCGGTGGGCTCTTTACCCCTGCCGCCCCCTGGGAAGCCTCTGGTATCCCTTGGGCCCCTGTAATCCGCAGCCCCTCCCCCTGCACTCCATCTCCTGGGAGCCCCCAGACTATACCGTGTTCTCCCCAGCATTATCGTGCACCACCTCTTGCTTGTGTGTCCCCATCAGGGACTTGGCCACTTCCACTCACTATCCTGCCACCAGTAAACAGAACAAGGCTTGTCACAAAGCAGACCATCAATAAGTATTTGCCAATGATTAAAACAACAGGAATTTAGTGAGTGCGTGCATGTGAAGGGACTAAATCTAGAGACATGACAACCTGAATATTAAATATTTGCAAATTTACCCACACAGACGTCTCCCCCGAGGCTTTACTCCGATAGAATTTTCAAGCAATCCTGACAAAGGCAATTGTCTATTGAATCTTCTAGAGAAAATGATCGATCTTATTAATATTTAGGGAACTGTCAATTAAAACAGTAATAAGATTTTCCAACTCTTTTAGTCACCAAGGCTGGGACAGCGGGCACTGCAGTGGGAAATGGACAGGGCAGGATTTACACCACTAGCTAGAGGGTGCATGCACTCAGCTTCACTAGCTAATCAGTATTTATGAAAAGTTCAGAATATGCAGTTTTTCAAATGTTATATCCAAAGATTACTTATTCATATGGGATCTCTTTTTTCCCAAACAAAAGAACAGGGTAAATAAGATATATAGAGTACAAACCAATTTTTAATTGAGGAATTCTACAACCTGGAAATTTGGATCCCCAAACATTACATCTAGGTAGCAAGATTTCGAGTCACTTTATTTATTTTCCTTTTATTTCCCTGTATTTTCTAAACGCTTTGTAAGGAATTTGGATGGATTTTTCACTTTTTTATTATACATGCATTACAGGGTAAATTGAAAAATACTAATAAGCAAATATAAAGAAGAATAAATAAAAATCATCTCTTATTAGTAGTAATAACATCATTATCATAATATTTAATTTTAATAATTAAACAGTAATACATTTTCTTGATGCTGGAACATGCCCAGCTTCCACAATCTAGACTTCTGACTGTATTCAAATAAATCAGTTGTTTTCAAACTTTTCCCTATGTTTTGTAAAAATGGAGACCTCAAGGGCCAAAAGCACAGAGGAAAACCTGTAAGAGGAATTACTTCTTTTCTCATGAGATTGTCTCTCTACAAGGTGGATTTATAAAATCTGAGTCACAGAATCTTTTGGTGAGTGTTACAATAAAAGAATAACCCATTTCTATCTTCTCTGGGGCTAGACTGTGGAAATTTTGTCATGTGACAGTCAAAACTGTCAAACAAATAAGGACCTGGTAATTGAGCAGTGTTTTAAACTAACACTTCCCTAAGATATTCTCTAATGTGAAGGGTACAAAATTAAACACTAAACACACAGGTACCATAGCCTTTTCTGTGATAACCATAATGGAAAATAAATAAAATACATAAAGGAAATACAATTGAAGACATTATTCCAGTTACACTAGCATCAAATAAGACCACATAGCAGAGTGGTCTATTCTAAATGTGTCCAATCTCCAGGCATAAAATCTAAACATCTGCAGAGAGGGACTTCGCTGGCAGTCTTGTGGTTAAGACTTCTCTTCCAGTGCAGGGGACGTGGGTTTGATTCCTGGTGGGGGAGCTGAGATCCCACATGCCTCCAGGTCAAACATCCAAAACATAAAACAGGAGCAATATTGTAACGAATTCAATAGAGACTTTAAAGATGATCCACCTGAAAAAAAAATCTAAGAAAGTAAAATAAAAGTCTACAGAGAGGCACAACAGTAGTCTTAAATAAATGGAAAGATCATGATAATTTTGGATACTATAGCAAACAATACTTTCCAAAATGCCCATAACACGATTTCCCATCTCCCATGATCTTTCTCCAGTGATGCTTTAAAACCCATTCCACTGAGATGAGAAACCTTGGTTTCTTTGCCTTGAATCTGGGGGCACCTATCTGGTGGTAGCAATGACAGTCTGTGACCTCAAACATGAGGTCATAGAGGGCACACCGGCTCAACCCCCTTGCCCGGTGCATTAAGTGGTGCGGGCATCCCCTCCAGCCGTTGAGATGAGACACTCAGGAGTCAGGCTTGGATTGTTTCCTCCCTCACCCTTAACTCTGCTCCCACCAGCCCAGCGTCGAGTCCTGCCAGCTCTGTCTCCAAAACGCAACTCCTGTTCCTCCATCCGCTGCATTACCTGCACTGAAGTCACCTTCATCCAAACCACTCCTCCTCACTAAGTCTACTAGTCTCATTTCTCCTCCTGCTGACTCTAAACCACTGTTGACGCATCGGTGAGACTAACCTTCATAGGTATAAAGCAAATCAATTTCATCCTGTTTAAACAGCCCAGTGAGTTTCCATGCAGTTCGAGTTCCATTGTAGTAAACTTAGAAGTGACCCAGAAGGCCCCTGTGAGCAACCCTTCCCCAAGCGCCAGCCATGTTCCTCCCCTCTAACCCATCCTGCTCCACCCTCCGCCGCCCAGCTCTCTGGGCACACCGGGCACCCACCTAGCACAAGACCCCTCTCTCATGCTCTTCCTTTTATACAGATCACCTCTCACTTCTCAGCTGTATTCCAAATCCTGCTCATTTTTCATGTCTGTGCTGAAATATACAGAGGAGCCAGGCAGCCTACAGTCCATGGGGCCACAAAGAGTTGGACACAACTGAAGTGACTTAGCATGCAGGCAGCTGAAATGTTGCCTCCGGGAAGAAGCTTTCTCTACCCTCTAAACTAAATGAATACCCTGCACTGGACCCTTTAGATGGACCCCTCCATGTTCACACCATCCTCTTTCTACTTGGAGAGCACAGACATGCTAACTGCTTTGCTGACTCCCGTGAAGCTAAGGTTCTGGATGCGGGCATGGTTCTAGTGGGCAGTGTCTACTGACACCATCGTGAGAACATGAGGTTTCTCTGTACCATCTCAGTTTTCAAGTTCCTGACATTGAAGAAGGAGAGGCTATAGCGACTGTAGAGATGATGGTGGTCTCTTGATTTGGTTTCCTAAATCATGGATCATGGCCTTGGGTATCCACAAGGCAGCTTCTGGCAGTTCACAGGCAGTTTCACTGGATGCCTAGGTGGGAGCAGTGAGTTCCTGATTTTGGTGACATTCCATGGTGGTGGCCCACTGGGGACAGTTCTTCGGTGTTCTGGGAGACACTCCTGAATACCCAGAATTCAACCGCTCCTTCAACTCTTCCAGCGATTTCTACCAAGACCCAATTTTTTGTATTAATCTACATCCAGCTTACTTCTGCTTTATTGATTACGCCAAAGCCTTTGACTATGTGGATCACAACAAACTATGAAAATTCTTCAAGAGATGGAGACATCAGACTACCTGAACTGCCTCCTGAGAAATCTGTATGCAGGTCAAGAAGCAACAGTTAGAACTGGACATGGAACAACAGACAGGTTCCAAATCGGGAAAGGAGTACGTCAAGGCTGTATATTGTCACCCTGCCTATTTAACTTAAATGCAGAGTACATTATGTGAAATGCCAGGCTGGATGAAGCACAAGCTGAAATCAAGATTGCTGGGAGAAATATCAATAACCTCAGACATGCAGATGACACCACCCTAATGGCAGAAAGTGAAGAAGAACTAAAGAACCTCTTGATGAAAGTGAAAGAGGGGAGTGAAAAAGTTGGCTTAAAACTCAACATTCAGAAAACTAAGATCATGGCATCCGGTCCCGTCACTTCATGGGAAATAGATGGGGACAACGGAAACAGTGACAGACTATTTTGGGGGCTCCAAAATCATTGCAGATGGTTACTGCAGCCATGAAATAAAAGATGTTTGCTCCTTGGAAGGAAAGCTATGACCCACCTAGACAGCATATTAAAAAGAAGAGACATTACTTTACCAACAAAGGTCCGTTTAGTCAAAGCTACAGTTTTTCAGTAGTCATGTATGGATGTGAGAGTTGGACTATAAAGAAAGCTGAGCACCAAAGTATTGATGCTTTTGAACTGTGGTGTTGGAGAAGACTCTTGAGAGTCCCTTGGACAGAAAGGAGATCCAACCAGCCAATCCTAAAGGAAATCAGTCCTGAATATCCATTGGAAGGACTGATGCTGAATCTGAAACTCCAATACTTTGGCCACCTGATGCAAAGAATCGACTCACTGGAAAAACCCTGATGCTGGGAAAGATTGAGGGTGGGAGGAGAAGGGACAACAGAGGATGAGACGGTTAGATGGCATCACCGACACAATGAACATGAGTTGTAGTAGGCCTTGGGAGTTGGTGATGGACAGGGAAGCCTGGCATGCTGCAGTCCATGGGGTCGCAAAGATTAGGACACGACTGAGTGACTGAACTGAACTGATGTGTATTTTACCACAATAAAAAGGGGGTAAAGAAAAAAATAAAAATAATAAAAATGAATTTTAACACAGAAACTTCATGAATGAATTCTCTTCAAACCTGGCCCAACCTAGTGCCCACTTGATCAAGAGACCTGGGCTCAATGGAAAAGGACAACAAATGTAGCAACCCTGACAACTCCAGTTATGCTATCATTGAATAAAAAGGCTTATCTAGGTTTGTTGGTTCTAGGTGTAAGATCTGCAAGTTCTCAGGTCAGAAGGAAACTTTGGTGTTGGACCAAAGAGTCCAACCTCAAGTGTGAGATTTGAAAGAAAGGAGTTACTTCACCCTTCCATTCAATCAGTGGGCTGTTTTTTATTGGGTCTGAATGCTACAGAGGATTGTCACAGCAGATAAGCACTAGCATACATAGGTCCAACCTCAGCGCCCTCCACAAAGCATCAGTTTCAGGCTGGCGCTGCAGCATGAGGCCCACAGCGTGGGCTTATGGCCACACCAGCCTGGATGCAAATGTCTCTGCCACTTAGGAGCTGAACAACCTTGAGAAGCTCATTCAGTTTTCTCGTCTATAAAATAAAAATCCTAATCATCCCTATGATAAGTCACAGGGTTTGTCTCTGGGGTTTACATAAAATCACGTGTTTAAAATACTTAGCATGGCTTTCAGAACATGCCTTATGTGTGTTTGACAAATGACTATTATTTCTACTGCTTAATGAATATATTTTCCCATCCCCCCAAGACAGAAGGTGACATCTAAGCCATCTATTCTGAACTTGGAAAAGGATTTATTAGTTCTATTGTTACACTGTTTCTTCCAAGTGTTTCTGTTGAAGTAACAATGTCCAAAAAATGTACCATATTATCAAGAAATCCCCGTTTTCCAGTTTGTGAGATATTCATCCCTACCCGTGTCTTTTTGAGCCAAGCCCACTTCTCTTATCCCAGAGCTGTCCCCTTCCCGGGGTGATCACCTAGAATACTTCAGCCACTAGATATACTGACCAGGCCAGAGTTCAGCATCCCAATACTGTTAATAGAACACCTTTTCTGGAATTGATACGGGTGTGAACAAAAGGTTTCCATTCTCAGCTCCTGTGTGCCGCAGAGGCGATGTGTGCTGGGAGATGCCTCACAGCCATCATCTTTTCTGTCTGAAAATAAGCTCACACATAAAGAGAAACACTGGTGAGACAGAGAACAAGTCCATGAGTTCAGCAGATCCAGACTTCTTTGACGACCATCTGTCACGTTCCGACGCTGCCTTATAGAGTCAATGAAGATTTTCTTAATTTTGGTCTAGGCTAGATTGAGTTCAATTGGATGTGTGTCATTTCCACCAGAAACAATTGTGACTCATACATACACTGAGTTTGGGTGGCATGGTTGTTCAGTCACTAAGTCATGCCCAACTCTTTGCAAACCCATGGGCTATAGCATGCCAGGCTTACCTGTCCTTCACTATCTCCCAGAATTTGCTCAAATACATGTCCGTTGAGTCAGTGATGCCATCAACCATCTCATCCTCTGTTGCCCACTTCTACTATTCTCATTTTTCCCAGCATCAGGGTCTTTCCCAGTGAGTCAGCTCTTCACATCAGGTGGCCAAAGTATTAGAGCTTCAGCTTCACCATTAGTCCTTCCAATGAATATTCAGGACTCATTTCCTTTAGGGTTGACTGGTTTGATCTCCTTGCAGTCCAAGGGACTCTCAAGACTCTTCTCCCACAGTTTGGGGTAGAAACTGACCCTGAAACAGACCTCAGAAATAGACCCTGAGACAAGAATTCAAGTACAAGTAGTTTATTTGGGAGATAATCCCAGGAAATACAATTTAGAGAGTGGACAAGTGAGTCAGTAAAGGGAAGAGATCCAATAAGCAATTCTGGAAGCTAGAGATGGTGTAACTGAGCCCGTTATCACTGCAGGCACCTGGAGTTTAATGACAGTGAGGAAGCTTTGAGGTCCAGTGTGGCCAATGAGCCTCTAAGTGATTGCACCTCAAAGGCAGGTGAACCAGGGTATTTACAGGTCAGTTTCCATCAGTCATTGGTTATAGCCTGATCTGGACATGTTCGTTCTCTGATATTGACCCATCTTATGCATGTTTACCAGGAACTGTCTGCCAAATTCAGCCCTTGGGTGAAAGAGAGGTAAACGCTGCAGCAGAGATGAGTCTAGTCTGTGGGCAGCACTGAGTGAGGCTCCAGGACACGCAGGAGGAACGGCAGCATCAGCCGTAAGCACAGTGGTCAGGGCCTCCCTGGTGGTCCAGTGGCTAAAGATTTATCTGCTAATGCACGGGACATGGGTTTGATCCCTGGTCTGGGAAGGTCCCACTTGCCAAGGGGTAACAAATTGCTTGTGCCACAATTACTGAGCCTGTGAGCTGCAGCAACTGCAGCCCACTGCCTAGAGTCCGAGCTGCATGACAAGAGAAGCCACTGCAATGAGACGCCTGTGCCCCACAGCTGGAGAGGAGCCCCTACTCACAGCAACTGGAGAAAAGCCCACAAGAAGCACTAAAGACCCAGGACAGCCACAGAAAATGAACCAATCAAAAGCACAGTGGTCAGGAAAAAATCCAGAGAAAGACCAGTGACACACAAGCTTATATTTATACTAAGAGGACTTAAAGGGGGTTTTGCCCTATCTTGTTTAATATCCCAACACCTTCCACTAGGTTACTAACAGGAATTATTATCTGTGTTTTACTAAGGAGAAAATCAGACACAGATTCTGTAAGTCGGGAAAGCACACAGAGCTATTGGGCAATAAGCCTCAAGCCTGAATTTTCTAATTCCAAATTTCTTTTATTTTTTTATTTTATTTATTTATTTTTTACCTTACAATATTGTATTGGTTTTGCCTCAATATGAATCCACCACAGGTCTACACATGTTCCCAATCCCGAACCCGCCTCCCACCTCCCCCCACTCCCCGCCACCCCTGGCACCATCCCTCCGGGTCGTCCCAGTGCACCAGCCCCAAGCATCCTGCACCCTGCATCAAACCTAGACTGGTGATTTGTTTCTCATATGATATTATACATGTTTCAACGCCATTCTCCCAAATCATCCCACCCTCTCCCTCTCCCACAGAGTCCAAAAGACTGTTCTATACATCTGTGTCTCTTTTGCTGTCTCGCATACAGAGTTATCGTTACCATCTTTCTAAATTCCATATATATGCGTTAGTATACTGTATTGGTGAAATTTCTAATTTCAAATTTCTAATTTTCTAATTTCAAATCCACAATCGTGCAGGACTGGAATTAGTTTGGTTTCAGAGCAATTCAGGAAGAATAGCCTTTAACAGACAGAAAATTCACCTCATATGCCAACATGCAAGTGGGAATGTGACATTTTTTCTTGTTTTCTCTTTTTTCAAAATTCTGTGTTGTCATTATATTAACTTTGGGTTGAAGAATACATTTATGATTATAAAAAGATCAGACTAGTCTGCAAAGGGAAAAGCTAAAAAGTCTGGGTAATTGAAATCTTCAAAAGTAAATCATCTGTATGAAGTTGAAACAGACTGTCTGAGCAGAAACCTAGGTCAGAAATGCCTGCGCCTGGTTTTCTACTGCGTGAGATCGTAGGGCAAAGTTTAAAGGGAACACTTCTTCAATATTTCATAACTTTGCCACATTTCAAGATGAAAAATCTTCCCAAGAGGAAGATACAACAAGGCCAAAAGATGTCACCTGTGACTTTCGTTTTAAAGAGGGAGTTTACAAACCAAATGGCTCACAAATTTAAGAGGTTTCCAGGCCCTGGGGCAGGCATCTGAGAATGCCCACAGAGTCTCTCTTCCTGGAAGATGGCAGACTGTCTTTGGACCCAGACCTCTCCTGAGGGAGATTAAACATGACCCCAGTGACCCAGACAGCAAAGAATCTGCCTGTAATGCAGGAAACCCGGATTCGATCCTTGAGCTGGGAAGGTTTCCTGGAGAAGGAAATGGCAACTGTCTCCAGGATCCTTGCCTGGGAGATTCCAGGGACAGAGGAGCCTGGTGGACTACAGTCCATGGCGTCACAGAGTTGGACAAAACTGAGCACCTGAGACTTTCACTTCCAGCAGTAAATAGAAAGAGGAGTTATGAATGGCTATCAATCTCTGACTACTTTATTTGGTCGTCTGGAAATTGTAGAAGACATACTGTAAGCCTAGAACAACAAAACAATAATAATAACTGACATCTACCAGGATTACATGAATCTCTTTTTGTGAACATCTCATATGGATGAGTAACTAGGAGATGACAGGAACTGCTATGCCCCGAGATGAATATTAAGAGTTAATCCTAAGTGTGTTTAACTCATCCCTTCAACAAACGTAAATTTAGCTCCTACTGTATACCAAGCAGTGTGCTCAGTGATGGGAATTTAGGGGTAACCTATGCCCTCCTGGAGTCATAACCTCATGGAGCAGAGCGAGGAGAAAGCAAACTTTGTTTGTTTTGTTGTTCAGCTGCTAAGCTGTGTTTAACTCTTTTAGACCCTCTGGAGTGTAGCACGCCAGGCTCCTCTGTCCTCCACTATCTCTCTGAGTTTGCTCAAATTCATGTCCACTGAAATGGTAATGTTATTTAACCATCTCATTCTCTGCTGCCCCCTTCTTTTGCCTTCAATCTTTCCCAGGATCAGGGTCTTTTCCAGTGAGTCAGCTCTTCACATCAGGTGGCCAAAGTACTGGAGTTTCAGCTTCAGCACCAGTCCTTCCAATGAACGTTCGGGTTGATTTCCTTCAGGATTGACTGGTCTGATCTCCTTGCTGTCCAAAGGACTCTCGAGAGTCTTCTCCGGCACTGTAATTCAAAAACATCATTTCTTTTGCTCTCAGCCTTCTTTATCGTCCAACCCTCACATTAGTACATGATTACTGGAAAAACTATAGCTTTAATATTCAGACCTTTGTTGGAAAATTGACGTCCAGAGAAGGAAATGTCAACTCACTCCAGTATTCTTGTCTGGACCCCATGGACAGTATGAAAAGGCAAAAGGAAAGCAACTAGGTGATCATAAACTGTGGTCAATTCTGCAAGCGGTATTATGAAAGCTTGAGAGCTTAATTTTGATTAAGTTGAGACTTGAGAGATTGATAGAAGCAGTCAAGCCAAGAGTGGACACAGTGGAGCTTTGTCGTCGTCTGGGGACCACAGGTGACCAGAGTTCTCCTAATAGAAAACATCTGTCTGCAGTAATGGTGGGGTGACTCCTGATGGTGTGTGCAGGGGGAGGAAGGCAGCTTTGGCTAAATCCTGTAAGGTTGGTCCCTGCAATTACCGTGGGGTTCTTTTTTACAAGATTTTTTCAATCTGGACCATTTCTAAAGTCTTACTTGAATTTGTTACACTATTTCTTCTGTTTAATCTTTTGGATTTTTGGCCACCAGGCGTGTGGGATCTTAGCCCCCCTCCTAGGGATCGAACCACATGCTTTGTGTAGGAAGGTGAAGTCTTAACTTCTGGACCACCGGGGAAGCCCCACTGTGGAGTTCTGAGCCCTCAGGGGTCAGTGAGTGTGAGACGGAAACCTCACACCGCTGTGGGGCTTTGGGAAGATGCACGCCCTCTCAGGGCCACTGTGTTCAGCCTGTCAACATGGAGATTAACAGCCTAGCAGATTAGATTCTCCAGAAGTGGATCTCAGCACCATACAAAACCGCGAGAGGAACTTGTGATCTGTGATAGAAAGAGAGGGAGCAGGTGAGACAAAGAAAGAACTCAACCTGCAGTGGAAGTCCAACATGACCATGGCCAGCCCTGGAGGGAGCCCCGGAGCAAATAAAACCCACAGCACAGCCCCAGCATTATTCAGTTACTGTCGTAGGCTGTCCCCAGACAGGGCTTGCTGGCGGGCAGCTCCCGGCCTCTGAGGCCAGCTTGGATAGGGCTAGCAGCGGAACAAGAACTTAGAGCCAACCACAGTCTCCACAGAAGGGAGCAGCTCTCTGCAGGGAGAGCTGGGTGACATGTTCGTGTCTGCCGCAAGCTCTGCAATTCTGGAGAGTAAATGAGAGCATGTTCTGACAAACATCTGGCGCATTGGAGATGGATCACACATATCAGCCAAGTCCTCATCATTGTCACATACTCGTCCGTATTCAACAACGTACAGCAGGCCCCGGCCACCCTCTTCTCAAACATTTTTTATTAAGCATCTGTCCTTGGCATATTCTGTAGCCACAGAATGAATGGCTCACCTTCCCTAAAGCTTAAAAACTATCCATGACAAATGTTTTCTTCTCCATGAAATCTTTCCAGATCCTACTTATGACTCCAATGAATCTCAATGATTTATTTGACAAATAATTGTTGAGCTTGTCCCAGGACTGGAAATATTGAACACAATGGTGAGAATGTTCAAGTGTACCTTCAAGCTTAGCTTCTCTCTTCTGGAACAGTCCCCTGCCCACTGCCACTCCCACTCCCCCCTGGCTCAAGTACTGTGGCACCCAGCATACACCACCATAAATCTGCAATTATAATTTGGGGCTGCTGCTGCTGCTAAGTCACTTCAGTCGTGTCCGACTCTGTGCGATCCCCCTCAAGTGATTCTGTGTTCCTAGAAAGCAGAGATAATGCCTACTGATTTTTCAATTATAGTCTCCCTCCCCAATCCCAGCATGCAATGTAAATCCAATAATATGAACTTAACTGAGAGAAGTTTTTTTGAAGTGCAGTTGATGTACAATTTTATAGAAGTTGCAAGTGTACAATATAATGATCCACAATGTTTAAAGATTATTCTCCATTTATAATTAATATAAAATACTGGCTGTATTCCCTGTGTTGTACAATGTATCCTTATAACTTATTTTATACATAACTAGTTGTACCTCTTAACTCCTAACCCCTATACTGCCTCTCCCCATTTCCTCTTCCCACTGGTAACCAATAGTTTGTACTCTGTATCTATGAGTCTGTTTCTTTTTTTTTTTTTAATTTGTAATTGAAGGATAATTGCTCTACAATATTGTGTTTGGCTTCTGCCAAACACCATCATGAACCAGCCATAGGTATACCTATGTCCCCTCCCTCTAGAACCTCCCCCAACCTCCCTCCCCATCCTACCCCTCTAGGTTCTTACAGAGCTCAGGTTTGAGTTCCCCAAGTCACACAGCAAATTCCCATTGGTTATCTGTTTTACATATGGTAATGTATATGTTTCTGTTATGATCTTATTACATCCCACCGTCTCCTTCCCCATCCCATGTCCATAAGTCTGTTCTCTATGTCTGTGTCTCCGTTGCTGCCCTGCAAATAGGTTCATCCATACTGTCTTTCTAGATTCCAATATATATATGTTAATATACAATATTTTTTTTGTCTTTCTAACTTACTTTACTCTGTATACTAGGCTCTAGATTCATCTACCTCATTAGAACTGTATGAGTCTATTTCTTTTTTCCTTATATTAATTCCTTCATTGTAGGTTTTTGGACTCTACATAGAAGTAATATCTTACAGATATAAGTGCTATTGCAAATGTTTTGTATCTGACTATCTAGAAAGCCCTTTATCTGACTCATTTCTTTAACAGATTGAACAATGTTGTCATACATGGGTGGAGGGTAGATCTCCTTTGTGGCATAAGAAAGAGGCCTCATCTCTTACCCAAACTGGCTGGTGGCAAGGTTTGTTGCCTGGACACAGTCACACCTGGATTGTGACCCTATGATGTGAGTAGTAGGTTTCTCTCTTTGGATCGGCAGGTGTCCTAGAACATGGAATTACAAGTGCTGAGGGGTAACAAGAATAGATGCATGAAAAGATGCTCAGCATCTGTAATTATTCAGTTCAGTTCAGTTCAATCACTCAGTCATGTCTGACTCTGCGACCCCATGAATCGCAGCACGCCAGGCCTCCCTGTCCATCACCAGCTCCCGGAGTTCACTCAGACTCACGTCCATCGAGTCCGTGATGCCATCCAGCCATCTCATCCTCTGTTGTCCCCTTCTCCTCCTGCCCCCAGTCCCTCCCAGCATCGGAGTCTTCTCTAATGAGTCAACTCTTCGCATGAGGTGGCCAAAGTACTGGAGTTTCAGCTTTAGCATCATTCCCTCCAAAGAAATCCCAGGGCTGATCTCCTTCAGAATGGACTGGTTGGATCTCCTTGCAGTCCAAGGGACTGTCAAGAGTCTTCTCCAACACCACAGTTCAAACGCATCAATTCTTCGGTACTCAGCCTTCTTCACAGTCCAACTCTCACATCCATACGTGAGCACTGGAAAAACCATAGCCTTGACTAGACGGACCTTAGTCGGCAAAGTAATGTCTCTGCTTTTCAATATGCTATCTAGGTTGTTAATCATTAGAGAAATGCAAATCAAAACCTCAGTGAGGTATCATCTCACACTGGTCAGAATGGTCATCATCAAAAAGTCTACAAATAACAAATGCTAAAGAGGGTGAGGAGAAAAGGGAAAACTCCTACACTGTTGGTGGGAATGTAAACTGGTGCGACCACTATGGAGGTTCCTTTAAAAACCAGCAATAGAACTACCACGTAACCCTGCAATCCCATTCCTGGGCATATATCTAGAGAAAACAATAATTCAAAAGGATACATTCACCCTAATGTTCATAGCAGCAATATTTACAATACCCAAGACTTTGAGACAAACCAAGTGAGTCATCAGCAGATGACTGACTTTAGAACTTGTGGGATATATATCTATACTGATGTTGCTGTTGTTGTTTAGTTGTTAAGTCATGTCCAACTCTTGTGACTGAATGGACTGCAGCCTAGAAGGCTCCTCTGTCCATGGGATTTCCCAGGCAAGAATGCTAGAGTGCATTGTCATTTCCTTCTCCAGGTGATCTTCTTGACCCAGGGATCAAACCTACCTTGGAAGGCATATTCTTTTCCACTGAGTCACCAGGAAAATCCATCTCTCTCTCATATATACACACACACACACACACACACACACATAATGGAATATTATTCATTCATAAAAAAGAAATGCAATATTAACATTTGCAGCAACATGGATGGGCCTAGAGAATATTATGCTTAGTGAAATATGTCAGACCAAGAAAGACAAACACAATATGATATCTCTTATATGTAGAATCTAAAAAATAATACAAATCAATGTATATACAAAACAGAAGCAGATTCACAGACATCGAAAATTAGCTTATGGTCACCAAAGAGGAAAGGAAGCAGGGAAGGGAAAAATTAGGATTAGTGAAAGTCGCTCAGTCATGTCTGACTCTTTGCAAACCCATGGAGTGTACAGTCCCTGGAATTCTCCAGGCCAGAATACTGGAGTGGGTAGCCTTTCCCTTCTCCAGGGCATCTTCCCAACCCAGGGATAAAACCCAGGTCTCCTGCATTGCAGGCAGACTCTTTACCAGCTGAGCCACAAGGGAAGCTCAAGAATGCTAGAGTGGGTAGCCTCTCCCTTCTCCAATGGATCTTCCTGACCCAGGAATCGAACCAGGGTCTCCTGCATTGTAGGCAGATTCTTTACCAATTGAGCTATCATAGAAGCCCAAATTAGGGTTACGGGGTTAACAAATATAAACTAGATGTAAAATCAATAAGCAACAAGGATCTATTGTATAGCACAGAGATTTATACCTGATAGCTTGTAATAACCTGTAATGGAATATAATCTGCAGGAAAATGGAATCACTATACCATACACCTGAAACTAACACAGTTTTGTAAATCAAGTATACCTCAATTAAAGAAAAAAGCACAGGTGATTGAGACCGTAAATCAAGCATCTTGCTGGATTAAGAGGTATTTACAAGTTGGACCTGGAATAGAATCAAAGCTGGAAAGAGAGGTCTGAGGTGAGGCCAGGGTAGGGTGGTAGGGGAGGATCCAGGAGGGCTTTGTGGAAGATGGGGCTTGACCCTAAGGACCTGTATGAAACTTCAGAATGTCTCTGAGAAAGAGACACAATCAAAGCTGTATCGGTTTGTTTCCATCAAAAGTGTCATAAGCATCTTTATCCAGACCCTAGGAAGACCACAGCAGGCATATAATTAAGACTGCTAGAAACGTAAATCTAGCAATCTCACTCCTGGTCCTATACCCAGAGAAAACCAAGATCCGAAAGATGCGTTCATCCCGGTGTTCATTGCAGCTCTATTTACGATAGCTATGACATGGAAACAGCCTAAGTGTCTGTCAACAGATAAATGGACAAAGAAGATATGGTCCATATACACAGTGAAATGTTACCAAGCCATAAAGAGAAAGATAATCCCATTTGCAGCAACACGGATAGACTTACAGAGTATCATACTAAGTGACAAGTCAGGCAAAGAAAGACATATATGATATAACTCAAATGTGGAACCCAATGTTTAAAATGATACAAATGGATTTATTTGTAAAACGGACTTACAGATATCGAAACCAAATTTATGGTTATCGAAGGAGAAATGGGGAGGCGTATAAATCAGGATTTTAGTATTAACATACACAGATTAACATGTATGAGCCTTCCAATAGCTCAGCAGGCAAAGAATCCGCCTGCAATGCAGGAAACGTAGGTTCAGTCCCTGAGTAGGGAAGAGCCCTTGGAGCAGGAAATGGCAACCCGCTTCAGTATTCTTGCCTGAAAAGCCCATAGACAGAGGAGTGTGGTGGGCTAGAGTCCACAGGGTTGCAACGAGCTGGCCATCACCGCGGGACTGAGCAGTACTGTAAATAAGATAGATGAGCAGCAAGGGCCTGCTCTACAGCACAGGGGACTACGCTCAGTATTCTGTGAGACCTGTATGAGAAAAGAGTCTGAAAAAGAACGATTTAAGTATATGCATAACCGAATCACCGTGCTGTACACCTGAGAGTAACGTAACATTGTAAATCACTCTACTCCAATAAACATTTTTTAAAAAACAGACTGCCAGAAATGTAGTTAGCAGGTTTATTTGTTTGAAATCATATGCTCCCTTCCAATCCCTTTGAAAAAAATACTTTTATCCTTCCTATTTTATAATTTGTTTAAGGAGATTGCCCATGTCATAAACGGTGTAATTCCTGATACATAAAGCAAGAAGTTTACGCATTTCTGAAAAGAGATCTTCTAAACATAGATTCCAGAGTATTTTAATCTCCATTAGAACTTAATATGGAGAAGGCAATGGCACCCCACTCCAGTACTCTTGCCTGGAAAATCCCATGGACGGAGGAGTCTGGAAGGCTGCAGTCCATGGGGTCGCTGAGGGTCAGACACGACTGAGCGATTTCACTTCCACTTTTCACTTCCATGCATTGGAGAAGGAAATGGCAACCCACTCCAGTGTTCTTGCCTGGAGAATCCCAGGGACGGGGAAGCCTGGTGGGCTGCCATCTGTGGGGCTGCACAGAGTCGGACACGACTGAAGCGACTTAGCAGCAGCAGAACTTAATATGGGGGGGGGGGAGGCATAGCAATTTAAAAATGCTATGATTAGTTTGTATATATAAAAGAATTAGTTCACAAAGCTTTGAAGACTTATTCAAAACCTTAGAAAAATATCTTGCTCACAACTTGTCAAAGGTCTGGTCTCAAGAGTTCTTATACTCTTAAAAATCGTTAATGACCCTAAAGAACTTTTACTTATGTGAATTACATCTATTAATATTTATTAGAAATTAAACAGAAGAAAAAATTTTAAAAACATGAGAATGCACATGTTCCATCAGAGCCATGATGTCATCCTGTGTTGTGTAGAGAACTTCCTACACACTCTTAACAGAATGACTGTGAGCATGTAATAATATCGGGTACCATTATGAAGAGCAGTTTTGCCCTCATGGACACCATGTAAAGATCTTTGGGAATCCTATGGATCCTTCACTTTGAGGACCACAAATCCATGCCAGAGCCAGTGAGGGGTAGAGCCAAGGTTCCTGCTTCTTTATATCCTCTCAAGATTTCTTCTGTCTTGAGTTCCTATCACCTTCTCGGGCTTTGGAGACTCTATTTCCAACGAGTAGAAGAAGGTATGCCCACTTCTTGAAAACTTCAGCCCATAAGTGACACCCATGTTTGTGTTCACACTTTACGGCAGGAGGTAGTTACACATATGCAGGGGCCCTGGGTGGTAATGTGGGTGGGTAACTGGGACTTTGGAAGGGACAATATACATATTAGGTGGACCATTAGCCACGGTGGCCAAAAATTGAAATTTTCTAAGCACGTTCACATAATATGGCTGATAGGAGATAAAGCAGGCCTGGCAAAGCCTACCAATTATTCTCAGGGTTATAATAGAAAGGAGAAAATGGAGTTCAAGAAACTGTCAGCGCCCTAAGCAAGTATTGATCTCATTTCCAGCTTAGTTGCTACATAGAGAATTTGGTTTAAAATGATCAGAACTGGTTGATGGGAGAGCACATTAATTTCTATTACAATTATTCTCTAAGAATCTTGACCAGGTTAGTCATAATCTAAATGCATCTGGAAAATGCCATACTTAAATCTTACCAATGCAAAATAATTCATAAAAATTAATTAAAAAAAATAAAATAATCTAGTAAAAATAAACAAAACCAGAAACGCCACCTCCATTTGACCTCTGTGTGTTTTCTTTTTTATATATTTATTTTTTATTAGAATACAGTTGATTTACAACATTGTGTCCATCTCTGCTGTCTAGCAACGTGACTCAGTTATAGACAGAACTTTTTTTGCATTCTTTTCCATTACAGTTTATCATAGGAGAATAGTTCCCTCTGCTTTACAGTAGGACCTTGCTGTTTACTCTGCGTGCGGTTTTCTTAAAGTGGGAGGACTCTTTTCATTCTCCACTTATTTGTAAAGCTAGCCTCTCCTTGCTTTGCACTGTAAACCTCTATCCATGGTGAAGAGTCTGCCCGCAGTGCAGGAGACCCAGGTTCTATCCCTGGCTTGGAAAGATCCCCTGGAGAGGGGAATGACTGCGCATTCCAGTATTCTTGCCTGGAGAATTCGATGGACAGAGGGGCCTGGTGGACAGTCCATGGGGTCACAAACAGTTGGACATGACTGAGTGACTAACACAACACTATCCACCAGGTCCCCCAGCAAAGCCACCAGTTCAGTTCAGTCACTCAGTTGGGTCTGACTGTTTGTGACCCCAGGGACTGCAGTAAGCCAGGCTTCCCTGTTCATCACCAACTCCTGGAGTTTACTCAAACTCATGTCCATAGAGTTGGTGATGTCATCCAAACATCTCATCCTCTGTCGTCCCCTTCTCCTTCCGCCTTCAACCTTTCCCAGCATCAGGGGCTTTTCTAGTGAGCCAGTTCTTTATATCAGGTGGCCAAAGTATTGGAGTTTCAGCTTCAGCATCAGTCCTTTCAATGAATATTCAGAACTGATCTCCTTTAGGATGGACTGGTTGGATCTCCTTGCAGTCCAAGGGACTCTCAAGAGTCTTCTCCAACACCACAGTTCAAAAGTATCAATTCTTTGGCACTCACCTTTCTTTATAGTCCAACTCTTACATCCATACATGACTACTGGAAAGACCATAGCTTTGAGTAGATGGACCTTTGTTGGCAAAGCCATAACAAGGCTGAATCTCTCACCCTTGTGAGAGGTCTTCCACTGAGTTTAGGTCTGAAAACAAATTCTAAACAGTGATCCATGAATTCAGAAATAAAAGAACATCATTTCACTGACAGCAAAAGAGGTTGCCCTGAAGAAATCCTTGTAAGCTGAACTCACCTTTTAACAGAGAAACAATTGCATAAATTAAAATTAATAAACACAGAGAACGATGTTCAATATCCTATGAGAAACCATAATGGAAAAGAATATTTTAAAGAAGAATGTATGTATATGTATAACTGAATCACTTTGCTGCCCACCTGAAAATTGTACATCATTGTAAATCAACTATACTTCACTTAAAAAAAAAAGAATGCAAAAGAAAATCTTCAAAAGATTTCCAAACCCATCTCATAAAAGCAAAGCAAAGCAAAACAAAACAAAAACAATTAAGAAAAATAAATAAGTTAAATGAAAAGGAATGGAAAGGGATTTTCTTTGTCCATCAATCGTGCGTTCAGCCAATTTCTTATGAATAAAGAAAAAAAGCTACTTGCAAACTGCAAATCAACACTACTGTTATTCAGGGATATAATGATATTAAAAAGGCAAAAAGTTAGAAACTGACTGGAACTAGCAAAGAAAACACATTTGTATAAATTAGTGTGAATTTTAATTCTCTTTTGCATAAGTTTCCAAATTATAAATAACTACATAAGTACATCCCAGTTTGCTCTTGTGTCTCACATTTCTGTTACCTTCCGAGCTTAGCAAAAAAAAGTTGATTTTACCATAATTGCTCTTCATTAACCTCATGTTTTCTCTCCTTGAATATATTATAACTTAACTCCCAAATAAAAGGAAACTCTACAAGAGTTTGAATATTGTGAAAGTACGTTTGTCTGAAACTAAGTGAATTTCCCTTATATATGATCACACCCTTTCTTTTAATTTATCAGTAGCTGCCAAATACAGTATTTTGTTATAAGTGTAGACTGAGATTTGGAGGCTTCATCTGAGTCATATACTTCATTTTTATGAAAATATGATTCTATTTTTACCAAAAATTGATGTTCTGCCTCATGTAAATATTAACAGCTCACCCACTCCAGTACTTTTGCCTGGAAAATCCCACGGACGGAGGAGCCTGGTAGGCTGCAGTCCATGGGGTCGCTAAGAGTCGGACATGACTGAGCAACTTCACTTTCACTTTTCACTTTCATGCATTGGAGAAGGAAATGGCAACCCACTCCAGTGTTCTTGCCTGGAGAATCCCAGGGACGGGGGAGCCTGCTGGGCTGCCGTCTATGGGGTCGCACAGAGTCAGACACGACTGAAGCGACTTAGCAGTAGCAGCAAGGAAAATACAAAATATCTTGTATTTAGATGGTATTTTCTCTAAGAGCATAATATTTAATATTACAAATTCTTAAGAGATACATTCTTCTTTTATCACTGTATAAAATTCTGCGTTAATGTTTTGTTTTTCATAGTACATCTTGTCTCAAAGAATTAGTTGCTTACAAAGACTTAAAAAATTTTTTTCCTTTGGTTCTAAGATGAAGATCTTTATTTGAAACGTAACTTGCCCAAAGCATGTAAATAGAAACAGTGGCAGTTCTTGCCATGTGATTTGCCAAAGGGGTGTTAAGAAATTTCTCTGTGTTTTCTATATGTGTGATTTGAAAAGAAGTGCTAAATTGCTAAAGGAAATTAAAATGGAAGGAAAAAATGGAATTCCACACTTTGCAGTCTTTGAGCAATTTATGAGCCCCTACATACCCAGTTAAGCTGAAAACCCCATATTGATAACAGAAAGACTTGTTGAGAATAGATAAATGAAGGAGAAGAATTAAATTAAAACTATTGAGTTTAGTATCTTCAGCGGAAACAGAAATGTTATTGTTTTCATTCAGGGGAGTGGCTGTGAATTTTCTCTTCTTTGATTCTTACATTGTAAAACAATCATAATGAAAGTGTATCTGAAAACATAGAGAACCAGAAAGAAAAAGAAAAGCCTTGTTCACAGACCCAGGCCCCAAACAACAACCACCATTATCATCCATTATACACCATCGTGGTGTATTTCCTCCCAGTTACAAAACACTTCTAATGAGATGGCGTCTTTCGAAAACAAAAACTGTTTTCCAAAGTGGTTTGAAGGTCCTGAGACATGGATAGAAATTTTGTGTCCCGAAGAGCATTTGGCATTCATTTATTTTGTTTTTCAAAATCCGGGAAGAATCTCGCCTTTGATATGCAATCCGAGCAACAGGTAAAAGAAGGAAACATTAGACGGCCTGACTGAAGCTTGATAGACCTTCATCAGCATTTAAATGCCCCCCCGGGCAGCCTGCCTTCTAAAGTGGAGATTGCCCAGCTCCTTCATTGAATCCAGCTTCCTTCTTCCTGACCCTCACCACTGAGCCTCACCTGAGATCACCTATCTATCCCACTTTCCTTCCAAACTGGTTTTCTGATCTAGACGCATGGATGTAGCCTTGAATCCTCAAAAGAAAAGAAGCCACAGGCTCAGAATGAACTCAGCACCCGAATCTCACGATGCACCCACACCCAGGGGACCCCAGTACCCAAGAGCTTCTGTTCTATGTCACTGAATATTCCAAGTGGCAGGGCTCGGCTCAGTGTTGAGAAGGGAACACAGAGAGATCAACAGAGGGTGTTGTGAACGGGATCACAGGCCTACAGGAAGGGGAGAACATTAGGAAATAGAATTAACCTCTTAGCATCTTTTAAAGGAATTCAGAATACCATTCCATCAGACATCACAGATAATTCCATCAGACATCATAGATCATTCCATAATGCCAGCCTTGAGAGGATGGAGAACTGATATCTGTCACAAATGAGAGATTGAGGTTTGGGGAGGACACTAACTACATTACAATGTATTTGCCATGTGCCAGTGAATTTTGCTCAGAGTTTCTAGACCTGGGTGAGCACTGATTGCCAGCTAGATATTAGAATATAGGAGGGTTTGTAAAACTAGGCTTTGGATTTGGGGCTGTCAAAACTTGCAGTTTCCACTTGTTAATAGGAAAAAAAGTTTCAAAGTAGTCCAGTCCAGTGTTTACAGAGAGACTGAAAAAGACTACAAGAAAAAAAAAATGTACTTCTAAAGGGCCATCTTTTATAACCATCTCAAAATGTTTGAAGGGCTGTCATCTGAAAGAGGGATTAAATGCTTGGTATAAGACTTCCCTTACGGCAGAAAGTGAAGAACTAAGAGCCTCTTGATGAAAATGAAAGAGGAGAGTGAAAAAGTTGGCTTAAAATTCAACATTCAGAAAACTAAGATCATGGCATCTGGTCCCATCACTTCATGGGAAATAGATGGGGAAACAATGGAAACAGTGACAGACTTATTTTCTTACAGTCCAAGATCATTGCAGATGGTGACTGCAGCCATGAAATTAAAAGGCACTTGCTCCTTAGAAGAAAAGCTATGACCAATCTAGATAGCATATTAAAAAGCAGAGACATTACTTTACCTAAAAAGGTCTGTCTAGTCAAAGCTATGGTTTTTCCAGTAGTCATGTATTGATGTGAGAGTTGGACTATAAAGAAAGCTGAGCACTGAAGAATTGATGCTTTTGAACTGTGGTGTTGGAGAAGACTCTTGAGAGTCCCTTGGATGGCAAGGAGATCCAACAAGTCCATCCTAAAGGAAATCAATCCTGAATATTCATTGGAAGGACTGATGGCTGAAGCTGAAGTTCCAGTCCTTTGACCACCTGATGCGAAGAGTGGAGTCATTGTAAAAGACCCTGATGCTGGGAAAGATTGAAGGCAGAGGATGAGATGGTTGGATGACATCACTGACTCGATGGATGTGAGTTTGAGTAAATTCTGGGAGCTGGTGATGGACAGGGAAGCCTAGCGGGCTGCAGTCCATGGGATTGCAAAGAGTAGGAAGCAACTGAGCAACTGAACTGAGCTGATAAGACTTCCAACCAGAAGGATGATATCCCAGTGAAAGGAACTGTGGTTCACCTTGGGACCCTCCACCATGGAGACTGGTCATCTCTTGGACATCTTTCAGAAAGCATTCCCACACTGAGACTTAGTTTAGAGGAAGTGACCCTGCCTTTTCAAAATTCTCTGAGCCCATAGAAAAACGGAGCAGGACCCTGTCCTCAGCCTGCCTTTTATCTATGAACAAACTTCAGTTAAAGAGTAACTTTAATCAGAGACGTGAGAACATGCAAGAACAAAGAAAAATAATCAAAGGAGACCAAATAATAATAGTTCTGTAAGTAAGCAAAGTCAAGGACCTATAGTTTCTTCTCAAGGACTACAGATAACATTCTGAGCCATATCCTGTGAGCTGTCTTATAGATACTGAAACCCCCACCAGGTGGAGAAGTTAACCTCAGGATGACCAGACCGTAGCCATGACGTAAGCTGCCACAATTCTGAGAAATGGCCTCAAAGAAATGGGAGCAAACCAACCCCGGAACTGAAGGTTAATTGTACCTAAAACAATCGCAATGATGCTGGTGAGACCACTGATGACTGATTTTAAGATGACTATCAGAGCTGACTGTCTTGTTCTTGTATGTAGCCCCCTCTCTCCTTGTTTAAAAGCTCTTGTCCACTGATTGCCAGTCAGGGGCAGTCAGCCTTTGGACTGGCCTCCTCCCCTGCCCACCCGCTCACCTCTCCATCCACTCCACCCTATCCTGGTTGCCAGTCTTCATAATAAAGTAAACTTTACTTGCCTCCAACCTAGCCTCTTTATCAGCTTTTCGAGCAGTGAGCAGCTAGTCCTGGGTTTCATAACAACAGTACATTTTGTGGTGAGGTGTTCAGAATTTCTCCACCTCTGCTGCTGCTGCTAAGTCGCTTCAGTCGTGTCCGACTCTGCGCGACCCCATAGATGGCAGCCCACCAGGCTCCCCCGTCCCTGGGATTCTCCAGGCAAGAACACTGGAGTGGGGTGCCATTTCCTCCTCCACCTCTACAGAGGTATAATTATAATGCATGACACTGATCCTCCACGAGGGAGAAAAAGCTGCACACTTGGAGCCACTGGGTAGGGCACCCCACATCTGACTCCGCTGCTTTTCCCCAGGACACCCAGAGTGATATGCCACTTGGCTATGGAAATCTTCCTCCTTGCGGAGAAATAAAGAGGCAAAGACCCTCCTTGACCACCAAGAGGAAAGTAGATGTGTAGGCAGATGCTGGAAATAATCTGTCTGACCTCATGATGCAACATATAGCAATTGTGTCTAAGGAATTCAAGAGCTTTGTCACACCCTCGAGATGGAGATGCTTTTTCAAGAAGTTATTATATCTGGTCTAGGGGCCTTTCTCCAAGGCAATGAAGCTCCACAGCTCTTCGGTGGTCTTTTCTAACTCCTCGACAGAGTTTTGTTGAATGTCTGGACTCTGTAGATCTTCATGAGTTCATACAACTAGCAAAATGTATAGGACTGTGATTTCACTCTGGGCTCCATGTTGTCCCTGGGGGTAGAATGGTGAGTAAAAAAGACTTGAGCTCATGAAAATCGTGACCAAGTCAGAGAGGGGTACAGGCATTCTTCAAATAATCACCCAAATGAATATATCAGTAAGGGTGGGTTAAAATTCTATTAGGAAAAACCACAGGGTGTTACGAACATATCTTTGACAAACCGGACCAAACCCAATATAGTCAAGGAGGACTTCTCAGAGGAGGTGACACACTGGCTGAAAGCTGAAGAGAGAAACTGGCCAAACTGGATGTGGGTAGAGAAGAAAGATAAGCCTGCTGAAAGACCTGATACACCAAAGGACAAGATGCCTGGTTGGGACTGGAAGGTGGTCAGGTGCTGAGCAACGATGTTTAGGGGCAGCTGTGAGAGGCATGCTTTCTGAGATCAATGCAAGGGAAGGGCCACTTAAGCAGGAGAAGAAACTGCCAAGGAAGTGATGGTGGGCTGGGTGGGAACTGGACTGGACAATCAATTACGTTGTTGAATTGTCAGTCTTTGGTAACAACTGGTATTTGGGAGTGTGGGAAGGCAGGGTATTAAGAATGACTTCCTCTTTTCTGCTTCTGCAATTGGATGCATCTTGTTGGCATTCCCTGGGGTGGGAAACTCCCACCAAATGTGGGGGAAGATCATGGATCTGATTTGGACAAGTTGGTTTGAGGTAGTTTTAGACCTCCCAGTGGAGATGTGAGTCCACTGCTGGATACTTGTGTGATTAGAATTCTTAGGCAAGATATGAACTAATATTGCTGCCTCAAACTCTTCAGTTCAGTTCAGTTTCAATCGCTCAGTCATGTCCGACTCTTTCCGAGCCCATGGACCACAGCACGCCAGGCCTCCTTGTCCATTACCAGCTGCTGGAGTTCACTCAAACTCATGTCCATTGAGTTGGTGATGCATCCAACCATCTCATCCTCTGTCACCCCCTTCTCCTCCTACCTTCACTCTTTCCCAGCATCAGGGTCTTTTCCAATGAGTCAGTTCCTCACATCAGGTGGCCAAAGTATTGGAGTTTCAGCTTCAACATCAGTCCTTCCAGTGACCACCCAGGACTGATCTCCTTTAAGATGGGATGGTTGGATCTCCTTGCAGTCCAAGGGACTCTTAAGGGTCTCCTCCAACATCACAGTTCAAAAGCATCAATTCTTCAGCACTCAGCTTTCTTTATAGTCCAGCTCTCACATCAATACATGACTACTGGAAAAACCAGAGCCTTTGACTAGGTGGACCTTTGTTGGTAAAGTAATGTCTCTGCTTTTGAATATGCTGTCTAGGTTGTAATAATTTTCCTCCCAAAGAGTAAGCTTCTTTTAATTTCCTGGGTGCAGTCACCATCTGCAGTGATTTTGGAGACCAAAAAGATAAAGCCTGTCACTGTTTCCACTGAGACAAGATGCCATGATATTAGTTTTCTGAATGTTGAGTTTTAAGCCAACTTTTTCACTTTCCTCTTTCACTTTCATCAAGAGGCTCTTTAGTTCTTCACTTTCTGCCATAAGGATGGTGTCATCTGCATATCTGACATTATTGATATTTCTCCCAGCAATCTTGATTCCAGCTTGTGCTTCATCCAGCCCAGCGTTTCTCATGATGTACTCTGCATATAAGTTAAATAAGCAGGATGACAATATACAGTCTGGACATACTCCTTTTCCTATTTGGAACAAATCTGTTGTTCCATGTCCAGTTCTAAGTATTCCTTCCTGACCTGAATACAGATTTCTCAAAAGGGAGGTCGAGTGGTCTGGTATTCCCATCTCTTTCAGAATTTTCCACAGCATATTGTGATCCACACAAATGATTCAGTAAAGAGAACCTCAGTGCAGTCTCTTCCCATAAAAAAACAACCAAAATAACATGTGATGAAAATTTGAAAGGTGTTGGGAAATAAGACTTCTTTCTGCAATTGTATTCTTTGATTTACTCATATATAACCTAATGCAAAGAGTCAACTCATTGGAAAAGACCCTGATGCTTGGAAAGGCTAAGGGCAGAAGAAGTGGATGACAGAGGATGAAATTGTTAGATAGCATTGCTGACTCAACGAACATGAGTTTGAGCAAACTCCAGGAGATAGTGAAGGACAGGGAAGCCTGGCATGCTGTAGTTCAGAGGGTCTCAAAGAGCCGGACATGACTTAGCAACTGAACAACAACAAGAATCATAAATTAAATTAATATTGTAATATGATAAATATTTCACAATTGACCCACAAAAGCTATCTGAAACTTTGGATGACTTTTGTGAGTATATGTGTGTGTGTGTGTGTGTGTGTGTTATTCTACTCACTCAAACAAGCACTCACAAAGCAACCTCAAATAAAGTATGTTTAACATTCATATTCGAATAAATATTTATGAAAGTCAGAAACCAATGTATTTTACTTAACAGGAAGAATCAGTTACAGAACTTCAGCTACATCTGCTTTAATCTCATCTTTTAACTTAGAAGTGAAGATATAACTTAGTAAATCCTGGGTTGTTCTTTCTTTATGGCCTTTGTTTTAAAGTCTATTTTGTCTGATTGGAGTATTGTGACCCCTGCTTCCTTTCATTTCTGTTTGCTTAAGGTATCTTTTTCCATCCCCTCACTTTCAATCTGTGTGTCCCTTGCTCTAACGTGAGTCCCTTGTAGGCAGCGTATCTTATTTTTTTCATCCACTCAGCTACTCCGTGTCTTCTGTTCAGAGCATTTAGTCCACTGACACTTTTGGTAATTATTGACAGAGTTGTATTTATTGGCATTTTAAATCTTGTTTTCCCATTGACTTTGTATTCTTCTTTGTCCCTTTCTTTATCTTTCTGTTTTTCCTTTCGTGGTTTGAGGCTTCTTTCATAATATATTATCTCCTTTTTGGTTTTTGTGAAACTATGGTGTGTTTTGGTTGTGGCTAATTGAGGGGCTCATCTAAACTGCTCTTCTCAAGACGCAGCATCAAGGCAGTCCTGCTCAGCAAAGCACTGTGCATGCACTCGTCTCGCAAGCCCTGGATGTTTTCATGGGCAATGGATTGACGTATCACCATTGACACATGTCGCGTTAGCAGCATGCTTGACTCAGCCTCAAGGCCCTCCAGGCGGTAGAGGGTCACAGATGACCACAGCCTTGCCTGCTAAGCCACGCCAGCGCCCTCTGGACAGAGGTGATATTATCTGTGGGTCTAGATTCCAGGGACCTATAAAGCGAAGTAAATATGAACACTGTCCAGAAGTTTGTAAATTTGTTCGTGTAAATTCAGATTGTTTATTGCTCGTGGGTACATACAGATGAGGCATGGTTTCTGGTTTAGTTGTTAAGTCATGTTCAACTCTTTGCAACACTAATGACTGTATCCTGCCATCCTCCTCTGTCCAGAGGATTTACCAGGCAAGAATACTGGAGTGGGTTGCATTTGCTTCACCAGGGGATCTTCCCCAGCCAGGATCAAACCCAGTTTCTGGCATTGCAGGCTGTCTGTTACATTTCAGGCTGATTCTTTACAAACTGGGCCACCAGGGAATGTTGACTAACCAATTAATTACTTTTGGCGGCACTGGATCTTTGTTGCTGTGCTTGGCTTTCTCTAGTGTCCGTGAGCAGGGGGTGCTCTCCAGTTACGCTGTGCAGGCCTCTCATTGCCGTGGCGTCAGCAGCTGCAGCGCATGGGCTTGGTTGCTCCTTGACATAAGGGACTTTAGCTCCCTGACCAGGGATCAAACCCACATCCCCTGCATTGGCAGGTGGCTTCTTAACTACTGGACAATCAGGGAATCCAAATTGTGAATTTTAATGTGGCTTTTGTGGAGGAGGTGGGTTGGGAAAGCACCCAAAGAAGGTTAACGGCCTGAGTCCTACCTGCTATGTGTGTGGCAGTAAAAATTAATCAATGTTTGCTATATTTATCATTAGCAAAACCTTGGGAAGCATCTTACAACTGATAATGATGAGTCAGGATGTCCTTCATATGTTCCCATAGGCAGTCCTGGGTTTCTCTAGTTTTGTTTTTTTTTTTTCAATATCAGGACTTAATTGTATTATTTTACTCAGGATTTAATTTTGATACTATTTTATCATCGAGGGGAATTGATTACACACTTGCATCCCTCTCTCCTATGGTGAGCACTTTATAGTGTAAGCTGCGCAATCCTGGACTTCATCTCAGAAAACCGCGGTGTGAATATGAGCAGCACAGACCAAGGCTAACGCTGAAGACACGGGTAAATCACGCGGCACAGAGGGACATTGCTCAGCAGGAGCCAGAAAGAAAAAAAAGTGAGAGAGAGAAGGAAAGATAGATGAAAGGGAGGGAGGAAGGAGCAAGAAAGAAGGAAATCTGAGCGTGAGATTTTCAGTAGTAAAAACTACAAGTCCTTTCTCACACGTGGCCGCTGTCGTCCACGGGAGCTGCTCCGTGCCAGGTGTGGTCTGGGCACCTGAGGTGCAGCAGCCAGCCAAGCAGAAGAAGGCCTCCGCCTTCCTGGCATTCACATCCTTCTGAAGGTTGAATGTCATCACCTTATTTTAAAAAATAAATAAAAAATGACACCACCAAAGAAGGTGGATCTGGTATCCACAATCAGGCCCCTTTTCAAGGCTGAACCTCTAGAGACTGTGTATCTTCCTTCCTGGAACCAAGCCTCCATGGAGGCAGCTGCCCCCAGGACACAGGAAGACAAAGGCGATCCTCACTCCTTAAACCACGGGGGCTTCCCTCAGGCGGGGCAGCTGGATTAAAAATGAACTGTATGTCTTTTCTATTGAAAATATGGCTTCCTAACAAAACTATCGCTTAAACCAATTGCTGGTCTCTAATATAAAATGTAAGGCAAATTCAATCAACATGAAAATTCTTATGTACTGTCATGTGCATTTTTCCGCAAATTGTCAAAGATTATTCACTTCTTAATCCTGGTGGCTCAGCAGTAAAGAATCTGCCCCCAGTGCTGGAGTCTCAGGAGACGCGGATCCAATCCCTGGGTCTGGATGAACCCCTGGATGAGTGCATGGCAACCACTCCAGTATTCTTGCTGGGAGAATCCCATGGACAGAGGAGCCTGGTGGGCTACAGTCCATAGTGTCACAAAGAGACGACTGAAGTGATTGAGCATGCAACATAACTCTGGTTTTCTGCCTAATTGCAATAAAGAAATATACTCACCTCGAATTCTTCATCTAGCTAAAAAGCCTCAAGTAATACATCCAGATGGATGCACGTCCTGATTCCCTTTACCAGTCTTTGTCAGGGAATTGCTCCCCAATACCTGACCCTGGATATGCTATTGTCAAGTCACCATAAGTAGAAACTGTGGAACCAAAAGCTATTAGCTAAAGACATTATGCTTCCTAGAAAAAAAAGATATATATATATATATATATATATATATATATATATATATATATATACACATAAATATATGCAAACATTGTAAAAGAAGGAGAGAAAAAAAAGTAAAGATGATCCTAACAGCTATCTCCCAAGAGTTCTAACTCTGGAAAAAGTGAAGAAACAATACTATAACCTAGGTAGTTTTAATGAGAATGAAATAAATAAGTCTTCTTCCATGAACTCATCTTTGCCATGGCCTGAACCAGTAGAGAGGAAAGCAAACATTTTATTAATGTGTTTTAAAACACTGAGACAAAGAAAGGGTTACTAAAGAGAAAAAATAAAAGTACAAACATAAATACCAAGCCTTCAGCATCCCCCTAGAGGATGTTTAATTGTCAAATGAATAGTTCAGACCTTTTATGATAAATGTCAACTGTTTGAAGCTTATAGAAGAGCAATGTAATTCGAGGTGGAGCCTGGGCCTTGGATGGGTGTGACAGCCGGGCCCAGGAGCAGGGGCTTGGGGAGCACAGAGTCGGGGCCCCTGGTCCATGTGACCCCAAGTGGCTCCTCTAAACCCTCTCCCAGATGGGCTGACTTCAACTGCCTAGGTGGCCACCCCCTTAGTTTCTGAGTCATCACAAGCTATCTTAAACAGTAGTCAAAAGATTTAAACTGTTTCAAACAGTAGGCAAAACAGTAGGCTGAGAACCCTCCAACCCGACCTTTCAGTGGCCCACGCCCAGCCCCAGCCCACAGCTTACCTGCTCCATGAAGCTGCTCTCAACCAACCAGTTCACACGCTGGTGCCTAGGTGTCATTTCCGCCGCTTTGTGTGCTCTGCACACTTTGCTTCGTACCCTCTTCTAGCTAGCAGTAGTGAAGCTGTGTTCTGGTGCCTGAATTATTATATAGTCTAATAAGAAAAGGGCTTCCCTGGTGACTCAGGTGGTAAAAAATCTGCCTGTAATTCAGGAGCCCTGGGTTCGATCCCTAGCTTGGGAAAATGTGCCGGAAAAGGGCATGGCAGCCCACTCCAGTATTCTTGCCTGGAAAATTCCGTGGACAGAGGAGGCTGTCAAGCTATACAGTCCACGGGGTCACAAAGAGTTGGACACGATTGAGCAACTATCACACATGCTAGAAGAAAAAGCGTGGGAACATATTACCTTGTGTTAAATAATACTGTTTGTGCATGTCCAAGTATTTCATTATTGAACACTGACAATATCCGTTAAGGAAAAGATAAGCATGGACGCTAGCATCAGAGGTCCTGAGTTTGGGCTCTTTATCATTCTAGCTGTGTGACCCTGGGCATGTTACTCAATCTTTCTGATCTGTAGCATCAGAATTGCAAGAAGTGATGAACAATGCTGGCCTCTAAAAAACTTTTGAAGATTCCTGGAAATGTTGGGTATGAAATGCCTGGCACAGAGGAGACACATTCTAAAACCCACTTTTCTGCCCTCTCATGGGAGAAGTACTGATCTTTGGGAGGAAGGGAAGTTATTTAACTTTCTGGCAATTTCAAACATTCAGCACGGTTCTTTGTACCTGAAATGTGTCCAGTTACCACTAATTTAAATAAATCCTTGAATTGATGAAAATTATGAGAATTAAGAATAAAACATAAAGGAAAGAACGCTTGCCCATGGTTCAGACACCAGACCTCAGCTCTCCTTCTGCACCAGGTTGAGTCAGCTTGTACCCTCTGGGTGAACTCTCCTCAAAAGGATGGTGTTGAATTAGAGACGAAATTGCAAACCGGTGGCCCTCAGACATAGCCCAGTCTCTGGATATGTTTTTTTGGGCCGCAAAGTATGTATGGATTCCCTGGTGGCTCAGGGGTAAAGAATCCACCTGCCAACGCAGAAGACACAGGTTCAAACCTCCATCTGGGAAGATTCCACATGATCCCGCGGAACAACTAGGCCCGTGCCCCACAACCATTGAGCCTGTACTCTGGAGCCTGGAAGCTGCAACTGCTGAACCCATGTGCTGCAGCTGCTGAACCCCGGGCGCCCGAGAACCTGTGCTCCACGTCAAGAGAAGTCAGCCTGATGAGAAGCCTGCCCTCCACAGCTACAAGAAGCCCCCACTCATGTAATTAGGGGAAAGCCCATACAGCAACAAAGAACCCACACAGCCAAAAGTAAGTAAAGGTATTTTTAAAGCATCCAGATTGCTGAAAGTTTATGGAAAGATCTGGCAACCTGGGTGAGTGTTCCCACACGTCGGCTGTGCGATGGAGCTGGGGTCCGCTCCCTTGTGGATGGACACGTGCTGCCAGCTCACTCAGTCCCCTCCTGATTCGCTGCACCTGCGTGTGCCACCCGCCCGATTCCTGGTGTTCCTTCTGGAAATGCTAGACTACACAAATTCTAGAATTGCTGCTCATTCTCATTTTGGGAGCTGGGGAGCCAGAGTTGTTAAGGGTGTAACTGCTGGAGGGGCCAGAAGTGGCTTATAGGGAAACCTATAAACCAGCAGTGGTTTACAGTGCTTTGGGTTTATAGCAGTGGTTTATGGTGGTTTATAGAGTTTATACACCAGGCCCCTGGCAGCGCCCCAAAGCCGTGAGCCAGCCTCCCCTCATCTGTCATTGCCACACAGTGAGAGACTGAACTCAGAGGTTTGTAAAGTGGGGAAACCAGCTGAAGAAGCCAAGAACTGTTTCCAGCATATTTAGCAAAATAGCTGAAACTTCTAAGGCTTCAGAAGATCTGGAGGAGGAGGAAGCCACGGCTTCCCTTCAGAAGCGTCTCTGAAGGATGCCCTTGGCACAGAGGCAAGTCATGAGTGAGGGAGTGAAGGGGCACATGGCCTTCACTGGGCCACACTGGGCCCTCTGTCCTGCCTGTCATCCAGGGAGTTCATTCGGCGAATTCTCCAAGGTCACGTGAGCCTCTTCACCCCAAGACAGCATTTCATCAAAAAGGGCCAGTTGGAGCTAGGATCTGGAGATGAAAAGTTGGCCTCTGTGGTGCAGTGTCTCAAAGTCACCTCCATGAACAGTGGGGGCAGCCAGGATGAGGTCTCAGGAAAGGAGCCCCCCCAAGTCCTGCATGCACACCTCCCAGGTGGGGCACCTGGGAACCCACCTCCCATCCTACCTTTTAAGCCTCACATGGACTAGATCTGCCCAGCTCTCTAGCAGATCCAGTGGATTCCTCCAAGCTCCTCTATAGGTGAACAGGCCACCAACAAAGCAAGAGAACAGGTGTGCGTGCGTGCGTGCTAAGTTGCTTCAGTCGTGTCTTACTCTTTTGTGACTTCATGGACTGTAGCCCGCCAGGCTCCTCTGTCCATGGGATTCTCCAGGCAAGAATACTGGAGAGAGTTGCCATGTCCTCCTCCAGGGGATCTTCCTGATTCAGGGATCGAACCTGTGTCTCTTACATCTCCTGCAGTGGCAGGTAGGTTCTTTACCAGCAGTGGTAACTGGGAAGCCCCCAAGAGAACAGGTGTACCTGTGACTTAAAAAAAAAAAAAAAATGGAAGAGAAAGAGGGAAAAAAACAGATGGAGAGGAGTCATAATATGCTGCAGTAGTTAAATTATCTTCTTTGAATTCCTTTAGAAATAAAATATAAAAAGACAAGTACTTTTCTCACCTAATTTGCTTGTGGAGCTGATAATTAAGTGTTGTTGGTTGCATCACCAGAATGAATTTGTGATACTTGCTGTAGTGTCTCTGCATATTTAAAGACAAAAATGTTCCTTCTGGTGCTCAGCAAAAATATCATTTTTATGAACCTTCTCCCCCAGGCAGTTCTGTAGCCTCCATGCCGTGTTTATAGAGCTGCAAGACACTTTGGCTGAGACACGACAAAGACTCACAACACCAAACTGCTCCTGCTAGCCTGCCTGTTCCTCAACTCTGAGAAAGCCCAGACTCAGAGTTCTAGAGAAATTCCAGATTTCTCGGTGAAGCCTCCTCTGCGTTCATCTGTATGTTTCTTGATAATTTCATACCCCCACCCCAACTACTTCCAGTTCAATAAATGGTAGAGAGGAAAATTTTCATGATGGTTAAAAACTCCAGCACCGTGTGCAAGTAATTAAACCCCTTAAGCCTGTTTCCACATCTTCAAATGGAAACAATAATAGTGACTCATGGGGATGAAGATAAAATGAGCTAACGCCTGGACGTATTTAGCACATAACAGGTCCTCCATGCAGGTTAGATATCATCATCTTCATCACCACCATCAGCAGCAGCATCGCTGTTTATTCTAGATGACTCCAAAGTAGTTGCGTGACCCAGGGAAATACTTTAAAATACATATTCACAGATCCCACCCTCAAAACCATAACAGAGGGACTTCCCCGGTGGCTCAGTGGATAAGACTCCATGCTTCTACTGCAGGGATGAGGGTTCAATCCCTGGTCAGGGAACTCAGATCCCATATGCTATGTGGGGTGGCCAAACAGCAGAAAACAAAACACAAAAGAAAACAAACCAAACAAAGGACCATATTAGAACTTCTGAGACGTGTAATGATTTCCTTTAAACTCCCAAGGTGAATAAATGCTCAGCCAAGCCTGGGAACCACTGGTCCAGACCTGTCCCCACAGAACCTCAGAGACTGGGTGTGGAGGGTGATGACTCAAGGGGGACTGGAGGAAAGAAAGAGAACGGGCCCAGCCGTTCCTCTGAAAGTCACTCTATTTAGTCCTTGGGAAATGGCAGCATCACCACTGCCACTGGGGATAAGCTCTTCTCTCGGTTTTCTCTCAATCTTACTTATTGGTGCCAGAAACTCATGGCTAGCCTTCAGGTGCACGTCAAAGAAACTGAACTTGCTTTTTCTTTGAGCAGCTGTTATGCTGAAGAGACTGCAGCATGAACACAGATGAAAAAAATTTTAAATACTTTCTTTCCATTGGAGTGGGTGGAGGACTCAATGTCAGCTTTTCTAACCTCCCCAATCCATTTCGCTCTGTAAGTAGTAATAGTAACGTTAGTCACTCAGTCATGTCTGACTCTTTGCAACCCTGTGGACTATAGCCTGCCAGGCTCCTCTGTCTGGAGGATTCTCCAGGCAAGAATATTGGAGTGGGTTGCTACTCCTTCTTCAGGGGATCTTCCCGACCCAGGGATATCGAACCCAAGTCTCCTGCACTGCAGGCCGATTGTTTACTATCTGAGCCACCAGGGATGACCTAGCTCGATAAGCCGAGTTACTAAATGTTCTTTGAGTGACAACCTCAACTGGAATGACCAACAAAATACATTTCTCTAGTGAGCTACGATTTTCTTCTGCCAGGTGGGACTTCTGTAGGTGAAGAAGCAGAAAACTTCTCCATTCCAGTTGACGGTGCCAAACGATTATTTGTGCCGAGAATTATTTTGGCTGAGGAACCGCAATCTTTACTCAAGCTTTCTTGTTTTAGCTGCTACCCAGGTAATGGATCTGTGGGAAACCAATGTGGTTGGCTGTTGTGGCCAGATACCGATGAACCTGCGGAATTTGCGTTTACCGGGTTTGCCCATAAACATCACACCTGTGATGTGTCCTGTGCTGGCAGCATCCTGCAAGCTAGGGCAAGGAAAAGGCATCTCAGCCCACATTTCTCTCACAACTGTTACATCACCAGCGTCTCCTCCATTCAAGAAATGGCCTGGTTAGTTTTGAAGGAATAAACATGAATTTGGTCTAGTTTATAAGATCAAAATTCTTCGCAAACTTCATGACTTTATTAGGGTTTACAACATAACTCCCAACTGCTTTGGGGATCAGGAGTCTTCCTGTAGTGCCATGTTTCTTAATTGGGGGGTGCTGGAGACATTTTGGTTGAAACAACTGGGGATGTTGCTTTATGGGCATCCAGTGTATGGAAGCCAGTGATGCTGCTGAAATCTTACAACACAGGGCAGGATCACAGTCAAATGAGCTCTCCCCAAATGGCAACGGTGCTGCGCTTAAGAAAGCTGGCTGCAAAAAGAAAAGAAAAGAAAGCTGGCTGTAGAGGAACCTGGCAGATCCAGCTCCTGCCCACCTTACAAAACCCCTCTGCATAGCAGCTGGTCTCCTTTGCATACTGTCAGGACACAGGGCTCACCGTACTGGTTTCCGCTGCTGCCTCACTGGGCGGCCTCTAGGGCAGGGGAATGTCTGCTTGCAGAAGCCTCTTCTTCCCCCACTCCCTGGGTGGTACCCGGGATAAGTGTGAGTTTCAGGCTGACCTGAAGGATTACAGCGGCACAGCTAGCTCAGGGGCGGCTGAGACCCAATTCTGTAATAACCAGTTTGAGTGCTTAACAAAATCAAAAAGATGAATAGATATCGTCTGTGCTGCCCCTCTGTGTTTAGGAAGGTGAAATAATCAGGGAAAAAATGGAGAAAGTTGTTAAACAGATGGCCTAACTACAAGAGGAAGTTAAAACCAAATTGCACGGTTAACCTGGTGCTTTGTCGGAGCCACTGCTTCTGCTGCTGCTGCCGTAATTATGTGACACCTGTCGTTATTATGGCAAATACATTCTTCATACTCTTGATTCCAACAAGCTTTTTCAATATATATATTTAATTGATTTACTTTTAATTGGAGGATAATTGCTTTACGCTACTGTGATGGTTTCTGCTATATATCAATACAAATCAGCCATAGGTCAAAATATATTTTTGACCGTAGAAAAGAATATCTGAAAACTAGGAGGAGTGGTAACATTGATAATAAATTATTTCCTGGAAAAAAAAAAAAAATGTGGGTCCAGTTCTGGCAAAGATGTCTTTGCTTTTTGGAGACCTCATTTTCCCCAAACGGTGCATGTCTCTTTTGGTGACTCTGAGAAAGGATACCCATGACTTTGACGCTATCATTGGCCAATGGGTACCTGCTCTGAATCAGCAGCAAAAATGGACACAAAAGAATCATTTGGAATTCCCATCAAGGAAAACGTATGGCATAATTGTGAATGTTGTTCGGCTGAAAAACTTAGGCTTCTGAGTTAAGAATAAGGTAGGAAGGGGAACAAAGAGGAATAAGCAAATCTTTCTTACTTTGATGAATCGTGTTTTTCTGGGCTCTGAATGCCCATCCTGAAAGGTCTGTAGAGAAGTTGATTCCTACTGTTTGCTGTTGCTCACCCCCTCCCCACCGCCACCCCACAGCCTACAGAGGAAGCAGCCTGGAGCACTCGCCCCTTGCACTGGTTTTCACGGCATGCTCACCATCTGGATGCCCCCTATGGGGCTGCTATGTTAATGACTCTAGAGGGTGCCATTCACCATGGACCAGAGTGTAAGTGGTTCCCTTGGAAATGTTCAAAAGAGACATGGCACCTCAGTGGGCAAGGCTGTGACATGGGAACTCCTGCCAGCTCTGGAAGCTGTTGTGAGTGTGGCTGAGCTGGCCATTCCCCTCTGAAATCCTTCCCTCTCCCTGGAGCACCTCAGTTCACATCGTCTCCTTCCCAGTTAGGGGAAAGCCCAGCAGAACTTCCAAGACCCCTCCTTCATAGCTCCTCACCTTTCCTCTTATAGAAATCATGCACTCACCTACCCACCCTGAGTCCTTCTAAACACCTTCAGTGGATTGCCAGAACCCTGAATTTAGCCTTTCCTTGGTGAGAGGAGGGGGATGCAGGTAAGGTAGAGAGATGAGATGTTAAAATGAGTCTGTCTTTTTGTCTTGTTTTCTCATTCATCCTAACCTACCTGGGGCTGAGTGAGTCCCAGAGTTTTTTCATGGCGATTTCTAGGATAACTTGGCAAATGAGACGAGCAGAGTGCATCCACAGCATTATACTTCATGCACAGGGGCCAAATTATCACTCGTTCAGCATGAGAAAGAAAAAGTAACTGGAGAGTGAAAGGTATGAAGAGGAAAATGGCAAAGACCAAGTGCAACTTCTATGCCACTTGGCCTGCCTGTCCATGCAGAGTATACGCCGTGTGACCAGTTCTGTCTCTCAGGTTCTCTTCCTTCATTTCTTGCGTTCACCATCTTGTTCTAATCACTCCTTTTTCTTCCTGGCACCACTGAGTCCAGTGGGGCCTGTTTCTAGGTCCAGTGGGGCGCCATCTCAGGAAGTGTCAAGCCCTGTTGGGTCCATCTACTGGTGTCAGAGTTGACTGTGAAAATGACGATTACAAGCAGTAAGTATGGAGAAAACCAGTACAATCAGGATGAGACTGAGACTCCAGTGTCCTCAGGATAAAGATTTCCCATGAGAAGAAGTACCCTGGCCTACCTGACATTTGCCCTCTGAATAGCAGTTTCTGTGATTCATCTCTTTGCTTAGACCTATTGCTCTGCTGTTTAACAGATGCTTTCCCGTCTTTCCTGGTGCCTTCATGGCAGAGCTGAGCACGCTGCCTCGCACACATGAGGTTCTGTGCACTGGGATAGAAAGCCGGAAGCAGTCATGAAGATGAAAAAATGAACACAAAAGTGTGGGCACCAAGCCTCCGGTAACCATTTGCATTGATCTTCTATAGCAGCAACCCCACTCCTGAAAGCTGTCTCGCCTTGGAAGTGAGGCAGTGTGTGTGTGTGTTTTAAAGAAAGAACTAGAAGCCACTACAGCTGGCTGGTTGCTCAGCCGCCCTCCCACCAGGGTGCTGGGAGCCTGAGATCCCCTGATGAGTGTGGATCCTAAGGCCTCCATGAGCCCCGCGAGCTGGCTCACTGGATCGGGAGCATGTCTGAGCCCAGGCAGCCTGTGGTCCTGGAGCGTTTCCCTTTCATGTGCCCCACTGCTTATCTGCTCTGACAACAATATGGTGAGACTTCCCTCCCTCTGGCTCAGGGCCACGGTGGCCATCAGAGCACACACCAGGCACTAGGAGCAGGCAGCATAGCAGGAAAAGGTCAGAATGGACACTTCCTTCTCTTGAAAGAAATACACCTTAGCTCGACTGTGCACAGATCAGAGGACATCTCTGCGAGGCATTTGTCAAACCAGCAAGTGCTTCTGAAGGCGGGATGTTGAACTTCGAACCACGACCAGAGCCAGTCACAGGTGACCCTCTTTTATAATGACTAGTAACCCTAAGAAAAGGAGGCCGTAAGGAGGCCCCACTGGGGGGTGACAGAGGAGGAGGGGAAAGTGGTAGGCCGTGTATAATACTGGATCTGTTTATCTTGCATGAGAAGGAAAGCAGGAATGCTTGGCCATCAGAGTGCCCTGTGCTGTCCACTGTCTGGATGTCTTCCAGGGCAGAGACCTGTGTCCAGGCCTTATTTGATATGATATGGTAAATGCCAATTCGCCTCTGCCTGCTTAGAATTTGTATCTTTCACTCTGAGAGGTTTCTTCATTGAAAAGGAGAGGAAGAGAAAATGAATAAATAAAAATGCTGAGCTTTTTAAGATTAAAAAGTAAAGTGGGAAGACAAGGACACCAGTTTGCAACACCATGGATGAACGAGATGTGGCTTCGTGGTGATTGATGTGATATGTCCGCTCGCTTCTCATGAAGGATAAGCTACCCTAAAACTTAGTGGCTTAAAACATATTTATTTGGAAATTCCTTGGTAGTCCAGTGGTTATGACTTGATTTTCCAGTGTGGGGAGGAGGGGCAGGTTCAATCCCTGGTCAGGGAGCTAAGATTCCACATGCCTTGCAGCCAAAACCCCAAAACATGAAACAGATACAATATTGTAACAAATTCAATAAAGACTTTTCAAAAAACATGGTACACATTAAATAAATATTTAAAAAGTTAAAAATACACTTATTTAACCCACAATTTTCTGGGTCAGTGGTTTGGCTGGGCTCAGCTGGGCAGGTCTGGTGGAGGCTGGGCTGTGGTGCTCCTGAATCCACTGGGGCGGAAACAGCTCACCTCTGCTCTCTTGGGCTCTCACCCTCCAACACACTGGCCTGAGATTGCTGACCCGATGGTGGGCGGGATCCCAGGCAAAGCTGAGCTGCTCAGAGCTTCCGGAGGCCCTGCTCCCAGCTGACACCGCACGGTCTCTGTCCCAGGCTACTGATCAGAGCAGGTCCCACAGGTAAAGCCATTTTCAAGGGTCAGGAAAATGTGCCGCCTTTTGGAGGGAGGTTGCAAAGCCACACTACAAATGGACATGACTTCAGAGAGGTGTCAAGAACAGGTAATTTTTTCAGAGTGTCTACAGAGTGAGACTTTTTTTGTCACTTGGCCCTGGCCTCTGTCACCACTTTGCAGGGACCCACAGAGGCAACAAGCGGCTGCTTTGGAAGGAGAACCCTGGTCTAAGAATCAGGAAAGCTGGATTCTTATCCTGACTGTGCCATCTCAGACGGTGCAGCCCTGAGACTTTGCTTGCATCTTCCCTGTACGATGGAGGAGGTAAGCCAGACAGCTTAAGGCCCCTTCACTGACCAATGTCCTGTGACTCTCTGATAGCAGCATTCTCATCAGTGGCTCAAGAAGTGAGCATAGATAGGAGGTGTTTTTGTATTAAAAAATGGATATTTCTAGATGCTCAACATCACTCATTATCAGAGAAATCCAAATCAAAACCACGATGAGGTACCATTTCACACCAGTCAGAATGGCTGTGATCCAAAAGTCTATAAGCAATAAATGCTGGAGAGAGTGTGGAGATAAGGGAACCGTCTTACACTCTTGGTGGGAATGCAAACTAGTACAGCCACTATGGAGAACAGTGTGGAGATTCCTTAAAACACTGGAAATAGAACTGCCTTATGACCCAGCAATCCCACTGCTGGGCATACACACCAAGGAAACCAGAATTGAAAGAGACACGTGTACCCCAATGTTCATCACAGCACTGTTTTTAATAGCCAGGACATGGAAGCAACCTAGATGTCCATCAGCAGATGAAGGGATAAGAAAGCTGTGGTACATATACACAACGGAGTATTACTCAGCCATTAAAAACAATACATTTGAATCAGTTCTAATGAGGTGAATGAAACTGGAGCCTATTATATACAGTGAAGTAAGCCAGAAAGAAAAACCAATACAGTATATATATGGAATTTAGAAAGATGGTCACGATAACCCCGTATGCAAGACAGCAAAAGAGACACAGGTGTATAGCACAGTCTTTTGGACTCTGTGGGAGAGGGAGAGGGTGGGATGATTTGGGAGAATGGCACTGAAACATGTATAATATCATATATGAAATGAATCGCCAGTCCAAGTTCGATACAGGATACAGGATGCTTGGGGCTGGTGCACTGGGATGACCCAGAGGGGTGGTATGGGGACGGAGGTGGGAGGGGGTTTCAGGATGGGGAACACATGTATACCCGTGGTGGATTCATGTTGATGTATGGCAAAACGAATACAATATTGTAAAGTAATTAGCCTCCAATTAAAATAAATAAATTTATATTTAAAAAAAGAAAGAGAAAGTGAAAGAAAAGTGTTTTTGCTTAACCATCCACTTTCCTTTAATGGAACCAATAAATAAATCCAGTTAGTCTTTAAAAAATAAAAATAATAAATGGATATTTCTATGTTTTCACTATCATCTGCTCTGGTCATCACCCATAGCTAGCTTGTTCCTTTTCCTTTTTTTTTTGGTCATTTTGCTTTTTAATTTTTATTTATTTCTTTTTATAATTATTTTATATTGGACTGTAGTTGAGAGCTGATTTAGAATGTTGCATTAGTTTCAGGTTTATGTATAACTAAATCAAAGTGATTCAGTTATACATATACATCTATTTATTCTTTTTCGAATTCTTTTCCCATTTAGGTTATTGCAGACTGTTGAGCAGAGCTCTCTGTGCTGTGTAGTAGGTCCTTGTTGATGATCTATTTTATAAATGCATGCATGCGTGCTAAGTCCCTTCAGTCATGTCCAACTCTTTGCAACCCTATGAACTGTAGCCCACCAGGCTCCTCTGTCCATGGAATTCACCAAGCAAGAATTCTAGAGTGGGTTGCCATTCCCTTCACCAGGGGATCTTCCCGACCCAGGGATTAAACGCTTGTCTCTGGTATCTCCTGCATCGGCAGACAAGTTCTTTACCACTAGCACAACCTAGGAAGCCTGTTTTATATATTCCCAGGGACGGGGGAGCCTGGTGGGCTGCTGTCTATGGGGTTGCATAGAGTCGGACACGACTGAAGCAACTTAGCAGCAGCAGCAGCAGTGTGTAACTGTCAATCCCCAACTCCCAATTTATCCCTGCCCCTCTTCCCCGTTGGAAATCATGAGTTTGCTCCTAAATCCCTGAGCTTGTTTCTGTAAATAAGTTCATTTCTACCACGTTGTTAAGTTCCACATGTAAGTGATATCATATGGTATTTGTCTTTTGCTGTCTGTCTTACTTCACGTAGTAAGATAATCTCTAGCCATCCATGCTGCTGCTGCAAATGGCCTTATTGCATTCTTTTTAGGGTTAATATTCTATTGTTTGTATGTACCATATCTTCTATATCTATTCATCCGTAGACAGTTGTTCCTTTCCTGTTCTACTGTCCAAGGTATCTTTGGGGAAAATTTGGGTCCATTGAGAGGCAGAGAATATAATAAGTAGTCTCTTTTTAATTTTAATTACCTGTTGCACAAATAATATTATGAAAAGTGTCACAAATAGATAAATATTCAAAAATCTTACCACTCAAAGAATACAGACATAATTACACATGTTCCACAAATATTTATATATAACACACGTAGTGTCTAAAATTTATCATCTTTAAAGTGTTTGTCTTTATTTTAAGGAGGAAACACACAGAAAAGAGCGCACATCTTAAGTGTACAGTTTGATAAATTTTCAAGATGTAAACATACCTATGTAACAAACATCCAGATCAAAGAAAACATTACCCAGAACCCAAGCCCTCCTCATCTTCCCTCTCAATTACTACCCAACTCCCCAAAGTTAGCCAAGTTTCCAACTCCTTTTACTCTAGGCCAGTTTTGACCTCCATGTAGATGGAATCATGCAGCAGGAATGTTTTCCTGTCTGGCTTTTCACTCAACATTATATCTGTGAGATTCATTTGTGTTACTGTACATGGCAGTAGATTGCTCATTTTCACCTCCATAATCATTCCTTTGTATGATCCTACCAATAACTTGTTCATCTATTCCACAGCTGTGCACCATGTTAGTTTCCAGGGGATATTATGAATAGTGTTTCTATGAATAGTCTCATAAATGTTTTTGGTGCACACATGTACCAATGGTTACATATATGTACCTAGGAGTGGAATTGTTAAATCATAAGTTTTACATTCAGCTATGGTAGATACTGTTAAATGGTTTTCCAAGTTAGTTTAACCAAATTACATGCCAACAGCAACTCATCAAGTGTTCCCATTGACTTACATCTTTGCCAACACTTGGTGATGTCAGCCTTATTTTTTAAAGATTTTTTTTTTTAATGTGAACCATTTTTAAGGCCTTTATTGAATTTGTTACAATATTCTTTCTGTTTTAGGTTTTGGTTTTTTGGCTGTGAGGCATGTGAAATCTTAGCTCCCCAACCAGGGATCAAACTTGCCTCTACTGCACTGGAAGGTGAAGTCAACCACTGGACCACCAGGCAAGTCCCAGCCTTTTTAAATTTTAGCAGCTCTGGTGAGTATGCACAGTATGTCATTGTGCTTTTGTGAATGCCACTTCACAATGCTTCTTTTGTTCATTTGTGTTTACCTATAGATCATCCCTTGAAGTTCCATCTAGTGATTCATCCTGGTATGGAACTTTTAAAAAAACATGCAAAAGCAAAATATCATATACACATACACCATGACAATATTCAGCTTTTAAAAACTGAATACTTCTAAAAGAAGAAAGTTTTGACCGGTTATACCATGGATGAAATTTTAAGACATTATGCTAAGTGAAATAAGCCAGGCACCACAAGGCAAATACTATGTTCTTTCACTTATAGAAGTTACTTAAAACAGTAAAAATCAAAGAGACAGAAAGTAGAGGGATGGTTGTCAGGAGCCAAGGGGAGGTGTCAGAATCGAGGAGGAGAAGTCAGTGTTTAATGGGTACAGAGTTTCAGTTTTACAAGATGAAGAGCTCTGGAGACGGATGGTGGTACTGGCTGCCTGAAGTGTGAAAGCACTCCATACCAGTAAACTGCACGCTTTAAAATGGTTAAGATGATAAATTTCATGTTACGTGTATTTACCAGAATAAAAAATGACAGGCAAAAATAAAACGGCCCATCAGTCCAAAACTTTGTATAAAATAAGGTATCTCCTCCTGTCTCAGCCTTCAGAACCCTTTCACATGTCAGGTAGTCTACTGGAGAGAAAGGAGACTATAAATAGCTGAATGTTTCCAAGCAGAATTTGTTTCTTCACCAAGCATCATAGAAATTATCTACCCCCTCCACCCACAAAAACTAGAATTGCTGAGAACACAGAAGTCCCAAGGAAGCAGATTTCAGGTCAATATAAAAAAGTGTCTGCTTTTAAACGAACTGAGTAACAACAAAATGGCCTTCTGAACACTGACCATTTTGATTTTTTTTTTTTTGAAGGATGCTTTAGAACTAACACCCAAAAAAGATGTCCTTCTCATTATAGGGGACTGGAATGCAAAAGAAGGAAGTCAAGAAACACTTGGAGTAACAGGCAAATTTGGCCTTGGAATACGGAATGAAGCAGGGCAAAGGCTAATAAAGTTTTGCCAAGAGAACGCTCTGGTCATAGCAAATACCCTCTTCCAGAGAGAAGAGGAGAGAAGAGAACACTCTACACATGGACATCACCAGATGGTCAACACGGAAATCAGATTGATTATCTTCTTTGCAGCCAAAGATGGAGAAGCTCTATACAGTCAGCAAAAACAAGACTGGGAGCTGACTGTGACTGAGATCATGAGCTCCTTATTGCCAAATTCAGACTTAAATTGAAGAAAGTAGGGAAAACCACTAGACCATTCAGGTATGACCTAAATCAAATCCCTTATGATTATACAGTGGAAGTGAGAAATAGATTTAAGGGCCTAGATCTGATAGATTGAATGCCTGATGAACTATGGACGGAAGTTTGTGACATTGTACAGGAGACAGGGATCAAGACCATCCCCATGGAAAAGAAATGCAAAAAAGCAAAATGGCTGTCTGGGGAAGCCTTACAAATAGCTGTGAAAAGAAGAGAAGTGAAAAGCAAAGGAGAAAAGGAAAGATATAAGCATCTGAATGCAGAGTTCCAAAGAATAGCAAGAAGAGATAAGAAAGCCTTCCTCAGCGATCAATGCAAAGAAATAGAGGAAAAGAACAGAATGGGAAAGACTAGAGAGCTCTTCAAGAAAATTAGAGATACCAAGGGAACATTTCATGCAAAGATGGGCTCGATAAAGGACAGAAATGGTATGGACCTAACAGAAGCAGAAGATATTAAGAAGAGGTGGCAAGAATACACAGAAGAACTGTACAAAAAAGATGTTCACGACCCAGATAACCACAATGGTGTGATCACTCACCTAGAGCCAAACATCCTAGAATATGAAGTCAAGTGGGCCTTAGAAAGCATCACTATGAACAAAGCTAGTGGAGGTGATGCAATTCCAGTTGAGCTATTTCAAATCCTGAAGGATGATGCTGTGAAAGTGCTGCACTCAATATGCCAGCAAATTTGGAAAACTCAGCAGTGGCCACAGGACTGGAAAATATCAGTATTCATTCCAATCCCAAAGAAAGGCAATGCCAAAGAATGGTCAAACTACCGCACAATTGCACTCATCTCACATGCTAGTAAAGTAATGCTCAAAATTCTCCAAGCCAGGCTTCAGCAATACATGAACCGTGAACTTCCAGATGTTCAAAGCTGGTTTTAGAAAAGGCAGAGGAACCAGAGATCAAATTGCCAACATCTGCTGGATCATAGAAAAAGCAAGAGAGTTCCAGAATAACATCTATTTCTGCTTTATTGACTATGGCAAAGCCTTTGACTGCATGGATCACAATAAACTGTGAAAAATTCTGAAAGAGATGGGAATACCAGACCACCTGAACTGCCTCCTGAGAAACCTGTATGCAGTTCACGAAGCAACATTTAGAACTGGACATGGAACAACAGACTGGTTCCAAATAGGAAAAGGAGTACATCAAGGCTGTATATTGTCACCCTGCTTATTTAACTTATATGCAGAGTACATCATGAGAAATGCTGGGCTGGAAGAAGCACAAGCTGGAATCAAGATTGCCGGGAGAAATATTAATAATCTCAGATATGCAGATGACACCACCCTTATGGCAGAAAGTGAAGAGGAGCTAAAAAGCCTCTTGATGAAAGTGAAAGAGGAGAGTGAAAAAGTTGGCTTAAAGCTCAACATTCAGAAAACAAAGATCATGGCATCTGGTCCCATCACTTCATGGGAAATAGATGGGGAAACAGTGGAAACAGTGTCAGACTTTATTTTTAGGGGGCTCCAAAATCACTGCAGGTGGTGACTGCAGCCATGATATTGAAAGATGCTTACTCCATGGAAGAAAAGTTATGACCAACCTAGATAGCATATGCAAAAGCAGAGACATTCCTTTGCCAACAAAGGTCCGTCTAGTCAAGGCTATGGTTTTTCCAGTGGTCATGTACGGATGTGAGAGTTGGACTGTGAAGAAAGCTGAGCACCAAAGAATTGATGCTTTTGAACTGTGGTGTTGGAGAAGGCTCCTGAGAGTCCCTTGAACTGCAAGGAGATCCATCCAGTCCATTCTGAAGGAGATCAGCCTTGGGTGTTCTTTGGAGGAAATGATGCTAAAGCTGAAGCTCCAGTACTTTGGCCACCTCATGCAAAGAGTTGACTCACTGGAAAAGACTCTGATGCTGGGAGGGATTGGGGGCAGTAGGAGAAGGGGACAACAGAGGATGAGATGGCTGGATGGCATCACTGACTCAATGGATGTGAGTCTGGGTGAACTCTGGGAGTTGGTGATGGACAGGAAGGCCTGGCGTGCTGAAATTCATGGGGTCGCAAAGAGTCATCATGACTGAGCGACTGAACTGAACTGAACCACTTCGTTTTTTTTAATTTAAATTATATTTTACTTTTAATTGGAGGAAAATTATTTTACAATATTGTGATAGTTTCTAACGCATTTGAGCTAGTTCTTATGAGGTGGATAAACCTAGAGTGTATGAACTGCCTCTTCATTCTGTAATTCTAGTATTAATAGGTTTTTCCTTGTCAGTTGAATCTTGAATTAAATATAGACACTGACTATCCCTGGACTATTTGAAGGGCTTTTTTTTTTTTAAATGTGTTTCCCTTCTATAGAAAGGTCTGGAAGCTACGTGGTCCTTTCAGACAGTTTACAGCCATGACCTAGCATGCCAATATTAGGCCAACAAAAATAGCCTTGAGATAACATTTGCCATTGTCAAGAGTAAACTCTGGTGGAAACAGAACAACTTCATGGATGCCTGTTAGCTTGCTTGCTTTCTAAGGGACTTAGTGCTATAGATGGAAAGTTTGTGCTCCCCTAAAATCCATATGTTGAAATCTAACCCTTAATGTGATGGTATTTGAAGGTGGGGTCTTTGGGAGGTGATGAGGTGGAGCTCTCAGTGAACAAGGCTAGTGAAAAAATCTGCCTGCAATGCAGGAGACCCAGATTTGATCCCTGGGTCGGGAAGATCCCCTGGAGAAGAGAAAGGCTACACACACCAGTATTCTGGCCTGGAGAATTCTACGGACAGAGGAGCCTGGCCGACTGCAGTCTATGGGCTTGCAGAGCTGGAAAGAGTCAGACATGACTGAGCAACTACCTTTCGACTAAGCCCTTGGTCTGTGTATCTCCCATTTGGCCTCCTACTGGCTCCCCCCCAATTCCTCAGTCTGGACTAGCTGCCAGTCTGCTGTTTCCCTGGGAGCCCCTGGTATAGTCCCAATACAGTCTTTCAATGCCCTATGCTGTGCCAAGTGACAGGACTATTCTTTATTCAAGCCATTTCCCATCTGAAATGGAAGCTAGGTGAATGACTGGCATAAACATCATGATCACTTTTAAGTAGGATATGAATCAGCTTAGTGTAAAGAATTCTTTTATGGTTATTCCTACTTCTATTTTATGGTTATTCCTACTTCTATTACAGCCTTGTCAGGAGACATTTTTTTCATAGTCACTAAATCCAAGTTTCTTTTTAAAACCTATTTAGGGCTGCAATATTCTTCAACCTGAAATATTTAAGGCAATTTGTACAGGCAGGTCTAGATGCAAAAATGCGAATTGGAAACTTCATGTTCAGTTTGGAGAAACTTTTATGTTAAAAGATGCTATCAATTAGGTTAAAATAGATGATTTCTAAGATCCATTTTAGTTTTAGAATGCTGTGATTGTTGGATCATTTACTGACTGCTTTCATCTCACAAGGGAGAGAGGTGTCATTACTTGCAGTTACCATCGCACACATGAAGAAACCAAGTCCCAGTAAGGATGAATACACTGCTGTGGTCTTTCCCAGGGCTAAGAAGCTAACTCTGGCTACAATGCCCACATGCTCTTCACCATCGCTCTCTGTAAATGACACTGGTTTCATCATCCCAAGACTGAAAAGGAAAAGGCATTAGGAATGAGAAAGTAGGGACTTCCCTGGTCGTCCAGTGGGAGCACTTGGCCTCCTAATGTGGAGGGTGAGGTTTTGATCCCTGGTCGGGGAGCTAACTTCTCATATGCCTTGCAGCCAAAAACCCCCAAACCCCCCAAAATAGAAGAAATATTGTAACAAATTCAATAAAGACTTTAAAAACGGTCCACATACAAAAAAATCTAGAGAAGAAAAAAAGGAATGAGAAAACACACGTGTTGGATAGAAAAATTCACCACCAATAAGAGTAAACAAGCAGTGGAAACTGCTACTATGATGAAACAATGACATAGTTGCTTCAATACTGAAAGAGACATTTATACACGCCTACTAGCTACAATCAAATGGGTAACTTCCCTAAATCAGAGACCACAGGAACAGCAGGAGAATTTTCCATCCTGAAACTCTATATCTGGGGAGCTCCCAGAGAGTCTAATCTGTTTACCCACTGCAAGTGTTACTTAAATATAACTTTAAAAGGAGGAGGCTAAGGTACCATATCACCATTTTGACTGGCACATAGAAGATAAGAAAAATACATTGGCTGCCCAGTTGGTTGAATTCAAGCATGTTCTAGCAAACTTTGGTGGGTAGATGAGGTGGGCTAGCTATGACTTATTTAGATCTGGACTTGATGAGTCTCCTTAGTTATGAAATAACTGAATCAGTTGGGAATGATAGTAGACATTGTTGAGATAAAACCCCTAAACAGATAGGAGAAGCCATGGTGATAGCCCTTGGCCCTAGAAGAGGGGCAAGGTCCTTATACTTAATGTAATAGTCTTGACTGAATTTGGGGGGAAAAGAATTGTTTACATGCAGAACAGTCCCTTCAGCAACTGAATTGAGTTCAGGATGCGTCTTGAGGGGATGTGGAGCCAGTGCCTAAGAAGAAAGTGAAGTTTATGGCCTAAGTCGTAAGGTCAGTGAAAAAGTCCACTGGTGAGTCTTCAGGAAGCTGGATGCACCAAGCCATTTGTCTCTGGCTTCATTTCAGAACTTGGCCTGGAAGGGAGGAGAGCTTTCAGTCCATGACTCATGGGAAATACTGATGATGAACCACAGGCCAATGACTGCCCATCAAAACAGGTGAATGAGGTGCAGGCTAAAGAAGAGATCTCAGGGAAACTGAGGACTTAGCAGTATGTCAGGAGCAGCAGACAAAGGAAAGATGCTTCCATGAGTGTAAAAGGTCTGCAGAGTACTGGCCAGGACAAGGTGGGTCACCTTTGGGATGGTCTCTGTCCCTGGGCCTGGCAGGAGGAGCACTAGTCAGAGCTGCCTCCTATAGCCAGACTTCCTGGGACCAGGCTGGATGGTGGACGCTCTTTACATGTGATTTCAAGAAGCCACACCCCCTGTATTTACTGGAAAGCATCTACATAAGTCTGCCATGTGGGGACACGTGGTATCTGAAGGAAATAAAATAATTAACTCTAAGAGATAGATGTACCCCAATGTTTATAGCAGCATTATTCATAACAGCCAAGACATGGAAGAAACCTGAGTGTCCATTGACAAATGAATGAATAAAAAAATGTGGTGCATATATACATGGAATAGTATTTAGCCTTAAAAAGGAAGAAAATCCTGTCATTTGCAACAACATAGATGAATCTGGAGGGCATCATGCTAGGTGAAATAAGCCAGACAGAGAAAAACCCTGCATGGTGTTGCTAAGTCGCTTCAGTCTTGTCTGACTCTGTGCGACCCCATAGACGGCAGCCCACCAGGCTCCCCCATCCCTGGGATTCTCCAGGCAAGAATACTGGAGTGGGTTGCCATTTCCTTCTCCAATGCACGAAAGTGAAAATGAGAGTGAAGTCACTCAGTCGTGTCCGACTCTTAGCGACCCCATGGACTGCAGCCTACCAGGCTCCTCCGTCCATGGGATTTTCCAGGCAAGAATACTGGAGTGGGGTGCCATTGCCTTCTCCATGTAAAATCTAAAGAAAAACATCAAACCTGTAGGAACAGAGAGTGGAAAAGTGGTTGCCAGGGGCCAGGGGTGGTGGGAAATAGGGAGAGGTTGGAAAAAGGTTATAAACTTTCAGTTGTAAGTTGAATAACATTAGAGGGTCCAATGTAAACCATGGTGACTGTAGTTGCTAATACTATATTATATGACTGAAATTTGCTAAGAGGGTAAAACTTAAATTTTCTCACAAGAAAAGGTAAATATGTGAGGTGATAGATGTGTTAATAACTCCATCCATGTGACTATTAACTCTCCATGGGGAGACTCCTCTCACTATATATATATGTATATCAAATTATCAGATTGTATACCTTAAATATCTTACTATTTATCAGCTATACCTCAATAAAGCTGAAAATAAAAGAAAATATAAACTGCAAAAATAATCATGAAACCACAATATTGAAACTTCGAAATCTCTGGAATCCCTCTTCTTTCATCTTTCATACCAAATGCACCACTTTCTAGATTTCCTCCTTCTATTCAATGTCAGATTTTGGAGGATGCTTTTGTGGTACATGGATATCATGGCACCCTTAGGGTACTGGGAAGTTATCACAAGTTTGTAAGATATTCACAAAATCCCATTGGCTCGTAAATTCCACAGGACCAGAGCTGCTATTTTCTCACCGTTGAATTCTCTATGTCTCACTCAATGGCTTATGGGCTAGGCTATTGCATTCCCATCAGAGTGAATCTTGGGAAACAAGGGGCCATTTCCATAGCAGCAAAGCCTAAAGATGCCAATCGTAGATTTAGAAATAATAAAATAATAATGCATTTGAAGTTTAGGGTTGTAGTTTGGAACAATCATGGCAGTAAATCATTTTTTAAAAAGAAGCTTAATAGTGTCAATTCCCCCAAATTGCTGCATTCATTTCATTTTAATCATCTTTGACCTTCCCTTCTTATTCCCCACTCCGATTCCAAAGAAATAAAACAATTCCATATGTCCCTTTTTCTCTGCCTCATTGTTTAAGAATTTGCAGGAAGCACTAGAAAGGCAAGATCTGGAATCTCTAACAGTTAAACTGGAAAAAAGGCATTTTAAAAAATCTCTTTTCCCTAAACCCGTTGATCTTCCTGGGTTCCTACTGTCATCAGAGTCTCCGCAGCAGGCTTCATCTCAGTCCATTGCCAACTAGTATGTATGGAATCAGCAGGAACATACAAATCACATTATGCTAAACACAAAGGATATAAGCAACTGAAAATAGTCTACAAAGACATTGAAAGCCCAAAGGAGAAGCTGCAGACTTGTGTCACCAAACCCCTGAAACAGCATTCGTATGAAATGAAAGCATGAGTTGGAAAAAGAGAATAGTGTTTCTTTCTTCTTTCTTTTATTTTAATTGTGCAAAAATTAAAAGGCGATATTAAGATTTTTCTTGTCAGGAGATACCATTCTAAATTTGTTGACACTCACTCCAGTGTTGTGTTGTTTTGTTTTGGTTTAGTTTGGTTTGGGGTTTTTGCTAGCACATCCACGAACCAAAGAACAGAACCATCTCTGAGTGAAGAGGAAATCTTGAGATCTCACCTGAATCAATTTATCTATCACCATCAAGATGAAGTGACGAGTGGTTGGGGGGTGAGGGGCGGGTGGAGAAGTATAGTTTTAAAAGAAATTAAAACTCTTTGGAAGATGAATCTCAAATGCATTCTATTACATGAAAAAAGCCACACTCAGAATACTACCTGCTACAAGATTTTATTTATGTAACATTCCGGAAGAGAAAAAAGATAAGGACAGAAAGCAAAGCAGTGGTGGCATGGGAGTTGGGATGGGAGCTGACATACAGGAGTAGGTGAGAATTTGGGGGCTAATGGAGATGTTCTGTCTGGTCCTTGTGGTCACGCAACTTCATGCATCTATCCAAACTCACAGAAATGCATGCTGAAAATGGTGAATTTACTCTATTTCAGTTACTCCATAATGAAAATGAAATGAGGGGACACAAACATGTCAGCTTCTCCCTGAAGGGGTTGGGAGTGGATGGAGCAGGTGGAGGCGGTGGAGAAGGACCCCTGCCAGCATCACTGTGACCACAGCTCTGACACGTGACAACCGTAGCCCTCCTGTTTCTCACACTTGTTTGCCCAAAGTTACAGACTCAGGAGGCTGCGGGCAAGGGTTTCAAACCTCAGTCTGTCTGACTCCAGTCCCTAGGGTTTCATCACATTACTCTGCTGCTTCCCTTGCTTGGTGACAGGCTCTGACAGCTCAGAAATGCACTGGCTTCCCACGACCATGGACCAGAATCCTATCTCGCCCAAGAGCCAGAGCCAGCATTCAGACTCAGGTCTAACTGACCCTAGAAAACGTTCTCCTTGCTGTTCATGTGGTTGCTGTTCATGTGGTTTGCTGGCTTCTTCTTGTTTTTAAGTCCTTCCAACACTTTTCTCTATAAAAGCTGAAAATTATAGAAAGAGTATGTGTCTCTCATTTTTCATACTCATGCACACGAAGAATGCAAGTCTTGTTATTAAAGAGTTTGCAAACGTAGCTATTTTGAGCAGTTAATGATAAGCCGAAGACTAAATAATTAAACAAGTAATTAATTAATTATTTATTTTAAAAAATAATTTTTATTTTTTATTTTTGTATTTTAAAGGAGACTTTTTTTTTAATTTACTTATTTTAATTAGAGCCTAATTACTATACAGTATTGTAGTGGTTTTTGCCATACATTCACATGAATCAGCCATGGATGTACACGTGTCCCCATCCTGAACCCCCCTCCCACTTCCCTCCCCATCTCATCCCTCAGGGTCATCCCAGTGCACCAGCCCAGAGCACCCTGTCTCATGCATCGAACCTGGACTGGTGATCTGTTTCACATATGATAATATACATGTTTCAGTGCTATTCTCACAGATCATCCCACCTTCACCCTCTCCCACAGAGTCCAAAAGACTGTTCTATACATCTGTGTCTCTTTTGCTCTCTCACATACAAGATTATCATTACCATTTTTCTAAATTCCATATATATGCATTAGTATACTGTATTGGTGTTTTTCTTTCTGGCTTACTTCATTCTGTATAATAGGCTCCAGTTCCATCCACCTCATTAGAACTGATTCAAATGTATTCTTTTTAATGGCTGAGTAATATTCCATTGTGTTTATGTACCACAGCTTTCTTATCCCTTCATCTGCTGATGGACATCTAGGTTGCTTCCATGTCCTGGCTATTATAAACAGTGCTGCAATAAACATTGGAGTACATGTGTCTCTTTCAATTCTGGTTTCCTCGGTGTGTATACCTCGATCCCAGCAGTGGGATTGCTGAGTCATATGGCAGTTCTATTTCCAGTTTTTTAAGGAATCTCCACGCTGTTCTCTATAGTGGCTGTACTAGTTTGCATTTCCACCAACAGTGTAAGAGGGTTCCCTTTTCTCCACACCCTCTCCAGCATTTATTGTTTGAAGATTTTTGGATAGCAGCCATCCTGACCAGCATGACATGGTACCTCATTGTGGTTTTGATTTGCATTTATCTGATAATGAGTGATGTTGAGCATCTTTTCATGTGTTTGTTAGCTATCTGTATATCTTCTTGGAGAAATGTCTGTTTAGTTCTTTGGCACATTTTTTTGATTGGGTAGTTTATTTTTCTGGAATTGAGTTGCAGGAGCTGCTTGTATATTTTTGAGATTAATTCTTTGTCCATTGCTTTGTTTGCTCTTATTTTCTCCCATTCTGAAGGTTGTCTTTTCACTTTGCTTATAGTTTCCTTCATTGTTCAAAAGCTTTTAAATTTAATTAGTTTCCATTTGTTTATTTTTGCTTTTATTTCCATTATGCTGGGAGGTGGGTCATAGAGGATCCTGCTGTGATTTATGTCAGACAGTGTTTTTCCTATGTTCTCCTCTAGAAGTTTTATAGTTTCTAGTCTTACGTTTAGATCTTTAATCCATTTTGAGCTTATTTTTGTGTATGGTGTTAGAAAGTGTTCTAGTTTCATTCTTTTACAAGTGGTTAACCAGTTTTCCCAGCACCACTTGTTAAAGAGATTATCTTTTCTCCATTGTATAGTCTTGCCTCCTTTGTCAAAGATGAGGTGTCCATCGGTGCGTGGATTTATCTCTGGACTTTCTATTTTGTTCCATTGATCTATATTTCTGTCTGTGCCAGTACTGCACTGTCTTGATGACTGTGGCTTTGTAGTAGAGCCTGAAGTCAGGCACGTTGATTCCTCCAGTTCCATTCTTCTTTCTCAAGATTGCTTTGGCTATTCGAGGTTTTTTGTATTTCCATACAAATCGTGAAATTATTTGTTCTAATTCTCTGAAAAATAACGTTGGTAGCTTCATAGGGATTGCATTGCATCTATAGATTGCTTTGGGTAGTATACTCATTTTCACTATATTGATTCTTCCGATCCATGAACATGGTATCTTTCTCCATCTATTAGTGTCCTCTTTGATTTCTTTTGCCAGTGTTTTATAGTTTTCTACCAAGGGAACATTTCATGCAAAGAAATTGTATGGACCTAATAGAAGCAGAAGATGTTAAGAAGAGGTGGCAAGAATACACAGAAGAACTATACAAAAAAGATCTTCATGACCAAGATAATCATGATGGTGTGATCACTCACCTAGAACCAGACATCCTGGAATGTGAAATCATGTGGGCCTTAGAAAGCATCACTATGAACAAAGCTAGTGGAGGTGATGGAATTCCAGTTGAGCTATTTCAAATCTTGAAAGATGGTGCTGTGAAAGTGCTGTACTCAATATGCCAGCAAATTGGGAAAACTCAGCAGTGGCCACAGGACTGGGAAAGGTCAGTTTTCATTCCAATTCCAAAGAAAGGTAATATCAAAAAATGCTCAAACTACTGCACAATTGCACTCATCTCACACGCTAGTAAAGTAATGCTCAAAATTCTCCAAGCCAGGCTTTAGCAATACGTGAACCATGAACTCCCAGATGTTCAAGCTGGTTTTAGAAAAGGCAGAGGAACCAGAGATCAAATTGCCAACATTCTCTGGATCATCGAAAAAGCAAGAGAGTTCCAGAAAAACATCTATTTCTGCTTTATTAACTATGCCAAAGCCTTTGACTGTGTGGATCACAAGAAACTGTGAAAAATTCTGAAAGAGATGGGAATACCAGACCACCTGAACTGCCTCTTGAGAAACCTATATGCAAGTCAGGAAGCAACAGTTAGAACTGGACATGGAACAACAGACTGGTTCCAAATAGGAAAAGGAGTACGTCAAGGCTGTATAGTGTCACCCTGCTTATTTAACTTATATACAGAGTACATCATGAGAAACGCTGGGCTGGAAGAAGCACAAGCTGGAATCAAGATTGCCAGGAGAAATATCAATAACCTCAGATATGCAGATGACACCATCCTTATGGCAGAAAGTGAAGAGGAACTAAAAAGCCTCTTGATGAAACTGAAAGTGGAGAGTGAAAAAGTTGGCTTAAAGCTCAACATTCAGAAAATGAAGATCATGGCATCTGGTCCCATCACTTCATGGGAAATAGATGGAGAAACAGTGGAAACAGTGTCAGACTTTATTTTGGGGGGCTCCAAAATCATTGCAGATGGTGAGTGCAGCCATGAAATTACAAGACGCTTACTCCTTGGAAAGAAAGCTATGACCAACCTAGACAGCATATTCAAAAGCAGAGACATTACTTTGCCAACAAAGGTCCGTCTAGTCAAGGCTATGGTTTTTCCATTGGTCATGTGTGGATGTGAGAGTTGGACTGTGAAGAAAGCTGAGTGCCAAAGAATTGATGTTTTTGAAGTGTGGTGTTGGAGAAGACTCTTGAGAGTGCCTTGGACTGCAAGGAGATCCATCCATTCCATTCTGAAGGAGATCAACCCTGGGATTTCTTTGGAAGGAATGATGCTAAAGCTGAAACTCCAGTACTTTGGCCATCTCATGCAAAGTGTTGACTCACTGGAAAAGACTCTGATGCTGGGAGGGATTGAGGGCGGGAGGAGAAGGGGACGACAGAGGATGAGATGGCTGGATGGCATCACTGACTCAATGGACGTGAGTCTGAGTGAACTCCGGGAGTTGGTGATGGACAGGGAGGCCTGGTGTGCTGTGATTCATGGCGTCGCAAAGAGTCGGACACAACTGAGCAACTGAACTGAACTGAACTGATCAATAGGTCTTTAGCTTCTTTAGGTAGATAAATTCCTAAGTATTTTATTCTTTTCGTTGCAACGGTGAATGGAATTGTTTCTTTAATTTCTCTTTCTGTTTTCTCATTGTTAGTGTATAGGTATGCAAGGGATTTCTCTGAGTTGATTTTATATCCTGAAACTACTATATTCATTGATTAGCTCTGGTAATTTTCTGGTAGAGTCTTTAGGGTTTTCTACACAGAGGATCATGTCATCTGCAAACAGTGAGAGTTTTACTTCTTTTCCAATCTGGATTCCTTTTATTTCTTTTTCTGCTCTGATTGCTGTGGCCAAAACTTCCAAAACTATGTTGAATAGTAGTGGTGAGAGTAGGGACCCTTGCCTTGTTCCTGACTTTAGGGGAATTGCTTTCAATTTTTCACCATTGAGGATAATGTTTCCTGTGGGTTTGTCATATATAGCTTTTATTATGTTGAGGTATGTTCCTTCTATTCCTGCTTTCTGGATGGTTTTTTATCATAAATGGATGTTGAATTTTGTCAAAGGCTTTCTATGCATCTATTGAGATAATCATATGATTTTTGTCTTTCAATTTGTTAATGTGGTGTATTATGTTGATTGATTTGCAGATATTGAAGAATCCTTGTATCCCTGAGATAAAGCCCACTTGGTCATGGTGTATGATCTTTTTAATATGTCATTGGATTCTGTTTGCTAGAATTTTATTAAGGATTTTTGCATCTATGTTCATCAGTGATATTGGCCTGTAGTTTTCTTTTTTTGTGGCATCTTCGTCTGGTTTTGGTATTACGGTGATGATGGCCTCAGAGAATGAGTTAGGAAGTTTACCTTCCTCTGCAATTTTCTAGAAGAGTTTGAATAAGATAGATGTTAGCTATTCTCTAAATTTTTGGTAGAATTCAGCTGTGAAGCCGTCTTGTCCTGGGCTTTTGTTTGCTGGAAGATTCCTGATTACAGTTTCAGTTTCCGTGCTTGTGATGGGTCTGTTAAGATTTTCTATTCCTTCCTGGTTCAGTTTTGGAAAGTTATACTTTTCTAAGAATTTGTCCATTTCTTCCAAGTTGTCCATTTTATTGGCATATAGTTGCTGATAGTAGTCTCTTATGATCCTTTGTATTTCTGTGTTGTCTGTTGTGATTTCTCCATTTTCATTTCTAATCTTGTTGATTTGATTCTTCTCCCTTTATTTCTTGATGATTCTGGCTAATGGTTTGTCAATTTTATTTATCTTCTCAAAGAACAAGCTTTTAGCTTTTCTGATTTTTGCTATGGTCTCTTTTGGTTCTTTTGCATTTATTTCTGCCCTAATTTTTTAGATTTCTTTCCTTCTACTAACCCTGAGGTTCTTCATTTCTTCCTTTCCTAGTTGCTTTAGGTATAGAGTTAGGTTATTTAGTTGACTTTTTCCTTGTTTCTTCAGGTAAGCCTGTATTGCTATGAATCTTCCCCTTAGCACTGCTTTTACAGTATCCCATAGGTTTTGGGTTGTTGTGTTTTCATTTTCATGTGTTTCTATGCATATTTTTATTTCTTTTTTATTTCTTTTGTGATTTATTGTTTTTTCAGAAGTGTCTTGTTTAGCCTCCAAATGTTGGAATTTTTAATAGTTTTTTTCTGTAATTGACATCTAATCTTACTACATTGTGGTCAGAAATGATGATTGGAATGATTTCCTTTCTTTTTTTTTTTTTTAATTTGCCAAGGCTAGATTTATGGCCCAGGATGTGATCTATCCTGGAGAAGGTTCTGTGTGCACTTGAGAAAGAACAGAATCATCTCTGAGTGAAGAGGAAATCTTGAGACCTCACTTGAATCAATTTATCTATCACCATCAAGATGGAGTGACAGGTTGGGGGGGGAGTATACTTTTAAAAGAAATTGAAACTCTTTGGAATTAAATTCATCTTTGGAAGATGAATCTCAAATGCATTCTATTACATGAAAAAAGCCACACTCAGAATACTACCTGCTACAAGATTTTATTTATGTAACATTCCGGAAGAGAAAAAAGATAAGGACAGAAAGCAAAGCAGTGGTGGCATGGGAGTTGGGATGGGAGCTGACATACAGGAGTAGGTGAGAATTTGGGGGCTAATGGAGATGTTCTGTCTGGTCCTTGTGGTCATGCAACTTCATGCATCTATCCAAACTCACAGAAGTGCATCCTGAAAATGGTGAATTTACTCTATTTCAGTTACTCCATAATGAAAATGAAATGAGGGGACACAAACATGTCAGCTTCTCCCTGAAGGGGTTGGGAGTGGATGGAGCAGGTGGAGGCGGTGGAGAAGGACCCCTGCCAGCATCACTGTGACCACAGCTCTGACACGTGACAACCGTAGCCCTCCTGTTTCTCACACTTGTTTGCCCAAAGTTACAGACTCAGGAGGCTGCGGGCAAGGGTTTCAAACCTCAGTCTGTCTGACTCCAGTCCCTAGGGTTTCATCACATTACTCTGCTGCTTCCCTTGCTTGGTGACAGGCTCTGACAGCTCAGAAATGCACTGACTTCCCAAGACCATGGACCAGAATCCTAACTCGCCCAAGAGCCAGAGCCAGCATTCAGACTCAGGTCTAACTGACCCTAGAGCACGTTTTCCTTGTTGCTGTTCATGTGGTTTGCTGGCTTCTTGTTTTTAAGTCCTTCCAACACTTTTCTCTATAAAAGCTGAAAATTATAGAAAGAGTATGTGTCTCTCATTTTTCATACTCATGCACACGAAGAATGCAAGTCTTGTTATTAAAGAGTTTGCAAACGTAGCAGTTAATGATAAGGTGAAGACTAAATAATTAATTAATTAAATTAAATACATTTGAATTATTTAACAAATAATTTTAATTATAGCTAACTATGCATTTGGATTAAAAAAATAAATATGCTTTACTAAAATTTGAAGATGTTGAGTTAGTTAAAAACATAGCTATTGGAAATAGATGGCCGAGGTTTGAAACACCATTTAAGGCTTAGTAGCTAACCTTGGATAAATTTCTTAGTGTCTCAGTTTCCTCAGCTACAAAATAAAGATGAGAACAGTACTAAACTCACAGAGTTGTCCTTGGTATTACATGAGTTAATACATATACAGTACTGAGAACAGTTGCATGGGATATGTGGTAAAGAACTGGTACTTCATTTTGATTTTACTTTATCTCTTTAATTATTTATTTTGTTTTAGAGGGGTAAAAATGAAAACATACAGAAAGAAAAGATGATCAAGTCCAACAAAATGTTTCTCTTTCCTTTTCTGCTCTTAGTTCCCTTCTTTCCCTCTCTCTCTCACACACACACGCCCACACCCACCCACCCACACACACACACACACACACACACACACAAATGTTATAACTTAAAAGTGACCCCCCCCAAAAAAAAGAACTAAAATCTTTTATTATTATTTTCTTTTTAGCTGCGCAGTGAGGCTTGAAAGATCTTAGTTCCCTACTAGGGATTGAAATCAGGTTCGCAGTAGTGAAAGCACAGCTTCCTAACCACTGGACCACCATAGGGGTCCCAACAACTAAAATAGTTTTTTAAAAAGATCGCCTGGCTCTTACATGTTGTTCAATGATCCTTGAGGGTGAGGAAAGTATTAAAAACAGGGGGAAATATATAATTTCCTTAAGATAAAATCTTCCTTTGAGCCTATACATTCTATTATTCAATACTCAGTGCTTAAATACACTCAGTATAAGTCTACACCAGGGACCATGCAGTTTGGCTTTCAGAGGCTTAAGTCACTTACTAGTCAAATCTTGGGAAATATCCAGATAGGTTTCTCTTTTCAGAATTCCAGTTACCTATTTCTGTTTAATGAACCACCCCAAAACATAGTGGCTTACAACAACAACTTATTTTCCCTCAAAATTCCGCAAGCTGATGGCACTCATTTGGGGGCTTTGATTTCCCGGGGCCTTTCAGACAGTTACAGTCAGATGGTGGGTGGCTCTGGAATCAGATGCTGGTTTAGCTCGGCTGGACATCAGGAATGGCTCGCTCATGCAGCTGGCAGTCAGTGCTGGGTGGGTGGGGCCAGAGGCTCAGCTGGGCCTGTCAACCAAGACACCTGGATGTGGTCTCTCCACATGGTTATTCTCTTCCCATTGAGATGGCTAGTTTCCAAAGAGATTCCCAAGAGGAAGGAGCCTATAAGCAAGCATCAAGAGGCCCAGGAAGAAGCAACAGCTTCTTACAACCCAACCTCAGAAGTTCTAGAATTTCGCTTCCTTCTTCTATTAGTGAAGCAGGTCATTAAAGCCCAACCAGGATTCACCGGGAAGGAATTAGAGTCCACCTCTTGACATGAAGAGCAGCAGGTACACACAGGGAGGGAAGAAATCAGTAGTGGCCACCCCTGGATTCTATTGCAGAAAGAGATAAACACAGGAAGCAAACACAGGCAAAGAAGCGTCAATTACCCATTGGCCTCTGATTGCCCACTAGGGCCACATTAAAAGAAACTTGAACTTTGCAACTTGGTTTCTTCTTTCCCAGTTCCCTCCCGCAGAGAAGATATAATTACTCCCCTGTAGAATAAGGATATATTGTCACCTTGCTTATTTAACTATATACAGAGTACATCATGAGAAACGCTGGGCTGGAAGAAGCACAAGCTGGAATCAAGATTGCCAGGAGAAATATCAATAACCTCAGATATGCAGATGACACCACCCTCATGGCAGAAAGTGAAGAGGAACTAAAAAGCCTCTTGATGGAAGTGAAAGAGGAGAGTGAAAAAGTGGGCTTAAAGCTCAACATTGAGAAAACGAAGATCATCGTATCTGGTCCCATCACTTCATGGGAAATAGATGGAGAAACAGTGGAAACAGTGTCAGACTTTATTTTTGGGGGGGCTCCAAAATCACTGCAGATGGGGATTGCAGCCATGAAATTGAAAGATGCTTACTCCTTGGAAGAAAAGTTATGACCAACCTAGACAGCATATTCAAAAGCAGAGACGTTACTTTGCCAACAAAGGTCCGTCTAGTCAAGGCTATGGTTTTTCCAGTGGTCATGTATGGATGTGAGAGTTGGACTGTGAAGAAAGCTGAGTGCCGAAGAATTGATGTTTTTGAACTGTGGTGTTGAAGAAGACTCTTGAGAGTCCCTCGGACTGCAAGGAGATCCAACCAGTCCATTCTAAAGGAGATAGGTCCTGGGATTTCTTTGGAAGGAATGATGCTAAAGCTGAAACTCCAGTACTTCGGCCACCTCATGTGAAGAGTTGACTCATTGGAAAAGACTCTGATGCTGGGAGGGATTGGGGGCAAGAGGAGAAGGGGACGATCGAGGATGAGATGGCTGGATGGCATCACCGACTTGATGGACATGAGTTTGAGTGAACTCTGGGAGTTGGTGATGGACAGGGAGGCCTGGCGTGCTGCGATTCATGAAGTCGCAAAGAGTCGGACACGACTGAGCAACTGAACTGAACTAAACTGAGAATAAGGATAAAAATTCTTGGACCATTGGTTGAAGTGCTGGGTAATTTTATTAGAGTCTGAGTTCACTGACACCTTATTCTGTCACCAGCAAACTCCTCAACAGTCCTTGATGGTTTTGCACTGAAATCTCTACATCCTCTTATATCTTTTTTAACTCCTCCATTAAGCTCACAGTCGCTTCTTCTGACAGCAGTATGCTCAGACACCGTGTGTGTGTGTTAGTCGCTCAGTCATGTCTGACTCTTTGCAACCCTATGGGCTGTAGCCCACCAGGCTCCTTTGTCCATGGGATTCTCCAGGCAAGAATACTGGAGTAGGTTGCCATTTCCTGCTCCATGAGTAAAAGATAAAAGCTAAAACTAACAGATCTTTTATTTTCTAAAAAATATATGTCACTGATTTATGTTTTTAACATATTTTTAAAATTTCAGAAGTTTTGGACTTACAGAACTATTGCAAAGTTATTATGGAGAGTTCCCATGGATCCACATTCAGATTTTCCTACTAGTAGTTAGTAGCGTATATTTATTACCTATGTTAGTAGGTATATTTATTACAATTAATGTACCTAATTTGATATATTATTATTAACTCAAGTCCACATATAGCTACAATTTTCTCAGTTTTTCCCGAATGTTCTTTCCCTGTTCTAGAAGCCAATGCAAGTCATCACATGTACTGTTTGCCTCTCTTGTCTCCTGATGGTTCTCTTGACTGTGAGACTTTCTCAGACTTTCTTGTTTTTGATGACCTTGGCAGAATGCTGGTCAGGTATTTGTGCAATGTCCCTCAGTTAGGATTTGTCTGATGTATTTCTTAAGGTTAGACTAATAGAATATTGTTTCCGGCTATTTTATTTTTTCATCTTTCTGGCTTGATCTATTCCTTTTACTTATTTTTTAAATTAATTTATTTTGTATTGAAGGATAATTGCTTTACAGAATTTTGCTGTTTGATCTATTCCTTTTAATTGGTCTCAAAAATATGTTTTGTATTTGAAAAGAAAATCAGGCAGTTAAGAGAATAATATTCTGAATTTTTTTAATCCGGAAACTGATTTGGAAGACCTGAAATTGTGGACTGAATGTTGGGACCACTGAGTTCAAAACATGCTGGATTCTTGGATATAAATGTCTGTCGAACATCAATGTCTACACACTAATACATGAAGTCACACAATTTTCTAAAAGTTAAATCCCTTAGCCTTGTATCTAGGGTTTAAAAGCCCTGATGATTCAATTAAAATACCTGCTTGGAGCATAACTGGATTGTGTATGTTTTCAATCTCACCAAATAACCATCCTTAAAATCTGTCACTTTTCCTCCAATGGGAGAATCTTGGCTTCCCATTTGTGTAAGTAAATTTCATGACACTGTCTCCAGGAAAATTCACAGAGTGAACAGGGCTGGTTTGCTCTGGCAGATGCACAGCTTCTCCACTCAACGCTGCTTCAATGTGTTGTTTGTATTTCTCTCCTTACAGTTTCCTTTCCCATACGGAGGGAACATATTTTCACGAAAACAGAAATATGTTCACATCAATATTTGGTTAAGATTTCTGTCACAGTGTTCTCCCCTGGCATCTACTTAGCTGCTATTCAGCAACAGATTTTCCATATTTACAGTGTCAACAAATGCTTAGGGAATTTTTATTTATTTATTTTTAGCCTTTAACAAAATGATTTTATTAAATTAAGCTGTCAGTAGGGAATACTGCAGAATGCTCTTCCTCATTTCTCTTTCCCTCTGTCTTCTCTCCTCAGCACACACACATTATTTAATAAATAAAATCTAAAAATGAAAAAAAAAGCCAATACCAGTAATATTTATATTGATTTTCAAATCACAGGCCAGGGATTTCCCTGGTGGTTAAGAATTCACCTTCCAGGGCTTGTCTGGTGTTCTAGTGGTTAAGAACCACCTGCCAATGCTGGGTCACGGGTTCAATTCTTGGTCTGGGAAGATCCCGCATGCCACAAAGCATCCAGTGCACCACCGCTACTGAGGCTGCGCTCTAGAGCGCACACGCTCCAGCTGCTGAAGCCCACGTGCCTACAGCCTCTGCTCTGCAAAAAGAGAAGCCACCGCAATGAGATGCCGGAGCACCGCAGCTACGGAGGAGCCCCCGCTCCCCGCAGCTACAGAGGAGCCCATGCACAGCAACAAAGGCCCAGTGCAGCCAAAAACAAACAAATAAATAAATATCAAAAAAAAAAAAAAAGAATTCACCCTCCAGTGCAGGGGATGTGCCTTCTATCCCAATCAGAGAACTAAGCCCGTGTACCTCAACTAGCCCACCTGCACACTTCACAAAGATCCCGTGTGCCACAACTAAGACAACGCAGATAAACATGAAAAATAAATAAACAGGTAAGTAAATATTTTAAAAGTCACAGCCCAGGTATGAAATCTCTTGTTGACCAAGAGATTTGCAAATTGCATTACCAACTTGGTTGCAATGCCACCAACTTTCATCTTGTGCTAACTTCCTTGCTCACTCTGGGATGCATTTCCTGTATTCGAATTTAGGAGGTTAGATTAGACAAATCTTGATTACTCTCCCAACACTAAAACCACATGACAATATATTATTTTATTTATAAACTTCCCAGAGAAGCAGCAGTGTGCTAGTAAAGCGTGAGGAGATGCCCTGGTTTACAGCATTTGCCAGTTCTGATATACATATATAATATAGATAGACACATCCTTTCTGATTCAACTAACATGATTCCAAGAGTGAAAACATTGTGAACATTCTAGAGAACCCCTTTCTTTCTATTCTTCAGTTCAGTTCACTTCAGTCACTCAGTCATGTCAGACTCTTTGCAACCTCATGGACTGCAGCACACCAGGCCTCCCTGTCCATCACCAACTCCCAGAGTTTACTCAAACTCATGTCCATTGAGTCAGTGATGCCATCCAACCATCTCATCTTCTGTCGTCCTCTTCTCCTCCCATCTTCAATCTTTCCCAGCATCAGGATCTTTTCAAATGAGCCAGTTCTTCACATCAGGTAGCCAGAGTATTGGAGTTTCAGCTTCAACATCAGTCCTTCCAATGAATATTCAGGACTGATTTCCTTTAGGATTGACTGGTTGGATCTCCTTGCTGTCCAAGGGACTCTCAACAGTCTCCTCCACCACCACAGTTCAAAAGCATCAATTCTTTGGTGCTCAGCTTTCTTTATGGGCCAACTCTCACATCCATACATGACTACTGGAAAAAACATAGCCTTGACTAAACGGAACTTTGTTAGCAAAGTAATGTCTCTGATTTTTAATATGCTGTCTAGGTTGGTCATAACTTTTCTTCCAAGGAGTAAGCATCTTAATTTCATGGCTGCAGTCACCATCTGCAATGATTTTGGAGGCCAAAAAATTAAAGTCTGCCACTGTTTCCACTGTTTCCCCATCTATTTGCTATGAAGTGATGGGACCAGATGCCATAATCTTAGTTTCTATATGTTGAGCTTTAAGCCAACTTTTTCACTCTCCTCTTTCACTTTCATCAAGAGGCTTTTTAGTTCCTCTTCACTTTCTGCCATAAGGGTGGTGTCATCTGCATATCTGAGGTTATTGATGTTTCTCCCGGGAATCTGGATTCCAGCTTGTGCTTCCTCCAGCATTTCTCATGATGTACTCTGCATATAAGTTAAATAAGCAGGGTGACAATATACAGCCTTGACGTACTCCTTTTCCTATTTGGAACCAGTCTGCTATTCCATGTCCAGTTCTAACTGTTGCTTCCTGACCTGCATACAGATTTCTCAAGACACAGGTCAGGTGGTCTGGTATTCCCATCTCTTGAAGAATTTTTCACAGTTTGTGGTGATCCACACAGTCAAAGGCTTTGGCATAGTCAATACAGCAGAAAGAGATGTTTTTCTAGAACTCCCTTGCTTTTTCAATGATCCAGCAGATGTTGGCAATTTGATCTCTGGTTCCTCTGCCTTTTCTCAAACCAGCTTGAACATCTGGCAGTTCATGGTTCACATATTGTTGAAGCCTGGCTTGGAGAATTTTGAGCATTACTTATATTTATTCCTACTCCTTGCCAAATGCAGATTATTGTAGGAATCGCCCTAACTGCCCAAATTAGTTTGGAGTCCCCCAGAAGCAGAGCCTGAGAAAAAGATTTGAATTCGGGTAGTTTATCTCGGAGGAACTAGGAACACAAATGTGGGAAAAGGAAAACAAGAGTCTGTATTGACCACGTCTTTTATTTTACTATCTGATGCTTCAACATCTAAGGTCTTACATCTCTGGAGGGACTGCCCTCCTTGGGTTGGTCAATTCCTAGAAATACTTACAGACTTGCTCTTGAACATGTTTCAAATACAAACCAACACATCCAGAGCCCACACTGTATCCTCCTTCTTTATTGGGCTCTCACATGCTAGGCCATTATCCGCCTGTCCTAATCCTTCAGGACAAGGCACCAGACAACCAAGGGCAGCCTTATGCCTTAGCTCCTGCTGAAGTGATTCAAGCTCACCCACCCAAACCCACCTATCCTGCCTCATCCTCTCTCTTTCTGCCCCACCCTGATGGCACGGGGTGCCCCCTCCCCTTGGGAACCATGAGTCACAAGCTATTTTGCAATGGTGACTGTCTTCTGATCTGTCGCTGCTGCTATTTGGTCACTAAGTTGTGTCCGATTCTTTGTGACCCCATGGACTGTAGCCCGCCAGGCTCCTCTGCCCATGGGATTTGTCAGGCAAGAATACTAGAGTGGGTTGCCATTTCCTTTTGCAGGGGATCTTCCCATTCCAGGGATCAAATCTGTGTCTCCTGCTTAGCAGGCTGATTCCTTATCACGGAGCCACCTGGGAAGCTCATCTCCTGATCTGCTGGCTCTACCCTAATTCTAAGTTATAAATCAGTTGAGAGTGAAAGCGGTCACTCAAGTGCGCTTTCAAGCCAGCAAGAGCTTGGGCTAGGGCGGAACATGCACTGGAAAATGCCCTCCATGAGGGGCAAGGGGGCTGAGCTGCTCACACACCGAGTCCTGTCCACCCGCGGGGAAGGCATTCTAAGGGAAGAGCCTTGCTGTTCTCTCCCTGCGGCTGGCAAAGCAAGCTCCAGACACGAGAGAGCCCTTCCGACAAGAAACCAAGGGCTGCAGCTGAGGGACACTGGCCCTGAGGTTCCATAGACAAGGCGATGTGAGTAGCCGCCTCCCTGCAACATAGACAGACTCATCATTAAGAATTCATCAAGCCACAGACTTTTTAACTTTTCCTTTTAAAAATTGAAGTATAGTTGATTTAAAATATTACACAAGTTTCAGGTGTACAACAGTGATTCATAATTTTTTAAAGTTACACTCCATTTATAGTTGTTCTAAAATATGGACTATATTTCCTTTGCTATACAATATATCCTTGTAGCTTATTTATTTTACACATTGTGTCTCCTGTCTTGTCCCTCCCCGCTCCTTCCACCCACTGGTAACCACTAGTTTGTTCTCTATATCTGTGGATCTCTTTCTTTTTTTATAATCACTAGTTTGCTGTGTTTTTTAGATTACATGTATAAGTGATATTACACAGTTTGTCTTTCTTCATCTGAGTTATTTCACTAAGCATAAAACTCTTCAAGTCTATCTTGTATTTTTGCAAATGGCAAAATTTCATTCTTTTGTATGACTGAGTAGTATTCTCTTGTACATATACACCATATCTTCTTTATCCATTCATTTGTTGATTAACCAATCGATTGCTTCCATATCTTGACTATTGTAAGATAATGCTGATATGAATATTAGGGTGCATGTGTTTTTTCAAATTAGTGTTTTAATTTTTTTCAGGAATACCCTGATATGGAATTGTTGATTTATATGGTAATTCTATTTTTAGTTTTTGGAGAAATCTCCACATGGTTTTCCATAATGCCTGCACTAATTTGGTCCCATTTTATTTTTGCTTTTGTTTCCATTTCCATTTTTGCTTTGGTTTCCATTGCCTTAGAAGACAGGTCTCCTCATAAAAAAACATTGCTATAATATATGTCAAAGAGTGTTCTGCCCATGTTTTATTCCAGGGGTTTTATGGTATCCTGTCTTACATTTATATTTTTAATCCATTTTGAGTTTATTCTTCTACCTGGTGTTAAAAAATGTTCTGCTTTCACTCTGTTACATGCAGCTATCCTATTTTCCCAGAGTACCTTACTGAAGAGACTATCTTTATCCATTGTGTATCCTTACTTTCTTTTTTGCACATTAATTGACCGTAAGTGTGTGGATTTGCTTTGGAGCTCTCTATTCTCTTTTATTGATCTATGTTTCTACTTTTGTGCCAGTACTACACAGTTTTGATTACCATAGCTTTCGAGTATAGTCTGAAGCTCTAACTCCTCCAGCTTTGTTCATCTTTCGCAAGATTGTTTTGGAGTTCAATATATACCAAAAAAAATTTTTGTTTCAGTCCTATGAAAAATGCCCTCACTTTATAGGGATATTTATGGGATTGCATTGAATCTCTAGATTGCCTTGGGTAGTACAGTCATTTTAACAGTATTAATTCTTTCAATCCATTAATACAATGTATCTGTCCATCAGTTTGTGTTGTTCTTAATCTCTTCAATCAGTATCTTACAGTTTTCCACGTACAGGTCTTTTACCTCTTTCAGTTTAGTTCAGTTCAGTTCAGTTCAGTTCAGTTGCTCAGTCGTGTCCGACTCTTTGCAACCCCATGAATCACAGCACGCCAAGCCTCCCAGCCCATCAACAACTCCCGGAGTTCACTCAGACTCTTGTACATTGAGTCAGTGATGCTATCCAGCCATCTCATCCTCTGTCGTCCCCTTCTTCTCCTGCCCCCAATCCCTCCCAGCGTCAGAGTCTTTTCCAATTAGTCAACGCTTCGCATGAGGTGGCCAAAGTACTGCAGCTTCAGCTTTAGCATCACTCCTTCCAAAGAAATCCCAGGGTTGATCTCCTTCAGAATGGACTGGTTGGAACTCCTTGCAGTCCAAGGGATTCTCAAGAGTCTTCTCCAACACCACAGTTCAAAAGCATCAATTCTTTGGTGCTCAACCTTCTACACAGTCCAACTCTCACATCCACACATGACCTCTGGAAAAACCATAGCCCTGACTAGACGGACCTTAGTTGGCAAAGTAATGTCTCTGCTTTTGAATATGCTATCTAGGTTGGTCATAACTTTTCTTCCAAGGAGTAAGTGTCTTTTAATTTCATGGCTGCAATCCCCATCTGCAGTGATTTTGGAGCCCCAAAAAATAAAGTCTGACACTGTTTCCACTGTTTCTCCATCTATTTCCCATGGAGCGATGGGAACAGATGCCATGATCTTCATTTTCTGAATGTTGAGCTTTAAGCCAACTTTTTCACTCTCCTCTTTCACTTTCATCAAGAGGCTTTTTACTTCCTCCTCACTTTCTGCCATAAGGGTGGTGTCATCTGCATATCTGAGGTGATTGTTATTTCTCCCAGCAATCTGGATTCCAGCTTGTGTTTCTTCCAGTCCAGCGTTTCTCATGATGTACTCTGCATATAAGTTAAATAAGCAGGGTGACAATATACAGCCTTGACATACTTCTTTTCCTATTGGGAAACAGTCTGTTGTTCCATGTCCGGTTCTAACTGTTGCTTCCTGACCTGCATACAGGTTTCTCAAGAGGCAGGTCAGGTGGTCTGGTATTCCCATCTCTTTCAGAATGTTCCACAGTTGATTGTGATCCACACAGTCAAAGGCTTTGGCATAATCAATAAAGCAGAAATAGATGTTTTTCTGGAACTCTCTTGCTTTTTCCATGATCCAGAAGATGTTGGCAATTTGATCTCTGGTTCCTCTGCCTTTTCTCAAACCAGCTTGAACATCAGGGAGTTCACGGTTCACGTATCGCTGAAGTCTGGCTTGGAGAATTTTGAGCCTTACTTTACTAGCATGTGAGATGAGTGCAATTGTGCGGTAGTTTGACCATTCTTTGGCATTGCCTTTCTTTGGGATTGGAATGAAAACTGACCTTTCCCAGTCCTGTGACCACTGCTGAGTTTTCCAAATTTGCTGGCATATTGAGTGCAGCACTTTCACAGCATCATCTTTCAGGATTTGAAATAGCTCTACCAGAATTCCATCACCTCCACTAGCTTTGTTCGTAGTGATGCTTTCTAAGGCCCACTTGACTTCACATTCCAGGATGTCTGGCTCTCGATGAGTGATCACACCATCGTGATTATCTGGGTCATGAAGATCTTTTTTGTACAGTTCTTCTGTGTATTCTTGCCACCTCTTCTTAATATCTTCTGCTTCTGTTAGGTCCATACCGTTTCTGGCCTTTATCAAACCCATCTTTGCATGAAATGTTCCCTTGGTATCTCTAATTTTCTTGAAAAGATCTCTAGTCTTTCCCATCTGTTCTTTTCCTCTATTTCTTTGCATTGATGGCTGAAGAAGGCATCTTCTTATATCTCTTCTTGCTATTCTTTGGAACTCTGCATTCAGATGCTTATATCTTTCCTTTTCTCCTTGGCTTTTTGCTTCTCTTCTTTTCACAACTATTTGTAAGGCTTCCCCAGACAGCCATTTTGCTTTTTTGCATTTCTTTTCCATGGGGATGGTCTTGATCCCTGTCTCCTGTACAAATGTCACAAACCTCTGTCCATAGTTCATCACGCACTCTATCTATCAGATCTAGGCCCTTAAATCTACTTCTCACTTCCATTGTATGATCATAAGGGATTTGATTTAGGTCATACCTGAATGGTCTAGCGGTTTTCCCTGCTTTCTTCAATTTCAGTCTGAATTTGGTAATAAGGAGTTCATGATCTGAGCCACAGTCAGCTCCTGGTCTAGTTTTTGTTGGCTGTATAGAACTTCTCCATCTTTTGCTGCAGAGAATATAATCAATCTGATTTCAGTGTTGACCATTTGGTGATGTCCATGTGTAGAGTCTTCTCTTGTGTTGTTGGAAGGGGGTGTTTGCTATGACCAGTGCATTTTCTTGGCAAAACTCTATTAGTCTTTGCCCTGCTTCATTCCATATTCCAAGGCCAAATTTGCCTGTTACTCCAGGTGTTTCTTGACTTCCTACTTTTGTATTCTAGTCCCCTATAATGAAAAGGACATCTTTGATGGGTGTTAGTTCTAAAAGGTCTTGTAGGTCTTCATAGAACCGTTCAACTTCAGCTTCTTCCGTGTTACTGGTTGGGGCATAGACTTGGATTACCGTGATATTGAATGGTTTGCCTTGGAAACGAACAGAGATCATTCTGTCGTTTTTGAGATTGCATCCAAGTACTGCATTTCAGACTCTTTTGTTGACCATGATGGCTACTCCATTTCTTCTGAGGGATTCCTGCCCGCAGTAATAGATATAATGGTCATCTGAGTTCAATTCACCCATTCCAGTCCATTTTAGTTCACTGATTCCTAGAATGTCGACATTCACTCTTGCCATCTCCTGTTTGACCACTTCCAATTTGCCTTGATTCATGGACCTGACATTTCAGGTTCCTATGCAATATTGCTCTTTATAGCATCGGACCTTGCTTCTATCACCAGTCACATCCACAGCTGAATATTGTTTTTGCTTTGGCTCCATCCCTACATTCTTTCTGGAGTTATTTCTCCACTGATCTCCAGTAGCATATTGGGCACCTACTGACCTGGGGAGTACCTCTTTCAGTATCCTATCATTTTGCCTTTTCATACTGTTCATGGGGTTCTCAAGGCAAGAATACTGAAGTGGTTTGCCATTCACTTCTCCAGTGGACCACATTCTGTCAGACCTCTCCACCATGATCCGCCCATCTTGGGTTGCCCCGCAGGCATGGCTTAGTTTCATTGAGTTAGAAAAGGCTGTGGTCCTATTGTGATTAGGTTGACTAGATTTCTGTGGGTATGGTTTCAGTGTGTCTGCCCTCTGATACCTTCTTGCAACACCTACCATCTTACTTGGGTTTTTTCTTACCTTGGGCATAGGGGTATCTCTTCACGGCTCCTCCAGCAAAACACAGCCGCTGCTTCTTACCTTGGATTAGGGGTATCTCCTCCCACTGCCCTTCCTGACCTTCAATGTGGGATGGCTCCTCTAAGCCCTCCTGTGCCCTCACAGCCACCACTCCTTGGGTGTGGGGTTGCTCCTCCCTGTCACCGCCCTGGCCTCAGCATGGGGTTTCTTCTTCCTGCTGCCGCCCCTGGCCTCGGGCACCACCCCTGGCCTCGGACGTGGGGTGGCTCCTCTCTGCCGCCGCCCCTGACCTTGGACACGGGGTAGCTCCTCTCGACCGTTCCTGCGCCGTCACAGCCTGGCACTCTAGGCCACTGCCCCTGACCTCAGACATGGGGTAGCTCTCGGCTGCGCTTAGTGTGCCAGCTGCCGCCTCTTTAGGTAGGTTTATTCTTAGGTATGTTATTCTTTTTGATGCAATATTAAATGGGATTATTTCCTTAGTTTCTTTTTCTGGTAGTTTATTGTTAGTATATAGAAATGCAGTAGATATCTGTATATTAATTTTGTATCCTGAAAATTTACTGAATTCATCGATAGAGAATTTTTTGGTGGTGTCTTTAGACTTTTCTCTGTATAGTATGTCATATGCAGACAGTGACAATTTTGCTTCTTCCTTTCCAATTTGAATTTGTTTTATTTCTTTTTCTTCTGTGACTGCTATTACTAAGACTTCCAGAACCATGTTGAATAAAAGTGGCAAGAGTGAACATCTTTGTCTTGTTCTGTATCTTAGAAGCAACGCTTTCAACTATTCACCATTGAGAGTGATGTTAGTATGATGTCAGCTGTGGGTTTGTTATATGGCCTTTATTATGTTGAGGTAGGCTTCCTCTACTCCCAAGAGTATTTTTATAATCATAAACAGATATTGATTTTGTCAAAAACTTTTTCTGTTTCTACCGAGATGATCAAATGGATTTTATTCTTCAGTTTGTTAATATGGTGTATCACATTGATCGATTTGTGGATATGGAGCCATCTTTACATTCTTGAGACAATCCCACTTGACCATAATCTATGATTCTTTAAAGGTATTGTTAGATTCAGTTTGCTAATACTTTGTTGGGATTCTTTGTATCTGTGTTCATCCAGGATATTGACTTTCAATTTTTTGTGTGTGGTATCTTTGTCTGATTTGGTATCAGGGTGATGACGGCCATAGAGTGAGTTCAGAAGAGTTCCTTCTGCAATTTTCTGGGTGAGTTTCAGGATAGGTGTTAACTCTTCTCTAAATGTTTGGTAAAATTCACCTATGAAGCCATCTGGTCCCATTGGAAGTTTAAACTGTAGACTTTATATATATTTATATACATATATATAATTATATATATAATATGTATAATTTTAAAATATTAATCAGCTATGTGTGAATGCTAAATCATTTCAGTCATGTCCAACTCTTTGTGAACCCATGGACTGTAGCTTGCCAGGCTGTTCTGTCCATGGGGATTCTCCAGGCAAGAATACTAGAGTGTATCCCCATGCCCTCCTCCAGTCTCTTATGTTTCCTGCAACTGAACCCAGCTTCCTTATGTTTCCTGCATTGGTAGACGAGTTCTTTACCACTGAGCCACCAGGTAAGATTTCTCAAAAATTGCTAGAAATAGTCAGCTTATTTCATATGGGAAGCACTTTGTTATATTTAAGGCATGAAAAATTTGCTGTCCTCTTAAAGGAAAGATATAAGCATCTGAATGCAGAGTTCCAAAGAATAGCAAGAAGATATAAGAAAGCCTTCTTCAGCAATCAATGCAAAGAAATAGAGGAAAGCAACAGAATGGGAAAGACTAGAGATCTCTTCAAGAAAATTAGAGATACCAAGGGAATATTTCATGCAAAGATGAGCTCAATAAAGGACAGAAATGGTCTGGACCTAACAGAAGCAGAAGATATTAAGAAGAGATGGCAAGAATACACAGAAGAACTGTACAAAAAGGATCTTCACGACCCAGATAGTCATGGTGATGTGATGACTCACCTAGAGCCAGACATCCTGGAATGTGAAGTCAAGTGGGCCTTAGAAAGCATCACTACGAACAAAGCTAGTGGAGGTGATGGAATTCTGGTAGAGCTATTTCAAATCCTGAAAGATGATGCTGTGAAAGTGCTGCACTCAATATGCCAGCAAATTTGGAAAACTCAGCAGCGGCCACAGGACTGGGAAAGGTCAGTTTTCATTCCAATCCCAAAGAAAGGCAGTGCCAAAGAAGGCTCAGACTACCTCACAATTGCACTCATCTCACATGCTAGTAAAGTAATGCTCAAAATTCTCCAAGCCAGGCTTCAGCAATACAGGAACCGTGAACTCCCTGATGTTCAAGCTGGTTTGAGAAAAGGCAGAGGAACCAGAGATCAAATTGCCAACATCTGCTGGATCACGGAACAAGCAAGGGAGTTCCAAAAAAACATCTATTTCTGCTTTATTGACTATGCCAAAGCCTTTGACTGTGTGGATCACAATCAATTGTGGAAAATTCTGAAAGAGATGGGAATACCAGACCACCTGACTTGCCTCTTGAGAAATCTGTATGCAGGCCAGGAAGCAACAGTTAGAACCGGACATGGAACAACAGACTGGTTTCAAATAGGAAAGGAGTACATCAAGGCTGTGTATTGTCACCCCGCTTATTTAACTTATATGCAGAGTACATCATGAGAAATGCTGGACTGGAAGAAACACAAGCTGGAATCAAGATTGCCAGGAGAAATATCAATAACCTCAGATATGCAGATGACACCACCCTTATGGCAGAAAGTGAAGAGGAACTAAAAAAACCTCTTGATGAAAGTAAAAGAGGAGAGTGAAAAAGTTGGCTTAAAGCTCAACATTCAGAAAACCAAGATCATGCATCTGGTCCCATCACTTCATGGGAAATAGATGGAGAAACAGTGGAAACAGTGTCAGACTTCATTTTGGGGGGGCTCCAAAATCACTGCCAATGGTGATTGCAGCCATGAAATTAAAAGACACTTACTCCTTGGAAGAAAAGCTATGACCAACCTAGACAGCATATTCAAAAGCAGAGATATTACTTTGCCAACAAAGGTCTGTCTAGTCAAGGCTATGGCTTTTCCTGTGGTCATATATGGATGTGAGATTTGGACTGTGAAAAAGGCTGAGCACCGAAGAACTGATGCTTTTGAACTGTGGTGTTGGAGAAGACTCTTGAGAGTCCCTTGGACTGCTAGGAGATCCAACCAGTCCATTCTGAAGGAGATCAACCCTGGGATTTCTTTGGAAGGAATGATGCTAAAGCTGAAACTCCAGTACTTTGGCCATTTCATGCGAAGCATTGACTCTTTGGAAAAGACTTCGATGCTGGGAGGGATTGGGGGCAAGAGGAGAAGGGGATGACCGAGGATGAGATGACTGGATGGCATCACGAACTCGATGGACATGCGTCTGAGTGAACTCCGGGAGATGGTGATGGACAGGGAGGCCTGGCGTGCTGTGATTCATGGGGTCACAAAGAGTTGGACACGACTGAGCGACTGAACTGAACTGAACTACAGTATCTCAGCAACCATGCAGTAGAGCTTTTTTGATATTCCACATCCGTGAAAGTTAAGGCATACAAAGCATTTTAGGAGATAAACGTTTTTATTCCTTTTGACACCTTTTAATGAACAATCCAAACAGGAAAACTGCTTGAAACTCCAAACCCTGGAAAATGCAAAAAGTCCCTCTTCCTTTGGGCAGTACAGTTTGTACATTTCACTGGTACAAAAATAGCACCAGATATTGTCCCCATTCAGTGCCATATGTATACGATAAATGTCAGAGTACACCACAGAAATAAGAGATCTGTAGAGAGCCACAGCAAGCCCCCAGGGAGGATCTGGTAAGACATAGTGTCCCCTCCACAAACACAGACTGCCTTGTATGTGTCAAGTGCTAAGCAAGAACCAGAGCATACCATGATGAGCCAGGCAGACGCCATTCCCTGTCCTCAGGGAATACTTATTTTTGCTTTTGCCCTAATACATTTGTTTTGACAAAAAATGTCGTGCACCAGAATCTACCTCCTCTTCCACCACACATTTTCCAGCCTTCTTGACTTGAATGTGACCATGTGACTGAATTTGCGTAGAAGTGATGTGGACCATTTCTAGGCTTGAGAAAAACAAAGGAGAAAAACTTTCCCAGGAGGACTTTCCCACATGCTCTTTCCTCCTTCCAACTAACTGAAGTGGAAGCAACCCTCAGAAAAACCTGAGAAGTTAGACAGTATTACAATGGCAGAGACTGACACATTAGGTGTCTTAATTGACTGTCTGGCTGAAAACCTCACTGGAGTGTTACAGGAAAGAGAAATAAACTTCTAGTGTGGTTTTCTTTGTTATCAGTTCAGTTTAGTTCAGTTCAGTTGCTCAGTTGTGTCTGACTCTTTGCGACCCCATGAATCACAGCACGCCAGGCCTCCCTGTCCATCACCATCTCCCGGAGTTCACCCAAACTCATGTCCATCGAGTCAGTGATGCCATCCAGCCATCTCATCCTCTGTCGTCCCCTTCTCCTCCTGCCCCTAATCCCTCCCAGCATCAGGGTCTTTTCAAATGAGTCAACTCTTCGCATGAGGTGGCCAAAGTATTGGAGTTTCAGCCTCAGCATCAGTCCTTCCAATAAACATCCAGGACTGGTCTCCTTTAGGATGGACTGGTTGGATCTCCTTGCAGTCCATTGGACTCTCAAGAGTCTTCTCCAACACCACAGTTCAAATGCATCAATTCTTTGGCACTCAGCTTTCTTCACAGTCCAACTCTCACATCCACACATGACCACTGGAAAAACCATAGCCTTGACTAGTCGGAACTTTGTTGGCAAAGTAATATCTCTGCTTTTGAATATGCTATCTAGGTTGGTCATAACTTTCCTTCCAAGGAGTAAGCAAGTAAGTAAGTAAGTACGTTCTTTTAATTTCATGGCTGCAATCAACATCTGCAGTGATTTTGGAGCCCAAAAAAATAAAGTCTGACACTGTTTCCACTGTTTCCCCATCTATTTCCCATGAAGTGATGGGACCAGATGCAACTTTTTCACTCTCCTCTTTCACTTTCATCAAGAGGCTTTTTAGTTCCTCTTCACTTTCTGCCATAAGGATGGTGTCATCTGCATATCTGAGGTTATTAATATTTCTCCTGGCAATCTTGATTCCAGCTTGTGCTTCTTCTAGCCCAGTGTTTCTGATGATGTACTCTGCATAGAAGTTAAATAAGCAGGGTGACAATATACAGCCTTGACGTGCTCCTTTTCCTGTTTGGAACCAGTTTGTTGTATGTCCAGTTCTAACTGTTGCTTCCTGACCTGCATGTAGGTCTCTCAAGAGGCAGGTCAAGTGGTCTGGTATTCCCATCTCTTTCAGAATTTTCCACTGTTTGTGGTGATCCACACAGTCAGAGGCTTTGTGATAACACTTGCTAAACAGGAACACCTTAGTGTTTCCATTTGATACAAAGTCATACCATCTTTGTAACCAATGAAATGTCTTGCAAGAGTGAGGTGTTTTGCACATAGAAGAGGATATATTTCCAATGAATGGAATTGATGTGCAGAAAAGGACATCACCTCGTATTTTGGTTTGGATTCCCCAGAACTTGACTCTGAGACACAGATTCAAGTTTAAGCAGTTCATCTAGGAAGTGACCCTCCAGTAAGAAAACTCTAGGAAATTCCAGTAAGACAGCTGGAAAGTGAGAAATAGAAAGGAAGACAGTCAGTAAATAGTGCATTATCAACACAGTGTCCACTGTAGGACAGGAGATTCCAGTCCAGTCCATTCTGAGAGACCAAAAAAGGCACAGTTTTACCCCAACTGACATGAATAAAGGATACTGAAGCTGGAACGGGTGTTCACCAAGTTCCTCTCTCTCATTGTTTGAAAGACCTTATTCCCTGAAGCTTCCAACCTGTTCTTTGCACCAACCAAGCATGCTCACATGCTTCCCCCCCAAAAAAATTTCATAGGCAGTAGGTTGCAGGTATTTGAAGAAAAACATCTTACAAGTGTAGAGGTGAACACCAAGAAGATATAGCAGGGCACTGAGGTTTGGCATTCATTTCAGTTCAGTTCAGTTCAGTCAGTCAGTCGTGTCCACTCTTTGCAACCCCATGAATTGCAGCATGCCAGGCCTCCCTGTCCATCACAAACTCCCAGAGTTCACTCAGACTCACGTCCAGCGAGTCAGTGATGCCATCCAGCCACCTCATCCTCTGTCGTCCCCTTCTTCTCCTGCCCCCAATCCCTCCCAGCATCAGAGTCTTTTCCAATGAGTCAACTCTTCGCATGAGATGGCCAAAGTACTGGAGTTTCAGCTTCAGCATCATTCCTTCCAAAGAAATCCCAGGGTTGATCTACTTCAGAATGGACTGGTTGGATCTCCTTGCAGTCCAAAGGACTCTCAAGAGTCTTCTCCAAAGAGCCATCATCTAAGGATCCTGTTGACACAAGATCATTCAGTTCAGTTCAGTTCAGTTGCTCAGTTGTGTCCGACTCTGCAATCCCATGAATCCCAGCACGCCAGGCCTCCCTGTCCATCACCATCTCCCGGAGTTCACCCAAACTCATGTCCATCAAGTTGGTGATGCCATCCAGCCATCTCATCCTCTGTCGTCCCCTTCTCCTCCTGCCCCTAATCCCTCCCAGCATCAGAATCTTTTCCAATGAGTCAACGCTTTGCATGAGGTGGCCAAAGTATTGGAATTTCAGCTTTAGCATCAGTCCTTCCAAAGAACACCCAGGACTGGTCTCCTTTAGAATGGACTGGTTGGATCTCCTTGCAGTCCGAGGGACTCTCAAGAGTCTTCTCCAACACCACAGTTCAAAAGCATCAATTCTTCACACTCAGCTTTCTTCACAATCCAACTTTCATATCCATACATGACCACTGGAAAAACCATAGCCTAATTAATGAGCTCATTGTATGAACTCAATCTTGATCCTCAGGCACATCAATCACCTCCACTCTCTGCTCTTTCTCTGCTCTAGCCAAGCCATCCTATACTCTACCCCTAGAGCATCAGGTTGCTAGTATCAGCCTCTTAAATTTCCTCCATGCCCTTCTCTGCTAATGCAAGTCTTAGCCTCTCTGGCAGGCTTAGTCCAACGTGTGCTCTCTCAGAAACCCTTTCCCTGACAACTCAAGCCCTCAAATGATATTTCTCTGCTTCTTTAAATGCACAGCCCCTAATGGGGGCCTTTCTCTGGGGCCTCTCATCATAGACACTATTATATGCCCTACCTTCTGCTCTCTCTTCCTAAAACCTGCTCTGGCTCTTTTACTCTGCAGAACTGCATGGATCTGGTCTCTCCAGTGGCTTTGCAAAGGACAAGAACCGTTGCTAATACTTTACCATATTGACACGTAGCATGGTGCAAAGCCAAACGTAGATAATTGGTATGTACTCATGGTAGAAATATAGAAACTGGGGTGGGGTGGGAAGGGAGAGTTAGGGGAGGAGGGGAGAGGGGCTGAGAAGAGGGAGGAAGGAGAGGTGGAGTGTGTTTCTAGGATAAATATGTTGTGCACATAATAGGTAATTAAAAGCTTTGATTTACTTACGTATGTACATCGTTATATATTTAGTCATAGTATGACATACTTTGGGCTTCCCTGGTGGCTCAGACAGTAAATAATCTGCCTGAAATGTAAGAGACTGAGGTTCAATCCCAGGATCGAGAAGATCCCACAAAGAAGAGAATGGCTACCCACTCCAGGATTCTTGCTTGGAGAACCCCATGAACAGGGGAGCCTGGCGGGCTACAGTCCATGGGCTTGCAAAGACACGACTGAGCAGCTAACATTTTCACTTCTGGTTTTTCCCCAAATGTGGACACAGCCCATTGTCAGTCCTAGACGTCTTAGTTAGAACACAATGCGACAAGGAAGACACAGAAAGGAAGCCCAAGGATTCAGAAAACTTAATAACAACTGGACACTGCTGCAACCTTCAGGCACATGATTTTAAACTTGACAAAATTTTGGTCCAGAGTATTATGTATTATTTTTAATATCCATTAGAGATTTTAAAGAAACAACCTTTTCCCACCTATGGTGTGAGAGGCACTGCTTTAAAGAGCCCTGCCTGGACCTTGTCCACCCCGTGTCTCCCAGTGGAACAAGCAGTGTGTGGGCCACAGGGATCCATCCATTCAGGCCCTTAGAGACCCCACAGGGATACATTCATTCAGGCCCTTAGAGACCCCATGGCAAATGCCAGGACCCCAGAGAGTCCTCTGGGACTCACCTGCATGGGTGGAAAGTCAAGGGTAAGGAGGTGAATCCAAGCTGGCTCGGAAACACAGTTCTTTACTGTAGCCTATCTATCCTGACTATGCTGCCCTCTGTGTCCACTTCCCTTTAAAAATTAAGCATAAGGACTTCCCCCCACGGATCACTGGTTAAGACTGTGCTTCCACTGCAGGGGGTGTGGGTTCAACTTCTGGTCAGGGAATTAAGGTCCCACATGCCATGGGATGCAGCCAAAATTTTTAATAAATAAAATTAAGCTTAGAATGGAATGGTGGTCAGAAAAAGAAAGGAGGCATAGTCACAGGTCCTCCCCAAAGAGCCATCAGATATCATGGTGGTTCATTAAGTCGGAAATAAACTGGCCTTGAGTTCAACTCTTGCCTGCTCAAGCTCAGTACCCAGTTTACCTAGACACCCTTGAAGGTTCAGTCACAGGCCCCATGATGTCTCACTGCCCCTTTCCTGCCTCCCAACACTGCAACCAGCTGTAACTCCTGTTAGCAGACCACCCTTTCCTCTCTGTGTATCTGGACTCACCCAACAGGAGCTGCAGGAATGATAAACCCTACCTGCCAAGAAACCTAAGGACACCTGGCTTCACAAAGTAGGCACTTTCTCAACTCAAATCTCAAAAGAGACCAAGAAGTGAGAAGGTCTTGAGTCTACCCCAGGAGAAAGCATCTTTTGTTTACTAATTGATTTTTTGGCCACAGAAATTCTGCCAAATTCAGTCATTCTGACAACCTAGGTGCCACCCCATCTCCAAAAAGAATCCCGTCCCATTTCTCTGGATAGTCACTCAGTCAGTTTGCGTGTGTGTGTGTGTGTGTGTGTGTGTGTGTGTGTGTTCATTTGCTGAGTCATGTCTGACTCTTTGCAACCTCATGGACTGCAGCCCACCATGGGATTTTCTGGGCTAGAAGACTGGAATGGATTGCCATTTCCTACTCCAGGGGATCTTCCTGACCCAGAAATCCAACCCGTGTCTCTTGCATCTCCTGCATTGGCAAGCGGACAGATTCTTTACCACGGTGCCACCCAGTGAGCCCCTCTGTCAGTTTATTCACTATTTGTTCCATGAATCCTGAAGCAGTCATCTAAACAGAATTTACGGAAAGGAATGAAATTGGGCCATTTGTAGTGATGTGGATGGACCTAGAGTCTGTCACACGTATTGAAGTAAGTCAGAAAGAGAAAAATATCATATGTTAAAATGCATGGCATCTAGAAAAATGGTGCAGATGAACCTTTTTGCAGGGCAGGGACAGAGAGACAGATGTGGAGAGCAGACGTGTGGACACAGTGCCGGGAAGGGAGGGTGGGATGCACTGGGAGACCAGCACTGACATACATACACCACCATGCGTAAGCGGGCAGTGCTGCGAGGCTGCACGGGGAGCTCAGCCCAGGGCTCTGTGATGACCTAGAGGGGAGGGATGGGGGATGAGAGACTCCAGAGGGGGAGGCTATATGTATACATATAGCTGATTCACTTAATCGTACCGCAGAAACTAATACAACATTCTAAAGCAATTATACTTTAATAAAAAAATTTTTAACAAGAATTTAAGGAGAAAGAAGAAAATACAGTGATTATTATATTTCTGAGCAGTCAGAGGAGGAATTGAGGTCTGGGGACAGACACACCATGTAAAAATGAAGATGGAACCATCCCCCTCACCACGTGGAGGAGAAACTGGCAAAGTAACTTAAGGGGGACAGGATGGGGAGTGTGATCACCACGATGCTGGTCCGAACAATTCTGCAAGCCACCTTCCCAGAGCCAAAGGGCCTGAAGTCATTAAAAAGAAACCAGAGCAAAGTGGATCAAACTCACGTCATGCTACTGACTGAAGCTTTCACTTGGTTTAATGTGAGACCCGAAATAAAAGTCCTAGGTTGACCACAGCAGGAGGTGAGGCCACCTGAAAAGGGGGCCATGCGGTCACTTCCAGAGCTCCCCAGATCAGACAGAAAAGGCGGTCCACTTGCCTTTGTTACAGAATTGACTTTTCCACCAGCTGCATTTTATATTCGTTTTCCAAACTGAAGTTTTGCCAAGTCATGCTTATCTCTTCTGAGAGAGATCAAGAGAAGGGTATCTGTGGAACAGCAGTGGGACTGATCAAGCTCTCCTGTGTGGGAGAAAAGTGCCTGGAAGAGGTCAGTTCAATTCAATTCAGTCTCTCAGTCGTGTCCGACTCTTTGTGATCCCATGGACTTCAGCACGCCAGGCTTCCCTGTCCGTCACCAACTCCCAGAGCCTACTCAAACTCATGCCCACCATGCCAGTGATGCCATCCAACCATCTCATCCTCTGTTGTCCCCTTTTCCTCCTGCCTTCAATCTTTCCCAGGATCAGAGTCTTTTCCAGTTAGTCTGTTCTTCGCATCAGGTGGCCAAAGGATTGGAGTTTCAGCTTCAGCATCAGTCTTTCCAATGAATATTCAGGGCTGATTTCCTTTAGAATTGACCGGTTGGATCTCCTTGCTGTCCAAGGGACTCTCAAGAGTCTCCTTCAACACCACGGTTCAAAAGCATCAATTCTTTGGCACTCAGTTTTCTTTATAGTCCAACTCTCACATCCATACATGACTACTGGAAAAACCATAGCTTTGACTGGACGGACCATTGTTGGCAAAGTAATGTCTCTGCTTTTTAATATACTGTCTAGGCTGGTGATGGCTTCTCTTCCAAGGAGCAAGTGTCTTTTAATTTCATGGCTGCAGTCACCATCTGCAGTGATTTTGGATCCCCAAAAAATAGTCTTTTCCTGTTTCCATTGTTTCCCCATCTATTTGCCATGAAGTGATGGGATCAGATGCCATGATCTTCGTTTTCTGAATGTTGAGTTTTAAGCCAACTTTTTCACTCTCCTCTTTCACTTTCATCAAGAGGTTCTTCACTTTCTGCCAGAAGGGTGGTGTCATCTATATATCTGAGGTTATTGATATTTCTCCCCGCAATCTTGACTCCAGGGCAGGTCATCAGTGGTGAAAAAGGAAGAGGAAACTGTTCTCAGTGACAGGAATGCATGTCGAAGCGTTCCCTGAAGTCTTTTGAGGAGCTTTATGTGGCAAAGCACACAGAGCAAGTCCGGGTCTGCTGAAGCCGAGGGCCCACCAGTGAAGGCTTACGAGCATCACTCAGTGGGAGAAACGTGCGCCACATGCAGGGAGGGCAAAGGACAGTAACTGGAAGGCAGAAGATCAGTTCTGGAGTCTCAGAAAGCACGGAGAACAAAGCATCCAGAAGGCATCCCTCCCATTCCGGGGGAAGTGACACACTCCGATCCTTTCTGACTGTGGCCAAGGGAGCACCATGTCCACGTGCACCTCACTTCCGGAGGTTCCTACCCTCCTCGCCTCCACTCATCCCTTCCATGGCCTGTTTGTGTGGTAACAGAGGCAGCAGGGGCTTGAGGAGACCCCCAGCTCCTTGACCTTCCAGGGTGGAAGCCCCGCTCCTGTAACCAAGCAGAACCGTGGGGGGCCTTCCCAGAACAGGACAATCCCATGTGTCTTCTGCCTGCCTTTTGTCTGCAGAAAAGCTTTAGTCAAAGGATAAATGTAATCAGAATACTGGGGAAATCCAGAAAGAAAGGAAAACAGTCAAGCAAGACAAAATAATAGTAGTTTAGCCATATTAAACAAAGTCAAAGACCTTAAGGTCCTGTTCAAGAGCTGAAGTTAGTATTCTGGGCCATATCCTTTGAGCTGTTTTGCTCCACCACCGGGTGGAAGAAGTTAACTATAGTCTGCCCACCAGCCACACAGACCCCAGACTGGTTGGAACCAGATGGTTGGTGATGACCTCACCACCAACCAAGCAGAAGAATGTCCATGAACTGATCACACACGCACACACACACACACACACAAAACCTCTCCCTCCCCTTGTCTTTATAAACCTTCCCCCGAAAGGCTTTGGGGAGTTTGGGTCTTTTAAGCACTAGCTACCTGGACTCCTTACTTGGCACCTGCAATAAATGCTGTACTTTGCTTCACCACAACCTGGCGTCAGTAGACTGGCTTTACTGCAAGTGAGTGAGCAGACCCACGTTTGGTTGGGTAACACTCCCTAGGCACCCACCGCTTCTCCCTGCCATGCAGACAATCCCAAAGCATCTCTCCTCTTCCATGTGAGAAAAACAGAATGAGTGCCAGGACAGCAGCTCCCTGGAAGGCAAAGCTGAAGTCCTGAGAAATTATGCAATTTGATGCAAATATGCCCAGCAGACCAATGATTTTCCAAGAAATGCTAGGCAGCCCACATTATAAATTCCAACTTCTTGCCTCTTACAGGCCCACCTTTCTATAAGAAATAACTTAGTATCTCAGAAAAAAAATCTCTGCTAATTTTTACAGGATGGCTGAGGGTAGTGAGGGCTTTAAAGATTATTGGAAAGAAGGAGATCATGGATATAAGAGCTTCAAGGGGAAGAGGGAGTGGCAAAAATTGTGTCTGGGAAAAGAAAGAAAAAACTAGGGCCTGGAATTTTTAAAACAAAATAAAATATTCAGTGTCTTAATAAGATTTTGAAAGCATCTAAGTATTAATAGCATGTTGAGACAGGGAAACATAAATGAGGAGAAAAGGGGAGAAAGAGAAAAAGAGACTCTCAATTTTTATCTAAGTCTATTTAGCACAGTAATCAATACCTGGAAATATCTGTACTTATTTATGTATACTCTCTCTTTTCCAAAAAGAATTTATGATGACTTACAAGAGTATAAAATGAATAAATATAAAATCAATTTTAAGCAAATAAGAAAAGTTTAACTAAGAGAGAATAAAGATAGAATGGTAGGGCAAAAAAAAAGAATGAGGTTACTGTCCAAAATACCGGCCATGGGAGGCGTGTTCCAGAGTGGTTAAGAGCATTTTGCTGTCAGACAAAACTAGGTCTCTGTCCCTGCTCTGTTATTCTTCTGTGACCTTGAATAAGGTCATTAAAACCTGCTTGAGTCTCAGTTTCCTCCTCTATGAAATGGAGATGGGAAAGTGCACCTACTTCATAGTTGTGTTATGAGCAATAAATGAGAAAGTCCTCATAAAGTATTTATCACGCAGCACTTGGAAAATGAAGCCTTCCCTTGCAGTGCACTCACATGGGATCTGAGCTTTCTAGAAGCCACCAGAATGATAAGATTTATAAGGGACATGATAAATTAAAACAAATCCATTATTCCAGAAAAGCACGAACATTCTTCCTGAATCTGAACTAGACAAAGAAATTTCTCCCACGGACCTTAACAATAAAACAGGATGAGTTCTACGGTCATGAGCTATAGAAGCCTTTTTGGTTTTGATTTAATTTCATTCTTCATCATGGACTCAACGCTGTGCTGAAGCACAAATAAAGCTTCACACTGTGTGATTCAGCTACAAAGTTCTCTACAGATCCCTTTTCTACTGGGGATATATCTTAGAGCTTCATAAAGATTCTTACGTTTTTTAGCATAAGCTCTCCAGACCCTGATCTATGCTTTGATTTCTGGATATCTCTGAACCAACCATTGTCAGATGTAAAATCTTGTAAAATGTATGTATATTTCAGGGAAATGACGCATAACGCTCATCAGATTCTCATGCCTCAGAACCCACTTTCCTAGAGGAGTGGATAGAATGTATGTGCTGCAGGTAAAAATAATGCAGCTAGTCCAGTAAACTTCATGTGAGCAGAAATAGCTATGAAATAAAAGCACTTGAGTGTTAACTGGGAATCCAAAGGCTTGTTATACTTGGCAAAACTGGGGAAGTGTACTTAGCAAATAAATAAATAAGTGAGCTGATAAACAGTGGTTAACCAAGGCAAAAGACAGATAATTTACAGTCATATAAAATGCAATTTAGCAAAGATTAAGGTCATATTTATTATAATAAGTAGCATTAAAAATACTTAAATTGATTCTTATATCTTACAAATAAGTCTAGTGAAGCTGATGGCAGTCCCAGCTGAGCAACAAAGACAAGTCTCCCCTAACATGGCACTGTCATTCCCTGCTTGCTTCAGGCCTTATCAGAAATCATCTCCTCAATAAAGCCTTTCCTTACCTAAAAGTAATTCACCCCTCCAACTCTGATATTTTGTATCCTCTCCATTTTTTTACCTGAGAATTTAATCATTGTCTAATATCCTGTGTATTTTGCATCTCATCTTATTTATTGTCTCCTACCAACTAAAATAAATTCCATGAAGGCAGAAGTTGGTTCATTGTGACATTGCCTGTAATAGCCAAAATGTGGAAATGAAATAAAAGAAGGCACCCCCATACTTAGAGAATTGTTTCACAATTAAAAGATCAAATTAGATCGAGCTCACTTACATGAAACACTCTCCAGTCATTAAGGCTAAATGGAAAAACAGCTAGCTGGGGGAAAATAGAGTGTGTGATGCAACTATGTTTAAAAAATAACACTAGAAATCCATTTCTCTACAGGTTCATGCACATGTATATCAATGCATAGAAAAAAACCTAGAGAGATAAACTCGTAACAGTGTTTATAACAAGACAGGGGAATTCAATGTGGAATTTCAGTTCAGGGTAGTTAAAGAACTTTTGTCTATCCTGGTTACATGTTTACAAAAATGAATTCACTTATGTAATTGAAAATAAATACTTGAGTTGCTTTAAAATCCTACAGAATCAGTAGGTTTTGATTAGGCCTTATACATGCAGTTTGACCCCATGTCTTCTTTCAGATTCCCACTTGATTTTTCTGTCCCTAACATACTTCTCTCCATACTGTCTATCTTGAAAGATGTTTATTTACATACATCTTAGCAGTATGATGTAGTAAATATTTCTTAGCTCCTCAGTGAAATAAATCATTTCCTGGTAAAAAACATAGATTGCTGGTTACCTCAGAAAGGGGTTAGTACGCTGAATGTGGTACACACCACAGCCACCTGGTGTCTTTCCTGGATACTTACCAGAAATCCCGGTGGCATGCCTTCCAATGTACCGGCCACCTAATCACCACCCCTTCTCTACTCCCTCTGGGATTCTTCCCTAACCACACAGGCCAGCTTTGGGCGCCTCCCCTGCGGGCTCCATAGCACCCTGCAACTTTCCTGCTCAGAGCACTCACAGCCCAGTCTCCATCAGAGCCCATGGTACTGAGCACTCATCCTCTGGTCCCGAAGAGGCTGCCAGCGAAGGGCTGAATCTGTTTCCTGCCCTCGTGCAGTTCTCAGGGTCAGATTTTTGTTGGTTGCTTGCTGATGGGGGGAGAAAAAGCGTTAGTCATTCAGCTGTGTCTGACTCTTTGTGAGCCCATGGACTAATGCCCGCCAGTCTCCTCTGTCCTTGAGATTCTCCAGGCAAGAATACTGGAGTGAGTTGCCATTCCCTTCTCCAAGGGATCTTCCTGACCCAGGGATCGAACTCAAGTCTCCTGCATTGCAGGCAGATTCTTTATCGTCTAAGTCATACACTTCTCTCTAAATCTGCTCTCTCCGAATTACTTTCACCTTGTATGCAAACCAGTAAGTACCTTTGAGTCCTTATCCCAATAACATGCTAATGGATTTAAGTTTATTTTAAAACTGCGGGGGAGTTCCTTGGTGGTCTAGTGGTTAGGATTTAATGCTCTCACTGCTGTGACCTGGGTTCAATCCCTGGTTAAAAAATAATTATTAAAAATTTAAAACTGAGAGGGGAAAAAGGCAAAGGCAAAAAGGTGTTTGCACTTTAGATATTAAGTTATATTAAGAGCACTACAGTTTAATACACTTTTAAAAAAATAAATCTTACTTTAACCTTTAACCCAGTTATTGTCTGGTATTGTTTCCTTCATTTCAAGATAACACTTGTACAGCATGTTTTCATTGCTGTCATAGCTAAAAATTTACCTTAAAATTTCCTTATATGAAAAAGGAAGATGTACGATTTTTTAAATTGATTTGATTTATGTCAACTATGGAAAAAATTTCTGTTGAAATTTGCCTAGTCCATTTGCCTTGATATCAACCAAATATTTCTGCTTCTTTTTCCAAGTGGTATAATTGCTCTCCTACCAATCTTGGAATCAGAAATGTCCTCGTCTTCTTTTGGCCAAAGAAGGTGCAGAAGGTGTAAGAAATGGGGGACATGTCCCGCAGCTCTTCCGTCTTTGCCGTGGGGACCACCAATACGTCCAGCAGTGGCCACAAGTCAGCCTGAATCCATGAGTTCAGATGACACAGAGCAGAGCCCCAGCCAACTTGCAGGGGACTTGCAGCATCCCTGAAAAGTCAGCCTTGGCAGTCCGGGGCCACCCAGAACTGGGGGACTATATGTTGAAGCATAACAGCCTCTCCTGATGGGTCGGATGCTGTGAATCTAGTGGTCAGTTACTAGGCAACCTTCTCTCAGCTCCAAACCCTCTCGCAGACCCTGGGATGCTGTGCCTGGAGACGCTGCATGCCTAGTTTCTCCTGCTGAGGCTGGCTCCCTGTGAGGAGGGCTGTGGAGGGGTACAGGAGGACTGGAAGGCGGCGGTGGTGGTGGTGAGGGGGCTTCCTTTTTCCTGTTGGCTAACTTTTCTGCCAGCATCCTCAGCTGTAGCCATTCTCTCTGGCAGCGTTGAGTACAGTTCCAGTCTCAGCAATTTCAGAGCTCTCCTGGCCCCTCAGAGACACTCATATCAGTCGCGTATGCCCTCCTCAAAGGTCCCAAGCCCAAGAAACTTCTCTTCTGGGTTCCTGAACCGCCAAGACACACCAGCCAAACACCACCACCATCACACCCCACCGCTGTCTCACAAGGACCGGGGGTCATCGTCGCAAGCCTTGCTTCCAAGTTCCACGTTCCAGTAATGCTGTCTCCATCCCCTCATCTCCCCAGCCTAGGGGTCTTCCTGGAACCACCATCCCTGAGTTGCCTCAGCTACTCCTTTCCAGTTTGTCAGTCGTACAAATGTATTAGATGAATTCCCCATATTAAATTCTTTCCACTGACATAGCCATTCCACATTCTGTTTTCCTGTTTGGACCCTAAATAGCACACTAATAAATATTTTTATATACCAGTGAATTGAGCATAATCTCTCCTTTACTCATTTATCCCATATTCCTCCGATCTTTCCTGACAAAGGAAAATTGAGTCACTGAGGTCATCTCTTCCCGAAATTGCTCAGCCTGCAGCATTCATGGAGCAAGTGCAAGGTGGGGTAACAGTCAGGGGGAGGGGAATGCTCTGCACTAAATCAAAGCCAACGTCACTGATTTGTTGATTCCTAAGGAGTCCCAACACCAGAAATCAATTAACATGGACTAAGGTTTTGTTAAAAAGTATACTCTTTAAGGAGAACACTTTTTTAGATTTTATTGGAGTATCAATTCAGTTCAGTTCAGTCACTCAGTAATGTCTGACTCTCTGCAACCCCATGGACTGCAGCACGCCAGGCCTCCCTGTCTATCACCAACTCCTGGAGCTTGCTCAAACTCATGTCCATTGAGTCAGTGATGCCATCCAACCATTTCATCCTCTGTCATCCCCTTCTTCTCTCACCTTCAATCTTTCCCAGCATCAGGGGCTTTTCCAGTGAGTCAGTTCTTCATATCAGGTGGCCAAAGTATTGGAGTTTCAGCTTCAGCATCATTCCTTCCATTTTAGGATGGACTGGTTGGATCTCCTTGCAGTCCAAGGGACTCTCAAAAGTCTTCTCCAACACCACAGTTCAAAAGCATCAATTCTTTGGTGCTCAGCTTTCTATATGGTCTAACTCTCAAATCCATACATGACTACTGGAAAAAACATAGCCTTGACTAGGCAGACCTTTGTTGGCAAAATAATCTCTCTGCTTTTTAATATGCTGTCTAAGTTGGTCATAGATTTTCTTCCAAGGAGTAAGCGTCTTTTAATTTCATGGCTGCAGTCACCATCTGCAGTGATTTTGGAGCCCCCAAAGTCTCTCACTGTTTCCACTATTTCCCCATGTATTTCCCATGAAGTGATGGGACCAGATGCCATAATCTTCATTTTCTGAATGCTGAGCTTTAAGCCAACTTTTTCACTCTCCTTTTTCACTTTCATCAGGAGGCTCTTTAGTTCTTCTTCAATTTCTTCCATAAGGGTGGTGTCATCTGCATATCTGAGGTTATTGATATTTTTCCTGGAAATCTTGATTCCAGCTTGTGATTCATCCAGTCCTGCATTTCTCATGATGTACTCTGCGTATAAGTAAAATATGCAGGGTGACAATATACAGCCTTGACATACTCCTTTCCCTATTTGGAACCAGTCTGTTGTTCTATCTGTTTGGTTCTATCTGTTGCTTCTTGACCAGCATACAGATTTCTCAGGAGGCAAATCAGGTAGTCTGGTATTCCCATCTCTGAGAATTTTTCACAGTTTGTGGTGATCCACACAGTCAAATGGAGAAGGCAATGGCACCCCACTCCAGTACTCTTGCCTGGAAAATCTCATGGATGAAGGAGCCTGGTGGGCTGCAGTCCATGGGGTTGCGAAGAGTTGGACACGACTGAGAGACTTCCCTTTCACTTTTCACTTTCACGCATTGGAGAATGAAATGGCAACCCACTCCAGTGTTCTTGCCTGAAGAATCCCAGGGATGAGGGAGCCTGGTGGGCTGCTGTCTATGGGGTCACACAGAATCGGACACGACTGAAGCGACTTAGCAGCAGCAACAGCAGCACACAGTCAAAGGCTTTATTATAGTCAATAATGCAGATGTAGATGTTTTTCTGGAACTCTCTTGCTTTTTCAATGATCCAATGGATGTTGACAATTTGATCTCTGGTTTCCCGGCCTTTTCTAAAACCAGCTTAAACATCTGGAAGCTCACGGTTCACATTCCGTTGAAGCCTGGCTTGGAGAATTTTGAGCATTACTTTGCTAGTGTGTGAGATGAGTGTAATTGTGCGGTAGTTTGAGGATTCTTTGGCGTATTGGAGTATAGTTGATTCAGAATGTGGCGTTAGTGTCAGGTATACAGGAAAATGATTCCATTATACCTATATTTATTTTACTTTCTTACACAGGTTTTCACCGAATATTGAATAGAGTTCCCTGTGCTATAGTATAGGTCCTAGTTGGTTACCTGTCTTATACATGGTATACATAGTAGTGTGTGTGTGTTCATCCCAAGCTCCTGACTCATCCCTCCTCCCTGAACACACATTTCCCCTTTGGTAACCATAAGTTTGTTTCCAATATCTGTAAGTCTGTTTCTCTTTCTGTAAACAAGTTCATTTGTATCATTGTTAAACATTAGGCTCTCCATATGAATGGCATCATATATCGCCTTTCTCTGGATTACTTTATTAGTGTGATCATCTCTAGGTCCCTCCATGCTGCTGCAGATGGCACCCTTTCATTCTTTTATGAACATGTGCATTCCACTGTGTGCAGCTACCGCGTATTCCTTGTGCATTCATCTGCTGATGGACATTTAGGTGGTTTCCATATTTAGCTGCTGTGAATAGTGCAGCAATGAACACTATAGCGCATGTACGCTTTCTAATTATGGTTTTCTCCTGACATACGCCCAGGAGCGGGATTGCTGACTCATATGGTAGCTCTGCTTTTAGTTTTTAAAGGAACCTCCACTCTGTTCTCCATAATGGCTGCATCAATGTACATCCCCACCTCAGAAGAAAAGCTATGACAAAGCTAGACAGTGTTTAATAAAGCAAAGACATCACTTTGCTGACAAAGGATGGTACAATCAAAGCTATGGTTTTTTCCAGGAGTCACATACAGATATGAGAGTTGGAACATAAAGATGGCAGAGGGCCAAAGGATTGATGCTTTCAAACTGTGATGCTGGAGAAGACTCTTGAGAGCCCCTTGGACAGCAAGGAGATTGAACCAGTCGGTTCTAAAGGAAATCAACCCTTAATACTCATTGCAAGGACTGATGCTGAAGCTCCAATATTTTGGCCACCTGATGCAAAGAGCCGACTCATTGGAAACGACCCTGATGCTGGGAAATACTGAGGGCAGGAGGAGAAGGGGGCGACAGAGGATGAGATGGTTGATGGCATCACCAATTCAATGGACATGAGTTTGAGGAAACTCTGGGAGACACTGAAAGACAGGGAAGCCTGGCATGCTGCAGTCCATGGGGTCACAAAGACTTGGACTCGGCTGAGCAACTGAACTACAACAACCAGCAGCGAAGGAGAAAAGACGAACATTTAAATAATGTTATCCACTTGAAATACAACTTATTTCCAGGCTACTCCTTAAAGAAAATTCCTATCCACTCTTTATTTCACTGCATCTGTTGAAGGCACCACAGCAAAGTTGTGAATATGCAGGTTTTACTCATCAATGCACAAGGCCAAAAAACCGTTCAACTTAATAATGAGAAATTCTAGTCCATCAGAGAACTCAGCTAAGCTGACACTGGTGATGCTTCAGCCCCATTTTTGCACAAGTAGAGCTAAAAGAGCATCCCCTTTTTTCTCCATCAGGTTTGCTACTGACTGGTCTCTGTCTGGCTCCCTAAATGCAATCTCACTTATATAATATGAAAAGTAAGTTTGCTTTTTTAAACCAACCTCTGATAGCGTAACTATTAAAAAGCCACTCGACAGGATATTGAAGGTAAGAAATCTAACAAGTGGCTTGTTAGTGAAGAATGTCCTGGCTGAACTAAGGAACAGGCTTGCCACTTTTTACCCCATCCTCTGAGGATAATAAGTAAGGAGGACAAAATGAGTGCAGCCCTCCTGGGTCTTCCCTTAAGAGTTTAAAAGCAAAATATTGATTTTGAGTTACCCTGCTTCAACTCAGCTTTGCTCTCATGATATTTTTATTCCCTTGTAGATTTCTGGGTCCATTTGTTGCAGATTTTAAAAAGTAAATCACTGGTGAATCTGTGCTGTGTCCATGTAACATTTCTGCACCTAAAAATATGGTCAATTGACACCTTAAAGGTTTCTGAGCAGCTCTAACTCTTAGTGACATCTCCAGTTGCATGCCCAGTACATTCAAAACAGATAAAGTGGATGAATTGATTTTAGTTGTATAAAACCCTTGACAAAATCTCTTTGTGGCCATCTATGCAGTCTCTTGATGATTTATAAAGGATTTGCTTATGACACAAATGTGATCCTTCCACTTTTTTCCATTTTGTTTTTCAACTGGGTCCTCAGTGAATTTCCTGATGCCAAGAGACCAGCGTAGAATGTTCTTCAGTACCCAGTGACAGCCATGTAATCTTTACGATTTTTGTATTAAGAAATGACACTAGAATTGTGACTCAGATTATTGTCAATATTATTGCGATAGAGCATTGAACTGAAACAGGCAGGGTTTATAAAGTCTAGCTGCTATTTGAAAAACATTTTTCTTTCTTTATTTGGCTGCACTGGGTCTTCGCTGTGGCATGAAAGGACTTCAGTTGCAGCATGTGAGATCTAGCTCCCTAACCAGGGATGGGGCCCAGGCCCCCTGCACTGGGAGTCCTGAGTTCCAGCCCCTGAACCAGCAGGAAAGTCCCAAATTCTCTCTACTGTTTGAAGTGAGCTTTCTTTTGTTGCATGCAAAATTTGTCGACTGAATTCTGACTAGGAGAAGCTGGAAGAAAGTATGCCAACATACATTCTAAATGAAGTTTAAACATTCTTCTCTGAGTTTCTAGGAGAGAGTTAAGAGTTTACATTCGGGAATAAGTCTAAATTATTAGAGAATCAGTCTAAATTCTGAATCTTCATTTAAATATTTTGGAAAGAATTTCCTAACTTATTAATAGTTTCATCAGTATCCAAAGGAGTGAACATCTTCCTTTTCTGGATTCTTCTAACAGAATAGATGTCAGTGTAGGATGTTTATGAAGTCTCCAGAATGCTTTGATTTTAAACCCCAAATGTGGAAGATGGCTCCCAGCTGTGCCGCGGAGCTTCTAGGTGAGTTTTATAATGTACTTCCACTGCAATGTTTTATACCTACGGATTTCTCTTTATAAAATGAATATCCCCACATTCCTATGAGACAAATATCTCTCTGTAGAGATGCTGCTGAAGTCACACGAAAAGGGAAAAGTCTATTTGTCCAATACACATATTAAGGCACCGATGCAGGGAGCTATACTAAAGAGATAAGCAAGACACAGGTCATGGCGACATACCAGCAAGGGAATCAGTCAATGGTCAAAACGTAATTATGGAAGAGGAAAGTTAGGGATGCATTAAACGGGATAGACGCATTTCTATCATACCATTTACACTAACATTTTCCATTCGTGCTTGTTACAGGCAAGTCCATGGATAATGTATGTGTTTAGAATACGGCTGCTGAAAACGCAAGAGGCAAACAGACCAAGTTTTAAGCCCTCCTTTTCCAGAGCCCAGGAAACAGTCAAGTCTGGACCTAGATCCCAGGTGACTCCCTAAAAGCAATGCATCTTTCACACCACCACCCAAAAGTTCTAGGACGGGCACTCAACTCTTGCAAAGTAACATCTAGCAAAATGATCGCAAAATCAGTGCACAAACGTCCTCTGCTACTTAAATAAACATGAGAAGCCATGAAAGAGTCTAGATGCTAAACAATCTTTTATTTATGCTGCCAAAAATGCCAGATTTTAAAATCAGTTAAAAAAATGTTTAAAAGGGTTTTGAAAAATGTAATTATGTACAGAGATAAGTGAAGGAGGTTCCATTAATCCAGCCACAGGGGAGAGGGCAGGGAGGTCAGAGAAAGTTCCCAAAAGAAGAAACATTTGAGCCAAACATTGAACAAGAGTAAGAGCAGCAGCACCGATGGTAAAGAACCCACCCGCCAACGCAGGAGACGTGAGAGATGCAGGTTCGATCCCTGGGTTGGGAAGACCCTGGAGGAAGTCATGGCAACCCACTCCAGTATCCTTGCCTGGAGAATCGCGAGGACAGAGGAGCCTGCCAGGTTACAGTCCATGGGGTCACAAAGAGTTGGACATGGCTGAGCAAGCAAGCAAGCACGCATAAGAGCTCAACAAGGCCCCAAAGGGCACATGAGTTTCCTAGGGCTGCCGTGGCAAAGGCTACACTGGGAGTGGCTTAGACCAGTATACTGTCTCCAAGTTCTGAAACCAGAGTCCAAAGCCGAGGTGCCAGCAGTGGCGGCTCCCTCCGAAGGCTTGAGGGTGGGGCGTGGGAGGCGGGGCGCGCTTGTCCTGGGTCTCTCGCCTCCTTCCTGATAGTTCCTGCCTTGCGGCAGCATGGCTCCACGTGACACTCTCCCCACGTGTGTGTCTCGTGTCTAAATGTCCTCTTTCTCTAAGGACGTGCAGGGCATGCTGGATTGGGAGCCCTGTCACATCTTAACTAACTACATCTGCAAATAGCCAGTTCCAAAGAAGGCCACATTATTGAAGGTCCAAAGACCCTGATGCTGGGAGCGATTAGGGGCAGGAGGAGAAGGGCACGACAGAGGATGAGATGGCTGGATGGCATCACTGACTCGACGGACGAGAGTCTGAATGAACTCTGGGAGTTGGCGATGGACAGGGAGGCCTGGCTGCGATTCACGGGGTTGCAAAGAGTCGGACACGACTGAGCGACTGAATTGAACTGAACTGATTAAACATACGAATGGGAGGTGGCACACTGAGCTGTAACCGGGGCGCGGCGAGGCCAGGAAAGGCTGCGGGGCTCGCCAGTCACAAGGGACTCCAGGTGGAGCTCGAGTGCAGAGTCAGAGCACTGAGGCCTCGGGCTCTGGCCAAACACATGCTTTGACTTCCATCCCAAAGATCATAGAAGCTGCAGGAGAATTCACAGCAGAGGAGTGACATAATCAGCTTTTCTGTTTAAAAAGAGTTCTGGAACTTCCCTGGTGGTCCGGGGGCTGAGGCTCAGGGCTTCCAATGCAGGGGGCCTGGGTTCCATCTCTGCTCGGGGAACTAGATCCCACATGCCGCAGCTAAAAAAAGATCTCGCAGCTAAAACCTAACACAGCCAAATGAATGCCTACTGAAAAGGAAATAAAAAAGAATGCTCCAGGTTTAGAACGGAAGAGGGATTCAAAGAGGCAGAGGAGAGGCAGAGAGGATTTGGGAGCAGTTCAGAGAAGGAAATGGCAACCCACTCCAATATTCTTGCCTGGAGAATCCCAGGGATAGAGGAGCCTGGTGTGCTACTGTCTATGGAGTTGCAGAGTCAGACACGACTGAAGTGACTTAGCAGCAGCAGCAGCAGCAGCAGAAGTTAAGGGAAAAAATAGTTTGTGACCATCTCAGAACTGTTTAATTAGTCTAATTATTTAATTAATAACATATTTCCTCATCAGACTAATTCTCTACAAAGTGGGTAACTGTTAAAATCAAGTTGAGGACAGACTCTGTGCCTGGGGTGGTACTAGGTTATGAGGCTACAGATCATAATTTACAAACAGATATTCATGTCATGAAGTGTGATAGGCACCTATGGCTTAATGATGGAGCACAGAAACGTTGAGAAGGCATTGCTACCTAAGTTAAACAAAGTATCTGTTAGGTGTTCAGTCCTACCTGACTCTGCAACTCCATGGACTGTAGCCTGTGTCTGTCAATGGAATTTTCCAGGCAAGAATACTGGAGTGGATAGCCATTTCCTCCTCCAGAAGATCTTCCTGATCCAGGGATTGAACCCAGGTCTCCTGCATTGCAGGCAGGTTCTCTACCATCTGAGCCACCAGGGAAACCCCCAATGAAACAAATGTACAACCGAATACATTAGAGAGAAAATAAAAGTCAAATACCAAAACAGTTCAGCTCAGTTCAGTTCAATCGCTCAGTCGTGTCAGACTCTTTGCGACCCCATGAATCGCAGCACACCAGGCCTCCCTGTCTATCACTAACTCCTGGAGTTCACCCAAACCCACCTCCATAGAGTCGGTGATGCCATCCAGCCATCTCATCCTCTGTCATCCCCTTTTCCTCCTGCCCTCAATCCCCCCCAGCATCAGAGTCTTTTCCAGTGAGTCAACTCTTCACATGAGGTGGCCAAAATACTGGAGTTTCAGCTTTAGCATCAATCCTTCCAAGGAACACCAAGGACTGATCTCCTTTAGAATGGACTGGTTGGATCTCCTTGCAGTCCATGGGACTCTCAAGAGTCTTCTCCAACACCACAGTTCAAAAGCATCAATTCTTCAGCACTTAGCTTTCTTCACAGTCCAACTCACACATCCATACATGACTACTGGAAAAACCATAGCCTTGACTAGATGTACCTTAGTCAGCAAAGTAATGTCTCTGCTTTTGAATATGCTATCTAGGTTGGTCATAACTTTTCTTCCAAGGAGTAAGTGTCTTTTAATTTCATGGCTGCAATCACCATCTGCAACAGTAAGTGTTGGTAAAAGTGAAAATTGCGGGAAAGCTTTCTGGAGGAAGTGGTACTGTAGATGAGTCTTAAAAGTTAACTAGACTGAAGATAAAACAGAAATACAGCAAGCTTATGTCTTTGTTTGTTTGTTAGTTAGCTTGTTTGTTTTGGGGTTTGGCCATGCCATGTGGCATGTGGGACCTTCTCCCACCAGGGATCAAACCCCCTGCATTGGCAGCACGGAGTCTTAACCACTGGACCAGCAGGGAATTCTTGAGCTTATGTTTTGACTTCTCATTTGAAAGCAAGTTATTACTTCCTTTGCCTTCCAGGGGATAAACTAAGAACTCCTAAGGATTATAAGGTTAGGGATGGAAGGGCCATTGTAGGCACCCATTTCTAAACTTTATGTTATAAACTGCCTTGAATGCCTGTAACATTCAAAAGATCTACACGGTGTCAAATGCCTTGACTCTACCTTTAAGGTTAATATGAGGAAGTGGCTACTGTAGGGAGACTAACAAGAACTCTTCTTCCAAAAATAAACACAGTATCCTTGTCAGCATGCTGGCAAGGAAACCATGTCGATGTATTGCTGAGCCATCCTAACTGATTTTTAATCCAAAAAGAAAGTGATTCATTTTTGCCCTTTAGGTGACAGGAGTGATTTTTTTATTGTGAAATCCTGGCAAAGGTTTCCTATTCACAATAGGTGAGGGGGAAAAGGCTGCATTAGGTACCATCTGTCAAATATAAATCCTTCAGAACTAGTGATGACCCCAAAATAAAATATGTAACATAAATGTAGATGATATATTTGATATGCATAATTCTGTTAAGAGGAGGCATCTTCACATAATTTATTATCTTTCTTTCTTAATGAGATTAAACAGTTTTATGCCCTCCTACTTTGGGGGTAGACTATTAAAATTTAATTAAAATTAAAAAACTTTGATAACTTTATAACTGTTTCCTGGACACGTGACTCATTTCTTATTAAATAATAATTAAATATTGGTGAATAAAACACAATAACTCAGATTGAAATGTGGTTTCTTTTTAAAATATTTACTCATTTGGGTGCTCCAGGTCTTAGTTGCAGCTCGTCGAATCTTTAGTTGCAGCATCTGAACTCTTCGTTGCAACATGTGAGATCTAGTTCCCTGACCAGGGATGGAACCCAGAACCCCTGAAGTGGGAGCACAAAGTCTTAGCCACTGGACCACTAGACAAGTCCCTGCAATATAATGTCTTTCTTTACAACATAAGCCCTGGGGAAACTAACATATCAATCAGGATGGTTTCAGCTACAAGCCACAGAATCCCAACTAAAGACGGCATAAAAAGAACCAGTATCTTAAACAGACATTATGGTGTGTAATCATATAACTGAAGTCCCCTACTGCCCTTTTTAAATGTATTTCATGTGGAAACATTTCCCTCTGCCCCTGAAGGAAAATTCCAATAATGCAAATAAATAAATAATTTGCAGTCTTTTTAAGTTGGAAAACTTTCTAAGTGTAATAATTGTCTGTGGTCCCAGGTAATAATCATACATTTGAGCATGATTTTGAGTTAAAACGTCGTCTCTCCCTAATTCTTGGGGCTTCTGAAGGCAGGAAGTCAGGGAAAGCAGCATGAACCTGCCCTTTCTCCTCCCCCTCCCACCTTTACTGACTCACTCAAGAGTCAAAGCAGAAGAGGGGAGGGGGAGAAAGGAGCCCAGAGTTTCTTTCTTGACCGGCCCTGTGGGTGGCACAGGTAACGCCAGCCAATGATGAAAACTGACGCTTCTTCTTGGGGACTTTCAGAGTTTGCTCGGAGAGCATCCATAAGTACGTGCACATCCTGTGACGTGGGCAAGCGTTTGCTCTCTCTGCCGTCCTCCATTCCGCTCCTTGGAGTTTTCCAGCACTCACTCCACAGACGCTCTTTCAGTTGTGGCCTTGCTGCCCCCAGGGGTTCTCCTCTTGAACAGGATTCAAAATCATTCTGTCTCTCTCTCCTCTCCCCCAACACTTTCCTCCTCTTCTCTTATCTTCCCACATCTAATTCTTGGGAAATCTCACTCTTCTTTTAGCAGAAAAATCTCTATCATCCATCTTCAGAGATTTCAACTGGTGAAAAACAGACTTGTCACAGATAGACCTCAGAGAACCTCTCAAAGGTGATGCTGCTACCCAGCAACCCCGCTCCTGGCATACACCCAGAGAAAACTACACTTTGAAAAGATACATGCACCCCAGCATTCACGGCACCTCTGTTTACAGTAGTCAGGACCAGGAAGCAACCTAAATGTTCATCAAGAGAGGAACAGATGAAGATGTGGTACAAATATACAACGGAATATCACTCAGCCATAAAAAGGATGAAATCATGCCATTTGCAGCGACATGGAGTATGTCACAGGAAGTGAAGTAGTCAGATACAGAAAGACAAATAGCATACGATATTGCTCACATGTGGACTCTAAAACAAAGGGAATCTACAAAACAGAAATAGAGTTACAGATGTAGAAAACAAACTTATGGTTACCAGGGAGTAAGAGGGGGTTTGGGACTGACATATACACAGTCAGTTCAGTTCACTTCATTTCAGTCGCTCAGTCATGCCCGACTCTTTGTGACCCCATGAATCGCAGCACACCAGGCCTCCCTGTCCATCACCATCTCCCGGAGTTCACTCAGACTCACGTCCATCGAGTCAGTGATGCCATCCAGCCATCTCATCCTCTGCCGTCCCCTTCTCCTCCTGCCCTCAATCCCTCCCAGCATCAGAGTCTTTTCCAATGAGTCAACTCTTCTCATGAGGTGGCCAAAGTATTGGAGTTTCAGCATCATTTCTTCCAAAGAAACCCCAGGGCTGATCTCCTTCAGAATGGATTGGTTGGATCTCCTTACAGGCCAAGGGACTCTCAAGAGTCTTCTCCAACACCACAGTTCAAAAGCATCAATTCTTCGGTGCTCAGCCTTCTTCACAGTCCAACTCTCACATCCATACTATGTATAAAATAGGTAACTAATAAGAACTACTATATAGCACAGGGATCTCTACTCAGTATTCTGTAATAAGAAATACGGAAAAAGAAACTAAAAAAGAGTGAATATATGTATATGCAGAACTGATGCTCTTTGCTCTACACCTGAAAATAATACAACAATGTAAATCAACTATACTCCAAAAAAATTTTAAAATTAATTATTCTGATTATGCTAACTGACCACTTACTAGTTCCAGATACTTTTCATGAATTAGATCATTTACTCTGCAGAGCAAACCTATGAGGTAGAAAGTATTCACTTTCTCCAGGAAAATGAAGCACAGAAAAAATAAGAAACTGCCATGTTTCCCACCTGGCAGGCAATGGAGCATGGATGGGCCCTCTTTTCCTTGCATTTTGGCCTCTTAATTAGATCTTCTGGTGACTGTTTGCCATCCCCTCTTTCCTGCTCAGGTACATAAGCACACACCCTGTCTCATTGTCCCGAGAGAGCATCTCTCAAAAGAACAGTATCTCTAGCACCTTAAAAAGACACATCTTTGATATCCACATGGAAGCAGGTGAAATAGTGTCTACCCCATCCCTCACTGCAATCAGAGCTGAGCCAGTCACTTTCTAGGCATCAGACCGACACCCAGGAAGGAAGGCACAGGCAACTCAAGGGCCCAGGAAGCACTCAGATGCTCTTTCCTCATTCTCACATCGAACTTTCCCTGCTTCTCTTCTCTTTGTTGACCTTGGACTTTGAAAGTGCCTGGGCTTGGCTCTCGCTGCTGGATCTTCAGTCCTTGTCTTGGTCTAACACACCTTGGTTAACAGATATGAGCCAGGTGCTACAAGACCTTAGCCCTTAGCCCCTCAGGCCAACTGGAGAATGCCAAATAGCAAACCCTGGAAAATAACCACTTTCCACTTTACTCACATCAGAGAGGATTTTGCCAACTGTACAAATTAATATGGGCATTTTGGGCCCATATGTAGAACATTAGAGCATTTGCTATAGAAAAATCCGCTAAACTGGAGATCATCAGCTCTGTACTGACAACAAATAAAAGCAATTATGTTCAATGTTTAAAAAAAAAATAAAAAACCTTTAGTCTGTCCTTCTGGGACTCCTTGATAGAACTGAGGGTCAGTCAAATCACAAGCAAATTCAATCAATCAGAATTTAGTCACTCCTTAATCCTGGACTTCCTCTGCACCCAGTATTTGATTTCTCCCAGGTATCTAAGATCGCAGGAGTCAGACATAACTTAGCAACTAAACCACCAACACAGCTATCAGTCTCATAAATCACATGTAGTAGAAGTCAAGAACATGAAAGAGGCTAGGTTTTAAATGTTCTTAGCACAAAAAAGAAATGAGAATTCTGTGACAATGCAGAGGGGTCTGCTAAAGCTCCAGCGGTCATCACGCACATCATACGTAAGTGCATCACAGCAGCACCTGAAGCTTACAGTGTTATGTCAGTTATAGCTCAATGTTTCAGATGTGTTAAACATTACTATTCCTTTATTTGACATACTCTGTTTACTATGAGTATTCCTTACTCTGCTGTTCTACTTCATTTTGGAGTTTTTCAGTTATAGAAATTTTCCGCTTCTTATGGCCAAGTTTGTCTCTCTTTTCCTTGATAATACTAAAATTAGAAAATTATGCAGTCTCCAAAAACATGATAAATATCCAAAGTACTTCCTATTTTTTCAGTTTCTGGAGCTAATTTTGACTATACAGATCTTTGTTGGCAAAGTAATGTCTTTGCTTTTTGATATGCTGTCTAGGTTTGTCATAGCTTTCCTTCCAAGGAGCACAGATTTTCTTTCCAGTCTTTTAATTTCATGGCTTGTCATAAAACCTTTAATTTCAAGGTTTGTCATAGCTTTTCTTCCAAGTCTTTTAATTTCATGGATGCAGTCACTATCTGCAATGATTTTGGAGCCCAAGAAAATAGTCTGTCACTGTTTCCAGGTTTTCCCCATCTATTTGCCATGAAGTGATGGGACCAGATGCCATGATCTTCGTTTTTTGAATGTTGAGCTTTAAGCCACCTTTTCCACTCACTTCTTTCACCTTCATCAAGAGGCTCTTTAGTTCCTCTTCACTTTCTGCCATAAGGGTGGTGTCATCTTAATATCTGAGGTTATTTCTCCTGGCAATCTTGATTCCAGTTTGTGCTTCATCCATCCCAGCATTTCACATGATGTACTCTGCATCTAAGTTAAATAAGCAGGGTGACAATATATAGCCTTGATGTACTCCTTTCCCAATTTGGAACCATTCTGTTCCATGTCTGGATCTAAGGCTTGTTTCTTGATCTGCACACAGGTTTTGCAGGAGGCAGGTAAGGTGGTCTTGTATTCCCATCTCTTTAAAAATTTTCCACAGAATTTTGCTATACAGAAAAGTAAATCAATTATACACCTATGTACTTTCTTTTTCATATATTCTTTCCCATTGTGGTTTATCGTAAGATGTTGAATATAGTTGTCGTGCTCTACAGTAGGACCTTATTGTGCATCCATCCCATATGTGGTTTATTCCACAGTAGGACCTTGTGCATCCGTCCATATGTAGAAGTTTACACCTGCCAACCCCACCTTCCCACTCCATCCCTACCCAATCCCCTCCCCTCCCCTTGGCAACAACCAGTCTGCTCTCTACGTCCATGATTCTGTTTCTGTTTCACAGAAAGGAAAATCTGTGTTATATTTTAGATTCCATTCATAAGTGAGATCATATGATGTTGTCTTTCTCCGTCTGACTTATTTAACTTAGTCTGAGAAGCTCTAGGTCCATCCACATTGTTGCAAATGGCATCATTTCATTCATTTTGTGGCTGAGTAATATTCCGTTGCATATGTGTTCCATATCGTCTTTATCCACTCATCTGTCAGTGCACATTGAGGTTGTTTGCCTGTCTTGGCTATTGTAAATAGTGCTGCTATGAACACAAGGGTGTGTGTATCTTTCTGAATTACAGTTTGTCTGGATATGTGCCCAGGAGTGGGATCATCATCTACTCTTATATCCTAAGGTTTCTGCAGACTTCATCAGAATTCTGCACAGAATCAAGTTTAAGTTCCCTCTGTGGTCACTGGCTGACCTCAGTCCCAAATAAATATCAACATACATCATCAACTTAATTGATGAGACCAGCCGTCCCTCCTCAGACTCTCTTGAAACCAGCGGTCTCCACATTCACTCAACACCCCAAGCTCAAGCCACCAGCATGTCTTGCTTGGTCCAGTGCAGGAGCCCTTTATTTCTTTTCTGCATGACAGCCAGAGGAATAATTTAAAACCATACAATAATTTCAAGCATAAATCAAATCCTATTCTCCATTGCTTGTGCACCTCCAGTGCCTTCTTATGTCCTTTAGGCTAGCATGCAAAAAGCTCAGGTGAGTGCTCATTTAAGGCGGTGGATGATAGGCTGTAGACTGCCTCTCTCACCTCATCTCCAGCCAGCCACCTCAACCCGTCTCCTCTCAGGTTCTAGCACAGAGACCTGGCTCCCGGCTCCAGGCTGCTCCACCCACCTGCCCTGTGCTGGGACTCACCGGCTCTGACACCTCAGAGCTGCTCTCCCAACTCCCCATCCAGAGCACCTTTCCACACCAACCTGCTCTATTTTCTGCATGACTCTTATCATGATCTGAAATTGCCTTATAAACTTGCTTTCTTTTTCGTTTTATGTCTGTCTCCTTTCACTACTAAACCCAGCACCGAGCACAGTGAGTGTCAGGTAGTGAGTGGTTAGTAACTACCCATTGAATGGATGGATGGGTGGATAGACAGAGGAGTATACAATTATCCCCAAGTCTGTAGGCAGAGGGGCTTCCCAGGTGGTTCAATGGTAAAGAATCTGACTGCCAGTGCAGAAGGTGCCAGAGACTCAGGTTCGGTTTCTGGGTTGGAAAGATCCCCTGGAGGAGGAAATGGCAACCCATGCCAATATTCTTGCCTGAAACATTTCGTGCGCCCACGGGATTGCAAAGGGCTGGTCACGGCTCAGTGGCTGCGCGTGCGCGCACTGCAGGCCGACCTTCTTCCCTAGCACCTCTGGCCTTAGGCTGGCGTCTTGGGCAGCATGTCGGTGTGCGTTTTTTATCCATTTTTAAAGTTCAGGCATCATCCCATCGTCTTAACTCCTTCTTCCCTTTGTTGTTGTATTAGTCGCTCGGTCACATCCGACTCTGCGCAACCCTGTGGACTGTAGCCCCCCAGGCTCCTCTGTCCATGGGATTCTCCAGGCGAGAATACTGGAGTGGGTTGCCATTCCCTTCTCCAGGGGATCTTCCTAACCCAGGGATTGAACCCACATCTCCTGCATTTCAGGCAGATATTTTACCATCTGAGCCATCAGGGAAGCCCCCTTCTTCCTTTTAATTTCCTCCAATAAACAGGCTTTCTTTATCTCTCATCATGGTGTTCAACACTTAATTTTTTTTTAAGTTTTGGATGAGCTGGGTCTTCATTTCAGATCCTAGAGCACATGGGCTTCAGTAGTTGCAGTGCGTGGGCTCGGTGGCCCCAAGGCATGTGGGATCCTAGTACCCCAACCAGGGATCAGACTCGTGTCCCTTGTGTTGGAATGCAGATTCTTAACCACTGAACTACCAAGGAAGTCCCTATCAGTTTTTTAAATTGAAGTACAGTTCATCTACCAGGTGGCTCTAGTGGTAAAGAACCCACCTGCCAATGCAGGTAGGAGATGCAGGTTCAATCCCTGGATAGGGAGATCCCCTGGAGGACACGGCACCCCACTCCAGTATTCTTGCCTGAAGAATCCCCTGGACAGAGGAGCCTGGTGGGCCACCGTCCATGTGGTCACAAAGAATCAGACATGACTGAAGTAACTTGGATGCGCACACGGCTCATTTACACTGCTGTATGAACTCCCGCCGTCCAGCAAAGCGATTCTGTTATACAAATGCATGCTGTTTTCTAATACACTTTTCCATCGCAGTTTATCCTAGGATATTGACATTATTGCTTGCTAACACCCAAATATTCATTTTCCTCCCCCTTTCCTTGTAGCCCTAAATTTGGGAGGCTGCTTATATGCTTTCCCCAGACTTTGAAACGATCCCATCTGTCTGGGCATAGAGATTGAGTCAGTGATGAGCAGGGTAAATTCAAGGCGTCTGAGAACAGAGGAGAACCTGGAAGCTTCTGGAAAAGGCTCTTTTTCCTCAATATTGTTTAAATATGAATTAGTCTTGATGTAGATACAATCCCAGTGAAAATTCCAACAGAGTTTTTAAAAAGTAAAAACTCAGTAAAATGAAGAAATGATCAGAAAGCAATGACGATGTATATGACTACATGATGCTTCTTTTTCTAAAATATTAAATTAAATGTTTATTTCCTCTTTTACATTTTGTATTATAAACTCTTTTAAAGCTCTGGCTTTATATTGACCAACTAATTTTAAAACTCAAATGGAAATGAAAGGACTCAAACAGCTGTAGTTTTTGACTGCGTCCCATTAGTTTGTACATATAATGTTCGTAAGGTTTAAATGTAACTTTAATTCTATTCATGATTTCTCCTTTAGTCCTTCATGTCTGTGTATGCTCAGTCATGTCCAGCTCTTTGCAATCCCATGGAGTGTAGCCCACCAGGCTCCTCTGTTCATGTATTCCAGGCAAAAATACTGGAGTGAGTTGCTATTTCCTTCTCCAGGGAATCTTCCTGACCCAGGGATCAACTCCAAGATTCTTGTGTCTCCTGCGTTGGTTGGCAGGCAGATTCTTCACCACTGGAAGTTTTTAGTCCTAATAACGCTATAAAAGAATGATTTTAAATATTCAAATTTGTATTGCTGATTTAAAACTTTTTTCACAATGGTCACAAAACACGATTTTGAAATTTCAACTATTTTGGAAGCTAAAGAGAAATCTGAGTTTTTCTTTATGAACAATTTTTATCAAATATCTTCAAATTCTTGAAATGTCCTGACCCATAACTCTGAAAATAAGTATTAAGTTTCTACCGTCTAATTGCTATATTTTACCCCCTGTGTACTGTGAAGCTAGGAATGAAAACCAAGTATTGAGTCTGTAGTTCTTTCTCTACAGAAAGCCTTGTGTCATCAAATCTTTTTAGAGAGAAAAGAAACAGAATTTTAATAGCTATTCTTTTTTGTAATAGCTATTCTTAATAAAGCAACAGCTTCACTCCCCTCGCTGTCATAGAACATCTGAGAACTTTCAGCAGGAAAATAATTGGCTGCTTTGCTCATGTTCAGAAGAGGGAATCCTGAGGGAAATTTCACCATCTTCATAAACCAGAGACACTTATAATCCTTTCCACTACAAGCAGCTGCTGCAATTCACTCTGTATTATTGTGTATACTATGAACTACTAACACTAGAAGTGAATTCAAAGTACACTGTTATCCCCCTAGACCAGGACGATGTACTGTGACAGTGTCATAGGACGATGTACTGTGACAGTGTGACTTCCCATGTCTACAAGTCAGTGAACGAGATGAAAGCGACACCCGTTCCTTTTCTTGGGCATCAGAAGCTGAATCACCATATTCAGCGCTGGTCGTACCAGATCTTTAAGGAACTAGCAAAAACCAACAAGCAATCATAAATTCAGAAATAACCATTCTTTCACTTAACAAAAGCATTCACTCTTTCTAGAAAAATAGAACACATCTTCCACATAGGATTTTTTCTTTGATATTAAATTGTTTTGTTTATGTTGTTGCCAGTGTTTGGTTGGTTTTGGATTATCAGTAACTTTTGTAACTTCTCTTAAAAATAAAAGTAACAATCTTCCAACTATAATGACTATAAACGTTTACACCACACTGAATTATTACATCAAAAACTTGTTTTTTAAATTATACAAAGAGAATTAATTTAAAAAAAACCTCTAAAATTTTTTGATTAAAAAATATAAGAGCAACAAAAAAGAGTAATAATGTTAGGGAATTAATAGATTTAACAATACGGTCAGAGATACATCTAACCTTATGAATCCTGGTGTCCTCAGGGCTAGCAGAGAGTCTGACAGCTAGTAAGTCCTTCACAAACTTGTGTTGAATGAGCTTATGCAGCACTGTCTAAATGGTGCAATCCCAGAAGAAGCACTCTGGTGCTGTCGGAGATAAATCACAATCTTGCGGCACTGTTAAGATTCCTTAACCTATTTGGTATGCTACCAAAGCTTTTCCTCTTCCATTCGGGAAGCGCTTTTAATCCAACTCTAGTTCTCCAATGTTAACATTTGCTTTTCTTTTTTTCTTTTTTATTTCTTTTTGCTCTTTTTATTTATTTATTTATTTTACTTTACGATACTGTATTGGTTTTGCCATACATTGACATGAATCCGCCATGGGTGTACATGAGTTCCCAATCCTGAACCTTCCTCCCACCACCCTCCCCATATCATCTCTCTGGGTCACCCCAGTGCACCAGCCCCAAGCATCCTGTATCCTGTATCAAACCTAGACTGGCGATTCATTTCTTATATGATATTATACAAGTTTCAATGCCATTCTCCCAAATCATCCCACCTCTCCCTCTCCCTCTCCCTCTCCCTCAGAGTCCAAAAGACTGTTCTATACATCTGTGTCTCTTTTCTGTCTTGCATACAGGGTTATCATTACCACCTTTCTAAATTCCATATATATGTGTTAGTATACTGTATTGGTGTTTTTCTTTCTGGCTTACTTCTTCTGTATAATAGGCTCCAGTTTCATCCACCTCATTAGAACTGATTCAAATGTATTCTTTTTAATGGCTGAGTAATACTCCATTGTGTATATGTACCACAGCTTTCTTATCCCTTCATCTGCTGATGGACATCTAGGTTGCTTCCATGTCCTGGCTATTATAAACAGTGCTGCGATGAACATTGAGGTACACGTGTCTCTTTCAATTCTGGTTTCCTTGGTGTGTATGTGCCCAGCAGTGGGATTGCTGGGTCATAAGGCAGCTCTATTTGCAGTTTTTTAAGGAATCTCCACACTGTTCTCCATAGTGGCTGTACTAGTTTGCATTCCCACCAACAGTGTAAGAGGGCTCCCTTTTCTCCACACCCTCTCCAGCATTTAACATCTGCTTTTCAGTCTACTAAAGGAAGGGTAGGAAGAGAGGGAAAAAGAAAAGGAAGATATATAGACCATGAAACTTCTCCACCTTATTCCTCTTACTGCTGTTTGCTCATGGTGAGCCATCTAAAAGGTGGATTTTGGTCCAAGAGGGATGGTCAATACAAGTGTTTAAAGACGAATCTCATCATTCACATTCAATCCACAGATTGCTTTGGCCTTGGGCAAAATTTTCCCAGATTTTAAAATATTTGGATGGTATTCAATATTTATAAGTTGAGAAAGTTTGCATAAATACCTAAATTCTGCCTTGCTTGAAAAATTAGGAGAATTAATAAAAACCAGTGTCCAAATATTCACCAGTGACAGTGGGCTGCAACTGAATAATGATTCCCCTTTAGAGGAGGGTATGTTATCCTCTGTGCCATAGACACCCCACCTCCAATTCTGTCTGCAGCTGCCTTTGTGGTCGTGGACTGCAGACCGTCTACAAGTACCATGGCTGGGGGCATGGGCTCTGAACCCAACCACCTCGACTTGAATCCAGAGCCCATAATATATGATCAGTGCTCCTCTTGGGGAAGTTACTGAATCTTTCTGTACCTTAGTTCCTGATGTGTAAAGTGAGATGGTGGGCTTCCCTGGTGGCTCAGATGGTAAAGAATCCGCCTGTAATGCAGGAGACCTGGGTTTGATCCCTGGGTCAGGAAGATCCCCTGGAGGAGGGCATGGCAACCCACTCCTGTATTCTTACCTGGAGAATTCCATGGACAGAGGAGTCTGGCAGGTTACAGTCCATGGAGTCACAAAGAGTCAGACACAGCTGAGCAAATAACATTTTCACTTTTCACTTGTGATGAGGAATAAATGATTTTATACATGAAAGAACTTAGAACAGTGCCTCACACGTTGCAGGTAGCCAGTAAATATCAATTATTACCATCACCTTGCCTGAACCGTGTTTTCTTACGGTAAGGTTAAGAAAAAAGTGAAATCATACCTACCCTTCTGTCTCAATCAAAAGTGGGGAATATACAATTGACTTGGAAAATGAAACTTTTCCTATGTCTGTGCCAAGGCGAATGCTGATGCCACCATGGAACAATTCACAGCAAGAGCTGCAACCAGAGAGGCAGGATAATGGTGGGAAAAGATTATCCAAAGAAGGCATTGAGGCTTAACACAAGTGTTTTTTAATTTAAACAATATTGATGGATTGATGTCTTGATGCAAAGCACTGCAATAAATTAAAAGAAAAGAAAATGGAATTAACCCTGCTTCTCTCACTTACTTTATCTACCTGGCTCTTACCCAGACACATTCAGTTTAGTCATTCTGAATTTAGGTTTTAATTTAAAAATAAGTCTATGAACTATTCCCCCACCAAAAAAGACAGTTGTTAGGATGAGGCAAACTGAACTTAAAACCCTAGACATTAGAAAACCCAAGCATAAACCTTTTTTTTTTTTTTACAGTACTATAATAACCAACAAGGATGTACTGTATAGCACAGGGAACTCTGCTCAATATTCTGTGATAACCTATGTGAGAAAAGAGTCTGAAAAAGAATGAAGATGTGTATATGTGTGACTGAATCACTTTGCTGTACACCTGAAACTAACACAACATTGTAAATCAACTCTACTCCCATAACATTTTCATTAATGTTTTAACATTATTGTAATAGCAAATTATTAAACGTTGTGAAATAAACAGATTTCTAAATAATCAATTTAATAATATAATAAACATAAAACAGACTTCTGTGAAAGGTGGTCCAGGATTATAGAACCTCCTCGAACAAAATAAGCCAAAGACAAAAACTCAAAGTAAGTCCGCCACGCCAAAACAAAAGGGAAAAGAATCCAATCTATCAACTGTGGTAAGAACCATCCAGAGACAGACAAATCTGTAGCATGTTGAAGGCAGGCTCTGGGAATCAGTACAAAACAAGAGCAGTAAAGTCCAACTGAAGGCTTTGGTTACCACTCTGGAAACTCTCTCCAGGCTGGGGAAAACAGTTGGCCCCAGGGAAGATCAGAGCATCTCAGAGGGCTCCCTCCTCCCATCTCTGGGAGGAAGAACTAAGGTGCACAAAATGAAGGCTTCAGAGGGCCGAAGGAGGTATGGGCCCCTGTATCATATTCAACCAGGCAGTTTTCATAAAAAGGCATAACCCCAGAAATTCTGATTCAGTCAGTGCTGAGCAGGAAACGATACAGCAATGCAAAATGCTACCTATTACAGCATTACCTATATAGCAAACATCTGTAAACAGACTAAATGATCGTCAGTGGGGAAATGGATAAATAACCGTAGTGCACCCATGGAAATGGCAACCCACTCCAGTGTTCTTGCCTGGAGAATCCCAGGGACGGGGGAGCCTGGTGGGCTTCCGTCTATGGGGTTGCACAGGGTTGGACACGACTGAAGCGACTTAGCAGCAGCAGCAGCTGGCATGGAATACTCTTGCAACTAGCCCCCAAAATGAGGAGGCTCTTTATGCACTGATATGAAATAATTTGCAACATACACTGTTATAAGAAAAAGAAAAGCGTGATGCAGAAGAGAGCTGTAATATGCTTTGCTGTTGCTCTTTTTCAGTTGCTCAGTTGTGTTCAACTCTCTGCGACCCCATGGACTGCAGTGCGCCGGGCTTCCTTGTCCTTCACCATCTCCCGGAGCTTGCTCAAGCTCATGTCCATCGAGTCGGTGATGCCATCCAACCATCTCACCCTCTGTCGTTCCCTTCTCCTCCTGCCTTCAGTCTTTCCCAGCATCAGGGCCTTTGCAAATAAGTCAGTTCTTGCTACCATTGGGAAAAAATTAAATTATAAATGTGTCTCTATTTGAATAAAATGTCTCTAGAAATATTTATTTAAAAAGAAAGCATATTGGTTGTATCTGGGAAGAGCAACTGAGTGGCTGGGAAAAAAGGGGGGAAAGAAGATTTCCCTTTTTCACTCTTGAATTTTAAACCACGTGAATACGTTGTTGCCGCCGCTCAGTCACTTCAGTCGTTCTGACTCTGTGTGACCCTATGGACTGTAAGCTGTCAGGCTCCTCTGTCCATGTAATTCTCCAGGCAAGAGTACTGGAGTGGGTTGCCATGCTCTTCTCCAGGAGATTTTCCCAGCCCAGGGATTGAACCCGGGCCTCCTGCATCGCAGGCAGATCCAACGCATCTGCTGAGCCACCAGGGAAGCCCCTGTGAATGCATTACTTATTCTGAAAATAAATAAATGCCTGAGAAACCTGAAAACGAAAGGAAGAAAGGAAGGAGGGAGGCAGGGCGGGAAAGAGGAGGGAAGATCAGATTATAGGAAAATAGCACCTGCAAAGTTTTCCTGAAAAAAAATCTGTATAACACAATCCAATCATGCAGAAGAGACTGACGATGTAGAGGGCAGTATGCAAAGTACTAGCAGGAAGTTTAAGATCCATTCAATTACAAATAATGGCAAATCATTATAGCAATTGCATTTATAAGATAAATTTATATCTTCATATTTTTAATAGAAAACAACATAGCATCAAATTTACAAAAATATAGAATAGGTATAATATGGATATAATGGACTGGTCCTTAAACCCCAAAAATTCAAAGGTCAGAGCCAGTGACTGCTCTCATTCATTCACCCAATCACCTCTGCACATCATCTTCTTGTTACCTGGGAGGCCATGTGCTTGGAACTGGGGGTGCAGGGTTAATAAACAAACAGATATCCACTGTGTCCTCACACATCCATTTCTGCTGGTTCTCCTGTTTCACAACAGTTCACAGATGCTGTTTTATTTCTTAGGCTGTGTGGGGAAAACACAGGTATATTATTTAAAGCCATACAAATAATCATAAAAGACAGGCATTTCTGAAATCCTAGTAAAATATGGGGAGGGAGAAAAAGAGACAAAAAATATATACATGGCTTATATCACACACTAAAAGAGAAGAAAATTAAAAAGGCATCAAGGAAGAAGCAAAATCCTAAAATAAGATGGCAGAATCAAGACCAAATGCAAAACGTGACTATATTACTATGTAAAATAGATTGCTATATTATCTAATGATACTATTTTTGGTATAATTCTCAGCTAAACATTTGAAAATTTAAGAATTAAATAGCCCTTTAAAAACAGGAGACAAACTTCCCTGGTGGCACAGTGGGTAAGAATCCACCTGCCAATGCAGGGAACATGTGTTCAGTCCCTGGTTCAGGAAGGTTTCATGTGCCTTGGAGCAGCTGAGTTCGTGGGGCACAACTCCTGAGCCCGCGCTTCAGAGCCTGCACGCCGCAACTACCAAGCCTGAGCACTGCCGCGGCTGAAGGCTGCGCACCCTGCCTGGGCTCCACCAGAGACGCCACTGCAATGAGACCTCTGCAGCAAAGAGCAGCTCCTGCTCAATGGAGCCCGAGAAAGCCAGTGCAAAGCAACAAAGGCCCTGTACAGCCAATAATAAAATAAAGAAATACATTATTTTCATTAAATTTAGAAAATAGAATAAAAATTGAAAAGCTTGAAAAGAGTATTTCCAAAGTATTCATTTCAGGGATAAATTCTCATTCAACTGACACTGGTACTTAGGTTTCATAGAGAATAAAATCAGTCCCCCAATTTTCACAAATTTAGCAGACCATTGCAATCAAGACCTAATAGACGACACAGACCAAATTTCCTTGTAAGTACTGATGCAAAGCTCTCAGATAATAGATCAGCATGGAGAGCCTAGCAATGCATTGTGAGTGTAAAATATGACCGCTGCCAGTTACTCTAGAACAAAAGGGTGTTTGCTATTGGAAAATCTCTTAGTAAATTCACTGTAATGATAGATTTCACAGAGTAATATACTAATCTGCATAGAAATCTGGGTTGCCAGGGGTCGAGGGTTGAGAAAGGGAACTGACTACAGAGGAGGACTTGGGAACTTTGGGTGGTAAAAGTGATCTATATCCGATTGTGGTATCAGTTACTCAAATACATATACTTGTCATACTATACCAACTGCACACTTCTAAAATGGGGGAATTTTTACTATATGTAAAGGAAACCTTAACAAGTCTAACTTTCAAAACAATCCATTTGAATCAACACGATATTTCAGATTTGGAAAAAAATGGGACAATATCTCAGATAAAATAAAAATCAATGGCAAACCTTTTAATTTGTATATAGCCACAAAACATATGCACAAATATGGATTTAGAAAAACATATGCAAAAGTATTCTAAATTCTTATATTATATCTATTCAAAATTTAGCATCAGGCTGGGTGATTTAGCATAAGAAATATCCCCAATAAACTCAGGTATAAGACATGAGTATTCAATAATTTTAACTATTAATTTATTATGTAACCATGTATTTATTAGATAACTATGATTTAGCTACTTTATTATTTAATATTCATTCTGAGTGACATCTCAATATCCAAAATTTAAACTATTGGAAAAAAGGAAGAAAGTAATCATGTCTGAGGGATAACGTAGAAAACCAAAAGATAATAAATACAAAGCTACTCAAAGGCATAAGAGAATTCAGAAAGTAGTTAATAACATGATTTATTTAAAAAATCAATAGTTTTACGATAACAAATAAGTTCCTGTTAGAAAATATAATGAAAGATTCCCTTTACAACAGAAATAACAATATAAATACATAAGTATAAATTTATCACGAAAGATCAGTTCAGTTCATTTGCTCAGTCATGCCCAACTCTTTGCAGCCTCATGGACTGTACCATGCCAGACCTCCCTGTCCATCACCAACTCCTGGAGTTTACTCAAACTCATGTCCGTTGAGTCCGTGATGCCATCCAACCATCTCATCCTGTATTGCCCCTTTCTCCTCCTGCCTTCAATCTTTCCCAGCATCAGGGTCTTTTCCAATGAGTCAGTTCTTCACATCAGGTGGCCAAAGTATTGGAATTTCAGCTTCAGCATCAGTCCTTCCAATGAATATTCAGGACTGATTTCCTTTAGAATGGACTGGTTGGATCTCCTTGCAGTCCAAGGGACTCTCAAGAGTCTTCTCCAACACCACAGTTCAAAAGCATCAATTCTTTGGCGCTCAGCTTTCTTTATGGGCCAACTCACATCCATACATGACTACTGGTAAAACCATAGCTTTGACTAGATGGACCTTTGGTGGCAAAGTAATATCTCTGCTTTTTCATAAGCTGTCTAGGTTGGTCATAACTTTTCTTCCAAGGAACAAGCATCTTTTCATTTCATGGCTGCAGTCACCATCTGCAGTGATTTTGAGCCCCAAAAAACTAAACTCTCTCACTGTTTCCACCGTTTCCCCATCTATTTGCCATGAAGTAATGGGACCAGATGCCATGGTCTTAGTTTTCTAAATGTTGAGTTTTAAGCCAACTTTTTCACTCTCCTCGTTCACTTTCATCAAGAGGCTCTTCAGTTCTTCTTCACTTTTTGCCAGAAGGGTGGTGTCATCTGCATATCTGAGGTTATTGATATTTCTCCTGGCAATCTTGATTTCAGCTTGTGCTTCATCCAGCCCAGTATTTCTCATGATGTACTCTGCATAGAAGTTAAATAAGCAGGGTGACAATATACACCCTTGACATACTCCTTTCCCGATTTGGAACCAGTCTGTTGTTCCATGCTCAGCCTACAAACACACAGCTAGACTGAGAGACTGGTTGAATGAATGTTAGAAACACGTATATTAATTTTAGAAAGAAAGTTTAGGACTTCTCTGGTGGTCTAGTGGTTAGACCACCTCCTCCAATGCAGGAGACAAGGGTTCAATCCCTGGTCAGGGAAGAGTCCACACGCCATGGAGCAACTAAGCCTGCCAGCCACAACTGTTGAGCCCGTGTGCTTCAGCTCCTGAAGCCTGCACACCTAGAGCCCACGCTCTGTAACAAGAGAAGTCATCATAAAGAGTAGCCTCTCACAGCAACTAAAGAAAGCCTGGGCATCAGTAAAGAACCAGCATAACCAAAAAGTAAATAAACTTAAAGAAAAAGATAGAAAGTTTATGTTATAAAGATGTCATTTTTCCTTTTAAAAAAGTCTAAATTCAATACAATTCTGATCAAAACCCCAGTTCTCAATTTCATCTAGAAAAATAAAGTAAGAGAATAGTTAAGAAATTGCTTTAAAAGCAAAGTGTAAACTATAAAAATCTTACAAGAGAACATAGGCAGAACACTCTTTGACCTAAGTTGTAGCACTGTCTTCTTGGATCCATCTCCCAAGGTCAAAGAAAGGAAAAATAAATCAATGGGACCTAAGGAAACCTAAGAGCTTTTTCACAGAAAAGGAAACCATCAACCAAATGAAAACACGATCTACAGAATGGGAGAGAACACTTGCAAATGATGCAACCAACAAGGGGTTAATCTCCAAAATGCACAAACAACTCATATAACCAATATCAAAAAAAAAAAAAAATGGGCATTAAGACCTGACTAGATGTTTCTCCAAAGAATACATACAGATGGATAGGAGGCACATGAAAAGACCCTCAATGTCACTAAATATTAGAGAATGCAACTCAAAACCACAGTGAGATATCACCTCACACCTATCAGAATGCCTCTCATCAAAAAGTCTACAAATAACAAATGTGGGTGAGGATGTGGACAAAAGAGAACCCTAGTAAACTGCTGGTGGAAACATAAATTGCAGCAGCCACTGTCGAAGAGCATGGGAGTTCCTTAAAGAACTAAAAATAGAGCTACCATACGATCCAGCATTCCTACTCCTGAATATATATTCAGAAAAAACAAAAATACTAATTCAAAAAGATAAATCCACCCCAATGTTCACAGCAGCATTATTTACAATAGCCAAGACATGGAAGCAACTCAAGTACCCATCAACAAACAAATGAATTAAGAAGATATATGAGAGGCAACATATGTATAACTATGGCTGATTCATGTTGATGTATGGCAGAAATCAACACAATATTATACTTCAATTAAAAATAAATAAAATTTAAAAGAAGATATGAGAAATGTATAATGAAATATTATTGATAATACCCAGAAGAAGAAGTTGTCATAACAATATTTTATTTGTCCATTACATGGATGGACCTAGAAAATATTATGCTCAGTGAAATAAGTCAAGACAGAAAAGACAAATATTGTATGACATCACTTATGTGTGGAATCTAAAAAATAATACAAATAAACGTATATGCGAAACAGAAACAAACTCATAGATATGGAAAACAAACATGGTTATTAAAGGGGAGAGATGAAGGGAGAGGGATAAATTAAGCATATGAGATTAATAGACACAAACTACCATATATAAAATAGATAAATGACAAGGATATCCTGTACAGCACAGGGAATTATATCCAGAATCTTGTAATAAACTATACTGGAGTATAAGCTCCAAAACACTGAATCACTATGCTGTACACCTGAAAATAACACAGCAGTGTAAATTAACTATGAGACAGGGCACTAAGTCGTGTCCCACTCTTGCGACCCCATGGACTGCAGCCTGCCAGGCTCCTCTGTCTATGGGATTCTCCAGGCAAGCATACTGGAGTGGGTTGCCATTTCCTTCCTTCAACTTAAAGTACAGTAAATTAACTATACTTCAATTTAAAAAATCATATCAAAGGGGAAAATTTTTCCTTGAAAAAATATATTTGTCAGTGGAAAATTTAGACTTGAGCATTTACTAGCATCAGATGGAAAATGTCAACCTAGGCAATAGTTACAAAGTCATAAACATATGAGTGAGGACTTCCCTAGTGGTCTGGTGGTTAAGAACCTGCCTGCCAACGCGGAGGACGTGGTTTCCATCCCTGGTCCAGGAAGATCTCACTTGTGACAGAGCAGCTAAGCTCCTGTACCACAACTACAGAGCCTGTGCTCTAGCGCCTGGGAGCTGCAAATATTCAACCCATGCATGGCAACTACTGAAGCCGCTTTGCAAAGAGAAGCCCAAGTGCTGCAATTAAAGAAAATGCACGTGTAGCCAGCGAGGCTAAAAATAAATAAAATAAAATAAAATAAATAAATAAGATGAAAGGAAAGCAAGGGGTTCCTTCTAGCCTTCTGAATATTCCTAAATGCCTGTCTACTTTGCCAACCCTCTTATCTTTGGGTGCTCAACAACTTGTAGAGGAAATGAAAGCATTCGTAAACATTTAGTGCCTGAATACTAGAATACAGAACAAAAAAATGTATGTGAAGACGTAGCATCTATCGTCTCCTTTTCATCTTTTCCTCCCTTGTTTAACTTGATATCCCTTCCCTCAAGGGTCCTAGCCATTGACACAATTAAGTCCTAAGATCATAAGTTGTGTGCTGTGGGCCCAAGATTTTAAAATGTTACTCACTTTGTTGAAAAGTATATAGTCCGATCTCTGTTATCCAGTATTCCCACTCCTGTGTGTACAGGCCTGACAAACGCAGTACAGGTGTCCACCACAGGGCATGGTCAAGAATGGTCATACCAGCAATATCCATCATAAACCAAGCCAGTGGAAACAACCCAAATGTCTCCAGCAATAGAATGAAGAAATTATATGTTCACACAGTGGAATATTACACAGCTGGGAATTTTATTTATTTTATTTATTTATTTTAGCATTTTATTTATTTTATTCATTCACAGCTGCGAAGGCACAAACGCATTCACATGTATTGACATGAACAAATATCCCAAAGAAGTTGAATGAAAGACCCCAGATGGAAAGAACGCACTGTAAAACTCCATTTACAAAAAATTCAGGACAGGTAATTGATGGTGAAAGAAGTCAAAATGGTGGTCAGCTCTTGGACATTGGAGAATTCAAGCAACACCAGACTTCTTAGCATGCATGTGCCGCTACTCTTTGCGGCCCTTTGCGTAGCCTGTCAGGCTTTTCTGTCCATGGGATTATTTCATAACCTCTGGAGTACGTAACCATTTCTTTCTCCAGGGGATCTTTCCATCCTGAGGGTCAAACCCTTATCTCCTGCATTGCAGGTGGATTTTTGCCACTGAGTCGTCAGATGCTAGTTATACAAGGATGTTTAATTTGGAAAAACTTACTGGGCCTGAAAAATGCATATATCATTTCTTTAGAGGTCCTTTTGGACTTCCCAGGTGGTGCAAGTGGTAAAGAACTTGTCTGCCAACTGCAGGAGACCTAAGAGACACGGGTTTGATCCCTGGGTTGGGAAAATCCCCTGGAGGAGGGCGTGGCAACCCACTCCAGTATTCTTGTCTAGAGAATCCCATGAACAGAGGAGCCTGGCTACAGCCCATGGGGTCACACAGAGTCAGACAACTGAAGCGACTGAGCTGTAGCATTGGTCATTTTAATGGATGATATGAATGGTCTTGGCCGTATAATATTGTTTTCAGTTCAGTTCAGTTCAGTAGTGTCCGACTCTTTGTGACCTCATGAACTGCAGCATGTCCTCCCTGTCCATCACCAACTCCTGGAGCCTACCCTAACCCATGTCCATTGAGTCGGTGATGCCATCCAACCATCTCACCCTCTGTCATCCCCTTCTCCTCATGCCCTCAATCTTCCCCAGCATCAGGGTCTTTTCAAATGAGTCAGCTCTTTGCATCGGGTGATCAAAGTATTGGAGCTTCAGCTTCAACATCAGACTTTCCAATGAACATCCAGGACTGATCTCATTTAGGATGGACTCGTTGGATCTCCTTGCAGTCCAAGGGACTCTCAAGTGTCTTCTCCAGCACCACAGTTCAAAAGCATCAATTCTTCGGTGCTCAGCTTTCTTTATAGTCCAACTCTCACATCTATACATGACCACTGGAAAATCCATAGCCTTAACTAGAGGGACCTTTGTTGGCAAAGTAATCTCTCTGCTTTTTAATATGTTGTCTAGGTTATAACTTTCCTTCCAAGGAGTAAGCGTCTTTTAATTTCGTGGCTGCAGTCACCATCTTCTGTGACTTTGGATTACCACATGATATTTTTACCTCCCAAACAGTAAGAAAACTGAACCCTAACTGAAATGGAGATCTCAGCCTACCACATAAACCAAGCTCTCCGATCTTTCATCTCCTCTCTCACCCCCAGGGCCCCTCCCTTTAACTCTTCTGAGAATCAACTCAGCTGGACATTTTCTCAGCTTTGTGCAGGGGGGGTTTACATCCAGTCTCTGCAACTTGGTGGTGGTCTGACTTGAAGTGGCTTGCCTTGCTGTGCCTCAGTTTCCTCATCTGTAACATGTTACTAATAAATAACAGGTCCCACACACATGGTAGTCGTGAGGATTCAGTGAGCTTAAAGGAGAGCTGGTTGGATGCCCTTCAGTTGCCTCACTTCATGAGGCAATTAAAACACTTTTTAATTTCTGGAAATCCAGATACCACAATCAATGGGGCTTTACAATCACTCTTGTCAGATGCAGTTGTGGCATAGCTGTTACTGTCTCTGCTTACAGCTTTTATTGTATGAGCGAAATAGGAAAATAACACTGTCAAAATAAGCCATTCTTTAAGTTAGCACGAAATAAAAATTTAAGGATCAGTCTTTTTTGTTGTTGTTGCTCTTAATGAGAGGCAAAATAATGGTGTCTGTTAATGGATACCATCTTAGATTTGATGACATGTCTTCCGGAAGAACCTCATGAAGTCGCGGTCAAAGCTAAGCTTTCCAGCATCATTCTATCTTTAAAATATTCCCATGCATTTTTTGAGTTTTAAAAATAATCATTTAAACTAGGTGTTCTCCACTCATCCTTAAACCTTCCCAAGGAATTGGGAAATTGAAAGACTTCCACGAGCAGAGCACTGTGACCAGAGGCTCAGGCATCACTTCCTTCCTTGGTACTTAAACGCCCTTCCTCCCTTCCCTACAGCGCCGCACCGCCCCCCCCCCCACCCCGCCCCGCCACCCACTGACAGGCACTGCTCAAACACCAGGTCTCCAGAAAGTCCCCCACCAACCCCCAAATCCCTAAGCCCAGTAAATTCTCCATCTTTGCTGCCTATAGGAACCAGCTAGAAATCTTTTGGTTAATACTGATGCCTGGGTCTCACTCTCAGAAATTCTGACTTCCTTGGTCCTTGCCCCCTGGGTAGTGGAGTTTTTAAGAGGTCCCCAGGTTGTTCTGCCAAGGTTGGGAACCTCGGTGCTACTCTCAACTGCTGACTCGCTGTTGTCTGTATCTTCCACCAACCCCAGGGACATGGAAATTTATTCTGGACCAGTGCCACACCCAGCCTCCCGCCCCTGCTACGAGGATTGTCTCACAGACAACCTCTAAGGAGAAGCGCAGGGGGCTTCCGCCTCCTCGAGAGTCGCCATTGAGCCTAAAGGGAATTTAGGGCGTAATTCGGCTCAGGTCACTCCTTGAGCCTTAAGTAAAACGCATTTCAGGCCTGCATCTGCCCGATTTCATCCTCCCCCCACAGCCAAGCCAAGCGGGATGTTAACGCAGCTGACTGTCCCCTCTAGGTCCACCGCTTTGATCAGCACCCGCGCCGTCTCACAGATCCCTCACCCTCCCGGGAGCCCCCGGAACACAGGGTCTGGAGATTGTTTACCTGCTTCTGGGGTCTCAGGTGACAAACAATGGGAGGATCTCAAAGAAAGGAAAACACCCACAGCGAGGAGGCCGGGGCGGAGTTCAGCGCACGTGGAGCGAGGGGGCGCCGCTCCTCCCGCTGCGCAAGCCTTTCCTCCCGCCGTGCGCTTCCGGGGGCGCAGACCAGGCGACCGCCCCGGGGACCGCGGCTGCCCGGGGACCCTCTCCGTCCCTAGGGCCGTTGGCATCTACCTGAGCGTTTCCGGCCAATTGTGCCTCCACGGGTGTGCCTACATCTTTACAAAGTTAAAGATGTATTTTAAGAGAAAAAAGCAGTATTGAATAGTATTTATAAAAGCGTGAGGATGGGTAGGGGGCAGACAAAAGGAAATTCAGGTACACATCCTTATTGGCTGATGCAAACATACGCTAAGTCCCAGAAAAACACACAAGAAATTAATCGCAGTTGCCAACAGGCCGAGGCACCAGACGTTGCAATAGGGCGGCCTTTTGAGTTTCTTTAAACCTTCTGCAGGTCTATTTTAAAATTTACATTGATTTTGTATTATATCCTGTAGGGCGTTGTGCATAACATATTCTATTGTGAAAGATACTAGGTTTTATTCTACACAACACACTACATTATATTATACACAAACGCATTTACCTGTGTTGGTGGAGTCAAAGAAGTTCAATTCAGCCTCTGCCTTCGAGGCTGCCCTAACTCACAGGGAGAAAGCTTCGTGGATTGAAAAGCAAAGAAGGAGGACAGGTGGGAGTACGTGGGACCCCTCCCCCCCGCTCCCCCCGCCGCAATATCTTTTCATTCTAGACAAAGGTGCCAAGGAGAACTGAGGCGCTGCACTGCCCGAGGGCAACCCGGAGTGCATTTGGAGTTAGAAGCCGGCCGCGGGGCAAAAACTGGGAATGCACGCTCGGGGAGGTCCTTCCTAGCCCGGGCCTGGGTTCCAACTCCTTCCTGGAATCGGCATTTTTCGCTCAGGCCGCCTGCGGGGCCCGGGTTGAGGCGCCGGTGCTCGGTGATGCGGACGGTCGCTGCGCGCGGAGCCCTGGGAGACTCCTCGCCGGCGGAGGTGGCCGCTCCGAGGGCGCCGCGCGTCCCCGAGCCGTGGATGGCGGGGTTCCGGCGGCTGCAGAAGCGCCGCTCGCAGCGAAGGGCCGGACCCACCCTGCAGTCTAGCTTCCCCAACTCGCGCGCTATCAGTCTTTGAGCATTTGCGGGGGAGGCGAGAAGGGCCCCGACGTCCCGCGGATTCCAGCCCTGACCCGCGTGGAACCCGCGGCCGGCGCAGCTAGGGATGCGAAGAGGAAACTGGGAGGGCAGGAGGTCAAGAATCGACCGCTGCTTCCGCGCGCCCCGTTTCCCGATGCCCATTGCCACTCGAAGCCGGGAGATCCCAGTTTTCTAGCCAAAGTTTCAGAGTTCCAGGGAAAGAGGCCGTCTCCCCAGCTCCCGGGGTTGCCCGGACCTGCTACTCACAAGTTGCACGCCCGTGGGCAAGTTTACTTTGTCTCTCCCGGCCTCGATTTTCTTATCTGTAAAATGGGGATGATGAAGCATCTAAGTCTGTGCAATGGTAGTGAGGGTTTACATGGGGTACTGTGTGCCCAGGGTTTGGCCCAGCCCTTGCTTGCAGAAAGCAACGCACCCCTGCTATGGTTACCCCAAGCAACAAGGGCCAACTCGAACCCAGGATTAGGACTTAGGCTGGAGTTAAAAGGAGATTCATTGGCAAGGTCCTGCGGCCGCAGATGGGCATCGCACGCCGGCCGGTCGCTTCCTCCGAAGCCACACGGGATCTCCATCCTAGTGGGCACCTCAGCCTCCCCCCTCAAAGAAAACAAGTGGCACCCCACCCCCATTCGCACGTACTTAACCCCTCCACCCGAGCTCCGCCGCTCAGACCTTCTGGATCCCAGTTCCCAGGCTACTGTTCTTAGCCCTGTGCCTTTAGACAACAGCCTTCACCTCTCCAAGCATCGCTTTACTCTTCTGTACAATGGGGTGATAATGTTTTAGGGTGCTGCTTTTAAAAGCAGAGAGTCTGACCGATAGTCAGCCTCGACTTCTTTCATTGTTTCCCTCCTTTGGCTATGGATTCGAAGTTCAACTTTATTCTGGAAAAGTCAAACCCCAACTGGGTTAAGAAAAGATCCCAGCTACCCTTTGTTCGCCCTAGAGACTCCTTTTCTGTGGACCACCAAAATATGTAGCGGGAGGTGCTTCCATGGGCCCCCTGGACCTGCGGGGCGGTTAAACAGCCCAGGTCGACCCGGGCTTGAGAACCTCCTCCAGGCCGCCCTCCAGGGTTGATCTTGTCCTCTCAACTTGAGGCCGCAGGTGGCGTCTTTTTCAGGACTTCCAGTTCAGAGTGCCCCGCTGGGAGGCTTCCGACTATTATTAACTCCTTCCTCGTCGGGCGTTTAACCGAGTAGGTGGAGTACAAAACCTGAGCTAAATATTTTCTAATCCGCCGGAACGGCAAAATCCCGGCGGGGGGCAGGCGGGCGGGAGGCCTGGGAAAAACAGATGCTAATGGGGACCCCAGGGGGAGGGGGGCGGAAGGCGCACGGGGGCCAGGCGCCCGCTGCCTCCCTTTGAAGTGCGCCTTCCAGGCCGGGCTCCCGGACAGCGCTGGGCTACCCCGGCTTCTGGGGAACCCGGGAGGAGCGGATGGAAAGACTGGGGCCTCTCCTCGCAGGCTCTGACGGAGTCACTCACGCTTCCTCCTTCTGGTTCACATTGTCCTGGAAGGGTTTGATGCCGGCCTGCTTCCCCACCAGACTGGGAATCTCTGGAGGAGAAAGATTAGTGATCCTGAATCCTCAGTGTCCAGAGCAAAAAGTGAGCTTAGCCTCCGTATGATGGGAGGTTTTCCTGTGCGCTGGGTGCTGTCCTAACTGCTTTCCTTTCTGTTTGTGGTCATCACACGTGGGAATTGAGGACAGAGAAGGAGTTTGCCCAGAACCAACGAGCTGGTGAAACGTGGAGTCACACACCCAGAAGATTCTGCATACAACGTTCTGCTTTCCGCCTAGGGATCTGAAAAGACAGGTTTAAGGACGGCTCTTTTGGTTTTCTCCTTCCTGTCCACTTTCCTTCCTCCTTCCCTCTCACTCTCCTTCCTTGGTTACCTTAAGGGCTTGACACTTCTGGCGGGAACTCTCCAATCCAGACTTCCCCTCTTCCCCTTTCTCAAGTCGGGGCTGGAGGAAACATTCTAGCTGCCCGTCACCTGGAAGCCCTGGTCAACAGGATTCCACTCTGCCCACCTGTTGTGGAGACATCCTGCCACACCTGCCTCCTAGGTGCCTTCTGTTGAAACATTAAATTCCATTGGTTCTGCTGTCCCTGTTAGTGACGTGTGACTGATTTCTGTTCAGGATTTCTCAGTGACTACATGGTGGTTGTTCCCATCAACGGCTGTCCTGCAATTCTGACATTCACTTTTCTATTTTTCGGTGGAAGAATCCACATTAACATGCACAGGGGAAGCTTTGCAGTAATGGAAGAACTCTGGGTTAGGAAAGGTCTAAAAAAAGATGTAAAACATCCTTAAAAATCTAGGAACAGCCCTAAAAAGATGAAAATGCCATTGATTTAGGAAGATCTGTGTTTTTTCTCTTAGGAAAAAACCTTTCATTGTCATCTCCTTGGCTATAAAGTCTGAGACCTGACACTGTCCTTGGGCTATTTTGTCTGTTCTAGTCTTACAGATTCAGTAACCCCATCCTTTCAATCAAGAGATGAGCACCTATTAAGAGTCAGGCCTTTCAAGGTGCAGAAGTAAGCAAGACAGGGGGAGCCCTGTATAACTCATAGTTTAATGTAGCAGTGATTAGGCAAACATTCCCATACTTTATTTTTGAGAGCATTCCACTTTATTCTGCCTCATGTTGCCTTGCCTTTCTTGTTACTTACGTGAATCTCTGTACTTCCATAAATATGATGGTGGTGATGACTGAACAGCAGTTAAGTCCAGAGTTCACTTGCAGTTAAAAAAAAAGTTTCATAAAGAAGATTCTTGATCCAGTGTTTAGGATCATTTATTTTTTGAAATAAGCAACTTTTGGTATGTTTCTTAACTTTCATCCCCTGTTTCCCCATCTCCTTGTATGTTAACAGTGAACTACACTTGCCCTTAGCAATCAAAATACATGGATTAATAGCTAAAGAAAATAATTTAAATTTTGGTCGGTTTTGTTTGAAAAGTACAGTGGGTTTAATGTCACCCTATGCCTCACACATTTATGGACACCTTTGTGGATTTCTTTTAAAGCAAACTATCAGTCTATTTCCGAGGGACAGTGAATCAAATTCTTATAGTAAGTGAAACTGTGTTGATGGGAGTATCTTGCTGTTCTCAGCAAAATCAACACTACTTGTCCTTGCCAAAATGTGTTATCTTACGGGACTTCTCTTTAAAAAAACAAAAAAAAGTCTAAACATGAACAGCCTTCCCGCGATGGAAGCCCCCTCCCCCCGGGAAAGCCCAGTGGAGGTGGGGATCTGGCCATCAGAGAACAAAGGGCCAAAGAGTGAACCCGAGATGGCGAAATAAAATGCAACATCAACAAAGAAAAGGCCATAGATAAATAGTAAAAGGACCAACTCACCACAAAAAACCCATTGACGTTTGCCCAGAGTGAAGGCGAAGCACCGGTGACCGGTTAATGTTGGAATGTTTTCCTAGGGTTAAAAGGAGAACCGGCAGCAAGTCTGCTCAGAATTTACAAAGTGTTTGAATAACACGGACAGTGTTTTGATAACACATTTTTAGTGGGGGTGAAAATAATAGAATTTATTGGGACATTTATATGGGCCCCCTTGGTTGTGGGGGGCGGTGGTGAACTATATCTCACTGCACTCATCTATAACTCACCCTTGTAATTTACTCATATATGTGTGCGTGTGTATCTGGGTATGTATCTGGTGACATGTAATAGTCATGTTACAGCCAAATGCTTCTCAGTTCTGCCTTTAAAAGATGAATGCACAGACACTGGTTACCTTTAAGGGAGAGAAAGGGAAGAAGAGGTGCCCTGGTCAGGCTGGCAATAACTTTGTGTTATCGATTTGAGATGGTAGCATGAAGCTGGTGTTATTGCTCAAGGCAACACAGCATACGATCTTTAATAGGCTCACTCACTGGCTTAACCTTGGCTTCCTTGCAGCTTTCAGAGGGTCCTGCTCCTTGCACCTCAGGCTGAAAGGGGCAAGATTTGAGTTAATCCAGCCGGCAGTGGGGTCCCAGGTTCCGTGGGGTCTCCATGTTTCCTCCCTAGTGTTGATGTTTTTGTTCAATGCATTCCCTACGCTGTCAGCTGAGTCACATAAAACCAGGCACCTTTCAATAAATGTCTCATTTGGATTTCATGAAGCTTGGGGTGTCACTGAAATCAAACAGCAAACAGGCTGGAAGGCTGTCTTATGTGCCCACTCAGTCTGAGGAGGGTGCTGCCTGACTTGTTCACTGAAGCCGCTGCTTTAGCTTTCTTTTCTGTTCCTGTTTCTGGCAAAGAGAGCTTTACATTTTAAGGTGCGACTGGGACGCGTGAAAATAACTTTTATGCCTCTTTCCCTGGTTATCAGTAAAACTGAGCCAGCAGAAGGAAAGTCTATTCCATGTAGGAAATCAACCACAGATTTGCTCATCTATAACTTTCCAGGCATGTAGACTAATATATTCCATATGTAATAATACTAGTAGTCATTAATTAATACAGAAAAAACAGTAAATGAGATTTCTTTATGCAGTCAGAAAAAAAATCATCTTTAGTTGAAACAGTGCTTATCATTATGTTCAAAAGGAATTTGTAATATATACTTTTTATAAAGGTAATATAAATTATGGGTGTATTTTCCATGTTCCAAAACTCTGGGCCCAAGAACGGTTTCCTGGAGTCAGAATTTTGGTTGTCTTTGAACTTCTCTTTGTTTCTCCGCCTGTTAAATGTGTTCAGGTTTGGGCAAAAGAATAGCTCTATTGGGAAGGTGGGGAGATATAAACTGCAATTTCCTGCCCCAAGAATCAACACTAATCCTGATTACACGTACCGTGTGTATATTTCATAATTAAGTAGCACTAGAATGAACCCACGCGCTTTCAATAGCATGCTCTGGGGCTGGAATAAAATCAAGCCTTTCTGATGTGGCGCGGGGGACAGCTGGCTCGCGTTACTTGCGCCAGAGTGGGTCGGAGCGATGCCTGTTGCCTGCAGTGGCGCTTTGCCACGCGCAGAGCTTCCCTGGCCGCCTCGAAAACGATTCGAAGGGACCCCGAGGCCCGCTGTCTCGCTGCAATCGGGCACAAAGCTGCGACCTCACTCGAACCACTCTGTCTCCAAAAAAGAAAAAAGCAACATGTGAGATTTGATCTCCCCCCTGCCTTTTCCCTCTAACATCTTGCAGCTCAGGTCAAGGCTGATGTGGAAGAGGCTTGAGCGGTCACAAGATCCCCCAGCCCGGGCTCCCCTGCCAAACTACCCTTTCTCTTCTTGCTCTCAAGCCCGCCTCAGGAACCTCCATGTTGAGTATCTTGGAGTCTAAAAAGAACAAAAAATACTTTAAAACTGCAATTCTCCAAGACTTCTGTGGATCAAAAGAAAACAAAAGCCAGGGAGGTGGGAGTGGACGGGATGGTGATCAAAGCAGAGAGCCACCGAGAGCCCGCATTAACCCAGCGGGACGACCTGAGAGAAGCGCTGGGCTGAGCGCGCTCCAGACCACGTTCCAAGGGCCTGGGGGCTTCGGTGCCGGGACCTGCGAGGCCCCAGCCCCGGCCCGCTCGCTCAACCTGCTCCCTCCCTCCCTGGCTGGGCCTTGACCTGGCTGGGCCACTGCCGCGTAGAATTGGTAACCGCCCTGGAGCGTCGGAGGGCGTGAAGGACTGCCTCACTCTCTAACCCAGAGGTGCCAATATCTACGCTGCTGTGGTTGGAATCCAAGTTGGAACGCTTCGAGCTGCTCTGCACCGGCGTATACGCGCTCAACGAATTCTGCCACCGCCTAGAGTTGCGGGAGAAGAGTTTCCCGTGTGATCGCGTTCAGTTCAGGAAGCAGAGTCCCGACCTCTCAGCCGGAAAACGCGCTCCCGGAGCGACTAAAAGCGGCGTCTATAATTATCTATTAACAGCAAATATTCAGGCTTCTTATCTGCAACGAAACGTGCCCCACACTTTCTGTATTAATAAACAATGCAATAGAACAGCGTCATCTTGCTCTGCTGTTTGCAGAAACGCAGGGGAGAAACAGGCAGCTGGGGCAAAAGGGCTTAATTCAATATCAAACTGATTATTTCACTAATTATTCCACCTTCTGTGTTGCGCTGCAGAGGAGAGGCATAGGGAATCTTAACCGCGGGGCTGCTTGAGGACCTTTGTTTCTCGGCGGCAGGTCCAACTGAAGATGGGAGGGAGTGGGATCCGGGATTCAGGGAAACTGAGAGCGGATTTTCAACTGTGGGGCGTAAAAGTGACTGCCTCCTGAAGCAGGCGTGAGCGTGGGAATGGCAAGAGTTCCCAATAGCCCACCCCACCGGGGCTTCTGATTCATAAGCTGACGGCTTCGGTCCTGACGGATAGCAGTGCGCTCTCGCCCTCCCCGGAATCCCCAAAGCCCTAAGTTCCTCTCAGTAAACCCTTCCCATTGGGTAAAAGGGAAGGACCGAACAAAAAGTGGTTCCTGCGTGTTGAAAGCCAGAGGGTCCTCCAGGGGAGGAAAGTGTGCCTGAAGTTACAGCCCCCGACGAGGAAAGAAACTTCTCTCGGGCCTTCCTCCAACTGGCCCCAGATCCTCACCCTCAGGGACCCGTGCCTTCCTGCAGGCCATCAACTTGCAGAGCATTGCTACCTCCTGCCTCCACAATCTGCGCCCACCCCCTCACCCCCACTCGAAGAGCTGTCTTGATTTCTGTGCCAAGAGTGGACCCAGATACGGAGACCCTAAACTCCGGCGAAATACGGACACCAGGACTGATTCTCATAGCAGGATAGCATCTCAAAAAAAAAAAAAAATCAGGCTAAAGGATAGGAAAATAAAGTCGCAGGCAACTTGATCCAATTAGTAAATGCCTAATTGAATTAGTGTCACCTCCACCAACCAATCAGCGGGTCCCGAGGCTGTGGGGCCGCGAAGCCACTCCCTGCCCTCACATATATAAAGCAGCCAATGACAGCCTGCAAGTTTCCAAGTGGTCAACCTGACCGATAGATTGTCAGTGGAGAAGGGAAGAAAGGCTAGCTCTGGTGGTGGATGGGGAGAGAGATCTAAGACTTCTTCCTGTGTGTGCGGGCCAGGAGAGTACAGGTCCAGAGAGGCAGAAGGGACCGGGAAGGAAAAGCAGATCGCTTCTCGGTCAGCTTTCGCCTCTTGCCTTCAAACTCCGTGCGCTTTCCATTCGGAAAGGGCTCGGGGTTCGCCGCGCGCAATTGCGCGCGCCTTAGCGGCCCGCGTGTAGCCAGGTGGGTAACCCGGCACGGGAGGAAGGGGAAGTTACCTTCCCCTCGGAAGAGGGCGCTGGCTCCCCCATCCTGCCTTTATAATCAGGTCGCGGCCGGAGAGGAAGCAGCCAGCTGCCGTCTGCGCTCTGCAAAGCATGCAGTTAGGGGAGCAGCTCTTGGTGAGCTCTGTGAACCTGCCCGGCGCGCACTTCTACCCGCTGGAGGGGGCGCGAGGAGGCGGCGGCGGGAGCGCCGGCCACCTCCCGGGAGCGGCCCCCTCGCCTCAGAGGCTGGACTTAGACAAAGCGCCCAAGAAGTTCTCGGGCAGCCTCTCGTGCGAGGCGGCGAGCGGGGAACCTGCGGCCGCCGGCGCGGGGGCCCCCGCAACCATGCTCAGTGACGCCGACGCCGGGGACGCCTTTGCCAGCGCCGCGGCCGTGGCCAAGCCGGGGCCCCCGGACGGCCGCAAGGGCTCCCCCTGCGGGGAGGAGGAGCTGCCCTCGGCCGCCGCGGCCGCTGCTGCCGCCGCCGCGGCCAGTGCGCGCTACTCCATGGACAGCCTGAGCTCGGAGCGCTACTACCTCCAGTCCCCCGGGTCTCAGGGCTCGGAGCTGGCGGCGCCCTGCTCGCTCTTCCCGTACCAGGCGGCGGCTGGGGCGCCCCACGGGTCTGTGTACCCGGCTCCCAACGGGGCGCGCTACCCCTACGGCTCCATGCTGCCCCCCGGCGGCTTCCCCGCGGCCGTGTGCCCACCCGGGAGGGCGCAGTTCGGCACGGGAGCCGGCGCTAGCGGCGGCGCGGCCGGCGGTGGCGGTGGAGGCGGCCCGGGCGCCTATCAGTACGGCCAGGGGGCTCCGCTCTACGGGCCGTACCCTGGGGCGGCAGCCGCAGGTACCTGCGGAGGACTAGGGGGTCTGGGGGTTCCCGGCTCCGGCTTCCGCGCCCACGTCTACCTGTGCAACCGGCCTCTGTGGCTCAAATTCCACCGCCACCAAACCGAGATGATCATTACGAAACAGGGCAGGTGAGCGCAGCGCGGAGGGGCCCGGAGGCGCGGGGGCAAAGAAGGCCTGTGTGGTCCTGGGGTGGCCGGGAATGGGGGCCCGCGGCCCGCCCACTCCGCTCGTGGCTGGGAGAGTTCCCTAGCTCTACCAGCGGAGACGCCGCTTCTCCAGTCCGTCCGCGCACCGGCGCTTCGTGCAGGGCGCTAAGGCTAAAGCTGCTTACCCCCTTCGCTCTCCTCATCCTCACCCAGACTGACGAGGAGGAGGCGGAAATGGAAATTGAGGCTTGTCCACAAAGCTGAATTTCCTAGATCCCCCTGCCCAGCTGTACACGGGTCCCTACAGGCGGGCCAGAAGTCTCGAGGGGTGGCTCCCCCCGAGCGCTGGAGATGGGCTCCCGCAGTTTTAGGCGCCAAGGTCTCCACGGGGCGCATCCGGGGGACGAGGGCGAGGACGTGAGCGACGGCAGCGAGGGCTGATCCGGGGAGTGGGTTAGGCCGGCCCCTGGAGTCCGACTGGGCTGGGATGCCGGGCCTGAAAAAGTTCGGCTACAAATCCCACTGAGGGCACTGGTTCATTCTGGGGAAAGTGAGGCGTGGGTGCTGCGAGAGGGGCGTCCGAGGGACACTTTTAGCCTTACCAGTAGAGTTTTTGTTTCTGTTTTTTTAAACGAGAGCAACTTAATGTTCCCTTGCACTCGTACTTGTAAAAAAAAAAAAAAAAGATTTTTAAATAGAAACATCCTGGAAGAAAATGAATGAGTATCTGAATGGGTTGAGAAATTGAGTGAGGGATGCAGAAGTGCGGGCATTGGGGAAATAATAACATTGGGGCAAATTACTGCGGGAAAGAGATTTCCCCGCGAGTTGCCAACTCAAGAATATTGTACGTGGTCAGGGCCACTTGACCCACCGGTATTCTGTTTGTAGACTTCCCAGTGTCGTACTCGAACGTGGGTCTGTGCCCGGGCGTCGCGATTTACATCTCCTGGTTCTATTCCCTTGCACAGACGCATGTTTCCTTTTTTGAGCTTCAACATAAACGGACTCAATCCCACCGCCCACTACAACGTGTTCGTAGAAGTGGTGCTGGCGGACCCCAACCACTGGCGCTTCCAGGGGGGCAAATGGGTGACCTGCGGAAAAGCGGACAATAACATGCAGGGTGAGGAGAGAGGAAGCCTGGGCAGGGTGGAGCGCTGGGAGCCCCGCTCAGACCACGCACAACCAAATCTCGCGTCGCTCCTTCCACATCCGGGGCCTGGAGGTGTTAGCGGGAGTTTCTTTGTGTTGAATGTTTGATTAAGGGAGAGAATCGCTAAGTCAGACCTCTTGCCGACTAGCGTATAGCATGTTAACCACGACCCTAGCTAGCCTGCCCCGCCACATCCCTACCTCTGAGGACATCATTGCCATAAACTCTCTGGGGGGCAAGGCTCCTGACATTTTAATCTTGAGAAAAGATCTCCCCAAGGTTGAGTTTATCATAAAAATCCAACCACCTTCCACCATCGGATCTTGACCTTCTAGCTTCAGACACCGGCAAATTGACCTTCAAGAGGCACTGACCGTTGGCTCCATTTTTGCTTTGTCCAAGGAAGGCCGGAAGCACAGGGCCCCTGGGAGGGGAATCAGTAGAGACTACTTGGTCTCCACTGGTCTTAAGCCTCTAAGGAGAGACGGGCATTGTAAGTCTAGCTCTTAAATCTTGCCCATGAGTAGTAAATTCTGTCTCCCCCTACCTCCATTTGCAAACAGCCATATATGCTTGAGTTTTGTGTATTGTTTCATTTTCTCTTAGGCAACAAAATGTATGTTCACCCCGAGTCTCCTAATACTGGTTCCCACTGGATGAGACAGGAGATTTCCTTTGGGAAGTTAAAACTCACCAATAACAAAGGCGCAAACAACAACAACACCCAGGTAGGGTGACAGGGGAGGTGGTGTCTTCTGGCTGTGAATCTCTTTTCTAATGAGTTTCTGTATTCTTTACTGTGTTTATAATATTTGCAGCTACCTGTTGCCACTTTCTAGTATTTTTTTTTCCTTTGACCTTTCTCAGTTCTACTTTTTTTTTTTGTCATTTTCCTATTGGATTTCAATAACAGTGGGTGAACAATTAGGAACAGAAAGACTGAAATCTTTTGGCGACTTAGGAAACCGAGAGGCAAGAGTGTTTATGAAACACACATATTTGGCTATGTTTTAAGTTTCAAAAATGGCAACAGAAAAAGTTAGCTGTGGGCTGAGGAGCAAGCAAGTTCCATTCCAAAATATAGAATTGGTCAAAGTCGACTTCACTTTTGCGATTTGGCAGCTCTTTTTTCTGTACCATTTGCAGATGATAGTGTTACAGTCTTTACACAAGTACCAGCCGAGACTGCACATTGTTGAAGTCACAGAGGATGGCGTGGAGGATTTGAATGAGCCCTCTAAGACACAGACCTTCACTTTCTCAGAAACGCAGTTCATTGCTGTGACTGCCTATCAAAACACCGATGTGAGTGCCCCAGAGTCCCCAGCATCCCCAAAGCCCCATCCAGGGTGAGAGAGAAAGTACTCAGTGACTGTCTTTTTTCCTTATCTAGATAACTCAACTAAAGATTGATCACAATCCCTTTGCAAAAGGCTTCAGGGACAACTATGATTCGTAAGTGCACCTTTATTTTTCCTTGCCTGGTCATCTTTCAGTGAGACATATTGAATCAGACACTTTCTTGAGACCATATTCTAGGAAGAGCTTTCACAGTTGGGATTTTTACCCATTTTTATTTTTGCATATATTTGGCTTTGACTAATCTTGCTTTGGAATTTTCACAGAAGGATTTTGTTCATTTCTAAAGAAATGTTAAGGGCTTAGACATGAGAAGCTTTTATTTTTTTAACATTTGAGTGGAGATTTGAAATTTTCATAATCTGCATTTATATGCCTCCTTCCCATTTGATCCCAGTTTTTTTTTTTTAATTCTCTCAGGAGCAGGGATTATTCCCTCATTTTTTTTACATAAGAAAAACCTTAAACCAAAAGGATGTAATTTTCATAACATTAAACAGCAAGACCCACAAGTGCCTTTCAAATTTGGCATTTCTACCCACCTCAGCCAGCATTCCTTCCCTACTACAGACGGGAGAGTTGCTCCCAGTTCTTCAAGTTCTAGGACTTGCAAAGATGGAATTTCTATAGTTTAAATGCTTAATGCCTGGGAGGAAACTATCTCTTTCATAATGGGAAATTTTGTCCCAGTGAGCCAAGAGTTCAGCTAAAGTGGACTGGTGCCTCCCCACCTCTGGCCCTTCACTCAGCAGACCAGCGCTCAGGCTCTAGAGCCTTCTTCACTTCTGGGATGTAGACTGTTTGGGGACAACATTAGGTTTTTTTTTTTAAGTGTTTCTCTTTGTATTGTAGCATGTACACCGCTTCCGAAAATGACAGGTTAACTCCATCTCCCACGGATTCTCCTAGATCCCATCAGATTGTCCCCGGAGGTCGGTACGGCGTTCAGTCCTTCTTCCCGGAGCCCTTTGTCAACACTTTACCTCAAGCCCGATATTACAATGGTGAGAGAACCGTGCCACAGACCAACGGCCTCCTTTCACCCCAACAGAGCGAAGAGGTGGCCAACCCTCCCCAGCGGTGGCTTGTCACGCCTGTCCAGCAACCTGGGACCAACAAAATAGACATCGGTTCCTATGAGTCTGAGTATTCTTCCAGCACCTTGCTCCCATATGGCATTAAATCTTTGCCCCTCCAAACGTCCCATGCCCTGGGGTACTACCCCGACCCTGCCTTCCCCGCAATGGCAGGGTGGGGAGGCAGAGGCTCTTATCAGAGGAAGATGGCAGCTGGACTCCCATGGACCTCCCGAACAAGCCCCCCGGGGTTCTCTGAAGATCAGCTCTCCAAGGAGAAAGTCAAAGAAGAAATTGGCTCTTCTTGGATAGAGACACCCCCATCCATCAAGTCTCTCGACTCCAATGATTCAGGGGTATACACCAGTGCTTGTAAGCGAAGGCGCCTGTCTCCTAGCACCTCTAGCAATGAAAATTCTCCCTCCATAAAGTGTGAGGACATTAACGCTGAAGAATACAGTAAAGACACCTCAAAAGGCATGGGGGGTTATTATGCTTTTTACACAACTCCCTAAAGAGTTATTTTAACCTTGTCAAAATGAGCTCACCGTTTGCCCATGGACTGGGTGGTGTTTCTGTTGTCTTCTTTGCCTAGGTTGTTGCCAAAAAGACATTTGCCTTCCACCCCATGTGTCCTGTTTTGTGCAATTCTCTAAAAGAAGGTGCCAAAGCTTTTTGATTGCTGCAGGTAACTGAAACAAGCCTAGACTTTTTTTTTTTCTTTTTTAAAGAAATTAACAGAGGACTTTCAAGTGTTTTTAAATTTGAAGGTGATTCAAAGTTACAGATTTATTTATTGGAGACACTAGACATTCAGTGAACTGGGGCTGTGGAGACAGAGGGCCTAGCGCTATCAAAGATGTTGAAAGCTTTGGTGGTTTTATTTTTTTTTTTTTAATCTGTAAATCTGTAAGCAAATAGAAGCCCAGAGTGGTAAAATGGTTTTGCTTCTGGGAGAGAAGGGTGGGCCTTAAGCTTCAACAAGGAAATTTTTGCTGTTAACTTTCTGCTAGGGAAAGAAGACATTAAGCCTGGGAGGCAAGAAGAGCTTTGTGAAGGTGCTGGTTTGGCCCAACTGATCTTCCCAGGCTTTGAAACAAGCCATGTTTGCCCAAGTTCAGTCGCCTCATGTGCTAGGCCTCTGCTGTGTGCCCCTGGGGGCCAGCCAGAGGCCTCATAGGACTCAGGAGACAGCAAAGGGGTCGCCAAAAAAAAAAAAAGGATAATTTTAAACTGTACAGTTGTGTGTGCTTAGATACACTGTAGAATAATGTGGAAAATATTGTATAAATAGTTGCATAGGTATATGAGATTATGTAAAATTGGTGCTTTGGTTTTGTAAAGAATTTGCAAATCATTGGACCACAGCTACAGGAGCAGGGGGCAACATATGGGAATATTCTGTTTACTTCTTAGCTAGTTAAGAATGTATTCAGCTACTATACTAACTTGAAACGGTGTTAAGGAAAACTCCCCGCGTCATCCTCTTCCTCCACCACCCCCACTACCCAACTTGGTAACCTGAGGAAGCAGAAACCTTAACACCCCAGCTCTTACAGGCTTTCTAGAGACCTTGGATTTTTATGTACAGTCGTAGTCATTTTTAATAAATGTGGTTCGTTAAGGGAACAGGCCTAGCTCTGTCATCTATACGATGGGTGTTCATCTTTGTTTCAAATATCTTAGTCTGCTTTCTCCACTTTCCTCCAGCAGGAACGCAGTTCCACCAACCCGCTCCCCCCACGGAAGGCTCTAGAATCTCTAAGTGGACACTGTCTTCTCGATGGGGTGGGGATGTTCTTGTTTATCTTTTTTTCTTGAAGGTGAATAGGGTTGTTTCCTCACCACTCTGGGAAGTCTGGACAATGGGGGTTGGGCCCGGGGAGGGGCGGTGCAAGACTGCCCGCAGCAGGCTTGATGGAGCCCAGCAAGCCTCCACCCCCAAGTCCTCGGCTTCCGGGCCGCTCCTGGGCCTCCCATCCCCGGCCCCACGTGGGCTCCCCGGGCACCCTCGCGGCCCTTTGAGCACCCACGAGTTCCGGATCCCCCGAGGTCAGGCGGGTACAGGCCGCCTCCACCCCCGCTACGCGGCTTCCTCCTTCCCTGAGCCCCGGGCTCTGAGGATGCGGGGGCAGCTCCGGGCCGGGGCGCGAGCTCTGCGGCGGGAGCGCTCCGTGCGGGGCGGCTGCGGAGTCGGTCACCTGGCGTTTAGCGTCGCCTCCTCGGCTCTCAGTCCCCGGGAGGGCAAGGGCCACCCCATCCCCCGACTGACTCCTGGGCCCGCGGAAGAGTTATATCCAGAAGTGTGGCCGAGGGCCCTTTGTCCCCCTGCCAGACGCCCTGCCGCGCTTATCGGCAGACGGCTTCTGGCCCGGTTTGCAATCCTTTCCAGCCCCCTCCCGACCCTCTCGGGGTAAAGGTCTGAACGGGAGGGTCATTCTGCTAACTGCGTGGCGCGGAAATGCAGCTGCTAAGAGGATTAGTGCTGGGCGGCGAGCGATCGGCCGGGCCCTCCTCCCCTTCCGCGCCCAATTAAGGCCGCCGCGAGCTCGCTCCTCGCCTCGGCCGGGGCTCTCATTCCCACCGCCCTTCCCGGCTCCGAGTCATCCTTCCCGCGCCGCCCATGACCTTGGGGTCTGGATCTCTATACTCGCCCTTCCGGCGATGCCTGTTCAAAACGCCCCGAACTTTACCGGAGCTGGAAGCGAAAGCCTTGAAATTTGGCTTATGTGTGTTTGTTGGGGATGATAAATTCAGACGGAAGAGGACGTCGAGGAGCCCCCCTAAGCCGTCTGCGCTCTCCCCTCCCCCAACCCCAAGGAACCCGACCGTAGATACGATGGAATTTCTAAACGGTGTTCTCTTCTGCTTTCTGGAAAGACTGCAAATGCTAATCACCTCCGGTATGGAGCAGACACCGGCCCCAGTCTATTTCCAGTCCTGTATATTTTTGCGCCGTACAGTAAAAAGAACCTGGTACTTGTGAAAAGTCCCTCACAGTGTTTAATAGAAACGTAAGTGGCTGAGTGGCCCCAATTAACACCTTGTGATAAGGCATTCCTAAGATGGAGTGTCAGACACCAAATTGTGAAGAGATGTATCTAATTAATCCTCCTAGAATGACACCGATAAACAAGCTTCTATTTAAATAAAGATCAAGGACTCGGCGCCCCGTTTGTTTACATTCACCGCCGGGGGTCCCAGCGTTTGCGCCCGCGCAGACTGCCTGAGCCAGGGGAGCGCGGGTGGGGGGGACACAGGCTTGGGAGGGTTCTGCTTGGCTCCCTTCCGTTGTAGCCCCAAACAGAAATCTCCAAGTAGACAAATTGCAATGAAAGAGAAGTGCAAAAACGACACGACTCTGACTTGGAAATGCTATTGTCGTTTTCTTCGCGTGTCCTTTACATCGCCAAACACTTTTCGGTTGTGTGAGTTTTTAAAAAGAAGGCCAACAACTACAAAAACCATATTCCACTCCTAGTCTCGGGAATTCTTTGCTGCTTTGGGGAGAACTCGGATCAGGACCTTCCTCTGCCCCCTACCCCGCCCCGGCAGGAGTTCACTCCTCGCTGACTCGGGATTCCTTCTTCAGGCTACTGAAGCCCAGAAGCGGTGGGGCGCAGGGTAGCTATCCTGGTGGTGGAGTAGGGAACCACCCACTGGGAAAGGCGAGAGGAATCTGGAAAGAAATAGGGGAAGAGTGGAAGGAGCAGCTAACCTCTTAACCCTGTAAACCAGGGCCGGGGCTTGGAGCCTACTCGGTATCTGCGAGGAATCACCTCCCCACTCTTCAACGGGGGTTTAAAGGCTCCGGATCAGCTTTTGGTCCAACCGCCTTCCTTTTCAGCCGCCTCTGATTAGATTTCAGCCTAGACTGATTTCAGACTCGCGGTCTTCCATTTCCTCTCCAGGCTCTTCCTTCTTTTGGAACCAAACGGGCCGTGTTTGTTTGGTTTCTAATTCTGCAGGAGTCGTGGAAACGCTCCGAAATAAACACATTTCAGCTTGCCCCTAGATTTTAATCGAAATTGAACCTCCAGTGGGGATACAGAGTGAAAGCACTCATTCTTCACTCGTCTGGACGCGCCCCCTGCCCCGCTCTGCTCTGGCGGCGATGTCCCCCACCGCGCTGAGGGTCTCCAAGAGTTTGGCTTTTCAACTCGCGAAGATTTCGGCAGCCTCGGCACGCACTTTTAAAGGCAATTTGCAAAACTCCGTAGGTGGGCTTGATCCAGTCCCCTTCTGTAAATGCCCCGTCCCTCAAGTCTAAGCTTTCGAAGACGCGAACTCCACCGATCCAGCCCGGGAGGCTGGAACCTGCGGAATCCGTCCACCTGCGCGCGTTTTCGTTGGAATCGAACCCCTCCTGCGCCCCGCGGACCCTTGGGAGCAGCACCTGCACTTGGGGTTCACTGGGATTCCGTTCGCCGGAACCCGCAGGAGTTGCATTTCTTCCCCCGCCCGTGAGCTGAACCGTTCGTGGACAGTCTGAAACTAAGATAATTTTTTTTTTAACATGCTGGTGACTCTGACCTTGGTGGTCCCTGAATTTTCTCCTTATTACAGCTTAAAAGAAGTTAACTTCTGGCGGCTGCTCCACCCTCTCCCCCTTTCTTCTTCGGCCCTAGGAGCCCTTTGCGTGTCGCCGAGGACGCATCAAGTCACCGGGGGTAGGACGTGGCTGCGCCAGACACGGCAGACCCTGGGAGGTGGTCTCCAAGGTGGCCGACTTCTGATGGACCGTTGTCCGCCCCAGAAGCGCCGGGTCTCTTCTTATCTTGGGCATCACGGCGTGAACACCCTCAGCTCCACTTAAAATGTCCCCGTCTCCCTAAAAATCCTTAGCGTCCTTCTAGAAGCTTTCGTGGAGGCAGCAGGGCGCGCACAGTAACTTCTGTAACCCCAGGCTGGACCCAGCTTTCCGCTCACTGTGGGCGCCGCGCCCTTGGCGGTGGGTCCAGCCGCAGTTCCGTTGATGCTGCGGGTCCCGGGTGGCAGGCAGGCTTCGCCATCTCGCGGCCACAGCGAGTAAGGCGCCCCAGGCCCTGCAGCTTCTGCAAGGAGGTCTTCTTCATCCCACTTCCTCTCCTTCTCAAAGTTCCTTGGTGTGGGGGCAAGAGCCGGGAACCTGAAGCTGGAAAACTTTAAATTCTAGTGCTGGGCCACCGTTCAGTAGCTGCAGTCACAGCTGGCTCATCTGATGTATTACCCAGGACGAAAGAGGGCAGGATGAACTTCACTGCTTTGTAAGCTGTTGAGTAGCTGTGAGTAGTATTAGTAGATATTATGGTTTGTTTAATATTTGGTTGTGCTTTGTCTTCTTGGCTGCACGTGGGTTTTCTCTAGTTGCCAGAGCAAGGGCTCCTTTTAGTTTCGGAACACTGGATTTAAGCCCAGGGACTTCAGTGGCTGTGACCCTGGGGCTCAGTAATTGCAGCACATGGGCTTAGCTCCTCTGCAACATGTGGAATTTCCCTGGACCAGGGATAGAAGCGTGTCCCCTGCTTTGCCAGGTGGATTCTTACCCACTGTACCACCAGAGAAGTCCAGGAGGCATTATTAATTACTACTTTTACAACCCGATATATAGCGGTAAACTCAAGTGCATTCATTGGCAAACGAAAGATTTTTTTTTCTGTAGGATTTTTAATTTTTTACATTTTTACTGAAGAATAATTGATTTACAATGTGCTAATTTCTGCTGTTCTGCAAAGTGATTCCATTATACACCTATATACATTATTTTAAAATACTCTTTTTCATATCATTTATCCCAGGAGATTGGGCATAGTTCCTTCTGCTATACAGTAGGACCTTGTTGTTTGAAAGATTTTTAAATTTACTCAAAAATGATCACGGACAATTACAAACATACAAGAAGGCAGGGAGAGGTGGACGCCCACGTATCTGCCTTCTGGGCTCCCCTGGTAGCTCAGCCGGTAAAGAATCCACCTGCAATGCTGGAGACCCCGGTTTGATTCCTGGGTCAGGAAGATCTCCCGAAAAAGGGATAGGCTACCAACTCCAGTATTCTTGGGCTTCCACGGTGGCTCAGATGGTAAAGAATCTACCTGCAATGCTGGAGACCTGGGTTCGATCCCTGGGTTGGGAAGATCCCCTAGAACAGGGCATGGCAACCTACTCCAGTATTCTTGCATGGAGAAGCCTGGTGGGCTACAGTCCGTGGGGTAGCACAGAGACAGACACAGCCGAAGCGACTGAGCAGGCAGGCAGGCAATCCTCGACTATTTCCATACGCAACCCTAAAAGATAAGGGTTCCTTATAAATACACACACGCACATATACATACATATCCCATCTACAGAATCAACAGGAATTTCATGTCATGCGATATCCAGACATGCTTCCCTGATTGGCTCATAAAACTTTTGCTGTTGTTGCTGGTTTTTACAGTTGGTTTGTTTGAATCAGGGTCCAGAAAAGTCCCGCACATCTGGCAGATGATCTTAATTCTCTTAATTTAGAAGCTTTCCCTCTTTTATTTTTCCTTGTCCTTTGTTGAAGCAGTTTGAGCATTTATTTTGTCTACTTTTCCAGGTTCTGGATTTTGCTGATTGAATTCCTACGGTGGTAACTCGATCCTCTGACCCTTGCATTTCCAACAAAACAGTGGTTACAGATGGAGGCTTCATCTGATTAAAATTCTATCCTTGTAAACAGCATCTCATTGGTGGTCTCTTTCACCCGGAAGCTCTTCCACCCGGATTGTCTCTCTTTGGGCCTCCCATTGTCCGCTGGTAATGTTCACCATGACCATTTTCTTTGGGGATTTGACAAAGGAAGTAAATTTCCATACAGCTGTTAATTACATATGCAGGCAAAAGTTTTACTCAATGGCGCTTTGGTTTTTTCTAACCTGTTTTTCCCTCAGCTTTACTGAGATATAATCGACATATAACATTGTATACATTTAAGGTATATAGCCTGATGATTTGGTTATCCATGGATATACTGCGAAATGATTACCACAATGAAGTTAGTTAACACCTCTCTTACATTACATAACTACTACTTTTGTGTGTGTGGTGGGAACATTTAAGATCTACCTACCGTCTGGTAATTTTCAAGTACATAATAGTATCATTAGCTTTTCGCCCTGCCATGCACTGAATCCTCAGAGTGTATTCAGCTTATAACTGGGCCCTTGTACCCTTTGGCCAACACCTCTCCGTTTCCCTCACTCCCCAGGCCCTGGCAAGCATCATTCTTCTCTTTATTTCTGAGTCCTACCTTGTCAGATCCACATGTAAGTGAGATCATACAGTGTCTGTCTTTTTCTGTCTGACTTCAGGTAACGCCTGGTGTCTATCCAGAGGAAAACATGGTTTGGAAGCATACATGCCTCACACTGTTCATAGCAGCACTGTTCGCAGTAGCCAAGACCTGGAGACAGCTTAAATGTCCGTGAACAGAGAAATGGATGAAGAAGCAGTGGTACTATATAAGACAGAATATTACCCAGTTGTTAAAAAAAATGAAATAAGGCCATTTGCATCAACAGGGATGGAGCCAGTGACGTGAAGTGCTAAGTGAAACAAGTCAGAAAGACAAATATCATGACATCACTTATATGTGAATCTTAAAAAAATGATAGATATCAAGGTATTTATAGAATAGAAACAAGACTCATAGACTTAGAGAATGAACTTATAGTTACCAGGTGGGGAGGTTGGGGTAGAGGAGGGATAGATTAAGAGTTTGGCCTTGACATGTACGCATTGCTGTGTTCAAAGCAGATAACTAGCAAGGACCTGCTGCTGAATGTTCTGTGATAACTTAAATGGGAAAAGAATTTGAAAAAGGGTAGATACATGTATATGTATAAATGAATCATTTGCTGGACACCTGAAACTAATACAGCATTGTTGATCATCTGTACGCCAATATAAAATAAAAATTAGAAATATAGGTCATGCCCACAAAGTCCACGCACGTTGCTGCAAAAAGCAGGGTTTCCTTCTTTTTTATGGCTAAATGTTATACATGCCAATTTTCATGTTCCCATTCCCACATGGACGGACACTTAGGTTAGTGGTTTGCATCTTTTGGCTAGTGTGAAGAGTGCCACAGTGAAGATGGGATTTCAGACATCTCTTAAAGATAGTGCATCATAATGACATTTTGCTTGTGACATGAAGCAGAGTGAACCAAAAATCTAAGGTCTCTGCTCTTTATGTATCATCACAGGAAAGTAACTGTTGCCCTCTGGGGAACATGGGTCATTGAAATCAAGTGAGAAGATGGGCAAATATTTATTGAAGCAGTTTGCTACACACAGATTGCTAAGAAATCATAGTAAACCAGTGCGTAACAAAGTGATAAAGTATGTGATTATTTGCTTTTCTATTCCCAGGGCAAATTATCAATCTCCTAATTGCCTTAAAAATACGTTTCCAGAATTGACAAACATCATTTGGAAATCATAAGTGATAAAAAGGGCTGTCAAATAGCTTGGTGGTTGCTATAGGGAGGTGGTGATTTCATCTGTGATAAGTAAGGAGAAATGGTTTCTTATCAGTGAGTTTGGAGTGGAAGGGAGACCTGAGCAGGGGACCTGGAGAAGGGAAGAGGTTGGGGAGCGTCCTGGGGATTGCCAGGTTACTATCCACAGTGCACAGCCTGGGACTTCCAGAATTGGGATGCAATTCGTGACTGAGAATATCATGGTAATTCCGTGAAAAACAAGGGTGGATTTAACCCCTACATGTGTTACCATATCCCCATTGCAGGCACCAGATCATCACCTACTGCACCGGCCACCAGGCAGTCAGAAGGTCGGCTACAATAGCCTGGCTTTGGTGGTCGCTGTTTCTTCATACATGTCCCAGTTTTAACAGCCTGGGCAGCTGGGCTTCTCCCCCTGGACTGGAGATCTGAAGGACACTGTGGTAGCTACAGCCGTGAGCACGCGTGACACAAGGAGAGCCCCCAGGGCTGGCGTGCCCCGAGGAGCCCGCTGACTCAGCACCGCTCCGTGGGGTGGGCCTGTACTTTAACAGGTGAAAGGTGTATATGATCTGAAGAGAAACCAGAGTGTGGACCCTAGACTTTTTTTTTTCAATAGTTATTTATTTGGCTGCACTGGGTCTTAGCTGTGGCACACGGGATCCTCAGTCTGTGTTGGGGCATGTGGGATCTAGTTCCCTGATGGCACATGGGATCCTCAGTCTGTGTTGGGGCGTGTGGGATCTAGTTCCCTGACCGGAGTTTGAACCCAGGCCCCCTGCATTGGGAGCACAATTCTTAGCCGCTGCCTACCAGAGGAGTCCCGGGAACCCACACTATAAACATAAAATGTTTCAGAAGTGTGTGAAATATCTAGTCGTGAAAACATTAAATTCTAAAGCATAGTTTTTAATTATTTTTCTGTTGTTTTTCAGAATATTTGAAATGAAAAGTATCAGAGAGCTCAATGGATCAATGATTCATCTTTCTCCGATTTTTTTTCTAAAACCTAGACCTGTCATGGAGTGGTGTCTGTTTCTTCTTGCTTTTTGACCTATACTCAGCTCAACTAGGGTAGTAAATTTACCCTACATATTTGCTGCTTTTCTTAATCTTGACAGGCAGGTGTTATCTTTTATTTTATACATCTAAAATCCAAGAACGTTCTTTGACATTTTACTTCTTCCAGGATTCCAGTTTTTCTTGTGCACCACCTTTTCAACCAAATGAGTGTTGATTAAATTAACCAACTACCCTGCGCTAATCACTAAATATGTAGAAGCTGCTGGTAGAGGCCACATAGCTGCTACTGAACATCATGGAGGAGCTGGGTTGCGTTAGTATACAAAAATGCACTCGTACGCCTGTACTTGGAGTGTGTTTGTGCTCTAAGGCTGAAAACCATTAAACTGAGATCAGAACGAGTGAAAATATGATTAGAAAAAAATGTATGGTGGTTTCAATATTTCCTTTAGGGACGCTCTGCTCAGAGCTGTCAAAACATATTGTGTTATGAGAGCAGTCTGACGGAGGTAATGCTAACCATCCTGATGAAACGGTCTTCTGAAAGGATGCAAACAGAAGAGAGTCTCTAACAATGTAATTAGACCTGAATCTGGGGGTGGCACCTCAAATGATTTCCCCCTATTCCTCTTTCCTCTAAGAAAAACAAAACAAGCCCAAACTTGCTGGGAAAGGGAAAGCATGTACCCCAGTGTTCTGTCATGCCCGCTTTCCCATTGGAGCTTTAGAAAACAACTTGTGAGTCACATTCTTAACCTGGTCCTGAGGAGTCAGGGCTCCTTCTGGAGTCTCTGTAGCTGGGGCAGTCATGCCCATCAAGTGTTCCGTGGTTACTTGGCTTCGCAGCCTCCTGCACTTAGGCCTGGTCACTGGGACCGAGAGAGACGCAATATGGGTAAGGACGGATATGAATGGGTGTGTGTGTGTGTTAGTCGCTCAGTTGTGTCTGACCCTTTTGTGACCCTCTGGACTGTAGACCGCCAGGCTCCTCTGTCCATGGGATTCTCCAGCAAGAACACTGGAGTGGGTTGCCATTCCCTTCTCCAAGGGATCTTCCTGACCCAGGGATTGAACCCAAGTCTCCTGTATTGCAGGCAGATTCCTTCCTGTCTGAGCCCCCAGCATTTGCCAAAAGCTGCAACTTTTCAAAAAAGGATTTGGCCGGCCTGTAGTCAACCAGCAAATAGGCAGCCAAACTCTTCTCCCACTCTCAACTTCCCTGCCAGACCTCTGATTGGCCAAACGCAATGCAAAGCCAGAGGACCAAGAAGTCTCAGGATGTAGTCATAGAAGCCAGTGTCCTGGGCACAAGGCAGGATGGAGCAAAATGGAGCATGAAACACAGGGCAATGAAGAAGATATCCAGGCCTACTCTAACCTCTACCCCATGCAAAGCCTTTACGCTAAAGGCTCTAAATACTCTACAGTTGCTCTGACATATCCCCAGAAATGCTGCATCAAGAATAGCTGGAAATACAGATTCAGTTCAGTCCAGCCGCTCAGTCGTGTCCAACTCTTTGTGACCCCATGAATCGCAGCACGCCAGGCCTCCCTGTCCATCACCAACTCCCAGAATTCACTCAAACCCATGTCCATCGATTCGGTGATGCCATCCAACCATCTCATCCCCTGGCATCCCCTTCTCCTCCTGCCCTCAGTCTTTCCCAGGATCAAGGTCTTTCCAAATGAGTCAGCTCTTCACATCAGGTGGCCAAAATATTGGAGTTTCAGCTTCAACATCAGTCCTTCCAATGAACACAGGGCTGATCTCCTTTAGGATGGACTGGTTGGATCTCCTTGCAGTCCAAGGGACTCTCAAGCGTCTTCTCGAACACCACAGTTCAAAAGCATCAATTCTTCAGTGCTCAGCTTTCTTTATAGTCCAACTCTCACATCCATACATGATTACTGGACACACCATAGCCTTGACTAGATGGACCTTTGTTGGTAAAGTAATGTCGCTGCTTTTTAATAGGCTGTCTAGGCTGGTCATAACTTTCCTTTCAAGGAGTAAGTGTCTTTTAATTTCATGGCTGCAATCACCATCTGCAGTGATTGTGGAGTCCAGAAAAATAAAGTCAGCCACTATTTCCACTGTTTCCCCATCTATTTGCCAAGAAGTGATGGGACCGGATGCCATGATCTTAGTTTTCTGAATGTTGAGCTTTAAGCCAACTTTTTCACTCTCCTCTTTCACTTTCATCAAGAGGCTCTTAAGTTCCCCTTCACTTTCTGCCATACGGGTGGTGTCATCTGCATATCTGAGGTTATTGATATTTCTCCCGGCAATCTTGATTCCAGCTTGTGCTTCTTCCAGCCCAGCATTTCTCATAATGTACTGTGCATAGAAGTTAAATAAGCAGGGTGACAATATACAGCTTTGATGTACTCCTTTTCCTATTTGGAACCAGTCTGTTGTTCCATGTCCAGTTCTAATTGTTGCTTCCTGGCCTGCATACAGATTTCTCAAGAGGCAGATCAAGAGGAAATATGGATTACTATATGAAAACTTCATCATTTTCAATATGGATAACTTATTTGAAAGAAACAAAAACACTTCTGAGAAAGATTTAGCTGTGGACTGCTAGCTTGGGCTTTCCTGATAGCTCAGTTGGTAAAGAATCCGCCTGCAATGCAGGAGACCCCAGTTCGATTCCTGGGTCAGAAAGATCCCCTGGAGAAGGGATAGGCTACCCACTCCAGTATTCTGGCCTGGAGAATTCCCTGGACTGTATAGTTGATGGACTCGCAAAGTCAGACATGACTGAGAGACTTTCACTTCACTTTGATCAATGATTTAATTCTAACTGGATCTCAAAAATGTCAAAAGCAGGACTTCTCTCCAAGACAAGATGGAGTAGCAAGGATGTGGCTTACCTTTCTGCCTGGAAAAATTTTTATTTTAAAATAAAAATCAGAAAAGTATATAAGAAAAAATGTCTTCCAGGACACTGCATATCTGTAGAATAGCAATCCATTAGAGAAGAGAAAGAAATGAGAGGAACCCTCAGGTTGCTCTAGCTGTTGCCTAGAGAGTGTCCAGTCTGCAGTCAGAATGAGGCTGGGGACCCAGACTAAACCCAGAAGTCTTCTCAAGCTGAGGACGCAGATTTGTGAGGAGAAAAGCTAAGATAACCAGCGTTCTCAGGGCAGAGTTCCGAGAGTAGGGTGTGCGCAGAGACACGCCAGAGAATCCGGCAGAGTCCCCTGATCCTCTGAGTGCTGAGCAGAACATGCACATGAAGAAGCCCTCCAAAGTCCAGAAGGATATCACCCAGAAAGCCAAAGCTGGTTTTACCAGTCTCAACACTAATGACATTTGGGGACAGGTAGTTCTTTTTCTGAGGGTAGAGAGCTGCATTGTAGGATATTTGGCACCACCCTGGCTTCTAACAATTGGATGTCTGCTATGCCTAGAAGAAAACTTAACTATGTTTATAGTTATAACATATCTGCAAGCTCATACGAAGAAAATATTGAAAATTTATGGCATCCAATAAAAAACACCAGACACATAAAAAAGCAGGAAAATATGACCCACAAGAGGGAGAAAAACACAGTCAAAACCAAACCAAAAATGACACAGGGGGCAGAGGTAATAGAAAACAATAATAATAGCTTCCTCGGTGGCACAGTGGTAAAGAATCTGCCTGCCAGAGCAGGAAACCAGAGATGCAGGTTCGATCCCTGGATCCGGAAGATCCCCTGGAGAAGGAAATAGCAACCCACTCCAGTATTCTTGCCTGGAGAATCCCATGGACAGGGGAGCCTGGTGGGCTATGGTCCATGGGGTCGCAAAGAGTCGGACACGACTGAGCGACTAACACAAGCACATACACACACACAAAGAGCTCAGTGAAGACAATCACAAGAAATTTGAAGGAAACTATACCAAGGCGTATATCAATCAAATCGCTTAAAACCAGTGATAAAGAGGAAAATGTAAAAGCACCCAGGTAAAAAAAAGGCATAGGAAATATATATTTCATGTTTCATTCTGATCTGAAAAAAGATCAGAATGACAGCAGAACACAAGCAGGCTAGATGGCAGCGGAAGGTCTTTAAAGCCCTGAAAGAATTAAAGCATCCATCTAGACGTCTGCACCCAAGGAAAACCTCTTTAAACACTGAAGGTGACATAAAGACTTTTTCAGGCATATGAAAACTGACAGAATTTATAATCAGCAGACTGGCACTACAAGAAATATTTTTTAAAAATGCTTCAGGATACGTAAAATGATACCAGATGGAAATTTGGGCTCCACATAAGGAATGAAGAGCCCTGGAACCACATGAGTTAATATACAATACTTGTTTTCTCATTTTCAAAATCTCCTTAAAAGAAAAGTAACTGTTTAAAGTGAAAACAGCAAGGTACGTGATGCTTATAACATACTCAGAATTGAAATATATGATAATAGCACAAAGGCTGGGAGCAGAGAAATGGAAATGTAATATTATTGTAACTGAAAGTGGGATCTGGATGCTTGCAACTCAAAAGCCAATAAAGAAACCAGGTTGGTGGAAATGAAAGTTTGCTTGATTTTGGATGCTGGCAATGGGTGGGAGGAGCGCAGATGCTTGTCCAGAGGCCAGCTCCCCTCACTGATTATCAATGGGCAAGAGCTTTTATAGACAGAGGGAGGGGCTCCCTGCAGAAACAGCACAGTCAGCTCTAACAGTCACCTTGAAATTGGTCATCTGTGGTCTGACCAGCATCATCTTGATTGTTTAAAGTACAGTTAATCATCAGTTCCAGAGTTGGTTTGTTCTCATTTCTTTGAGGCCAGTTCTTGGAGTTGTGGCAACTCATGGCCTGGTTAGTCTGTTCATCAGGTAGCTAACTTCTTCCACCTGCTGGGAGTTTCAGTATCTGCAAGACAGCTCACAGGAGAGGGCTGAAAATACTATCAACAGCCCTTGAGGAGGGACTGAAAGCCTTTGGTTTTGCTTACTGCCCAAACTATTATTATTTGGTCTTCTTCGACTGCTGCCTTTTGCTTGTGCATTTTCTCACTTCTCTGATTAAACTTATTCTTGGGCTAAAGTATTTCTACCAACAACAGGCAGGCCGAGGACACGGGGGGGCAAGGACCATAGAGCCATTCTCTATTATGAGTCCTTACAGTGTACGTCAAGTGATGTAGTATCACTCAAGATAAACTGTGGTAAGTTAGAGATGTTTCTAGAAACCCTAAAACAACTATCAAAATAACATAATAAAGAAGTGCAACCAATAAGTCTACAAAGGAGATAAATCGATTTTTAAAAATCCCAAATTAACCCAAAGGAGGCACAAAAAGAAGGAAAATGAAACAAAGGGCAGATTGACCAAACAGGAAGTGAATAACAAGCTGGTAGATTTCAACCCAACAATATCAATAGTAACATTAAGGTGTTAACCACTCCAAGTAAATTCAAGGATTGTCAAATCGGATTAAAAAGTAGGACATTATTATATGGTGCCTATAAGAAACCAGTTTTAAATATAAAGACATACATAGTTAAATTTTAAAAGGTTTTTAAAGATACAGCATGCTAACACTAATCAAAAGAAAGCTCGAGTGGATATATGAATATCAAAGCAAATTTAAAAGTAAAGGAGAACAAGTCATTTAATAATGATATCAGGATAAATTTTATCAATAGGTCATAATAATCCTGTGTTTATGTATCTGATAAAAGCAATTTCTCTGGGGTTCAGGTAACATTAAAAATCAATCAATATAATTCATCATGCTTACAGACTAAAAATGAAAAACCATTTGTCTCAATAGAAGTGAAGTGAAGTGAAGCGGCTCAGTCGTGTCCGACTCTTTACGACCCCGTGGACTGTAGCCTGCCAGACTCCTCTGTCCATGGGATTCTCCAGGCAAGAATACTGGAGTGGGTTACCATTTCCTTCTCCAGAGGATCTTCCCGACCCAGGGATTGAACCCGGGTCTTCTGCATTGGAGGCAGATGATTTAACCTCTGAGCCACCAGGGAAGCTGTCTCAATACATGCAGAAAAATCAGCTTGACAAAATTCAACATTTATTCTTGGCAAAAAAATGTTAGCCATCTTGAAATAGAAGAGAAAAAAGAAAAGCAGGGACACGAGTTGCATCACGAAGGTCCCACACTCTGAGTGGCAGCTAAGACCACGTGCTACAGCTAGAGAACGCTGCGCACCGCAGTGAAGACCCACAGCCAAAAGAGATAGATGTGTAAAATGATGTGAGATGAATTAAGCCCAAAAGAAATCAGGTAAGGAGCATTTGGTAACAACTTTGTCACATCACACAATCATTTCTTTTAGTGTTGGAACAGATGAGCTCTAGTCTCAGCAAGCTTAAAGTTTATAAACACAGCGTTGTTGCCTATAACCACTGCACTGGGTATTAGAGCTCTTATTTGCCTGCTAGTCGCAAGTATGTAGCTTTGAACGATATCTTTACCATTCCTCTATCCACCAACTGCTCTTAATCACCTTCTTATGCTCTGCTTTTATGAATTCAGGATTTTTTTTTCTTAGCTATCACCTCTAAGAGATCGATCATACAGCATTTGCTTTTCTCTGAGTTATTTCACTTAGTATAGTTATCTTTGAGTTCTATCCATGTTGTTGCAAATGGCAGCATTTTATTTTTTTCTCATGGTTGAATAGTGTTCCACTGTGTGTGTATATAAAACATTCATCCGTTGATGGGCACTTAGGTTGTTTGCCTAGCTTGGCTATTGTGGATGGTGCATAAACATAGGAGTACAGACATCTCTTCAATAATTTGTTTTCATTTCCCTTGGATGTGCAGTCAGAAGGGGGGCTGCTGAAGCCAACAGCTGCCATCTATATTGGTACCTTCCAGTTTGGAGCTATTACAAATAGAGCTGCTATGTTCAATTAGTACATGCCTTTTGAGAAACATGTGTACGTATTTCTCCTGAGAATACACCAGAGTAGAAGTCCTATATCACATATTCCTCTTTAGCAGGTATTGCCAAGCAGTGTCTCAGTCTGGCTGAAGCCATTTTTAATCCCACCAGCAGTGTATGGATATTCTACTTGATCCACTTACACTGGATATTCAATTTTTGCCATCCTGGTGTGTGTGCAGTGGTATCTCAATGTTTCTGTAAGTTTCTGGAGATATTCTTTTGCAGATTAATTACCCAGTCCAATTTTATCATGAATGGGAATAGCCTATTAGTTTTATTTTGTGATATATATTTTTAGGATATTTGTATAGAAATACTTAACTTTTGTTTTATTAACATATGTCCATCATTTCCTCTTTGGACTTTTGTGTTTCCTGCACTGTTTTAAAAGGTTTTATCACTCAAATGGTCTGTTAAATTCCTTTCCAACATTTGTTTTTGTATATTGGTGTTTAAAATCTCTCCCTGGAATAAATGTTTTGATCTCTGTAACTTTCTGATATTTTAATATCTTCCTTCCCCATTCTACTCCCAAATAATATTTTTCCAGATTTGGAGAAAGGTGTTGATCTTTAAATACTTTTGTTTTTTTTCTCCTTATTCTACTTCAGAAGGAAACAAAAACAAAAACAAAAACAGGTCATGATTTTTTTAATTTTATTAATTTGGATTAAATTGCTTTTTTGTGATATTAACCGTTTCCAGGATGAACAGGTCTTATTTTATATCTTTAATAATCTTTTATGCTTTTCTTATGTAGATCCTAATCTGTTGTTGCTAAATTTATTTCCGTATTATAAAGGTTTATTGTTGTGGAGTCCTGCCCCAAGGCCACAGAAGCAGAACCCAGAACCAAGATCACCTCCTAATCTGACAGAGCCCCTTTGAAACCATTGTCAAAAGCCCCCCTGCTCATCACCAACAGGCTTCCTGATCCCAAATTAGGCAAAAATGTCCACCCAGATAGTCATCCTATTGAGCCCTAACCAATCACCTAATGCCAAACTTCCAGCAGGGATTTTTTGTTGTTGTTTTGGTCTTGAGACTATAAAAACTGACTACTAACCCATGAAAAGCAACAACTCTGCCTAGAGCCAGCCCACTGTTCTAACAACATCCGGTCGACCTTCCCTGGCCTGTTAGGGGTTTGGCCCACTGTGCTCAGAATACCCTCATCATCTCTGCTTTTTGCTGTTAATAAATTCTCCCCCTTCTGAAATTTTTGTGTCTGGAAATTCTTTTCCAGCCCACTCAAACTGCCTCGACAATTGTGTATAAGGAGGTTTTTCATTTTAAAATTTATTGCTGATATTTTAAAAGTAGCTCTCTTACCGAACTCTCTAATTTGCACTGGAGAGCTTCTCAGGGTTTGTAGATAGTCAGTCATGAGTGCCATCAACAATAAGCATATCTTGTGTCTTTATTTCTCTTATATAGTAACATTTATTTGTGTTCCCTCTCCTTACTGCT